>NC_057925.1:45649759-48488509 GCF_018873765.1 Telopea speciosissima | reverse complement strand
TAGATCCTCAATCCTCGTCTCACTACCCACAAGCTACATTGCCTACCACAAAAAACAAAAATCAAAAAAACAAAACAAAACAAAACAAAAGTCTAACGTTTGAGGGATAGTATTTGCATCCACCCTTGTTCATCCCCTGTCTTTTTTGTCAAGGTGAATTTCTCTTGCCACATGTTTGCTCCAACTATCAACTAGCGGCAGGGGCGTCAACGAGTTGACTTGGGCCGGACATGTTAAAACCCTAGTACAACCCTATGGGTCTTAATTCTTCTCAAGCCCAAGCTGGCCCTACCAAAACCCCTCGACCCAAGCCCAACCTTGTCGGGCCAAATTGACACCCATAACTGACGGATCCAACCACGTCCCAAAGCTCACCCATTAGTACTTCATCGATTTCTACTGTCCAAACTTCAAATGATTCTCACCATCTTGAGTTTAAAGGGGGTGTTAGTTGTAATATTGTGCAAATATTCTAATAATCTAAATATTTAAAGGATTGTAATATTGTGTACATATTTTGTTTCTTTGTTCAGATATTGCCATGTTAGATGGAACTCTTGTATATTTATATTTAGGGAGAAGGAACACTAACCGGTGCTGTGTGTGGACGTGTACCTGCATCCAGACACAATCCAGTATGAAAAGACCATTGCACCCCTGGTAGAAGAGGAATATGTTGTTTTAGAGGAAAGTAGGTTATTCCTGGTTCCTCTTCCTCTCATGGATAGGAAAGAGAATGATGAGAAGCCATTTTAGAAATTTCCCTAAACATGGAGATTAGAAATAGTATTTCTTGATGAATTATGACAGGTTTGCAGGATTAAAATGCACAACCGAGCACTAAGCTCATTCTAAGAAACTAATAAGAAGATCCCAATCTCACTTTGTATGTTTTTTGCATATAGTTAGATACGCATGACAACTCCTTAATTGGATAGAGATAGTTGTTTAGGTTTATTAAAGAAGTTATAATTAAAGATAAGATTTGGATTAAAAAGAAGCTTAATTCATGCCTGCAATTCATGCACAGCATGTAGATGGTAATGGTTAAGGTAGGGCTTGACCTTAATTAGAGGAGAAACCCTTTTTGTCTTCTTCAAGCTTGAAGACGTACGTGTCATGGTGTTTAGAGTAGTTAAAACTGTAAAGATTAGGCAACCAACCTTGCAAGAGTAGTGTTACAGTTAATTCAACTAATCAACTTCCCGCCTTCCTCAGCTTTCGTTATAAACTAGGCCCAATAATGTCACGATTAGAACCCTCTATTCCTCCAGGAATTACAATATTGCCACCCTTCTCACCTTTGACTTCATTCCTGCCCTTTTTCTTAAGATGCCCAAAACACTTTCCCCCCCCCCCCTCTCTCTCTCTCTCTTCCCTTACATTTTCATACCGGGATGATGCATTATAAGGGTGTTAATTGGTTCGGTTTGATTAATTTGGTTCATATAGTAATTGATAGAAGTCAAAACACCTTTTTATTAATCCCCCTTACATACTCAGACCGGGAGATGATATTATATAATTGGTTCGGCTTTGTTTCATATTGTAATTGACATAAATCAAAATTGAACTGATTATTACTTGGTTTTAAGTTTCCAAATTGAAACTGATTAGGGGGAGTGTTCTCTGCGTCAAGTGATAGCCTTCGCCAAGGCACATAGGGGGTGGAATTTTTTACATCCATGGGGGGCGCATCGATCATTTCCACCCCTAATGTGTCTGGGCGTGGCTCTTGCGTTCCACGCAGAGAACATTTCTCCTTAGTTTTAGGTTAATCGGTTTGTAGTTGGTTATGATTAACTGTTTATTGATTTGATTTCAAAGTATCGTTGATTTTTTGTCATATGGCTCATAATCAGTTTAGCATTTTTTATATTTGATTTATCGGTTATAAATGATTTAGAACCAATGGTTTATTAATTCAAAACCAAAACCAAACCGATACTTCTTTTAAAACAAATAAAATTAAAACCGAACCAAATCATAATCGATTTTATTCTATTAATGATTTTGATTTGAAATTGACTCTTATTAACTAATAAACTTACTAATATATTCTCCAGACCCAAAACAGTAAATTTACAATTAGAACTGGATTCGGAAAAAGGTTTTCTTTATCTATCTCTTTTTTACTTGCATGAAATGACATCGCTACCCTTTTATGTAAGATACCATTTTATTGTTTCTTATTAGTGCACTCCTCTAGACCACTTGGCCAAAAGAACCCTTTCCCTATCAATAATCATTAAATCAACATGTTTCTGCAACACAAGAACTTGGGTAGCAAGAATTTCATTTTCTTAAAGTCAAAGGCAATGGTATATTTGTAATTTACCCCAGTTCTATTGAAACTTCCATGGATCATGGCGTACCAAGACTTCCAAATTTAATAAACTACAAAGCCTATCAATGTCAGGTTGCTCCACCATATGTATCTCCCCCCCTCCTTCCCTCCCTTTCCAACTTCCAACTCCATTAATCTCCTTCATTTGTAAGGGACAAAGACTGAATACAGAACTCATTTAAGAGATTGACATTTAGATTGCAATTTCTAAAGTTTTAAGACTTTAAACTTTAAGAACACGAAAGAAGAAGAACAGAGAAAGAGAGAAAAAAAAAGAGAAAAAAAGATGAAGAACGCTTCTCAGGGTCGGTGTTGTTTATCTCTTTTAGTTTTTATCTTTATCAGCATGGTTGGGTTCAGACCGTCGGCGGCGAGACCGGAGAAGGAGAACCGACTTGTAGAATTGTCCCGTGAGGAATTTGTAGAAATGGCCGGGTATGGAGAGGACAAGCTCTCCTCTGTTCTTGTGACTGGTGCGGTCCTTTGTGAGGCTTCTGTGGATGGAGATTCTGAACCTCATGCAAGGCCTGTCTCAGGTTCGTCAATCCCTTAATTAGCTTATTCCCATTCTTCTTTACTTGCTTCTTTATTTTGGTCCCCCTTTCCCTTTTAAGCTTATGGAGATGGATAGAACAGAAATGAAAGAACTGAGGCGTCTGTGTATACGAATATGAACTCTTATGATTAATCCGGTTGGAAGGGAAGGGAAGGGAAGGGAACGGAAATAGTTTTCATAAGAACAACAAAAGTTTTTTTGGTAAGCAAAAGAAAAAAAAAAGAAGGAGTTTTGTTATCGGAACTACTAAGTAATGATTGTAATGGTTAACTTTTGGGATTGGTGTGTGGTTTGGGAAAATTATCGCCCCCCTTTGTTAGAGGAACTGGGGAACTGGGCCGGTCAGCAAACTAGAGGTGATAAAGATCCGTGTGGTTTGTGTGATTATACTTTCATCAAAAAACAAAAAACAAAAATTTCTAATCTATAAAAAATTCTTATTATATTTGATAATTATATTTTTCAGATGTATAAATTTCGTAAATCAAAGAAATTTAATTTTTGAGAAAATTAAAATTTGAGAAGAAAATTTCTCTTCACCAATTCCCTCGTCAATTGATGGCCATATTTTCGAGTTTGGAATCACCTGTGTACACTGTATGGTTAGGTGTGGCGACGCCTATCCCACGCATTCAGCTCCTCTCCTATGACCTTCCTACCAGACACAAATAGGGGCAAAATGACCGCCCTACCTCTGCCTGATGGGGTCCACCCCTGTTTGTGTCTGGTAGGAAGGAGGGAAGTAGGGCAGGTCGCAGGAGTTGAAGAAGAGCAAAAGAACACCTGATCGTACGTGTAGGTGATCCGATCTTCAAATTACGGGCCGTTATTATATGAAGTCTTGAAACCACCCTTGAGTGTCCAAAAAGTAGGTGGTGGGCATTTATGAAAAAGCAGAAAAAGGACAGGTGTTGGCACTGCATGTAGCATGTAGGTGATCTTTTTTTTTTTTTTTCTGGTAGAACGTGTAGGTGATCCAATCCCCATATTTTCTTCTCTATTTTACGGAATTTCAAAATTATCCTTGAGTGTCCAAAGAGTCATTTAATAGCCAATAAAGGTGGTGGGTTTAGGGTCACGAATAAACTCAATCCAAAAATGTAATAACTAGACTTGAAAAAATTAGATGATAATTATACAATCACGTGAGATAATGATTTCAATTTTGATTTCATTACCCTTTTTTTTATTTCCCTTGCAACCAACGAAGACTACGGAACAAAGTTTGATACATATTTTTGAGTTTTGACTTAAAATAAAACCGAGGTTCATTTCATCGACGATGAAGGGAGAATCCCCTCACCATAGGCATCTAAACCATCTGGTTGAAAATCACAGAATATATATGACCATGAACAATAGGCTGTGAAGTTACTGATGAACCCAAAACCCAATCATAGGATCACATCATCGATGTACATACATTATAAGTGAATAGCTAGGTACAGTTGCCCCTATTTTGTTGCATAAGATGCGCCTTGGTGAACTTGATGCGGTGTCTTCATAGTTGTCACAATGTCTAGGCAACCCAAGACATTGGAAGGAGCCTGGACACAAGGCGACACTAACATGGTGACTAAAGCGTCGTATATGTTGGTGTCGCCTAGGTGATGCTTGACAACTATGGTTGTTTATGGGAATCGTTTGTAAGTTTTCATATAATTTAGAATGTGAGCTAACAATTTCTAGAATTTATTGAATCAATTGTTTTAGCATTAGTTTCTTCCCTCCCCCTATCCCACAATAAAATGTTTTTTAATTTATAAATTTTCTAGTTTCTTTTACATCTTTTGTTTATTTTTTTTGGGTTGGGGGAGAGGGTGGGGGGGACCTCTTCTTTCTGTAATCCAAGTATTTATCTACAAATCATGAATGCAAACCAGATGGCTTTGATCTGCTAAAAAATTGTAATCTTTACAGGTGCAAAAGTAGCAGTTGTATGCAACAGTGTAAGGCAAAATATGAAGCCAGATAGCATAGCATTGACAGACAAGTATGGAGATTTCATCATAGACCTTCCTTCCCACCTCCATGCAATTCCAAATTTAGAAAAAGCTTGCACTCTGAGAGTTCTTGACCTGCCAAAAAGCTCTCCCTGCAACAGGGTTTTTGTAAGAAAGCCTAAAGGAATAAGATTAGCATCACTTGGGAATGGAATCCGTACTTACACCACTGAAACAATAACACTCCGTCAGCCTCAAAATTCACAGATGAGCGAAAATAGATTCTTGAAGAAATGATCCTTCGATGAGATTAGTTTGGAAGAAGACTGGGGTTAAGATTTGAGCTCAATCAGATGGCGCGTTCTGTCACGATGTTGAGGTCATGGATGTAACCCCAGTTATGTATCTTACAAAAAACAGAGTACAGAAGAGGGATAAAAAAAAGTAGCAGATTTGTAAATTATAGTTACTATCTGTAATATGGTGTGCAAAGATCATTGAGATCATTCACGAGAAAATTTTCCATACGTATGGTGTGCTATTTAGATATTACTGTGTGAAAATTTGTATAGGCCTGATGTTACATACTATAACATGTAGTTTGCTACCAATAGGCAATTGAGAGCCTTAATTCTTCCCTATTCTTAAGCTTCCCACAACACCTTCCTTAGTAAAGAAATGATCCACAAACAAGAACTACTCACAAATAGAGATGTACACTGCCTTACCCATGCTTTCGCAGAGAGGCTGTTTCCAGACTCGAACCCGTGACCTCCTGGTCACAATGGAGCAAACTTAACTGTTGCACCAATATGAGTAATGGTGCTGTAAACCAAATGTAAAACAACCATGGATGAAAAAACATTCTGCAGTGTTCCACTTAGCTCTGGATGTGATATGCTTGGATATGTCAACACAGCAAGTAAGTTTATCAGCTTCTCCATTAAGGATCTCATGTCAATTGAGAATTCTTCCTAAAAAGCCATCACAAGCTCCAACCTATACAAGGTATCCAAACTTAAGTCCCTTTGGAAATCTGCCATTTCAATAAACTATCAAAGCCCAAATGGAACCAGAACCAGAACAAGATTTTTTCCAGATCATAGTTTTGGTTTAGCTCAGGGGTTGGGTGGTTGGTAAGGTGGGATATAGATAAAACCTGGAACCTAATTTTCCTTTTTCAAACTAAAATGGTTACCAACCAATTTATGGTTCCAGAACATCTATCAATTTGAAATTCACAGTTGCTGGATTGCAAAAGCTGATAACGGCAGTTTTATTTATTTAATTATTGGGTTGGGTGGTCAATATCATAGTTAATTAAGAATTCAAATGTGCAAGATAAAGCCAAGCGTATCTGTTACCTTGTTGTAGTCTATCTTACCAAATTTCTTCATCAGTCAAATCACTCAGGTCATTAATCAAACAGAGCTAGTGCATCTTAGAGCAGGTATGTGGCATTTTAATCTGCTCAGTACATTCCCATCTTCTGCACATAATCATTGTCTACTGACTACTAGTGGTGCCAAACCTCAGATGTCTCATAATAGGACTCTGTCTTCTACATTCTACAGAAAGCTGGAAAACAATGCAACACCATGCTAGACAAAGCACCAAGAACTATAGGAAAATAAAATTTTAGTTTTTTTAGGGGAAACTACAGGGTTCTTACTGAAATTGAAGGTGAAGAGGAATAACAGAAAGAAAGTAAATGGTTCTTCAAGAACCTCAACAGCTGATATAGAATCTGCAAATTAAAGAATGGGGTTTTGTAGTTCCATGGAGATTTGGTTTCCCTAAAATCTTGCAAAAAAGTTGGTTTTAAATAAAGGGAGTGGGGATATATCTATTGACCATATTCAAATATTAACCAAGAAGTTTGAAATTCTAGTTCCCATAGCAAGAATGAAAAACATAAGAGGAATGCCCAAGTCTGAAGATGTCTTACCATCTAGAGGACCCAATCAAGGAAATCTAAGCCTATCAAACCTGTTAAATGACCAAAGAGCAAACTTATTTAGGCTTTTCATCTCCAAATGGATGCAATAAAATGTGATTGTTTGAATATTGTTTTCACTAATTAAGTTGCTCATGGATCCTCAGGTTAAAAGTTGCAGGAATTTAGGTAGGCTATTTAATGATATAGAGTAGATTTTATTTTTATAAGTAGTGGAGTTTAACACTGTTGGGTAATTTAAGCAGTCAATCAAAGTTCAAAATCCATAAACCTGGGGTAGAGACTTCCATTCCTACTGGAAGTGATAGTTGGATTTGGGAGGCAAAAGAGGTAACTCTATGATGCAGACAAATTCAACTCCAAAGAAATTTTGGTAATTTCATGGTGGTTTGGACTCCCCGAATTTGACTATCCAAAACAAACTCAGAATCTCCTATGAAATTTGAAATTTGGTCCTCTAACAAAAAATGCACTAGGGCATTACAGAATTGTTTAGAATTGTTTCAGATCAAACGATTGGTAAAGCAAGAACTGTACAAAAAGACAGTTTATTTAATATGCACTTTCATGTTTATACTTTTTTTTTTTTGGTAAAGTATTTTCATGTTTATACTAAAATCCTAATTTATAGAACAAAAGGGAAACTTGAGGTTCTTTGCCAACCAGATCATACTGGATGGCCTCCTCATAAAGAAAGAGTGATTCAAATAAAAAAATAGAGGAGTTCAACAATCATAATTCTCACAAGCAAACTATTGATTGTTTGTTCCCTGCAAGCATGCCAAAAATATTCATGGTCAATTGGTTCAGTCTACAGGGCTACTCCTACAGAAAATAATTTAGTCAACAAAGCTCCCATAGAATCTCAGAGAAGAACATTCTAATTTTGGACGACTTAGGGGGTGCATGCGTATTTAATCTTAAAATCTCAATAGGACTAACCCATAATCCTACTCGAACTTGACCTATGAGTGGGAAAAATATCACCTCAATTTGCATGCCCGTCAATTTCCTCAATTCCTCTAATAGAGGGAGATGGACCCCACCCCGGACAGTGTATTTGGATAGGGGATAGGGTGGTCATTTTCACCCCCTATTAGATGGAATTGAGGAAATTGAGGGACAGACAAATTGAGGGGATAAAGATCCCTATTTCAAAGATTTGACTCACTTATAGCGATTTCCCACAAAAAAAATAAGAGTCTCACTTATAGCGATTGATCAATGAAGGGGTTGCTAAGTTAGGTCCCTTGGTTCCATTCTAACCTAAAATAATGAATGAAGGGGTTGCTAAGTTTTTTTGATGAAAGTGCAATCATACAAACCACACACTAATCCCAAAAGGTTAATCGACTTTTAGGACAAGGGATTGCTGAGTTGGTTAAGTGTTTGTCTTGCCGTAGCAGGCTTGGGCCTTGGTCTTCAGTTCAAGTCCTTCTCCCTCATTTACAGTGCTACTTGCTATTGCGGCCCTCTTTAGGTGCCCCACAGGCTCACAGCCCTGGCCGCCCTCTTGAGACGCCATCTAGTGTGTTTTCGTAAGTAACGAAAAAAAAAGGAGGTGGGTAGATACGAGTATACGGCAGTCAAACACACCTCTTTTTAGTTGATTAAAGTCAGTTCCACTACACACAAGGTTTTAGTTTACAGTAATAATGCCGGTATTAATAGCTATCGATACTAATATGGATCGGGGTGTATCAGTCCATATCGAGCAAATTTCAATAAAAGAAACACTTTTGTTCGTATCAATCGATACATATTGATTTTTTGTCGGTATTAATCTCCATGGACACCGATACACGGCTAGGATCAAAGAAAGATTGAGAAAATAATCTCTGATGGATCATTCACATAACAATGATTCGATGATTCAAATACATGACTAAGATCCAATTCGATTTAATTAATATGGTTTTCTTATTGACACCCCTTGTGGTGTCAAATTAACCTTATTTTTGCTTTTTAATATAATACTTTTTTTGAATAAAGATAATATTGTCATTTCATATATGTACCAAAAAAAGCGTATAAATTTTGATAATAACGTAAAGATGAGTGACTTTCAAGTTGTTTTTGAAAACTCTTTATACCTTAATTTAAAGAAAATTTGAAAATAATACAAGTTGCAATTAAATGAAGATGTCAAATTCTAAATACATCTGTATATAAAGGTGACATTTCGACCATCATTTGATGTAATATCTTGTCTCTTACCCAAAAAAAAATTGTTATGTCTTATTATTGGCTTATTATACTAAAACAATCAGATAAGATTAAAAAAAAAAAAACATTTTTACAAATATAAAAAGGCTGATGATTAATAAGGAGGTGTCATCAACCCATCTTTATAATTTTTTTTTTAATAATTGTAAAATTAAAAATCCTAATTTTAGGGGAGGGGGGAGGGAGGGCATTCATCCCAATGTTTGTGGATGTAGAAGCCATTCCCACACCAAGTCTTTTTGGCCTCATGGAAGTGTTTGGTGGGGCCCATGTGGACAACGTATCCATGTAATTTATAGTATTTGATTATTTTTTTATATTAGTTTAATTTCTCCATCTACTAATATAATGTTAAAAAATTAATACATTTGAAGACGAAAGTCTCTTGAATATTTCAAATAAATAAAGAAAAGGGCAGAAACTCCTTTCAAAAGATAAGCATATTATTGAAATAGGCCACTAATTTTGACACATTGCTTATCGAAGAAATTTTTTTGACTATGCAATGATCAAAATGACCAAGTCATTTGTCCATATAAGAAATATATGTATTTGTATAAGAAAATCTCCCACATTATTTATGAGGAACTAATCATACATACTATGTATAATGTATAAATTAGACATGTATATGTGATGTCAATAGATTTGGATCTCTTTTTTTTTGGTAATTAATCGATTTGGATCTCATTATCAAGTTAATGGGTAACCCCAGATTTGATCCATGTAGTCTTCGGATCATCCTAATTATCAGATTGATTGTCGGATCAATTCCTTACCAATGACCCATAACAGGGTCAAAGATCAAATTTATTGGCAGTCATAGAAGAAAAGTTCTTTGTGGGGGACACAAGGGCCACCCCCAGGTATAGTTGGGGGGGGGGGGAATGACCGCCCTGCCCCATGAAAGACAGAATTCCCACTCCGGAGATGCCAACGCATTCTCTCTCATTGGCTGACGCGCATGCGTTGTCCCTGCACTCCCCCAGAGTCATATTACATGAATTACTCTAGAGGCTATATGGAGAAAAAGAAAGGATTGATTGTAGAATGACAAAAATATTATGTTTTAGTGTGCATCGTCATGGTTTAATCCAGGTTGACCTAGTTGACCCGGATTCTTTTATTTATTTATTATTTTTTACATTTGAATTCTTTGAAATTCATATGTTTCAATTTAAAAGTTAAAAATTTTTGTGCGTTGAAAAGAAATATTCAAGTATTTCCAATTGCGTGAAAATTAGAAACCAGTTTGGCTAAAAATAAGTTGAAAAGTCTTTTTGAAAGCAAGTTTCATTCAACAAAATAGAATTATATAAAATAATAGTCAAATTAATTTATTTTATACCATTTTTAAATACAAAAAAATTTATGATAAATGTATATCATAAAGCAAATTGAAGCATACTCTATATAGTTATGATTTGATATATTTATATTATAACAAGATCAGGACCTAGGATCAACTATCTAATCCTCTAGATGGCTGACCATGGATTCAGATATCATCAATAACATCGATATCACCAAAGGGTAAAATGGTCCAAAAATTGATGGTATTAATATTTTTTTGGGGGTAAAATGATCTAATATGGTCTGATACGGTCCTTGTGGCTGACCCTGATCCCCTAGAACATTTTTCTTTACAATATTTGTATCAAGCAATCCTATTCTCTCGAGGTCAATCTATCCCCACGGTTTCTCTGAGGATCCATTGATTTCAATGAAAGATATTTTACAAATATCTCAAATGGACAGGAAATTGAGATGGAAATGAAAAAAATCAAATATTTTACTAAATTATATTAAAAGAATTTAGAAAATATGTGGTGGTCCAAATAATGAGGCGTCTCTCAATTGTAGCATGCTTGAGCCTTGGTCTCGATTTTGAGTCCTCCCACTACGTTTGGGATTGAGCTCCTCTCCAGGGAGTCCAGCGCCCAAAGAGTGCTCAGGAGGCATCCAGCCGTTGAACTGTATCGCACACAATGCAATGACTCCCTGGACGCCGGATCCCCGCATTTGCAGTGCTACTTGTTAGTTGCTACTCCCTATTCCTTGGGTTGCACCCCAGCCCAGCCCCTGCGCATCCCCACCCCTGGCTGCCTTGGCCACCCTCTTAGTAGGCCAACCTAGTGGCTTGTGGGCTCTCGTAGGCATGATTAAAATGCACTGCCCTTACCTTTAGCCCATTAAAGGGTAAGATGTGGTTATCAATCTCATGATATGGGTACATGTATCGTTCTCGATCGATATCAATATGGATTGGCTGTATCAAGCTAGATTGGACCATGTGAATGGTATTATTTGCCGCACTGTCATTGATGTGGTTTGCAGATTCCTCCCTAATCTGGCATCATTGGGAACCCTCTCCCATGATTGGACCACCACTTTAGTTACAAGCCTTAGGATTCCAAGTTGTCCATTATTCAGTCTGAGCTACCCTGGTATGAAATCGACTGTAACTGATCCTAATTCCGATCAATTTAACATGATCGATTCATGCCAGGAAACCTTAGAATCACTAACTTGTCAGATCTAAAAGCCAATCCAGTCCGATTCATATCGAAATTAGCAGCGACCAACTCAATCCCCGATTCCATGTTTTGAAATGTTGATGACAACTCTTGATAGTGAAATAATAATAAAGATACCTTTCTACTCTTAGACTTAAAAATTATAAGACAAAGGGGCAATGTATCAAAAGAAGGTTACAACTTCTTTCAATTCACCACTTTAGTGAATTAAGAAGCACCCTTATTCCAATATGTGAGTATCATTATGGAAAACTTGCATTACACTTAACTAGATAAACTGATTGAACTACAAATGCATGACTACATCACAGAGCATGCATTTGGGTTCTCATCACTAAAAATCTGATCAGGAGGGGATGCATAGTAGTACTCCATGTAGTATTTAGGACCATAATACTCAAATTTCTTGGCATCAGCTTTATTATCTTCTTCTCCCTTGCTTTCCTCCCCTTCTTTCTTCTCTGCTCCCTTATCCTCTTTCTTCTCTTCTTCCTTCTTTTCTTCCTCTTTCACAATGGAAGCTTGTTTCCTAGTCCTCTTGTACACATTCTCCACGAGCTTCGCCGGATCTACAACACCCTTTACCGTCACTTGATCGTTTGCTATGTCGGTAGCTACTGATTCAACCCCTATAAAACATCCATTATATTGTGTAATTCAGCTAATTAGTAGGTATAATCAAGAAATTAGAACAATGGTTATTCCCAAATCTAGGTAGATAGTGAGATAAAGTTTATGATTCTCTGCTTATACCTTCTATCTTTCCGATCCGCTTCTGCAAAACTTGAGCACAGGCTTCACAGTGCATGTGTACTTTCAAATTGACTGTGATAACAGGAGGAGGCTGCAACCGACGAAATAGTATTTATCCAAGAGATATGTGAAGGCTTCATGTAGGGTTTCGTGATGATACATGTCCCTTTTTCTTTTTTTCTCGACGAAAACCCCTCTAAACACTCTTAATGGCAGCATGAAATCGGCATTTGTGAAAGAAAAAGAACATGTGTCGTCACGAAACCATACATGAAGAGTTGTTACACTCCACGTATAGGGAGCTGATCCGAATTGCATACAATTGTCACCAAGGTCATCACACAAGAGTGTTTGGTGAGGATCAGAAATGCATTCATTCGTTGTGATCTCAGTTTGAAGAAAAAAACTGTGGAAGAAGCCAGGCCTGGGCCCAGGACCGACCCATTTGAAGAGCACTTGATTAAGGTTTAAAAAAACACATAAGCCCTTGCACAACCCATTTGAACATTTATGCTTACCCGGGACCAAACTCAACCCACGAGTTCATTTACCCAGTACTATTACAAACCTGTCTGTGGTATAGTGCAATCCAAGGATTTTAAACTCGGAATCAGGGATTGAATTGGTCTTTGTCGATATTGATCCAATCCACCTGGTTAGGACTGGAATTGGTCCAAAAAATCCTAAAATTGGCCCTTCATATTTGACAACCCAGCAATTCGGTCCCAAAAACCCTAGAATCGGCCTCTCTAGAACAGTTGGAATTGGCTTATAGAACCTTTTCCCAAAGTTTATATATGAAGTAAGTCTAAGCAATGGTTTGGGCTGACTGAGGTGGATTGAGCTACTCTCCAGGGAGCCCAACACACCCAGGGGGCATCCAACTGTTGGGCTGTGCCACACACAACCCTAGGTATGCGCCGAGATGTGTGCGGCACAGCCTAACCCTTGGATGGCCCTTGGGCACTGAGCTCCCTGGAGAGGAGCTGGATCCGACTGAGGTTGGAGTCGATTCCAACTCAAACTCAAATGTTCGGAGGCCTAAGACAAGACTAGTTGACAGAAAAAAGTTATTAATCTGATAAAATGATGATCACCCTGTCAGTATCATGAGTCATCTCACACTCTATGATAGACTCTCTCTCTTCTTGCTATATAGATTCATGTATACAAACCGTGCGATGTCTCCTCTCGTGCTCCTATATTGACTTGGCATGATTCCATCCCACACCGACAATTGTCGGTCTCCTTCGCCTTATAGGAATACACAACAGCAGCAAAAGTACAGTGGCAGTGTGGCACCCACATCAATGAGACAATGACTTACTCTTTGGTAATAGATGCTTTATATCTTATAGGTAGGGGAAAAAGGAGAAGGCAAATGGAAAGGATGGCCCATGAGCGGTGGTCGTAAGTGGTAATGATATGTGGATGATTAGATTGATTATATTTATCTTTTTTATTTTCATAAATACCCTTCCAT
This sequence comes from Telopea speciosissima, assembly GCF_018873765.1. Taxonomy (NCBI): domain Eukaryota; kingdom Viridiplantae; phylum Streptophyta; class Magnoliopsida; order Proteales; family Proteaceae; genus Telopea; species Telopea speciosissima. The sequence goes on along the minus strand of NC_057925.1, from coordinate 48,474,707 downwards.
TGAGGATTTGGATCTTCTGCCGCCGACTGTCCGTGCAGTTGGTGTACGGCGGCGGCAAGGGTAAAATGACCATCCTATCCATTACCCGAGTACCCTGCACAGGTAGGGTTCATACCCTGCCTGTATGAGATCGCATGGTGGCCCATCCTTTTGTTAATGAAGTCAAACCGAATCCTCTTTGGATCGGTTTCGATTTGGTCTTGTATGACACTAGTAAAAAAATGAATCAAATAAACCAAACCCAACCAATGGTCTAACTAAAATCTAAAAAAAAAAATAAGTGAAAGTTTTCCTTCACCCATAGAAGACGGTTCACAAACCTTTATAGGGTTTTACTATCTTCCCAAAATATCCTCCCAATGCCCTCTCCCGGCCACATTGAATGGGATCCCATTCACTGTGGGTGGAGGAAAACTAGGTCAAAAAATAAAAATGTTTTTTATAAAATTTTTAATGAGCATATATGATGGAATTGAATTAGTCAGAGCAGACCTAAAATGATTTTAGGAGAAGTGATAAGGAAAGACATGCATAGCTTAAGTCTTTTATCAGATATCACCTCAAATATAACTTATTGGAAGGCAAGGATCCATGTACCCAACCCCATTTATTGAGACAAAATTGGAGTGAAACCGATTTTTTTCTTATCAATTTAGCATAAGACCTGTTCAACTATGGTTTTAGTGCACGGTATCGGAATGGGTATCACTCAACACGAAAATCGATACGATATCAGATCGGCCGTATCAAACAAATTTGGTTTTTGACCATTTTACCCCTTGTTCCTACCGTGTCACTGATATGGTATAGGCACGGTATAGGGACCGGTCACTTGCATACGGGCGATATGATACCGATAACTCAAATCATGAGTTCAACCAACCTAAACTGGACCAAATCAATCGACTGACACCCTATATACTCTTTAATGGAAACAGATGGGACATATGGCATGACCTAACCGTATATGCAAAGTAAACTTACAAGTAGGTGATCCAATAATAAGATTCAGTAACACTAACTATACGTACCTCATTCTTCTTCTCCGGTGGAGTCTCTTCTTTTTTCTCTTCCTCGGGTGGTTTGGGCAAAGGTGAAATAAGCTCCACTTTTCTACCACTCTTCTTCTGAACTCTCTCACATACTTTTAAAGGGTCAGCTGTCTTTCCCTTCACTACCACCTTACCAGACTTGTAATCCGTCGTCACTTCCTCAACTCCTGTCAATTAATAAGCTTCACCATTATTTCCTCAAAGAACAGAAAAAGAAAAATTCCATGGGAAATTAAGGGAAATGGAAAAGAAAAGAAAAGAGGAGATCGACCTGGAAATCCTTTGAGGGCTCTAACAATCTTCTTTGCACAAGCCTCACAATGCATGTAAACTTTGAGAACAATCTCTTGAGGCTCTTCTGCCTTCTTCTCCTCTTCTTTCTTCTTCTCTTCAGTGTTTCCTTCCTCTTTCTTTCCCTCTTCTTTGTTTTCCTGTTCCTCATAAGATTAATCAATTAGGCCTTCAAATTTCAAAATATACTAAAAACCCAACTAAAATTAGTAATGAAAAGGAAATTTCCACACAGAAATTGCACTTACTTCACCCATTTCCAAGGAGATAGCTAGAGAGCAGGAATCACACTGTGGGAAACTGGAGAACTTACTAAAAGCTAACACTACTGAGAGAAATTCAAAAACTCTCTTTTGGATGAGTTGAAATCAGATAACAGTGGTAAAGGAGAAATATCAATCCTTGCCTTCTCCTCATAACTACAAAAAATGACTCTCTCTCTCTCTGTCCCTCTCTCCCTCTCTCCGTGTAATATGTGTGGCGGTGATGTGGTTAGGTTGCGTGGAGATTCTGCAAAGCTGACGTGGAATCGTATAATGCTGACTAAACTTTCGCCCTTTGCCGCACAGTGGGAATTGGGAAAGTCCTCCTACCAAAAAAGGAATTGGGAAAGTGATTACTGCGTCTACTCCTCCGGACCTCCCCCCTCACATGGGAGGGCATCACTGGCATGGTTTTAGTGCGCGGTACTGGAACGAATATTGGTTAACCCAGAAATCTATACGGTATTGGTATGGATCGGTAGTATCGGAAAAATGTACCCTTGATTCTCCTTGAAAATTTAATTTTTGATTATTTTACTTCTTGTCTGTACTATGTCATTGATACAGTATTGGCATGATATTAGGACCGACAATGTCCAAAACCGGTACCGATACTTATACTTAGAACCATGATCATTGGTTTTAAAATTAGAATCCAATTTAGTGAATTGGTAAGACAAGCCAACAAAAGCCTACAATAAGATCCCTTGACCTTCTTAGGGAGTATATACTCCAACTGGCAAGTCACCCACCAACCAACCAAGCGGTTTTTTGTGACATCAATTGATATCAATTCTAAAAATTTTGGAGCCATCAATTCTAGGGCTTTTGAGACGGTGGCCGATTCTAGAGTTATTGAGATCAATTCCGATTGATTCTGAAAATTTGACACAGTCAAATGAACATATTATATGTCCATATGACTCAATAGATGTTTTGTGACATATGAAAAAATAACAAACTTTTATGATAATAATAATAATTCAAGCATATTTTAACAAGAAAACCTCTTCCCAATCCTTTTTATAGTTTTCTCAAATTAGCCTTCCATCCTAGGGTTTTTCAAGGAGCAAAGAGTAGGCACCTTTATGTTAACCCTGTGAGCTGTGGCTGGTGAGCGAGAGAGATTACGTTTCGCCACACAAGAAGTGACAAACCCACAACACAGACACGTTAGGATATCTAAAATTGACACGGCACGGACGGATGCACACATCTTTTTTTTTAGGTAAACAGAAATTACTATTGAAGAATGCGATGAAGAGAAGAATTTTCAATTCGGGTGTGCGAATCCATCCTTACCATTCGGACAGACCTCTACCATATGTCAAGGGAGTGCATTGGACATCGTCCAACTTGGGGGTGCGTTGGAGAGGAGCCCAATCCTTCCACCCTCCAATATGGATCAAGGTTTTCGATATTAATACTTATAACCTTGCTCTTTGCTCTCTAAGTAGCTGTAGTCAAAGTTCCATAGGGCACTATTAGATCAGTAGATTGATTTAAAAAACAAAAAAAAAAAAAAGAAAAAGAAAGAAGAAAAAATTAAAAAAAAAAGAAAGAAGAAAGAGGCAAACAAACAAACAGTATTCATCATTTTTGACCTTCTATGACTCAAATACTTAATGGAAGCTTCCAAAACAGGTATGAATGATGTTTAATCATTAATGGACTAGTAACTGAGGGGCCGGATGGGCAACCTTCAGAATTGAAAAGCCTGGTCTGATCCTTACCACAATTAATTATCAAGTAACCATATCTGTCCCACCCTATAAATGTTTGGGCCTCGAAGGATACGTATCATGTGCCTTATTCGTACAACTTACAGATATGACCAATATATTTAAAATGGGGCAGTCGGAAGGGGTCCCAATTTTAAGAATTTTTATCTTGTTCGATGCAGTTGTCTAGTTCCTCTCCTAGATAAGCAGAAATGACGATTTAACCTCACTCAGGTAGTGTATTCAGGCAAGGGGTAAGGTCATCATTTCTAACCCCCTATGAGAGAAATCGGACAACTGTTCAGGATAGGAACCAGAGAGAATAATGATCCCAATTTTAATGTGAGGCAGTTTTGAGTTTTTGAATGGTCAGTGTATGATTTGATTCTACCTAAAAAAATGTATGATTTGATTTAAAAAAAAAAAAAAAAAAGACAAGAGAATGCTAACCAGTCGTGTAGTGCCTACACCAGCATGGGAACCAATAACAACATGTGCATCTGCATTTAATTGAATGAGATTTTTTAGTTCAGTGGGGGTTGAATGGTAATTTCATGCGAGATTGTATCTAGATGCATGAACCATGCGGCCGGTTGGCATTCATTGTAAGGATGTATTGGTCTACATAAAAAAAAAACTTGATCTGTGTATATTTAATATCTTGTGGTAGGTTACATGAGGTTGAAATTAACACAGACATGTACTATTCATAGTTCTCTATTCACATGTTACTATTCATAGATCTCTATTCACATGTTAAGTTTCAATGCAAACTATGCTTGTCAACTGACATAATAAAATATTAAAAAATTTAAGACTTTAGAGATATACATTATCGAATGAGTTTGCATATGAAATTTGACAAGTGATCAATCCAAGCCATTGGAGGATATACATCATATACTAGGGCTGCAATAGGGTCGGGTTGGGCCGGGCTTTATAGAACCTTAGCCCAACCCTGAGTCCCCTTAGTTGGGCCCAGGCCCCGGCCCGGCCCGGCCCGACCCGACCCTGACTCAGGACTTGAAAATTCCAACTCTGACCCGCCCTCAGGGTCGGGCCGGGCTGACCCTAATTGGCCCTGATCATGGGGAGGGAGAAGGAAATGCATGAACTGGAATGGGCTGGGGAGAAAATTATCAATCTTACGTAAAATAACACTAAAACAAAATGTATTATATCACTTATTATCTTCATATATAATATATTATACAACAAAATGTGGGTGACGTTTGAAGTTTATAAGCCAAACTTAGCCCGAGGCCTCAACCTAGCCCGACCAGACCCGACCCTGACTCAGGACTAGAAATTTCCAACCTTGATCCGTCCTCAGGGCCAAATATCTCAGTCCAGATCTTGTTCGAGCTCATGGCAGATTTAGGCTGACAGGGCCAAACTTGTACCCCTATCATATACATGATAGACTATCTAATGAGATTGCATTTGAAATTTGACAAGTGATCAACTTGTTTTTTTTTATTGGGTACTCACTTCGCCACACACTAAATTGTTCATTAGGGCACCACGTGTAACAACCCTGTAAACAGTTTTTCTCGATGGTTATAGATCATGTGTTCCTAAAAAGGCGATTGTGGGGGAAGCTTTGGCTATTCGATTGGCTTTGAAGTCTGTGGGTGATCTTGGCCTTAGAAGGGTGGTCCTCCACGTTGATTGTCAAGTGTTGATTTGTTGCCTAATGGACTATTCCGTGACCTCTCTGGTTGAGGTTTCCACCATCATTTTGGGCATCAAGATTCATTTTAGCAACTTTTGATCTTGCTCCTTTTCACATGTTTTGTAGAGCTCGTAATGTTATGTCCATTTCATCGTTTGCCCAATGAAGCTTAACAATATTGCCCTCTTGTGGGCCTTTTTCTTGTTAAAAGAAAAAGTGATGTAAAATGAAAAAAGAAGAAAGAAAAGAGTAATGAGCTCCTTTTTCAAACTTAAATTATCATTTAATCTTAATCCAACTAAATGAGGACTCATTTCTTGTTAATCATACCCATCCATCTCTTTTTTGTCTACCCCTTGTTGTTGTTCTTCGTTTTCTTAATTCTCGCCAATGAATCATCTTATTTGTTTTTTAATTTTGAGTTTTACTCAATGTAACCATGATTGGTTAAGTTGAAATGAACGTACTCTCCTTCGTACACAAAGGGGCAGTCTTCTTCGTATTGGAGAAAATATATATTATATTACACACCATAACTTAAATTCAATAATATAAATTGTTCTTTGACATGTTTGATCCTAATTATGTTAATTTAATCTTTCATTTCTATGTATTTCACTATTAGGGTACACGGCCCTTTAATGGCCTACTCAAGAAGACATTTCTCAATGATCCACCTATATATTTTTGTCACATGGCAAGGTGAGATGGTAATTCCAATTGAAAACTATAAACCATTTATTAATTGGATTGATTTTGGATTTGAAAAGTAAAACCGATTTGGTTCAACTTTGAACCAAATAAAACTAATTAAAACCTATATACTATTGAAGCGATTATGCATGCTAAACCGTTTAAAAAATCGATTAACTTTAGCATTCTAGATATGCTTTCTAGTAATTTACAGTAAATTTACATAATGCAAATTAAGGTAATTTGTTTTTAGGGAAAAAGTTCTCTGTCTGGGAGTGTGGCCTATGCCAGCACTCCCATGAGTCTATCTCTCTCCTCCCCATGTGAAAAGACATCTCTAACCCCTTGTTTTGAGGAGGAGAGAGATAGACACATGAGAGTGCTGGCGTAGGCCACACTCCCAGACAGAGAACTACTTCCCTTGTTTTTATTTCAGATGTTACAATTTAAACCTAAATGTTGTAATTCAAACCTAATAAAAATAGGTTTATTCTCAATTGATAACTCAAATCGACAACAAAACGGAACCAATTAAACGAAACTGAATCAATTAAATTCTTGGCAAATTATACAAAAAGACTGCCCCTTTCAATAAATTTGAGGTCTTTTTGCTTATTGAGAATACTTTTTCAAGATAAGATTGATTCCATGCAGAATAACAAGATTCATAATGAGATTCCGGGCCCTGCAAGTGATAATAGAAACAAGAACCACAAATACATTAATCTTGGTTTTGCTTGGCCAAGGAAAAGGGAAAATGATTAGAATGAAGGAATCAATGGGGGACCCATCTAATACGATTGAATCATCACCCAATGGTTGACACGTGGAATGATAAGGAGAATATCCCTGTGATGCATGTAGTGGAAAAAGTAGGAGAGAAAGAGGAGGAACTTAGAAAAGGAAAGGGACGGGATAGATGGATAGAAAAGGAAGGGAAGAGGAGAAAGGTGACAGAGCCTGTTCTGTCTCTTACGTGATAAATTTATTTGACAATTCACACCAATCATTCCACACAGAATCTTCTCATCTCTTTTAAAGTTTGGGTTTTGCTAAAGCTAAAATTTTCCAAATTTCATTGGAATTGATCTTTTTAAATGGGGTTTTCTTCCTTGTAACTACAGCTAATGAAGTATATCATTTCACTATTTGTCACGTGACAGTACGTGTAGGCAAGCATCTCATTGATACAACTTTAATTTAAAATACGTAGACGAAGTAGCTACATTCATAAAAGATGTCATTTTGTATTTTATATGTCTTCACTTGATGAGATTTTTTGTGGGGTCCTCTATCATACAGACTAATCCACTACTATAAAGTGGCAAATAGTTAAGCATTATATTTTACTAAACATAGAAATGCTTAGGAGGACCCAAAAAGAAAAGAAAATAAAATAAACAAGGATCGAGTTTTCTTCACCCATGGTAAAGGAAGAATATCTTCACCGTAGACATCTAAACTATCTGATTGAACCCAGAAAAGATATTTTCCCATCCACATAACACAGGTCCACGACAGAAAGCCGAAAGGTGATATATTTAGATAGGTTGATGGGAAAATGGAAAATGCTCCTTGTGGCTTCAAATGGGTATTCATCACCAACCTATAGTTTAAGTGTTCTGGTTATGTGACCTTTCAATTCCTCTCCTTGTGGCTTCAATTGGGTATTGATGCTCTTTGCCTTTTCTTTTGTGTTTTTTTATTAAAATCTTTCTGGTACAGATCGATACAATCAATCCATTCGATATCGACACCAATGAGGTGAACTAAAACCTTGAGTTCAGCTAGCGAAAAATGGCCCTCAAATTTTTTGTCATTGCTCACTATCGTTTAGTCTCCTTGGGACCCTTGGAGCATGGATTTAGTAATTGGTATTGGTCTCGGTCGATATCAATTTGGATTGGTTTGTATTGATCTGTATCAATTCGAATCGATCTAGATCAGATGGCTTTGTCACTGTTTTTCTTAAAAAATCAGTTTTTTTTTTTTTTTTAACCTTCATCCTTATCGATTCGTCAATAATGGATACCCAATACCGATTCCTCCATCCATGCTTTAGAGTTAGACAATGACTCTCTCATAGAATGCAATTCGATTAACATAGAATTTCAAACCTTTAAAAAAACAGATGCAAAGATGTGTGAAGATAAAGGCCAAAAAAGTTGGGAGGGGGGAAGAGGAATTTTTCTCCTCTCAGGTTCCTTGCCCGGTCAGGTGCGCAGGTTCCTCTCATAGGAGGGCGAAAATGACGACCTCACCCTACCCGGGCAGTGTGTTTGGGTAGGGGGTAAGGTCATCATTTCCGCCCCTCCTATGAGAGGAACCTACGCACCTGACCGGGCAGGGAACCTGAGAGGAGAACGATCCGAGGAAGAGCCATGAGAAGTGTAGAAGGAGATGTGAAAGTAAAAGCACTGATTTTTTGGAACGTGCATGCATGGAATGGTGGTTTGATGATTCTTATCATTGAATATGTAAAAAATAATTTGGTTTAATCATGTGTAAAATTTCACAATCAAACAGTGAGGTATCCTTTCCATTAAAAAAAAAAAAAAACTGAGATATCCTCCCATGTATATCTAGGATCTTTATCTCATCTAGTTTTCTGTTTGGCCTAATTCCCCAGTGCCTCTAACAAAGGGGGAGCAATGACCATCCTACCCCTGTCCGAACACTCTGTTCGGGTGGGGTCCACCTCCCCCTTATTAGAGGTACTGGGAACTGGAAGAGATGATTTTCCTGTATGTATATGCATCATTTCCATGGTCATTGATTTTTTTTTTCATCGCTTGTTTTACAAATTCCATTTGGACAAAACTTGAGACATTACGAGGAAACTAAACAATGAGATATTGTCAATGCTTGTTTTGCAAACTCTATTTAGACTATAATTGAGACGTTACCCGGGGATTAAACAATGGGAATTTTTCAATTCTTGTATTCGATCCTGTCCACAAAATTTAGGCCCCAATCAATTTTGGCACGTGCCAAAAAGAGATGCTCATATAAAATTTTTTTTTTTCTTGAGGAACACATCTTGAACATCTGGACTCCAAAGTAAAATGTTAAACCAAAAAAAAAAATAAAAAAATTGAAGCGTAGTTAGGCAGCTGCACAAGTGCCTAAAACACAAATGCATTGAGACCACTTTTTTGTTTGCTTGATGTCTTTCTTTCCCTTTAGCCCCGTTTGGATGGTAGGGACGTTGTGGAGTGAGAATGAATAATGCATGATAGTTGTCTAAGTTTTCTTGAGTGTGGGAGAAATGTGTTGTTTGGATGTCTGGAGACCAGAAAGTAGCCAAACAAAATCACGGTATTAGGGTTTGTTATTAGAGTTTGTCTTCTCCACCTCACCTCTCTTGAAATCTCATCGATTTTGCTAAGAGATTCATGAGGGGAAATTGAGGAAAAGTTGTGCAACAATAACAAGCCGTACAGACAATGCAAAGAGAGGAGGAGGAGGTGGAGGTGAATACTTATGCATACACACGAAGAGAAAAGTCTTGTTGATCATTTGTCGTGGAGAGAGCCAATATTGAAGGGCTGACGAAAAACAATCTCAGGGAGAAAAAAACAGTTTCTAGCGTTGCATAGAAACTTTTCTACCCCACACTACCGACAAACAAACAGGGTTTGATTAATTTCTCTAAGCCAACCAAAAATGCACAACGGGATGGGAAAATATCAACTCTGCTTTCAATTCATTTTCCTTATTATCCTATCCCACTGTTTTTGGGTTCCTATCCAGCACCCTGTCCGGGCTGCACATGCAGCGCTGCAGGACAGAGTGAGGCATGAAAAAATCGTTTCACCCCTGTCCGAGCAGGGGTGAGGCGATCTTTTCACGCCTCACTCAGTGTCCAGCGCTGCACATGCAGCCCAGGCAGAGTACGGTGATGGACTTAATATCGAATCTACCCCAAAACTTTAATAACTTACACTCCTTAGAACAAACAGGGTCTTTGAGAGATTTTTGCTCGCACACAAGATTGTGCGAATTTCCATGTTTGTATGTCACAGTATGATAGGGATGTCAATACCTAGTCACGAACCGATGAAACTGAGCCAAACCAACCAAAACCAAACTGAAGTTGATATGAGCTTATTGGATCATGTGTTCAGGCTAGGGTTTTGTGACACAAACCAATCTGGACAGCACAGAAACCTATAAGACAGTGTATTGAATCCAAAAAAAACTGGACCGAAACCGTAATAACCAAATAATAAATGCAGAGCAGTCCAACATTCATATAAAAAGTAAAAACACAATTTTTTTTTTATACTTATTAATATATTTATATTTACATGGTAAATCGAAACCAAATTGACAGTAAACCATTAAGAGAAATCGATAAGAAATCGAAACCAAATTGAAACTGATGCACCCTTATTGAATCATGTTCCAGGTTAACTCATTCTCACACAAAACCGTTCCAAACCAACCGATTCACACTCCTGAATTAGTAGGAGAAGTGATTGGATCAACCGCCGTATCAGGTAAGGGGAAGGTGCAGGGCATTTACTGTTGGGGCACATGCAAATGTGCATTAATACGGAGAAGTGCTTTAGACACCTTTTTCAGTCATTTATTTGGGTTATTGAGCCATTTATGTCCTCCACGGCGGATGCAATCATTTTGCTTCGTCCTTCGCCCATATGATTGAGATAAAAAAAAAAAAAAGTACTCTTTGACTGCTCATTTCCATTAATGTGGCCTACCTTCATCACCAAAAAGGGCAAAACCCTTGCTCAAAGCATTACACAAAGATAGAATTAATGGGCCTAAAGTTGGCAAAATGTCTCACTAGTCCAAGTTCAAATAATGGGCCTATTTATTTGGGTTGAAGAGTTCTACTTCCCCTACTTCTTAACTCCTCTTTCTCTTCTCAGAAAAAAAAAAAAAAAAATGTTGTGAAGACACTTATTAATACAAGAGTCCTAAAAAATGATGTGAATCCTTAGTCCTTGAATCGGAATCGGATTGGCCGATTTCGATATGGATCAGCCGATTCATTAACATTTTCAATACATTATGCCGATTCTTGAGCCGATTTCCAATTCCCAAACCGATTCCATTTTCACCTCCAAAACAACATAGAATCGGCTGGATTTGACTGATTTAGGCTGATTACTGACTGATTCTAACCTCTTGGGAAAGAGAATGCTAATTGGGCACATGTGATGCGCTACTGCCGCACTCCCAGGAATTTTCATCTTTTCATAAGGGTGTGGTGGTCATTTCGTGTGGCCCTGTGTCTGAACACAGGAGCAATGCACTACACGGGCCTAGGTAGCATTCTTTCTCTCTTTCGTTTTTAGTTTTACTTTCTTGTTTCTCATTAAAAAAAAAGGAAAAAAAAGAAGGATAAACCATCGAGAAGATCACAAGGGAAATTTAGACGTAAGATTGTACGTTAAACAATTAAAATTTTTAAAATTTTTTTTATGTAACTTAATCAAGTTTTAATTTGATCTGATTTCAAATTCATGGACATATTCCTCCCCAAGAGAGCCAGTGAAATGAGTCAGCACTTAGGGTTGGGCCTAAGACCCATGAGCATTGATGGGCAAAACACCACTCTTACAATTGAGAACTCTAATGTCTAGTCTCCGTGAGACATGGTAAGGGGTGTCAAAAGTTGGTCCGCACTAATACGTCCCTCTTGAACCGACCGGTTGAAGTCTGAGACTGGTCCGATCGATTACTAAACATGTTGGGATCAAGCCTGGACCGATTAATAATCAGGCTCACTGTGCGGCACGGTAAGGGGTATCAAAAATTGGCCCACACTAATAGGTCCATCCTCAACTGACTGGTTGAACTCTGAGATTGGTCCGATCGATTACTAAACATGTCGGTATCAAGCACTGACCGATTAAATAATCAGGCATTTGTGGGCCAAAGGTCACTTGATCGGATTGACAAATACTATGACTGACCAATAACCGACCGATTATCTTGATTAGCAATTTTAAACTCGTGGATCTCAATTAATAGCCCATTTAAAGATCAGTTATAACTCGATTAGTCAATTTGCCTATTTAAAGCCCATAAAGAGTTCAATTAGCCTAATTAATTTGAGCCTGATTATAGACCTTGATTGACCAAATATAAACGCCTCCATGCCCTGGACTAAAAGGCCCGATTACCTAATAGGAGGGAGTGGTGCAAGGCTTTAAATGGGTAGGGACCGATTAGTGGGCCCAACCGGTTGACAACTCTTTTGGGGAGAATAATCTAGAAAGTGATTCCTCTCAAGTTCCCTGCCCAGTTCCTTTCATAGAGGGGCGGAAATGACGACCTAACCCCCTGCCCAAACACATTGCCCGAGTGAGGTTAAGTGGTCATTTCCTCCCTCCTAAGAGAGGAACAAGACAACCGTACCGGGCAGGGAACTGAGAGGAAAAAAATTCGAATAATCCACTCATTGGTTCTGTTAGGCATCAAATGGAAGAGATGATTCCTGATATATGGGCTGGACAATATGATTTGAGCTAAAATGGGATTATGGGCTGCAATCCAGAGTTTCTGCACAAATGCAATATCTTCCGCTAAGGAAAAGTGCATATTACCTTGGGCTTGGGTAGAGAAAGCTATAGGATCAGGCCCATAGGCCAAAAATGCCAGAATTTATGATCTTAGCCTCTTAAGGTGTCGGCTTACCTTTGAGCCATTTTGGGCTTGAAATCAGAGGCCCTTGAGGAATGATCCTTGCCTTAGACCCCAAAAAAAACAGGGGATAAACTCCCTTGGATATTTCCGGGTTTGAAATCAGAGGCCCATGATGGATCTCATTAAGGCCCACAGGGACTCACAATCAGTCTAATCCACAAAGCACAACAAGCATGGATAATATATAAGTAAGGGGTGCATCGTAATATGCTCAGCCAAGTTTGATGGAGAGAAAGCTTGTCATTCGAGGTTGCTAGGTGGAGTAATCACTCCATGGTGATTCCCTTAGTGTTATAAGTAGGGGTGTCAACCGGTCGATATCCATCGGTTTCAGTCGGCCTAATCAGTTCCCACCACTTTAAGACCTGACACCGTAATGACTTCATCATTTAACTAATTTGTCCTCGTAGGAAGACAGTGGACCTACTTATAATAGGCTGGTCTGTTTCTGATCTATAATCAGTCTCACTTCTAATAAGCTATAAAACGGTATAATCGATTTGATTTATATTCAGGTATAATCATGCCAGTTGGTTTGATTCTGGGTGGTGTACGGTTATTTTTGGTGCTGGTCAGTTTTTTGATGGGCGTAAAGATGTAAACGGATCAGATGTGATTTGATTCGGATATTCCTTGGCTGAAAACGAACACTTCTAAATGGATATAGATGCGAATCGAGATCTGAAATTTTCAATTATTTTTTTACAATGACTTGTGTGATTTAAACCTTCATCTCTTCGACAGATATGATTTACTCTTACCTCGTATTTTTTCAATTGTATTAGATCTTTTCCTCATTCTCTAGAACCCATCGAATCTTAAGATCATTTTTATAAAAAAAAAATATATAAAAAATTCTTAAGATCATCAGTTACTTAATTAGATTATATTCCGAATTCTGATCCGGATTCGGTGATCTGTGTTTTCTTTTGGTGTTTTTGGACTTTTGAGGCAACACTTTCCATTTCAGGGTGCAAGAAATGGGCTTGTGTGGGTCTTAACTCTTAAGGCTGTGAGGTACTAAAAAAAGGTGTATCCCTTAAGACCGACCAGCTGATATGCCTTCCTCTTTTCAAAATAAATCTTGCCACAATATAGAGGCTAAAAAGTAAAAAGTACAATTCCAAGACTTTCTTCTCTTTATTTTTTTCCTTCATGAGAAAAGACTTTCTTCTCCCTTTTTTCTATTCCGAACATATTTGAATTTGGGGGCCCATTGAATTTTGAAATTGATATTTTGGGATGGCGATTGGAGTTCCGAATTAGGGTTGGGTCGGTCCATGGATTTGAGAAATGTTTTTTTTTTGATAAACGGATTTGAGAAATGTTCACGAGCATGGTTTTAGTGCACGGTATCAGTATTGATCATCTTTAAAACCGACACCATATCGATACGGATTGACACGGATCAGCCCATATCCAACAAGTTTGTCATTGGTTTTCCTAAAAATTGGGATTTTTTTTTTTCTATTTTACCCTTGATTCATTTCAATCTCGATTGTCATCCACGTTCCAACTTCCAAGGTGAGCCAATCCTTCAAGCCAGTGTGTCAGACCCGATCATTACATCACCTGTAGTGACCAAAGTACCTTTTCCTTTCTTGCTCGGATCTTACATGAATTTTTATCACCTCCAATTCGCTGCCCACTTCAATTCCCTCCAATTCATCACATAGGAGCAGAAATGACCATCCTACCTCACCTTGGGTAGTGTGTTTGGGTAGTGGGTAAGGTGATAATTTCCACTCCTATGTGAGGGATTGGAGGTAATTGGAGCGGGCAAGAATTGGAGTGATAAAGATTCGATCTTACATCTTTCTTGAGTCTTGAGTCTTGACACATTGAATGTTTGACAGACTGGCCGATCACCATTCCGTGGCTTGATTCTCATCAATAAATCTTTTTCATACAAAAGAAAAAAAAAAAAAAGTTGAATGTATGATAGGGGGCAATATAGTTATTTCAGGTATATCCCAAGACAGTGAAAAGTAATATAGTAAGGGGAGTCACCATATCTATGCCCTGTCGAGCTTTCTAGGGTTAAGGGTCGTAGGGCCGTTGAATGCTTTCTGTTTTGGGTCACCTCTTGTAGTTGAGGGTCCGTTCTCTGTCTGGTTTCTTTTGCTTTTTGATCGATCTTCCTGTCTTGGCTCTTCTGTATCACTTACTGTTGTCGAGATTCGTCAGAGTTCTGGGCTTTTGCGCCCTGTAGACACTGAAATCCATGGTCATCTGGATCCTATGGATCCATCTTCCGTTCAGTCCACTCTTTCAGTCGAAGAAGATGAGTGGGGTAAGATTTCTAATACGACCAAGTTATACTATTCTATTCAGTTGAAACTAGTTTTCTTTCTTTTAAATGTTTAGTGTTGCCAAGATTGAATCTTGATCCGCTTCATTTTATGGTTCTTTTTTCTTGTCGGTGTTGTTATTTTCTTAGGTCAACATAGTGATGCAGGAAAAGTCTTGATTTTGATGGTGGAAAATCCTGAGCTGTAGTTATTTGAATATTTAACTTTCACTTGTTCTATCCGCAAAATGTTGAAGATGTAGTTTATAATTAGGACCTTATAATTATGGGCATGTTCTGGAATTCTAATTAGGGCATCTCTGTTCCTAATAGGTCTTTTTTCCTTAGCCTGAAAGAACTCCTGATACATCAGTTCAGTGTTGCAATTGAAGACCAGATTATTCTTAACCCATAGCATGATCCAAAAAAAATAAAAAAATGGCAGCCAGGAATAGAGAGAATTAGAGATTAACTATCTACCCCTGTTTACAAACACTTCTTCACTAAATCAGCCCCGCCAGAGGTTAGCAGGTTCATTTAGCATTGTCCTTGAAAAGTTCAGCTCATGGAACAATTTCATTCATACTTCAAAAGTATAAGATCAATGCATCTAACATTTTAATAACCGTCACTCTTGCACTTCGGCACGAGTGACACATACTTGGAGATGAAAACCCCATAATTTGAAAGCTTGGTCATCACTATGCGTCAAGGGCAGCCACCAAAAGAAGAGATGGGCTTCAGTTGGAAAACCTCTACTTGAGGAAAGGGAGTTGTTGAAGGCCAGTGAGCAAAGATTGGGCCTGAACTTTTAAAAACCACAATACCACACCCTACTCTTCACCAATTCATAAGGAATGAGCCTCAACTTGAGAGTCTCAAATTGTGGAAAATATGAGCCTGCCTGGTCCAAATTCATCTCTATCCAAACCAGATGATTTATTTTTAAAGCAAAAGTTGACCTTGAACCAAGGAAACCAGCGGGAGATCGATTGCAGCTAGTATCAATACAATAAGGAAGAACAAATTGAATATAACTGAAACATTTATTGTTTTTTTTCCCTTTCTATTTACATATGAAAGAAGAACATAAAAAAAGGATAAGAAGAAGAAAAAGAAGAAGAAGGGGATATAGATAGATGAAAGGGGTAGGAGATAAGAGGGGGTAGGCTATCTCCGCCTTGGGTCTCTCACCCACAGCTATCTCAGTTGTTGAACACAAGTCTTCTCAGACCAAACTCTTGCAAGCAAGCAATAGAAATTCGATTAATCAACTTTGGATTCAAGTGCAACTGATGGGGCCTATTTATAGCTTGGCCTAAGCTTCACAAAAATAGAAACCAAACGAAAATAGAAACTAAATCTAACTAAAGGGAAACAAAGGACTGAAATAGAAACTTAAGAAAATAGAGATTTCTAATAAAAGCTAAGCCTACTTTCTAAATCTGAAATTAGAAACTAGTACTAATTTGCTAAAACTGAATTTAGAAACTATCTATTCTCCTAGTTCAACCAAACTGGAAAATAGAAACAAGGTAAACTAACATAGCTAAACAAAAATAGGAACAAAGCTGTCGATATGTGCCCCCAAATCACTGTTCATGTGAACAGTAACTTATTATTTTTTTTAATATCTGTCTTGGTCTCTTATCTTCTTCATGCTTCTCTCTGGGCTGGGGCTGCCTTACGTGATGCTCCATCGAACGAACAAAAACTTGCCACATCATCAGACCAGTCTGCCTCTCACAGCAGTCGAATCCTACTACCTTGCTGGGCTTATTTTGGGCCTTGTTCCTGCGGGTACATATGGACTTGTGATCTACATCAATTTTCCATACCTTGATCTTACCTAAGTGATTGGAATCCCTTTTATGGTAGTATCCTGAATAAACACTTAATCAGCCAACCTGGCTTTCTTATCGATACTATGGTGTAATGTGGAAACTCATCCATAAGATGCAAATTTGTGTATCAACCTTGCTTCATCGATATCATCTTGTGTAAGTCAACTCCTTTAAGTGATTCGGTTGCAGACCCTTTTCCAACTGTTTCAAGTTAAATTTTTGTGAATCTATCAAGCTATTCTGAACAAAATTTATTTGGGTCTTCTCTAGTCTACCTACCGCTAATGCCAGCATATTAAAGTGAGGTACTTTTAAGTTGTAATTCTGGCTTATGGACCTTGACCAAAGTAACCTTGTCTGCTTTATTATACATAACTTCCATTGTTAGTTTCCAATGTCTTCTCCAGTCTTTTCTTGCAGTTTCTCACATCAATTGTTTCTTATATGAAGCATCTGGTAATGTAGGATGGATGGGGATATCTGAAGTCCACAGATGTGATGGTCTGACTTTAAGGAATCACGTGAGAACATGCTGGTCAGCACCAAAGGGTCTCAGAAAATTAAGTTGATTTGAATGCAAATAGAGACTTAAAAACAGAGCAATATTGGACTTGATTCTAGATCTAAAATAAAACACTTGTTTCCTAAAGAAGTTCTGCTTAGAGAACTCCATTGGAAATCGGATTAAGGGAATATCTACCAAAATAATAGCAGAAAGTATCGAGTAGAATTTTAAACCATGAATAATTTAATGATGCGAACTAGTCGGAACAGATATTAATCCTGTTACAAGCTCTAGCTAAGATGGAATTCATTTCTCCAGTCTTTAGGAATAAATGATTTCATTTAGAGAGAGACAATGTTGGGCATGGCCTTTCCTAAGGATAAAGTAAGAGAAATTTTCAAAGAGGAAGTCACCAAACAACAAAATATATCTATATATCTTATATATATATATATATTTTCATATATTCCAAATAGAAACCAAACGAAAATAGAAAAGGAAAAAGAGAAGGGGGAAGAGAGAAAGAGAGAGAGGAAGATGGGGTGGGCATGGACAGCGTGCCATGGGCAGCACCCATGTGATTTTGCCTCTAAAACAAAAACCCAAATTCAGTCTCCACAAAATAAATTAAATCTCTTCCCATTGCGGGAGTGAACCAAAAACCTATTAATGCAGATTCATCAACAAAATAGGCTTGTTTTATTAGGAATAACTCTAGGGTTGGGTTCTATACATGTTGGGCCTTTGATCCCATGGGTTTTTTTTTATGTAATATGCCACTTTAATGGGCCTCAAATATGGGTACATAGGCTGCATACGGGATTAGCCCTATACTTAGTTTATTTTCATGTTTTTAATGTTTTAAATTGAACCAGTCCAAAGCTGGTATGAACCAGTGGTTCAATTTAAGTGAGTTTGTTAGTTTTTCTTTTAATTGTTTAGTTGGGCTGGATTAGGACTCTATTTTGAGTCTATTTCAGTTTTCTAGTCAGTTTAAGTTACCTAATAGGTTAGGGATAGGGTTAGGCCTCTCCTTTTTAGTGTCTAAGTCTATTTTTGAGTCTTTTATATAAGTTTGTAAGGGAGGCCAGCATTGAACACGAATTTGATTACTAAAAATTAGCTTTATGCTTGCTGCCATTGCTGCTGCTCCCTGTGAGTGTATATCCTTGTGGATCTCAAGGTGGATAGGGTGGGTGGACTCCTGCGACTCCTAGCATCATGAAGATCGGGAGGTTTTCTCACAATTGCTCAAGCTGTTGTTGTTGGGGATCTCTTCAAACCAGTAAGCCATTTTAATTTCAGTTATTCCCTTCTACTTCTCATCCTCTAACCTAAACCTACCCTCTTTCTATCAATCCCAATCAGATCATTAAACCAGCCTTCCATCCCCCTCCATTAAACCTGCAACAAGTAAGAAGTTCTGCAACTATTCTTCTTCCTTCTAGAAGGTCACATACAAGGTGATTTTTGAGATCTACCAAACCAGACATCCGATTGAACTCAGATTTTCATCATACCTCTATTAACCCTAATTTGAGAAGTGATTCAAATTTGACCTAATTCCTGTGGTCTGATTTGAATATATTATCATATTTCCCATTCTGCCCCTACCTCCATTAAAGCACAGTTTCAGACCTTCAACCATACTCGATTCTGATTTCATGCTCAGAATAAGTAGTTGATTTCATGACATGTTAATTCTGAAATTAGTAACCTAATCATATCTCTTAACCTTAGTTCCAATACCCTATTTACCATAATACCCTTACTCCTACCCTAACTAGGATTCCACCATAACTTCAAATATGTCCATCAGTTTCAAACCAAACTTTCAGCATACATCCCTTACATCACTATTGATACTCGAACCAAGTTTCATCAGACCCCCACCTCCCTAAACCCTAGAATCCCCTTCTCCTACCTCCATTAGGAATTGTCTCAAATAACCTTATCTTGTTGCCCAACTCACCTAACCTACTTCCTTTCACCCAAACATCATAAAACCTATACCATTAGACTTCCTACACCTGCCCATCATTACACAACCCTAACCTAAACCTATCTTTAACCCTAATTTTGACCTAAAACTCAAGTTTCACCCATTCAGATGAGATCCTGGTTGAACTGGCTCCTAGTAGGTCTCCTACCTATCTAGGACTACATTACCTATGCCTCTGATACCATTGTTAGATCAATTGATTCAAGATCCAAATAAATTCAGTTTGGATTATACCTGAATGTATATAGGAAGACAATGGGAGAAAAATCAAGAACCAAGCTTTCGGTTACGAGCACACGAGCAAATCTTCTTCAATTTCTAGATATCTTGAAAGGTTTCTCCACAGAGAACTCCACACCACATATCCTTGGGAAGAGATGGAATCCCACAGAGAACACAAATACTTGGAGAGTAGAGTGAGAGGAAATTTGGTTTCCAAATTGTGTGGACTTAGGGTTAGAGGTCTTCTATTTATAACCAAAACCCTAAGACCCCCTTTTTAGACTCATACTAGGAATCGTCCAAAGAAAAGGGGGGGGGGGAGAGAGTTAGCCACTTAAGTGGCCGACTCTCTCTCCTACGCAAGGGTTGGGTCCAGCCTGCCCCTTGTGGGCGGCTTGAACCAGGCCTTGGGCCCATGTCCGTTCAACATCTCCCACTCCCCCACATAGGGCGCGTTAGATCAACTATGCATCCACGTTTCTCTCAGTTGTGTAACTTTTTCATACAGGAAATGAGGCATGCGACCTAACGAGATAATACGGGGTAGGAGTACTATATCAAGCTTCCATCTAACCAACATAACACATCACTAATAAACAATCTCGAAATACCGTAAACGATCCAATTACACCAGATCTAGCACTCTCGATCTCTCATGATGAGCAATACCAACCCTATGTATGTAATGTACTCATGACACTACGTCGATTACAAATACGACAAGTCACCCGGGCAATGAGTCACAAAACAAAGGTGTAATTTTGAATGGTCTTTTCTGAGCCCCTCATGTCAATCTGATTGTTCCCAATAGCTTTCCCAATTGTGTCTCGCTAGACCGCGTCATCCATGATCTTAAGGAGTATGTCAAAGTAGTGTCATTGGGCGTCGTCTTTATGACATTGTCTCAGGTAACAAGGTTACTGAAGGATTAATATAATCCATGTGGCTCACTCAGTGACGAAGCAAGGATCCATTCAGTCACTCTCACTATTGGTCGGTATAAGCACATACAGTATGATATGCATGCTATGGCGTAACTCCCACTGAGGTGGGCATGTCAC
Source organism: Telopea speciosissima (assembly GCF_018873765.1). NCBI lineage: Eukaryota > Viridiplantae > Streptophyta > Magnoliopsida > Proteales > Proteaceae > Telopea > Telopea speciosissima. Next base: position 48,454,410 of record NC_057925.1, on the reverse strand, counting down.
TCGAAAATATAAGCGCCATACAGATCTTAGTCTAGTCGCTGCTCCAAGCGCCTAACTTGAGTTTCTAACGTAGTCACCCTTATGGTTTCTGCTTGAAACCTCGCATCCGACTTTCTATAGGCTACGTAGAAGTGTGGTATCTTCCAAGTTGGACCAAATAAGATCTCATCTTAGCTCTAACTAAGGCGCCATGAAGCATAAATGCTCATAGACTCATCTTGCTCACTATCTATAAGCGCCAGGGTGAGTTACTCGTGTGAGTGGGTCGACTCAATGCCTGGTGACATATTTACAATAACAAATGTTTGTGCGCGCAAACAAATATATCTCATAAATAAATGAAAAAGAGATACAAATAAATTCCATCCATAAAAGTGTTCCAAAGTAAAATACATATCAAATCCTTCTCAATCCCAAGCTCAAAATGCATGCCTTGTCCATTAGAGTGTCTATGGATTTTGAGTAATTCACATGGAATCGCTGTAGGACTTTTTTTTATGCAAGTCTTTGAGATAAACTAAGAAATCTCCTAGGGTGATCCTTCACAATCTTCACGCCCAACACAAAGTTGGCCTCACCAATTAGAACGTCTCTTATACTAGGGAAATCGGTTTCAAGAAAATCTATATCGTGGGACTCTGTCTCTGTCATTCTTCCGTTGTGGTGTTCACCGTACATGACATAGCCTTTCGAGCTATCAGAATACCTTACAGATATATTCTTTTTAGTTTTAGGGCCAATTTACCCAAACTTATGGGAGGTAATATGAACATATCCAGCACATCCCTATGGTCGCATATGCCCCAAAGTGGGCTTTGTGCTTTTCTACAATTCATAGGGAGTGGAAGGAATTGTTTGTGATGGCACTCGGTTAAGAATGTAGGCTGCGGTCAGAAGAGTGTCCCCCAGAAGGATATTGGGAGTTTAGCTTGTGCCATCATCGACCTAACCATATCTAAAAGTGTTCTATACCTTCGTTTCGCTATACCATTTAGTTGAGAGGTGTAAGGAATAGTTAATTGGCAGGAGAATCCTTTTTCCTCACATAATTCTTTAAACTGATCTTACAGATATTCGCGCCCTCGGTCAGTGCGTAGAGTTTTTAAAGTTTTGCCTTGTTGAATGAATCTCAACCTCTGCTACAAAGTGTTTTGAGCAATCTAATGCTTCGTAGCGGTGAGCGATCAAGAAGACATAACCATATCGTGAATAATCGTCAATAAAGGTAAGGAAATAAGAAGCATTATGGCGTGCCTTCACATTCATTAGTTTGCAGATGTCCGAATGGACAAGCTCTAGGGTTTGGGTTGCTCGGACTGCCTTTCCAAAAGACTTCCGATGGGCCTTACCAGCTAAACAAGTTTCACATGTCATTAGGTTGACTTTAGCAAGTGGGCCAAGAAGGCCTTCTCTAGCTAACCTTATCATCTTGTCATGACCTATGTGTCTAGCATGTCATGCATTAGATTCTGAATTATTATCAGTATTAATCACAAAAGATGAAGAAGAAACCACAAGATTACTAAATCTAATTTAATAAAACCAGTTTCAAATTTACAATGTCCAAATAAACTACCATCCAAATGTATCTCAAACTAATCACCATAAAAAACAAATGACTATCCTAAAGTTAAAAGTGTTGTAACTGAAAGTAGATTATGTTGGATTTTCGGTGCAAATAACACATCACGAAGAAGTAGGATGCGCCCAATGCGTAAGATGAGCTGGTAGGTAATAACTCCACGAACTGCTTCACTTGTGCGATTTCCCATGTAGATGTTCTGGGAGCCATCCGGAATCTTCCTATAATCTACAAATCTCCCTCGATCACGCACTATGTGTCTTGTTGCTCCTGTATCCACAATCCAATCAGATTGGGTAGGGGCAACCAAAACATGTGTACATAAAAAAATAGAAGGATAGAGGGATATGCTTCAGTGCAATTACGAGCAAAGTGCCCTATCTTTTAGCGGTTATAGCATTTGACCTTGGTAAGATCTCTTTTTCTATCTGGCTTGCCACATTTGCGCTTGGTGGATTTGCCTCTAGTTGGTGCCTGATTTTGTGCCTGCACCTGATTCCTTGCTTTCCTTTGTCTTTTGTGCTTAGACCAAGAGGTCTTGCGCTGCCCCGCTTGTGCGACACGGGCTTGAGCATGGGTCGCCTCTTGGCGCTCTGCCTCTAGTTCCACATGAGCAACGATGTCATTAAAAGTTTAGACACCGTTGTTATGTGTAAGAACTATTTTCATTTGGGACCAAAAATTAAGTAAAGTCCTGATGACGGCTTGAACTTGCTGTTCATCGTTAAGGTTTACCCCAGCATCATCCAATTTTCTTATCATGTCCTTCATAACCCTGAGGTGTTTAGTCATGGTTGCTTAGGGTCCTTACGGTACATCTCAAACTTCAAGGTCATGGCCTGCAGCTTTGTAGTTGATGAACTGCTACAGTCTAACTTGACGTGTTCCCACATGGGCTTTGCAGTTTCGCACTTCTCATATTGGCCGATAAGATCGTCGTGCATGCAACTCAACATAATAAAGCATGCACTATGATCCTTTTTAAACCAAGCATCATTGGCCTATTTGTCTTGATAGTGATAGGAAGTAGTACCCTCATCAAGTTTTGCCATCTCAGTGATTAGGTGTTCAAGGCATTGTTGCTCATTGAGTAAGAACTGAATCTTACGATGCCACATGTCATAGTTGGTTCCATCCAATTTATTGCCTTAATTAAGGTCAGCAACAACGGTCTTGGTGACCATCACTACATTCCATAATATGCAAATGAGGACATTTAATACACATTCAAACAATTTTTGTTTAAGAACCCTCATTAAAATTAATGCATTTAATACACATTCAAACAATTTTTGTTTAAGAACCCTCATTAAAATTAATGCATTTAATACACATTCAAACAATTTTTGTTTAAGAACCCTCATTAAAATTAATGGTTCCCTTCTCCACACGATGAGACAAAAAATTTCGCTAAGCTCATAATCAAATGTCACAAGTGTGTGGATTTGAGAATATATAATTTTAATCGATTATGAACAAAAGAAAGTTAAAGAGGAAATGGCATCTTCAAACCACATAATAATGCACCATACATCGGGTGCATAAGGATCCCACAGAAGAGACCCATATTGGTACTTGAAGTGATATGCTGAGTTAATACTAAAAAGTGATACGCAGTGCAGTAGCTTCCCTTTATTTGGTTTTTCAAAAAATAAAATTTAAATTACAATTATCTCTTTACATTCAAGAATCCTATTACATTATTACAAGGGAGCACCGCACTTTGCATTACTTTCAAATACCAACCCTATCGCACATACATAAAAACACATATCCCTTACACAAGCATCAATAAATTGTCCATCCCATAGAATATAAAATAAATAACATGGGTTGCATGGGATGGAGTTTGACATCGTTTCCCTAATGGTTTGAGTCAAACAAAACCAATACCGCCACGAGAAGGTATTATTAACGTCTTAATTATTTGTAAACATCTCCAAATCTATTTCAATATCACATGAGAAAAATATGGGATGACTCCCTTTCTACCATTTTCTTCCCATGGATTTCATTCTCATGGATTTCTTGCTAATGACCAACCATATCATAAAGAGATCAACCCATAAAATGTAATCATTGCAAGAATTCTCTCAATAGGAGATAACATAAGAATCACACAAAACATCTCTTTTTGAATGAGACAAATAATCCTATCACAATATTAGGATCCCATCCAAGAAGCACATGTGCAGCCTAACAAGTTCAAGAAACCACATGTGCAGCCAACAAACTCAAGAGAATAAAAGCACATGACTGCTCAATCAACAAAATAAAAGAGAAAAAAAAAGTTTTTTTCTTTCTTTCTTTTTCTCTCCCCCACGTACCTTTTTTTTATTTATTTATGGTTGCAGTAGCTGCTGGCCACGGCCAACGGTTGCTGCCCTCACGCGAAGACCAACGGCCTGGTTGCACATAGCCGTGGCAGCCGCAGGCCACGGTCTGCTACTGCTGCTGCTGGAGTGCGCCTGGGCAGCTCCTCGCGGGGAAGAGAAAAGAAAGAAAAAAAAAAGGTTAGGTAGAAACAGGAAAAAAAACCTTTTTTTTTTCTTTTATTTTGTTTGAAGCCCATGTGTCTTTTTCTTGAGTTTGTTAGGGCTGCACATGTGGTTTCTTGAATTTGTTAGGCTCCACGTGCTTCTTGGATGGGATCCTAATATTGTGATAGGATTAATTTTTGTCCCATTCAAGAAGAGATGTTTTGTGTGATTCTTATTATGAGTGCATCTCCTATTGAGGGATTTCTTGCAATGAGTGAATTTTATTTTGTGGGTTGATCTATTTTTGTGTTGTGGTTGCCCATTAGCAAGAAATCCATGGGAAGAAAATGGTAGAAAGGGAGTCATCCTATATCATCCCATATTTTTCTCATGTGATATAGAAACAAATTTGGAGATGTTTAAAATAATGAAGATGTTAACAATACCTTCCCGTGGCGGTATTGGTTTTGTTTGACTCGTACCATTAGGGAAACGATATCAAACTCCATCCCATGCAATCCATGTTATTTATGTTATATTCTATAGGATGAAAAATTTATTGGTGCTTGTGTAAGGGTTATGTTTTTTATGTATGTGCGATAGAGTTGGTATTTAAATGTGATGCAAAGTGCGGTGCTCCTTAATAGTGATGTAGTAGAATTCTTGAATATAAAGAGATGATTATAATTTAAATTTTATCTTTTGAGAAGCCATGTAAAGGGAAGCTACTGCAATGCGTATCATTTTCTTGTATTGATTTGACATATCACTTCAAGTACCAATATAGGTTTTTTATGTGGGATCCTTTTGCATCCGATGTATGGCGTATTATTATGTGGTTAGGAGATGCCATTTCCTTCTTGACTTTCTGTTGTTCGAAATCGATTAAAATTATACGTTCTTAAATCCATATACTTGTGATATTTGATTATGAGCTTATTGAAATTTTTGGTCTCACCTTGTGAAGAAGAGAACCATTAATTTTAACCAGGGTTTCTTGAAATTTTTTTTTTGAATGTGTACTAAATGTCCTCCCTTGCATATTATGGAATGTAGTGATGACCACCAAGACCGTCGTTGCTGCTGACCTTAACCAAGGCAATAAGTTGGATGGAACCAACTATGACATGTGGCATCGTAAGATTCAGTTCTTACTCAATGAGCAAGAATGCCTTGAACACCTAACAACTGAGATGGCAAAACCTGATGAGGATTCTACTGTCTATCACTATCAAGATAAAGAGGCTTATGATGCTTGGTTTAAAAAGGATCGTATTGCATGCTTTATTATGTTGAGCTGCATGCACGACGATCTTATCGGCCAATATGTGAAGTGTGAAACTGTCAAGTCCATGTGGGAACATGTCAAGTTAGATTGTGGCGGTACATCAACTACAAGGCTGCGGGCCATGACCTGGAAGTTTGAAATGTACCGTAAGGACCCTAAGCAACCATGACTGAATACCTTAGGGTTGTGAAGGACATGATAAGAAAATTGGATGATGATGGGGTAAACCTTATCGATGAACAACAGGTTCAAGTCGTCATTAGGACTTTACCTGATTCTTGGGCCCAAATAAAAATAGTTCTTAACTACGGTGTTGAAACTTTCAATGAAATCGCTGCTCATGTGGAACTAGAGTCGGAGTGCCAAGAGGCGACCCATACTCAATCCCTTGTTGCCCAAGCGGGGCAGCGCAAGACCTCTGGTTCTAAGCGCAAAAGACAAAGGAAAGCAGAGAATCGGGTGCTGGCACAGAATCAAACACCAAGTGGAGGCAAATCCACCAAGCGCAAACGTGGTAAGCCAAATGGAAAAAGAGATCTTACCAAGGTCAAATGCTATAACTGCAAGAAGATGGGGTACTTCGCTCGTGATTGCACTGAAGTGTATCCCTCTCTCTGTACTTTTGTATGTACACATGTTTTGGTTGCCCATACCCAATATGATTGGATTGTGGATACAAGAGCAACAAGACACATAGCGCGTGATCCAGGGAGATTTGTAGATTATATGAAGATTCTGGATGACTCCCAGAATATCTACATAGGAAATGATACAAGTGAAACGGTTTTTGGAGTTGTTATCTACCAGTTCACCTTATGTGTTGGGCACATCGTACTTCTTCATGATGTGCTATTTGCATCGGAAATCATACATAATCTACTTTTAGTTACAACATTTTTAACTTTGGGATATTCATTTATTTTTTATGGTGATTTGTTTGAGATACATTTGGATGGTAGTTTATTTAGACAATGTAAGTTCGAGATTGGTTTTATTAAAGTAGATTTAATAAATCTTGTGGTTTCTTCTTCATCTTTTGTGATTAATACTGATAATAATTCAGAATCTATTGCATTACATACTAGACACATAGGTCGTGACAGGATGACAAGGTTAGCTAGAGAAGGCCTTCTTGGCCTACTCGCTAAAGTCAACCTACTGACATGTGAAATATGTTTAGCTGGTAAGGCCCATCTGAAGCCTTTTGAAAAGGCAGTCCGAGCAACTTAAACCCTAGAGCTTGTCCATTCAGACATCTGTGGACCAATGAGTGTGAAGGCTCGCCATAGTGCTTATTTCCTTACCTTTTTTGACGATTATTTGCGATATGTCTTCTTGATCCCTCACCGCTATGAAAAATTAGATTTCTTCAAACGCTTTGTAGCAGAGGTTGCGAATTAACAAGACAAGAGTTTAAAAACTCTACGCATTGACTGAGGGCACGTATATCTGTAAGAACAGTTTAAAGAATTGTGTGAGGAAAAAGGAATCATCAGGAAATTTACTATTCCTTACACCCCGCAACAAAATGGTGTAGCGGAATGAAGGAATGGAACATTTTTAGATATGGTTAGGTCGATGATGGCGCAGGCTAACCTCCCAATATCCTTCTGGGGGGACCTTCTTCTGACCGCAACCTATAGCCTTAACAGAGTGCCATCACAGTCAGTTCCTTCCACTCTCTATGAATTGTAGAAAGGTGCAAAACCCACTTTGGGACATATACGACCATGGGGATGTGCTGGATATGTTCATAGCACCTCCCATAAGTTTGGGAAACTTGGCCCTAAAGCTAAAAATGATATCTTTATGATGGTATGAAGAACTTTTCCATCGTTCCTCCCTCCACTGCTTTCCAATTATTTTACTTAGATAGAGAGTAGGGATAATAGAACCTGATGGTGCAGACTTGCAGCACCTTTAAATTCCCAAACAAATTCACATGTATTCCATCATGGAGGATGAGAAACTATCAAAGTGAAACTAGTTCTGTTCAATTCCTTCACTCACCTCCACATCATTCCCTTCAATGATAGTATATGTTGTTTTTCTTCTCAATTTATAGGGAAGGACCGGAAGGCTACTGACAGAATTTCTATGGTGGCATGGTGCTATGAGTTCTGAAGTGTCAGATTAAGATTCAGACTCAACTCAATAACCCCTGTATTTGTTTTAAATGCACTTGTGATCCCTAACAAATTGATGTAATGGCACTTTCTTACTAAGTCACTGCCTTGAAGGGAATGAGCTGCTTAACCTAAGTTTTTCATAGAGTAATTAATTTCCTCGAATTCCCACAATCGGTACCCCATAAAATGTGTACTATCCTCAGAGATTCGTTACAAAACTATGCCAAATAGAACAAATGAGAGGGTGGTGGTAGAAGTAAATCTAACCTCATTTTTCTATTTTAGTTTTTATGTAACTACACAACACCGCTTACCTTTACATTGTGATTAGGCCATTGAATAGCCTTAACTTTCCATTTTGCTATTATATTAAACACCTACTTAGGTATGTTTAGGTGTTTTAATACTTGTCGCTTTTGAAAACATGTTTCTGATATTTTAAATCGCCAATTCTAGCAATTGAGCATATTTAACTTATGAAGGAAGATTGTGAAGGAGTGTTCAGTGCTATCAGAGGTCGGTAGACTTAGGACAGGGTTTTCATGGATGGGCAATAGAAAGAGGAGGTCAAGTTGCAGCCTCATACTACTCTAAAGGCTCTAAAGGATCTACTATGTTGGGGGGTGGCTTTTCTCTGCTGGAATGAGGAAGAGGAGATTTTTAATACATCCTTGGCATCTGAGAACCCTAATAATGGTGGAGTGTACTGGTTGGACAAGAACATTGACCCTTCTTACAACTGATATTTAAAAAAGAATTTGCTTATACCATGCAAGTGAATATAAAAACTTAAATGGCAGTTTTTGGGGTGAGGATGAGTTTGCGAGCTCTTTCTGTCACTGTAAGGGTGACAGGAATTGGAATTTATTGGATCTGACCAATATATGTACTGTACAACCCATTAAGTCTAAAGTTGTGAAATTATAAATAAATTGTCTCCAAAAGAGGAGTTTTTGCCAACAGGACAGGTGCAGACTGCCCGATATTATTGGCCTAACTCGTCTACATATTCTCTTGCTATTTCAACTCTGCGTGTGAAATTCAGTAATATTACAGATGCTAATTTTTGCAATGTATTGAACTCTTGATCAATTTTAGTAGTGCATTTAGTTCACCAATCTAACATAATGTTTTCTCTGATGGTGGTTGAATGAGTATTATTGGATTTAGTAATTTTAGATGAGTTATTATTTTGTGTTAATTTGGAGGTGGATCCCCCAAGATTAACTGAACTGGGAAGATATACCGTTCTAATTATTCATTGGGAAAAAAGGTTAAAGGCGTGCTGTTATTGTGAATTGGTTAGTTGGGCCGTTGAAGAGGTGGACCTTCACACCCCTTCCCCTTCCTTGAGATGCAAGGGGCCTAAAGAAGTTTATATTGTCGCTCAGAATTTTACCCTTGCTCAGTTGTTTTGGGTTTTTTGTGGCTAAGTTCTCCATTGGTCACTTGTAAGTGAGGCTATGCATCTCGAGAGGGCCTTTTGCTCTCTTGAGAAATGGTTTGCTCAAAAAATTCCCTGAACTGGAGCAGAAGCCCTATCTTTCTGATGCAGCTCAGAAGAACAAGAAGGCCAGCAGCAAATTAGGCTATCAAACTGGGCCAAGAATGGACCAATATGCTTAATTTTGAGTGCCCAACGGTTTATATGGGTAATGAACAGACCAAAGGTTATTATTATTGTAATGGGCCAAATATTAGGGATCCAAGTCCTATATGGGATTAGACTGATTAGTGTTAGTTTTTATTTTAGTAGCGTTTCTAGCTTGGTTGGATAGATATGCTACAATCCACTCCTAGTTTCTATTTTAAGCGACTCTACCTACCATGCACAAGAGTTTCCTATTTTGCTTATTTACATGAAGTTATAAATAAAGAGTAGGGGTTATACCCATGACCAACGATTTAGACAGAAAGAAAAGATATGAGGCTTTGTCCTGTTTTTCCTTGTGAGTTGCAAGATGGGCTATGAAATACGGTTGCAAGCTGGGTGGGATGCCCAAGTCATATACTTTTTTCTTTCCTATTTAAAATAAAAGAGAAAAAAAAAATTCTGTTATTGAATTCTGTTCTTCCCTAAATCATCGATCTTGTTGCAATTGATCACCCATTGGTTCTTCCCTGGTTCAAGATTGATTCCCGTACTTTCAATGAACTCCGCCATTGTTTATGTGCTGTTGGTCTCAAGCCTGGATAAAGGAGGGGTTTGGTGCATTTGGTTCACAACATTGTGAAAAACTTTGCCAAATGCTCTGGCATGAACCCTGGGGAAGTGGTAAGACTTGCATGGGTTAGGTTTGACAAGTAGTCAACAAATATGACTTTGAATAGGGTTAAAAGGTGAAACAGGATCCATGTAGCTGACCTTATCTTTCAATGATTTACAGTATATGGTAGCTTGGAAATTTTGTGAGATCTCTTGTGGAAAGATAGCCCACTATTGGAGAGGAACTTCTATGTTGTTTCTTCACCCATCTGGTCCCAGGACCTTTTCTTTGATTTTTCCTTTTGAATAAGTGTTATAAAATATGGGACACCTTATTGAGGTGACCTAAGATGATATCATTGTTATCAACTTTCTCTTGATCTCTCTTCTCTTCACGTTAAATGACCTCTCTGCCCCTATGCATGAAAACATTTTGTTGCTCTCATTGGTGCGATCTCTATGCTGCCTGCTCAGAGAACCCTCTCCTCATATAGGCTTCATTATTTATCATAATATTCTTTTATTTGGATTTTGTCTTCTGAAATTTTTTATTATTTGGCTGTGTGGTAACATAGATTTCAAGAATTTTTCTTTTGGTTTCTCCCAGACACTGAAGGATTCGTGATACCAAGCTTGGTAGGAGAGTCGAGTAAGCCTGATGTTTCAGAAGTGAATGACTTGAAACCTTCTCCCAAGGTGAGCATCAAAATGTTTTTTCACCTTTTTTCCCCCTGAACTGTTGTTGGTGTTTGCACATCTGAAACTTATCTGAGATTGAAGTTGATAGTACATTTTGTGTTCATGTATCATTCTAAGCACTCAAAAGGAGAGTAACCCTCCCCCCCCCCCCCTCCCCCCCCCTCTTTTGTGTAGAACCATTTAAAGATTTGTTAACTCTTACACTAAAACTAATGTGTTTTGTAAGAACGGGCAGGCCAAAAAGGAAGAGGAAAAGATCTACTTGGGACCACACGGTGCTCCTCCTTCACAAGCAAAGCAGCAAGAGCTGAACGCAAGTAGGCGGAAGCAGCGGTTTAAGCAGAAGTTGAAGGAAGCAGACAGAAAGTACACAGGATCAGGGCGGGAAAATAAGGTGGATAGCCTGCGTGAACTTGTTGGTGGTGGCAAAGTAAATGTTAACAAGTAAAGGGTTCCATGAGGGAATGGGTCGACCCACATTGCCATGAATCTCAAGTTTGAGGTCTTACTAGGGTCACATCTTCATCAATAAGTGGAATCTGTTATACTAGCTTGAGATTAAAGTCTTCATTTTCTGCCTTTCAGTACTATAAATAAAGCTCTTTGTGTGTGTGTGTGTGTGTGTGTATGTGTGTGTATGTGTGTGCAGAATATATAAAGATTATGTATACAGGTGATGTTGGAACTACCAATCTATTCAGAGAACTAGGTATTGTTTGCTTAAATCTTGGATCCTGCTTTGCGAAAGACTGAAGGCATATTTTTGCCCTTCTTTGGTCCGAAAGCAACTCGAGTTGGGAATGGGGAACATGGGTGTAGTTCACAGTATCGGTCGTTGCCAGTATCAATCGGCGTTATTGGGACAATGCAGGATCAAAACAATGGTTTATTAACAACCAAAAACTGTTAGTCAGCCATCCGATACTGGTACCTAAAACCATGATGGGGAAGTTTAGGAAAAGAAGATCTCCAGGGTGTGGTAGGGAAGTCACAGTTTCAGAAAACTGTAGCGGCCTGTTTCTGCCTGAGTTGGAGCGGTAGCTATGCACCAAAACTTAGGGTGGAACTTTTCAGCCAATCTGGATCATAACTGGCTGGAACCAGTTCAGATCCTGATTCCGAGTTTTGAATCCTTGGTTCCAGGTTCCTAACCGAGGAAGAAACTCATTTAGTCATTTTAACCTTTCGGTAGAAGAGAAAATTCCTGGATGCGAGAGAGATGTTAAATTTGGATGGATGCTAAGTGCAACACTGTGATAGAAAAATAACTTGATGAGCTATAAGTCAAATTTGGATGACTTCTCTGTCTCCCATTTACAAAATTGTTCCATCACCCCTCATTGGTGTGCTCCCTATGGTACTTGCAGAATCTTATCCCCAATAGTAATTAGGATAGCTTGGTCGAGTCATTCCACTTCATTATGGCTTAAGGAAAACTCGGTCCTATTGGTTATAATTGCACGATTAGCAATTAAATTTTGTGGACACGTTGGCCATAGCATTATGAGTTAATCTTCATTAAATCTAGTTAACACAACATATTTGCTTTAACAAAATTGTTTGAAACACGGGCCATTGAGAGGGAAGAAATGGATCTTATGAAAGATGGACTATTAGATTTAACTTGTGGATCATTTAGGCTATGTTTGGTAACGGTCTTGGTAAAGAACAAACGTTCTTGGTTAGGAACTTTCTTCGGCGTTTTTGGTTTGGAATGGCGTTTGGTGTATAAATATGGCTGTTTGGTAACGGTCTGAAGAACGTTTTCGGAACAATAATAGAACAAAAAAATATCGTTTGATAATAAAAGCTGTTCTTCCAAATTTGATATTAATTACAATAATGTCATTTCCTTCTAAATTATACAAAAAAAAAAAAAAAAAAAAACCCTTGTAAAATCATTTTATCGTTTACCAACCTGAGCATAAAATTAAAATATCTCATTAACATAAGCAAAGTAATTATAAAAATATGTCAGATTTCAAAGATGACATTAAAGTTAGATTTTTCTGTGGAATAGTGCCATAACTGACTATGCTATGAACATTTGAATAAAAAAAGCTTTAGTGGATTCGAATCCCCATCCCCTTGGAACATGCTCATGTTACAAGTTCTCTACCAATTTGAGCTAAAGACCTATTAAATACTCATTGATTAGGGGACACATGTTAGAGTATTCTTAATTAATTTACTGTGTTAAAAGTAAGTCAACTAACAACAATTTTGTAATTTACTCAATAGAATAACTGAGTGGAAGGAAGAACATGATTATTGCTACGTTGCTTAATTGGGGTTTTAAATATTTAAATAAAAAAAACAGATTTGTTACACAATTTTCCTAAACCACTATTGGCCCCTACACCTCCTGTTGATCCAGAAAATTAATTTCATCCTGCTTACCCTCCATCCCAAAACTATAAAAATGCTGCCTTAATAGTAAGGTTTTGTAAAGGAGTAAATAAAGCAACTAAATGGAAGCAGCAGGAACGATAAATTAAAACAAAGGGATGAAAACTGAAAGAGAAACATCAAACAGAAGTATAAATCGTTTAAACCGATTGACATATACATATTTGTTTTTGTTTTTGTTTTTTCGGATATATATTACATTTATCTACTACTGCTTCATAAGCTAGAGATCTTACTTCATGGAAAAGTTTATTAACCCTACTCCAAAGAAAATTTATATTGGTAAAATTACTAGTTAGTCTGCAAACTCAAGAAAGGTATTAACCAAGTTCCATGGTATTCTCACGTAATCAGTAGGATGTAGAATATCATTGAGATCTCTACAACTACACCATATTTCTTTGAGTTTGATTTTTACTTTCCTAGCATGCTTCCACCCCTTCAAGATACTAAATAGTTCTGCTTCCATCTTGTCAATTGATGTTAGGTAACCTGCATATGTTAGAGTATCCTGTCCAGCTATAAAAATGCAAAAAGCCCAATCGGTTAATCTTAATTTAGGGTAATATAAGTCTGTGCAAATTAAAACATGGTAGTGGGATACCTGGTTAGAAACAAGAGATTAAAGGGGAGTGGATTATATTTAAGGAAAAATTACTTAGATCCACTAGATAAGAACGGAAATTACAAGATAAATAGGTTTCAAATTTGTTTTACATCCACTATTTTCTATTTTAAAAAGATTTACATAATCCTCAAAGTTGGTTAGTAGTCATGCCACGTTAAAATAAAATAAAAACAAACTTCCAAAATTGCCCCAATCTCATATAATTGTTTTAAAAACTGTGAAATCCAATGAAAGTGCACCTTAATTGTAGGAGTAGAAATCAAAGCGGTTATTATCCCCTAAAAAAAATAAAAAACAAAACTATAACATCGAATCCAAATGGAAGTACACCTTAATTGTTGGAATAGAAAACAATAGAAACAATAAAAAATAAATAAATATAAAGTTGCCCCCCCCCCCCTTTCCCTCCTATTTTCCCATCTTGGTTTAAAACATATTTTTAGGGCAATTTTGAAAGTTTAATTTTATTTTATTCTTGCATGGCATGAGCATTAACCAACTTTGAGGATTGAGTAAATCTTTTCAAAAGGGAAAGTAGTGGATGTAAAACAAATTTGAAACCTACTTACCTTGTAATTTTGGTTCTTATTTAGTAGATCTAAGAAATTGTGCCTATATTCTTCACCAAAAAAAGGGGAAAGAAATTGTGCCTATATTTAAAGAGGTTACAGATGTATTTGGTTCACCATCTCCGTTCAACTAGCTAGAATTTATCTACTCTGTAAGTACTGCGGATGCATCTCTCTCTCTCTTCTCTGTGAAAATGTAACATTTGTGCAATATTCTCCAAGATTATCTGTGTGACTCTCTCTGTGTGTCAAGGCAACAACATTTGCTAGATATTCTCCGCGATTATGTGTGACTCTCTCTCTCTCTCTGTCCCTGTTTCAATAACCTGAGTTTTGTATCCTTCCAGAGATGCAAGTCTCTTTGGATTTGTTGGAACTTCCAATATTGGGATGCTTTACCCAATTCTACGGATTGACTTGAAGGTCAAGAAGTAAACACAAAAAAAAAAACAAAAAAAACAAAAAAAAGATTCAAGAGAGAATGTTCTATTTGCTTCGTGAATCTGAAGTTCTAAAACAGGAGACCTGAACTTCATTTACTGAAATAGTAACCCTTCAACAACCATTACATTGATATTAATTTGTTTCAACAAAATTTCCTCAATTATGAGGATATATAACCAAGGATTTTATGCTCTTCGAGATTCTGAAGATTAATGTCCGGCATTTCCCTAGCTTAAACTCTTCAGCTTTGCTTCCTGCTCCCCACTTGTTTTTGTAACCGTGATACTAGTTTATGTCAACTTGATCGAATTCTTGATCGGTAATTCCTTCAAATTCCATCTACAGGCCACCTCACACACCTAACATTTGGCACCCAGGTGGGATCCACACTCTCTCTTTTTTAAATTAATTTGAATGATTGTGTGGTTTGTTCACCTTTGTACAGAAAAACTTTGTAACCATATTGACACAAACCACTTGGATTAATCTAAAATATTTCAAGAATTTCAATTTATGAGAATAGATACAATGAGGTGGATGAAGAGATACACTCATTACCCATATCCTTTTCTCCAAAACAGGACGGAAAAGAATTTTATTCTATTTCCTACAGGAGAACCTACAGACGAGTGGACGTCTCCTCCTTCAGGAAATGAACTTCTCCCTCAGAATCAAGGAGTACCTGAGCATTCTTGTATAAACAAAAATTTGCCTGAGTCCACCCATTCCAATGAACTTGAATAATTAAATCAGATTTTTCGACATATAAACCATAGAAGGGGCTAGATACCTGCAAATTATAACAAACAATAAGACATAACATTAATGGCGAGAGAGACCGAACCTTTAACTTCCCCACTTAGCTTTCCATCTACAAACAACAAATATTTTTAAGAAATAATATTCCATTATCTACTCATAAATAACTCATGTCTCTAAGTCATCTACAAGCTTCTTTCTTTTCATTCATATTTTACTTGATGGGTAATGTTCTGGTCCATGCGATTAAAAATCTATAAGAACTCAGCCCATTATCCTTCATTCCTGTTTAAAGAACGATATCCGTAAAGAAGAGGAAGAGTGAGAGTATCTCATGGTCAAAGACATCTGATTAACCCCATAGATCATTTGGGTCTCACATTCTGATTGGTATTATATATGGGTTGTAACTTATATCGGTGATAGGCATCAACAGCAATATCTCCATTACCCTAAACTCAAAAAACTCTTTAAGGGATACAACACAGGAAAGAACTAAAACCAAATTAAGGAGCATACATAGTGGCAAAAAGGGAAAAATAAAGCGTTGGATTTTAAAGTATACCATTAGAGATGGTAAGACGGTGACACCACAAGCCTCCAATTTGAGCTTAAGAGACGTTTTGCTTGGACAGGTTAAGTTGCTGAATCGCCCACAACATCAAGATCTCCTCGGCAGAGTCCCGAACGAGTCAAACCGGCTCCCTTTGGAGCCTATCCTGACCAGAGAGAGTCTCAACTTCTTCTTCTCAATCAGGATTGGTTAATGGAACTCTATTGTAAATCTGCAACTGGAATTAGCCAAGAGAGAAGAGAAAGTGACTAAAAACAAAGGAGAGATCAGAGAAGAAAGAGTGAAAGTGAGGGACAGAGAGCAGAGTGGGGAAGTGGCGTAAGTAAAAGGTAGAAATCAAAAGGTCAAAAGGTAATGGGATTAGGGTTAGGATTCGCCTCAAGTCCTCACCTCATGAGAATCACGCCTCTGCCTCAACCATTTTGACACCTTCAGAATTTGTACCTTATTCCTATCGTGTCTCTCGTGGGATTTTCATGTAATTATTTTGGATCGGTTTCGAATCGGTCTCACCGGTTTCGGTGTGAGAATGAGAGATTAAAAAACGTGACATATTCAATAAGGGTGTACCAGTTTGGTTTCGGTTCCTTTTATCTATTTATTATCGATTTGGTTTTGGTTTACCATGTAAATATATTGAGAAGCATGAAAAAAAATGTGTTTTTGATATAGTTTCGATATGACAAAACTCCATTTTGAAACATGATCCAATAAACTCATATCGGTTTTGACTTGGTTTCATTACGTTGGCTTGGGCTAGGTTTCAATTTCCCTCGGCTAAAACCATATGGCTGTGAGCCCATCTGTTCGAAATTGAAGATGAGTTATGGTCGATACGTTATGGATGGCTTGACTTGGAAGTTGGATCAAAATAAACCGACCTCGTGTGAAGTAGGGTTGAGACTTGAGAAACAGAAGCACTAAGAACATGGTAACAACAAGGTGTAATGGATCAGAACTAATAGAATCGGCTGATTAGACTCGGAATATACTAGTCAGATTTTCATTTTCTGTTTGATGTGAGAAAAAGTGAGATCAGGGACTAAGGTATTGGTCTCTGTCGATACCGATCCAGATTAGCCTATATCGGCCTGGATTGAGAAAAAAAAATCTTAAAAATTTCAAGAATATCAGAAAAAAGGAAGAAAAAAAAGGTAAATCCTACTTTGAGTGAAATAATGAACAAAATAAGAAACAACCGTATAATATAAATGTAAAAGAAAATTACATCCCAGGGCCCTTTACTTTGTTTTAATTAAACTCTCCTTTTCTCGATTTTTGATTATTACACCTGTACCCCTTCTGGCTGACAGTGTTAATTTGGTGTTAGTTTTAGTTTGGAAAAGACTATTTTATTCTTATACTAAAACATCAAAAGTAAAATTACAATACTACCCTTTTCTTCATCTTCAAATCAACAATAGCCCAAACACGATCATAAGTTCAAACCAGCCCTCCTTTCTTTCTATACTTTTAGAAATACACTCCAAGTGCTCCTCAGGTCTACTCTCAGAACCTGATATGTCACGTTCACTTCAGGTTATTTTACCAAACCTTTCTAATGTGTCCATAACAAACCTAGGTAGTGGGAATCGTCACTGTCCCAATGTTCCAACTTCCAATGGATACAACGGAAGGAATGACTCCCTGCTGTTGTTGCTTCTACAGATTTGGTCCAACTCTTTACGTTCATTTGTGATTTTAAGTTGTTCTTTAGAACGAAAAAACCAAGTCTGAGCCGGTCTGTAAAATGCGTTATTGAGACAAAAAATCCATCTGATTCATTCTTAAAGACCAAAAGAACGAATTGCCGTTTTTTCGTTCTCCGAGAACGAAAGAACACCAACGAACATTCTTGAGACCATTACCAAACGTAGCCTTAGAGAATTCTTCATCTCTAATGTTCAAAAATTGAAAATGATTATATCAATCTTGCACATGGAAGTTTGGAATGGCCTTTGTAGTTGGCTCTCTATCCATATGGTCGTTGAAAGCTTTTTCCAATAATTGTTTTCTCTCTCTCTCTCTCTCTCTCGCTTGCCAAATTTTTTTTTCTAATCCGGCAAAATTAGAGGATATAGTGTAGCACCAAGTTTAATCGCAAGGAAGAGTGATGTGACAATTTTGATTTTATAGATATCTAAAAAACGATTTAGATTGGTTACATGTCAAATATCTAACTAGTCATCCATGTCCTCCTACATATTAGTTGATTGCTGTGTATTTTTTTGTCGTCCTTTTTTTTTATAGAAAAAATTTCTTTTTTATTCTCAAAGGTTTATTTTAGTAGTCAACTCTGTTTTGATTGAAACTTAATATGTGAAGAGAGGTCCTTAGTGTCTCTTTATAAGCAAAATTTCACTTCTATCAAGGTTTAGCTCACGGTATCGGTGCCAGTATTAGCCACCACCAATATCGATACTGACATAGATTGACTGTGTCTGATTTGTTCCAGCAAAAAATTCCACTTTTTGACCATATCAGCTGATACGTATCAGTGGCATAACGATAGCAGTCACCATTGACATCCATATGTATCGGCCAATACAATCAATACGATACATTCATGACCTCTATCTAATGTGGTAAATATTTTGATTAATCTAGTTTTTTTTTGGTATAAACTTGCAAAAAAAAAAAAAAAAAAAAACTTATTATTGGAAAAAACCGATAGCGTAGATAGAAAGCATATTTATCAAAAGGGGGAAAAAGAAACATAGGTATTGTTAGAATAGCAATGGCATATGGAGGAGGACCTAAACTTATAGGTCAAGAGAGTAACAATACATTACGTACTAGGATACAAGGTAGTACATGGTGTAGTACAATACAAATATGGTATATATAGATATAAAAGAATATAATATACGATATTCCTTAACAACCCCCCTCAAACTCAGTGTGGAAGCGGCGTTGAGGTCCTCTATTGCCGATCTGCCCGTACTGCTATGTGCGCCCCACACACAGCAAGCCACAAAAAGACTGCCTTACCCTTGCCCGAGCGGGGGTAAGGCGGTCTTTTCCGCCTTGCTGTGTGTGGGGCGCACGACAATAGTGGGGCAGCTCGGAAGTAGAGGATACGGATCCGTGGAAGAGTCGCTCCCAACTTAATTTTGGAAACAAAGTACCAAAGTGTTGTGGGAGATGAAATTTGGTGAAGACGTTGACAGTCTAATTAGAAGAGGTAAATAGTAAAACATGAAGAGTGCCACGAGCAAGATGTTTTTTTTTTTTGATGAAAGTGTAATCACACAAACCACACACCAATCCCAAAAGGTTAACTGACTTTTGGGACCGTGGAATGCCGGATACCACGAGCAAGATGTTGATGCACAAGTGACAATATTCTTTATATGTTTAGTGCATTCATGAAAAACATCATTGTGAGCAATTTAGATAGCACTTCTATCATTACAGTGAATAATAGTAGCACTGGAATGTGTAACCTCCCATGTCTTCGAATAGTTAATGTAACCTAAGAAGTTCAGAGGTTGTATTTGCGATGACACGATACTCTACCCCAGTGTTAGAGCGAGATGTAACATTTTGTTTCTTGCTGCACCAAGAGATAAGATAATCCCCTAAAAAGAAGCCATAGCCTAGTGGATCATCGACCAGTGGGGTATCCAGCCCAATCAACATTAGAATAGGCATAATATAACGCTAGCGATGAGTGAATAGAAAAATGTAGACCATGAAATAGCATGCCTTTGACATATCGCAAAGTATGAAGCACTGCAACATAATGAGCTGAATAAGCAATATTGGGATGAGTAATTGTGCGATAGACAAGAGTCATCATTAACCGGGGATAGAGAATTGCATCGTAAAGAATAGTGTCATCAATAGGAATCAACCGAACATTTGTCTCGAGAGGAGTAGGAGTTGTCTTGTTGTCAGTCAACTCGACACGGGATAGTAGATTAGATGCATATTTTGCCTAAGAGAGATAGTATCCATTAAGATCTAGATGAGACCCTGAGACCTAAGAAATAGTTAAGAGATTCATGATCCTTCATTTCAAATTACCGATGAAAGAATGCTTTAGTTATGAGATGCCAACAGAATCATCGCCCGAGATAATCATATCATCCACATGTAGCAAAATAAGATTGGTGCCTTTATTAGATTTGTGAATAACAAGGGCATTGTCATATGCCCTTGGTGTACATGTTGCACCTTGAGCAGAGCCCTAAACGAGTAGCCCGCTATGCCTCAGAAGCTAAGTGTGTTTCTACTTTAACATAAGTTGATCTGAGAACTAATGCAAAGTGTTATTGAACGTCACAAACCAAATATAGAGGGTCTATTTAAGACCATACAATACTCGATGTAGGTGACATACATGGTGAGGATGATGATCATGATCTGGTGGTGGCTGTATGTATACTTTTTCCTTCAAAAACACCATTGAGAAATGCATTCTTAACATCTATTGGAAGTAACAGCCAATGACAGACATAAAGAACCACTAATAGACTGTGAGCAATGCTAAGACATGCAACATAAGCAAATATGTCTACTCATAGTCAATGTCTTACTTCTATGAGATTACCTTTGCCACAAGGCTATCTTTGTAACATTGTATAGATCCGTCAGAGTGAATTCAATGAAGAAAAAGGATTATTGGTTAGTGTTGTTGTTGAGGCTGTATAAGGATTAAGGAATAAGGGTGTGTAAAGAAGAAGGAATTGAGAGTTGAGGTTGTTGGGCGTCTATCATTCTCCCTCTTTGAATCTAAATGGATTCTCGATGGAATGGACAACCATAAGTCTCCTTTCTTTAAATCACAGCATCTAGATTAAGTGGTCCAACCAACCATGAAACCCTAAGAAAGTTTGGTTTTAGACTCCGAACTTATTTTGGGTGGTGTTATGTAATTGGTTTCACTAGTATCATATGTGTTTGCTTACTGTAATATTGTAATTTTACATTTTTACTTTTTATTTTATTCTTAAATAGATTTAATTTTGCAATTAATGCAGGTTTAAAAAGAGATTTTCAAATATAACCTTCAATAAAGGCTGCATTAAGTGACTTGACTTTTTGAAAACTCCATTTTTGCTCACGTATTAAATATGCATTGTCCATATACTTTATGGGAGAGAGCTCTCGACAATATCGAGAACCTGCCAATCAAAAGCCAAACAAACAACGGTAGAGTACGAGAGAAAGGGATCCGGCTCTTCTCCAATGCACCCCTGATGATGTCTGACGCACCCCCAAAGGTCGATACGTGATTGAGATGCCATTTGAACGGCGAGGTTGGTTGCGCACATCTGAGCATAATTTCACTCCAAATCGACATAATTTGACCAATCCAATTCCGATTTTTTAAACTATGCTTGTGAATTAATTATAAATACACTTTTATTCATAAAATTACAATTTCTATTCACTTTTCTTCTACCCATTATAGTATAGTTATTCTAATTACAGAAAATCCAACGATCCCAACAATATCCAACATGACTCTAGACCGATCAAATTAACTCGAACCAACCATCCGATTCAGAAGTTGAACCTGACAAAGGTAGGGCCGATCAAGCATCACATGATGGTACATGAATTTGGGTCCTCTTCGCTAAAGTATTGCCAGCAGGGGCTTATGTAACGCTGCCTCCCATACCCATCATACCCTCGTTGCGGTCTATCATATCCATCATAGTATGGCGGTGGCCATCCATAACCTTGATGATACGGTCCCCATCCATACCCCTCATAACGCACACCTATCGGTTGGACCGGTGGATAGGCCAGTTCAGGAACTGCTGGAGTCGATTCAGGTGTTTTGATCGGTTTTGGATCGGGTTCTTTGGGGGCCGGGACTGGCTTAAGTTTGGGTGGATCAGATTCAAGCAGAGGAACCACAAAAGTAACCTTCTTGGGAGGGTCGGCGGCGGCCGTAGGCGGTGGTGGATCGGGATTGGAGGGTTTGAGTTTACTCGGCTCTGAAGGGTTTTTCTCGAGGATTTTGATGCCCTTAATGGATTCACTAGCTGTGTAGCAGAGCTTTTTAGAGAGTTTATTGGGGCAGAAGAGGCCACTGATGGTGACGGTGTTCTGTTTCTCATCGAATACCTCTTTTTGTATTTGATATCTCTCTGTAATGGAAACAATTTTTTCAAAAATTTACAAAATTGAAAGAGATGAGAAGAATTAAGGAATAAAGGAAGAAGATGATCAAAGAATAGATGTGATGTGATGTGATGAGATGAGGTGACTCACCACGGTATCTGCTGAGGGTTTTCTTAATCTTCTTGTAGCAGAGTGGGCAGTTAAGATCAACCTGCATCACTATCGTGTACACCTGCAAACAGAATCCAAAAAACAAAAAAAGAAGCAGCTTTTATTTCTCTTTCTCTGTTTTTGAATGAACCAGACAACAAAACGAAACCGAATATGTCATATAAACAGGTGAACATAGGCTTTGCGAGCGAGAGAGAGAGAGAGAGAGAGAGGACCTTGTCCGCCATTGTTGACGGGTTCGAGAGGTGGTGAGAGTAGAGTAGTGATCCCCTCCAAGCTCCAAATCTCCAGTGTAAGTAATTAAGAGGGTGAAAGAGTGAGTATAGTATTTAATGTGAATCCTCTACACTCTTTCTTTAGTAACAAGTTTAATCTTGAATTCTTCTTCAACAATGACAATGTTCTTCTTCAATAATATCATTGCAACGTGTCATTATCTTGTAGTGCTTTCTCGTCCCCCATCCACCAATTAAAATTGGAATTAGATGAGAGGGCGAAGAAATTTTAGGAGTCGGCAGAAGGTTGAGTAGATCTTTATTAAGAGAAAATCTCATGGACTTTGTTTATGTTATTGGTGATAGTATTGGTCGGTCATCTCTATCGGTATGGATACCGAGTTACCGACTGGTGATATTGAGTTGTATCCGCATCATTTTCAGTTCAAAACATCATTTTTCATAAAAAGAAAAAAGGAAGGATAACGCGCAGCGCACATCGCCCCTGTGTCCAGACATAGGGACACATGGGCATGTGAAATTAATGACCGCCACATTTATGGTCATTTCATCTTTTCAAGGGATGCGATGGGCATTACTCGAGTCCCTTGTTCTGGGTGTAAGGGCGGCATGTGTTACGCAATCGAATGACATTCTTCCTCCCAAAGAAAAAAAAAAAGGGAAAAGAACGTTAATTGGTTGTGTGGTTTAACGTGGTTCCTGCGTTTAGACACAAACCAATGTTTTTATTGTGCACGGAAAGACCATTCAGCTCCGAGTGAAATCGAAAATTGCATCCAAACCAATTTGCATGCATTTTCATTGGCTACCATATTGGCAGGGGCTACATGACCAATTAGCGTTTTCGAACTTGAATTACTTATCTTTTACTTTTACATTAGGAGTAGGAGTAAGATTAGGTTAACCATAGTTTCTAGGTTTCTTAGTGCAACAATCTCTTCCAGGGATCATTTTCATGTACTCGATCTTTTCAATGAACGACCAATTCAATTCCATCCTCAATTACCTTTGCTCTCATGTTTCTTTTCCCTCAAATATCCTGGCATTATAGTTCATATTCATACAAAAGTCCTTGGAGCAATCGAGGTAGGAGAACAACTCACATCTCTCTTGGAAGAAGCCAAATTAACAATTTTCATCATATTATATCTTTTGAGTCTTTACGACTCCGGCATGCCCATGCATCCAATAATAGGTTAGTTACTGAAATTGTCACTAACACTTTTTGGCACGCCCAGTGAACAGTCCAGGCAATTGTAATGAATACAAGGAGAAGCATACGAAACTCTGAAGAGGTTGATGTGTAGAATTCCAGGGGATCTAACCTTGTTGCTGAAGATGTCCAACAAGGGCCAATTTCAACTAGCAATGGGTTAGGAGGCTGATTAAAATCCTCTGCAATGCATCGATTTGGCGTGCATTGCAGTGCAGGCTTGAGAGCACGATACGTGGATGATGCTTCATCCAACTGTGCAAACTCGATTGACCCAATTTTGTTTTACTTTTTTTTTCTTCTTGAACTCGGCATCATTGGATGTCACACTGATCCACGTGTCGAACTCTCAAATCCGCATTGTAGTGCACCACCAGATCAGTGCACTGTAGAGAATTTTTTTTTCCCATCAAAAGTTGACATAAATATACCAGTTGGTCACTGTTGTGCAAGGACTTCTTCGTCATGCAATTGATGATATCTGTCAGTTGGTCGTTGTGGTAACCCAGTCTAACAACTAGCAACAAACCCGTTTTGACAAGTTGACGATCCTAGTTGCGCCTGAATCACAACCGCATAATTGGAATCAATTCCGCATAGGTCAAAACGTAATTAGTTCAGTTTTTCGGCCATACAGAAAGATGTAATGCTCCATCTGTTAACCAGACAAGCCATGCCAAAACATCTAGCCAACCAGGAGGAAATTAACCAACCAGGGGCATGGCACTTCAGCATCCACACAGTATGTCGCCACTTGAAACGACGAATGCATATGGTGTTCATGGGTAGTTTGTTCCACAAGTAGTTAATTCACCTCTTTCAAGTTCAAATACAGTCCCAGTTGGGGGATATCCAAATTCACCCCCATATGGACGATCAACAAATGGGATTACTAATGATGGTTGAAAAAATATTGACTTTAACCAAAGGCCAAATGGAGGTCAGCTGAATCCACCTAAGGTACCCTTGGAATGATCATATCAAGGCCAGAACGGGAGACCTGATCCAACACCAATCGGCCAACCCTTCAACCACGGTGATGCACAAAATCTTGGTCAAGCTTTCGGTCAAGAAAATCCAGTCAACAAAGAAAGCAATTAATGGTGAATGATTGAAATTCCTAACGAATAAAAGAGAGTCATGTTGGTCGATGAAGATCCATTTTCATCGGTTAATATGGTTCATGCGGATCTATCTAAGTTGTCTCAGCCAAAGAGGGTTGATTCTGTTGTTATCGTTAGACATCTTCAAGAACTCGCGAAGGAAAGAAATCGATCTCCAAGACCGAAACAAAGCGGGAGTAGAATTTCCCCTGTGGAATTTGTACTCATTGTAAACAAATTTTTCTAGAAAAGTTATCAAAATTTTGAAACTGAGTTTCGAAACATTCTCAGCACGATGTTGCAACTTGCAATTAAAAAACAGGGAAATTATCAATGTCACCCCCTGACGTTTGCGTGTATTTTACAGTACACCCACTGAGTACCATAATATTAACCGTTACCCATTTTTGAACGGTGTTAATCTCTAAAATTCTTTTGATTATAATACCCTTTACATTAAAAAATACAAAACCAAAACGAAAAAATGCTATTGATCTGGATGACAAAGATGTTGAAGGGATCTCCTTCTCCTTCACGGACTTGAGGAAGTAAGCGTTGAGCTTCCCATCGTTTTGCTTAGGATCAAAGCCAACCTTGCCGCCTTTGAGATCTGTAATGTTAACGAACCCCGAGGATCCAGGAGCAGAACCGGTGGCCTGATACATGGTGGTTGAGAGAGCAGTGTCGTTAGTGATTTGGTGGAGCTTCTTGGTGCCCAAGTAGTCAAGGAGGACGTGGAGGGAGAGAACGTTCTTTATGGAGAAGATGGAGAGATGCTTCGACAGCAGGTCCGACATGGCCCCATTGTCTCCACCTGCAACTCACCCCGCCCCCTCTCTGCTCCATCTCTCTCGCCACCACTCCTGTGAGGCCCTGCCCCTGTCCCTGGGCTCCCCCTCCCGCTGCTACCATTTGCGTCTAGTGCATCCAACACCCACTACCAGAGAAATCCCTATAACTGATTAACCTGAAAAATAAGACATCTTCGACTCATAGATAAACGTCACATCCTCTGGATCTACCGGACAACGACCCAACCCGAGAGTTGGATGAAAACGAGACACTGACGTTTCTACTGAAAACAGAAATCCAATGCCTCCTCGTCCTCCGTAGCCCGGATTTAAACCTAACCCAAGTCACCAAGCGAAGAAAGTGATGCAACCATTGATAACAACCAACGCTATGGTTATGATTATCCAACGGCGGAGGAAGGTGGCGCGTCGACGCTGCTGGTCGTAGCCGTAGGAGGATGGGTTGTAGTATGGGCTTGGCCCTAGCGGTGGAGTTGTGTATGGGTAAGTTGTGCCTGCGTTGTTGTTTGGGTAATCGCTGATGGAGTGGTAGCTTGAAGTTGCCGCCGGTGGATACCCTGTCGCTGGTTTTAATTGGTTCTCCGCTGTTGACGTCATATGTCCCAGAGAAAATTGAAACTTGAGAGAGAGAGAGAGAGAGAGAAAAAGGGCAGAGGTGAAAAATAAAAAAATATACTATAATTGAATACCCCAACCCCGCCACAAGCCGCTGCAATTGCATAAAAAAAATCTTCTTCTGTTTGTGTTTGTGTTTGTGTAGGGTCCCCAATTTGCAAGATGGAAGTTTAAAAAAAGAATATATCAAAATATCATGAAGAAGATGAAGACCTGCAAATTCAGGAACATTAAAAAAGAAAGAAACATATTAAGAGTGGTGCAGGATTTGCGTTTTTGGAAGAGAGGTTGAAGAAGACCTCTGTTTTATTATAAAAGTAGCCACCTGTTGGATGAATAAATGTTTGAATTGCAAGAAGCGATTTCGTAGAACTAAACGATGAAAATTTATTGGGTTTAAGGGTGTTTTACTTAAAAGGGTAGATTAGGTACTTCACCCACTAAGAAGAGCAGAATTATCTTTAAAATGGATATCCTATATTCCTATTCACATCGATCAGGTATCGGTAACTGGTAGCGGTCTCGGCCGATAACAATTTTCATCCTATTACCTTTGTTGATCATTTTCTCGATATTATAAGTTCATAACAAGGTCAAAAGTGTCCACAACGCCTATAAATATCAAAATTCTGAAGTATAAGATGTGTGATGGGTAAAGCGATAAGAAGAAGAAGAAGAAAAGGTGTGGAAATCAAATGGCAGCAAGAGTGAGCATCTCTGCTTCTCACGCTCTGATTCCTTCGTTCCAGCGTCCAACCAACCCATCTTCACCCTCATCTTCATCGTTTCGTTATCCCTCTGCAATTCCTCTTCACTCTCCCAAGCCAATTCCAAATAGGAGACAGATGGTTCTTCAGCGTTTCAAGATTCATGCCAATATAGGTAAGAGGAAAAATTCTACACTAAAATACTGATTACTGAATTCTTTAATGGATTTGGGCATGAATCGAATCGATTCAGTGACTGATGCTGCGTTTTATTTGAAAATTTAATAAATTTCCTGCTGTTGGCTCTGGTCAGGTGGAGGAGAAGGAGATGTAAAGCAAGTTGGGGAGAAGAAGAAGAAGTTCATCACCAGAGAAGAAGAACCACAACAGTAAGTGAACCCATTTCCATTTCCATCTCACTTCCACCTCCACATCCATTAAATTGTTCTCTACTCTGTTATATATTTGCTTTTAGGGCATAGTGGATCCTGTTACTACTACGGTATTGCTTTTCCTTTTCTTGAACTAAAAGTGTTTGTTAAAATGCAGGTATTGGCAGACAGCAGGAGAAAGGGAAGGAGAGAACCCAATGAAGACACCTCTTCCCTATATCATCATATTTGGCATGTCTACCCCCTTTGTCATCTTAGCCATTGCCTTTGCTAATGGTTGGATCAAAGTCCCCGTTCGCTAATTCACCTCTGTTAGTACTTACTCTACCCATATCCCACATAGACTCGGCCCACAAA
The DNA here is from genome assembly GCF_018873765.1 of Telopea speciosissima. NCBI lineage: Eukaryota > Viridiplantae > Streptophyta > Magnoliopsida > Proteales > Proteaceae > Telopea > Telopea speciosissima. The sequence continues at coordinate 48,426,959 of NC_057925.1, read as the reverse complement.
AACCTTCTCTGCATCCACTACTCATTTCTCTGCTATTTTATCTCTTAAGAACCATAAACACCTCACCACCCCCCCCCCCCTCCTCTTTCCTTCCAAGCTGCTTCAAACCATATTATCTGTTAATTACTCTGTATTTAACAAGACATTAAGTTTTTGTTGAGCTCAAAATGAAGGATTGAAGACAAGGGAAGCAACTCTAATGGCCTCTCAGATATATGTTTTTAGGTTCACATTTATCCAATACATATAGTTGGAAATTTGCAGGAAGAGATTGCCTGGAATGGTTAAATCCTTCCACAAGTCTAAAGTTGAATATAGGAATATTGTCATGGACTCTCTTAATGTGGTTGATAATTTTGTAAGAAGAAATCAAAATTGGGACTGGACAATGAGAGCTTTTTGAGGCTGAAGAGAGTTCTTCTAATTGTTTTTATGGGTGTGTTGTGCTTTTTGCTCAAAGATCTATTGTTTATTTGGCTCATGTTTTTTTGTTGATAATGCTTCTAAGTTCGATATGAATTTAATTTGGACCAATCTGTTGGATTGGAATCAGGTCAGTGGAATGGGCGGATGCGAATCGGAATTGGCTGAGCCCAATCCCAATCCTTGCCGATCCAAATTGATCGATCCATTCTGGATGTCTAGGGTTCATGTCGATTCCGGCTGAATCAGAATATTGAGATTAACTGAGGCCAATCCCGTTGCCTATTCCACTTACTTGAACCTTGGGATCGGAGGGGAGGGGAGGGGAGGGGAGGAGTATTAGCAATCTTTCTTTATTTAACATTTTTCAGTCTCATTTTGTTTTCTACAAGAAGTTAGATTGTTAACCTTGTTCATATGCATGCCACATTCTCTAATTTTTTTCCCATGGGCTGCATTTGTTTTGACCTAAAATTTTCCAGTTGAAAATTTTCATTTAAAAAAATTTCAGATGTAAAATTTTAAATGTTGAGAGTGTTTCAATGTTTTTTTTTTTAATGGAAACAAACAGTAGAAAATATTTCAACATGTACAATTTTTATATTTACGAAGTAAAATTTGCCGTGTAAATTTTATGCCAAAACAAACGGAACCCATGTAAAACTCATTTTGTTAATATTTGGCCTAATTTTATATTTTAAAATTGGAAGTTTTTTGGTAATAATATTAAGCTATTGTTAATTACACTATCATTGTTAATGATAAATTTTGCATTATCTTATAATACTTTAAACTTCAACTAGATGGAAGCCTATGCATTGTGTAAATATTTAGAAATAATCTTGATATTATTCACAGGTTTCTAGATGTGCAATTACTAGTAGGTTATTACATAGTTTTAAAAACCAAACTGGACATCGAATCTAAAAGTGATCTGCTTTCAATTTTATTCAGTCAAATCAAGAAAATTATCTCCTCCAGTTTCTTGTCCGGCCCAGTTCCCCAGTTCCTCTAATAGGGGGTGGATCCCACCGGGGCATCGTGTTTGTGTAGGGGTAGAATGGTCATTCCAACCTCCCATGTTAGAGAAAATGGGAAATTGGGCCGGACAAGGAACTGGAGGGGATAAAGATCCATCAAATCGTGGTTTAAAACAATTGAAACATTAAAATTAGAACTAAGTTTCCCTTAACCCATGGCGTTGATGGGTCTGGGTGTCTTGGGATGAGCATCAAGACAGTGGAGAGGGCATTATGGACTTTGTACAGTAGGGGCAAGGTAATTATAACCCTAGCTAGGATGGTGGTGAACCCTCCTACTTCATGGGTGGTGGAAATTTTTCACTTTAAATTTATAGAAATAGTTGAAACCAATATGGGACCTCGATTACATGCTTGTGGTAGGAACCTTTCCTATATTATTAATTTGAAAATAAATAATTATCACATGGTAGATCAAATGAGGCTCAAAATTTGTTGACAAGTAGACTCTTAGATCCCTTACTCACATGTCAAGTTTCAATCCCATCGGAGTTTACCACTTGACAAAACATACCTTTTTTATATTCCAGGGTCATGGGAGAGTGCATAATAATACATACATGAAATGCATGTCAATACATAAGAAGATATTTGATTGAATTAGATTTTGAAATTTGACTCAGGATAGACACCTAATTTTGACAAACAGCAAGGCCGATTAAAAGAAAATTTTGTGGACTGATAGGCCCCAAGTCTTAGGTCACATGTCAATTTTTAGCTCAAATGCAATTTGCCAAATAGCAAAATAAAGCGATGAAAATCTAAGACTACTAATAAGGGACACCTCAATCCTTAGACTACTTGGAGGGTGCATGTCATTATATATTTATATGTCAGTGTATATCAGTAAATACAAATATAACATTTGATAAGTGGCAAATCTTCTGTTAGGGAATAATACCACAAAGACTAAGTTTGGGACCTTGGACGACTTCGTATATCAGTTTGGCCTCTTTACATAACAACTTAGGCTTTTAGGATAGGTAACTAAACAAATATACCACTCTCCATCTATTCAATAGTTGGAATTGGAATTGCCACATCAATCTTCCATCCAATCAATTAGGTGTCTCTTTATAAAATCTTTTGCCTTTTTAAAAAAAAAAAACTTTTGAGGAAGAAAGCCCTCAACTCATTTGAGGTTGTTCTCAATAAAGAGCATATTTCATGCATCCAACTTGAAGTACCTTTAATCAATGCTATATGGCTAAGATAGTGAACTATTTCCTTGGTTTTGAGCTAAAGCCTTTCACATTGGTTAGTCATTGAACTAATGAAAGCAACTAGACAAGTATTGACTGTGTATGTCCAGATAATCTAGTGACTTTACCTCTTTCACCTCCATCATGTAAATGTAACTTGAGCCTTTGTATACAAGTTTGGTTTATTCCATAAAACAAAAAAGGGATGTAATAGCCATTGTACTTGCCTATGAAATTTTTTTTTTTTTTTGTGGGGGTTCGGTGGGAGTAAAGACTTTGCCTATGATCTTACTATCTAAAAGTTGATGGACAATAAACCAAAAATAATCTAAAATTGGATTATATTTTTCCTATGCTTTTGTAAAATGGTTTGTGGTCATTTCTTACATAGGCCACTAGGATAACATCTCAAGAGGGTGGCCAGGGTTTGGGGGTGAGACCCAAGGAGAGGGCGGCAATAGCAACTAGCATTGCAAATGCAGGGGGAAGACTTGAACTCGAGACCAAGACCCAGGCCTGCTATGACGAGACATGTGTTTAATGAACTGAGCAACTTAGTTGTCTATAAATACTTTATATTCAACTAGACAACATTCACCTAACGTATGTTCTAACAAAACAGGGCCTATGTTTAATTGATAATTTCCCCCCATCAAAAAAGATTTGACTTTTCTTTAAAAAAAAAAAAAGTTCAGGGGCCTTTGATATGTTCAAAACCATATCTATAATGTGATAGCTTGATTGGGCCTCAAATTTTATGGACAAATGGATCCCCAAATCACATATGCTAAGTTTAATTGACGAATATATATATTTTTCCTTTTATATATAAAATGCAAAGCATTATTGATGAAATTCTTTTTAATTTGATGCAACTCTTATAAAAAAAAATGCTTTTTTATTATAAATAGCTCTATATAAGTAGTTTTCAAGTTTGGAATTATTTAAAAGAACTGTCTGAAATACAGAGGTGTATTTAGAACATGTAACTTTCTTTTGATTGCAATTCTCTTATTCCAAAAAGTTTATTAAGTCAAGGGTAGAAAAATATTGTTACAAATTATTTGGCACCTTAAAGAAGTCAATAAAAATCCCTTATTTACAAGATCCATTAGAAAAGAAAGCATAGTAAACTTATAAGATCTTATGGGAGAGGGTTCCCACACTGCTAGTGTGGGGAGGAGTTTGCACACTATACTAATTGGTGTTTTGAAGGTATCAATGTATCATTCATATAGGGTTCATATTTTCCAAATATGAAAAAGAAAATAATAAAAAATCATGTGAGAGAAAATGACACAGTAGCAGTGTGGAATTCTTTTCCCAAATCTTATTATTTGTCTAAACAAACTTATTCTCATTCCATCTTGAATTTCAATAACTAAAAAGTTATTAATCCTGTTACATAAACATTTATATTTGTAAATGTTTTTACATTTACCACAAACTTTCAATGAAATATTTCACCAAAACTACCTATTTCATCTTAAGACCAAACCAAAACGATCATCTAAACATAGTTTACAACTACGGTTGAGTTCTTATTCCTTTATGTCACTCTCAACCATATATCCCTTTTTATTAGGACAGATTTCAACCATGTAGAGGGTTAAGTTGAATAATTCAAACTATACTAACATAGAGAGAAACCTCCAAGCACAGCAAAAAGCAAGAGAATTAGGAGTAGGGATGTAAACGGATTGGATTTGGCTCGGATTATGCTATATCCGCATCCGCATCCGTTTAGCTTTCAGACGAATTCGGATAGTGCTAAATAGATACGGACACGGATACAGATAGAATATTTATTCGTTTACATATAAATATAGCTTTTCGGATAGCTATAGTCTATTCGTATCCGCATCCGCATCCGTTTAGCTTTCGGAAGGATTAAGATAATGCTAAACGGATACGGACACGGATACGAAAATGAATTTCAACTATTCATTTACACCCCTAATTAAGAACCACAACCGTAGACATTTGGGTAATTTACAGTCAAGAGTTGGTCGACTGGATGGAACAGAGGATGCGTAATTGGCCTTGGGTGATATTTACAGTTCTCTAGGACATTAATTCAGTAATTAAGACATTTTCTACTGTTTGTATGTCTATACAAGATAGGGAATATGTTTTGATAGCCCAAAATCTAGCCTTTCAAACTAATTAGAGAAACTTGTACCAATGTAACTGACAATTTACTTCGTTTTCTTAGTTTTTAATTTAGTGTTTATTTTTCACAAAAAAAGGGTCTTTCTAGGCATCATTGTGCATAGTGAAGTATAATGCTTCACTATTTTCCACTTGATAGTACATCGATTAGTCAATGTGATAGAGGACTCCACATACATTACAATGACCAAAATTTAGTCTAAAGTAAGCAAAGAAAGTTACTCAAACTCAAATTCGAAATTTTAGTAAACTTACCAAAATGCCATCAAATAGAGATGAATTTCATCTACTTCCTCTTTTCATTTTAAGTACTACCATATAGCAAATGATGAAGTGTTATACTTCACTAGGCATAGTGATGGGGAGGAAAATCCAAAACAATTTATATACATCGTCGCTTCATCTTGTTGAAGTAGGGATCTAGTTTGCACAATAAGTAATATGAGAGTGTGACTGGAAAAGTATCTCCTTAGGTTCTCTGGCCGGTACAGTTCCCTAATGCCCTAATAAGAGAGGGGTGGACCCCATCCGGGTAGTGTGTTCGAGCAAGGGTAAGGTGGCCATTTTCGCCCCCTATGAGAGGAATCAGAAGAATTGTATCGGGCAGAGAACCTGAGAGGATAAAGATCCAAGTGTGACCCCGAGCAAAATTCTTTTGGTGCATGCCACAAAACTAGAATAAGTGACAGTCTCTTGCGAGATGCTTCCATGGGCCATCTGAATAAGGACGGTTGGCAGTGACACTCTTATTTTGAAAAATTTATCTCTCTTATTGTGATTTGATTGAAAATTCTATTTTAACTTTATACTTAGGACAAAGTTTTCCTCTACCCATAGAGGATGGTTCATTCACCATCTTAGGGTTCACAAACCTCAATAGGGTTTTAGTATTTTTCCCAAAAGACCCCTACCATCGTAGGGTTCACAAACCCCAATAGGTTTTAGTATTTTTCCAAAAGACCCCCATGATTCTTTCTCTCATCTTCTCCTGCCCCAAGGTGAATGAGATCCCATTCACCATGGATAGAAGGAAACTCGATCCTTAAACTTAGGGAAGCAGTTTTCTGTACGGGAGAGCGGCCTACACCAGCACTCCTATGTGTCTATCTCTCTCCTCCTTAAAACAAAGGGGCAGAGGTATCTTTTCACATAGGAAGGAGAGAGATAGATTCATGGGAGTACTGACGTAGGCCACACTCACGAACATAGAACTTTTTCCCTTAAACTTATTACATGAGTAAAGGAAACTGAGACAAATTTATGTATTTTTAAATAAAATTTAAATAGAAAAATTCAGAGATGATCTGTCTTCTTGTTTTTTTGGGTGAAAGAGATGATCTGCCAACCAACACAACAAATAATACAAACTTTTAAAATCAAGGTATAGATAATGGTATCAGTCTCGAGCCAAGTTGCTGTTTTACACTCGATTTGATTAAAATTATTTTTGGACCATTTTGCGTACCATTCCACTGATCCCATATATGGGTCAAAACACGATATCGACACCGTCCAATACTGATATAGATCAGCTGATACGATCCACTCGACACCAATACTGAATTGGGGATATAGGTAGAATGCATAGTTTGGATTAAAATCTTCTTCAATTTCTTGATCGCCGAGTGCAGTGTAGTTCGGGGATTGAGAGATCGACACCTGATAGGTGTGTCATCCAACGATCTGAGGTCAACTGTTGGATGTCATGCATGCCAGGTGTCGAGCTCTCAACCTCGAGCTACACCACACTGCGCTTTCAGGGAATTGAAAATGATTTTTTTCCGTAGAATTTTAGTGTATAATATCAGATAAATCTCTATTAGTTATAATTGGATGATTTTACCCTCAAAGTATATTGTGACCATTTTACCTTCTATCCATACCGTATTATCGATTCAATATCAGCTATGTATCAGTATTAGTGTCGATCAATACCGATACGGATTGATACCAATTCTTAATCTTATGGTAGAGAATTGACTAACAAATTATACCAATTCATAATACCAGAACCGAGATAGATCCGAAAGGGTCATTGTACACCCAGGGGAACCTTTTGTCTTTAGAATCAGTGCTCTGAATAAGTGTAATTATAGAAATACCCTTGGATGCTTTTGTTTAAATAAGGACTGATCTGGTAAATAGTCACATCACATGTGGCGAGTAACGTAAATAACTTGTTGTTCCAGTCTCTCCTGAAGTCTCTCGTTTGAATTCCAACAAAAGACTCCTTACATTTATTATAGATCTAATAATTATCTAATCCAGCAGATTAAGTAGTTATTTTGACTTAATGTTTATTTTAAGTTCTTTTAATCATCTTCTGAGTTCCGAATACCCCAAAAAGTTAAACACTTCAATAGTTCCATTAAAACCTCCACTAGAGAAACTTGTTGAGAGCGAGAGGGATAAGAAATTCTGGAAGGGGATGAGGAGAAGTAGTTTTTACGACGACTAATATGAAGCTTCAACCTTCCTTCTGGTCTCCTTCACAACAACTTGCAGTCCAGAAGGCTCTTGGTTTCTTGGAGGCAAATCTGACTAACTCTAGATCTTCAGCAAATCTGAGGCTTTGGTGGTGGATTTCGTTCCTAACTCCAAGTGGGTTTGATCTTCCTGAACTTCTTTATTCAGAATTTGAGGCATCTGTGAAAACCATGGTATATCCAGTTAAAAAAAAAAAAAACCTTTTTTTTTCTTTTCCTTATTCTTGGTTTTGAGATATTGTTCTTGATTTGAATTTATTGCCAGGTAAAAAGATCCGTTCAGACACTTGGGTTTTCTTTTCTTCAAACCCTAAATGATTTTGGAGGTTCTAAATCACTGTCTTCTCTCTCCTTAAATCTATTCTTAAGTGGCTTTCTGGGTTTTTTTTTTTTTGCTTGTTGAAGCTTTGCTTCATAAATTTTTTATTTTGTATTTGGGGCAACAGTATTGTTTGAAACTGGAGATGGTGCATCAGTAGGGGTTCTTTTGAGAGGATAGAATTTGTATGGCTTTCTACCGGAAACCCCGCATCAAAGATGCGGCTTTGCGGCGGATATTACCTGTAGTTCTGGTTACTTTGTTGGGAATTTTGCTATTAACTTTCCATGTTAAAACAAATTCGTTATCCAATGTTATATCTTGGACATCAGATGAAGTCGATGAAGAGCCATATTCGAATTCCTCAATATCTGATTCCAGAGGAAGACCCATAGTGCCAAAACAAACTAAGTTGTCAATTTTGTTGGAGAAAAAGAACAAATTGCCTCCTAGAAATTTAGATGTTTTCCCAAATCTAGCCAAGGATCACATAACAATCGTCCTATATGTTCACAACCGGCCACAATATCTCCAAGTAGTTGTCAAAAGTCTGTCTAATGTTGAGGGGATCAGTGAAACCTTACTGATCGTCAGCCATGATGGATATTTCGAAGAAATGAATAAGATTGTTGAGAGCATCAGGTTTTGCCAAGTCAAACAGATCTTTGCACCTTATTCACCACACCTCTTTCCTGATAGCTTTCCCGGTGTCTCACCAGCAGACTGCCAGGATAAAGATGACCCATCTACGAAGAACTGTAAAGGAAATCCAGATCAATATGGGAACCACCGGTCTCCAAAGATTGTCTCATTGAAGCATCACTGGTGGTGGATGATGAACACAGTGTGGGATGGGTTGGAGGAGACACGGAGGCATTTAGGTCATATTCTTTTCATAGAGGAAGACCACTTCATTTTTCCCAATGCATACCGTACCATCCAGATACTTGCAGAGCTAAAGCATCAGAAATGTCATGATTGCTATGCTGCAAACTTGGCCCCTTCTGATGTGAATTCGAAGGGAGAAGGGTGGGAGAACTTGATTGCGGAGAAGATTGGAAATATAGGTTATGCTTTTAACAGGACTATTTGGAGGAAGATCCGCTCAAAGGCAAGAGATTTTTGCTTCTTTGATGAGTACAACTGGGATATCACAATGTGGGCTACTGTTTATCCCTCATTTGGTGGTCCTGTTTACACGTTAAGGGGGCCTCGTCGAAGTGCTGTTCATTTTGGAAAGTGTGGTTTGCATCAGGGACAGGGGGAGAGGACTTCTTGCATTGACAATGGCAACATGAACATTGCAGTAGAGGAGGTGGATAAAGTTGCCAACATCAAAGCAGAATGGGAATTGTATGTGTATGAACGTCAAGCAGGTTACCAAGCTGGCTTTAAGGGTTGGGGTGGTTGGGGAGATGAAAGAGACCGCGAACTGTGCTTGGCTTTTGCGCATATGTATCACTTGGGAGACAGCTGGAGTCTTGGTTGAAGGGTCAATTTTCTGGACTGCCAACTGCTTGGATTTTGTGCTTATCGTATATCTTTTGAGACAGCAGAGCAACTGGTTGTTTTGGTGGCTCTTTGGTTATCTGATTGTTAGACTGCCAAATTAGAGGTACTACTTTCTACTCTGTACACCTTAAAGGAAGCATAGTTACTAATTCCACGGTTTTCTTCTCTCAATTCTTGGCCCTACTAAATTGATGAAACACTTTCCACTCTTGTGACAGCAATGTTTTAAGATTATTTGTAGGCTTCCATTCCTCTTGATCACATCGTTTAAATTATAGTGGGTGTGTGTTTGGGATGGGAGGGGGGAAGGCATGAATATTTACTTTGCATTGGCTTTGTTTTGGATTCATTTTGGTCATTACAAATCATTCTCCATTATTTGATGAAATATTTTTTTTTTCTCCCACGTCTTCCACTGTTAACCCTTTAGAAGAATGAAATTTGTTACTGATACCCTAGCTGTGGAAGAAGGTGCACCTTCTTGATTTTATTGCAATATTAAAGATGTGAAATACTGTATGCTGCGAATGTATTTGCTAATATTATAGCCCGTATTGGGAAAAAAAAATTGCTCAGTTTGACATATTTGATGTAAACTTCTTTTTATGTCAGTATTTGGGTGGGAGATGAGACAAGATACATTTGGGAGGCAGAGTAAACACACGGGTCTTATGGTCTTGTCTCAATTTCAAGGCATCTGAATTGTGAATATACAATATAAAGGCAAGTCTAGCTTAATTATCTTAGGGGGATAGGTAGATCTTGCTGCAGCTCACTTATCATAGGTGGATTCTTCATTTGGGTCACTGACCTATATAACACCTGAGTGGCTCAAGTATTGAAGATTGAAGCTATTATGCAAAGAATACAGTTAAGTTGTACATGATATGACTAAATATTTGAAACTTAAATTACTAAAGATTGCTGTGTAGCAGCAGCTGAATTTAGAATGACAAGAGGACAATATGATAATTTTATCATATCCGTCAAAGGCTTTTTGCTTATTCTGCTATGGTCCAATGGATTTCTTGCTAGGATGAGGCGCCGAACAGTTTGTTTAAATTGGAACTTCTAGGTACTATCTAAATGAATGTTATGCATGATTTATCTTCTAAAATTTGCCCAAGTGTGTCATGTTGGATAATTCAATATTCAGTTGTTGCACCTATTTGAGGGTGAGACGAGAGCATTATGGATGTCAATTTTCCTCTCGCTCTCTCTCTCTCTCTCTCTCACACACACACACACACACAAACTGGTAATGATTGCCATCAAGGCCGGTAAAACCCTTGCTGATGGCTAAACCCTTTTTGTAAACCAAATAATGGAAGAAAGAGGAACTGTGTAAAGGTGATTATCATGTGTAACCTTTGGCATAAAAACAAGCAAGTGCAGTGATCTAGAAAAAATGGGGCTCAAAGATTTCTTCATTGTTGAGTCATTTCTTGGTGTCTGATGCTTAGAGAGCTGGAAATGATGCTGTTGTTTCAGAGTTTCAATAGTTTTCACAAGAAAAAGGTATCTTAGTGTCTGATGCTTAGGGTTTTCCCCCCGCACCCCCTAATTTGTGATCAGAAAGCCAAATTCATAGGTGCAAGACTGCCAGGGAGTTGTAAACCACTGGAGTTGTTCAAGGGCTTGTGGATGTACAAAACAAGTTTTTGAGTGGAATTTTCTGGGAATGCTCATTTGGTATTCCGCTTAGCTCCCCATTTGGTGAGGGACAAAGTAAGTGAAAAATGAAAAAAAGGGGAAGGTATTCGTACACGGGAGATTCTCCCATCAACTCCATAAAATATGGGGGTTAGGGGTTTTTATGTATGCTAATCCGACTGCATTTAATGCAAGTCGTGAACGGCCGTGCATGAAAACTTTTGCCATGAAAAATTGTTAAAACAACAACTGATGCCCATCCAGTCTCAGGTAGGGCTATTGAATTTGATTGAGGAGTATCAGTATTTCAACATGCAAATGGACCAAACCTAGCTAGATCTGTGACCCATTTACTAACATTACTAATGATACTCATGGGGTTCAGTTTAGTCTTGATTTATAAGGCAATGATTCCTATCATTCCACACAAAATAAAAGGTGTTAAGTGAAAACTGAGAACATGAACATGACATCCTATTTTAATAAAGAAGAGGGGGGAATCATATCTTTTAATAACTGAGATAAGGATTGAGCATCAAGGCAGTCAGTTCTTAGCCCCCAAAACCCTGATGCTCAGATTCTCTTATAGGAAAAGCAAAAGATAAGAACAAATGCTAAATGGTCTCTCTTTATTGATTCCCTATCAATGAAAATTTGACAGCTACCCTAGTTGTTGTTAATTTATCATTCTTAGTTTGGTGACAAATTAAAAATCCATCATGTTTAACATTTGCAAGAAGAATTTTAGTAATACAGAAAACATCTGAGGGTAGAAAGAAAGAGTTTAACAAGGGTAATTCCAATTTCTTCCAGAAATAAGATTTGAAACATTATTCAAAAAACTTGACTATGGTTGGGAATCTCTAAACCTAGGTACATTGGCGTTTGTTGTGGCACCAATGGATACTTCGAAATCTCCACAGATCTTCCATTACCTATTTTTTAGCATATTAGATTCCTATGAGTAGGGAAGACATGAGAAATACTGTTCCAAATCCAAGAATCTCTCGTTGGGACGAAATCATAACATAAAAGGTTAGAACATGGAAAATATTTAGCTTTTAACGCCCGACCCCATAAGGAAGAAGAGTTATTAAGCAACCTTTCAACCAAGCTGAATTAAAAGAGCTTCATTACAAATAGAACTTAACTGAAAACCTAGCCCTCCTCACCCCCACCCCCACTCTTTGGGTTACAAATATCAAACCAAGATAATGATGAAAATTTTTCAGACTTAGATTCACCCATTCAAAATTGAGTATTAATCCAATCTAATTGCCTACAAATGTTTTTAGGAAAAAGAAAACAAGAAATTATATAGGTGGGAACAGAACTTAAGACATATTTGATAAGTATTGATCTATTTGCTTGTGATAAAAGAGGGTCCTTCCAACAAGACTCTATTAATAATACCAATCAAATGCTAAGTCCTGAAAAATGAGAAGAATAGCCTGAATAGTTTGGATGTCACTTAGATTTGCATGACAAAATACAAATGTATCATCAGTGAAAAATATGTAGGAAATCTCAAGGCGAGACCTAGGAATTCTGATTCCTTTAAATATGTTAAGATCTCTATATATAGCCAAAAACGAGAAAAACGAGAGAAATCTTCCTTGCTAAGATTTAAAAAAACTTTGTAGAAGTTAAAAAAGAAAAAGAAAAAAAGGATGCATCTTTAAGCTTAATAGAATATGTGACTTTTTTTTAATTAATGTTGAAGTTTGTTTGGAGATGAACACATAGATTGATGAGGCTGAAATTTTCCATGACCATTTGAATCTTCTAGAATGCTGTTTCTCCTTTTTAGAAGTATGGTATGATGACAAGTGGCTGGCTAAGGACATGTGCATAAATATTTTATCACTTTTAACATCCTAGTAAATGGGGTCCAAGAATATAATCATATATGTTAGAGGAAAATATTAGGTTATTTTTAAAAAAGAAAAAAAAATTATTTTTGCGGATGCCTTCAACATGATTTTTTTATTATGTTTTTCTTTTCTTTTCTTTCCTATTACAAAGGCATGGAACTACACGATAGTTCTATCACTTGCACACATTGATTTGGCACCTACCTTTTACAAAATGCTGTTGGTAGTTAAGGTGTTGCTAGTGTAGGGCTATTGGGGGCTATCTCTAGTTCTACAATCTATATCATTTTAAAATACGTTTTTTTTTTTATAAAAAGTTCATATTTCTTGGTTTTGGTGAAAAAACAGTCAAAGAATTGATAGAGAAAATTTTGACAATCTCCAAACAATTTAAAAAGTCATGATGAGGTTTTTTTTGGGGTAAATTACACGTCATCTATTAGTTCAAGCGAAACTCAGATCATTCCCTAGTTTTTGAAAAAACTCAAATCTTAAATTACCCCCTCTACTATAACGGTGTTAATTTGTTGTTAGTTATTGGTGTGAAAGGACTATTTTACTCTTGTACTAAAATATTATAATTAAATTTACAATACTACCTTTCCTTCATCTTTAATATTGGTCAAGGGTAGTTTAAGGATTTAAATTTATTTAACTTGTTGACATCATCACTTAACATCATAAAACTAATGGTAGGAACTAATTTGTCATATTGGCATCTAAACTAAAGGGTGATTTGAGTTTTTTCAAAAACCAGGGGGTGATCTGAGTTTCGTTTGAAAATCTGAGGGTGACATATAATTTACCCTTCTGTTTTTTTCAATTATCAAATATATATATTGGAGAAAGTTTTCCTCCACATGGGAGAAGGAAACCCTGACGAATCAAGGGTCATTATTACCCCCATAAGAGAAAGGTTTACTTTTTGATCCTATCCTATGTACATCATGATCCACGGTGAAGGATTATACCTCCTTTGTCGTGGGAGAAGGAAAAGCACCTTTTATACACAGCTAATCGTGGGAGCCTTATGCACTGAATACGACCTTTTTTTATAAATATTTATCTATTTAAGTATATTATTCTCTCCCAAACTTTTATGCTTTCATTCTTACACCAAACAAATATGGTGTCTTTTGTGCCAGTTTGCCCTATCCTATAACACTTTTGCTTCCATTTATTAAGATAGAAAATATGAAAGTACAATTGGCATAACTAATTGTTATCAATTTGGGTGTTTGATGTGTCATATCATTTATCCAAAATTAATATCTCATTTAGTGGCTTGACATAATTTCTTCAATTTATCTGTAGGATTATTTATTTGAAAAAAAAATTAATTACCTACTAAATTAGTTAAGGAATCCCCAAATTTTAAGGGTTCTTGTCATGAATTTGTAAGCACTTGGTCATGTAGACTAGGTTTTTATTTTCAATCGGCAAAAGTTTCTATGTATCACCATTTCTTTTTTGCACGTCTTCAGGTGCTCTGGGCCTGAGTTATATTTTCGATACTTAGCCCCTCTAAGTCTCAAAACGGATTCTTAGAGAAGCGCACCCCAGAAACCCAGATGGTGAATTCACATATATTATGTAATGGTTCTTCCTTAAAACAAAGCGAAGAAAGAGTCCTATCAGGGCCTTGTGTGCGTCAGTAGATCTTATGTCAAACAAGTTCCTGGAGGGTCATATACAATGTTGTCGAGGTATGAGATGATTGCATCTGAGAATTGTTGGAATAGAGATGGTAACGGAGGCCCACTCCCACTCCCTTAATTGTGCCTTGTGGGAGGGTAATGTAGAAAATTTATCCATTGGATATCTAGGAAATGATCTAGATTGATCATATGTTGAAATTTCATACTCAAATTCAATCATATACTATTCATATATTGGCATGTTTCCCTCATATTTTCTAGTCGTCATTTATTTCAGTAAGTTTCATTTTTTCATTGGATTTTCAAAGCATTGTTAAACCACTTGGCTGGCTCTATTTGCGATGAAACCTGGCATGTGAGTAGGGGACTTAGAGTCTATCTACCCACAAATTTGTAGTCCCGTCCAATTGTAAACATCAATATATTTGTGCATTCTATTGATTCCATAATGGATGTGTTGACGAGGAAAACCATTCCTTTTTTTATTTTTTTATGAATGAAAACCATTCCCTTTTAAATTTGTTAAAACCACATTCATAAGCGTCTCATTAATTACAAAAACAAAAAAAAAAAAAAAAAAACATAAAGAGGTGTTGATTCCTTGCATGACCCACGTAGATAGGGTTTTCCATACTGCTCAAACATATCCGGTACAAATACTATTTTTTCATAATGAACAAACAGAAACAAATGAAACTAGAACAAACACAAGAAGAATAAACCACAGAGAACAAGAAAAAGACCTCATAAGAGAACAAACCTACAACAACGCATAAGAGCACGATAGAGTCGGATCCTCTACTTCCGCCTGCCCCTACTTCTATGTGCGTCCTACACACAACGGGGTGTGCAAAGACCTCCTTACCCCTGCCCGAGCACCTTGCCCGGTGGGGGTAAGACGGTCTTTGCGCGCCTTGTTGTGTATAAGGCGCATACGGAAGTAGGGGCAGGCAGAAGTAGAAGATGTCGATTCTAGCACGATGATTAAGAGATAGCAAAATGATAACAGGAATGTAACACCCAATTGGAATCCCTAGGTGTTTCCATGTCTATAGATTTGTGACCAAGACCAAACTCCTCAGAGGTTTTAACAATCTTTTTAGTGGGAGAAGTATGATGATGATCAGCCTCTGTTGTCATCTCACAGACAAGGGTCATCATCTTCTCAGACATCATCACACTAAGGTAGTGTTTGATATGCATTTTTGGAAAGCATTCTAAGTCGATTTCGCATTCTTGGATGATAAAAATAGTTGTTTTTTATCACTTGAGAATGTGAAACCAACCTAGAATGCATACCAAACACACCAAAAACCTCACTTCCGCTTTTTTCCCTCACTCGAATGCTTGATACCTGGTACACCATGCTCGGAGATTTGGGACATACTCTTAGGTGAGGTGAACATAAGTTCAACAATAGAACTATCCTGATACAATTTCCCCTCAAATAGATCACAAACAGGAGCGCGGGGTTGGGTGGAAAGTGCTAACATGGGGGTGGTGAACTTACAAAAGCTCAGGGAATAACATTAAATGCTTTGTCTGGTGATTTGGTACTTGCAATCCCACCTTTATGTTATCTAAAGTCCCATAAAAACAAAGGACTTTCATGGGAAAAGTAAAAAATCCCACCCCTGCTCTCCAAGCCACTACACTGTGGTACTCAGTCTCACAACATTCCTACCCCATCCTCCCCGTCAAACAGATGAGGCCTAAGAGTTTCTTTAGTGTACATGTTTATCGCGTGGCAGTTTGGAAAAGGGTTCTCTGATCTACGAGAGTGGAATAGAATCTCCCACACATCCCTACGCTAGCACCTTATTGATCGTTGGATTGGTCAATCCATCTCTCTCTCTCTCTCTCTCTCTCCATCTAGAGGTTGCAACCCATCATGGCACCATCCATCATCTCCCTTGCTCAGTCCTGCAGTCTCACCAAAATAAAGAAAGCCAAGTGGCAAAATATGTTTGGAAAATACCATAAAAAAGGAATTTTTTTTTCTAACAAAGAGAATACAAGGAAATAAAGTAACACATACAAGGATATTTGGTTGACTTTTAGTGTAAGAATTTGATATTATGTCAACCTCGATAATTTTCTAACGGAAATAGAACTCCCAGAAAAAGAATTCCGTCCAGGAGTGTGGCCTATGCTAGCACTCTCACGAGTCTATCACTCTCTTCCCCATATGGAAAGATATCTCTATCTCCTTGTTTTGAGGAGGAGACACACATGAGAGTGCTAGCATAGGCCACATTCCTAGACAAAAGATTGCTTTTCATTTTTTAAAATATCTATACAGGCAAGATTACTATTTCTTTGAAGTCGAGATCCTCTCCAACGCACATCGGACGGTTGGGCAAACTAAGGATCCGATTCCTCTACTGCCAAAGCTTGTACTTCCATCCTACTTCCATGAGCTCCCTGGAAGCTCACACTGCCACCTGGGAGCTCATGGAAGTAGGATGGAAGTACAAACTTTGGAAGTAGAAGAGCCCGCAAACTAACACACATTCCCAATACTTATACGACAACTTGACCAAATCCCACTTTTTTTTTTTTTTTAATCCCACTCCTTAATTGATCGATTCACATCCTCTACTTCCATTACCTGTACTTCCATCCTACTTTCGTGCATGCATATCGTGCCACCTGGCCTGACAGGAATCTAATGTTTGGGATTGAAAGAATTCAAAAAAAATCAAAATGGTTTCAAAATCTGATGAGACCTTTGAACCAAGTCTTAAACCATTAAACCATCCAACCCGATCGATTTAAACTCACTCAAACCAAACCCCAAACCCATCAACCCTCAAATCTCCTCTCTTTTAGAAAAATCCCTAAATCTGAACTTCTCCTCTTCTTCGGAAATACTCAGAGAAAAACTCAGAGCAACTCCAACTCCATCGTTCATGGCCATGGCTCATGGGGATCTAATGCACTCCGCAATTTTTCCTTCTTTTCCAGTACCATCACAAAGACTTCCCACCAAGAAAACTAGAACCCAACTCATCTTTTCTTCTTCTTCTTCTTTATCTGCCAGTTCTGGTTCTCTTCTTTGTGTCTCTTCGTCTTCTTCCAGATCGTTTCAATGTAAATACAGAGATGGGTTAGTTCCAGTAGTAGCTAACGTGCCTTCTTATTCATCTGATTTAGAACAAATCTGAACCATACCAAGCTGTATCAGAGACCTGATACATTGATCTCAGAAAAAAAACAAAAAAAAAAGAAGAAAGAAAGCAACCCCCTTGAATCTGAAGATAAAAGAATATATTACACGAATTACAGAATAAAAAGCTAAGTTCCAGTAACAGATTAGTTCCTGCTTCTTAGTATTTGTTTACTTTCAGATTTCATGGAAGAAAATAATTAAAAAAATCTTAAGAAGAAGGAACAAAATGGGTATTTTGATTTTGATCACTTGCAAGTTCAGTGTAAATCCATCGCTCCCTTCTCCTCTTCTCTCCCTTTTCCTCTTCTTCCACCAAGCTGCCGGACTGGACCCAACCTAAATAAACAAATTGGCCTCTACTCAAACTTCAATGGTTTGATTAGATTCAGTTCTGGGAATTTTCCATTATAGCTGCATCATTACAAAGTTCTTGATACCCCACTGTTACAAAGTTTAAAAGGCCTTATCGTGAGATATGCAAGGAAAACCCTCTATCACCTATAAGCAATTATTTGCAAGCAAAACCTTTCCATATGCAGTTATTGGCAAAAAACAGAGTTGAATGGAGAAACAAGATCAAAATCCCATTTAATTGTGAAAAGGCTTGATTGAGCTGAGTCAAGTTCATTGACAAAGGCCATTAAGTGTGAGTTTTTAATGTTTTCTTTCTTCTTCTTAAATAATAGCAGATGCTAGTCCAATGACATGAGAATATACCCATGGTGAAGGTTGTGAAGCTGCAATGGTTGGCGGTGGGTGCCTAGGGCATGATTACAGTCCAACGTTGGAATGATGGAATTATAGGGTAATATTCAACCAAGAACAGGTAGAAGAAAGGCCCAGATCAAGCAGCTTGGTTCATGGACAAGGCTCTACAGAGTTTGAAGAGGAGAAGAATGGCTTTGAATAGTCTGAGACGGTGCCATAGTAGAGGAGAAGAAGGGCTTTGAAACGTTGGTCGAACTCTGTGATCTCACCGGAATTGTTTTGAGCAGCAACAGCGAAGATGATGTTCATGGGAGAAAGAGCAGCAACGGCGGTGTTCGTTTGGGAAGAAGGGTTTGAACAAAACGATGTAAACGATGTTAAGTGGTAGGGTTGTGAAAAAGGTTGGGTTGGGTTCGGTTTGATTGTTAAGAATCGATTGGATTGGTTTGAGAGGAGTTTATGGTGGTTAAAACAGGACTCAAGTGAAATTCAAAAAATTTTGAATTCATTCATTTACAACCGTTGGAAGTTCATAAAGACAGGTGGTGCACCGACAAGCTCCGGAAGCAAGATGGAAGTACAGGTAGTAGAGGATGTGAATCCTTAATTGATTGATTGAGATTTTTTTTTAAGGAAGAAATTGATAGAGATTATTGGAATTCACCATTCATTGTCTCACATGTTTTGACTTCGGAATTGAATTCTCCTTACCTAAAAATAAAAAAGGTCAAAAAAAAAAAAGAATTTTACCAGCTTTATCAGTTCTTTTCTATATAAAGATAAACGACCGAAATTCGCACACAACTGGGGGAGGAAAATGGCTCCCCATCTCTCTTCACCATCCAATTTCTGCCATAGCCACCTCACTCTCAGCAGCCCTCTTTCTTCTACACCAGTGTTCCATGTCGCTCCATCTCTCTTTTCCTGGAATCCCAAAAACTTCAGCTGCCCTCTTAAACTTCACTCCCGCTCATCTCAACCAACGATTTCTCTCTCTTCATTTCCTCATGTTTCTCTGCGAGATACTGTTCCTCAAGAACCTCAAGGTCCATTCCCTAATCCTTCCGAGCCACAAGAAGAGTCTCCAAACCCAGATGGGAAAACCGCTCCTTCATCCAAAAGCTATATCTGGGTAAACCCCAAGAGCCCCCGAGCTGCCCAGCTTCGACAGCAGTCGTATGATTCCAGGTATTCGTTACTTACGAAACTCGCTGCGTCTCTGAATTCCTGCAACCCGACTGAGGAAGATGTCCTCAAAGTGTTAAATAGTCTGGGCGAGAGCCCCTTGGAGCAAGATGCTGTTATTATTCTTAATAACATGGAGAACCCTGTAACTGCGTCTCTTGCTCTTAAGGTCTTCCAACAGAAACTGAAACCAAAGCGAGAGGTAATCCTTTATAACGTAACCTTAAAGGTTTTTAAAAAGAATCGGATATTTGATAAAGCAGAGAAGTTGTTCGAAGAAATGCTTGTGAGGGGTGTCAAACCTGACAACGTTACATTCTCGACTATAATCAGCTGCGCGAGGTTTTGTTCTTTGCCCAATAAGGCTGTAGAGTGGTTCGAGAAGATGCCAGACTTCGGGTGCAATCCTGATGATGTCACGTACTCGGCTATGATAGATGCTTATGGTCGAGCAGGTAATGTTGACAAGGCCCTTAGTTTGTACGATCGTGCAAGGACGGAGAGATGGCGCATTGATTTGGTCACATTCTCTACGTTGATCAAGATATATGGAATTTCGGGTAACTTTGATGGGGCCTTGAATGTCTATGAAGAAATGAAGGCTTTAGGAGTGAAACCAAACTTGGTTATCTATAACACATTGTTGGATGCCATGGGGAGAGCAAAGAGGCCATGGCAGGTAAAGTCTGTCTATAAAGAGATGATCAACAATGGGTTTTCACCAAATTGGGCAACCTACGCAGCTCTTCTACGAGGATATGGTAGAGCCCGTTATCCTCAAGACGCCCTCGATGTGTTTAGAGAGATGAAGGGCAAGGGTTTAGAGTTGAATGTGGTTCTCTATAACACCCTCTTAGCAATGTGTGCTGATATAGGTTACACTGATGAAGCTGTTGAGATCTATGAAGACTTGAAGAAGTCTACTTGTAAGCCTGACAGTTGGACATTTTCATCCTTGATTACCATATATTCTTGTAGTGGTAAAGTTTTGGAGGCAGAAATCACATTCAATGAGATGTTGGATGCAGGTTTTGAGCCTAACATTTTTGTGTTGACATCGCTCATCCAGTGCTACGGAAAAGCTAATCGGATAGATGATGTTGTGAAGACTTTCAACCGACTTCTAGAATTGGGTATAACTCCCGATGATCGGTTTACAGGTTGTCTCCTGAATGTGATGACCCAGACGCCAAAAGAAGAACTTGATAAGTTGACTGAGTGCATTGAGATGGCTAATTCCAAACTGGGTGTTATGGTTAAACGACTGGTGGCAGAGGAAACCGACAATGGGTTGTTTAAACAAGAAGCCAATGAGCTCTTCAATTCAATTAGCACAGATGTCCAGAAGGGTTATTGCAATTGCTTGATTGATATCTGTGTTAACCTCAATTTGTTGGAAAGAGCTTGTGAGCTATTAGACCTGGGGCTCACACTAGATATATACAGAGGTATTCAATCTAAGTCTCCGACACAGTGGTCACTACATTTGAAGAGTCTCTCTCCTGGCGCTGCCCTGACTGCATTGCATGTTTGGATTAGTGACTTATCCAAAGCACTAGAGAATGGGGAGGAGCTGCCATCGGTGCTTGCAATAAATACTGGCCATGGCAAGCACAAATACTCGGACAAAGCACTGGCAAGTGTCTTGGAGTCGCACTTGAAGGAAATAAGTGCCCCATTCCACGAGGCCCCTGATAAGGTTGGCTGGTTTTTAACTACAAATGTTGCCGCCAAATCATGGTTGGAGTCGAGGAGATCAGCTGAACTGGTGACTACTTAGGCTTTATCTGCAAAAAATAGTTTCAGAAGTCCATTGCATATTCTCTTTGAATGGTATGTGGATCTTCTCTATAACTGTTCTTCTTGGTTCCTTTTATTATGTAATTCTCCTGGGAGAACAAATTTTGTACTTAGTAATACAAGAATAGTTTTTTAAACCCTTAATGTTTTTTCTGGTCTGAGTGTCCTATCTGTAGAACATCCACACTTGCTAATGATTCAAAAAACACATAAAATTTGTTCTGGTGGCCATTTTTGTTTTGCATTCAGAAAACTCATTCTGGCATTTCAGTAATCTCAGAATGATAATTTGCCAATTCAGACAGTAAAATATAACATCTAAGGGTCTTAAATGTGTTCTTGTACTCGGTGTTTCTTTGAGGACTTACTTATGGAGGCAGGCTCTGTAGGTTTGATGGTGATAGTTATTGGGGGACAGTCCCAGCCCGTGGACGTTAGGTAAGGCAAGTCGGGGGTTTTGCTTCAATGTTTAGGTGATGCCAAAAATCTGCTTATTCCTTTGCTGTTGATCTGATGAAACAATGAGCTATGAGAGAGGATTTGTTGCAAGGGTTTGTCACATATGAGAGAGGATCTTTTGCCCCCCTTATGGGTTAAGAGTGGAATAAGGTTTTAGAGCCTAAACTGCGTGAAGGGCAAAGGTGCTTCTCAAGGGTGCCCCCCGTCCTGGTTTGTACCACATTATTGAGAATTGCAGACTTCTTTACCAGAATGGAACAATTTCTACAGCCAATACAAAATTTCTTAGTTAATTGAATCTGAGGAAATCACTTATCCACAGGATTAGTCGGTGATGGTGTCAGAGCTGCAGTCTAAAGAAGACACTGAACCTCAGTCATAGAACAATTGGCCCAAACTTTGTCATGAGAATAGTTAAAGTGACCCAAGTTTCTAAGATCTTCAATTTGGAAATTTCACCAAGAAGGAACCCGAATTTTCCCACCACTTCCACTCCCTTCTATTCTCTCTTCACCTGCAGCAGAGGACTGTCCAAGGCATTCAAATCTACTAGATTCACATATAAAGAGTAAAGGAATCTACAGGGATGGAGAAGAGTACAGATGAACCCTCATTGACACTCCAAAAAACTATCTGCACGCCATGGGGCAACTGCATGGATGTGCTCTGCTCACCATTAGAGGGCATAAGACAACTCTTCAATGAAGGAAAAGATTCTATACCCTCAACCTCGACTCAAGTCAAACAGATCAATTTGTATTCTTACCAAGGCTGCAACAAAGTGGTGCAACATTCCAAGACCCACTAGCCATTGTCTCCTGACTCTAAGTTGGTATCAGGCAAGGTTTACCATCTCAATCCGCCCTTTACAGAGTCATGTAGCCTTCCTGTTTCTCAGAAAATGACTGGCGATGATGGTTGTAGTGTCTGTAATCTTATGGTTCTGCTGACTAAGAAGCAGTTGGAGTTGCTATTGAACTATACTAACAGAGTCCAGACGACACGGGTCCTTTAGACTTCCCCACTCAGAGAGCTGTGTCACAAATGGCGACCGTCTTTGCCCACCATTTCAGAATTTGGGGTTCATTAGGATGAAATAGGAAGCTCCTTCCCTCGGAAATTCTCTTTTTCTTTTCTTTTTTACTTGAGCGACCTATTTTGTATGCACAATTTGTATATTTTGATAAGATCTAGAAGTCGTTGTTTTGGAGAATGAAGAGGTGTTCCTGCTAGAAGAAGGTGCTTGAGGATACCTTTTCAGCTAACTGTATTATATTTATAGTCTCACCCAACCCAAAGAAAAGGAAAAGCAATATTCAGTTCTCCTGTTCGAAGCTCCAGTCATAACTGAAAGCATGCCCAGTACAGAAAGTTTCATTACAATATTTAAGTTCACTGAAAGATGTATCAAAACCAATTTCACCACTATTTCTTTATGGTGCCATGACTAGGGCTGATATGTCACTTGATTACATGGTTTGGCTGGCCTAAAAGAACTCTGACTAGGTAACCAACTTAATTTACAATTTGTAGGTCAAACTTGTTTAGCTCTCAAATACTCTCATTAACAGAAATATGCAAAGCACTCCATAGATGCAAACCCATGCAAACTTACAGATTTCATTGATATATAGTACAAGCTGAGGATCTCCCAAACTATACATATGACACAAATTACCCCTTTCCCTCGGGAAAGATTTTTATTTTGATGGAACTGCAATTCAACCTTTTCCATATGTACAGAAGAAACTCAAAAGACACGGAAAATGAACAAAAAGTGTTTTCCTGGTCACCTTTAACTTAGATTCCAAAGCTTATGCTTTCACTACCCTGCAGAAGCACACATCAAAAGGAAAAATGAGTGTGAAGGGGGCTACTGTATTGAATAGTACTGCAGTAGGTCCACATATTATAAGGATACTCTCAGTTTTCCAATGAAAAATAAGGTTATTCATATTGTGGGAGAAGATAATTAGGAGGAATCCTTAGAATAACATGGATGATAGAAAGGGGTTGGAGCCTTGTAAGAGTTGAAACATTCAGACCTTCTAGAAAAGTTTGTGTTTCTGATCTTTTGTTTGTTGTCCTTCCACCTTAGCTGATGCTGCTTCCCTTTCTCTAGCTGCTGCTTCTTCCCTTTCTCTAGCTGCTGCTTCTCTCTTCCTCTTCTTCAACTCTATTTCCATGGCCTTTGCCAGTGCATCGACCTTCTTCATAAGCATCTGCGAAGGAATTTCAGTCAGTATGGTCAACAGAGAGAGAGAGAGAGTTGAATAAGAGATACTTCACCTTAGTTTCTTCGTCCTTAGCATTCAGAATTGCATCTTTCTCCTCACAGGATTTTCTCAAATTGATGACCTCTCTCTGTAACCTATCATACAGAAACCCAGAAACTAAATCCTCACTGCCAGCACATAGGCTTCCTTTATTTTGCAAGCCCATATCATTGTCACCCTTACTTCTATTTTCTCCAGACACTACTTCCTCACCATCAATCAACTTTTTGGCATTCACTTCAGAGTTTGCGTTCACTTCTGTGTTTTCTTTTCCACCATTGTCAGACAACTCCTTGTTAGGCACCCATAAACTCCTTCGTGTATTTTCTCCAGAAAAATATTTCATTTTCAGGGTACTTGCTCCTTTTAGTTGTCCACTGGCACTGATTGTGCGAGTCACCAAGTTCTTCTGCTGCAGCAATGAGCTTTTACTGATGGTAACAGAAGCCCTGGGCTGTGATGTTGACCTCTTCCCCAGTCCAGTGTTATTTGATAGAAAACCTAAGCTTTGGTTAGAATTATCAAGTTTTTGCAACTCACAAGAAGCACTAGTATTCACTGTGATATTTGACACATGTTTTAATCCTCCTTCAATAGTCTTTAGCCTCAGCCTCAGTTTATCCTGAAGTCAAACACAAATAATTTGCTTTAGCAGAGAAAGAAAGAAGATGTCTAGGATCTGAGGAAGGGGGGGGGGGGGATAGGTGCTCTATTTATACCTTGAGGTGTGCTTCGGCTTTAGCTGTATTCTCAGATAAAACAAGCTTGTTTCTTAGCCGTTGTATCTCTGCCTGCAAAAGTGGCAGTGGTGTCCAAATTTAATCAAATCGAAAATTCAAGAAAATTCTTAGCTGTACAAAAAAGGCAGTACATGGGCCTGAAAATGAAAGCACAAATGGCTAATCCAAATCCAACTTTGTGTTACCACAAAACCATGTCCCTTCAAACATAATAAAATGTTCTCATGGAATAAAGTCCGAGCAATACCTGAAAATACCTTCGCTCTTCCAGCCATCGTTTGACTGGCATGACTTTGTCATTGTCATCCTTCCACTCATTTGCCACCACGACTGCAACTCTATTTGCTGAAACTTTCACTCTTGCGAGTTCCCTCTCTAGAGTCTTGTTTTCATCCTGGCACATAAACGAAAACTTTTAAGTCCTACGGTGAAAATTTTATGTTTATCCAATCCTCGAAGTAGAAAATGCTTTGAACAGCTATTGTAAAGTGCTTAAATACTTATCAGCAATAGGCGGAAAGCTTACATATAATTCAGAAACCTGACGCTGAGAATCGCGCACTGCGTTTGCAGCAGCCCCACCTGCTAGAATAGACTCCTCAAGTTCCTGAATGGTCTTGCTAAGCTTCTCAACCTCAGCAACCTTTTGACGATTAGTTTTATCAAGGTTCCTGTTCTCTTCCTATATTAATGAAAATATTCAGATTGAATGAATATCTGAGCATCAAATTCACCCTAACATCATTAATGAAATCATTGAAATTGAATAAGCATCTCAATTTCAAAATCACATTAACCACAAAAAGGAGCTGTTGGAACCATGCCTGAAAGATCTCAATTTGCCTCTTTAACTCCAAATTTTGATTTTGAACCTCCTCCACTATTAGGACCCGTTCCAAAGCACTTCTCAGAATCCTTTGTGCTTCAACTAGAGCGGACTCTTTTGACTTACTTAGACGTTCTAAGGCCTTATAATCCTCCTGTAGTGCTGCAATCTGAAAAATGAAAAGAATAATAAAATACTTGTTCATTTTTAATAAGCATCCAAGGACATTCCCTCCCTCCCTATTTCTCAGAACTTTGACTGGTATTGAGTATATCATTTTTCATGTCCATACCTCTTTTTTGTACATTTTAATATCAGCCTCAAGAGGTGCAATAACTGCCTCAAGTGGGACAGAATCGTCATCCTTTTGATTTGCATGCAGCCTTCTGAGTGTTGCTTCTGCAGCAAATTGTGCAGCGAGAACCTCTTTCTTGTCATTCCTTAGCTTCTTGATTTCAAGATTCTGCCAACAACCCCCCCTCCCCCAACCCAAAAAAAAAGGATTTGAACCTCAGAACTGAATATCTTACTCATAGAAGTGATTATGTTAGTTGGAGGAACTGTACCTTGTGTTGTAGAAGGTTTTCAGTGTCTCTAAGCTTCTCATCCAATTTCTCAAGTTTATTGCTGAGCTGGGGGGGAGAAAAGAAGAAACCTCGAGTTTAGTTGTTGGATACATAAATGCTTATATATATTTTCCCAGAGGTATCTATATAATATAATAACGATTTGGGAAATTGAAACTTCATAGATATTCAAACAAAAAAATTTTAAAAAAAAATTTGCATGAACAAATGTTCAAGATGATAGCCAATCAGTTGTTATTTTACTAAACATCTATGAGATAAGTCCTGTACATATATTTCTAATCTAAACAAAATATGAGGCTAGTTAAACCCATTTAGACTAAAAGTAACAGGTTACACAGCAGCAGAGGGTTTCTATGCATAGCAGAAGAGATGATAGGATGAAACTGTTCCACATATTCTGCGACATCAGCCCCTATGACCCATGTTTCATTACAAGGGACCTCCCTTATGCAACAATAGAGTGCCTCCTTCGGCTTTCCAAAACATTTAAATCATCAACTACTTCATGAGTACACCATTCCCAACATAATAACACAACATAGAACTACCTGGCACCGACGTTGGTGTGCTTGCTAGTCATGGTTGTATGCTAAGGAAGACTTGAATAAATAAATAGTTCCAGTAATAAATGTGATTAAAAAAAGTGAAAAGTGTGTGAGGATACTATTTATACCTCTTCAACTGCTTTATCTTTCAAAATATCAATTGCTTTCAAGGCCTTGATTTCACCATGGGCAAGGCCCAGCTCCTGATCCTTTTCTGGGAATAGCATTTTGAGAGAAGAATATAAATTTCCAGATGAGATGATGAGAAGAAAGCTCAAAGTGAATAGAAGTAATCTCGATTATGAAATACAGAAGATGACACAAGCCTATACCTTTGAACTCAAATAGTTCTCTTTTTTTGATAAATTTAACTGAAAAGGATAGAAACATCAAAAGGTACTCTATTTTTAACCACCTCCCATGATTTTTTTATCTTTTTTGCTTCATTACCAAATGAGTAAAAAATTAAAATAGTTAAGAGACGAAAAAATATGAAACAATAATTGATAGGTTTCAGAAAGATATTGGATGGAGAGACGTCCAACTACTATAAAACCACTTTCACATTGACACCCTAATTATCTCTTTTATCATCAAATTAAACTCCTACTCCCGCACATGGATGTTCTGTAGCAAAAAAAAATTCGGTTATTTCTTTAAAAGAGTTGCAAGTTGGAGCAGGCAACAGATTGGATCAGGTCAAGGTTCATCTCACTCTCATGAACAACCCCTCCCCCCCTCCCAAACAAACATATGGACAGAGGGTTGGTAGAGATGGAATGTCTGGTCAATGGATTGGGTTGTGTAAACAGAGCGTACAAACATCAACCCAAGCTCTAGTTGGAGCACTGTGTCAACTCCAATCCTGAAAAGGAGAGATGTCAAATTAAAGACTGTCAGCCCTTCTGCCTTGCTTCACTAGTGTTCTATTTCATTCATAAATACCCACATCTCCGAATTCTCAACAGTTCTGTTCTAATTCATTCATAAATACCTACATCTCCGAATTCTCAACAGTTCTAGCCTTTGCCTACAAATATGGAGGAAAAGACAGACAGAAGGGGGGAGGGAAGCTTATGTTGCTAAAACTTTCTTTCTTTTTTTTCTTTTGAGGGGGGAAGGGAGGTTTTGGGGAGATTATGGTTCTTTCACTAATAAGATGATAGAAACAAAACTTGAAATGAAATTAAGAAATTCTTATTGATATACATATCAACTAACTCACAGTTTTTTTATCCCCCTCCCTTCAAATTCTGAACATGAAGTAACTTACAAATATCCATAACTTGAAACAGGTATCAAATTCATGAAATGAAGAGGCCTCTACATAAACATATATTACTAGAAGAACATATATATAGTAAACCTTGTGGACATGGTCCCTTCAATGCTTGGTCTCTAACAGTCCAGATGAGTAAAAACATCTCCTTACTACCCATCTAATCTTTATGATCCTCATTAAGAAAAGGAAAAAAACAAATATATGTGCACAAATCAGAGACGTAGACAGAACTTAGTACTCTAAACAAGACTTAACCGAGAATCCAAAGTTAGTGATCACAAAACCCCCAGGCACAAAAAGCAGATTACATCATATCAGAAAGAAAGAAGAATATTTTTCTTAATTCTTCATTTGTTAACATCAATCAATTTTCTATGATTGGACTCTTACCTATATATACTTCCTTGAGAGAGAAAGAGAAAGAGAGATCACAAAAAAAAGCGGCCATAGAAATTAGAAGTGATTAAAAGAACATGTTTTTATGTGCTAGTGAGATGTAAATCATTGGATTTCCTGACCAGAGATTCATGCCACGTTAGTATTCAGTAACGATGTTAACTGCGCTAAAGTCTGATGGCTAACAGCTCTTCTTTTTTTGGAGGTTCAGGGTGGAGGAACTGTGGTACTACTACCAGCTCAGTTTCACAAAAAAATTCCCCCTAAACCATTTTCCTGAGTCGCTTATTGTTCCTACTTTGCTGTCTCTAATATTTAGTTGCTATGAGAAAAAACTTAGCTGAAAACTTAACTAGCCAATAAGAAAATTTTAGAACAGTTAGATGATCATAATCGCCAAGTCAATGCAACTGTTCATCAAAACAATGCACATAATTTGTTGAGAACCCAAAATTTAGAACGTGATCAGCTGCAATTGAGAATATCATTAGTGAAGCTTTTGAGCTATGGTCCATCCAAAATCCTAGAGTACATCAAATAGACACGGTAGATGAACAGACAGTATCGACAAAAGACTCACCCCCCCCCCCCCTCCTCTAATTCCATCATTTAATTAGACAAATATAACAAAAGAAGAAAAGGCATTTATATCTGTTAAAAAGAAGGGAGTGAAGAGGGCGAGGAATAAAAACTGGAAAGAGGGGGGAAAAAAAAGAGTAAGAAAAATCCTTCCACCAAATAGTCTGTTTAAAGTTGGTATAAAAAAAATCATTTGAAAACTCAATTTAATTTTAAATATCATTTGAAGCCAATAGTTCATCTAAACTGAAGTTGGACCAGCACTCGACATCCTAGAAATCAACTTGCAGAACAGCAGTGTTCAAAGGCAACTAATAATCCGAATGAACTCAGAGCATTAGTTGGCATCTTAGAACACAAGTGCAAATAAGACAATCCTTATAATCTCCACAGAAAAATTGATGATGGAAGATACTTATAAATGATAACATAGTACCAAAAAAATGAAGCAAGAGAAAAGCAATGAAGTGATGCGGCAGAGGAACCCCTGAGTTGGTTCTGCAACTTGTTTAAAGTTAGTACCAACAAATCATTTGAAGCCAATAGTCCAAATAAACTTAGAAATTAGACCAGCACTCTAAGTCCTAGAAATCCACTTGCAGAACAGAACCAGAAGAAACTGAATAAAGTACTGTTCAAAAGCAACTAGTAATCAGAACACAACTGCAAATAAGAAAATCCTTAGAATCTCCAAAGCAAAATTGATGATAGAAGACGCTTATAAATGATAATAACACCACAAAAACGAAGGAATAGAAAAGCAATAAAGTGAAGAGGCAGAGGAACCTTTGAGTTGATTCTGCAAACGATTGAGTTCTATAACCACAGGGTCAGATGGAGTGAGAAAGAGCTCTTCTCCCCTTAGTTCCTCCAAACCCACCATAATTTTGTGCTTGAATATGCAAAGAGCGCAAACCCACCAACAATAAACCGAGGTTTATGGAGAAATATAAGAGATGGGTTCGAAGAAAGGGAGAGAGCCCATTCTTAAAGGAATTGACCGCAAAGTGAGGAGGCCCCTTGCTACAAAGCAGAACCGTAGCCGGCTCCGTTTGACAAGAACCGTTATATCTTTCTCCCATATAAACCTACAATTCAAAATCCAAACCAAATCCAAAACGGAGATTATTGGAGAAGCTAGCTAATGATAAATAGAGTGAGGATTTATTTGCGGGAAAAATAGCCAAAGGTTCGCTGCTTAGAAACTGTCTATAACAACTAGATTTTTCCCTTGTAGATGACGATTTCTATTTCTATATCTCCACCTCCGCCTCCCTCCTCCTACCCCCGTTTTCTTTTTCTTCTTCTCTTCTCATTCAATCTTTTCACACATCATTTTGGGCTCTACTGCGTAGCAGACTTGTAGCTTGAAGAGCTGGTCTTGCCTCTATTCCGCTAGAAATCTTAAAAGAATATGATTAATGTGTGACGAATCCAGTTCCATCGATGGCACAATATTGTTCATTTTAACAAATGAGTCTCATCATTTAAAAAGCATAATGATATGACATTTTTTGTGGTTCTATATTCACATTTTTATCGTAAATTTTTTTTTATATTAATAAAGTATTATGTATCCAGCCCATCGATGACATAAAATTATCTATTTTGAAAGATGAATCTTACGTTTTTTAAATGCGATCATACCAAGTAAGGAAAATCATAGAATCTATACATATTCCATTACACATCTTCAATTGGATTTTTCGTGATTCTACATTTGTAATTCTTTTTTTTTTCCCCTTTTTAGATCAAAGTACATAAAATAACACGCTATGGAAAGGTAGATGTCTGTTTCTAACTTTGTACGAGGATAGTGGGTGTTTTTCATATCTCCATTATAGAATTGTTTTGTCATTCTTCTAGATCTCCATTGCCCACACCCTCCATGGTAAAACAAAAGTTTATGTTGTTGACTGTTGAGGTATGGCATAATGGAGATTTTGGAATATAGTACTTGCAAGTCAAAAGAGGTGGGCTTTTTCCTTTAGTATTGAAATATGGTGTTTAACTATAGTGGCTCGAGAGAGATGTTCTAGACTTCTAGTGACGAAAAAAAAAAACAAACCGGACCAAACTTCATACCGGTTAGATCTTGGTTTGGTTTGCTTTCATTTGGACCGATTGGACTGCTAAGATCAATTGAAATTGGAAAAAAAAATAGAAACTTTTTCAATAATGTAAAGGAAGATCGGACCAAAAATAGGCTGATAAGAACCCGTTAAAAGAAATCAACCAGAAATTGAAACCGGCTGACCAAATCGATAATTGTCAGTTTCGATTTGGGTTTTATAGAGTAACCATTTATTTGTCCGAACCGATATATGCTAAAAATTGAAAACTAATTGAAACCAGGTCGAACCAACCGTTTGAGTCTCTGACACCTCTAAATTCTATTCGTTTACCTAACATCTTCTTTTAGGAATTGATGGGAGTCCAGTTATACATAGCCTTGAGCTCATGGTAAGCATCTTTCCTACATGTCCACTTTAAAAACTTACAACAATGACTAATTCATACCATGTCCTCTCTATTCAATAGTCTTAATAATCAATATAATCTACCCACGTGGCAGGGGGTGTAGGAATTTTTCTCCTAGAATGTATTCACAGTTTTAGGTAGATATCGGTCATACCAGTCGAATTGTATCAATAATCGTCGTGACTTGTGATTGATATGGATTGGTCGATATGGTATAGACATCCATTCTTTTGTTAAAAAATTAGTATTTTGATCTCATATCGACCTAATACAACCCAATACGACTAATACATATCGATATTGATATCGACCGCAACAGAGGAAAATTATCTCCTCTAGTTCCCTGTCCGGCCCAGTTATCGAGTTCCTCTAATAGGGGGGATGGACCCCACCCGGGCAGAGTGTTTGGGTAGGGTAGGGTGGTCATTTTTATCCCTCCCCCTGCCCCCTTGTTAGAGGAACTGGGGAATTGTGCCGGGGCAGAGAACTGGAGGAGATAAAGATCGCCGCGACAGATACCATGAACTAAATCCTTGAATGTATGTATTTATAAACAAAATAAAATCTAGACAATTGTGACCTATGATGTTGTCATAGTTGCTTCCTACTACCTATGATAGAATCAGTTCATGAAGTTCTCAATTGCTTCAGCACTAAATCATCTTCCTACACAGTTCTTATGACTTGTAAGAGTTGAACCATTCATTGAGAGGATTGAAATTAAAGAAAGAACAAATTGAGATGGTGAATTGAAGGGCTGAAGTGGCTTGAAAGAACAAACAGAACACAACGAATATATCTACATCTTTGCTTGGAAGCATGATTGTTAATAAGAAAATTATCCACTAAAACATGTATTAAAATTCAAAACTATATATTAGAAAACCTCAATTAATTTTGATATTTAAAGAACTATAGAAGTCTCTTTCTTCATTTGGAGGTTCTTCAGGTTTCTACAACCCTGAGAAAGCATGTTTCGGATAAAGACAGACAAAGAAAAAGGTTAAGAGACAGAGAACATTCAAAGGGTTTCTTGATTAAAATGTCTAATATGATTCTTATCTATCTAACCCTTAATGGGTTTCCAACTAAGCCAATAACTTTGTTTTTTTTTGTTTTTTTCTTGTTTTTTTTATGAAAGTGATGAGTTGTGCTTGGACCTAAGTTAAGACTTCTCCTTCTTTGAGTGGCTGTTGTTGGTTTGAGTAGGTAAGGCCATGTTTGAAGGCTAAATTATCAAAAACCTAACAATGCCTTCTCATTTTCTTCTATTTTTTTTTTTTTTTTTTTTTGGGTGGGGGAGGGGTGTTGGAAAAAAATCTAAATGTCACCAATGAATGATACGCACATGGTGACGATTACATTTTATGAAATCAAACACAAATTCATTTTAGGGATAGGGTGAGGAGTGACAAAATGGTTTCGTACATAAAAGGTAATTTCATGTGAATAGTACAGAAGAAGAAAGAGTGTGTTAGTGTAATCTTTATTCTCTATTGATAGTAAAACAGATTTCATCTCATTGTAGATATAGATAATTTTATCGAATCACATAAATCCTTGTGTGAATTGTGTGATTTACGATTTCCATTCCTTTTTACATCGTTTTAAGTTCTCGTTTTCTACATATCCTCCTCGGTTTATTAAGAGAATTTTTTCCCCTCATTTTATACTGGATGACCCAAAGAGTTCACCAGATAGGTTTTTTTTTCCCCCTTTTTCTTTGTGTAATTTAAGGTCATACCTTTAGAGTTAGGGGTATCAAAATCGAATCTAAACGAGTTAGATTGATTGAAATTGACTGAACAAAATTGAACCGAATCGAACCCTTGTTAGATGGTTTCCCATTGTAGTTTTTGGAGACTGATCAAAAATCAAACCAATGAAACCGATCAAATGGTCTGACCAAATCAGAAACCAAACCCATAGGAAATCTATAAGAGAGAAAACTGATATAACTCCGACCAAAACCGAACTTCAGCTTAACGTTTGATTTCGGTTTGGATTGAAACCAATTGACACCCTTACTTCGAGCAGGTCAAGGGCTGATGTTCTCTATAGGCCATCACAAAAATAACTGAGTAGGTTTTGTAGCCACTTCTTTAATCAACAAGAAAGGCAACATACCCAAGCCCAGCCCATTGTAAAGAGAATCTCTTCAGCTACAAGATCTGACCCTTTGATTGAACCCTGAAGAATATTTATGAGTGTACATAGTTGGGGACAAGAGTTAATGATGAGACTTGCTGCTTTAAAAGTCCAATCATAACGTCAAATCACCATAGATGTAGAGAATCTCTCCACCTTGATGATGTTCGGAGATATGGAGATTATAAGATTTAATTCATATAATGTGCTATTAAATTCTTAATCGAGGCACTAACCATTTCTTATTCAAATCAAGGTTTTAAATCTTGTACTATAGATCAGATGGGATACTAATATTCTCCTAACACAAATATGGTTCAACCGATCTTAGCCAGATTCTCTCCAATGAGGGCATCACCAATGAGCATCCAACGGTTGGGCTGCCTGAGTGTGCTGATTCCCGACGCCCAGTGGGATGTGTGCCAGGCAGCCTAGCTGTTGGATCCCTCATTGGAGTGATCTCATCATTGGAGAGGATCCCAATCCATCTTAGCCAATACCTCATGAAATATCAGTAGTATTGGCCAAGATCAGGTGGATCGGTGTCATCTAATTTTCAAGATTTAAAATCATATCATTAATGTAGTTTGAAGTGGTCATCTGGATCATGAAACATTGAGCTTAGGTCACATGATATAATACATCCATTGTAACTTTTAGGGAAAAGGTTCGCTAAACCGCCAGGGAAGGGTACGTTAGCACCCTTTTTTTTTCTCGCACGTGAAATAACCTCACTATCCGCTTTTATAGAAACAATTCTATCGTACTTCATTGGTGCACTCCTCTACACCGCTTGCTCAAAGAATCATTTCCTTATTTTTTTTAATGGGGAATGAGATTGTTGTCTGGACCTCTAGAGCTTAAACTTTGTTGATATGTTGATGTCATCATCCATTTGTCTACTACTACGTTATAACTTTTTTTTTTTTGGTAAATTACTAAATTATAACTCAGTACCAGCTTTCTATATAGACATATAAAGCTCTAAAAATTAGACTAAAATTCAAAATTGAAAACTTTGGAGATATTTTATTTTTAATTATTGAAAATAGAAGGAAGAAAATCCTAAGAACATCCTAGGACTGGGCCAAGCTGGGCTACAGCCTACAAGGATTAAGTTTTCCTTTATTTGTGTTGAATAGAGAATCTCATCACCATTGATGATGTCAACTATGAATGGACCTGGGTTCATCATGAACTCCCACCCCTATCGTCTGAGGTTGGAAATATCTTTCATTAATCCAATTTGAAGGTCAGGTCCCATGGTTGAAGAAACTAGGTCCCTGAGTATAGTTTTCTCGCTCGATCTTCTTCTTCTAACATTCGCCTAGTAGTGATAGTAACTCGATTGTAGTCAATATAAGGGTTTCAAATTAGACCGGCCTATTAAATTGATTGGATCGGATCGAATCAAAATCGACCGAATGAAATCCTTATTGTTTGCCTGTTTGGTATGCTTTTGGTTTTTTGAAACCGCTAAAAGACCGAAACTAATGAACCGACCAATAAGACTGATAAAAACCGAAATACCCAATAAAATTCAGTTTTTATTCTATCGTTTTTACATATGAAAAAATTGAGACCAGACAAGGACTGTTAAAAAGCAACCGGTAACAGATTGAAACCAACCAGACCGATAACTGTCGGTTTTGGTTTTGTTTTTTGTTTTTGTAGACCGAACATCTTATCAATTCGGTTTTAATTTGACTGGATACGCAAACAAATTGAAAACCAACCGGACCGAATCAACTGTTTGACACCCTCACACCCCTACCATTCGGTTTGATCAGGCAGCGAGGAAGGAGGAGATGAGAAAAAAACACCTAAAACTATACAAATTAATGAAATGTAAACTACCCCACAACCGCAGCTTCGTATGAACTCCCACCCATTAGATTTAGAATGGTTTGAATAAATCTAAACCCTCCATTTAGCATAAGACAATAAATTGTGGTGATCAGACAGATCAGTATTGGAACTTGGAAGGTTAATTAAGGCCAACGGGTTGGGGACTTCGGGTGGGAATGTGGGATAGTCAATCCGGTCCTTATCAAAAAAAAATGGATAGTCAATCTGGGCTGGTGTTGGGCAGCCGTGTCTAAAAACTTTTTGCTTTTTTTATTTGAGTTAATGAAGAAACCCTTAAACTTGCCCGAATTTATGGCTCAAACCCAAAGGAAAACCCCGGTTACACGAAGCCTCCTCCCAAAAGGAGAAATTTCAATCAATTCTACAGACACTTTCTTATAAAGTGATCCTTAACTTCTTCGTGAAAATAAAGTTATCTTTCTTATGCTTCCCTTTGAATGCCAAAATGGCATAAATAGCGTAAAATTGAGAGAGACACAAAGCAAAGGACTAAGACCAGTGGATATCAGTGTTCTAAGTATGGGTATCGTATTGGCTATATCGGCTGATATGTATCGGTATTGTTGGAATCAGATAATGATATTATTGGAATTTTTTAAAATATTGATGTGGATTTTTAGTCCCACATCGGCTATGGAAAGAAAGTTCGTTGGATTTATATGTGTTAGTAGTTAGTAGTTATTATTATCACATGTAATGCTAGAAGAGATTGTACGGTGCACTTACGAGCGAGGACGATAACCGTCCAAGCGCGTGTGCGTGAGGCGCAATATGGCGCTTTGATTACGCACTTTACACTTCGCATCGTCGCAGTATGTCACCTTAATCTTTTCGAGATCGACGGTGTCTGATCAAAGGGTGCTTGGATCGATCCGACCATTGGATTGGTGGCTGATCAAAGAGGGAGTACATGCAACCCACACGATCAGCCAAGGGAGCCCAGCCCAATAGTCATGACCTGTTAGGTCAACCCATATGAGCCAATGGGTGTGACCCATCCGAACAGGCTTTGTGGGCCTATAAATGGGCCACGAATTCTCTCAGTCCAAAAACATAAAAATAGCTTCACAGTGTTACTGTCTCTGCAACCAGTAACAGTCCGGCTGTAGGATTAGGAGGGTGCAAATACCGTCTTAAGGACAGAACGATTTCGTTCGACTCAGGCCATCTTTCTGTCCTCTCCCTTTTTGTTACAGATTTCTAACAGATATGATATCGATTCGAATAGACGGATACAACTGAAAAATGTTTTTTTTTTTTTAAACAAAAAATCAAGAAATCAGTTTTTGATATCGAATTGAATCAATACGGATTAATTCAATTGATATGAATTGGTATCGGTATCAGATAAGACCGATACAAGTACCGTTAATGTTAACTAAAACCATGGCGGGTATAATTTGTGCGTGCAACCATCTCGGTATCAATACCTGTATCATTCTCAGCCGATATGGACCTGGCATATTGGGATGGATTAGATCATTTTGCCCTTCAAAAATATTGATACCTTGGTTTTTTTGCTATTTTCCCTTCTTTTATACCAATACCACCATAATGGCATTTGTCATATACCAATACAACTAATATGATATTAATACCTAAAACTGTCCGTGTCATGTCATTCTTTTTACATATGCATTAAGAGAAAAAGAACATTGCCAAATCGCGTGACCCCTACCTATACCCTAACACCGGAGCATATAAAATTACCATTCCATCTCCTTAGAAATAAAAAATCTCAATGTTGATGTCTCTATGTGCTCTCATTGGCCCCATGTTGATGCAAGAGCAACGGGACAGTCAGCGATGTGTTGCCAATTTGTGAATGGAACCCAAGAAGAGGAAAAAACAGATGCGTTTCCTAATCTTCAATCCATACAGGACTTTGAGGCTGGCTTGGAAGGAGAGGAGGAGAAAAAAGGGGGAAGAAAAGGAAGAAATTCTTGCCCATTAAATAATAAAACTGGTTCACAAAAGGTTAAGAAAGTATCATTCAAATTCCATTTGGCTTTCGGCATCGGTTTCCATCATATTCACATGTCTTCTTCTCACATATCTCATTAATTAATTAATTAATATATCCCTATCCTTGGCTGAAGAGTCAGATGAAATGCTTTTTTGGAATATAAAAAAAACAAAAAAAAAAACATGAGTCTTAATGACAATAATGCTCTTTACCCTTGTCCTCGGAATAAGGGTTTGTGTTTTGCCATCCCTAGGGTTTTAGGCAAGATTGAGCTCCTCTCTAGGGAGTCCAGTGCACAAGGAGTGCCAGGGGGCATCCAGTGATTGGCCCGTTGGGCCATGATACACACATCCTGATGGTTGGTTGGACATGCATCAGGATGTGTGCAACATAGTCTAGCCCTTGGATGATCTCTTGGGTATTCCTTGGGTGATAGGCTCCCTGGAGACGAGCCGGATCCTAATAGGCAAGGTTTCAAATATTGGAATCAAAGATTGAATTGGCTGAAGCCAATTTTAATTGGATCAGAATCAATCGGAATTGATTCGACTCAATCGATTTTAAGCTATTTAGAGGTGAAAATGGGATCAGCTTTAAGATTAAGAATTGGCTTGATCTGATTTAAGTTGGATTAAGAAGAAAATGACTAGGAATCGACGGATCTAGATTGGATCTGTCAATCCAATTTTGATTCAAGCACGAACAATTAAGATTAGTGTCAGTCGATTATGATTCAGATATGCCCGATTCACTGATCCAATTCTTGATTATTGAAACCATGGTTTTAGATATGGATCATATAAGCCGACATGTATAAATATCATCGGAGGCAGATAATGATAAGATTGTTTGTATCTACCCAAAAAAATATATATATTTAAGTAAAAGTGATTTTTTTAGGGAAAACTACGAGAGTAGACAGTATTATGTTTTCTTTTACAAAAGTAATTACTTACTATTTAGTTTAACAAAGTTGGACAAAATTGAGTTTTCTTTTACCAAACTAACCAATAGAGTGGTTATTGGACAGTTTTTACCCTTGAGGACAATGAAGGGGAACGTTGGTCATCTTCTTCTTCCTCTCGCCCCACCCCACACCTGCAACCTCACTTGCTGCCCAGTTCCTGGTTAAGTCAGGGTTTGTATTTAGAGATTCTAACATGCCAAGGGGAAGTTTGGTTGAATCTCCATTTCCGATGAAGCAAACCCTACCCTACCACACATATTGTTCAGGTCCTGAGGTCAACCTCGCAACCGATTCCTGTTTGGGTTTAGGGTTCACAAAGATAGCGTTTGACGAAGAAGGAGACGATGAGAAGCCTAATCCTAACAAACACTATAGTCTTGGCCCCAAGGTCTTTGATTGGAACGAGCAGCGAGTGAAATGGACCTTGATTTCCCCAATTTCAATGCTCCGAACAAGCCTAGGGTTCTATTCGTTTCAGAGTCCTCGCCAAACTCATATGAGAATCCATTCGGTGCTCATTACCTCTTGAAGTCGATCAAGAACAAGATTGATTACTACAATATGGCATTTCTTGATGCTGAGATGGTGAAAGAACCAGTTCGTGTTCTTGTTACAAGAGGGACAAACTGAACAGAAAAATCCTCACTCTCATTTCTCAGATCTGAGTTTATTACAGTACTGCAATCTTGCATTTCTTACTGTCTTTTGTATTAATCGACCAAAGTGTTTACAAAAATATTGTTTTTTGGCAAGTTAAATGGATCAATGAACATATGTGATTTTCCATTTGATATTAGTTGTGATACTTGATTTCTCCATGTACTGTATTGAATCAGAATGAGATTTTAATGGAATATGCGACATAATTGTTTGATTCGAGTAATCGATTTTTCACTGTTTGATCTTACTCAAGGGGATGGGGCAGGATTGCAGGGAATGCAGGGGTGGGGTGTAAGGAAACACCGGGACGGATCGGATGAACGGTGGCGGAGAGTGTAGGGGGTGGGGTGGGGTGGGGTGGGGTGGGGTGGGGCGGGGCGGGGCAGGGGAGGGTTGGGGGGTTGCAGGTCTAGGTGGGATGTGGGGTGGGAGGGGTGATCGGAGATGGAGATAGAAGGGTAAACCTGTCCAAAAATGTAAATGGTTGATGGAGGAACACTGTATTGGTTAATTTGGTAAAAGAAAACTCAATTTTGGTGTTTTTTTTTGTAAGAAAACTCAATTTTGTTTAGTTCTCTTAAACTAATGGGATTTCTATTTTGGGGATTGCTAGAGCCCTAGAAATCCGTTATGGATCAGGGTTTTTAAAATTGGTATCAGATACGCTTACAGATCTCAATCGATACCAATCCAAATCTCCTTGTATCGATCGTTAACTCCACCAGTTGTTGAAGCATATTTCTATTTTGGGGAAGATGAGGGTAAAAGGGTTTTTTCATATTATGAATAAATAGATCAGGGTAATTAGATCTTTTCAAATTTATAAATATAAAAGAAATGGTAGAATGGTCAAGTTTTTAGCACTTAACGGCTAAATTTTATGGTTTGGATTTCTCTGAAATTAAGGGGGTAAAGTAGGGATGATACGTGGAATTTACAAGGGTGATACGTGGATTTTTCAAAACCTTAGGGGATACGGAATATTGGATGCATTATAGGGGTACATGTACTTTACCCTTTAATAAATGGATTTCTTAACATATTACCTTTGATCTGTACCGATCCATCGATACAGATCACTCTTGAATTTGGATTGGGGACCGCCAATCCCAATTATGAATCAGGCAATTCCACCAATCTGATTCTGAATCCTAAAACGTTAAGTATGGATCGGCCGATTCGGATCAACATAGTTCTTGTTCTTTTGGGGTTAAATCGAACAGAGTTCGAGATTATTAAAATCATATGCTATACTTGCCGATTCAACCGATCTAATTCCAATTTGTGAAACCCTCGGGCGCCATGATCGATTACCAAAACCTCCTAAGCACCAGATTTTTTAAATATAAAAAACTTCTTGAGTGCCCTTTTTGACTCGTAAATCAAATCATCCACGTGAAAGCAATCGTCACGTATATAATTACAAACTTGATTTGAATACCTCATCTGTAATTCTCTGCTATCCATAGATCCTCAGAAAAAAAATGATTTTGATTTTTTTTCTAGGGTTTCTATACCAGAGAAGGGTAAGGGCGGCTCCAGGTTCCATGATCCGTAGAACATAAATTTTTTAGAAGAGTAAATTACTCTCCCCTCCCCTCGATTGTACTCGAATGATAAACCCCTCCCCTGGGTATTGAGTAATGACTCTCCCCTCCCTTGCATTAACAGGATTCTATCAATCGTATACATTCTGTAAAAAATGGTTGTTAAGTGATGACATCACCCAAAATATTTTCTTTTAAACTTCAAAATGCCCTTGTGTTTGTGATATTCCAATAATACCCTTAACCATATCAAAACCCTAAAAACTTAGCCACCATCGCCGCCACCACTTCCGTAGCCACGGTCACCACCACCGCCGCTCTCACGAGGTCCAAAATGAGACCAACGCCATTGATGGTGATGATGAGAAAGCTATGGGGATGCAGAAAGGGAAGACCATAGAAGATCCACATTACACAGTTCAGTATAGATGCAAGAAACGGAATAGGTTTGAAACCCTCCACCGCCTTCTTCCATACCTTGTATATGGTTAAAACAGGGAGAGATAGAGAGAGAGAGATGCGAAGAAGAGGGAAAATTCCAATTGGATGTGTTTTGAATCACTTTGAATTAAATTCCTTGTATGTGTTTCATGGTTTAGGTTAAAATTTCAGATGAATCAGTATGGCTATTGAGAACAAGCAACCTCCATCTAGGTTGTTCATGAAACCCACTCTCTCTCTCTCTCTCTCTAGCTTTCCCTTGATGAAGTCCTCTCTCTTTGTTTTTTAATGTTTACATTTCTTCCCCACTGAAATTTATTCTGTGCTGTGCAGTTCAGGAGAATCAGGATTTACACATCTACAGTGGTGCAGAGATTGAGAAGCAATGAAGAATGTCTCCTCTTTAGCTGCCGAGACATGTGAGACACCAAGACCTCTTTTGAGCAACTTTTTGGGTTCTCCTTCATACTGGTGAACCCCAACGATATTGTTGCTCCCATTAGTTTTGTGTGTTTAAGGTTTCTTTAAGATGTGCATTTTTTACTGCTTACTGAAAGAACTCTATTTTTATTGTGTTGTTTTGTGTGCAATTCAAGCAATTAATTGTCTATGCTATACAGTCGTGGCATCGTCTTTCTGTTTTCCTTGCACTATTGAAGTCTTTGTTCTGGGTGCTCAGGCGAATGATGGCTGAAACAGAGAACAAGCAAACAATGGCGAAATTCGCGACCCAGTAAACTCAAAGCATCATTGGATGAGAAGCGGCCTAGAATCTCTTCTGGTGAGCGATTAAAATCACAATAGCTAGATGCGTTAGCTTGTACTAGCGGTATTCAATTCAATTCGATTCGATTTGGAGTTGCAGAAGGAGGAGGAGGAGGAAGAAGAAGAAGAAGGGGGCTTAGAGGGCAATATAGTCTTTTTATAACACTTAATAGCCATTTTTTGACGGAATGGGTACGGTTGATAGAATCTTATTAATGCAGGGGAGGGGACAGTCATTACTCAATACCTAGGGGAGGGGTTTATCATTCAAGCATAATCGAGGGGAGGGGGTAGTAATTTACTCTTTTTAGAAAGAGAACGCCACTCGGTTGTGTAAATGCACACCGCCGCCTCTTTGCCTTTGCCTTGACACAAGAGACACCCCTATGTTAAGCATAGGGACGGCGTGTCTGGTGCAACTGGTGGTATTCTTTCTCTTAAATATTTTTGGAAAGAGAACACTGGTTAATCGTGTAGCACACGCCATCCTTGCATCCAGACAGAAGGGTAAGCAAAATGACCGCCACTGCTCCTATGTTTGGGCGCAGGGGTGGTGTGCGTTGCGCAACCGGGTGACGTTATTTTTTTTTTTTTTTTTTTTGTTTTGTTTTAAGTAAATTACTTATACACCCCCTGAGGTTTTTTTTCGTTTACTTGTACATCCCCTTGTTTTTAAAATCTTATTTACAGACCCCTGGGATTAGGGTTGTCAATTGATCTAGTTCTGGGCTATCAGTTCCGATCCTTATCGGTTCCGACTCTAAGGTGTCAAAACCATAATCAGAGAAATAAGCTTACCAAATCCAAATCTGAGACTCAGGATTGTTAACTAATGGGTGGTCCGATTCCGATTCCTAATCGATTCCAAATATTATTGAGCCTAAAACAAGGACAATGAAAGTTTATCTAATAAAACGGGAGATTCATCATACATATGTATAGTCTTGTATAATGCAAAATAAAGAAATTGATGCATATATAAATAAGGAGACAGTTTTAAGAGTTCATGATTTTCATTTCAAACTCAACTCATATACTGATGACTTAAGAACAACAAAAGAACGCCTCTTAAAAGTCCAAAGCAATGTAATACTATTAGTAGGTTAGGGTTTAAAACCTCTTAGATTTTTAGAATTCTAATTTTTCATTCAATTTGTTTACATATCATCTGATTTCAACGGTTCCGGTGCTATCGGGTCCTTAATGGGCTATCAGTTCTGGAGCCTTTGGGAGACCCGGACCAAAACCGACCAGGACCACGATATCATTAAGACCAGATCTGTCCCACTAAGTTATTGGGTGGTCCGGTTTCAATTCCTG
Organism: Telopea speciosissima; assembly: GCF_018873765.1. Taxonomy (NCBI): domain Eukaryota; kingdom Viridiplantae; phylum Streptophyta; class Magnoliopsida; order Proteales; family Proteaceae; genus Telopea; species Telopea speciosissima. The sequence goes on along the minus strand of NC_057925.1, from coordinate 48,383,898 downwards.
TCGGTCTAAACGGTTTCGATCCTAAATTGACACCTCTACGTGGGACTGACGATGTTAGTTTTACAATGTAAAAGTATAGCCTTTGTACATCTTTTTCAAAGTAGCCAAAAGTAAAATTATCTTTGTACCCTTATTCCATTTCCAACCTTTAAATAACAATTTAGAACTATTTAAGTATGTCAGGAATTCAATCTGGTTTCCATTACGTGCCACAATTTGCCCTAATTGAATCACTCACATTGATAACTATGCACAAATCCTCAAAACCTAAGTCAATAATCCTTTTCATCCTCCAAACAAAAGCATCCTAAAAAATCTGGCCCTTGAAGCTCTCAACAATTTGCCATTGGTGTTGAAGCAACGGAAAATTGGACAAGAAATCCTTGTAAGGATGTCTTCTCACTAACAGTTCGTGAACCTCTTTGGCCCTGAGATACCTATTCGTAGGCTCAACAAACATTGACTCATCAAGGCAACCCCAGATATTCTCCGGCGTATCGACAAGGTACTTCAACGATTGGCGATCCCGTAGATCCAAAGCCTCGAAGGATCAGGAGTTAATTTTGGAGATCCAGCAAGGGAGACAGTCGAGAGTGAACAAATTCCTTCATAGATCGTTGTAATGTTGGCAGAGATAGATTCACAAGAAGATTTCATCTGTACCACAACAATGACTACCTTCGACTAAAGTGGCAATGGCTACCTTCGATTGACGCAGCAATGGCTACCGTAGCAGTAGAACGAAAGAGGAAAGAAGAGGAAAGAAGAGGAAAGAGTTCTCAAGCATGAATTAAGACAACCAATTCATAAGGGTATTTTAGTCATTTACTAATTTATGACCTGACATAGGGATGTAAATCGAATTCGGTCGGACAGTGGCATTATCATATTCGTATCCAATTATATTCGGACAGATTCGGATAATATCCTATCGATTTTCGGATAGTGATTTTTTGAATACAGGTTCTCCTAAATGGATATGAATACGGATCGAATACGATTTTTCGACTATCCGTTGACATATTTACCATTTTTATGATGAAGGTTAGGGTTGAGACTTGAGAGTTCAGTAACTACCATTTCTTCTACTCTTCTTAGTCTTTTATTCTCTTACGTTTTTAACTTTTGATTTTTTAATAGATATATAATTCCATGTATCACATTGCATAAAACAATATATATAAACCAATAGTAAATCTAGAAAAAGAATCACATTATCTTAAGGGGGAAAGTTTTCATACACGGCTTACACAGCCGTGTATGAGAGAGGGTCTCTCACAAAGAGTTGGAAAAGTCATAAATCCCCACCCATTAGTTAATGCCTTGAAACTCTCACCCTCTCACATACACGGTTTACACGACCGTGTATGAAAACTTTTCCCTTATCTTAACTTATAAATTTATAAAAATAAGATAACAAAATACAATAAGGTAACTTAAAAGGATAGACAAACACAAAGTTATATTTCAAATATTTTATTACTATCGGACTACTAAACGAATCGGATAATAATCGATCGGATAGGGGGATTATTATATTCGTATCCGATTAGTTTCGGACAGATTCGGATTCTCCTAAACGAATACGAACACGGATTTACGAATATCCATTTACATCCCTAGCCTGACATTATCACTTAACATGTTCATCCTAACGGAGTGGGTATTTCGTTAATCCTAAGGGGGTCTCTAAGTAAGGTTTTAACAAAAAAAAAAAGAAGAAGAAGATATTTTCGTAAATAAATTGTGAAGTACAGGGACTTGTGGAGAGAAAAAGAAGAGAGGGAGGTTACTTTGGGTAATTCACTGCTACACACACTCGCAAACTCATAAGTTAGGTCTCTGTTATATTTATGAGAAGACATGAAAAGGAAAGCGAACTCCGTAGAAAAAATTTTACAGTAATGAAAACTGAAAAGGAATCCGAAAAAAAAAACATTTTCCAGCAGAGAATCTTTGCAGAGGAGGATAACCTCCAATAATCTCTCTCTCTTTTGAGTGTGTTTGAGGTAAGCTACAAATTACGAAGGCCACAACAAGCCTTAAGCAGTAACAACTAAGAAGAGCTCCGTCGATCAGCCATGGCGATCCAAGAAAAGCTTCTGAAATTCAAGTATCACTTCATCTTCGGAATCATTGTCTCAGTTGTGTTCCTGTTGCTGGTTCTGCTTGCGCCCAGATTCGTAGATGTGATCGTTTACTTTTGGCCCCTCCTTCTCTCTACAGCCATTTGTCTCGCCGCCGTCGTCGTCTTTGGTTTGGTATCTCCGATTGAACCTGAAGCTTCCGTAGAGAAAGCCGGAGAAGGTCTCTTAGATTACGTTGCAGGACAACCAGCACAGGTGGAAGAGGAAACCCTGAAATCTGAGAGTAATGAAATGGGTTTCGAATCTCGAGTTTCAGATGAGTAGAATAAAACCCTATTTCTCTTTTTTTCATTCTCTTCTCGTTCTCTGTAACTCTAATTTCTTTCCTTTTTTCTGGTTTTCTAAGCAACTGGAAGAACATGAAAATGTAAATTTCAGGAAGATTAAAAATAATATTATAATTCGCAATTATTATTCTCAGATCAGATGACAATAATGGCATCTCCGCCCCTACTTTCCCCACCTTTCGCTTTCTTCTTTCTTTTTTCTTTGAACTTTTGATCTGATTTGCCTTTTCGAATTCGTCGTTATTCTTCGTTTGGTGCTGTTACTACTGTGACTTTTTTTTGGCCTTTTTCTTCCTTTTCGGTCTAAAATACGCAGGAGGCATACTACGCATACCCAATTGGGGGGGGGGGGGGTTATTGGGAATTATGGTAATGGCCGAATGGGTTTCCACGTAGGGAGCCCAATAAGAATGGTCTCTATCTCTCTCTTTGAAACTGAGTGAATGTGTTAATTTACTAGTAGACCCTACATTATTTATTGCGGTTAGAAAAAAATAACTCTCATAATATGAGGTTATAATAGTCTTTTGAATGTGTGTATTGGAACCTATGCACCGACATTAATATTTTAGTTTTATTATCCCTGTAATTATATTACTCCATTAATATAACTGTGTTTATCATTTAATAAATCTAATATATATAAGTTACTATTGACCCGTATCAGTATTGTATTGGTATCGGGTTTGATGATATTGATACGATACTAATACCTTGATCCATGAGTGAGATGATGGTTTTAAGGGAGAGGGTTGAACATGCTGCCAGCTTTGGACAAACTAATAACAGACACCAATCATAGAGCTACTGGACACAAGAGAGCAAGAGTCTTTTCCAAAGGGGGAAGAGAGAGGATGACACATGCTAATCACCCGGCTTGCCCAGTTTTTCTCCTAGGTTAATTTTGTTTCCATACAAATCCCTCATCCCCTTGTAAATGGCAAAAATAGAACAGGTGGTTGGCTCTCATATGTACGTACACACGCGGAGATGATCCATTCTCCTTTTCCAAAAGGGGAGGATAGAGGATGACACATGCTAGTCACCCTGGTGACATGCCAAGCTTTTCCCCTAGCTTTAAATATTAACCTTGTATCAGCCAATATGTTCAAGTATTGTTGGAGTTTGAGGTACCAATACAATACTAATGCAGATTTGATGGATTGGTAAAAGAAATGAATCAAGGCATCAGGCCATCCAAATCGACCTGATTATGCCCGATCGATAATGATATCATGCCATGTCACATACCGATATCAATATTTATAGGGGGTCTTGTTGATACCTCTCAAGTGTCAAACAATTTGTAATCTTCTGTTTTTTCTTTGGTTCTCTTACTATGATGTACAATTTTTTTGTAACGAGGATAATATTGTCATTTCACATAGATATGCAAAAAATGTATATGAGAATGATATCTTTTGATGATGATATAGTTATTTTATTTTCAAATTATTTTTTAAAATCTTTTTATATTCCTATTTTAAATAATTTAAAAAAAAAAGGAAGTTAGAAAACCAGAAGAAGAAGAAGAAGAAGAAGAAGAAGAGAGCAAAGTGGGTATTTCCCATTGAGTATTATTTAACTGGATCTTAGAAGAGGGCAAAATTAGTACTATACATTGTATTATTTAATATCGTCCGCCCAGGGGGTGCAATTATATAATTTAGAAACACAAAAGATTGTTCTATATTTAGTACAAATCTTAGGGGATGGCAGTGTAATTTTCCCTTGATTTATATATCTTTCTAATCTCTCCTCAAATTCAAATATTTTTGAATTTTTCTTTTTTTCTAGACATCCAAACATATATCCTTAGTGTGACGATCCGTACAAATCATATGTTCATCCCAATTAGCATCAATAGATCCATGAATCGACCAGCTTAGTGAAAGAAATTGTAGAAGAACCAGACTCGGACCACGCAGCCATGGCCTCTTCCTTCATCTTGTGAATCCGTTCTCTGAAAACCTTCCCGTCCTCCGATTCCATCAACGCTCTCACGCGTTTCTCAACCTCCGCCGCACACACCATCCCATCTTCGGATTCCTCCATTGGCATCGCCAATTTCATCTGTTCCACCAAAACTGCCCTGTTCATGTGCTGCTCAGCATAGAGAGGCCATGCCACTATGGGCACCCCTGCACATACCGCTTCCAACACCGAGTTCCACCCACAGTGAGTCACGAACCCTCCCACCGATTTCCGATTAAGCACTTCTACTTGCGGGGCCCACTCCTTGACCACAAGACCCCGGTCTTTGGTCCGGTCCAAGAAACCTTCCGGTAACAAAACATCCAAATCCGGATCTCCCGGTTCCATAGAAAAGTGTTTGTTATTGTCCTCTGAGATCGGTTTTCGCAGAGCCCACAAGAATCTCTGCCCACTCTTCTCCAACCCAACTGCTATCTCCTTCACCTGTGCCGTCGAGAACACACCTCGGCTTCCGAAACACAAGAACACAACGCTCTGACTCGGTTGCGCATCGAGCCATGACAAGGACTGATTTACACTTTCTTCACCCTCCACAGATTGATTAATTGGGCTGGCGATCAATGGTCCGATGGAGTAAACAGGTGGAGTTGGAGCCTCTGGTAAGCAGAGCCCATCAGTGATGGCTTTGATCACTCTTGAATCAAGGGATTCAAAAGTGTTCACTATAATTCCCTTTGACTTGGGTAGGCTAAAACTAATCTCTAAGAAATACGGGTAGCCCTCGTCATCTCGGTCCAGCAACGGTACGGGCATGTGCGGGGCTGGGATGGGCGGCAAGCCCGGGAAATACAGATTGGTCGTGGTGAGGTCCTTGAAGCTCTTGGTGGTTTGATTGTGGATGGTGGGGAGATAAAGCATGAAGTTGAGAAAGGTAGCACCTGCAGGGAAATAGTAGTATGTGGGGATGCCGAGATCAGATGCCACGCAGAAGGCAGGGGAGCAGAAGAAGTCCACGACAAAAGCTCGAACGGTGGAGGTTTCCGAGATGGTTTGAAGAGCATGAAGGAGGTTTGGGTTGTTGAAGCGAATAAGTTCGCTGCGGACTGCTGCGCGGCTTCGATTAGGAGAAGGTTTGAAGGACAGGCGAGGGAGATGGTGGAAGGTGATGGACGGGGGAGTTTCAGAAGCGCGGCGGAGGAAGGCGGTGACGTCTGGGGTGACAAATTGGTCTTCGGTGATGATGACGGTGACGGAGAAACGGTGATGGTATTGACGGTGAATGAGCTTACCTAGTTCCACGATTGATACCAGGTGGCCTATGGTCATAAGTGGGTATAACACTATAGTGCCTTCCATTTTTGTTTTTCTCCCTCTTTGCTTCTTCTGCTTAATTCCTTCAAATTAATCTCAAATAGAGGATCTAATAAGAGCATCCATTGAAGATAGCATCACTGCATGCGTCACCGTTTGAATGCTTTTCTTTGTTTAGTCAGCATTTTGACAGATTAGTACCCTTTGTAAGCGTGCCAAAAGAATTCTGTCCAGCACCCTGCTCGTGCTGCATGTGCAGCGCCGGACTTGGTGAGGTGTTTGGGAAGTGGTGACTGGTGAGATGGGCTTTTCACGCCTCATTGTGTTCGACGCTATACATGCAACCCAGGTAGGATGCTGGACTGGAGTCCAGTCCATAAGCGTGAGGCTAAGCTTATGTAGACAAAAACTTTGAGATGTCGTGAGAATTACGTAAGAAAGAAAACTTTAATTTGGGTCTACCTATTCCGCTTGAGCTACTCCCTCTAGAGTGAGTTTGATCCATGGGTAATAGTAAATGCTGTTGTTTTTTTCTATAAATATGGGGCGCTGTTCTCTATGCTGTAGCTGTAGCGCAGGCTGTGCCTAGGTACATGGGGGTGGATGCAATGATCACCCTAATAATAAGTGTTTGTTTTATTCCCTAATTCTTTTATTGTTTTTCCTATCAGCGATTCAATTTTAGTCATTGTTCTCATTTTCAAAACTAATTATATTTTTTTTATTAAAACAAGAATATCATATCAATGGAGAACTGTGAGAAAATTTCATCCTTACAAGATCAATCCAAAATTTTGTTTTAATTCTTGGAATGTGACAAAATAAAATCATATTGATAGAATTCAAGGGTCTTCCTAAAATTAAAGTAACGGTATAGTATATAATTAATTAGGATAATTATTTAATAATAAAAACCACCAAATTACAACCACAAAAAGCAAAATCCACATATCTTTATAAATACACAATATAGAATTAAAAAAAAAAAAAATTTTATAGCAAGAGAAAAGAGATAGAGAAAGGAAGGGAGAAAGAGAGAGCTACCCACTTTGCTTGCTCATTCCCCCCCCCCCCCTTAATCACTGACTTGTATCACGAAACAGGTTCAAAAAAATCTGAAAAGAACAGTGAATTGGAAAAATAGAGAGGATTGGAAGGATTCAAACAGACAAAAGAGGATTGGATGGAGAGGGAGATTATGAGATCTATATTGAGAAGCAAAACAGTTCCCAACGACATACCATCTAAATCCAAGGAGACCCCTTACAATATGTTATGTGGCTCATTTCAACAATTCAATGAGGAGAAGAATAAATGCTAGAGTAGAAAGAAGACTCCAATAACCTGCTCCTATTATACTGTTCTAATTTAAGAATATGATGTTCTACTTGATAAAATTAAAGGAGCATGTCTTGAAGTGGTAGAACCTTGCTGCGCGCCCTCTCTTAGGAGAAGGAAGGATGGAATGCCAAAATATAATCTAATAAGACCTTCAATATATAACCATAACCCCAATATAATAAAGAGTACTTGAAGAAGTGACTTATAATGTGAAAAAGCCACATGGCAACGGGATTGGTTTCATGGTATTTCAGTCGATGTTGATCAACTTGAATAGGTGAGCACCAAAAAAAAAGAAGAAAAATTTGAATAAAGCGTTCCAAACCACAAAAAATGGAGGCTTCGTTTGATTGTAAAGGGAATTAAAAGGAAGGAAAGTGAAATTTTCATATTTAAAAAAAGAAAATTTTTAATCATTACCTCATGTGACAGCATGTGACAATATATCTAACTCCAAATCATTTCATATTTGGTTATTAAATTTCACTTTACTTTGCATCAATTTTCCTTTGGTTTAAAATGTAAAATAAAATGATTACAAAAGTTTCTTTTTTAGGTTTGAAAATTTTCCCTTCCCTTCCCTTTAAATCCCCTCCCAACCAAACGGAATCGAAAATTTTATTTTAGAAGGGTTTGGGGGTTTTGGAGGAGGTAAAGAATTATTATCACTTCCAATTCCTTCAATTCCTATAATACGGGAGAGTGGATCCCACCTTGGGCAGTGTTTCAGACAGAGGGTAGGGTGGTTGTTTCCGCCCCCCATGTGAGGAATTGAAGTGGGCAAAGTTGGCATTTTACATTGTATTATTTAACACCGTTTGCTCAGGGGGTGCAATTGTATAATTTAAAAATACAGAGAATCGCTTTATATTTAGTACAAACCTTAGGAGGTGACAATGTAAATTTCCCTTGATTTATCTATCTTTCTCATCTCTCCTCAAATTCAAATATTTTTGAATTTTTCTTCTTTTCTTGACATTCAAACATATATCATTAGTGTGACGATCCGTAGAAATCATATGTTCATCCCTATTAGCATCAATAGATCCATGAATCGACCAGCTTAGTGAAAGAAATTGTAGAAGAACCAGACTCGGACCACGCAGCCATGGCCTCTTCCTTCATCTTGTGAATCCGTTCTCTGAAAACCTTCCCTTCCTCCGATTCCATCAACGCTCTCACGCGTTTCTCAACCTCTGCCGCACACACCATCCCATCTTCGGATGCCTCCATCGGCATCGCCAATTTCAACTGTCCCACCAAAACTGCCCTGTTCATGTGCTGCTCAGCATAGAGAGGCCATGCCACTATGGGCACCCCTGCACATACCGCTTCCAACACCGAGTTCCACCCACAGTGAGTCACGAACCCTCCCACCGATTTCCGATTAAGCACTTCCATTTGCGGGGCCCACTCCTTGACCACAAGACCCCGGTCTTTTGTCCGGTCCAAGAAACCTTCCGGTAACAAAACATCCAAATCCGGTTCTCCCGATTCCATAGAAAAGTGTTTGTTATTGTCCTCTGAGATTGGTTTTCGCAGCGCCCACAGGAATCTCTTCCCACTCTTCTCCAACCCAAGTGCGATCTCCTTCACCTGCGCCTTCGAGAACACACCTCGGCTTCCGAAACACAAGAACACAACGCTCTGACTCGGTTGCGCATCGAGCCATGACAAGGACTGATTTACACTTTCTTCACCCTCCACAGATTGATTAATTGAGTTGGCGATCAATGGTCCGATGGAGTAAACAGGTGGAGTTGGAGCTTCTGGTAAGCAGAGCCCATCAGTGATGGCTTTGATCACTCTTGATTCAAGGGATTCAAAAGTGTTCACTATAATTCCCTTTGACTTGGGTAGGCTAAAACTAACCTCTAAGAAATAAGGGTAGCCCTCGTCATCTCGGTCCAGCAACGGTTGGGGCATGTGCGGAGCCGGGATGGGCGGCAAGCCCGGGAAATGCAGATTGGTCGTGGTGAGGTCCTTGAAGTTCTTGGTGGTTTGATTGTGGATGGTGGGGAGATAAAGCATGAGGTTGAGAAAGGTAGCACCTGCAGGGACATAGTAGTATGCGGGGATGCCGAGATCAGATGCCACGCAGAAGGCAGGGGCGCAGAAGAAGTCCATGACAAAAGCTCGAACGGTGGAGGTCTCCGAGATGGTTTGAAGAGCATGGAGGAGGTTTGGGTTGTTGAAGCGAATAAGTTCGCAGCGGACTGCTGCGCGGCTTCGATTAGGAGAAGGTTTGATGGAGAGGGAAGGGAGGTGGTGGAAGGTGATGGAAGGGGGAGTTTCAGAAGCGCGGCGGAGGAAGGCGGTGACGTCTGGAGTGACAAATTGGTGTTCGGTGATGATGACGGTGACGGAGAAGCGGTGATGGTATTGACGGTGAATGAGCTTACCTAGTTCCACGATTGATACCAGGTGGCCTATGGTCATAAGTGGGTATAACACTATAGTGCCTTCCATCTTTGTTTTTCTCCCTCTCGGCTTCCTCTGCTTAATTCCTTCAAATTAATCTCAAATAGAGGATCTAATCTAATAAGAGCATCCATTGAAGATAGCATCACTGCATGCGTCACCGTTTGAATGCTTTTCTTTGTTTAGTCAGCATTTTGACAGATTAGTTCCCTTTGTAAGCGTGCTTATGTAGACAAAAACTTTGGGATGCCGTGAGATTTGACAAAAAACTTTGATTTGGGTGCTTGAGCTACTCCCTCTAGAGTGAGTTTGATCCATGGGGAATAGTAAATGCTGATGTTCTTTCCTCTTTCTATATATATATATATATATATATGGGGCGCTGTTCTCTGTGCTGCAGCACAGGCTGCACCCAGGCATATGGGGGTAGACACAATTATCATCCTGCCCCCTGCACAGGCTGTCCATGTGCTTAGGCAGCCTGCGCTGCAACACAGAGAACATTCTCCCTATATATATATACTAGTAAATGTGCACGTGCAAATGCACATGTGGACATTTGTTAGGTGGCACATAGAGAGAGAGTACCTAAATTACAAACGTTACATACCTTGGATGCCATTTATCCTTTAATTTTAAATAAGTACTTAAAAAAAGAGGTTTTTCAACTCGTAATGAGAAAAGAATGATAATAAGTAATAAAGAGCAAAAACAAAAATAAAACCACGTATTGCTAATACCATTTACCCAGAATGACTCAAGTTTCTAAACCTCAATATCTAGAGAAGAGAATGGTTTACTTTATCACAATATATCTTAACCTTAGGCATGTAGACATGGATTTAAGTTGCAATTGTTTCAAGAATGTCACCAAAGCAAGTATGGGTTATATTAAAAAAATATATTCAAGAGAAACAGAATAGTGTACAAGGCATAAGCATTTTCCTTGTGAAAATGAAAATGCAGCAATATCACATAATGCACCACCATAATTCACTGAGGCCCAAATAATAAATATTGGAAGTTTTAGTGGAAGCAACTTGATGATCTCCTTGAAAAGTTCCTCATTGAAAGAAGAAAAAACCTTAAGATCCTTCTATAATTGTTAAGGCATTGCCTAGGCATCCAGGCGCTTTGGACGACTTGTTTTCTTAGTTGGTGTCGCCTTAATTTTGGACCCTCTCCAACGCCTTGGATTGCCTATATGTCGTGACAACTATGAATCCTTCACAAGAATCTCAATTGCCTTCGTTCGATCATGCGTACAAAATAGAAGCAAGGGGGGGGGGGGATTGCAGCCTTTAACACCAGAGAAGTCCTCCAAAGGAGATTACAAACAACACAAGAAATAAGAGGCAAAGACTCACCTATCAAGGGTTTCCAAATACTTTTAAAGAAAATTTTCATTGAGTTACAATTGTCTTCAACCTTAGTGACCCCATATAAGTATTTGTCAACTTCATCCCATTCTCCAGCCTGGACTTGATTATCCAAACGGGTCATATTGAAGAATAAATCGGGCTCTTGTTCCAACCTAAACAATAACAATTAAAAAAACAAGAAGAACAATCTAAATTATCCATAAGGCAGAAAGCATTTAACCCCTCTTAACACCCAAGAAGCTACAATATCAATTTCATATTTATAGTCACTTCAAACCGAAAAATAAAATAAAGTAGCAATCCATATACACAATCAATAATCAAGAACAAATACATTGGGGGGGGGGGGGGGGGGGGGGGAGAAGAGGGTTTTGGTTTTCAAGGCACATTCACATTTTATCTACCAATGAAAGGGGAGAAGAGAGGGTTACAGGGAGTACAAGTGCAACCATCTTCAGCACACAAGGCAGGCTATACTTCCCGGTTTTTCGGACTTAAACTAGTGTCATAAGGAATTTCAAGTCAGATCTTCAGAGTTTATGCAAAGTAAACCTTCATAAACATTCTGTTTTTCCATTTCCCATTGTTATGAAAGCAGAATTTCAATGGTCGATAGCCACCACCACCAACAACAGAAATAACTTCCTTTTAAAATTTGCAATTCCAAAAGCCAGATCCAATGCTCCTGCTTTTGACATCTTGTGATTCTCGAACACAAAAGACCTGAAAACACTTCATCGATAAGAAACAAATATAATTGTTTCTCATTTTGAGAAAAACTAACTCAAAATGAGGACAAATATTAAATATTAAACGGATTGAAAAACACAGCAAAGTCTAGAATAATGCCGCTTCTTCTCAAGGATAGGAGCAAAGCAAGCAAGAGAAATGAGATTGATTTGAAGAAATGACGCTAAATAGATGAGACATGAGAGCTTACATGTAGAAGAGAAACTGAAAAGTACCCAAAAGATACGAGGATGATTCCTTCGGAGCAGAGGAAAAATATAATAATCAAGAACAAATGGGATGAGAAAGAAATCACAAATTAGTTGCTACTGGTACAACCAATGCTATATTGAAAGTGTGAATATGCAATACAACAATATCTGAATATGTCACTGAGGTGCAAGCCCTTTTTGGTAGAACTGGGAAAGGTATCCATACAAAGGCAGCTAATGACAATGTTGATCAAGAACAAATTCGCAGAGACACTTGGGAAGAGAAAAAAAAGAAGATTAAAATTAAGTTGGCTAATACCGATAATAATCAAGAACAAATTGACATACACAATTGGCACAAGTGAAATCCTACTTTCTTCAATACTGACATAAACTCCTGTTTACGCATAAACTCATTCTGTTTTTCCATTTCCCTGTTATGGCAAATTTCAATGGTCGTAGTTTTAAAATTTGGTAAAAAGATTAAAAAACAAAAGAACAGTAAAGAAATAAAATTTCACATTCAGTATAACTTTTTTGAAGTGCATACATATAAAGGGTAATCAAAAGCACGTATGTAACCAAATTCTTTTATGGTACATAACGTCTCACTCCTTTGACTTTCTTCCCTGCAAAATTCAAAATGGTAGCACTTGAAATCTAGTTGAAATAAAAATCAATAAATAAAAAATAAAAAACCCCAAGCAAAAAAAATTTACTGCGGCCACTTTCCTAACATTCTACAACCCAAAAAATCCCCCCCCAAAAAAATAAATTTGTTTCAATTCATGACCAACTACACTAAACCATCAGAAAAGGTGCGAGAAGATTACCAAACCCTTGATTTGCACAACTCTGAGCGGCGAAACGACCTCCTCTGAAGCCATAACCGAAGGAAAGACCGAGCCATGGCTGCACAAAACAATCAAAAGGTCTATTCAGTAAAAAAAATCTACAAAGGATTAAGGAATTAGTCATAGAGATAAAAGAAAAAGTCGGAAGGAGAAGACAATGTACCTGAAGGAAAGACCAAGCCGTGGCTTTAGGTTTGAGGGAGAGAGGTTCGTTTTTAAGAAGCTTTGAGACATGAGAGGGACTGAAATTCGGAGAGAGGAGATGGTGGAGAGGGAGAGGGAAGGAGACGGTCACACAATTAGATAGATATTTTTTTTGGGGTAAGAAAAGGATTCGATAGATTTACTTTCATCAAAAATGGTTTTAAGAATTAAGAAAAAATAAAATAAAAAAACTAAGGGTACCAATTTTCAGAAAGAATAATAACAAAAAATGGAAGAGAAGATGAAGAGAAGATATTTAAATAGGAAAGAAAGATAAAATAGTCAAATGAAAAAGTAACAACGAAGCATGAGTTCATACACTTATATAATAGTATGATATATATAAATTACTAATAGGGCAGCGGTGGAATAATTCCATTAAATTTTGGGCAAAATTATACAATTATAATATTTAATGTTGGAATCTGGAGGCAAAGGACATGGAAAATCTCGATTCTTTGATAAGTTTATCTTTATACTTTTCTAGTGGATTATAGGTATTGGTACCGATGGTTTTATCGGTCACTATCCATACCGATACAATATGGATATAGCCGTATCAGGTGTTGGGTGTAAATTCAAAAATACTTGGCTTTTTGGCCAATGCTATTGATCCATAATAGTAATGTATTGGTATCAGGTTTGATGATACTGATATGATACCAATACCTTGATCCATGAGTGAGATGATGGTTTTAAGGGACAAGGTTGGACATGCTGCTAGCTTTCGACAAACTAATGACATACACCAATCATGGATCTTTATCACCTCCAGTTTGCTGCCCTGCCCAGTTCCCCAGTTCCTCTAACAAAGGGGGGCTGAAATGACCTCTCTACCCATGCCCAAACACCCTGCCCGGGTGGGGTCCACCATCCCCCTATTAGAGGAACTGGGGAACTGGGCCGGTCAGCAAACTGGAGGTGATAATTTTCCCACCAATCATAGAGCTGCTGGACACAGGAGAGCAAAGGTCTTTTCCAAAGGAGGAGGAGAGAGGATGACACATGCTAGTCACCCGGCATGCCCAGCTTTTCCCCTAGTTTTAAATATTAATCTCGTATCAGCCAATATGTTCAAATATTGTTGGAGTTTGAGATACTAATACAATACTAATGTAAATTTGATGGATTGGTAAAAAAAATATGGACCAAGGCATCAGGCCATCCAAATCAACCTGATTCCACCCGATCGGTAATGATATCATGCCACGTGACATACCGATATCAATACTTTTAGGGGGTCTTGTTGACACCCCTAGCTCAAGTATCAAATAATTTGTAATCTTCTTCTTCTTTTTTTGTTCTCTTAGTATGATGTACAATTTTTTTGTAATGAGGATAATATTATCATTTCACATGCATATTAGAAAAATGTATATGATAATAACATCTTTTGATAATGACATAATATTATATTATTTTTGAAAATCTTTTTATACTCATATTTTAAACAATTTTTGAGAATATTACAAGGATAATCAAATAAAAATGTTAAATTCAAAATACACTTATGGAGGGGTCATTCAGACAATCCCATACGCTTATAACTCTGAGTAGGATAATAAACATACATTGGGGTTTTTATATTCTTTTGGACTCAAGTTTTGATGTCCACCATTACCACTAATTATGCACACCGCACTCCGTTTGGCCTTGGTGTTTTGAATCTAAATTTTAAAAACTAGTCCAGTTTCAAAAGTTGGAAGGTAAGGTGCAACGTCGAGGTCATGTCCTTCATGGTAGGCAGGTCCGCCAAGTCGTCCTTTGCTCTTTTTTTTTGGGTAAAAAAGTCGTCCCCTGCTCAACGTATGGTTTTTTGGTAGTTATTTTTAGAGGAACTGTTCTCTTTGTCGTAGCGCAGGCTGCGCCCAGGCACATGGGCCTGCATGTGCTTGGGAGCAGCCTGCACTGTGGCACAGAGAACATTCTCCCTTTTTTGTATTTTTTTATGGGGAATGGTTGGTAAGACATTCAATTTGTGTAAGGTCTGCGAAAACCCGAAGAATCCCTTCTTCAATCACTATTTGTTTGAGGCAGTTGCTGCTTAATCGACCCTTACAACGTTACATGATCATCTTTCCATATCTAATCCAAACTGAAATATGGCAGAGATCTACAAATGCTCCAGCCCTTTTGTGCTTGCTTTAGGCCTTTCTTCAGAAGATACCACATGAAGTGCCTCATGAGCATAAACCATCTTGGATTCTATGTGTTCAACATTTTTGTAGAAAATCTGGGGGCTGATGTGATTGAACCTTTTATGAGACAAATATGGTTTGTACTTTTTAGTCAGCTGCAGTATCATCAAATAGTGACCTTTGTGAAATTTTTGGTTATTTTCTTGTCACTATTTTTGGTTAATGATACACTATATTATACCCAATCAGTTATAGGATGACACGTGGAAGAGTGGGGCCCTAGAAGCATACTCCATCGAAAACTAATATATCGTATGTGACAAGGTAAAACGTGGACAGACACGTCAGCAAGATTAGTTAGAA
Source organism: Telopea speciosissima (assembly GCF_018873765.1). Taxonomy (NCBI): domain Eukaryota; kingdom Viridiplantae; phylum Streptophyta; class Magnoliopsida; order Proteales; family Proteaceae; genus Telopea; species Telopea speciosissima. The sequence continues at coordinate 48,368,574 of NC_057925.1, read as the reverse complement.
AGATTCCTGATGACATTGTGAATGATAACCGCAATCCACATATGAGAAGACTCCTAATGGCTGAAAATTAAGAGTGGATCATTCCTCCAAGGAATATCCTAAGCTTAGAATGACTCAATCATCTGCGGAAGAAGGAAGGCAATCTCGCACGTCTCTGCAAAGGGGATTGTAGGAGAAACATGCATAAAAAGAGGCCATAGCGCCACGAGAAAAGGGCTGCACACATTATGACCCCCCCCCCCCCCCACGGTCAATTATCTAATCAATTAGTAACGATCTGATAGAGCTCTTCGTGTCCATTACTAATTCTTGTGTTGCAGAGAGGGAAACCTCACAAATCCAATAACATCTTTCTTGGTGCAACATTTAAGCATGGTCCTATGATCTTGTTGGATTCAATAATTGTTGTTCATCTTGGGATATTTTTATGCATCCTCGAGCAATTTTGGATACTACATCTTAAGTTGATCACAAGAACCACTGAATCAAAACTGAATTCAATTGCTACCACGAGGCTTCTTAGTGAGTATCCACCCCTTTTAGATGCTTCAACTTTTCTTTGCAGAAGGTTATTGGATGGCATTGTAACCCTTAATTCACAACTAGAACAAGAGAGGGTTGACGAGGAATCAAACATTTCAAAAAACCACGGGATATACTATAACATTTGTTGAACTTTACAATGTTGAGAGGAAAGAAAAAGATCCCGTAAGGGATATTAATGATCCAAAAAAATTCTTAGAGTAAAGTCACTGGAAAGACTTTCCGCCCTGTCTCTGAATTACAGTGACATCAGTAATGAACCTAAAAAAACTGTCTTGTAGTTAGTAGGGGTGTCAATTTCTAGATCGAACAAATTGGACCGATGAAAGTGACTGAAAAGCAAGATTGAATTGAACCAAACCCTTGTCGAATTGGTTTTAATTTGGTCTTTTCATAAAATCGGTAGAAAATCGAATCGAATTGGACCGATCAAATCTGCCGACCAAAATCTGGAAGAAACCAGATACAAACTGAAAACATTATACAAAATTAAATTTTCCATTAAGTCAGCTTGGCAAAAGGCAAAACTGGACCAGACAAAAAACGATCGAAATCAAACTTTGTTTTAATAGTTGTGTTTCGGTTTGGTCTAATACCAGGCAAAAATCGGTTCATCCAGATCAAAACAGACCGATCCGATGGATTAACATCCCTACCACAAAATCAATAGGTGTTTTTTGTTTGGGAGCGTGCCCTTTCGCCCAGACATAGGTGTATCCAAAATGATCATAGTACCCTCTCCTGGTCGATGCACATGGCGCACTCTCATTGGCCCAGGCACTGGCGTGAATGAGATTTTGAATTTGAGTTGGCGGGCTGCCCAGTTGTCCATTTTATACGGATCACTACCCGTTGTACCCGCCCCACCCGTGTGCTCACTATCTCAGTGGAGACTCGACTTCTTTGTTATAGTTCTCAATTCAAAGCAAACTTCACGCCCGCGCTTCCTGCTTCTAGTTTTCTTCATACTGCAAACGCGTCACAGAAAAATGGAGGGAAGAGATTCAAGCTCAAAACCCTGTGACCTGCTCAAGAAAATCAGAGGTAGTAACATAAGAATTAAAGAAACCTTGAATTTGATTACAAAAGGTTCTCTGGCTTTTTCGCTAATTTTATTTACTTCACCCAAGCATTCTAATGGAAATAAATCTGAAGGTTTCATTATATGTTTGCAGGGTTCACTAGATCTCTTCTTTCAGATATTTGCAGAGGGAAATCCCCATTGATTGCCCTAGATCGCTACCGTAACTACTGCACGGATCCTTCTGGAAAATGGTAAACGTCTTTGATCACATTCCAGTTAGGACTTAGGAAGTCTGACAATCATTTTGACTCTACCAATTTTCCCCTTTCTTGATTGAATGTTTGAAAAAAAAAATTCAAATCCGGAAATAAGAACTCCTCCTCCACCTCATATCGCAATGAATTTGGTCGTAGAATCTTTGATGTACACATTTGATCAATGTTGTGGTTTGGCAGTTGAAATTGATAAATGCTTCAGCTACGAAATGGTTTAGTTATTGCTGTTTAATGATGCTGAAACAAAATATCATTTGGAAACCTAAATTAGTTATACAGTTAAACGAGTAGTAGCGATGGTGGATTTCAAATAGGACGTTGTTTGTTTCCATGGCCACCTCTATTCACACATGGTGCAGAGATCATAAGCTCGTGGCACAGAAACGAACATACTGCTGCTACCAGAGGCAGTGCTGGAAAAACACTCTCTCCTAAAAAGAAATATTTCTTTGTTCTTCCCTATATAGAGAAAAAATTATAGGTATTTCTTAGTGTGGCAGAAGAATTCAGAATAGCATTATCTTATCCTTTACCTCAAATACAATTATTGCTGCATGCAGCTGTTGCAGCTCTGATTTGCACAAGGGAAAGGAGATAATCTCGCTTCAACGGGAATGCCATGTGTATCGACTGGGTGAGTTATCATTTGTATATATGTTGTCAATTTGTGGTTGCTATCTGAAATGGTTACAGGTATGAACAGAGGGTAAGGAGATACTTTCTTCTTCTTCTTTCCTTTCAGATGTCTTGCTAAGGGTGCTACACATTGTTCAACAACTGCTGCAAGAAAACAAGCATGGATCAAAGAGAGATATATACTACATGCATCCATCTATATTTTTGGGTAACTCATTTTTTTCCCAGCTTCCATGTCCCAAGTATGTATTGCTATGATATATTTTCTGCAAGATGTAATGTATCTCTACCAGCATGAAAGAGTTAAATACTGGCTAGTTTTATTTGTCAGGAAATCATTGCTTCTCCATAGGATAATTCTAATTTCTAGTTCTTCAGTAATTTCTGAGATAGAGACTATTACTTCTTTTCCCAGCCATATTTTAGCTGTTAAGAATTTTCCCTTAGATACTATTGATGATCAATTCTCAATAGACAAAAAAAAAATCATTGTACACAATTTTGTTATGTTTCTTGTCTAACCTTCTTGTTTTTTTCAAATGCAGAACAGTCAGTTGTAGATCGGGCAATCAATGATATATGCATCCTTTTAAAATGCAGTCGTCATAACCTGAATGTTGTATGTACTGCTACCAATTTCACATTGGGCATGGGCCAATTCCTTAAATTCTTCCCATATTTCATCTGCATGGTCCAATATTTTTCCTAAGAAAGTGCAAAATGGATCAAAGCTGTCTAGCTTTTGATAAAATGAGTTACATTATATCCTTGGAAATAAGTTCAGGAGAAATCTTGAATCCTGATGTTGGAATTGTGAAACGTGCAAGGTGTTTTTCAATAAGTCAATAGCTACAAAGTATTATGTTAACTGATAGGCTCAAGAGTGTAGCTCAGGATTTCGGGATTCTTTCCAGAACCTATTACTGTTAAATTTTCATGGAAACCAGCTATTCTGGGAATATTTACTGCATGTCTTATCTTTTGGCAGGTCTCTGTTGGAAAAGGGTAGGTTCCAACTTAAAAAAAAAGCGTTAGCATCCATGGAGAAAGAGAATATCTGTAACCATTTTCTTCTGTCTTTTTTTCCCCCTTATTATATTTTATTGTGGATCTGGTTCCTAAGCTTGTATGCCTGGTATTAGGAGCTGCAGATTGATAACTTTCCTTGTTAGCTAGAATTGACAATATACTTTTCCAAATAGCGATTTACCAAGTTTGCAATATAATCAACCCATCCTGTGGCTTTGCTGCAAAAATAGTTTCTTATTCCTTCATTAATTTCCTCACTATAACCAAAATTCCTTTGGCCACCCATAAGGGAGGGGCAATTGCAAACACTAATACATGATGTGCTCAATCACTATTATGGTTTTCAATGAGAACGATTCTTTTTTATGGACTGTGATGCAACCTTGATTATTCAATCCATTGTGTGATGTATCTTTTTACAAGCTGTTTGTGAGGGACATAAATTCTCAATTTATCTCCCTCTGTAGAGTAATTGTAGTACCAAAAGGGGAAAGATAAAGGAGAAAATGTTTATTTATCCTTGAACTACATTCTCTATCTCATTTTGACTGTTATTTCTATTGCTCTTTTTCTGTCTCCAACATAAAGATTCTTATATATTTTGCATAATAGCTTTTTCCCATTTTGGGACTGCTATGTATATTTGTTGTGATAATGTATTTTAGACTGTTTATTGTTTTCTAGGTTGGTGATGGGATGGTTAAGATTTATTGAGGGAAGAAGGAAATTTGATTGCATAAAGAGTCCCTGCACTGTAAGAACACATAATGGCAACCCAACTTATATAAGCATCCATATGAAACTATCCCACTGTGATCCACAAAAAATGTTCCCTTTGCAGGTCCATCCTGTTCCTGTACATGTAGAAGAAGTGACAGGTATCAAAGTTGGTCACAAGACCGAGAGCAATAATTGGATGGTTTGATAGTCTATTTGCTTATAAAAATTTATTTTCATCCATTTAGCTAGTTTGTGCACTGGGTATGCCCTTGTTTTTTAAGCTAGTTTGTGCTTAAAATTCAACTGCATAAATATTTTTCTGCATGGATATGTACTTTCAAAATATCTTTCTGATACCTAATGGACAAATTATATATCCTGTTTAAACCTTTGATCTACATATGAATTATAGCATGACCATCTTACCTGATTATGCCTTAATCTTGCCTTTTCCAAATTTGGAACTCTAGCATGTTCCACCATGATTTAAAATTTGCAACGAATTCTTTAATACAGGCATAATGAGCATTGCCGAGTATATCCTAGTAGTTGAAAAAGAAACAGGTAAAACTTCACTACAGAAGTGTGCATGGTCAACAAATTCCCTAGTATAAGTTGGCTTACTTGCTTCAGATTTACAAGTGCAGTGTTCCAAAGGTTAGCGAATGACAGGTTTTGTAGCACAAACCGTTGTATCATCATCACGGTATGCACAGTCCTTCAATATCTCCCTGTAATGCCCAGGCATTAAAATGATGTCAATTGTTTGATTCATTTTAGGGAAGAGGATATCCTGATGTTCCCACAAGAAGGTATGCCATGCTTGTTCACTTTTTGTATTCCTTCCCCCTTTTGTAGAGACGAAGAATACTTTTTAAGAGATGAATTATTTTAAAACAGGTTTTTACGTCTTCTTGTTGAAAAATTGTGTCTGCCTGCCTACTGTTTGGTTGATTGTGATCCTTATGGTTTTGACATCTTGACAACTTACCGATTTGGTTCTATGGTAAGTTTTCTTAATTTTTAATTCCATTATCGTTCATCAAGCATCTACTCAAGCAATTTTTGTGCAAGTGAAGTTCTAATAGCAAAACCTGAAAAGTTTTGATAGACTCGGTAGACTCCAAGCCTGCAGTTCTTCAGTTGTATGTTTATTGACTAACTACTTAGAACTCGCATCCTTGAAAGCAAATGGCATATGATGCAAAATTCATGCGTGTAACTGAGTTGCGCTGGCTAGGAGCTTTTCCTTCAGATTCAAAGAAATATTGCCTTCCAGAACAGTGTCTTCTTCCTTTGACAACAGAAGGTAAGACCTTATCTGTTTAATATGTCATTTTTATTTTATTTTTGTAACTCCTACCATGGAAAGTTCCCTGTTTCAATTTCATGTTTGAGTCCTGGCTTTCATGGCAGATAAGAGGAGAGCTGAAGGGTTGTTACAGAGATGCTACTTGCAACGAGAAGAACCAGAGTGGAGGTTTTGATGCTGTGACTTTTATGTTCTGTTAATTCCTTGCTGTGCTTAAAAGGCTAATCCCTGCTGACGAAAAAATGACATTTCTCCATTACAGGTTGGAACTAGAGATGATGCTTGAAGGAGGAGTAAAATTTGAAATTGAAGCATTGTCAGTATCCTCTATTTCCTTCTTGTCGGAGAAATACATACCATCAAAAATTCAAGGTCAATTGTATATCTGAATGTAGCAGTACTTTTTTTGCCTTTTGCCAATAAGAAATAAACTACAGAACCATTGCAACATACGAAAAACAATCAATTTGCAAAATATCAGATTATTGAAATTCAATCACAAAGTATTTGTATCTTTCATTATATGGTAAATGAGTTATTTCTTCACAACACAGGATCCCGGAAATTGGCTTTCAGATACTTCACCATCCATTACACAATTTTGCAGTCCTAAACTCTTCAAGAAGGCGTGAATCAACTCCCTGTCTGAGATGATTGTGCAAGCTCTAAATCAGATACGGTCAATGTCCCAGATTGATCAAAATCAAGATCCTCAAACTCCTTCATTATAAGTGTTACATCTTCTTCTTTGATCTTCCCCATCTCTTTGAGCTTATATAGGATGAATTCTGCAGCACTGTTAAGAAATGGAACCGAAAAAAGATATGAACATTACAGAAAAACTAAAACATCTATAGGAGAATGTAAAGTCAAGAAGTGATGGATGAGGGAAACAATAATGACTTCTGTAAGGTCTTTTTTGTCTTCAAAACAATGCAAACTCAACATACCTCACAACCCTATCATCGTCGAGATCAGCTGCCTCAAGATCTGTGTATGTCATCTTCCGGTTAAGAACCCATTTGACCAGCAAATGTTGCCTCCGTTCAGTATTGAACTCTGCTAAGTATAGAAAGAACTGACCTATGCAAATAGTACTTGTCAATATCCAAAACACAGCGAATACTCGTCCCATTTCAGTTGAGAAGCTCTCATCACCATATCCTAAAGTTGTAATAGTAGAACAAACACAGTAGAAAGCATCAACAAGATCAAGCTTCTCAACCTTGTATAAAAAGATTGTCCCAACTAATATTAGCAACAAAAGAATGATCAGGGTCAGAACAAACTTGTATTTCATTCGGTTAGTTTCAATCTCTTTCTGAATCTCCCTTTCTCCAGCTTTTTGATGTAAATGGAGGGCTTTAACTAATAGTATTTCTTGTTTTTCTACAAGATAATCTGCTGCTTTACTAAGTATTAACCCAACAAGAGCCATACCAGAGAAGACAAATGCACAAGCAAGTAGTTTGGTGACTTTACTATTTGGGACAAGGTCACCATATCCAACTGTAGTCATTGTCACAACACAGAAATAGACAGCATCGAGAACCCCATTTGTTTTCTCGCCTCTGATCTGATTCCTTACGAGGAAGAAACAGAGAGTGCCTACACCAAGGTAGATGGTCAACAACGTTGCTACTTGCACAAAACTTGGATGTAAGTCCCCAAAGATGGATGGGGAACGTGGAAGAGAGCCACCACCGTTCTTCTCTGGATGGAAAAACTCTGGTGGCGGAGCAGTTTTACAGCGGCGGAATCTTCTTTTCTTGTTGGTTTGATTTTGATTTGGTTGAGGCGATTGATCTAATAACCCCACAAGCAGAGACTTTTCTCCGTCAGCATTGGCCATTTGAAGATCTGCTATAACTCAATTTTCTCTCAGTCCTGGATTTCTGTCTGAACTTAGCTTACGGATGAAAGGCAGAAACCCCTTTTATCATGAAGATTTGCAAGTGCAGCAGATGGAATCAAAATTTTCAGATGACATAGGTTTGTGATTCTGCATATCTACAATGAATCAGATCCTTCTCTCGAAGCTCGTCATACTAACAAACCCCAGAAATAAAAAGTTGACTGTGACATTCTTCTCAAATATGTTAGAAAAAATAAAATAAAATTTGGGGGTACCAACGAATTGAAAAAACTATGGGGATACTCCACTCTAGAATCCCCCATTCTCCCATCAAATGGAAACAACCGCTTGATCGGTTGGTTCATGGTTGATGGCTTACAGTTGGAGTGTATGTCTCTGGAGATCAAAAGGGATCAATTCTTTTGATTTACATATTATGCCCAAAAAAGACTCCCCTTGCCTGTTCCCTTGGTAGTTGTAGGTTTTATAGGTTTGTTTTTTAATTTATGTTCAATGCGATATTATCCTCTTCGTATTGTAATTGGTGTTTTGGTATTGATCATAGCTGATACAATACCAATATGGATTAGCCGTGTTGAGGCTGATTGGTCCATTTTGACCTTAAAAAACTGATACCTAAAACCATGACGGTGACTGCTACACCCACCAACACCGATATCTATAACATTTAATAGAATCCTGTTTTTTTTCCTGTGCAAACATTCCCAACCCCCCATCAGTGACAATTTGACTCTCTTCCAGCGGTGCGGGAGCTAGAGGTTCCAGCCGAACAAAACCAGGGGTGTATAGTCATTTCACAGCAAAAACTTTGGCTGACCTATTAACATAGGTATAACAGAAAAAAGTCAAAGCTATTCTGAATCTTCTTAATATCCTTCACAATAGTAGATATCACAGTTGAAGGTTGCAAGGGAGAAGGAGACAGGAATTTACAAGAACAAAACAATTAGAGGATACAGCACAGCAACCTGAGTTAGACAAGCATGCTAGGAAGATCGTAATATTCTTGCTGTTCCAAATTGTTATATGCATTGCTTGGGCTGGGATGGGCTGGATAACCATCAGCATGGGCTAAATCTGGTCCAAAATGTTATCAATTCTCAAATCCAAGCCTAGCCTGCTTACAACCCTTGCTGGCTGGATCAGAGAAAGGTGTGAAAGGAAGCATTTCTTCAAAGGTGGTGGTGGGGCTGTTTTGTCTTGTCAGAAGACTCCAGAATAATCCTTTGCGTCTTCCACTCTTCCTCTTTCAATTTTGGTTTTGAATCCTTCCTCACGGTATAACTTTTGAAGTTTCCTTTTACCTTTAGCTTCCAGTCCAGTATGCTATTAGTGATGGCTGCATCACCGAATGAGTCTTATTTCAACTCCATTTAAGGTTCTAGCCCTTATAAAACCTAAGCTCAGTGTTCACGCAGGCCCATTTCACCACCTGTTTTTCTTATTCAGACACCCCCATTAGGTTTCATGGAGCAAAAAATGACATAAAAGCTTAGAAGATCCTCAAAAGACAGAGGCCTCCAAAGACCTTAACGAGGTTAAGAAATTACCCAAGAAAAAAAAAAGAAGATAAGAAATTGCCCATTTTGGTTCCTGGATAGGAAAGGAAAAATCATGGGCCTCACATATAATTAAGTCAAGGGAGAGCAAATACAAGGAAAGAAAAGGGAGGTAAAGGATAAGACAGAATACTAAAATAGGGAAAAAGACTGCCACTTGGTCGTGCAGCACACGCTGCCTTTGCACCTAGACACAGGAGCACTCATAATGATTGTTGTATCTTTTGAAAAATGGAAATGACTAGAGATATAGTAGTCATTTCACCCGTTTCTGTGTCTGGGCACAGGGGTGACGTGTTCTTTGTCACAATAAAATGATATGATTCATTTTCTCATAATATTCATAAAATCCTATTGAATATAATAGAATTTGAAAAATAATGGGGGTAAGATAATTCCGTAGACAAAGCATTTAATGCATGTTGTTTGGATAACCCAGCTCTGTTTGCCATCTTTCTTTGCCATCAAACAACAGAACCTTGGAGAGAAGTATTAATGGTGAACTAATTTGGTTCAGTACAGAGGAGTCTTGCCTACATGAAAAGAAAGAGGAGGTTGGAGGGCTGGTTTTAGTCAATCTCAATTCTCAATTAGGCAACTAACTTACTACACTCCAATTTAATTGAGTTTTGTGTAGACAGCAATTTCTAATTAGAATTTCATCCATTTTTACAGCCACTGCTTTACTGGAACACTTGAAGGGTCATATCTGTTGGGCAAATATCTTCTGTAAATCCCAACTTAGAGATCTTCTTCCGACTTCTCAGCTGAGATCGACATCCTTCTAGGCAACTCTTAAAGCATCTGCTTTTGCACCTAATTATATGGCTAAATGTTACAGTCCTTCTTCTTCCTCAGCTACATTCTTATCGTCCTCCTCATTAAAGCATGAGGAACCTATCTCCCGAAGGATAGTAATTCCAAAAAGGAGGAATATAACTCTCATATCTGGCAGCTATCCCAGTTTCCGTTCGAGAAAGCAATTTGAACTCAAATCCTCTAATGGGTACCCGTTAAACGCGATCTCTTTGCCAGATGGTGAGTTCTGGAATCCTCCACTGTGACTTTTCTTGTTTATCATCTACCTTTTGATCTCGTTCCATCCAGTTAGTCCAAATTCTTGATTTGCTGCACATTTATTTAACTCAGATTCATTTTCTGTTTTGTATTTTTTTACCTTCCTTGATTATTTTTCTACTGTTAAATATGAAATGGATTTGGAAGACTAGGTTTGTCTGGGAAGTCATCAACGGAAGGACCCGTTGAGAATCGAGTGAAAGATGATTCAATTTCCCTTTTGGAACCAGGAAATGCGAAGTCCACAGTCAGCATTACTGTTGTCGGAGCTTCAGGGGATCTTGCTAAAAAGAAGATCTTTCCTGCACTGTTTGCGCTATTTTATGAAGATTGCCTACCTGAGGTTTAAATTTACTGCTTCAATTTCTTGATTTAATAGAACCCACATGGGCTTTTCGCGTAGAAATAAGGTGATTCTGATTCAAAGACTTACTTACCCTCCAATTCGTCGCAGCATTTTACCATTTTTGGTTATGCCCGGAGTAAGATGAGTGATGAGGAGCTGAGGAACATGATCAGCAAAACTTTGACTTGCAGAATTGACAACAGGTGCTTGCCATCAGCTTAAACATTTAACAACATCTCGACCCTTTAGCTTCTCTCTCTTGGGAAAATCGTGTTGTAACCAAAGTTAATGAAAAAGAAATTGTATCTTTACTTTTCTGCCATTTAAGTATAACGAACTTCTATATTTTGTTATGTCTTGCTTTTATTTATTTCTGGTGGGATTTTCAGGGAAAATTGCAGTGACAAGATGGATCAGTTCTTGCAGAGATGCTTCTACCATTCTGGCCAATATAACTCTAAGGTCAATTTTTCAGAGTTAGACAAGAAACTAAAAGAGAAAGAGGTAATGCAATTAATGTCTTTATAGTTTCAGGACATTTTGATCCTTGTTGCTACTATTTTTTTGTCTTCTTCATTCACTTCGATAAGGATTTTACATTTGCACACGTTGCTATTATGGTTGAAAAACTCAATAGCATTCCTGCTTGAGCAGTTTCATGATGGAAGTTTTTCATAAAAATTCCTTACAACATGAATATGGATTAATTTAGTAAGACTTCTCAATAACTCATTCTTTCCATTTGCTATTTCAGTTACAATTAGAAATTAATAATGTATAACGGTTTAAGAAGAGAAAAGCATTCTCACTGACCTGCATTTGGTCTGCTCGTTGCACACTATTTCCCGCGAGTCAATCAATCCATCTATCGGGCCCTGAGCTTGTTGAGCTCTTCCTGTGTGGAATCTTGGTAGCGTACATCACATTGCATAATTATTGTGTTTCCCTCCTATTTATGCAACTCTTATAATTTTGCAGTTATTCCACTGCATCCCAAGGTTGTTTTCTCTCATACCAGTAATTAGGATAACTTGGGAGTGGGGGTGTTCTAAACTGGTGGAGTTTCACTTCTATATGAATGTTTTTCTCTGGTCTCCATCTATCCACCCTTACCTAAGCATTATGCTCCTCAAAATGAGGATTTGAAAGCTCTATTTAGAGGTTTTGCTTTAGGTTATTCACACCACCCTAGTGAAGTTCTGATATATCCTAAGCATTATGCGGGCTAACATTAGCCTACGAATTCAATAATACCATACATAATGTTCTTTTTTAAAAAAGATTTGGTACTCCACACTTCAAAATATTCAATAGTGTTAATATGTATATGGTGCCAGGTGGTCCTGCATCTTTTTTCTTTTTTTTTGGGGGGGGTTGTTCTTTTTTGTGTTTTCTTGTTTTCCTCTTCATCAAGTCTTCACTCTTCACAGCCACTAACCCTTCTCCCAAAAAAAACTATCATCCAGAAAGATAAAAAAAGTTCCTGCTTGGTAGAATTGGATGGTGCATGATACATGCGTCAAGTTGCGAGGAAAAGATGTTTCAGGTTTCTCTTTGAAAGAATAATTGCAGTTAGGTATAGCTGTAGATGCAGGTGCCATTGTCCTTGTTAGTAGCTCAAAATCCACCTGGAGTACGATGGGTAGGGGGGAACATAATCCTGTACTAGAAAATAGAGAAATTATCTAAAACCTTAGCACCTACTTTATCAGGCAAGATTAATGTGTTAATCACAGTTTTCAAGTCATTTCCAAGGCAGCACTGCTCAGACATGTCCAAGCGACCAGTCGCCTTATGTGTCTAGGTTCCCAGATTAGTTTTAGTAAAATGGGAAAGTAGGAGGGAAAAAAGAGAGGGGCCAAAGTGGGAAAAAGAGGAAGAGGAAGAAGAAAAGGTAAAGAAAGGAAAAAGAATATGAAAACATATCTAGAACTTAGGAATGGGGCGATTTTTCCTCATAAATGGCCTTGCTTTGGGCGCCTGAAAATTTCCATGGCTCACCTTGGCACAACTTTGGTGTTAGTTTCCTCAAGATTAGTCATAGGAGATCTAAATAACCTGATTTCTATTTAAATTGTGTCCTCCCTTTGCAAGACCATCTATCATGATGTTCCCTTGTCGAGATTTATTGTCTTCGGTACATCTTAGATATGAAAACCTCCTGAAGCAATATTGTATCAATCACTTTCCTCGTCAAGGTTTGCTGGTAATGTGGCAATTTCTAGAGAAGGTTACATTGTTGTCAAATTTAGTCCCTACTGAATAATATGTTTTCCTTGTATCAACTTGCAGGTCAGTTTGCTTTTGCTTTGTAGTTTTAAAAGGAAAAAAAGTTTCCTATTACTAAAATTGCTCATGTCAGATACCATCTCAGAGCTGAGAGGAGATTATTTATCCTCTTAAAAGACCGTGTTCATTTTAAGAAAGCTAAAAATCCATCAGACAACTTCCTCAATACAGTTGTTTCAACTTTCTACGTGTCCAAGTGACATTTAATTGATTTGGCCCTAATAGGCCAAGCATCACCAATATGGTGATAAAGTGGTGGAGTAAGGAATGAACCTCAGCAGTCAAAGAATCATGTATAAGATTTTGGTTCATTTGGAAGGAGGATGAAAAATAGCCTCAGAATGCTTGCCTAGAAAATCAAAATGCATTGGTGTAATAACCTTGAGACATAACCAAAATGCATTAGTTTAACACATATTGGCACATGTATTTGATGTGCTTGATGTGTGTAAAATAAATTAAGCATACCTAGTATGATAATAAACTAACTGAAACTGAAAATATTGAAAGGGTAAACAAACAATAGCTGAAAACAATTGACAATGGTAAACCAAGTTTTGTTCAAAAGAGAGTGTTTGACATGTAAGCTGACAGGGCCAAAGTTAAAAAATGTTGTGTACATGGAGCATCAAACTATGAAAATGTTATCATTACAATGCATGTTCAGTGTTGTATTATCTAATACATGTTCGAAAGACGAACTTCCTTCTCACATCCTGTTAGCAGTAATTAGCAGGATATCAACATTTGCAGTATCTGTGCTCATTTCACCCCCCTTTGTTTCTTATTTACATATTAGAGATTTGAAGCAATTGATGGAAATCATTGATACCTACTTGGTGAGCCTGAAACCTGCATCTGTCTTCTGATAATATCAAGTAACTATCCTAGGTTGGAAGACTTCCCAATAGGTTATTTTACTTATCAATACCTCCAAACATATTTGTGGACGTGGTGCGATGTGCTAGTCAACATGCTTCTTCAGCAAATGGGTGGACTAGAGTCATCGTTGAAAAGCCATTTGGTCGTGACTTGGAGTCATCTGGAGAGCTGACCAGATATTTGAAGCAATACCTCACTGAAGACCAGATTTTCAGGTATATTTTTGAAATTTGACATAGTGCTCTCTCAAATGAAACGGAAGTAAAATTTCTTTTGTCGATTTTTTTTATAGGATTGACCATTACTTGGGTAAAGAGCTCGTTGAGAACCTATCAGTGCTCCGTTTCTCCAATCTAGTTTTTGAGCCTTTATGGTCAAGGAACTACATCAGAAACGTGCAACTAATATTTTCTGAAGATTTTGGAACGGAGGGTCGAGGCGGGTTAGTTCTGAATAACCCCTGCTTATATTTTCTTTGAGGCAACTAGTACCTTATTGTGTCTTCTTGTTTACAGATACTTTGATAATTATGGGATCATACGGGATATAATGCAGAATCACCTCCTTCAAATATTGGCACTTTTTGCAATGGAGACACCTGTCAGCTTAGATGCAGAGGACATTAGAAATGAAAAGGTCTGGAAACTGTATATGTTTTTTTTTTTTTAAACTTTGTCCATAGAACTTTTTTTTCCCCATTTATCTGGATCATTTCCCATAGCTCTTCTGAGTTGTTACTTTCTCAGAGAACTGATTATATTGAATGTCTGCAATGCTTTGTTTCTGTTGAATTTTTGCTGGAAATTAACTTACTAGCACTCATTTTATTGGGGGATCTAACTTTTGGATTTTCTTTTTGTCCAATTGCTGATTTGCCTCTTTTTGTTACCCGTATCATGCCCCTCCCCCCACACAAAAAAAAAATTAAAAGCCCCTAGGATCAACATAAGGGGCACTTAGGCTTCCTCAACATAAAAGATATGCCTTACATGAAAGAAATTGTTTCTTTTTTTCAACATGGTCTTGCTTCAGGTTAAGGTTTTACGGTCAATGAGGCCACTGCAAATCGATGATCTAATCATAGGCCAATATAAGGGGCACATGGCAGGTGGAAAGTCTTATCCTGGATACACAGATGATCCTACTGTTCCAAATGACAGCCTCACTCCAACATTTGCTGCTGCTGCTCTATTTATTGATAATGCACGATGGGATGGGGTGCCTTTCTTGATGAAAGCAGGAAAGGCCCTCTATACTAAGGGGTAAGCGCCTTTTATTTTCATTTTAATTACTTGCTAAACATGCTCTTAAATTATGTCCTCATATTCTAGGGATCTGTATGATTGAATATCCAGAGCAGAGATCAGAGTGCAGTTTAGGCACGTCCCAGGCAACTTGTATAAGTGGAATTTTGGGACGGATTTAGATAAAGCTACGAACGAGCTTGTTCTTCGTGTTCAACCTGATGAAGCTATATATCTGAGGATCAACAACAAGGTCCCAGGGCTTGGCATGAGATTGGACCGCAGTGACCTTAATCTTCTTTACAAAGCAAGGTAGAAATTGATCCAAATATTTTGCCCTCCTTTCTTGAGTGATACAGATGGTAAATACAAATATAGAAAATCGGATCAAAATAATGCCCAGCATTGCTTAAATATTCAATTTTAGTAAACCTGTTGATAGGAAAGAGTGCTAATTGGTCACAGTTCTCAACTAAAAATTTGAGGGCATCCTTGAAGTTGGGAGCTTATTGAACTACCTCAAGGACAGTGTAAACTGGATGGCAAAGTAGAGATTGAACATCTTTATAAAGTTAATCTGACTTAGATTTTCTTTTGGGTTCTACTGGGAAGGTATCCAAAGGAAATACCAGATGCATATGAGAGGCTGCTATTAGATGCTATAGAAGGGGAACGTCGGCTGTTCATTAGAAGTGATGAGCTTGATGCTGCATGGGCACTTTTCACCCCTTTGCTGAAGGAGCTAGAGGAGAGGAAGATTGCACCAGAGCTCTACCCCTATGGTAGTAGAGGACCAGTCGGAGCACATTATCTTGCTGCAAAATATAATGTTCGATGGGGAGATCTTAGTGGTGAAGACTCATGATTTGTTGTTCTACTATAGATCAATACATGTGGGATGGCCTCCTCTTTGAAAAACTTGATGTTGTACATTTTTTGTTTTGCTTTGCTTATGAATATGTTGGGTGTGAAAGATGGCCTCTGATTGTAGAAATACAGAACCTCCCTAGTCATAGTTATGTCTAATTTTGTTTCCTTTCCTCATATGATGCATTAACATTAACTAATGGGAAAAGTCCCTCTGAGCAGGTAGCGTAGCCTACGTTTACTCACGATACTTGCTTCTGCACCCAGACACAGGAGCTTGTAAAAGTACTGCCTTGGCCCTATGAAATAAAAAATTGCATCTATGCTGATGCCCTACGTATGCTCTCATTGGCCCCTGTGCTGGTACATACGTTACACGACCAGACAGTGGTCTCTTGCCCTTTTTTTAGTAATTCTTTGAGGAGAGAAAAAAAATGAATAGAAATTAAACCAGAGAATCCCGATGACTTCTATTCCAATACAAAGCTTATATAGTGCATTTTATGGAAATTAAGGATCCACCTTAGGTTTAAAGAATTTCTACATAGGATTTTGGTTGATGGGCTTGCTAAGCATAATAGACTTGCAAAGTTTCTTCGTGTTGATTCTTTATGCCCTCTATAAATATGCACCTGAATCATCATGGCATCTATTTTTCTCATGTACTTTTTTGAGTATATTTTGATGGTTGGGCCAATGGGAATGCATGCATACGGAGTTCCTCCAAGCAAGGTTCATTTGTGCTTTATTTGAATCATTGATTCGGTCTTCTATTTTTTCTATCTCTAAATTTGTACCGTCTACTATCTATCTCTACTATTACTATGTATATTATTTGGTTACATAGTAATAGGTAAGTTTCCAAGATACTCACTTTTGCCCTCTGACACTATCAAATTTATTTATAAATGAGCATTTGATATGTCACTTTTCCCTGTTCCACATTTATCAAATTTATCGGATTGCTTGTTACTGATGTCTCTTATTGAGTATCAAGCATATTATTGACTAGGGATCAACCCATTCTTATATGTGATTGTTCTTTGAGGACGGTACTTGTAGTGGATGGCCTTTTGAAGTACTATAGAATTTCATTTTTTACCATGTTACTTTTAATTAAGGTGTTATAGGGCAGATGTTGGTGCCGAAAGCCAGAGGGATCTTGCAAGGATTGCAGCAGGTCATGGCAAAAGAATTTAAGAAAGTAGAGGTGTGGTTAAATAGTCCTGAGATACGCAAATGGTTAATGCAAGTATATCTTCTATCTAATGACTTATAACTTATAAGGATGACTTTATAGTTTTAGTAGCAAGTATAAGTTAGCACTTAAGGCCATGACAGATCAGCTAAATCAACTTGTTGAGGATGATGCATCTACAACTTTATTCTCACTTTTTATTTTGTTATCACACAAAAGGGGGAAAGAAAAAAGAACACTACCTGATCGCATGATTTGCGTGGCTCCTGCACCTAAATACATAAGTGCACGAAAATACCGCTCCGCCCCCCATGAAATAAAAAAAATGACATTTATGTCCATGCCTCTCTCTCTCTCTCTCTCTCTCTCTCTCTCTAAGTATGGAGCAGGGATTTGATTCTCCTCCAGCTGTGGCGGGAATTGGAGAGTCCAGCGTTCGAACCCCCCCCCCAAAAAAAAGGGGGGGGGGTTGGTCATTTACAGGTGGGGCCCAAGTGAGACCCACTTGTGAAATGACCAGCCCACCCTTGTTTTTGCTGGGTTGAACCCTCCAACTCCCGTCACGATTGGAGGAGATTCATTTTTCAATGAACACTCAACAATTCAACATGCATTATCATTTCATCCATCTCCATCTTTTACTCTATCCACTCTATGACTCCCCGATGGAAGAGAAAGATCTACCTATGCTCATAATGTACTTTGCTCAATATCTAAGGTTTAACCCCCTCACCTTTTGGGATTGATGTGTGGTTTGTGTGATTACACTTTCATCAAAAAAAAAACCCCACTCACCTTACGAAATCGCATACCAAATCCATCTCCATTCATACTCATCCAGTCACTCAACAGTGAGGGTAGTCGTCCATCATATCCCTCAGTTTTTCATTTAATTGTACTTGAATTTTAAGCTTCTTTCTTTAATGTATGTCATCATGCTGTCTGTGGAGTGAGTCCTCCTATGTCCCAACCCGTCCCTTCAGACTTCATCAAGATCACACACTCTCTTCTTTATTGCCATTACATAAAGTTTCTCCAACCAACATACTCTTTCAATCACTTCACCTAAATGCCTAAATCCCATCTCTCTCTCTCTCTCTCAAAATTTCCTTCTACACTACTGGAGTATTAATTTGCATTTTGCAGTAGCCACCACAATCCATGTACAACCCACATTACTATCCCTAGCTATCCCCTACTCCTATTCTCATGTTTGAACTTGAACCCTCCCCCCCCCCCCCCTTCCCCCTTCACACTAATTGTCATTTGTGAGTGTTGGGTATTAAAGACTTGTGACCCCTTAGCCGCTGGCTCAGGGGGTCTCAGGCTGTGAGCTTCCTACCTATAATGCTATAAACTTAAAAAGTGTCTGAACAGAGTATGTCTTTGAGTTGACTCGTCCAATTGCTTTTAACCAAAGAGTTAACTCTTATCTTTCATATGAAACTCAAACCATAGGAAATACTCTTTGATCTTGTTTTAAATTGGATTTCCACTGTTCTTTCCAAGTTATCATTGTAACTCCTTCCCTCTATATAATGAGAATAAACCCATCAGAAACCTCAAACCAAAGGTTATATATATTGACTTCAATTTCTTTTTAAAGTGACAGAGATTCCGTATATTTTGTAGAGAGAATCTAATTAGGGAGATATTCTTTCCTGTTCTTAATTGGATTTCCATTGTGAAACTTTTCCTGTTTGTATCTATCCAAGTTAATCTGAACTCTCTTGTATATCCCTCTCTATATAATGAGCTGAGCTAGAATAAACAAACCCACTAGAGGGAGAGAGTTCACTGTGGTTTCAGACGAGAGAGACAGACCAGAAAGAGTGAAAGAGAGAGTATGTTCTCTTTGTCCTTTTCTCCCTCATCTGCTCTCCTCTGTTTCAAAGCATTCTTCTTTGTTTCTTCAATTCAATGTTTCATTAAGACTTGCATTAATTTATTTGTGTTTTGGTTGACTGTCTTTGTAGGTGATCCAAGATGAGGACAATGAGTTTCAGATTTCTGCTCGCTTTCTTCTTCCTTCTGGGTATTGTAAAGTTTTTCCCACTTTCCAAATTTCCTTTAAATTCCTTTTGGTTTCTAAGTTCTTGGAATTACAAATCAGATGTTCTCATACTGTAGTAAGTATTTCTACCCAGATGACTAAGGATTCTTTACAAACCCATCAAAATTTTTGAAGTTTCCATAATATAGAGATTGGCAGCGATTGAGCTTTTTAGCAATCTCTCACTTCCCAGAGAGAGAGAGAGAGAGGGGGGGTCGACCGGCTTCTGAAACTGGGTTTCCACTTTTTAGAGTTTGTATATATATATATGGGAGAAAATTCTCTGTCCGGGAGTGTGGCCTATGCCAGCACTCCCATGAGTCTATCTCCCTTCTCTTAATTTGAAAAGACACCTCTGCCCCCTTGTTTTGAGGAGGAGAGAGAGGTAGACACATGGGAGTGCTGGCATAGGCCACACTCCCGGACAGAAAACTACTTCCCTCTATCTATATATATATATATATATATATATATATATATATATATATATAGTAGGAATGAATGTTTGGGAGATAGCTCAGATTCTGGTACAAGAATGGGGAAATTTTTTTGCTGCTATCTGGGTTGCAGAAATGTTCCTATTACCTGGACTTGCAGCCAAAGAAATGGAATAAGTCACTTCCCTTTTAGGTTCATAAATATCCTCCTAGGTTATAGTATTTTCTAAAAGACCTTTTTTGATTCAATTTCTTTGGTTGTCAACTGGGTACACATTCATGTAACCCGGGTAGCAGCAGAACTTCGTCCAAGAGTGGTTCTCTTACGGATCTGATTGCACAGATGGAATCAAACTATGGGACCCATCTCTATTGGATTCCTTTTATGCGGCTTTGGCTGTACGAAGCTACACTCAATGTTTGGTTGGGGTGCCACCAGTGTTTTAAGAATTGAGAATCAGATCGGTGAATTTTCCCTGATCAATTTTGATTTCTACCGATCCAACATGTTCGCTTCACATCCAAAAGCCCTAGAAATTCCTTGTTTTTAGTTTTGAGAATCGATTATAGAGTTCTTGAGCACCGATTTAGGCCGATTCCAATCCAATCGAAATCGCCGATGATCTATCAGATGGATTCGGAGAGGGATTCAGAGAAGTAGAGATTTCATTTCATTGGTCCTCCCCAATATGGGGCCAGGCCCACATGTGTTTCTTTTTCTACACTAAATTGTAGTTTGTAGTTGTTGTTGTAGTACTACTATATTTAATAATGGACTTTATTGGTGCTTCCCAGGGCTTTCTCACACTCATGTACCAGGAGTAGCATCTGAGGCAGTTGGGGGCGTGGGCGTCGCCATTAAAGCTTCCATTATTTCCAAAGAAGAAACTTGCACCAGCTGCCTTGGCCTTCGTAAACTGCTCCCTATCTCACTCTCACCAGTCCAAGGTAGGTTAACCCACTTTTCTCTCTCTCTCAGTTTATGGATTTGAGTTTAACGATGGTTTTGAAATTTTGACTAGGTGTGGAAGAAAAAGGAGGAGATGGGGTTGGAAATCAGACAATAGGGGTAAGGTGTTCGATGAAAGACCTAGATATATATCAAGGGCAAATGGACCCTCTACCGGGCGGAATTCCAACGTACACAGTTAAAATAATGAACGTGTGCCACACGGGTTGCTCCATCTCCAACATTCACCTCAGCTGTGGATGGTTCAGTTCTGCTCGTCTTATAAACCCTAAAGTGTTCCGGCGCCTCTCTTACAACGACTGCCTCGTCAACGATGGTAAACCCTTCGCCCACGGTCAAAGCCTTTCCTTCGTCTACGCCAATACCTTCGGTTACCCTCTTGCCGTCTCCTCCCTCACCTGTTGATCAACACCCTTCTCAAGATCAAGAAAGGAGACGAAGATGAAGCACTCATATCAACCACACATAGTACTACGTAACAGTAACTTACTATAAATAAAAAAGCAGAGAAAGCAATTTTGTGAGCCTGTGATTGTGGGGAAGGTTAACGATTTTATGAGTTTGTCTTACCTTTTTGTTATCAAAATTAGGAGAACAAGGTGTTCGAATAAATGTGTCTATTAAGTCATTAGTCCCACTGATCTATATTACAATAGGATGCTGGGCATGTCGTGTTTGCTACAGTCTCCTCTTCTAAAGCATTCATGGCGCAAACACGATTACCCAAATTCTTCTATTTTTAGAATAGGAATCCAATCTACTATGTACCTAGTGGTAAGATCTTATTGGATGAATTAATTAGGATTTCCTAAGTATGAGTTGGACTCGTATGAAGGTAATTACCCAAAAGTCTCACTTTTAAACAATCACAAAAATATTTACTAACAAATTCACTCCAAGTAAAGTGACAAAAATAATTGTTAAAGTTTCTCCACTTAATAATATCATATGATGAGCTTACGGGTATAGAATTTGAAGACCATCCAAAACCCTAGCTCGTCGAATGGCTATAAGAGAACCTTAACCATTGATCATGTAAATTTAAAAAAAGAAAATTTCAACTTTAGTTATTAAATAAATAATAATATTTTTAATTCATTTGTAAACTCTTTACAAAATTTTCAGTAGGATGAAAAATTTGATCCAATCACAATCGTATAATTCTCTCATGATTTTTTTTTTTTTTTTTGCTAGTTACCTTTCACGTATATTTAGGTTATGTTTGGTATGCATTCTTGGAATGCATTTTAGGTCAAATTTGCATTCTCAAACGATAAAAACAACTATTTTTATCATTCAAGAATTTGAAATCGGCCTAGAATAATGCACTCTAAGAATGCATATCAAACACAGCCTTAGTAATTATACATTGTTTGTGGACTTTTCCACTTCTTTAACAAATAATAAAGGGATGGAGTATTTCTACAACCACAATGAATGGGAATGGGAATCCATTCACGTAGGCTTCTCGATGGATGAGAAAAGGTATCAAAGGATATTTTGAGAATATACTAAAACCCTATAGGGTTTTGTGAACCCTAAGATGGTAGCTGAACTTTCACCATGCGGTAAAGGAAAACTTTATCCATGAAAAATTAAATCTTTATGATCACCAATGGAACTTTGTTGATTTACTAATAGAAAACATCTTTAAAGGTAGATCCTCGTAACTAGTACCAAATAAAGTGAGCAGTAGAACATCCCACTTCATTTTCTTCAAAAGATAATTATTTCTTATTGTTTTATTTTAGGACCGAGTTTTCCTTAAACTATGGTGAATGACCATCACTGCCTTTGAATGGGTTGCAGGGAACTGTGAAGGGTATTTCAAACCTCAAATTAATCGGGGAGGGGGAGAGTGATAATGATTCTAGATTAGTGGATGTTTCTTTCTTTTTTTTGGTCGAAAGTGAATTTATTGATTATGGTAGTCATGTGTACAACCTATGGCTTCAAACTCACAAAGTCAAGAGTGCCACGGAATAGAATGCGGCCACTTTGTACTACACATGATGGACAGTGTACAAGTTAAAGAGATAGAATGAAGCGAAGTCATATAATGGTTGATGTCTTGGAACATAGTCGACACTTCCGAAGGTGGCAACCTATTCGAATCAAGAAGTAGATCAACAGCCTCTTTACTATCAGATTCAATCTCAAGGTGAGTGTACCCTGACTCCAAAGCCTTGAGATCGCACACCTCATAGTGAGGCATTCTCCTTGGAGAGAGGAGTGTCGAAATGATACGACATAGAGAAGGCCTGAACGCTATGCCTTGTTTCCTTTGGGTGAAGTAAAACGTTCTCCTCATTTTATGCATTATGCCATCAACTTAAGGAGCCCATATCAGCTCCCCTTAAGTGACGGATAATTACTTTTCACATATGGCCTCATGACTACATGTATCATGTGCCCCTCTAAACTCTCTTAATGGCAATATAGAGGGTCATTTATATAAACAAAAGGACACATGTCATCACGAAACCAGACTTATAACAAAGCACACCCACAATCAACTTATTTGTATTGCTGGGTGGTTCTGTAACTCTCAGGTGATCTGAGATGGCGGGTTCTGTAACGACGACGACGAGATGCATCGATTACCATAGGTTTCGATCTCTGAGTTTTGGATTTCTTCTGGCCGCCTTCTTCCTCCTGGGTACTATCTCAACCTCACCAGTACCAGGTACGTTAGCCCATCTCTTCAGCTCTTATTAGTTAGAACTTAGAACAGCTTAATTCCTTCACTATTTTAAGGCATAAGCCCTTCCATTGGGCTTTCATTTATATTAGGGCCATTTAACCAAATGGGCTGGACTCCACTCTCCAGCCCTATATGAGAATGTGATATCGGATTCACAACTAATATAGTACACACACTTTCAAGAATCGGGATAGGATCGGCTGGATCCGGCTCATCGGATCTTTGTACGAAAAAAAAAACCCTAATTGTCAAGAATATATCGATTCTAAAGGCCAATCCACTGGATTGGACCAGCCGGATCGTTTTGGATCCCATTTCCATGTGTTTTAGTACCTAAACAGTAGTCATGGTTTCAAGAATCGGGATTGGATCAGAAATCGGCCTCTATCAAACTCATCTGATCCTTGTATGGAAAAACCCTAGATGCCAAAAATATAACGAGTCTAAGGTTGATCTAGATTCCAAACAGATCCAAGACGGTTACAATCATGGACCGGTTAATATTTGGTTTTAGGGGATTGTAGCAGATTGACTGAATCATCCGATCCCGATTGGAATCGACGGTCCCCAGTTCAAATTCTTGGCTGATCCCGTGTCAGTGGATTGGTAAAGACGAAGGGTGTAAAAATGTTTTAAAAAACAAACATTTTTTTTTAAATGAAACAGGGTAAATCTATTCTAGATCAATACCGGATCAGTATTGGCAACAACCGAACGAATACCGTATTCGATAGGTTTTGAATCCCTTGCATGGTTCAAGGAATCGGTATCGATTCGACAGTATCAGCCGATTCATTTCAATATTGATAGAGACCGATACAGGCCCATTACTAAAACCTTGAATTCCCTTGTTTGGAAATGATGATAAGGTATAGAAGGATGAGGAGATGGGGTTGAGAAGCGTGCAGGAGGGGCAAAGTGTTCGAGCGGAGACATGGTTATATCTCAAGGGCAAATACAACCTCAGCTGTGGATGGTTCAGCACTGCTCGTCTAACAACGAGTGCCTCGTCAACAACGGTGAACCAATCGCCTACGGTCAAAGCATCTCCTTCCAATACGACAATACCTTCCTTTACCCTCTTGCTGTCTCCTCCCTCACCTGTTGATGACCACCACCTTCTCATGATCAAGAAAAATAAATAAAAAACAGAGAAAGCAGTTGTAGTAGTGGTATCTTAAGGAGATAAGGTGTTCGAATAAATGACAACATGAACAAATTAAAGAGGATGCTGGGCTTTTAGTACTGCTCGTCGTTGTCTCTTCCATGAACCTTACTTTATTGATTGTACAAGAAATGCATGTTGTGTTCGCCACAGTTTCATATGCTTTCTATCTGATTCTGATGACCTCCTCAAAAGCATTCATGGCGTAAGCACGCAGACCCAATAACAGGTTTATCCCGCTACTTCACTGTGAGGTAAGAACAGGGGTGAGGTTTAATGTGCTATCTATCGGCACACCCAATCTGTAGGGAAATCCAATTAGTTCCATGATAATGACCTGCAATATTTTTTTCTCATGATCTCCTAAAAACAGATAAAGCATTTAACGTATTCCTCGTATCACCATTTGTGAATTGTTCTTAATGAAGATGTGATCTGCTTTCTACCTTGAGTGCAGATTCGTTAGTCCAATTTACTTGTAGCATTAAAGATGATGCCACCTATGGAAAGAATGGTTTATTTTACATTAAAAGAATCATGGTTGCGTTGCAGCAAAGCTCACACCAATGCCACTAAATTCAAAGGGATGGTAGGCGCATCGGGCGGTGCACAACACTTGAGAGGATAAAGATCTGTAGTTTTATGTGGTTGTGGTTTCATCTACAATCTCAACAAATATTGGCTACAATTGTTCGAGCGTATTATGATACCCAATGTTTTAAAATCCGAATTGGATCGGTTGAATTGGCAATCTAGATTCGAATGGAACATGATCAATATCAATTCCAGTCATTTAAGAGCGGTTGATTCTAAGGTTTTTGGGATTGAAATGCTAGCTTTCAGATCTGAGGGACTAATTCTAGGATTTTGGGGATTGTTTAGGTCGATTCTGTTCCAATCCAAATCGAAATTGGGAGGTACTAATTCGATACGATTCCTAGTTTAACATCATGGATACACCTCTCTAATAATGTTGAGAATAGTCTCACATTAGTTAAGTCTAGGAAATGTCTACAAGTTCTTGGGAAACGAGAAATGTTGGAATATAAAAATGAACAGAAAGTTTAAGATTAGAAATATAATATAATGAGCAGAAAGTATAAAACTTTTTTGATTAGTATGACAAGTAATATAACATCAAAATATCCTTGTAGATTTTTTTTTTTTTGGTAATGAAATATCCTTGTAGATTGAAGTACACCAATACACATCTTCTTCTGATATCCAAACAATAAATGGTAGAACTTTTTTTTTTTTTTTTTTGGTCTATCCTACTTAAGGGCCCATAGGCCAACTACAAGCTAAGGGGAAAGGCTAAGATAACTCAATAATCTACAACTACCAACCGGGAGGGAAGGGAGAGAGTGGTGCCTTTTTGGCACAATATGCAATCTAGGTGAGTCAATTCCTTGACCTCCTGGTGGACATGCACTCAAATTGCAAGTCACCAACCAATCGAGTTAGCGGTTGTTTGCATATACAGTAGAATTGAGTCTCAACAAGCGATGCTTTCCTTAAAGTTTTTATATGCCCCGATTTTGCAATCCAGGTTGATCATGCACTTATACCTCCAAGATAAAACAACTCTCAAATCACATATGTTGTAGTACCAAATGTGATTACGTAGAGAGTCTATTAGACTATATTCACTAACTCATTGAAGCTAATAGACTACGGTAGAAAAGAAAACATAAACTAATATTGCTTCCAAAAAATATTGAAGAAAAAGGAGGTCTACCAAATGTGATTACGTAGCGCCCATAAGGTTATTAAAAACATGAGCAAATAAAGATCTCAACTTGATCGCATGGTCTCTACACACGCGTCTGGGCCAATGGGTGAGCACGTCTGAGTACCTACCTAGGGGGTAGAAGCATCATCTCACAATGCCCTGTGAGAGGGCGTGGAAAACACCACCAAGGACAGATCTTTTTCCCTAAAAACATTAAAAAAAATCCAACAATAACCATCCCACCGGACCCACCCCGTCCATGGGTGTGGATTCCGTTGTTTATAAGGATAAAATTAGAAATGAATAAAAAATTGAATAACTTTGATTAAGC
This sequence comes from Telopea speciosissima, assembly GCF_018873765.1. Taxonomy (NCBI): domain Eukaryota; kingdom Viridiplantae; phylum Streptophyta; class Magnoliopsida; order Proteales; family Proteaceae; genus Telopea; species Telopea speciosissima. The sequence goes on along the minus strand of NC_057925.1, from coordinate 48,342,305 downwards.
TTAATCTAGTTTAGATGTCTCAAACACAATTTATGAAATATCGGATACCTAAGCTACAATTTTTCAAAACGTTAGATACCCTAATTAGGTGTATTTTGTTTTTTTTTTTGTAGAAGGTGTATTTTGGTTTTTTGATGGGATAACTAAGTGTCATTTACCCAAATAAAAATAATAATAATGAGACCCCAAAAGAATTGAAGGAAGGCGAATATTCTTGTTGTGATCCTCGTACCAAAGATTCTTAAATGAGACAAAAACACAATTTTGAGATCTGGGTTTTGTTAATTCACTTGGAACACGGTGGAAACCCAAGTCCAAACCTGCCCAAAACAAAGGGCCCGGCTTGCACTTGGGTCTAACCCATTTGATCCAATGAGATTTATTACCGAAAAAAATAAATTTGAGATTGAAACCTTTCATGAAAAAATAAAAATGAGACTGACCGCAAGCGAAAGGTCCATGAACCAGGTTGTGTAGTTGCCTTGGGTCCACATTGTTAGGCATCATTGAATTCTAAATGGTTGCTTTGGAATCAATGTTACAGATATCGGTATCTGTAGTTGTACCGATATCGATATGATACGAATCAACTTGTATTGAGGGTAAATTAAAAAATAAACCATTGTTTTAGTCATATCGGTATTGTATCGATATAAAATATTAACAATACTGATGCATATCAGCCGATACGATTGATACCTTGATCGATGCTGAGGGTAGGTTGGGTTTCCGTTGCACACAAGGATTGTATCGAGATTGGTAGACCGATATTAATACCGATATCGATACAGGCTGTTTCGGACGACAATGCCCCATTTCTTGAGGGGAAAAAAACCCATTTTTTAGACCATTTTGTCTTGAGTATGGACCGATACACTGCACCAATATCAGTATCAATATTGGTCTCAGGTACTAGTGATATTGATATGTATCGGCTGATACGGCCGATATCTTGAACCCTGACTGCACAGTAACAGAATAGCTTAATAGGTTCGGGTTAGATCCGACTCAATAATAATAAACGGATATTTAGTTGCACCGGCACTTGTAAATGGATCTCTCATTTCTCGAAGAGCCGAACCGCCGAAGGGCGGTGAAGGCCTTCGGCGGTTCGGCCGCGAAGGGATACAAAAGTGATCTTTTCCCGTTTCCATCGGCGTAGTGTGACTTGTGAAAACACTCATCTAAGGATTTTTTTCTTAAACCCTCAATCCTTTCTGCGTTGGAGAACCCTACTTTCTTCATTTTTAAAGTGAGGGTTTAAAACTATGCATCAAATCGTTCGATCTCGTCTTCTTCCGTTTATCTCCAAGAGCTGTAGAACCTTCTGTTCTAATGTTTCTGCAAATCCTACTAAGGAACCTATAGTCGCTTCTGCATCTCTTCTAAATGATCAACCTCCTCCGTCTTCTTCAACTCCTCCTCCTCCAACTACAACCCAGAATAAATCATGGAATTTCCTCAAGTTTGGAATTTTCGGAGCTCTTACTACTGCTGCGGCCACTGCCGGTTATGCTACCTACGGTCTGTTTCTCTTCTCCTTTTTTTGTTTTTTTTTGAAAAATTCATTCTTTGTGTACAGTTTCTATCTCTACTTGCTGTTGGATCTGTTTCTTGATAAATTACGGTGTAAATATATGTGCCCTTGTTTCTCTGGGATTCATCTTCTCAATACAATCAGATGATTCCGATGTCTTACTTTCTGAAATTTCTTGTTGCTTGCATTGCAGCTTACAGCTTGGACGAAGTGGATCACAGGACAAAGGGTATACGGGAATCTACAAATTACACTGTGGAGGATGATGCGTCTGCTCTAGATGTAAGCATTGCTACCTCACCTCATTTTTCAATCTCGTGTAACTCGCTCTTTAGGCCTTCATCTATATCTGTTATTATTATTATTATAATCCTATTCTACGGTACCTATTTTGCTATAGCTTTATCATACAATCTCTCTATCGTTCCAGTGTAAATTTTTACATGACTAGTTATAGACTCTTAGCAAATTAGTTCTGAGGTGTATCCACATCTTCTCGTGCAGCTTGGCATGCCCTGACCTAATGACTGTAACGGGTTTATGGAAAAAGAATTAGAGTTAGTGAGAGAGTTTTAATTCCATGGAACCTCTTGCCTTTTCCTGTTGTTGGGGTGCAGGGGTAATGTAGCTCTAGATAGGGAAAGGATCCTACTAGAAGGGGGCTGCTGGTTCGAATGGGCAGAATTAGGGTTTTAGGTCAATTTCTAGGGTTAGGGTAGGGTAATGAAGGTAAGTCTTATATGGTTTTAATAGGCAGGTCTAGGGGAAGCTAGTAATAAAGTTTGATGATGTTTAAATAAAATAATTAAAATTCAGAAATTTAGGGTTAGGGTTTCGGGTTTTGGGAATTAAGAAAAGAGCTGAGTTTTAGGGTTTAGACTTTAGAGGGGTGATTTGAAGAGGGGCTTTGGATTGAGTATCCTAGGCAGTGAGGGGAAGACTAGAGTGGAGTTTGGTTGGATATGGATGGCTGGAAGTGTGAGTTCTTTATTTTAGGGTTTTTGGGGTTTTAATAGGGAGGAGGGGAATTAGGAATTTGATGGATAGATGGGCTGTGAGCTAGGTCAAGTGTAAGAGGTGTGGAGAGGGAGCTGTAGTCTGAATTTGGGTTGAATCTGATGAAGGATGAAGGCTGGGTGAAGCTTAGATGACCTAGGGTTTATGGGAATCGATTGTGATGGGGTAGGTTTGGGTTGGATGATTAGAAGAAGAGGGGAGTGACTGAAAATATTAATCAATTTACTGGATTTAGCAGATCTTTAATGGCAGCTTGAAGAAGACACTTTGAGCAATGGAGAAGGATAGAACCACCTTCAAACTTAGGGATCTTCCCGGCCGTCACAGCGCAAGGAGTTGTAGGAGATCCACCTACCCTTTCCACCTTGATAGAACTACAAGGATGAACACTCTCAAGGAGCAGCAGCAACAACAAAGGCAGCAAACACGATTTTTTTTTTAATTCATAAAACTGTGGGGGATCTTCCCACGATATTCAAATTTATAATACACTTCCCTCACTTAAATCGTGGAAGGGTTGGGACCTAATAAAAGAACTTAAAACATAAAGATAAAAAGACCTATTTGTCCCTATTCAGATCGATTTCTAATAGCCAAATCTTATTACAATCTAAGCACTTCCCTCACTTAAATCGTGGAAGGGTTGGGACCTAATAAAAGAACTTAAGACATAAAGATTAAAAGACCTATTTGTCCCTAATAACTTAAAATAAAAGACACTTAATTAAATCACTTAAATTGAACCATGGTTTGAACCGGTTCAATTTAAGTTTTACAAAGAAGCTGAAATAAAACTAAGTATGGAGCTATGGCTCCCAAACTAAGCCCTAATTTCAGTTCTGCTTCTTCTTCTTCCTCCTTCGGGTGTGGGCACATGGTGCTGCATCAAGGGGTGGTGAAAAAACTATGCGCCTTCCAGACTCCTACATTCAGGATCATCTATTCCTTATGATTTATAGCCCTGGACAGATTATCACGCCGATATTGCTTTCTTCTGTTTTCTTTTTTCCTTTTTTTTTTTTTTTTGGGGGGGGGGTTGGGGGTTGTGATGGTCTTCCCAACTACACAACATCCATGCAATATCTCAGTACCAAACAGAAAAAGGGTACTTCACAACCCATGTTCTGTCGTGAAATCTTCCATTGAGTACTAATCATTCTCAGCAATTTAGTTCCAAGGTTGTATTATCGATGAATTAATGTGTTCTCAGTGGCTTCAAACAGTTTATTTTGGAAAAATTACTGAATATGTTATTGAAAAAGTTGGTGCTCATACCCAAAAAAAAGAAAAAATTGTGCTTAGTACAAAGACCATATTACTGGTCAATTCTTGTACAAGAGGATGTTGATCGTTGTAGTATTTCTTCTTCATTTTATTGAAATCTTTATCTTACCTATAAAAAAATGATTTTTTAATGTTACTTGTTTGGAAAGGGAAAAATAATCATGGAAGAGTGACTGAAATGTTTTCCTCCATCAATGCGGCAACAACCATTACCGGAAAAGATTAAAAAAAAAATAATGATAATAATAATGTGGCAATGGCTAGCCCTCAAATGAGTCTGTCTGGTCTAACATACTCAAGATCTCTAAAACTTCATTAATAAATGGTTCTTTGCATCTTGGCAAGGGGGAGGTCATCCCTTTAACCATTATGGACTTTAATAACCAATTACTTTAGTAACTGTTCCTATGTTTAATGTGGTTCTGGGCCATTTTTTGTAATAAATCCAGAAATCAAGCAAAACAAGAATCACAGACCAAGGGAAGTTTTCGAAAATTCAGGAGAAAACGAATAGACAGAATCAGAAACTCAGCTATAATTGAAACTCTGGTTAAAAGCTATATTTTATTGACAGAATCAGATATCAAAAGTTTAGAGTAATCCAACGGTTGGAATCTGATATCGAAGTTCAACAGTATAATAGGCATTCCAAATACAGAATTTCGGAACCAGAACTTGGAGAATTATCAAGCACAACTCTGAAAGGGATCAAGAACTGGTCGAGGCTCTTATCAGTATAAGACTATAAGGGGAATAACTTCAGAACATTTCAGCCAATTCTAATGGTGGAATTGGGAGATCTTGAGATTTCCTACTGGAAGTCTGGAACAAGGAATCTCAAGTATAATGACAATCGGTGGCCAGCAGTTGCTGATCTTGGGAGAGAACAAAATATGAAGAATAAGTGATGCACAACAACTAATCATTGCAACTAGTAGACAATAGAATAAACCCAACAGTAACTAAGAATCAAAAGAGGAAAGCATGCACAGGGTTTAAATAATTTGACTTGTATTCTAAAGAAGAGGAAGATAGAAGAAAGGAGAAGGATATGACTAAAGGAATCACCACCTAACCCCTGAATTGAATTCACAAGTTCACGCTGGTCAGTTTGTTGAATCACCACAACAAAAGTTTACTGCATCACCACAGTAGTATGCTGAATCACTACAGAATAAACAAAGGCTGAGGCCAATTCTTGTTACTTAAAAACGTGCACAAGGCTGGAGACCCTTACAAATGTAAGAGAATGCTTAAACCAAAGAAAACACTAAAAAGGAATGGCTGGAGCCAATCCTAATCATAGCAAGTACAAAAAATAGAACTAAAGACTGACCAGAACTCCTAAACTGACCGTGAAAAAAAAAAAACAAAACCAAACCTGGAAAACTCCTCCTAATCACAAGCTATAGGATAAGTCCTATTCTTGGACTAGCCAAAACAGAATAGAAAAAGGACTGGAATTTATAACCAGGATTCCAGCCTTTACAAGAAAAATAATTAATAAAAAATAAAGAAGATAACAGCCCTTATTTGAAGGAGAACCAGAACTGAACCATTGGTTCTGTTTTGAACCAGAAAATTGGCCCAAAATCAGAACCGCAAGGTGGTTTCTGCATTGGTTCTTCTCTTCATGCGTTGGGTGTGCCCTGATTCTTGAATCTGCATCAATATTCCATCTTGAACAGTCATGCAAAAGGTGGAAGATAATCCACCTCTCTGCAGTTTGCTGAAAAATTTAGTTTCAAGGAACAGATGGATGGAGTTGTTTAAACTTTGTTTGGTTCCTTCATGTTGAATGTATACAAATTTGAGACTGAAGGTCACAAACTGTTGAGCCCATTTTTGCATTTGCCGGAACAAAGAAACTTAGTGCATGATCCATCACCTATATTTGCTGCTTTTCTGGATTCTGCAAAATCAATGTATGTAAATTAATAATTTTGGTAGGTTGTGTGAATTTCATTTATGTAGTGTCAGTAGTTGAGAAGAGATAAAAGAAACTTCACATGGAAGCTTAGTGAGCCTCCATCCACTGTTTAGGATCTTTAAATCATTCATCTCTTCATGGTGCAAGTTAGGAGAAATATTATTTCATGAATTCTTATACCTTTTACACGTCTATGACAGTGAAGGGTACATGAGGCCTTCATGGCAGAAAATAACTACTGTGTGTGTGTGTGATAACAAATGCATTTTTTATAGTGAAATTAACCATCACCTTTCTATGCAACTGGTTGATCTTTGATTTATGTGGCAGTCTTGCAGAAGGAACTTGCTACTCAAAGTGCAGTAGTCAACTTAAAAAAAGGGGGGGGGGGGGAACCTGAGTGACGGTTTTGGACGCAAAAAAAATCTCTTCTACCACTTTTTTGTTTGTTGTCACTTGTAATAAAGAAAAGTAAAGAAAAAGGAAAAAATAATTGTGGACTCGTTGCCTTTGCATATAGAAAGTGGCATATGGCTAATGTTCTCTTCTGTTAATTCTTTATCGTATTTATGTTGTACAACTTTGTCAAAATAATAACGACCTGGATTTGTTTTGTATGTAACAGAAATTTCAGGCTGTGCTTTATTCAACTGCGATGACAGGTGACTCTCTGAACATTGCTCTATTCTATTATCCATATGTCATGGATCCTTGGATTATTAGTGTGCCTTTCTTTCTTACAGAATCACCTCTCCCCCCCCCCCCCACTCCCAATAATAATAATAATAATAATATTATTATATTATATATATATATATATATAGGTTAATCTTCCGTAGTGCTATGAGGAGTGAAAAGAATTGTTTGACTATAATTTTTTTGTCCCTACATTTCATTCATGTTATTCCATATGTTGAGTTTTAATATAGGAATTTCACAAACTATGAATATTACACCAAATCCCTGTGTGGGTTCCCTTCTCTCCCTCTCCGGCTCTCCCCTGCCCTCTGCATCTCCCAACTGTTCCCCTTCCCTCTGTCTTCTGGCGGCTCTGGTTTCATCCCACCCCTAATCGGATACCTGAGATCCTTCCCACCAGAAAACTTCTCATCACTGCAACTGACTTTGGAAACTCCATCGTCACGACTCACAACCATTTTGAACCTCGATTTGTTCTCTGCAACAATGGAAAAACCAAATTTCCCAATCGGAAATGGAAAAAGGAGGTAAAATTATGAATCTGAAGTCCGTGTTAAAGAAATGGCAATCAATGATCAAGTTCGGCCATAGCTATGACAACTCCATCCCCGCTGCAAACTCTCCAACAAAGTAGACTTTGTGGCTGAGGCAGACGCAAGCGGAAAGGTTCAGGGACGATTACACTTAGTGTGATATACAAAGACCGGTAAAACCCTAAGCACTGAATACAAGCGTCTGATTATCAGAGCAAAGATTTCCGGATTCGTACATGAGATTTTGGTGCTTTGAAAGCTCATGCTTCATAGTTTGTGAGCATTGTTGTCAGACTCTGCAACTTTTGATTTTCAGAACAAATATTTTTGGTTTGTGAGGAGTTTGGGCTGGTTACCTAAAGTCTAGCAGTTTCTTTTTCGGGGATTTAAAGATTTGATTTAGCTGAAATGGTGTGGAAATGGAAACAGTGGGATTGTTGTCTCTGATAACTGTGAGAAGTGGGCTGGGCAGGGGTGCTGCAGGGAATGGAGGCAAGGCTGAGCACAGGGAGTCGTTGTGGAGGGGACCGAGATGGAGAATAAGGGGGAGATTGGGAGAAGGAGAAGGGAGGAGGGTGAAATTATGAAAATTACCCTCCATTCCAACTCATAAAACTTAATTGGGAAGGGTAAAAAGGTTATAGTGAAGTGAACTCCGTCACTCTTGGTAGTGACGTATAGAAGGACCCATATATATATAAATAATCCCACACTTTGAGTGTTGGAGAATGTTAATAAATTCCAAAACCCATTTTGTCGTCCAGTAGATACAACTGTCTTTTTGATTGGTACCGCAGTAGCTCTTTGGTTGGGTATTGGAGCAACATTATCTATTGATAAATCTCTACCTTTAGGTCTTTTTTCAAACTGATTCAACCATAAAATAAAATATTATGACGTATGTATCTAGGGAATGGTCGCTTATCCCACACCTTTGTTAGAGAATGTTAATAAATTCCAAAACCCATTTCATCGTCCAGTAGCTACAACCGTCTTTTTGATTGGTACCGCAGTAGCTCTTTGGTTGGGTATTGGAGCAACATTAGGTCTTTTTTCAAATTGATAACCATAAAATAAAATACTATGACGTATGTATCTAGGGAATGGTCGCTTGAAAGTGAAAATACCCCAATAATAAAATGAAATACCCTTTCTTTCTCCGTGGCCTGGGTTTACAAACTGGATCATATCAATCCAACCTGCCTAGTGCAACTGCATCAACTCTACCTCTCTTGAAAGAACTTGACTCCGTCGAGTTAGGTCTCGAGCCCAATATATATAAAGGAGGTGGATCTTTTTTTACTTCATCATTCATTTTTTATTTTATGAGTTTTTGTTTTGAGTTATTTTGATCATTATGCTGCTCAACATTGCCACACTCTTGAGCAAAACTTTCCGCAAAGACGTCAAGAAAGCTTTTTTAATTATATTATTTTTGGCTTTGTTTTTTGAATAATTCTATTCTCTGATCCAGTGCCTGCCAAAACAATTGAGTTGTACCTGGACCTCAGGAGATCAATTGAAGAGCAAGTTAAGGTGTGTGCTATTTATTTTTCTAACTTCCTTTGTGTTGAATTTGAAGAATGTTAGTAATGTAGTCCTTAGCTGACCCCATTTAGTTGGGATAAGGCTTGAGTTATTGTTGTTAGTTATGTGTTCCTTATCCTTGTATATGAATGGCTGCAGGGATTTACCGAACCATCCTCAGACAAGCTACTTCCTGACTTACATCCTCAAGAGCAGCATGTATCTACACTTGTTCTTGATCTAAATGAGACACTAATATACTCTGATTGGAAGGTAACACTAGTTTTTTTGGAGAACAATGGTTGCCGTTATTATTTTCCTGCAAGTACGGTTTACTCTGTCTTCATAATCATGTTGACATGGAATGTCATGTCTACTTTGCATCCTTCTCAGTAATTTTTTTGTCATTATTTCTTTCTCCTCTGTTTGTGTATCTGTCCTTGGGAAGAATTTACTTCATATTGTGCTAGTAACAGTCATCAAGAAATTGGCTTCCCATTAAACTCTCTTTTTCCCTCTCCTTCTCACTAGACTGAACTTAACAATTAGTCTTTTGATGTGCGAAGCGTGACAGAGGCTGGAGAACATTCAAGAGACCTGGAGTTGATGCATTCTTGGAGCACCTTGCCCAATTTTATGAAATTGTTGTCTATTCAGACCAGCTGAGTATGGTAATTTTTATTTCCCCCTCCATTAAAATTACCATCTTTTATTTATGGGTACATCTTGTTGTAACCAAGGTGAAGGACTAAGAAGTTGTAACCTCCTTTCGATTACCCTTGTTTTATTCCCTAAAGTTCTTTCAGGGGTAAAAAAAGGGTTTTCAAAATAATTTGAAAGTTATTTACCATTATGTCATTTTCAAGAGTTGTCATTGTCTTGTATGCTTTTCAAGTACACATGTGAAATGACAGTATTTTACCCTCATAGAAAGAAGTGTGTTATACTAAAAGGGCAAAAAAGTAAGGTTTCAACTTCTTTTTCACCAACTTTGGTTAAAACAAGATTTCCCTTTATTTTTTAACTGAAGCACCTATGTATAGTTTTACTAATTGATTTATTTTTGGGCTGTCTCTTTGTCTGTAGTATGTAGATCCTATCATGGAGAGACTTGACAAGAAGGGATGCATACGGTATAGGCTATCAAGGTCTGCAACTAGATACCAAGATGGAGTGCACTATAGGGTAAGCAAGAACTATGTATTTTATTTTGTTTCTATTAACTCATGATGTTATTTTTCCTCTTCTATTGCAATTGAGATGGCATATTTCAAGAGTCGTCTCTTTGCTTCATTAGTAGTAAATAACAGAGTACTTTGGACTTTCATTCATTCAATTCTTTTTCTGTTGTATTTTTGCGGATCATATCAAATTTCCTGACCTGGATTCATTCCCCAATTAAATCCAAGCATACATTGTTCTTACTCTTATCTGTTCCTCAGGTTGGGTGAATCATTCTTCTGATTGCAATTTTATTATGTGAGCTTTATGTGTTTTTCATAATTTATTTGTGAATAAAATCTGTGCATACATTCTGGTGTGTGTGTTAATTGGGCTCACTCTTAGAATTTCTACGATTTTTTTCTCTCTCAAAGTTATAGAAGTACATGTAGGCGGTGACATGGTGGACGTCAAGACATTTCATCTCTCTCTTTCTCATATCCATATCTCCACCAATTAAATCCTCTGGATGCATTTGATATGTCAAGAAAGGAAGAAAAAAATGGAAGATAAGGGGGAAAAGAAAGGGTGAAAGAGTTTACTCTCCATGTTGATTTCTGCTATTGCAGCTCTGAGGCCCTAAATTCGAGAATGTGAAGGTTTTTTGTGAGCCCAACCAAGCAGGACACTTTGAGACAAGCAGTTGAGTTGGGTGGCTGCTAGTTTGCTGTCCGTCCCCCCCTCCCTCTCTCCTTTCCAAATTTCTCTTTATGGCGGCAGTTACTTATTTCTTGGCAATTATAGTTCTTCCTTGCAATTTTATCACATTAAGGGGAATTTTGGAATCTCATTTGGATCATTGTTCATGGTGCCACATGATTGATGGTGGTATGGTGGGATGGTTACATTATTGTGGTAGCCCCTCTAAGCACAATGATTGTCCTAAATTCTTTTAGTTATCATTCTGAACCTTACATGACAATTTCCTACAGGGCCAATCCTATTCCTTGACACCCAAACACTAAACGTCTGTTGAAGTTTATTATTTCAGCTCATGTCCATAGTTTTTGTCATTGAATACCTTAAATCCTAAATAACATGTCACTTAGTTCTTTCAGCATTGAAGCCCATTCCGTACCATGACAACTGCGGTTCTGCTTCTACACTGTCACAAACCTGACTGTAGATTAACCTCAAGAGCTGAGCCCAGCAGTAAATTTTTCTAAGGAAATCTTTGCTATCTTACATAAACACGTTATAGAAATACTGTTCAAAAATAATCTATGAAAAGAAAGAAATACAAAATAATCCTCATTTCAAGTGGTCTCGGGTTCGAGTCTCTAGAAACAGCCTCTCTGTGAAGTGGGGGTAAAGCTGTGTACACTATGATCCTCCCCAGACCTCACAGTGGTGGGAGCCTCGTGGACTCAGTACGCCCTTTTACAAAGTAATCCTCATTTCAATCTAAGATCCTACCAAATAAATAAAAAAGCAGCGACTACTGATATATGGAAGTCGGAACCTTAAAGAGTTCATAAATTTCACCCATGTAATTTATGAAATATTTGTTCATGAAATTCAGTGCTACACAGAGACTTGTTTGAACTTGAGATGTGCATATATATATATATGAATGACAAAATCCTTGCTGTATTTTTTTACATCTATCAAATAAAAATAAAATAAAATCCTTTCTGGCAGGACCTTGCAAAACTGAATAGGGACCCTTCAAGGGTTCTCTATGTGAGTGGACATGCAGATGAGTCTTGCCTTCAGCCAGAAAATTGTGTTCCAATTAAGCCTTGGAAGCTTGAATCAGATGATACTGCACTTGTGGATCTTATTCCATTTCTTGAATGTAAGTGAACTACCATGATACTTTCTCCTTGTAATTTTGCTAATAGATGCATTACTTGTGCTTATGTTGATTTTCCTAATTTGAATCCACCTCTGGGAGTGAAAACATTTATTGATTTGACCTTTGGCTTATACAGATGTGGCCCGCCACAGACCTGCTGATATAAGACCAGTTCTAGCCTCTTATCAAGGACGGGACATTGCTAAGGAATTTATTGAGCGGTCGAAAGAGCATCAGAGGTAATATCTTTTCCATTCTATGTTTGCTTACTTCAAGCAGCTATGAAGTTTGCAGTTGACCATTTTTGGTCTTCATATCCCTTAGCTTCATTCTTTATACCACTAAAAATCCCATACTGGTTATTATTTCAAAAGACCGCTTATGAGAAGGGCCATATACATCTTTGTCTCTGTGTTACATGGACAATTAACAATTATTGCCTGTAGCTCTGTGGCCTTGGACTATTTACAGTAAGTTTGTGGTATCTTATTAATAAGGATAATATCAATGTCTCTGATATGCCAACTTTCTTCAGTTTGCTGATATTGACCAGCTTCATCTGCAGTTTCTGCAACACAGCTTTTGATTTCTGCTTAATGATTGGGTGACATGTATCTGCAAATTACCCATGTGCCCGATCTATCTACCAGTATCATTTATGCTTTGGAGGTGCAGTACATAGAGTGCATTAAGACACGTCAATAGCTTAATTCTTGCTCTGTTGATTGGTACTATGTTTGGGAGTCTGTCTGGAGCTTGAATTGTGCCTATGCATGAATGATCCCAAAATACAAATGGTGTAGGTTAAAGTGGTGCTCTCTTTTTATTTCCCCCAATCATTTTCCCTTGCTTTGTTGAGGGCTCTATTCATGTTTAGGATTGTAAGGTTGGTGGATTGCTAACCATCAGATTTTTATTTATAAATATTTTGCTTTTGATGTTTGAAAACTTTATTGGCCTTCCAGAAAACCGCCTTTTAAGTTGTATGGTTAAGGTGATTTCATGGTCCAGTAATGAACTGGGCTGATTAGATTAGGAGAGGTGGGGATTGATGCAGGTTATTTGATTGGTGGTTAAAATTTATTCATTAATTTTTGTGCATCAGTTGAATGAGAGCTGCTGTAATATTTTATTATTTATGCTGCTTGACATTTTGTGTTGCTGTGTCAATAATGCAGGCGGATGCAAGAACAGAAGCAGCATGGCCATTTTTGGCGACGTTAAGGAAGAAGAGGAATAGCTGAGTTACGAAGAATTTTATTCCATGGGCAAGTGGGGCAAATAATTTTTATTTTATCTGATGATTTGGATCTTCTTTTCTTGCAATTCCTAGGGATGTTCAGCTTGAGAGAGGGTTCTGACAGCTCATTTTGATCATGGTGCCATATCCTTATTTCGCCTATTGATAATTTACTAATAGGACGAAAAGAGGGGTCATTCTTTTGGGAAGGTCTTATTGTCTTGTTGCTCCTTGTATGTTGGGATGAATTTTGACTGGAGTTCTTTACAAATTGCCTTTCAGAAAAATTTTCCAGAAGTTATAACTGATGATTTGTTTGCCATACAATCTCCATTTCTTGAGGTACAAAGGTGCAGTATTGAGATTGACTTAGATGCTACGGATGATTTGTAGCAATAAAAAATTCAATTTCTTGAGGTACTAAGGTGCAGTATTGAGATTGACTTGTAGTTGGCCACAATCGCACACACCCCAAACAAAAAGGTTATGAATTGTGGTAAGCATGAATTTAGTGGTGAGTTTGTCAGTCCCAGATCATTCTCAATACAGTGTTGGTTAATCAGGGATAGTTGTAATAGTTTAACTTATGCTTATTGGCAAGCCTCATGAACCACAATTGAAGGGTGGTCGGTCGACAGCCTTTTTTTGTTGCAGGTCCTTGTATTGTTTGTCCAGAGGAGACAGTACCTTGGTGCTGGTTGGATGCTGTAGAAGGATCTGCTACCTGACCCACGCAACTTGTAATTGGATTCTGAAGACTAACCAATGGCTCTCCTGAAACGAGGAAATTGGTGCGTGCAGGAATGAGAAAACAGTCACCAACACAGTTAAGTAGAGCCGGAAGTGGTCTTCCCAGGGTGGTGTTCCTATCAACTACCACGGTATCTTTGACCTTCACTTCAGAAGAATGGATAATTGGAGAATAGTGCAATCCCCCCCCCCCCCCCCAATTCCCCTCCCCCTTACGCCTCTCAGGCTCTCTATCAATCCTGTTTTCAGCTCACAGTAGTTATTGGGTTGGACACTTCCTAGACTAACTGCCAAAAAAACTGCACAGAAATTATATTGGGTACCCACTTCGGATCTGCTGGATTTTGATAGTAGGAAGGTATGCTTGTCTCATATCTTACAGGTCACAATGGACCTAACTAGTAAGATCTATAAAAGCTGTGGCCTGTGTCGGGGTGGAGGAGATTTCCACGTTTGCAGTGAAGCAACAACAGAATAAGCATTGGTCTTAGTCGTGGATGTAGATAAGCTCCTATGGCTAATCAACCAGATCGCAGTATAAGGGGAAGAGATTTCCCCCCTTTCTCAAAAAACCAAAAAAAGTACCTCTATTAATTTTGAATTACTGTTTTGGCTTCAATCTATGCATACCGTCACAGATTCTCCTCCGAACTCGCACAGCCCCTGAATCATATCCTCAATCTTTTTTGTTGACTTGTTAATTGTTAGCATGTTATTGTAATCTGACCCTTAACAGCCAATTCTAAGAAATACAATCAAACAATTAATTTTCCGATTTATCGGCTATGCACGATCTACTGCATGGTAAGAAAGGGCAAGAGTTCAGTGGGAGAGCTTGGCCCGTATGCAGAGGGTTCGGTGACATCAACAGGGTGATCATTATTGCCATTCATGGGGGTAGGCTGGTCATTTAGTCCCCCGCCCTGCCTTTCTCCCTCTCTGTCTCGGCGTAGCACACACTCCCCTTCTCTTCATCCCCCCCCCCCCCCAAAAAAAATAAAATACTTATTTCCGAGAGGAAATTAGAGAGAGTAACATGGGTTACTACGACTAGAATCCACTAACTGCACATCCACAGCCATTCAGTCAGTGATAACAAAAGCTGAATCATCTAATTCATTCCAAGTACAGTCGTGAGCCAAGGAAAGAATGCTGGCAGTTTATCAGCAACTTATTTTTCAAGGTCCAAAATTTCTTACAACCAAGTTTGTGAGACAAATCTGTAAGAAAAGCAATTGGAATTCCACTCCCAAACTGAGTCTTCAGCCTACAGCCTACAGCCTATTAGAGGTGTGAAGTGGCTTTTCTACTCCAAATACCTGTCCCATAGTTGCTTTCAGACAAACAGTTAAATCTTTCGAGTAACTGTTTTGAAGATCTAAATCGCAATAAAGGTGCACTGGTCCTAATTTCAAGTCAGCGCATAAATTAAGAAATGTTAAGCAAATCCCATGGATACTAAACCTCCAGGTGAAAAGCCCTCTCCAAGCAAAACGTCACAATTATGGGCCCTGTAAAGTCCCCAATAGCACAGCCTGTAGGAAAGGCACACAACTTGATTTGTTAGCCAATTAGAAAAACCAAAAATTTGAATCAAAACTTGATACAGGATGGGAACCGCAGAATGGCTACAACAGATAAATAAAAGCATCACCCCTCAACCCACCCCCCAACGGATCCAGATCTCCTATGGCCCAGCTGCCCGTAGCAGCTTATGCGACGTGACAGGGCCGCACGTGCAATGACCACCTTACCCCCGCTCAGGCAAGACACTGGGTAGGGGGTAAGGCGGTCATTGCGCACGCGGCCCAGTCTGCACCGCACAGGCTGCTACGGGCAGCTCCGTAGACGATCTCTATTGCCCCCCAACAGGGAGGAGAGAATGGTGAAAGGAATCCAAGGATATGAACCTCGGGACCAGCTTGTGTTGGGTCCAGCAGTAAAAGCAATGATTGGCCCTGGGTTTAACAACTCAGAGAGCAACCCAAAACCAAACCCCACTTTTATTACTAAAATAAGGAACATAACCTGAACCTGAAAATTGGAGACCTCAGAAAAGTTAGGATGTCACATCCAATGATAGGAACTATTAAACTGGTTAACCAGACCACAGTGGCGAGAACCACGTGCACTGGATATGCCCTTTTAGGGCTCCCACACTCCTTTCCATGCGAAAACAGTCTGAACATTGTTAAATGGGAAACATAAGAGTCAAAACATAATGCAATCTGCTTACCAATCCATTGCCCTGCTGAAGGATGGAAAAGGGCACCAATCCCACCTCCAATAGAAGCAAAGACCAAGGCTGACCCACACCTTATAGTTGCACCTGAAACTTTCTTCCCAAGAACCCGTATTTGTTCACGTTTAGCAACCTGATCAACCTCTTCATCATTGGCAATACGAGAGAAGCACCGGTATATCTCAATTCCAACTTGGACAAACCATGATGCTAAGACTCCCAGCAAGTGACCTGATAAACCGAACCAGAGGAGGTGTCAGGCATCCAGCACAGTGATTAGAGTGAACATCATTTCGAATGTAAGAGTTTGACCTCTAAAAGTAGTTCTACTGACGCTGTAGAAGTAAACAAAAGTAGGCATCCCCCTTCCGGCCTTGCGCTTTGCAGATTTTGGAGCATCTAATACACGTAAATCCAATATCAGTTGACTATTAGCAATGACCGATAGAACAAAAATAACACATGAACAACAACATAGCAACAAAAGATTTGGAAAATATCTGGGAACGAAGGCTATACACAGTCACCTGACACATCAGTTTTTTATCAACTAGCAATCAGTGCAATGTGAAACCACGACGACGGTCTATACTATAATAACATCAATAGCTGTGATTTCATTTATCCTACTTTTGCCCCTTTTAAGACTCACAGTTGCAGAGGGAGTACCTTTCAGAAGTTTCCATGCCATCCGCTCTGACACATAATGCACAGCAAGTCTTTCCAGCAACCGCCTCGTTGTTACAACTGTAGTCTGCATTCAAATTCCCTTCAAGACTTAGGCTAAGGATCAAACTAACAATGAGGAAACATATATTAAGAATTCCTTTATATTTCCGAGGACATAGAACAGAAGGCTAATAGCCAAAGATTACTACATACTAAACAATATAAACAAACATGCCAAACAAAATCTTTTAAAACGCAATAAGAATGATGCTAGACTAATAAATACTTCTCCGAAAGAGAAAACAAATGTGGTAGCCAATGATCAATACAACTTAACTCAACTCAGCCTTATCCCACCTAAATGGGGTCAGAGACATGGATCAGTTTTATGCAATCAACTCTATTCAAAGCCATACTTATTTCTAGTCCCAAGTTATGCATGTCTCTCCTCACCACTTCTCGTAGAGTCATTTTAGGTCTACACCTGCCTCTCTTAGCTCCTTCAATCTGAATCAAATCATCCCTCAGTACTGTCGCATTCAAAGGCCTTGCATATATGCCCATGCCACCTCAAACGACTCTCTCGCAATTTATCATGTATCGAAACTACTCCTAAATCAGCTCTTATTTGTTCATTTCTTATTTTATCTTTTCTAATTTTACCACCCATTTATCTCAACATCCTTAAGTCAGCTACACTAAGTATGTTTACATGTTGTTTCTTCATTCCCAACATTCAGCTCAATACATCATTGCTGGTCGTATAACTATCCTATAAAATTTTCCTTCGAATTTTAAAGAAATACGGCGATCACACAACACTCCGGACACATCCTTCCACTTCATCCACCCTATTCTAATTCTTTCTTTATCTATGACTGAACCTAGGTACATAAATTTTCACTTTGTGGTATCTCTCTATCATCAATTTTCACCACCCCACTTTCAGTCTTATTTTTGTTAAAGTCACACACCATATACTCTGTTTTTTGTTCTACTTAATATCTTTTAATTCCAAGGTTGGATGATACGGAACGATAACATGTAGGGCAGATTATTGAACAAAACTACGCAGGACAGAATCACAGTAAAACCAGAATATATAAACTATGATATCTCAGAATGGGTCTGAGATTTGAATCGAATAGAACAGTAGGCAACAGGAATTAGAAACTTAAAAAGGACAGAATTTAGAAGAAAAAAAAAAAGGGGAAAAGGTTGGGCATACCACCAGTATACCACAAGCTAGCGCCTATCTTGAAATGACTTCCCTGCCCATCCTGTATGATGCCCCGCCTTGCACCCCCATTGGCGCCACTCCCTAGCTTACCGCACAGGGACGGTGTGCCAATCCTGGTTGAAGGTAAGGCCTAAGGAGGAGAATATTAGGTCAAAGTTTGAGCCTTAACGAAGTGCTGGATTGGGAGTACGACAAAGTTGCTGTTAGAATATGGCAAATCAGAAAACTGTAGGAGTGGAGAAACAGAAAATAAATCTGCAGAAATAGTAACAAACAGATATATGATAAATATAAGAGAAAACATAAGAAGGAATAGATATTACCAATAGATGACCAAGATAGTAAAGAAGGAGGTTGCTGGAAATCAACAGAACAGCAAGGTAGAAGAAAGAGAAAGAGAAGATGGGAGAAGGGTAGGGAGGATATGACTTGGTATCACCACCAAGCTTATTAGGTCAGCTTCACCACCAAGGACCTTTGCAACTGAATTACCACAGTAGCTACACTTACAAGAGCAATTTTTTAAATAGCCAAAATAGTGTGCATCATGCCTATCTCCTTTATTTATATGCTCCAATAACAAGATATAAGCAATGGTCATCCTACCATGCATGGGGTTACTTGGTTGCTAAGCCACTACAATAAATAGAAACTTTCTAAAAACAGAAGTGAGATTCTTAGTTGCCACTGCGACAATAAGTCTATTATATAGATGAAAACTAAGCATAATAGGAACTAAAACACTTTAGAAACCAATTTAGCTTGTAGCAACACCCATGTGGCAGTCACATGGACCAAAGAAATCCTCCAACCAAGCTGGTCAATGGCTACTCAAAAGTTATCTCATGGGCTTAAGTGATAATTAGCATATGGGCCATATATGGACCTGACTTGCAACTTAAGTTATGGTCTATCGTGAGCTCAACTTAAGTTATGGCCTATCATGAGCTAGTTAAAACACTTCAGTCGTTGGGCCCAAGTGTGGGTGATGTAAATCGAAATATGAAGAAAAAAAGACCAAAACACTGTTCGTTACTGTTTGTGTGAACAGTGTCACAGCCCATATTTGCCTTATGTGGGGATGCTTTTTAAAAGATCTTGTGGGCCCATCAAGTGGAGAAAGATCTTATCCTAATGCTGCCAAAGTTTAGTTTTTATTTTTGTTTCCTTGTTTGTTTAGAAGGCTGGATCCTATAAAGCCTTAGTAGTTTCTATTTTCCATTAGTTTCTATTTTGTAAGCTTGCCTAAGCTATAAAATAGGCAC
Source organism: Telopea speciosissima (assembly GCF_018873765.1). Lineage (NCBI taxonomy): Eukaryota > Viridiplantae > Streptophyta > Magnoliopsida > Proteales > Proteaceae > Telopea > Telopea speciosissima. The sequence goes on along the minus strand of NC_057925.1, from coordinate 48,323,353 downwards.
CCATTGTAAGAAAGAGTCACCAATTGATTAATGAACTTTACAAGCAATGCTTTCCTCTAATGCTGAGAAAGAATTTGCCTTTCAACAGCTGAGATAGCTGGGGGTGAGGGACCCAAGGCTGAGATAGCCTATCCCCCCCCCCCCACCCCTCTCCTATCCCTATCCCCCTTTCTATATATCCTTCTATTTTCTATTTTTTGTTCTTCCAATTGACCCCTACTGTTGCTGCCATCTTGTGACTGGTATAAACTAATGCTGGAGAACTCTTTGAAGACTTGAATCAATCCACAATCATCACCAAGTACTGCTGCTAATGTTTACAGAATCAAGTGAAGGACTGCTGCACCCTGCGATCTCAGTTCTGCCTAGAATCTGCCGCAAACTTCAGACATGAATACCTTCACAAATAGCCATTAGAATTGGCTGATATTTGGAGCACAAACCACCCTTGCCTAGGCCTTCACTCAACCCTACTTTGGAGCCATTCCTGCGGCTGGTCTGCTCAGATTTGATTACTTTCTAATTTCAGCCTTTTATTTTTTCTATTTTAGTGTTCTAATGCAACTATTATCGATCCTACTGTAGAGTGGTTCTTAGTTGAACTCCTACATTATTTGGTATCAAAGCCATGGAAGAGGGGAATTCTAAGAACCCTAACCATGCTCTGATAAATGCTAGTGATGATCTTTTATTAGCTGTACAACAGTTGGTTGAAGGAGTTGCTTCTTTGAAGAGAGAAGTTCAAGAGCTAAAAGCTGATTTTTGTCCTGGTTACCGTCCACCTCCTACAAATGCTACTATGACACTGCAAGCAATTCTGCAGATGTTAGACAAACAGCTCAATGGTCCTACTAAGGAGGCCTATGTCGAAGTCGTCAAGGAAGAGACAGCCGAGATGATTATGGTTCCCCAACAAGAAGAAACCATTGAGGAGGCTATGAATGACAAGGAAAACTTAGAGAGCTTAAGTTTAAAGCAAAGAAGGTCGAAGAAACATTCGTGGACAACCCCATGGACACGACTGATGATGTGGAAGTTGAACACGTGGAATTTGTTATTCCACCAAAGTACTTTGAAGAACGAACTCCAAACCTTTTGGATTACATTCGTATCTTCAAAGCACTACCTGAATCCTGCTATGGATTGAAGACAAACGTGCACAACACGAAGATTGGTCCTACACTTGTTAAAATTCGAGGTCGAATTTCTTTTAAGTGGGGTAGAGTTGATGTAGATCGAAATATGAAGAAAAAAAGACCAAAACATTGTTCATGTTACTGTTCACGTGAACAATGTCACAGCCCATATTTGCCTTGTGTGGGGGGATGCTTTTTAGAAGATCCTGTGGGCCCATCAAGTGGAGAAAGATCTTATCCTAATGCTGCCAAAGTTAATTTTCTATTTTCAGTTTTAGAAAGTTTATTTTATTTCATTTAGGTAGCTTCTAATTTTTGTTAGTTTCTATTTTTGTTTCCTTGTTTGTTTAGAAGGCTGGATTCTTTAAAGCCTTAGTAGTTCCAATTTCTTACTTTTCTATTTTGTAAGCTTACCGAAACAACAAAATTGGCACCCGAGTCACCAATTGATTAATGAAATTTACAAGCACAATTCTGAGAAAGAATTTGCCTTTCAACAGCTGAGATAGCTGTGGGTGAGAGACCCAATGCTGAGATAACCTACCACCAACCCCCTTCCAATTCTGAGAAAGAATTTGCCTTTCAACAGCTGAGATAGCTATGGGTGAGAGACTCAATGTTGAGATAGCCTACCCCCCCCCCTCCTATCCCTATCCCCCTTTCTATCTATCCTTCTATTTTCTTTTTTTTTTAGTTCTTCCAATCGACCCCTACTGTTGCTGCCATCTTGTGAGTTGTGACTGCAATAAACTGCAGCTGGAGAACTCTTTGAAGACTTGAATCAATCCACAATCATCACCAAGTACTGCTGCTGCTGTTTACACAATCAAGTGAAGGACTGCTGCACCTGCGATCTCAGTTCTGCCCAGAATCTGCTGCAAACTTCAGACTTGAATTAACTTCACAACCAGCCATTAGAATTGGCTGATACTTGGAGCACAAACCACCCTTGCCTAGGCCTTCACTCGATCCTACTTTGGAGCCATTCCTGCTGCTGGTTTGGTCCTTATTCACTAAGTTACTAATTCTGATTTAGTTTCTATTTTGGTGTTCTACTGTAACTATTATCGATCCTACTGTGAGTGGTTCTTAGTTGAACTCCTTCTACATTAGTGGGTCTGTTTGTGGCCTTTATTCCTCTTTGTATATGCACCCTTAAGTCTACATCATTGATCTCCATAATTCCCACTATGTATTTATCCCTACTTTTGTTTCGTCCACCAAAACAATATCAATAACAAAATTTTTACACCAAGGGTTCTGGTCTTGGATGCCTCTAGTCAGCTCATCTATGATTGGTTCAAACAAATACGAGCTTAGAGTTGATCCTTGATGTAATTTGATTGTAACTGGGAATTCACTACTCCCCTCCCCCCCCCCCCAAAACTGTCCTTGCACAAGTCACTACACCATTATATATATCTTTAACTATGCCCACATACTTAATCAAAGCACTTTTCCTCTAAAACTTGCCAAATTAACTCTCTAGGGACTCTCTCATAAGATTTATTTATGTCAATAAAAAAGATATGGAGTACTTTCTTACATTTTCTAAATCTTTGAAGTACTCTCTCAAGCAAATAAATAGCTTTTGTGGTTGATCTTCCTGGCATAAAACCAAATTAGTTATCCAATTTATTAGTTTCTTGTCTCAGACAGGTTTCAATTACTCTCTCCCCTAATTTAATATTACAGATTTGAATAACACCTCTATTTTTATAAATTGGAACCACAATACTTCTCCTTCATTCGTCTGGCATTTTTCTTGTGCTCATGATCTTATTAAACAACTTAGCTAGCCAAGTTATTCCACTAATTCCTATGCTCTTTCACGCCTCTACCAAAGTACCATCTAGACCTGCTTAACCTATTTTCATCCTCTTTAAAGCTTCTTTTACTTCAGACACCCTAATTTTCGGTATATATCTAAGATTTTTGGTTTCTTGATGGTTATTACAACCTTTTAAAACACTATGACTTGTATTGTTTTCATTTAGTAAGTTGTAGAAATAAATTTTCCATCTCTCTTTAATCTCATTATTTATAAATACATTACCATCTTCACTTTTATAGATATCTTCCGCCCCCCCCCCCCCCCCTCCTTTGTGCCTAATTGATATAGAGATCCTCATATTTCTTAGTCTTTGCCTTCCCTAACATTTTAAATTAGATTCATAACCTTAATGGCTGCTTGAACTTTTCATTATTCCACCACCAAATTTCCTTAGATGAATGTCGTTTTCCTTTAGATTCGCCTAAACCTTCTTTAGATACATTCTTAATATAAGTAGCCATCTTGTTCCACATCATATTAGTCTCCATTGAAATCCCACCTTTCATGTGTTACTAATTTATCAGTAAATGTCTTCAAGTTTTCTCCTTTTAAGTTCTACCAGCTTATCCTAGGACAAATAATCTAACATTTTTTAAAATTGAGCATTTTAAAACACATATCCATGACCATTAACCTATGTTGCGTGGTTAAGCTCTCCCTTGGTACAACCTTACAATCTTTACATAATAACCTATCAACCTTCTAGTTAGAAAGAAGCCTATTTTACCGAATTTTGAAGGTTATTAAATATGCTCTCTTTTAAAAGCATGTGCCGATTATTGATAAATCATAAGCCACAACAAATTCTGAAACTAAAGTTCCCTCCTCATTCCTATCTCATAAACCATATTCTCTATGAATTATTTCATAACGTCTACTATCTCTTCCAACACATCCATTTAAATCTCCCCCTATAATAATCTTTTCTCCTTGACTAATTCCTTGAACTAATCTATCCATGTGTTCCCAAAATTGTTTCTAGTATTTTGCTCTAATCCGATTTGTAGTGCATAAGCACTAATTATATTGATTACCTCTTTTCCTAACTCGGTAAGGTTGCTCCATTGCGACCTAGTGGTTGCGGGTTCGAGTTTGGAAACAGCCTCTCCATGAAGTCGGGGTAAGGCTGCATATATTTTGACCCTCCCCAGACCCCGCAATAGCGGGAGCCTCATGCACTGGGTACGCCCTTTTACCTCTTTTCCTAACACAAGTTTGATGGATATTATCCTATCACCAATTCTTTTAACATATAGAACATCATTTTTAAAATATTCATCTACTACTATTCTCACCCCACTTTTATTATTTTGATCCCCAGTATACCAAAGTTTATAATGATCTAATTCCTTAGCCTTTTTACCCTTCTATCTAGTCTAATTTATACAAGCTATCTTAATTCTTCTTCTCACTATATCTATCAATTCAAAATCCTTCCCATTAAAGTTCCCATTTTCCAAGAAGCTAATCTAATCCTACGCTTTTGGATTAGTTTCTTTACTTGCACTTGTCCATGGTGCAAGAACCCTTGCCCACTTGTCACCACAACCAGCAACAAAGCAGTGTGTCGCTTACAAGGGATGCGCTAGCTAAGCCTTGCTCACTATCCACTACACCAGGGTTATAATGCAATGTGTTGCTTGTGGGGGGACACCCTAGCACATGGTTGAAAATAAAAAATCCCAGAATCCATGCAAAAGGGTTTGGTTAAAGTTTTTACAATGCCGGCTGCCGACCTGACGCACCAATCCTCCTTTATTTGGGCTTGGAACAGGGAGTTAATGATCAATGAACCTCTAAATTCATGGTCATCTTTGTAAAACAAATTTTAAACAGAAGAAGCATGATAAATTCCCCCACCAATTAAAGAACTAAGAGTGAGGGAGAAGGTTGGATTAAATGCTTACTAAAAGACAACGGTCAGTATAATTATTGAAATCTGAAAGTTATTGGAAATAGTTTTAGGGCAAAGCACAGCAGAGAATGATTGATGAGATCTCAAGAGAGATAATATCAACAGGTTAGTCATAAATACAAAATAAATCTAACCTCTATGATGTGTAGACACAGACAAAGCAAACCCTGATCCAGAATGGTGACACACCTTTATAAATATAATCTATTACGTGTGATTGGCATGTATTTGAATTTCTCCAGGTAGGTAATCCAAGCTACAATGGGAAAGGGGTCCTTCCAAAAAGTGGAAGGCAACATAACAATGAACTTATTTGATGCTTACATTATGGAATAGTAACTTCTATCCCCTTGCCTCTTCATATGTCAGATAATATTATATTACGTAGGTAAAAAGGTAAGTAAAGCTAAGGGCAAACATGATGGGAAACATAAATAAAAATAGGGTAACGGTTTCCTGGTCTGCCCTCAGTTACTGCCACATAGCAGGTCAGATGACGCAGAAATTTTGTTCACATGTACAACCCAAGGATCCCTGCTCACATGGCAAGTTTCACCAAATGGAGTTAACAAAATGGAAATAAAGCATTTCAAAATTCAGGACTATTGGAGAGGGTGCATAACATACATTGGAGGGTACATGATTGAATTTGGGGCTGAAGGATGACACATGGACCTATTCATGTCATTTCCTAAATATCCAACGGTCAGAATAGCTACATCACCCTTCCACATGACAACAAGGTGCACAGACCAGGTAAAGTTATATTTGTGTGTCAGACTAGGAAAACATTCACTAAATAAGGTGTATTTTAGTGCAAATAAATAAACAGTGTCAAAAAGGACACAATCAACAAAAATTTAGAACTGAAAGGAAACATCCAAGTATGACTGTGTTAAGCTGGCTTAAAGTCAAAACATGCATAAGTGCCAGCTAGCGCAGCTGGTAATGACCTAGGCCTATTGTTGCCAGGTCCTGGGATCAAATCCTGCCTTCACCTGGGCGGTTGTGTAGGAAAAGGGAGGGTAAGGTTTGCACGACAAGTATGGACATGCAAGAAATCCAACAGTGAAAATGTCCAACAAATAATAGACAAGCCTTTTAGATTTCAGCAGGAATCTGAATCTTTCTCCTTCCAGTGAGAATAGAGTTACTCATCGGTTTACCTTTTCCCAATTCTAATTATATGTGATTGAACCAGTTAAGACAGGATCCACCATCACTGAGACAGGTCCGATGCCCGTGCTAAGTCTGGTGAAATCTTTGGATGACAGAAGTTGGTTCATGAGTTGTTAGTTAGGCCAACAGCCACAAGACTTGGACAACCAAAAATGTGGTTCCCCAGAGTTTTATCTATTCAATGCTTCTCATGTCAGTAGATTCAAGCCCTTCGCAATTTTCCTTTTTCCCAACTCAAATTTGCTAATTATAAGGAATGAAAATATCCTGGAACAGGATGAGTTAGCAAAGTGGCAATTTGACATTGATTAAACCAGATAAATCTTTGTGACAAATATGGAAGAAATTGGTAAATACTTACCTCACGAATTATTTGCTTGATGGATTTTTTAAAGGGAACAACCAAATCAATATGCTGCTCTTCTGAGGAGTCCTGTAAGAAATCATCATCGTCCTCGTTTATGTTCGAACGTGGCTCCAAAAGAGGCAAATAAAACATTAAGAAGGACCTCAAGGATGTCATTGCAAAAGACCTCAGTCCAAAAGCTGAGAATAAAGGCTTCAATTCTATTGGGTATTCCTTGGTATTGTATTTGATAGAACCATGCTGAAAGATATTTGCAGAAGCACTTCGTAAATTAGAAATGTAATCTTCAGCCCATTCTGCACCAGCATCAGAAAAAGCAACTGATATCCCTCCATCACTGAAACATACCAGGACAACAAACAGTAAGGTCTTTTCAAAGGAATGGTAAATATCGAGACACTAAATCACAATTGTTGTTTAAAGAGCAGAGCAGTTGATGCAGTAGTGCTATCATGACTGGACCAACATAACCTGATCTGGAAGCCCAGACCAAGGCGAAACCAGCCCAATCTTGGTTTTTGGTCCAATAAGGGTTGGTAGAGTTTATTTAGTTAATTGGGGATATTTTTGTAATTGCCTTTTATTTTATATTGGAGAGAGCTGTGTAGGGAATTAGATTTAGATGTTAATTTTCTATTTTGAGAGAAGTTGTTTTAGTAGTTCCTATAGGAGTCTATTCTTTATCTTTATATAGTTGCATGTAACCTGCGTTGGAAGACAGTGAATAAGAATATTGGAAATTTTCTACTGCCGTGGGTTACCGTTTCCCTGTTCTCTTCCACTCTCCAGTGTGATTCATTCCCTCTCCGGTAAGCTCTTATCTTACCTTCCTATTTCCTTTATTTCTTCTTTCTCTGTTCCCTTATTCTTCTATTCTTTTCTCAGTTCTGTACCTGCACTAAACTGTGTTCACTAGAAACCTAGTCGATCTCTTTCATGCTTTGATCTCCCAATCCCAAACTTGGGAGGGTCAGCTGACACCCTTGGGCGACCCCTTCTTGCCGAACTTCAGTTTGAGAACCTGCTGGACTGGGAAGTTACTGTCAAGTTCAGATATGGGTTTTCCTTTCTACCACCAGACCAGATTGCAGCATAAAAAAAGCTATTTAATCCGTGATTTGGGGACTGTTACAGCATGTTCTAACTTCTAAGAGAGTAATGAGTTAAGGTTTAATTCCTGAGTTTCAACCGGAATAGATTAGTATCGAGAGAGTAATGTAGTCCTAGGTGGATAGGAGACCAACTAGGAACCAGTACTACAGGATCTTCTATGAACAGGCAGTCCGATTGGGGCAGAATAAGGATTTAGGTCAAAATTAGGGTTAGGGTTAGGGTTAGGGTTAGGGTTTGAGGGTATGGTTATGCTAGGCAGGTGTAGGGGAGTCTATCAATGAAGGTCCAGTGATGGTTTGATGAGCAGAAGTGTGTAATATTGAATGGCAGCAAGTTAGGGTTTCGGGTTTTTGAAAAGAGTGAAGTGAGAGAATCTAGGGTTTATAGTGGGAAATTGGGAGGGAGCTTTGGATCGAGTTCTCCAGGGGTAGAGATGAGCACTCTGCCAGAGTAAGGAAGGGTTTTAATGGCTGGAATTATGGGCCGGAATTATGTGGACAGGAATTTAGGGTTTTGGGGGTTTAAAGGAGGTTAAAGGCATCTAGGGTTTTGAGGGCCGGGTGGGGCAGAGGTATGGATTGAGTGGAGGGGGTATGTTGGTGATGCTGTGGTTTGAATTTGATATAATTCTGATGGAGGGTTAGGTCTGGACAGCATTTAGAGTGTGGGAAACAGTAAAAACTAACTGGGGAAGGTTAGGGTTGGGCTGTAGAGGATGAGAAGAAGACGTAAGGGGATGGGGATGTTGTCACAATTACTTGCAGTAGCAGAGATCAATCGGCAGCAGCAGAACCTTGAATAAAAATTGAATCTTGCAAAGGAGAGCTTGTACGAACCACCTGGGCTTCCCACCGCAAGGTGTCGATTGGATCAAACACCAATCCCACCTGCTTTAATCAGACACAAAGCAATCTTCACAGTGAAAGAGAAGCAGCAGCAGCTTGCACAAGCATAATTTTAATTTCAAAGTGGAGAGTAATGAGCTCCACAAATTCTATTAATTTAAATAGGGCTCAACAGCCTTACACCTACTCAACCTAGGAATCTAACCACCCCTAGCCGACTTAACTTGACTAGTCCACACTCTCTCTAAATCGTGGAAGTGTGGTGTGGACCCAAAAAAAAAAAAATTTACATAATAAATAAAAGGGGGTGACTCAGGTCACTTAAATTGAACCACTGGTTCAACCACGTTGGCCGGTTCAATTTAAAAACATAAAAAATCCTGGGAAACAAAAAAACTATTGGACCACTACTACTACTTCTACTTGGGCAACTTCTTGTTCTTCTTTCTTCTTGCGGATGTAGTGCTTCAGCTCTGCATCAGGGAGCTTTATCAATTGGAATCGATAGACGTTGCCGCTGGTTGCCTTTATTGAGGGGTTGAAGATAACCTCTTTCGTAATTAGCACATAATCCCTTATTTCATGAAACAAAAACCACAGATTCTTGAGCTCTTCTACACTTCTATTGGGACCTCATCTGGACCTTGTGTCTTGCCTACTTTCATCCTCCTTAAAGCTTCTTTTACTTCAGACACCCTAATTTTTCGTATATATCTACGACATGTGGTGTTTTGATGGGTAATGCAATCTTCCATGACACTATTACTAGTAGTGTTTCCATTTAGTAGGCTGCAAAAATAATCTTTCCCCGTCTACTTAATGTCCTCATCCCTTATTAGTACTTTACCAACTTTATTTTTTATACATCTAACATGGTCGAGATCTCTACTCTTCCTTTCCCACATTTTAGCTATCTTATAAATAACTTCTTCCCCTTCCTTTGTGCTCAGATTGTTATGAAGATCTTCATATTTCTTCACCCATGCTTTTCCCACATTCTTCTTGGCTTCATTTCTGGCAAATTTATACCTTTGTAGATCATCTACATCCTTAGTCCTTTGTCATGACATAAAACTAGTTTTCTTAGTCTTAATGGTTGCTTGAACCTCATAAGCCCAGCACCAAATCTCCTTAGAGGAATGACATTTTCTTTTTGATTCGCCTAAAACATCTTCAGCATCCTTCTTAATACAAATAGTCATCTCATTCCACATCGTATTAGTGTCTCCCTTAAAGTCCCACTTTCCTTGTTTGACCACTTTATCACTAAATGATTCCAAATATTTCCTTTTAAGCTCTACCACCTTATCCTTGGGAAAATAAGCCCACCTTTCTTACGATTCTGCGTAGTGAGGCACATATCCATGACCAGTAACCTATGATGTGTTGTTAGGCCCTCCCTAGGTATAACCTTACAGTCCTTACATAATAATCTATTGGACCTTCTAGTTAGGAAGAAATCTATTTGGCTACCATGATGCCCACTTTTGAAGGTAATTAAATGCTTCTCTCTCTTTTCAAAATAAGTGTTTATAATGGATAAATCATAAACCACAACAAAATCAAAAAAAATGAGATCACCTCCTCTCCTCTCTCCAAATCCTTATCCTCCATGTACACCGTCATAGCCTCTACGATCTTTCCCAACATGTCCATTCAGATATAATAATCCTTTCTCCTTGACTAAAACCTTGCACTAATCCATCCATTGCTCCCAAAATTGTAACTTACTACTTTCATCCAACCCTACTTGAGGTGCATAAGCGCTAATTATATTGATGACCTATTTCTCTAACACACAAAAAAGGGCATACCTAGTGCACGAGGTTAGGTTCCCACCATTGCGGGGTCTGGGGAGGGTCATAATGTACACAGCCTTACCCCTGCTTCGCAGAGAGGCTCTTTCCCGAATCGAACCCCCGACCACTAGGTCGCAATGAAGCAACCTTACCGTTGCACCAAGGTCCGCCCTCAAACCTCTTTCTCCAACACAAGTTTGATGGATAAAATCCTATCTCCGAATCTTTTGACATCCACCACATCATTCTTTAAATATTTATCCACTACTATGTCCACTCCATTTCTATTACTTTATCCCCCATATAACAAAGTTTAAAGTCGTCCAACTCCTTAGCTTTTTTACCCTTCCGTCTAGTCTCTTGAATACAAGCTATGTTAATCCTCCTCCTCCTCATAACATCTATCAATTTTAGACTCTTACCTATTAAAGATCCAATGTTCCAAGCTGCTAATCTAATCCTACGCTTTTGGACTAGCTTCTTTACCAATACTCGGCCATGGTGCGAGAACCCTTGCCTATTATCACCACATTTGGGTGCCAACGCAGCTCGTCGCTTATAGGAGACGCACTAGCTAACACTTGCACCCTTCCTCCCTTTACTATAAATTCCAAAAAAACCCTCTCTTCAAGTTTAATTAGCAATTGGTCTTAACTGTTATTTGCCTCTTCCAAAAGGGTCCTATATTGTTCCAGAATTACAATATTGCCATTATCCTTGATTAATTGAGTACTATCATATGACCCAAAATTAGGGCTTTGAAACCTGGGATTGCAAATAAATGTCAATTAGTAATATAGGTCCCCCCCCCCCCAAAGAAAAAAAAATACATCAAGGCCTACTCTGCTACTCCCAACATAGAAAGAAGCAAGGCCGACATGACAAGGATCACTGTGTCAATCTTCGAGGAGAACAGCCAACCATTGCATGTGATGTCATCCATCCATAAAGGAATGAAATCAATCTTATACATTTCAGTAGTGGGATATTTCCTTTCTATGGTACAGAGTTAACCATTCCAAGTGACACTAGCTGGAAATTTGAAAAGAGATTTTTATAGTAAAACCATTTCATAGGTATAGCTGCTATATCTATTTGAAGGGGCAATTCTATCCCAATAGTTCTTCTCCAGACCCCGTCCTTTCTGATGCAAACCCAGATTAGAATAACCCTTATTAGGTTGCTTGTGGGCCCACCCGATTATCACATGGCTCAACTGAACGAAATGGCAAAAAGTGTAAATAACTAGTATTTCAAAAGCTTAATTAGGAAGGCAAAGAAGAAAGGACGTAAAAGGAATTATCATTTTTATTGTGTAGGGACAGATTTGGAAGCAAAACAAATTAAAGGATAGAAGGGGTTAATGACAATATGGAAGGGTGAAATTGGATAGTGGGGTAAAGAAAATAAAAGAGAGAGGAATCATGGGGAAGGGGTTATTATCTTCTTCCTTCGAACTCAACCAGAACCCAGCGGAAAGAAGAGCTAGTTGCAGGCTTAAGATCATCTTTGCGAGGAACCCAATCAACCTGAAACTGGGGATGAAGAATCGCAACCTTTGTTGCAAGCGATATCAAACTCAACAGATGGCTAACTGAAGTTCAAATATTCTGCAACCCTTGGCCCGGAGGACAGATTCAGGGGCTCCCTAATTGCAGGACTGATTCTCACAGAATAAGGATATTTTGTGGCTGGAAACCTAGGGTGGAATTGCCTAAGGTAGAGGTGCCTTCGACCAAAAGAGAGGGAAGAAAAGAAAGGAGATGGAGGAGATCCAACTTACTACCTAAGGGACTGCTGGTATATGCTAACACAAATGTGAACCAGAAACTGAAGTTAGGAGGAAGAAAGGAGAAGAAGATGGTAGAGAGTACCTGATACGAGAAAGAGAGAGATAGTTTTACCCTCATTGAAAGAAAATGTGTGTTATACTAAAATGACAAAAAAATAATGTTACAAATTCTTTGACACCTTAGGGGGTGTCAATAAGAAAATTCCTTGTATAAAAGAGATTTAATAAGAATGGCACAATACCCTCAAGTGACCATATCAGCATCACGAGTTTAACATGAGTCAATTGAAACGGTAGAGAGAGAGAGAGGGGTTGAACAATGCAAAATGTGTTACTTTTCTTCCTCAACATTCCTCAATGATGAATACTCATGGTAGTACTGGGTACTGCCAGACAATTAACACCAACATATAAGAGCCCAAGAAGAAACTAGTATGAAGGGAAACTAAAAAGAAAACTACAGTGTCCTAGAATAACCCCTTCAGCATCAGATGTTCAAGTACGACTCAATTGAGACGGAGCATCTGATATGAGGGGGGGGGGGGGGGAGGAAGAAAAACAGAGGGGGTTGAAGAATGCTATTGTGTTTTCTTCTTCATCAACATTCCACGTTGACGGAAATGATGATCCCAATTAACAACCCATTACAAGGAATGAAGGAAAATTTTGAATACCCATTAACAAGACTGAGGTTTTGGATCAAACCAAATTAGGGCTTCACAGCAACACCATGTTGTCAAATTTCCCCATTGTTGCCAACCTTGATCCAAGAAATGCCAAGCAATAACCCCACCCATTATAATTCCAAATTTGAGTGCTTACAAAGATGACTGCATATAGATATAATTTTCATTGCCCAGCAGTGGTTTATGGCGACCAAACAGCACCATTTTATGAAAAGTGTGCTTATATGGAAAACAGAAGCAATAGAACCCAATAAAGGCAGAACATGGACACAGTGTCTGACACAGCAGAACTTTGAAAAATAAAGTCTCTGTTACTCAGAAAAATTGATTAGAGGGGTGGATCTTTAGAACAAACCAAATTGATTTAGAAAGGGAATGGAGCATATTATTACTGACAACTAGAGTACTGAATCATCCAAGTTTCACATCTACACCATTTGGAAAATATCCTACATCATTAGTATAGTAACAAAACAGCCTAAATCAGACTCCCGAAGCTATAAAAAAAGAGGGAAAGATAAGAATGAAAAAAGAACAGAAGAGAGGAAGACAATTTGCAGAAATAAGATATCTACATGCATGAGTTGAAAGCAGCCTGAATAAGAGGAGAAATTTAACTCTTAATCAAAGCATTGCTTAATTCCTTACTGAAGCCAAAGGGATATGGTAAGAATTAACTGACAAAAGGCGCAAATTGATGAACCGGAAAAAAAAAATGCACAAACCACATTTACAACTCTATTTTCTTGTCAAACCCACCTAGACGTTCAAATCTATGAAAGAAGCAAAACCATGATCGATCATCTTTTAAAAAATAAACTACTGATTCATACAAAAACATTAATCAGCCACCACTGCAACGACATCTAAAATTTTCTCCATGTTAATCATGCTCTAATATAAACCTTTTTCTAGAACCAAACTTCAAAACAAATACAAACTCAAAGAAAGAAAAAGAGAGAAGAGTTCGGGGCAATTAAAGAGATTATAGGCAACGTACCCGAACAAAAACCTAGAAGCAAAAGGTCTTCCAGCTGCAACAGAAGCGGCGGCGGCAGAAGCAGCAACAGTTGCGGAGAATAAGCCATAAGAATGCAGGGTTTGGGTCGAAACAGAGGGATTTTTCCTCAAAAGATCTAACAACAGAGCTACTCCTGCCATTATCTAAGGCTCTACGATCGTTACGAAGACGCAGTGATTGTGTTACTCAGATCGTGTTCATGACCGTATGATCGGAACTGTTGAAAAATAATGATTGACGAATCGGAAAACAAATAATACGTCCAATGAAATCAGAGGTCAGGCAGAGGGATCAACTTATAAGTTTGGAGTTAGGACTCCAACCAGACGAGCTGAATCTGTGACTGTGAGGATCAGAGAATCGCAGTTGATTGAGAGAAAGGGCAGCAGAGGCGCAGAACGCCTTGGAGATTGGGGTAATGGACTATGGAGTATGGAGTACTGACTACCGACCATCTGTGCTGTCCATAAGGACTTCTAGACGGTATTGAGAATGGAGGCATGTACTATGGACGGGCGGGCCATTAGCTGCGGAATGTGGTACCTGTGGACTGACCTTCCCACTTGCTGAACGGTTGATCGGGTGGGAGCACCAGGTTTATATACTCTCATAATTATAGAATAGGGAACAGTTCTCCGTGTGAGAGTGTGGCGAGCATTTCCGTTTTTATGGGGTGGGTCGTCATTTCACCCCTCTATGATTCGGCTGTGAAATGACCAAACCCCCTGTTTTTATTAGGCTAGATCCTTCAACTCCCGCCACCACAACTGGAGGAGAGCCAGGTCCTCTATGTCTGGTGGGCATGGACTATGGAGACTCGTCTCTCCCACACAAAACATTTCTCCTTAACAAAAAGATTTAAAGACTTAGAGTAAGTTACATGATTGGACTCAATAAGCAAAGAATTGGGGATAATTATTAACGAACCTAAACCGATCAATTTTAACGATTCCAATCAAATATATTGGTATTCAATAGAACCTGATACGTATCAGTGGATCAGTACGGATAAAGAGTAAAATGGTAAGGAAAAAAAAAACCAAATTTTAAATGAAATTGGGAGCAAATCCATCCGATGCAGGCCGATTTGAATCGGTATCGGACCAAAGCGCCTCTTGGCTTTTGGTAAGGGAGTTCCCGCTTTGCACTTTTCTTGTGCAAAATTTTTTTTTCGAATGTGGGGCCAGCCACATCACAACGTCGACAACGATGTCCACAAAATTGAAACAGGTAGGCTTCGAACCAGAAGGGGTCGGTGTTTTTGAAATTTTGATTAGATGAAGAAACTCTATCGGATGATTTGATAGAGCAAAAAGAATAGTGAAATCGTGTTTCGCTCATCGGTGCTCTGCGAAGGACGGATGAATTCGGGCGATCTTAACAAGGTTTGGGAAATCAAAACCCTTAAAAGAGACGGAGAAAATGAAGCAAGGAAGATTCTTCAGAAAATTGCAAGCCAGGTAGAACCCATCATGCGAAAGCGTAAATGGAGAGTTAAGCTTCTTTCTGAGTTTTGGTAATTCTTCTATAATCAATCTCTCTTTTCGTCTTCAATTTATTTATTTTTTTTTCATGGAAATTGAAAAAAGAAGATATGAATTAAAAAATTGCAGTCCGAACAATCGGTGTCTTCTAGGGTTGAATGTGGGAAGAGGTATCCAGGTTAAGCTCAGATTGCGGAAGCCAAATAGAGAATGGGACTTTTACCCTTATGATCAGATTCTTGATACGATGCTTCACGAGCTGTGCCATAATGCCCATGGCCCTCACAACGCCAACTTCTACAAGCTCTGGGACGAACTCCGAAAGGTTCGTCTTTTTCACTTTTCATATATGCCATAATGATCGATAGATAGCCTATCAAAAGGAAATAACAAAGCTCTCAAGGTAGACTTGTATGTAGGTATTCTAGTTATGGTTTTAAAAGAGCCTCCATTTATCGCTTCACATCAATATGTTATATGTCCTAGGAATCAAAATATAAAGTTTGTGGTGTTAATCCAGTAGTTACTTGGAACTCTATCCAGAGGTTTTCACAAGCTCTGCTTGAATTCATTATTGGTTTTTACTCCATATAACATTTTTTGTGACTCTTTTTTTATCTGCTAGTGAAGATTTACTGGGGACAAAAAATCTGTTGAACCAATGCTCGTTGTTGCGTCCATGTGATGTTGTCCACTTTGGGCTGAGGCCTGCACAGTTTTAAAACGCGTCTACGTGGAAGGGGTTGGCCCTTGCTTATAAACCGCAAGCTCTCTCCATACCCAAACGATGTGGGAGTGTGGGACTATCTTAGTCGCCCCCTCCTTATTTTTACCATAACACTTGTTATTGGTGGAATATTTTTCTGAATTATTTATGTTTTGGAGCAGGTTCCCTTAGAGATAAAATGTTAGTACCAATGCATTTTCATTATTTGCCAGATAATTTCCCTTGGGGGCTCCACTTCTATCAGTGGGACATAATTCTCGGAAACTCAATTTGTAATCATAAACTCTATTTTGTATTTCTTTGCTACTTGTTTGTTAACAATGACTTTAACACAATTACTACAAACTATTTTCTTTTGAAACAATTGAAGCCTTTATAGTTTGACATTAAATTTTTATCTAGTTTGGTTGTTTTGGTGGATTGAGCCTTTATTCTGTGTATGTGCATTGAGTCCTTTGCTTCTTTGGCTTCTTTGCTTTATAAGAATTTCATCCAACAGCTCATGCTCTTTTTCAGGAATGTGAGGATCTTATTTCCAAGGGAATAACTGGCACAGGTGAGGGGTTTGATCTTCGAGGAAGACGTTTGGGAGGTTCTACTCGTCAACCCCCTTTGTCATCTCTTCGCCAAACTGCATTGACTGCTGCAGAAAAGCGACTGCGTCTTGGATCTCTACTACCATCTGGACCCAAGCGCCTTGGTGGTGACAGCAATATTATGGTTGCACTTAGTCCAATACAGGCTGCTGCCATGGCTGCTGAAAGGAGATTGCAGGATGATTTATGGTGTGGATCTTCTGAAATGTTAGGTGAAGAAGAAAGTAACTCCAATGTAATTGAAACGCTTGAGTGCGTGGGTCCATCTGCCAAAAGCTCCGAAAATTTGGATGGTTCTGAACCACACGATTCAGTTTTGAAACCTCGGAAGAAAAGTCGTTTGTCGGATAATGAGTCATTTATCCATTCTTCTGATCTGAGGCCAGAATCTAGTTTTGTGGATTTGACTGTGGAAGCTTCAACTTCCGGATCTATGCTTAAACATGCTGAAACAGATGATACTGAGGATAAAGTTAGTTGGGAATGTGGAACATGCACTTTGTTCAATCCAGTGAGTCCCACAAACTTAATATCATGAAATTTTTTTTGTACTTATTTGATTTATTTATGAGGTGGATTTCTTTTTTAAGCATAGCATCTTTTAGTCATTGGATTGTTTTCTGGAATGTATTTTGAGCAGTAATTAATTATACATGCTTGTTCTTTGTATTGTTAAGTTCTTACTCTTACTGGTCCCTAACTATATAATTATTTAGGATTTTCATAAAACTCTGAAGAGTGTTATTTTAAAATTCTGTTATTGACTCTGTAATGGTTGATATTTGCAACATCTAGCAATGAAACTAGTGTTTAGAATATTTTTCCATGCTAATCTGATAGATTCATTAACCAATTACGGTTCATAAAATATTGTCTTACAACGGATCAAATTTCTGCACCTGCTTTTATTCAAAAGAAAAACTATCTGTCCACATTTTATCACTCAAAAAAAAGGTGCACAAGTTGTGCATTTGCAAGTCAATCCAGTCTAGGTGTACATATTTGCCATTTATTCTCTCCATCCTTTAAAACCTATATATTCTTCTGAGTGGCCTTTGGCTCTCTTGTGTATTCTTGTCTTAGTCCTTGACTATAATTTTGTGTTTTGGCTCGAATGGTATCTAATTTATTCCCTAAGAGCTTCAACTCCCAGATGGTAGGTCAAAAACTCCTGATCAGATGCTTATTCATTCATATAAAGGTGGGAAAAATCCATAAGATGCTCCTTGATAGGGTTCCAAAGCTTCATTTGCTACTGTTTCTAATTGAAGGGAATATTTGTAGAAATTTTGACCCCAACTCTTAAGTTATGTTGCTCAAAATAAAAGCTTGCTACTGTAAACAGCGAGCCATTTTTAACATTTGGTGATTATAAGCAACTTATCACACTAATTTGTCAACATTGGAAAACCTAAATGGGTTTAGGGGTAATGGGTTTCCTATCATTTTTACTAAAACTGGCACTATTTAGGTTGCATTTCTTTCCAGGTAAATATCGTTTTTTCTTTTTGTAATGATTTTACCCGAAAATGTTCCTTTTATATATGGTTTTTACCTGGAAAAGAGGGGAGTCTTAAAGAATGGGTAATCTAAACTACAACAACAACAACAAACTCAGCCTTATCCCAACTTAACAGGGTCGGTTACATGGATCCAAACAAAACAAAATAGAGAAAACGGAGTTATACTCAAAAAAGGTGAAGAAAAGATGGGAGAAGAGGAATGGGGAAAGAGATGAGAAATGACAAAAGGAAAAAGACAAATGGAAGATGGGAAATAAATAGAAAAATGAAAGATAGTAAGAAGAAAGAGGCACAGCCCAACACATCAGGATAATCTCAGCTAAATGGGGTCTGATACATGTATCTTTGCCCTCCAATAGGCTGTCCGACGTTATACTTGGGACCAGACCTAGACTATGCATGTCCTTCCTCACCACTTGTCCTATGGTCATCTAAACTGTCTTTTCAAAATATGTTATACCTAGTCTGATGTGTTCGAACTAACATGAAATAACTGTTTAAACCACGACAAAGGCACTTGTTTCTTTGCAAAATGTTATTCACTATTTTGTCTTTACGTCCTATGGTAGATCACAACCATGATTTGTCAATATTGGGCCACCTTGGAACTTAACGCTGAAGTTAAGCATTAACTTTTTATACTTGTCACACTTGAATGGAAAAGTGATCAGCTTTAGGGAATGTATTTTGCTAAATTGGTGCAAGATAGGTTTAAGAACATCTGTAGATCTCATGCCACATTAATTGCTGTAGATTTTTCACAGAGGCATGGAAAACCAATCAGCATTAGAACCTGCCAGTTGTATAATATATTGCTAGTTTGCAACTTCATTTCACATTCCTTGCAAAAAGAAAACTCCCCTACTGAGATAGTATTTCCTGTTTCTTGTTTCTACATATCATCCCTACTATAAGTCACTTTTGATTGTATCTCATTGGTAATGATGGTGCGTTACTGCAGCCATTAGCTCCAATATGTGATGCTTGTGGTAGCCAAAAGCCGAAAGATGTTGGAGTTAAGTTCAAGAGCTGGGCTTGCAAATTTTGCACTCTGGAAAACAGTGTCAAGGAAGAGAGATGCTCAGCTTGTGAACAGTGGAGGTATTCAAGTGGACCACCAGTTTCCATCCCTGCATCCAATGTTGGCCGCTGGGACTAATAGCTGGAAATGGTATATTTTCTGTGAGGGAGGAGGTTTATATGAAATTTTTTAAATTAATTTCTCCTTTTCTCTTGTCAATGGATGTCATGCCTCGTGATTGAGATCTTGAGATCTAGTTGTTGTGGTGGATGAAAATCTGAATATAGAGCCGTTGAATTGGACATAGATGTTAGAGTGAATATATCTGTATTTAATTGGACTGCATCCATATTTGACCCATAAGGAATATTTGCTCAAAGTCATATTTTTTTTGTTATGAATTGAAGTCTTGTATATCTTCTTCAGATTGTTTGATCGTTTGTCCATGGGTTTGCCATGCCGCTGCTGTGTGGGAGAAGGTTTTGTTGACAGGGAACCCACATGGTGTGGGAAGAGAGAAAGTGTTAGTGAGGGGTTCACATGGTCAGATCAGATGTAAGAGGTGTGGGAAAGCATATGTCCATGCCATTGGCATGAGAATCATTTCCCCTAAAAATTTCTATATGATTACATGATGTTGAAAATTGATTGTATATTTAACTTTGTTTTTTGTTCCTTTATTGGGAAATTTGTAAGGGAAAGCCACATGCACAAATTCCAGAATTTGTTTCTTGATGCCTTCCTAAAAGAAATGAAGAACCGTTGTAAGGACAATAATTTGGTGAATCAAATCCTATTTTTAAGTACAATGATAATTTTCCCATGTAATGTAACGATGGGAATGACCCTTAATGTTTGACCTAATGGGTCCCTATCAAAAAAAAAAAAAACCTAATGGGGGTTTTAAGGCTCTCTTTGGTATAATTTCTATTTGTATTCAGGGATAATGTTCTCTGTCTGGGGGTTTGGCTAAGAATCTCCCATGCAAGCTTATTATCATCCGTTGGATCCTGAATCTTGCGTAATAACCGTTGGATTCTATCTGTACTAAACTTAAATGGGATAATGTCAGATAACATTATCCCTTCTATTCATGAATTATTTATGAGAAATCGTTCATCAGTCATGTGTCATAAATAATCATCATATAGATACTACTAGGCATAATAGATTATACATATAGAATGAGAAAAAAAGTAAGATTTTTCCTAATAGATGACCATTGGACATTTCTAGTAAGGGCTGTATATACTACTCGGAGTAAACCGGTATGAATGGGTTGGACTGGAGCCTCTACTAGGCATAATAGATTATACATATAGAATGAGAAAAAAGTAAGATTTTTCCTAATAGATGACCATTGGACATTTCTAGTAAGGGCTGTATATACTACTCAGAGTAAACCGGTATGAATGGGTTGGACTGGAGCCTCTAGATTTTGGATGAACCACCTTGTTCAAATCCCAAACCTACTAGTCCATAAACACAGGATCTTACAAAAAAACCCAAGCTTAACCTATCCTACACAAACTTTAGGATGGTGGCCACATTTCAAGCCCATTTCACACGGGTATCTTAGGACCCAGTTTCTCTTAACCCATGGTCAAGAGAGAATCTCTTCAAGCATGAGATTTGACGATTTGATTAGACTGGGGAATGGTATTTTCAGCGAGTTCAAGTTCTTTTGCACGTACATACATGTGAGAAGCAGCCACATGTCCCATTTTTGCCATTTACAAGGGGAAGAGGGATATTTATGAAAACAAAAGGGACATGTGGCTGTCTCTCAGATGATCCATTCTCATTTTCAACCTCATACAATAGGAGATGGGAGTTAATGAAAGGAAAACTTAATCTGACATCTTAATGCTCTTTTAAGGATTCCCTCTTACCCACTAACAAGAACACTAATTAATTTCAGCCTCAATCGTAAGGATGTAAGAAGGTTGGCCCAAGCTCATTGCAACATTTTTAACTGAGCCAGAGTGGTGTAGGCAGCTGAAAGGTCTGACCGGAAGAATGAATTGTATAAACTCAAAATGTGCAAATATGAAGAAAACAATAAAAATACTCTCCCGATCCGAGTTTAAACAATCCTGTGATGGTGATTGCATCACAGACCCAGATCCAATAGACATAATGGGCTCAACTGGGTCTCTTCTTGATCAGACTTAGAAACCGTACATATTGATATGCAATGGATAAGGCTTAGCCCCAAGACACTCCATGGCAGCCACTCGTTCTGGAAGAGAAAACCACTTTGGAGTTTGAAATTACAATCACAAAAGAGCAGAGAGAGACAGAGAAAGAGAGAGAATAGTAAGATGACAACCTGTGCTCTGAAATCTCATATTTCTTTGCCGATGCAATCTAACCTCAATCGGCCAACATCTGAACCTTCCACCCATCTCCTTCCCCTCAGAACCAAGCCAAGGAAAAGCCCTTCAGATTCACAACAACAAAGCCAAATTATAAGATGGTTCAGTAAGGACAGCAGCAGGGACAAGAAGAAGCTACTCACCAGTATTGCCTTCAAATCCAATGTTCCTATACCTTCACAGAAAAGGACTGGGCTACAAAGGTTTGTGATATTGGGTGCAGCTTCTCTTGGATTGGCAGTTCTGCTTGCAGGGATAGATGATGGGAAGGCCTTGGCTTTGGGTCCTGAAGGGCCTTTGATGGAGGAATTTTGGGACAACATGAGAAGATATGGGCTATATATTGTTACAGTGAGCACTGGTGTTATTTACACTATCTTCCAGCCTATTCTGGAGCTGTTGAAGAATCCAATTTCTGCAATTCTCATTATAACCATCTTAGGGGGTGGTATTTTCATTGTTTCCCAAGTGCTTTCAGCTATGTTTGGTGTCTCTGAATTTGCTTATGATTATGGCTATTAGTATTTTAAGAGTCATTTTGGATTAACAAATAGACTGTTATGTGTTCTGATAATACAATTCCAATCTATATACTATTGGTAGTTTGAACTTAAAACTCAAGATGTGTTCATAGCACCTCTGCTGGGAGTTGGGGATTTTAGATTCGGTAATGGTAGAATTGTAAAAAAAAAAAATGGGTTGGGGAGGAGGGGGGAGAGGATTGAATTCACTGATTTCAACCCAAACCCATAAAACCCATACCTTACTTTCTTCCAAGTTCCAAATCTGGGAAATAAGGTTTGGTCTTTGCACCTCAAATCAGCAACTGCAACAAAAATACAAAGAAAAAAACCCACAACACATCTCATAGTGATATCCTTATCTGTTATGTATGCCTCGAATTCATGGACCCGTTTCGAAGAATGACTCGCTCCGACATTTTTTGTGGCGACCCGTTTCTAAGATCAGTGATGGTAGCAAAGGGTTTGGGATGATACGGTTCGACCCGATCCGATGGAGGAGTATGTATATTCTTTACACACTTTGTTGTAGAGTGTGAGATTTTGGGGTTTTTCGTTTTAGGGTTTTTGAGAGACTGAAGCAGCGCCGTTTTGAGTGTTCTTGAGAGATCTCCATTGTAATTTTCTTTGTTTTACATAGTGAATCATCTTCACCTTCGCCTGTGGATGTAGCACACTATACCGGTGTGTGAACCACGATAAATCACCATGTCATCTTGCTCAGTTTTTGTTTCTGTTCATGTTTTGGTTGGTGTTTGTTCTAACATTATCCCCTGCTCCTCTATTGAAATCACATAAAAGACCTACAACATGAAGGACTTTTGGCCAAACAACCACCTGTTTAGCTAATTCATTGGCCACCTCATTTTCAGTTTTTTGTGTCCATTGGAATCTAAACTGCATTTACTAAACAAGGATCTTTGTAGGTCTGATACAATGAGTATGAAACAAGGCTCATCTGCCGATTTCTCCATCCATCAAATAACTTTGGCTGAATCTTCTTCTTTCACAAACAAATTTCTATTTAGCATTATAACAGAGAATAAAAAAAGGAAAATAATACATATTCCATTCCGGAGGTCTTTTCGTGCCGGGCTGAAGATGTCTTCATTTCGAGATTTCCAAATGCACCAACATATAAAAGCTGCAGTACCAGTTATTTCCTTCAATGTCTACCTCCCTCTTGTGAACAGGTTGTCCCAACTTTGAATGAATTGAGAGAGTTGTGGATTCTCCTTACTGGGACAAAATGATAATTGTGATCCAAACCATACAGCTCTAGTAAAAGCACAATCCATCAACTTTGGAAGGCCTAAAACGGCTATTTCAACTAAGAGATTCATTTGCAAGGACAAGGACCCATATTGCATCATAGAGGGCGATTATGATGTTAAGGAGAGTGGTCGGTGGTACGACTGAGCTTCACCGTCATTCTTATTCGCATGAAGTGTCATATTTGCCATTGACAAGTGGTCGTGATTTTCGTTGGTGTATAAAGTTCTCCTACAGCATTTGACCGTATTAAGTCGTTAAGATAAGTCCTATATTCTCAATTTTTGTGGTGTTTTTTCTGACACTTATTATTTTAACTAAATTCATATGATGGTTTAAAATTTAAACACATTGAATATGACTTATGGATGCGTAAAATTGAATATAGTCCATTCAATGATCATAGATGACCTTCACCACTTAGCACTTTCCGTATTAAGTTGTTTACAATGCAAGGAAAATTCATCAAGAGAACTGGTCAGAATATATGCACCCAAAGGAAAAGGATTTCCTCCAGCCATGGCGGGAGCTGGAGGGTCCAGCCCAGCCAAAACAGGGGTGGTGGGTTGGTCATTTCTCCACCTGTGAAATGACCAACCCACCCCTGTTTTCTTTTTTTTTGGGGGGAGGGGGTTCAAGCGCTGGACCCTCCAGCTCCCGCCATGGCTGGAGGAGAGCCAGGTCCCAATTGTGGGACCTGGCTCCTGTCCAGACGTGGCAAGAGCTGGATGGTCCAGCCCCACTAAACGACAGCAAAATCAGGGTTGACCCACCTGTGAAATGACCACCCCACCCTTGATTTTGCTGTCGTTTAGCGAGCTCCCACCACGGCTGGACAGAATCCTTTTCCTCCAAATGGTCCTTGTGTGAAAGAGAGAGCTATCAAGGGGATAATCATTTGGTTAACTAGTTGCCTCATAATTGACTATCTTGTGGGTAGGCTAAATATTGACTTTGTTGTTTAATTCAATGGCCTTGTGTGAGTAATTTACGGTTTGACTTGGTTGTATGAATTGGGAGACCTGTTCTCAAACAATTTCCATAGTAGTATAAGAGAAGGAGAATGACTACTGTGTTAAAAGTATTTCATTTATTTTCTTGTGCTGTGAGACCTGTTCTCAAACATTTTCCATAGAATAAGAGAAGAAGATGACTACTGGACTTGAAAACTGAAACAAACTTAGATTATTACAGAAACCCACAAGTAAATAGATACCCAATTCATACACTGCTCTTAATAGAGGAACTATATCCACTTTGAAGATCATAATATCTAGACCAGAGCATTACACCACCATACTTAGAGGAAGCTTTAGTTACTGGAAGTACTTGGGAGGTTAACACATCTGCAGGAATGAATCCACTACCAGCTGCATCAGAAGAAGCAGGTAAACCTAAGAAGAATTTCCCAGCAGGAACTGTAGATGTCCATTTGTTCCATGAACTCAAAAGATTTGTAACATTACCAGAAGTGTATTCACAAGGATTATTGTTATAGAATTGAACCCAAACATAGTCAAAAAGACCAGTATTAAGAGCAGTTCCAAGATACTTATCAGGGTAAGGGCATTGTGGTGCTGCTGTTAAGTAAACTTTCTTCTTACTCCCCTGTTTATTATATTTCCAGAGGTACCTAGCTAGTTTATCCCAGTATTCCGTCGATCCCATCTCGATATCGAAATCTATACCATCAAGAACAGCTTCACCAAGTGGTCTAGAAGATGATTGACCACCAAGGTAGTTGTTCCACAGGTACTCTGCTACATCCTTGACATCTTGGTTTGAGGTTAGAGTATAGTTTCCAGAACCACCACCAAGAGAGAGCATTACCTTAAGGCCTAGACTTTGGCAATAAGTAATTTGATTACTTACAATGGTGCAACCACCTGAATCTGGATTGCAATGGCCGGCGAGATTGATCTCCGGGGTCTGACCGCCGCCGAATTTGTAGAGGAAAGCTAAGTTTACATAGGCATAGTTACCTGATGCACAGGTTTCGTTTAAGGTGCCTTCATATCCATTCTGACCCCAATAGATTGTGATGCCGCCGGCGAGAGACTTGTCGACGAGGAGGGTGAGAACCAGGAGGGAGAGCAGGAAAGATAATTCTTGATGTTTGGTAGCCATGACTAACTGCTTAGGATTAATGGGTTTGCATGAAAGAATGGATTCTTTGCTCAGGCAATGTTTAAGGGAGAGTGGAATTAATCCCTTTTTATAGGTGGAAGAAAGTTAGAAAGTCTCCCCTTAAGTTTGAACATAGACACCGTCTTCAAATTTGGCCAGCTCTTTCTTTTTTTTCTTTTTATTTTTATTTTTTTTTTTTTATTTTTTTTTATTTAAATAGGGTGAAAGAATGCTATTTAGTCACGTCAGACACAGGGCTGCACGAAATAACCGCTGCATTCCCAAGGATTTCGCGTGGCCTTGTGTCTATGCGCAAGTGCATGTAGATCACACGCAACCAAGTAGCATTCTCTTTCTCATAAAAAAAAAACTATATAAGACAATATGTACCTTAAGCGGACCGCGGTGATCTTTTTCCCATATAATATCTAGCTAAGGAATGGCTTAGAGTTGCAATTTACCAAATTTTAGACTTGAATTCAATCATATTTATTCTTACATATTTATATATTCTTTTTCAGTATTTGACCAGCTTATTGTTTTTAGGACTAAGTTTTCCTCCACCCATAGAGGAGGACTGTTCACCCACCATTAGGGTTCACAAACCTCTCCTAGGGTTTTAGTATGTTTCCAAATACCCTCCCTATACCGTCCCGCGGTGAATGAGATCCTATTCACCGTGGGTGGAAGAAAACTCATTCCTTGTTTTTAGTACTTACAAAACTCTATTGAGATTGAAACTTGACATGTGAAACAATGATCTTGAGCTCTAAAATTCCATATATTTTTAACCATGGATTTAGTTATCAGGATACGGCCGATCCATATGGGTATAAACCGTTGACAATATTGATACCAACCCGATATCGAATCACTGGTACAAAATTAGGGAGGGGAAGTGTTTGAGAATAATTGGGAGGTAAAATCATCCTATCAAGCCTGATCGCAATATGGCTGATATGTAACAATATCCCGTGAACTAAATCCATGATTCCAACCCCTCTCGACCTCCCACATAGCAAAACTTGGACTGCATTCAGTTTGCATTCTAGGTCAAGAATGCATTCCAAGAAATCATCCAAATGCAATCGTAGTCTTCCACCCATGATCTTAAACATCTTGACCCACTATTTATTTAACTTATATTTGTCATCTCATCTTCTCAACCTTAACATTTTGTGGGTCCTTAGAATCCCACTCCCGAAGATCTTGAGTTGTGGTTAAAAGAATATACAACTATACTTTGAACGCATTTAAAATTATATAGTAGACTTTTTCAAATTAAAGAAGCATTTGATATGATTTCTAGAATGCATATATACCAAACGCATTATTAGTGTTCATCCATGTATTCCATTGCCTGGATAAAAACTTGGAAAAATTCAAACCCACTTATACAAAGTTTCATTTTCCATTTCAATCTTTTTTTAATTAGACTAAAATTGACAGTTCCTCATAAAAAAAATTTACACAATTTTTTTTCACAAAGGATGTCTTGTGCTTGTCACCAACCCTTTTGACCATGTCTCTAGATGACTCAAACTAGCACGGCACATGCTTATTATTAGAAGCATTTTTTTAAAAAAAATGTAATAGAGAGTCAAAGAAAGGTGGATGAAATGATTCTCTCTTCCTCATAAGGTGGAGAAAATTTGATCCAAATCATATAAAAAAATACTTATTTTGTAACTAAATTAAGGTCAACTACCGGATTCTTTGACTGACATTATCAATTAGGATTGACATTGACATTGAGAGACTGATGAAAGATGTTTAGTTGAATCATTCAATGGGAAAATAAAAGGAAAAATGAGTTTAGAGTGATTTTGGAAGTTTCCTTAGATTTACTATCAAGGCTATACAAGGTTTTGTATTACTCTCAATAGTTTTCTAAGGTAGCAATCAAACCCTTAAAACTGATTTTTTTCCTCAGCTCACTACAAACTTAAAAAACATTTTTTCACGAAACACACCACAACTAATGACAACATTATTAGTTGACATTTTTTGTGTGACCCAAGCCTCCACACAAGTATAAAACATTCAACAAATTAAAGTGAGAACTAGTAACCTCTAAGAAGGTAGAATATTGCAAATGCAAAGCACAAATTTCTCACAATCTCTAAAAACCTAAAAACAAAAATGATTCTTAATTATAGGTTTTGAGCAGTGTTGTTAAAGGTTTGAAAAACTTATATTTTGAGATCGCAAGGGAGGGTAAGTTACCAACATCTGTAGACACTGATGTAGAATCCTTTTTTGTTTAAAATAAATTAGTTCGAAATCAACTTTAAAACATTGTTCAGAGGACCACTCAAATAGTGTAGACTTCTGTTGGCCTCCAACGGTAATATATATATATATATAGTCTTTAGACTTCCAACAATAAAAAAATATCTATTGGATTTCTAACAGGTGAACGTGTGTATAGGAGTGCTGATGTTTGCGGCAGTCTAGAGGATGTTTGCATCAGTATGCGAACATCTGTCAGACCAAAGGACTTAGTCTTGTTTAAGATTCAAAGTTTTTGTTTCTGCGTCCGCTGAAGTATGTCGACGTCTCCTTAGAATACAGACGCCTACACCAAAATGCGGATGTACTCAACCAAGAGACAAAAAATTCTTTAACACTAATCGGGCATCTGCACATATGTGTGGACATCTATCCAAGGATGCAGATGTCTCCTTAAGTCATGCGGATGTCCTTAAGTCATGTCTCTTAAGTTATGCAGGCATACTCTGACAAAGGACTTAAAAGATATCTGGTTTTTATCGGACATCTCCACAAGAGTAAGGATGTCTTGTCCTTGTCAACAAACGTTTCTTTAATCACGCAGATGCACTTTGACAAAAGGCTTAATGATCATCCAATTTTCATTGGACATTTCCACAAGAGCACAAAGACGTCTCTTATAGGATGCAGGGACGACCACAGACAATTTTTTTTCTTCGGTTTGAAAAGATTTAACACAATTTTTTAGACACCTAAGTTTGGGGAATTATGCAATTGTATCTATAATGCCTTTTAAATTAATTTTGAGAATGAGGGATATACACCCATAGGATTACAAAGAAATACAAAATAAAGCAAAGACTATGCCATATGGAGTCTTATTCTTCTCGATTCTTCCAAGACTTAGTTTCTTCATCCTTTGATAAGCTTGGGTCTGTGAAACTTTCTCGATCATTAAATCTTTGAGACATGTTTTAATTGTTCTACATGATTCTTGCATACACAATGATAATCTTCTTTAATGTCGAACTACTCATGTAATTAATTAATCCTTTCACATGCACACACATATTAATAATCCTAACCATCAATATCTAAAAAGCTATTTTATCATCAAAACATGAGGTATGGATCTTATGGTTCAACGTCAAATCACCTTGGATGAAGAGATTCTCTCTTCATCTTCGGTGGATGGCGGAAACCTTTATCCATATATATGTAATGAGAATTTCTTTGCAAAGTTAGTTGTAACAACCAACATTCAATGATTCAAACAAATTTGACCCTAAAGCTAAAAATGGGCCATCGGATTTTTCTTCTTCCATGCCACATTTCGTGAACAGCTATGCCCAAGAATGAATTGTGATATAGCGCCGAATAAGCCACTGCCCATTGAGACTTTAAGGAAGAGGAAATAGGGGGCCCTATACCATACATCCTGCTGCCTCGGGACAACTGCACGTTACATCATAGTAGCACGACCAAATGGAGGGTCGTCTACGATCACAAACGGAGGCAACAAGCAAGGCCCCGACTATATACAATGGCTAGCGCACCCTTTAGAGTAAGTAAAGCGCGGTAGCGCAATAGTTTTCTTTGCGAGGCGCTCTGGTTGTGCTCCTCTCTTTTTTGTCCGTCCTTGGTACTCTCTCTTTGTTCCTACAATGTTCCCGCAACGTTTCACCCTCCAACAATCTTTGATCCTGCCATTTTGAAACTTTGCCAAAGTTCTGATGATATCTCTATCTAAAACAATAGTGTTATTTGTTTAGAGATGGGTTTAGATTTAAAATTCATGCTTAACATTTCATGATTTAAGTTTGACACTTTAGGCCGCCATCAAAAATGAAAGTTATCCGTGATTATAGCCTCATGGTTGACTGGTTAAAATCATCTTTGAGTTGTCACTTTCATAGAACCAGAGAGGAAGATCACTAGTAATGAGAAGTCTTCTTGTTTTTTTTTTTTATGAAAACTAGTGATGATAAGATTGTTTGAAAGAATATGGTAAATTGTTTGCTTAGCTCTTTAGCCTTATTACAACCTATAATGTAATAAGGTGTCTTTTCATATATGCTCAAATAAGTGTATAAGTTGTTTAAAAAACAACGAATAAGTCTACAAGTTTTGTTGGGTGTTGGACTATGTTGGTTCAGCTCCATGTGGAGTTGTTTGGGTGTTTGGGCTAAGTTGAGTCGAAAACCCATGTGAAGTCAATAGTCAATGAGTTGGCATTTACTACCTTCCTTAGTGGATTGTAAAATTAAAAGAGCCACTTTGTAAAGTGTATAGTGGGGGTTTTCTTTTAAGACAAATATATATATATATATATATATATATATATAGAGAGAGAGAGAGAGAGAGAGAGAGAGAGAATTAATGGGTTTTCTCTGAGGAGAGAGAAAATGCAAGGTTTGAGAAGAGAAAAAGGGTTTCAACTTTGTTGAGAAGAAAAGAAGAAGTTTGTTTTTAGTGCTCTTGGAGAAGAAGTACAGATTTTTTTGTGTGGAGGTTTTGTTCTCACATTTGGGCAATTGTTGAGGCTGTTTTGCTATATCTCACGCTCTACATCAACTGGGGAACCGAAGTTGCAGTTTGCCCTGTTCAGTTTGGGTTCTCCAAGTGGTCGTAGAAATTGTTGGTGGTTTTTTTAGAGGCGATTTAATTGGTAGTATTTTCATTAAAGTGCGAGGTAACCTTGTAATCTCTCCAATTGCTTGTTATTTCTATTCTTATTTTGTGGTGGATCTCAAGTTTAGGCATAAACTTGAGAAGTGAATCATTGTAATCCTCTATTTCTTTTAGTGGATTATTCTCGGAGTTGTCCCGTGGTTTTTCTTTTCACATTGAAGGGTTTTCCACGTTAAATCTTGTATTCTTTTGGTTTATGGTTGCTTGTTTTGTTTTCATTTCTCATTTTTTTGCTTCTTTGATTCACATAAGTAAGAAGGTTTTTTTGCATCTCTTCCCAAATAGTTTCACCCTCAAGGGATCTATCTCTGATGGCTTGGGACCATGCCTAAGAAAGTGTAGGTCATGAGTTTGATTTCTCTGTAACCATTGAGGGGAATCTTTAAACATTAGGGGACATCTGCCTTGTAATTGGTAAAGTGTGGAGCGGTAAAACCCATCCTATCAAGAAGTCTCAAGTTTGAACCTTGTGGTCCTCTTTTCTCCCTCCCCCATTAGAGTAGCTGAGTAGGTACTGATATAAAAAAATTAAAAAAATAGTCTTCAAGTTTCATAAAATGACATGAGTGCCATTTCACCAAATAGGAATATGTATAATGACATTTTAATAATTTTAGGGTTTTCCACATTAAATCTTGTATTCTTTTGGTTTGTGGTTGCTTGTTTTGCTTCTATTTTTCGTTTTTTTGCTTCTTTGATTCACATAAGTGGTAAGGTTTTTTTGCATCTCTTCCCAAACAATTTCACCCTCAAGGGATCTGTCTCTGATGGCTTGGGACCATGCCTAAGAAAGTGTAGGTCTTGAGTTTGATTTCTCTGTGACCGTTGAGGGGAATCTTTAAACATTAGGCGACATCTGCCTAGTGTAATTGGTAAAGTGTGGAGCGGTAAAACCCATCCTATCAAGAAGTCTGAGGTTCGAGCCTTGTGGTCTTCTTTTCTCCCTATCCATTAGAGTAGCTAAGTAGGTTCTGATCCAAAAAAAAAACTACAAGTTTCATAAAATGACATGAGTGCCATTTCACCAAATAGAAATGTGTATAATGGCATTTTAATAATTTTATGTTCACTTCAAAGTCATTAAGTTATTTTCTCTATTTATTTCATGTTCAAACTTGATTAGTGAGACAGATAGACTCGGCCTCAATTGATCGATTGAAGCTTGTGATCGCCCTGACCCCGGCCAATTACTAAAGGTGTCAAGCTCAAGCACCAACCGATTAATAATCGAGCATTCCCAGTGCAAGGTAGTGGTCTGGCGGTTGCGCGATCAGGACCAACCGAATGAAGCAAACAATAACTGACCGTTTATAGCTTTAGCTGTAGAAATAGGCTCTCTGCGAAAATAGAGGTAAGTTTGTGTACATTATGACCCTTCCCAGACCATGTAGTGGCAGGAGCCTTGTGCACTAGGTACGCCTTTTCTTTTTTTCTTTTTTATAGCCCAATTAGCACATTTAAAGACCATTTATAGCCATTAGTCAATTAGCCCATCTCCTTGGTGCAACGGTAAAGGTTGCTCAATTGTACGTGGCCAAGTGGTAATGGGTTTGAATTTGGAAACAACTTCTTTGCGAAAGCAGGGATAAGGTTATGTACATCATGACCTTCCCCAGACCCCGTAATGGCGGGAGCCCCATGCACTGGGTAAATAGATACGGGGCCTTAAATTGGCAGGGACCAATTAGGCCCAACTGAAACCAATCGGGCCAACTGATTGACACCCCTAAAACCCACCATGGTTGCTAATTCAAAAGTACAAAAATTAAGATAAATACTCATGCCCTTGTTTAAATAATTTAACAAGTATACAATTTCTACACAAGTAGGTCCAGGCAATCATCTCTTAACAAGTGTAGAGAAGGAATCTCCTCCTACCAAAAAGTAGAGGAGTAGTCAAGAATTTTTTTGGGGGAAGGAGAGGGAGCAAATTCTATGAACTAGAAGTGGAACGAAGGATTTCTAACACGTGAACATCGTATAGGAGTGCGGGCGTTTGCATCTGTCTAGAAGACGTCTGCATCAATGTGCGAACATATGTCAAACCAATGCACTTACTCTTGTCTAAGATTCAAAGTCTCTGTTTATGTATTTTATTGAAGTATATAGACATTTCCTAAGAAGGCAGACGTCTGCACCAAAGAGCGGATGTACTTAGCCAAGGGACAAAAGATTCTTTAACATCGATCTGGCTTCTGCACATATGTGCAAACATCTATCCAAGGATTTAGACGTATCCTTAAGTCATGCGGATGTCCTTAGGTTATGTGAATGCCTCTTAAGTTATGCATGTGTACTCTGACAAAGGACTTAGGGTCTTTTTGGTATCATTTTTTCATTTCGTTTTTCTTGACTCAAAAACGTTTTTACAAGTGTTTGGTATCATTTATAGACCCTATTTCTATTTTAAAAAATCAAAATAATAGAACCCATAATAGAGTTGAGACCTTATTATAGATTTTGGCCAAAAATCGTTTGTTAGTCAATTTTTTTGGAACTTTAATGAGCATATGCTTACAAAGTCCCAAAGTCGAGGGTAGAGGAGTCATTTCCTCCTTTAATTAGCAAGGACCGACCTCATTAATGTTCTGAAAAAAATGAGGAGTAATTTTTTTTGGATCTTCTTCTTCTTCTTCCTGCAAGAGTGCAAACGTCTTGTCCATGTCAATAGATGTTTCGTTAATCATGTGGATGCACTTTGACAAAAGACAATGATCATCCAATTCTCATTGGACGTTTCCGCAAGGGCATGAAGACGTCTCTTATAGGATGTGGACGACCAAATACAAATTTTTTTCTTCGATTTGAATAGATTTAACCCGATTTATTAGACACCTAAGTTTGGGGAATTATGCAATTGCATCTATAGTACCTTTTAAATTAATTTTGAGAATTAGAGATATACACTCGTAGGATTACAAAGAAATGCAAAATAAAGGAAAGACTATGTCTAATGGAGTCTTCTTCTTCTCGATTCTTCCAAGACTTAGTTTTTTCATCCTTGGATTAGCTTGGGTCTTGGTGAAGCTTTCCCATTAAATCTTTGAGACATGCATTAATTTTTGTACATGATGGTTGCTTACACAGTAATAATCTTCTTTAATGCCGAACTACTCATGTGATTAATTAATCCTTTTACATACATACAACATTAGTAATCCCAACTATCATTATCTAAAATGTTGTTTTTATCACCAAAGCATGATGTATCACTACAAGAAAAATGAGCATTTTTGACTATATATTTTATGACAATTTTTTCTCCATCTTAATAAGTATTATCTACAAGGGAAAAAAATAATTCAATGGTCGTAGTTAATTAAATTTGAAACTTAACATTCTGTCGTTAAAAGTCTATTTTTTTAGACGATAAAATAATGTTGTCGTTTGGCGACATGTGAAACCTCTCCTTCATTGACAAATCCCAATGGGTCCCTCCTACCCTCATTGTGGCTTTGCCAATGAATCAACCGACCACATCCTGCTAGGTTGCCCTTTCTCTAAAGCAGTTTGGTTCAGACGACCCTTGGCTTTTATGGTTCCTCAAACCGATGATCCAAAGTTTCATCTTTGGCTTAACAACCTTGCTTCTTTCCAAACATGGGAAAAGAAAAGGTACCGAGAGATCTCCTACTTATGCTCGTTTAGTTGCTAGCAGCTTAGGATTGCAAGGAATGATGTCCATTGCAAACATCGACATTGGTCTCCTATGGAAATTATCCCAACAGCGGTAAAAGCTTATGAAGAGTTTCAAAATGCCAACAATAAGAGTTCAATAGTTCCAGCTACTCCTCTACCTCTGAATTCTCAGGCAAAAACATCTTGAAAGCCCCCTCCTCTTGGCATTTTTAAGAACAACAGTGATGCCACTCAAAATCAGGAAAATTCTATCGGTGGTATTGGCTTTATAATCATAGACCATCTAGGTAACCCCAAGCTGGCAGCCTCAGAACCTTCCAAGTTACAATCTCCTCTCGTGGGAGAAGCCGTTGTTGTACACTCCGCCCTCCTTCATGCCATAGCTGAGTGCTTGGATAATATTCAAGTCGAATCAGATTGCAAATATTTCATCTCACTGTTGACATCCCAATCATGATCTCCACCATCTTCATCATCCCCAATCGCAGACCCTGAATTTTGTCACCCCCGACAATGACGACATCAGGACATGAGCGATCATCGGCACCTCACTTGGAAGTGGACCAACCCTGAGGAAAGCCAGAACCTTCACAAAACTAAAGAAAAGTCCCCCTAAGACTGCGAAAGTGTGACCACGGCACTGCAACCAAACCAAAATCCCGGCCTCGTGTCGTGATTGCGCACGCCTACACAGCGTTGCGCAACTTTAATGACCCCTATAAATAGGGGTCCCCCCCCCCCCCCCCGTTTTGAAGGAGGAGCTCCCCAACATCGGGAAGTGCATCCAACCCCTCTTTTCTCCCCTTTTTGCATGCCCATAAGCCCTCTTTTGAACTCCCTTTGAAGCCTTGTCCACTCCCATTCGAAACTTATATTCCTGTTACCCTGTCTGTGACCCGAGTCACCCAAAATCCCACTTTTTACTATTCTTGACTATGTATAATATTATTCCCAGCTGTTACTCTACCCAAAGTCCGAGTAGCAAGAGTTCATTTTCATCTGTTACTCTAGCCAAAGTCCGAGTAGCAAATTCTGGTCTATTGCAACCGCTACTTTTCTTAAAATCCGAGTAGAAAAATCCATTTTACATTGTCCTTCTTTTGTCTGATTAGAGGAAGGTGAGCCAATCATTTGTCTCCACCTGAGCCCTGAGATAATTAACCTATATCTTGTGTTTTTTTGTATTTTCATGTGCAAAGTATATTTTATTACATCTTTTGCTTTCATTTTTGACAAAATGTAGATCATTAAGTAATTTTCTGTTTAGTGTAAATAGTAACTTTTTTTTTTTTTTTTTAGAAATAACATGCTTAATTTCATTTTACATATTTGATTCATCATTGGATAGCCTTGAATGTGGACATATGATACATCATTATTGGAGAATGTTCGAAACCAAACATCTAGTAGAAAAATCGGTTTAACAGGACAAGGTGGGGTATTAATACATTCCCATCATCGTAATTAGACCTCTTACCTAGACTCTCTGTCCAGAGTCCAAATCATATGGAATCACGTAGTCCTTTCCATTCACCCTGAATGGAGCTACATCTATTGAAACCTAAGCTCGAATCCTAGGTGGCAACTCAATTTATTTTGATATATGTAGCATGATCCAAAACCCCCGTCACCAAGGGACCTCGATAAGCAACTACTCTAGGGATCCCGCCCACAAGGCAGATAACCCAGCATCCCGGGAGGTCACGGTACCTACACTTGTCATTTTGGACATCATATGGTTGGCTTCTCTATTTGAGGAATGTCATTTTCTCCACTTTTCTCGGGAGCTAAACAATACAACTGACTCCTTAGCCTGAAAGGTGCTGTCTTTTGCGTGCAAAACAACTGAGCCTACATCCATTCATTGACTTGTTGAATTATGTAATTCAGATGCCCCAATTTTGCCTATTTTTTGTTCTCACTAAATCTATTTTTTACAAAAAAATAAAATCGTTAATAGTTATTCAATCCATCATAAATGTTTTTCATCCGCGTGTAATCAATTTCCCCTTTTTTTCTTTTTGTTTTCCCATATTTATTTTTCATTTCTCACGAAACAAACCTAATGAGATCGGCTCCTCTATAGCGTGGGGGTGCGCTATAGATCTTGTGGTGCGGCCAGAGCTCACCATGTGGATAAGCTTCCATTTGGACGACGTGGATCGAGCTGAAAATCCAGAAAATTAAGATATCTTCTTGTCCATCATATGTGCACCACACTCAGAATTTTCAGTTCGATGGTCCGCACCATCCAAATGGGAGTTCGTCCACATGGCGAGCCCTGGTGCCGCGCCACAAGATCTGTAGCGCACCTGAGAACCCAAATCACCCACATGTCGAGCTCTGGTGCCGCGTCACAAGATCTTCTGATTTTTCCCGCTTTTTTTTTTCATCTGTCTTTCTCTATCACTCTCGCCCTAGTGCCCTAGGAACTCCTCTCATCGCTCTCTCGCCCTCGTCCTCAATCTACATCTGGTCTCTCTTTTGCTCTCAGTGTCTCTGTTCTCTCTCTCTCTCTTTGTGGGTTTTCAACAGCTCTTTGAGGAGAATAGCTCAGAGAAAACAAAAGAGGCTCCCGGAATTGCTTCGTCGAGGATAATCGGCTACTTAGGGTATTGCTTTTGCAGGTAATTTTTTTTGGGCGTACTGCGCACTGAGCAATCTGCTGCCATTCTCTTTCATTATTTGTTTTTTTGTGAAGTTTACCCTTACCTGGCTACTTCAAGAGATTGTAATGCATCTCTGTTATCCTCTCTCTCGCTCCGTGGGTTTCCAACAGCTCTTTGAGAAGAATAGCTCAGAGAAAACAAAAGAGGCTCCAAGGATTGCTTCGTCGAGGGGGACAATCTGCTATGTAGGGTATTGCTTTCCAGATTGCTTTTGCAGGTAAACTTTCTTTTGGCATATTGTGCATTGAACAATCTACTTACCCTACCAGTCCACTTCAAGAGATTCTAATGCATCACTGTTGTTCAGCATTCTATTCAAGTCTTTGTATTGAGTCTATTGACCATTTGATGTGTGTTCTTTCTAACAATCATTCATCTAATATTATAGTCTTGGGTTCCCCTATTCTTCTTACTGCTTTTGGGGAAAATCCCAAAATCTGACACCTTTATTGTATAATTATTGTCCAAGAGTATGTTTGCGGACTTAATATCCTGTGAATAATAGGTGGTGAAGTTGTAAATGCAAATAAGCAATCTCCTCTGATGGTTTTACTGCTATCCTTAGACGATTATCCCATGAAATTGGGGAATTGCATACCTCACCATGGATATAGTAGAATAAGGTTTTGTTCCTAACAAATTTGTACACTAATATAGGAAACTCAATCTCTAAGCAACAACCCAGTAGCTTTACGACACATCTATGGTTAATTTCAGAGAGAATAACCACCTCATTTGCGAATTGCTCAATATAACTTTCATCAACTATTTTTGATTTCTTAATGGCAATGGTTCTATGATTAGGTAGAATTCCTTTGTATATCTTAATGTAGCCTCCTCGACCAAGGATCTGGCTCTGAGCATAGTTGTTAGTCGCTCATTTTAGTTCTTCTGCTAGATATCTGTTGCTTTAACAAAAAACCTCCATCTGATCTTAGCCTATTGGAACGTGGGCTTCACGGACTGGAGCCTGCTGTCATAGCCACTTTTCCTATGAAGAAGTTCAATGATAATTTTTTGGAAAATTACAGGATTAGGCTAAATCAAGTTTGCTCTTACAAAATTAGCCACCCATTGTTTCAGTTAACAAAAATACAGTCTATTAAGTTTGAGTTTACAAAACTATCCAAAATAGTATCCTCTCTTAACTGAAGACAGTTTTACCCCTGAACCTTACCTTCTCTGTTCAACATGTCCACCCCAAAGCCAAGGGTGAGATCATCTACCATGGAAGATGAGCTTAAATGGGTCTCCTCTCGATCGCATACAAGAACGCCATCTGATCTTTGTGTGCAACCAAAGACAGTTTTTCCTCCTGATTTCTATTTCAAGGCATGGAACAAAGGGATTCTCTTTTGCAGTAGTCGACGACACCAATTTCAAATTTGAGATAGAAGACAAATTCGTGCCTTTCTTTGAGACATTGAATTACTATAAGGAATAAAGAGGAAGAGAACCAAGATCAAGGGGGGGAAATCAACAAAACCAAAGGACGGGGAGAAGAATTAGGAGGAGAAAGGAGCCAAGGAACAATGCATGGTGTTTTGGCCCCGACAGCCCAGTATTTGCTTTATTAAAAAAGGGAAAATAGAGAAGAAGTGTCGATGAGGGAAGAAGCAGAAATGCAGAGGGAGAAGAAAAACGAACAAGGGGCTAGGGGAGGGCAGAGCAGAAATGCAGACGAAGAAGAAAAATGAACAAGAAGGGGCCAAGGGAAAGAGCAGAAATGCAGAGGAAGAAGAAGAACGAAGAAGACGAAGTGGCAGGAGGATTTACCTGAAGTTTGAATGCTTCTAATATTCAATCTAAATGCTTGAATGTTTGGAAATTCATTTCTTTAAATTGTCGATTTCAACTGTTCAATCCTTTTTTTTTTGGGGGGGGGTAAGACAAACATTCAATCCAAGTCTGCAAACCGAAGGAAACTTTGATAATGAGCAACACAGTCCAACATTTCAAGTGTAAGAACAATAAAACAAACAAAAACTCAGAATTTATACATTATCTTGTTAGAATCATCAAAAGTGGGCTCAGTGTCGCAGCCTCCGCCTTGAACCCTCGTGTCCGTTTCTCCCCTCCTCTGCCTCAGCATCGCGCTACTCTTGTTGCTTATCCAAACGCTTAATTCCGCGTTATTCTAAATTTGTTTCACCGCCGGTCTTCTACCATCAACGAACAATCTGTAGGAAGTCCTTAGATTCCACCATTTCCTTGATCGAATCCGCTATATTCTGTTCCAAAAGGGCATCGGTGTGGTTTTCAATCCATTGCAGGCGATGGGATGCAGGCTAGGATGGGTTGAAGGAGGGCAATAGGAGCCAGAGGTGAGGTATCTCATCGGTGCGACTGGCCAGAGCCTCCAGTAGGTGGGGTTTGGGATGAGAAGAATTGCAGCGTTGGGCGGTCATGGGGTGATCGAGGAAGGAAGAGGAAAGGGACAAAAATGTCAAAAAAATATGTGGTGATGAGGGTGGGGTACTATTTTGGTTATTTTTGTAATAGTGAAATTCGATTAGGCTAGTTCCGTTAACATAAACACTGGATGGTTAGTTTTGTAAATTAAAACCCAATGTTAGCTAATCTGGTAATTTTCCCATAATTTTTTCATTTTTGTAGAATATTCACAGTAAGTTAATACTGTTCCTGTGCTTTTCTTTTTCTTTGCATTCACTCTCTCTATCTTCTATTAGACGTATAGGAGACAGAATGAATATGTATATCAGAGGTTTCACATACTGGACCTTTAACAAAGAATCCTTATCCGCTGGAAATCTTTCGCATGACACCTTCTTTAGAGGTCCAACACTGGACCATGTTTTCTCCAGATCACCCCTTTACCTGTACTATTTCAACCCCAAACCTATGATATGGTGAAAACAGAATATTTTCATAATACTGATCTTACAAGCCTTTTTATTTTATTAATTTTTAATAGTGATGTAGAACCATTCCTGGAAACCTGCTCAAAACCTCAGCAATGTAGATCATCATAATGACCGTCTGGACCTTATTATATATTTCTGCTCAGCAAGACAGCTCTTTTCCCCACTTCACTCTACCTAGGACTATGTATTCAGTTATACGTGAGTTTTCAATCATTTATTAGAACATCCAATGGCAATTTATATGAAGGATTTGACAAAACACTTCTTCAATCCATCATATTTGCTCAATCTATGAGGGTATTTAATAAGCATGTAGGGTTAGAATCAGTAAGAAAGAATAGGCATTGGACCTACTGCTAGAGAAAAGGTTGATGCTATTGTTCGAGTTCATCTACAGTTTGGGCTACTTTCTCATGATATCGATATACGTTTGAAATACATAGTTTGATTGGAAAATCATAGAAATGATTGTATTAGATATTTCATCTTATCTTCTTGGATGTTGATTAATGTAATTCTTAGTAAGAATATGGTTATAGGGATGCTTATGCTTTAAGAAAGTAAGAACATGCGTTTCCTTGAAGCCCTTAATGAGTTGGCTCATGTTTTAGTTGCTGGTTCGCATATTTTTAACCTTTGCTCACTTGATGGTGTCTCAACCACTGGGTTTCTTGCACCTATTATAACTCTGTCAAGGGATTGCTCAGTGTCTTCTACTGCTTAATCAGCAGTAGAAACTTGGCTTCCTTATGGGTTGCTGTTCCCAAACAAGCCATATAGTTACTTAGCTAGTGATTTGGTTTTGTACAAGCTGCTGCAAATTTGTGTGTTTGTTGCAGGTCTGCAGACAAAAAAATGCAGAGTACAAAGTGACTTTAGTGTATTCGATGCAAAAAGTTCTTACTTTCCTCATCAATGTGGTTGATTGGATGGAATTTGCAAATGGTTTAATTCTACCTCAATTAATTTCAACAATTGTATTAATACTGGAATAAATTAATTAAAATTTTGAGATAGGGGAGAGATTTCATTAAAGGAAACAGCCTCTCTGTGAAGCGGGGTTAAGGCTGCGTACATCTCCCCTTCCCCAGATCCTGTAGTAGCGGGAGCCTCGTGCACTGGGATGCCCCTTTTAGGGGAGAGATTTCAAATTCTGCTTGAGTTGTTGTCCTTTCTCAATTGAAGTGCCTAGAGAACCAATAAGATACCAATCAGTAGAAACAAGGAGCCTAAGCTAGTACATGTAAAGAGACATTGAACTTAATAAAGACACTAGAAGTTGGGACAAAATTAGGGTGCACATGGAGCCTAGATTATGTACTAATTGAGCAGTAGGAACAAGTAGGGATCTTTCTATCATCCCCCTTTTTGTTTAAGGTTTTCTAAAATTCTAATTTTATGCTTATAACGAAGAGGGAGGGGGAGGGAGAGAATGTATGTGTGTGTGAAGGGGGCAAGGACTATTCTGGTGATGTTGTTAGCAGCCCTTAGAACTGAATGCTTGAGTGTCTTAATTGATCACTCAACCCCTTTATTTATAATAATCCAGAATTACAACTTATTCCTACTCAAAGTAGGAATACAACTTATTCCTAATCAAAGTAGGAATGACTCAAAATAGGAATGCCCCCCTTGCCTATTCCTATTAGGAATTCCCATTACAACTAGGAATCCCAAATAGAGATCGGTCAAGGGGAAAAATTACAGAAAAGGAAATAAAAATAAAAGATAAAAACAATAAAACCAAAGGACTAAATTACCCCTATCGGGTAATTTAGCCTATCTCAACACTCCCCCTCAAGTTGGAGCAAAGATATCGATCATGCCCAACTTGACTAGATTGGGATGAAGCAATTTCCCAGACAATCCCTTGGTGAAGATATCAGCAAGTTGATCAGCAGATGTCACAAAGGGAATACAAATCAGCCCATCTTCTAACTTCTCCTTGATGAAATGCCTATCCACTTCAACATGTTTGGTACGATCATGCTGTACTGGGTTGTGTGCTATGCTGATTGCAGCTTTGTTGTCGCAGTACAACATCATAGGAAGACGAATAGGAACACCAAGATCTTGTAGCAAACCTTTAAGCCAGAGTAACTCACAAATACCTTGTGCCATAGCCCGAAACTCAGCTTCGGCACTAGAACGAGCAACTACATTTTGTTTCTTGCTACGCCATGTGACAAGATTTCCACCTACAAAGGAGCAATACCCAGAAATAGATTTGCGATCCGCAGAACCA
The DNA here is from genome assembly GCF_018873765.1 of Telopea speciosissima. NCBI lineage: Eukaryota > Viridiplantae > Streptophyta > Magnoliopsida > Proteales > Proteaceae > Telopea > Telopea speciosissima. The sequence goes on along the minus strand of NC_057925.1, from coordinate 48,281,656 downwards.
GCCCAATCAGCATCAGTGTATGCTTCTATCCGTAGGTGACCATCTGTAGACAGAAGAATTCCTTTTCCAGGAGCTGACTTCAAATAGTGCAAGATACGAAGAACAACCTACATATGAGAAGAGTAGGGATCATGCATAAACTGACTCACAGTACTCACGGCGACAGCAATGTCAGGATGAGTGTGTGAGAGATAAATCAGCTTCCCTACAAGTCTTTGGTACCGGCCTTTATCAACAGGCTCACCCTCCTTTTCCTTGAGCTGAACAGTAGGATCCATAGGAGTATTTGAAGGATGGCAGCCTAACAACCCGGTTTCAGTCAATAAGTCTAGGACATACTTCCTTTGGGAGAGAAAAATGCCTTTAGAAGATCTGGCCACTTCAATCCCAAGAAAGTATCGTAGTTTCCCTAGATCTTTAATCTCAAATTCTTGTCCAATGAAGGTCTTCAACCGTTTGATCTCATCACCATCATTGCCAGTAACCACTATGTCATCAACGTAGACTATACGAACAGTGAGTTTTTCACCAACCCTCTTTATAAAGAGTGTGTGATCAACATTACTTTGCTTATAGCCCACAAAAATCATGGCCTTGTGGAACCGGCCAAACCATGCTCGTGGTGACTGCTTCAGCCCATATAGTGCACACTTCAACCTACACACTTTTCCTTGGTTTCTGTCACAAGAGAACCCTGGTGGAATGTCCATATACACCTCCTCATCCAGTGCTCCATTTAGGAAGGCATTTTTTACATCTAGCTGCTGCAAATCCCATCCAAGGTTGACTGCACAAGATAATAACACACGAACAGTATTTAACTTTGCAACAGGTGCAAAGGTTTCCTAGTAATCAATGCCGTATGTCTGACTGAATCCCTTGGCCACGAGTAGTGCCTTATACCTATCCACAGTGCCATCCACCTTCTGTTTTACCACAAACACCCATTTACATCAAACGGTTTTCTTCCCAGGTGGAAGAACCACAAGCTCCCATGTGTTATTTTTCTTTAAGGCCTCCATTTCTTCCATCATAGCTGCCTTCCACTTTCCATCTGATAGAGCTTCCTGCCAATTGTTAGGAATACAAACAGAAGAAAGAGAGGAAACAAAAGCACGAAAGGATGGGGAAAGAGAGTCATAAGAAACAACATGAGATATGGGATGCTGAGTGCAAGTCCTGACACCTTTGCGAAGAGCAATAGGTAATTCAGTAGAAAGAACATTACCAGGTGGTGAGGCAGGTTCTGGATCCGGATTCGGCAATTGGATGGGTACTGGAGCAACAGTTGATTGAACCTGCTTATGTTTCCTTCGATAGGTCTTCACAGTACTGTCATCAATCCTCCTCTGAAATTCACTAATAGTCCTCTGGACAGGAGTCTGGACTGGGTTAGTTTGCTCCCCCTGAATAGAGATGGTCTCCCCCTGTATAGGGATCTCTCCCCCTGACTCAGGGGAAGTACTAGGAGCAGGCCGAACTGGTTCAGACTCATTGTAAACAGACTGGAGTGGAGGTGGAGAGTCTATGGTCAGCACATCTTCACTAGCACTCTCCCCCTGAAGAGGTGGGGACACATAATATGAAACATTTTCATGAAACACGACATCCATGCTGACCAAAGTCCGGCGGGATGGAGGGTAATAGCATTTGTACCCTTTTTGTGTAGCAGAGTAACCTAAGAAAATGCAGCGGAGACTACGTGGTTCAAGTTTACTCGGGGACTTTGTATCCCTGGCATCATAGTTGTCATGGCGTCGCCATGGCGTCCTGGCGCTGGGGGAAAGGGCATATCGAGATCCGCCATGGTATATGTATAAATATCGAGCGATATGGCTTCCATGGCGTCGCCGATATATGGGTATGTCGACCGATATTTGAACATTTAATGTATAAAAGTCAGGTTTATATATATATATATTTTAAAAACGATTTAATAACTTAGATGCTTTTTCGTTAATGTGTATTGGAGGTGTAACTTTTTCAAGTTACACCTGCAATACACATTATCATAAAACTTAAATAAACATAATAACTTATACGGTTATACCCTAATGGGGGAAATAGAAATCGCAAAAGGAAAATCGAGAGGAGAGGGATCGTGACTCCGGCAACGGTAACTTCCTCGCTTCCTGCAACTCTCGAGTCTCGGCAGCCTTCGAACAAGTTCGAAGTTCGAACTTCTCCAGTTCTCCGGCAATCTCCAGGACTCCAACTCTCCAAGTAAATTTTTAATTTTTTTTTAATTTGTATCTTCTTCCTCCTCCCAGGCAGACCTCGTCTTCTTCTTCTTAACTTCTTCTTCTTCAGTTCTTCTCCTCCCAGCCTCCGGTAGTGATTACAGCCAGTAGTATCGTTTTTTTTTTGTAATTTTTTCTCTTGCCTTGCTTCCTCCTCCCAGGCAGACCTCTTCTTCTTCTTCTTAACTTCTTCTTCTTCAGTTCTTCTCCTCCCAGCCTCCGGTAGTGATTACAGCCAGTAGTATCGTTTTTATTTTTATTTTTTCTCTTGCCTTGCACAGCCACATTTACACACACAGTGACAGGGAGAGAGTCGAGAGACAGGGGGGGGATTTATTTCAGTTAGTAGTCCTCGACTCCTCTCGGTTTTTATTTTCTTTTCTTTTTTCTTCTTTGCTTGTACAGTCACGGAGACAGGGACATAGTCGAGAGACAGAGGGGGGAGGGATTCATTCCAGTCAGTGCTGTAACCATAGCCCTCTCGGTTTTTTTCTTTTTTCTTTTTTCTTCTTTGCTTGTACAGTCACAGAGAGTCACAGAGACAGGGACATAGTCGAGAGAGAGGGGGGAGGGATTTATTCCAGTCAGTGCTGTAACCATAGTCCTCTCGGTTTTTTTTTTTTCTTCTTTTTTCTTCTTCTTGCCTTGCAACTAGCTTGCTTACAGTCGCAGACCTTGGGACTTCTTGCCTTGCATTTTTTTTTTTCTTCTTCTTGCCCTGCACAGTGCACACATACACACAGTGTCACACACAGAGACAGGGAGAGAGTCGAGAGACAGAAGGGGGGAGGGATTTATTACAGCCGAACTATCTCTGTTTTTTGTTTTTTTTTTTTTTTTTCCTTTTTCTTGCCTTGCAGTTGCAGGGTTGCACAGTCACAGAGAAGGTGTTTGTTTTTTATTTTTTCTTCTTCTTACCTTGCACACAGCCACAGGCCCACAGCCACAGGCCCACACATACACAGTTACACTTACACACACAGAGACAGGGAGAGAGTCGAGAGACAAGGGGGGGGAGGGATTTAATAGTTATTACAGCCAGTAGTCCATCACTATTCACTGATTTCACTCACAGTCTCAGTCACAGACTCACAGTGTCACACACACAACAGCAGCAAGCACATATTCAACTCCATAATTTCAGTTTTTTTTTCCCCCTCCATCCATTAATGTTAATCTGCTAAAAACCAGTACTTGGATTTTGTGTTGACTGTTTTCCATCCTAGTTCAGCTTAATGTTAATATGCTAAAAATCAGTTTAATTGTTTTTTTTTTTTGTTTTGTTACCTTTGTAGTCTACTAGTGTCTTTCACTCAACTAATGGATGGTTCTACACCAATTAGTAGTAGGGGTGAAAATATTGTAAGTACTGGAGCTACTCCAGGATATGATCCAAGCAAAGACCCAGCAAGAAAGGCCAAATCAAATGACCCTGGGTGGAAGTATGGGTATTGGCCAGATCTAACAAACAAGAATGTTGTTAAATGCACCCTTTGTGGCAAAGAAATGAGTTGTGGAATTAAAAGATTGAAGCAACATTTGGTGGGTGGATATGGAGACGTTATTAAGTGTACCAAGACGAATGATTCTATTTCTCAAGTGATGAGGGAAGCTCTAAATAAAAAAAAGAAGAAACAAATTACAGAAGTATTGGATGATGATGATGGTGATGATGATGCTGTAGAAGTTGGAGGGCAAATACAATCAGAAGATACACTAGAAGGACAATCCTAGACTCCTACAGTTGCTAGGGTGGCTCCTAGCTCTGGGACAATTGCTAAGAAAAGAAAGGTTACTCAGCCTCAAGTAAGGGGTCCCATGGATGCTCATGTTAGACGGACTCCTGAGCAAGTAATCAATGAGAGGCATAATAGTAGTTCTACTCAGACTGCTATAGAGAACCGTTTTAGGACACCAGAACAAAAAGCTAGAGTTGATTATCACATTGCTAAGTGGTTGTATCAGCAAGGTATCCCATTCAATGCTATTAAGGCAAGGACCTTTGAGGTGATGTGCGAGTCTATTGCACATTATGGTTTTGGATCTATTCCACCTTCATATCATCAAGTGAGAGTGCCATTGTTAAGAAATGCTGTGAATGAAACTGCAGAGATGAAGAAAAAATATGAAGAGTATTGGAAGCAGTATGGGTGCACTCTTATGTCTGATGGATGGACGGATAAACGGGGAAGGCACTTAATTAATTTTCTCGTTAACTGTCCAGAGGGGACTTATTTCATGGGATCTGTTGATGCATCTGGTATGGTTCAAAGTGCACAAATGCTATTTGAATTGCTTGATAGCAAAATTGATGAGATTGGTGAGGATTATGTCATTCAAGTTGTGACTGACAATGCTTCAAACTATAAGTTGGCTGGTAAAATGCTTATGGAAAAGAGAAGAAAGCTATACTGGACTCCTTGTGCAGCCCATTGTTTAGACCTGATGTTGGAGGATATAGGTGGTCTGAGAGACTTTAAGAATGTGATAGGTAAGGCAAAAAAAATAACCACCTTCATCTACAGGCACACACGTCTTCTTGATGCAATGAGGAAAAGAACTGGATAAAAAGATCTTGTGAGAGCTGCAGTTACTAGATTTGCAACTGCTTGTTTGACATGTCAGAGCTTAGTTAGGCATAAGGATGCATTGAAGCATTTGTTTATTTCTGATGAGTGGAAGGGTTCTAATTTGTCAAAGACAGAGGCTGGAAAGAAAGTGGAAGAAACGGTGTTTGCTGTACCATTTTGGAACACTGTGGAGGATTTTATTAGAGCATCGAAGCCACTTATTGTTGTTTTGAGGATTGTTGATGGTGATGAGAGGCTTGCAATGCCTGAAGTTTATGTTGCTATGGAAGAGGCAAAAAAGAAAATACGTGAACATTTAGCACATAAAGAACGGCTGTGGAAGAAAATTATAAGTATCATTGACAGGTGTTTGAGTTAAAATAATACCGCAAGCGTACGGGTCAATCGTAGCTACGGGTCGAACACGAGGAGATATACGCCACTCTATTTAATTAACTTAAAAGTAATGCAAAGTAGATCAAATTAAAGTGTTAAATTAAACTAATTAAACTAATGAAAATTAATGCATCCTAACTCATAAGCATCTAACAAAATTAAGGGATTAAATTGGCGTCCTAACACATGAGCATCTAACCTATCAAACTAAAGCGAATTGAAAGGAATAACAAAAACGTAGCCACACTTCATAATCACATAAAAAGAAATAAGGGAATAAAAGTGCATCCACATACCACAACCATATAAAAAAAATAAAAGAAATAGAGGGAGAAGAAGAAGAAGATAGAAAGAGATAGAGGAAAGGGAGAATGAGATTAAGGGTTTAGAGAATGAGATACCTTGATGTGCTTGAATACTTGAATAAACTCACCATGGCTTCCTCTTCTAAATCTCCATGTCTTGTCATCAACATAGGAACTTAGACTAGGAAGCTTTAAACTAAAACTATTACAACCATTAAACTAGACTTATGAAATCAAAACTAAGAACTTGAAATCAAAACTAAGAACTTAAGCCAAAAATAGGAAAAGAAAAGAAAATTTCACTAAGTGAATGAAATAAAAATTACACTAAAAAACTGAATTAAAATTGAACTAGAAACTAACTAAAAACTGAACTAAAAAACTAACTTCTTATAACCTAGAGGGCAAGGGGTATTTATAAGGGGAAAAGAGGAGAAGAGAGAAGAGGGAAGTGTAGGAGAAATATTCCCTAAGAAAAGAGAATATTCTCTTCTCCTTCCTCTTTTACAATGCCTTGAATCCTAAGAAAAAAGAAAAAAAATAGAAAGAAGAAGAAGAGAAGATTGTTTACATAGACTTTCTATTTCTAGAAAAGTAAACTTCCAATTCTAACAAGTGCTTCCTTTTCTTTGTAGATATCTTCTCCAAGCAATAAAATCAAAGCATCTTTGATTTTTCAACTTTCCATAGGTGAGAGAATATCTTTCAAAATAAATCTATCCCAAGTAGAATTCCAGAAGTGCCCTTGAGAAGTTAGAGGAGAGAGAGAGTAAGGGTGATGACTAGGATTCCTTCAAGAATAAATAAAATAACCATTCTGTCCTTCAGAAAACGTGGAGCATGGGGTGCTTATATAGGCCTCACCATTGTGTTCCTTGTGAAAAATCACCCAAAATAGACCCAAATTTCGTCCAATTTGGAGTTCGGGAGCCCAAGATATCTCAAGTTGAAGTTGGACTGTCCAGAGCCCTCCAAATGGAATCTTTTCGGTACAAGAAATATAACTTCTGGTTATTGCGTTAAGACCCCTGGCATCTGAACTTTTGCTTCATTTTGTCCCTGTCCGACTGTCAATAATTATAAATAAACCCCTACAGACCAGTTTCGCGCTTCGTTATGGAAACGGCCGTAACTTCTTTGTTTCAACTTGGAATCAAGTGCCGTTTGAACCGTTGCGAAGCTGACTCGATGGGCTACGCATCCAAGCCATTAACACCTCTAAACAGCTTAAAAACATTTCCTTAGCATCATCTCCTCCATTTTCACAAGAATTCACCTAAAACCTGAAAAGCATAAGAAAGCACCGAGTAACTCTGTCCAATGTGGTAAAATGTATGTTTTATACCCTAAGATTTCACACATAAATGTGCTCATCAACAGGCGTTGGGAGTGTCAGATGGAGCGTCCATTGTATGGAGCCGCACTATTTCTTAATCCCGGAAAATTTTTCATGTTCAAGGAAAATGAAAATGGCGAACTGATTGCCAATCTACACATCTCATTGGTTGATGTCATGACCAGATTGGTAGTTGACCCTGCTATACAAGACAAGATAACTTTGCAAATTGATGATTATAGATATTCAAAGGGTTGTTTCGGGAGGGATATGGCGATTAGACAACGGACAACCATAAATCCTAGTAAGTAACTTAGTATTTTTAGTTTGTACCTACGTTGTATGCTACTATGTCTATGATGTATTACTATTAATTCAGTTTTTTTATTATATTTTTATAGTTACTTGGTGGAGTACAAATGGAGGTCGTGCTTTTGAGCTTTCAAAGCTTGCACGACGCATACTAGGCCTTTGTTGCTCTTCTTCTAGTTGCGAGCGCAACTGGAGCACATTTGAGTTTGTAAGTATTAAGTATTAACTTACATGATTACATTTACTTTTAATTTATTTTTTAGACTTTTTTTTTTCCACTTTTGTTATGTCTTTTTATTGAAAAATGACTTTTTTGTTCTCTCTTGTTTATGAATTCAGATTCATACCAAAAAGAGGAATAGACTGGAACATTCTCGTTTGAATGATCTAGTCTATGTTCAATACAATAGCCGCCTCCATGAAAGGTTTCAACAGAGACGTGAGTTGGAAGGCAAAAACAAAACATATGATCCACTATTCTTGATGAGCTGGATTGGTCTAGTGAGTGGATGGTTACCCAGTCAGAGGAAGATTTAGTCCATCCCAATGATGATCTCACGTGGGATGATGTTGGTAGAGCAATGGGGGCATCGATTGAAGCCCCCATCCGACCAAGGAGAACTCAAGCATCAACCTCTAGAGCCGATGTGACATATTCACGCTGTGGACATGCTAGAGGGAGAGGTAGCTCAAGGATGGCTGATGTTCAGGATGACTCTGAGCTAGATGAAGATGAGGAAGAAGAGGAAGATGATGTGAATGACGACGAGAATGTCGTAGATGACTATGTTGGTGTCGAAGAGCCACGACAAGAAAATCTGCCAAATGCAGATCTTTTAGATGAATATGATAATTAATTAGTTTTGGTCCTTTTGGATATTATGATTATGGATTGTTTAAACTTTGAAGTTTGAACTTTAAACTTTGATCTTTGAAGATTAGTTAAGGACTTAAAGTTATCTATATTTGGTTGATTACTTGACTTTAATAATTTGATCTTTGATTACTATATTAGTTATCTATCTTAAATTATTTTTTGGCTTTTAAATACATAATTTCCTCTCCTCTTTCATCAAATTCATATATATTAATATATACCTATTACTTTGTTCAGGTTGCTTTACTCCAAATCACACACACTGAAGAAAGACTATTGCTATCAAGCTTGATGAAACAGTTAGCCTATCATTTGATTTTTACTATTGCTTTCAATTATTTGATAGGTTATCTATATTTTCAATTTTTCATACTTTCATATACACTAATGGGTATTAGTTACACTTTCATGAATTAAACCATAGTGGCATAGTATATTAGTAGTAGTGTAGTACACTTTCATGTTGATTTTTGATGTTATAGGACATATATTAAAGCATACTCAATGACATTAAAAATAGAGAAAATAAAAAATTAAACATGGTCGACATGCTCGCCAAGGCAACGCCATGGCGGGCGACATGTCGATATATCGACGTGACACCCTTCCACCAACTTGGATCGCCGTGACGCCGTGACAACTATGCCTGGCATAACAAACGCAGCCAAAGACCGTAGGGGGAACGATAAAGGAAGAAGAGCCAAGTAATAGCTCAACAGGGGGTCTGGAATTAAGAACCCGACTGGGCAGCCTATTAATCAAATAGGCTGCAGTAAGGACAGCATCCCCCCAATAAAGGGAAGGGACATTGCGAGCAAACATAAGAGCTCTAGCCACCTCCAAGAGGTGGCGGTTTTTCCTCTTAGCCACCCCATTTTGGGCTGGAGTATCAACATAGCTGGTCTGATGGAGAATTCCATGGGCAGCAAGGTATTTTTGGAACTGACCTTCCATATACTCTGTCCCATTGTCACTCCTCAAAATTTGAAGAGTGGCATTAAATTGGGTCTTAACTAGTTGGTAAAAATGCTGAAAACATGAAAACACTTCATTTTTTGTGTGCATAAGGTAGACCCAAGTAAACCTAGACTAGCAGTCAATAAAAGTTACATACCACCAATGACCAGAAAGAGAAACTTTTCTACTAGGACCCCACACATCAGTATAAACAACATGAAATAAGGAAGAAGATCTTTTATTAGAAATGGGATAATTTGAACGTGTCTGTTTAGCTAAGACACAAGGCTCACAAAAGAAATCTTCCTTATTATAATCTTTAACTAATGCTGGAAATAAAGTGGATAAAGTACCTAAAGTGGGATGACCTAGTCTAGAGTGCCATTTGTGTAATTCAGAAGAGAAAGATGCCGGGTAACAGAGCCTAGAAGGTAAAGCCTGGGTAGATGCAAGGTCTCCATCAAGCAGGTACAATCGGCCATGTACTTTACCCGATCCAATCGTCTTCCCCGAGTCCAGTTCCTGAAAAACACAATGAGTGGGAAAAAATGTTACTTTACAATTAAGAGATTTGGTGATACTGCTAATGGAAAGAAGATTAGTGGTAAACTTGGGAATATGCAACACAGATGACGGTGTAAGAGAAGGAGAACAACCAACGGATCCTTTCCCTGAGATGGATGAGAGGGTCCCATCAGCAATTTTTACTTTATCTTTACCAGAAGCAAGAGAATATGTATTAAAGAGGCTGGAAGAACTGTCATGTGATCGCAGCACCGGAGTCTATGATCCAAGGAGTGGAGACTACTGATGCACAATGACCAAGAAAAGAAATACTGTCGAGCAAAGAAGGAACTTGAATTGCAGCAGATGTAGTAGAGGCGGCGGATGTGTTCAATAGACGTCGGAGAGCCTGGAGTTCTTCCTGGGAGAAACCAATGTCAGAAGTGGGAGTTGGAGCTACACTTTCAGTGTGATTGGCTTTGTTTTAAGGCTTAGCACGACCACGTTTGGCCTCAAAATCAGCAGGCTTCCCATGTAATTTCCAACACTGAGCCTTAGTGTGATATGGTTTGTGACAATGATCACACTTCACAGGCTCTTTAGCGTGCGATAGCAGCAACACTGTCGGAAGAAGTATCCGGGTGGAGCCAGAGTGTCGTAAGGCTGATCTCTCAACTTTGGGAGTGATCATCATGGCAGCCCTTCGGGTCTCTTCACTGTGAACATAAGAAAAGGTCTCCTCTAAAGTGGGGAAAGGAACCCGACCAAGAACTTGCACCCGAATAGGATCATAAACATCATCAAAGCCAACCAGGAAATCATAGACCCGAAACTGATCAACATAAGAGTGATAGGCAGTAATGTCAGTAGTAGTAGTAGGTTGAAACCGAGCATAGTGATCCAATTGCTGCCATAAACACTTGAGGGCAGCATAGTATTTAGTGACGAGACATGGGGGGCTCCTTGAGTAGTATTTTGGAGTGTCTTCACGATTTCATAAACTTGAGCACCACTACGAGCGACCATAAGTTCCCTTGACAGCAGTCCATATCTGAGTAGCAGTGTCAAGGAGCAGATATTGACTGGAGAGGTCAGTGGTCATAGAATTCAAAACAAAGGACATCACCATAGCATTGTTGGCAGCTCATTTAGTACGGGCAGCAACTTCTTCAGTAGGCTGTTTGGTGGTGCCAGTGAGATGGCCAGTGAGTCCCCTACCAGCCATGGTCAAGGATAATGATCTGGCCCAAATTAAATAATTTGTACCATCAAGCTTAATGGCAGCAGCATAGGGAAGAAAGTCATTCCTAGTCTGATTATCTCCTCCAGAAGTAGCAGTAGTCATCTCTGAGTCACCCATCGATCCACCAATTTGAAAAAAATCAGATCTTCAAAATTGACTCAAGTGTGGAGGATGGGTTTTGAAGTTGCAGTACTTTCAGCCGTCAGAATAGGCTGAAAAAAAGGTCGAGTGATCCTCTAGCAGTGGGGAAGAAGTCTTCCAAAAATTAGCTCTTTCTGATGAGCTAATAAGAAACCCTAATTTGATAAAAACTTAGAAAAAAACTGTGTTTGGAGAAATCGCAGATCTGGATCTGAACTGTACTTGATCCAATTCTGCAGTCTTCAAATAGGGAAGGTATGCCCTAATAATAGCAGAAAATAATCTCCAAAAAAAGGACAGATCAATCTTCAAGTAGGAAGAACTCGATCTTCAAGAATGGAGGAGATCTGCCGGCAGAATTAGGTCATACCAATAGTCTTCAGTCTTCAATGAGGTAAGATTGAGGGCAGCATCTAAATCTTCATCAGATTACCTCATAGTTGCTGCCCTGAGTGAGAGAGAGGAGCCGAGAGTGGTGGAGAAGAGAAAACCAGAAGCCGTGGAGAGGGGAAAGTGAAAACAAAAACAAAAAACTGAGAAAGCTGCTCTTTAGATCAGAATAGGCTCTGATACCATGTTAGCAGCCCTTAGAACTGAATGCTTGAGTGTCTTAATTGATCACCGAGCCCCTTTATTTATAATAATCCAGAATTACAACTTATTCCTACTCAAAGTTGGAATACAACTTATTCCTAATCAAAGTAGGAATGACTCAAAATAGGAATGCCCCCCTTGCCTATTCCTATTAGGAATTCCCATTACAACTAGGAATCCCAAATAGAGATCGGTCAAGGGGAAAAATTATAGAAAAGGAAATAAATATAAAAGATAAAAACAATAAAACCAAAGGACTAAATTACCCCTATCGGGTAATTTAGCCTATCTCAACAATCTCGGCTGTCCAATTGTCCAAAAAGAAATACAGCTGCAGGTGTAGGGATCCCCCCTACACCAACATAAAATTGTGGGCTTAGTTTAGGTCTTTATTTTATTTGGACTTTTATTGCTGAGTTGTAATCCTAATTGGGATTCCTAGTTTAGTTTGGAATCTTAGTTGAGAATCCTAGTTAGAGTTTAGCTTTTATTTATTTTTTTCAGCTATATATATGTAATTGCTCTGAAGAGCTACCCACGATTTGAAGAAATAAAGCTTATTGTTTTTGCAACCAGATTGTCCTGAGAGATGCTGTGAGGGTGAGATGCCCAGGCTGAGAAAGCCAACCTATCCCCCATCTTCTTCCATACTCGATCTCCCTTCTTCTTCATCAACTCCAGTACGTGATAACAAGTCATTAAACTTATCAATATATTCTTCAACAGTCAAAGTACTTTGTCGAATAGTGTTGAGCTGATCATGAAGTCGTCTCCGGTAAGGAGGTAGGTACTTCTCTGTGAGAATATCTTTCATAGCTTCCCAAGTAGTTGGTTCCATGTGACGGTGAGTTAATCTGCCCTCATGTGTGCGCCACCAATCTCTGGCCCCTTCAGTTAGTTTAGTACTCAACAGCTGCATCTTTCGATCCTCAAATAGTCGAAACCACTTGAAGTAGTCATCTAGGGCACTCAACCAATCATGGAAAGCAATGAGATCATGTTTCCCATTATATTCTTTGAGATCCAGCTTTACCTTATGCTTATCATCACAGTAATATTGCTTGCCATCATAGTCTTCATCATCTTCAAGGCCATCACCAGTGGCTGTTATTATAGCTCTATGTGCTTGGTGTAGAGGTGGACAGGTGGTCAAGGAACATTATTCACTGTAGGCTGCTGTCCCCCAGTATGAGTTGTCATCACTCTTAATTCTTTGAGCTCCCTATCCATGGAATCCATCCTCTCAGATAATTGCTGGATAGCTTGTAGAACAGCATTAGGAGCTTGCTTAGAAGCCTGATTAGAACTCTCTTCCATAGCTCTGATACCAAATAATGTAAGGGTAGGTTACAAGTAACCCTAACCCCAAAGATTACCCACAATAAAATCCAAGCAATCCCAGCAGTAGAGATCGTGGTCAACAGATCACCAAATTAGAAATAAAACCAGAATTAGAAGGTTAAAGATTAGGGTTCAAACCAGCCAGCAGATATACCTCATACCTAGATTGAGGGGAGCTCTCCAAGGGCGGAAATAACCCTTCAAATATGGTGCTGATCAGAGGAATGTTTGCAGGAATATAATAATCGATATAGCAAAAGAGATTGGCCTAGGGTTAGCCCGCTGATGTCAATTCCAAGGAGAAATTGCAGATCTTCTAAATCTGTTTCCAGGAGGTCTTCAAAGGCTGATCGATTCTAGCTTATACAGGGCAGAATCAAACCCTAGAATCTCACCTCTGTTAGTTGCAGGTATGCTGAAATTAGTCTTTGAATCACCAACAGAAAATAGAAAGTTGATGCAGCCGCAAGCTCTGGTTTGTTTCCTTCGATCCAGCTATCAAGTCAGGGTTGTTGTGGGACTCTTAGGTCTCAAAAGCTTCAATCAAACTCCAGAAACAGCACTCGGAATATTGGTTGCAGGGTTTAAAACAAATAGAAAATAAGAAGAAGGAGGGAGATCGAGTAGGGAAGAAGATGGGGGATAAGTTGGCTATCTCAGCCTGGGCATCTCACCCTTGCAGCCTCTCTTAGGACAATCTGGTTGCAAAAGCAATAAACTTTATTTCTTCAAATCGTGGGAAGCTCTTCAGAGCAATTACATGTATATAGCTGAAAACAAAAATAGAAACTAAACTCAAACTAGGAATCCCAACTAGGATTCCAAACTAAACTAGGAATCCCAATTACGATTACAACTCAACAATAAAAGTCTAAATAAAATTAGAATGGTCTATTCATCTCTCTGTTGCTCTATTTATTTCTTAGTTGGTATAATTTTTTTTAAAATTACTCTTTTTAGTTAAGCTCTGTGTTGCATTGCAGATCTGTGATGTGAACCAGATGATCTCTCGGTTGCTCTCGACCTCTGCTCCTTTCTCCAAACTCCAAATACAAGGTATGGATAGTAGATCCAAATTATGCACGATTGGTCATGGGTAATCTTACCCGTTTTGCTGGATATTACTCTGTATCTTTACAACTTTCAAGCTTGTCAATTTAATTATAGTATGTGTTAGAATAAATGGGCCAGAATACCGTAGGGTTATTCTGGTCCTTTTTTCCACTTTATCTCCCTCTTTATTTTCTGTTTTTATTATTCTGTAATTTGCCTTTTATTTCTGTATTTTTCCCCTTGTCGATCTCTATTAGAATAAACAAGGGGAGCACTCCTAGTTTGACTAGGAGTGTGCATTCCTAGTTGTTTCTATTTCTGTTATTAGCACTCCTACTTTGATTAGGAGTTGTACTCTTTGATTCTATTACTATAAATAAAGGGCTAAGTGATAGGATTAATCACTTAAGCATTAATCAACTAGTTATTCTCTCAACATGGTATCACAGCCATGATTGATCTAACCTAAATTTTTTTTTTCCCACCCTCCCATCGTGTTCTCTTCTCTTTCCCCTCTCTCTTGATCTCTTTTCTCTTCCTTCTCCTTGCTTCTTCTCCTTATCTAAGGGCAGCACTGCAGAGGTGATCTTAGGATCTAGTTGCTGCCCCTTCTCACCTCATTTTTTTCCTAATTCATGATCTAATTTTCCTGTTCGATGGTTGCTGCTGGTTCCCTCTTGCGGAAATTAGAGCTTCCAAATTTTATTGCAGATCAGGCCTGAGTTTATTGGGACTACTTCTCCCTATATTGGAGCACTTCTGCGACACTGGACTGCTGTTTTCCAGCCTCATATTGGTACTGAAGACCCCTTCTCCCATTCGATCTCTTATTTTCAGGGTTTTCCTACAACAAAACCCTGAGCCTTATCGATATTGGGATTAGGGCTGATTACAGTTGCTGTTTGTTTTTGGTTTTATTCTTCATCAAAGGCATACCCTGCAGGCTCTTGGACTGATTCACCTGGCTTCATCTGCAGCATAGTTTTTTGGTTTACTCTCCCCCCATCGATTGCTCTTTTTTTGGGTTTCTTCCAAACCCTAACTTAATCAATAGTGGGGAGGGCTCCTTGTTTGCTGCTGGTTTTTTGGGTGGTGTGTTTACCATCCCTGGTTTGGCTTCTTCAGTGGCTTTCTCTGCTGATCAGCTCCTCTCTACACTATGGGTGACTCCACGGATATCTCCACTGCCACATCTGATCAGGTTACCAATGACAAGTCTGATTTTCGTGATCTCCACCCTAACCCTATCAAGTTAGACGGCAGCAACTATCTTCTATGGTCTCGATCAGCCTCTTTTGCTATTGCTGGTCGTGGCCTCACTGATTATATTGATGGGATTATTCCTATGCTGACTACCCCTGGTGCTGCCCGGACTAAATGGCTAGCCCACAATGGCCTTTTTATGTCATATTTGAATGGTTCTATGATTTCAGATCTTGCACAGGGTTTTCTTTTACTTGATACGGCTTCTCAGATTTGGGCAGCTTGGTAATGATGCTCAGGTTTATGAGCTTCGCAAGAAGGTTCTTCATACTACTCAAGGGGACCTAACTGTGTCTAACTATTATGCCACTCTCCGCAGCCTCTGGCAGCAATTGGACCATTTTTCAGATTATCAACCTGATACCGCTGCCAACATAGTTGCATATAAGAAGCATGTTGACAAGATTCGGGTTTATGACTTCTTGGCTGGGTTGAATGTTGAATATGACCAGATACGTGTTCAGGTGTTGGGCCATTCACCTTTTCCCACACTTGAACAATCCTATGCCCTGGTCTCTTCAGAAGAAAACTGCAGGGCTGCTATGTTACATCCTCCTGTTTCGGACAGATCGGCTCTCCAGACTGCTGCCCCTATTGGTACGTTATCTGTTGGTAGTTCTACTTCTAGTCCTATTACATGTGATCACTATCACAAGCCTTATCACACCAAGGACAAATGCTGGAAGCTTCATGGGAAACCGGCTGACTTTGAAGCCAAGCGGGCTGCCAAGAAAAACCTTAAGAGCAAGGCACATCAATCTGAATCTGTTGCTATAGCCCCAGCTACGGACATTGGTCTATCCCAGGACGATCTACAGGCTTTCCTGCGTGTACTAAGGTCTTCCGCTGCTGCGGCCTCTACTACTTTCGCTACTACTGCCAATTCCTCGGCTCCTTCAGGTTCTTATTTTGCCCGGTCAGGTATCCCTTTTGGTGGTCATTGTGCTTCTGTAGCTTCCCATCCCTGGATAATTGATTCCAGAGCTACGGATCACATGACTGGCTCTTCTAGCTTATTTTATAGATACTCTCCCACTTCTGGGAAAGACAAGGTCAAAGTGGTTGATGGTTCCCTTTCCTCTATCTCTGGAAAAGGGATCATCAACTGCACTTCAAACCTCCCTTTGTCTTCTGTTTTACATGTCCCTAATTTTACTACTAACCTCCTTTCCATTAGTAGTATTACTCGTGATCTTAACTGCAAGGTAACCTTTTTTCCTTCCCATTATGTTTTTCAGGATCTGGCGTCTGGGAAGACGATTGGATTGGGTAAAGTTCACGGTGGGCTGTATTTGCTTGATGATGGTCATCTCTCTCCACCGGTAACTTCTCCACTACATCAGAACTCCTTGGTCTCTTCTGAACTTTACCAATGGCACTCTAGATTAGGTCACCCTCCATTAGGAATTTTAGCACATTTATTTTCTTCTTTAGTCACCAAATGTAATAAGGATAACTTTTTTTGTGAGGCTTGTGTTCTGGCCAAACAGACACGTGTAACTTTTTCTTTATCAAATAAAAGGAGTTCTTCGTGCTTTAATTTGGTGCATTCGGATGTTTGGGGACCTAGTCGTAAGACTTCTATTTCTAGCTACCGTTGGTTTGTCTCATTTATTGATTGTCATTCTCGTAATACTTGGATTTATCTTCTTCAGTCTAAAAACCAAGTTTTTTCTTGCTTTCAACATTTTCATAAAATGATCCAGACCCAATTCCAGGCAACTCTTAAGGTTTTACGGAGTGATAATGGCACTGAATATAAAGAATCCCAATTTCAACAGTACCTTGCTGATCATGGGATTATACATCAGACTAGTTGTGTTGATACCCCAGCCCAAAACGGTGTGGCTGAAAGAAAGAATCGCCACTTGTTGGAAGTGGCCAGAGCTTTAATGTTTGCTCGCCATGTTCCATCCCAATATTGGGGTGATGCTGTTCTCACTGCAGCTTACCTTATTAATAGGTTACCTTCACGGGTTCTGGATTCCCGTAGCCCCGCTAACATTTTACTTGGTGATTCCTCTTTTGTGGTCCCTCCCAAGGTCTTTGGTTGTGTGTGTTATGCTAGGGATACTCATTCCCCTGGCAAACTTGAACCCCGGGGGTTGAGGTGTATTTTTTTGGGTTATTCTCCAACCCAGAAAGGTTATAAGTGTTACCACCCTCCTACCCGCCATACTATGGTCAGTATGGATGTGGTTTTCCATGAAACCCTTTCCTATTATTCTTCCCCGCCTCTTCAGGGGGACCACTCTAGTGAAGATGTGGTTCATCGTCTTGGGTTTCCCTTCCCAGCATCACCTATAGCCACCAACCAGCCTCCCATAACTGCTGTCCAGCCTCCCGAGGTTGCTGTCCAGCCTCCCATGGCTGCTGCCCAGCCTCCAGTGGCTGCTGTCTAGCCTCCCGAGGCTGCTGTCCCTTCACCTGGGGATTCCAATACAAGGAGACCTTGGAAATAGGTGGTGGTAATGTTCCTACTCGGGGGCGAGCCGACTCTGAGAGGACCATTCGTAACTTTCGGAGGACCATTGACAATTCCACCATTCTCACTTATAATCGGAGATGTTCTAACAGAGGGCAGAATCAGTCTACTGCAGCACCGATACCCATCCAGTTGCCGCTTTAGGATCTAGATCCTCCTCCTGGTGAGCCCTCCTCTTCTGATCTACCCATCGCACATCGCAAAGGTACCAAGACCTGCACTTTACATCCTATTTCCTGTTTTGTTTCTTATAGTTCTCTTTCTCCTTCTTTTCGTACTTTTGTTTCCTCCCTTTCTTCTGTTTCCATTCCTAAAAATTGGCAGGAAGCATCTACAGATGGGAAGTGGAAGGCAGCAATGTTGGAAGAAATGAGAGCATTGAACAAAAACAATACGTGGGATATTGTAGCTCTTCCTCCAGGGAAAAAACCAGTGGATTGTAAATGGGTGTTTGTGGTTAAGCAGAAGGCAGATGGTATAGTGGATCGGTACAAGGCACGTCTAGTTGCTAAAGGCTTCACTCAGACATATGGCATTGACTACCAGGAGACTTTCGCACCAGTAGCAAAACTCAATACTGTCAGGGTATTGCTATCCTGTGTTGTGAACCTTGGATGGGATCTTCAGCAGTTGGATGTGAAGAATGCCTTCCTCCATGGTGAACTAAGAGAAGAGGTATATATGGACATTCCTCCAGGTTTTTCAAGTCCTGCTACCAAGGGTAAGGTTTGTCAACTGAAGCGTGCACTCTATGGCTTGAAGTAGTCACCAAGAGCTTGGTTCGGTAGATTTCACAGGGCTATGCTTTCAGTGGGCTACCAGCAAAGCAATGCTGATCATACCTTGTTCATCAAACGTATGGGTGATAGGGTTACTCTCTTCATAGTTTATGTTGATGATATTGTAGTGACCGGCAATGATGGTGATGAGATAAAAAGGTTGAAGCTGTTTCTTGGCCGTGAGTTTGAAATTAAGGATCTGAGGACTCTAAAATATTTTCTAGGGATAGAGGTTGCTCGCTCTTCAAAGGGCATATTTCTGTCTCAGAGAAAGTATGTCCTGGATCTACTATCTCAACCAGGCTGCTAGGGTGTCATCCTTCGACACTCCCATAGAAGCTACGACAAGACTCAAGGAGAAAGAAGGCACACCAGTTGACAAAGGTCGTTATCAGCGGTTGGTCGGCAAACTTATCTACCTATCTCACACTCGGCCAGACATTGCCATTGCAGTTAGTATGGTCAGCCAGTTTATGCATGACCCTTATTCTTCTTATATGGAGGTGGTTCTTCGCATCTTACGATACTTGAAGTCTGCTCTGGGACAAGGAATTCTTTTATCTTCCAATGGTCATCTGAAGGTTGTAGCATACACTGATGCAGATTGGGCTGGTTCATGTGATCGGAAGTCCATCTCTGGATATTGCTCTTTTGTAGGCGATAACCTCGTCACCTGGCGTAGTAAGAAACAGAATGTGGTGGCTAGGTCCAGTGCTGAGGCTGAATTCCGTGCGATGGCGCATGGCATCTATGAATTGTTGTGGCTTAAAGGGTTGTTGCAAGATATTGGGGTTGCTGTCCAACTTCCACTGATGTTATATTGTGACAATAAGACTGCCATAAACATCGCTCATAATCCTGTTCAACATGATCGTACAAAACATGTGGAGGTAGACCGACATTTCATCAAGGAGAAACTTGAAGTTGGACTAATCTATGTTCCCTATGTGAAGTCTACTGATCAATTGGCTGATGTGTTCACAAAGGGTCTGAGTGGCAAAGTGTTTCGTCCTTTTCTAGCCAAGTTGGGCATGTGCGACATCTTTGCACCAACTTGAGGGGGAGTGTTAGAATATATGGGCCAGAATACCGTAGGGGTATTCTGGTCCTTTTTCCCACTTTATCTCCCTCTTTATTTTCTGTTTTTATTATTCTGTAATTTGCCTTTTATTTCTGTATTTTCCCCCTTGTCGATCTCTATTAGAATAGACAAGGGGAGCACTCCTAGTTTGACTAGGAGTGTGCATTCCTAGTTGTTTCTATTTCTGTTATTAGCACTCCTACTTTGATTAGGAGTTGTATTCTTTGATTCTATTACTATAAATAAAGGGCCAAGTGATAGGATTAATCACTTTAGCCTTAATCAACTAGTTATTCTCTCAACAGTATGTTTAGAAATGAGATTGTTTTTCAGAAAGCTCATTGGTTATGCAATCCTTTGAAAGTATGATTTATTTATTTTTGTGGGTGGTGGTTAGAGTGTGAACAATGGACTATATATGTTGGTTCTGTTGCTATAGAGACCTTATGATGGGTAACAATGTGTTTGTTACTAGAAATAGATATGGTCATCTCATGAGAAAATATCAAATGACTGTATGTAGAAATGCTAGTGTTTTCATAGAAAACTTGAATTTTAGCTTGATAGCCGGTTAGATTTAAATGAACTGATGAGATGAACAGATGCTACCCAGCAAGGTTCAAAAACTCATCTCGACCCGGTGTCTAGACCAGGTCGAGACGACTGAGATCTCGGCGCATTATTGTAAATTTTCTTTTTTTTTGGTTTCGGTATGATGTTTCGGTGGGCAAATAGCCATAGTTGGCTCCGAAACTATAAAGAAAGCTTGTTTTAGGCTTAATAAACATATTTGAGTCTGCAAATTGTAAAAAAAAGCACCCAATTTGGTGTTTTGGATCTGCACCCTTGATTGGCAGTAAACGTCGAACCCTTAATGTAATATTGCTGATTCTACACATTGTTTGAGTGATATGAGACATAATTGGCAATAAACGTCGAACCCTTAATTTTGACACCGTGAGGTCGTAGATTGGCCTCTGGTGTCTGACATATAAAACATCTACTTTCATACAACAAGTATTTGTCATAGTTTTTGGGAATAGTAACTTTACCTGAAATTGTTGAATGTAGCCAAATCTTCCATAGCAAGCAACAATCTATCTCTTCGTAGTGATGTGGCAACCCCCAGTAGTATTGAGTGATGATGTGACAAAAAAATCAAGATCCAAGCTTTCCCCCCCTTCTCTAGGTCCAAAACCACGAAATTGTCGAGTTTTCTTAGAAATTTCAAAGACTGGGTAGAGTTGCTGCCTATTTTTAAGGTGATTTGTAGTTTGTACCATTTTGGCAAGTTTTTCGAAACGGTGTCGATTTGAGATTTCGTAAGAGATCTCATCTCGAGCAGCTCAAGATTCTTGAGTTTTCCAAAATCTCAGTGAGATCTCGACGAGTTTTAGAACTATGAGTAAAGTTGGATCTGTTTCCAAGTCATTCTTTGCTTTTTCTGTTTTTGTACTCAAGTACCTTTTTTTATTTATTTCACATTTCATGGAATCTCAACTTTGCACCTTTTTTCTTGTGGGAACAAAAGAATAGAAGTCTCTGTCCTTAGGAGGGATGCAATTATGCAAATGACCAGATTTATGGTATGATTATTTTCCAGGTAAGAAACTGAAATGCTCAATAAACAGAACCACAGAGCAAATCAATTTGGTTACGGCTTTTTAAAATTTGTTATTAGATTTTACTTTACATCTGAATCCCTTGGATATGAAAAATAAATAAAAATCACGTCTGAAAAGTATAAATTGGTTTTCATACTTGGTCGTGTATAGACTACATTTCCTTTTATTACAAGTAGTTACTTGTTTTATTATTACAAGTAGACATATTGTTTAAATGCAATTTTATGATAAACATTGGTTTGGGTTGGTCGAGTTTATGAAGGAGGTGAGTGTTTGATGAAACATCGTCATATTGCTACAATATATTCTAATGGTTGTGGTAGTCACATTCTTCTTAGAAATTACCATAATAATTTATGGAATGCCCTATGCCAATTGTGTATTGTCTTGGTTTGATATGCTACATTGTCATGCTATGTTGCAAGATATTATGGTCAGTTCCTCAAAATCAAAATCAGATGTTGCCAATTGAAACTCCAATGAGGTTAATGTGTTAGTAAGGTTAATGTTGGATAATATGAGGTCTGGCAACAAGACCAGCTCAACTTTCAATAAACCTGGGTGGGATGACATTAAAGCCCGATTAGAAGCCTCACTTGGTAAGAAGTTTGATAGGGAACAAATAAGGAACAAGATGAGTGCTGACTACAGTAGCTTCAAGCGATTGCTTGAAACCACGAGGTTTGGATGGAATTCAATCACTAGGACAACTACTGACGATGACAGTGTTTGAGACAGAGCTATTGCGGTAAACATACTCTTTTTAATACAAGTTCCTGTTCAGTTGTTACTTTATTTTAATTTGATTAGTGAAAGTATATGTCTAATTTGTTCTTATAATGTATTTAGGCACACCCATCATGGAAAAGGAGGAGTTAGAATAGTTGCTTGGTTTGGGAAATACTCTCTGGATGTTTTTTTAAATTGAACATTGAACTTGGTTAGATAGTTTACTATATTTGAATTTTATTTTATAGAATGCTTGGATATGTATGATGATTGTATAAGCACTTGATTAAGCTTATGTATTATATTAATCTCCTGTTACTTGACTGTCTTTTGCAATTTGATTAATTATAAGTGTTTGGTTAGATGGCTTTATATGTCTTTCTATATATATGTGGATATATTTTTTAAGTTTCTATATTGTTGTGCATATGTAGCAGTCATGGCAACAAATCAGATTTTGTCAAATGTTTCATCTAGCGATGAGGATGACATTATCTTAGCATCAGGAGTACTTGCCGCCCAATTGTTGTACACCAAAGAGTCTCATAGGGATGGTCTCCCTTCAGAACCAACAATAGTCCATGAGATTTTGAGTGGCTATGCGGACCGTTGTTTTCAGGAGTTTTGTATGGAAAGACATGTTTTTCAAAACCTATGTACATTAATGGTACATAATAGGTGGTTGACAGACACTCCATTTATTAGGGTGGATGAGCAAATTGCACTATTTATGCTTATAGTGGGAAAGGGTCTTAGCAATTGGGTGAATTGACCAATATGCAATGAATAATGACGTATCAAAGCATTAAAGACTCAATTCGGTAAGGGTAAACTTGACATTTTTATTTTTTTTATTATAATCTCATGAATTGACATTTATAATGGCATTTTTGTCAGTTCAATTTATTTCCATCCTTAACTCCGCCTCTCCCACTTGGATTTTTATCTGATCCAACGGCTAAATTTGAATTGAAAATTTTTACTTTCATTTTTCACATACCTCCTCTCTCTTTCATGAACTTCTCTTCCGTCTCTCTACTCCTCCCACTATCAAGAGAAGCCGCCGAAGACGTTGCCCCTGTGAGCGCAAGGATCTGCAGCTGCATTATCTCTCCGAAGATTGGTGGAATCCCTCCTTTGAAGCGATTAAAGGAGGAGTTGAGCAGCTGAATCCGGGAAGAGGCAAAGAAGTTACAGGGGATCTCACCGGAAAAGGCGTTGGATGAAAGGTCTAGGTACCGGAGATTGGGAGGAAGATCAGCTGGGATTCTGCCGGAAAGGAGGTTGTCAGATACGTTGAAGACCTGAAGATCGGTGAGGTTGGCGATCTCTTGTGGGAGACGGGCAGAGAAAGAGTTGAACTGAAGGAAAAAGGCACGGAGTTGGGAGCATTTGAAGATGGATTTAGGTATAGAGCCGTTGAAGTGGTTGGACAACAAACTAAGCTTGCGAAGCTCCTGAAGATTAGAAAGGCGATCAGAGATAGGGCCAGAGAGCTGGAAATGAGGTAACAGAGCTCACGAACACGGCCATTGTAGCAGAGGATACCACGCCAGTCGCATGGGGGCGGAAGGAGTGGATAAATCCCAGCCGGTTAAAGCAGCAAGAGGGTCGTTCAGATTAAGCTTGAACGATGTAGGGGTTCAATCTCTGCTAGAACAAGTGGGCTTCTTTGAGCGTAGCAAGAGAAGAAAACAGAGATTAGCGTCTCTCAAGAAGAGAAGGAGACGCCATGGATGATAATGAAAGGTAAATGTACTACTCCCTTTACGTCTCTCTCCGTCGATCAATTCACTCTACTGCTCGGCTCTTCCCATGCTGCTCACCCGAGCCTCAGTCCGCCAATCCCCTCACCTTGCTGCTTCCTCTGTGTTAAGGTGGTACATTTGCTTTCTCATTCTGCTGCTCCCTCCATGGTGGACGGCTCTCTCCGCCGATTGCCTCACTCTGCTGCTAGGCTCTTCCCCTGTTGCACACCCGAGCCTCTCCCCGTCTGGAAACCTAACCTAATCGATTTGGGAAGGTAAGGTTTCTCTGTTTTAATTTTTTTGAATTTCCTTAGCACATTTAGTTTGATTCATTGCTTATATCCTTGTTAGGTGAGATCTGTTCTGGCATGATTATTAAACCCAGGGGTATTTGTTGCATTTCTTTGCATTATTAGCTATAGTATGCTATTGGTACTGGTATATCTCTATTGGCTCACTCTTCCTCTGTGTAGTCTCTTCGGGTGTTTGGTTGAATTTTACAATTTCTCTCTTTAAGAGATACTCATTTAGTCATTTCTCATATCCATCCTTGGCAATGCCATGCAGAGAGTCTATATGTTTGTATTTGCTTTTGTTTTTGGTACTGGTAGTTGGTCATTGTCAATACCACTCTGTCCTAAATGAATTCTTGCTTTCTGAGTTCTTGTTAGACTTGCATATGCATTTGTTCCTTATAGATGAACAGACTTATGCCCACAGTCATTCAACATACCATGCTCTTTCTGAGTTCTTAATTCTGAATTATTCTTGTTAGACTTGCATATGCATTTTTTTCCAATAGATAAACAGACTTACTATAACAGTTATTCAACAAACCATGCTCTTTGCTCTTTCTGAGTTCTTAATTCTGATTTCTTCTTGTTAGACTTGCATATAGATGAACAAACTTATGACCAAATGCTAGCTAAGCATAAAACAATGAAGGCCCTATGGAACTCTGAAAGATAAAGTGAACACCAAGGGAAATTTAAAGCTGACCAACCAAAGATTAATGGAGAGAGCCACTATTTTATTTGACAGCCTCACCAAAAGAAATATTGGCATAAGTCTATTTTTCTACACTTTATAGTCTGACAATTTAGATTTTTTTTGATTGATTGCCCCTCAACTAACATGGATTATGCAGATATGTGAGTCTTTAGCTCAAAAAGGAAGAGCACCTGGGTTTCTTCCCAGGAGATGATGGTTCGAGTCCATCAAGACTCTCATATATGATTAAGTAGGTTCTTTATTTACTGTTATTGGATTTCTATTTAAATCTGGGTTCTTGATGATGGTGGTGAGACTATTTACATGTCCTCCTAGTTTAGTTTCTTTTACTGTGTTACTCAAGAATTCACTCAGTTTTGGGGTTGGTGATAAATCAGCTATTCACTGTCTCAAGTATTATGAGTGCACTAGGTTTTGGGTTTTTTTTGTAGATTTTTCTTTGTACTATTGGTATAAGTCTGTCTTCATTTTTAATTTTCTTGTTGAATAAGATCTCTCAAAATAAAACTAGCTTGATCAGGTGTCTCAAGCTAGTGTGAACCATTTTGAACCTTCTTTCCTTCTTTCTTTCTTCTTTTTGATTTCCTTTTGAAAATTTGCAATCTTATGAAATGTGGGAACTGGTATATAACTTCTGATTTTGCTTCTTACCAGCTTTTCTTTCCATATATGTAGCTTCTTATCAATGTGGCAGTTTAATCGAAGCCGTGGAACTTAGAAATGCTCCTACAAGTGCCATTAAAGACCTGAAAAAGGGAACAGACAAGGCCACAATGACTGCTAATCAATAATAAACTCCGAATCTGGAGGCTTATGGGCTTATTTTTTTAATGACATGGAAGCCGATTCTCAAAGCACTCACGATTGGTGTAATCATCAATGCATACTTTGTTATCGGATTGACCAAAGTGGTGAATATTGCTATCTTCGAGCTACGTTTCCCAGTTGGCAGGTTCAGTGTCACTTGAGAATACACATTTGATCCATACATAAGATATCCCAATATAGCCATTGATGCGTAACTCATAGTACAGACAACAAAGCAAAGCAACAAGACCTGCAACAAGAAACAAGGTTAAAAATAGAAAATTAAAGCCTAGGCAGCCAGAAGCTGTTCATTTCAAGGTTAATTACCTCAACATTCACTTGACAAATTTCTAGAAATTTATATAGAAAAGAAACAGAAGAAATTGATTGTATTCCTTATCTCAAACATGTAGTCCTTATGAAATTGAAAGAGGGATAAGTTAAAAACAGATCTACAAATGGGAATATGCTTGATTTAAAGACTTGCTTCTAATTACCTTAGAAAACTGATGTTGGTGTTTCATTGAAGTATT
This sequence comes from Telopea speciosissima, assembly GCF_018873765.1. Taxonomy (NCBI): domain Eukaryota; kingdom Viridiplantae; phylum Streptophyta; class Magnoliopsida; order Proteales; family Proteaceae; genus Telopea; species Telopea speciosissima. Next base: position 48,255,726 of record NC_057925.1, on the reverse strand, counting down.
AAGGTGGGGAAAACTGGATGAGCACAATAGCTGAAAGAATACAAACTAACAGCAGTAGGGATACCACTCAAATTCAAAAGCCTTCCTTTTCCATGAAACCCAACTCCATCAACTTCTCCAGTCCAGAAAACAGAGCCAATGATAACTTAATAGCATGGTTTCTTATTTTTTTTTCCAAAGCCATTGGACTAATGGAAAATGAGCTCAAGGAGAAGAAGTTCTTCACTGTGTTGGCAGCACAGTACAGAAGATGAGCAGCCTTGTGCTGGTCAATAGCATCAGTCTTTGATAGTAATCGACCCCAACAACTAAAAGAACTTAAAAAATAATAATAATAAAGACAAGGACATTTTGACATTACATACTAGATAGCAATAGTTGGTAATATCATATCAGTTCAGCAGTATGAATCCTGATGGATTTGAACCATCATACCCTGGAATTCCCAGGTGCTATACCATTTTGAGCTAAAGACTCACCTTAAAAAAAACATGTTAGATCTCAATCAACATCTCCACCAAATTTTCAGGTGAAGTTTTTGGTCATATTCTAAAATAGCAGTAGCAAGCAATGTTATTCATGAGAACAAGAAAAAAAAAATGATTCCAGTACTTGATTTCATACTTCCACTGATTAGACAAAAGAAACAAACCTTTAAACGGGTTGAACCCTCCATCATGAAGGCATAAGGTTGTCTGCCAAATTTTATTAAGTTATTCAGTTGCCATTTTATCCATTTGCTTTGTCATTTACAAGAGATCCATTTTGGTTCTACATACTGGTTAGCAGGAAACTTTTCAGCTTGAACAGCAACAGTTGAGCTGGTCAAGTGAGATAAGATTCTTTTACACTTATCTCCTATGGCATGCTCAACAGAACTCTTCAAGTTAGGGTGACAATTATTGATCTGACCATCAACTTTACATAAACCAAACAAAGAGGGTATTGAAACTCTAGCAAGAAAGGTGAGGAATGGGAAGGAGATCATTTATGCAGAGATGGTAATATGGAACCATAGAACAGATAATAGGAACGATTGGTCAAAGAAACAGTTACTTTAGATTCATGTTTATGTTATATCTTAAGTAGAAACAGCAATGACTGAAGCCACACCACATCTCAAGGCTTCTGTTTCTTTAGTACCTCCTCCACCACACCTCATCCCTTTTACTTTAGTATTTTCAAAGTCTATATTTATTAAAGGACCTTAGCTGGGTATATGGAAGTTTAAGAAATTTTCATTTCAAGTTAGTTTAGTTAGTGAAGGGTAAAGATTTTGCAATGGGTTTATCTTCAGTTAAAACCAAGTGGCTTGTCCTTAAAAGGTTTTGATCAATCTCAGACATTACCTACTATTGTAAGATAAATTATTCAGAGAGAGAGAGGGGGGGGGGGGGGAAGACATGATGTGCACATTAACAGTAACGACATGGCACAGGATGTCTGAGACCTGCAATGTACTCAAGCTGTCAAACATGATAAACTATAACCAAATGGCCTATATTTTAGTGCTTTCATGGCGACACAAGAGTTTGAGAGAAGTCTATGTTAAAAGGGTAATCATGAGGGCTAAAAAAAAAGAAAACTAGATAGAGAAGGAAAGAACTGAGACATTCATTTAGCTGACTATCTGGTGTAAACTAGAGTCAGTGATTTGAACACAGTACAGGTTACAAAGTTGAGGCAAGAATAGGCCTTCCAACAGAGAGAGCCTCATTGTCTCGTTGCAGGTTACAAAGTGATATTATGAAATTAACACAATAACATGATCATGACCTCAGTGTCTAATGGAGCAGGAAGTGAGAGCCTCAAACATTATAGAGAGACAACCAAACCATGAGGCCTGGTCTTAGAGCCTCATCCACCAACCCACTATCAACATCTGTCAGCTGTCTCATTAGTCAGGAAGTGAGAGCCTCAAACACCAGAGTTTATGCATTGAATTTATGCTTTCAGTACTATCCATCCTTACATCTTGTTCATAGTAACATGGACCCAAGGATTTGGAACTCAACCATCCACTAACAGTTCACAGAAGAATATTCAAACTGAAGTTATGATTAGATGAAGATAGCAATGGTCTGATTGAGTTCTACACAGAAACCAAACCAGATCACCAAATAGGGTGTTCTGATTAACAAAACATTGAATTCTAATATCCTACTTCATAGTTGGGGAGATGAGAAAGATGACAGAGAGGTAACCTTACTGTAAATTGCAGCGGGAATACCTTCTTGAGAAACCCAAGCCCCAACTTCTATTTGCTATCATATCAGATTATGGGTTTTCAAACATTGCTCACAAATCCAGATTTGTTGCCTCTGGTTGGAACTTGGAACTCTAGAGATTTTGCCAGTTAGAATAGTTGCAATCATGAAAAAGATGGAGTTTCCAAAAACTGAAGAGAATCCTAGAACGGGAAAACAAAACATATTTCTGTTTTTAGTATTCAATCAAATGGTTTTTTTTTCACGTAAAAAAGAGTACAAAATAATAAGGAAGAAGTCAAAATTTTGATAAGTGATATGGTTCCTTTCATTGTTCTGTCTTTCTTTTATCCATGCATCATTTATTCTCTTCAGTGCAACTTCTAGTGATATGTCCAGCTTTGCTACCTAAACCAGCCTGGTTCAGAACAATGGCATGAAGATCCTGGTGATATGTTCAGCATTGCTACCTATACTATCGAATTCCACAAATCCAATTCTCCTTCTCTTGTGGGTTTCTCCAAAAATGGACTCAAATTCGTCCAGCAAAACAATCCTCCATTCCCTTTCAAACACTCAATGCCAGCTTTCCTCAAACCTTCTATGATCATTTATTCTGTAAAAGCACATCAGCTCCAAACAGCCCACTAGAGAGGAAGTGAGGATTAGGAACATCAACATGGACCTGAGGATTTTCCTCAAAATATCCACCCTGCTTCCTGATTTCCCACCCTGTTCAACAAATATAAGAAGAATAATAAAAAACTTACAGCAAGAATATTAACAAGAAAAATAGATAAATAAATAAAGAGATAGCAGACTAAGAAATATATATTATGCGCAATTATATGAAACTAAGCCCCTACATGGTTTTAATCTAAGAAGTAAGACAAACAATGATACAACAAAGGCTATCTAGCTTCTGGCACATTACTGATTCTTTCTTCCTAATCAAATCTTGGTGTGAAGGAACAAAAGCAGATATCCATATAATGCATGCAAAATGGAGATAGAACACTGGGGGTTAGAAGGAACATGTATTAAGACAGTCCATCAGAACATGAAATTAAAGCACATAGATAGCACAAAATTACAACAAACAGTGGCGCTAAAAAAATGATAACAGTATTAGAATAAGATGAGAGGAAAAGGTTGTAAGAGTCCCGATGGGTTCGAACCATCATCTCCTCGGAACAAACCCAGGTGCTCTTCCTTTTTGAGCTAAAGACTCATATACCTCCATAGACCATTATAGTTAAAGCCTATAATAAAAATTTAACGAATCACACATGGAATGATGTAAAGACCAAATAGTTCAAAGTTCAAAACAGATTCTTTCTTTAATTGGCTTCGATGATTAAATAATCAACTAACCGAATCATTTTTGGTGCACTGATCTAGGAGAAATAAAAAAGGAAAACTTGAACTAACAAGTAACATGGTTCTACCAACTAAGAAGCAAGAACAGAGGAAATGAAACTGTAACTAACAGCTTTAATCCATTAAAAAAAAGGACTACATTTGTTGAACAATCCTTGATTAATCTCTGCTATAACTTGGCTACAATCTGCTTGAATTTTAATGAAATCAGTTCCTTGATTAACAAATCTACTTAGCACACATAACATGAAGAAATCAAAGTAACATATTTACAGCATGGCTTGAACCACAAAATGTAAAAGAAATATTACTGTAAGAAATTTAATTCATAGGTCGGAGACCTCAGATGATTATTCCCCCAACAAAAGCACTAGTGACAATGAGACCACAAAAGAAACAAAGAATGAAATGGCAAGCACCTGAAGGAGATCTACAGTAGTATACGGATCAAAAAGGGAAAAAAATAAAAGAAAGAAAAGCTTTGAAACCGCATCTTCTACAGATTTCTCCTAGGTCTTTCACCTAATTTTTGCGAGTAGATCAAACCTTCTCAGTCCCTGCAGGGAAGAAAAATTAAAATAAATCCTTAAGAAGAACGAATAAAAAGACAGTGAAGGGAAAGATTATAAGCCGAAGATCATTTGACACGAGAAAACCATCAAGCACAAACACTAACAGTGATCGGCAGCCATTTTTGAGGAAATAAACAGAGGCAAGCAGATAAAAAAGCTTATAGTTTTTTGGAAACAGATTCCCCACTCGTAGTGGATATGATTTCTCAGAGACAACAATTACGAAACCCTTGTTTGTGTCGATGAGAGCAGGTGTAGAGGAGTGAGAGAGGCTCTCACATCAGGTACTTGAGGATCGAGATTCAAAAACAGAGTAAGAGAGAGAGAGGATTCCGTCAGGGTCTCCTGGAACACAGAGACGAGGCGTAAGAGAGGACGTCACCGTCAGGGGACTTTACAGACTTGAGGGCTCACCGTTAGAAAATTTTCCGAAGATGATCTTTATCACCTCCAGTTGGCCGCCCGGCCCAGTTCCCCAGTTCCTCTAACAAAGGGGGGCTGAAATGACCATTCTACCCATGCCCAAACACTCTGCCCGGATGGGATCCACCATCCCCCTATTAGAGGAACTGGGAACTGAGCCGGTCAGCAAACTCGAGGTGATAATTTTCCGAAGAGAAAGTTTCTACGGAAGGATACCATAGTCATATTACGTTTATACCCCTTAATTCAAAATTCAGACCTTATTTTCCTATTTTTATTGTATTCCAACTAATACTGTGAATTGATCTTTCTATCCCCAAACTTTATTTCCTATCTTGTCCTCAACTATATTTCAACAAGGGTAGTTGATGTCTTGTTATGTTTGGCTAAATAACAGACCCTTGTCATGTTAATAATTCCCATAATGATATATATATTTTTTTAATTTTGTGTTAAGATTGGTTAAGGGAGTAATGGCTTTTACAAGTGTTATTTGGTGTAGTAATGAAGGTAATGACATTATTGTAATTACTGCTAAATGAGTAAGAAAGGTTTTACCAAAAGCCATAGTTGTTACAAAATTGTTCTCAAAACAGTTTTGGAACAGATTTGCCAAACGATCAATTACAAACGAAAAACACTATTCTAGATCAAGAACAACAAAAGATGGTTCTAGGAAAAAAACATCCTTTAACGATACCAAACACAGCCTTAGTCACTAAGGATGGGAGCTTACTGTTTTTATTTAAATATTTTCTTTATTTAAGGATAGAAGTGTTACCATTCACTAACCCTCTCCCCACTCCCCCTTTATCCTACACCGATAGAGATGGTGATAGGTCAAATTAGAGTGAAATCAAAGTCGAGTATCAATCCTAGGGAGCCTAGGTAATACTAGAATAGTATCTCAATCCGTTGTGTGGATGAGAATTAATTTGAAAAAAATTCAGACTTGCGGTAGAGCAGTTAAAAGAATTAGGAAATATTTTATAACTTCAAATCAGATGTCTAGTTAGACCTCTTGATAATCTTACGAGAAATAGTTTTTGGTATTTTTCCGTTCCAAGAAACGGGAAAACACCCAAAAATCGCTTGATAACGATGTGGTTTTTGTGAGTGTTTTTAGAAACATGAATCAAAATTTATGCTCCCTGGAAGACTTTTGACAGAACATGTTGGACATGTTCTGTCGTTCGGTGCTGAAAATTAAAAGTTGTGCCCGATAAACTGCTCACGCCTCTAACCTCTCTCTCACCTCTCAACGTCTCTAACCTCTCTCTCACCTCTCACGCCTCTAGCCATTGAAACCTTATACAACCTGCAACTCATCTTGGAGGTAAGATCGACATCGTACTCTATCCTTTTCTTTCTCTCACTCTCTCTCTCTCTCTCTCTCTCTCTCTCTCTCTCTCTCTTTCTGTCGCTCGCTCTCTGTGCGCGATTTGGTTCACAAAAACCCTAAGAATCATGGTTTCTGTGTTCATCCATTGGAGTGAACTGAAAGCCGTGGTTATTAGGGTTTCCCACTTGAGAACCTTCGCGGCGAAGTAGGAACCCAAGAAACCTTCATTGTTGCTACAAACTTCAACAAAATCATCGGTTCGATATGCTTTTGCCATTACTAGAAACGAGAAGACCTCCCTCACTGAAAGCCCAATCGAAGGGAAATTTCAGGGTAGGTATCCGAATGGACTACCCTCTTAAGTACAGAGTACTTATTCACCCAAAAGATCAAGCCAGAAATAAAGCCAAGCCACTGAAATCATACCTAGTGGTAGAAACAGAGATCAGATTTGATTTCAGTTTGATATATGACTGCAGGGTTAGATTTAGGGTGTAAGAAACAAGGGCTAGGGTCGCACAAGAGAATTGATTCAGACCTTAGAGTTTGGGATGGAAAGATGAATAATTGAGAAGGATCTATGTCTCTCTTGTGGAACCAGATCAAGTTGGGACTGAACAGAACAAAATAAGGATGCATGGGTAAGGAAAAAATAAAAAAGGAAAGAAATTGAAAGGAGGAAGGGAATCGTACCAAGAGGAGAAGGGAAGAAATACAAGTCGGCCAAGTCAGCGACTCGCCAAGCAAACACACACAGAAGGTACGATCCATTGATAAAAAGATTTAAAAGCAGGTTGCAATTGCGGACAAGACCCATAATCAAGAGAAGAAGAAGAAGAGGAAAAAGTGAAGAAAGAAAAACGTTTTCCAGAACAGGTTTTCCAAGCGGGTCAAAAACGGTTTCTTAGCCCAGAAAAGAAAAAAACTGTTTTGCTGTTTCTCGGCACATAACCAGAATAGAAACAACAGTAAGGTTATCAAGCGGGCACTTATAGTTTCTCTTTCCAGAAAATGAGAGATGTATCTTGGGTCCTAGGCCCTCACCTGGGTGGCAGCTCCCATTTTCAGTTAGATATGTCCTTTTGCGACATTAGAGCATCATATTCCATAGGTACCCGTTCCAATGTACGACCACGCATGCTTGTTCCTTTAGAGGTACAGGATCTCTCCGATCACTATCTCTACAGTGACATCTCCGTTGGGGATTTCCCAAATACCAAGCTGTGATTCTGTTCTGAATATACTCTAAGATCAATTCTAGCAAAAGTTTACTAAGCAGTGAATTTGCTCTAAAAAATATGGAATCCCAAAAAAGTAAATCCACCCGGAAACAAGGAAATGAGAATGTAAGTGTTACCAATCAGTCCCCAAGCGGAATTCCACTCCCAAACTGTTCTCGCGAATAAAAATCAATGGAATCAGGAATAGGGAGTGTTAGCAATCAGGTCCTAAACCAATTCAATTTCTGATTATGTGTTTTGAAACCTTTATACAAACTCTTAGAGGCTGTTTGATAATACTCTAAGAAACGTGTTTTTCCATTTTTCTATTCTAAGAAATGGAAAAACACCTCAAATAGTGTTTGATAAACTTGTTTCGTTTCTACTATATTTTGAAACATAAATTAAAATTTATTAGCCAGAGAACGGGTTTGAAGAAACAAGTATGATTTGTTTTTCTATTGCTTGTAACAAATTGAATAAAACTGTGCCCGGTAAAATAAGGAATGGGGGGGAATCGTTTGCGATAAGAAGAAACTCAGCGTGTCACGCCCCCATCCCAACAAAGGATAAAATACATTATAAGGGGTGACTAGGACGACGCTTGTCATCCTACTAAGCTGCCAGGATCACTGACACAGTGTCCCAACGCACAGTCATAACTAATATTAAAATAATATAATATCAAAGTGCGGAAAGGAAGATATTACATTCCAAATGATCAATAGTTTTGCGGAAGCGTATAAAATCAATAGTTACAAGATGATCAAAGCCTAGATGATAAATACTGTAGTTAATCCATTTTTCATTACCATCTAATAATGATCAACAAGGGTATAGCAGTAAATGTTTATACATGGGCCTACGCCCTAAAATAAGTAGAAGGGGAACAAGTCCCTAGAATTCCCACGGCCCGTAGGCGCAATCGTCACAAGGACACCCGTTGCCATGTTCCTCTAACACAGCTTCCGGCTCCTCCGTACCTGCATCATAATCTAAAAATTGTGTACACGAGGGGGTTAGCTCTCCACTGAGCCAGTGAGGGGATGGGGATGCACAAACACACAATTCACATAGTCCAATGATGCATGCATATGTTAAGTAAATTTTCACCTAACATCACAACTAAGTCGGAGGTATATGCTCTGTGACAACTCGGGAGACACTGTGGGTCACTTAACTTATCGCCACAATGAAACCTCAATTGTCACATGGGACCTACGCCGATCGAAGCCTCCAAGACCACTCGTGGCGGACCCCGATAACCAATACTACCATGATCGGCCTCTCCCACCTCCACGAGAATCCGGTGTCGATTACCCAACACCTAAACCCCTGTTGGTAAGGGTCGTAGCATAAGGGTGTAAAATCCTAGCCACAGCTACATGCAAGTCCTATCGTCCCGAGAGGTAATCCGGGCGCATCAACTTTTCATCTGGTTTAGTTCCCGGTTACCAGCACGGCACGACGCATACAGTTCAACATGACATTCAACATAATTTTTTCATAAATGTATATAGTGTTTGGGGTTCCGGCACCGATACCCACCGGCACCGAGACCCATCAAGGTACAACATTACCAATCAACATCATAACATTCATATATAAAAATATGCAATATGCGCAAGCATGCTTAATAATTTATAATGATGACATAATATACAATGCAATAATAATATCAAGCCCAAACAACCAAACCCACTCACAACGTATACGCCAAGCACCAAGATTATCAGTTGTCGCCTCGATCAAGCAATAAGCCACAAGATGAATATATTAACCTAAACAAAGAGTGAAATAAGGTTAAACGAGCGAAGGGAAAGGATCCCCAAAAGGTCTCCCATAATCACTTAAGTATAAGGTTTCAGAAACAAAGTGGTTGCAGGAGTGGTTTCATGCCCAAATTCTGCAACCACATGTAAATCCTAGGAAACCAGGGGTTCAGGACAGTTTTAGTCAAGGTCGGTTGCAGATGTGGTTTCAGAAAACTGAAACCGAGTGTAAATCCTAGGAAACCAGGGGTTTAGGACAGTTTTAGTCAAGGTCGGTTGCAGATGTGGTTTCATAAAACTGAAACCGAGTGTAAATCCGAGCTTCACAGGGGCCTTCTCGGGAAGGTAATTTCAGGGTGGTTTCTTGCAGGTCTGAAACCACATGTAAATCCTAGCTAACCAGGGGCTTAGGAAGGTCTCTGCCAAGGGTGGTTGCAGGTGTGGTTTCTCAGGTCTGAAACCACATGTAAAACCACATACCTGCAGAATCGAAAATTGAAGGGTTTCTTGCTAGGGATTCATTTTCTAAGGGGTTTAAAGGTAGGGAGGCTTCAAGAAAGCTTCCTCCTAAGTCCATTAGGGTTCTAAGACCTCATTAGGTCCATGTAATCCCATGGATTTAAGAGGAAAAACAAAGAGAACCTAAATTAGGACATAATAGGGTAGAAACCTTAAATTTCTTAAATGGAAAGAGATTACTTAGGCTTAGAGGTTGTAATGGAGTGAAATAACTCCACCATAGTCTAGGTTTAGAGGTTCCATCGATTCCTTGGGTTCCAAGAGAACCCTAGGTCGAATCTCTCCTATTTCCCAAACCTCAAAACTCAAAATAGATGAAGAGATGTGGGTTTCAATGGCTTACCTTCCCCAATGTAGAAAAGCTCCACGTAGAGGGCTCCACAAGGTGAGGTTCCAAGCCTTCAACCAAGCTTTTCCATTCCTCCTTCTCCTTTTCTCCTTCTTTCTTTCTTCTTTCCTTCTTTCTTCTTTCTTCTTTCTCCTTTCTCTCCTCCACGATTTAGGTTAGATGGGAGAAGAAATGAAAATGAATGCTTCTCCCTCCCCCCTTTGTCTTATTTATAGAAAATGGGCTTGGGTCCTTTAAGTTAAATGGGTCAAATAGCTAAATGGGTGGATCCAAGATAAATGGGTCAAGAGGGCTTAATGGGTTGACCCATGGTCTTATTTAGGGTACAGGAATAGGTTAACCCATCTTTGGGTCAAATAGAGTCAAATGGGCCCTCAAGTTGAATGGGCCTCTTAACTAAATGGGTCTGCCCACAGGTTTCAAATAGAAAAGAACCCACTTGGGGATGGGTCCATCCACCATGGGATTATAACCCCATCACACGCTCCCTTAAATAAGTGGGACCCACAAATAGAATATTTCCAACTCAATTAAAATAGCCCGGGCGGTCCAAATCTTGACCCGCACTTCGAGGGCATCGAGGGAAAGGGTAAATAAATAAACTTAAGGGCTAGAACTTACTATTTCCTTGTCATGGTTTGTCCCTATGACCCCGAATAGTTTCCTCCACAGGTAAACCCGCACTGTGGTCAATAATTTTGTAGCTGGGTTTGACCACTAGTGAGAACAGCTCACCAGCATACGTGACAGTGATAACCACACGTCACGGGGAAAAATAAAAATTAATTATGATCCGGGGTGCGGGTATAACACAGCGCCATCATCATCCTCAAGCTCCAGCACCATGTCTACTCCATTAATAAGGAGAAACATTAGCGGGAGTTTCGAACTTAGAAAAGCCAATAATAAAGAGGAGAGACGATTATTTACCCCCTAAAAAAACGAAGAAGAGAGACAATTGACAGCAAATGGGGAAGAAGAAGAGGAGGAAGAAATCTATGTAGAAATGGCAGTATAAAGGCGGCCTTGTAATAGTGTTGGAAGATAGACTGTTAACATTTTATTGATAGATTGCCAAATGCAAACCATTGTATTTCTGAAAGAAATGGGCAGTAAACAATTTTCTTTTCCATTCTAAAACAATTCCATAGACTCTTTTTAGGTCAAATTGTTTATAAGAAATTGAAGGAACGAGCAGATCAATATGTTGCAAAAGGTCTTGTTAGAACAGAAGAGAGCAAGGAGAAAATTGGAGGAGCAGATGATGTTTCATAGGAGATATACCGGATAGAGAGAGTATCAATATTATTCAAGGAATTGATGCTCTCATCATTCTTACAAGTGTCGTGCCAAGGATGAAATCCGGATCTAATCCAAGGAAAGGTGGGAGGCCCGAATTCTATTTTGAAGATGGAGTATACCCTGAGCAAGTAATTGGGTCCATAGTTAGGGATGTAAACGGATCGGATTTGGCTTGGGTAGTGCTATATCCGCATCTGCATCCGCATCCGAGTAGTTTTCGGAGGGATTCGGATAGTGTTAAATGGATACGGATCGAATATTTTATCCGTTTACATATAAATATAGCTTTTTGGATAGCCATAGCCTATCCATATCCGTATTCGTTTAGCTTTCGGACAGATTCGGATAGTGCTAAACGGATACGGACACAGATACGAAAATGGGTTTCGGCTATTCATTTACATGCCTATCTATAGTGCTATCCTGGAATTTCAAAGAACATAGCAAGCTTGATTTTCTACAACTTTTTTGATCTTTTAAACCAAAAAGGTTAAAAAAAAGGGAATTTCGGTTTGATCAAATTGTTTTTTCTTTGATGGGAATTGAATATCTTCTTCCTAACCCTACACAAGGGGTTCTTCTTCATCTTCTTCTGTTTCGTGGAAGCGAGTTCTTAACCCCACCGTTTTCCTTTTCTGGAACAGGCTTATCAAATATCCCAAAAACTGTTTCTCAGCGTAGAAACGGAAAAAGCTATTTCTTTTGTTTCTCAACACAGACACAACACAAAGATTATCAAACGGTACCTTAGTATCATGACAAGAAAAAACGGTTCTTTGATTTCAATTCCTCTCAAAATTAGGAATTGGAAGTGTTACCAACAAGGATCTAAATCTTGATACAAACTTCTAGTCATGTCAAGAAAATACATATATTTCAAACCCTACCTAAACCTTGATACAAATTTCCAGTATCGTGACAAGAAAAAATGATTCTTAGATTTCAAACCCTCTGAATCTCGTTTATTAAAACCTGTTCAAGACTTCTTATTACACTCCGTGGGATTGTTTCTGATGTTCTTTTGCTTGGTAGAAACACAAAAAAAAATATGAATGTGTTTGATAAGTCCCCATTACACGTTAAGTTGGAATAAGACGGAGTTTGTTGTTGTTATGTTTGGTAGGCCTCGCTAAACCCACATCTAAGCACAAAGTGAAGAAACACATAAAACGAAAAATAATTGGTTCCGGAAGCAGAACACAGGAAACAAATCGAACTACCGAACCCAGTTGGAGACGCAATTTGCGAGCCTTGTGGTCTTCCTATAGAGAGCAGAGAGCATTCGCAGGTGCTCTCCCTTTTCTCTCTCTCATTCAGTTTTCTTCTACGACGCCGTCGCCGGTCATTTATCGACATCACGTCTAGCTCCCCTCTCCCTCTCCGGTATTTTCTCTTTCTCTGTTTCTCTCTCCCATCTCTCTCTCTTTCTCTCTCTCTCACACACACACACATATCTTCTTTTGTTTAGGCTTACGAACTAAAACCGTATGCCTCTCTTCCCTACCTCTCTCCCGCGTTTGTCTTAAATTTTGTCTCTTTCTTTTTATCAGCCCTGAATTTCCTAATTGTTTCTGTTATATTTCTTTCTTCTTCAGTGTTAGTAGATTTCTCTATTTGTAAACAAAGATTAAATTTTTTGTATATGGGATTTCATGGTCAAAGGAATTGGAGGACAACTGCTAGAAGCAGTTTGTACTTGGTAGTGTTGATAGGGGTAAAGCTCATCCTACCAAATTTCTTGTCAATTTTGTGTATCTTTTCCCTTTTCACCTATTGTATTTCTATTAAGAACTTGCATATTTTTCTTAGCCCTTTTAAGTTTGATATCTTTTATAAATCTTGTGTAAATCTCTGGTTTTAATTGTCAAATCTGTGGATTTGATGATTCTTGATTCTGCATGTTCATGATCATCTTCCATAGATGTTTTCTTAATCAAAACTGGAATATTTTTTTGGAAACCATTTCAAGTTAGAAAGATGTTGAACGGAACCAACCCCGGATTTCTCAATTCTTCTAACTCGGAATGGATTCACACCACAGATTGTTGCTAGTCCTGCTACTGTTCCCAAGTTTCTGATCTTTCAGAAGGTTAAAATTGAGCTCTTGTTTTATGAGTGTGATAGTTGTACAATTGTTGGATGGGAAACATAAGATCAGATTAGTGGCACTGCTGTAGATTTCTTGTAATTGTTAACTCAAGTCTTGTGCGTTGTAGGATGTTTAGTTTAGTTGGTTTAACAAATTATTTTTGGTTACCTGGTCAGTTTGGTTGTCAAAGGGATCTGGTTCAAGTGGATAACCAGTCCATAGGCTTTATGGATGGATTGTTTACTTCATTGTAATGAATGTTTTTGGTTGAGATACATGGATTCCTGTGGTATTTTTTACTGACTCATGTCTTGCGATTTTTTTTTTTATATATTAAAGAAAGTAGCAGAATACAACTCAACAGCCAAAAAAGTTGTCTTGCTATTTCCTTGGCTGCACCAAAGTTTTTTGTTGCTTGTGCTATTTCTTGCTGCTTCCTCTATATATTCTGCTATTCTTGTTGAGTTCTTTCCTTCTTTCTTGCTGGTCATACAATTTTGCTTATTCCTTATTTCTTGATCGTTCTTTTAAAGGGTCCTTAATCTTGAGTTTTTTTTTTTATTATCTGTTTTATTACTGTTTCTGAATTTACTAAAAGTTTTCTTGATTTCAGTTCAAGAAATCATTTGCTGTCCAAATTATTACTTATGATTTGAAGAGAAATGACTGTCAGATTTTGTGCTACAATAGAAGTCACTCATCATGTACCTGCAAAATCTCAAACAAAGTGAACTGTTGCATATGTTTCTCATGTTATGTTCTTCAATGTCGTTTAAGAGTGGCATTTTTGTAATTGTTTGATATTCCAAACTTGCCACATGGCCAGTATAACTAGTGTAACAGTACTTTTATAATACAATGCAAAAATCCTACTTAGATCGTAATGTGCTCTATAATATTGAAATTGGTTGTCATAGAAGTGCCAAAAGTGCTTCTGCTAAAGTGCCTTTCAAATGCATATTGTTTCTTTTCTGATTCAGAAATACTTCTTATGTCCTATTATCAAACGCGAATCTACTCCCGTAGAAGTGCTCCCCCATAACAGTAACATAAAAAAGCACTTTCAGCTCAGAAACAATCCTGGAAAGTAGAAGTTTTGTCAAATGGGGCCGTGGCCAGAGCAAGCATAGACTCAGAGAATGATTCGATTCTGTAAGATTGTTCAAGAATCGGTAGAACTTGGTCGGAATTCACCAGATTTGATGGATGAAGAATTGGAAATTGTCAGAATCATGATTGGTGGATCCCAAGATGAATCTAAGATACTAGATTTTAGCATATTTTCTTCCTTGATCGATCAAGACAGAACACCCATCTTCCATCTTCTTAAACTATTAGGTCTGCTGTTCAGTTACTGGTTTTGATAAAGATTTGGTACGTTGCTTGTGTTAGTTTAATCTCGTGAGACAAGTTAACCTCGTTCTTCAGTATTGAATTTTCCGAATCAATTATCTATTCGGATAAAATTTCTAATCTGGGCAGTACTTTGTGTGTGAAAGTTGAAACCCTTTGAAAGCCAAAGTTATAAATCCTAATTAATCTCTTCCTATGTTTTTAGATCGTTTGGTATCAATTCCATGGACCGAAATCTCGCGAGATCTCGCCGAGATTCTCGGTTTTCCAGGAATCCGAGATGAGATGCATGGCGAAACAGGAAGAAGTCAATTTATCGGCGAGATCTGGTCTCAAAGAGGGTTGAAAAAACAGGAAAAAATCAAAGGAAAATTGCAAGATCTCGGCAAGATCTCGGGTCGAATATGGGTCTCGGTTATGGCTTTGGGTCTGGGTCATTTTTACCCAAATAACTTGTTTTAACTTAAACTCTTTGAACTTCTAATTCATTTGGGGCTATTCTGTCGACAGAGAGCCTTTTGGTTCTCTTCTTCTCTCCAACTCTCTTCTTCTCTCAATCTTCTCTTCTCTTCTTCATTATTTGGTTGGATTTGAACATTTGGAAGGTGAATTTGGTGGCAAAGTGAAGATTGCAGCTCAATTTTGGAGGATTGCTCAAGTTTGTGAAGGTTTTTTGAAGGTAAACCCATTTTCCCTAAACCTATTTTTTTGAAAAAAAATTGATGAAATGTTGTTAGATGGGTGTGATTTTGAGTTATGTTATACAAGTTAGGCCGATCTATGACTTGATGGAGGCCGATTTTTTTTGGGTTATTAAATTATTTATTATAATTTCTAGAAAAAAAATTGATTTTTTTCAAAAAAGAAATTAAAAAAAAATAGGATAAATACTTATTGCTTGGATGTGATCTTGATGTATGTTAGACTAGTTTGCATGCTCTACAGCCTCATGGGGTCATTTTTTTTTTCACCCATTAAAAAAAATTTTAATTTTCAGATTTAATAATAATATTATTTAAATAGTTAAAAAATATATAAAATTAAGGAAAAATACCTGTTTTTGTTGAAAAATTATGCACAACAATTGTACATAATATCCAACTTCAAATGATGTCAAATACATCATTATATTATAATATTTTATATTTAAAGGTATAATTATTTTTTATAAAAATTATAAAAATTATTTTTAATTAATAAATAAATACTAGAGTTAGGGAATAAATAAGAGATAGGTATTTGATTATTGTAGTAGCTTCATATTATGTTTAATAGTTATAAATACAATACTTTAAGTGTTTAATACCTTACTTTAAATCTGTAATAGTTACTAATACATGTTTTTTTATGTAACAGTGTAAAAAATACGATATTTCTTACACAATGGGGGATATAGCATGGTTACATGGAGTCCCAATGTCTGAGGACAAAAAGAAGTCAAAGTGTAACTACTGTGGGAAGATTCTAAATTCTGGAGGAGCAACTAGGCTAAAGGAACATTTGTCTGGTCTGGGCAAGGATGTTGCCAATGCAAAAATGTTCCGAGCCAAGTGAAACTGGCAATTGCACAAAATATAAGAGGAGTACGGACAAAGAAAGCTGAGAGGGAAAGACAATAAATAGCTTTCGATGAGGCAGTGCTAGAGAGGTCTGGTGTAGACATCCATGGGGGAGTAGGAGATGATACTGAATGTAGGCCTACACCTGGTGAGTTCGGATCAGAGGCTGAATGGAGGATTTACCAGCAGACTTTGGTAGCGAGTAGGCAAAGTTTTCATTTTGACAATATAAGAGCATATGAGCAAGCAAGAGGAGCTGGTGGATCTGGCTCAGCTGCATCAGTGCAAGAAGATGAGAGGAGGAGAAGTGCTGGCACAAGAGATATCCCACGGCCCCAAGCCCGACCACGAGTACGATCCCCAAATATTATCTTATTAATTGAATGTTTTGTTTGAGTTCTATGTACATAAATTATGTCATTAATGTATATACTATGCTATTTTAATACGTCACCGCCTACCAACTAAGGGTCCGATGTAAAAGTCATCTTTGGACTTTGTTTTTGCAAAATCTAATAATGCCATTGTGTTTAAATGGCCTAAAATAGGCTGTATACCAATTTTCAGACCCAACAGAGGTCTAAAACCCACCGAGATGGGCTTCCGAGTCGAACAAAAAAAAAATGCAAAAACTCGCCGAGATCTCGGCCCAACTCGGTTTTTTCATGGGCCGAGATGGCTCCGAGACCCGAGTTTTCAAACCTTGATCAATTCCTGCCAATGGATTATATTGGTTTTGAATGGGATTTTGAAATTGATTTTATCTTTGCTAGTCAGTTGGTGTGCCTTATAGTGCTGCATAGAGAACTAAAGGTGCTGCTTATGATCTTTTAAATTGTACTGAGTGTTATGTGTTGGTAGATTTGTGTATTTAGCTAACTAAAATGGGAAGCTTGCATTGGACAGTGTTATGGTTCTATTACTGAGAACAATTGCAAGATATTTTAGACTTAGTTAAGAACTAATCTCTTGTAATGTTTTCCTCTATTTCCATCTTTCTACTGGGTACTCCACTCATAGAAGGGAAACTTTGCCTGCCATGACCGCCTGAGTTTGATTTTCTGTTGTTCACCTCTCTCTCTCTCTGCTTCTAATTCTGTTTGCTGGTTCCACTGAGGTTAATATTTTTCAGTTAACCTTTAGCTTTTCTCATCCATGTCATCTTTTTGCTGGTAGTGGTCATGATGAGCACCTGTATTGACTAGTTATGCTCTATATTCTAAAAAGCTTGCCCACATGATTAGATACTGAGGATGTAAAGCAATGCTGACATTCAGATAGAGATCAAAAGCTAGTAATGGTTTCTGAAAACAAATACTGCAAAAAAGTGAGATAGTGTTTTGGATGAAGAAACCCATCTAATTGCATGCTTTTAGGAAAAAACGAATTGGACCCTATTTTGTCACTTGTTCTGATTTCCCCCCTCTAAAATGTGGAAGAGCTACAATCCTCTAGTTGAGCCTGTTTGAAGTGTCCCTGGAACTTCCATTTTGATTCTGTTCAAAACTCCCCTCCCTCTCAACCGGAAAAAAAAGAAAGAAAACCTCCTTCTAAGGGGATTGATGTAGATCGAAGCATGAAGAAGAAAGGAACCAAAATTGAATATATCAAAAAGTTACTGTTCACGAATTACTGTTTATGTGAACAGTACCCGACTTACTGTTCACGTGAACAGTGTCACAGCCGTACTGCCTTGTGTGTGAATGCTGTTAGAAGACGATGTGGCGCCTAAGACCAGATTGCATGGAGGAAAATATTTACTAATTACTTCTACTTCCATGTAATAGCTAGATATAGTTTCTAATTTCAGATTTAGGAAGTGGGTTTAGCTTTTATTTAGAAGTTTCTATTTTTTTTAGTCTAAGCTAAGTTAAGAGTGTAGATTTTAGTTGTTTTTCTTTTTGATTACTTAGCAAAGTCTAATTACTTGTAACTAAAGTCTCAATTCTTCTAGAGACTTTCTATTTTGGGTTCAATCCTGTAGCCTATATATATTGTAATGGTCTCTAGAGGCCTCCAGCCGATTTGATGAATGAAGTTATGTTTCTGTTTTGCGATGCTTTGTCCTGAGAGAGGCAGAGAAGGGTGAGATGCCTAGGCTGAGATAGCCAACCCCCTCCTATCCCTATCCCTATCCCCTATCTAGCCTTACATTAGGTATGCAACAATCGGATGTGTCTTTTAAGGAAAGATGTATAACGTCTAGCTTATTTACAACAGCATTTTCAGATGAAGGATTTGGGTGCTCTCCGCTACTTTCTTGGTATTGACTATTGAGGTTTCTGTAGCAAAAAAGGCCTCAGTTTTCTCAACGAAAGTGAGTCCTTGATCTTTTGAGTGAAACGGGGATGTTACGTTGTAAACCTATAGATAGTTCTATGGATCCTCATCTCAAGCTTGGAGCATCTGATGACAAAGATTTTGATGTTAAGCATTAGTATCGAAGACTTGTCGGCGTCACGGTCAGACTAGTGTTGTTGGTTTTTCTGATGCGAACTGTGTTGGAGCTGATGGCGATAGAGGGTCCACTATAGGGTATGGAAAACTGGAGTTTCTTAGCATTTTACACTATAAATAAGCAATAAATAATGATTGCAAACTAATGTCAGGTAATTACTGTCTTCAAGGCAACTATGTGATTAAATCTTCATTGGCAAGTGCAATAGCAAACCTGCCAATAAGTAATAAGAAGCAATTTCCCAAGGGGGTAGCTTAATTGGCAAGGGTCATACCCCAACCAAGAGGTCTGAGTTCAACTCTCCTTGGGGCTTACCAATTAAAAAAAAAAAACGAAACAATTAAGAGGGATGAAAAAAAAATCTAGGTATTTCAAATGTTCACTGGCAAGTGCAAATTTTTACTTATTTAATCACTCCTAGGTCGTTTTGGAGTCTAGATTGCATCTACTTTGGTTTCGGCCAAAAAAATCAGAGTATAAAGTTTTCTTTCAAAATTTGGAATTTTTTGGGTTTTTGTAGCCTATGTATCAACCGTATTGGTCCCGTATAGATACATATCGGTAGCATATCGGAACCTTATCGTTTTGATACAGTTCTGTACATAAATGTGTATTGGTTCTATGTTGTATTTACATGGCCGATCTTCATATGTATCGCCATATCGGTCATATCGAGACTTGACATCATGGATTTATCTGCATCAAGAGTTCTTGTTCAATTGCCTGCCTAATGGATAGAAATTTCAAGGGCACAATCTTTGCAACGTGCAAATATTGCCTTACGAGTTTCATGGTCTCTATCTAGTTGATAAAGACTGTGTTTTCCATCATACATGGCATCTTTCCAGAGAGGTTGGGCCTTGGTGCAATGGTAAGGTTGCTCCATTGTGACCAAGTGGTCACGGATTCGAGTCTGAAAACAGCCTCTTTGTGAAAGCAGGGGTAAGTCTGCGTACATTATGACCCTCCCCAGGCCTCGCAGTGGCAGAAGCCTGGTGCACTGGATACGCCCCTTGTTTATGGCATCTTTCCAGAATTCTCCCTATACCTCAATTTGTTGTGATTTTTTTTTCTATATTCCTTTTCCCCCTTCATATGAACTCTTTTCAGCTAATCAATTATTTGTAGAAAAGCCTCTGATAGTCTTTTGCCATTGAGTTGTCCTTGCATTTTTAGGTAGTACATTGAACTATTAAAATTGCTAGTTATTGGGAAGTTATGAAATTGCGCAATTTATTCTTCCACAGTGTTGGAGTTTTATTGCTTTCGATAATTCTACCCGCCTTTCTGCATTAAATTCTTTTGAGCTTCAAATTGTCTACATTTATTTTAATTTGAGTTTAGACTATACTCATCATGCTTGTCCCATAAAGCTTTTTTTTTTAAAGTAAATAATTTTGGATAAAATTTTAGGATTCATTATTGGGAACGAGAATGTGGTTTATGGGTTTCTCAACTCATCACAAGCGAGATTTGTTGAAGTACTCTGTCTATAAGTTGTGGAGCATGGATCTTCCTTGTGTTAGTTCATCATTCGTGGTCAACCTGGGTAACTACTAACATGCTTTCTCAATTGTTATGTACTTCTTTTGGGTCTGTGATATTTTGGTCAATTGTGCAGCTCTTTCCCCTCCCTCTCAGCAATCTTAACAGTTGTGACAATAGGTTTTGTCCACTTCCCTATTTTAAATCTAAACTAATACTCTGTATTTCTGGAGCAGGGAAGCGTTACAAACAATTTGAATCTTTTGCAGTATATTGTACTACTGAGGCAGTAAGCAACAATGATGACAAGGGCATTAACCAGATACCATTGTCAAAGAGCTTAGCCTGTTTAATCGATGAATCTTCTACTCCTACCAAGACAAGGCAGAAGACCCGAATGGAATTGAAGAGGTTAATTGAAATGCGCATCAAGAAAAGAGTGAAGGAGCAATACATAAATGGAAAGTTTCAGGGCCTAATGAGAAAGGTTATTGCCAATCCAATGACTCTTTGTGATGCTTACCAATGTATTAAGCTCAATTCCAATGTCGATTTAGAATCAGATGACAATGATATGCCTTTTGACTCAATGGCAGATGAGCTCTTGAATGGGGGTTTTGATATCCATGCCAACACCTTCTCTATCTCAACAAAGGGGGAAAGGAAAGAGGTCTTGGTCCTTCCTAATTTGAAGCTGAAGGTCATCCAACAAGCAATCAGTATAGTTGTAGATGTTGTTTATAGGCCTCACTTTTCTAAAATTTCTCATGGCTGTCGGAGTGGAAGAGGTCATCTTTCAGCATTGAGGTACATCTGCAAAGAGATCCATAATTCAAATTGGTGGTTCACGTTACATGTGAGAAAAAATGTTGATGACAATGTTCTCACTAAACTCATCTTAACCATGGAAGAGAAGATTGAAGACCCTGATTTGTTTTCTATCATCCGTAGCATGTCTGATGCTGGAGTGCTGAACTTGAAATTTGGGGGTTTCTTGAAAGGCCATGGTCTTCCACAGGAGGGTGTGTTATCTCCTATTTTAATTAATGTATATCTTGATTTATTTGACCAAGAATTTTACAAAATGTGTATGACGTATGAAGCTCTTGATTCTGATGTTAACGCCTCTGAAGATGGTTCCAGCTCCAAGCTGCGTAGTTGGTTTCGAAGGCAGCTAAAAGACAACAACAAGAACAACAACAACAAACACCCAGGTGATATGAATTCTGGTTTAAGATTACATGCTTGTCGCGTCATGGATGAGATATTTTTTGCTGTTTCAGGCCCCAAAGATGTTGCTCTCAAGTTTAAGGCTGAGGTGCAAAACTATCTTGAGCACACATTATATTTAGATGTGCATGATCAGATGGAAATCTTGTCAACCAGTGATCCACGTGGTATTCGGTTTCTTGGCATTGCGGTGAGAACAAGTGAGAGAGAAAATCCCTCTGTTAGAGCTGTTCATAAATTGAAGGAGAAGGTTCAATTAGTTACTTTGCAGAAACAAGAAGCCTGGGATGCTGGGATGGTTAGGATCGGGAAGAAGTGGCTTGCTCTTGGTTTGAAAAAGGTTAAAGAGTCAGAGATTAAGCATTTGGCTGATAGCAGCTCTGTCTTGTGCCAAATTTCATGTTTCCGTAAAGCTGGGATGGAGACAGATCACTGGTTTAAGGTCTTATTGAAGATTTGGATGCAAGATGTGAATGCCAAAGCTGTAGACAATGAGGAGACTGTCTTATCCAAGTATATCGCAGAACCTTCCATTCCAAAAGAACTAAGAGATTCCTTCCACAGTTTTCAGAAGTGTGCGGAAGAATATATTTCCTCTGAGACCACTTCAACTCTCGCGTTGCTGCCCAATTCCAACTCCAGCACCCAATCTACTATCATCATAGAAATTCTGGCCCCTGTTAATGTTATCAAGAAGCGTCTCTTACGATATGGTTTGATCAACAGTGAGGGACATGCCCGTCCTGTTTCTGCACTCATCTTGCAAGACAACATCCAAATCATAGATTGGTTTTCTGGTCTCATCTGCCGGTGGCTTAGGTGGTACAGTAAATGTGACAACTTCAGTGAAGTTAAACTTATGATTGTTAATCATGTAAGGAAGTCTTGCATCCGGACACTGGCAGCAAAGCATCGACTGCATGAAATTGAGATTGAGAAAGTGTTTGGGTCAGAGCTTAGTGTGCTCCCATCTAACCTAGAGATGGAGATAGAGATGACACATGAGATATCAGAATTTCAGGTTTTTGATGCTGATGAGGCATTGATGTATGGCATTTTCTCTAGTGGCTTATGTTTACTATCTCTGGCAAGAATGGTAAGCCAGGCACGGCCTTGCAACTGTTTTGTAATAGGGTGCTTGGTTGCAGCACCATGTGTTTACACTCTTCATGTGATGGAAAGACAGAAATTTCCAGGTTGGAGAACGGGATTCTCTACAGCAATCCATCCCAGCTTGAACAAAAGGCGAGTTGGGCTTTGTAAGAAACATGTAAAAGATTTGTATTTAGGTCATATATCACTTCAATCCATTGATTTTGATGCTTGGAGATGATGATTTTCCATAATTGTTGCTTGGCTGCACCAAGGTTTTTTGTTGCTTGTGCTATTTCTTGCTGCGTCCTCTATATGTTCCTCTATCCTTGTTGAGTTCTTTCCTTCTTTCTTGCTGGTCATACAATTTTGCTTATTCCTTATTTCTTGATCGTTCTTTTAAAGGGTCCTTAATCTTGAGTTATTTTTTAAATCTGTTTTTATTACTGATTCTGAATTTACTAAAAGTTTTCTTGATTTCAGTTCAAGAAAGCATTTGCTGTCCAATTGATTACTTATGTTTTTGAGAGAAATTGCCTCTAATCTGTCTTTCTATTTTTTCAATCTGACGTTATATATCAACTTTCTTAACCTAAAGCTTGATTAACTTATTTTATCTTTCCACCCTATTCTTCTTGCTTTCTTCTATTTTTATTGGAAAGTCCAGATACTTACCTGTTGGCCTCCCTAGCAGTCTTAGTTCTTCATGGGGTTTTCTGAATTCTTCTGATTGATTTTGTCTTTGTCCTGCTACTGCTCTCATTATATTCAAGAGGTCTTACTTTTCTTATCTTTAAATGCAATTTATTTTTTGAGGTGGGGTATGGATGACATGACTGTCAGATTTTGTGCAACAATAGAAGTCACTCATCATGTACCTGCAAAATCTCAAACAAAGTGAACTGTTGCATATGTTTCTCATGTTATGTTCTTCAAAGTCGTTTAAGTATGGCATTTTTGTAATTGTTTGATATTCCAAACTTGCCACATGGCCAGTATAACTAGTGTAACAGTACTTTTATAATACAATGCGAAAATCCTACTTAGATCGTATTGTGCTCTATAATATTGAAATTGGGTGTTATAGAAATGCCAAAAGTGCTTCTGCTAAAGTGTCTTTCAAACGTATATTGTTTCTTTTCTGATCCAGAAATTCTTCTTATGTCCTATTATGAAACGCGAATCTTACTCCCGTAGAAGTGCTCCCCGATAACAGTAACATAAAAAAGCACTTTCAGCTCAGAAACAATCCTGCAAAGCAGAAGTTTTGTCAAATGGGGCCGTGGCTAAAGCAAGCATAGACTCAGAGAACGATTCGATTCTGTAAGATCTTTCAAGAATCAGTAGAACTCGGTCGGAATTCACCAGATTTGGTGGATGAAGAATTGGAAATTATCAGAATCATGGTTGGTGGATCCCAAGATGAATCTAAGATACTAGATTTTAGCATATTTTCTTCCTTAATCAATCAAGACAGAACACCCATCTTCCATCTTCTTCAACTATTAGGTCTGCTGTTCAGGTACTGGTTTTGATAAAGATTTGGTACATTGCTTGTGTTAGTTTAATCTCGTGAGACAAATTAACCTCGTTCTTCAGTATTGAATTTTCAGAATCAATTATGTATTCAGATAAAATTTGTAATCTGGGCAGTACTTTGTGTTTGAAAGTTGAAACCCTTTGAAAGCCAAGGTTATAAATCCTAATTAATCTCTTCCTATGTTTTTAGATAATTTGGGATCAATTCCTGCCAACAGATTATATTGGTTTTGAATGGGATTTTGAAATTGATTTTATCTTTGATAGTCAGTTGGTGTGCCTTATAGTGCTGCATAGAGAACTAAAGGTGCTGCTTATGATCTTTTAAATTGTATTGAGTGTTATGTGTTGGTAGATTTGTGTATTTAGCTAACTAAAATGGGATTTCCTAAAAGTAGCTTGCATTGGACAGTGTTATGGTTCTATTACTGAGAACAATTGCAAGATATTTTGGACTTATTTAAGAACTAATCTCTTGTGATGTTTTCCTATATTTCCTTTCTACTGGGTGCTCCACTCACAGAAGGGAAATTTTGCCTGCCATGACTGCCTGAGTTTGATTTTCTGTTGCTCGCCTCTCTCTGCTTCTAACTCTGTTTGCTGGTTACACTGAGGTTAATATTTTTCAGTTAACCTTTAGCTTTTCTTGTCCATGTCATCTTTTTTCTGGTAGTGGTCATGATGAGCACCTGTATTGACTAGTTATGCTCTATATTCTAAAAAGCTTGCCCACATGATTAGATACTTGAGGATGTAAAGCAATGCTGACATTCAGATAGAGATCAAAAGCTAGTAATGGTTTCTGAAAACAAATACTGCAAAAAAGTGAGATAGTGTTTTGGATGAAGAAACCCATATATTTGCATTCTTTTAGGAAAAAACGAATTGGATCCTATTTTGTTGATGTCAATCCACTTGTTCTGATTTCCCCCCTCTAAAGTGCGGAAGAGCTACAATCCTCTAGTTGAGCCTGTTTGAAGTGTCCCTGGAACTTCCATTTTGATTCTGTTCAACACTCCCCTCCCTCCCAACTGGAAAAAAAGAAAGAAAAGCTCCTTCCAGGGGGATTGATGTAGATCGAAGCATGAAGAAGAGAGGAACCAAAATTGAATATAGTAAAAAGTTACTGTTTATATGAACAGTAGCCTACTTACTGTTCACGTGAACAGTGTCGCAGCCATACTGCATTGTGTGTGAATGCTTTTAGAAGACGATGTGGGGCCCAAGACCAGATTGCATGGAGGAAAACATTTACTAATTACTTCTATTTCCATGTAATAGCTAGATATAGTTTCTAATTTCAGATTTAGAAAGCAGGTTTAGCTTTTATTGAGAAGTTTCTATTTTTTTTAGTCTAAGCTAAGTTAGAGTGTTTATTTGAGTTGTTTTTCTTTTTGATTACTTAGCGAAGTCTAATTACTTGTAACTAAAGTCTCAATTCTTCTAGAGACTTTCTATTTTGGGTTCAATCCTTGAGCCTATATATATTGTAATGATCCCTAGAGGCCTCCAACCGATTTGATGAATGAAGTTATGTTGCTATTTTGCAATGCTTTGTCCTGAGAGAGGCTGAGAAGGGTCAGATGCCCAGGCTAAGATAGCCAACCCCCTCTTATCCGTATCCCCTATCTAGCCTTACATTAGGTATGCTACAATCGGTTGTGTCTTTTAAGGAAAGATATCGTCTAGCTAGTACTGAGAAAAACAGAAGAGTTAATGTAAAAAAATTCCTGAACCAGTAAAATCCAGCAAGTGACTAGCACAGACAGGATCACAGAAACAGGGAATATAAAACAGATATAGGAGAAAAATTATAAGTTTATAACTCTGGACTGAGATATCAAAACAAGCTAAATACCTGGTCGAGTGGCATTTCTAGTAAAATAACAGCCCAGCAAAACATGGTGGAATTCTTATTACAAATCATGGAGTTGTTGAAGTGCTATATGGAAAACTGATGGCAAAACCAGAATTGATTGTAGACCAGTAATTCCTTACATAAGAAGAACCAGAGTTCCTTTGAGAATAAAATCAGGAATTAGTGTGCAGAACTAGAAGCTATTTTGAGTGGTATTTTTTATGCAGGAACGCTTCCGTGGATGGTCCTAATCCGTTTGGGAATCCAGATAGAGATGAATTGGTTCCATTTGTTTTTTGAAGTCTAGTAGGATATTAATAAGGGAAAATTACCTAGATCCACTAGATAAGAAAAAGTATTACAAAACAAGTAGGTTTGATTTTGTTTTACACTTACTTTTCTTGTAAACCTACTTGTTTTTGTTGTCTCGTCATGAGTCTTCTCTGGTCGAAATTACCAGTTTGCTGGACCCTTTGGTGACCACCGTAGATGGTAGCTGGTAACCTAGATCTTTACGGAAATAGGTGGCCGGAGTTTGTACACTAATCCAATTGGTTCTTATAAGAACTAAATACATAAGAGAAAACCAGACATTTATCTGGGGCACCCTATTACTATGGTATCAATAATAGACTGTCTTCTCAATTGTCTATAGAAAAGAAGGGATGTTGAGGATGAAGTTGCATTTGCCAAATGCAAGGTACGTCAATTACATCAAATAGGGTATAGAGCTGTGGAGGGCATGGTTTCAAAACTCAGAATTGGATTGGGGGATCAGCTGTTTCTTAAGTAATTTAGTTTCGTTTTCATTAAAAAAAAAAATCTATCTTTATAAAGCATGCTCTTGTGCACATGTTCTACAGAGCCCATTTACTTGACCACTAAATGGCTGCCCGTCAAGCTACAAGAGAAAAGATCACTTGACCGGTCACCTGATCAAGCACCAAGGGAGCTTTTCAATTTTCCTGTCGAGAACTGCACTCGTAGGTTTGCATTTCAAGGTAATATGAAGCAGCATGTGAAGGAGCTTCATGAAGAACAAGAGTCTTCCTCTTGCGACACTGGGGGTCAAAAGCAGCATGTTTGTAAGGAGTGTGTAAATGTGTTTGAATTTGCTTCAAAGTTGAGGAAACATGAGGATTCCTATGGTAAAGTATGTTTACTGATCAACCTTCCCCTACCCCCTCTTCTATAGATATTAATTGATCCCATTTGTGTACAAGGATATCAAGTGTATCAAGAGCTCACTATGGGCCTATACAAGTTTCCATTACTTCATTTCCTGTTACCATTTATTTAATTTGTATTGGCTTATTACAACTCTTGCATTATTAATTTTTTGACAGTCTTTATCACTACAGTTAAACTAGATATTATGGAAGTGATTTGTGGCGAGCTTGTTTGTATGAAACATTTCACTAATGATGAATGCCTTAAGCCCATATCCAGTTTTGTAGGCAAAAGCATCTGAAAAAGAACATTAAGTGGCTACTGTGGATGCATTAAGATCCTTGATGTGAACCATGATTCCAAGCAATAATCATGCACTATGCATTTTTGATCTGTCGCTTCTTTTAATGAAAGCAGGTGGATTTACAGTATTAGTTGCAGCTTAATTAGGGTTGTCGATACGCCCAAACAAATTGATAATTCAGCTGGTGGAGCTGGATTCTTACACAGCAGATGCACTATGCAGTTGTACAAGGCTTTCTCTCAATCAAAAAGTCAGAATCAGTTGCAGTGTATATATTGATGCCTAAACTTTGTCAAAAGGTTTGGAAGCTCTTCTAGCTGTTTCTGTTCTGTTTGGCAGTACATATTGATGCCTAAACTTTGAAGACATGTCTGTTTCATAATCTTGTCATGAATTGATTTTTAATCTAATTAAACATCACCATGTACTGAAATAATGTTTTGAAACGTATATGAAAAGATTAGCTCTGTTTCAAGAAAAAGGATCATTGAAAATAGAAGGGGAAACAATCCAAATCAAGGCTTTATGTGAAGCTTATTCCTCAATAGAAATTGGGAATTAATATGAGTTGAGCCAAAATATAGACTCCCACAAGCTTGATTTACAAACCATTAACCCCAACCTGAACCAAGCATAAGATCTTGTTTACACCAAAGTCAGCCTCACAATTCATCAAAATTTTTAGCCCCATATTATCTAATCAGATTATTCTTAAACAAATATTGAAGTACTTGTAACTGCTCCCATAGATCTGTAAAAGTCTTCCAATTACTTCAAATAAATACAAACAAGATTTGTGGTTGTGTTTGGGGATCATTTGTTCAAAACTTGGACTCATTTTTGGTTTATTTAACTAATAACATAAATGAGTTTGAATGCTTGGTTTCGTTCTATCATAATGAGATAACTGACCAATCCAATATTCACCCTTAAATGCATTGACACCTAAATGATAAGATAAGGACATGTTAAACAGAGTTGTTGTGCAGTCACGGGACAATGATATTGTGGTGGCGCCACCAGGTGACATTGGTGGAACTTACGCTGATACGATGGGGCATTCGTCGTAGTCAAGTAAGGAAGCCCACGAAGAGGAAGAGGACAATGGTTATGCCAGAGAATGTGATTTTGATGATCACCATTGCTTCTCTTTTCTTGGGTTCTTTGATTTTGCCTATCTAAAGTTAAAAATGTTATTGTATTTCCATGTTGTTTTTTCTTTTGGGTAAATCAAAATATATTCAATTAGGCCCGAGGAATAGAAGGAAATCCCCTCACAAAAAGGGAGGGGAAAGCAAAAGAAAGAGGGAAAAGAAAAACAATACAAACAAAAACATTCTCATTGAAGCGTCTTCCGATGAGCTATTGAATCAGATATGAAGGTCCACTAATTAGCAATGAATCTATTTTGAGAGGTGTCCATGCAAGAGCTTTTGAAAGTTTGAATCTTTTCCTAAACATCAAAGGCTATTGCGTCTCAAATTTGACGGAAGTTTCTAGACTCCTGATACGATCATAGGCTTTAGGGTATTCTATTAATTGTTAAGGGTAGATGGGTAATTAGAAGATAAAGGTAGATGCGTAATTTCATTAGATAGGACTTTATATAGTAAGGGGATAGTGGTAAAAAGCATGAAGAAATATATCAAATCCTTCCTCTGTTCTTCTTCTTCTTCTTCAATCCCCCATTCTAGGAGGCTGCTCTCCTCGAAGTGGCATTTATCCTTTCCATTACAGTAATTTCCATAGCAGTTCAATACTTAATCGTATCAATGGTGCTTTCGTTGAGAGACTCGGCAACCCCCATGGCCGACGGACTCCGCCTCACTCCATTCTCCACCTCTGTCCATCGTCAATCTTCTAGGTTGGAACCGTTGGAATTCCCCCATTTTGATGGGGAACTTCCCTTCTGTTAGATATTCTTGGCTGAGGAGTTATTCTCCTACCATGGAACTTCCGACGACCTGCGTCTCTTTGTGTCTTCCGTTCATGTGGACGAACAGGCTCGACAATGGTTCCAACAAGTACATCGTTCCACACCGGTCACCACCTGGTCCACCTTCACCAAAGCTCTCACAAACAGATTCAGCCATTCTACTTCCCCACCAAATCCTGCTTCATCCACTTCTCCGTTGTTGCTTGACGATCTAACCTCAACCATGGCTCACGCCGATCTCCCATTCCCCTCGATTAACCCCATCGTCATCACCCCATCCGATCCCATAACCGAACCCACCGTCACAATTGACCCTTCTACAACCATTTCCACCGCCATACCCACCTACAACAGAGCATCCGTGGAGCAAGAAGGAGATTCCAGCACCGAGATAGTTGAATTTGACGTTGCTTCAGCAATTGTGGCAGCAGAGATCAATCATGCCTTCGTCGATCAAAATCCAATTGCGTTGAAGATCGTTGCAGCCTTCATGGACGAGATTACAGATCAGCAGGAACCTAGAAACGATGTCATCATCGATCGTGGAAACCAGGTCCTCGACGATGCAACCATGGAGCAACATGATGATGATTCCAGCACTGGATCGTTAGAAGCTCCATTGCAGGATTCAATGTTGTTGCAGGCTTCGCTGGATTTGTCGCTCACTGAACCAAATTTTTGGGTCAAGAGGGATGCCCTCAACCTGCTCGATTCAATGACTAGCTTGAACTCCTGCTTGCGTTTGTATTCTGATTGCGATACAAAAGAAGAAAAGTTGTTTTGGGCTTTACCCGATTGGCTTCAGGATATGACTAGTTCCATTGGTTCGTTTCTTCCTTGGCTCCCTCTATCTCCCTCCGAGTTAAATTCAACAACCGTTTTGGGTGTCCTCCACCAAATGCGCATGGTGGACTGGAACCCTTGACTGCCACCAGAGCCACCACCACCTCTACGCATATCCAGCTGCTGCCATCTCAGTTGTTGGACCAGCAAAGGTTCGGCCTATATAGACGCCATAGATTCCATTTTCAGTTTCTTCCCATTTCTTCTTTCTCAATTTCTATTCTCCATAAACCCACCTTACAGAACCGAAACCCACTGTCACTCTATCTTCTTCCTACATCAGATCACCAACCCTCTTAGTTTTACATCTCTAACCCATTTTCTCCATTTTTCTCAACCAAATCCATTGCTTCCATTTTTTCCAATTTTTGTTCTTCATTTCCCATTTTTGTTCTTCTTCATTTTCCCTCATCGATCCTAACACCATCTCAAATCCCACCAGTAACCCGTTCCAACATCTCCATTTGTCCTTTCTCCATTCCTCAGTGTCATAAGCAATTTTGTAAAACTGACCAGCATCCGGGAACATAAGATGAGGTTTGGAAACAGAGAGGGCACGAGGTGGTTCAGATCTCTGATTTCTGGTGACTGGAAAAACGTGCCGACCATGCTTGCCTTGTTTTTCGTTCTAGTGTCATCGATCTTTCAGATTTCACAATGGCTTACCCTATTGGTGCCATGGACTGCATCTTCAAAAAACGAAAGAAAATCCCTTGGAGTTACCGTTGTCTTCTCCGTAGAGAACCGTATCGGACCAGACCATGCTTGGTTTCATTTTGAATTGCATGCAGCTACTTTTCCATTACCTGTTTGTGCTAATGTCGAGCTAACCACGTGCTTTAAGCCTCTTGATCCAGGCGGTTATCAAAACCCCATGATGGGAATGACGACGTTGCTCTTTCGCTTTAGAGCATTGGAATCGCAGAAATATGAAGAAGATTTGATGTGCTTGAGAACAGGTGCCTATAATGGTATACTTGAGATTTTAAGAAGGATGAAGCACGATGAAGTGATACACTCGGCGTTGTTTGATTCACTGGATGCAAGTTGTGGAGAAGACAACATGGGGAGACACGTTGTGGAACAGCCGCTGGCTCACTTTCTAAGGGCAAATGTCCAAGTCCCTGATGCTCAGTTCATAAGCCTGGATACCGTGTCGTTAATTGGCATAATTGTGAAGGCTGCAAGCACAACCAAGACGCACAAGAGGAACGAGACCGAGATCGACAAGGCTGAGACCAAGCGGCGAAACGAGGCTGATTTGTCACCCCACAAGGGTTGCCCAGACGCACAGTTTCAAGCTTTTGATTCTGTGTTTGCCACCCCACAAGGACTGCCACCTACACGTGTACCTAATTGTCTCGTGCCGACATGGGCGTGCAGCTTATATCTATCTGTCGACAGGGACTTACGACTGACAACCCTCTCAACATTTCAATCCGGGTTGGCAATGGCAATGCTGATCAGCACTCTCGTGAGAATGTTGTCATCAAGCTGCCGATTAGGGTACGATTGGTGTTCGATCGTGGGAAGATATGTTTACTGTGTGTCAGTTTTATGCAACTGAACCTTAAGGACAAGGTTCTTGTGAAGCGGATGGCAATGATACGCAATGATACGATCATAGGCTTTAGGGTATTTTATTAGAAGATAAAGGTAGATGGGTAATTAGAAGATAAAGGTAGATGGGTAATTTCATTATATAGGACTTTATTTAGTAAGGGAATCATGGTAATGAGCATGAAGAAATATATCAAATCCTTCCTCTATTCTTCTTCTTCTTCTACAATCCCCCATTCTAGGAGGCTGCCCCCCTTGAAGTGGCATTTATCCTTTCCATTACAGCAATTTTCATAGCAGTCTGATACTTAATCGTATCAACTCCCGACTCCAACATATGAAATCTCTTTCCATCCAAATACAGAGAGAGAATTTGACTGATTTCCACTCTATCCAGCTCCCCAATCCTCCTTGTGTTTTCCAAGTTTTCGTTCTTCTTTACACATTATATTCAATAGTGACATCAAAACAATTTCAAACATTTAGACCAAAATCTCAATCACCCAAAGTATATGAATTTTGATTTGGATTTTGATGTGCCACACAACTACAATGAGATTTCTTCATTCACAAGAAACTCTCATTCCCATCACTCCTGTCGAATACTAGTCCACGTTGCAAGTAACTTAAGATCATTAATGGTTTTTACCTTTTTCTTCTCTTCTTCTTTTAGTCTGACTCTTCTTTTTTAATTCATAAAATGGTGACATGTGTTTATCATGCTGCTACGTGTTGAACATATGTCTATCATGATTACATGTTGACCACATGTCTATCATGCAACGTTTATCATGGTTGCATGTTGACCACATGTCTATTATGTTGTTGCATGTTGATTATATGTCTGTCATGATTGCTAGCAACTCATAGTTGCCTGTTGACCACATGTCTATCATGTTATCATGTTGTTGCATGTTGATCATATGTCTATCATGGTTGCTAACTAGCAACTCATAGTTGCATATTGACCATATGTCTAGCAACTCATGGTTGGATGTCATGTTGACCATATGTCTATCATGGGTGCAACTAGCAATCCATGGTTGCATGTTGACTACATATTTATCATGTTTCATGTTGACCATATGTCTATCATGCAACGTTTATCATGTTGTTGTATGTTGACCATATGTCTATCATGATTGCTAGCTAGCAACCCATGGTTGCATGTTGACCACTTGTCTATCATGCTGTTGCATGTTGACCACATGGTTGCATGTTGACCACATGTCTATCATGTTGTTGCAAGTTGACCATATGTCTATCATAGTTACTAGCAACTCATGGTTGCATGTTGATCATATGTCTACATATGTCTATCGTGTTGTTGCATGTTGACCATATGTCTATCATGGTTGCTAACAACTTACAGTTTCATGTTGATCACATGTCTATCATGTTGTTGCATGTTGACTATACACAATCCACCTTGGTCACTCCAGATTAATGGGAATCAGTATTGGCCGACTATTCAATTTCAATTTGAAAACCCTCAAGATATAAAGAAGAGAAGGGTTTTTTATAATAATGGGACAAACTCGCCACCTGAACGTAATTAATTTACCACGAAGGATGAAGGTGGCATTATATGATTGCGTTGGGCCAGATTTCACCCTGAGACTATACTGAATTTTGGATAAAGTAAAACCCTAACTTGAAAAGAGATATATAGTGTAGATACTGATTGGTGTCTTGAGTAATGGAGTGGGTTTGGTCAAGAGTTACTTAACTGTGAGTTGTAGACATTCATCTTCAAGAGGTAGAAAATCTGATATAATGGGAATGAGATAATCTGACAAAGACGAAACCCATAACCCAGGATGTGGGTAATACAAAGCCTAGGTGGCCTACTGGTTTTCTGGTTGGGTGCAACCTTAGTTGGATATACTTGATTAAATCCCTAAAATGATAGATTTAATTTCATTTGAAAAGTATATCTCAAAATAATTATTTAAGTAATAATATAATTTAAATGTTTTTGTGAACAATTATAAATTGACATCAAGTTCGAAATTTCATCTAATCACAATCAAAATTCTCTCAAGATATTTTCCCTGATTGGGATGTGGTTCCCATGTTGAGCATCTATTTGATTCATAGAAGAACAATGTAAATTCAACACACCAACACATAATTAGGATAGATATCAATACATCAAAACGCATAAGGTCCAACTATAATGGTAAAGACCTCTCAGATATGGGAACAAAATAATTATCATAGGATCTTGTTGCTAGACAATTGACAGTGATTCTTGTAAAACTCTCAGAGTGATCCAATCCGATACACATACGATATAAGTACTCATATTTATATTTTAGAATCACATTCTTAAAATATATAATGTGAAAACCTGGGGGAATGCATTGAAAAAGTGCAGGTGGAATCCAATAGTCTCAAGTTGGTCAACCTTGTCCAAAACCATCATAAGCCCAACCCATTTGATGTCTCTCCAAGTGTTGAGGATATTCGCCATTTGTCCTCTTACTTTATGGATTTCTCGATTACCCATATTTTTAGGGAGATTAATAACGTCGTTGACTCCTTAGCCCGGAAGGCCCTGTCTTGTACGTGTGAGACAGTTTGGCCGATATCCACTCATTGGATCCAAGACTTGTGTAATTTGGATTCTATGGCTGTAACACGCTCTCTATCTCAGTAAATGCTTCTCATACCCAAAAAAAAAATGTGAAAATCATATGAACAAAATGCCTATTCCTGCCCCTAGTTGTAAATACTTTTAGGTTAAGATTTATGAACAACAATTATCTATGATATCATACAAATGATTAAAGATAAAGCCATATAAAATTAAATTTGATAGACACTTTAAACTCCCTTCTCTGTCCGACGTTTGAAATGGACACATTATCTATCCACGTGGCATAATATATGCCTTGTGATTTTTGAAAATAATAGCCTTCTGTGATACTAATAATTTGCCTAATAATAGACGTAAAATTGAGGACACAGAAAAGGAAAAAAAAGTTATTCTTAAGTCACAATAAACTTGACACGTACGTGTATTTATGACTCCAATACAAACGTGTCTTGGGACATTACGATTTATGACTCCTCCATGAAATAGGAGGCACCTCAAACGAGAAATTAAAATTATTTCCAAAGAAAGTTGGAAAATTAGAATTTTTTTAAACTCGACTTGCCCTTTTCAAAACTTCATGAGTTGGCAACTCACAATTTTTTCTTATTTATTAATATCTTCATTATTCTCCTTCGAGTGAGGAGAGATTGAAGCTATGGTTGCTTAACAAAATCACGGGTGAGAAGAAAAGGAGGAGCTAATATTGATAGCAACAAACAAGGATTTTAGGGTTTTATGTAGTTGTATACCAAACTTATAGTCTTTGAATAATATATGACCTAGTAGAAAAAAGACTCGATGAGTTTAACAGTACTCGGGCCAAAACATTGAACTAATAAAGATTTCGATTGACTTGGACCTAGTTTAGTCATTTGATAAACATGAGCGAGAGTCTTTGTGATTCCCGAGTCTTGACAAGGTTTCATGTTTTTTTTATTAGACTTTGGTGACTTGCCTGAGTCAAAACCTGGTTTTTCTACTATATTTCCAAAAGGAAAATGATCTCATGATAGCATCATCGAAAGGCAATTCACCAATCATTCCATGAGCTGAAAAAAAGTATGCAGTGTATAGGGTAATTAAATGGCAAAAGTATCATTGAACGGGTATGTCAAGGGACTTTTTTGGTTGAGCTGACTTAATTTTGCCACATAGAGGGTGATTTGATACCTATCATCGTTGGATATGTAGGGAATGATCTAAATTAGCCACATTTAAAATGTTAAATCAAAATTCAATCATTTACTCTCCTTGTAAAAGGATGATACCTTTCAGTGGTGGTCTATACTCTATACACTACTTTGGTGGTCCTTTTTTTTCAATACTTTATCGTGTGATTTGACAAACTTTGTTTAAACTGAAACACAACATCTGAGTAAAGGACACTCGAGTTTACAAAAGAAAGGATTGTCGAGATAATTAGACTATAATTAAATTGGGAAAGGGTTTCACGAGCAAAGTGACGTAGAGAAGCACACCAATAAGATACAACAAAAGGATTCAAACATAAAGTAAAATAGAACAAGATCATTTCATGTGAAGAAGAGAGAGAGAAAGATAGAAACAGAGATATTAAGTTGGGGATGGGGAGGGGGTCACGTGAATCACTGCCCCCATTAAAAGTAATAAGGGAATTTCAATAATTACACTCCATAGGTAATCCAGAATGCTTCAAACTAATTTCAACCCCTCTTAGAGATAGAGAGGGACGCCTTAATCTATCCCAAAATTTTTTAATGCTTAAAAAAAAAAAAAAAAAAAAAAAAGTGAACAAAAGAGGATTTGATAATACAATTCTTTTTTTAAGCTCATTTGTTCTCTCTCTCTCTCTCTCTCTCTCTCTTCCCCACATATCAGTTCTAATGGGATGTGAAGTTCTAAAGCTCCACACTTCAGACTCGTTTTATGGCTTCTCATCCTCCTCCCCCTCTGTCATCGATATT
Organism: Telopea speciosissima; assembly: GCF_018873765.1. Lineage (NCBI taxonomy): Eukaryota > Viridiplantae > Streptophyta > Magnoliopsida > Proteales > Proteaceae > Telopea > Telopea speciosissima. Next base: position 48,219,619 of record NC_057925.1, on the reverse strand, counting down.
GATCCTTTAATTGCCACTTGCCCGTGTAAAGATGAAAAAGAAAGAATACGTTTTTCTCTCTGCTTCGCTCTTAAAGCTTTCAAATCAGTTTCAGTATGTTCAGGTCTGAATAATCACCTCTTCAACTCCTATTTTCTCTCTCCAGAGTCCTCTCTGTTGTTGAACTGAGGTGCCTTATTTTGTTTCCTAGATGGGTTTTGCCAACAAATGCATGGAAGGTTTTTCTTTATGCTGGTAGGGCTTCCGAGCTGAAAACCCAGTTGTTCTTTTTTTTTTTTTTTTTTTTTTTTTCTTTTGACTGGGGTTTTGGTTTTAGAACCCTAAAGCTTCTTTCTGATCTTGATTGGAATTGTTTCGTAGTCAGTTCTGTATTACTAGTGATTCTTCTAGTTTAATCTGGTGGTCCTGGAGAATCAGTTCTGTTTCTTAGGTTTTTCCAACTGGGGCCAGTTTTTATTTAACGTTCCTCCTCTGATCCTTGAGCACCCATAGGGTTTTCATTCTTTCCGCTAATTCCTGCCCTCTCTTGGTCAAGTTTCGTGGAAGGTGTGATCCTCCCTTTGAGGCAGATTCTAGCTTTTTGGGCTGGATTTTTGACATCTGATCGCTCTTTTGTTGGTGTATGAGGTTCGGGTTTCTGTGGGATTAGGATTTTTTCGCTGCTCTCCGACAAGATGTCCACAGATGTTCATAGTTTCGTGGAATGGAAAGAGCAGTTTGTTTCGCAGGAGCGCGGTAATCGTATAGTTCACTATTTCTTGAAGAATGCTGCCGGGGATTCAGTCCTTGCGGTCGTGGGTACGGAGAGGAGTCTTAGGCACATGATCTATGTTGTTGCGGAGGAGTTCTTACAGTCTCATGGGTCTGAGAAATCCATCAATGCGGGCTTCAAATGGAGATCAAGGAGAGAGGTTGTCGACTGGCTCACGTCGTTGCTCTCGAAGTATCAAACTCCGCTTGATTATTCAAGTATGTACTGCATAATTCAGTTTAATCGGAACTTCTAATTTCGTTTTGTTTTGTGGGTTTTACTTGTTTATTTGTGGAGTTCCATGGTTTCTAGCATCTCGCAGATTGTCCTTCACTTGAGCCATCGCTTATTGTTGTATTTTATAATTTTCTTTACCTATATTTGGTTTTGTGAATTTTACTTGGAAGACTCTTAATTGTACCCGAACTTGGGGACAGAGACCTAAAAATTCATGACTAAATAGAAAGTAGACATTTATGCATTTTAATGAGGCTGTGGGCGTACAACTCTGTTGTTGAAATCAACAAAGGACTACCAAAGTTGGTTGTTCTAATTCCCTAAGGCCCCGTTTGTTTTAGGTGGTTTTGATGGGTTGGGAAAGTTGCCATACTTTCCCAGAAACATGGGTTTTTTGCATACGCTTGGATATACAGGGTGGGAAACTTAGCAGACAGAATTAGAATGTCAGAAAACCTTGCAGTAGCGGTGTTGAAGGAGATGGATTTGGTTCCACTGCAGTGGATGGAAAACGGATTGAATTCACAAGTGGCTGCTCTTTCGTCTTGGTTCGATAGCTCGCCTGGAATACAAGAGCAACAAGAGAATCAGAACTGGAATAATGTGACAGAAGCACTGACACCCATTTGGTTCCACTTCGATTTTTTATTTATTTCTGCAACCAGGTACTCCGGTAAGGATCTGATCACTAGGAATTACTTTATAATCTGGTGATAAACATGTGAATGTAGCAAGTATAAAAAATTTCGTTGCTGCTGATAGTGCCATTGAGTTCTAGAGTGGAATTCTCTCTTCGTCTGGTATTCGATTTTCTAACCTACGAACCCCCAACAGACCAGCATGTTTGTATTTTAAAATATGGCAAGTTTAACAAACGGAGTACCTGATTGCGGAAATAAAATGTGGCAAGTTTTGCTTTTACCTGTGAAGAGATTAAGAAGAATGAAATGTTGATATAGTTGCGAGAGTAGTAATTGCAGATTTTAAACTTACCTTTTATCTATTTTCCATAAATTAGGGTTTGCAGAAAAGAATAACACACACACTCTCTCTCTATATATTTATATGTACTCACACCCTCTGCAAATCCCCAGTGGAAGATAATTTTGAGAGAGAGAATCCCTGCAAATCTAGGATGATTTTCAGAGAAGAGAACTGGCATTGAATCCTTTGACGATCTGCTCAGTCGAGCAATCTGCATCTTCCCTTGGTGTTCCAGATCTCTAACGACTATCTCCAAGGCATTCAAGAGGTAATCGTCTCCTTCTCACTCTCTCTCTCTCTCTCTCTCTCTCTCTCTCTACCCCTTCTTTAGTGAGAGCATTCTAGAACATTCTTCGCGTAACAAACAAACGACTCATTGGAATGGTAAACTTCACCTCCATTTTACCTTTCTTGTCGTTTACCCCATCACCAGGTGGGTCCCATACCCACAAGAATCCCACCCCATAGTCCCACCCCATAGTCCCCGTGAAACAAACAAGGCCTAAGGTTCCATCTGGTTGCAAGTAAAAGGAAGGGAAATAATCTTTGAAAATAAAAAGGGAAGTATTGTAATTGCGATTGTGTAATCAAACTGAGAGCGGGCCATGGTGCAACGGTAAAGGATGCTCCATTGTGATCAAGTGGTCATGGGTTCGAGTCTGGAAACAGCCTCTCTGCGAAAGCAGGGGTAAGGCTGCATACGTTATAATCTTCCCCAAATCCCTTAGTGGCGGGAGCCTCGTGCACTGGGTACACCCTTTATTGTGTAATCTAGCTAAAACTCTTACTATATTTAGTAAGTATACTTTTTAGATGTAATCTTTATTTTATTGTTCACATCAATTGATGTGAATTGATTGCAAAGTAAAAGGAAATTAATAGCCAAATTTGGAATGTCTTAAAAGTAGCTACACAATCATGTGATGTAATGACATTAAAATTCTCCTTATTAGTATTGATTTGATATCACTTCCTTTTGGTTTACTTCTCTTGGAACCAAACTAATGTAAAGCTAGGACTCAAGGAACCTGTTCGCTACTGTTTCACCTAAAAGCTCGAACCGTTAGGGAAGGGCAGTGTCAATGTATACATCAACAATCCCCCGTACGTGCAGGCCAAGTCCCCATGGTCCTTGCACGTGAAGTTCACGCAGCACCAAGGGAGAAGAAATGTCGGGAAAAATCTTCCGATGCACTTCCCAGGAGTCGAACACTCGACCTAACTGCTCTGATACCATGTTAACTACCGTTTCACCTAAAAGCTCGAATTGTTAGGGAAGGGCAGCGTCAATGTATACACCAACAGAACCTGACCCCAAGTAGGATCTTATTATAGCGATATCAAACCATTAGATGAACATGAAGTCACCATCAAAGGGAGGCTATATTTTTTGTAATTGACTGCCAAAATTGTAACACAGGTTGGTCACTAGAATGCAGCTCGAGGGGTCTGAAAATCTCAGCAAGACATCACGGAAAACAGAACCACAAGGTATCTTCTTGTCTCCTTCAGTCAGCAACTGATGGCAAGCAAGGAATCAAACCAGTAATACCGCAGGGTATAATATAAAAGGGAGAGAGATAGGCACACTGCTCGTGTGCGGTAAGTTAGTAGGCGGCACCAATGGGGGCATGGGACGGAGCATCATAGAGGAGGGGCAGGGGATCATTTCAAAGGGGGGGGGAAGAGAGATAGACACAGAGTGCTGGGTTATAGTACACCGGCGATGTGCCCAGCCTGTTTTATGTGGATCCGAGGTTCGAAAACCCTATTTGGATTGCTTATGAGCCCTACCCAGATATCAAATGCCAAGTTGCAAGGAAGGAAGGGTAAATTTGTAATAAACTGGAATTTCTAAGGGTTAAATTGGTAGGTAAAAAGAGAGGACCTAAGAGGGATCAGCATTTATTTGTCAAGGGAAGACTTGGAAGCAATTATATGGTATGGAACAAAGCAGAATTAGCATACAAGTGAGGGGTAAATTTGAAACTCAGCCATTAAGAGGGATTAAAACCAATATATCGTGGATCGATCTTCAACCTCGTGATGGGGCTTTTACGGTAGACCAGATCTACTTCGAATAGGAAATTTCAATCGATAGAGTCCCTTTCAATCTGAAATTTCAGGTAGGACTTCGTAACTCTCAGGCCTCTTAAGATTATCCAAGCACGGCCTCAAACTTAAGTGTTACTTGACTAAAATGAGTTTCAAGCAGGGGAGAATTGATGTAGAAGTCACCTAAAGGGTTTATTTTAATGAAAATAATCTTTGGGTTGGGTTATGTATGTGTTGGGCCTTTGATCCCGTGGGTTTTCTTTGTAATGAGCTACTTTAATGGGAAGAAAGTAGGAAAACGGAATTTACTTCATTAGTGTAGTTATAGTCTTGTTTTTAGCAAGTTACTTTCATTATTTTAGTTTCATAGTCAGTTTATGTTACCTTATTAATTAAGGATTAGTTTAGGCCTTTCCTTTTTAGTGTCTATTTTTTAGTCTTATATATAAGTTTGTACGGGGCTACATTTTTTTTTGATAGTTATGCCCCAAGGAGAGTTGAACTCATGACCTCTTACTTGTGAGGTGTTGGTCTTTGTCAACTGAGCAACCCCCTTGCGGTTTTTAAGGGGCTACAGCCTTGTACACGAATTTGATTTATGAGATTGAGGAAAAAAAAAAAAAAAAACATAGCTTTGTGCTTTGATTTGTGAGAGAGTATGGTGAGATGCTATTGGTAAGAGAAGACCAAAATACGGTGTGAGGCCATGGGTGAGAGACCCGAGTCTGGGTGAGACTACCCTATCTTCAATTTCTTGTTTTTTTATTGTTCTGAAATTTCCTGCAAATCTGAGAACCGATTGAAAAGCGTTGTACTGTTGTTGGACCTGAAGTTTGTGATCCTCGTGTGGATTGGTTATCACTTCATTCACTTGTGACTGGTCTACATTACCCAAAGTCAGTTTTTCTCAAGTCGTTGGCTGCTGAAATCCAGCAGCTATCCCTTATAATAATTAATCAATTACAACAATTGGATCCTTCCTTGCGTGGAAAGGATCCCCCCTACAGGCTAGACATTATCTTAACTGGGAACTAATTACAAATAAAATCCAATCTATCTAGTTAACTAAAATAGAAAGAGTTCTAGGAATAAAAAATTACTAATTATATGAACTAGTCTATAAAATAGAAATTAGCTTTAGCCAATGAAATCCCCCACGCAAGGAACAAAACTTCCTTAAAATGTAGCACTAATATAAGCTCTCAATTCTTCTATACACTTCTCCACGTATTGACCATGGGCTGACTTGAATATTTTGGAAATTAATCCCCTTCAATTGCTGGCCGATAGCTAATATCTTTCCCAAATAAGCTGGGTCGACCGGGGGGGGGGGGGGTGATGAACCTGGACAGGTTGTTGTTCTCTTCTCTCAACCACCATCGATCTACATCAATGCTCCCTATCTTGAAAAAAACTCATCCACGAGTTTGGTAGAGACACCCAGCGTGGTAAGCACTACTCAATTGCTCCCTATCTTGAAAAAATCAAAAGATGCTTGGAATCTTGTCCGGATTAGAAGTGATCTAGCTCCTTGGAGAAAGCTTGTCTGGTTCAAAGGCCACACATCCCTCGGCATAGCTTCACTGTTTGGCATGTCTTCAACAACTGTCTCCCAACGTAGTCCTTCCTTCGCCACCGTCAGATCCCAGTTTCCCCTTCGTGTAGTCTTTGTTGGAACGCAACGGAAGACGCGGCCCATCTCTTCTTTGATTGCCCGCTTTCCTCGGCTATTTGGAAGGGAATCCTAGGCAAATGCTGGCCTCACAGTCGAAGAATCCTTCCCTTCTCTAGGGAATGGTTGTAGATTGATATGACTTTCTCGGGCTCTTCGTTATGCGACATAGTTGGTAAACTTGCTTTTTGTGCTACCATCAACCAAATTTGGATGGAGCGTAACATTAGGAGATGGACATCCAACTCCAGGATTGTTGGCCAGATTTGGGACTCCATCTCCTTCGACATCAAAGGAAAACTCACAAATGTAACTTCCCGTTGTATTGATTCCCCAAGGAACAGACATATTGTTGTCTCCTGGGATCTGCTCCTCTCTTCCCTCCAGCCGACCTCCTCCTTTGTTTGAGGATGTGTTAGCTAGTCTTTTGTTTCTCTCCCCCCCCCCCCTTTTTTTGGGGCCTCTGTGGCTTCTTTCTCTTTGGTATTATAATTCTTTTTTCACCCAAAAAAAAGGTAAGCACTACTCAATTTTTTTTTTTTGGGGAGGGGGGGGGGGTAAGTGAGGTGAGTCATGTTGGGACTTGTGGCCATCATCCCACCCTCCAGCTGGGATCCACAAATCGAATAGAACTAATTATCTGGCATGGTCACAAGTGCCACAAACACCTTGTTGGCCCATGATGCCCTTGTCATGTCTTTTCTTCTCAACTCTATGGAACCTGTTATTAGTTCCAGTTTTATGTTGATGAATTCTGCAAAAGAACTCTAGGATGCTGTGAAACAGACTTATGCCTAGACGAGTAATTATGCTCAGATCTACAAGTTTCGTCGCCTAGTTTGCAACACCTCGTAGAAAGAACTCTTGCTGACTACCTATTATGCTACTTTGACTACTCTCTGGCAGCAACTGGATTTTATAATCCTGTACCGATGTTTTACACTGTTGATGCTCTCACCTTTCTTCAGGAGCAAGAAATGGAATGTGTGTATGACTTTCTTACGGTCTAAATCTAGAATATGACCATATCTGTATTCAGTATCAGTCGTGATACATTCCCTACATTACTTCAGGAACATAATATCCTTCGAGGATCAAGAACTCGGTGCCGACATTGGTTTTGACCAGCCAGAAACCGAAATTTCCCAGGTTTTGATCATATCTCGGTCAAAATATGTGCCTGTTTCTATCGTTGGTTAGGGGTGGGTGTGGTTAGGTTTTTGGAGAATAATGAATGGAGGAAAAAACTTGAAACAATGAGATTGGCTGGGCAGAATTGGATCAGCTTTGGATTGCATTCTCCAAGGGGGGCAGAGGGAGACTCGATCAAGTTTTGGAGGGTTTTCAATGGCTGGTTTAGGCTATACTGGTTGGGGATGGTCTAGAAGAGAAGAGAATGGCTAGGGTTTGGATCAGATTCAAACTTGTTGACGATGGTTACACCTTGATAACAGCTTGCTTCAATGTAGAACAGTAATGGAGCAATAATGAAGAACCAAAGAACCACCCGGGCTTCCCACCGCAAGGTGTCAATCGGATCAAACACCGATTATGTCAGCCTTGATCAAACACATGACAAAGATCTCTGCGAAGGAAGATAAAGTTGCAATCAGCAGCTTAATTTTAGTTTTCAAAATTGTGAGAGGTGAAGAAGAGCCTCCCACAAATTGTCTTTATTTGTAAGGCCTAAAGGCCAACTCCTATTCAGCCTAGGAGTGGGACCCCCCCTAGCCGACTCTATTACAAAAACAGCTCATCTCTCAAAACTGTGGGGAGGAGTGGGACCAAGGTTGTAGGTCTCGGTTTCCCCCTGGTTTTGCCCGGCCACGAAACCGAGTTCTGCCGAGATCTCGGCGAGTTGGTGTATTTTTTTTTGTCTTGATTTGGTGGTGGGTTTTGGTGGCCATATGGCCAAGATAGGTCCTGAAACTTGACATGTACCCTATTTTAGGCCTTCTAAACACAATGAAAACATTAGTTTTTACCAATTCAAACCCAAAATGGTACTTTGACTTCGGACCCTAGGTTGGTAGTCTACGACGTAGGTGAGCTCTACCCTAGGCTATTCCACACTATATTTAGAACACATAATTAAAGTAGAGGTGTAAAACAACTTAATTAAGCACTAGGAATTAAAAAACATCAAATCATATGTCATTTACGCATTAGGCATCATATTCATAATCATACATGGTGATGGTTCGACTGTTTGTTAATAATTGTTAAAAACTTGGAAAAAGACAGATTAAATGATGTTGAATCTTGATGTTCTTGAGATGCAATGCAGCTCCTCTCTTGATGTTGAAGCTTCAATCTTGACTCTCCAAGCAATAATCTTCAGTTGATGTGAGATTTGCCAAAAAAAAGCACAAAAACCTTCACTTAGAGGTGGTTTTCATTCACAAAAGAGCGAGAGGCGAGATTTCGGGTTGAGGTTGAAATCTCTCCAAGACAATGCCTTTTTATAGAACTGAGTCGAACCGAGATTGAGATATAACTCAAGATCTTGGCGAGATACCGAGATCTCGACTAAGATCTTGCACAAATCCTGTATCGCCTACCATCTCGTCTCGAGACTTCATGAAACCGAAATTTTTATGAGATCTTGTACTATGAGTGGGACACTTAAGTTGTGACATGACCACTAAAACAAATTACAAGAAATCTACTTAATTCACTTAAATTGAACCATTGGTTCAAACCAGCTCTGGACCGGTTCAATTTAAAACACAAAAACATGAAAATAAAACTTAAGTATGGAAAACTACTAAAGACTAAACAACTACGTGGACTTCTTCTTGCGAATGTAAGTCTTCAGGTTTGCATTAGATTGTTAGTCGATTTCTTCATGATCCATAGGCAGCTCATCTCGAGGCAGTATATCGGATCCTAAGATATTTGAAATCTGCCCTTAGCAAGGGGATCTTATTCTCCAAAAATAGAAAGTTCAAACTCGAAACCTTCACAGATGCTGATTGGGCTAGCTCAGTTGATGATCAACGTTTGACTTCAGGTTATTGCACATTCCTTGGAGGTAATCTGGTTGCTTGGAGAAGAAGTAGTCGGTGGTCTCTAGATCCAATGTCGAGGCAGAATATCTAGCAATGGCACAAGGTGGTTGTGAACTTGTGTGGCTCAAGGTATTACTTAGTGATCTCGGGATAATTACTGATGAGCCTATGCGTCTTTACTATGATGATAAAGTTGCCATCAGTATCGCTCGTAACCCGGTACAACATGATCGGATGAAGCATGTTGAGATCGATAGGCATTTCATCAAAGAGAAGCTTGAGCAAGTATCCATTTGCATTCCTTTTGTCACCACACAAAATCAGTTAGCTGATGTGCTTAGGAAGGGCTTACATTGTAAAGTCTTTCACCCTATTGTATGCAAGTTGGACATGTGTGACATATATGCACCAACTTGAGAGGGGGGGTGTTTAAGTATCTAGGTTCAACGTATGTGTCTAGATATGTTGTGCACATGTTCCATATGTTAGGATAAGGATTGTGAGTCATCCTTAGCTAACATTCTACATTTGTAATCCCTTCTACATCTATAAATAAAGTGGTGGCCTCTGTCATTAGTGGCAAGCCAAGTGATTCTCTCATATTTCAACTCTTTCTACTTCCTCTTTTTTCACTGGTTTCTGTATTCTTCACTGTGGGCGACAATAACAGATTTAAAAGAATCCCACTGATGACCCAATAGCCCCAATCGGTTGGCCCAGAGTTTTTGGCTGTTGAATCATTTCCTAGAGTGATTCATACCTTAGAGATTCATATCCGGAAGCTTCCCTTGCTGTGAGATGTTCTGCTGCCATAAGCGTTGAGTTCTCTCCTACCGCCTGGAGAAATTTCAGAGATCAAGCACTCTTTATTTAGTTTTAATGGAAGCTGTGATGGATTGGAGCCGATATAATTCAGAGCTGCAACCATTCGCCTGAAATTTCAGGCTACACGAAGTCCTGTAGAGGGATTCAATCGATTGAGTCTCTTCCTCCTGCCGCTGGTGTTCACGATCAAATGTTGAAGATGACTCCTCCTTTTCCCTTTGGTAATAAAAAACCCTAACCCCCTTTTCCTATTTTACCCTTCCCTTGTTCTGTTATTACTTTCTACCTATATCTTACTTACCATTCAAAAACTACCCTTTCAGTCTTTCACTCATACGCTACCTTTTCTTTATTTGTGCTAGTCTCTTGTGGTTTAAACTTTACTAATTACAAATCTGTCACTCTCCTATGAACTTCAATTTATTTACAGAATTGCCACCCTCCTTGTAGACATTGAATTATTTACTGTTTTGCTACTTGATGTTGGATACCTGGATTTGAGTGTTTCCTTGCTTGGGGCCATCCCCAAGCAACCCAACAAGGGTTATTCCAACCTGGGTTTGCACCATATCCCTTATTTTGTAATATTAATCAATTACAGCAATTGGATCCTTGGGTGGAAAGAAACTCCCTACAGGCTGGACATTATCCTAATTGGGAACTAATTACAACTCAAACCCAATCTATCTAGTCTAGTCAATAAAATTACAAAGCATCAAAATAGAAATAATGAAAAAATTACATAAAGCAGAAAGTGTCCTGAAATAGGAATAAAAATTACATAAAGCAGTCTATAAAATAGAAACTAATTTAGCCAATGAAGTCCTCTCGCAAGGAACAAAACTTCCCTAAAACATAGCACTAATACAAGCTGGCAATTCTTCTATACTGTTCTCCATTTATTGGCCATGGGCCCACTTGAATATTCTGGAAATTAATCCCCTTCAACTGCTGACCGATAGCTAATATATTTCCCAAACAAGCTGGGTCGATGGAGGGATAAACCTGGACAGATTGCTGTTCTCTTCTCTCAACTACCATCGATCTGCATCACAAACGGAGCCTAAACTGCAAAACTCCCCCTCCAAACCACCCTCCCCCCCCCCCCAAAAAAAAAAAAAAAAAAAGGACCTAGGTGGGCGGTTTGTTATTTTATCTGATTACCTCCCTTGTCTCTAAGTGATGCCAGCTCTTATTCACCTAATGTGGGATGTATGTTTTAACTTTTGAGAACCAAAGACCATACCGTTCACCCTGATGATGACATGGAATTTAGATACTGACTACTTTTACCTGACAATGGCATGTTGGGCACTTTACTAAATATATGTCAAGCCATAAATGTAACAGTTGATAATATTTCTTCAAAAAACCCTTGCACTTTGCCACTGAAGTGAAGAATTGCTCAGGAATCTTAACTTTGCATGACAGAATTGCCAACAAATGATTCATCACAAGCTATTGGAGCTTCTGATTACCCTATCACTGGAGTTGATGCACGGAGAAACCATCTTCCTGATCACATGGTATTTATTTTTGATTTCCTTAAATGCCCTCCATATTTTCTTGTTTCATGCTTTTATGATTATCACCTTCCCATTTCAGGGCCGGATTGCAAGGAAGTTAAAGGGCCGCAGCACAGATATTTCGTGGTCAGGTGCTGCCTGGACATGTGGTAAACAGCTCAAGCATTATCCAGCATTTTACAGGAATGAAACCACCATAGCTGTAAGTACTTAGAACTTTGCTGCCATTTTTTTTTTGATTTTATTGACACTTAATTCTCAAAGTCTTGTTTCTTCTCTGATGTCCAGATTCATTCTTTTGTTCTCGTCATGGCTAGAGAAGAAAATCACTATCTCGCATACTTGGAAGATATGTATGAAGACAAGAAGGGACAGAAGAAGGTAAAAGTGCGATGGTTTCACCATAATGAGGAACTCAAGGACGTGGTTCCTCTGCCAAATCCACATCCTAGTGAAGTTTTCTTCACACCTAATTCCCAGGTCATCAGTGCAGAGTGTGTTGATGGTCCTACAACAATAGTAACTCCTGAGCACTATGAGAAATGCTTGGCTGCTCTTCCTGAAGCTTCCTCAGTGAGAATCCATCTTTGCTTTAGGCAGTTTAGAAGTAACAGAATTAAGCCCTTTGATCTAAGTAAATTGCGTGGCTATTTTGACCAAACCATCCTCTCACGTTTAGATCCCATTCCCCTTGCCAAGCATAAACTAACATGTAATAGCTTGACTGGAGTAGTGGAGGAAGAGTTTAGCCAAGGAGGCACTGTGAGGCAGGGAGCTAAGAGAACTAGGAGTTGCAGGGGACGTCAGAGGTTTGTATCGAATCGTTCTGTTGTCACAGTTTCAGGTCCAGGGAACCAGATAGCACCATATCAACCAGCACACCAGAACTTGAAATTTAGGTTGTCAGGTGGGATGCCATTGTCTGTTAGGTCTCATGCTCCCCAAGCCTGTCTTACCACACCTTTTAAAGTTCATGAAAAGATAGAGTTGCTTTGTCAAGATAGTGGAATTCGAGGCTGCTGGTTTAGGTGTACTGTCTTGCGGGCATCTCAGAAGCAGCTGAAGGTTCAGTATGATGATTTGCAGGATGCAGATGGATGTGGAAATCTTGAGGTATGCTTAAGAACCTGAGCCCCTTCTAATGTGTTTGTTTTTACTAGTTGTTTAGAAGAGTAGTAGGGCAAGAGACCCATGTGACTATCTGCAGTTCCTTTATCATGTACCATGCTTGGCTGAGCCCAATCACATATCTGTGATGGCTGTTCAGTGTTCAGTAGATGGGTTGGCCCTGGTGGGGCACTGGCATGAAAATTGTTTTAATCAGAAGAGTCTCAGGTAGCATTTGGCATGTGCTGTGTCAGCTGCTTTTTGAGCTTATAGATTAAATGAAGCCAGCTTCTGTTATATCGGTTGTTTGAGTCATCTGGTAAGAATGCTTATTACTTTTTGCTTTCATTGGAAGCAAGTGTTTTGGCATGCAGTCGTCTCTTTAATAAGGATTTCTCAACGTGGGACCTGTCATATCACATTGTAGATTATTGCTAGAATACCACCTGAATGCTTTTTATGTTTCCTAGATTTTTTTTGTGCCCCAGTACAATCAAATGTTCATTTGTATCCCTTGTGATTTACCTAAAAGCAACACTACATGTACACAAGGATTGAGATTTCAGTTTCGGACCTGGTTTCGGTCAGGCCCAAAACCGAGCTGTGCCGGATCTCATTTCGAGGTTTCAACACTGCGCTTCCCTGGGTTTCGTTTTGGCCAGGCCTGAAACCGAGACTGCTCGGAGATTTCAGTCAGTTTCACCGAGATTTAGTTCCATGCGTGTACGTGCTTTACTTGAATGCTTATCCAGAAGGTCTAAATTGTTGGATAAGAGCCTAAACATTGTGTTTACTTTACATTCAAGAGTGAAAGTCCACAACTTACCAGCCAGGAAAACACACTGTTAATGAGTGTTTGGGCTACAAATGGTTGAAGAAGTCACTTAGTGATTTAACAGTCAGTGCATTGCTACCTATGGCTTTGTTTGAAGGACAAAAAAACTCTTGATCTCATGGAGTCACGCCATTTCCTGCAGAAAGTTTGATGACATGTTTCTTCGATATGCAGGAATGGATCCCCGCTTTCAAACTTGCAGCATCTGATAAACTAAACATGCGATGCTCCGGTCGCCTCAGAATTCGTCCATTCCCTCATGGTTATCCAACAGACATTCCTTTTGAGATAGGAGCTCCAGTGGATGCATGGTGGAATGATGGCTGGTGGGAGGGGGTGGTAACTGGTGTTAACTGCACAGATGATAGCCTTCAGGTTTACTTCCCTGGTATGCTCCTTATTTTCTTAGACTCTTGTTTTATGTTTTTATTAGTTGTTTTTCATTTGTCTCCTGCATATGTGAATGGTGTTTCTTATCGTTTGTTGAGAGATTGATATCCATATCAAGGTCGTTGATTGTCTTTGTGGGTCTTAAAATGAGTACATATCTGTGTTTTTCCGTGTGTGAGTTGGGGAAGGGGGAGATTCTCTGTTTCTTTTGTTGGGGGGGGGGGGGGGCAGGGATGATAGATGTCAGATGAAACAACAGATACTCTGGAATGTGTGGTGCAAGGGTACTCCTGCATGCTGCATTTAATGGCGGAAAAAGTGCCAGGGTTGTTTCAGTAAATTTAGACATCCAGCCTTTATTGCACATAGTATCCCTCAGTGCCTCCACTTCTGTGAGTGCAGCATGCAGGGGTTATCCTAGCACATAATATGCAGTCCCCCAACTTCTTGTGTTCCTGACTCTGATTGGTGGCCGACTTTATTGAATAGTTCGTAGTATGTGCGGGCATGCCTTCCCTCGTCCTCTCACATCCCTGACACTCTCTCTCTGCCCTGACCATGTGTGCCTCCCATTGATGAAACCGATTCCTGCGCCCCAATTGGTGTGGCATGGGAGATTCCCCCCACACCCTGTGACGGAAACCCTCTTCCATATCTTTATTTGAAGGTGCTTAGTAATATTGAGGCTAGATTTTGCTTTCCTCTATCTCAGGTGAAGATGTGTTCTCAACTTTCCAGAAAAGGAATTTAAGGAGTTCTAGGGATTGGGTGGGGAACCGATGGGTTGATATTGAGGCAAAGCCCGATATACTGTCTATCATATCTGCAGCTGTCAGCCCTGGCACAAAGCTCTCTGCATGCTCCACTATGGCAAAGGGGACTGAGTCTGGTGGCTCGGCAATGTCAGATCGTGAAGGCCCCTCTGCTTCCAGACTTGAGACAGTTGAAGAGGACAATCAAGAAATGGCTGTTTCAGCCGGATCTGATGGCATGCTGGAGAATGTCAAGTGGGTGAACTCAAGGAAACAGCCATGGGTTAAAGATGACGTTAGGAAAGGTGATGATGATGGGCATGATGATGATGGCGATGGTGATGAGTGTGGGCATGATGACGGTGGTGATGATGATGACGATCATGTGAGTGAGGACAGGGTGGATATGGAAGAAGAATTTGCCTGTGCTGGTCAGAAATGTGAAGCGATTGAACTCATGGAAGTTGCTGCTGCCTAAGACAGAGAATGATGCTTTGTTTCAAAATGATGGTGATGCTTACAGGTCAGGCAAGTCTATGGAAGTCGGCATAATCGGATATAAGGGTTTCTGTAAATAAGATACAGAGGTGGCATGCAGTATTTATAGGGTTATTTTTGCTTCAGCTTAGGAGCTTGGCCAATGTACAGCAAGGTAGTTTAAAAAAAATTCTGATAGATTTTTCTCTCTTAGAAGGCAGATTAGAAATGTTAATTGGGATTTAGAACTGGTGAGGTAGAGTTCCCTCCTTTCCGAGGGGCATGTTATTGCTGGATTTGTACCAGACACTAGGGAGTGTAGCAGCAAGGCACCATCAGACTCTAAATTGTTATTTTGCCCTTACTAGGGGCAAATGGTAATATAATGTATATCGAATTAGTTCAATTCTGTGTTCGGAATGAATCATTTGTGCTGATGTTTGTTTTGCAATCAATGGCTTCTGTGCTTATGTGGTTTTAGGCTCATTTTAGCCAGTTTTGGACAAACAAATTATGAAGGTGACCTGTGTTCGGTAGTATGCACAGATAAGTGTTGAGGTTCCGCCATTGATCTACTTCAATGTAAGCCCTGTCCAGAAAAGGCCTTGCTCATAACTGAATGATTTTGACCATGGCATGAGTCCCCCATAGATTGGCTCATTGGCCCTTCCCCCTACATTTGTTTTTGCTGCACTATACCAAAAATTCATAATTTAAGTTCCTGCTTGAGAAAAAATTTTCTACTCCCAAGTAAATAACCTGTCTTTTACCCTTTCAAAAAACAAAAGCATTGTTGTAAGAGGAAGCTAGGGTGTCACCTTAAAATGAATTTGTTTCAGGGAAAATCATTCTGAATCATCATCATGGATAGTATTGCAGATAGGTTCTTATCTTCTCCTTAATGTATCTCCCAAGCTCTTCCTAAGTAGCTACTTCCAGCCCCTTTCACCCTTCAATTTACTGAAGACCACTTAACTCGTTCTCAAAATTCCTATGAGAAGCTGCGGTTTCTCCAAATTGTTCGGCTGTTGGATGTATATAGTACATTCCTGCTCCAAGCAACACTCTCTTGTGTAGATTCCAGACATGAATATCTTTTCCTGGTAAAGTGATCTTGCTTCGCCAAATATGAAGTCAATGTGACCCCAAAAGTAACCTTGATTCTAAAGAAGAGACGTGTTCAGAAACTCAGTTCAACTAATTGCAGGAGCTGCAACTTCAGTATCAAGATTCTATTTTTTGGGTTTTGTTCTCATTGTCAAATTGTAGAACCAGGAGAGTATTTCTTAATTACCTCAAAAGTGATTCCCATTGCACAGAAGTAACTGGATTCTACAGCAACTGTTGCAGTATTGTAGGTCCTGATGTTCTCCCCATTTACTTTTTCATCAGAAGCTTTATTATTCCATGAAATCAGTTTTAGACCCTCAGTTTCCCTATAAATGAAATTTGAGGCTTGGTTCTTGGATTAAAAACTCTATCATGTAAGGGATTGGATATCACAATCACTCAATTACTGTTATAGCCATTGTTCAGATTCAGCCTCCCCCTACCCGGTGCTGTTCCACCTTTAAATCCTCTCCAAGTAATGGAATTCTTGGGGGTAAGGTCCATGGATGGAAGTAACAGAAGGGAGTGGAGATGAAAGGAGGAAAGGTGGTGGTGGTGTGGTTGATAGAGTAGTCAAAGTTTAATTCTTGAACCACAGTTACGCATGCTTCAGCTAAAACTGAAAAAAAATTTAACTACTTTTTGTTAGGACCAAGTTTTTCCTTCTACGGTGAACCAAGATCTCTTTAGCCACCTTTATAATGGCTGGACGAAGATTTTTTTTTTCTTTCCCAAAACTTCAAGGGGATCGAGTTTACCTTCACCTATGGTTAACCGAGAATCTCTTAATCCATGTGCCCTGATGGTTGGATGGGACTCTTGGAATAGTGCCAAGGGCATTTTAGACTTCGTAGAATAAGGAGGAGGAATAATGACATCCCAATGACTAGAATCTTCACTCATGTGATGAAAAACTGTTGCCACAACCTAAAGTCTCAACGAGCTTGGCTCAGGTTCTCGTACGGGAACAGAGCTTGGCCATCCGGATGGAATCTAGAGGAGAAGTGGATTCCATCTGAATGGCTGAGCTCTGTTCTTATACGAGAACCTGCCCCAGCCATAGTCTTAACGGCCTACTCTTTGTTCTGAGCTCTGTTCTTATACGAGAACCTGCCCCGGCCATAGTCTTAACGGCCTACTCTTTGTTTGCCATTGTCATGAATTATCTAATTTTTATTAGACTGAGTTTCTTTTCACCCATGAGGGAATCTCTACATCTAAGAGATCTGACCATTTGGATTAGCAAGAGGTCAGGTGTTTTCGACCTTATACTAAAGGAGATGGGAGTTATTGATGATTCAGGAGTTCAATCATATGATCACATCACCAGTGGAAAAGAGAAATTGACCGACAAAAAAAAACTTTCAACTTTTTTTTTTAATTTATCAAACCTTTGTTCAGTAAAATAGTTACCATATGATATACTCCATTCAACTAATCATAAAAATAGACATACTTGGACTTGCCTCCGATGTCACTTGTAAGCCTCATAATCATGGATCAAGGTATCGGTATCATCATATTTGTTATGTAGAATTCGAAATTCACTACTCATACGATACTGATGCAAATTGGGAGTATTGACCAAAAAATGTCTCTAATTTTCACCTGACACAGACCAAAGTCGTCCGATCTGTATCCGGATCGTATGGCCGCCGACATCAATACCTGTAACTTTGCTCATAATACCCTTTTGCCCCAAACTTTTTGCTGCAAGAGAAATGGAGAAATTGACTCGTCCTTTTATTTGATGTTCATGTCTGTGGGTGATGTTCATTCAACAAGGCTTGAAAAAAACGGGAGAAGGGTCAAGGAACGGTTATCCCAACTCTTGGCCGATCTGATACTGATCCACTGGTACAACCTAAGGGTAAAAGATAATAAAAACTGATTTTTATTAAAAAGCAGGGGCAATTCTTTACTATCCAGCCCAATTCAGGGCTATCCGGATCAGTATCAAATCGGGATCGGTTTGGCCGATGCTGATCCGATTACTAAAACTCTGGTGTATACAGAAGTTAAACCAAGCAAGCTTTTGTTATACAACTTGATTGATCCTTTATCAAAGCCAATTAATTCCTAAAAATGTCTCAAAAGTGTTATAAACCACCAAAAAAATAAGAGGCAAAAGAACACTAATTAAAATTGACCGACCTACTAGACGAAACAATAAACCAGTCCAGGTATGAAGATTAAAAAAAAAAAAAAAAAAAAAAAACAGTAACTACACCAGGACACAAATTTTACAATCCGAAGAATTAAAAAATAATAATAATAATTTTACAATCCGAAGAATTAAAGAATTTTCATTGACCTCATGGTTGAGCAATACCCTTTTTAACAAGCATGTCGTAAACTCTATCCACTTTGCTTGGTTCAACCTTAAAGAACCGATACGCATCAGATTTCCTGGTGATATTTCCTATTAAAATCTCGACTGACATTGTCTGTTGCATACTAAGGTAGTGAGGAGGGAGTAACTTCAACTCTCGGCAAAGCTGTTGTTCCTGTCAAATACCAGAAACAACCAAGTCAAAATCTCACATTATGCTGTAAATTAGCAAATGCTACCAAACCAGAAACTATTAAAATGTTTACTAAATCCCTGATATGATTCCACAAGTCAAAAACCATATTAGGGTTTTTGACAAGACGAACATTTTGGACATCTGTTTTACTTTAGCGGCATAATACTGTCAAGCAGGGTGAATAAACACTTTAAAAAGTAGCAAACTACTTTAAACTAAAAATTATGTAGATCCAAAGACCCTAACGATCTATAAAAGAATAATACCAATCCCACATTGATCCAAATAGGCTGCCTTTGAAATATAGATGGCCCACAATCAATTTCCTGGTTAAATCTTATTTACAAGAAATCATGTATACTGACTCTGCCACCCAACCAAACAATTTAGTGTCAGCAATGAGGTGTTTCTACCGGCACGCAGCCTCCACTGACCATTTAAGAAAAATATTCACACACGAAATATTTCATTTTTCTCTAGTAAAGAAAGACCAGACTCAAACACACCCTACATAGCACACAAAATAGAAACTAACAAATGTGCACTTACAGTTTCAGAAAGTAGATCTGTCCCAGGATACCCCGTAATATCCCAATCATCCAGAGCGCATGCAGTAGCCTGTTTCACAGCTGTAGAAGATGAATCTTTACCACTTGAATCCAAACCCAAGGATCCCTTTACACCACCCCGAGGGCTGCCATCAGGTTCTCCTTTGGGGCGATTTATCCTTTGAAGTACTTTACCACTTGGACCAGACTGAGTGCTTTCCTTCACCTTACGGGCATTTTCTTCAGTTTCCTTCTTCCTTTTCTGTTCAATATATCTATCAGCTTCAGCTGAAAGTCTGCAGCCAGCAGCTCGGGCTTCCTGCATGATTATAAAGCAGAAAAGAGGAAATTTGAACCATGAAGTTGAGACAAATGAGCCCCATGATGTTAATTAGGAGAATAGAAAAGAGAACCATTATGCCACCAGGATGTTCTACCACATTCACAATATATAAACTGGAGAAATGTTTTCAATGCCTCATGTTGACATGCCATGAGTAATCTTTAAACTTGGCATTCGATTTCATTGACAGTAGTGGTTGAACTTTGATTTCAAAAAAATGTTAAAACACAAGTATACACATGATGAGCATGGCTCACACCTTAGCAGGAAATAGTTAGGAAAATAGATATGGTTATTGAATATTATCTTGTAAATATAATAAGAGTTATCAAAGATGAGATGGAGAGAGAATGAGACAAAGTTGGGAGAACATAATACCTGAAGATCTCTAATTCGTTTTTGAATCCGATGTTCTTCAATAATAGTCCTAATCAACTGCTCGTGTTCTTCTTTAGAATGAAAACGCATGAAGACCTTGTAGCGCTGATATATCTCCCTTTCCTCATATGAAAGTTCCTTCTCCAGAGGATTAGGAAAAAGTAAGTTCCTTTCTAATATGAAATCCTTCCTACACTTCCTCTCGTCAAGCCTGTTAACACACTTACATACGTCTGAACCTTGGAGTAAACGAGGCAAAAAATATATCATATTTTAATAAATCGCTTCATACTAGCTCATAAATGTAATGTTGAAATTTAGCCATATATATTCAATACAAACACCCTGTTGGTATTAACGCATTGCACATTATATTTTAAATGAGTATAGACAGACAACAAATAACAAATAAAGCCTGTCATAGTGCCATAGCTGAGCTACTTATCCCGACCTGTAGGCAGCTAAGCCATGTTTGCGCTAACCTATGTTGCATTTGTACAGTTCTGAGAGTCAAAAGTTGAGCATAAGAATCAGCGAAGAATAACTACTGGCACACTAATGAACACTACGTATTTCATCCATCAGATGACTCTGAAACATGTATGATCTACTGATAAAAGAAATAGAAGTAAAATGCCCTACATTTGTTATTTATCTTATGTTGTCTGGCTATTTTGCCTCATGTATTACTTAGTATAGTATCGTACGGTGAATTTCACATGTTATCCATATAGCAACATCTGATGAGATGATGCACAAAACAAAGTAACAAACATGACTAGGAGTTAATACCATTTTGATTCATTAGTGTTTCAGTATTACCCTGGAAATGTCATTTTGTATTTTTATCAACTTAATGTAATGGAATACATAGAAGAAGGAACCCCCACTTTGAGAACTTCCATTTGGATTCAAGAAATGGATCAATCAATCAACCTTTTAAATTAATCTATGAGGTACACCACACCTACTATATTTTGTTTCTTTTTTCCTAAATTCCCCAGGTTGCCGAGCATAAAAACTTATATGAGAGCATGCATATGACCATTATCCATGAGCAAGATCAGATTCATAAGTTGGAAGCAGTTAACTTCTTATTTATGTACATAAAGAAAGGAAAGTTATACAAACCTTTTTAAATAAATACGCAACACTCTCAGCTTCAATTCACGCTCAGCTTCAGTGTCAGTTTCTTTGAATTCCATCTCTGCCAATGATTGTTCAGCATCATTATCATATTCAGGATCAAACTCCTGCCTCTTTGGGTTATATCCACTCAACTCAGTCATAGAAGGCCCTTCATCACTCAAAGATTTAGGTTTCTGTCCTCCAACACTCCTATCTACTTGACAATCTGCAAGCAACACATATCAAAGACATGATTGCTCTCATTATAAAAATATTAAGAAACTTTAATAGATAATAAAGAAGGATAAACTAAACTTCAACCAGTTTCCCAAATAATATAACTATAAAGTACTTACATCAGTTGAAAATCAGCTCATATGGCTTCTAAAAACTTTGTTAAAAACATTATACCTGGATGATTACAACAAATGTTGTTGACGTATGACTGGACAATTTGTGAGCTTTGAAGTCAAGAACGCTGAAGGATAATGGGTCTAAAAATTGGAGTAGCAGGTTCAATAGAAGCATAACTGTAGGCAGCTATGGCTCTGAAAATTGCATGTTCAAGAGGATGGAATGCAATATTAATGGATAGCGATCGAGAGCCAATGTTGAGATGGCTTGGGGGGCGGGGGATAAGAGTAGCCCATGGAGGTTTCATCACATCTTCTGAAAAGCTCATTGTCTAGCCTCTGCCGAACAACTAATACCAATGGCACCAGAGTTCCAGGAATGGTTTGGCTGATGAACTAACAAAAAAGGGGTACCCTCAAAAAGCACATCATATTGGTCCTATCTCCTTATGGAATAGCTACTGACTTTGATCATTTGGCTTTTTGCTTCCTTTTCATTCCTTTTATTTTTTTGATCTTCATAAATTGTATTTCTGCTCGGCCTTTGTATTGGATAGCTTGTATGGATCTAGTACAGATACCTGAATTTGATATTGATTTTTCTCCTTCTATATCAATAAAAGTTGTCATTCATCAAAAAAAAAAAAATTTTAAAAATTGTAGAAAAAGAATGCTTTTGAGAAGACAGTAAAAAGAAAATAAAATATTTTAGACTACTGTCAGACACACAATGACAGATCATTATGCTCCCAAACAAATGGCCCCAAGACAAGAGTCCCAATTAACATATGGTCTGCACCATGGTTTGCTGTACCAGGTCCAACCAGGTGTTCCAACCTTCCAATCATCGACTATTTTTTGTGAGCGACAGTGTGCTGACTCAGCAAGTGAACTCATCCACTCTGTCAAATTGACTCAACTTTTAAGTATGAGCCATCAAACCAGGCTAGTGAGTACAAATTTGCATCAAATGGACCAGGTCAAGGAGTTGACTTATGGAAGCCAACCCAAACTTCCTTGGTTTCTGGCTTGATAATTGAAATAAAAAAGTTCATTTGAACTAAACTTTCATGGATTTATCTCTCAAATTTTAAATGTAAATTTAACTTCTCCATAGAGAGGTGAAGGCTTATAACTACCAATAAGATTAATCTAATCTAAACTTGAAAATATGGTTAGTAAGGCAATCAAAGAAGGGGAAGATTAATACCTCCATAACTAATTGAGAAGTCATAAATCTTATAATTCCTTTATAAGAAAATTCAAATTGACCAGATAAGTACTAAGAAGCACCAACCCGGGCCAAACAGTTCAATCATCCACCTCAGGCAGTGCATCGAAAAAGCGGGCAGTTTATTAATTCGTTCCAATTTTTGAAGCACTTTAGAGTCGATGACAATGACTGATCCAAAAGCATGACAGACTGACTGTTCTTCTTCCACTTTTTGATGCAGAGGTGAAGGGATTTGAATCCTCTCCAGCGCAGGGGGTGGCTGGGGATCTCCCCATCTGACATGTGTGCTGGAGAGGATCCAAGGGCTGGTCAATCTTTCCTATTTTTTATTCAAAAGTTATCAATTTTGTTATCTTTTTTATTATTTATAAATTCTTATTAATTTTTATTTTCATTCAAACTTCCATTCTTTTCTTCCTCTTTGTGCAACCAAATCCACTTTCAATACTGATCCAATACCAACTCATTATCGATTCAATACGAGATTGACCCATATTGTATCCATATCAAAATGATACCATACGCGATATATCGCTATGACCGGACAGGTGAAGATATCTCACTTTACCTTAATTTATATTTTAAGACACTTGTAAATTTTAAAAGTTAAATAACATCACCCAAGATTTGATCCCAGTGACTCATAAGTTGAGTCACTTCCCAATTCAGCAACCTAGGTGTCAGTCCAGACCTAACTCGCAACAGTTTTCAGGCTCAAGAAGCTTTGACTGGTAAATGATCCATTAAGATTCTCATGGTCAAACCATTAAGAGGTGTACTAAAATAATATTTCAGAGAGCATTGTGGGATCTCACTCACAAACAACATGTGAATGCAAAAATCACAGTTTTAACACTGGCCAGTTGTTTTATTCTATTGACCATTCTCCAAAGCTCCATGACCTTCTGTATTATTATAATCTACTCAACTAACTAAGCCCAATCCCAATTGCTTGGGTTTGCTACACATCTTGCTTCTCAATTTAATTCTATTTTAAGTCCATATATGCTGATAATTCTATATTATTGTTATAATACTATAATGTTTTTTCCCCCGTAAATGACTACATACTTTATTATAATCTACTGGCCAGTTGTTTTATTCTATTGACCCTTCCAAAGCTCCATTCCCTTCTATGTTATTATAATACTATAAATTCCCCCCCCCCCGGTAAATACTTACATACTCTGTTTGCAAATTTCATCACAGTTTGAACTACTCCAAACAGTCGGACTGCCAATACCAAACTAAAATACATTGGAAGAAAGAATAAAAGTTTAAAACACTAGTGAGTTGTTTTATTACAATGCCTATTATATTTAATAAAAATTGTTTATAGCTTCAGTCAGATTGTCAACATCCAACATCAGTCCTTTTTGGAGATAACACAGAAGATGGATTATTAAACCAAAGCAACGAAAGTGGGAGGACGTTATTAAAGATCCGAAGCAATATACAACTATCCAAGAAAGGAACCATACAATTTACAAAGGAGTGTCTTCAAATCATACCTTCCACTTTAACGGAATCAGGACCATCTTTAACCTTGGCCATGTTTGATGCCTTCTTAACAGAACTTGTTGCCATCAGATTTGTGTTGCCAGAACCAACTCCAGAATCCACATCTGAAACAGAAGAGAGTATGATGTTTCAAGCAGTATGACTAACACATCCTCTAATTATTTGAAGAGACAGACAAGCCACTAACAGAAACAGCTAGTAATGAATATCCCTCAATATACCTGCACTTAAGCTAGATGGGGAACGACCTGCTGGAGCTTCTTTACTCAAATCTTCAATCCTGAGCAATCACAGCCAAGTGAGTTAGCATGCGAGGACTTAATGGCCAAATTGAAGAACTGATGTACCCAAAAAAAAACGTACTTGACTCTTGAAGGGGAGAAAGGAGACTCTTCCTTCAGTGTAAGGTCCCCAAACATAGGAAATCCTGAGGCAGTCAGAAGCATGTAAGAATTTGTGACCTATTTGAAGAAAGAAATCGAACTTCTAATCTAAGCGTTTTAAGTAATAGGATGCAATACCAAAGACAACTAGACCAATAAGTGTAGGTGTAAAGATCCATCGAAAAAGACAAGTCATTGATGTTAAGAAATATATCACAGGGGTGTTAATTAAAGCTTATCTGCAATTAATCATTAGTCAGGGGTGTTACTTGCAAATAATAGAATTTTTATAAGACTAATAAATATATGGTTAGAGATTGAGTAAGATCTTCAAAACCCCTCTGATCTGGTTATCCTTTTGTCCCTCTCTTCTTCCTTATTTATCTTCTTTCTCTTCTCCTGCAGATCCTCTTCTCTTGGATCTGTGTTCTGTTGTTTCTATTTCTGTTTACTGTTGAATATAGTCTCTGATTCAGTAAGAACAAATGAAATTGTATTTCAAAGTCTCTGTATTTCAAACTGTTTTAAGTATCTTGCTGTATCGTATTGTATCGGCCGATACGTATCGGTATTGCAGGGTATCGATACGATACGGTGAGATATGTATCTTTAAAACAAAACAAACTGTATAAATTGTATCGGCTGATACGGGCAGATACGATACGATACAACACGGTTGATACATATCGATACGTCCTTCATTCCCAACTTTATGGCTTTAATACGTATTGATATGTATTGGCTGATACATATCGATACTGTCGATACAGTCACTTAAAAGTCACCAAAAAGCCTTCTTTTCGACCCAGCAACTACAGAGGCAGAAAAACCACTCTCCAACCACTCCCTAAACCTTGAAATTTTGGTTCTAAACCAGTTTTTTTTCCCACAAATCAACTTAGGGCTTCCATTCAAGACTTGAAAATGACTCAATCTGTGGAAAAACACCATCCTTTGCATCATCCAAGAAGCTGAAATTAAAGATTGAAGGGGATTTCGTAGGGAAAGGTTTTTTTTTTTTAAACTTGATTTTATTCCTCAAATCTTGCTTTTTAGTAATGTTTTTTGCTATAAATCCATGCATTTAGATTCAAGTAAGCTATTGGATGCATGGATGATGAACATTTGCAAGGATTTGAACTCAAATCCATGATTTTTTCACCCAAAAACGAAAATGTATTCCATAAAGTTCAATTTTTAGATTTCTTCCAAAAATCAAGTCCATGCTTACGGGAAAAATATATGTGCCACATACACATTAGATCTATCACGTTCAATGTTGCACTTGTCTACTTACACATTATTCTCCATTTTAGTGTTTATGCATGATAGAGACATAGAGTGACTCTATATTGCTTGTTTATATTATTTTTTGTGTCCGTTTTTCATGCGTTTCTGCACCGTTCGATACGTATCTCCAATATGCTACGATACACTATGTCTCTTAAAATCACCCGACCAATATGATATGCGATACCGATACTTTAAACCTTGGATAAATGTAAGTGAAAAATTATCAATGGGGAATGAACTATAACTACGATTGCATTTCAACAAGGGTGCCCTCAATGGCACAGTTCTTTGTCTAGTCAGCAGGTTTGGATCACATATCAATGATAGATCACCCAAAAAAACAAAGCTATAATTTGATGTAGATCGGCTGTCTAAAACCAGCCACAGGTGTAGGGATTCTTCCCTACACCAGCAGTAGTGTAGGCGTAGGGATTTCCACTACACCAGCCTAAATCGTGGGATTAGGTTTAGAGTTTATTTAATTTTTATTAGTCTTTTATTTGAGTTCTATTTGTAGTTGTAATCCTAATTGGGATTTAGTTGGGAATCCTAGTTTTAGTTTGAGTTTGATTTTAGTTTCTATGTTCAGCCATCGTGGCTATAAATAAAGTTGTAATTGCTCAGTTGAGCCCACGATTTTAATGAATACATAAATTTTGTTTAATGCAATTGTGAATGGAAGAGTGAGACTCCCATCCATAGTTGTCACGGCGGTTAGGTGACCCAAGGCATTGGTGAGGGTCCAAAATAAAGGCGGCACCAATTAGGCAGACAAGGCGCCAAGGTGCCCGCCTAGGCGCCCAAGTCGACCAATGTGCCTGGACGCCTAGGCGACGCCTTGACAACTATGCTCCCATCATCATACTCGATCCCCTCCCTCTCCTATTCTTCTACTTCTGCTGCTGGTTCTTCAAGGTGATCCTCTGCAACTTCAAGAGGTTTCTTATCAGATTTGATGATTGTTTTCAACCACTAAAGAGGGCTACTCGATCCATGTTGGTGAAGAATCAAGCCACAGATCTGGTTGGAATCTTATTTTCTCCCATTGAAGACTCGAGTTATTTGTTCTCCAAGCTTCTTTTACTGCAACTTCTGAATTCTACTTCATGTTATTGAATCTGGATTTGGAGTACAGCCTGCAAGCCTTATCTTTTCTTCTCATTCCAGATCTGACATTCCATTGATGACTGGTTTATCTGAAACCCTAAGTTTCTATTACTTTCTAATTAGGTGATTTCACCATAACTTTACATCAGGCTATCAAAATCCACCCAAACTTGGGACCGAATCTTCCTCACACCTGGTGGGAAACTCAATCTTGGTTATAGCCCCAACAGACAACTCTAAACCCTAGATTCCATCATTATTCTCTTTCCAGAAAGCTAACCCTAAATTGCTGCAGTTCGATTCCAGCACACTTTCCCCCCTCCCATTAAAACTTAACGTAACCTTCACTAATAGACTCCCCTACATCAACTTAGCCTAACCCTACCATCAAACCCTAGGTTCCAGTAAACCCTAACCCTAATTTGACCAAAATCCCAATTTTGGCCTACCCAATTTGCTAGTTCATAGCAGATACTGGTTACTGGCTCCTAGTCGAATTATCTACCAATCTAGTACTACCGACTACATTACAATTCCACCTGATGTCTGCAGTATGTGCTTAAGTTCAGCAACTATTTATGCAACTCATGGAGGTTTTGAGTCTTCTGGGCTTTCCCACTGAATATGAATATATGTTCTTGACTTTTTGGATTGCGCATACTCCACCCCTCTTGGATCGTGCATACTCCAGCCCTCAGCCATCAGGCTATGGAATATTACAGATTATGCCAGCTGCAGTATGCCAGTCCATGCAGAAGGAAAGAAACAGCTTGGAATTGATAATCACTTGGAACCAGCATAATGGCTATAAAAATTATAGAGCTCTTATGTTTTGGGGGGGGGGGGGGGTCTTAAAGCCTACTGGAACACCTTCAACAATCTGTACCTCTTATTCTGTATGATCTTATATGCTGGCCACGCAAAGTATGGTGAGATCTTTATTATCAAAAAATTTTATAAACAAAGAAACTTTAAAGAGTAAATTAGTAGAGTTTATTTATCAGAAACTGAGTCAACTTCCAAAATGATCAAACATCCAGGATGAATATAGCTTGTTAGCAGTGAGACAGATATTCTTCTGTCTTAAACCCCTCCCTCTTCTTTTTACTTTAATTACTAGAAAAGTAAATAAAACAACTAGAATAGTGGTTTATTAAGTGACAAATTTCATTCAAACATGAGTGCCATACAACAAAATTCAAACTGAGATTTGGGCTTTTACAGCCTTGTATACTGTATTGGGGCTGCTTTGGGACTATCCTCTTCTGCCAATTTAGACTTGTCCAAAGAAGAAATTTTCAACTCAACTACTTCATCTATTCTTGTAACTTAGAAGACAAGCATGAGAAAGATGGATCCATAAAAAAGATATAATATTTTGACAAAGCTGTTCTTTCTTTAATCTGATAGTTAAAACACTGAAGGGCCAAAAGAGTAATTAATTGCCTCATTAAGAGTGTCAAGCTAATGGAAGAAAAGGAACCCAGTCAATGTTGCTAACCTTTCTTCCCCTCGGCATGCCCTTTAGCCATAGCAAGAAGCTCCTTTCTGTTCTTTCCAACAACATGAGACATATCCTTCAGAAAAAAGAAGAAGAAAAAAAAAACATTAAAACATAAGTATTCTCATGACAGATGCTGATCTAAAGAAAAATCAATTTGGATTTAAGTAAATGTAATACCGGCAGAGGAAAGCATGGTGAATTCATGTATATTGTTGTATAGTGATCAATACACTGTGCTTTGATCTTTGTACCAACATGTTCCGCAATTTCAGCCCAGTTACCCATTCCATACATCTCAATTCCCTAGAACAAGAACGTGCAAAAATTTATAGCATGAGCACCCTAACATGCATAATCCTTCAAAAATCAAAAAGAAAATGTGCAAATTGACAAGGACCTGATCATTAGCAGTCACTAGCATAGTTGGACAAGGAAGTAGACATACCTCTAGCAGCAATATCTCTTCATCTGCATTCCAATCTGGACAAATAAGGGGGAAAGACAAATTGTCCTATTGAACAAATCACACAGTGAATAAATTTACAAAAAAAATTATGTTTTAGGACTTCATAACACTAGCAGAATCAACTAATGATGTATTTTTACATGGAAAAATGAAAATAAATTCATATCAGACATTCAAAACGCAAGCAGTTTTGAAAAACTATTCTCCTATTCAGACTTCTTCTACAATGAAACTGTATGGTTAAAAGGTTCATGTACAGTAATGTACTGGTGAGCCAAAGAGGAGTTAATAATAAAAACAAGCAAGCTGCTATGATCTCCATGGAACAGCAGAAGAATTCTCAATTGTTTATGAATTGCAGCAAAAAAAGAGAATGGTTTACTTGAGAATCTATGGCACATTGGCACATATTTTTTTCTTGTATGAAGAATATGTTAGATCTTTGAACATCAAAGAACTGCAAATAAAAACTTGTTTGAGCTGGCAAAAGGCCTGAATTTTTGTGTAACAGCTCTTTTGTTTCAAACCATTTTGCCCATATGTTAACCATCTGATCAGAAACAAGTTTACAGAGTGGCAATGCCATTTTTAATGAGTAGATTCTTGTTTATTGAGTTGGCAATATGTGCAGGATGAGAACATAACCTGATTATGCCTCATCATCTGGACAAGGTGCATTTGGGGTGGGAATCAGATTCCAGAACCTCACCCAAAAGGAGGAAGGGGACAATTTTTATATTTTAAAAAAAAAAAATGTATTGAAAGTATGGTTAAGTGCCTAGTTAAATGCTCAGGAAAACAAAAAAGAGATAATACTTACAATGATTGGTATAATGCACCATGACCATGAAGGTCGTGATTTTTATCCCAGTTCATGCAGTAAAAGAAATAACTGCTTAATGAATCATGCAAGAAGAATATGCAAATTTACAAGAGAGCAAGGCCTTGACAGAATATTCTGTGAGTAGTTTAACTAACCATAACCCTGTAAGGGTGATTGCTTTTGTGAGGTGTAACCTCAGCTCCAACAGAAAAGCACTCCACACATAAGTCAAAATCCGGGCATTTGGCACATTTAATGCGAATCTTCCCAGAAATATCTTTATTGCAATAGTTGCAGTGGTATAAAGCTCTCTTCCCCTCATTTGATCCCTGATCTGTCCCAACAGAAAATGGAATTACCATTAGAAATCATGGACAAATAGAAAATGAAACGTTAGATGTTGTATCAAATAAGATGGTGGTTCAAAAGAGGGAACCCTGTAAGTTCAGTCAGATATGCCTCACCAATCCTAAGTGTAAACATCAGACTCAAACCACAGACGTCAGAAAGTCTACCTAAGTACATCTCTAAATTCATAAATCAAAATGAACCGCCACGTACAATCTGATAGACCATAGGGAAGGTCCACCAGAAGAATGAAAATGCAAAATGTGCAAGGAGGTTGGTGTACACGGCAAGGCAGAAATGGACCTACTTAGGGAGGTCCACTAATCATCGGAGGAGGGGGAGGGGGGGGAGGGGGGGAACCCAGGCCAAAAACCCACCCAATATGTCCAATCTATTGATCTTTTGGTAGCAGTTAGTTAAATTATCCCCGATTACAGTTGGTGTAACTTCCCGTACTGAAGAGTTCAAACTTTTGTTTCAGTCCGTACATTATTAATGTTCCAAGGAATTCAGTATTTGATTAAAGTTAGTGACACCATACCTGATGCTCCAGATTCTAAATTGTCTCCACTTGAAGCATTCCTCTTTCTCTTCGTTCTATAAAACAGACAAACACAGTGCAGTTTTAATTGAAGCAAATGAGAATAATTATAAGCAAATTATACAAATTATAGATGCATTTTCGTTTCTATAAATTCTCAATCTTTTCAAGGGATAAAATGATGCTACCATAAAGAACATACTGAAATGTGGATGAACCGGATTGAGGGGGTGGGAGAGATATATGGAACGCCAGCAAAACCAGCGTTGTATCCAATGGTCCTAAAGTCTTTTCAAAAGACACGGAATTTCTTAAGAAAATCCATGATAAAGGAAATTGAAGATGAGAATAATAATTGCAAATGATAATCAATAAAAATAAACGATAGTAGGCGCATCAAATGTGTTAATACATCAGTTTTTTTACGCTTTTATCTTCAAGTAAGACGATGTCATCTATTAAACTTGCAATTAAAATATAGCACCGAGATGCAGTTAATATAAGGGGAAGGGAGAGTTAAATAATTAGAATGCAAGACCCAGATATCGATTGCAGCCATCCCAACGGAGCGGCCTACACCGTGCCCTTCTAAACACTAACATTCGTCTAAATCAAGTTCAGTGAAATTGACTGCTCAAAAATTATGTGCCATGCAAGCAAAGCTATCACCAAGCAAATAAAACAGTTGAGTTGGAACTGAGACTCCATCAAAAACAGTTTTCAGCTTGGGATGGTAACGAATCAAGTATTAGTAGAGTGAAAAAAGAGACCAAAATGAAGAGGGAACCTTTGGCTGGGATCTTCGTCTGCAGAACTGGGAACGCGAGAACGCCCCATCGATCATCCAATTTTAAAAGAGAGATACAGAATTGAGAATTGAGCTGCTACTGCTAGGGCTATCCACTATCGATTAGCAGAAGGAGAGCCGGAAAATTATAAACGGTAAAACCCTAGATATCTTCTCCGCCAATTATCTCGACTCTTCGATCAGTTATATGCAACGGCAGTCTTCGAATATGGCAGTTTCGCGGGAGATCCTCTCCTTGAAAACTAAAAAGTGGAAGTATTGAACGTGAACCATTCTCCATTACAGGGATACATTTTTTCACATTTCTTATACATTTTGTTTTACCATGAAATTCCTTCGTAAAAAAACATGGGAGAATGTTCTCTCTGCCTAGCGTAGGGTGCGTCCAGGCATATGGCAGACTATGCAAGGGGAGGGTCGTCATTGCGTCTGTCCCCATGTGCATTGGCGCAGCCTGCATCGTGGCACAAAGAACAATGCCCCTAAAATATAATATAAAGAGGGATGAGGAATCCCCATGCGGACAGTGTGGGGAAATCTCTCAAGTCACACCAATCATAATGTGGAAAATGGTTCTATCCACAATAGGGGCACACATGGTCAGGAAAAAGAGAATGTCAGTTCTAAAGGTGTCAATCGGTTGGGCTAAATCGGTTTTGGTGGGGCTTAATCTATTCCCGCTAATTTAAGATTTTGCACCATTTCCAACCGTTTAGGTAATCTAGCCTCGTAGGCCAAAGCATAGACACATTTCTATTTAGTCCATCGATTACCGGTTCATAATCAGGCTATAAACGGGTTAATTGACCAATTAGGCAATACATTGTCCTTAAATGGTCTGTAAACAGGCTAGAAATCGGGTTGAATGTGTTTAAAAGGCTAATCTGACTATAATAATAGTTATCGGTTGGTTCCATTTGAGCAACCATCGAGCCACTATATTGTACTAGGAATGCCTAAATATTAATCAGTCAATGCTTGAGCCTAACATGCTTGGTAATAGATCGAGTTAATCTCGAGCTTCAACTAATCAATTCAAGTCGGGCCTACCAATGTGGGCTAACTTTTGACACCCCTAGTCAATTAGAACCGAGATGGCCAAAATGTGGTGGAAGGGTCCCCATATTGGTAGCTTGGGAATCCATCTCCCCGGATCATGTATGCAATCCTTTTATCTTATTTAGTTTTGAGACTATTTCACTCTTCTTTTGTTTTTTTTTTTTGTAAATATAAGTAAAAATAAATAAAGAAAATGATGAACAAGATTAATGTATAGGCATACTCAGACGAAAAGATAAACCATGAATAGAGAGATCAAATCAAATAAAAGAAGCTAAACTTTACAAGATCCAACAATCAGCTATCAAACCAATACCTAGGTCGCCTTTGAGCACCCCAAGATATGTTAGATGTTACAACTTCCAAATGACAATCTCAAAAATAAGAATTTCTTAACCGCGCAACTTTGTTTGCAAGAGAGTATACTACTAGATTTACTTGTTTATAACAATGAGTTATCTTCCAAGTAATGGATAATTGGAAAGGTTTAGAATAGAGCCATTTCTCAAGGAAAACCCAAGGAAAAGATCGATTATGAAAACATAGGACTACCAATAGAGAGTCACATTCAATTCATCGGTTTTGAACCCCTTTCTCCTTAGCCATATTGTAACCCATGGAAGAATGCAAGGTTTTAACTTTTTTTTTCTTTTCAATTCCTTCCATATCTGTCGATACTAATTGATATGATAGTTTTTTTTTATTTTTTATAATATTAATACATGTAAGAAACCTTATTCTTTATATATAATCAATTGAATGCACTTATCTATTTACCCCCAAAAAAATTGAATGCACTGATCTCATCCTACTTTGTTTTCTTTTTTATACCTTTCATATTTTACGATATAAATTTATATTGTTCTGTGCTTCAAAACTATCTTATCCATATATCTTAAGGAAAAATGTTCTTTGTGCCAGGGGCGCACAATACGCTCAGACACATGGGGGTGGGCGAAATGACCACCCCTAAATGGCGGAAATGCCGTCTCCATGTGTCTAGGACGGAGCAGCTTGCGCTGTGGCGCAGAGAACATCGACTCACATTCTAAATACTTCCATTTGTTTCTTTATCATTTCCATGTGTATTTATTGTATCTTGTTTCTATCTGGTACAATACAATACTTCTCTTAATATCACCATTCTGATACAATACCTGTTACTGATATTTTAAACCTTTGAAGAAACTTTTATTTTCTATGAGAAAAAAATTAAAAAATTAAGAAGAGAGTAACAAAACTACATCATTCGAGAGAGAAAGCCTAAGTTTTGCAATTTGAGCACTTTAAGTAAATTATGGGCTATTGAGAATCTAGTACATACTTCAGAAAAATACTAAGTATAGGCATAATATCCAAAAGAAGAGTATAAAGCTCTCACGAGTCATGACCAATCTTCATTTCCATCTCTTGCCACTCAACCAAATTGGAACAATCAGTCCAAATTTCTATGATTATAATACCTAGCTCCCTTACGCTCTGCAATCCATGGTATATGGCTCTTGCTGAGATTCCTACAGAATGTTGAGCTTTTTGTTGCAAAATTGATACAAAATACCAATGTACCTCACGAAGCACTAGATACGATTACCAACATGATTATGTAAAACACCACCAGAGCTACCGTAGCCATGATTTCTCAAAGCACACCCATCAATATTTAACTTAATATATCCTATCTCCGGTTTTCACCACCTAAGTTTCAAAATCCTGGAAGCTTCACTATTTTGGTAACAACAAGATGTATCATTAATTAATAATCTAACAGAGATGGAGATCGAAATATGTATTTCTTGATGGATTAAATCTGACACCACAGAGAAATGCTTTGGATCTTATATCTCTCGCATCGAATTTACCGAACAAAAAAATATTGATCGAACAGGAAGAAATAGAGTTACCTTAGAAACATAGTTGAAGCTCCTCCTCTAGATAATAGTTCTTCCACATTCAAGCAATGGTAGAAATCAATGCGATCAACCATTTGATCCATCAAACTCCAATGTGCATACACTTTCGCTTCACGATTTGGGGTTTCAAACCCTTCGCTCAGTGGATTATGAGAGAGAGAGAGAGAGCTCGACTAGGCAGGAGGTAGAATCGAGTGTGCGGCTCTCCATCCCATTGCTATGCATTAAATAAGAAAACCTAATAGGGTTTCCTAGTTTGACAGGGAAGGTGTTTCTTATCTATGTGCGCCTTCTAAGACGTGCACAATCTCTTAGTGTTATGAACTTCTACATTGCTACAAAGAGAATGAAGAGGTAGAATCTAAACTTACCTAATTTAAATATGAGAGAAAAATGCTGCCTGGTTGCGTGCAGCGCGCAGCCCTTACGCCTAGACACAGACTGTGTGAAATAACCGTCGCACCCTGATGAAAAAGCAAAAATCCCTGAGGGCGCGACGGTCTAGTGTTTGGACGCAGGGGCCACGCATCACACGTGGCCAGGTAGCGTTCTCTTTCTCTTAAAATATATTGTCCATATCTATTTAATCTAATTAAACGATATAGACTCTTACCAAAAAAAAAATTAAACGATAAAGTCAATAATCAATTAGATAATTAACATATTTAATTTTCTCATTTAATTACTCAAGCATAATTAAAATATTCTAATTACGCAAATGACCCTTTGCTAAACAATATCACACAATGAAAAATATAGGGTATATAGAGAAATACTGCATAACCCCAATTCATTGTACAAGTCTATACCAAGACTCTGTGATGATGATCGGACCCAAAAAAACAATTTGAAACAACTTTCAAACAATAGTTCTAATAAATTTGATAAAATAAAATAACTTTGTAAACCATTTACAAGATTGACATTGGATCTAGATTCTCGTTTGATCAAACACATATTCTTTCTCCTTGATATTTCCCAATGAAGAGTAGTGGATTCTATGTTGAGCATCTCATTCATCCATGATACTCTATTGTGAATCCAGTGCACCGATATATAATCCAAAGGACATCAACCATTAGTGTACCAAAATCCATAATATTGCATCACAACAATAAGGATCTCTCAGGTCAAAGGGCCAATAAAGTAACAAGTAAAAATCTCGTCCTTCAAAAAATAACATAATACATTTTT
The DNA here is from genome assembly GCF_018873765.1 of Telopea speciosissima. Classification (NCBI taxonomy): domain Eukaryota; kingdom Viridiplantae; phylum Streptophyta; class Magnoliopsida; order Proteales; family Proteaceae; genus Telopea; species Telopea speciosissima. Next base: position 48,184,418 of record NC_057925.1, on the reverse strand, counting down.
TACCAAACAAAAAAACAGTATTACATGCAAGAGTCTCACATGATTCTTATTCTATACACATACAAAATGTGTACTTACATTTGTACCTTGGAATCAAGTAATCAACATTCATAGTAGTAGACAATGCAACAACCATATGACTATAATGGCTGATCCTATCCCTAGTCGAGAAAATGTTTTAGGTGAAAACATAAGGACAATCTTATAAGCCCGTGAATGAATTATATGTCATGAATAAAATAATATAGCATAAATGAACTTGAAACTAATTCTTGTTTGATGAACACATAATTCCAACATTTCTAATTCAACAATTGCTGATTTTACTTTTACAAGCAAATTCGAATGCAATATATAATATGTTCTTCCACAATAAAACCAATAACCATGTTGAATTTTTTTCTATAATATGAAATTATTAGGGATTTAATTATAAAAAACCGGCCAATTTGATTCATTAGTATTTTATTTTCTACAAGAGATTCAAACAACAAACAACAACAAACTCACCCTTATCCCAACTGAATGGGGTTGACCACATGGATCCTTGCAAATGAAGTAGGAAAAACTGAATGAAAGTAAAAGGAACAAAAAAATGAAGACAAAAGAGATGAGAAATGCAAAATAAGAAAAGAAAGTCTGAGGAAAGGGCACAACCCAAGAAGTCAGGAAAATCTCAGCTAGATCAAGTCGGCAACATGGATCGTTGTCCTCTAATAAGCTCTATCTGAGGTCATACATGGTACAAGATCCAATTTTCTACAAGAGGTTGATTATTATAAAAAAGGTGCATCAGGTAAATTGGTCCAAAATTGAAGTTATTAATTGATGTTATGGACAACATGTCCATTGGATTTGAGCATAATCATAATGTCATGTAGCAATTGTGTAGGATTATATGTGCCAATATTCCCCTAGTATAAACAAAATATGCAAATGAACAATAACAACTTTACTTACATATAAGGAAAAGGTTGGATATGCTAGTATGCTGGCATACCCAACCTCTCCCTTACATATGATAAGGTTATTAATTATTGAATGAACCTTTCTACCAAAAAAAAAATTATTGAATGAACCTTTGATATGGTTTATGGGAGAAAGAACACTAACAAGTGCTGTGTGAGTGTGTACCTGTGCCGAGACACAATCCGATGTTAAAAGAACACCACACCCCCGGAAAGGTGGAAAGATCCAAGGGGTGTGGCGTGTACCTGCGCCAAGCCCGGGCTATGTCTAGGCCCAGGTACAGGCCCACACACAATACCAGTTAGCGTTCCTATTCCCATGATTTTTTTTGGTTGAATGTAAAGTTATGCATTAGAAATATACCAACGATTAAGTTCAAGTACATCCCAAAGAAAGTAGGGGGCATACCCACCCATTTACAAAGTGATGAATCATGAAAAGAAATTCCAAAAGCAGCTACAAGATGTGTTGAAGAGTTTGTAGATCGCACAATATGTATGATAAAACAGAATGAAAGTGTAAAAATAAGCTCCAAATGTCATGCATAAGCGGTAAAATTTCCCATGATGGATTAGAAAGATATCTGAAATATTTAATTAAATCTGCACAATCTGATTCCACCGGCAAGTCATGAATCTCTAACTCCAAAGCAAGCAACAAGCCTAGTCTCATGACTGTTGGATTCCGTCTTTTGATAAGAAGGGCGTCTTTTCAGTCAAGTCGGCCTACTATGTTTCCCTCAAATCATCTTCTCCCTCAACTAGACCTAACAATATCCCTTCTTCTACATGGAAACTCTCCCCCCCCAAAAAAAAAAAAATTAAATCTTTTGTCTGGAGAGCCCGTCATGATGCTTTGGCTGTTAAATCCAACTTGGTTGAGAGGAATCAAATCTCTGACCCTTCTTGCCCATGTTGTAATGATCCAATAGAAACTGTTGCCCATACCCTTTTGGCATGCAAGCATGTTAAGTTAACCTAGTTTGGATCTCCATATTACCTTCAGCCTTCAGCCTTCAGTGTTCTACTTTACTTTTACAGAGTGGGTTAAGTCTTGGTTTGAGGTTCTCGATTTTTGTAAGAGAAATTATAAAAAATTAGCCCAATTTTATGTTATTTTCTCTTGGAAATATGGCGCACGAGAAATTAAAAAACTTTTAATAATATTATTACTAACCCACAAGAAATTTTACTTTTGACCAACAGAATGGTGCAAGAATGGTGCAGGACTTGGCAGCCACCTTCATTGACAAACCTCCATCTATGATCAATCCCTCAAAAGAATTACACGTTGAACATCTCCTATACAAAGATATATCAAACTAAATTCTGATGGTGCCTTCATTAAAGGAACAGCTTTTGATTATGATGATCTCATCCGAGATGATCAAGGTTTTTTCTTAATAGGTGTTGCTCTAAAAGATATTCCAAGATCTGCCTGTTCCCATGATTTATATTCCAATTTTTTGTTACGACAACTGCTTGTGCTTGCGCAGTTGGTAGTTGGTACTAGCGGCTACTAGCTTTGCCATTAGAGTGCATGCTGCAGGAGTTCATGGGTTCGACTCTTCCATCTTCCCCTCAGTGCTTTTGTCCACAGTCCACCGAGAGAGAGAGAGAGAAAGGGAGGGGATGGGTGGAGGCTTTTCTCGGAGCTCCAATGGCTGTGCATTCAATCTCTTGCGTGCTTCCTCTTACCCCACTCAGCCACTCCATGATGTCTTCGAAGCCCGAGCAGCCAGCTTTCACTCAGTCCCAAAATTTCTTGGAAGCTGCAAGTCATTAAATCTAGGCACTCATCTAGGGCTTTTGCCTATTCCACAGCTTCTCCAGCCCGAAGAAACACTTGAATCAGCACCACCAGCTTCTTGTTTGCACGTACCTTCTCCTTATTTACCCTAATTCAGTTAACCAATGTGCTGGATGCTTCGGGAGTAACTTGGATTTTTTGAAATAAGAGACTTTTTTTTTTTTTTTTTCAATTTTTCAGGTGGAGGAATCCGAAACCTCAGGCTCCTATACACTCGCCACTGGTTCTTACGTCGATAAGGTATTTAGTCCTCCATCCCATCCCACGACAGTTCACGTGCCTACAATGATGTTTTTTCATTTATCGTTGGGGGTTCTTTCAGGGATATTAAAGCAATTGGGTAGTTGATTCTTCTGTCAATAAGTTAGTTTTCTTGTATTGCTGGAGCTACTGAAGTAGTTTAGGTTTGATTTTGATTGGAAATTCTTGTATCTGATATACCAAATTAACTTCATTGCAAGGTAACTTGTGAAAATTATGCATACTTGATTGAAAAGAAAACAAAGAACATTGACCACAACTGTGGGGAACTTGAAGGGTCCATTAACTCGTTTGGGTTACCCGGTGGAAATTTTGTTTAACTATTCAATGAGGCACTTTTCAACTTCCTTCTGTTTCCATGAGTCATATAAGTTGCAACTCGCATGGAAATGGATTCAGTTTAATGGAAGTGATTCAATGTGTGCTATCATCAATATTTTCTTTTTCTTGCTATGCTGTAACCTATAGTTAGCTTTGATAAGGTTATGCAAGGGTCTATTAATTCATTTGGGTTAGTTTGTTTTAGACTAGATAGGATGAGTTTTTTGGGCCTTAGGAAGGCTGTCTGGCTTCCTTTCCAGTGTCTTGGTGATCATGGGATTTCAGACAATGATCTCTCAATGTTGGATAATATATTGCTGAATTTTTTTTTTTAAATCGTTCTGTTATGAAATATAACATATTTCCTTTAATCAAGCTCATATACATGTATGCATAGAAATTTAACATGTCCTTCATGCATAATATCGGACCAGTCATGCAAGTCACTGAGGTTGCATATATGTCTGAAAGCACTTCCTTTGGTATGACCTAGGTGGTATCAACTGTGCTGGGAACAGCCTTGACCCTGTGCGCCCTTGGACATATTGATCAGTTTCAACCAAAGTGGAGGTCTCAGTATGGAGAGTTAATTTGGTAGAATTCTCACTGTGGATCATATTACCTAGGAGAACAGTTACATCCTGAAGATAAAGAAATAAATAAAGGGGTTTTGATGGTTATCTAATCATCCAAAGTCTGGGATTAGAAAACCAATTAAATATCTAGAACCACAGGTCAGTAAATCGTCAAACTGGACAAAATCCAGTAATATGACTAAGGTGGCTCAGATCTGGTCCAAATTCCAATATAGTGGCCTGGAGGAAATATAAATTAATGTCCCAGAATTTGGAGTTAAACTAATGTTTAAGTCGGGAGAATTCAAAAGAGCACCAAATTAGTAAGTTGTTGAAATTAGAAATTGAGATTTAGTAACTGCAGAAATTTAGTAATTAAATCAAAGAATAGCAAGTGCGAATAAAAATGGAAATAGGATGGATTAGCAACTAAGGTAGATAATTTAGTAAGTGAGTTTGCAAAATAGAAAGTAGCAGAGCAATAGAAAGCCAGCCATCCAGGTATGATTTGGTGTTGCCGCAGGACTCAAGAGAGGGCAGAATACTACCAACAGGTAGTGGAATCGTTAGTCTATTTCAGAACTAGGTTATGGCCTGAAATTGAGAAGAAATTCAACAATTTTAGTGGACAGAATATTACTTAGAAGATTAAAACACAATGGAAAAGAAACAGATATGCGCAAGGTATAGAGAAGGTGTAGATCCAACGTTGAATGAAGAAGAAGAATATGAAAGAAGGATATGAACTATACCTCCCATGTAGAACTTGACTAGCATCTCATTAGTCCTCTTGGCTTCTCACAATGGTTGTTGTTGCTTCTCACAATAGCACTCTGCATATCACAGAAAACCAGCAAGGATAGGCTAAGTGTTTGTCAAAATTGTGGGGGGTAGTATGGCCCCCTACTCTTTATTTTTAACTTCATTGAAATTAGAAAAATAGGAAACCCCCATGCATGGAAAGAGGAATCCCTACAACCTTAGTTTCCACAAAATAGAAACCCTTCTAGAACATAACAAAAAAGAAACTAAGGGGCTGGTAGTTGTGACCATAGTTAGCAAAAACGGGAACGGTAATAAAACGGAGTTTTACGGAACGGATTTTAAATGGTAAAAAATGGCAAACAGGCGGTCAAATAAAACGGTCAAAAAAACAGAGAACGGTAAAAAACGGAAAACGGACGGTGCGGGTTTTAAACGTTTATATTTCAAAAAACGGGAACCAAAAAAATGCCACTATTCTCATATAAATTGTGGATTTTTTTATTTGAAATACATGCTTCTATTTCCGGTATTCATGCATTGACTTTGAGTTGAAGGTGATATCATGAAAAATGTAGCCCTTCGAGTCATCTTTATGTCGGTGAAAGAATCAAGCCGATCAGAGTTCGGGAGAGAGAGATATGGTCAGTTAAGTCAAAGGTTTTAAAAAACGCCAAAAAAAGGGGAACATGTTTTAAACGTGTTTAAAATGGGAATGCTTGCCGTTTGCCATTTTTTACCGTATGTTGGGGAAGCATACGGCAAAACATGTTTAAAACCGTAAAAAACAGGAACGTGTTTAAAACGGAGTTTTAAACGCGTTTTTGCTAACAGTGGTTGTGACACCTGGCCAGCCTTTTAGAAGCAACGAAATAAAAAATAAATGCAACTTAAATAAACCCCATGCATGGACTAGAAGGAACTAAACCCAAGCCTGAACTGTGGGTTCAGTTTAAGACCCAAGACTGATCTAAAACTTGGACCAAAAAGTGCTGAATCGATAGGACTTCAGGTCTGGTTATTGGACTGATTTCTTCCTCTGCACATGTACTTGACAGTGAACCTTGAATCTGCATTAGGTTGTTTCTCAACATTCTTCCCACTATGTATTCAATTACTTGACTGAAGAAGAAGGTAGCCTACCACAAGAATAGATGGGAGTGGATTCATGTGATAGACAGCCATCACACCATTTCACTGGCCAGATTTCTATCCCAAAGTAGTAGGGGAGTGCTTTGAAAGTTAGTGCAAAGTGAGACTGGATCTCCAGATTTGCCACTAGATTCCATTATGACAAAATACCATTTTGCAATATTATGGAAGTTCGGGTAGAGCCTTGGCGCAAAGGTTAAGTTGCGCTATTGCAACCATGAGGTTGCTGTTTTGAACATGGAAACAGCCTCTCCGCGAAGTGGAGGGTAAGGTTGTATACATTTGCCCCTTCCAGACCCTGTAGTAATGGGAACGTCGTGCACTAGGACACTCCTTTTTTTTTTTTTATGGAAGTTTGGGTAGACCATGAAGCCTCCTATTGGTGTAAGATATTTCCAAATAATTGGACCCTCGATTAGGGGGAGAGTGATGGGTTCCCAGAAGCCTTAGATGTTAGTTTCCAGAAATCAAGAAATATCCCGAACCACAGTGAAGTAAAGAACCAGAATTCAGGAGGAAATAAATTATATTCAAACAAAGATTCTGATCTGGACATAAATCTGGTCGAAGGTCACTCTAATAGGTAGAAATAACTCCTCAATACGATTGAAATTTCCTAATGCAGTTCACATGTCTAGAGTATGTATCAATAAGAGAGCATAAGACTCCTACTTTAATTCGACACGTGTCCTAATTAAAATATAACCATATCGAATCAATTGCTTATGCTGAAACAGTTCCCTATGCAAAAACTACAACCTCTTTCATTTCATGTTGATCCCTTATTATTATTATTTTTCTTGAAACCTATAATGGGCTGTGGAATATATATGTATTAGTGTTGGATGTTATAGTTGTTTTGAACATTAGATGTGGGTATTCAGGTTATAATTCATCTGTTTATATATGTATACTGCCGTTTTTTGGTCCTTTTTTTTTTAAATCTACACATTTAAAAGCCGTAGCATCCTTTTTTTTTTTTTTTTTTGGGCTGTTCTTTGTTTTTTTTAAACCTCTTATTGACCGTACCGTCCAGAGTTTTGTGCCGTTTAAAACCCGTACCGTCCATTTCCATTTTTTTGCGGTTCCCGTTTTTGCTAACTATGGTCCAGACGAGCAATTAACAAAGGATAAGAATAGTAATCATATATCAGTAATAGGACTCTAGGAAATCAATGTCAAAATCAGATTTTGAGGCTATGAATAGATTAAGAACTTAATCCTGTTGACAGATCTGAAATCAGATTTGAAAACCAAGTTCTAAATTTGAAGATTTCAGAAAATCATTGTATCCTACTATGAAAAGGATTCTACTCAGATCTGAAGTTTCAGAACTGGAAACACAACCAGCAGTATAATATGATCTAAGAAGTAAGAACAGAATTAGAAAGTGTGTAGGATAGAAGAAGATATACTGATCCTGTTTCAATTGATGGGAATGAAGTGCAGGAAATAGAAATCAGGAATCCACTTGATTACCTTGCTCAATCTGCAGCAAGAAGCACATCTGAATCCATTAATGCAATACTTAGAAATCCACTGTGCCAGCCTGCAATCCACAGACCAATTGAGCTGAAAGCTTCTTCTTCATTCAAATTCGTGTACGAGGCATAACCTTTACACATGCTTAAGTAAAAGACTCAAAACAGGAATAAAACTAGGCCTAAAACTTCTCCAGCCAATAGCTTACATTGGAGGTAGTTTACTACTAGTATAACTCAGTCTAAAAATAAGAAAAATAGCTTAAAACAAGGCTGGGCTCATAGAAACCTAATCCATCACCAACTAAAACACTTTCATAACAATTAAAAATAAGAATTGGAACTCTAACTAAACTAATTAAGTAAATCTTGTATTACTACCTCCTACCCATATTTTAGGTCCATTAAAGTGGCCCATTTCAATGAATACCCATTGTACCAAAAGCCCTAGATGTATAAAATTCAACCCAAGGCTTATTTCAGTGGAATTAAGCTCACTTTTGTGTTTTATCTACATCTGAGAGGGTTCTGCTCACCCCAGAAATTGGTTTGATTCCTCTTGGATCACATTCGGAAATTAAGTAGGGGTTCTCATTTGAGAGTGCTGCAACTGGGACAGAGTTTAGAACCTTGTTCAGTGTATAGTCTGGTTAGTTTCATATGAAACTGACACTTCTATTGTTTTGTGTTCCTTTCTTAATAAATATTTTGACATTTTTGAGGAATAAGCACAGTTTATTAGAGAAAGAGAAAGTCCAGAAGTACAAGAGTATAAAGAAAATGAACAGAACAGAAATACGACAGAAGCATACAACAAACCATGCAGCACCCAACAAGGACTTTACTAAACAATGCAGCTACTACTACAGCATCAGATAATCCCCATTATAAGCAAAACTACTGTAGTTCTCCATCTTTCATGAGTTCATTGGTAATGTGTTGCCTGAATTTGGTGCACAGCTGAGTGAGATTTTCATCATAGATGCCAAGGACCGAGCTTGTGGAAGTAGGTGTTGTTGGTGCCAAGAACTGACTGCTATTCTTGCATTTATTTTGTGATCTCCTGCTGCACTGCTCTTGCTAATTCCAGACCCATCAGCAGGGCTCTTGATGCTGCTTCTGTTGAGCCTGTGACTCCAATGGATTGAAACATAATGACTCTTTTAATTTTAGTTTTTAATAATTCCTCCAATCCCAGCGTGGCCTGAGTTCCCCAGTGATCCCATCAGGATTGAGTATGAATCTCCCTATTGCAGGAGGTACCTCCCTTATAGCCTTGAATGTATTACACTATACCAATCCCTGACAGAATATCTTTGAAAATATCCAAGGTGTAGCTCACTAAGCCGCACAAGATGTCATTTTCTTTGCAATAATTTGTAAAGTTTCTGTAACTATTTGTAAAAATTTGGTTATTTTCCCTCCAAATGCTCTGCACTCTTTCTCAGAAGCATATATCACCAAAGCTATCTTCCTCGTTCATTAAGGTGAGGTGGATGCTGAGCTCTATGGAAGCCCATAATACCATAAAGGGAAAACACCTACTAAACCAAAGAGATTGAGGAAATAAGTGCAAATCTTTCTAGCAAACATGCAGTGAATGAAGATATAAGGAACAGTCTCACCACTCACCAAGCACATCTGACACAAGAGAGGACATTGCACGTACACTAAGTACTCAATACATGTTCTTTTTGCTTCCTGAAATGCCCCTCAAAACACTCTAAATAGAAGTGGGTGTTACATGTGTCGAGCACTGAGCGCTTATGCAGCAGAACTGGACTCACCTGACACACATTTGATTGCAGAGCCTAATTGTTTCTCCTTCATTGGCGTGCATTGCTTATGATGGTTGACCTCCCAAAGCAGCGATTTGTATTTGGGAGGAGCTTGGACTTTCCAAATGGTATTTAATGAAAAGGGCTGACAAGGAAAGCTGGTCTGTTAGCCATTAGTTTTGGTTTTTTTTTTTTTTTTTTTTGGGGGGGGGGGTGTTGACATGGTCCATAATTTTGTTTAAATTTTGAGCTTCACTTACTTTGATCTGCTGGTTCCTATGTAGATTCTTCTTGGGTTTCTTTTATTTCTGTGATGCATATGAGCTTTGGCAAAAATTTGTTAGTAGAGGTGATTTTGGGGTAAGGCTGATTTCAGGGCTGAGGAGGAAAAGCTGGTCTATTAGCCCTTGGTTGGGCTTGGGAGAAAGGGGGCACCATATATTATTATTATTTTTTTTAAATATTTGGAGTTTCACTTAGTTTATTACAGAGTTCTTAAGTGGATTCGATGCTGATATCTTTTATTACCATTATACATATGAAGTTAGGCAACAATTTTAGTAGAGATGATTTTGAGTCAAGGCTGTGTTCAACTAATGTAGCATACTGCTCTATATGTTGGTAATTTGCAGCCTTGAAAGGTTTTCTTGTGATTTCCCAGTGCTCTCTATCCATGTGTTAAAACATTAAATGGTGTTTAACATAACAGCTAAGGCAATTGTAACTAGGATATATGATTTTACTGATATACAATATCATATATTTTCTTGTCTTACTTTGGGTTTTTACATTCCTGCTTTCATAATCAACTGGGGATTTTCTTTCTGTTTTCAGATGGCACCAAAGCAGAAGATTATGATTAAATTGAGATCTTACTGGGTGTGCCTGATTGAATAGATTCATTGATGCAGCTCGACCTACCTGCAGGTATGGATGCGGAGATCAAACTATGATCTAACACGGCGGCGGCAGCAGAGGTGAAAGTAGTTTTTTTAGTTTTCTGTTTAAAGTCTTATGTTGTCATGTACTCATAACTCATGTGTAATGCTTTAGGTGCCGTTTGGTTGCAAGTACAATTGAAAGGAAGGGAAATTAAAATTTTAAGTAGTCTATACAATCATGTTGGGTAATGATTACAAAAGTTTCCTTTTTAGGTTTGAAAATTTTACTTCCCTTCTCTTCAATTTCCTTGCAACCAAACAGTTTACAGAATTTTGTGATTTCATTAAAGGTTTTTCGCATATGGAATGCATTGTGAATATGTCAAGGAAGCTTGTCGAATGTATGCACAACACAACTGCAACTGTAGAGGGCAATTAGATCTAGTGCATGGAGTTATTCATCATCCTTGACTGTATAGGTTGTATTTGCCAAAGACTAACCAGGAGAGGAAGTGACATGCGGCAACAAGAAGGTATGTGATCATCCAACCAACCCCCCGCCCCTGCACAAAATACCGATTGGTTAAGTTTGGAACTTATTCATCAGCATACCCAACCTGACCAAAAGTCTGAGATGGCCAAACCATTGGCGGCCATGGATGATCCTCTTGTACCCCAAAAGTCCTTAAATGGCTTGGAACATCTATGTATAAGATTAAAGGTTGTTTGGACTTGGTGTCTAATACAAGAGTGGATTGCTAATTTAAATCTTTGGGGGCGCTGTTCTCTGTGCCGCAGCGCAGCCTGTGCCCAGGCACATGGGGGTTGGGTGGTCATTGCGCCCACCCCCATGTGCCTGGGCGCAGGCGCTGCGCTGCGACACAGAGAACATTCTCCCTAAATCTTTTGGAGGAGTTTGTGTCAGCTAGAAAGGTAGGTGGAACCATTTTTTTGACAGAGTCAAACCTCCTGGAGTGAATTACAATTTAATTATCTAATGTGGCTGCCCAACCTCATTTACTTTCAAAACTTTAGAGCTGAAAGTCCTGATATCTAATTATGATAACTTCCCTTGCAGGGTTTAAAGTTTAAACCTATAAAGAATGGAATCGGGATCCGGATCAGTCTTGACATATTCAGTCAGAATCGGTCAAATTCTAACTTAACCCTAGAAATGCTATACGGATCGGTATCTGCCACTTCAAACCCGAGTTTTGAAACCCTGTTCATCTCTCAAACTTGGCATGATCTAGTTTGATCTTGATCTTGAGATTTCTTTTGAGTTCTAGTTGTAGAGAATTAATGAATTAATTTTTCCATAGATGGATTTGTTGCTAACATTGATGTTGGTCTTCATTAATAAATCAATGCCTGGGAACCTTAATTATTTGGCTATCGCTCTTCAAAAGAAAAAGTATACTAAAAGCAATTGTGATTGATAAGTTGATGCTAAGGGGATGTAATTGATGATTTAGATTCTTTCTTGACCATAGACATGGATGTGGACTGGTTCCTTAGTTTAACTTTCTTAGATTTCTATGGGCTATGGGTTGGTAGAAGCATTTTTTGTGTCTTTCTATAAATAAATAAGAATAAAGCTACTTCTCATCGTGACACACCTGAAGTTTTATCAATACATGGAGGATTGTATAGTCATTTGGGTTGAAGGAGACTTTTTACAGTATTTTTATTTTGCCAGCTTTCAGTAAGGTAGCGGCGTACACTAGTCACAGGGCTGGACATAAGAGTGCAAGGGGGTCTTTTCTAGACGAGGAGGAGAGATCACAAAATTTTAATCAATAGAATGAGGACACATAACCCTCTTATTTATTGATGTTGGAATTTTTAAAATATTGATGTGGACTTTTAGTCCACATCGCTATAAAAGGAAAGCTCATTGGGTTTATATGTGTTAGTAGTTAGTAGTTATTATTATCACATGAATGCTAGAAGAGATTACGGTGCACTTCGGCGATAATCCGGCGCTGGGTGCGTCGCGGCGCAATGTGGCGCTTTGATGGCCCACTTTGCATTAATCTTTCGATCGAGGTGCGATCAAGGGTGCTTAGGATCGATCCGCGTTGGATCGGTGGCTGATCAAGAGGAGTGCAACCTTTGGTTTAACATTGATCCCAGAGTTGCAGCCCACGAACAGCCAAGGAGCCACCCAATAGTTATGACCTGTCGGTCAAGCCATATGAGCCAATGGGTGTGACCCATCCGAACAGGCCTTGTGGGCATAGATTTCGCAACCCTGTTAGGATGGTGCAAATCTTAAGGATGAGATTTCGTCTCAATTTCTAACAATTGAGGTACAAGATTTCCGTTTGGTTCCAATGTAATTTCGTCCATGTTTGCGACACGTTGTTTGAAATAACCATAAAAAACATACATGATATCACATGTAAATAAGGGGATAGAGTATTCATCTAAACCGTAGACATATCGAGTCAATCATGTTGACAAAAAACACCAAATACAACATCATGAACCTAGAAAACCATAAAGAAACTTAAGGAATCAGTGGGATTAAGTCGTGACAAAAGTCACTCTCTTTAAGATTATAGACGCCTCTCTATGGTGCAAACCGGGTCCTTGTGAATCGGCTTCCAAGATAAAACAGCACTCCAAATATGAAATTATCTAGTAGTACTGATGTACACTTAATTACTAGGCTACTAAGGGCACAGAGAGTTGCAATCAATTGGATATAAATAACGAAGAGAGAAAGCCAAGAGGAAAAACAAAAACAAGATTTATCTCAAATTGTTAAAAAACAGCAAGTCCTCTTTCTCTTTATATAGAAGAAGATATGTTCACAAATCAAGTCTTTTACCATAAGACTTGTTTATTGACTATTCAAGTAAGTCTTTTAATAAGCACACCCATTGGTCAATTAGTTGTCTATTAGAAAACGACAAAACCCTCAAATATTTGGAATCATATATAAAATTCCAACACACGTTGAAAAATGCTCATCCAACGTCGGTAAAAATTCTCTAAATCCAAGTATTAGCTTTGCAACAACCAAAAAGGAAGACATACAACCCGACCCATGTATGAAAATAAACGCCAAACCTCATTGGGACAAAAGTATAGTGAGTATTTCATGTATAGGACTCTACCTTTGTAGTTCTCATTGAGATGTAAGTTTTATTTCATTCTTTCCAACTTTGATGGGAGATTAAAGATTTTTCATTCTTTTGCTTAGCAAGATTCAAGAAGCAACATCAGGAAGGATTCGGGTTCAACACTTATGGGAAAGGAAACAAGGTAAAGCAAAAAGAGAGATATTTTGAAACTTTGTTTTGTTTTTAATTTTTAATTTTATACTTTTAACTTAGTTTTGTTTTAAACATCATTTAAAACTAACATTCTACGATTATGACCTTTAAATATGGGTAAATAGGAGAGATAACTAGCATATGTTTGGTAAACAATGAAGTTAATTAGTGTAAAACAAGAAGGAAAAAACCTAAGCAGAAAGTGAATTACTATCAATGGAGTTCACATAAAAAAAAATATATTTTTTCCAAGTTTTGGAATTACATAGAATTCTTTTGGGTCTTTGTGGGGACAGTTTTCCTCCACCATCCGGTGAACATTCGGCCACCATCCTAGGGTTCACAAGCCCCTATTAGGTTTTAGTATTTCCTCAAAATATCCTCTTAATACTTTGCACACATCTGAACCCACCTTCGTAAGTGGATTCTCATTCATCTTGGTTGAAGGGAAACTCGGTCCTTCTTCATGGGGTCTAACATTTTTTGTGTAATATTTTCCGTTTTTCATTATTAGTTGACACAAACGATGATCATCAGAGCATTTTTTTGTTGTTATTTCTCTCTCTCAACAATTCCACTTCCAAGTAAGCATCATATTGAATTGTATGTTTTATTTTATATTTTTCTTTGGATCGAGTTTTCCTTAAGCCGTGGTGAATATAATAAATCCATTCACAACCATGGGGCTTCAAAGATGCACGTGGGAGGACCTTATAGGGTTTTGTGAATCATAGGATGGTATGGTGACCCTTCATTGCGTGGTGAAGGAAAATTTTTCTCATTTTTATTTTCTTCTTTTACCTCCCTTCTAATCAAATGAAACTTTATGATTATGACATAACAATTTAAATTTACGTGTAAAAGATTGTCAACAAATTAAATTTATGTGTAAAAGATTGTCGTGTGTGTGATAGAATGTTACTACATGAATAAATTGAAATACTTTTGGAAATGATTTAATTCATGTGCAATTTAAAAAGAGAAAGAGAGGAGCAAGAATCCTGAAATTGTCACATCCAATACTGGGGAAGGAAACTTTTTCAGGGAATAAATAGGCTAGCATCTGTTTTTAATTTATTTATCAAAACCAAAGAAGCACCTAAACTAAGTCTAAATAATATATATGTTAGTTCTGTTACATTATAAGTTATGAGAAAGTTGTTTGAGGTACCATGACCATTTTCAATGGAGGCCTTTGGATGCTCCAATACGGATGAGTAATTTGATTCAGATTGAAGGAACTAAAAGAGCCAAGAGCAGACCTAAAATGAACTTAAGAGAAGTGGTGAGGAAAGACATGCATAGTTTAGGTCTTGTATCAAGTATGATCTCAAATACAGTTGATTGGAGGGCAATGATCTATTTAGTCGACCAGAAGTCCTTCGTTCACTTCCATTGATTGCTTTGGCATGCGACTTACGATTCGAGAACAACCAAATAGGGCATTTCTTATTGAAATCCCGAAAAGATCTAAAAAAATATAAACACCTCCTGAAATACCAGTATACTCCTCTTCCCAGCCTTCCTCTCGGTCCCCCTTGGGTTGACCGTAATCGGGACTTGTGTTTTGTGACAAGGCAATTAACCTTTAGGGTTGTATAACTTGTATTCCATTTTGTTGGGAAAAAGCTGAGCTAATTAATTCTTGGGCAACGTGGAAATGACGTTGATACAAAGGGGAGCTTTATTAATAATTTGACATTTTTTTGTGTAATATTTTGTATTTCTCATTCTCAATAGCATAAAGGGCATACCCAGTGCACAACGTTCCCACCACTGCAGGGTCTGGGGAGGTTCATAGTGTACACAACCTTACCCTTGCTTTGCGGAGATATTGTTTTCAGAGACTCAAACCTCTTCATTCTGAACAACTCATGCCCTTAAAAATGTCAATGTTCGGAGTAAAATTTTCTCTCCCCCCCCCCCCCAACAATTCTACTTCCAACTAAACATCACATTGAAATGTGTGTGTGGGTGTGTTTTTGTTTCTTCTTTCATGTCACTTATCTCAAAATGGAACCTATACTTAGGCTCCGTTTGATTGAAGGAAAATTATAGGAAAGGGAAGTTAAAATATTTAAATCTTAAAAGGCAACTTCTTAATCATTACCCAACATGATTAAATAAATTATTGATTTTTTTACTATATTTAGCAATGGTACTCTTTACTTGTAATTTTTATTTTCCTTTTCATGCCTAAGGGATTTGGATGCAAACTAAAATGGTACTCAATAACTAAATACGTAATGATTTAGAGTTAGAGATAACATCATATGGGGGACTGATTATAAATTATTTTTTTTTAGTTTAGAAAAATTCACTTCCCTTCCCTTTTTCGTGCAGCCAAACAGAGCTTTATGATTATAACTGGGCGAATTTTATGTAAGAGAATGTTAGATTTTTTTTTGGGGGGGGGGGGTGAAAAAAGAATGTTAATAAGTGTATAGAAAGTAATTTTATTCATGTGCAAAGAGAGGGAAAGAATCCTAGAATTGTCACATCTAGGGGACTAGTGGTGAAAACTTTTTGGGGTAATAATTAGAGTAGCATTTCTTTTTTGTTTATCAAAATCAAAGATGTACACAAACTTAAGGGAATGGGTTTTTGTTTTTTTATAAAACTTAAGAGAATGTTACTTTTTTTTCTTTTTTTTCTTGGTGAAAAGAGAATGTTAATCGGTGTATGGAACGACATACTTTTGGAAGTAATTTTATTTAGGGGCGCTGTTCTCTGTGCCGTAGTACAGATTATGCCTAAACACATGGGGGTGGATGCAATGTCCATCCTGCCCCTAGAGTGGCAGACCCATGTGCCTGGGTGCAATGGGCACAAAGAACATTCTCCTTTGTATTTATGTCCAAAGAGAGGGGAAGAATCCTTGAATTGTCACATTTAATGGTGGAAAAGGAAACTTTTGGGGGAATAAGTAGACTAGCATTCCCTTTTTATTTATCAAAATGAAAGAAGCACACAAACATAAAAAAGGAATGTTATTTTTTGTTTTTGTCAAAAGAGAATGTTAACAAGTGTATAGAAAGGCATATTTTTGGAAGAAATTTTTATTCATGTGCAAAGAGGGGCCAGGGGAAGAATTCTATAATTGTCACATCTAATGGTGGAAAAGGAAACTTTTGGTGCGGAATAACTAGACTAGCTCAGTAGCATTCCTTTTTTATTTATCAAAATCAAAGAAGCACACAAACTTAAGGGAATGTATATATGAATGGCACCTCTAAAGTATATCCATGAAAACATCTCATTTACACAAACTAAACCGCACCATTACATTCATGAAAATTAATCTCACACATAAATTTTTTGTGAATTGTGATTGCTTCTTGTTTTATTTAAAGTTTATATTTTTCATTATGTCATTTTCAAGAGTTGTCGTTGTTTTTTTTTTTTGGTAAACCAGAATTGTCATTGTTACACATCTGTTTTGTGTACACATGAGAAATTATAGGATTTTATCCTAAATGTGCTATGCTAAATGGGTAAAAAACAAAAATAAGGGTAAAAATTAGTTAATACAAAGAGGTATCAATATCGATATCAACTGTGATGCAGGTGATGTGAAACTTAACATGATGCAGAGAAGAATGGAAATCACAAACACAATCACATAATGTGCATAAAGATTTACGTGGTTCGGCAAGGTTGTCTACGTCCACAGTGAGGTGAGATGTGTTTCACTCTCAATGGAGAATAGGGTTACAGTCGTTTATTCCTCATACCTCTCATAGATTTGCAATACAGAGAAAGAACTCTCGCTACAGATTTATAGCGAAACCCTATATAGGAAATTTACCGAAATACCCATCAGAGGTCCATACAGCTGTCCATCATCAGAAGTCAAGACACCAAAACCTCAGCCGGTGAAAACTGCAGGAGGATCTTGGCTGTCCAAGCTAAGGAATAGATCTGCACACACCAAGAAAGGCTCAAGAGGGGGCCAGTAAAAACTCCGGGGATCCTCCAATGCCAAAGTCAGTTCTCCGAACAACCAATCAAGGGTGAGAAACACATCAAACAAGTGAGAGAGAGAGAGACGTCTGAATCAGATTGTGTTAACCTCCTTACCTGGAGTCATTGCTCTATAGTTATAGAGAGATTGGAGAAAAGATTTGGTTTGGCATGGGGGTGGAGATGCTTGAGTGTTTGACGTCGACATGGGTGGCCCGTCGAATCAACATTCAATGTATAGGCAAACCCGACAATGGGATGTCTGCATTAATTGTTGGGTTAGGCCTGTCAGACGGGTGCTCGAGAATTTCGGAGGGTGCAAGGGCCAGCCAGGGGTGGACTTGCATCATACGTTATCACACCGAGTCGTATAATTTGACCCCACCGTCAAATTGACAGAACATGTTTGGGATGCGGATGGTGTAGCTTGTGTTATTGATGAAGCCTGATCTCAGTTCTAATCTAGAAAGTTCTGTAGTGATTCTTCGGCGTGTTGTTTCACCTTCGAAATGCGCAAGAAGGGCCAAACATTGCATACATCAATGCCATAGGCATTGTCTCATATAGAGCTCGTCGAGATCTTAGATTTGATATGTATTTCGCCTTATGTTGGTTCAGGTCCGAATCACATCGGGTGGATTTTTGGGGGCAGTTTTGTACTTTCATGGGTTAGGGTTTTCTCTATTGTAACTATATATATAGTTGTTATCTCTTTGAGAGAGGTGAGAGTGTGAGAGAAGTTTTGTATTTTTCTTCACAGAAATGGATTAGATTCTATCGTTCTACCGTGGATGTAGCCTACCTTCTTGGGTGTCAATATCATAAAAAATCTCTGTTTTGTGTGTGTGCTCTCTCTTTCTCTTTATTTTTCTTCCACAAATTGCTATTCTCTGGCGTTGTTTTTCTAACTTGGCCCTCAAGTCACCAGCCATAAATATCATGATTTGCTTTATCCTTGCCATATGTCACTCACCCATAAATTGAATCATTCTTGGTATATCAAACCGAGATCGATACAAGTACTAATACCATACAGATAGATCACCTAAATAAACCCCTCTTTCAATTTTCAACTTGCAGAAAAGAAAGAACATTGAAAGTAATCAACTACTCCCAAGACCAAGTTCCTACACAGTAAGTTTGTGTTTAAAATTAAACCAACAGCGAAGGGCCTAAGTTTCTTCAGCTTATGAAGCAATTCCTTTGGAGGATCTTCCACTACATCGACCTAACCACAGACTTGATCAGCTTTCACAACCGCAAGCTTAGTTTGCCAATTGGACATTGCAACTTCCCTTCTGACGTTGATCATTACCAAATCGATAATATTAACAGTGAGACTAAGAACAAGAGACTTCAAATCCATCCATGCAAAGTATTATAGAGTGTCTATGGGGTTTTAGGCCAATAAGTCTGTGGTTAGGTCAATGTTAGTAGTGAGACTTCACAGTTTTCGTATTTTAACACTTCAAATTGGAGGACTATAACTCTTGAAGTAGATATGGAAAAAAGATCCTTATGATGCCAGAGTGGGTATTTCTTTTCATGTTTTCTCACATAATGAGTCATGGGGTTCACATTGACACACACTCTCTTTCTTCAAATAAAATATGAGTTCTTTAATAAATGAAACCGTCGCCACTTTCATTGGTGCAGTTTCCCACTCTAGCACTGTGGGAACCTTAATTTGCCTAGATGATTTGGAAGAGGTTTCTTTGCCTGGTCGTGTGGTCTCTGCATCAATGCAACGATCGATCACAATGCACAGGGGGAGCATCAATCAGGGTGGGAGTTTTTGCATTGACGGGATAGGGCAACCATTTAGCCTCCCTTTGTGTCTGGGCATAGGCAATACGCTGCTGGGTAGAACTCTTTTCGGTCTACCCTAAATAGTTGCCCAATGATATTATAACTACCAACTATAAGAGATATCTAACCACTAGGGGATGGGGGGGGGGGGAGAGGAGATGCCTTTTTTTTCTAGCACAAATATGCAAAGGACAAGATCACAACTATTTTTTCTTTGGTTGGAGGTATAAAAGGAAGGCCCCAACTCTTAACGATGGTCGGTGGGCGCGGCTTGGGAATTAGTGATACTCAAACTATCCAAATTTAAATTTGAAAATGTATCTTTGCGTTGTTGGCGGAGGTTATGCCACAAGGTTATTAAACTTGGATCAGATCAAAGATCGTGTTGAAATCAGTTGGGATCAAGGTTCGTAATCCAAGTATTGGACTCGGGATCAGTCAAGGACAATACCAATCTGATACTGATATGGATTTGTCAAAATTAGGTTGGATTGGTAAAAAATTGACCAAAATCCAGGTTTTATTAGATCAGGCTTGCAATTGGTAAAGGTACTGATCGATCGGTCAAAATACCAAAAAAATGTCTAGTATCAAATCAAATTAGCCGATCCAACCAAATTGATTAATCCAGGAATACCTTGTTAGATCGGTCTAATCTCGGGATCCGCCTCAGCCGGTACCAATCCGATCCGAGATTACAACCATGGTTGGGATCGACCATAATCTGCCCTAACCCTAGATTACGTAAATAGATTGGGTGATTTGAATGGCCCAAAATTGCAATAAATCTCAACTGATTTTGATCTGAATCAACCACTTCGACGGATCATGATCCTCTATGATGCCCTACCCGTAGCGGCCTGTGCAGCCTAGATAGAGCGCCGCATGCAATGTCCTCCTTAGCCCTGCCCGAGTGCCTTGCCCGAACAGGGGTAAGGCTATCATTGCGCACAGCGCTCTACCTGGGCAACACAGGCCGCTACGGGCAAGGCGTCGTAGAAGCTCTGTCTGATTTGACTCGAATTTCTTTTTCTTTTTTTTTTGGTAATAATTTGATTCGAATTTATGGATCTATAGTATTTCAACTTTTCCTGACACTCTCTCTCTTCCGGACCTATCAACGAAGGATTGAGCTCCTCTCCCGCGACTGGGGAGGCCTCAATCCACACGCCACTGAATCGGGATGCGTGCGACAGTGTGGATCGGAGTCCTCCAGCGCACATCTCCATCAACGAATCATTACCCACCACCAAAAACAAAAACAAAAAAACCATTACCCACCACCACTGGTTAATGGTTCTTGGTTCTGATCTATACCACTAGCTCAGAGAACAACTTTCACTTTATATTTGTCTTTTCGTTGTCCCTTCAATCACTATCCAGAAGGGGCAGAGCGCCGCATGAAGGGGTTAGATCTGTCCCCACCCATCTCCATGTGGATAGCTGATCCAGATTCGAAGGGGCAAACTGTAGCCGTCAGCTCATCCTCATCTAGAAGACTAGAACGTGACTCTTACATATGTGGATGGCTTCAACCTCCTATCCCGCAATTTTGTCCTTGTCTCTCTATCACAAAGTCCATGGATGACTTCATGGAGGCTTACCAGATGAAACGCATGCCCTCAGGAGGTCAAAGGATCCCCTGTAGTGGTAGGTAACTCTTGTAGTTGGTACTAAAGTCCCATTAGGTAAACAGATAGATTAAATCGATCAAAAACAAAATAGAATGGGTAAAGATTGGTTGAAATCGGGTAGATCAGTCAGAGCCGATTCCAATCCAAATCGATCAATTCACTCGTTTTTTTAACCGTGGGACAATTGAAAGGTTCCAATTAATTTTCGCAAAGTGATCATAACGAGGATAAGTAAGGCAACTTGCAGTTTTCATTTTAATCTTTGAGCGAGGGATCATTGGTCGGCACAATCACGGTGATTGTCTAGCTTTTGGGGGCATATTGGACTCAAGATTGCGAGTTTGAAATAAGTAATAATGGTGGGTCATTGTCAATTTGTCACGCAAAACGATTCTATTGTATACTATTGAACAAAATTTTCTTCTATATTTTTGTTCAACTTAAAAAAAAATTATGTCTGCTCAATATTTATCGTTTTGACTTCTATAATTTGGTCAAAATTTATCTAACCTCGTTAAATATACTGTTTCGTTCCTGCTTAGTAGTTTGATGTGTAAGATGTCAATATGAGTGTGCAACGTTTAAACCCTTTTCCCCCTATATATTAACTTAAAAGTTCCCAAAAGGAATAGGGGATAACCCCACATACACCAATTCAGTTCCTTTGCGGTGCGCTGCTCATAGCGGCTTGAGCGGCGTAAACACAGCACCGTGCACAATGTCAGCCCGAGCACCTTACCCGAGTGGAGGTAAAGTGGTCATTGCATTACGTCCGCTCAGGCCACTATGGGCAGTGTGCCACAGAAGATCTGGATCCCACATAGACACATGCATGCAAACATTATTAGACAAAAGTATTCCTAATAGGGGAATGTCGACTGTCTTGTTCTAGTCATTGGAACAAACTCTTTCAATGGACTTGAAGCGTAGCCTCTACAAAGGATTGATTGCTGTTTTGGAAGGACAAGAAGCTTTGTCGTAGCTCATAACACCACTTAACTCAAATTAAACCTTGAAGAATAACCTAAACCGGAATTAATTACTTGATGGGAAAAGGGGTCCTTATCTGAAGATGGACCGGGTGTCTCGATGAAGAAAGAATCTCTTAATCTACAGGTTTTGGTGGTTGGAGGAGATTTTAGGAATACTGTCGCGGGCATTTCATGTTTTGTATGGTAGGTACAGATGGAATACTGACAAACCAATGGTTAGATTCTCTCACTCAGTGAAGAAAAATTTTATGTCAAAAAGATGAAGTGTAGCTAATTAGAATGAATTGGATGGGCATTCAAAGAATATAATAGTATGTATTGTATATGGAATTTGTGGTGGTTGGATGAGACTACAAAAATAGGATTTGCTCCTCTTCCGCGTGGCACGATGTGCAGCGCACATTGTGCTATTGCGGAGTCCTTGGTCCATACGCCAATACGTCGGGATGTGTGTTGGCCTGTGGATCGAGGCTCCCCAGCTACACGATGTGTGCCGAAAAGGAGTCGAATCCACAAAAATAATAAGAGGGCATTTCAAGCTTGGTATAATGAAGGGATAGAGAAAATAATGACACCCCAATTACTAGATTCTCCTCATCAAGGTGAAAAAAAAGCTTTTGCTACTTTTGCTTCAAAACATGGTTTAAAAAATCGGAATCAGATGGTTGAATTTGTTATGACTGATCTCGATTCCGAACATTTAAGAGCAGCTAGTTCTAGGTTTTTGGGACTTGGTCACCGGGTTTTATATTTAAAGGATTGATTCTAGGGTTTTTGGGACCAATTTTGATTGATCTAATCCGAATCATAATTTACAAAAAAAAAAAAAAAACCGGTGTGACCCCCATTCCGAGTTTAAAATCCTTGCCTCAAAAGATAGGATAGCGAATTAGAATGAGTTCAACAAAGGGTATTTATGTAAATACATGGAAATGTGAATGTCCTCTTTCTCCTCCCCTACTTAAACCTGATTTTGCAAGAAATAAAATCTAGTTTGTATCGAATTAAACATGTCCCAAATCCCAAGTTCATTAGGTTGTCAAATAAAAATAAAAATAAATAAAATACAAATAAAAGATTCATTAGACGACAAATAAAGAGGAGCGATTTTGAATCAGTTGTCGACAGAGCTGAATCGTTCATTGCACGCGTGGCCCATGTGCCGCACAGGCCGCTACGGACAGTTGCGCCGTTGACGATCTGATTGTTGGAAAATTCAGACTCCAGAAAAGCAATTTCCAGATTTCCGACATCTAATGATATTGGGACCAGTGTGTGAGTTTGGTCAACAATGGCGTGCGCACAGTAAAAAGTAAGCAGCCATTTGTGTGAAAATTAAGAAATGACACCCACTAAAGAAAACTGCGCCTAGTTGGAAGGGAAAGTAAAAAGTGAATGAATATACTTTTACCGTTTCCATAAACCTTCTTCTTTTTTTTTGGAAAAATAAATATTTTTAGGAGAAGCAGTTTTCTATATGGGAGCGTGGCCTATGCCAGTACTCCCTTGTGTTTATCTCTCTCTTCCTTAAAACAAGGGAGGCAGAGGCGTCTTTTCACATGGGAGAGGAGACAGATAGACTCATGGGAGTGCTAGCATAGGCCACACTACCGAACAAAGATCTTTTTCCTTTTTTTTTTTTAAAGAGAAAATGAAGAGGAAAGACGTTTTTTTATACAATGAAAAAGAACAAATTACATGCGCTCGTTGGTGTTAGAAAGAATAACAGAACACCCCTTAGTTTCACCATTTTCGTATAACCCCCTGATAGCTGACAGTATATAAATGTATAATGGACCAGACGACCCGCAAAGACGAGAGAAGTAGCTGACAGTGATTCAAAAAAAATCTTCCTTGAGGTGATAGTTACTTAAAAGACAGTTTTACCCTTTTATATCAGTGACTTAATTGAAGTACCATTTTATCCTTATTTATCATGTTCTTCAAACGAAAAATCCTTAATCAATTTAGGGTTTTACTACACACCAGTTCCAACGAAGGTTGCAGAAGACCAAATCATCTCCGGCGAACATTCCCTGGGCCAGCCACCCTCTGACGAAGTTTAGTCTCTCCGGCCACTACCCCTCTTTCTCTCTATTTATTTGTGAAGTTGTACGTCTACATACCATGCTGGTGGTGAAAGCAAATTATGGAACCTACCACATCCATGAGAATCTCAACAAGGTTAATGTGATTCATGATAACAATAGCAATTTCCCTAGAAGGTTTAGAAATAAACCCCAAGGCTTTTGGCTCTATTCCCCTAGGGAACGTTGAGGGTTGAGAAGAGAGTAAGGGACCAACGACTTTCCTCCCACATACTTAGCAGCAGTGCCCGAAATCCTCAAATGATGCTCATCAAAGCACATCTCACCAATAGTTGTTGGACCACCACAGTTGGGGTATGAGGCATTACTAATTAGGGCTTCTTTGTATCTCATGTCCTATGGTAGGAGCTTCTTGTTCTCGGTTCTCAGCTGTGTGTTCTCATTGCGTTCATGATGGGTTTGTTAGGAGAAAGAGAGATCAACAAGGAGTTTAAATTAGCAAAGGGAAGCTTATAACAAAAAAAAAGGATGTTTGCTTCACTTCAGTCTTGCCTAGCGATGATTTCTTTCTTCGCAGATTGCCGGAGAAGAGAGATGGAGGAAGATGACAATGGAAGGTTTTGGGGGAGATGGATTTTGGTTATGGGTTATGTCTCATAAGGGTAAAATGGTCAATGTCAAATATTGAAGGGTAATATGGTCATTTTTAAATGTTTAACTACACCTAACAGTTTCAACTTAACAGAAAAGGCTTATTTGTAAGCCCCACAATAGTCCAGGGGAGGTCCACCTAAATGGTGAAACTACGGGGGTTGTTCAATTATTGTTTCAAACACCATGGGGTGCATGTAATTTGCTCAAAGAAAAATTAAGGGAGAGGGTTGGGTATGTCGTCAGTTTTCATTAACCTAGTGGCATACATCAATTACAGGGTTAGACCGTTAGACACATGAGGAAGGGAGTTTTATTCAAAAGGGCAGGAAATAGGATGACACATGTTGGGCACCCTGGTGGTATCCCCAACTTTTTTAATAACTAAAGGTCTTACATGCCGAGAAAATAATAGAGAGTAACCCTGAAGAGAGAGGGAGAGACAAGAGGATAGGGCTAAAGCCCTAGGATCATGATCTTCTACGGCGCCCTGCCCATAGCGGCCTGTGTGACCCAGACAGAGCGCCACGTGCAATGTCTGTCTTACCCCTGCCCGAACACGGTAACACTTTTGTCATCTCATGTCAATCTACTTTTATATAAGAATCTGATTTTTCTTTTCTTTAGTGAAGAATTTGACTTATATATATTTGTCATTTCATGTCAATCTGCTTTTATATAATAATCTGATTTGTCATATCTTTAGTGAAGAATCTGATTTATATATATTTGTCATTTCATGTCAATCTGTTTTTATATAATAATCTGATTGTCATATCTTTAGTGAAGAATCTAATTTGTCATATTATCATGTCAATTTGTTATATATATTTGTTGTCAATCAGTTATATATAATTATCTGATTTGTTATATTTTAATATTACACATCTTCATGCAATTGTTGATAAGCCTTAAAAGTGAGGTCTTGTGAGTTTTCTTTTATATATATTTTTTATTTGCACATGTAAATGTGTTAAATACTAGTTCATAACATAGTAATAGTAATTTTTTCCACATATAACATATTTTCATTAGTATAAATATCATGCCACATATACAATTGAATAAAAAACAAACCAATTATCATTCTTGATAACGGATGCATAATGACAATCCCTTATCAACTCCAATTGTATTAGGAAAGGTTTTGTCAAAAAACCAATGCCCTCAAGAAGGATATGAAAAGTTAAATGTACCTTATACTCAGACAATAGGTAGTTTGATATACGCCATGCTGTGTACACGATCAGATTTGGTATATGCAGTCGGATTGGTAAGTAGATACCAAAGTAATCCGAGTTCTACCTATTGGGAAGCAGTGAACATGATTATGAAGTATATCAAAAGAACTAAACACTTGAAATTATGTTTTCAAGCGAAAAAACTTGAGGTCATTGGATACTCTGACGTTGACTTTGGAGGGGACAGAGATGACAGTATATCCACCTCTGATCATGCGTTTATATATGGGGGTGCAGTTGTTTCTTGGGGTAGCAAGAAATAAGGGTGTGTTGCTAGGCACATACAAGAAGCCGAATACATTGCTTGTAGTATGGCAAGTACTCATGCAGTTTAGATTAGACAATTCGTAATGGAATTAAGGTTGAATCTTGTAAATGGACCAGTAAAAATATTCTATGATAATCAAGTGGCAATAAGCTTGATACACAGTGGTGCAAATAACTCGAAGGGAAAACATATAGAAATTCAGTATCACTATATACGTGATATAGAAGAAAAATGTGAAATTAAAGTAATTTATATACATACGAGCGATATAATAGCCGATCCCCTCACAAAGGGAATTTGTGCGGAAGCTTACGTTAAGCATGTGAATTTAATGGGACTTAGAGTAATCTAAGTCTGGAATTTGAACTCAAATGTTCGAAATATATATGGGACTTAGAACAGTTTAAGTTTGGAAAAGGAACTGAATGTTCCCCGTCAGCAGAATGAATTTTTTTTTATTGTTCCTAGAAATGGGAATGGAAATAAAAAATTTATGATAGAAGTTCCTGGAGATGGGAATGTGAAGAATGGAAATATGAATTCGGCCAACATGGCCAACTGGGAGATGTTAGATGATGTGGCCACATTGCCTCAGCTTCATCCCTAAAGACCAGGTCAAGAGACCTCAACAGAATGGAGAGAAATATTAAGGGTGGACGATTCCATGATTGCGGAAAGAGCCATTGCTCTGTCCAACGGCTCTTGGACTCTTATAAGAAGGGTCTGTGAGTTGGAAAGAGAGAAAGATACTGAAAATACTGAAAGAGTGCAATCGTTAGTGGAGCCCCAAATCCACAAGAGTTCTTCTTCATCTTCAATCCTTCTTTTTTTTTTCTTTTTCCTCTATCCATTTGTAAGATCACAAGTTGCAGGGTCGAATCAAATACAAGCGTTTGGGCTAAGAAGAATTGTCAGAAAAGAAAAAGAATGTGAGATGATGTTTGATAGGCAAGGTGGCAAATCATTTTCCCTTATATTTATAGACAATATTCATGAGGCTACTTGGTGATAAAACTCCACCAAGCGCACGCCACCCCCGCGCCTAGACACAGGGGTGCGCAAATTGACCACCGCACCCCTAGTCATTTCTATCTTTCCAAGGGGTTTGACAATCATTACACACGCCCTTGTGTCTGAGCACAAGGGCAGCATGCACTGCGCGACGGGGTGGCATTCTTTCTCCCTATTTAAGAAAGGATGGTAGTTTAATTACCTTCAAGCTAGCTTTAAAGTGGTAATATTGAATGACAAAAAATGACCATGTCATTGTAACAGTTATTGCAGAAGCACCATGTGATATCTTCCATGCTCATTAATTTGGTGGGAGCGAGATGCAATTGTTCTCCATTTAGAAGGGATCATTATTGGATCACTTGTGGGTGAACCAGGTAGCTCAACCGTTTGTATCTGTAACCAAATCGGGTTTGTACCCTAGGCCCATACCCGCGCCCACTTAGGGCAGATGTGGGTCAAGAGGACCCAACTAGGGTTAGGGTTTGAGGAAAGGGGCCACATGGTGGTCCCCCCCCCCCTTTTGCTTATTTCTATATATAGATTGTGAGGAGGCTGCGTTAGAGATATAACTGCAGCCTCCCTAATCCCCACGTTCTCTCTCCCTCTCTCGTCCTGCTCTCTCCCTACAGTGTGTATGTGTGTGTGTTTCAAGAGGCTTCCATCATTGCCTAGGGACTTGGAGTGTAAACAATCGATTTCTATCGATTACCTATCGAGTGCAAGCCATGAGGGAGACGCTACGCTGTTCATGCGGCTGTCAATCAAGAATTATCTCGATCCTCTTCCGCTGTGTCGTGGATATCACGCTACGAAGGTAACAATTGATATCCCTTCTATGTTATTTTAAGAGTATCAAATGACTAAAAAAGAGCAATTGCACGATGAACAAAGAATCTTTTTATTCATGAGGTTTTGATATGTTAGGATGAAACTTTCCTAGAACAATGGAGAGGATAGTTTGGACACTCGTATATAGGGGTACAGCATCATAACATCTCAATGTTAGAATTCTTTCACCTATTGCGAAGAAAAACTTTTACCAAGAAAGGAAAAGATTCTTTGAGCCGTTGGGGTAGGATATGGTAGCATCCTCTGTGTTTATCTCTCTCCTTCTTAAATGAAATGACTTTATTGCCATTCGATGAGTGATGCCATTTTATTGCACCTCATTGATTCACTCTCTTAATTATATTGCTTGCTCAGAGAATCCTCTTCCAAAAAAATGAAATACAAATGAAGTACAAGAAGGAAATCTCTATATGTGGTTCACATAGGAAAAATGTTATTTATTACATCATGTGCTAAGTTTTATTTTATTTTATTTTATTTAGGGGGGGGCGTTCAAGGAAGCCTAGTTGATAAATTTCGTATTTTATGATGTCAGAATAAGTTTCCCACCTTAAGGGGGGTGGAGAATTGGAGAATTTTAATGAGGAGAGAGAATATGGAATCCACAAGTGGGGTGTGAGTGGGCCTGTATAAAAGAATTTTTATCTCCTACAATTCTGACACCCTCTAATCCCCCTACAATCCCTCACATGGGAGCTAAAATGACCATTTACCGATTGCCTGGACACACTTTTCAAGGCAGTGGGTAAGTGGTCATTTCACTCCCATGTGAGGGATTGTAGGGAATTGGAAGGTGTTAGAATTGTAGGTGATAATGATAGAATATGCACACTAACATCGTGACAATATTTTTCCTTTGTTTTTTGGATACTAAATAATTTGATATCCAAAAACACTAGTCAACAAACGCTGCAGCCAAGCGTCATTGAGACATTTTAATTCAGCTAACCATCAAGAGGCATTATAATTTGGGTCTGTCTAGGCGTCACTATGCCTAGTGAAATATAATACTTCACTATTTTCATTTGGCATTACATGAGTTAGTCCATGTGATAGAGGAGCCTATATACATCTCAACGACTAGATTTTAGACCACCGTAAGGAAGATAAGTTGCTCAAACTCTAACTCAAAGTTTTAGTAAAATTATCAAAATGTAATCGAATGGAGATGAATATAAAAATACAAAATAATATCTTTTGTAATTTTAGCTACTCGCTAAATTCATTTTAAGCTTGAATTGTACCAATGAGATGCTTGTGTGGTCCTCTATCACATGAACTAACCAATATATTACTGTTTGGTAAATAGTAAAACATTATATTTAACTAGGCATAATGATGGAAAGATAAATCTTTTTCTTTTTTATCACGCATATCATCCTAGTTCAAAACTGAAAACTGATTGGCTCATTCTTGTTTCAGGAGTAAACAAATTAAGGTATTTGCTTGCTCGTATTCCTTCACGTGAAAAGGTTTATGCCTTGTACTTGAATGATAAGGTTTATCCCCCAGGAATACAGGCCAACAGGGAAAAGGGGCGTTTTTAATTAATTCCCCTTAGTTTGATTTGATTCTCCATTGGAGATATAAATGGATTACAACCTGAATTAATTAATATAAAGAATAATATCACATCAAATATTAGTTTTACATAGAAGAATAAATTCCATGTCGGCTTGGAGATCTTACGCAATTTCCATATCACATGTGACATAATTCAATAGCACATGTGCTCATAAGTTTCCAAGTCTGTGATCGGGAGGAAATTCCAAAAAAAAGTTTAAAGTAGTTTGCTTTAACCGTAACTTCAAACGTGATAGATGTTAAGCCACTCTCAAAGAAGTTACAATTTTTTTTGGTAAATTCAAAGAAGTTACAATAAAGAATCCGTCCCCTTCGTTGTTTTCTTCTCTTTTTTAAAGTTTAATTACATTCCTAGTTTACCGATCTTTATCCGCTGCTGTAGCTGGAGCATTGCTGTGCACATTGTGCGATGCAGCAGCGATCATGTGTGTACAGTGGGGCCCGCTGTGCCCACATGGCCGCTGCTGCGCCGCACGATGCGCACAGCAGGGCTCCAGTTACAGCAGCAGATAAAAATTCCTAGTTTACCTACCTAGTACCTACTGCTTTGCTTAATGGAGTAAATTAATTAAGAAAATAAAATTAGTAAAGCCCCAATTAATTAAGAACTAGAAAAAGCAAACACACCTCTAATGTCTATATATAACAAACCATCCTCAACCTCTGACTCCCAGGAAACCATCAGTGAAAGCACATGATCACCACCTCTTATGTCTGCATCACTTCTTGGGTCACCAGTCCTCCCACACACCACCATCCACCGCAACTGCCACCGTAAGAACAAGAGCAAGAGCTACAACAACATGACCAAAATGTCCATAACAGACCCTCTCGGCTTCAATTCTGATCGAACCCAGCTCGTCGATCATCCTCTCTACAAGTACGTTAACTTCTCCACCGCTCGCGGTGGCGGAAAGGGTGGGGAAGAGGAGGAAGAAGATGATGATGATGAGGTGTGGTTGAAGGTGCGAGAAGAAGCCAAGTGGGATGTGGAGCAAGAACCCATCTTGTCGAACTATTACTTCACTACGATTCTAGCTCATGATTCCATGGAAAGTGCTCTAGCGACACACTTAGCCACAAAGTTGAGCAATTCCACCCTTCATTCAGACACCTTGGTTGGGGTCTTCTATGGCGTTTTGAAGGAAGACCCGGAGATCAGGAAGGCGATTCGGGCTGATCTTAGGGCGGCTAAGGAACGTGACCCGGCTTGTATCAGTTACGTACACTGCCTTCTCAATTTCAAGGGCTTTCAGGCTTGCCAAGCCCATAGGGTGGCCCATAAGTTGTGGTCTCAAGGCCGGACTGTGTTGGCCCTTTTAATTCAGAACCGGGTCTCTATGGTTTTCGCGGTGGATATCCACCCGGGTGCGAAGATCGGGTGGGGTATTTTGTTGGATCATGCGACCGGCATTGTGATTGGTGAGACCGCGGTGGTGGGGAACAATGTGTCGATCCTACATAATGTTACCTTAGGGGGCACAGGCAAGCAATCTGGAGATAGACACCCTAAGGTTGGGGATGGAGTGTTGGTGGGTGCAGGGACTCAAGTTTTGGGTAATGTTAGGATTTGTGAAGGGGCTAAGATCGGTGCCGGGTCGGTGGTGCTCAAAGAAGTGCCCGAAAGGTCTACGGCAGTCGGAAACCCGACGAGAATACTCGGCAAGAGGGAGAAGCCCTGTAGGATGAATGAGCTCCCTGGTGTCACCATGGGTCACACTTCTTTTCTATCTGACTGGTCTGATTATGTTATATAGGGACCAAGATCCTCTGAAGCACCGGCGGGTGTGTGGTGCACATCCTACGGCACAGCAGAGGCCACATGCCACACATGGCACACATGGCCTCTGTTGTGCCGCTGGATGTGTACCGCGCACCCGGCGGTACTGCAGAGGATTTTTATCCATTATATAGGGAAGGGGAGATTGGTGCCAAATAGTCTATATATATATGTCCTATATATTTTCTGTTGTTAATTTGGGTTGTAAATAATTAAGGAAAGGATTCAAGCTGTCCTTGAATTCATATAAGTATAGTTGGCTTGTTATAGTGTCTTGTTATTCAAGATCTCCCTGAATTCATATAAGTGTAGCTTGTTATAGTGTCTTGTTATAATGTCTGTTGGATCATGAGAATTTAACTCTAAAATTCTCACAAATTTCATATTAGTCTAATAAATGTGTGAAATTTTCACAAATTCATGTGTTTTGGAAAATCTCTGAATTTTGGGGGATTCAAATTGCAATAAAAGGGGAGGGTTTTCTAACAAAAAGCATAAAGGAGCATACCAAACAAAATATAATGGAAATCGTTTCAAACCTAAGAGGACAACGAGGTCATTTCATATAAAGAGAAGAGAGAGAGAGGGGAACATGCCTTCCAGGTGGCTTAGAGAACCTTCTTGCTGCAATGCAATACGAATTTACATGAATCAGGCGATACAAATGATAATGGGGAAATTTCCCATGATCAATAGGAATCGAGAGGTCCACCTAAAATTGTCTAAGATTATGTTTGGTTCATAGGGGTTTTGATGCATCCGACTCCTCTACTTTCGCCTGCCCGGTACTATCATGCGCCCCCCACACACAAGCACGGTGGAAAATACCGCTTTACCGCACTTGGGCAAGGGTAAGGTGGTACATTCCGCCTTGCTCATGTGTGGGTAGCTGATCTGGAATATGGATAAGTCTGACAATAGTCCTCAAAGTTTCAAAAAACGTGTATGAACCATTGAGTATTGACTGAAGCGAAAGTGCACTATCAGTAATATTGTATATTTGTAAAGGACTCCAACACACACATGGACATGCAGTAGCAAGTCTCTCTCGTCCAAGTCCGCATGCATCTTTCTCCATCTCTCCTCAACAATTACACTTCCAAGTATACATCACATTGAAATTTGAAATATGCATTTTTAGTTGGAAAGGACAACGTGTTATGTGACTAATGGGGTCTATTCTAGTGTATGAACCTGAGATTTGACCCATCTAGTATGGGATAAGGGTGTCAAAACCAAATCAAAACTCAAAATCGAACTGAATAAATTCAGTTTTGTTTTGGGTATGCTAGATGCGCATTTAATTCAATTCAATTTGATTACGGATTTATATCACAATCCATTGATTTGAACCGAAACCAAACCAAATACCACACTTAAATTCAAAACCCTATGTCTTTTTTTGGTAACAATCCAAAAAGGCAAAAACTGCAAAACTCGAAAACCCTATATCACTATTCGCTATATGACTACTATTTCCCTTTTCCCTGTACTATTTTATAATTTTATTTTTACTTCAACTCTTTGTCTCTTCAAGTCTACTCTGCAATCTGCAACGGTGCAACCTTCATATCTCCCAACCTGCAAGGCTGCTTGCAACGGCGCAACATAGGTTTTCTCTGACACACGATGCAATCTTCATATCTCCCAACCGGAAAGGCTGCCTGCGACGGTGCAACCGAATTAGACCCGTATTAGAACCGTATATGAGAACCGAATTAGACTCCTGGGGAGAAGAAGTGTCCTGGATGGTGCAACATTTCAAGGGGACATTCATGATAAGCAACATCAAGAAATTCAGTTTGATCACTGCTATCTATAGGCTCTGGTGGGGAGCACAACCGCAGGATCTTCCTACAACAACAGAAAGAACCAGCTTGCATTCTTCACCGGATTATCAACGACACTAGAGGACGGTTCTCGGATCTGCAAACTCAGGTGCTAGACAACGATGGAAATAGGAGTTTTTTTGCCCGCTGGAAGATCTAGATTTCATATCGTTTATCAGGTTGTGACTCCATATTCTTGGCCAAGACCACCTCATGGATGGGTTGTTGTCAACGGATAAGGGTGTCAAAACCTAGCTCGAACCGTTAAGACCAACCGACACCGACTAAAAAACCCAGATCAAATCGAATCGATTCTTATTGGATTGGTTTTAGACTGGGGTCTAACGAGACCGACTGAAAACCGAACAGCAATAGACCAACCGATAACAAACCGAAAACCGATAAAAAAAATTGATCGAGTATAAAGTAATGAATAATTGAATTGATTACAATATTGGTGAGCAAATTTATGGTTGTACGGGGCATTGTTACAAATCAATGAATATGAGGTTATGAAAATAGGGAAATTGATTTGTAACAATGCTTCTTCCATTGATCTCCTTTTTAAGTGTGGGGCTAATGAAATATTTAATGTAGTTGAAAAGAGAAAGAAAAGAAAATAGGCACAAACTAAACCCAACCCATTTAAGAAATCCGGTACTGAACCGAATCCAAACCGCTATCAACCTGTTATCATAAACCGAAATCGACATGAAACCAAACCGCACTGAAATCGAAACCAAAAAGGCCTTATTGGTTCGGTTTCGATTTCCCCTAAAGCCACACCGAAACTGAAAAAACTGGTCCAAATCCGAATCAAACCAATCGAGTGACACCCCTAGTCAACTGTGACGGGTCCATTCGAGGAACCTTGAGTGGGTATGGTGCCATTGGTTGGGATTCTACTGGGAATGTTATGTTTGCGTTGGCGGGGGTGACTGAAGATGATAACATTGTTCGGGTTAGGGGTGTAAATGAATAGTCAAAATCCGTTTCTGTATCCGTGTTCGTATCTGTTTAGCACTATTAGAATCTGTCCGAAAGCTAAACGGATGCGGATACGGATAGGCTATAACTACCCGAAAAACTATATTTACATGTAAACAGATAAAATATCCGATCCATATCCGTATCCGTATCCATTTAATATTATCCGAATCCATCCGAAAGCTAATCAGATACAGATACGGCTATAGCACTATCCGAGCCGAATCCAATCCGTTTACATCCCTAGTTCGGATTGACCTCCTAGCCATAAAGAAGGATCTTATGAAGTCCAAATCTTTGAACTTCCCTCGGGTTCAAGTGAGATCTGACTCCTTGGTAGCAGTACAGATGTAATGTGGGCATTTTCAAGTTCCATGGCACTCAATGGGCCTGGTCGATGATATTCTAGCTTTGAGAGGTGACTTCAGACTGCGCTTTCATATTCCATGTGCCAGAGATAAAGAATTGTGGGGATTTCTTGGGGATAAATATGTTCTCCAATTCTTTAATCTGATAATTCCTGGCAATACCACCTTCATTGCATGACATGTGGCACACAAAGATCATGTGGTGGAGATTGATTTGCTCCATTTCATTAAACTCAACCCCATTTGGCTTTCGGATCATCTCAACCCAAAGAGATTCCAAACCCAAAACGCAGAAAGTAGGAAGAAAGAAAATATCAGATCTTTCCCCTTGTGTTTTTGATATCGGGCTTCAAGGAAGGAGGGAAGGAAAAATATCAGATTTTTCTATTCTGTTCTAGGACCCTTTCCCGGTGGCAGGTAACCCTTTTCAAAGGGCTTGCACTCTGGCACTAGGTCGCCCATCCCAAGTAGCCAACCGCAAAGGACGGGTCAATAAAAGCACCAATGTAATTATTCGAAGAACTCACCCTCACAAACCAGTCTACAAGGGAAGGGAATCCAATATTATATATGTCCACATCTAATTCCTTATGGGACCGATATGGGACTATAGCACATAACATTTGGGTTTTTTTTCTTTTGTTTTTTCCATTTCTATTTCTGCGTTTTGGGTTTAGAATCTCATGAGGTTGAGAAGACCCGAAAGCCAAAAGGGATTGAGCTTTCATCGGGTTGAAATGGAGCAAATCAATCTCCAACACACGATCTTTGTATGCCACATGTCATGCAATAAAGATGATATTGCCAAGAATTGCCAGATTAAAGATTTGGAGAAGATCTTTATCCATGTACTAAGAGGCTAACAGCCTCCCGCGGGCTCTTTCCAAACTTGTACTGAACGATGCTAGTGGGAAGCGGCTCAGGACTTCAGGTTGTAAAGTTATTCTTTTATTCTCTTATTAATATAATTTTTTTTTTCTCAAAAAATAAAAAAACAAAATAAACGTGGAGAAAAAAGAGACAGAATATTTGACTGGGAGTGCTTATAAAGAAACGCGGAGAAGAGAGAGAATGTTGGATTGACACAGATTTCTTCCGAAAAATACTTAAAACAAAAAAAACAACATGGAGAAGAGAGAAAATATTGGAATGATAAGAATTTCTTGCCAAAAACAAGGAAATAAACGTGGAGAAAGAGAGAGTGAGAGGTTTAATTAGGTTTAATTTGCATGAATAACTCAGCGAATCTGAATTTTATGAATTAT
The DNA here is from genome assembly GCF_018873765.1 of Telopea speciosissima. Classification (NCBI taxonomy): domain Eukaryota; kingdom Viridiplantae; phylum Streptophyta; class Magnoliopsida; order Proteales; family Proteaceae; genus Telopea; species Telopea speciosissima. The sequence goes on along the minus strand of NC_057925.1, from coordinate 48,148,863 downwards.
TCGTCCGAATCCGAATCCAAAATTTTATTTTGAATTATTCAGTTATTATAATACAAAAAAAAAAAATCAAAACCTTGTTTCTTTTTGTAAACCAAAAAAAAAAATTCAGATAGGAATTATTCAACGAATTAAATAACTAAACTTATGACTGCTTAACAAAAGATAAAAATTAATTATCCATGATGTAGTTTTTTGTTAGAAGTCCTTTTTTTTTTTTTTTTTGTAGAAATTCTTGATTAGAATTAAGGGTGTCAAATGATGCGGTTTCGGTTCGGTGCACATTTTGCAAGGTAGAAATCAAAACCACACCGAATAAGAATCACTCAAAATCAGAATCATTTTATATACGGTGCGATTTTAGCGGTTTCTATTCAGTTTTCGTTATCTGGTTTACATGTGATTTGTAATACCAGTTTCACATTTGTATCATTTAATTTTATTTTTCATATCCTTTATGAGAAATTATATTGTTTCATACACATCTACTCTAGGCAAAGTTCACTTAGACATGATAGTTGCAATGATAATTTTAAGTGATTGCTCAAGACCGCAAAGTACCGCAAGGAAAACCAATCTAAGGACATCACTAATCCATACCCCCACTTAATTCATTAACAAAGTCCACTACGACATGCTTGTACTAAATCCTTCCGTTCCTTCATGAATTTGAATTGGCACTCAAACTGAAATTCAAAAAAATATCAGGAAGGAGTCCTAATATTGTAGAGTGTTTAATCTTATTCTTAAACAGATAAGAATATTCCTAATCTCGATTTTCTACCCGGTTTCTATTCGGTTAACCGATGATTTTTCGGTTTTGAATTGCATTGAACCCGTAATAGAACCTATGAAATTAGAATCGCGTCGTTTTTATATGGCGTGGTTCAGTTCGATTGTAAACGGTCGGTTCCAGTTCCGACAATGGGTTTCGGTTCCATTTTGACACCCTTAGTTAGAACTTAGTAGTCTGTAGCGAAAAAAACATTATTTTTTTTTTTTTTTTGTTGATAGTTTAGAACCATAGAATCGTTAAGAACAAACATTTTGGCATACGTGACTTAATAAAATATCCATGATCAATTCAAAAGGTCTCAACTTTAATTTTAGGTTAAAAAAAAATGACTTAATGTTTTAATCACAATCATATAGTTAAGGTTTATCAAGAAAAAAATTATATAGTCAAGAACAACATGACATCCCAAAGTTTAACTTGAGATCTTTACAGGCAGATCCTATTGGTTATGGTTTTTAATCTTTGTTATGCCTTTTGATTAATGAAACAAATGTTATCTTAATTTTTGTATCATTTATACACTATGCCCATACTTTACCAAAAAATATATATATATACTATGCCCATATGATAATTGGTTGATAATGTTAAACATGTTCTACAAATATTAAAAATAACATCCCAATTATTTTTTATAAAATGAATAATTCTCAAATTCGAATTTTATTTTGTTCGCTTCTTTGACCGCTTTTTTGACTGAATTCTTGAATTAACAAAAAGAATTATTCCGAATAATTCTCTGTTCAAGTAATTCCTGAATCCGAATTTGCTAACTAGGTATTGGAGTGAGATATGCCTTAATTATCCCTTGTTTTATCTATGGTATACCTTTATTAACACAACCTTTACAACCCTTATTCAAGCAATATTCAAAATATTATTTGACTAAATTGAGTATTTTTTTTATTACCTAAATTGCGTCAAAGTTCATTATCATTTGATTCTAATCCAACGATTCACAGGTTGATTGTGTGGAACATACACTATCCATGCAATCAAGTGGAGTTCTTTTTCCCATCAAATAATTAGTATTTTTTTAGCCTAATAGGAGAATATATTTGTTTTTCTTTCAATCAGAGTAAAATCTTATCACTTGTACTAAAAACCTAAGCAAATATAGGGTTCTGGTAAATCAGTCCAAGAATCCTAGAAAAGGTCCTTAGATCTGAAAACTCATCAATCCTTGAGTTCCTGGGCATGAATTGATCGTATCGGATCGGTCAAAATTGGGAGCTATAATGGCCGATTTCAATCATTGTTCTAGTGCAAGATATCAGATTGTGTATCGATCACTTGCAAAACCGATACGATTTCAATACGGTATTGGAATGGATTGGTCGTATCGAACAAAATTACCCCTACATCTCCTTAAAAATGGATTTTCTGACCAATTTACCCTTTATCCGTACCATATCACCAATACAGTATCAGCACAGTATTGAAATCGCCTACATGCAAAACTGGTACGTATCGATCAATATGGGCGATCCAATACCGATACATAGAACCATGATTTCAATTCAAATAGGTCAATTTATTGATTCAATTTTCAATATTTGAAATTATAGAATTTTTTTTTTTATTTTGGTAAGTTGAAATTATAGAATTGGATTGGTCAAATCGATAGAGTCAATCAAAATGGGCGGTGATCGATCCTGATTTAGCACACTCAGAAATAATAAATTCTCAGGTTTTTAGGACCGGAATATTGGGTTTTCAGATAAAAGCTAATACAGATCGATGTTAAGGCTTTTAGGACTGATTCCTGAAAATGTTGCCGATTTTGAGTTTAAAGTACTTTTCTTTAACCGTAACTTTAAACGTGAGATTCTCCCAAAAAAAAACTTTAAACGTGGCATGTTACGTCACTCTCAAAGAAGTCACAATAGGAATCCGTCCCTTTCGTTCTTTTCGACTATTTTTTTAAAGTTTAATTACAGTCACACTTTACCTACTTACTGAGTTACTGCTTCGAAAAGAAAATAAAATTGGTAAAGCCCCAAAAACTTGAAAAAGCAAACACACCTCCCTCTTATGTCTATATAAGCAAACCATCCTCCTCAACCTCCACTCCCAGGAAACCACCGCAAGACCTTCAACAACATGACCAAAATGTCTCCTTGCGACGATAACGGCTTCGATTCTGATCGAACCCAGATCGTTGATCATCCTCTCTACAAGTACGTTTACTTCTCCACCGTCCACGGCGGCTGTGGCCACGGCGGAGAAGAAGAGGAAGAAGACGATGATGATGAGGTGTGGGTGAAGGTGCGAGAAGAAGCCCAGTGGGATGTGGAGCAAGAACCCATCTTGTCAAGCTATTACTTCAGTACAATTCTAGCCCATGATTCCATGGAAAGTGCTCTAGCGACACACTTAGCCACAAAGTTGAGCAATTCCACCCTTCATTCAGACACCTTGGTTGGGGTCTTCTATGGCGTCTTCAAAGAAGACCCGGAGATCAGGAAGGCGATTCGGGCTGATCTTAGGGCGGCTAAGGAACGTGACCCGGCTTGTATCAGTTACGTACACTGCCTTCTCAATTTCAAGGGCTTTCAGGCTTGCCAAGCCCATAGGGTTGCCCATAAGTTGTGGTCTCAAGGCCGGAATGTATTGGCCCTTTTAATTCAGAACCGGGTCTCTGTGGTTTTCGCGGTGGATATCCACCCGGGTGCGAAGATCGGGCAAGGCATTTTGTTGGATCATGCGACCGGTATTGTGATCGGTGAGACGGCGGTGGTGGGGAACAATGTGTCGATCCTACATAACGTTACCTTAGGGGGTACAGGCAAGCAATCTGGAGATAGACACCCTAAGATTGGGGATGGAGTGTTGGTTGGTGCAGGGACTCAAGTTTTGGGTAATGTTAGGGTTTGTGAAGGGGCTAAGATCGGTGCCGGGTCGGTGGTTCTCAAGGACATACCTGAAAGGAGTACCGCAGTCGGAAATCCGGCGAGAATACTTGGTGGGAGGGAGAAGCCCTTTAGGATGAATAAGCTCCCTGGTATCACCATGGATCACACTTCTTTTCTATCAGACTGGTCTGATTATGTTATATAGGGAAGAGGGGATTGGAGCCCAATAGTTAATTTGGGTTGTAAAGAATTAAGGAAAGGATTCAAGCTCTCCTTGAATTCATATAAGTATAGTTGGCTTGGTATAGTGTCTTGTTATAATGTCTGTTTGGATCATGAGAATTTTAAAATTTCATATTAGTCTAATAAATGTGTGAAATTTTCACAAATTCATGTGTTTTGGAAAATCTCTTGAATCTTTGAGAATTCAAATTGCAATAAAAGGAGAGGGTTCTCTAAACAAACAGCAAAAAGGAGCACACCAAAAAAATATAATGGAAATCGTTTCATACCTAAGAGGACAACAAGGTCATTTCATATAAAAAGAAAAGAGAGAAAGAGGGGAACATGCCTTCCCCTGGTGGCTAAGAGAACCTTCTCACTGCAATGAAATACCAATTTGCATAAAGCAGGCAATACAAATGGAGGATAATTGGAGCAATTTCCCAATTTGGATCCTTTACTGCCGAGCTGCCTGGTAGGAATCTACTGTCAAGACACAGCAAGACGGTAAATGACCACCTTACCCCCATTTGGGTAAGGCGCTCGGGCAAAGATAAGACGATCATTCCCCGTCTTACTGTGTCTTGACTGTAGGATCCTGCCGGGCAGCTCGGCACTAGAAGATCAGGGTCCAAAATTTCCCATGATCAATAGGATTCGAGAGGTACACCTAAAATTTTCTAAGATTTTGATTGGTTGACGGAGATTTTGATGGAGTGAGGAAGCCACAATATGGATAAGTCTGACAATAATCCTCTAAGTTTCAAAAAACGTGTATTGACCATTTGAAAGTAGCAACTCTCTCTCTTCAAAGTCCGCATGCATCAATCCCTTTCTCTATCTCTCCACAACAATCACACTTCCAGCAAGGATTCACATCCTCTACTTCCATCGATGAACTTTCATCCTACTTCCACGCATTCTGGTAGTGATACTTGTACTGATCACCATCCAACGGTTGTTAATCCAAAATTTCAAATTAAAGTGGAATGGGTTTTGAACCACATTAAACCCAAAAACAACCCCAACCGATCCAAACGACCCAAAATCAAACCCAACCCATTACACGCAAGTAATAAGGTTTCAAAACAATTTGAATCCCAAATTTCCCAAAATCTCGACTTTCTTCTTCCCTCGCTCTCTTCTTCCCCAAATCTGCCTGAACCACACCGAAAATGGGTGACATTGCAGCGTCCATCTGAGCCGTAGCAACCATCCTAGAGAAAAAGTGAAACCCTACAAAACCCTACTCTGCAACCATCGTTACCAAGAAGGAAACAATCGATTTCTGCAACAAAGTGGAAACCTCCGTAGATTTGAGCCCATCGAAAATGGGTGACGTTGCAACGTCGATCTAAGCCGCGGCAACCAGTGTGGAGAAAAAAAAAATTCCAAACCCAAACCCAACCCATTTCACTTTCCCCTACCTTCTTCATCCCTCGCTCTCTTCTTCCACCAATCTGCCGAAACCACACCATTGAAACCCTATCTCTAAACTCCATCAAGTTTTGCTCTCTTTGTGTCACTCGCTCTCAACCCTGTGTGTGGTTTGACACCATTCAGTTGGGTTTCTAAACCCTAAAGCTGCAGAGCAGAAAGCAAGAAAATAGAGCTTTCGTTCTCCTTTCTGTTGCTTCTTGTAGATGTAGCGGAGGAGGGTTGCTGTCGTGCACCCGAGGGAAAAGAAAGAAAATGGGAAAATGGGAGTCGCCACCTAGATATAGGGTCTAAGACCCATGAATGATCCCACTTCTTCGGAGAAGGGGTGCTAAACTAACTTCAATGACACAATGGATGGTCTGCCTCAGATTTCTGGGTAAGTGTCAAGTTACGGGCTGGGAAGGTATTAGGCACCCAGCAACCGTCTGGCCAACGACTGGTCTTCCTAGACCAAACTTTGTTGTGTACTGTTGTGTTATACATATTATGCACCTAATTAAACTAACTTTTTTGTGTTTTTGATTGACTTGATTGAAATTTATGAACCTAATTAGGTTAATTAAGATTAATGTTTTAATCATAATTATTATCACTAGGCTAGATGATTATGTACGTTATGCATCCTAGTTAAGCTAATTAATGAATTTTGCCTAAATTAGAAAACCTAACTCTATGGTCAAAAACATTGTTGACTATAAAAAAGAAAATCAAGTTTAATTATATCATGGAGAAGGACAATCATTGCTAAGCAAAACAGTTCATCGGCCAAAATAGCCAAAATTACGAAAATGCTACTAAAGGGCCAAAATATGTACAAAGGCATGAAATCATATTTAAATGCTGTAAATAAGCAAAACATGATTAAATAACATTAACATCATGAATTTTTATCATCAAGAGCACATGAAATGCTAAGAAATGTGGGGTGATAAAAATTACCAAAATGCCCCTGTTATGGCAAACATATAGAAAATGCATGATAATTCATGAAAATGCTAACTTATGCTTAAAACATGTTTATTAATGTTAAAACATGCGGCCAAAGTAGTAGGAGCCTTTCCGAGGTCCTAAACCAGGTTTGGTAGTAAAATGACCAAAATGCCCCTAAGGGCAAAATGGTAAAAGTGTCAAAAGACACTTAGAATCATTGTAGGCATCGAAAGTGATGTTAAACATCCTAAAATGACTGAACACACCAAATGATATTTCCAGAATGGTAGTTTAGGCCCACGTTTGGTAAATTACCAAAATACCCCTGGAGGGCGAAAATGACTTTTTATGCATATTTATCAAGCATGATGGTCATGTATGCATATGAAAACATCCTAAAACATTCTAAAACAGCATGTCATGCATAAAAACATTTTTTCTGATTTTTCCAGGATTTTTCATTATAATAAAAAAAATGACATTTATATCCCTAAATGGGGTGGAGAACACATATAAAAAAGATCAAACATGCATGACAGTGGATAATGATTCCATAAAATCAAGCATGATGAAATATGCATCCCATAATTTTTTTGTGATTTTTTATGCATTTATACTATTTTTAATATTTTTTGAAATGCTGAAAAAGAAGGGAAAACAAAGAAAAATACAAAATCCTCATCACATATCCGAATTGGATCAAACCAGAGCCCATTCCTACTAATCAAAACATGATCTTTAACATGGTCACAATAACTTTGTCCAAATACTCACCCACATGTTCAGATCTTACATAATCCGAAATTCTTCACAGGGGCAAAAATGTCACAAAAATCATGATTTGGAGCTTGAGAAAATTAATAAATATCAAACATAGTGGTAAACGTCATCCCCTTGAAGCGTGGAAGTGCTTGGGCTTAGCTTGAGTAACCTTGTTTGACCGTAAATAATCGCCGGAAACCTCCAAAAGCCGCCCTAAGTGTGGTTGCTCCGAATGGCAAGAGTGGTGAACAAGGGGTATTTACAGAATTTTATGTGAATAATGAGGCATAATCTATAAATGAGAAAACCATGGATTGAAAGAGGAGATTAAGGACTGCGTGAAGGTAGTTTTTCACTAATTTTTATGTGTCTTTAAACTCTCCAAAACACCTCCTAGGAGAAAATCTGTTCGAGGAAAGGTCTCAAAGACCCTTGGGCATTGATGGCAGGAAACAAAGGCAAGCTGACACACACGACTTGTGCGCACAGCAAGGGCGACTTGTGCGTCTGGGCTAGGCCTGCAGGGCGGTTGGGCGTAGGCCGGTGGCTGAGTCACGGTCGGTGCAGGCTTGACCTTGGCACACCCACGTGCGCATGGGCCCATGCCCATGTGGGGGTGGTGGCTGTTTTTTGGGTCGGTTCTAGTTGGCCCAAGTTGATTCGGGTCAACCCGGTTTGACCAGAATTTTTCCCTCTTTTTTTTTTTATATTTTTATTTTCAATAAAAATAAAGATTCCATTTTAAGGGTCCACATTCAAACATCAATATCTTTTGATCCGGATGGCCGATTTTGAGGCATCACCTATCAACGCGAAGATTGCAACATGTACTTTCCATCTGTATGGTTGATATAGCCAAATATTTCCAAAAAGTGGCACGGATACTGAGAAAAACACATAAATGGTGTTTCACGCCGATCAAGGTCCAAATGATATCGGAATTACATGAAATTTTAAGTGCAAGCACCATCTGACCAAATCAGGTCATCTATATAAATTTGGGTCACATCGGGTGGCTTGGATACCAAGAACCATGCTAGGGGCAAAATGGTCATTTTCACAAAAGTTATCCGACTTGGCCGAAACTTAGAAAGCTTAATATGACCAAATGAGGTCATCCAAAGTGTTTTGGGCTAAATCAGGTGGTCCAGATACCGAGAACCGTGCCAAGAGCAAAACGATCATTTTCACAAAGGTGTTGGATTTGGGTGAAACTTTACTTGTGGACTTAAAATGGTTAAATAAGGCTATTCTAGGGGTGTAGGCTCTACTTGGGACAATTTGATTACAAAAAGTGGGGTAGGGGTAATTTGGTAATTCTTTCCATTCAGTCACCATATGAGTTACGAACTTTACCATCATTGTCAAGACACACTTTCAAGGTGTCAAAATGTGGTGTCTACACTTCTTCCTTTTTCGCTCGCACTAGATTCGTCAAGAAGCTCTGCAGCTCCTTCAAAGCCACCAGTTAGATAATTCGGAATCAAATTCCATCGGCGAAGGGAAGGTGAAGAAATTGAACAATTCGTTTGAATCGTCGGCAGATCCCAGGGAGAATAATAATTCATCGATGAAGCCCCTCTGGAAACACATGTCAGAGGAATTGCTTTTAGCTGATATGGATCCCAACGTGGTTTCTAGTTTCAGACGGGCTATGTCATCTACGCAACTGGGTACGAATCAATCGAAGATATTGAGGCCGCTTGTGGGTTCGAGCTCTAGGGTTTCACCTTTATCCGATTATCGTAGTCGATTACCAGGAACAGAGGATAAGATTGTTGTGTATTTCACCAGTTTACGGGGAATTCAAAGGACTTACGAGGATTGTTGTGTTGTTCGTAATAATTTAGTGGATTCTGTGGATGAGAGAGATATTTCTATGGACTCAGCTTATAGGGGAGAGCTGCAGAATGTGCTGGGGTGGTGATTAGAAATTTTTCTTGGGTTTTCTTTTTCTATGTAAATTGCTTTCCAACAGGGCATTCTTATTCATCATCTACCTGAACATAATAAAGAAATAAATTGAATTTTTTGATCGGCTTTGTTACCATTATTGTGTAGATCTCTATGTGAAGTTTAAATTTCCAGTTCTGGAAGATAGAAATTGAAGTTCATTTTTCTGCTAATGCAATGTCACCTATTTCCGGTGGGTTCAGATCGACGGAGGTTTCCACTTTGTTGCAGAAACCGATTGCTTCCTTCTTGGCAACGATAGTTACAGAGCAATGGTTTTGTAGGCAGAAGGATGGATTGCAAAGTAGGGTTTCACTTTTTCCCCTTGATGGTTGTCGCGGCTCAGATGAATGCTGCAATGTCACCCATTTCCGGTGTGGTTCAAGCAGATTTGTGGAAGAAGAAGAAGAGAGCGAGGGAAGAACAAGGTCGAGACTTTGGGAAATTTGGGATTCAAATCGTTTTGAAACCCTTGCGTGTAATGGCCTAATGGGTTGGGTTTGATTTTGGGTCGTTTGGGTCGGTCGGGGTTATTTTTGGGTTTAATGTGGTTCAAAACCCATTCCATTTTAATTTGAAAATTTGAACTATCAACCATTGGATGGTTGTCAGTACAAGTGTCGCTCCTTGAATGCGTGGAAGTAGGATGGAAGTTCCATCGATGGAAGTAGAGGATGTGAATCCTCCAAGTAAACATCACATGGAAATTTGAAATGTGTTTTAGTTGGGAAAGAACGTGTTATGTGTCTTAATGGGATTCATTCTAATGTATGACCGTTAGATTGGATTAATTTAGTATGAAATAAGGGTGTTAAAACTAAACCGGAATCAAATATCAAACCCAAAATCGAGTCGAATCGAATAAACTCGATATGGTTTCGGGTCTGCTATATGCGTATTTAATTCGGTTCGATTGGTTATGTTTTTTTTTTTTTTTACTAACAATCCAAAACGGCAAAAGCTGCAAAACCAGAAAACCCTATAGCAATATTCACTATATTACTACATCTTTTCGTATTCCAGTATTTCCTTTTGTGTACTTTACTATTTTATAATTATACTTTTACTTCAACTCTTCATCTCTTCATCTCTTCAAGTCTATTCTGCAGTCAGCAACACGGTGCAATCTCCATATCTCCCAACCTGCAAGGTTGCCTGCAATGGTGCAACCTCCATCTTCTCTAATGCACGGTGCAACCTCCATATCTCCCAACCGGCAAGGCTACCTGCAACGGTGCAACCGAATTAGACCCGAATTGGAACCATATTTGAGAATCGAATTAGAACCGTAATCGAATTGAATAAGTTTGGATTCGGTTTCTAATTCAGGAACTGACTCGGTTCCTAGTTCGTTTTTGGATCACACCATCAAGGCATGGAACCGAACCAAATGATCAAAACTGAACCGATTGGCACCCTTAGTATGGGATAGGAAACAGGGCTTGATTTAATGCTTTCCATCAACTCTAGAGCTTTTGACGCATCCATCAAGTACCTAACAGAACGCCAGCTGGTCACACAATGATCGTCGCACCTTGATCATTTCCATCTTTCCAGGGGTGTGGCAATCACTACGCACGCCCCTATATCTGGGTGCAGGGGTGACGTACGATGCACTACCGAGTGGTGTTCTTTCCCCCTTTTTTTTTTAAATAGATTTTTCTTTTCTACTTTCGCTTTCCCTGTAATTATCAAATTGAGTCTTGTGATTATGACAAAACTAGTTAAATTTAGTTGTGAAGGATTGTCATGTGTAGAGAATGGGAATGTTATCAATGAAGAGAATGAAATACTATTTGAAGTAATTAAATTCTTGTACGTGATCGATCTGAAAAGAGAGAATTGAGGAAGAATCTTGAAATTCTCAAATATAATGATGGGGAAGGTAGCATTCCTCTTCTTTTTCTTTTTTTTTTTATCAAAAGTTCAAAACTAGCAAAGAAGAACGTAAACTAAAACCAGACATGAAGCATATATGCATGGTTGCTTCTCAATTCACCGTTCAACTTGGAGCTGGAATCAATGTGGAGAAAAGAGAGGTTCTGTCATGTTGTCTTACTATCAAATCAGTTTTCTATTGTTTCAATGATAACTATATATCAAGTTGGTCCGGAATTTGGAATCACCCATAATCCCACAAGCATATATGCATTCAGAATCTAAATAAAACCCCTCTCTTTCAATTTTCAACTTGCACAAATAGAAAAAATGTAAGATTTCCTCTTAGGTGAGCTAGTATAGTCTACGATTTGTTTCCAAAACTGATTTAGTAGTGTTGATTATAGGTTGAGTAAGCTAGATCTAATATGGTAAGTGATCGCTAGTGTGATATTAGATTATATTTAGCACACCTTAATGGTATGAATTATATAGCAATGTGTGGACCTAAAATATTATTCCTTTAATGGGAATGAAAATCCTTATTTCCTTTTGCTAGGTTGGTCTCTATCCTCACTCAATATATGGTTGACACTAACCCATTAAGTGTACAACAACAAGAAACCTAAAGTTGGGATTCAGATCCTCTACTGCCGAGCTACTCGGCAGGACCGTGCTGCCCAGACATGGTGAGGCACGCAATGACCGCCTTACCCCCACTCGGGGCAAGGCGCTTGGGCAGGGATAAGGCGGTCATTGCACGCCTCGTCGTGTCTAGGCAGCACGGTCCTGCCGGGCAGCTCGGCAGTAGAGGATCTGAATTGCTAAAGTTGAGTTAAGAAGAAGGTAGACCATTAATATTGATTGTGTTGTGTAGAGAGCGTATGAGAAGGGAATCAGAAGAGGGACTGTCCTTTAAGTACGCCATTATTATCTCCATATTCATCATTGTATGCTTATTGATCTACATGAAATATTTTCCGTAGTAATTTTTCTTTCAAAGAAATCTACTAAAATCAAGTTCCCATGGGCAGCTTCAGCTTCTTTAGCATGCAAAGAAATTCTTTTGGAAAATCTTTAATTTGTTATCTTCGTTAAAATTGTTAAAATGTTGGATGTTATAGAGGTATAGTCTTACGTCAATTATTTGGGATCTTGGATGTGTCTTAAGAGTAAAGATCGGTGACAAGTGAGAGAATGTTAGTTGTTTTATTAATTTTTTTATTTGTTTTTTAACTCCCCATTCCCCCTCTTTTTTCTCTCGGTTTCATTGTTGTGTTAGTCAATATGGAACCAGGTTCTGATCATCATTTCAAACCCAATAATTAAATTCTTCAATCTTAAAATAACTTTCCGTTTTGGGAGTATTTGAAGTTTAAGTAATGGGAATAGGTGGTGGTGGTGGCCTGATTGTTTTGACTACTTTTTAATCAATTATGCTCAAATCAATTAAGCACCATTGCTTTAGAGATTTGGAAATGGCAATTGCAGATTTCAAGATTTATATAGACCAAATAACCCTGCTAAGCTATGCTACGAGACAAAGATTCTAAAAGAGCCACCCACTTTTAACCCAGAATAAAGGTGTATTTGCATTGGTTCGATTTGCTATTTTTTTATAAGTATATTGAATGTTAATCTAAAGATTTAAGTTTAGATCTTTGATTAAGGCTGTAATTAGTGGAAGTAACACATGAGTTGAGAACAGAGAATGATAAAAAATTCTGGTTTCCGATGCTTCAATTATGCTCTATGTTTGTTGAGACATTGTTATTGATATTTTGATATGTTACATGATAATCTTATGAGATGTAATAGGGTATATTATATTGTGTTTATTTTAGTTGATAAAGTCATTTTGTATATGTTATTATTTTGTTTATTAGGTGGTGAATGTATGTTACATAGTGAATATATGTCCGCATTTTTGCTTATAGAGTGATCGTATTAAACACGTATCGTATTATTGCTATATGCGTTTTATTATGTCAGATTTTTGAAAAATATTATTACCATCTAGTCTGTTTAATTGTCGTACGTATCCGTTTCTGTTCAATTGCCGCTCCCGAACTTACTAACTAAGATTGTGACTGCCAAAAAATATATATTTCAATGTGTCTTTTCCTTTCAAAGACTAAAGCTCAAACCCTCTAATCAGTATCCATAAGAGGCAATATTTAAGCCGTAGCTTTCATCTAGAAGGCTAGAACCAAACTCGTATGTATGTGGATGGCTTCAACATCTTTTCTGTAATTCAGAGTTGTTTATTAGCCCCTACGTGCTTTATTTTGTGTTTTTTTATATGTATTTGCAGAGAATAGATTTTAGGTCTAGAATGCATTTTGAAATGAGTTAAGATCACATTCATGTACGAGAACGGTTCAAAATCATTCAGATGGAATCCATTCTATGGGACCCACATGGAGTGGATTCTATTTGAACGGTTGTGACCCCTTCTTGTACGTGAATGTGACCCAACTCAAATGAAATATGATTGTTCTTGTACGTTCACGAACATGAAGTCAAATGAAATGTGATTCTTCTTTATTTTCTTGCTTCAGTGGGATGAGAGATTGCAAGTGTGGGCTAATATGGCTTTTCACCCTTCCCCCTTCAATATCTTTCTCAATGACTCTTTAATTTGGTTCGAATGAGTTTGTTGAACTCATAAATACAGGAGCATGCAAAATTACTGTCTTACCCCAATGAAATAAAAAAAAATCACATCCATATATGTGGATGCATCTAGACATATGCTTTCATTGGCCCCTAAGTTGGTGTAAGGGCCACGCAATCAGACGGCGATCTCTTGCCCCATTGCATTAATAGACAAAACTGTTTCTGCTTAGGCAAGCAAATCCAAGCAGTATCTTAGACTGGGCAGGATACAATCTTTGACTGTCTTCCAGTCTTTTGAACAAAATTTGGCTATAGCTATTATATGCATTGCATTCCCTTTACTTGTCTTAGAAGGACAAGAACCCTTGTCACAGCTGACAACACTTAAACTGAAATTAAACCTTCAACAAGAACCTAAACTGCAAATATTACTTGTTGATGGAAAAGGTTCTTTATCCGAAGATGAGGTAGTGAATTAGAATGAGTTGGATAGGCATGGAAGGTTATTTATGTAATTATAAGGAGATGTGAGTGTCCCCCCCCCCCCCAAACTATTTCAAAAATCGGATTTGGATCGTAATTGGTTGTGATCAATCTTGATTCTAGATATTCTAGTCAGATCGATTTTAGGGTTTTTGGGACTGGATCGTTGGATTTTTCAGATATGAGAGACTGATTGTAGGGTTTCGGGATCGATTTTGACTGATTCAATTGCATACAGATCATAATCAAGACGGACCAATTCCAAGTTTAAAATCCTTGTTCCCCCAATTGAAACCGGAATTGCAAGAAAATCATAGTTAGGTAGTTTGTATCTATTAAACATTGACTGATCGGTTGCCTTCCAAATCCCAAGTCCATTAAGTGACAAATAAGCCAAGTATCCTTTACAAGCAAAAAAGAAGATGAGCCTCCTTTGCTATTCAAGTCAGAAAGGTATATTCCAGATTTCCGGAAAGCTAATGATAATGGGGCCCTGCGTGTGAGTTTGGGTCTTCAATGGTGTGCTCACAGTTATAACCACTTAGGTGTAAATCGATATGCACCCACCCTTCCATCTCCCTGTAAAATTGTACAAAAAGTCACCCTTCATAATCCCTAACAACTCCCTTTATTTGTGATTGAAATTAAAAGAAAAGTGAAAGTGAAAGTGAATGAAAGGTATTAAAATCCTCTGCAGTAGAAGGGTGGCGGTCACATCCGGTGGCACAACAGAGGCCATGTGTGCCACTTGACCTCTTCTGTGCTGTCGGATGTGCACTGCCGCCGATACCGCAGAGGATCCTGGTCCGAATGAAAGTTCTCTTATTCTTGGTGTAACTATTTTAATTTTGGGAAGGGGAATGTTAAGGGTATAGAATCAAGTTGAAATCGAATCGAATCGTTTACATTGGAATAGTGAAACCGTTTAATAAATGATTCAGTTCTGGTCTAAAAAAAGAGACTGTTTGATAAACAGTTGGAATTCGGTTTTAACCATTTTTGCTCTTTAAACCGATTAAGTTTTGATTAATATATTAAAGGCCAAAGATTTTATACATTGCCGTGCAAGCATGCATGATTGTGTCCCCTCTCACATGGAGTTGGAAAAGTTATAAACCCTCCATCGCTAGCTCAGTTGGTTGGAGGCATTGCAAGTTGAGTGCAATCCCCCTAGGAGGTCAAGGGATCGACTCTCCTGAATTGCATATTGTGCCAAAAAGGCACCCATCTCTCCCCTCCCCCCCCTCCCCCCTTTAGGAGTAGATTGTGGGCTTGTCTTAACTTCCCCCTTAGCTTGTAGTTGGCCTTTGGGCCCTTGAGTAGGATAGACCAGAAAAAAAAAAATTAAAGCCTTGAAATTCCCACCACTCACATGCACGACTTATACAGCCGCGTATGAAAACTGTCCCCTATATTAAATGAGGAAAAAAAGTTCTTTATGGAGGACACAGGGGCCACACCCAGACAATGGGTGGAGGGTGGAGGGGGGTCAAATGACTAATCCACCCCCATGAAAAGTGAAAATCCCACCACCGAGATACCAATGCACACTCTCATTAGCTGTCGCGCGTGTGGCCCCTACGGTCCCCACATAGAACTCTCTCCCATTAAATAAATAAAACTTTCTTGAATCTTCGACATCCACATGACCTCATCCCACATTGATGAAATTGTTTATGCTTTTCTAAAAGAAATCATTCAAAATTCAAAAATATGAAGTATGTTTATATCAAATAATTGTTGGAGAAAGAACACTAGACACAGCCGCGTGCAAAATGACCTGCGTACCTCCTAGAAAGGCGGAAAAGACTAGGGCTGTGCCGGTCATTTCACGAGCGGCTGTGTTTGGGCGCATACATACGCCATGCTGACCCCGAAAACAACCATCTTTTTTTAAACCCATTTTAAAAGAACTCGAAAAAAAATTCAAAAAGTGAAAAAGGAATTTTTTTAGTTCTAAAAAATTTAAAAGAAAAAAAATTAGATCGAGAGTAAATTTACATTAAATAATTGTTTATGAATTTTTTTTTTTGTGAGAGTGGGTTTTTGGGTGCGCAATTTTCTATGGAATTGTTTAGGAACTGTATATTCATTTAATAAATTGTTCGGTTTTGATTTAATATATGAAATCATTTAATAGATGGTTCAATTTTGGTTTCTACATTTGACACCATGAACCAAACTGAATTGCACCGTTTAACACCCTTAGGGATAGTTGCATGCTACATGGCCCCTGCACCAACGTGAGGCCAATCAAAGTGCGTGTAGGGCATAAAATAAAGATGGGATTTTTCATTTCACGGGGGCGGGATGGCCATTTCACCCAGCCTTTGTCTGGGCACATGCACCCCGTGACCTGGCAGACTTTTTTTTCTCTTTTATTTAAAAATAAAAAAATAAAAAAATTTAGGGGAAACGTTCTTTGTGAGTGTCAATTGGTCATCTAAACGGAAATTGAATCGTAATTGACCTGCAAAATGGTTTGCAAGATTTTGTGGAAAGAAAAGATACCATTAAAAATTTAGGCGTTCTTATGGAAAACATGCATCAATGCATTTGCAGGCCATTCAAATTTTGTGCAATGTAATGTTGTTAACTTTGATCTTTACCCATATTATGGATTGGCAAGCAGATTTGCCTTTTGTGTTACCATATGGTCTGCCTTTTAGTCCAGCCGGTGCTTTTCTATGAATTAATGGGGAAAATTTCGAGTCTAACTAGTAAAGAGAAGCAATAGTTTTTCTTTTTTGTGTTTTTTATGCATTCCATGCAATTGTGGTATGGGAGATTTAGAAAAGACAATCCCATCTAGGGGCTAGGGCTGCAACAAGGTTTAGTTGGGCCCGACTTTTTAAAACCCCAATCCAATCCTGAGTCTCTTTAGTTGGCCCAAGTCTAGTCGGACCCTGACTTAGGGCCTAGAAAATCCAACCCTGACCCGCCCTCAGGATTGGGTCGGGCTGATATGATTGGCCCTGATCATGGAGTGGGGGAAGAGAGAGATGCATGGACCGGATTGAATTGGGCTGGGTCAGGGAAAAAATTATCAATTTTACATAAAATAACACTATAGTAAAATATATTATCACTTATTATCTTCATGTATAATATATTATATAACAAAATATGTATGACATTTAAAATTTATAATATATAATATCAATATATGTTTTACTATATAACTTAAAATTAGGGTCAGGCTGGGCCAGGTTGGGCTGGGCTCAGCCCGAGGCCTCAACCCTAACCCGACCTGATCCTGACTCAGGGCCAGAAATTTCCAGACCTAACCCGCCCACAAGGCCATGTATCTCAGCTCAGGTCTTTTTCGGGCTTAGGGCGGGCCAAGACGAGTTTGGGCCGACATGACCAAACTTGCACCCATAATCCCATCTTTCACAACATGGATCTCCCTAATAAATAGGAATGTGAAGATGATTCTTTCTCTCATTTCAACATCTTTGAGTGCTTTAGCTAAGAAAATCTTGAAAAAAATTCTGTTGTGATCCTACTCAAGGAAGCTATCTAATTTTCATCGATGCTACATTCCCAACGAAATAGAAACCAATGGGCTTCAAATGACCAGCAATAGCTGATTTTGGTTGTGATGGATCATCTCTTCACCTCTTCTCGATATCAGCTATTGTGGTTGCTCTAGCAATTAGACTTGGACTAAGAATTTGTCGGGATGTCCACAGATAAGGCAAAAGATAGTCCCACATTACAGTCAGAGCGTAAAAATTCTCATTTGGCAAAGGATAATCCGGTTTGAGACATCAACACCGATGTAGAGTGTGAGACGGGATCTCAGGTTCCACATTTGCCTTTCGCATAGAGGGAGGAGATTGTTAGGTTGTCCGCCCATAAGGCAAAAGATGAATAAGTATGAATAGGTAATTTGGGCCCTTGTCCTTAACGCAGCATTAGATTCCAACTCATTCTTTCGAAAGCAAGCTATTATTCCAACCCGGTTCGAAATTTGGACCAACTCGGGAAATTTTGGTCTCGGAGCAGTAATTTCGTGTACACACAAAACCCGTGCTACACGCCAAAAATTTTGAATTCAGATGCCGCCAAAAAGCGCTATAGAGCCACGCCCGCAAGGACACCACACCACTGCACAGCTACATTTGAGCCTCCCTTTCTCAGAAACCTAGAGTTGCCTTCCCCCATTGGATTATCTAAATTTCTGTTTTAGCTTTCAACCTTGAACATGGCCTCTCTCAAGTCTTCCTCTCGGTATTCCTCATTGGATTCTCGATCTTCGGCTTCTTCTCCATCCTCATCTTCCGAGTTCAAAAAACCTGGCAAGAATCCCTCTTCTCTCAAGCGCCTGACCGGAAGGTCGCCTGATCCTATCTCGACTGCAGAGAATTCGTCTCGTGTGCTTGCCAAAACTAAATCTTCTGATATAGCTTCGACTAAGATCAAGAACGAACAGAATTTGAGTTCTTTGGTGAAGAAATTCATGGAGAAGAGATCAAAAATGAAGGCGGGAGCGGATCACAAAACGCTCGTTATACCTGCCGACTTTATAGCTGAGGATCTGAAGAAGACGGCAGCGAAAGGGTCAAAGTTTTCAGCTTTCCCCAAGAAATTGTTTCAAAAGGGTTCTTCTCCCGCAACGAGTCGAACTGAGACTAAGGCATTGACGGAGGTGAAGGCGAACACAAGGACGTTGGCGATGGTGCTTAGGAGTGAGAGAGAGCTCTTGAATCAGAACAAAGAGCACGAAACAGAAATCGGGGAGCTCAAGATGATGGTTGAGGAGAAAAATAGAGAGGTAATACTCCTTGTCCATACATTCGTCTATTCTCGTTGTCGACTGTTGTTATCCTCAGTAATCGATTTTAATTTATTTTATTGGTGTAAGAAATCGATCCATTTATTTGTCGAGTTGTGTATTTAGACTTTTCAATGCTTCATTCAATTGAATTATTTCACAGACCTATCAAATGCATTCTTCAATTATGCAACGAACGTTTTCAAATTTTGAATATCATTTTCAGTGATTCATTTTTTTCTCGTTTTGCTGAGCTATTTCTTGTTCTTTACCTGCAAAGGAAGATATCATCGTAAGAACATCAACTGCCACTTTTGACTGTTTATTTTTTCTCCATGCATTTTTCTCTGACATACTGGTTTCCCTAAAAAGTTTCATCTGCTATACATTTTATTGCTTAGAATTGCAAAGTATTCTTCTATTGAACTTTAACTAATGTGGTAGTGTTAAAGGATGCTCATAACAGAGTTCTTGTAATTATATTCTTTTAAAAATTCTTGATTACCATTTCCGTCAGATGCAATGCCAGTTGCCAACTACCCATGCACATAAAGCATTATTTAAATCTAGTCTTTTAAAATTACAAACTTTGTTTTTAAAATAAGATGCAACCAAGAAACTATAAATTAAGGTGAAAGTACACGCCTAGACATCCATTTCTGAGGTTCTGACATACAGCAACCGATACAGAACAGGTAAGATGAGGAAAACTTGTACTAACTGATGTGTAACTTGGAATCCCTTGGGTCAAATAACCTGAAATTCAATTCCCGTCCTCCAAGTGTTTAGTAGTAGCAAGTAAGCTAGTAAAGATTGATTTCTTGTTATAAGGGGTGTGATTGTTGGTCTTCTCAGATTTCAGAAAACAGCAATATGTGAATAACAGTGATGTACTAGGAGCCTCAAACTGGAATTATAGTCCCAGGTCTACATCAGAGTAGACCAGATTAGACTTAATGACAGAAAGAGATGAGAAGCAAAACTCGGAATCAGATGATCCTAACAGAAACAGAGCAGATTTTGAAACAAAAGGAAAGCATTGGATATGGAGCTTAGGACCATAAATTTTGACCTGTGTTGTAGCTCATTGATAAGGATTATTAAGAACAGAAAGGTAGAAGAAACAAAAGGAGAAACTTGCAGGAATCCACCCAATTCCTTTGAGAGATCCACTGCTGAAGGTAGAAGAAACCAAACAACAATTCTTATTCATCAGGAATCATATGCCTCAACAGCTTCAAGCATCCTCTATTTATAGAATGTGGTTTCAACCCACTACTTGAGTTACAGCCAATAACATTATAAATTTAGAAACAGAAACTACAAGCAAACTTAGAAAAATAGAAAATAGGAACCTTATAGTAACAAAATAGAAACTATGCTAAAGACTCAAAATAGAAACTAGGCTAGAGACTCAAAAAAGAAACTAGGGAAAAAAAAAGAAGGAAAGAAGATTATTGGCTGCTGGCTCTGGCTGTTGGAATCAGAGAATTGCTTCTAGAAGTAACCCCACAACTAGCCCTTATTCTTTCTCTGTCTAGCTTCTGCATCAGGAACTTAAACCATCCATCAGCTAAAACTACAGCACTATATAAATTATGAATTATAATTGAACTTAACCTTAAACTATCCATTAGTTGAAACTAAGCACTATTTTAAAACGCAAATAACCCAATCCTGAATAGCTCATCCAACTCATAAGTCCTTTCTCTCTTCTACCTCTTCTCCTCCACCATCTTTGTTCATCAAATCACCAATGTACAAACACTCAATTCCCCACCTCTGTCTGAGCCTTCTCTCCTCCATCATTTTCTGCTATGTTGCCACAATTTGGTCTCTCTCTCTCTCTCTCTCTGTCTGTCTCCTCCTTGTGAACGAACCACCATCCAAAAGTGTTTTACTTGCCACAATTCGAGTTCTCTGTCTCCTCTTCTCCTTCACTCCTTTCTCATTTTGTGTTCTGTACTCTTAATGCCATCATAGACTTAAGTCACTTTTCCAGGATATAACTGTCATTTGGCAAAAAGTCAAGGGGTACTGTCATCCTGATGGCAGTGAAAAAAGCATTAATTACCTGCTTCAATTTTCTTTAGAATATAACACCATTTTGTATTGTTATTATTGTCTTTTGGAATTTGTTCAATATTTGCTATTACTTTTGAGTATTTTTGTGTTATTTGTCAGAGTTGTGACCTGAGGTCCTTGTGCTTTATTTTCATTTCTATACTTCTTCAGGTCGAGAAGTTGAAAGACTTGTGTTTGAAACAAAGGGAAGAAATAAAATCCTTGAAAAGTGCAATTCTGTTCCCAGATATTATGAACTCTCAACTTCATGAGATTTTAGAGAAGCAGGGATCAGAATTTAAACAGGCAAGACAGGTCATTCCAACTCTCCAAAGGCAGGTGACTTCTCTTACAGGCCAGCTCCAGTCCCTTGCTGAGGGTCTTGCTGAGGTATCATCTAACTTCTTTGTGTTTTCTTCACAAGTTAACATACTGGCTGGGAACCTAATGTTCTTACATCAATAAATATTTTGAGACTTCTTCATGTTTATGGTTTGATGTGTTGGTTAGTTATTATTCTCTCGCCATATAATGCATAAGAATTTATATTCATTTGGAATTGCGTTTATGTGTATGGAGTAAGACTTTTTAGGAGTTAATCATAAGTGTTTGTGATTCAGTACTGGCAAGTTGTCACTTGCTAGCATCTGATCTTTTACCCTTTTGAACTCAGACTTCAGTTCAGGGAGAAATTTAAAGGGTTGTACCCAGTGCACAAGGCTCCCGCATTTCGCAGGGCCTGGGAGAGGTAGATTGTAGGCAGCCTTACCCTTCATGGAGAGGTTGATTCCCAATACAGGGAGAAATTTAGCAACTTGAAAATTGGCCTTTTGCTTTTTGAGAACATCAATATCAGCTGTAAGAGGCTGATACTGATTTAGTTCTTCCCACTTGCCTTTTTAATATTTACTAAGAGATTTATCACCTTGTTCCAATTTAAAAATAGTCTTCATAAATTTGGTACACACGAGAAATATTCTGGTCTTGACTAAAACTCTCATGAGCAACATCCCAAACCTCTTTGGCAGTTGGATAGAACATAAAGTTGACACTAATAGATTGTTCCATACTATTCCATAGCCAACACTAAGCAAATAATCATCCTTCATTCAGTCCAGATAAATTTACTAGGACAGGGGGATCAACCAAAATATGAAGTTTCTCCCTTGAACCTATATAAGTCTTCACAGCTCGTTCCCACAGTAAAAAGTTTGATGCATTCAATTTAATAGATGAAATCTGTACTGTATTGGCATCGCTAGGCAGTTTCCCCTCACAATTATTAGCCATCCTAATATTCCAACAAGAAGAAGAAAGTTCAGAAATTAGCCAATGTACTCGCTACAAAGTAAGAGCAAATACCTCGGATACCAATCAAGGTCCATAACTCATACTGCAAACAACAACCAGTCATAATCAACTTCACTGTTACTCAGTTACAGCAGCAAATACTCTTTAGAGATTAATCATAGCATTATCAACAGTTGAATCTCCAATCACAGACACCACCACACTTAGGCACAACACATATCCTTCCCTTCTATTGCTTATTTGATTTAGAAGGGAAGGTTACAATGCACATCACAGTGACATGCCCCACAAACACAGTCAATAACCATTAGGTTGCGGCACTCACAAGAGAGGAACAGGAAGGATAAATAAATTTCTGGTTCAGCAGAGGGGAACAATACGTGAACAATTACGTGCCCTGTATCAGCCCTCGGATACCATGTAGCAGATCTGAACATTGAATAGGGAGGAAACATGAAAAGAAAGAAAGAAAAGAGAACAGAAGTGTGATTCATTAGTAGGGAAAAATTTTCACCACCGATCTGGTCACTAGGTATTTGTTCAATTATAAAACTCTTAAGATGACAAGTATGCCCCTACTTAAGTGAGGGACTCATCCAGGATTTGTCATTTTATAATCCAATACATCTCATATGACATGAGTACATGACCACCTACTTAATTGGGTAATGATTTAGTAGTTCTCACCAATAATAAGGTTTTTAGTGCCCAAGGCAGATGCCATGTGAGTGGGCCATAGTTGTCACGGCGTGTAGGTGACCCAAGGCGTTGGAGAGAGTAAAAAATCAAGGCGATGGCGTCAACATCAAATGTTCATATCTCTCTTTATTTCATGGATAGATAGATAGTTTTAGATTCTAGATTTGAGACAGCTTGTTTTATGCCATGTGATAAAATGTACAGTTTGTTTGTACTGCCAAAGTATGAGAAATGCTTATTCGCATGATTATATATGGTTTTGGACTTCAGATACTTACAAGCAATTCAAGGTGTAATGACATTCATAGATTTTGCAGTTCCAATCTATAAGATAGAGTAGGAAATCACTAGGTTCCATGGAACTGTATGTTTTTAGTTTTAACCTCATGCGAATGTAGTCATCTTCAGGCTTAACTGAGAGTGACCTTAACCTTTTGATGATTAAACTATTCCAGCACTTAAAGATGTTTAAATCGGCGACACCAGATTTGCATTTTTCATTTTCTCCTTTTTCTTTGAAGTTATGAGAGTGAACTATTTTTAATGTATAAAAGTTAATATCTGCTTCATTTATCAAAGATGTGCTACATGGACAGGTTAAAGCAGATAAATATGCACTTCAAGCATGTTTTGAGCCACATGGCAACTCTCCAAAAACTCCCGCATACGATCAAGAGGCTGCTAATTCTTTGGTAAGTGTTCTCTTACTAAAGTAGGAAAACTAATATCATTACATATCTGTTTATTAGCACATGGTTGCTAAAGCAGGCTGTGTAGAAATAGAATAATAGTGATCTCCACAGTAGCAAAATCAAAGCTGGCTATTTACCCATAAGATTCTTGACTAATGGATGAGAATAGTTAACTGGGTCTGCAATTATGAACTTGACAGATAAAGATGCTGAGGCGTGCCAAATGTATTTCCCTTGTAGTCTAAAAGTCGAATGTACCTCCCTCTTTGTCTGTCTTGCTCGGTGTAGACGGTTACTGGAAATTACCATCCAGGATTTGACAGCCAAACATAGTCTGATTAGCATCTTGCAAAATCAGCTCAAGAGCTTGTCTGATAGGTTGACCCAACTCACAAGAAGGAAATAATAAAAATGGAGTACAGAAAAAAGAAAGAAAGCAAGAAACCCAAATACCATAGAAGATATGTACACCTCTGATCTAGAAGGGAATTTCCAGGTCCCAAGTCCCAATAACTAGAAACCATAGGAATCATAGATTATGAACCATCTCAGGTATGATGCATGCAATGCTACATAAAAAGCTAGAAAATAGTAAAAGAACGCTAAAAAATTAAGTACACGAGCAGTAAAGGCTCAAGAGATTTAATATACAATTTTGAAACTTTAAAAATAAACATACAAAACAACAACTCAGCCTCATCTCAACTAAATTGGGTTGGCTACATGGATCCTTACCCTCCAATCAGCTCTATTTGAGGTCGTACTTGATACAAGGCCTAAGCTATGCATGTCTTTCCTCATCACTTCTCCCAGAGTCATTCTAGGTCTGTCCCTGGCTCTTTTAGTTCATTCAATCTGAATCAAGTCACTCCCCTGTACTTGAGAATCTAAAGGCCTCTGTTGAATATGGCCATGCCACCTCAAATGATTTTCTCATAGTTTGTCATGTATCGGAGCTACTTCCAAATCAGCTCTAATTTGATCATGCCTTACTTCATCTTTCCTAGTTTTTCCACACATCCATCTCAACATTCTCAACTCAGCTATGCTGAGTTTATCTATATGATGCTTTTTAGCTGTCCAACATTTTGCATCATACATCATAGCCGGTCGTAAGATTGTCCTATGCAAAATTCTTTTGTTTTAAAGAAATACGTCGATCACATGTTACTTTTGATGCGTCTCTCCACTTCATCCATCCTATTTTAGTTCTCTGTGAAACATCATTCTCTATATCACCTTCTTTGTTTATGATTGAACCCAAATACCTAAAATAATCACTTTATGGAATCTCCCTCCCATGAATTTTCACCATCTCATTATCCTTCTTTGTGTAAATAAAGTTATACACCATTGCTCCATTTTCGTTCTACTTGTCTTAAAACCTTTTGATTCTAAGGTTGATCTCAATAACTTCAACTTGGCATCAATCCGTACTTTTGTTTCATCCACTAAAACAATATCATCAGCAAAAAGTATACACCAAGTAAATAAATAGCTTCTCTCATAATTTAATATGACTCATTAGTTTATGCCTCTAGAGTTAATGCGGCTCTAAATATCACCCTTATTTTTATAAATCGTAACCACCATGCTTCTCCTCCATTCATTTGACATTTTCCTTGTGCTTAATTTTATTAAACAGCTTGGTTAGCAAAGATTAAAATACAAATTCCTAAGCTCTTCCACACTTCTATTGGGACCCTATCTGGACCTGGTGCTTTGCCTACTTTCATCCTCCTTAAAGATTCTTTTGCTTCAAGCACCTTAATTTTTTGTATACATCTACGACATGTGGTATCTTGATGGGTAATGCAGCCTTCTGGGACATTATTATTCAACTTGTCTTCATTTAGTAAGTTGCATAGTTGTCACGGTGTCATGGCAATCCAAGTCGGTGGAGGGGTGTCTGATCGATATATCGACACGTCACCCGCCATGGCGATTATGTCAACCATGGCAGAATTGTAATTAAATCTAAAATTGAATGGCAAAGTTGAATGACAAACTAGTAGATAAATCAAGATTTATAAGAGCAATGGCAGAATTGTAATTAAATCCAAAGTTGACTGGCAAACTAGTAGATAAATCAAGATTTATAAGTGCAATGGCAGAATTGTAATTAATCTGAAGTTGTAAAGGAGTGGCAAAACTGTAATTTAATGGAGTTAAAGAGAAAACTGAATGGGTTAAACAGAATAGCAATAGAGAATATAAGGGGTTTTATATAAATAATATAAGTTGTCCTTACTTGCAATTTTAAAGACTTAATGTCTTCTTCAACCTTGCAATAACACGATAGAAAGAGAGGCAGAGAGGCCGTGAACTGGAGTAGTTCCAGTAGAGGAAACTCCTTATGAAGACGATTCTCCCTGCAATTTCTGAAACAAAATTGCAGCACCAAGGTCTGTCGATCCCAACGAGAAATAGCCCCAAAATTCTACTAGCAACCGAATGGTGGGATCTGAAATCAGATCTGGCGGATGTCTTAGTTGCAGGTTACTAAACCAAGGCTAAAATAGGAGATTTAGGGAAGCAGGGAGTGGGTCTAAGGTTGGGGAAGAAACAAAAAATTAAAGAAGAAATCGAAGAGGGAAAGAGAGGCAGGAAGAAGAAATTACCATCCTCTTTCAACCAATTTATCAGTAAAAATATTTTAAGACATCTCCTTTTAAGCTCCACTATCTTATCCTAGGGCAAATAAAGCTCACCTTTCTTATGATTCAGCGTAATGAGGCACATATCCTTGACCACTAATCTATGTTGTGTGGATAGGCTCTCCCCCAGTATAACTTTACAATCCTTACATGACAACCTATCAGACCTTTTATTAAAAAGAAATCTATTTGGCTACTATGACGCCCACTTTTAAAATAAACATATACCAACTATAAATTATCAAACGAAGATTAATTGCATGATAGTGAAACAGTGTTACACATAAATTAATGATAGAAAATTTAAGAAATTTAACATTGCAAATCTAATAGGTCGAGTTCTAAAAGTTGATGCTTGTACTGTGATCTGAGAAGCCACCAACCCAACTTGTGCCATGTTTGAAACACAATAAGGGGGGTTTCCATAATACGTTATAAGTGGTAATCTTAAGGAGTACATCTTTAGGTAAAAATTTGTCTTGACATACAAATGGCAATTTCTGTTCTAACCATCCAAAGGATGTCATGGATTGGACGGATAGGATCATCTGAATTGACCAAATCTTTCTGAATGTCCCCATCTTTCTGGTAGCGAGAAGTACTCAAATGGTAGTACAAATCCTGAATGTTCACCAATCATTAGTATACTGCATTAGTTGGGAGGATGACTTCTTCTCTTTCTGGTGTGAGTAGCATGATTTTGTTTTCATTTTCTCACAAGACTTAAGGTTTGTGCCCTTGAAGGTGGGTGAAGGGTCCTAGGAGGTCAAGGGATTGGATTTCCCCACCCCCCCCCCCCAAAAAAATAAAGTCGTCTTCCTTCTTCTCTTACTGCCTCCTCCCTCTTCTTGTAACACATACCCTCTGGTGAAATGTAGTGTAGGACCGATTTACATACAGGGGAAAAAAATTGAAAATTTTATTTTATAGATCTAATTGCTTTATGTCCTACCCAAGGTGCTGAGGTACCTTATAATTTTTTTATGATTATTCAGGAATTCAGTTCAGGGGATCCAGTAACTCCTGGTAGTCCGGATGATATGTTTCTCAAGGATTTGAATCCTTGTTTGACACCTTATTATGCCATGACAAAATCTAAGGTAACACACATCAACAATTTGCCGACTTCTAACCTTCTTTCAGTCTCCAAAATTTGTTACTCAAGTTTCTAGTTAATTTTTTTAGTCTTCTATTACCCTTTATAAATATGGAACTGAAACGATTTCTTTAGGAGTTTGAGATGATGGGTTATGATTCTCCAAATGAGGAACCGTTAGAAGCGTGGAATGATGACTACTTAGTTTCTCTTTCTCATGGGGGGAAACTGTCCAAGAGCTCTGAGTATTGCACAAGACCAAGTTTGGGGAATGCAGCTGCTCATGTTGCTCGCAGATCAGATGAGAATAAATGTGTTAATGGAAAGGTTATCTATCAAAAGCTTTTCTAAATGTGTAAGTTGCTATTGTCTCAAGTTTCACTCCAATTACCATTTCTTCTTCCTTTTTCTCCGCTTAGTTTGTTTATTTGGTTCTGTAGTGGTAATCTGTAATTCCATAGTTGAAAAGTACATTGGGAAAAATAATTTAAAGATCCTTCATTTCTGTGTAAATGAAAATAGATGTTTAATGTTGTATGATATGAATGGGATAAAGGTATTTGAATGAGCTCAACTATGTGCTGCCCGGTTAGGTAGCGCGGAGCCAGGGATCAGGTCAATTTGCTGTGGGATGTCCCTAGTAGGAACTAATCCATCTTCCTTTGGCTTAATGTCTTCAAACTCCTTCCAAGTTCTCCGATTCATCTAGGAACCAGTGTTGGGGGTATGCCATCTTTTGCCACCAACACATAGAATTGTCCTGTCCCTCAGCCTTCGAGTGGATGAAATACACATTTGTCACTTCTATTTCTCTTTTGGATGAGCAAAAGGAAATTCCTGTTCAGAATGCTTCAGGGTTACCTCACCAAAAGCATCCTAATGGAGTAATTGTTATAATCTACTCTTTGACTTTGTTCTGATTGGTTGAGACTCAGAATCGATCGATGAAAAATAGTTATCAGAAAGGTTGCTTAAGATCATCTGATTATGTGTTGTTGCTTGGTTGGGGCCTTAGATTTCTTGTGTTCCTATTTGTGCATTTGCTACATGGAAGCTATAGCTCTTGATATGAAATAAAGTAGGACCAACTGTGTAAATTGGGCCAAATGAGTTCATACTGTTTTTACGTTTGAAGTTTTGGGTTATCCATGTATTCACTGAAGATTCAGTTCAAATCTTATATTTTCTTCCCATGTGTATTCTTTTTGAACCAAACATCATGTAAATTCCTTAGGTGAGTTTTCGTAAAGTTATTCTATGTACACCACAAAGGGTTAACACAAGGTTAAAGGTTAACGAATTTACACTACATTCCAGAAAATATCAATTTCTGTGTGTTGCGAACATGTAGTTTTGTCAATGCAGTTGTCGCATACTTATATCATTTTATTTATATTCTGACCATCCAAACTTCTCGTGAGTTGTGGTTAACAACATGTCAAAAGAGAGTGTCCCAAAGCACATGGCTCCTGCTACTTCAGGGTCTGGGAGCAGCAAATGTACGCAACTTAACTGTTGTTCCAAGACTCGCCGACTTAACCATGGTTAACAACATGTCATTGACCATAAATGGACCTTCAATTAAAGAAGGATTTTACTGTGTGATCTTTGTCTATGCTTTCCTGGAAACCAGCGCCTTGGAAGCTAGAATAGACTGTTGCTTCAGTCATTGGATTTTTCTCAGAACAAACTCTACAGATAAACAAGTTGGCCATTTCTTTCAACCTCAATTTGATGTGGAACCAACTCATACAGTATGTTAACATTATGAGGTTGACAATTAATACTCGTTCTTGCATATACCTATGGGGGGGGGGGGGTAGTAGGAATATATTGGTCACTGTTGTATAAGATATGCAGCTTAAGTGCAGCACTGCTATGCTCTTGGAGCATTGAACAATGTCAGTCTTCAGACTTTACAGTCTGCAGTTAAAGGAATTTGATTGACATTTCGTGCTGAAAGTTTATTGAGGTAATAGTAAGATTGGTTGTTAGAACTTGGACATATCCTATTTTGGGGTAATCTTGGATGCTATAGTATTACTATAATGCAGTGGGATTCACTTATAGGAAATTTATGAAGGGAAGGCACCAAAGAAGAAGAGCAATTGTTCAGAATCCTCCAGGCATCTAACAAATATTTCATCTTCTAGAGTTAGGGACATCCATGTAGGATGTTTGCTTCAATTTGCTAGTTTCAGTATAGGACACAGAATATTACAGTGATCAATCTGTTTTGGATGATATAGGTGGCCTAATGAGTTACAAGGTACCAAGTAAGGGATAACTAGCACAGAAACAAGGAACAGGATCATCTCTAGTTGTGCATACAAAATTGATGCAACTTCTGAACCATAGGAGACCATTTATTACCTCCCCTCCCCTCCAACCAAACAATCCACACGTACATAGAACTCCATGGTTTATTTAGGTCTGAATAAACTATTGTGTTGGTCTTTTTTTTGGAACTTGAATATCTTTAGCTGTGATGTGATTGAAAATGGGTTTAGATAACTAGTTTGAAAAGCCTTATTTTTGAATTAATGATCACTTTTAAAGCCACTTGATATGAGGCATGGGATGAGGGTGACATCTCTCAGGCAAAGAAATACTTCTTCTGGTGATCTACATTCTTTGACCAGAGATTTGTGTAGTCATCAATTAGATTCTATATAACCAATTTACCATATACTTGGTCTCAGAGTACCGAAATAATCTTGTCCCTCTGGTTGTGATTCATAATCAGGTAGCAGAAATCAATGGTTCATCTCTGTGAGGTCTTGAGATGAACGATAGATCCTACCCTAATGTTCTTTAGACAGATTTTATGGTTCTGCCTATGCGGGGTCCTAAGAGGTGAATTTGGAGTTGGTTTTAACCCTTGACAAGTTGACATGTTGCGTAAAGTGGCCGCCCTCAAGACTCGAGCCCGACCATTTGCCTTTTCAAACGGAAGTCACCAATAATGTTTGAAACTTTGAATCATTCCACAATGATGGTTTAGCCGATAGAAAATTTCCAATTTTCAGACTCTAGCTTCGTTCTCCAACCTTCTTGTTGATGTGAACACTTGGGCCTTGTGACTCGACGTTGTCGGATCACTAAGGTTGACTTTCGTCCATGGGTCGATATCGTAATCAAATTCTCTTCTATCTTTTTAGTTGAGGGCCAATCTTTTGTTTGGCTTGAGGAAACCTTTGCACATCTCCATTACCTTTTGGGAGGCGTATGTCCTATAAAAATTGTCTACTTGAGACTGACCCTTGACCCATAAGTCCTAAACACAAGATTAGAATCGGGCTATCTGGAAGGAGGCCTTCTTCACCCTCCACCTAAGTTGTAGAAAAGGCCCAAAGCCAATCCCAAGGAACAATAAACTTCATAGGGTCTTTCTATCTAGATGTAGGTAGTTTGCATCTTCACATACATGTCTATTTCACAGAGCCTCCCTCTAGATGATGCCTAGATTGTTACGCCTTTTGAGTGGGTTAGAACTTACTTGACAAGGAATTTCGCCACCTTACTGCCGTTATAATTATATTTTGCATTGACCAGGGCTTCAGTTGTTGGCTTTCTTGTCAACAAGCCACCAACTTCGATGATCTTCCAACACTAAGCAAGCGTCAGTCCTATACATGGTAGTACAATTCATTGGAAACGTGTTTTTGGTAAATAATCCCCGTGCTTGGTCACTGTAAGCCCCTTTGTGAGGAGGCACCCCTTCTCTTGAGGTTATAGGGCTATTTTGTCGAGTACTTTAGAGAGAGTTGTCTCTTGCCCCTAGATATTCTCTACCTACCCACCTGTGTTGGTTTCAGGTACATTTATCATTTTGTTATTGGTTGTTCGAGCTTTTCCTAGGAGTATAGCATGGGTTGCTTCAGTGTCGTAGCACATGGTACTTGGAGTTTGGCTCGAGGCATTTTCTCTATCCCTTCTTCCCTTGAAAAAAGCAATGTCACCTTGCGTTGTTGAACTGATAACCATCTTTCAGATAATCTAATCTCTTCTATTCTTCAGAAACAAATATTAGGGGTGTCAAAAAAACCCGGCGAACCTGAGCCCGCCCAAACCCACCTTGAGCCCAGACAGGGTGGGCCGGGCCTGGGGATATGCAAGGGTTGGGCTGGGTTTGGTATTTGCTTGGCCCTGATAGGGTCGGACTGGGCCTATGTTGAGGCCTTGACCCTAACAGGGCCAGCCCGACCCTGTATTATGTAATATATATTGGGTAAAGTACACGTACCTCCCTAGAATGCATCCAATATTGCTCGTACCCCCCTAAGCGGCTCAATATTTCACGTACCACCCCTCAATATTCCACGTACCACTCCTGCTTTACACCCCAAATGCCATTTAAATCCATACTAGGTATTAAATGTTATAAAATGACCAAACTACCCTTTCTTCTATCTTTTCTAAAATTTGAAAAGACCAAATTGCCTTGACCTATTTGCTAAAATTTGAAAAGACTAAAATGCCCTCATCTTCCCCAAATCATCTTCTTTTACATACCCACCACCACCACCACCCCCACCCCCACCCCCCACCATTAACACCATCACCATCCCACCGTGAAGCCCCACCTCATGGTCTCTCCTCCCCTCCTCTACTTCCTCCATCATTCTCTCTTCCCTCCACTCTCTCTCTCTCTCTCTCTCTCTCTGCAACTGATTGAAGGCGACGAACAAGTGAAGAAAAATTCTGGTTTGTATCTGATAATCATCCGGTGATGGAAGATGGGTCAGGCCTTCTGTTAGATGAAAGTTGGTGTTGCTGAAGATCAATTAATTCGAGTTCTTTGTGTCGAAGGAGAAGAACCATTTTCTCATTTTCAACCAAACCCAGATTTCCTTAAGCTCACTGTTCCACATTTTAAGGTAAAATAAACTCAGAGAGCTTTATTTAAGTGACAAAGATGAGAATACTTGTTGTTTATTGCTTGTAATTTGGTGTTGCAGGGCAATCCTGAAATGGGATTGTTTCAGGCTCGTTGGTCCTTTGCAAACAAAATGAAAACCTGTTGACTCGCCTTCAAAACATTAATCTTTGTTTCCACTTTGAAGTAGAGCAGCAGGTTAATGGGGTTTTCCTAAATTTCATTGGCTTTAATGGGACTGCTAAGGTGTGGAGAATCAAAGCCCTTGAGGATTTGGGGGTTGGCTAGAAAGGACAACTGTAGAGGATATGGATATAGCTTTTCGTGCTCATCTCAATGGTTGGAAGTTTATCTTTCTTAATGATGTCAAGGTAATTAATTCGAGTTCTTCATCATCACCTACCTCTTCCCGATTCTTCCCTATCCACCTTCAATCCCTGTGTGTCAGCCCCACCTCTGGAATTAGCGAGAACGCCATTATTTTCAGAGGAATGGAGGCAACGCTGATGCGGTGAATGGTGGGTAGAGTCCACGGAAACCTCGGCGGACTGATGGCCAGCAGCGGCGGCGGCGCCAGCGCAGCTATTGTGGTAAGCGCACATCTCCCTGAAAAAGAGGTGCTTTGAATTGAGTAACTTCCTCAACTCCTCCTTCATCTTGAGGGAGAGATTTTCCATTGTGTCTAGTAAGCTTTGGTTCTCCACAACCTTACAAGCCGTTCTCTTTCCGAGATTTTCCATTGGGCCTTAGAATCATTAGAGAGGACTCAAGATTCTCGCACGGAAAAGGATAAGAGACAATAGGAAAATTAGGGTACGATGGAAATGGGAGGTGGGCGCGACCGCTGAGACTTGAGATGAGACAGTGCGCGAGAAATTTCTCTCTCTGAGTGATTCAGCCATCAATGGAGCTTAGCAATTATTTATTTCACTTTTCATTTTCGTCGCCTTCGATCAGTTGCAGAGAGAGAGAGAGAGATTGGAGGGAAGAGAGAATGATGGAGGAAGTGAGGGGTGAACAGAGAGAGAGGTGGTGGTACCTGCATATCCGTTCTCAAGCAGTGGTGGTGGTGGGTGACGGTGGTAGTGGTGGTAAAAGAAGATGATGATTTGGGGAAGATGAGGGAAATTTTAACAAATATGTCAGGGTAATTAGGTCTTTTTAAATTTTAGAAAAGATAGAAAAAAAGGTAGTTTGATCATTTTATAGCATTTAATACCTGGTGTGGACTTAAATAGCATTTGGGGTGTAAAACAGGGGTGGTACGTGAAATATTAAGCCGCTTAGGAGGGTACAGAAATATTGGGTGCCTTCTATGGGATACGTGTACTTTACCCATATATATTTATAAAGTATATAGGGAATATGTTTTGCAGCAACGGTCAAGGTTGCTTTATTGATAACAACTTCTTTATCAAAGATTTCACTTTTTATAGTTTGGGTTTTGTTTTTTTTAAGAAAGTGATTGGGCTTTGTTAGTATCAAAACTCAATGGGTCAAGATATTCAGGGTCAATCAGGGTTAGCTTGGGTCCTGACTCACCCTGCGCTTGTTGTCCATTGACTATGCCTTTGTTAGCCTGATCTTTGGTCCTGACTCACCCTTCGTGGAACCTTGCAGATGGAATATATATAACCTCAATGGTGAAACAAAGTTTTCAAAATAATTTGAGAGTGATTTATCATTATGTCATTATCAAAATATATCAGTTTTGTAAATTTTTTGAATACATATGTGAAATGATGATAGGATTTACCGTTATAGAAAAAAAAAAGAATCATATAAAGGGCAAAAAAAATAAAATCACAAATTATTTTACATTTGAAGGAGTGTCAAAAGAAATGCCCATTAAGTTTTAGGTTAAAGATACATAGTACTATTTTCCTCTCAACAAGGTTCATTATCATTTTTTCTCTCCTATTCTAACCATGTTGGACCCGAGGTAGATAATACCATTCTATATACTGCACAGTTTGAAAAATCAGAAAAATCCATTGGTCGAATTGGCCGATTTGGTTCGAAATCAGCCATGACCTACCCTGATTCTAGGTGTTATGGAGTGGTCAATTCTAGGGTTTCCGAAATCTGTGGGTTTTCAGATAAGAGGGACCGATTCTGATCCAGATTTGATCATCGAACTCGGCATGAACTGATTTGACCCTAATTCCAGGTTTAAAATCTTTGCCAGCCAGACTGCAGTTGGTGTGAAGTGTAGATCCCCCCGCACTCTGGTGTTGTTGGGTTGAGTCCGGATCTTCTCCTGGGCCAGGTGAGCAATTACTCTCCTGAAGTGAACGTTGTAAGAAAATAATTCAGCAGTGGCGTTTGGCTCTATGCAATCACCTTCTTTTCCTCTACTTGGGTTTAAACCTTTTGAATGTACCTATACAACAATGAAAGACAACAAAATTTACCCCTCTCCCCCCTTCAATGCCTCTACTTGGTTCAATCAACCCTTTTGATCTCTCTCTCTCTCTCTCTCTCCTTCAATGCCTCTACTTGGTTTATCCCTTTTGATAGTACCTATCAAGGTTTGTAATCTCGGTATCGAATCGTGTCGGATCGGGATCATTCAAATTTGGGCAAATAAGACACTTTTACCTCTAATCAATTTTTTAAAAATCTTTTTACCCTTGTCTGTACTGGTGGATTGGATTGGTATCAGGATCGATCTTGATCGATACCGACCTAGTCCAGCCAAAATCGACCGATCCTATTCGAGATTACGAATAACAATGAAAGACAACAAAAGTTACCCGTCTCTCTCCTCTTCAATGCCTCTAATTGGGTTTATCCCTTTTGAAAGTACCTATACTACAATGAAAGAACAAAATATACCATTTTCACCCTCTGTCTCCCCCCTCTTCAATGCCTTCACTTGGGTTTATACCTTTTGAAAGTACCAATATAACAATGAAAGTAACCGAAAATCCGAATCGTAATTGCTTTCATATCCGTTTAGGGACATCCATATTTGTTTGGAGATATCTGAAAAGAAAATCCAAATACTCCGATATAATTTCATCTGGAAAAATGTTCTGAATACTTAATAATAAAAAATTAAGTAAATAAAGATCTTGAGGGTTTTTGAAGATTCAACAGGTTCTAGAATATGAGGAAAAGAGAATCATGATCTAAGAGATATGGATTGAGAGTGAATTGTATCCGCTAAGGAAAGGAAGGTCCAGGTTATACAAGACAGAGATGTAAACGGATGGTCAAAAATTCAAATTTGATCTGTATCCAAATCCGTTTAGAGGTATCTGTATTCGGCTAGGAAATATCTGAATCTGTTCACATCCGATCCTTATCCAAGCCGAGTCCAATCCGTTTACATCCCTAAATGAAACACAACAAAATTTGCCCCTCTCTCCGTCTCAGCCAGCCAAGCAAGAATAAGACTATGAAAGACGACAGGCAAACTGGGTATATCGAGACGAAGGGAAACTGTTCAAGCAAAAGGAACAACCATTTCCAATTTAAGAGAGCAGTTAGGGTTTCATAATCACATTCTTCATGAGAAGGAAACAATACAAGATAGGGGAAACAAAACTGAACGTGGTCTCTATGTAGTGTTTTTCTATTTTCTTTTTATTTGGGGGTTTCTTATCTAACATTTCATATCTGTTTCCATTTTCTCGTACTTTCTTTGTGTTTGTTGTCTCCTTGTCTCAACTATTTTATTTTTTCCCTAAAATATTAAGGGGGAAGGTTAAGTAGAGCAAGAGAGTTTCAAAAAAAATGTCCCATTACATTTAGATTAATAGAGTTAGACTTAATTGGAAGGTTTTTAAATGTCTTTTTGTGCAAACGTCTTCGACTTCTTCTTGTTTGCACTTTTCCCATTGTTGCTGTTCCCTGTTATACAAACCCAACTGATCATGTAGTTTGAGTGGAGGATACACGCAATGAGGAATTAAGCAATTTGGATCCTCTGCTGCTGCCTGCCCATTGCGGCATGCAGTCTCACACAGGTAGATGCAAAATGACTGCCATACCCATTGCCTGAGCACCCTGCCTGGGTGGGGTCTGTGCCCAAAAAATTGAATTTTATCATTTATATGGTTCTGATCGATTTCAGTGTTTTAATGGATTCTACAAATCAAAATCAATACCAAACCAATAAGGAGTTTGATTGATCAATTTCGAAATGGTTGGTTAATTGGGTTGGTCCGATTTTGATACCCCTAGATTGATGGCATGTAAATTGGTAGGGTAATACTTATGTAGGCTCTTATCATGCCTACACCACTCCACCCAAAAAAAAAAAAAAAGATAAAAACCAACGGGGAAGTAGTTTTTTGTCCTGGAGTGTGATCTACACTAGCATTTCCGTTAGTCTATCTCTCTCCTCCTCAAAACAAAGGGTAAGAGGTGTCTCGGTAATGCTGGTAACGGATGCGTAAAATCAGAAGAGTAAATTGCACAAACACAAAATGTGCAAATGCGGACAAAACAATAAAATAAAAAATAAAAAAAATAAAAGGGTTTTTGTCAAATGCCCCCCTCAAAATACCCATTTGTCCAAATGCATCCTTACAACTTTACAATTTACATGTGCCCCTCTACTTTCAAAACATTGTAACACTTTAGTCCAGGCCGTTAGTCTAGGATGTTAGACGTTAGTTTCAGGGAATCTAATGATCAAAATGCCCTTATGAAAAAAATTCACCAAAATTAAAGAGTAAAATGACCAAATTGGCCTCATCTTCTCAAATCATTTAGGATTTGAAACTGAAAATCAAACCTAAACCATTTGGGGAAGATGAACCCTAAAATCAATGGATTAGGGTTTGATTTTCAGTTGATTTTAGCAAATGAAAATAAAATCTTCATTTGAAGGGCATGTGCCCGGATCTTGCTACAATAGCGAATCTTGATTTAAGAGATGTTCCTATTGATCCCCACTATATATGCACCTTGTGGTAATGTCCTAGAATCAGTCTCTCATATTCTATTGACATGTCCTTTTGCGCGATCAATATGGCTAGGCGGCAGCTTATCTTATAAAGCTCTAGAGGGTACCATAGTCACTCTGCATGACTGGATTGATAGATGGAGGGCTTTTGTTTTGCAAGGAACGAAAGCTAGCAAAGAGCTAATGTCTCTTTGTTCTTTCATATGTGGGCATCTCTGGCTTGCGTGGAATGACTCTCTTTGAGAGACACATATGGTCACCATTGGATATTATTCAGTCAGGGGAAAGGTATTTTCGAGAATATTATCAAACTAATTCTGCTCAGCCAAATTTTTTCAAAGTAAATTGTGATGCAAGTTTACCTCCTGATTCGATGAAATGAGGAATTAGCTATACCTGTCGTGATCAACACGGTTGACCGCGGTTTGCTATCTTTGAACCAACCCTCTTCTCGGTTGCTATGGTGGGTGAAGTTAGGGTGTCAATTTAGGACCAGAACCGGAAACCAGAACCAATTCGGACCAACAGGAACTGAAACCGGACCACCCAATAGCTTATTGGGATGGATCTAGTCCTAGTGATATACTATTGGTCCGGACCGGTTCTAGTCTGGGTCTCCCAACGATCCTAGAACCGATAGCCCATTAAGGACCTAGTAGTACTAGAACCGTTGGAACCTAATGATATGTAAACAAATCGAATGGGAAATTAGAAATCCGAAACGGTAAATGGCTTTAAAACCTAACATATCAATAGCATTTACAATGCTTGGGACTTTTATGTGGTGTTCTTTTGTTGCTCTTAAGTCATCGGTATATGAGTTGAGTTTGAAATGGAAATCATGAACTCTTAAAACTGTGTCCTTACGTATATATGCATCAATGTCTTTTCTTTGGGCTCTACACGACTATAACTATGTATGATGAAGCTCCCGTTTTCCTAAAGAAACTCTCATGTCCTTGTTTTGGGCTCAATATTATTTGGAGCCCATTAGGAACGGGAACCGAACCATCCATTAGGTAACGGTCATGGGTCACAGATTTGGATCTGATAAACTTGTTGGTCCAATTATGGTCTTGACACCTTAGAGGCGGAATCGCTAAGGATTTGGACCGATAGCTCAGAACCGGACCAATTGACAACCCTAGGTGAAGTCATGGCGATTCACTCAGCTTTACTAGAGGCTATATCTGAAGATTCCCATCATTTTTAGATGGAAACTAACAAGGACATGACCGCATACTTGCAACACGGAATCTCATTGGCTCATCTAATTGTCAAAAACATCTTAGAAGATATTCTTCATTTACAATCCTCTTTAGAATCTTGTAACTTTCGATTTGTTCCAAGGGAATTTAACAGTGCAGCTCACTCCTTGGCAAAGAAGGCCATGTCCGTAACGTGTATGATAATTTGACCTAATTCCAATTTATGGATTCAAGGTCAGTGTATTGCATCCATGAAACATATCAACCTCAATAAATTTACATTTACCACACAAAAAAAAAGTTATCTCCTCCGAAGACATTGAAATGAAATTGATATTTTAAATGTTATTTATAATTCGGACATTGAAGGTGAAAACCCATGGTGATTAGGGGACACATAGAAGTTGAAAAAGGAAAAGGTATGAACAAAGAAATGGAAATCTTTACCATAATCAGATAATCAAAAGATGAAACTTTGTCTCATTAAAATGAATGTAAGTGAGAGAAGAAAAAAAATCATATATTCTAGTGATTGTACTATTATATAGATTAAACAAAAAGTGATTAGTTCCTCCTAAGAACCCTAATGGAGAATGGAACATAAAAGTAACTTCCTTTACCACTCCACCGACTTGTTCTCTTTATTATTTATTTTATCAAGGAAAGCATACCTTGATCATTATAAGTTACACTTAACTTTCTGATCACTGAACTAACCTTTTTACTAGTTCATGGGAATCAGGACCTAACTTTCTGGTTACTGAACTGCCTTTTCAGTTCTTCTTGGTCCACACAGTTCATACTAATTAACCAATAGCTACCCTCCCCCCCCTTCTCTCTCTCTCTCTCTCTGTTTATGAGGGGATTTTTTTATTTTTTTGGGAATTCTGTATTATCTTCTTCTCTGCAGAAAGGTAATGTCAGGAAGCATGGATTGGCAGAACATATATGGTGTATACTAATGGAAGTTACCCATTTACTTTTATGTGTGGAGACTTAAGTAGTACGTACGTAAAAGAGCTATAAGTAATGCAACAAGAAGAAGCTAAAAAGTACAAAGAGTGGTGGTGGTGAGGTGAATTGATGAGAAAGGGAAAAATGTGAGTGAGTGAGTGAATATATAATTGAGAAGTTCACGGTTCCCCTTGTTGTCTTCCTATTATCAAATTCTTATGCATTGGAATCCTTAACAGTGCATCTCTAGTGTGTCCAACAAACAAGTCCACACAGACAAAACAACCAATCCTGACATCCTTTCCATTTCCACACTCCACACTCCTCTCCCCCCCCCCCCCCCCTCTCTCTCTCTCTCTCTCTCTCTCTCTCTCTCATGGGGGATCCAGCGACTGGATGCTGGACTGGGCACGTACTGGACTCCCTGGAGAGGAACTCAATCCCTCTTATGGGTGTCAATTTGGTAGGTTTGGACTGGTTTTGTTTCAATTTCATGAGTTTTAGTGTGAGAATGAATGAGCTCAAAACATGATCCAATAAGGGCGCACTAGTTTTGGTTTCAGTTTCTTCGCTTATTGGTTTTCTATCGGTTTGGTATCAGTTTGGGTTCGATTTCTCATGTAAAATATATTCATAAGTTGTTGGGGGTATGGTGTCTTGTATTTCGCCGTTTGGTTTGTGGGTTAATTCCAAAGGGCAGTTAAGAGGCCGCATAGGATTTCACTATAAATATGTAGCGAAGATTCTTCTCTGTAACAAAAACTGAGAGAGGTGTGAGGAAGAGCAGTTGTAACCCTATTCTCCATTGATAGTGAAACAGATCTCATCTCACTGCAGACGTAGGCAATCTCTTGCGAACTATTTAAATCCTTATGTTTATTGTGTGATTGTTGTTTGCGATTTTCATTTTTTTTTTGCATCGTGTTAAGATTCGTTTGCAATAATAAGTATGGAA
The DNA here is from genome assembly GCF_018873765.1 of Telopea speciosissima. Lineage (NCBI taxonomy): Eukaryota > Viridiplantae > Streptophyta > Magnoliopsida > Proteales > Proteaceae > Telopea > Telopea speciosissima. Next base: position 48,108,715 of record NC_057925.1, on the reverse strand, counting down.
AAAATTGTTTTTTTAAAATTAATTTTGGGCTGATAACGATTTCTTATTGGGTTATATTGGTTTGAGTTCGGTCTTGGTCTGGTTTTTTAAGACCAGTTTAGTGTTTATGATCCGATTTGGGTTCAATGTCGCAAAACCCCAATCTGAAATATGATCCAATAAATTCATATCGGTTTCGATTTGGACCGATTTCGTCGGTTTAAGCCAGCCTTTAACACCCCTAAACTCTCTCTCTCTCTCTCTCTCTCTCTCTCTCTCTCTCTCTCTCTCTCAGTGAGAGTGTGTGTGTGGAAAGAAGGTAGGGTTTGAGGGTGTTAATAGATTGATGAAATAGGTAGAGATAGATATATAGAATCTAAAGAAGAGAGAGCCTTGTAGATGTAAGGTCAATTTCAGACCCCAGTTTTGGACCTAAAAGAATGTCAGTTCATTGAAGAAGGCGGCTTTTGGTGTCTCAACTGGACGATCGAGGAGATGAGCCAATGGGTCCCCCAATTCCTGCGGTCCTGCCTGGCCATGAACCTTATATATTAAGTCTCTTCTCTCTTATCTCTCTCCCTTGGCTTTTGTCACTAACATAAGATACAGTAACCTTCCTTTTTCTTTTTGTCATTTGTCAACGATGCCAAGCACAACAGTTTAAGTGCTATTATTATTTGTTAGCATTTATAGTTCAATGACTCCTCCCTCCCACCAATTTTGGCATAAAAGAAAGAAAAAAAAAATCCATTGGATTTTGTTAGGGTTTTACAGGTATCACCAATTTTGATATGATACTGATACGGACCAGACCATATTAGATTTGAATTGGCCAAAAATGTAAAGAAAAAAACATTTTTGATTGATACCACCAATACGTATCGATTAGGTATCGATACCGATCACAGTTGATATCGATATGAATTGTCTGATGCCGATCTTATATTGATACCTAAAACTGTGGTTTTTATTCAAATAGAATTAGCTAAGTGATAAAATAAAATTATAAATAATCTAGAAGGTGTTGAAGGGTCCAATAAAAAACGTTAAGACATTAGCTCGAGAGAGAGATTCTCAAGTGTATAAAGGCACCAAGGACATGAATCAATCGATGTGACAATTTAAGCCCGTAAATCTCAACATCTCAACAGGAGATACATACCAATCCAATACAAATATAAGGGCAGTCATTTGAATTGATTTCGGTTTTTTAGTTTGGTTTTACTTCGATTTAGGATACAATATGTACAAATCAAAACCAAATAGATTTAAAAAATTAAAACCAAAGCCAAACCGATTCGATAGTTCTTATTCGTACTCAAGTTAATTCGGTTCCTATAAGTTTTGATATCTCGGTTCAATCTATTTGGTAAGCATTCTCAGTTCTTATACTTTTTCTTTTTTTCCCGAGTTTGATCTTATCGGTTTTGATTTGGTTCAAGTTGATGATTGTAACCTTAAAATCGAAATTGAATCAAACTAAAAATTTCATTTTCCAAAACAAACCTATTTTTGGGTTAAGTTCACTTTTAAATGGCCAATTTCGGTTCCGATTCTAAATTGATACCCGTATAAACAAATAGCTGAAAAAAATGCAATGACATACATGGAATATTATAGGTTAAATTTGAGTCTGTACAACACATCACCAGTTTAAAATATTTTCTAGATATCCAATGGTCAAAATTACCATATCACCATTGCACATGACACAAGCATGGAGAGTAGATAATTCTCTATTTTTTGCAAAGTATAGAAATCCATTTGCTAATAAATAATTAATCCATCACATGCTTCATTGTTGTGAATTGTAATTGCAAGGTCAAAATAAGGAATGGTCAAACATTAAACACAAATAATCAAATCAAAAGACGAAAGCATTGGTCGGTGGTCATTATAAATAGAGATTAGGGTTTAGACTTCCACTCCCCTGTGCTTCAGTCTGTCTTAATTATCAACTATAAAATAACACTTAAGAGTTTAATAATACTAGATTACTATGCTTGGACTAGCTGTCTCTGCTACTTAAAAGCGATTTGGGTTGACAAATTTCGGTCAATACAAGAGGAAAGGATACCTTTGCAGTCTTGCTCGTACCTGCTAGTAAAACCATATATTTTTCATGAATGATTTAATATCACTACATCTAAAATACAAATCAATTTTTTAATTTTCTTTTGAGGAAGAATCTCTTGCATACCGATGATGTGGGCATTTGGCTAGTCATAGAACTCTCACCTCACTGAAAACACTTCTTTCCCTTGGTGATTTGATGGTATTGATGGGCATGGTTAAGGGGTTGAGGTTCCCCTTGACCGTGGATGTGGGAAAATTCAATCCAACACTTTATACCCTTTTTTTTTTCATATTTTTTTAGTATTTAATTATATTTGTTATATATTCATACAAAAAAAGATCCTCAGAGAGCCATACTGAAGATTCTTTTTCATATCTTCTCACATAATGAAGCATGAGGTCCACACTGATGTTCTCTCTCCACCCATAAAAAATGGATCCCTACTAAACAAATCTATCGTCTGTCCTCTCATTGATGTAGTTTTCACCCTGGCATTGTGTGAAACCTCTAACTACATTCATATTAAAATCCTGAACATGTATGATCATATGAAAATATTTATAGAATAATCAATTTAATTTCCTTATAGGCTTTCAAGTTTCAGCTATAGGGTTTCATTTTCTTAGGCTGATAGACACCCCAATTGATTTACATTGTTATTGGGATGTAATTTAAAATGAAAAAATAAAATTCCATCAAAAGAAGAATCTATTATGGGTGGGCAAAATGACCACTCTTCCTCCCTAAATGGTAAATTCATGCGTGGGTGTAGACTGCGGCACTGCACTGCACTGCACTGTGGCACAAAAAGCATCAACCCATCTATTATATATGTCAAAGTTTGCATCATCAATAAATTCGTACTAAATTATATAAAAAAAAAAATTTCAATAATATTTGTCTTTAATTTTCAAAATGACCAATTCACCAAAAAACGTGGACTACCAACTACCTACCAAACCAAACAAAAAATGGACGGAAATAACCACCTAAGGAATTTCTTCACAATCTATAAATCTTTCTTCATCGTCATAATGACGATGAGAATAAAAAAAAAAGAACAAGAAAATAGAGCAGAAACAACAAACAATAAATTCAATCTCTGCTTAACCCGAGACAAGAAGAGCAAGAGAGTGAGAGATAGAGAGAGAGAGAGAGAGAGAGAGAGAGAGAAGCAAGCAAGCATTGGTTCCATCCATCCAGGTCTCACTCTTGGAACGTTTTCTTTTTGGCCCTTTCTCCTCTTCTCTCGATACCCACAAAACTCTTTGGACTTTGGACGCTGGACGCTGGACTCTCTCCCTCTCTCTCTCCCCCTCTCTCCCTGTGTAGTCACAAGTCAAATCCCTCAGCCATTACCCTACAAACACTAACCTCTCTCTCTCTCTCCCAATCTACTTCAAAGCCCAAAGCTTAAAGGCGAAAACTAAAGGAAATGGTGGTAGTAGTAGGAACAAGGTGATCGAGGAATACATTCAAGTAAGTAATGGCGGAAGAGAGAGAAACGAAGGCTCAGGTGAAGGTGATGAAGTTCTGCATAAACGACCACCGAGACATACTGGTTGAGATACTAAAGCGGCTGGACGGCCGTTCTCTTGGGGTGGCTGCTTGTGTCTGCCGCCTGTGGAACTCCTTCACTCGTCACGACTGGCTCTGGGAGAACATTTGCTTCCGCTACGTGTCACCTCCACCTTACGACGTCAGACCCGTGGTGTTAGCCCTCGGTGGGTATCGCCGCCTCTACATGGTTTGTCTCCGCCCACTCCTCACTCGCCTCTCCTCCTCCTCCTCTAGGTTGAGTCTGGGCGGCGGCGGAGGCGGTGGTGGTGACGGTAGGGTGTGGACAAGGGACGAGGTTCAGCTCTCACTTTCTCTCTTCTCTATCGATTACTATGAGAGGTTGGTCTTGGGCAGTACTATTGAAGGCGAGGCTTCTTCTTCTTCTTCTTCCACGTCAGCTTCCTCTCTTATGTTCCTCTGTAAAGCGGTGAACGTGTGATGCTTCTCTTCTCTCCCCATTCCATTCATGGAAATAGGAAGAAGCGAAGGGTTTCATTCTTTAATGGTGTACAAGGCTGTATATCCATATATACATAATATCTATCTATAGAGGAAGCCAATAATGGAATAAAAGCAAGTACTGTACTTCCTTCCTTCCTTCATGCCTTCAATTATCCTCTTCCATGGCGCCTTCCCTTCCATATGCCAAAATTTACAAGCACAGAAATTAGTTCTTTATTTTTTTTTTTTTTTGCTTTTTCTACTTCCAATTCCTCTCAAAAGTCCAAACCTTATCCTGTCTTCTTTTTTTTATTTTTTTTTTATTTTTTTTTATTTTATTTTATTTTGATGTATTTGAGGTTTATTTATTTATTTATTTCTTTCTTTATCCCCGCATATGACCGTTGTGCCCCCACGAAAAGCTGGAAATCCCTAAGGATAAGGCAGTCATTTTACATGACTCTGTCGTCTATGGGCGCAAAAATCACGCACCACACGTAATCAAGTAGAGTTCTCCTTCCCTTAGTATATATGCTCTTTGTGTTTCTGTGTGTGTCCTGCCTATGGCTAACTCAGAGAACCTATGTATGTGTCTTCCCTGTGGCTGCTCATTGAACCTATGTTTGGGGGATCCAACTCCTCTCCAGCGTACATGTGTGCCACACAGCGCGCAACGCACATTGTGCGGCTGGGGAGCCCCAATCCACACGTCAACATACATCCCGACGTGCTAGGATGTGGATCGGGGACTCCCTAACCGCATGATGTGCGCTGCACAACGTACTGCGTGGGAGGCAGGCTACACGTAGCCTGGCAGATATCTTTTTCCCATAATACTATAATAGACTCTCTCTCCTCTACTCCCTACTACTACACGATTTTACTGATCAAGACATGGGGTTGTGACAACATGGTTAAACTACAACAGATCACTCGGTAGTTCAAACTTTTAGGCGGAAGAGCCAACTAGCTAATATATGCAAACACCCAAAGTCCCAAACTTAACAATTGATCTTATGAGAGGAAAGTGTTTACAAATATATATTATTGGTGAAGCCAGATCTCCTCAGTTATAATCCAAAAAGTGTTGTTGTTACTTCGGCAGGCTGTTTCGCCTTCGAAACGCACCATAAGGACTAAAAGTGCATACATCAAGGACAGAGGCGCTAACTCCTGAGAAGCTCATTGAGACCTTTGATTTGATATGTATTTCGCCCTATTTTGATTCATGACCAGACTAGACTGGATGGGCCTCTGGGGGCAATTTATATTTTCATGGATTAGGGTTTCTCTATATTGTATCTTTATATAGTGGTTGTCTCTTTGAGAGATGCATGTGAAGTTGTGAGAGAGGTTTAGTATTTTTTTCACAGAAATAGTGGATCTGGGACTATTGTTTTGTCGTAAATGTAAAAGCCTACCTTATTGAGGGTAAACCACATAAAATATTTATCTTGTGTGTGTGTGATTTCTCTTCCCCTTTGTTTTCGTCTGCCAAATCGTTATTCTGCTGCATTGTTTTGTAACAATGTATTAGAAAATGAATTTTTCTCACTCAGTATCTATGTGGGATTAACAAACGGTTAATCAATATGAACCCTAGAGAGTTAGAGAGTTCTAGGGCACTGTAGGTGTAAGCCTTTTTTGTGTCCTCTCTCAGGGCTACAATTACCATTCAAAACAAAATAGGAGGGGTTAAAGCAGAAAACTACCCTATATGTGTTGTACACATAGATGGTTCATGAAAGACTGCCCCACCTGAGAATAGAAAATTGTTGTGGAAGTTGACCCAGTAAACCTATTGCAGCGATGGATCTCCAGTGGATGAGAGGTACAATCACAGCTCTTCCTTTCCCGAGCTTGTGTCTGTGTGTATTGCATGAGTTTGTGACTAATGTGCTCTAGCATGTTTGAAACTCGGATATGTTGGGAACGCCAGAAATTGATACAAAAGAAAACAATGTATGGTCAAATGTTCACTGCGCCGGGATGCAGGATACTCCCATACACATGGAGTGGGCGAAATGACCATCCCATGTGTTTGGGCGCCGCCTGCACTCTCAAGCACAGAACAATCGCCCAATATATATAGAATAAAACAAAAGAGAAAAATTCTCCGCCCAAGAGTGTGCCTCCTGCGCTAACACAAGGACCAATGGGAGTGTACATGAAGGCATCAAAGAAATGGGATTTTCACCTTTCATTGAGGGTGGGCGATCATTTTGCTCCATTATGTGTCTGAGTGCAGGAACTATGCTCCTATGGATCTGGTTCCTCTCCAACTACTTGAGTGTCCAACTCCTCTCCAATCACCCATCCCTGTGGATCTGGTTCCTCTCCAACTACTTGGGTGTCCAACTCCTCTCCTACCACCCAATACTTAGGGATGCGTGTCCAAATCATCGCCACCATTGGATGGATGGTTGGAGTTGGAGAATATCTTTTTCTTGCTCCCGCAAACAGAGTTCCTGTTCCCCTTAGACTTTGTTGGATGCCAAGAAAGAATAGAAAAGAAAAAATTGAATTTGATAAGTGACATAGACATAAATCAATCATTACATCATCATGATTTCCATTTCATGGCATTTGTTCTTTTCCTGACATCCAAACATAACCTTAAAAAAGAGTACTGATGAGTTTATGTATTCCTTTTTCAAATTTAACGGAAAAATCAAGAAGTATATAAAAAATAAATGCAAAAAAAAAAACCATAATCAGGCAAAAATAATGATACGATTATGTGTCTCTTTTCTTTTTCAGTCTCCTCCCCACCCCCCCCCCCCCCCTCCCCTCCCCTTTTTCTTGCATTCCAAAGATAGCCAGAAGGACGAAGAACTCAAAATCTAAAATGCAATACAAATGGATCAGAAGTTGCAATTCTTCACAACTAACAAAATTTACAAAAAACTTGTTCTTGTTTAAGTCCAAGAATGGGAAACACAATTAGATTCAGCGAACATTTTATTTTATTAAATAGGAAAGTAGGAAACCAAACTGCTACTGTCTCAACTTTCTCTTCTTAACATACCAACTATCCTACTTTCCTAGGTTAGTGTTACTACCACACACAGCATATCTCCATGTTCCGCGAAACTTCCTCCTTCGCAGCCTCAGGCCATCCCACCACTTGTAGCGGTCCTAATAATCTGAAACAGGGCTGTCGACCAAGAAACCACAAAATGTGAAACACAACTTGGACATAGAACCTGATGCTTGCGCATCAAATTATAACATAATATACCAAATACTTTGTAATGTGAGATTAAGGTGCCTGAAACAGTTCCCTGAAACTGTCACCTACAAAAAGTTCACAGTACATTTTAGGTGCAACTACATAATCTCATATTATGCTATCATACATCAATTCCAAGTTCCAAGTACAACAGCTTGGTCATTTGGGCAGCCAAGCTTTACCAAGAATTACAATCATCATTCAGCTTTGTCCTATGAAAATGTATCTCACACGCCCACACGCACGCATTCGCACACACCCACACCCACACACATGCACACACACACACACACACACAAGAGAAAGGTTCAGAATGGCCAGAAATGCAATCTGGAAACAGCAAATAATTATGTTTCAAAACAAGCACAATGAATCAATAGAGATCTAACAAGAAATATAAAATAAAGGGAGCCCCTAGTACCCACAACACTAAGGATATGATTGGTATGCATTCCCATTCTGAGAATGTAGAATAAGCATTCTTAACTAAAAATGAGAACATTGTTTAGATAAATCTTTGGTTAACGCATTCTTGATTTTAGATAGAGATAGTCCCCCTCCCTCTTTTTTTCGGGCATTTCATCAAACAACTCATGGGCCAATGTTGCGAGGCTGATGGTCAGCAAAAAACTCTGAGAATTTCTACTAACACTCTCCCCCAAATGCACCGGTCTCCCTCTAAGAGGATAAATTAGGAAAAGAAGTGGGCAGGATGGAAAGGGAACAATCAAAATCTCAATTGCAAGATCATGCTTATATGAGGTAGGGACGTAGGGTACAACACCGCAGGAACTTGGACCCATCGTTTGTTCAACTACCTGCATATCAAGGGAGAATGGGGGAAAACTGTAACTTTAGAGGGACCTTTGCAAATCCAGTCGTTTCTTCCCTTATTCCCAAAATCTGAAGAAAAAATTCAGTGAATCATCGCAGCTTGGAGTGTACTGCTTACCTGTATCAATGTCAAAACACATGAGAGAAATTTTTTTTTTTTTTTTTTTTTGTTGGATTTTGTGGTTAGTGTGTATTGAAGACACTTCAGAGCCCTAAGAATGCCATTTCACATGAAATGCAGAATTAAATCAAATATTGAAGGTGGGAAAAGGAACAGAGGAAGGACGAGAGAACTTGGAGATAGGTGGGGGGAGATTCAGAGAGTGAACTTCCACCTTTGAATTTGCATAGAAGAAAGGTTGATTATGGTGAATTGTAGACAAGAGAACGGCCACAGCTATCAGCGATCATCTCTGTACTGATCCAGGAAATTGACAAAATAAATAACATCAAAAAGTAAAAAAAAAAAACCTAAGCTCAATCACTGCATTCAAGGTTCCACGACTAACAAAACTGATCGCCTCTTTAATCAGATATAGCAGAATATATTTGGAAAGCGGGAAAAAAAAAAAAAACGAGGCAATATCTTCTGCACTAGCTGTAATGTTTGTGCAGAAAAAAAAATACACTTTCTAAATGCTATGGCAACTACTCTCTCTATAACTGTATGCAGTAGAGAAATTCTCACCCAGAAACTCAAATCGACGAATTTTTTCCTCTAAAAAAAGATGTCTTCTTTGCTTCCTCGTACTCTGCCTCAGTTCGAGAGGGGTGACTGGAAAGTCAAACTGCAGAATGAGCACATGGAATGGGAAAAAAAATTCACATTCCAGAATAGGCTGCATTCTTGGCTGCATTCCAAAAATTTGAGAATGAAATGTTTACCAAACAGTTTTTACAATCCAGAGCATGTTCTTGATCAGAACACATTCCAAGAATGCGTACCAAACACACCCTAAGATTAGTTAAGAAATAGCACTAATTGCCCACAGGCAGACACCAACTCAATATAGATACTGCCATTTATAAGAAACTGGTATAAAAGAAATGGGCACCTGGTGTTTATATGAAATCTCAGACCACACACCATTTGATTCCTACTTTGTAATTTTGCAACATGCAGTGATCAAACAAAGGGCATGTAACATAAGCTATAGATCAGAATTGAATTGTTAAAGGATTTAAGGAGTGGGAGGAAAGAGCATACATGATCCAACGACCACAAAAACAAAAAACCCAAGCAAAATTGGCCCGACCGGGTAGTCATTTCCTTTCTTTACTGAGGTTTCAGGAACTGATCCCCTCTTTGTGATATTTTTCTGAAACTTCGCAACTTTCCTATCTGCAAGGCGCCTTGAGGTAGTCTGTAAAAAAGCAATGCATCATGAGTACAAATTACTATGACGTCAACTATCAAGGATGGAACAGTTGATCAAATGCACTACAGTGGCTAGCTTAAGAAACTACTGCATTCAATGCTGAATCAACAGACATCTACTGAGCATGGTAGTACCAAAGACAAAATAGGTAACAAAGCACATTTACACTATTATTTTCAAAGGAGGTAAATTTATTGGATTTGTTCTGGCCATACTAACAATACCTTTCACATATATGTCTGAATACCGCTTTGGTTGTGCAAACTTACAGAATTCTCCAAACTGAGATAAAGCATTCAAATTCACCAAACTAGAAAAAGAAAAGAAATATGCCAGTACCCTAACATTAACTTAAGCCCCCAAAAAAAAAAAAATTCTCCCAAAGCAACTCAAGGTTTTCATGAGATCTTCAAAAGTCACAGTTGTAGCAGTGCAGAGGGTACTTCCAACTTTGTTTCTAATATTCTCTAGATATAAAAAATTTCTGAACCATTTATAAGTGCACGCCAGCTTGTTTGGCAAAGGTTTCCAAGAGTAGAGTCTTTTTTTAACACATTTCAGGATAAATTAATAATACTGGCTACAAACTGAAAACTTGCAACTTATTTAAAGAAAAAAAAAAAACAATGTTTGGAGAAGCACTTGTGGCCTACCCTGTGGTTGCTTTTCAGTTTTCGCATTGGGCCTGATGTATGGAGGCTCATGCCTCATTCCATCACCCTCTTCATAGATTGGCCTTACAATGAGCTTCAAGGGGTTACAGTTAATTTGTTGTCTTGGAAGGTGTTGAACCAACACAAATTCTACTGTAACCACTAGTCTATAATTGAGTTTTAATGGGACAAGTTGGTAAGGATTGAACCAACACAAAAAATTTAGAACAAAGAGTAACCAAGTTTCATGAAAAGATGAGGTCAAGTATGAGAAGAAGAAGAAAGGATACTGGAAATTCACATTGCCTTGCATCCGTTCTATCCTAATCACCTCCTTCTAATCCCCCAAAGGGTGGAATAAAAAGGAAATTGAAAATCATTATTAGCTCGATATGCATTTTGATGAGAAAGATAGGAGCACCCAATAGAAAAACCTCAGCTGGGAACTGAAAATGAAGAAACAAACAATTCGAAGATGAAAGTAACAGAAATCCCATGAGCATCCACATTCCTCTTATCCATGCTAATATTCTCCATCCCAGTATGAGAAACAATCTACCTAGTTCCCGCAAGAGAGGGGAAAGAGCGCCAGAGGCGAAAGAGCAATCAATAGATATGAGGAAGCCCAGTGATTTGTGCATATGGAAGAAGAGATATTTAAACGAGAAAATTGGAGATAAAGGTCACTTTTTATAGAATAAGACATCATAACAGAAACCAACAAAGCAAAAAACCCTAATCTATGAGACCACTGGGGAGAAGGGATGGATCAAAACAAGATAATGAACCCAGGAGACCAAATCCACAAAGGTATAAACAATCCACAAAAAAGAGGTTATCATCAACTCATGGGGATCGAAATCAAAGGAAACGCATTGGGGGACAATAGATATTGAAAATTCTTACCATTTTCTTCGTTTTTCTTTGTCGCGGATTAGGAGCAGTAGGTGAGCTCGAAGTTATCAACCGGAAGAAGAAACCTGCTGCTCTGCAACTGCAATTCAACAACTTAAATATGAACTCCGAGGAGGAGGAGGAGGAAACAAGGAAGAGACGATCAACGTTTTCGGCGTTTCGAGAATTGTTGCAGTTTTTGCGTTACATATCTATATCACCCTGTATCAGATTTAATCTTGACTATACAGAGCGTTGATTTGGTCCACTCTGAATTTTTTTTTTTTTTCCTTGTTTTTGGCGAGATATATTTTCAACGGCATAAAGTTAAATCTTTTTTTTCAACAAAAGTTCCGAAAATTTTGCCAGAAGACATAGAAGATTCATTTTTACCTTAAAATGGACTAAAATTTCCACCAGGAGGACGGTTCACCCATCATCTTGGGGTTCATAAATCCTTATAGGATTTTGCTTGTTCCCAAAATACCCTCGTGACACCCCTCTCATCTTCTCTCACCCCACGATGAATGGGATCTCATCCATCGTGGGTGGAGGAAAACTCGATCTAATAAAGAAATAAAAGCTAATGGAGGATTGTTTTCCTTCCAACTGTTATATACAACTATAAACCTTCGAAGCTTAGTACATGGTTATAAATATCGTAATTAGGAACTTGAGATTTGTATAGTTTTCGACCAATATGATACTGGTCTCGACTAATATGATACTGATCTTAAGACATTAGTCATATTAGATTGTATCAAACTTTAGCCCCCAATATTTGTTCCATCGATACAGGATTGGGCAGGTATTGATATCTACCACTATGGATAGGCCCAAGTTTCAGTTACATATAGAAGTCTTTTAGGTGGTACTGTGGGTTGAAACTTCTTATATACAATTGTAAGAAGGGCAAAAGGTTATCTGAGCCAAGGAAAAGTACAATTCCCTGTATAAAACCGTTTTGTCACATCTTATTCGTTTTGTCAAATCTTATTGGTGTGCTACATTATGTTGCTTGCTCAAATAATCCTCTCCCTTTTAATAAGAAAGAGGTACAACCTTGCAGCTTCTTGGATTGATGTTGCAAATTCGGAGTATGATTTAAGAGCCCACAATACACATTGCTCCTCTTCCTTATATATAAAACAAAAATAAAGTATTTTGCTCCCTACAATATAGGGGTGACTATTCTTAGCCTCGCCTAGCTGGCCCACCCTATCCAGGGCTAGTCCTTGGCATGAATATTAAGCCTGCACGGTATTATATAGAAAATATGTAGTACAAATATGAAGTATATATATTATGGAAAAAGGTTGGGCGCAACGCAAGGGTGCCCAACATGTGTCAGCCTCTCTCCTCCCCCTTTTGGAAAAGACCCCCTTGCCTTCTTATGTCTAGCCCTATAATTGATGTATGTCGCTAATTTACAAAAAACTGACGGCATGCCCAACCCTCTCCCATATATTATATTATATATGAAAGTGTGAATGACACCTCCTTAGATGTACTTAGAACTTGACATTGTCTTTTAATTGTCCCATGTTTTATTCTCAAAAAGGGTTTAAGATACATGTATAAAAAAATTTTCAAAAATAAATTGAATGTGACATATCATTATGGCATTACCAAAAGGTGTCATTGTCATGCATATTTTTCGAGTATGCGTATGAAATGAGACTATTACCTTCATAGAAAAAAACTATGTCATACCAAAAAGGCTAAAAAGTAAAGTTACAAGTTATATGACAACTGAAGAGGTGTCAATAAGAAAACCTCATTACATTATGGATATATGATATATTATATGGATGCAACTTATTGTCACTAAAGTGATGGACTAAGAAAATATGGCTTGCACCCCGCGGTGGGGTTTGGTGTGTGCGTTTGACCAAAAATGATATATTAAGAAGTTGTGACCACCTTTTTATTGCCTCTTGTCTTATTTCCAAGGTGTCAATTTCGAAGAAAAATGAAGCAAAGGGAAGGGAAATGATAAAATAAAAACTAAAATGACAAATTTTGCAATCTAACCGTAATAATTGGGTTAACTAACTACAAAAGATTACAAATTTGGTACAATTTTCTTTACTTTGCAACCGTATCTTTTGAACTTGAAAAGGAAAATAAAGATTACATCTAAAAGTATAGTTAACAACTGTGATAGAATTTTAGTACGTTACAGATCATGGTTACAAAAGTAATTTTTTTTTTCAAATGAATTTCATTTTCCTTTTTTCTTTTGAGGAAAGATTTTCATGGACAGCTGCATAAGACAAGGGTTACAATGCATCAAATTGGGGGGGGGGGGGGGTGGTCATTTCGATCCCCTATTATAAGAGGGGGAACACGACCAAGGGTGCACAACCGTGCACAAAATTTTTGGCATTTTTCTTTTTTACTTGCATCTAGGTTGAACTTCTTATTATCTTAAAAGACAATCCCATTCCCATTTTTTTCCAATCTTTGGTCAAAGCATCATGGGTTTTAGAACCACGGAATAGTCTCACATCGCTTGAGGATATGTTATGGAATGCACATATATGTTGTGGCCTCCTTATCTGGCATGATGCATTTTAAAATCGTGCGGGCTTCGATCTAAAACAGACAATATCGTATTATCTGTGAGATCGGATACGTGGTACTTCATTGGTATCAGAGTTAGGGATGGACCGTAGTGGAAGCATGGGTATGAAAACCACGAAACAGTCCCACATCGCCTGGGGATGTGCCATGGAATGCAAAAATATGTCGTGGCCTCCTTACTTGGCATAACGCATTTTAAACCGTGCAGGTTTCGATTCAAAGTGAACAATATAGTGCCATCTATGGGGCCGGGTACCTAACACTAAAGGATTGTCGTATGAAGATGAAGACATTTTATGGCCTTCCGAATGTACCAATATATGAAGGTGCAAGATCTTCAACTTCACCCATCTCATTAGGGCTTTAAGGCTCCACTTGCCTTTGTTATTATTAACCCCTTCTTCCATTGTAGTTAGGTTGAGTCTACTTGAAGCAAAAAATTGTGATATTGGAAGAGGGCATAGATTACGGTCTTATGTTCTTTCATTGCAAAAAGAGGGTTTTGTGTTGTTTTCCTCCGATGTGGGTCATTCACATAGTTCAAGGATTTGAGATTGGATTGACTTAATGGTTGTAGCCGATCTCAATTCTAGTTGATCCGATTCAATGATTTTAGTGTTTTTTTTTATATCGATATTACTGGTTTGAAAGTTTGATTTTGGAGAAAGTTTTCCCTTACCCAAGGAGTAGAGTCCACACACTCATCTAAGGTCATTATTACTTTGTCCTATTATAAAAATTTGGTAATGCTCTCCCTACTGTTCCCGATATTCATTGCAAAACACACAAACCACGGTAAGGATTTTAATAGTCTATTGTAGCCTGCCACCGTTATTGATTTTAGTTGATGGTGCGCAATGCTCACACCGCATTAAAGGGTCTGATCCAAGATAGAAATAGAATTTGACAAATGGGGAAAATCCCTTCAGTCGTGTTTGGTTGGAAGAGAAAGGAAGGAAAATGATAACATAAAGACTAAAATGGAAAATTTTACAATCTTACTGGCAATGATCGGGGTTAACTAACTCCATAATACTCTAAATTTAGTAAAATTGTTCTTTATTTTGTAACCAAATCCTTTGAATTTGAAAAGAAAAATAAAGATTAAATGTAAAAGGTAAAATAACCAAATGTGATAAGAATTTTAAGTTACAGGTCATGATTACAATTTTTTATTTTTTTTCAAATCAATTTCATTTCCCTTAATTTTCCTTTTAGGAAGGTTTTCATGCACGGTCGCATAAGGCAGGGAGTTGTGATACATCAACTGTGGGAGGGTTTGATCATTCAACCATCTATTGCAAGATGGGGAATACGATTGTGCACGAAACTTTTGGCTTTTTCTTTTTACTTGCAACCAGGTTGAACCTTCTTATCTCTTAAGATAACCTCATTCCCATTTTCTCCCAATCTTTGCTTAAAGCACCATGGGTTGTTTTATGAATATGAGGTCATTTATTAGCCTTTCCAAATGTGCCAATATATGAAGGTGCAAGATCTTCAACGAAGAATCTCAATATAGGGTGTGTATCTTCAAGTATCCAGTACAGTAAAGAAGAATCTTAGAGAGATCAAGATGGCAGTATAGTGGTACATAAGTTTCTCTCCTCCTCGTGAGTGAATCACCATGATCATGGGTAGTCATCTAGACGACAAAGACGAAAAATGATGATGGAGATGAAGACGAAAATAACGAAGTTAAGTGCTTTCTATCAAGGATGATAAAGCACATCAGCCAGAGGTGAAGGATTTGCTGAGTTGATGAAGTCCACCAGGACCTTACAATCTGACTAAACAATGAGATCATCTAGACCATCAGCAATTGCTTGAAAAAGACCCTCCCTAATAGCCAATGATTCTCCTTGAATAGCTGAGACCGTAGAAATCCACTGGTAAAAGGGGTGAAAAGGAAATGCAATATCCAAAGGACAAAGTGATTTTTCTAAATGGTTTGGAAGAAGACAACCTGTAATTCCTGCCATTTCATGATAGTCCAAATTATGAGATCCACCCTCCATGTTGCTTAAATAAAGGATAACCTAAACAAGATTGATTGAATTCATCTAGAATGACCATGGTTTAAGTTCATGGTATTGGTTCCAGGATCGGTCACCCTGGAAATCGATATGGGTTTGGATAAAGATCAGTGTATCGGCCGGCATTGGAAGTTTTTTTATGGAAAGTTTTGAGTAAGGATTTGAGTACTAAGGTGAGAATTCCGGAATTTTAAAGCATATTAATTGTGACGTGTGAAAAAAAGAATTGGCATATTGATACTTTGTATTTGTATCGTATCAACGCTTACGTTAGTAAACTTGTGTCAATAACCACAAGTACCATTTTCAGTGTTTTTTTTTGTGAAAGTAATTCACAGATTGTGTTTAAAATGTAAAAAATAAACTGCTTGCAAAAAATCAGACTTAAAAAACCTTGTTTTGAGATCCAAACCTTGGTTTCCTCATCAATGGAAAAAAAATCCCTACTTTCAACCATGTTTCAACCGAAACCTACCAAAATTTGGTTTTGGGCAGGTCAAAACTCGAGTTTCTTTTCCTTGGCTGAGACACAATTGTTGGGCTCCAACACAGCAGCAACCGGAATACCCCTATTGTCCCTAATGATAAACCTAATTCCTCCTTTGTGCACGTCCCTCAATTACACCATAATATATCAACTTAGGTATGCGAGTCTATTTTCATGTGTAGTTGAATTGGTTAAACATTCTAACCAAAAAAAGGGTTGAACATTAAACGGATCCAATTTCACTTGTATAATAATAAATGGAAAATCTTGTATTCAAGGAAGATGGGGGAAAAAATCCATAATCTTACTTTTTTCCTTTATAGAACAACACCTTTTTTCATCCATCGAAGGTAAATCCTACCATTTCACATGTCTAATCAAAAAATATGTAATTTTTAATAATGATATAATATTCTACCCAAAAATAATAATAATGATACAATGCCAAATTATTTTCAAACTATTTTCCACATCCTTTCTTACCCCTACATTAAATAATTTTTTTAAATAAAAATAGAGGCATAAAACAAAGTTACTTCTCACTCCCACCATTTTGGTGACAACCAACCGTAACCAATAATAAATGTGTGTTAGTCTTTCACTTCTAGCGACACCAACACGCACACGTCATGAGTCGTGAAAGTCGGATCAGCTCCATCAGCTCCATGTATGTGAAGGTTTCACCATTCTAGCTTAAGATCCATTGCATGTAGAACCAAGCTAAGCAAATCCAACCAAATTGCAGCCTCACGATTACCTCGCTTTTCCCTCTACTATTGCTCATATGTCATTTAAAACAGCCTTCTTAAGGTCAAAATATAAATCTGATTTGATTACTTACTCTTGCAGGTCTGGAGAGTCGGAGCAATCAGATCACATGTTAACCGAATAATTTCTACAAATATGAAAGCTACACAGTAGCAAAGGAATGGATTACATCCTTGAAGCAAATAATTACATCTTATGCACCCAGATGATGTGTATAATCTAGATTCACCATTATGTATACATGCAGATCCCTGTATAGTATCTAAAAAAAAATTTGATCATCGAGGGTTGAAAGATAAAAAAAGGGAAAGAGAATATAATGTTAGGGCGTGGTATATACATGAGAAGCAAAAAAGACATCTACAAGCATACATGCACACGATCACTTCCTCTCTCAAAACTGGATCCTCTACCTCCACACAATGGGAAGGCATGGATATTATAGTAACGGATCACACCGTACAACTGAACGGCTTTCTAGAGAATGCACGGGCTAAGACCATGTGGTGAAACCACCAACTTGAACAGCAATTGGAGGCAACAAAAAATTCTCACCAGTTGTGCAGTTCAGCAGTAATGCTTTTCACCAGAGGATGGTATGCTGTGTGTATATGCCTCACTGCTTTCTCTGAACCAGGTTCGCCTAGCCACTCCTCATATAAGCTCTTTATCAGGGGATTTTCAAAAGGATTGGCAATCAAAATCTGTGAATTTCATAGATTCCACAACAATTTAGTTACAGGCATTCAGGTCATATACAGATCTTAGAATAGATGTATGCATGTGCACATGCAGGTGTCAAGAAAATCATAGATGCATGACTTAGTGAATGAAAAAAACATCTGCAGAGACCAATTACACAGAGCATGATAAAATATATTCAGGCAGGCCATATCCTAATGGAACATGTATGGATGACAAATTCATTTAATAGTGCAAGGAGAATATTTTCTTTTTTTAATTGATGTGCAAAGAATAATCTGATGGACTTGTTTGACAGTATCCTCAACTGATCCTTCCCCTCAACATTGTACGAGGACTTTCACTTCTTGGATGCCCAACCATAAAACCCGCCAGAGAAGAGGGGGAGAACAAAGTAGTTTTATAGGACTTTTAAGGTCCAGATGTGTAGAAAACTTGAAATTGACGAGGTAAAGCATAAGGGAGCATAATAATCCAAACATAGGCCTCGTAGAAATGCCAACTCTTTATTGATTTCCAACCTATGACGCGCATTGACACCTACAGAGGGCAGAGTGCCTGTGTCAGGCAAGTCCCAGACCCTGGTGTGATGCTTTTGGATTTCTTCATTGCTCCTATAAATTTTTTTCTTGTCCCACACTTGCATGACAAAACTAAAACCAAGCATGCCCAACATTACCATAAACAAAGAATGACAATAAGGAAAGGAGAAGAAAACCCCCCACAAAGACGAGGAAAAACATCAAACAAAACCAGCTTTTCACCACCTTCAAGTAACTAGATGCCCCTTTAAGCACTAAACCTTCCTTTCCCAACTCAATAAGCTTCAACACAAAATGGAAATTAATCCCTGCTGACACCACCTGTGACAACCGAGCAAACACTCAACTTAATTCCTAATGCTCCCCCACTCCCCAACTCCCCCCACCGCTGCTGAAAAAAAAAAAAAAAGAATACCAATGCTAAGCAAGATGAAGAAAGAAGCAGAGAAAACAAAGAGAGCAAAATAGGAAAGCCAAAATGGATATCAGTCCAGAGATTTTCCCTTGCAACCCATCTCTTTCACTGGCCACTGATGGCAAATTCTTGTTCAGTCAAGAGATTTTCCCTTGCAACCCGTCTCTTTCAGTGGCCACTCAGATGGCAAATTCTTTTAAGACCCCACCCCCATTGCAGAGCAAGGAGTAGGATTTAAGTGTGCTTTGATTGCATTTGACCGCCTTCCACCCTCATACTAATGAAGTACTGAATTTGATAGACTCAAAGCAGTAGCCAAACAAGACCTTTTAATCAAAGAATAATTCAGTTAAGGGGTAATCCTAGTAAATCTAGGAGAAGGGTAGTTAGGTAATTATTCGGAAAACAAGAATAGGAAAAGTAGAGGAATCAATGGATACTGAAATCAGATGTAAAATAATGACTAAACACAGGTTTGAAATCAGTATATCAATGGAGGAAACAAACAGTAACAGATAGGGGTATAATAGTAATTCCTCAAGTCAAAACAAATTTAGAAATTAGGTTAAGATCAGACATTCAATTCTGTATCAGCCTTGGACAATAAGAATAAAAGCAAAAGGCAGAAATCCAGAATCGACTCAGGTGAAAACCAGTGAGTTAATGGAGAAAAGAGTAATTTAGGAAATCACAAATAACTGACAATCGGCTCCGCAGAACATTCTGAAATTTGGATCGAGTTCCTCAATTAGGGTTCTTGAAGTTGGATCAAAATATGAGCATGTTCAGATAGTTGGATCTCCTATCTCTAATTCAAGCAAAAACACCTCGTATATGATCTTCTAGAAGCATAGGTTATAACTGCCAAAAATTCTCAGAAACAGAACACACTTGTTAATGGCAGTGAGTAGAGAAGAAGAAGAGTAAAATCCAGTAGCACAATAGTAGCAACAGAACATGAATATAAGGATGATCCACCCGCATTTCTCACCGCAAGCTGTAAATGGATCAAACACCAACCAACCTTGATCAGACACGAGATTTTCAAACATGAAGAGGCAAGCAAAAGCTGCAATTTCTTTGCTAAATTTGTATACTATTTTGACCTCCCTAACAAACTTACATAGAACCAGAAGACTCAAAAACAGACTCCTACACTAAAAAGGAAAATCCTAACTCAATCCTTAACTAATAAGGTAACCTAAATTGGCGAGGAAAATGAGATAATAAAGAGAACAGATTCAAAACAAGATTGGACTTTAGAATCCTAATCTAGGCCAACTAAAACACATAATAACAATTACTTGCAACTTAAATTGAACCACAAGGTACCAGTTCAATTGAACTAATCCAAAACAACTTAAAAATAAACTAAGCCCTAACAAAGGAAATCCCGTATGCAATCTTCCTACCCATGCTTTAGGCCCATAAAAGTAGTCTATTACATTAAAAACCCAATGGACCAAAAGCTTAACATGAATAGAACCCAGCCCTAGAGTTATCCTAATAAAACAAGCCCATTTCGGTGATGAATCTGCATCACATACCCAACCATCGATGTGGACCTATCGAAACAGAGTACTTTCTTTATGTTGTAATTTTTCTGTTATTAATATTAAATTCAACCAAGCCATATCCCAACTAACTGAGGTCAGCTCAATGAGTCCATTTAATTTTAAGTTAGTATAAGAATGTGATTACGAATCCTTTTTAAGTCAGTTCAGCAAATTTATTGTATACATCTCCCCATCAATTGGACATGTTTGGAGCAAAGAGTTCTGAGTTTTTTCAAGAGTTTTGGAGCTGTTGAGCTGTGCATATGGGATTAGTATCCCAGATCTGATTTCTTCCTTTTTATTCTAATCTGTACTCTTATCAGTTGCAATCTTACCCTCTTCTCTTCTACTATTCTTTTACTTCTTCTTACCTCTTATTTCTCTTGCTTCCACACCAAGTGGAGCCTGTTTCTGGTTAAACTTTCAGATGTGATCATCTTCCTTATTCTAGTTCTGTTTCATCCAATATTTGTCCCTACTCTATCCTATTGATTCTACATAGATACTGGTATAATTGTAGTTCTTGTTTCGGGAATTTTCATATAAACCTGAACTGCATTACTTTCATTTGTGGATTGTCAATCCCAAGTATCCACTGGTTAAGAACGATTGAAGGAAAAACTTTGCAAGGGTCCACCATGCAATTGTCTCTCTTCTATAAAGATGGTCCATTGTGTAACTTTTCTGTAGTATCAAGGAAGGGTTACTTATTTGGCTTCTTATCTTTTCTCAACTTAATTTCATAAATTTAGAGCAAGGCGCACACACATACGAAGTCCACAATACATGCCCCCCTCTATATGTTGGCTAATATAGATAATACTATTTATAGGAAATACAGGCAACAAATTCAAAAGGAACTGCAAACAGTTTAGTTAATGGCTTGGACACTTCAACAAAACAACAATGATCGAGAAAATCATCCAAATTTGCAAAGAAGACTTACATTTTCCATGTATACTTTTTCTAACGACTGAATTAAATCCTTGGCAGATTGGCCAGCCCTTGGTTTGATTTGACCTCCACCATTCAAACAACCTGTAAAACAAAGTAAATGACAATTATACCAATGCCCAACCTACTGCTTCAGGCAGGAGGACCGACAACTCCTCCTTAAATTCACTAACAATTCATACGAAACACAAATGCAGAAAAAAAAAAAGAAGGGGGAGGGGGAGCATACCAGACGGACATGCCATGACCTCCAAAAAGTGATAATCACACTTCCCAATTTTAATTTTTCTCACAATATTTTGCAGGTTCCGGAAGCCATAACAAAGTGCAAATTTCAGCACTGTTTTCCCTTCCACCTGCATTGGCGTAAATGGTTTAATATGTTAGATACACTTAAGCATCACACACAAATGCTGCCACAAGCTTTGCATGGTGTCAATTCCTTAGATAATAAGCAGTGAATGTGAAGCAGTATCTAAGCACTAATAGCAATGCCAAGAGAGGAAGAATAGCTTGTGATATTCAGGAATTTCAGAATTCCTAGTTTCCCTACGAATCACTGGCTCACTGCTAATCCTATTTCTAATCTACTTTGGAGTTCCATTTGAGTAGCGTTCTGATTTTTAGTTTCTTTCCTATTTTGACTATGTTTATCTGTACCTAGTTCAGGCTGGATTAGGATTCTATAAGTTCATTCTTGTTTGGTTTGGTTCTCTTTATTCTGTCAAGTCCTAGAATTATTAGGAATTTAAGTCCATAGTACATCCTATGTTTCGTTTTTGGGTCATTTTTTGAGTTAAGTCTAGTCATTTATTGGTCAGTTATGTAACCAGTTTGATTACTAGTAGGTTTAGGCTACTTCTAGTCATGTTAGGAGTCATATTTTGAGTGTCCATATATTTATGTAGGCAGCCATTAAGGCACACCAGTTTGATGAATAAAATTTCACTTTTTGTCCCTATGTTCTGTGTGATTCAGAATAGCTTCTGTGAGATGCGTAGAAACCCTTGGTGAGACGCTAAGGCAGGATGGTGGGATTCCAATCTAGTTCCAAGTGAGATGCTTGGTTCATATCAACCTTTCTGTCTAACATTCTTCCTCAATCTATCTATCATCAAATCAGGTAAGGAACCTCATAATTCTGTTCTGTTCCTGGTATATATATTCAGTTTTCATTCATATTCTATCATGGGATTCTCTGTTTCATAGCGAGACAGTGGGTACATCTCAAATTTCAATTCTGCCTTCAATTTCAGCAACCGGATTGCACTCCAAGCATGGTTCTTAATCATGGGTTCAAGCCCACCCGAGAAAAAACCATAGGTCGAATTGGGATCAGTTCAGGTTTCGATTCATTTCGATGGTTTTCGACCATGGGTATAAAATCACTCAAGTCGAGCGAAACCTGACTGTTTCAACTGGTTTCGACAGAGAACTCAAGGTGCCGCAAGTTTCGACACAGGGGAGGAGGTTTTTGCCAAAAACGCATTTTGTGCCCAAATCACTTCATTGATCAACACTCTTTTGCATTCTCATACGCATTCAACTCTTCTACACCTTCGATTTGTTGATTAGAGCTTGAAGATAAATTTTTTTTACCCCAAATCAAATTTTTGGAAGAATTAGTATATAGACATGGCAGTTTTGTTTCAGTTTTTTATATATTAGATAGAATGGGCCGATCTAAGACTTCACGGAATCGGATTATAATTGTAGTTTTCCTAACCTAATGAATGTTTGATTGTTTTAATTGCATACTTACATTTCCGGTAGCTAAATTATATGTAGTCGATGTTTATAATAGGGGCCAGGGCTAGTGTACAGCAACATTCAGCGTACACTAGCAAACTTGAGTCCAAACCACAAGTACTATTTTGGTGGTTTTTTTGTGAAACTAATTCATGGATAGGTGTAAATGGTAAAAATAGCCAGCACAAAAAAAAAATTCAGGTAAAAAAAATCATTTTTTGGGGTTCCAAACCTAGGTTCCAAATTTAGCCCCAAAAAAATCCCAGGTATCTCAGTTTCGGGCAGGGTTGAAACCAGCCTCAAAACCGAAACTAAGAACCTCGACTCCAAGTATACCCACGGTTCATTTTTTTTATACTGTTATTGCTTGGGTTAAATCCAATTGTTTCACTTGCTGGAATCTTTAGACTATGCCCTTGTTTTGAGAGAGCTTACTGTTTTGTTTCAGATTTAATCTCTGGTTCTAATCTATTAACATTTCTAGGTACTTGCTGCTGTTGCCTAATCTGGTTACATTCTAACTGTTTTGAGATCAATCCACCTTCACTGATATCAGCTGATGCAGTGTAAGGCCAGTCCAAACAAGGCCCCTTAATGGACCACATGGGTTTGGTTATAGGCAGCCCAAACCAAGGCTTATTCTGGCCATCAATTTGACTCCTAGACAATCCCACACTTGAGCCCATATATGGGTTATTATTAAACCCACTGATCCAGCTTTATTGGCCCTCAAAATAGCCATCAACCAGCAATATTTGAAGTGGATTTACCAGCTTTCATGGGGCCCAGCCAGGCAGTTGTGTGGAGTTTATGCTGGAGAGATTGTGGGAGGATTCTATGAAGATATTCTGACAGTTATGTGGGCCCCAGGGAGGCGATGCTGAGATTTTCAAGATCTATATCTAGTTTCTATTTTGATATTTCTTTGTAATTGCTAAGAAGATGTTAGTTAGGTAGTCTCGATTTTCAGATTCTCTTTTTAGAAAGTAGTTCTTTCATCGTAATAGCAATCTAGGAGTTTCTTTGGCTGTCCAGCTCCCCACGAATGGAGAGTCTTACTTTGTAATTGTTTACTTAATAATAATTATTTGCTTTATTTAATAAATAGAAGAAAAGGACACCTCTATGGGTTTTGGATGTTGAAAGAATGGGCTTTGCCTTGTGCACTGAGTAAGTCAGTTGCTGTTGGAGACGGTGTATGGTGAAAGGCCCTTCCCTATCCCTCCTCCTCCTCCTTCCTATCTTTTCTTTTGTTTTCAATAGTAATTCTGATTCAGTAAAGTCCAGCAGCCATTCTTCATTACTGTGGCTCACACCAGGTAACAACAGTGCTGATTGATTGTCATTTAACTGATTATTATTGCTCTTCAATCCACTAATCTGTTCTGAAATTTATACAGCCTGTTTAGGGCATACGATAGGGTTTTTCTGATAGCAACATGTTTTGACCTTTAGTCTTTAATTCCAGAAAACCGATTGACTTGAGGTTTTGATATGTTATTCTTCCCCTAGTCTGTTTCCTTCGATCCAGATCTGAAGACCATCAGATTGCTGGATTTTAGGTTATAATAAATTTCCTTTACTTTCTAATTTCTGTTACCCTACTTTCTAATTTCTGTTTCAGCTTTATTTCTCCCCATCCCCCCATTGGATGAACCTGAATTTCTCAGCATTAATTCAGCCTAGCAAGACCCTCCTCCTACTATAATATCAGCCCCATCCATTGGTTTGGTTTTGACTTATTAACTCGTCGATATCCTGTCCATACATTCTGTTGTTTTGGTTACTGCGATTCTGGAATTCTGTAGGTTTGTTAGTGTTGACCAGTTTCAGCCTATCATCCTACATCAGTTCTCAGTTTTAGAGAGTTATCTTCAAGTGGGACTCTTTTGTAACTTGGAAACTGAACGTTTGATGGGTTTCAATAACTGTTCTTTAGTTCTGCTAATAGAATAGAAAGTAATCCATTGCATCTTGAAGTGCATCTGATATCCTGATCTTGGTTTATTGAACTTCTTTGATTCTAGCCATTAACTCTTCCCTGTAGTTCTAGTTTATTACTGTGCTTCTGATACTAAACCTTTAGGCTTCTAGAAACCCATCAGAATGTCTAAACATAAATTAGTGAGTTTCTCCAGGATAAGCTACACGACCTGGGATCTCATAAACAGCAGACCACTGGAATCCTTTTGAAGTAGAACATTAAGCGACCATAAAAGTTAGATGACAAGATACATTCTTACTTTCTTAGAATAGCAATTCTGGAATTCTATTCCGGTCATTATTCCAGAATTGCAAAATTGGGTCCAACTGAGGCATGTCCCTCAGAACCATAGAATTAACCTTCAGCCGAATTCTGACTCATGAGAATTTGGGGTGTAATTCTCTAACTATTTTATTTATTTACTGTTATTCAGTGTAATTCTGGAAGCAACCCACCAGAATCCACCCAAATTGTTCCTCCAAACACCATATGTTCTGAGAAATATTTACCATAAAAAAAGAGAGGGAAAACGGAGTCTTTGTCTAAAGAAAAAAAAATGTGGGCTCACCCATGATCGCTAATTAGCACCATTAAGCCATTGGTGGATTAGAGTTTTCAATTCATGCAAACAGGTCAATACAATGTCCCAATCTAGAAAGAAAGGAAATGATAACTTACTTCTAGATTCACTTCTCGAAAATCTGAATTGCGCACTGTTTTGAAGTCAAGAGGACCTTCAATTTCTTTTTGAAAGAGCACTTTAGCAGCATGGCGAAAAATTGTTTCTGCATATCCACCAGAGCTTCCATTGACCCCATAAATATGTCCTCCTTCATCAACATTTGTTAGTCTGCATGTATCATTTCAGTACAGCATATTAGTGAGGACTGAATTCAAGACACATGAAGAGAACTATAATAGGATGATGAATTTCTTACAGTCTGTCTAGAGGAAGCTCTTCCAAGGCCTTGAAATCCACAGATTTTAACTGCAGCAGTAAATAAACGGAACCATTCAATACCATGCTAAGATAACATACCATGACAGTGGCTATATAACAAAAAATATTGAAATTTACCTGTATCAATTCCAAAACCTCTCCAGTTGTCAAAACTGAATCTACCTCTGTAATCCTCAGGCCTGCATCGTCAGGGCCAGCTTCTCCTTGAGGCTCCACTGAAAAAACAAAATCATCCCTAGCAGCTTCAAGCTTCTTATCATAACATGGCATCACAGTCACATGGTAGACATTGTCCGGCCTATCAAACATGAAAGGATTTGAGTTATTGAAGAATATAAAACTCAATTCAACTCAACTAAGCTTCATCCAAACTAAATGGGGGCTATCAAATGATATCAAGAGAGAATATAAAAGCACCCATTCAACACAATGCTAAGCTGTCTGTATCAAGTTTTGGCTTAGCTCACACACAATATCTGATGACAGAATATAAAGAGCCACAAGCAACCACCGGGGAGTGGGGGAGTGAGGAATTCCTAAAGGAAAGCCATTCATACAGAAGCAGGGAAAGAGATGGATAACAGCATTTACTCGAGGATCACAGAAACATATTGCATCAGGAGTTCACCACATCATATGCACTGGTGATATAGTGCAACTTTGATTCCAATGAATTGTCATTCATGCAATAGTTGAAAAATTAATTGTTAAAAAGAATAAACTCCAATAGATTTATCAGTCAGTTGAATTACCTGTTTGAACGATTCTTGTGCAATATATCTAAAAATAAAGGAGGATGAACAGACATCCAACAAACATGTCTGAAGAATAATAGTCCGAAGAATAATAGTCCAATAACTGTCTAGATACTATGTTATATGACATTATAACCATTTTCTTTCTTTAAATAAATAAGATGTTACTGGAGCTACAACTGGCCCAAGGACATAAGAGTTTGGACTCTGAAACATATTACAACCAAATCATTAAACTGAATTGAAGGGAGTGATCACCTGTTTCAGCATAGTCCGCCAGATATTCTTTTGGAATAAATTCCCCAGAGATAGATTGTTACATCCCTATAGTTTTTCGATAGAATACATAAAAGTTTCTTGAAAATAAACTTCTGTTGATGATTGCTTATGGAAATACCACGTCCTTTACTGCCATTGTGCAATAGCCTAACATTGTTCATAAAATCCTAGAATTCCTCTAATTCCAGATGGGTCTATATTTTCACTAGTTGGTATGCCATCTCATAAAGATGGTTGCACTGGGGAACTGTCAGAGTAATGGTGGAAGAATCTTCCATCTCATGGCATTAACACAAATATCAGGTAGGGCCACATTCAGATAAGAATAAGCTGGTCTCTGAAATATCAAAAGAAAGTTTGGCAAACTACAGGAGGAGTAATTGAAAGATAAGAAATCAGCAAGTACAGCTCAAGTTTAGTTATTCGAAGAACGCTAGAACACACATAGAAGGCATCTCAAGCGCAGAGGTCACTTCTTCAAAAGCGGCTACCAAAGGGCTAGAAGCCCATATCAAACTTCACATACACGATATTTCTACTTAAAAATTTCAAGTAAATAAAATCTAATTAAAAATCCCAATATACAGGTTTTTTCTTCTTTTTTCCATGAATACTAATATATACCTTCAAAACTAAACAACGTACATGCGATATTTTCAAGAACACTATATAACTGAAGAATCTCTAGTTCGATGCCCCAACAATTAAACAATTGAGGAATCCATGGCCCTCTCAGTGTCTTCTTTTTCTTGGCCACTTCTTGAAGTCCTGCACCTCTAGAAAACTAATATCCTTTTGGCTTGAATGATTGTCATTTGATAGTCATATTATTACAGAGAATGCAATCTCAAGAAGGAATAATGCAGTCCCAGTTACAAAATTGCTCTTATTTTGATGTCTATGTGGTATGGGCTTTTAACTATAATGGACTGTATTATAAAGCCCAAAATTTAAGGTTTAACGAGTGTACAAGAATTAATATTTTAATTTAGTATTCTAGTGAGTGAGGCCCTCTTCTAGATTTGTCCTTCGGTAATAGTCTTGAGGGCTAAGTAATTTAATCTAGAAAGCTTTACTGTCTCTGATCTCTTTGCTAGGAAGTTTCTATTTTTTATTTAGTCCTAGAGTTTTCTTTCTTTCTTTCTAGGTAGGTTTTTTCTTTCCCGTATCCCTGTTTTCTAAATAAATGGAACCCCTTCCCTACTATTGAGATGAATTTAGGAAATAGAGTTTTATTTACAAAAGTGTGTGTGTGTGGAACTCTCAGCTACTTGTATTTTCGCTCGTTATTTCTCTCTCTCTCCCTAGTGGGCAAGCCTTGGCACAACGGTTAAGCTGTGCTATTGCCCCCTCCCTACATAGGAGTGGCTGTTGTTAGGGACTGGCGAGGTTGCAGAAAGAGGTGGGTGGGGTTGCAGGGGCGGAAAGTTGCAGAGGGAGAGGAGGAAGAAGTAGGGTTACGACAACACAGAGCAGAGGAGGTGGGGTTGGGTGGGGTGGGGCTGGGCTTGGCAGGGGCGGGTTACAAGGCTGGGCGGAAAAGCAAGGGGTGGGGTGGGGATGCGCGGCAGGGCGGACGTTGGGGGAGAAACAGAGGGGGTTGGTGATCATGTAGAGAAGAGGATGGTGGGGCTGGGCAGCGGTGGTAAAAGTAAAGGTAATGGTGGCGATGATGGTGCTGCTGACAGTTTATAATTAGAAACATGAAATATAGGTACCACAAATACAATTACTCAAATGTTGGGTACCCCAAGTGTCATTTACCCAAATATAAAATAAGGACTGGACAAATTAGATTTATTTTAGGAGTAGCTCCAACACATGATAAGTCGCGAGAAAGCTGTTTGAAGTGGCATGGACATTTGCAAGAAGGCCTTTGAATGGTCCAATACGGAGGGGTGATTTGATTCAGGTTGAAAGGGCAAAAAAAGCCAGGAGGCCTAAAATAACACTAGGAAAAGTGAGGAAAGACAAGCATAGTTTAGAACTAGTACCAAGTAAGCCTTTGGATAAAGCTGATTGGAGAAAAGGATTCATGTAACCGGCCCCATTTAGTTGGGATAAGGTCGAGTTGAGTTGAGTTTCTTTTCAGGCTATTCTTTGTACCCGTATCTTTTAAAAGTAAGTTTTTCTTTCACTTTCATTAAATTAGTGGAAAAGATAAAAGAATCCCTGTTAAGTGATTCTAAGCTTCAAAATGATGTTGATATCCCTAGGAAGGACATTCCATAGTATATTACACTTTTATCCAGCAAAACTGAAGAGCTTAGTTGATGCAGGACAAGACTACCTTCAAAACGAAGGATGGTCTCTATGAATGGTTGGTTATGATGCACCTGGCACATTTATGAGGATTATGAAACAGGTGCTTAGACCATTCAATGGTAAATTTCTGGTGGTTTACTTTGATGACATTCTCATTCATAGTAAATCACAGGCTGAACACTTAGATCACTTGCGACAAGTATTTCAAGCATCAACAAGAAAAGCTCTATGCTAACTTAAAGAAGTGTACCTTCATGAGTGATCAAGTCATATTCCTAGGATTCATTGTTTCAAAAGCAGGAGTGTCTGCTGATCTTGAAAAGGTTAAAGCCATTGTAGAGTGGCCTGAACCAAAAAGCATTCATGATGTGCGAAGATTTCATGGCTTAGCTACCTTCTATAAGAGGTTCATTTACCAATTCAGCACAATCATGGCCCCAATCACTGACTGCATTAAACAGAAAGAATTTGATGCTTGGTCTTTTGGTGCTTGGAGCACCTTTTCTCTCTCTTCCTCTTTTCTTCTCTTCTTCTCTTCTTCTACCTTCATCTTCTCCTTTCCTCCTCCTTTACTTTTCCTGATCCCCCATTATCTGGTATCAAAGCCCAAACCTGGGTGAATCTCTCTCTCTCTCGGATTCTTCTCCCTTCAGTCTCTCTTCCCTCTTATCTTTCTTCTTCTATCTAAGTTCTCTTATCTTGTTCCTTTCCCTGTTCTAGAAACCCCAAGCCAGAACTCCAAAATATTCATATACAACTACCTTATCCTCTTTACCATAACATCCATTGAACCCCTTTAACGACACGATTGCAATAACCAATCGTTCCATATTATTCCATCTTATCCCAAGTTGGAATGACGAACAACACCGGAGATGCTGCAACAGTAATGGTGTATGACTTCGACATTCCACTCAACAATATTGAGAGGGCGTGCTGTTTCAAGATTTCATCTCCTTTACTCGTGACCAGAGCTTTTGAACGGCATGGATGTGCAGCAGATGGACTAGTTTCCCGAGTTTATCCAAACTCGAGGTCGAGTTTTTTGTAAAGCAAGGGAGAGTTGATGCAGGACATTTGGGGGCTGCTCCTACTAGCCCTAGCCCAGGCCCAATTAGATACTCCAAGGGATACCATCTCAGGCCCAAGCCCTACCAGCCCTGCATTTAGTTTTTATTTCAGTTATTGCTGTAGAGGTAGTTATTAGAGGACAGTTATTGCTGTAGAAGTCGTTGTTAGGGAGTTATTTTCTGTAATTTTTTTGATTTTGAGTTTTTAAAAGACTGTATTTTGAGAAGGAATGGGGAACAGAATTGAATAATGGAAAGAATGAATTGAATTTCTGGCAGTGTGCGTGTGCACTCTCCTCCCCCCCCCCCTTCCTTTTTCTTCTTCTTCTCACGGCTTCTTCTCTTTTCCCCCTGCATTTCTGATTTTCCCTCTCTTCTTCTTATTCTTCTTCTACTGCTTCTTCTTCTCACGGTTTTTCCTCTTCCCCCTGCAATTCTGATTTTCTTCCTGGATTCTCTTTCTTCCTTACCCCTTCCCTCATTATTAGTATTATTTTTTTCCCCTTTTCAAACCTAAAGTATTTACAACCTCAACCTACTTCAAAGTGAAGAGGGGCTACATAGAGTAATTGTGATAGGGAATCTCATAGCTACAATTGTAACATTAAAAAATAAGTTAATGAGAACCTCAGAATACAAAGCCTCCAAACCAATTTCCACTCCAGCTGGAAAACCATTTCTAATCATAAAATCTTTTAGGGTAAATTACACGTCACCCCCTGGTTTTCAATCAAAACTCAGATCACCCCCTGGTTTAGACCCCAATATGAAAAATTAGTCCCTAACGTTAGTTTTATGCTGTTAAGTGATGATGTCAGCCAATTAAATAACTTTAAATCCCTAAACTACCCTTGACCAGTGTTGATTTACTATTTTACCCTTGTAATTAAAAAACCCCAAATTCATCCTCTTCCTCACACCACTCTCTTCCTCCCATGACCTGCAACTCAATCTCAAGCAGAAGAGTCGCCGGAGAGAAGAAAGAGAAGAAATTGTGACAGAGACATCGCCGTTGCAGCAATGGTGGTTGTGATTTGGCAGCCGCGGTGATGGAAGCTTCCCAAATGGTAGAGGCGACGAAGACATCAGAAATTGTGACGGAGACATCGCGTTGTCAAGTTCCTTACATCTATGGCTCAATTGGGTTGTGCACAGCTTCTGCTGGATCAAGGTTAGGTGTTTGCTCATGTCCTACCGGGTTTCGCAGCATCAATCAAGATAGCAGACAAGGTTGCTTGCCATCAAATCAATCTCATTCCTTGGCTTCTCCTTGTAATTCTAATTCATCAAGAAATGGCACCGGTGGTGCTCAATCGAATTCATCGACAACAGTATTGTACACAAGTCTAGGTGCCGGCTTGAACTACTTCGAAAATATTTTCTCAGATCCAATTAAGTATGTGAATTTTTCTTACTGCCAACATCTCTGCTCAAACTGTACTTGTTGGGGATTTTTCTATTCCAATTCCTCTGGTTCTTGTTTTCTGCTTGAAAATCAAATGGGCTCCTTATTCATACCCCAAACTAGAAGTGATTATTCATCTGGATACATTAAGGTGATGGTTAGATCATCTTTGATGGGCACAGATGGGAATACATCTGGAAACCAGAGCTCAAAAGCTTTTCCAATGGTTGCTCTGGAGGTTCCTCATGTAGGCGGAGATGGGTAACCAGAACCTTCTATGTCTGCATCTTTGGTCGGCTCTCGAATCGTTCCGGGAAACACCATCGATTGCAGGTGCCACCACCACAAGAGCTACAACAGCAAAACCGTAATACTGTCCGCCTGCGCTGACAACTCCTGCTACGATTCTGATCGAACCCAGGTAGTCGATCATCTTCTCTTCAATTACGTTCACTTCTCTAGACCCAATTTCCCCAATATAGATTCAACGATTGTGACGATTTTGAAAACCCTAAATCCCTATCTCATCCTAACCCTCTCATCACGGATTGCTCAGCTCTAGGGCATTTTATTTGTTCCTCTCCCCCTCCCCTGGTTTTGAAACTCTATGTAATGCGATCAAAGTTTGCCGAGAAGGAATTCCGGTTTGAAGTGATTTGTTAATGTTCCCAGCGGCGGTGGTGGTGCTGCCAGCGGAGTTGCAGGAAAGGGTGGGGTATTTTAGGTAGAAGATGAAGGAAGGGTAGTATTGTAAATTTAATTTTAATGTTTTAGTACAAGGGTAAAATAGTCCTTTCATACCAATAACTAACAGCAGACTAACACCGTTACTGTAGAGGGGGTGATTTGAATTTTTTCAAAAACCAGGGGGTGATCTGAGTTTCGATTGAAAACCAGGGGGTGACGTGTAATTTACCCAAATTAATATGAAATTATAGTACATGGAGCAGGGAGATGGAAGATAAAGACCTAACTTGAAACCCATTTTTTTGCAAATGTGATGTTTAATGGTAGCCCCAATTGCTTGTTGGGGGCTCTTCACGGAGGAAATATAGGGCAGAATATAAGATCCAAGTGTTTTTTCAGCATAACAGACCCAACCTGAAAGCAAAAATTATCACTACATCAGAGCATCTCATGACACAAATCAGATATAATCTAAATTCAAATCACTTGGCAACTGTCCAGTTATATAAGTTTAATATATAAATTTGATATTTGAAACTGTACAAAATTCTGAGGCATATCTTTTGCTCATAGTACAAAAGCAGTTGAGAAGAACTTGAAGAACTTTCTTTTCTTGGATAAGCAAAGCACTAGGACTATGATTATTGAGATGACAATCACACACAACTAAGAAATCATTCCAGGCTCTAGCCCATATCTCAATTGGCTGACGCACTTTAGCACAACACCATGTCACATACACAAGACATTAAAAAGTAGTCTCGGTAAAACATCAGAGGAAAATGAAGACTTACGTCCAGGTTCCAACTGTGATTTTCTAGGTCCTTTCACATTTCCACTCACATTGAGTGAAGTGTCTGCGGAATTACTTTCAACTGTGATTCTCTAGGTCCCTTCACATTCCCACTCACATTGAAGTGAAATGTTTGTGGAACAGGCATTGCACAGAAATGCATATAATTAATTAAATTAGTTTTACAATCTGCATAATACACCATATGCTAACAATAAGAATTCTTCCCAATAGCATAGCAGCTCCATTCCCATTTTTACACCTTCGCTTACTCTTAAGTATGTGTTTCGAGCATGTTTTGAAGTATTGTGATCGTATTGGGTGGATCACCCGATCTGGATCGGGATCGGCGGTCACCAATACGAGTTTTGGGCCGAGTAACAAAAATAACACAAGAATTGGACAGATCAGGTGTGGATTGCTTGGGTCGTTGGATCAGCCGATACAGAGCCCTGCAGATTTCCAGCAAGTAAAAACACAAAGAACAAATTAAGGTTACATTTTTAATCATTTTATCCCCAAGTCTAAGATGTTGGAGAATGAATTGAGTGGGGCCTTCCCCTTTTCTATTCCGCCAGAGGAGGATAAGATCTTTGCATCCGACCCACACACATATTCTCTGCAACTCAAAAATCTGAAAGTAAAAAACCATCGGAAACCATCTCTCACAATAACTTTCTTTTTTTCCAACTCGCCTCTTAGTAGAGACTATTTGGTTACCGCAATTTCATGGGCTGCATCAGTTTTTTGCTACCCATGAGAGCTTTGTGACTATGGCTGCCAAAAGATCTATGAGCGAGTCAAGGTCAAGCTCTCTCTCTCTCTCACACACAAACAAAAGCTGCTTCTTCTAGGCATCACTTCGCGCCTTCCCCCGGCTACGGTGAGTTAAGAGTTACTAAACGAGAACCACCACATTGGCACATGCGTAATTCACATAAAAATGATCTATCTGAACCATAACAGTTCACACGTAGCATGACCCATGGCACTGCACTCAGCCTCTGCACTCGAACGGGCAACCCCTTAAGTACTAAAGGCTGCTTCTTACTTCTCCATGAAATGGGATTACCGGATACCAAAGTGGATGATTGACTCATTCCATAATACAAATAATCGCAGGAAATCCTTTGATAACTTCATTCTTATGGGGACTAATTCCAATCTGTGAACTTTTACGCAGCAACTTGTTAGTTCAATAAGCCAAGATAGGAATGCTTTCTCCCAGCTTAGTTTTTTTTATTTAATACATCGAGAAGTTCCTCGCGATACACAACCTCCCTCCCGGTGGGACAACCGGTAGTACGATTCAAGGGAATTGGACATTCCTGGAACGCATATACCAAAAACTACAGTACCAAGGGAACCTAACCACAGTAGAGGCTCCTCTCTCCCTTCTTTAGCAAGGTTCGAAAACTCGGGTCTCGGAGCCATCTCGGCCCAGCAAAAAACCGAGTTGGGCCGAGATCTCAGCAAGTTTGTGCAACTTTTTTGTCCGACTCAGAAGCCCATCTCGGTGGGTTTTAGACCTCTTTTGGGTCTAAAAATCGGTATATAGCCTATTTTAGGCCATTTAAACACAATGGCATTATTAGATTTTGCAAAAACAAAGTCCAAATAGGAGTTTCAATTAGTGAGAAAGCAGGACAGACACAGGACAAACAGTCTTATTTATGCCTAATATATTTTCATTCAAAGCAATTTTGACAGCATTCGCGCACACCGAATTAAGTTTGACCGGTAAATAACTCCTTCAATATAAATCAGATTAAAGCAATCTTGGACTTGTTGGAAAGCTTTCAAAACATAGCTTTCCAACAAGTCCAAGATTGCTAAAATCTAATTTATATTGAAAGAGCTATGTACCGGTCAAACTTAATTCGATGTGCACGCATGCTGTCAAAATCGCTCTGAATGAAAATAATTTTTTGGACATCAAAACAAATGAATATTTTACCGCACTTTTGGTTTTTAGCAATGTTTTACCATAATAAGATTTATGGAATTTTTAGATTTGAGAAAAACCCCATCATTAGAAAGTTGAAAATTACACCTATCGCCGAAAATCCAGTTTTTGTTCTTGAACTGGGGGGTTGACTTTTTTTCCTTTTGAAATTTTATTTTTTAACTATTTTTATTGGATTTAAATGGGGGGTATTTGCTTATTTATGAATAATATCTTAAGTAAATGAAATACAAAAGCATTTACTTAATTGATATTAGGCATAAATAAGTGTTTGTCTTCTCTGCCTTGGTTCCTGGCATAGATAGGTGTCTGTATACCAAGAATTTCCAACAAGATCTTGAGATCTGGCACTCATATAAAGGACCTAGATGGGCACTTTCCTATGTCAAACCGAGATCGATCTCGGAGAGATATTGACATTTTAAGTTTAGTAGGCCATCTCGACTCGGGAAATTGGAAAACCGAGATCTCGCGAGATTTCGGACTATGTTCTTTAGTAGCAGTGTTCACTACTGCTGCTATTGTAGATGGGCCTAAATTATGGGTAGGAGGCATGAATATGGGATTTACTTTATCGGATAGTTTGAGTTATTTTAAGTAATTGTTATTTACTTGGTTGTTAAAGATAAGATAGTGTCTTGTCTAATTGAAACTCCTACTACTATATTGGATTAGAGGTTTAATCTAGCACAATACGTATTCTATGTATCTTGTTAGCTAAGATAGAGTTTTATTCTTATGGGGACACTAATATTCCAGCTTTAGTGGAATAGTGTTTCCTATGTTCACTCTATTTTCCTTTCCTATTGTAAGTACATATTTAGTTTCTATTTAAAGGATGCAAGGCCTTAGAGCCCGCCACAGTTTTGATTATTGAATAAGATTGACTTTGCCTTCTTCGAATTCTGTGAGATTCAGAATAGTGTTGTGAGATGCTAAGGTAGGATTGGTGGGATTCCAATCTAGTTCCAGGTGAGATGCTTGGTCCATATCATCCTCCTACTTTTCCATTATTCGTCATTTTGCTCACCATCAAATCAGGTATTATTTTGATTTCTACTATGTTATTGTGCATACCCTACTTGCTAGAATTTCATATTTACCATCGTTTTTATCTAAGATTTCAAATCAAACTTCAGATTCAACAATCATTAGTATTCTAAACACACCCACGGTTTCAAAATTTGATCCTGTTGCTGTTTTCGTAGAGTCCTACTTCAAGTTGGATTCCTAGTCTTACTCTTTATTAATCTCATATTAATACCTTTATATTATTGCTAAAATCTGTTGGTGTTCTGATGCACTTTTGATTACTGTTTTGAGCCCATTAAGACCTGCCATCAGTAGACAATTCAAAAATTCTGTTTTATAGAATCCTAACCCTAATAGGATATCATTATTACTACATATCAAACCATCGGATAATGTAGATGCCAGTTCAACTAAGAACCCACACTACAGCAGGATCAATGTACTGATATTCACAGTCCTTCATGTAACAATTGAATACCCATTCTAGTGGTTGATTCAGTCTTTTGAATGGTTTTCAGTAGATCAGTAACTATCAGGGCAGGACTCTTACTGAAAATGATTGGAATAGAAGATTTTTTAAAAAAATAGGAGGATAATTAGGATTGAGCCTCTCACCCATAGGCATCTCACTGCATCTCACAGCCATTTGAGTCAGAAAAGGCTCAAGCCAATATTTCATTAATCAAATTCGTGTACAAGGCTGTCGGCCCTTACAAACTTATATGGAAGACTCAAAACACTAAAAAGGAAAGCCTTAACCCAATCTTTAAATAATAAGATAACATAAATTGACTAGAAAACTAAAATAAGGAAAGAAGCTGACTCAAACATGACTCTAGCTAAACTAATGAAGTAAATCTCGGTTTCCTACTTTCTACCCATATTTTAGGCTCATTAAATTGGCCAATTACAAAGTAAACCTATGGGATCAAAAGCCCAACACCAACATAACCCAACCCAAAGCTTATTTTCAATAAAATAAACCCGATAGGTGACTTTTCGGCATCATCGGATCAGACTCATATTTTAAGAAGTTGTTCCCCTCTACAAATCAGACATTCGACTAAGGTTTCCCTTCAATCTGAATTGCTAATCATCAGATATTTCATTTCTTCTAGATCTGGTCTTTTTCTCTTTTACTGCAATTCTGGTTATCAACTGAGTTTCTAAACCTAATCCCATAGGCTTCTAGAAACCCATCATTGTATCTCTCTGATCTTTTTCACGGATCTCTGTAAATTGATGTTCAAAAGATGTATTTGAATGAATATGAATCCCTTTTCCCTTTCCTTAAACAATTTTTGGTGAATTTTTCAAAATTTTTATTGACTGATACAAGATTATGTTGAATTGTTGGTCCAATCGGATCGGGATCACTGATGATTGATCTGATCTGCAATCCCGAGTTTTAAAACCTTGGTTTCCAGAATACAATTATGTTCTCAGTGATTTTAAACTTTAAAGTTCTCTCTCTAAAAAGGAATTCATGTCAGTAGCATATCAACGATGTAAAAGTTTGCTTGGTGGTTCATTTTCTTAAACCATCCATTTCTCAACTCTGAAGTATTCAAACTTTTACGTAACATTTTGAAAGTCTAGCAGTGCTTTTGCACTACCAAATCTATGCCCAGATAATGGAGGATGGAGGATGCTTCAGCCATCAAGTTGACAGACGTATTCAAAAAAAATTTAGCCAAAACGCTTCAGCTGGGATCCTGAGAAATCGCTACTATGATTATCAACAGAATCGACTGGGGAAAGAGGATAAACGTAGCCAACCACATGTAGTTTAGATAAGATTTAATGGGTTGAAAATATGGTTCCCACATTACAGCATCAGTTACACTTCTGACAATCATTCTTGACCATCAGTTAAATGAAGCTAATTGGATCAGCTGAGACATGAATTACAAGTTTCAATAAGTCCACACTGCAGCTGATGTCAAATGTAGCTTCCACTTCAAGGACACAATTCTTCCTAACATTTGATGTGATATTTCGCTAATCTTGTCTAAGAGTGACATAATCTAATCAGAACATTTAAGTTTTATCCAATCTAGTTGGTGGGGGCACAGACTAACTGATCAAAATGGTAGCAGGTAGGAGATACCTGGACACGCCGAAGAAATCATTGGGAGGGATGAATTTTGTCCTTCAACATCAGTTAAATGATGATATCTGAACCTTGTAATAAATTCATTACAAGCTTCAACAAGTGCTAAATCTCTACTGCAGCTTGTATCAAATATAGCCTTTACACCCAATGACTTGAAGAAGGTTGTGAGTTTTCCAAAAACCTGAAAATAAGAAAAGAACAGGTGTTTTCAGAAGCACACATTTATGATGATCCACAGATATCCCCCCCCCCTCACAAAGAAAGATGTACAATGCAAGGTAAAATGACCAGAAATTTGAATGTGTTCTTTTCCATGAAAGCAAAGAAAACAATTAGATGTAAGCTGTCACACATTATCTTACCTGAGAAGGAGAAAGACCAAAATGAACAGCTAAAGAAGCCCTTGATTGTGGAGACAGAGAAACAAGAACAGCCTTCCCAGATTCTAGATTAGAAAGGAACTCCTCCAAACTTTGCTTCTCAAGCATAACTGTCTCCGCGGATGTTATGCAGCCACTGTGTTACAGAAGAAAATTACTTTTCAGCCTTAAAATTAGAGGAATATGGTTACAAGCTATATTTAAAGATAAGGGCCTTAAATTTTTTATAAAAAAATGAATGAACTGTGAACCGGTCAGTTAAGAAAAACAGAATAGAGTTGAGGTCATAAAGACAGTAAACATTCTGATTCGCAGTTTCTATTACACTGTTCTCCAGCCCTTTTTCCCTCCCCTTCCCCAATCTGTCTCACTATGAGTTATACTATCTATAACTCCATAAGGTTTAGCAAAGGTTGCCAAGCAGAATGTAAATGTACGAAAAAAATCATTAAGCACCTAAGGGGAGCTTACAATCAAGTCTTTCCTCTTCTTTTTTTTTTTAATGGATGTCCTCCTATTGTGCCTTCCCTTCAATTGGGCAACCCTATTCCTCCAAGGGTAGATGGTTTCATTGGTTCCGCTCCTAGACAAGACACTCACATGGTATAACCTGCAAACAAGGGTTTTCAGCTAACCAAACAGGTTGCCCTCGTATTGAATCTAATACGGAAACTACTCTTCATTGGTTTTCTATTAACAGCCCACATTAGATACGTGATTGTATTTTATCAGGCTTTTTGGAGTGCAGAAGGAGATATTTATCCAATGGCCAAGTGGAATCTTCACTGAGAAGAATTATCTTGTGGACAATGGTTCCTTTTGCAATTTGTTGGAGTATTTGGAAGGAAATTAAACAACCTACAAGGGAAACCAGATAGCTTTGAGAGGGATGTGCAACTTAGTGGGGTTGCTAATAACGGCCAAAACTAGAAAGGAATGCTCAGCATTTCTGCTGGTTGGGGATATGGTTTCCCAGCCCTGATATTGTCATAATGCTTTTGATTAACCTTTATCCCATACTTCAATCTTCTCATATTGCCAGTACTAATACATCACTTTTGTCTCCAGATAAAAAAGCATAAACAAATGCGGTGCATTTTCCCAACTCTGT
Source organism: Telopea speciosissima (assembly GCF_018873765.1). Lineage (NCBI taxonomy): Eukaryota > Viridiplantae > Streptophyta > Magnoliopsida > Proteales > Proteaceae > Telopea > Telopea speciosissima. Next base: position 48,069,067 of record NC_057925.1, on the reverse strand, counting down.
ATTTCAAATACTTGTCAAGGACAAAAATAGCTGAGTAGGTGTAAGTTTTAATTCTTGGCATATATGAGTAGTTCAATATTATGGACAGAGAACTACAACTTTTGTACATTGATTTCGATACCAATCTACAAAACTACGCTACAGAGTGCAACAGTTATATTCTGTTGAAAGGAGAAAAAGAAAATATCTATGAAATCATTTACCTGCATGCTAAGCAATCCTTCAATGAAATTTTAACTGGATCTGTTTGGGATGATTTGATTGGAAGAGCAACCTTCTCTTGGTTCTGTATAATAAGTTAGAGCCAAACAACTGAAGATAGTTAACAACAATTATAGAGGAGAGTGATGGATTTGCAGGACTACTTTCCTTTGCAATCGGTTCAGCATTGAGCGAAAAACTTAGAACAAACTGGAAATATGTGAATACTTCCATTTTTTATTGTAAAACGATGATTAATTAAGGGTAATGGCATATCCCAATGAGTTCGTATCAGCTATGGAACCATATCAAACAGCAGAACATCAAACAACAACAACAACAAACTCAGCTTTATCCCAACTTAATGGGGTCGGCTACATGGATCCAAACAAAACAAGGTAAGAAAAAATAATGAAGAGATGTGAAAAGAGGGAAGAGAAAAAAAATGAAACATGACAAGTGAGAAAATGGAAAATAAAGGAAAAATGAAAGATGAAAGCAAGAGGAAAAGGCATAGCCTTGCAAGTCAGGAGAATCTCAACTAAATGGGATCTACTACATGGATCCTTGCCCTCCAATAGGCTCTATCCGAGGTCATACTTTGTACAAGACCTAGGCTATGCATGTCCTTCCTCACGACTTCTCCTATGGTCATTTTAGGTCTGCCCCTAGCTCTTTTGGCTACTTTAATCGGAATCATATCACTTCTCCTTACTAGGGTGGCCTCCGTTGGACATGACCATACCACCTTAAACAACTCTCTCATAGCTTGTCATTGATCGGGGCAATCCTCAAGTCAGCTCTAATATGTTCATTCCTTACTTTATACTTCCTAGTTTTTTCGCACATCTATCTGAACATCCTAATCTCTGCTGGACAAAGTTTCTCAATAAGATACTTCCTAACTGCCCAACATTCCGCCCCATAGATCATTTATAGCAGGTCGTACAATAATCCTATAAAATTTACCTTTAAGCTTTTAGGCAATACGTTGGTCGCACAGCACTCTGACGCACCTCTCTACTTCATCCATCCCACTTTCATTCTGTGTGAAACATCTTCCTCTATGTTACCTTCTTTATTTAAGATTGACCCCAAATATTTAAAATAGTTGCTTTGCAATATCTCTCTTTCCGCAACTTGCACCATGTTGGTATCATATTTAACATATTTACAGCAGAACATCAAATGTTCACTGAATTGTACATACAACCTCAACTCTCAGAATTAACCCAAAAATAACTCAAAACACTTAATCAGATAAACAAAAACAAATAACTCGGTATCATGTCAGTCTAATTCCTCCCTGTAATTTTCCAGGACTGAAAGAATGATAAACCGAATTAGAACAGTTACCTCTGTTTTATCCTGCTTCGTCGTAGTGTTTGCCTTAAGACCCTTAAGAGAAACAATGCAAGCTTGCGATGGTGCGATAAAGTCATTGAGATCTCCAATCCTTAGAGTTGGCGAGAATTTCTCCGACATTATAACTTTCAAAAAAAATTAAAAAATCTAATACGATAAATAAAAAGGGAAAGGAGGGAAAATTGGATAAATCAGAACTCAAAATCAACAAAACTAGGCAATATGATTGATTGGACAATTTTAGGGTTTCGAAAAGCAGGAGAAGAAAAGGAAAAATTGGATTAGAAGTGGTAAGTTCCGTGTTGGTTCTGTTAGTCTCTTTGAACTGTAATATTTCTTGGATTCCGACAAGAGTAGAGAGAGAGAGAGTCGGTTAATTGAATGCGGTAGTTTTAAAGGTTTTCGTTTTTATATATAGGAATGGGATCGGTGTGGGAATGTAGAAGAAGGAGAAACAAAAAGATGGACTTCTGGGGCTGGGAAGGAAGCTGATAGCGTTAATTTTTCACTTCGCCCGTGCAGTGCACGTGTCGACCACAAGAGTCAAATGGGCCCACAGCCCCAAAATGGGTATCAATTGGTTCGATTTATTACCAAAAACAAAATTTTGGTTCGATTTCAGTTCGGTTCATGAATCATGATACAAGTAGAAATCAAAATCGAATTATTTTTTTAAGGATCGATGTTGTCTCTGTGGTAGCGTGGCTTCTACATGAATGTGGGGCAACAAAAGTGCGTGCATTGACATCATGGGGGGTGGGATTTTTGCTTTTTCTAGGGGTGACGAGGTGATCATTTCACCCTACTCTGTTAGGGCATGGGCAGTACATTCCCCCATAAAAAACTTTCTTTATTTTCGTAATCTTTAAGATCAAAATCAAAATCGAATCGGTTTTATTCAATTTCATATGGTTCATATATGGTCTTGATTCTTGATAACTTAGTTTAAGAGAAAATAACCTACTGAAACAAATAAAATTAGGAATCAAATCTAAGTATTTTTCAACCTCTTTTTGCACGAGTCAACAAAGAATTTGGATTGGATACTTGTCAAATTCTATATTTAAATACAATCATATACTTTATCATTTATTTTCGCACATTTTCTTGATATTCCAAGCATTGACATGCACCCTCTTGGTAGTCTTGGATTATGAAAGTTTTAATTTGCTACTTGACTAACTTTAATTGAACTAATTAGACTTGCATTCTTGCATTCATGTGAATAAGGAACCTTTAGGTTTACCTACCTCTTATAAAAAAGTCAACTCCCATTAGACTTGTTATCCAATACAAATAGGTGGTCCAACTGTAGATACGCTATGGATGGGCTCGTCCATAAAGGCTATTCCCAAAACAAAAACAACGATGAATTATTGTTGTTACAAAGGTTTGCTGTTTTTCCAAACGTCAAAAGGCATCTATTATGTCACGTAAACAAATGGTATGTCCATTCCAATCATTGGATAGAAACGACATGTTTTAGGTTAGCCATGTATCAAATTTCAGAATCAAATCCAAGCAAATACCTTCTTTCGTATTCGCACACATCCCATATATGCCCAAGGGTGTGTACCAATACTCTAGACATTACTTAAACCCTCTCAACTCTGAGTGGGAACAGACGACCGAGATTTAAAAAATGTAAAAATGTAGCTCGGATTTATCTTGTGAGTTTCGGAAACATCACCTTCCAATATTAAGTGAACCCACATAAGCGGAGGTCCTGAATCAACTCTTCTCCACCCCTTATGGCCACCCATAGAAGGTCCCATGGTTCTCATGGGCCTTGAGCTTTCCTCATTCGTAAGGGTTGCAAGGACTTACATGGGAGTATGCCTACTTGGGGATAGAAATGTACTTCCCTTCCCATCTTTTGTGATTCCATTGTAGATGCATGAATCAGTTGCAATTAAAACCCTCAAAAAAAGAAAATATTAAAAAAAAAAAAAAACTATATACATTAATAAGAGTTCAATGCACTTAATTCAAAATGAATTGAACCAAATCTTAACAAGTAAGATTAATCTAAATAAAAAACAAGTAAGATTAAAATATTCAAATTTCCCTAAGCAAAATAATTTTCATATACTTAATTCTTCTTATTTGGAAATTTATGGTTTATAAATAAAATTTGGTATCAAGATGTTATACTGATTATCGCCATTTTTGTGAGGAAGATGTAATTATATGCAATGCCAAATTGATATAACTTGAGAATAACTTCTACAATCCAATGCATTGAAACATTTTTTTCCCATAAATGTCATAAAATAAGAGCCAATAACATCTTTTATATTACTGTAATTTTTTTCAAGCTATATCGTTTGACTCAATTACTTTTTCATTTTTTTTTTCCGTTAAAGTTGGCTCATTCACCTTCATATGTGAAATAAACGAGCAAATCTTTCTAAGGGGTATATGTTATCTTGGTTTAAACTATTTAAGTCCTTTCTACAAAGGATCAACTAAAGCATGTATTGTTCTAGAACTATATCCTTGACGTATCAAAAAACCATAAGATTTATATATATGGCAAGTTTAATGCTTTCTCTACTCGTCACAATTCGCATCATTTGATGTATTGTTTTAAACAATAACAAACACCTCACCCAAAAAATAAATAAAGGTATTGTTTTTTTTTTTTTTTTTGTTCCAAACATAAAGAAAATGTTGTCACTTGAGGGCAAGTGAGAAGATCAAAAGCCTCCCACCACAGACATAATTTATGTTCCATTTGACTCTATTTGCTTGCAAGGGGAATTAAAAGGAAGGGAAGAGGAGTTTTTCAAATTTAAAAAGGAAGTTTTTGTAATCATTATCTAATATAATTGTACAAACTGCTTAATTTCTTACTATATTTAGTAATGCTATTTTTTAGAATAATTTTACTTTTTAAATTAAAGGGATTTGGTCTTTTGGATGCAATGTAAAGTGAAATTTAATAACTAAATAAGAAATAATTTGGGATTAATGACATAAACATGTAGGATAATAATTACAAATACTTATTTTTCAGGTTTGAAAATTTCACCTCCCTTCCCTTTATTTTCCCATGCAACCAAATGGAGTCTTTGTTTCTATGTAAAAAATTATATACAAGGAAATATTATGCAAGTCTTTTTCATAAGAATTTTTCTTGCATGTAATTTTTCCCAAAAAAGAAGTGAACCCTAAAGTGGAATTGGTTCAAAACTGCGAGCTAAATTGCCAAGTAGTGAAAATATTGGTTTAATTAAGAACTGCAAGGTATTGTACTTCCAAGGAAGGATTAATTAGGAGTCAAGAAAATTTTAAGTTTATGAAAGAAAACTTTAAAAGGATTGTTTACCCATGAAAACAATTCAGAAGGATTAATGATTGAACTTCTTAAGTTGTAAAATAGAATGAGATCACATTGGGTTACCAATCTACTTTATTTATAGGCAGAAAATACCCACGTGGCCGATTAAACAGGCAGTTCAAAGTGAAGAACATTCTACGTTCAAAAAATGCTTCTGTTAAAGTACCTTTCAAACATGTTTCTTTTTCTGATTTAGAAACACTTCTTAAGTCTTGTTACCAAACTTGTTTCATTCCTACAAAAATTTTCCTTGAAAATGGAAATAAGAAAAACCACTTCTAACTCATAAATACTTATGTGAAACAAAAGTATTACCAGACGTGACATTAATTGTTGATTGCAAAACACTCCCAAAATAAAATTGTTTTTGATGAGTGACTCAAAATGTTGGAAATTTGAATCAAGCTTGACCTAAGATTCATATTTGATATTTCCATATGACTGGCTTAGAAGCAATAAGGAATGAAAATACTTTTTATAACAATTAATGAATACTTTAGAGAGGGGATCCAAAATGAATTAAGAGTGTGTCAAAATAATATATTTAAGACAAGGACGACATATATTAAGAGGTATGTCATGTATTTTAAGTACATAAGAGTCCATGTTGCACACATAGGTGAGTGCACGGTTCTTCCCCTTAACAAGTAACTATTTTATATACTATATAGTGGCTTGGATCAATATCATCGATTCATATCAGCATTAAACTCACATTCCTTCCAATTGATAGTCAATTAGCAATTTATATATTTCTCTCTTTTACGGTTAATGAGAACATCTTTGGAAATGGATAATGATGTTGAGCCCTAAGCTGAAGTATATATTATTGAGAGGAAGATTACTTATTAAGGGTAAGGATGATTACATTACTCTGTTTGCGACATTAATGGAGTGTGGGAGAGGATCAAAATATTTTGTTAGAACATTACTAGAGTTGAGAATGTTGAGAATAGTTTTACATCAATTAAAATTGGGAGATTAGATACAGATAACATTGGATCAATCCCACCTAACAACTTAAGCTTTTGAATTGAACATTTCAATAAAGACAACAAACGACAAACTAGGAAGACAATAAGACAGATGAGGACAAGATTTGTATAATCTTTTTATTTGTAGCCTTCAGTATACTTGTCATCAAAGAGTTGGCAATTTTGTGGATTTATCATGATCCAAGTCTTGGTCATAAAAAAATATTTTGATTCAAGTCTCTCATATCAACATTTCATCATCTGCCAACTTTTGATTAATCTCATGGTCAAGTTTTTATGACGACAATTTGATCTTAAACAGTTGATGTGACTCAGGCAAAATAATTAGACAATCAAAAATTAAAAATTAAGTTAAAATATTACCAACGCCCTTATTTAGAAAAGAATCTTCTTAATAGACATACCTAAATTTTCCATGTGAAAAAGTGGTGTGGCAAATTTGACCATATCAATCTCTTAGGAATAGTCTAGGTAGGTCACGTGTTAAATTTCAGCCTCAAATTTAATCATTTAGCTCCATATGATGTATTATCTTTCCACTATGTCCTATGCACCCTCTTGTAGTCCAGATTTTTCAAATACTTATTTAGCCACTTGGTATACTCAAATTGGTTTGAAATTTGGCATGTTATCAGATCTATACCAATTTCAATTCAATCTGGCCCACCACATTACAGATCCAAATGACCATTAAGAAAAAAAAAAAAAAAAAAAAAATTCTCAATATCTATGTAGAAAAACCACATCTGAAAATTAAAATGATATTGCTGCTTTATATTGCAGAAAGGAATGCAATGCTGATAAATTAGTATTTTCTAAGCGCTCAGATTTGGGTACTCCTATCCAAGTCACAATTTAGCCATTTTTTAATATAAGGGACAATTTTATTCACACGGCCTCGTCAAGAGATGAGCTCATCTTAATGGTCATGTTGTAATGATAGGTATGGGTTTGGATATCAAGACCTAATTCAATTAAATGTCATCCCATATCAATGACATGCATCCTTGTATTTTTCAGCTGTCCATGTTTGCTCGCCCGCCATCTTCTTAGATTTTCAAAGCTTTGTTTTATCACTTGACAATATACATTTATGCTGAAATTTGACATGTAGATAGGAGACCTTTGGTTTACTTAATTGCAAAATTTGAGTCTCATCCAATCACCCATACAAATAGATTTTTTGAACTGTTCAGATAAACTTTTCCAAACAGGCATCTAGAAAACGAATGTTTATCCTCTCAATTTGCCTGCCCGTACTTGACGTCAAGTACATCTAATAGAGGGAGGTGGACCCCATCTCAAGCAGTGTATTCGGGCAGGGGGTAGGATAGTCATTTCCGCCTCCTCTGTTAGATGTACTTGACGTCAAGTACGGACAGACAAATTGAGAGGATAAAGATCCTCTAGAAAACCTTCGCCTTAACATGAACCACCAATGTTTAGTCTGATCCAAATGAACATGATCCGATAGAATTGGATCAGAACCAGTTGGATTTGATTATCTGAATCCCAGTTCAAAAAGTAGAGCGGGTTTGGTATTAGAGCAGATCGGAAATCAGCCACTCTATCCAGAGTCAACCTCATTGTATGCTGGACACATGGCATATTTGGCAATTATTTTTTAATAAAAAGGAAAAAAGAACAATGCTCGGTTACGAGTTACGAGTTACGACCAGACACTTGAGGTTGGCGAAATAGCCACCCTGCCCCTCATGTTGGATGTCTGGGCATATGCTCCCATTGCGCAATGGCCACACGACCAAGCAACATCCTTTATCCCTAAAAAGAAAATAATTATGAAGGCTCTGGGAGAACTGATGGATAGGAAGACGCATCCGGAGATCCGGATCCTCTCCAACCACTCATTCAAGGAGGACTTGGATGCGCATCCCAAGACCTCCCAACACCTGCGGATGTGTGTCCAAGTCTTCCACGTCGTCGGATAGGTGGTTAGAGATGAGTTGGAGTTGAAGAGGATCTTATGCGAGGACCAAGGAGCCATAGCCAGAGAGAAGGGAAGTTGGAGCAAGGAGAGGGAAAGCCGGCGAGGGAGAGTCGCAGTTAGGGAGCAATGATGTGGCAGCTACAGAGTAGAACTGAATGAAGACCACGGTCCGCTTATGGTATCTGTTGAGGCTCTTGCCAAAACCCAACTCCACCAGCAGTAACCCAAAGCTGCCCGTTGAGCTTCTCCATGTAAGGGCAAAGCTGACTTCCACCTTTAGAAACCCCCCCGCCCCTTCTCCCCACACCACCTTCTTCAGCGGTACCAGCAGTAGGAACCATGGCAATTTTAATGATGATGATCTTCTTACCTTTCTTGGCGTCGGCTTTCTTGCTGGTCCCCCTGCAATATCTAAATCTAAGATTATTATACATAGGACTCGGAGAAACAAGGAAATGTGTGAATTCTCAGGCCACACAATCATAATTACCATCTGAAAGGCAAATACGGGGCCGCTCAAGAATCAAAAGGAAATTTGATGAAAGCCAATGGGGCAATTGCCCAAAGCAGAGAGCAATTGATGACCAGGAGGAACCTCTAATTTCCCTATGGAAAGTGAGTGGAAGCACCAAGGGGACTTCACCAACTCACCATTTAGGGAAGATTCAACCCATCAGCTGCTATCCACAAGGCAAACTAACTGTACAAACAGGCCACAATCATTCATTGAAGTCTAAGGCTGCGTCTGGTATGTATTCTCTGAATAGATTCTAGGTTTAGAACGCATTCTAAAGCAAGAAAATAAAGAAGATCAGATTTCATAATGCGTGCTAGACCCAGAATCTATTCCGAGAATGCATACCAAACACAGCCTAATCATCTTAAGTTAGTGCTTTCTCTATCCAGTAGGTGTACGAATCGCCACTTGAACAAGACAAAATGCAAAAGCAACATCGCCTGAATGACCATCATGGGCATATAAACAGTACAAGTAGATGTATATCCATTTTTGTTTTGGGAACAGATGTCAGTGAAATGGGTTCACAGGCCCATAAAGAAAAGGAGTATTCTATGTCACACTGTGCAAACAAGCAGACTATAACATTAATAATACAAAGTTAAACTCTTACACAAAGTAATAGTGTTGCTCAAGGAACTGCACCAAGAGAGTGGTGGTCAATTGGTTGGCCTTCTGTCGTTGATGGCACGTTGTACACATTCTTAAGCAGGTCCTGGAACTTGCAAAGCATCAACATCTGTGAAGGGTCACTACTTCCACCATTACTCTGTGATGCCCGAGAACTCTCCTGAAGCTTCATCTTTTCAAACAGATATTTCTTTTCAGCCTCGGCCTCATGCAAACGTTGTTTCAGATACCTGCTAGCGTACTCCTCTGCCTTCTCCGATTTTGCCAGGGCAATCCTTTGAAGTCTCTCTGCCTCTCGCCTTGCCTCACTGGCCTTAAGCTGAAACATATCAGCCTCAGCCTGCTTCAGCCTCACTATACTTTCCAGCTCATCAATCTGCTGCTTCTTATGCTGCCTCTCCATCTTTAGCTCCGCCACTTCCCCAGTCTTATCCTCAAGTTCCCGATCACATGCCTCAAGAGCCAGACGGGCCTTTTTGAACATCCGAAACTTCTCCTCTGCCACAATTTCCATCTTTCTTATGGTTTCCTGAACCACTTCCGCAATTCGGTTACATGCATCTTGTGGAGCTACCTGACGTCCCCCCTCAGATTCAGGATTCTTTGTTGGGTCAACCTCAAGTTCTGCATGAGGATGAAAGTAAAACTCATAGAAGTCCAAAGCAAGAAAGCAAAGAAACCTTACTCTAAACTATTCAGTGGCGAAGAACTAAATATTAATTTTGGGCACAATGCAGAATAAAACTTGATGGGTTTCCAATACAAAACTAGCTTTACAATTACTTACCAACCCCCCCCCCCCCCAACAAAAAAATATATAAATAAATTTGCAATTACACCCGAACAGGACACTCAAATTGGAAAATCAGGAAAATACCGTATCAATACAATAAAGAAGATCAGTGACTCATACAGGTTCTAAATCATTTCAATAGGGGTGACAACAGGATGGTTCAAATTCTGGGGAGGTTGTGAGCAGCCCAACCTAAAACTAATCCAAGATTTACAGCAGGTTGACATTAGTCAACGATGCTTAGGCTATGTTTGGTTGTTGGGGAAGACTGGATAGCTAAAAGAAGCAAACAGAAATCTGACACCTTCCCCTTGCTACAACAGTTAATGAGGGTAATTTGAATGGCGTGGAAAGAATCCTTTCAAAGTCAGAGTTCCTGCTGGGAACCCCAAAATAAAACCAACACATAATGGTCACTGCTCAGACTTGAAGGATTTACTAAGGAACATTCACAGCACCCTCATCATCTGCATTCTGCTCAACAGTCAACTCCTATCTATGAGTCTCAATGCCACAGGATCACCGAATGTAAGAAAGTAGTACTTCTTGGAAAGGGGTACTGATTTCATGTGCAAATCAAAGGTCACTGTTTCATGGTTCCGTTCAAAAAGCTTTGTGATTTGGGAATTTGGGCTCACAGTAGCTTACTAGGCTATCTACTGATAGTCCAAAAGGTTGCGAAGAGGAAAAGATTTCAGGGTAGAATCCATTGGGTGTGTTGGAGAAGGAAAAGTACAAGGGATGGAGGGATTTCAAAGAGTTGGAACAAAGAGGAGAGATAGGTAGACCAAGATTTTCTGCAACTAACAAAGTGAGGGCAGCAAGGGCAATGCAAGAGCTTGATGAAGAGATCAAGACAAAAGGAGACAGGTTAAGCCAGAGATCCTTAATCTCTCTCAACCACGGCTTCATGTCTTGCTGTCTCTGACCTCTTCAGTGAATGCTGGTTCTCCTGCTCCTCCCAAGCTGGCTAGGAGCATTCGGTTGTTGGTGCAGTAATCAACCCCATCGAACAAAAAGATCCAGACAGCAAGCTTCAATAAATACATGGTGGCTTCGTTCTTCTATTCTTACTCTCACCTGTTCTCTGACAACACCAGCTGCACAGTCACAAGCAACTCCACCGAGTACAATGGGAGAGATGATATTGAAAGATATCATGCCTACACTGCAGCACACACCTGTGATTGTGACAATGCATCTCAGGCATTTGCCATTGAAAAGGAAGACATGTTTTTATTGATTTTTTTTTTTTGGAACAAAACACTACCATGATTTATTACTCAAAACGTCCCTGGAAAAATTCCAGAGAGGAACAGCCGCACAGGAAGCACATGTTTTTATTGATTTACTCCTTTCTCTTGGAGCATATTTGATTTCAATTCTGTTCTCAATTTTGTGCGAGAATTGCAGTTGTCATGGCGCCTAGGCGGACCAAGGCGGTCGAGGGGGCAAACATTAAGGCAACACCAGCAAGACACCTAGGCATCGCCAATCCAGATAAAGCCGCCTGGACGCCTAGGTGTGCCTAGGTGACGCTTTGATGACTATGGCGAGAATTGGAATCGACACCACTGGCAGTCATGTTTGGTTCCCAATCTAGATGCTAATTCTGAGAAATAGGCCAGAATTGAGAATTGAGCTGAAGGCCGATTCTCCAATTCTAGGGTTGCCCACAATTGATACTCATCTCGAATTTTCGCTTGGGATGTCGAGTGAGACAGAAATGAGGGAAGGGCTTGACCACTGCCTGACATGGTTAGATCGCCCGCCTCATACAACTAGCAGAGCACCCAGCTGAAAAAGTACAGCACGCTACGGCAAAAAGCTGTTGCTGATAGGGGCTAAACCTACCATCCCTAGTGACTCATCACACTCGAATCAGTTCACCATTCTACCTCATTCTCGACAACGAAGGCTTCTAAAATCATGGCAACCGTCATGTCACTGGACTCCTCTTCTTCCCTCGGTAATGCACCTGGGGAGACCTCTTCTTTGTCAGAGCCACATCTCGTCAGAAGGCTCATTTCGAGTTGTGGGTCATAGGGCGGGCTTTAGATGGGCAGTGCAGTCTGGGGCACAACCAAGTAAGTGGAAGCAAGAATGCATGAACCACGGAAGAGGAGAAAGGTGTGAAGAAGACCTGTCCTTGAATGGCAGAATTGCAATTCTGGCAAATCCTGTGCTAAATTCTAGTAAGCACAAGCTTGAAGTCAATGTAAGTGTGGTACTTGGTCATTAAACACTCAAAATTAAATTTCATAAGAGAAGGGAATTAATCAAAGGCAGAAGAATGGGGAAGGTCAAGTCACACTTTGCAATGAGACATCCATGAAAGGGTTCGACAGTGTGATCATCTTCTCAGGTAATGGTCGGCATTCCTTCTCTTCCTTTCTCTGGATCTAGGGCAAGTCCATTCCTTGAGGCCTGTGGTTTTCTCCGCCATTAACTGAGAATGGGATAGTTATGTATGGACTTTAGATATTCCCTTTTTTTTTAACGAAAGTTTCTATTCAATGTCGTGAGATTTCAACTTGGGGTCTCCTGGGTTCTTTCTTCCTCAATTTATAATATCTGATCTTGATCTTGAATCTTTGAGAGTTATTATGATTTTATCTAATTGTTGAACTTTTATTTTCTTTTGGTATTTTTGATTGAGTTTTTTTGGTTCCGACAAATGATTAGAATAAAACCTGCAATCTGATCAAGAGCATCCCATTATTGATCAGAGAATTTGATCAATCCCAGTCATGGCAATTTACTAGTCATTCGACAAGAGTTCCAACCCTGTCCAACGGCTGAATATCTATATCAGTGGTCATTTATATCTATTTTTTTAAGATTAAAAAGGGGGGGGGGATGAGATACCATCGGACATTAATTAAATTGCATATTTGCAGAATCAGTGGTAGACAAAAAATATATGCAATTATAGGAGTCCAAATTGGAAGGTGCAAAATGTGCATCCAAACACAATTCTCCAATTCAGCAAATTGGTAGAATTGAGAATTAGAATTGAAACCAAATGTACCCTTAAAATAACTTTCAATGGGCCAAGTGGCCCACAAAAATGTCCCAACCAGGGAAAATGTTTATTTCTCTCATTTAACTATCCCCAAATATATTTGAGGTCCCACAGCATGCTTTATTATAACACTCTTCCCCATCAATCAAACACAGACATCCTTAGGGAAAAGAGGCAGGTTCAATAATACTGGGGGTGGGGAGCCTGGAAAGTTGGAGGTCAGGTCAATAATTGTCCACCCTACGTGAAGAGTCTTGTTGAGCAGGCCATAAAAGATAAGTGTAAAAGTATCTTATCTCATTTGACCATCTTAAATGTTGATGTTCAAACTGAATTTTTTTTTTGCTTAAGCAGAACATTGAACTAAAATGGAATCCCCAAAAATGACAAAGCAAAAGGACAAAACTTAACTGAGGAACAGAAATTGGCAGATAAATCCTAAAGGAGACATCTGGTTACAACAATAGTCAATCCAGTGTTCAAAAGAATTTTGCATAATAGACCAGGGTAAATACTACTACGAGATATTTTTCAACACAACAAAAAATTTTCTACAAAATAATTTCAACAAAGACCTGGGAGATCAGATTCAGAGGCCAATAAAACCCATTAAAGACCAATTTAAAAATAAGAAAAAAGCATCCCAGTCATAACAAGAAAAAATTGGTCTGAATCAAGGCATGTATCATGGTTTAATTTACAACTATACAACGGATCAAAAGTTAAAAAAGTAGTAGGATCGGTCCATTTTAGCCACGAGCAATTTATTTAGTTTCAGCCATATAATTTCCTTTTGATGGATCTTCTCATAACAACCTCTCAACCTCAACAAGACCATTCCAATGACAGCACACACTTATCCCCAATATTCAACTGAAAAACAATCCTACTTGACATACTATAATCAAATGATCACCATCCATATCCCCTCATCATCATCATCACATCCTCTACTGCGGATCAGGTCTTTACTTGGTGGCTGGATCAATTATTATAAATCCAATCTATTATATTTTCTTCTCTACAAATAATTCTAAATATCAACTTCAGCATCTATCCATATTCTCAAGTTCATGATGGGTGCCACCTACAAATCATATCCTTAACACAACATATGTACCGTATGTAACAATAGCCCAAATATATAAAGATGCTTAAGAGAAGGAAACAGGGGATGGAAGCACAGACTATTTAAAATGGTGTTTCTGACCAGTCACAGACAAGGTAACCAAATTAACAGATATTCATTACCACCAAAAGAATTGCTTTAAAGAAACAAATATGAGTCTTTCCATAAGAACGAACAATCCATTTAACAAAATTCAAGGAACACACGAGAACTCATCAGCATATATGTCCCTGTGAGATAAAGATAATAATTCTAACTGAGAGGAGGGAGTAGCTAATTAGGTCATTGTACAAACGGAGATATTCAACTCCTTTAATAACAAAATAGCATTTAAGAATTCAAGAAATAGCTCCCAGATCTCCAGGAAAATTATTTAATTAGGTGATAAATTTCAGATTACTAACATGAGTGAATGAGCTAAGGCAAACAAGTGGAAAATTTTTAAAAAGCAGTCAAGAGAAATTACAAACCTTGAAAAAATAGCAACATTACTTTGGAGGTTGTTGACTCTAGAACTCCACCTTTCATTTTCTCTCTGAGATCTTCACACTTCCTGAAAAGCTTCCTTCCTTTGTGATCCTCACTTCCCCGGAAAATCCTACTAACATAATCAAGTTCCCTCATCAAAGCTTCACGATCCCAGCCTGGCGCACAATGTTGGAAAATATCTTTGACCCACCCCAACAGCTCAGATGTCCTATTGCAAGCTTGGCATTTGAAAAGCATCTCAGCAAGGTCTGTACCACTATTAACATAAGGGCCCATACCAATTTGCCCATCACGAATTGCACAATCTGTGTGAGTCCAATGAGAACACAAATCGCAACCAATCCAACGACATGTGTTCACCTCAAAATCAAACTTGTTGCAAATAACACACATGCAAAGATTGCAGAAACCATTTCTATTTGTGCATATTTCACAGGTACAAGCATCTGCAGGAAGCTGACTTTGACATGCAATGTTTCTGCATCTCTTGTACGCGAAAACCTCAATGAGAGAAGTCTGTGACAGACTGATGTTTGGATGCAGAAATGCCTGAATTCCTGTGTTTATCGCAACAAGGATTTCCAGCTGTACTCGATGTGCTCTGATTAGAGTCTTTGTCGTCAAATCAGTCCTACTCTGGACAAGCTTTTGCAGAAACAAAAACTCCTCCCTGTGCTGAGAACCCCCATTTCCCTCAAGGATACCACGAAGCTCGCTCTTAAGCTCCTCTAGAAGCTCATCAGGCAAAAGAAGCATTTTATTAGAGATGGTCTCAACTCTTTCTCTAACAATATCACGAAGAGACATCTTGTCTGAACTAGAGACACGGCAAATGACTGACTGCCCAGGGCAATCATTCTCTCCTTCTTTCTCTTTCTCCAGCTTTTTCCCCATGATAGTATTAGAGGCAGGCCAGGTTTCACGTGAACTAGCGCTCTCTGATGGGGACTCCCGGACCTGCTCTGAATTTGAACCGGGTTCTTGAAGATCAGGGGATCCACAGGTGTCCAATGACACTAGAGATAGGGATGTCCGTAACCCTCCAGATTGTGGTTGCCGACGTGGAGGTAGCATTTTTGAAGGAGGCTGGTGCTGGAATTCGGCACCAGAAGATGTTCCCATCAATCACACGTCCCACTTAAATCAGTAACTGCAGCAGGAGTTCACCACTCGATCATTTAATTCTGCTTCATAGATGTCAAACGCTGCTTATTCCTTCAAAGTTCAAAAAGAATGCATATTGTGATAAACAGGTTAATTTCTTGATGGAAGGAAAATAGCAGAAAATAAGCACAAATAGTTTAAACGGCCAACTCCAGAAGATGCAAATCAACCGGGAGGGGAGAGGGGGAGGAAAAGAGGAGTAAAAAAGACATTCCAATTCTCAAAAGAACACAAAACAAAGTTCAACCCAGCTCTATTTAGTCTTTTAACCACAAACCACAGACATGAAAGAAGCAAAGAAGCATACTCACAACATACATAAAATGAGATCTTCATACACCAGCTCCAAAAAAATTATTACAAATCGCAAACACCCACTCCGAATTCTACAGAAAAATATTTCACAAAACCTAAACCAGAAACAGTAGGCATCAAAATTATATGTATTTTAGAACAACAACCAATGACTGAAATGTTTTACCAATAAAATTGGAACCCTAGAAGAGAATTTATATCTAAAAAGTAGACAAAGAAACAATATTTCTCGCTCTATAAACCGGATCACTCACCGCGAATTTTCAGCAAACACTGCCGCACTGATCGATCGAAGTAGACATATTACAAGCAAAAAAACTGAAATTAAACTCTACTGAAGCGAAATAGAGGGGAAATCAAGATTTTTAGGTTCTCCGTTCACACGTTCAGACGCGAGGATATCTCCAACCCCTTTAAACCCTAGTCCACCTCCTCTCAATACACGATCTCACACGACTGAAGAAAGCAGAGCGAAGAATGTGTGTAAATTCAACTCTTAGGTTCTATACGAAGGAGAAAAAGATTAGAATGCTGTCACGGCCGGTCGCTTACGGAATTGACCAGTTTACCCACAACAAGTGTTCTTCTTGACTTCTTCACCGCGTGCTGAGATCTGACCACGCTGTTTTGTTGTCTTAAGGCTTAAGCTGTGGGAGTCAATTTCTCACGAGTTAGAGTTGGGAGATCCATATCAGATCGAATTGGACCGTTGACCTAAACATTTGCCCAAATAATGTTTAGGTTGTAGAAGTTAATCCAACGTTTTTCAAAGGGAAATTCAGGAAACATCCCCTGGGTCAAAACTTGAATCATCCCCTAAAATTTGAAAATACTCAAGATCATCCCCTTTACACTAACGGAGTTAGTCTGCTGTTAATTATTGATGCAAAAAGACTGTTTTACCTTTGTACTAAATCATTAGAATTAAATTTACAATATTACCCTTTCCTTCATCTTCAACCTAATTTCATCCTCTTCCTCACACCTATAAGTTCGTCGGAGAGTCGCCTGAGAGAAGGAAAAAAAACAAAAAAACCAAGAGAGCGGCCTCCATTGGAAAATTTTGGGGTTTTGATTTAGTCGAAAACGGTATATGGCCGGAGGATCATCCATCAAGAAAACCCTAAATCTCATATTTTTCAAAAGCCCAAGAAGCAAGAACTGCAGCTTCCCCAATCCACTTCAAATCCCATGATGCATGTTATACCCGCACCCCGGGAGTATAATTAATTATTAATTCTTCCCCGTGACGTGTAGTTATCACCGCCACGTATGCTTGGTGAGTTGTTCTCACCGGTGGTCAAACTCGCTATATTGACCATGAGTGCAGGTTGCTGTGGAAACTAGTCGGGACCACGGAGGTTGCACCTTGACATGTCGGGGTAAGTAGTTGACCAAATTTTGTTGTGTGCTTCTTGCCTCTCAAAGCCCTCGAGTGTGGTCCAAAGGCCCGACCTCTTATGGTGGGAACCACCTTCCTACTCGCATCGGAGGCAAGGTTACTTGGGTCGCTCCCCGCCCGCATCCAATGCCGACAAGGACCCTTGTGGGTGAGACCCTATGGCTAAGGTACTATTGGTGCCCTGTCATGTTTGACCCTACCCTTACCCCTTTTTATTAACTTGACCTTATGTGGGCCTTGGGGCCCAAATTAGGATTTTAAAGCTTGTGTAGGGATGAATGGTTGTTTGACCCTATCCAAACAGGACCCTAGCCTACACTTATGAGGCCTTATCCAAATAGGCCAATAAAAGTGATTTTCTATATGAGAGAGAGGGGTAAGACTATTCCTTAGTCTTTCTTTTTCTTTTCTTTCCTAACCTAATCGTGAAAAGGAGGAGAGCTTTGAAGAGAGGAGGCGGCAAGGAGGAGAAGAAGGAGAAGGAAGGGAAGAAGAAGAAGGAAACTGGCCTGGGTTTGGAGCTTTAAAGAGGGCACATCGTGTGTACCTCAAACCAGGTAAGCCAAGTGCCCTTTTCCCCATTTTTCTCTCTTCCCTTGCTCGTTTGAGCTTGGGTGGTTCGTTGGTTGCACCCCAAGATGGGGATTTCTTTTGGAAACCCAAAGGGTTAGCTCGAGTCATGTGTAGTTTCCCTTGTAGGATGCTTTCCTATTTTCATTACAATCCTATAAAGACCTCTATTTTGACCTCTTCTTGAATCTATTTGATTCTAAAGCTTCAACCACCAAAGAAAATCCCAAATCTGGATTTTTGAGCTTTTGATCCTTTAAACCCCCTTAAATCTTTGAATGTTGGGTGTTTCTAAGACCCAAATAGACTCCAAGACACCCCTCCCTTGTCCCTTGAGGCTTAGAGAACCAAATGGGACAACCCCGGGCTTTTAAAGACCTTGAAATCACACTTGGGTTGCATCGGAGGCAAGGCTGCGTGAGTCCGATGTTTGCCTCCGATGTGTCCCGAGCTGCAGGAAGGTCGGAGGCAAGACTGCGTGAGTCCGATGTTTGCCTCCGATGTGGCCTACGCTGCGCAGGAAGGTCGGAGGCAAGGTCGAGGCAAGCCTGCTGAGTCCGACGTTGCCTCCGATGCGCTTTTAAGGCTTATAACTTATGTAAACGTGGGGTTTCTCTATGAGGCCTCCCCTACACTCTCTCACACTCTTATTCACTTCCATAGGCGCCAACATATGTGTAATGGAGTGATTTTGAGCGGGAATCGTTGCGCTTATACAAATTCCATTTGAAGTAATTGGTGAGTGGGTTTGGGTGATTGTTTGAGCTTGTTTACTATTGCTTATTCATGCATTTATGAATTATATTGTGACATTATCATTCAAGCATGATTGCATATTTGCATTTATTCTTATTCGATGATGATGATTTGGATGATATGGATTTGTGTTGGGTTACGGTCGGGAAGTATCTGCACGGAACCCCGTGTACGTGGAATTGTATATTGCATCTCATTCTTGCTGTATGCGCCGTGTTGTCTTGGTACCGGGTGTTAGATGGAATGGGACGTTGGCACACCGGATGTACCTCTCAACACGATAGGATTCATGTAGTATATCTGTGGTTAGGATCGATTCCTATGCTACGACCCTTACCAACGAGGGGTTTAGGTGTTGGGTAGCGAGCACTGCTTGCTGTGGAGAGTTAGAGAGGCCAGGCCGGGGGTAGTAATGGTTATCGGTGCGCCTGCGGGTGGTGATGACTACGACCATGCGGGCTCCATAGTAATAATTGAGGTTGCATTGTGGTGAGAATGGAAGGATCCATAATGTCTTCTCGAGTTATTGCAGTGCATATACCCATTGACTTAGCATTGTGTGTTAGGTGGTAAATGAATTAATAATAGCATGCACCATGGACTATTTGTGATTGTGTGATTGTGCATCCCCTTTTCTCTCTCACTAGCTCGGTGGAGCTAACCCCGTGTACACATTCTTTTTAGATTTGGATGTAGATGATCTTGTGGAGCCGGAGACCGTGGATCGAGGATCATGGCGATGGTTGCCCATGATGATTGTGCCTACGGGCTATCATTACTTGGGATCGTTCCGTTTTATTATTTTTGAGCATTGTGTTTTGTATAAACTTTTATGTTTTACCTTTTGGTAGCTACTTGATGGTCATAGGAATTTTGTAACTATGTTACTTATTATCATTAGCCAATGAACATCTTATAGTTATTTCTTTTACGCTTTCACAAACTCTGACCTATCTTGGAATGTAATATTCCTTTGTCTTTCGCACTCGATATTATTGTATTGTAATATTGGTTTATGATATGAGTTGGCCTTTGCATGAGATCCTGGCGGTGAGGTGGGATGACGCGTGTCACCCCAATCATACCCTGATATTGTATTTTATCCCTTGTCGGGATACGGGTGTGACAATGCAAGCCGTCGCAAACCAACCTGTATCAGTTGCCATTGAAGCAAGCGGTAATGCATTCCAGTTCTATTCAGAGGTACGTATATAATTTATTTCCATCTAAAACAAAAAGAGAAAACCGAGGATCTGAAATTTTGTTTTCGTTCTCAATTAAATAGTGTGATATAGTTCCTACCAATCCAAAATTAGTATTTAATTAATATGTAATATAAAAATTAAAAAGGTTCGAAACTGAAATAACTCTGCAAATGTGATGATTGATGATGAACACAGGGGGTATTCACTGGAGTCACTGGGCCTTGCAGAACAGAGCTGGATCATGGGGTGGCAATTGTTGGGTATGGAACAACTGTTGATGGGACTAAGTACTGGATTGTGAGGAACTCATGGGGAGCTGAATGGGGAGAGCAAGGTTACATTAGAATGCAGTGTGACGTCTCAACCAAAGAGGGACTGTGTGGCATAGCCATGGAAGCTTTTTATCCCATCAAAAACTCTTCTGAACAAGTTCTAAAGGACGAACTCTAAGAAGTGAGGATTGAGTGTATCATCTCAAAATTGTAGAGTTATTTCAGGCCATTCTTGGCGTTTCCTTGAGGCAGAACCCTAAGGGTTTCATTTGTCTTTCTGTTGATTTGGGGAAGAAGAGAGAATATTCCCCTCTGATTCCCCTCATCCTTATAAACTTAAAATAATTTGGGGTTTTTAGATCCAAGGGTAAAAAGTAACTTCACATTAACCAAAGGGTAGTTTAGGGTTTTCAAAAAAATTAACTAGCTAACTTCGTCACTTAACTAACGGTAGGGTCTAATTTGAGTATAGGGCTCTAATGCAGAGGGTGATCTGAGTATTTTCAAATTTCAGGGGGTGATCCGAGTTTCGACCCATTTTCAGGGGGTGTTTCATAAATTTCCCATTTTTAATATAAGGTGTTATTTTTTAATATCACAAGATAAATCTATGTAAATTCATCTTCATTTTTCTTAGTTTTCTTAACTTGAATTATTTTTTTTCGCACTTAAAGTTGGGAGAGAATAGATAGATGTTCAAAAAAACAACAGACCTTTGTGATAATAATAATAATAATAATAATTTGTCTTTCATTAATTTGTTCTACCAATCTGTTTTACTTGGATTTGGACTATGATATATTGCAGTGTTCAATTATTAATAATTATTATTATTGCGATGGAAGGTTTAGGGTAGCGTCATCGTTGGCGAATGGAAGATAACATCACCAGTGGAGGAATCATTGTTTTTGTTTTATGAAAAGAAAATTTATGAAAAAACTAGGAATAGTAGAAGTTAACAATTTTTAGTTTGCAATATCCTTGGGAAATATGTTGTGGATTAGAGGGTAATTCCAAACCCTATTATGTACAAGATCTTCAACCTTATTAATGGTACAGTGTGAAGGGATAGTGACTGGAATGCGAAAAATTATCTAGTTTGAGAATCCATGGATTTTTTGAAATGTTAACAAAATTTCCTTTCCCAATCTTCCAACATACCATTTTCCTTAAATTAGGGAGGATGGACTGGAGGCTATTCCACACCCAAGAGCCTCTGGTCCAACAAAAGAAGAATGGTTCAAGAGTGAGGTGGCTGGGAAATATTTAGCTTTCAGGGTTTTGACCCACAAACTGTTGGGTTTAGAAAGTAGTCGCCAACCAAGCTTTAATAACAATGATTTATTATGTATGTAGGACTTACGTAGATCCATTCCCCCTGCATATTTGGGGGGGGTGCATGTAGACGACCAATGAATAAAAGTCAATCCTTTCCTAATACTTGTTTTCCCTCTCCAAAATGCAGTATGGATAGAGTCTATTTTATTACAGATTGGTTTTGGATAGGAGAACCATGACATTAAATAGGTAGGAATGGAATTTATGATTAATTTGATGAGAATGGTATGGCCAGCTTGTGATAGTAAATTGCATTTCCAGTCAGTCGATTTTTAATTCAGTGAATGAGATAATTGAGAGTCTGGGATTTGGACCCCTTTGAAGGAAATAGATGAGCCAAGATATTTTGTCTCGGAGTTCATTTCTTTCATTCTAAAAGTTTGAATGATAGGATCTCTAATGGATGTAGTGGGTATTGGCAATAAAGAAGATGTTACTCTTTGAAAAATTGATATGTTGACTAGAGAGGTCTTCAAAGAGTGAGTATCTACAAAAGAGAAGGGTATCATCTGCAAAATGTGGATGAGAGATTTCTTTAGCATCTCATGCTCCTTTGATACCCTTGAAAAGGTTGAGATCTTTCTAGACCTGTAAAAGACGAGACAGATATCCTTGGTGGATGCCCCGAGATGGATCGAAAAAATTAAAACAACTTCCTTGATTTTTAATGGAGAAAGTGCATGCAAAGAGAGTACATATCATATCGTACTAGTAGTTATTAAAACCAAGGAATTCAAAGATAACACAGATGAAACCCCATTCCAGCTTATCATAGGTCTTGGACATGTCAATTTTGATTGCAACAAAGTACGTCTTTCTAATTTTCTTTTTATGAGATAATAAAAATTTTCATTAGCAATAATGATATTATCATAAATCTGTCTATCTTTTACAAATGTTGATAGATAAGGGGATTTGAATCTGTTGAGAACATGTTTCAATCTATTTCCAAGTAATTTAGAAATATGATCTTGAAAAGCAACTATGCATTCACTTAAAAGCTAATATACTAGTAACTGACGGCTTAGATCACACAAACTCTATTACTCAACTTCTCCCAAGTTAAAAGGACTGATCCAAAAGTGACTCAAAGTAGGAGTCTACACTCTACACAATGTCATTTTCATAAAACCACCGATGCACGCCCATACATGAATGGGGATACAGTCCTCCCATAACTGAAACTAGTTATACTAGGGATCCACCCTGCCTAGTGATCAGTCAGGAATGAGTTGCCCAAGCTTACAACTTGGTCCCTACTCACGACACTATATTTCCTTGGTAAATGACCATTTTTCTTGTAGTGAAAAGAGATTAAGCACTCTGTTGGAATTCTCCGAATAATCCTCAGAGGGAGAAAAACATTCCTAGAAGATTTGTGAAGTATTTGAATCTACAAGGATCATTAGAGTAGAGATAAAGTAGGTCAGGTTAGGTACTTAGTTTCTTTTTCTTTTTAATCATCGGTAGACTCCAGGTAGAGATGAAAGATAGCACAGGCGATTAAAGAATCGTTGAGCACAGAAGATGTCATGGTAAGAAGAATAGAAGATCACAGGAACTTGGATTTATTTTACAAATATGGCCATGGTATACGATAATAAGACTCTTCATATGAAATTCACATGAAATTGTCTCGAATTCCTCAGTAGTGCGCCCATGAATCACACATCCGGCTGACTCAGCATCTCAAGGAAGACACAAAAAGCCCAGAACGATACCGTTTAGAAGAGTCACAGCAAATGATGGGGTAACAACCAAGGCTGAAGAGTCAAATGGTTGTCTACAGAATATTTTGGAAAGCCGACCAAGAAGTAGAAAAAGAACTCAAAAAAAGAAAAAAGGAGAACGTTCTTTGTGCCGCAGCCAGCGCAAGCTGCGCCCAGGCACATGGGTCTGCCACTAGGGGGGCAGGGTGGTCATTGCGCCTATCCCCATGAGCCTGGGCGCAGCCTGTGCTGCAGCACAGAGAACAGCACCCCCAAAGAAAAATAGAACAATGGGTCTTTCATTATAAGAAAGATTTCGCTTTTCATTCTTCCGATATCGTTCCACTACAAACTCTCAACCGACACCTAGGGGAGCTTTAAGTAAAAATATAACTACTCTACTGGCTTGCTGCGGCTTTTCTGTACTTCACAAATATACTAAAAGGGGAGAGATGTGAAAAAAAAATAAAGTGGGGCATATCACGTTCTGGCTCATTTCTGTCCACCAGCCTCCGTAGGCTCCACCACCTCTGCTTCTACAGTCTCTAGGTTTACTGTACTTTCGGGATTTCCGGGCTGGCTAACCGTCTGATGAACCTCAGCCGCAAGAGCTCCCCATTTGCCTGAGATTGCCATTCTCATCATCTCATATATCTTCCCACCCAGCTGAGCTGGATTCTCCGGCTGCACCAAGACATGGGTGAAGTTGGAAAAAATGGATCAAAGAATGAGAGCCATAGTCTACATAAACAAAACATTCAATAAAAGTAAAAGTAGGGGTGGGACTGGAAAATTATCTCCTCCAGTTTGCTGACCGGCCTAGTTCCCCAGTTCCTCTAATAGGGGGATGGTAGACCCCACCCGGGCAGAGTGTTTGGGCATGGGTAGAGAGGTCATTTCAGCCCCCCTTTTGTTAGAGGAACTGGGGAACTGAGCCGGGCAGCCAACTGGAGGTGATAAAGATCCGGGTGGGAGTGGACTAGTTAGTGCCTTAGTGGGGTGATGTTTTAGGCGTTAGCTACATATCCAAAAACACATTCAATTGGGAGGAAAGGAAGCAGCTTTGGGCTGCTTCATCCCTGATCTTCAAAAGAAAAAAATTATGGCTAGACCCTGAAAACACAATGAAAATCTAAATATGGGATAATAGAATACTCACAGTAAAGCCACTGGAAACCAGAGCAGCATCATACAGAAGATCAATAGTTCTCAGTGCATCTTCTTGATCTGGGCAATTCCTGCTTGCAGCCTGCATCACAAAGACAAATTTATAAAATATTATTCAGGACAGATGGCCTCATCAAAACAGGGAAAGTAACAAAAGCTTTGTCGGCTCATCCTACATTCAAGTCCTTGATGATTGGGTGGTCTGGGTTGATCTCAAACACCCTCCTTCCTCTCATATAATCCAAGCTAGATGTGTCTCCAACTGTCTGTGCCTTCATCAGCCTGAAAATTTTAACAGATTCCTTGGATCAGAAAACATCCTATAATTCATGCAACAGATTGCTGATTTTAAGCAGGGACAGTCACCTCTCCATGTTGGCTGACCAACCGAACTTCCCAGACACAAGAACACAGGGTGAGGTGCTCAGACGGTTAGAAATTTGGACACTAGCAACTTTGTCTCCCAAACGTTTCTTTATCCAATCACAAGTTGGGCCAAACTCCTGCTTCATTGCCTTCTCCTTTTCCTCATCTTTGTCACCTGCCAAAACATTTCCCAAAGGAAAAAAGATGTTAAGAGTAGAATTTATAGGAAAAGGAGACCATCAGATTCCTCATTCTGTATTTGAAGGTGGTATACAGTGAAGTCAGGACATCCTACTTCTAAAACTATACTTTGAGAAATGAATCATAAAACAATACTTTGAGAAATGAATCAACAGAAAACTGATGGATTGCTCCCGTTTACATACATCCTACTCTTCCTAACAACACAAAAAGCTGGTGTGTTGGTTATTTTTGAGGCATCCACCTAAATGAGTATTTCTAGTCCAAGTATTATGGTAGGCCTGACTATCATCAAGGGCCAAAAAATGAATGGTATATGAAGAAGCCTCTTCCCCTCCAGCCATACAAATGTCAGAATTGTACCTCAAAAAAAAGAAAAAAATGTACTTTTTGTACTAACCCAAATCCAAGTCTTCCTTGCTGATGTCCACAAAATCCTTCTCCTTGTATGATTTCAAGTTTTGGATTGCAACCTCATCAATGGGATCAATTAAGTATAGAACCTACAACAGAGTAAGAAAGAACTTCTGTAAACAGTTGAGACTACATAAAACTGAACTGAAATGTATATCTTCTTGTCATAAACTATCCAAATAAAGATAAGGATGTACTTCATAATCCTTCTCTAGAAGTTTCTCCAGGAATGGCGTGTTCTTTGCACTGGTCAAACTGTCCGATGCAATGTAGTAAATACCCTTTTGCTCAGGTTTCATGTTCTCAACATACTCATCTAAGCTGATCACTTCTTCCTCACTCTGAGAAGAGGGGAACCGAAGCAGCGGAGCAAGACGCTTATGGTTTTCACGATCTTCAATGCATCCCAGTTTTAGGTTCTTTCCAAAGTTATCCCAAAACTTCTCATAGTCCTAAAGTAAAACAATTAAAGTCAATAAATACAAAGATATAATAGAGAACAGAAAAGAACCAATTCCAAGTAGAAATTAGTAGAAGACTTACTTCTCTGTTCTCGCTCATAGCTATGCCCAAGATCATATCAAAAGCTTTCCTAACTAATCGCTTCCTCATGATCCGTACCTAACATGATAAAAAACAAGAAATGTTACGACAATTCCATTAAAAAAATGAAAAGAAATAGAGTAGAACAAATCCTCCAATGAAACAATGGTCATTTTCCAGGAGGGAATCTAAAGGATTTGAGTGAATCCACTTACAATACGACTTTCTTGAAGAATCTCACGTGAGACATTGAGCGGAAGGTCATTTGAGTCCACAACACCTTTCACAAAGCTCAGGTATCTCGGGAACTAGTGAAGCAAAGGCAAGAGATCAGTGATCTAAAATTTAAAAGTTGTCTAAGACAATTTATTTAGTAAAAGTAAGGTGAGGAATAATAAATAAACAAACAAACCAATAGGAATCATTTAGCCTTTTGTTCCTTAAAACAGAAAATAATAAATTTTTTCTTACCAGTTCCCCATCAAAGTCATCTGAAATGAAAACCCTTTTAACATGGAGTCTTATGTTCTTGGTCTTGGGATTAATAAAATCTTCCCTTCCCATGGGAGTGATTGCCGGAACATAAAGTATGGACCTGAACTCTACTTCACCCTGTAGAGGACAGCATTCATTAGCTATAAACAAAAAAAGCAAATGAAGAACAATAGAGGTCTGCTACGCACTGCTAAGATGCCATTAAAATTAACAGGAGTCCATTTTGTAACCCTTTTTTTAAACCCAAGGAGAAAGGACAAGGGATGTCAATTTTTTCCAAAAACCACAGAACTTGGATGATGTGGTACCCAATATATTCACATAAATTAGAGCTCTCACACCTCCACGTTGTTTTCGGGAAACATTTAAATGGGAAGAATAAAGAATCACAACTCATATCCAATCATAAAGTTAAGCAGTTGCCCATTTCCTCTAATTTTCAAAGAGATCTAGCATCTACAGAAACATCTAAAAAGGATCTTCACCATATAGTTTTATATTTACCTCAGTTGTGAAGTGTGAAGATGCTAAAGGATCCAAGTATTCATTGAATGTCTTCTTGTAAAACTCGTTGTATTCTTCGGTAGTAACTTCCTTAGGGTTGCGAAGCTGCAGATCATGCAATAAAGAACTCCGAGTTTATTTGCAATAATAATACTATAATAGATTTCCAATGTTTAATGAAGATTTCAAACAGACAGAAAAAGAAATAGCAGTTTTACCCATATAGGTTGTGTTTCATTGGTGAGTTCCCAGTCCCAGTATCTCTCTACTACCGTCTTTGTCTTCTTCTTCCTCTGTCCCAACAAAATCAAACAAAGAATTCTTAGTTAAAAAATCCCAACATTGAAAAGGAAACAAACAGGCTACCACAGCTAGAAAGATCATGAAAAGACATTAAGTACCTCAGCTTCAACATCATCGCCCTCCTTCTTTGCTTCGGCTGGATCCTCTTCAACCTCAACCTGTACAAAGACATTTCCAATATTAGGAAGACTAAAATATAAATCACTAGGGACATGAACAGAAATAAAATTTTAGAAGGAAGAAGAAATTTGTAAAATATATAGGGATCAATTGACTAAGCCATTCATGGCTATTTCAAACAAAACAGTCTATTGGAGAAAGGTTAAGCAAGTAGTCAAACCTCTTTAGTAAATCCCTTCTCTTGCCAAGTGTATATTGGGAATGACACAAACTGTGAATAGTTCTTCAGAAGCTTTTGAATCCTTTCTGGGTGTGCAAAACCTTTTTCATCATGCTGAAAACAGGCAAGGGGGGAAGAGAAACATTGAGATCAGTATGGTGTATCAAGCTATATCATCTAGCAACATTTTAAGGAAAGAACTTTGCTTAACTAACCTTTAGAAATAAGGTAAGGCGGGTTCCTCTAGGAATGAGCTTTTCTGGGTCCGTCTCTTCTCGGACAGTATAGGAGCTAGCATTAGCCTCTGCTTCCCATACATATTGCTTATCAGATCTTGGGCTCTTTGTTGAAACAACCACCTATCAATAGCAAAAGCAGATCATTAACAGATGAGTACATACAATATGGTAAGATTCGATAGACTCAAAAATAAATGGAGAGCCATACTAGAAAATTACACTTCTAGACAGGTTCAAGACATACCCGATCAGCAACCAGAAAAGCTGAATAAAATCCCACACCAAATTGCCCTATTAAATTGTTGTCAGCACCAGAATCCTTGCTGTCCTGTCCATGAATCAAGTTCATTTAATTACATAACAATGCTTTGCATTAGTAAGTACTGTAAAGGACAATAATGGTTGCAAGAACAGCAAACCTTTAATGCCTTAAAGAATTTCGCTGTTCCACTTTGTGCAATTGTTCCAAGACAGTCAACAAGTTCTGGCCGTGTCATACCAATGCCAGAGTCACTGCATATTGTAAGGATACTCAGCATATAGATAATTGAAATATAATGTTGTCAGCTATAACTCTGTTACTACAACACTTACGTAATAGTGATAATCCCATTGTCTTTGTCTGACTGGACACGGATATCAAGCTCCACGCCATCCTTTAAAAGCTCGGACTCCGTAACACTCAAAAACCGTAGCTTGTCCAGAGCATCACTTGCATTGCTGTATGTAAAATGACAATCAGCAAATGTTTGCACATCATGAATATATATGTATATAACAATCATTTGCTCATTTTTCTATTCCTGTCCCCTGTACCAAACAGTTATGAAGGCAAGGCTTGAAGATAATAAATAGGAAGTTATGAAGGCAAGGCTTGAAGATAATAAATAGGACATCACTGCTAAGGAGATTTAAAGGACAGAAGGAATGAAAAGTAAAGAGGGACCCCTATCCTGATCAGTGTTATTCAACAATGGCCCAACAAACTACCTACGAACAGAAACCCAGTCCGAGTTATGGTAGACATGCACCAGATACAAGATTCTCCTCTTCCTATGCCTTTAAATTATATTCTGGTTTTCTCCACTTACAAAGAGTTCCTAACATCAACATGGAAGAGTCATTTAAATTGCACGAGTACCACAACAAACAAAAAAATTCATCCCACTTGTTGGGAATTGTGAGCAGGGTTTTAGTAATCGGTATCGGTTTCAGCCGATACTGATACAATACCAATCTGTATCAGTCTTGATCGGACGTTA
Source organism: Telopea speciosissima (assembly GCF_018873765.1). Lineage (NCBI taxonomy): Eukaryota > Viridiplantae > Streptophyta > Magnoliopsida > Proteales > Proteaceae > Telopea > Telopea speciosissima. The sequence continues at coordinate 48,040,067 of NC_057925.1, read as the reverse complement.
TACCCCTAAATTTCAATAAAATTCAGTTTTATTTACATTTTTTTCACTTGGTCAGTACCCCTGGATCAGTATCGAAACGGTCAGGAATCAGTATCGGCCTTACCAATACCGATCCGAAATCAATTCCTTGAACCATGATTGGGAGACAGGGAACCAAGAAGACGTTATCCTAGTGAAGAAACTACAAAGAGAGAAGTTTTTTTGGAAACAAAGGGGGAAATGATTAAATGAAGCTACAGCCTACAGGGAATATTAAGAATTAAACATAAAAATTAGCTAAAAATCCCAAAGCATGCTGAGGAGAACTGAAGTGATAAACCAGATCTTGACATACAAGAGATCTCCCAAACAATCGTCAATGTCAATTTGGTTGAACTCGGTGGTGCCGTAGCTGGTTATGGATTTCTCAGGTCTTAATATTGCATTATATGGTTACAAGAAAATCAACTCATATCACCAATGGACAAGGATCCTATATTTATCAGGAATACAAGGTTTATCCAAAGCCACAGATTTTTCTGTGAACTAGTTGGGTGGGAGAAACTCTGGGTCCTCAAATTAATCTACCTGTGGCTAGTAGTCCATCTGAAGCGTGATTTCAAGTATCAGCCACATTACTATTGATGGGACAGCAGATCAACCAAACACTGGTAATGATGTGCTTTTGCCTTCAACAGACTCTTCATCTAGATTTTCAAAACCATATTGATCTGGATCAACATATACAGCGAATGATCTGGATTTGGATACCAAATTTTAAAACCTGATGAAGAAGACAAAAACCCCTTCTGCATCTGACGTGTTCTGAGGAATTGGAAATGGAAGTTAAAAATAGATATATAGACTGCTTCATCTTCAATTGGACTCAACTCAACTCAGCCTTACGGGGTTAGCCACATGGATCCTTTACCTCCAATCAGCACTGTTCAAAGCCATACTTATTACAAGGCCTAAGTTATGCATGTCTTTCCTCATCTCCCAAGTCATTTTAGGCCTACCCCTGGCTCATTTAGCCCCTTCAATCCTGAATGAAATCACTCCTCAATACTACTGGAGCATCCAAAGGCCTCGTTACACATGTCCATGCCACCTCAAACAACTTTCTCGCAACTTATCATGTATCGAAGCAACTCCTAAAATAGCTCTAATTTGTTCATTCCTTATTTTATCCTCTCTAGTTTGACCACTCATCCATCTCAGCTACACTAAGTTTATGTATATGTTGTTTCTTTACTTCCTAACATTGAATTCCATACATCATTGCCGGTCGTATGACTGTACTATAAAATCTTTCTTTTAGTTTTAAAAGACTTTGTAGAATCACAGAACACTCCGGACACACATCTCCACTCCATCCATCCTATTTTAATTCTTTGTGCAACATCATCCTCTATTTCTCATTATTTACTTAAGACTGAGTCCAAATACCTAAAATATTTACTTTGTGGTATCTCCCTATCATCAATTTTCACCACATCATTATCAATCCTGTTGATACTAAGTTACACACCATATACTATGTTTTTGTTCAACTTATCTTAAATTAAAACCATTTTATTCCAAGGTTGATCTCCATACTTTCCACTTGAAATTGTTCTACTTCATCTTCAATTGGACTCTATCCAAAAAAAAAAATGGTTGGAGAATATGGGGAGAAAGCTTTGCCCAGTTTGATTTACTACTCATTCTTTCAAAACTACCTAGAAGTGGTTAATGCTAAGTAGAAATGGTAAGCAAGAATGCCAAATAGATGATAGAGCATGGACCAATAGATTTATTACTCATTTATGTTAGTGATACTGCAGTTAATGCAACATGAAACATCTTTTGGCCGGGCAAAGCATGGAGTCTGGCAAAAAATGACAACAGCATCATTCACAAATCTTGGAGTGCAGAAAGTTTGTCCAGATTTCTTTCCAATTTGAGCATGTGCAGTGGGTCAATTTTATTTCCTTTTTTCCACAAATTTCTAACAGTAATATTTACTTGATACGAGAAAGAGAAGACAAAAGCACAAAGAAGGGGGGGGGGGGAATCAACTACATTATGGAATATGACCAAATAAGCATAGGCTCCCTTGCAGCTCCAATCTTTGCTAAATCATCGGTCAAGGAGTTACTAGTCTAGCTATCCAACAGAGGATCAAGTAAATGGTTGCTGAACCATGTGCCAACTATTTTTTATAAGCACCTCCATGCTCATAGTGGTATCAAAGCCAGATAGTCGTTGCACTCGGGAGTCATGGGTGACTCACCCAACCGATACCATGAACAGAAAAGAATAAAGGCATTCAAGTACACTTACCCCACCCAGTTTATTTATACAAAACATCTTTCAGATAACTCTTCCCACCAGTAGATTTGACCATGTGAGCAACCTAGCTGACTTGCGTACCTGCAGATGTAATCACTGCCCCTGCTAAAAACCTAGGATAGTGCTCTTAATTGTTTCACATAATCTATTGGTGATGTTAGGGAAAAATAACATAACAAGCTCCAATGGGGTAACTCAGCAGTTTCTGGGGATGGTCCTATTACCAAGGGGGTATCCACCTCTATTACTGTTCATCAAAAATGGAAGGAGAGGAACAGCCATGCCGTACGGATGAATTTCTGCTCCTGGATTTTACATTTCTAAGATACTTAGCTCATTATCTTCAGAGCTCTTGTGCCTGGCATTCATGTTGAGGAATCAAGAATCAACAACTTTTCTCAACATGGAAATTATCTGCAATGCTTTGCCGCAGTCTTCCTAGAGGTGCAGAATGCAGAGGCATCCACAAATTCTAGTGCACATACCTATTAAAGAAACCAGGCCAGCATTGTAATCCATCCCCCGTGAGGCATAGGTAAGACACAGGAAGATTTGTTGAACTAAAGTCTGGTTCCATTACTGAAAGTGGATAGAGCAGCATGCTTTTTGGCATCCTATTCACTGACAAAAATGACATTGCTTCATACCCTTAGAATTTACTTTGTGATGTTATCCATACTCTGTATAATAATGCTACAGGCTGTAGATTTTACAGATAGAAGTATTTTATACACACATGTATACAGCACTCACAGCAGGTGGTCACCGCCAATCTCTGTTCTAAATATGTATTTGTCTGCATATGCATAGTCATACTGAATGATAACAATAAGAACATTAGAGAACAGCACCTAAAACTAAACAAGATAAGAACTTTAGTTTAAACCAAAAGTTAGTTGCAAATAACATATGCCAGGATTCTGGAGAGCTAGCCATGCTACTACAATTTGGAAAATTGCATAGCCTAAATCTCAAGAATACAACATAATGACAGGTAAGTGCTAACTAAAGCAACAAACTACTCCTCCCCATGGGCCCCACTCCTTTACTTTGAATGAAGTATACTTAAGAAAGACCTACTTCTGCCCTGATTCCCAATGCAATGCAGCATGGTGAGGAAAGAATGATCCCCACAGAGGATCCTCCTTATCTGTTTAGAAAAAGCTGTCAATTTTTCAAGGTAATGACTTAAATGCTCTTCAATTTCAACAAAACAGGCACCTAGTAAAGTTCAGACAGACATTTCACATGTCATTGTTACCAAGACAACATTCAACAGTTTAAATGCTCTTCAATGTCATGTCATGAACTCAACAGAACAGAGTATTGTCCTTTCACCATTTGATGTCTATTTATCAAAATTAGAGGGCACTAAACCTGATAGTCATTCTTGTATTCTATCATTGCTCACCAACTAGTATGGATTTCTACCCAGCAATCAGTAATGTTTCAAGTTATTTATCTTCACATGAAAAATAGCCTGCTTCCAACCGTGAAGAAAAAGATACCTCTCGGGGAACATTTCTCAGGCAATACTTCTTAAATGTAAAGAGCAAGGGGAAGTAGGAGTGCACTGAGAGAGAAACAAACCTAATGAGCTCCCGAAGGAAAACCTCTTTGTTGCTATATAAGCTGTGTACAATTAGGTCCATCAGACGGCTAACCTATCACCAAAAAGCAGTTGACAGATTTTAGGCCAAGAAAACTAAAATAAGGAAAACAAAAACTGATGATACACTTCATCTCCATGATGATTACCTCAGCTTGATATTCGTATTTCTCAGCTGGTGGATCTGATGCAGAAGCTGTTGCTGTTGACTCAGTTCGGATTCCCAGAAATAGTCCATTGCTCAGATTAAAATTATTTGAACTGGTAATGTAATGTCTCCCTGAAGTTAATGCAGAATACCATTTCCTTGGGGACTGGGAAAACTTGGAATTACCATCATTAGACTGTAGAAGAGTAAGAAAAATGTAAGGGAGTAAACAAAATTGACTCTCAATTGTAGCATCAAGAAATATGAATAAAGGTAAACTAGCTTCTCAAGGACATCAATTTCAAGGGAACAGAGTTTCAGCTAAAGCAGCTCTTAGGCAATGTGGCAGAGTCCGATGGGCCCATATGTAGTGGGTACATTGACCCTGTCATCATTGTACTGTGCATCTATTTTCAAACCAATCTCATTTATGAACATTTCACTCTATAATGCTTTAAAAACTTACATCTTGTTTGGTATGAGATGCATAGAACAATTGTTTTGGGGGAAAGAACAAGGAAGAAGACCTTGCATATAGTGGCTATATGGTAGTATGGTACTCTCAAATTTGACATATGATCTACACAGGTCAATCCATCTATCCAACCATAAAATGACCAAATGAGTACTGCAGATGGTGAAAGAAGCTGCTTCAGTTATGCTTTCCTGTTATGATGGACACCTAGATCTGTCACATGGCAGATCAGTTGTGGCCGAAATTGTATGGACAGGTAGACACTAAGGTCCCTGCTCACATGGCAAGTATCAGCATGATTGAAGCCGGACGCATGGCACAAAAAAAAAAAACATAGAAAAATCCAGGAATACCAAGACAGTGCACAGGCTTACAAGGGGCTGCATGGACATGAAAGGAAGGGTATGCCATTAGATGGAAGGGAAAATGATCGAATTTGAGGCTGAAATTTGACAGACCATTTACTAGACATCAAACGGTTCCATGTGGCAAAACAGATGCACGACCCACCCATCAATTTTGTCCGCAGGTTGCCGATCACAAAAAATTTCACAATTCTTATGTAACTCCAAAAAAAAAAAAAAAAAAAAAAAAAATCACAGATACAAAATTAAGGCCCAGAGTGGACATGCCTGAAGTTATTAAATACCTAACGCACACCACAAAGAAGGAGGGGGGGGGGAGAGGATAAATAGAACACAACACTTAAAATACTACAATAGCATTAAAAAAAATACATGCAATCTTATAAATTAAGCCATTATTTAAGAAGCTGCCTTCATTTATCAGGGTTACAGCATCCAGGTGCATTATAACCAATAAGATTTGAAAGGTCTAGCCTGAGGCAAACTTTACCCTACAAGAAGCACGCGATGGTAAAGAGTCCCGGTAGATTAACCCGGTAATGTAAGAGGATTGGGGGAGGAACACTTGCATTTTTTTAATTTATTTGTTACGATGTAGTATATATATATATATAAGAACTACAGTTGTTTTACTCAATCATGAGACCTAGATAGTCCTTGCATAACCACAAACTGGGGAAATGAAAAAAATAAACATTTTTTTGATTCTGTCTTAACTTCGAAACTGTTAGACAGGAAACATACGGACATCATATAGATCCAAAAACCGAAATATGTTTCCAACTTATCAAAAAGAAAACGTCAAACTATTTTAGAGGAATGTCACAAGAAAAAGATTTATTCCAATACTAGGATATTAGAGAGGAAGTATTGATTAACAGTGAAGTTCGTCAGCACTCAAATTTAGCAAATTCATTATGGACAGAAGTGAACTGGAAAAAAAAAGGTAGCTCAAGTAAAATCCAATCCAAACATGAATTCTACGGCGATGAGCACCGATTAGGAATTCGAGAATTTACCGACTCGTGTAAGGAATTCGAACATGAAATCGGAGCGGCTACATTCCTGTGCCGTGCGCCATCGCTACGCAGAATGGAAGAGACGGAACGCCTTGTTAGCCTGTGCATTTTAGCTCACCAGCCAATACGCGATGCACCTGCAGTAGCTGAGCAGAAACAGTTGTGCTTTCAAAGGAGCGGCTGGTTAGGGTTTTAGTAGGGCTTTAGAATGGAGAGAGAGTCCAACTGTGGAAGTTTCTGGAGTTCGACGATCCTTTTAAAAAAAAAAAGGGTAAATTACAGTGCCACCCCTTGAGGTTTGTATAAATTACAGCACGACCCCCTGTGTTTCCAAATTATACAACTACACCCCCTCAGCTGACGGTAAGTGGATGGTGTTAACTTATACATTTTATATATCAACTTTGCCCTCATCTAATATGTTATTTAAACTTAGTGGAAATTCCATCTTTGCCCTGATGTAAGATTATAACCCAAACCCTTTTACCGTTTTCTCCCCCAAATGTGAAGTTGCCTCTATCGCTGGCCTGCAAATCCATCGCTGACCTGCAACTGCAACTCCATCACTGACCTGCAAATCCAAATGTGAAGTTGCCTCCATCCCCATTGGTGAACTACAACTCCATCGTACAGGTATACATCTATTTCTCTCTCTCTTCTATTCTCCCTCTATGCTTGCTCTCTCCGATTTTTTTTCGTTTCTCTCAATCATTTGCTATTAACCCTAAAAAAATCTGTTCCAAAACACGCAGGTCAGAACTCAGAACTACAGAAATAAACTTCTCCTCTCAATCATCTCTAGTTATCTAGTTAGTTAATAATTTTCTTCCAGCTAGCTCTAATAAATTAAGGGGTTTAATTGATTTGAGGTTGCAAGGCTGCAAGGTGTGGAAAGAGTTGCAGACTCAGATGGATTAACTACCTAAGACTAGAGATGAAAAGGGGTTCTTTTTCTGAACAAGAAGAAAGAACCATCACTGATGTTCATAGAATTTTAGGCAACAGGTTTGTTTGTGTCATCAAATTCTTTAAAATCCCAACCTGATACATCCAAGATTCGTCGGACTAATCAGCAGCTGCCACGCGTCACAGAGCGACCCGCTCCAGAACCAAGGAGAACCAACCGGGGGTCCTACCCGGGGGCCGCCAGCACCCAGGCGCGGCCTCACCCAGGTGCGGCCTCTTACTCAGGCGCGGCCTGCACCCAGGCACGGCCTCTCACCCAGGCGCGGCATCGTGGACACAGACGTGATGTACATGGACACCGGGGCCACTCGTATATGACCCAATCGTGTCACTACAGACTCATATCACCACCAGGACTCTAGGCCACCGCTTAGAAGTCACGTCACCCAGACGGATTCAAACACCAATGACGTCATCACCACATGCGGGTATCTATCCGCCAAGGATCTTGATACCACCAGGATACTCCCTCCCGCGGGGGGATGGCCAATCGGGATAGAGCCCCATTACCCAGGGCCTCTATCCACTCAACGGCATAATCGCCATCAAACTGGGACTCTCCACACCGCCACACACTACTATAAAAGGCAAGGTACACAACCCCATTAGGGGACATCTAAACTCATATTGAATAATCACTATTCATCTATTTGCTCAGGAGATCTAACTTTGGCATCGGAGAGCCCTAGGCCGGAACCACACCGGTTCTCTCTGTTGACCCCTTGGTCCACTTGCAGGTGACAGCACTCGCATGACCGCACGAGGATTTCTTGACGCTACACAACCCGTCAAATTTCTCAGCATTTCTGATTTCTCATCAAATGAAGTTCCTTAATTTATTTATTTTTCACAAATGGGCCCAGATAGCTAAGCATCTACCAGAAAGAATAGATAATGAGGTGAAGAATTTCTGGAACTCATGCATTAAGAAAAAGCTGATTGCACAAGGATTGGATCCAAAAACTCACAATCTCCTCCATTCTCATCAGTTTACCAGCAATAAAAATAACAATGCACGCAATAATCTTCATATCTACCAAGAATCCACTTCAATTTTCTCAATAAATTCACAGATGAGAGATGGACCAATGAACACAAGTTCACTTTTTATCACATTGCCACCACCACCACCTCCTCCTCCTCCTCCTCCTCATCCATCTTTTGCATATACTGTTTCTACTCAAATTCAGACTCCATTTCATGAAACCATGACAATTATTAATCCCTCCTATGAATACCAAAATCCCAATCTTGCTTGGAATGTTAAAGGCCAAAACTTGCAGGTTTCTTTTGATTTTGCTAGTCGATCTTCTATTGATCAGAGCATACCCATCACCTCATCTCCAATAATTCCATATGGGTTTGGGTTTTTAGATGAGAATCCCATGTGGGGTGCTTGTGGTGTTGAACCCTTTGAGCCTCCAAGGCAGGAAGAGATGCAATCATTACAGCAAGAAAAGAGAGCCCAGGAGGTATATGAAGTCGAGTTCGATGAAACCAATGAAGTGAAGGGTGGTGGTGGTGGTCATCGTGGATATGCGATTGGTATATGAAGCTGAGTTTGATGAAACCAATTATTAATCCCTCCTATTAATATTGCGGGAACTTAAATATTAAAACTCCAGATCTGACCATCAGAACTTGATCAGAGTGTGTGGAGTTACTCCTACCTACTAGAGTGACCTTCGTCGCAGGTTGTGGTCACAGTGGTCACAGGTTACAGATCTCGATGAAAGAGAGCCCAGGAGGTATATGAAGCTGAGTTCGATGAAACCAATGAAGTGAAGGAACGTCGCCTACCAACAACGTACTGCCAAGTACTATAATGCCAGGGTCAAGGAAAGGCTATTCCACCAGGGAGATCTAGTCCTACGGAGGGCAAGTGCATCACAGCCACAGAAGGCAGGGAAGCTGTCAGCCAACTGGGAAGGACCTTACATAGTCTCCAAGCAGATACGTCCAGGGACCTACCGCTGAAGACTCCAGGGGGCAAGAAGGTAGACCGTACCTGGAACTCAGAACACCTGAAGAAGTATTACCAGTAGAAGTAAACAACTCCATCAAAAGTAGCAGTCAAGTAATAGCAGTAGTGGTAGTGGTAACAGTAGTAGTAGCAGCAGTAGTAGTAGTAGACGACATCACTGTTTCAAGGGCAATTTGAAAATTTTGATTCAAATTAAAGAGGTATTTCGGGAATACTTGTACTTCTTCTACCACTCAATCGAATCACTGTCACTACATCAAGGCGTTACGCCACCGCTGAGGCTTTATGCCTAAGGCGTTATGCCTAAGGCGTTATGCCACCACTGAGGCGTTATGCCTAAGGCGTTATGCCACCACTGAGACTTTATGCCTAAGGCATCATACCACCATCGAGGCTTTATGCCTAAGGCGTCATGCCACCACTGAGGCTTTATGCCTAAGGCGTTATGCCACCACTGAGGCTTTATGCCTAAGGCGACATGCCACCACTGAGGCTTTATGCCTAAGGCATCATGCCACCATCGAGGCTTTATGCCTAAGGCATCATGTCACCACTGAGGCTTTATGCCTAAGGCGTCATGCCACCACTGAGGCTTTTTGCCTAAGGCGTTATGCCACCAAGGTCCGATGACCACCAAGGCGCAACGCCACTACCAAAATCCCATGACTATCAAGGGTCATAGGGCACCAATGTGCAATCAACCACCAAGAGACAATACAATCAAAGAAAAGCAACAGCGATCACATAGAGAAGTCATAATAGTTACAACTCAAGTTAAAAAAGGAAAAAATTCAAGACATCTACAAGTTTGGTACGGCCATAGGATCAAGGGACCACAGAGGAGTGGGTCACCTCCGACCCAGCAGGAGACATCATGTCCACCTCGAGAAGGCGCACAGCAACACCCCCCTTAGGTAGGGCAGCCTCCACCTCTGACACTGGAACGCTCTCCACCACTGCCACACCAGGAAGCGCCGCAGCAAACTCAGAGAACCCCAAGACAGAGAAGTCATAATCGGGGGTCACCTCCAGGACACAAGCGGCTATGTCCCGAACCCCTCCCTCATAGGCAGGCTAAAGCTGCGCCTGATACAACACCGAGAACGCCGAGGACGCCTGGAACTCAGCCACAGCTCGCTCGCCTACAGATGCCAGCTCCGCCTTGTGACTCCCCCTCAACGAATGAAGCTCCTCCTCCAAGGCAAGAACCCTAGCCGAGCTCTCGGCAGCACCAGCAGAGGTCACACGAAGCTCCTCGGACGCCTCCAGGAGCTTTATGGATGCCACCGTGAGCTCCTCTGATGCCCTCTGCACGTCAGCCTCGGCCCTCTTGCGATCTCTGTCCCTGGAGCTCCCTCTCCACATCACACAGGGTGCGCTGTATCTGCACCTCACAAGAAGCGTGACCCTCCAGTCGAAGCATCGCCTCAGCAACACGGTGGTGGACCTACAAACAGCATGGCAAGCGATAAACACTCTAAGTATAAGTGGAGCAGCGAACATGACAAACAAAAAGGAATAACTCACCGAAGGCATATCATGGTAGAGAGTCTAGGCCAGATAAGCATCGCTAAGCCTCTGTAAGGCCACCCTCGCGGTAGGAAGCCTACCCTTATCCACCCATTCCCGCGATACGCCGGCTTCGGCCAAGGTCGAACCCTCCGGCACGCCCAAGGTAATCACCAGGGACTCATCCATCGCGGGAAGATCAGTGGCAGTACCACCAAAGGAACTCACCCCTTTCCCCTTGGAGGGGGGCAATGCAGAAGACCCGAAAGGGGTGACAGATGGAGGTAGAGGCACAGAGCCCGAAACACCATCATCATCAGGAGAAGTACGGGGAAGGAGGACACACACACCAGAGCTCGTCACATGGGCATGTCCTGGACCACCCTTCCGCTTCGCCCCGACAGCCACTGGCGCAGAAGGACCACCAACATCTGCTACTCCAGCAGATGGACCACCCTGGGAAGCGGCCTTCCTCCGTAGATTGCCACGGAGCAAACTGAAGTCCGGATGCATATCAACTGCATAGACCGCCCAACTAGTCAGATGACATATGTATTCAAATACAAGCAAGCCAATCAAGTACAAAAGACAGTGCTCTTACCAGGACTCAGCTTCAAGAGGGACAGGAAGGCCTCCGAGTCTAATTCCTGGACATGGAACAGATCGCGACCCAGACACAGTTTGAGGGAGTCACCCTCAAAATCACTCAGCTCAAGCCCCTGGTTGACCCTCTTGAGGTCAATGACTTCCCTAACAGTTCGTAGCGGGCATCGGGGGACCATGACAAAGAAGAAGCGATCCCTCCAATACTTCACGTTGCTAGTGATCCCCGAGAGAAGCTCCAAAGAGGCGTAGGGCCCCTTGAGCACGCGGCGAGCAAAGTGATAACATCCTTGATTCCCTTTCTTCAACAAAAAAAAATGGGAGAACAGGGGAACAGTGGCGGCACGCCCCAGGCGGGCGAAAAATACATAGAAACCCAAGATCACCCTCCAAGAATTGGGCAACACCTGCCCAGGGGTGAGGTACCAATGCTCTAACACCAACTCGACAAAGCGAGGGATAGGAAGGCGAAGGCCCTGGAGAAAAAAGGAACGGTAGAGACAGATCTCATCCGCACGGTGAGAGAAGGCATACTCGCCAGGTCTAGGATTACGTAACATAACCTCAGCGGGAATATGGAACTCCTCACGGAGGGAGACCAAGTCAGAAGGGGACAAGATGCTAGCAACATGACCCAACCTATCAGCAGGACCGGTGACTAAGGACGCCGCCCCAGAAGGCCTATGATCCCTACTGGGACCAGAGACACTAGAAGGTCCCACACCCCCATCAATAGCACTGGGGGAAGGTATAGAGGATGGAGTACCCACAGAAGAAGGCGATCCTGGGGAACGCTCCTCTGAAGATCCAACCCCGACTAAAGCAGGGCCAAGATCACCTGGAAACGACATGAACGACAAGAGAGGAATGGACTCCTTACTCGAGAAAGCGATCTCCCAGACAAGAAGCTAGCAAGAAAAATGAAATGAAGGCCACCTGCAAAGTATAAATAGCAGATCCATCACAGACAATAAGAAGAAAAGTGGAGAAGCATGAGGGTCCATCAAACCCACGCTGCGGCCACCATAGGCGCGGCCTCACACCCACAGGCACAACCATCCCAGGCGCGGCCTCACACCCGCAGGCGGCGGCCACCCAGGCACGGCCTCATGCAGGCGCTGTGACCCAGCGGCCTCATGCCCCACAGGCGCGGCGACCCAGGCGCGGCCTCACCCCCCACAGGCGCGGCCTCAAGCCCCGCAGGCACGACCACCCTAGGCGCGGCCTCACGTAGGCGCAGCCCTGCATTAAAAAAAAAAAAAAAAGAAAGAAAGAAAGAAAAAAAGAAAGAGAAGGGGTCGAACTTACCTCAGGGGGAAGGCGATGGCACGGGGAAGCAGGCACGCAATGATGCGGCCACACCACCGGCATGATCAAGTGACAGAGACCACCAGAGGCAAGGCACTCAAGCCAAGCACCACTCAAGCCCTCCAAGTAAACAAGGCACCTAGTGAGCACAAAGCAAACACAATGACCCAAAATCAAGCAAAATGGATACTAGTCTAGGTGACCCAAGGACAAGCACATGGTGGTCACCAGAAAGAGGATAAAGGATAAAAGATAAAAGTGCAATGCAAAGGAGAAATTCAAGAAGAGCAAAATGGGAGACAAAAAGTAAGAAAGAGAAATGAGAAGTGAAAAAAGAGAAAGTGAAGGAGAGGAACATATATCTACAAAAAACAAAAGAAGAAAAAGTGTAGGAGGAAAGGTTCGAACCCCCAACCTCTCCTACCTCACTAATAGATTTATAGGCAAGCCTCGCAAAGAAAGTTTATTCGTAGCGGACCCCTCACTATATAAAGGCATCTACTCTCTTGGACATCCTATCTCAAGAGAGTGGGGGGCAAATGATACATCCAAGATTCGTCGGACCAATCAGCGGCTGCCACACGCCACAGAGCGACCTGCTCCAGAACCAAGGAGAACCAACCGGGGGTCCTACCCAGGGGCCGCCAGCACCCAGGCGGCCTGCACCAAGCACGGCCTATACCCAGGCGTGGCATCGTGGACGCAGAAGTGATGTACACGGACACCGGGGCCACTCGTCTATGACCCAATTGTGTCACTACAGACTCATGTCACCACCAGGACTCTAGGCCACCACTTAGAAGTCACGTCACCCAGACGGATTCAAGCACCAATGATGTCATCACCACACACGGGTATCTATCCGCCAAGGATCTTGATACCACCAGGACACTCCCTCTTGTGGGGAGATGACCAATCGGGATAGAGCCCCGTTACCCAGGGCCTCTATCCACTCAATGGCACAATCGCCATCAAACTGGGACTCTCCACACTGCCATACACTACTATAAAAGGCAAGGTACATAACCCCATTAGGGGGCATCTAAACTCATATTGAATAATCACTATTCATCTATTTGCTCAGGAGATCTAACTTTGGCATCGGAGAGCCCTAGGCCGGAACCACACCGGTTCTCTCTGTTGACCCCTTGGTCCACTTACAGGTGACGGCACTCGCAGGACCGCACGACGATTTCTTGACGCAACATAACCCATCAAATTTCTCATCAGATGAAGTTCCTTAATTTATTTATTTTTCACAGATGGGCCCCAATAGCTAAGCATCTACCAGAAAGAATAGATAATGAGGTGAAGAATTTCTTGAACTCATGCATTAAGAAAAATCTGATTGCACAAGGATTGGATCCAAAAACTCACAACCTCCTCCCTTCTCATCAGTTTACTAGCAATAAAAATAACAATGCATGCAATAATCTTCATATCTACCAAGAACCCACTTCAATTTTCTCAATAAATTCACATATGAGAGATGGACCAATGAACACAAGTTCACTTTTTATCACATTGCCTCCGCCACCACCTCCTCCTCATCCTCCTCCTCATCCATCTTTTGCATATACTGTTTCTACTCAAATTCAGACTCCATTTCATGAAACCATGACAATTATTAATCCCTCCTATGAATACCAAAATCCCAATCTTGCTTGGAATGTTAAAGGCCAAAACTTGCAGGTTTCTTTTGATTTTGCTAGTCGATCTTTTATTGATCAGAGCATACCCATCACCTCATCTCCAATAATTCCATCTGGGTTTGGGTTTTTAGATGAGAATCCCATGTGGGGTGCTTGTGGTGTTGAACCCTTTGAGCCTCCAAGGCAGGAAGAGATGCAATCATTACAGCAAGAAAAGAGAGCCCAGGAGGTATATGAAGCTGAGTTCGATGAAACCAATGAAGTGAAGGGTGGTGGTGGTGGTCATCAGAATATGCAGATTGGTATATGAAGCTGAGTTTGATGAAACCAATTATTAATCCCTCCTATTAATATTGCGGGAACCTAAATATTAAAACTCCAGATCTGACCATCAGAACTTGATCAGAGTGTGTGGAGTTACTCCTACCTACTAGAGTGACCTTTGTTGCAGGTTGTGGTCGCAGGTTGTGGTCACAGGTTGTAGATCTCGATGAAAGAGAGCCCAGGAGGTATATGAAGCTGAGTTCGATGAAACCAATGAAGTGAAGGGTGGTGGTGGTGGTCATCAGGATATGCAGATTGGTATATGAAGCTGAGTTTGATGAAACCAATTATTAATCCCTCCTATTAATATTGCGGGAACTTAAATATTAAAACTCCAGATCTGACCATTAGAACTTGATCAGAGTGTGTGGAGTTACTCCTACCTACTAGAGTGACCTTCGTCGCAGGTTGTGGTCGTAGGTTGCAGATCTTGATGATGGCTTTCCAACGTCGCAGTTCTTAGAGATGGATTCACGTCGCTACGGTGGTCGCACACTTCTCAAATCGTGTAGCAGGGATGGGATGGCGATGAACCCTCCCTGTATACATCGCCCTCTTCTGAAGTTGCGGAGAACCAGAACGGGGAGGGAAGCTCCTTAGTTCGAGTAACAGGGCAGGGAAGGGTGTGGGAAGCTCAAATGACTATTAGGGGTAAATTAGTCATTTTAGGTCATGAATTACCATCTCCGTACAGCATAACGGGAATGATATAAGGGAATGGGGCTGATTGTAACAAATCATCAAAACTGAGGGGGTGTAGCTGTATAATTTAGAAACACAGGGGGTCGTGCTATAATTTATACAAACCTCAGGGGGTGGCACTGTAATTTTCCCAAAAAAAAATCATAAATTCCAGATTTCCAGCCTTCCAGGCCTCTTGGCCCGAGCATCAGTGCGGCCAGTCAATTCAATCCCGATAAAGCCGGTGGTCCAACCATGGGTCAGAGACATAGCAAAAATGGGAACGGCAAAAAAACGAAATCTTACGGTACGGGTTTTAAACATTTATATTCCAAAAAAAAGGGAACAGCACTATTCTCATATAAATTGAGGATTTTTATTTGAAATACATGTTTCTATTTTCTATCTCTGTGCATTGACCTTTAGTTGAAGGTGATATCATGAAAAATGTAGCCCTTAGAGTCATCTGTACATCGATGAAAGAATCAGGCCGATCAGAGTTTGGGGAAGAGAGGTATGGTCAGTTAAGTCCAAGGTCTTAAAAAATGCCAAAAAAAGGGGAACGTGTTTTAAACACGTTTAAAACGAGAATGCTTGCTGTTTGCCATTTTTTACCGTATGTTTGGGAAGCATACGACAACCCGTGTTTAAAATGGTAAAAAACGAGAACGTGTTTAAAACGGAGTTTTAAATGCGTTTTTGCTAACAAGCGGTCAGACTCTCTCCGCTCTTAGATTCAAATGCAGATTCCAAAACCATTGTGATTTGGAGTTAGAACCGCAGGAACCAAGAGCATACCTTTGTTAGTTTGTTTCAGCTGCCAATCCACTGTTGTTCACGTTGTAGGGAAAGCCTGGTGACCGTGGATCATACTAGAAGGCAGTTTGGTTTGGAAGCATCCTTTCTTATTTTGCTCCTAGTACCACTTCATCGAGACCTTTATCTGCTCCATTTCCTAAGCAGGTCCATTTCCCCAAGCTCCTCTAATAGAGGGGACTGAAATGACCACCCTACCCCTGCCCGAACACTCGCCCATGTCAACAGAGAATTGTTGGGCATTTCAGCCAAGGACTTGCAGTATCGTTGCGAGTGTCTGGGTATTCGATAGAACCACATTCGATTGATCATTCCCCTGTGTCACTACCCGTGGAAGATGCTAAAGATGTTGAGTCTGGACCACCTTAGTCCGCTAAAGAAGCCGATGGGGAAAGGGAATCAGAAGAACCAACCAATTCCGAGTGGGTCAGGTGGCAAATTCTTATTCGAATACCCTTCAGGGATAGATTGAGGTGGGGAATAGTTTATGGTTCTCAATTATAGATATCTGTATCTTGCTCTTCTGTTTTCGGTTAAGTCTGAGTAGCTTCTTATCCCAAGGCTGTTTATTTAAGCATGTAGAATAGTAAAGCTCTCTTTCAATCTATAGGAATCTTTTGTTTCGTCTTTCGTTCCGAGTGTTTCATCTTTCCTTGGGAGGGATAAGACCACCCTTCGGGAATCAACCCTTGACTAAAGCTCCATAGATGAGAAATTGGAGGAGCACGCCTTTTAACTCGAATGCCTTGAACCAGACTAGCTGACTCTGCCTCATTGATGACTAAAGATAGAACCTGAGAGTAGAGAATGAAGATAAAGGGAGAGAGAGGGTCCCCTTGTCAGATCCCCTAGAGGGTAGAGAGGATCCCCTCTCAGATCCATTTACAAGCAATGTGTATGAAACAGATGTAATACATTCCATTACAAGGTTAATCCATATATCACCAAAATCCACAGCCTCTAAAGCTTTTCTAATGAAAATCCACTCCAATCTATCAGGTTCTGAGAGGGGATGACCAATTCCTAAAACTCTGCTTGCATCTCCAATTTGTTCGTATGATGTACTTTATAAATTTTTTTGGGCATACATCCCAAAAAAAAAAAAAAAAATTGGGCGTAGAAAATAAAAAAATGAGCCCAAATGAGAGAGATCTATTTTATCTTTTCTCATGGGTGAAAATTTTTACCCTTTGTTCGTGTTGTATCATTGACCCAATATCAATCAAGTATCAAAATTGGTGTCGGCCAATATCAATACGGATGCCTGCATGACCATTTTTTTCGTATGATTTATTTTTTAAATTTAGAAAGGTTTATTCCGAGTCACAACATAAGAGCCACCTATTTTTCAATATATTTCTTTGACTTTGATTCTAATTCCAAAAAATTACAAGTTTAGATATTATCTATATAATATATATATATATATATATATATCAGATCTTGGCTCATTCCATCTGAATTGAAAAATAAAACATCTATTCAAGAAAGAATCTTAGCACCCTCTTGTATTGGTCTTGAATTGTTTTTTCTTTCTACCTTTTTGAATGTATAATCCCGCATAATCTTCTTCAAGATCTTTTTGTTATTTTGCCAGAACTAATTCAAAATCTCCTTGTCCCAGCGTTTAGACTTAGAAAAAAAAACCCAAATGAGGTATTTAAATCTATTTTATTTTCTCTCAGTGGTAAAATTAATAGTTTTGATGCCAAGTAACTGATTATTACATATGAAATGAACTAAACGATCTCTTGATAAAAAATAAAAATTAAATGATCTGTTTTTTTTTTTTTGCCATGACAAATGTAATGAGAAACATCTCCAAGATTAGAAGACGAAAGAAGAAACATCTTATAATACCTTGAAAATTCTTAACTCAGGGACAAGGAAGGAACCATTTAATCTAATATTATGTTATGTGCTTAATGGGAATTAATCTAGTGTATGAGCGTTAAATTGGGTCAACCTAATATTGGATAGGTTAAAGGGCTTGATTTAATGTGTTCCAACAGTTCTGGAGCTTTTGGTGTATCGATCAAGTACCTAACATTTGGTATCATCATAGCCAAGCTCCTCGTCATGGGTTCAAGTCACGAAAAAGACTACTCAGGAGATGAGCTACCGTCCAAGTGGCTACCTATCGCCAATCGCAAAGTAAGAGCTGCCTAGAGTGAGAGTCGTCATCCTAATGAGGGCTTGATTTAACGTATTCCATCCATTAGCTCTGGCATTTTTGGTGTATCGACCAAGTACCCCCCCCACCTCTTCTCCTTTCTATCATAAAATTAAGAGCAAATTACTTGGACACCCCCTCAACTATGACCATTTTGCTTACGACACCCAATTTTTCAAACAAGTACTTGACACCTCTTGAAACCTAACGGTATTAGTCAACTGTTAGTGTTTAAATGGAAATGTCCATTTGATCCTTATGAGTTATTCAACTGAAACTTATGAAGCTAAATGACCAACTTGCCCTTCTTCTTCTTCTTCTTCTTCCTGCTGCAATCCACAACGGAGGATAACGAGAAGCAGCTTCGTTCGCCTAGCGTCATTGCCCGGCTCATGGGCTTCGAAGCTCTCCCTGACTCAGCTGGTGGAAGAGCAGCATTTTCAGAATTGAAAATGCGGGATGGGATCACAGGCTCTGGTGGTGGGATTGTTGAGAGATTACCTTTGCGGCTTTTGCAGAAGAGAGTGTGTAAAAAGGAGGAGATCCCATTATTGGGTGTGGGTTTCAAGTTTCAACTTCAGCTTGTAAATATATTTGCCCCTTGCAGTGAACGGTTATCATTTGTCAATTTCTTCTAATGGTTTCTTTTGTTTGTTTTCACTTTCCTGTTTCCGGCTCAGTTATTTTATCCCTTCTATAGTTTTTAAGATCTCTTCCAATGTGTGACATTAACGTCTTCATATGATGGCTGACCCCACTGACTGTGTCCAAGTTCAAATTAGAGGCTGGTTTTTCTGTGTGGTTTGGGGCATGAAATCGTGTAATACTGAAGGGTTTACATGTGGTTGGACTTTGGTCCACCACTACACTGGCCTTTTCTATTCACTTCGTCTTTTTCTGGTTTTGGCTGGTATTAAGATGATGAGGGTCATGGAGGAACTTGGGATAATGGCATGTGACTTGGCACAGCTTAGTAGTTACTGGATTTAGGGCAGAAGGAATGGGTTTTTGATGCTTATCACCCAATGTTTCAGAAATTGAATCGGAATTCCCCAATGTTTCGATCAGAATCACCCGATGCTGTTGATATGGGGGGTGGAGGGAATGGGGTGAGGCGAGGTGGTATGGGGTAGGTTGTAAGAAGAAGAAGAAAAAAAAAAAGGTAAATGTGTCACTTCACTACCCTTTAAGGGTCGTTTAGGCATTACAAAAAAGTTAATCGGGAACATCATCACTAAACTAACAGACATGACCTAATTGAAAGACATGGTAAAATGTAGGGGGTGGTCAAGTAATTATTTGAAAAAAAAAGAGAGATCATAAGCAAAATGGTCATAATCTAGGGGGTGTCCAAATAATTTTCTCTAAAATTAATTATAATTCTTCTAAGAAGTTGAAAGTCATTCCAAGGAGGCTATATGTTTGGGCTGCACGTAACCAAACAACATTTTTTTTTCCTTTATATATAGATGAAACTAAACAACTCAAATAGAAATGAATTTCAAATTTCAGTACTTCAACTTGCTTCACTTGTTAGGCAATACGACGAAGCATGAAAATAAATTAAAGAGAAAAAGAACACCACCCTGACACAGGGGCATATGGAATGACCACCTTACCCCTGATCATTTATGGGGTTTTAGGGGATTGTGACGGTCATTTTGTGCGCCCATATGTCAGAGCACAAGAGCGGTGTGCCCTGTGCGATCGGTAGCGCTCTCTTTCCATAAAATATAAAATCACAAATATCTCCCTCTTTGAGGGAGATAGATTAACTGACTAAGGAAGAGGAGGAAAATTAGAGGATCGACATGATGTCCTAATCTCTCCCAGAGGTTCTAAAAGAACATTTACAGCTCCCAATTTGACAAGAGCAGCAGCGAATTGTTCATTGAAGAGAGTATTATCGTTGGCCAGCATCTTCACTGTAGCATTAGTTCGAATGTCCAGATCTATATGTTGATCGATTTCTAGAATTCCTTTACTTTCTTGAATCTCCTTGAAGAAAGAGTTGTCAACAGTGATCACACTAAAAGGATTCTGATCCAGATTAACAATATTGTCGGTTCTTGAGCTCATGGGACATATAACCTTTAGGATGTGAAGTAGAACTTCATCCATGGTTGGATCGGCCTTTCCAGTGTTCTCGTAGTTGTAGAGACGATCTTTGAAGGCAGAACAATGCGTAAACCCTATTGTGTGAGAACCTGAAACATAAACTAATTGGTACTGAAACCAGAAAGAAAAAAAAGAAGAGGAAAATGTAGATTAATAGTGTTACTTACCAATGAGAGTAACCATTTCTGGAATATCGAATCCTAAACTTGCAAATAATGCAATTGAATCATCTACTGAAATTTCAGCAGGAGGTAGAAGATTCAAAGCTTCGCTTGCAATTGAATAAAATCCATCTCTTCTTCCTGTCATTACATCAAAGTACTTTCCTCCACCCTGCATTTAAAATCAGAAACAGAGATTTCAGATTTTTATTTTTATCACCTCTGTTCTATTATTACATTGGGAGAAGAAATTAAACAAAATTAAGAACTTACCAAGACTACAGCTTCTCTAGCAGCCATGATAACGATATCAGCACAAGAAACGACGCCAGGGCAGTGTTGTTCTACATCGGATTTAACTTTATCGATGACATTAAAACCTTTGAGAGTTAAATTCGGAAGTGCGTTCTTCTCTGATGTATTGCCATCTAAGAGGATTGATGCATCACATCCCTGAGATTCAAGAAAAAACCAGTTAGATTACCAGATAGAATTAGAAAGCTTCATTGATGAATCTTAATTTATTAGTTCTTACTTACCCTAACAAAGCAATCATGGAATTGCAATCGTAACATTTGGGGGACAATCGTAAAGTCCTCGAAAAATTGTGCAATTATAGAATTTTTTACGATCTTCTCCACATCTGTATTGGTGGGACATTTCCCTTTGTAGTAACCTATTTGCAGACCAGTAGGATAACACAAACAAGTGTAGTTAGCTAAAACTACTAAGCTAAGCCAGAACGCTACTGTTGCTAAGGCCTTCTTCATCTTCTTGGGAAGTCCATAATGATTACTATAAGACAAAGAATTAGGAATGTCTATCTCTAGTATTTATAGAGCTAATTAGGAAGAAACTAGTTATTATTGACTTTTCAAACCTTTTTAATTTTATTGGAATTGGAGACCTTTAATAAGGAGGGGGGGATAGGGGATGGGGATAGGCCCCAAGGTGATTTGAACTCATGAACTCTTATTTGAGGAATTGGTCTTATGCCAATTGAGTTGACTTTTCAAACTTTACTTTGAAGTTGGATCATGGTTTTAGTGTAAGGTATTGGACCCGTATCGGCATGGTTCGTAATACAGAGATCGGTCAGGGTCGATACCAATCCGGATCAGGGTCAGATTTAATCCTTATTTTTTTAGAAATTGAATTTTTATTTTAACATTTTATCCTTGTTCCGTACTGACACACCAATACAGATCGATCGAAAATCGATATCGGTCTCCAAACTCTCCATCGATATCGATACAAAGTCGATCCGATACTGATTCCTCAAACCATGATCCGGATCAGTGAAAATCAGTAACAAAAAAATATCATATTTTCTTGGATCAATGGTTCCTGTAGGGATGTCAATTCCAGGCCCGGTCTGATAGGTTTGACTGAGCCCTACCAGTTAAAGCCCGGCTTCAACCGACTTAAACCCAACACATTTAATAATCAATCGTGCCCAGTGTGGGTTCCTAGCTCGTCAGACGCCCGGCCGGACCAACAAATTATATGCCCGATATAAACCTACCCTTTTAGTCCGACCTAGCCCGACCCTTTAATATTGTTTGAAATTCCCATTTTTTCCCTCAAATGCCCATAAACTAAAGATTCCAACCACAAAAAATGCATGGCATGTGCAACCCTGATTACTCTCTCAATGTTCATTAATATTTCATAGGTATGCCATGGTATTTATCAAAATATCAAACAATTGTCCAGTCTTATAGTTCATAAAAACCTTAAAATTTGATGATGGATGGATCTCAATGAAATTTCTAGGTCTCATTTTATTTGAATCCCCTACCAGCCCACTTTAAAGACAAATCTTAGGGTTGCACCGTTTAGCGCCTGTTTTAAGATTGTTTAGAGTTAAACAAGCTTATAGCCCGGTTAAGACATGGTTCTAGTAGCCCGAGACCAACCGATCATATGTAAACTATATCATGCCAGTCGAAGCTAAGTCCGATTAGTTAAACGGGCGATCACGGTGCAGGATTAAGCCTGGTTAGGCCCAATCGAGACCGACCGGTTGACACCCCTAGGTTCTCGTGTCAGCTATTATTAGTCAGAAAATATTAAAAAGTGTGAAAATTAAAAGAAAATTGAAAAATCAAAGCATGTATACCGGTCCAATCTAGGCAAATCTACTGATATGGACCGATCCAATCCCGAGATTTGGACGATCCGAATGAGTTGACCAATCCAGGAACAATCCACCAATACCGGGCAGGATTGGTCATTAATCGGGATGATTCAGACAACTTTGACCGATCCGATCCAAGATTACGAACCATGGGTATCGACCACCTTCAAAATTGATATGAATTAGCCCATATCGAACAATTTTGCCCTTAGTTTTCCTAAAAAAAAAGTGATTTTTTTTTACTGATTTACCCATGTTTCATACCGTTTGCCTGATATGATATCGGCATGATATCGTGGTTAATAATACCGATACGAATCACCTGACCGATACCATTACATCAAACCATAAGTTGGATAGGATGATCACTTCTTAATGTCACACACGTATGTCTAGACGTGCAACACTGTACGCCTAAGGAAGTAGTCTTTGAAGGGAAGGCACCAATTAATGTTGTTTGACATGAGCCACCTTTGTCAACTATTGTTTGTTTTTTGGTCAACTAGTTTACTATAGATATCTTATTTGTTTTTTTTTTAAATAAACAATAATGATTTATATATATTTTTTGATAATATTAATATAATAATGATTTATATTCAATGAATCCAAAAGTATAGCCCATAGAGGTTCCCAATAAAAATGAAAAATAAATATCCAATTGCAGTTTCCTCTTCGGGTGTTCCCATTAACCCTCGGGACTGAACCACATGCATATGCCTCGGACTATCCTAAAAAGATTCGGACATGGAAATTAAGTTTGCCCAATTGCCCCGACCTCAAAGAAGATAAAACCCTAACTTCAGTGGAAAACTTTAGTTTTTCTAATCCAGGTTTTACTTCATCTGGACGTGGTAGATGGTCGCATAAAAGGTAAGTTTGTCAGTGTGGGGACAAAATTTCTTTCCCTTTTCAAAATCACGGTTCCGTCTCCTTAGATGGCCATCATTTATATATGAAGCATCTCTTCTCAAACTACATGTGAACCAGATATAAAACCAAATAGAAATCAATATAACAGGATTGAATATAAAAAGGTTTTGGTTTTGGTTGATTCCTATTCAGTTAAGTTTTAATTTCACCTTGTTAAAATGTAAACTGCATCGAAATCAGACAAAAAAATTAAAACCTGATTGATTGACACCCTTAATTCTAACAGAAGCAGTATGAAGGAGAGGAGGCGAGAATACCTTTATGAATGACGGAGGAGGCCTTAATCATTCTCTCTAACCCAAAGTTATACTTGATAATGTCCTCATGGTTATAATGACCCAACTCTTTTCTTGACACGCTAGTGTCCATTTTGACCCAATGGGCCTCACGATTTTAAAACGCATCATACCAAATAGAGGAGACCACCCTTTATTAATACCTCAAGATTTTCCTCCCTAGTCGATGTGGGACTAAGTTTGCACCCCCTCATCGATTTCCTAAATTCCTTGGTACTAAGCTATCTCTTGGTGGGGACACTTCATCGATCTTCCAAGCAGGCCAGGACTAAGCTGTTTTTTTTTTCCGTATTACATTCTTCCACCCTTATAAGCACAACATCCCCGTGTGGCCCCAACATCAGTGTTGGGACTTAGTTCTGATACCCCCATAACAACTCAGCCCCTTCCTTAGCATGATATTGTCTGCTTTGGCCCAATGGGCCTCACGGCTTTAAAACGCGTCATACCAAGTAGAGGAGACCACCCTTTATTAATAGTTTATGATCTCCCTTCCTAGTTGATGTGAGATTGAGTTTGCACCCCTTCACCGATCTCCCAAACCCCCTGGTACTAAATCGTCTCTTAGTGAGGACACCTCTTCAATCTCCCAGACAGGGCGGTACTATGCCGTTCTCTTGAGGCATTACAATAGTGGTGATTAACACTCTGCGCATGCTAGTTGTCCAAGACCAATCATCTATCCTTGACTTGGTCATATCAGCCAATATAGATATGCATTTCAGAATATTCCTCTGAGACCAATAAACATCATATGGATAAGGATGATCCATAATGAGTTATTTAAAAAAAAGTGAACATATTTTATTTTTTTTTTTGGTGAAAGAAGAAAGTGAACACAAATCCAATCAACGCTGATGTCTCTACACTAACTTGATAATCCTTCTCAAATTGAACTCCTTGAGCCTCCTCAATCCAAGCCCCCTCCTCCTTTGAAAGATAAATTGAAACCCAATCTATGGTGTGAAAGAACTTATTATTGTCATTGCCTTTCCATAGAAAGCACTCGTCATTTCTGAATATTTCTCTAATGAGCCTTTGCAAGAAAGTGAGCATAAATCCAATCAACCCAGTTGCTTCTCATCTTTTTAGTCAGCTTCCACTTTAATTTGATAATCCTTGCTAAAATGAACTCCTTAATCTTCCTCAATCTGAGTCACCTCCTCTTTTGGAAAACCAATTGAAGCCTAACCTATCTTTTGAATAAAGGAAATTGTTGTCAATGTCTTTCCATAAAAAAGCACTCTTCAAGGATTCCAACTTCTGCATGATGGACCGAGGTAGGCCAAAAAAACCGGTCCATAACTTATGACTCAAAAAAAAAATGATAGAAATACTTATGACAATCCCTTTGTTCTAACACATGGTTAGTAACCAGCTAAACCCCCCAAAAAAAATTTGAAATATTTTATAATAAATCTAAAATTTTGTGGACAAGTAGACCTGAAGGCCCCCTGTTCATATGTCAAGTTTAGCCAAAACAAAGTTGGCCAAGTATAAAAAACAGGTAATGAAAGTTCGACAAAGATGAAAATTTTCTACAAAGGAGATGGACAACGAGGAAATAAAACTTTTTTTTTTCATCAAAAAGGGAATATAGCAATATATGGTTGGTTGAATGTAACCTTTGCATATGGCAAAAACACTGGAGTCGGTCTAGAAATGCTCCTAATCTTGCCAGACTAGAAATGCTTATGATTAAAAAAAAAAAAAAAAAGGATAATAAATTGGGGGAAAAAGAGTTGCATCCCTTCAATAATTGTTACCTATACATTAATCCCCAAAGTTATGGGTACCCTTACATTTACAGAAAAGAATCTTTGTTCTTTTAAAAGTAAGATCTTAAATATGGTCATTAAGTTATGTGAACCCTCACATCCTCAGTGTTTGAGACGACCTTAATGGAGTGATTATGAAGGGAGCTGACCACAAAGTGCTGGATTGTTGGATCCCAAGCTAAGTCTTTTGGGAAGAGATTTGGTAATTGGAAAATGGGGACTGTTAGATTATCAGATAAAAAGAGGAAGACAAAGAAGATCATAATAAGCTGTAAAAAGAAACAAAGTCTAGTTGGGAATCCGTTTCAGTAACCCAGTATCTACCACCATCTCAAAAACGTTAAACAATTAACATAAGCCACCTCCCAAGCCACGTTCGAGTGTCTGATAGCTTTCTGAAAATATCCAACCTAATAATGCAGTCATTTTACATTCACTTTGTAATGGCAGAAAAATCAAATTTCAGCCCATCAAATTTCTACCATTGATAGTCACTTCTGAAATTGTACTCTATTTGAATATCATATTTGATTTTCTATTTCAGATTAGTATTCTTATATCATTGCTGAAATCTGTTGGTATTTTAATGGTCTGGTTTGAACTCCATTAGATCTGCCATTGATAGTCACTTCTGAAATCATGTCGTAAAGAATTCTATTCCTTGTGGAATTATTCTGGCCATACTTTTGATCTTCAATAGGGGATATTATATTGTGTTTATTTTAGTTGATAAAATCATTGTGTATATGCTATTATTTTGTGTATTAGATGGTGAATGTATGTTACATAATGAATATATGCCCGTATTTTTTTCTTATAGAGTGATCGTATTAAACACGTATTAAACGGGTATCATATTATTGTTGTATGCATTTTATTACGCCGGATTTTTAAAAAGTATTATTGCCGTCGAGTCCGTTTAATTGCCATACGTATCCGTTCCCATTCAATTGTCGTTCCCGAATTTACTAAGGTCTTGAAAAAATTGCCTCAATATTCAACATGTTAATTTCAATGACTAAACAAAATGTCAGGAAATTTGGAGAGAAATATGCAATATGAATGCCCATTTTCATATGCCAATACGCCTTGTATTGCATACAATGGCAACGTTTCCTTTATGCTAATATGCATTAGGCCATTAAAACTATCATCGGGAATATTGAAAATTGTTTTCTTCTTATACTTTTTAGGGAAAAAGATCTCTGTCCAGGAGTGTGGCCTACGCCAGCACTCCCATGTGTCTATCTCTCTCTTCCTTAAAACAAGGGGACGAAGGTGTCTTTTCACATGCCCACACTCCAATATAGAAAACTGCTTCCCTACTTTTTAAATAGGTGCAAAGGTTGGTTAGGCACCCTAACCACCTAAGCTTTGCTGGGTGTAAGGGTGTTAAATGGTCCAGTTTCAGTTAAACGGTCTGATTCAATCTAAACTGTTTGATTAAATGGTCTTAATTTTGAAATCATAATCAAACCATTTATTAAATGGTTTCATGGTTTTGTTTTAAATGTTTTAAATGGTTCAATTTCAGTTTGATTTTGACACCCTTAGCTGGGTGGCTCATAGATTAGGTGGGCTGAAATTTCCCACAGCCCCTTGTTTACATATCAAGTTTGAGCTTAAATAGAGTTTGTCAAGTGCAAAAAAAATAGTATTGAAAAATCCGAGACTATCAAGAGAGTTCATATACAATCATTGGGATATTTGGAGTTTTGGACATACATAGGAGGTTAAATGATTGAATTTGAGATTGAAATTTGAAATGTGACCAATCCGAATAATTTCAAAGGGCATCTTTGGTGTAGTTTTTTATTTTTATTTTTGCCTTTAAAAACGTTTTTGATTACGTTTGGTATTGTTTATAGAGCCTATTTCTATTTTAAAAAGATCGAAAAAAAACCAAAACCCAAAAATAGATGGAAAGTCATTTATGGTTTTTGGTTGAAAACTGTTTTCCGCTATTTGTGCGGACACTTTAATGAGCATGTGTTCATATACCCCAAAATTAAAGGTTAAAATAGTAAATTGCTTTTGTTTTTAAAAAAGGCAAGCCTTTGACCCTTCTCCTCCTTCTTCTTCATCGATCAAAAGAGAGAATGGGGAGACCATGATCCATAGCTAATGCCGCCACCGCCGGCGCCAGTAGCACCACCACCAGCCATTGGCTTCTTCTCCTTCTCCTATTCTTTCTCCATCCTTCTTCCCGTCTCAGGTACACTTTCTATTTCCCCTTTCTTCTATTCTCTCCGTGCTTCTTATCATTATTCTGTTCTTCATCTTCTTGCTTCTTATCATTATTCTGTTCTTCATCTTCTTCTAACTTCTAGTTTCTATCCCTTTTATTTGTTGTACCCTGTTCTAATGGTACCTGCAGCCCAGTTCACAGTCGCTCCACTTAGCTGAAAAGCACCTCAAGTCCTCAAAGGGAGCTACTCTCCGTGTGTCTCTGTGTCTGTGTGTGTGTGTGGGATTAGGGAAGCATGCGACCTCTGAGGAGTAGAGGGGGTGGTTTTAGGGGGGTAGAGATGGTGGTTTTAGAGGGGGTAGAGAGTGGTCGCGGTGGTAGCAGAGGTGGACGTTTTGGTGGCCGTGGCAGCGGTGGATTTTGCGACGAAGGACCTCCTACGAAAGTTACAGAGGTTGCTTCCTATCTTCACGCATGTGAAGGTGACGCTGTAACCAAGCTCACGAATGAGAAAATGCCATACTTCAATGCACCTATCTATTTGCAAGAACAAGACCCAGATTGGGAAGGTTGATAAAATATTTGGTCTCATCAATGAATCTTTATTTTCTATTAAGATGATGGTGTTGGACAAGTGTGTGTCCATCAAACCCGGTTCGGTTCGGTTCAACCCGGTTCACCTTTGTATTGAACATTTATACATTTTAGTTTAATATTGTCACATGTGATGTAAACTTTTTTAGCATTATGTGTCCGTAAGTTATACTTAAAATGGTAGTCACGACTAGGGTTTGGGCTGGGCACCCTTAGCATATGGTCGTCGCATTGGGTATGCATAGACATGTGATGTCAGGGTACGAATGCGAGTGCTCACATGTTTGATGTGTGCATTGGCGAAGAATCTACTTTGTCGATTCCCTCATGTATTACTGCCAGATGTTGGAAGGGATAGACATGTGTCACCGACACCCTGTACCTGAGGGAACCCTGTCACTGCAAATTTTGATCGCATTCTTTGGTTCATCAATGACTGAGACTCAAGCGAGTCAAAGCCGGTGTTCTGGGAATGTGTGAACACTTTGTGAGTGAAGGAGTTATCCAACACAGTCACCACTGCCCGATTGGGGAACACCAAGATAGAGACTGTCTGTGCATGGTCGGATCAGAATCTGGATCCAGTACCGTTTTGGAAATGGTTTTGCAAAATTATTTTACATAAAATGATACATTATTTATAATTATTTCAAATAAAGTGTTTTATCAAGTTTTGCGGGACCCGATCAAATGCACAGATGCTCTTATATGGACATGTACTATGGATTGGGGTTTGGCAGTACATGTGTACATGCCCTAGATTCCATAATGATGGTGTTAATTAGTGGGGGGGTTGTATATGATAAATTGTTATTATATAGGGAGTTATTTGGAATTTACCAATTTAATTGGCTCTTTATTTAATTAATGGATTTGGTGCTAATTGTAATTATCCATTAATAATTAAATAAAGAATATAATTAATACTTTCCCTATTAGATGCTGCTTCTTCACCTGTGTAGCACTTTGAGTTTAAACAGAACTGCCAAACAAAGAGAGAGAGAGAGAGAGAGAGAGAGAGAGAGAGAGAGAGTCAGACTCTCACAGGGGTTCTATTAAATCCTACTAGGATTTAATTAAATTAAAATATTATAAATAGGGGACCATAAAATACAAAAGAGAGAAGCTCTCCACGTTTTTTGGAGCAGACACTCTCTCTCCTACATTTTTGGTTTCTCTCTCTCCCTCTTGTGATCTCTCTTCTTCTTCTTGCTTCTCTCAACTGTGTTTGAGAGTTAGGGTTTGTGAAACCCTAGATCTGTGCTGAGGAGTTTGAGGGCATCTGGGATTGGCGTGTAGAACCTTGGTAGCACCATTGGAGGTTCAGATCTGTTTGCTTGGAGCGCTCACTGGAGGAAGAACCACTGTCTATTGGAGGAGCAACACCTGAGGCTCACCAGGTTAGTATTTCTTTATTAATTCCTTTTGTTCATTGATTATTAATATTTATGGGATGTGAAAGAAACTCAAATCGATTAATTTCCGCCGCGCATTCGAGTATGGGATTGATCCCTCTTGCCATGTGATGGACTAGAGACGAATTTCTCCATCCCTATTGTGATAATTAATTTTATGGGACGCAATAGGGAAGGAGAAACCCTAATAGGGATGCACCAGGGTTCCCATGGGCGACCATGGAAAACCCTAAAATTTAATGGGGCACCCATGGGACACCATGGGATAACCCAGGGTGTGCAAAACCCTAATTTTTCTGTATATTAGTTTCCCTAGGGAACCATGGTTTGATCCCTGGACCGTTGTTTGACCAACAGATGGAAGGCATCGTGGCAACTTCATATTCATTGGGTGACAAGTTTTACATTGACCTGGGGAAGCTTTTGCCCTTTTCAAGATTTCTCCCACAGCCAAAGGGACAGGTACAAGCTGGTGGAAGACGTGGAGATCGTGGAGGCAGAGGTGGCTCTTTTAGAGGTGGCGGTTTTCGTGGAAGGGATGCTCCAAGGGGAGGCAGGAGTGGTCCTTTTAGAGGTGGTGGCCGTGGTGGTGGCTTTAGGGGCCGAGGGAGGTCATAGAACAATTGTATATCTTTTTTCACCTGTCATTCCAAAGTGTGTATCTGGGCAATGGAATGCAACAGAGAATATTGTGTTTTGAGGACCAATGATCAATGGTTGATAGAAATTGAGTAGTCTTTATTACTTGCTGCCCAAAAAAAAAAATTTGGTACCTGCAGTCCAACAATCTTTGGATTGAAATCAATCGATCCTTCTCGGTTCTCTTTGAAATTTGGAACATAGGTCAAACATCTAAGGGTGACCCTAACCCTAAATCCCTGCTTTGAAGCCCAAGTCGCAACTCCTTGTTTTTTTTTTTGTTTTTTTTTCTCTCTTACCACCTCATCTGGTTCAGCTATTTTTTGTTAAAATATTAATTGATCTTTGCCCGACAATCTCCAAACAAGCTAGCCTTGGACGTCGCGACTACAGCTGCTTCAGCTCCGGAGAAGCCAGTGGGGTCAGGGTGACCTCTCGTATTTGATTAATTTGAGCTTCTTCTCATCCCTTCCCGTTTTCTAGGAAGGAAGATGGGTGAAGAGGGAATATCTTCACACACCACTTCTTCAAAAAAGTATTCTACACATGACCATACCAACCTATTTTTCATTTTTATATGCTATTATGTCTAATGTTTACCAAACAATTTTTAGTTTTTGATCAAAAATAGTTTTCATTAATGATTTTTGTTAAATAGACAAAAATAAAAAATAAAAACTATACCAAAGATAGCCAAAGATATCTAGTGGTCAAAATTACCATATCATCCTTCCATATACCATTAGATAAGCCATCCAACCAAGCTTAGGTAGATAGGCCACCTAACCAACCTTTATGGGTGTCAATTGGCCAGTTCGGTCCAATTTTCGATTGGATTAAACCAGCTTTGGTCTATTATTGGGCCAACCAAAACCAAGCCATCGAAGAATTTTTTATTTAGTCAATTTTGGGTTTGGTGTTGTTTCTTATCATTCTTTTTGCTACTAGTTTGCCATCGGACTATTATTACGTTCAGTCCGGTTTTAAGTTTACGTGTATACATAATGAAATTAATAGGGAAAATCATGGTTTGTTTGGCTTTTTTGTTGCTTATCGGATTACTCTTTTCCGATCTTAGTTATTTTATTGCGCTCGGTCCAATTTATTTTTATCAATGCATTCAATCATTTGGTTCAGTATCAATTTATACCTGTTCCTTAAACCCCAATCTCAAAACTAAACCAATAATAGTTTGAATCCAAACTAATAAGAATGTGTCTGGGCTGAATTTTGACACCCTTACCAAGCTCTATGGCATTTGCCTTCATATATATATATATTTTTTCTCCTGAAAAGTTCGTCTAAGCATCGGAAAGGAACTTTCTAGTTATTACCTGTTGTTGGTGAAGCCTGATTTGGTCCAGAAAGTGCGGTTGAGACCTTCGGAGGGCTGCTTCGGCCTAGAAACGATCTCGGAATGCTGAATAATGGCGGGGCTCCTCGCCTTTGTGGAGTTGTGTTGGGCTCTTCGAGATCTTTGAAATGAGTACTTTTGAGCCATGTGTTATGTTTTGGTCCGGCTCTTTTTTTTTTTTTTAGCATTTTTTGGGTTAGGGGTACTTTTGTACTTTCTGGGGTTAAGGCTTTCTTATATAATGTTCTTATCTCTTTGAGATAGGATTATGAGGGTTTGTAACATTTTCAGAGAAAAATAGTGAAACCTGTTCTACTGCTCGGCCGTGGATGTAGCTTCCATCTTGGAGGTGAACCACGTAAATCTCTGTGCTGTGCGTTGTGTGTGCTCTCTCTATTTTCGTTTTTCTTCTGCAAATCGCCATTCTGGGCGTTGTTTTTAACATTACCAAAAAAAGAAAAGAAAGGAACTTCCTAGTGGATGCTTCAAAATTTTCGAGCGGAAATTGGATAACACAGTCTTGGGCCTCTTGGCCTTTGGATATCTTAAGAACATGTAAATTGACCACATACTGAAATTTAGATCTTAGTTCAATCCAATATCTTTTTATACGTTGGCATATATTTCCATGTATTTCTACGCACATTTTAAAACTGAGACCGCTATTGTGTATTTTGTATTAAATCATTCAAAGCTCGATTTTGTCACTTGACTAATTCTAACTAAATTGAAACTTTGTGTACATGTGTGATATTGGATTTTACCAATCCAAGATCTTTGGGCCCATTCAAGCTATTTTTTGCTAGATATTAAATCTTATTTCCAAGGTGAACCGCTCAGAGAAGTCTTTCAATTTTTTTAGGAGAAAGAACATTAACTAGTGATGTGCCTCGACGTGTACCTGTTATCCAGGAACAGGCATGCGCAAAATGATGGGCGTACCCCCTGGAAAGGCGGAAAGTGTCACACCCCCATCCCAGACAAGGGATACAATACATTATAAGGGGTGACTAGGACGACGCGTGTCATCCTACTAAGCTGCCAGGATCACTGACACAATGTCCCAACGTACAGTTATAACCAATATTAAAATAATATAATATCAGAGTGCGGAAAGGAAAATATTACATTCCAAAAGATCAATAGTTTTGCGGAAGCGTATAAAATCAAATAATTACAAGATGATCAAAGCCTAGATGATAAATACTGTAATTAATCCATTTTCCATTACCATCTAATAATATCAACAAGGGTATCACAATAAATGTTTATACATGGGCCTACGCCCTAAAATAAATAGAAGGGGAACAAGTCCCTAGAATTCTCACGGCCCGTAGGCACAATCGTCACAAGGGCACCCATTGCCATGTTCCTCTAACACGCCTTTCGGCCCTCCGTACTCGCATCATAATCTAAAAAAGTGTGTACACGAGGGGTTAGCTCCACCGAGCCGGTGAGGGGATGGGGATGCACAAACACACAATTCACATAGTCCAATGATGCATGCATATGTTAAGTAAATTTTCTACCTAACATCACAACTAAGTCGAGGTATATGCTATCGTGACAATTCGGAGACACGGGTCACTTAACTTATTGCCACAATGAAACCTCAATTGTCACCTGGGACCTACGCCGATCGAAGCCTCCAAGACCACTCGGTGGCAGACCCGATAACCAATACTACCATGACGGCCTCTCCCACCTCCACGTAATCCGGTGTCATCGATTACCCAACACCTAAACCCCCGTTGGTAAGGGTCGCATATAAGGGTGTAAAATCCCGCCGAGATATACTACATGCAAGTCCTATCGTCCCGAGAGGTAATCTGGGAGCATCAACTTTTCATCCGGTTTAGTGCCCGACACAAGACGGCAGCACAACGATACGCTTCAATATGACATTTAACATAATTACTTCATAAATGTATATAGTATCCGGTTCCGATACGCACCCATCGGCACCAAGACCCATCAAAGTAAAGCATCTCCAATTAACATCATAACAATCATATATAAAAATATGCAATATGCGCAAGCATGCTTAATAATTTATAATGATGACATAATATACAATGCAATAATAATATCAAACCCAAACAACCAAACCCACTCACAATATGTGTTATGTCCCGATGTTATGAGTTGTTGCCGCAATCAAGTAACACGTCACAAGATGAAAACTTTAAACCTAAATAAAGAGTGAAAACAGAGTTAATTAAGTAAAGGGACGGATCCCCAAAAGGTCTCCCATAATTACTTTAAGTACAAGGTTTCAGAAGTGGAGTGGTTGCAGGAGTGGTTTCATGCCCAATTTCTGCAACCACAGTTAAATCCTAGGAAATCAGGGGCTCAGGACAGTCTCAGTCCAGTGCGGTTGTAGGAGTGATTTCTCAGAAAATGAAACCGCACATAAATCCTAGCTTTCCAGGGGCCTATTCAGGGGGTGGTTGCAAGGGTGGTTTCTCGTAGGTCTTGAAACTGCATGTAAAACCACATACCTGCAGAATCGAAAATTGAAAGGTTTCTCACCAAGGATTCATTTCCCAAGGGGTTTAAAGGTAAGGAGGCTTCAAAAAAACTTCCTCCTAGGTCTATTAGGGTTCTAAGACCTCATTAGGTCCATGAAATCCCAAGGATTTAAGATGAAAAGCAAATAGAACCTAATTTAGGACATAATAGGGTAGAAACCCTAAATTTCTCAAATGGAAAGAGATTGCTTAGGCTTAGAGCTTGTAATGGAGTGAAATAACTCCACCATAGTCTAGGTTTAGAAGTTCTATTGATTTCTTGGGTTCCAAGAGAACCCTAGGTCGAATCTCTCCCATTTCCCAAACCCCAAAACCCAAAATAGAAGAAAAGAGGTGGGATTGAATGGCTTACCTACCCCAAGGAAGTGGTGCTCCACGTTGAGGGCTCCAAGAAGTGGTCTTCAAGCCTCCAACCAAGATTTTCCACCCTTCTTCCTCCTTTTCTCCTTCCTTCTTTCTTCTTCCCTTCTTTCTTCTTTCTTCTTTCTCTTTTCTCTCCTCTTTCTCTCCTCCATGATTTAGGTTAGATGGGAGAAGTAAAGAGAAAGAATGCTTCTCCCCCCCTTTTGTCTTATTTATAGAAAGTGACTTGGGTCCTTTAAGTTAAATGGGTCAAGAGTTAAATGGGTGGATCCAAGATAAATGGGTCATTAAGCCAAATGGGTACTTTAAGTTAAATGGGTCAAGAGGGCTTAATGGGTTGACCCATTAGTTCTATTTGGGTAAGAGAAAGGAATACCCAACCTTAGGTCAAATAGAGTTAGATGGACCCTTAGGTTAAATTACCACTTAAGCCCAATGGACTTCTTAAGCTAATGGGTCTGCTCACTAGTTATAATTAGGAAAGAACCTAATTAAAAGATGAGCTCACATGATATGGGTATAATTACTCTTCACATGTTTCCCCAAGACAAGTGGGGCCCATAAGTGAATTATTCCCAACTCAACTAAAATAGCCCGGGCGGTCCAAACCTTGATCCGCACTTCGAGGGCATTGAGGGAAAAGGTAAATAAATAAGCAAAGGGCTAGAACTTACTTCTCCATTGCCATGGTGTGTCAATGGCAAGCCCGTATCATGGTCAATAATTTGTAGCTGGGTTTGACCATCATCAAGAACAGGTCTCCAGCATACAAGGCAATGGTATCTACACGTCATGAGGGAGAAATAATAATTAATTATACTCCCGGGGTATGGGTATAACAGAAAGGACCAGGGGTAAACCGATCATTTTGCGCGCGGCTATGCCTGGGCGCACGTACACGCCAAGGCACAACACCAGTCAGTGTTCATTTTTTTTTTTAAATTCAAAATTTAAAATCCAAATACCATTTCCCATAAATGAAATGAAATTTAAGGGAAAAAATAACATGTCTGGTCTCGAGGAGCCTTCACATAGACATAAGAGCACGCCAAATTACTGCTCGCTCCGTGAAATAAAAAATCTCATTCATGTTAAGGCGTTGCGCGCGGTCTTATTGGCCCCCATATTGTTTCAAGGGCCACATGACTAGGCAATGATGTCATGCCAACAATTTTACCACTATGTTTATAGGGAAAATCTTGCAGTAACCAAGATTGATTATAACAAGATTGTAACCTTTCTTATTTGCACTTTTAGTATAACATTGTTTCCAATTAAGGTAAATCCTGCCTATTTCATATAAAAACTACATTAAATAACTTCCAATTTTTTGAAAACTCATTTTTATCTTCATATTAAATAACTTTTGGGAATAAAAAAGAGACTTCTGTGGTACATTCGTTGGATGGGGGAGAGGGAAGAAGCATAATTACACATTCTCTTTTCATACCTATCTAACGGTTGAAGGCACAATCAAATACATACATAGCTATGTGTAAAACGTTGTGTATCTTTAAAGGAAAAATGAATCTATCTTGGAGCGTGGCCCCTATGCATGCGTACTGGCCAATGGAAGAGGATGCACAAGCATGGTGTTCATTTCATGCGCTCAAGTGTCTTGGCACAAGGGCCATGGTTCCTCATAAAGAACGCTGCCCCTATTTATAATTAGGTCCAGATTTGCTATGATTTCTATTTTAATTTCTGATTGATTTCATGAAATAATCAGCAAATAGAGATTTTTTGTTAAGAAATGGAAATTGTTTTGATTGTATCAATAGGAAATATTTCAAGAATAAAAATCAAATGATTTCTATTTCAATTAATTAAGATATAAAAATCAAACCAAACAATTTCTAAAATGAAAATCATACCAAATCATGTCTAGGATAAACGTTTTCTATCCAAAAGCGGTAATTCCTACTTCCTAAGGCTGTGCGAGACCCAATCACCGTCCCTTCTCATGTTTGCTTACAGGGATTAAAATGGCTAGACATGCTCTTGAAATCTCTCATCTTTTATTTGTTGATGATATTTTCATATTTTGCAGAGCTATGCCTGAGAATCTTTTAACTATTATAGCAATACTTGATTTGTTCTCGGACCTTTCAGGTCATGAGATAAATTTCTCCAAAAGTGAAATCCATTTTAGCAAAAATGCTACATCGGCAAATATATCTCATCTTTGTTCTATTTTAGGCATTTCTGAAATGTCCAAAGATACTTTTTATCTTGGAACTAACTTGTTTCCTCTCATATAAAAAACTAAATGCTTGGCTCATTTTGTAAATAGATTTTATAATAGATTATCATCTTGAAAATCTAACTTTCTTTCCTATGCAAGACGTAGTGTTCTTATTAAATCTGTGCTTAGATTTTTACCTGCTTATCTCATGAATTGTTTCTATTTTCCTCATAATATTTTTAAGAAACTTGTTTCCATCTGGCATAATTTCTGGAATGGGGCACTGAGGGGCATAGGAAAACCTCTTTGATTTCTTGGAAGAAATTTTGTCGTCATTTGTCTGATGGTGGCCTGGGCTTCAGAAGGGCTAGAGTCCATAATGAGGCCCTCCTGTTGAAAATGGGTTGGAGACTTTTAAATAATAGCAATGCTTTGTGGGCAGGGGTTCTTAAAGCCCGTTATTTTCCCAACTCCTACATGTTTGATTCAAAAACCGCCTCAAAAAAGGGATCTTGGACTTGGAATAGCATTACTAAAATCATAGGTACCTTAAAGTCCTTTAGTTTTAGGAGAATCGACAATGGTCAAGATACCTACTTTTGGATTGACCCTTGGATTTCTTCCATCCCTGGTTTTACGATCTCTTTGGGTGCTTCCCAAAGATTGTTTCCTGAGAAAGTCTGTTTGTTTTTTTTAATAATGATTTCACTTGGGATTGTGACCGGCTAGGACAACTCATTCCTGGCCATGCTTCTACCATTTCCCTTATCCCCATTTTCGAATCTCCTGATTCTTGGTGGTGTACCCTTGCTAAGGATGGCCGGTTTCACACTAAATGAGCGGCTATTTTTCTCAACTATCTTTCCACAAATCGTGATTTTTCTTCTTTCACTTGGTGGAATTTCTTTTGAAAACTTAAATTGCATCAAAAGTTCAAAATGTTTTTCTAGCGTGTATTAAATGTAGGGATTTCAGTTAACGATATTGTTTCGAAATGGATTCAGGTCGATTCCACTTGTGATCTCTATGGCACTTATAATGAGACCCTCTGACATATCTTCTTCTCCTGTAACCGGGTTAAACATATCTGGGCAGCTGGGTCTGTGGGTCTGAGAACTAAGTTTCTTACCCACCCTTCTGTGGCACATTGCACTTCATATATGCATATCCACTCTCCTCACCCGAAGGCTTGACAACCCTCTCTCAGTTGGTTTTTTTTTAATGTTTTTATTATAACTTGTTATTTTATTTGAAAAACTAGAAACAATGTTTGTTTTAAGTCTCTTAAGCCTAATCTTTTCATGCTTACGAGAAAGGTAAATATTTGGTTGAAGGATCTTCATATTTCCCCAATCCGATTTCATCCCTATTTGTAAATGAATGTGATGAAGAGGATTTGCTTATTTCTTCCATGCCTCATTTTCCTACCTTAGAATTTCTTGTTTTATTATGCGCAAGGGTTGATTCTAGAGACATAAATTCTTCTAGATGGACCTTTGGCATTTTGATGATGGATGGCAAATTCATTTTGGTCAATACAAGTTTCATTAAGAACCATCATGATTTGGAACCAAAGTTGATTGGGATAATAATTGGGTAATTTTTTGCTGTCAAGAGAGGTGTAAAGTTGAAAGAAGTTTGGTGTCTTGGATTTCTTTCAACTCCATCCCAATCTCCTTGGTCTTACGAACTAATTTTTTTTTTTTGCAGATTTCGAATATGTTTAAGGATATCATCTTTCGAAATATTACCATTGATAGGATTTTAACCTGATTAAAAATCAACGCTAACCTAGTTGCTAAACAAAAACTTCCTTGAATGTATGAACAATGTATTAATTTACCTTAGTAATAATAATATCTTCTTTTCATCCAAAAAAACCAAAAAAAGTGTTCTTTTTTTTTAAATAATATGAATCCATAATAGGTAGGTAGGTGAAGTCAGACAGAGAGAGAGAGAGAGACAGAACACAGTACTTTCTTCCTTTTAATCTCAATCTTTCCATTCTCCGTTTATTTTCGGCCAGACGACTATGGAGGGGAAATAGAAAATTGTAGATCATTGTTTGATTTTGCCCTTTTTACTCTTTTAATTATCTCGAGCGATAGGGTGGAATCTGTCATTCGACTTTCGACACACTTGTTTTGAAATATTTATTCCGCAGCAAAAATACAAAAACTTCTGCTTGTTAGGGAAGATGACATCTCACCCACAGAATCATCTTATGGCTCTTCAAATTTTGCAGGGCATCGACATCGATGCTCCAAAATGAGCTCTACTGTCCATTTTCATATCTACAAACTCCGGAAAGAAAACCTAAAGCTCTCTTTTAGTTTCTGTGCAGTTCTATCAGTTTTTTGTTGCTTCTGATTATAAGTTAAGCTTGGAATCCATGGAGTTAGGAGTGGAATCTCCATTTATCAGTCGATCTAGATTCTTTTATGGCAGAAATTCGTTCTTCGTCGCCTGCAGTCGTCAACTAAAAATCTCTGCTAACACACCACCTGGGTTTATGTGCTATCGTAGTCTAAATAGGAGGAATTGTGCTGGTCCTTATATTTCCAGAAGTATACGGACGTCGAAATTCCAGGAAGCTAAGTCGATTAATGGCGAGTTCTCCTCGAAACCGGCGGTTATAGAAAGAGAGGCTGTGGTGGTTGGTAATTCTATTGTGGATAAGAAGCTAGATTTTTTGGAGGTTTTGTTCAAGGGTGGATCTATTTTTGGTGCAATGGTTTGTGGAATTTTTGTGCTTGGCTGCCAAAGGGTTCTTGCGATGGAAGGGGTTGTTAATGCGGGCTATAGTGTTTTTGGACAGAGCCAGCTGTTACTGAAGGGCGCTTGGCCCAAAGTGTTGCAGGTTCTATGGGTGTTCAAAGAGCAAGGTTTGATTTTGGCTGCGCTTTTGAGTCTTTCCGCATTTTTTTCCATGGCTGAGACTTCAATAACGACGTTATGGCCTTGGAAGGTATGCGAGTTTCATAGAAATTGGGGTTTCCTTTCTAATTTTCTTCTTGATAGTGTTCATAGAACTAATGAGCCGTGAGAAGTGCGAAGTACCTCATGCACACATGCACACACGCACACCAGCATAGGTAAGCATGCACCACAAACCACTGAAATAGCAAAAAACCCGAGAAGCCTTGTACTTGTCACTACCGGAATTCCGACAGAATACAAACTTCTGTATCTTGTAATTCTATAACCTAGTTCCTTTTACTGTTTTTATCACACCTTGCGATTTATGTTAGGAGAAACAGGGGTTCCTTTTTAACCATCAGATTGATTTAGGAAGAGGGGGGGATACGCCCATGTGGTACAGTGGGGCCGTGAGTTGATTTTGGCCCCAATCTAATGTTAGAATTGGGGTCCTTCCCAAATCAAAATCATTATCTCCCCGTTCAGTTGGCTAGTTTGCATTGCTGTCCGCTTTAATCAACTGCATTATCTTATTGGTAGCTAGTACTATCATGAATACACAAACAGCACAATCTGTCACACTGAATCTGGATAAAATTTATTGGGAAAACATTAGTGACTTCATATGACATATGCAACTCTGCTTAAACAAGCAACTGAGACCACGGTGAGTGGTCCTTTAATCAACGTGTCTATAGACTCCCTCTGTATGGCCAATTAGATCCTTCAGCAGTTCCATGCATTGTTGCCAAGGGTCTCATAGAATCTAGACGTTAGTTATTATTATTATTTTTTTTTGAAGGGGGGGGGGTGTGTGGTATTGGGGGTGCACAAGTAAAATGATTCAGGAGAATCAAATTTGGTCAACTCTCATCCTGTTAGGAGGTGGGACCTGGGCCAGGTTAATATTGTCTCTAGGCTTCGTTTTGGTTTTCTTCCAGGATTATTGTTTGGCTCGCACTCACGCTTTTACCTTATTCGTGCATATTCCTCGCCAATCTCCAAGAAGAAAAAGAAACTCTAGGGGACTAGTGAATAGTCAGTTTAGAGAGAACAGAGGTAGAAGAGTGGAAAGAGAATAGGACTGCTGGACCACAGGTAGAGAATAAAAGAGTGAAATGCATTGTGTTATACACAGTCTTTTAGATAGGTTGAGGAAATCTTTCTATAACAAGTGTCAGTCTCTTATGGTGGATAAAATGGCTGATATAATGGGGGAACTATAGGGATTGGTTCTCTTTCATTGTTTTTCAGTCTTCTGAGGCTGGTGCTGAGAGTCAAATCTTTGGTCCTTGTACCAACTATCTATAAATCAGAAGTAAACTGTGGAAATTCAATGAAGGAAGTTGAACTAGAAGAGCTTACTGGATGGTTACACATTGCACTTGTAATCACTTAAGCAGTTGTGAAGCTTTATGCCTCTTAGAAGTTCAACATCACATGTTTTGTGCGAGAATGCTTTGTTGGATGATTGATTTAGAATAGCTATATATGGTATGGAGATTTATTACTATTGTCGTTATTATTACTGTAAAGAGCTTCCGGTCGTGACCTGGATCCAACCGGAGTAGGCATATATAGGACTGCACAAACCCACCTAATGATAAAAAGGCTCTACTTGGCATGCCAGAGTAGCGCATTTAATACTTGCGTTTTAGGATGTCATATAGCACCAGATCCTTACCTTAACCTGCCTCAACTTATCTGATTGCCACTCTTAATCATTATATTCCTTCGCCCGGGGGGGGGGGTGGGTGGGTGTTGGATTCAAAGTTGGAAGAGTTGGCAAAAGATCTTGGACCATGTTCTGATAAGTAATTGCCCCCTGGACTTCTTGATGTTCATACATGTGATATTAAGTGGGGACAGATTTGGTAGTCATGTTTTTGCCCACTGTACTATCCCACCCAATCCCAGTGAAACTGCTTATATATTTCTAATAGTTTCATATGATATAATGAATTCAATTGTCAATGATATAATATACATTTAATAAAAACATATGACATTACACGGTGGTAATGGAACATGTACCTGTAGGAGTCTTTTCTAGCACCCGATTTTGACGTATAAATAGGGTCAATATTCTATCTATTTGTCAAATTTTAGGTTAAAAGGCCTTCTTTACCGTGTTTAGAATAGAACTTCAAAAAAGAAAAAAAGAGTTGAAAAATCAAGGTAAAGGGGACCTATTTTACTGCTGAAAATACAATGTGTAAAGTCCAATACATAGTGTGCCATTTATTTTTTGTTAGGCCATCAAATTTGATCTATATTTGCCCAATCCAAAGGGCTTCCTATCCTTCCCAATTGTTTAAATTGGCCAAATTTTCTTTCCATTTGTCTTGAATCAAGCATTCAAGCTACTCCTTTTGGTAGACCAAAAAACACGTCTTTAATGCTTAATTTCCATATATATAGCATAAGTATCCTTTGAACCTTCATGCTTTAGGTGGTACAAGCTTATACTACACAAATTTATTGATCTTTACAAGATAAATAAATTGGATTTTGTAGGCTCCACCAGAGAAATTTTCGATGACTCTTTAGGCAGCTCGAGAATACACAATGATAATGTTAATTGTGGCCGAGAATCCAATATTTGCTAGAAAAATGTTAATTAGTACAAGGTATTCGTATAGATTTGTATGATACTACAATTTATTACCAAAACCATACTTTAGGTGGTTAAATCCCATCCCCTCCCCCCAAATAAAAAAGGTACTATCAGGATTTGAAAAATCAGATCAGATCGGCTGATCTGGATTGGACCGATCCTGTATGGAAACGAGGGTTCATGGGTTGTTTAACTGATTCTGCCAGTACCGATCCGGATCCCAATTCCTGTTTTTAAACCCTGGGTACTCTAAAGATTGTTGAGTGTTTATCTATAACAGACAAACATTTTTAACCTCTACCTCATGGATTGAGGGATCGGGATCAGATTGGCTGTATCAGCCGAGGTAACTTGGGATTGAATGGGACTGATCGAAGTTGACTCACTGATCCCTCCTCAGAACTTGGCAGTAATAGGTATGTACCCCTTGAAATTTGACTCGGTCAATCCCAGGCTGAATTAACTCGGGATACGATCAGTATCGGTGGCGGCCAATCCACTTCCTATCTCTGAACCGTAAATCCTTGCCCTCGCTCCACCTATCTATGTCTTTAAAAGGACTGTTAGAGCAGATGGTATCATTTAGGCTGTTGGTCTTTCTGATTGAACAATTAATAGTTTTTCAGGGATATTCCCATTTCCAAGTCTGATTTTTAGGCCATGTAACCAGAAACATTAGTTTATTGACCACTGGGCTTGAACAGTCTGACGAGATATCAATTATTTTTTTCTCATCATTGGTGGATCTTCCCCTCACCTCCCCCCCTGCGTGGAAAGAAATTCCTGGCTCTATCCATCTA
Source organism: Telopea speciosissima (assembly GCF_018873765.1). NCBI lineage: Eukaryota > Viridiplantae > Streptophyta > Magnoliopsida > Proteales > Proteaceae > Telopea > Telopea speciosissima. The sequence continues at coordinate 47,997,091 of NC_057925.1, read as the reverse complement.
AGAATTAGATATAAGACAAATATTTAAAGGAAGAATGTAAAGACAGATTTGGTATAGGATCTATAGGTCGAAAAGTTAAATAATGAGACACATGAAGGTCTAAGAATACAGATGCTTTTCTTTGGTTTCTTCCCATTTGTGATTTGTGGAGCATATGATTTGAGATTAGGATTTCTTATAGATAGAGTCAGAATTTAATTTTAAAAAGTGGGACTTTCAAGGGTGTCTATAGTCTGATAATCATCATACTCACTTTTTCCTCCAAAGTTTGGTTACTCTTTCATAATCATTTATTCTGTAAACATCTTGTCATATCATAGATGTGATTAAGATTCTTGTCAAGTAATAATGATCCCAGAAATTGAGTCCCATTTATTTAAACAGTTATAGTGTTACTTGCAGCTTTGCTTGATTTGGTCTTGAGTTTGCATTATAGTTTTGGGAATTGACGAGCTCCTATAAAGGCATTTATCCACCTTCTCAAAAATCTGAGCTGGTATGCTGAAAAATTTCTTATGTTAAATGGGTGCTGTCATTGCATATGTGTGAAGTAAACCATGATAAATTTCTTTCTTTTGCTATTGTTCCTAATATGATCCAGCATATGGAGTTCTTGGGTCACATTGTTTATCTAAGATCTGCATACATTTCTTTATCAGGTGCGTGAATTGGCTGAAAAGGAGCCTGAGAATGGTGTCTTCAGAATGCTTCGAAGTGATGTGACGCGGTTCCTGACTACTATTTTAATAGGCACCACGTACTATTTTTTTCCTCTCATAATTTGTGTTTAAATATTTTCTTGTATTGGATTTCTTTTGTTGCTTCATTTCAACCTCGAAAATACTTTGTTATATATTTGTTTTGTGATTTATCTACACAGTGTGGTCAACATTGGAGCAACTGCACTAGTCACAGAGGCTGCAACAGCAATATTTGGTGAAGCGGGTATCAGTGCTGCAACCGGAGTTATGACTGTATGTCACAGCTTCTTCCACCAATTGAATCTCAAAATTTTCAATATCAAGTTCCCGCAATGTGGAACATGCTTTTGGTGCTTGATTGGGGATTCAGGGTTTAACTTAGTTTGACAGTATTTGTTAATTTTCATATTTTTACTTGTGAAACCATTTGATTAGGAATCCAGGGCTTACTTCTGTGAGTGATAGAAAATGTTGCTATAATCCTTCTGCGTGAAGTTCTGTCCCCATAGTCAGACATCCTTTCTGTTTTGCGATATCTTTCTAATGATAAATGTTAGAAATTAATGTTTCTTCAACCGTACCTTTCCATTCTAAGGAAAGTAGAACCTGAATTTATCACCTAAATTATTATTATTTTTTTTTGATAATAAAGTATATATTAAAACAACTGAAAAAACTACAGTCCTATCTCAGTTCTGTTCCTAAAATAGCATTCATTTGAAGGAGGTAGAGTTAGACAGTATAAGCCTATGCTAGAAGAGTTCAGGTCTCGGTCCATAAGTTCACAATAAACACCTAAGGAAGTCCACGATATGGGGAGAGAAAAAGGAGAATTAAGCAAGTCATATAAACTCCTGTTCGTAGTCCAGATGCTCTTTAACTTAATAGATTCTTGCCCCGCCGTCTGCCATCCATGGAAGAGTCCAACCAGATCCGCTTCAGTACTATCAGAAGTTTGTAAGCAACCTGCATCTGTTAGCATATGATGTCCATCTATCAAAAGGTAAAAAGCCCACTGAGCTAGTTTAAGTGCGGGTTAAAAAATTCCAGCGATCAGTAAACCAGGTAATTGGGAGTTAATGTTAGCAGGTAACAAATTGTAGAGAGGAAGGTGTGTGCACTCATTGTTATGGTCTGATTTTGACTTTTGGCAAGGGGGATGAATATTTAAGTCATTCAACCATCTAATGACATTCTTAATGACCGATATGGGATCGGCCTTATCAGCACATAACGCAACCTTGTTTCTTACAACCCAAATAAAATAAAAAGTGATAATAAAAACTGAAAAAAACCAAATGCAAGATTGTTTATCCGAGGCAAAGTGGCCACGGAGAGAGACACAAAGGTCCAATAAAGAGGGTGCAGAGAAGTGCTTAGTCCTTAATCCAAGAGGGCTAGCAGCCCAAATATGCTTAACCCAATCACATGAAAGGAAGAGGTGCCAGATCGATTCATCGTATGAACCACAGAAAACACATGTAGGCTCGACTGAAATCCATTTCGAGAGAAAAGCCCGTGTAGGAATTCCTGCATGTAAAACACGCCAAAAGAAAATTTTAAATCTAGGATGAATAGCAAGTTTCCAAAAGAATTTCCACCAACGGACTAGCAGAGGCCTAGATGGGCTTGTGGTATTTAGAAGATGCTTGGCCACTAGTTGTGTGGAGAAAATCCCTTTTTGGTTTAGAGTACACCTCCACACATCCTCATTGTGAGAAATAGGGAGCTGTTCAATGAGAGAGAGAGTTTCATTATCAAAGCAAGAAATTAGCTTACTTCTATCCCAATTACCATGGTGAATCAGATCATGGACTAAATGGAACTCATTAGAAAGCATGGAGTTGGGGGGTAAGAACTTACCATTCGTGGAAGGTATCCATGGATCATACCTGCATGAAGTAGTCTTACCATTTCCAATCTGTCGAGACACCAAACCTTTCAGGATTGGTAGTGTATGTGCAATGCTGTTCCAAGTCCAGGACCCCTTTCGTGCCAAGGTTTTTGGGTGAAATATTGGTAATTTTGGAAAATACTTGGCTCGTAGGATCTTGGACCATGGCGAAGATATGTCGGTGATGAGTCTCCATCCCAATTTGATGATAAGGGCCTGATTGTGATGTTCAGCTTTTCGTAGACCAAGGCCCCCATCAGAGGTGGGGTGACAAAGTTTATCCCATTTAATTAGATGACATGCCTTCTTATTCTGGGTGGAATTGGTCCAGAAATTTAAAGAAATGGAGTCCAGAGATCTGCAAATCTTAAGTGGGAAAAGGAAATAGGACATGAGATATGAGGGTACAATAGCAAGAACCGATTGAATTAATATTTTTCGGCCTGCAAAAGACAGGTGGCTGGCTTTCCAAACGGCTAATTTGGTTTTAACCCTAGTGACAACATGTCTTAAGTCTCTGGTCTTTGCTCTAGAAGGGAAAAGCATGGTTCCCAGGTAAGAGGATGTTGGAGGCATCACCCGAAGGTTTAAGAGGTGGCAAAGCTCAGTCTTAGTGGGTGTATCAACATTTTTGCTGAAATGAACCTCACTCTTTTGGAAGTTAATTTCCTGACCCGTTAGGTCAGAGAAGAGATCCAGGATTGCCTTAATAGTGAGGAAGTCCTCCTTAGTTGCTCTACAGAAGATCAGAGTATCGTCGGCAAAGAGAAGATGGCTAATTTCGGGGGCATTACTTGCCACTTTGACACCATGAAACAGGTTAAGCTCCCGGTAAGTGGTGCGGAGACGAGATAGAACTTCCATTGTGAAGAGGAATAGGTAAGGGCTAAGGGGGCATCCCTGTCTAAGGCCACGGTGAGGTTTGATATACCCAAAAGATCCCCCATCAAGTTTGAAGGAAAACGAAGTAGAAGAGATAAGAGAATGCACAATGAAGGTCTGCGCAGAGCCGAAACCAAGAAACATGGCCAACTGATTCAGCAGAGACCATTCAACCCTGTCATAAGCCTTAGACATGTCAATTTTTATAGCAGCATAGCCGGTTTTTCCTTTGACATGATTCAGATAGAAAAAGATTTCATGAGCCATAATGATATTGTCAGAAATTTGGCGGCCAGGTATGAAGGCCGATTGGTAAGGGGAGATGAAATGGGACAGTAATGGCCGTAGGCGATTAGCAATAATTTTATAGGACACATTGCACAAACTGATTGGCCTAAAATAAGCCGGGAGTGAGGCATTTTCTTTTTTGGGTATCATGCAGAAGAGGATATGATTACAACCAGGAGGGAGGGATTGAGAGGAGAAAAAAGTGTAAACAAAGTGGTATATATCAGTTTTAATGGTATCCCAAAATTTATGGTAGAAACATGCCTGAAAACCATCAGGGCTAGGAGCTTTATAAGCACCAATAGAAAATATTGCCTTTCTAATTTCAGAGGGGGGGGGATGTCAGGGAGGATGCAGAGGATGGGGTGAGCACTTGGGGGAAGAGGCACTCAATGAAAGAGGCATCCAGGGGATCCGTGGTTTGAAAAAGCCCCTCAAGATGGTCAGAAAACAACTTGGCCATAGCAGTGGGCTCATCAATCCTTTCCCCAAGCTCGTTGTGTAAGAAAGGGATTCTCCTCTTATGGATATTTGTTCTGGCCACAGAAAGATAGAATCTCGTGTTTCTATCCCCATCATTAATAAATGCATGTCTGGATTTTTGGGACCAGAATTTTTCTTCAGCTTCAGCAATCCACTGTATTTTGGACTTAAGAGCAAGATAATTGGCTTCAGTATTGGGGGTTGGAGTCAGAGTCTCAATATGACCAGCCTGGGAGAAATCTTGGTCTTTCAGGGTTTGTATTCTGCCAAAAACAGTTTTATTCCAATGGGCCAAAATTTTTCCAAAAGAGAGGAGTTGGCAATGAAGATTGGTTTTGGTTAAGGTGTTCCATTTGTGTGTGCAAAAAGAGAGAAAAGCTGGGTGGTGGATCCAGGCTTCCTGGTAATGAAATAGCTTGGGGTGCGAGGGCTTTGGTCTAGTTGTTTGCAACATGATAGGGTTATGGTCCAAGGCTAGAGCTGGTAGTTTTAAAAGGGAGGAGTAAGGGAAAGCAGTGATCCAGGCAGGAGAAGCCAGGCAGCGATCAAGGCATTCCTTGATCAGATGGGGTGGTTTTTGTTTATTAGTCCAAGTAAAGTGAGAGCCTCCAGGAGAGATGTCTTCAAGAGAGTGGTCCTCCAAGAGTTGAAGGAGATGTGTTCCAGGTGGATGGGGGACAAAGGGTGGACCCCCCAATTTATCAGAGGCAGATAAAACTTCATTAAGGTCACCAATAATAACATAAGGATATTGAATAGTTGAGAGAAAGTCATTGAGGGTATTCCAAAGTTCAAGCTGAAGGGAAGGTTTGGGGGGGGGGGGCATAAACGGTCACCACAGTTACAGTAAGGTCCAAATGTATATTCCAGTTAAAAGCACAGAAATGAGTCGTAACCAAAAGTAAAGAAAAATTGACAGAAGCATTTCCAAACAGCCAGAAACCCCCTTTTAAACCCCTAGATCCACAGCTATTAACAAAACAAATAGTAGTAAAATGCCGTGACAGGAAGCTAAATTTAACCTTAGACTCACTAGAACATTTAGTTTCACATAAAAAAACAATGTCTGGTTTGAGTTTTTTCAAGTGTTGAGTGAGACATTGTTTGGTAAAGGAATTATTCAAACCTCTAACATTCCAGGCAAAAATAGACATGGTATTCAAGGAAGGAGGACACCAAAAATAAAAAAAGGAATCAAGACAGAAAGAAAGAGAAAACCTGCGAGGAATCAAGCACCTGCGTCTAGCCTTACGATCAAACAAAAACCAACAGACAGCAAAGGAGAGAAGCAAGACAAAATAAACACAGAAGAAATCAAAGAATTGGACAAACTGTGCAAAGAAGGGTTTAGAACTTACCTGGCCGGGATTCGTTGCATCAGGCTCAGTGACGAAAAAATTACAGTGCAGGGGTTCTGAAGAAGCAGGCATCTGGGCTGACTCAGAAACAGAAGGAGAGAGCTCGTTTAACCATTCCTTGAGGAGAGAAATAAGGGCTCGCGGATCAGTAGACGAGAGCAAAGTCTGTGACAGGGAGGACTTGAGGGCGGCAAACTCAGAAGCAACTGGGCTAGTCCAATGCGGCTGCTCCAACTTCCGTTTCTTACTGACAGGGAGAGGACCAGCAGGGGCAACAAAAGAACTGGAATGCATCTGACTTGTGGTGAACAGCTGGGTAGAAGTTCCAAAACCTTGCAGGGACACCCTAGAGAATGTGGCCGATTGGGTGTTGAAATCCAAGAAAGATGGCGCAGGAGCAGAGAACTGATGTGGAGGCAGAAGCGATGCCGGTGGGATCCATTGGAATTCTTCAGCAACAGACAATAAAGAGGGTAACGGAGGGCAAACCGGCTCGGTGAGGGGAGGTAACACCGCAGACTCGAACATAGCAGGACTTCCACCATCATCAGGCAGGGGTTTAGAGGAACAGGCAGGAACTGTAGCAGAGGTGGCCCTAGGCACAGGGTCAGGAGGATGAGAAGCACTAGTCGAAATGTCCATGTCGGAGGATGCAAGAGAGGCCGTAGCCGAAGAGTTAGGCAGACGGATCAAACCAGGCGACTGATTCACCAGAAATGGAGTCGTGATGGCGTCATTGAAATAGCCAAGAGGTGGGAGGGGATGGCCTTGATTTCCTCGGACATAAGGGCAATGGGACAGGTCATGGTAGATACGACCACAGCAATAGCAAAGAAAAGTGAGCTCGTACTTAATCCTGATCGGGTGCTGGGAACCACCAATATCAAAAATAGAGGAAGAAACAACAACCGGTTTCCGCTTATCAATCTCGATCTTGACCCTGGCTGAGGATGGAGGTAGTCCAAGTTTGACATTGTTAAACAAAAACTCCAACGGTTTGCCCACATCCCTCGGTGAACGCTTAAGAGAAGCAGCATTGAGGCAGCTAGGGGGAATATCAAACACATGAATCCAGATGGGAACAGGATCCCGCTCAAACACATAGTAAGGGTCGTCCACAGAATGCTTGACCAAATGTAAGAGACACTGTTCATACCACCAGGGGGCATGGTCTATCAAAGCATGACACTGCGACGGGAAGCAACATTCCACCGAAAAATTTCCTTTATCAAAGCATTTGATGGAAAGGGCACCAAATGGTTCCCACAGATCCCCCAAGAATTTGCAAAAGGTATCCTTGGGGGGTTTAGGGAAGCCGATCACATACCCATGAAAACAGCGCTCAGAGAGTTCATGGCGAGACAGATTCCTGGACAGAGATGCCTTAGAACGAGATACCCAGGTGGAGTAGGATGCGGATCGCTCATCAGCAAATCGAAAATCCCTGCGCTCAGAACGGCGGAACGAAGCAGAGTGCCTTGCACTAGAGCCCCGGGAAGACATAGTCTCAGACCACCGAAAGGGAAAGAAGAAGAGGGAAAAAAACACAAGTGAGGGAAAAAAGAAAAAGGGGAAAAAAGGGGGGGGGAGAAAGATGCACTAGAAGCCCGAGAAAACAGGTAAGAAGAGGATCAGAAAAACGTCACCAAAATCAGTGACGAAGAAGGAGAAAAAACGCTCACCACAGTAGAGCAGCAGGGGTAGTACGTCGCAAGAACAGTGGCGAGAAGAGGGGAAGATAGGGAAGGAAATGGTAGAGTGAAAGCAAAATGGGAAAGAGAGAGCCACACCGCACAGAAGAGCGAACCCAAAAGCTGTCACCGAGACCTGATAGCATTGAACCCCGTCAGGGTAAGGAGGAAAAAGGGAAGGGAGGGAACAGGAAACGAAGAGTTGCCTCGAGATACGGAAACACCAGAGACACCTGGCTTATCTAATGGTAAGAAGAGGGGTGGAAAGGAAGGGGTTGGTGGATGGGGTGGCACACATGGGGGTCAAATGAAACAGTCCCTTACGCCTTGCTGTAGTTGTTTAGTCTCTTTATTTTATGTGTCTTTTTGGTGAAAATGTTTGATTCCCATTGAAAGTGGATGAACAAAGAACTATCACCTAATTATTATGTACCCCTTTTCTGCTATTAAAGTTGAACTATTTGGAACTGGCAATCTTGGTTGTTGATGTGGAATCTTGTCCTTTGAGTCCATGGAAATGGAATTACCCTATTATTTAATCTTTGGGTTTTTTTGGCATGAAGGTTGGGAATCGTTCATGTTGTGGGGCTCCGTATAAGATTTACCCGGATTGTTGTCAAGTCATCACTTAGATGACAAGGAAACCCTTGACGCCCAAGGTGACTAGTGCCGGTGCAAGTTTGGCTTGGGAAAAAAACAAAAAACAAAAAACAAACCCATCCAAGGCCTGTCTTATCTTTTTCAGGCTTCGGTTGGGATAGTAATGCTTTTCTCATATAAGATAAGCATTTTTTGACCATTTTTTTACATAAGCTCAAGTCAAATGTTGCTATGGGTTGGTTCATTGTGTATCATATTTTCTTTCTGTTCTATATTAAAATTAAATCTCTTTCCAGCCTGTAGGCCGAGGTTGAGAAATCTCAAGCAAAGGCTGGGCTGGGCTAGGGTTGAGTAAGGTTCAAGAACTCGGTTTTGGTACAGGTTTCGCCCAGCCAAAAAACCAGTTGGGCCGAGATCTTGGCGAGTTGGTGTAATTTTTTTTTGTTAACTCGAAGGCTGGTTTCAGTGGGTTTTAGACCTAGTTTGGGCCTGAAACTTCTCAGCTTATTTTAGGCCATTTTAACACAATTGCACTATCAGATTTTGCAAAAACAAAGTCCAAATAGGAGTTCTCTTCGGACCCTAGGTTGGCAGGCGACGACGTACTAATAGGCCCTATTCTACACGTAATTTAATAATTCAAAACAATCAAATCATACAATTAATATAAAACAACTTAGATAAACATTACAAATGTAAAAGTGTACGATACATCAATCTTAACAAATTACATATATCTCTATCATAAACCACCGTAAAAAATCCTAAAAAGTCAGGTCAAATGCACACTTCTCTGTCGAGTTTTGGAGTGATCTCGATTGTCTCGGTCGAGATATGTACATTATGAAGGTAAGTTTGGTCCAAATCTTGGTCGAACCAAAATCTCGACCAAGTTGGGGTAATATTTCATTTCGCCTCAAGTCTCGTCTCGCTTTTTTCAAAAAGAGAGATATCACCGAGATCTCGGCAAGTTCTTGAACTATGGGGTTGAGGCATTGGAGCTGGCCCTACCCTACCCAAATTAATATACGTATTAGGTATACTATATACATGTACTGATGTACCATATATATTGTCTAGAATTTAGATATTAATATTATATTGTATAAATATGGGATTAGGGGGAAGGGAGAGAGGAGAAAGAAGAAGAAGAAGAAGACACACCTAGAATTGGCATGAAATGTGGGTGAATATGCCGTTCACATTGTGCAACTTGGCGTCTCCTAGGCGTCAACTTTGCTGGGCATTGCCTTGGCATTATGTGACATCATGACAGCTATGTTTACACTCCTTCACCTTTCTTGATCTTTGTTAATGCAAATTTTTTATTCCCCTGCCTTCTGGTGGTTAGCATTTAAAAAATAGTATCTTATTAATATCCAGATGTTTGCAGACAGGAGAGATTTCCATAAAAGAAACAGAAAACATAATATGGTGATCTATACAAAATCTACTATCAATCTCTTACAAGATAGAGTTAAAATTGATCCAAATTTGCCTCTTCCCAGCCCCCTGAACTCTTTTAGGGCCAAGATCCAGTCCAACAAATGGTACTAACTGAAGCAGAAATCTTCTGAAGAGACTTCTCCTGTTTTTAGAGTAGCCTGTAGTTGCATTTTTGCCATATTCCCCATAGTTTAGCAGGTGGGATCAGCTTCCTAAGTGATCTTGCTCCGCCCCTAGGCCTTGAGAGGGATTAAAGGGCATGATTTGGATATGTTTGTTTTGGTTTTAGGGAATTTCAGTATACACTAAAAGGAGTGCTAATAAGGCATCCCAATACTTCAGAAATCTCTTTTCCTCCTCTTGAGCCATTTCACCATTATAGATGAGAATGAGAAGGGAGGAGGGTTCCATGAGACATCCAGTCCATCAAATCCACAACAGAAAAAAAGTCTCTCTTAACATGAAAAGCATCTTCAATTCATTTTTAAGGAAGATGACTGAAAGTTATTTTTCTTGATTAGTTTTTTTCTTAACCTCAAAATATTGAAACTTAATCATGTGTCTATTCTTTAATTAAAAAAAAAAAAACCTTTTGCCTCAAACGAGGTCATAGTTTGATTCATTGACAGAATCTACTAAACTAAAATAATTTCTGAATTATTTCAGGTTGCTGTTTTGCTCCTCACAGAAATCACTCCAAAAAGTATTGCAGTTCACCATGCCACAGAGGTTGCTAGGTTTGTGGTAAGATTCAAAATCGGAACCCCCTTTTGAAATTGAAATAAAGTACATTTAATGGTCATTATTGTGCTCTTTCTTTAGTTTAGAACTTATTTTGTTTTCTAAATGTCATTTTTTCTGTTGGCTTTATCACACAAATATATGAGGATTGTACAATTTATTTGACAAGTGTTGTCTACAATTCCTCTAGGTCAGACCAGTGGCATGGCTTTCCTTGATATTGTATCCTGTGGGAAGAGTTGTCACTTTTCTATCAATGGGAATGCTTAAAATGCTCGGGTTGAAAGGGAGAAGGTGTGTTTTGTGCTTCCTTCTTTATGTTGTCATGATTGTCTAGTAATACAATTTTTTTTTTTTTTTTTTTTAATAAAAAAAAAAGTAATAATGAATATATAGGGTTGGTATTACTTCTTACTTATGGCGAATAGCTGTTCATAATTTTATTTCATTTCATTGAGGAAACATTGGTGGAAAACAGAGAAGAATTTGAAAGGCAGAGAATGAACTGTTGATGCGAAATACTAGCTTTCTGTGCTGTTTTGCTTTACTACCTTGTGTTTCTGGGCTACTTCATAAGACGATCTTGTGAGATAGAGAGGAAATTTACGTTTGCAAAATGAGGTGCAGAATATAATTAATAATTTCAATAGTATAATGCACAATATTATGGCCCTTCCCAGACCCCGTAGTGGCGGGAGCCTCGTGCAATGGGTATGCCTTTTTAATGCACAATATTTTTCTTTGTTGAGGTTAATGCCAGCTTTGCTACTTATTGTCAATGATTTTCTTCTCCAATTCACGAGATGAATAGCAAGAAATAACAGGCAACAAGTATTTGAATCACCACGTAGAACTTAGAGAATTCATTGTGGTACTGGAGTCCTTCAGCTATTTCATGGAATTGAGTAACAGCCTTTAACCGATATCAACGATTAGGGAGGTACCGTACGTTGCCATTACCATAAAGCTTGTTCCTCAACTTTAACCCATTTGCATTAAGATTTTAAGTTTTGATTAAACTCAAAATTTCAGGTTCCATTTTTTTTTCCCCAGAAAGTTTTGAATTTTGTCCAATTTGTCTAGGTTATACACAAATTTAATGCTCTTAACACATTCATTCTGGTCCATTTCCCCTTATCAATTGAGTTCACTACATCATTCACTTTGATGTTCAAACAAGATCACTTTTCAGGATTATTCTGATGACTGATAGCATGTAGAGTCTCCAGAGGACCAATCTCTTACTTGAAACTCAATCTAGAGCATCCTGATATTGTCGGAGACCTTAGAGATCTTTAGCCCTAAGGAAGAACCAACTTTAGGCTCAATTAGAAGTCCAGAATCTACAATAATGGACTTTTAGAGAAAGAAAATTTGGCCCTCATCACCGATTGAAATGCAGCTGATCCTCAAAGCACTTGAACGATGCCCTTTTAATAGGTTGAGAATGATCCTTTGGCACTCCCCCTCCCCGGTTTCTGAAAGGATGCCAAACGACATATTGATGAGGTAGAGAGTTGCATTGCATGATTTTTGCACCACATTATATCAAGTAGGCCAATCCAGGGCATTAGTGAGAAGAGAACAGCATGTATGGTCACATGTCAAATTCGGGGTTTTACTTCAATTGTATGGACACCATATATTGCAACTTTTCTATTGTATTTTCAAGTCCAAAATCTTCTGAAGGTCTATGTTTTTAACCATTTTTGTCTACTATATTCTGACAGTCTAGTGGAGTTTGTTTGGACTTTGGATTCATACTTGTCACATGAGAAGCAGAGGCTGGGGTGTACCTATCTGTGAAATTTGGCTCCATGGCTACCACCAGACCTGTCATGTGGAAGATATATTGCCTGAGTTGAGAGCAAAGCAATACTAACAGTTTTGCTTTCATGTCACACAAAGCAAAAGCCACAATTTATATAATTATGGTTATATTAGAAAAAAGAAAAAGAAAGGAGTACAAGTGTAACTCAACAAGGAGCAATCAGAATAAGAGAACATCAACAAGAGGAAGTTCTGCTAAAAAGCAAATCTTAACCACCTCCATTTTAGCTAGTTTATCTGCAAAATAATGGCCGTCATGGAATTCCACTGGAACAAAGTGTTCATGGAAGCAGGCAAGCATCTGTATGCTGTAACTTGGGCCTGCCTTATGAGATCGGAGAATCTTCAGGGATCCATATGTGCTAATGTGCCTGATTTTTTCATTTTCATTTTTTTTTTTTTTGGGGGGGGGGGGGGGAGACTAAGCATGTGCCTGATGTATTCATCCAATTACACTAGCAGGATCATAAGTAGGAATAAAATAACTCTTGAAGAATCTCCCATTCATGGCCTTGAAGCATGAATAATGAGCCATCATTCTCTTTAATCTTTCCATCTCCTGATGGACTGGTTTCCCATATGAGCAACCACTGAAGATGACGTTCAGGTAGCACAGAAAGAGTAGGAGGGGCTTTAAGGGCCACAAAAGTGGATAATATTCCATCAGTCGTCTATTTGAACACCTCCCTTAAAAAAAGAACCATTTTATAAGCCTCATGGGCCAGTCTTACAGTGATCTGTCTAGAACATCTCAGGGTGGTTTGTAGTGAAAGAGCCTTGTGTTTTTTCTGCCCATATGGTCCAGTGTAGTAATTAGTTGCTCCACTCTGGATATCTTTCAGCACCACATCAGTGGCTTTGGGAATTGCTCAATCTTTCACCATCTTTCTTAGACATGAGGTAGTAGACCCCAACCTGTTTGCCTTTTGTCTCCACTTGTAGATCTGTGAGATCTTTTTGTGAGTGTTCCTATCACCTTAGATTTGAGACGAATTGGAATCTGCCAAAGAATTCTGTGGAAATGGACCTGTTCCCTACAGAGTACTGTGAATAAAATTTGGAGAAAAAAACATTCATTTCATGAGAATGCTCCTGTTATCCTGATGGCCCCTAGAAATGAACAGATTGCCGGGACATCTAGATAATAACATTTTGAAGCTCTGTATCAGTGTATCTTCAGAACCACACCCAAAGTCCAAGTCTTAGAATATACCAGTAACACTCACATTGGATCAGTCTCCATGACCCCCCTTGTGTCTTTTCTTCGCCAACAAGATCTTCCTTCATGGCCTCAAGGTCTGCTGGAATGGAGAGAATAATGTTGTATCAGAGACTATCTGTCAGTCCCGGCTGGGTTGTGCTCAATTCGTATCCTGTTGCATTGTGCTCCTACTTTTGGCATGTCTGTTTTGTATTCCTCAAGTATTTGAAACAATGGTGTCATTGTTGAGGATGGTTCTAAACAGTCATTTACGGGCCTTTATTTCTTTAATAGGTATTGTAACTTATTTTGCTTGTGCTATTTCCTCACACACTTGGATTCTATTAATGCAGTGAACCATATGTCACTGAAGATGAGTTGAAGTTGATGTTGCGAGGGGCAGAGTTGAGTGGAGCAATAGAGGAGGAAGAACAGGTAACGGGGTACACTTGTTTGCATGAGATTGTGGTCTTATGCTTGTGCTTATTCTTGGTTCAATGTTTGTTATAGAGCAATTTAGGAACTGACAGAAAATAGAAATAGAAATAGAAATAGAAGAAGGTGTTTTAGGGTTGTGTTATATTGCCTAATCAAAATGAATTGGAATAGTGGATGTCCACAACATGGAGGGGCTGGCGGAGAGTTTTCAATTCAAGGAGGGCTTGTTACTCTCCAAATTTCTGTCAGTTAACCATTTGGAGTTAGCTGTAAAAACAAGTCAGTTTGGGAGCATATGATCGAAAATATGGATAACCGGTCAGCTTCACGGAAAGGCAAAACAATTTGTCAAAAGGTAGCGGGTCATTGCTTATAAAGTCTTGTTAGGACAGCATCCCAGACTATTTTTTGTCATCATTTACTTGCCTGTTTCTGTTGCTAATGGTAGGGAGAAAATTTAACGGAACTTTGTATGGAACATTGGAGAGGTTATGAACAAATTCAACCTGGTGTAATGGGATGGAGTTTGTGACCTAAAATGAGTTGGGGGTTTCTGGTAGCTTTGGAGGTTTAAAACAGTCCGGAAGATAGCCTCTGTAACAGATTGCTATCAGAATGCATGGCAGGAACAATATTTGGGATAGAGGTACTGGCCTTCAGACTATTGGTGTAGGGATTTGAAAGAGTATTATGAAGCTGCTGGGTACTTATCTGGGAAAATATCAGAAAGAAACATGTTGGTTGAGGTATTAAGGTCAGGGAAGAACTTTATTTTATCTACCAACAAGAGACGTTTCTATTCATTACTTGTGTCAGGATATAAAGTGGGGAAGGGCGTTTATAAATTCTGAAACAAAACAAAGAAAGGCAAGTGTAACCCTATACATTCACCACTTTCCCCATAAATTGGAAGTCCAATTTTCTTTTAGTTTATGGCTGGTTTCTGAAGAGTCCTTGCCAATATGGGGTACATCCATCAAATTCCTCTGAGGAAAGCTTATAATTTGAGAATGTTGTACCAGCACTGGGCAAAGATTTCCTTCACATGTATTTGCCATTAAGTATGAGCTTTCGAAATGATCTGTATCTCATTTTCCTTCTGTGTAGTATTGCTGCCAAAATAATTTATTTATTGAATGCTCCTTTATGGTGTTTTTGGTGATAAAATACTAATATTTTGGGGATTCTCTTGCAGGACATGATTGAAAATGTGTTAGAGATAAAAGATACACATGTCAGGGAAGTAATGACACCTCTGGTAGATGTTGTTGCAATCGATGCCAGTGCATCACTTATTGATTTCCATAACTTGTGGGTGACTCATCAATATTCGAGGTAAGTTAGAATTATCTGGTGGTGTGTGTGATTAATATGAATTCACTTATTATTATGTGCTAATATTTATTTGTACATATTCCTAGAGTGCCTGTTTTTGAGCAGCGTGTTGACAATATAGTGGGTATTGCATATGCAATGGATCTACTGGATCATGTCCAAAAGGTTAGCTAGTTTTTCACACATAGAAATCAGAATTATTGGAAGGTTATTGAGTTTAAAAGGCATTCTCATTGCTTGTGGAATTGTAATATGTTTGCTTTAAAGGGTGAGCTACTAGAAAGTTCTTTTGTGGGAGGTATTGCACACAAGCCTGCATATTTTGTGCCAGGTAATCATAATTCTTGTATACACTTTGTAGTTATCTCTTGTTCTATTGTCTTGGTGATTCTGAATATATTTTGCTTGGATGCTTTTAGTTTTTAGGCCAGCATTGCTAGGCATAGTATTCCTTTTCTTGGTTGAATAACTGGCTTCATTTTAAAGAATATGAAGTAAGAATAATGCAATTGGTCTGCTAGCTAGAAATACAACAAAAGCCAAAAGAAGAAGAAGAATCCTCTCTATGCAGTTACAAAAGTACCAAAATATATAGAAGCCAAGATGTTCCTCACTAGATGCCATCTGAATTACTTAATGCCTTGTGTGCATTGGCTATTGTTTTAGAACTTTATTATGTCTCATATTATGCTTTTATTAAACAATTGTTTTTTAATGGTTTTCAGATTCAATGTCAGTATGGAATCTTCTTAGAGAGTTTCGCATCAGGAAGGTCCACATGGCTGTTGTTCTTAATGAATATGGTGGAACTGTGGGAGTATGTTCATGTCATTGTTGTTTGTTCCAACATCGATGCTTTAGATTTTGGGGCTATCCATGCAGCTCATATTTGATTTGAAAATATTAAATGTTGAATGTGTATTACATTGTTGCAATTACTAACTGTCAATATTGGTGGGAGTATTGTAAATGCACATGGAAATTAATGGATATCCAGAAAACTGATAGATTAAGTAGATGACTAAAAGTAACGTATATGTAGCAATTTACCAAAAAAAAAAAGGGACAAGTATATGCAGTTGATTTTAATTTTTCTATGGTCATGATATATATGGTTATTTGTGATGAATGGAATTTATCATGATTTGCCTCATTATCAAACTTGGGTGGGTCCATATGATAGGAGACCAAATACCCATCCCACTGTTCAAGTTTTTGCCAAAAATAAGTAGCGCAAAATGCCTTAAAAGTGAGTTCAAAGTGAAATAATTATAAAAAATGCCAGTACAGATGAACTGGCATTCCTGTCGTTTTATATAACTTATATCACTTTTGTACCGCCTCTCTACTTGTTTTATGCTGAAATTTGATGGGCTAATCATATTTATTTATTTTTTCCCATTTGAGAAACGCAATTGAAAAGAGATGGTGTTGAAAAGAAAGAAACCAAAAGTTCCTTTAGAAGCAAAAGTGTCAAAAGTATCAATTTTATTGGTGTTGATAACTATTTTCATGAATGATGTAATTCAATACATTAGTATCTGCATAAGAGTGTTAAACACTGTGGTTAGATTTAATTTTGTAACTGGTTAAGTGTGACTCCCCATTTGTAGCGTGGTGATAAATGGAAATGATGTCTTGGTTGACAGCTTGTATGGCCACCTCATTTTTCCGCCGGGGGTGGGGGCATTAACTGTAAGCTGTACTAGAGTGCATGAAAATTTAAGAGACTACGAGTCCCCAAAAAAGAAAATGGAAACACTGCCATTGAAGCAGTCCACAATATTTTTTATTTATAAAAGGTTAATTATATTCATTACCAGGAAAAAAAAACTATGCATGATGAAAAGAGATGATTAAGGGCCTATGGGTTCCCAAAAAGAAAACGAAAAATCTCTTCCTTACCCAGTTGTTGGGTATGGTCATGGTTATAAACTCACCACTCTGGATATACATCTGTCTTTGAGGGCAACAATGTAGGGGCTAATAGCTTTTCATCACTTGTCAGCAAGAAGACCAGATTGCAGTACACATCAGAAGTAAGGGACCCAATACCTAAAGTAACCACTTTGAGACAAATTTCATATTCATCTAGTCTCTTTCTGAATCCCCACTAAACTGCGGCCAGGGTATGATGGCTGACCTGTGATGGTACCTGGACCTCCATTCTACTTGAAGCACCACAGTGAGAGAGATAGACATGGTGTGATGTGTTTGATCCTCTAAATGTGACACTTTCTTTTCCTTTCTATTTTTCATTTTTTCCTCAATGGGGTATATCACTCGTTGAACATGCTTGCAACTTAGATAGACATGTCCGACTTGCTGTATGTATTATACTAGTTATTTTCAAAGTCATCCTATGCTTAGGTTCACATTTGGTTCCTACTGAATTCACAGATTTCGCGAAGTGAAGACTTTTATTTGTTCAAAATATGATCTAATTGATTGTTGATTTCATGGATGTATGAATTTCATACTGTTCATTTGAGAATACTTTTTGCATCTCTATGTATATTATTGCAAACTTATTTGCAGGGGGTGTCACATTTCATCAGCCGAGAGCCTGAGACTCACACATTTGTCTTTGCTTTTGTGGTTGGAGCAGGTAGTAACTCTGGAAGATGTTGTTGAAGAAATTGTTGGTGAAATCTTTGATGAGAATGATTCGAAGGTAAATCCTGAAGTAACCTTTATCTGCTTTTGTGCAGCAGCTGAATGATTCAGTTTACCTTTGCTAAATTGTCCTCTTGGTGGGATCCTTACCAAACCCTTGAGGTATGTGTGTGAGTGTTTGTACTTTCCCATCAAAACTCCTTGATAACTATACATACTATAATTTTCAAGAAGCAAACTAACACTCTCTATCATCTTGATCATGACATGAGATAAACCTAAAACGTAGGTTGTAAAAGAGTGAAACCATTAGAAATTAATCATGGTAGAATGTAATGATAGAAAAATTTTAATTTGCTGGACTGATAAAATTTATTAGGCAAATATGCAAGTCCAGGTGGCAGGTAGTCTATAAGTGGTCAGCAATTGAGTTGGCTATAAACAAGACATTCTGTGCACAAATCCAAGTATTCTGTAAAACTGAGTTCAGACTTGAAGAAGGGGGGAGAAGGGGGAACTAATGCTGGCCTGGTTTAAACTTTAAATTTAGGTTTGATTTTGGCTTTAGTTTTTGGTTCTTATTGTTGTAATGAGCTGAAATATAATTCCAAAAGTGGAGTTTTAAGGGGTGTACGAAAATTCTTATTTTATTAGTGGGTCACATTATATTATCCTAAGTTATTAGCCTTTGAAATAGTTTAGGAAAGTTAGAGTTAGTTGTCTAGTTAGGAAAGTCTTAGTAGTTGAGTCAATCTAGAATATTTTATTTCAGTTTCTATAAATAAGGAATGTAATCAACACCCCACCCCCCAATTTGGATTTGATTGGAATGGATTAGTTTGTTATTGCCTTGTGTGGCTTTCTCTCTCCTCCCTCACGGTAATAGTCTCTCATCTTCTTCTTCCTACTTGCTATATCTTCTCTCTTTCGTACTCGTTATTCTCTTTCCTTCTCTCCCAAGTTCTCTTTCCTTTTGTGCTGTTATTGATTTTTTTTTGTGGATAAATTTCACGGACACCTCCTCTAAGTATGCAAAATGTCACAGACATGCCAAACTTGGGCAAAATATCACAGACACCCCTTACTTTATGATTTTATTTCAACTTAGTCCACTCCATTAGGTCTCTGCAGTTAAGTCTCTGTTAATTCTTTTATAATGACGAAGTTACCCTTACCACAGGGTGAACCCAAAGTTAAAATTGGTCGAACTCTCTTTCTCTTTCGCGATCGAACTCTCTGAACCCTAGTTGGATCTCAGCGGCGCCTTCATCTTCTCCGACGAAGTTACTGGTAATGGCCAGCAACACAGCCTTGAACATCTGAACTAGTTCTGAAGAAGCTTCTCCGTTGGTCGTCTCTCCCTTCAGGAATGTCAGGAGGAAGCTATATAGAAAGAAGCATTCTTCTTCCGCAAGCCCATCAGGTGAGGGTGGTTGTTTCCTCTGCTTTATGCCGCCCCTCACGTTGGATTCGATGGTTAATCCTCAGACAAGAAACCCTAAGAGTCCTGATTTCTCTTACGGTGCTTTGAAAGTTCAAATAGAGAACAACGATTTTTTCTCAAGGGAATGCAATGTCCACATGGATATTTCGTAAACGCTTTCGTTCCTTTTCTTTGTTTCTGGGAAGAGAAATAAAGGTATAAGGAGCTTCTAATTATTCCATTTGGTTTACAACATCTGGTAGTTGTTAAGCTTTTAAGTCGCCTCAGCCTTTCATGATTTGTTCAAATAGGTTTTGTATTGGAAATTCGATGTCCTCTGTTTGAGGTCCGGGCCTCCAGTGTGAGAATCAAGAGAAGGAATTTCTATTGCTTGAAGTAAAAAGACCTGTGAGATAAGAGGACAAAGCTATTTGCCTTTATTATTGGAAGGTCAAAGACAAATAGTTGAACATCCTGTAGAATCAAATCGAATGGTGGGTTTCTACAATTCTAAACAACAGGAAAAACACTTATATTCTCTGTTGTAATGCAGAACTAGTGTCCGACAATTGAATCATCCATTTTTGCAGTTTTTTGTTTCTGTTCATGGTCTTCTTGTTTGGAGTGGGTGTAAAATTGTTTTATGGGTATAAGAACTGAATATTTAGTCTAAACAAAAAAATAAAATAACCCCGTTTTCAACCATGTTGAGGACTATAATTTCTATTTGTTGGTGCAGTAGTTCATTTGTGTTGGAAATAGATCTCTATGTGCCTCTTTTGTTTTTGTTTTGTTTTTTTGGGTTAATTATCAGCTAGAACAATGATTTGTGTCAATCGAGCAATGGAAAAAGGGTCTCGGCTAAGTGAAAAGAGGGATTTGGCTGGGTTTTGAAGAAGCAGAGGAGAAGAAGCAAAAGCAGAGAAGAAGAAGAAGAATAAGCAGAAAAATTACAGTGGTAGATTTGTCGAAGAAGAGATCCATGGATCTCCGATTTCTTTAAGGCGTCGCTTATTGGCACCCCTGGTTTGGGCGCTGGGGTTACAAATTCCACCGTGGGAGCTTCGGAGTTACAGAACTGCAGAAGGCTCTGACCCTTCACTGGATCGATGATGGTGAAGAAGAACAGAGTGGGGGTAAAATGGACATTTTAACTTTGGGTGCTAACTGAGCTTAACATCAGGCGGAAGATTGATATTTTGCCCAAGTTTGGCATGTCTCTGACATTTTGCATACTTAGAGGGGGTGTCCATGAAATTTACCCCTTTTTTTAAAAATCTGATTTTGGTTTTCCTTTTATTCTCTCCCTACCACAACGACACGAACTTCAGATCCTAAATTTAGGACTGATTCTCCCCATTTTTCTCCCATCGATTTCTCCTAGATCCTATTTTTTGATAGAATCTTCACTCTCTTTGACACCCGTCGACCACTCTTTTTCCTCCAATCTTCTCTATCCTTTATCCATTTATGGATCTTGCCTCTCTTCACCTTTCCACTTCATTACTTTCTTTATTTTGGGATATTTTATTTCTGGTTTTTTTATTCTGAAAATTAATTTATAAATCTGGTAGTTATTCTTTTAAATCTGACTATTAGATCTGAGATTAGATCTCTGATCCTAATCTAGCCTTCATATTAGAATTTTCTTCCTCGAATCCTTAAGTGAGCCCATCTTACAGATCCGACAATAGATCTGCATCAGGGACCCAGGGGTGGGGAAGTGATACTTCAGAAATTTCGTTATTTCTAATGAAATTTAAAGAAACTGCAGTGGATATGCTCTGGGAAAGGAGAAGAAGAAGAAAATAAACAAAAGATGAAGGAATGATGTAGGACTGGGATTCATGCCCCAAAGAATGGAAGAAGTACAAGTATAGCATTAGCAAAGCAATTTGCCAAGGGAATTAGGAGAGGAATAGCTGCTGTTCATGAGAATTTGGAGAGTGAATAGATGCTGTCTGTAAGAATTAAGAGTCTAAACAGTATTCGACTTGCAAGAAATAAATTTTTACGGGTCATATTGGGGCTAGGGTTTTAGGGATTAAAGAATAGAGGAGAAATATGCTAGGATTGCTGAGAAAAGGCCTTGTAGAAGGTTAATGAAATTGTCCCTGATCAGTCAGGGTTTGGTTGGATTTAGGTTAGGATTTGCAGGAAGATGATGGGAATTATTTTAATAAGTGCAGATTTAGGTGAGTTTAATGTAGTTTGATGAAGAAAGTACGAGAGGAATATGCTAGGGTTGCTGAGAAATAGGCCTTTTAGAAGGTTCGACAGAAATGTTTTTGGAGAAATTGTCCCTGATCAGTCAGGGTTTGGTTGGATTCAGGTTAGGATTCACAGGAGGATGATGGGAATAATCTTTTTAGAATATGATCTTTATTTTTTTTTTTTTGGGTGAATACAAATTTTTTTTGGGTGAATATATGATCTTTATATTACTTGATCTCCCTGCTCTGATACCCATTTCACCTAAAAGCTCGAACTGTTAGGGAAGGGCAGCGTCAATGTATACATCAACATGTTTTTACTTGGATTCTTTTGTAATTTCAGACCATTTTAAAACCTCAGGATACAAAACGAGACCATAGGACTAACAGTGCAAACTTAATACATAACGAACTGTTAAACTGTGGTACATGAAGGAAAAACAGTACATTGAGCTAGTCTATTGATATGTGGTGCCTGGTGTGATTTTTCTTTTGATAGCTTAGAAGGCATCAACTTTTACACCTTCAGGCATAGTTAATACATCGTAGAAAATATAGCTACTTCCTTGTACTGCAAATGTGGAGTATATCCTTCAAAATAATATTAACTCGAGTTTTGACTCTGCAGTTGTTTTTGTTTTTATCAATTCTCATATAGCTGTGGTTTATGACAGGAGGAGATCCAGAAAAAAACTGGTTATGTTGTTATGCGAGCGGAAGGGATTTTTGATGTTGATGCAAACACATCAATAGATCAACTCTCAGAGGATTTAGATGTTAAAATGCAGGAGGTTTGTTATAGTATTGTTAGATAATTTTCTACTTTCTCATTATTTATTTTCAGTTTTCCTTTTTCTTGTTCTTTGTGTTGAGAGTTGGAAGAAACTGACTTGTGTCTCTTAGACACTAGCCATCTTTATTCATAATAAAGTGATAGAAGGTACAAGTACAATAAAGCCCCTAGGGCAACAAAATAGAAACCCTAATGACATAAATACCCATATACCCATATTACAACACTCCCCCTCAAGTTGGTGCATGAATATCATACATGCCCAACTTGCATAAAATAGGATGAAAAACCCTACTCCTAAGACCTTTAGTGAAAACATCTGCTAATTGATTATCGGTCTTCACTAAAGGTATACAAATAAGTCCTTGCTCCAATTTCTCCTTGATGAACTGCTTGTCAATCTCTACATGTTTTGTCCGATCATGTTTAACTGGATTACGGGCAATGCTGATGGCAGATTTACTATCACAATATAACATCATTGGCATTGGAACACAAACACCCAAATCTTGGAGAAGACCCCGAAGCCAAAGTAACTCACAAATCCCATGTGCCATGGCCCTGAATTCAACTTCAGCACGTGATCTTGCAACCGCTGCCTGTTTCTTGCTCTGCCAAGTAACAAGGTTGCCACCAACAAACGTACAGTATCCTGATGTGGAGCGCCGATCATCTAGTGATCCAGCCCAGTCAGCATCAGTGAATGCCTCCACACACATTTGTGACTATGAGGCGAAAATAGGATACCCTTCCCTGGAGCTGATTTCAAGTATCATAAAATACGATATACAACCTCCATATGAGAGGAATAGGGATCGTACATATACTAATTAACCAAACTGACTGCATATGCAATGTTTGGGCGAGTATGGGAGAGATAAATGAGATGACCAACCAACCTCTGATATCTGCCATTCTGCCCCTATCAACTGGTTCACCATCCTTGTTCTTGAGATGAGCATTGGCCTTAAGAGTGTCAACAAGCTTGCACCCCAACATCCTGGTTTTTGAAAGAAGGTCCAGAGTGTATTTTTCGTTGAGAGAGAAATACTGCTTGGTAGATCGAGCCACTTCAATGCCCAGAAAATATCTTAGCTTGCCCAGATCCTTGATCTCAAATTCCTTGCCCAGGTATGCTTTCAGTCTAGCTATTTAAGCTCGATCACTCCCTATGACCACAATGTCATTGACATATACAATAAGAATAGTGATGTGGTCACCTACACGCCTGATAGATAGAGTGATGGGCATTGCTCTATTTGTATCCCACAGACACCAATGCTCTATGAAACCGACCAAACCATGCCCTGGCAGATTGCTTTAGCCCATATAACGTACGTTTCAGCTTGCAGACCTTCCCTTGAGTTGTAAACTAGGATTGCCCATATATACCTCTTCCTCATGCTCACCATGGAGGAAGGCATTCTTAACATCCAGTTGTTGTAGCTCTCATCGTAGATTTACTGCACAAGAGATGATAACTCTAATGGTGTTCATTTTTGCAACTGGGGCAAAGGTCTCCTGGTAGTCGATCCTATAAGTGTGGGTAAATCCCTTGGCCACCAACCTAGCTTTGTATGTCCACAGTGCCATCGGCCTTTCGTTTGACTATAAATACCCATTTGCTTCCAACTGGTCTCTTATGGGGTGGAAGAGTTACTAAATTCCACATGTCATTTTTTCAAGAGCCCTTATTTCTTCATTCATTGCCTCCTTCCATTTAGAATTTGATAAAGTTTCTTGCCAGTTCTGAGGGATAGACATAGAGAACAAAGACAACAAAGAAGACAAAAAAGCAAGATAGGAAGGAGATAAAAAAATATAACACAACATGGGAGATGGGATGCTGAGTACAAGTTCTACGTCCCTTGCAAGTAGCAATGGGTAACTCTAAAGTAGGGTTGAGAAGGAACACTATCACTTGGAAGAAGGAGATTACCTGACTAAGTGTTGGATCTTGGATCATGAGTAGACGATTGCCAGGCATAGTGGTAGTGGTGGTGTCAACTTGCTTAGATGGAGCAGTGGTATCATCATTACCATCACCTTGTCGCCTAGACTGAGATCAAGAAAACACTTGGAGAGGTTTTGGCTCCCCTAAACCGAAGAATCGGTTCCAACTGTATGTCATCCCCTTCTCAACCGAACTTTCATCCTTCTGGATAATGTGCTACTATCAAGAGAACTCACCAAAGGCACATCTTCCTGTAAAGCTGTAGACTCCCCCTGAAGAGGTGTAACCAGTGGGTAGTAGGCTTCCGTTTCACTAAATACGATATCCATGGTGACAAACACACGCCAGGATGGTGGGTGGTAACACTTGTAACCCTTCTGTGTAGTAGAATACCCAAGAAACATACACCGAAGGCCTCGTGGATCAAATTTCCCTTGAAGTTGATGATTATGGGCAAAACATACACAACCAAAAACCTTTGGGGGAACAACAAAGGAGGAAGATCCAGTAAGCATCTCAATGGGACAGCAGGACTCCAATACTTGAGATGACATTTGGTTGATTAGGTATGCCGCTGTAAGGACTGCTTCACTCCAATATTGGGCCGGGACATGCATCTCAAACATAAGAGATCTGGTCACTTCCAACAAATGCTTGTTCTTGCATTCGACAACTCCATTCGGCAACTCCATTCTGTGCAGAAGTATCCACACAACTTGTCTGATGGATAATCCTATGGCCAGCAAGATAGGACTGAAAAAACACCATCAACATACTCCTTCCCATTATCAGTTCAAAGAATCTTTTACCCTGGCATCATAATGTGTCTGAACCAAACGATGGAATAGTTGAAAACATTTAAAAGCATCACTTTTGTGTTTCATCAAATATATCCAAGTAAGTCTACTTTAAAAGTCGATAAATGTAACAAATCATCGCTTCCCTTTGTAAAAGAAAGTATGAGGAATGTGAGAAAGTGGAAGACTCCCACTTCTCACTGTCTTGGTGTATGAGTCCTAACTCCTAATTGGAGTATTCCTCGGGAGGAGGACCCAACAATAGGTTCACAGTTTTGACTGGCACATTTGGAATGCAACCAATAATGTTACTGTGAGCTTTCAGAAATTTATGGTGTTTCATTCTTCCAGTGGTTTCTGTCTCAATATTCACAAAATCACTCGAAGAATCCATACTGGCAGGAGAATAGCCAGAGAACACGATATGTTCCTTAATTCTGGTGGATCATTCGTAGTCATCCTGGTTGAGTATATTTTATACCATGTATCCCTTCACTGTCTGCCATGCTTTTGCCTCCTAGAGTCTATTTCATCCTGACTTATAATCTGAACTGAGATCATGATTGCGAACGTGGTTGTGCATACTAGTACATGACAACCTGGGAATCTTCTCGAGAAAGCACTTCTTATAGTTTAGCTGGCTGTTGATTGACCTGCACTTAATCTTCAACCCTGAAAGGATTGGGAGGCAGGTGTAGCTGCTTTAGAGTGCTATGCTGTTAGTCCTAATCCTGAAAAAATTTGCAGGAAGAAGTTGCAATTCCTTAGCTAAGCCTACTCGCTACAGCTTACATGAGTATTTGAATGGGCTGCCCTTATTCCTTCTCTTTGTATTGTCAGGGAAGTTGACCAGGTAACAGCTACAACCATTCAACCCAGACTACCAGAGAATTCTAGCTCACAATTCCTTAGTTAAGAACAGCAGTCTTGGTCTAATAGGTTGATAAGGGCCGTTTCTATGTCAGAAAATGGTGAGCTGCAGAAGCTGTTACTTTGTCTGTTGAGAGACTTCACGTTGCCCTGTGAAACTCAAGAAATGGTTGTGCATACTAGTCCATGGCGTATTGTTTATTTAGTATTTTGTTTTGGATGCTGTTGTATAGTAAATCATAACAGTTTCTCTCTCTCTCTCTACCCCCCCTCCCACACACACGCACATGCTCTTCTACTAGGTTTAATGGATTCTGATATACACATTGCATCCCCTCCAACCAGGGCCACCAGTATGAGACTGTATCAGGTTTTATCTGTGAGGCATTTGGATATATTCCCAGGACAGGTGAGACTATAAAAGTGGTACTTGAAAAGGCAAACCGGGAGGAGAATGATGAATATAATGAAGCAGAATCTGATCGCCATGATCATAAGGAAAAGTATCAGAGTTATAAACTTGAGGTATGACTTATAGTGATATTGTAGATGTAGTTGCTTGATAGTTTGACTACAACTTAGTGTTCATTTTGCATCACTTGCATATCTTTACATTTAGTTGGCATGGTTGATAGTTCTGGGGCTAGGCCTCCAATTACTTAATCATGGTAGATTTGCATCTGTGAACTGGTTTCTGCTGTCATTTGAATCCTTGCGTAAATGCATGAAAATCAATCTTTGAGTCAAGATAGCAAATAGAACGATCCATGAATTAAATCCCTGGGGATATAAATGATAGCTAAATAGATGTAGGGAATCACATCTGAAAACCTGTAGAATCACCTCTGAGGAGATTTATGGGTTGAGTTATATGTTTTGTGAATTGTTAAACACAGCCTTTTCTAGCAGTCTGAATTTTTCTACTGAATTTTTTTCCCCCAAATTATTTGTGACCCACCCCCCCAAAAAAATAAAAAAAATTGCAATCTTTTAGATTGATTCCAATTCAGGCAGAATTATTCAAAGATTCTGCTTAGTTGGATCTCCATGGGGCTAATGCATGACATCTTACTACGTACAGTAGATCTGTCCTTATTCTTAAAAGTTGTGATCAACATAATGGGATTGGTTTCACCAAAAAAGAAAAACATAATGGAATTGGCAAATGATTTATAAGTTATGTGGTGGGTGCTGTTAAATTGTTAAATCATTGGATCTGTATCTGACCTTCATCCTTTCCCATCTCTGTTTACATAAGTGCGTCTCAGATGCCCCCTATCCAACTGTTGAGAGCTTGATGGCACCTATTAAGGAATGCTTGCACTCAAACAGAGTGATTACGAACTTGACAAACCTCCCCTTTCTTTTACACGTGGGTGTGCCTTAAATTTTTACCTTTTGTTTTCACATTTTAAAAGCCCATGGGTAAGTATCTTCCTATAATATTTTTTTTCACAAATGGGGAGGGATGGTTCATGGAGTTCCTAGCCCTACCCATTTATAGTGCCTACCATATTTCATTGTATATCAGAATTTGTTTAGTTAGTTATTGGTTTATTTTTTCTTTAACTATATTGATGTGATGGATGCAATTTTAGTGTCTTCCAATTTTCACTATTTGACTTAAATTTAAAATCTTCTCAAGTCTAACTATTGTTGGGTTTTATTTGGTTTTTGTATATGGTTACCTCGTTTTGGCTTTCTTTTCTTCATCATTACATTGCAAATATTCACTTTGTCTCCCTTCTTGTCACTTTGCACTCTTTTCTTTCCTCTTCCTTGTGATTTTATTTATCAAAAGGTCGACAATCTATATGGAGCCCTAACAGAAGACTGGATGCTGAAAACATCTTGACGTCTCTTCTGATGTTAGTAACTGAAATATCAAAAAAATTTTAAAAAATGGGGCCTAAAAAAATTCATCTTATCCTTGGCATTAAAAGGTCACCTCATATGCTGGCACTGCATGATTTTGATTTAAAATGACTTGAAAAGAGAACAGAAAAACAAAGGAGAATGAGAAGCAAATTGAAGATAATCTTTATGGTCTTTTTAAAACCCTCCGAGGAATCTTTGGACATCCCTTTAATGGAAAAAAACAATGATCACCATCTGGTTAACTTCTTGCAGAAATTTTTTTTTTGAAACAGAAGTGGTCCATACGGTAAACTGCCCAAGTCACTATATTATCACAGGACCATTCATTTTTTTTTTTGGTGGGTGGATTTCATTAGCCTGCATCCTGTCAGGCCATTTGGATGATTATATTTTTATTGGAAAAAACAAAACCTGTATATTTGGTTGGTCTGCTGTATATTATCATAGTAAAATCGACCACCATAAGGCTGACTTATGCCACTACTATCATAAAATGTCAACTAAAAACTGTCTAATTTTCTCGTGTTGCAGATATTGGCAGGAAATGCAAGGAAGGTAAGTGCTGTCCGATTTGAACGAGTAAACCAGGATGATACAACATCAGAGACCAAAGAAGTAACTCGCTTGGTACCTAGAATCATGAAAAGGAAACGGAAGGGTGACGAAGACTCGAATAAGGGTGAGTGCCTTGAGATTCCATTCCAGGAGAGACAAGAGGATGGTCTCTGTGTTGATGTAATTGCTGAACATGAAGATGATTATGATTACGAGTATGATAATAGAAATAAACAGTAGTTAATACTCCCTGAGCCTCCCTTTCATACAGCAGCAAGAGTAGGTAAAGAGAAAACAAAAAGGAGAAAATAATAAGGGAAACTAGCATGTAAGTTTTGGTTACAGATGAAGAGAAGTATCAACATCGGTATCATCAAAATTATTCAATTTGTGCATATTGGCTTTATCTCTGGCCAAAAAGTTCATGAGCGGGGGGGCCTCAACAGCTTGAACATTGGCATGGTTGACCTGTGAATTGGCTCGGTTGGATAAGGAACCTTGGTGAGGTTGCCCAGGGGGAAGTATCAATTCAGGATGGAAGAATAGCCTGGATGTCTCGAGATGCATGGTTGGAGTAATTCGTTCAGACTCAACTAACCATCCCAAGAGCTCTTTCTCTTCTCTCATCGCCCTCATCCTCTGCAACTGCCTGAACCTCTCTTGCAGGAGAGCAATGGAGGAACTGGTAGCAATAGTATCGTTCTGCCTACCCATTGGTGGGACTAACTCTTGTTGTGGTTGATAGTGGTGGGATTGATTTTTATAGAGACTTGAAAGGCTGTTTGCGTATATATATAGGAGAGTGATATTGTCTTGTAGCTCTAACATATGCATTTTTAACACACTAATGGATTCTGGGCGATTAAAAAAAAAAGAAAAAAGAGTAGAATCGGCAGCTGAGCTGCAAAGTCCAAGGAAGTAAGGTTGTATGGCTAATCTAAGGAGCGTTGTTTGTTGGATGCGAGGAGTGGGGCCAGCACTCTCTAAGGAAGAAAAGGTTGAGAGAAAAAATCCAAAAGGAAGGTGGAGTTTAGCATATGGAATGATGTCTATGGAGAATAAGGTTTAGGCTTCCTTTGTCGGCTTGTCTTCAAGAGCCTTTGCCTGTGTAGATGTTGCTTTTCTTTTCTTAATCTTTTTTAGTGGAACTATTCTTTTCATAACTTCTCCCTCTCTTGTTCATTTGTGGGAATAGAAGTGCAGAGAAGAGAATCCAGACAAGACGAGAATTAAGGAGGGAATAATTTTTGGGGTTGATGATGTTTTATTTGAATTCATATGGATTAGAGGGAAAGTAAACCCACCAAGGAGGCCCACTTGTCTCTCTCACTGGAAGGAAAGGAGGGAGAAAACCCACTAAAGAGAGAGAGAGCTTTGGGTAGGAAAAGAGACCTACCCAAAGCTTGAAAGGGGCTCTCACTTCCCAACGCTCTCTGTTTTGTCTTTAAGTTATTGGAAGGTAACGGCATGGAGCGTAGAAAGCTATAGATGCTAGAGCCTGTTGTTGTCAATGGCGGTGCTTCTTTCTGTAACTCAACATTCACTCTATTATTTGTTCTCGTTCATTATAAGCTGTAGATATGTTGCTATGAATAGGTTAGGGCGTGCCCTTAATGGGGTACCTCGAAAAGTATATAGGTTCCGTTTGATAGGCACAGCTAGATTGCTAGAATGGATATATCTGTATGCACTATTTCATAATTTGTCACGCTCCCATTGAGCAGGTCCCACCTCAAGTATAGGCCTGAGTGAATTCTGAACGCTGGATCAATGGCTGAAATTTAAACTTTCTATGCTATGTTTTGTATGATTTTTTGGAATAGGTTCTAGGTCTTGAATGTGCATTCTAGAATCAATGATACGATCTTCAAGAGAATTCGTCTCTATAAATCGACTTATAAGGTGAAGGAACCCAAGACCATATCAGTTCTCACTAAATTCTTTTGTAATTGATGTGGGATGATCACCCCCATATGACTGATATGGGATCGTAATAGAAAATTTGAGTCATTCATTGTGTGGGCATTTGACAAAAATGATCTTGCCAGATGGTTTTTTAAAATTTTCAGGACAAATGGAAAGAGAATGATTGATGCACAACAGTCCCCTCCCCTTTTAAAAATAAAAATAAATAAACACCTTCCATTTTACGTTGCACCATTTCTTCCTCTTCTTCTTCTTCTGGATGGATTATGAATCGTTTGAGGTTTCAACTTCTAACTCCACATTTTTACTGATACCATGGTCTTTTCTTGCATCGATAGACTCCCCTTTTTGCTGGTGTAACATTGTAGACGCACCAAATTTAACATCTCTGCTGATAAGAAACCTAAGTGACTTTGGATCGATGCATCACAACCTGTATCGTTTCACACCTGATGCATAGCCTAGGATTATGGACCGCCATGTTTAACTTGACTCCACACTGCTTATCGAAGACACAATGCTCACAAAAGTCTAGCTTTCTGATATTCTGACCGCACAACAAACCTAGTTTGCTTAGAATTGCCATGCCCCATTCATTCATTCATACGCCCAACCTGCATATGCCATAGCTGAGTGGTATCACTTTCTGAGTTTCTTAACTTAGAAACAGAAGCAGCATCTGATGCAGTGTTACCTTAAAAGTAATAGAGGTTGTTAGTTAGTTGTCCCTTTATCACAAGAGCACCCTTGTAGACTTTGAAAACTCCACCTACAGATGAATATTTGTAGCTTCTAGAGTTGAGAGTTCCCAAAGATACAAGGTTCTTCAATTATGGAGCATGTCGCTCAGCTGTCAAAGTCCTCACAACGCTATCATGCAATTTGATTTGAATTGTTTTTATACGTATAATTTTGTAGGCCATATCATTTCCTATTAAGACAGTGCCACCATCAGTTGATTGCTAGATGGTAAACCAATATTTCTTGGGACATATGTGAAAGAAATAAGCCAAATCAAGAATCCATTCATTTTTCGTGCTGTCAGTGGCCATGGAGAAGACATTTTCTGCATTATCAGAATTATCCTCCACGACAGCTGATTCAACACTAGTAGAGGTTGTCAATGAGCTTTTGCACTCTCCCCAAATCGCCTTTTGAATGAAGGAGATAGGAGTCCAGTAACTGCCTTTATCCAATAGATGGAAGAGTGTATTTTGTTGGAGTTTGTCCTGTTGGTTCAGAGCTCTCTGGAGGATCTTGATTCATGGAATATTATTAATAAAAATAACTAAGAAATAAATAAATAAAAAAAATTATTGGAATAATTTGGATTGGAATTGTCCTGAAGATAGTATCTGGCCGGACCCTGCACAGATATGATTCTTTACCTTTGTTGTCTCCTTTAACTTTTCTCCTTGGATAGTCTTTTCTAAAGTGTCCTTTCTTGTGACAGGGGTAACACTTAATTTTTTTAAACTTGGATTTTAGGCGACCTCTGCTTCTTGATCCTCTTGCTTTGTCTCTAATTCTACAATTAGACGCTCTATTTGATTTTCTACTTCATTTTTAGATACTTTCTTTCTCAACTCTTAAGAGTTCAAGAAGGTTTTAACGTCTTCCATAGAAATAGTATCTTTTCCATGGAGTAGAGTATCCACAAAATGCTCGTGTTTGGGAGGCAAAGAGAACACAACACAATCAAGGTTTGATCCTCATCACTAATTTTAATAATAACATTTTTTAAGTCCATAATAATTTTATTAAATTCATCATAATGCTCATTTATTGGTGTACCTTTTCTCATCCGCATGATGTATAATCATTGCTTCAGGTATAACCAGTTCGTGAAGGATTTGCGTAGGTATAAATTCTCCAATTTCTTTCATAAATCGAAAGTTGTCTCTTAGTTTGTAATTTATTGCAACACCTCATTTATTAGACTCAACTGTATAGCATTGTGAGCCGTTGCCAAGAAGTTTTCCTTTTATGCTTTTGACAGACTTTCAGGTAATTTTTCTTCACCCTATAAAGCTTGTTACAACCCTTGCATAACAAACAAAGCTTTCATTTTGATACGCCATAGGCTGAAGTTGTTTCTCCCATCAAATCTCTCTACCTCCTACTTAGCACCTGATATGTATGTAGCCATCGTGATAAGACATCGACAACTAGTTGGCTCTGATACCAGTTTGTAGTAAATAACAATTGAAAATAATGAAAAATTGCCTACTAAGTGCAGGTCTTAATGACACGAGCAAATGATGCAGATACAAATACACAAGAGATAAGAGGATTTATGTGGTTCAACTTTTAGTCTACGTCCACGGATGAAGACAGCGAGATAATTTCACTACCAAGCAAATAGAGAATACAAGATCACTCATTCACACTAACCCAAAGCCTAGATGCATCTAGTTTACTCTTTCTATTTCTCTAGTGAAAATGTTGTTAGAGCTCTCCATGTACTCTATACACCGTTCTTGAATTATCAATATGGTTCAATTCCTTACCCTATTTATAGGTGTGGAGGTGAAGCTTTACAACGCGTTCCTACCTTTCGAATTCTCCATCCTATATTCACCTAACGTGGATTCTCCTTTTATTCTTTGGGGTGCACGGTCCAAGACCTTTGAGGCTTTATTTCTCTTGTAGAATTGAGGGAGCATGACTTTTGTCTTCTTCTCATTAAATGATATGGAGACATTTTTGTCTCCTCCTCCTTAATGGATGAAGACCTTGTCTTGATTCACCTGTTAAAGTCCATGTGAGAACCGACTCACATACTCATTTTTTGACTCTTATGTGTGGCTTCGCCATTCAAGTCATCCATTTTAACAGTGGGCTGCATAAGATTTTAGAACTAAAACTGAATTAATAGTTATTCCTTCAGTTCACAAGTTGTTGAAAATTTACTTTGTGAAAATTTCCTATGTAAAAACTTAAGCAATACTCTTATTAAGAGGAGACACTGGTTACATATACAAATTGGTAGTGGAGGTATCAGTCTCTTTTCAAGGGGACATCTTGAAATACATTTCACATACTTGCCATATATTAGAAGCAAGATGTTATCATTGGTGCATATTGTTTGTAAATAGTGAGCCTACTTCATTTTAAAGACTTTTCATTAGATTATATGATGTATAAGGAAAAAGTTGTTATACGACACCTTATATTTATATGTTCTCTCACATAATTTCTTCTCTCTCATCATTAATGTTGTGGACTCCTTCTGCATACACTTCAACACCCGAAAGTAACACTTTTCCTTATAGTAAATATGGTGCCAATATAATAAGGCAATGTGTAAGTCGCTCTCCCATTGTTTAATTGTAAACTTATATATGTAAGTAGCGATTAGGTGGGGTTAACATACATATTAGATAAAGATGCTAGGAGGTAAAACATTACTAAAAATTGTATGATTGACTGTTCTTCCTTGTCGTTTATTTTTGCTTTACATTGTTCAATAAGATACAACTTCATATCACAACATACAGTAATTCCCAAAAAGAAAAATAATAAATAAAATCAAGACTTTAGTGTAAAAAAATAAAAATAAAATAAAAACGTAAATTATTCATTCCATTAATGTTGAAATAAATAATGCAACAAAAACAGTTTCTTCAAACTTAAAAAAATTGGATGCAGCTATAAATGATTAAAATTGATAAGAAATTATGTCTTTTTTATTTTATTTTTTTGGTGCATTATTTATTTATTTTTCATTCTTCATATGGAAAAAGAATTGCTATGACGCTAGTGTGTAGATTCCTGTACATATCTTCTTAATCTCACATGTGGACCCCCTACTCTCTCTTCATTAAAACACACCCTTGCTAAACGATTTGATTTTCTACTTTTTTTTTTTTGGGGGGAAAGGGAGCTTATATAATAATATTATTATTACTTAGGGGGAAATAGGGGGAAGGTAACAACCATGAGGCTCGAACATGAAACCTCCGGGTGAGCATGGACATGAAGCGCACCATAACTCACCAACTGCGCTAGGCAACTGTTGTTTTGATTTCCTACTTTCTCATTAGTGAGAACTATGTAAGATTTCCTTTTCTAGTGGGCTACCATAGTCCTTGATTTAATTTTATAAATCAAATCAATGAAATGTTGATTGTTGATGAGGTAAGTCAATTAAGTTCAATAGTGGAAAGTGATCACATATTGGGATATCAAATTTTATTTGACATACCTTAATTGGTATGAATGTTTGTACATGTGTGGACCTGATTCTATTATACTTTAATGGAAAATGAGATTTTTGTTTTCTTGCAGGATTGGTCTCTACCCTCACTCTATTTACTGTCAGCATTGACCCATTAGATGTATAACCATGGAATCAAAACTCGATCGAAACCTATCAAAACCGTCGAGCCAACTCGGTTTCGACAGGTTCCGAGATGAGTTGGACCTAAACTTTAAAAAATTCTTTAATTCGGCTGGTTTCTACGGTTTCGTACTGGTTTCGACCGAAACCATATAGTTTTGGTCGAAATCAGTGCGAAATCGTCGAAACCAAGGCTGTCATTTACTTTTTCAATGGTTTTTGAAGACAGAGCATGATAATAGTACACAGAGTCATAGACTACTTTTGCAGATCATGTATTTTCTTCTTTTTTGCTTTCAAACCAATTATTGTAGTCTATCACATGCAATCTCTTGAAGATGAGTCATAAGCTTAATCTCCCTGTCCATCCGAGCCATCTCTTGCTTCCTCCATGCTTCTTCTCTAGCAATCTTCTCTTCTTCTCTCTTGGATGGATATATCTAGCTTATCTGAAACTATGGAAGCCATGAGCTTGGGGGAGACTAGAGGATCTGGGTATTGGCGTGCGCCATCCTTCATAGCAGAAACCCCTAGTCCAGCACAATATCATGGTAGTGGCTTCGAGAGCGTCGGATCGGCATCACATGGTGGGTATGGACCGTATGGGGGTGGATATGCTGGTGGACCATCCTTTGAGAGCACTGCTATATATGGATATGGGGATAGGTCAGGTGCTGGGTCATCTCTTGTCTACAGTATATTCAGATATCCATTCGAGCCATCTGTATCGGCTCCACCTTCTTACACTCTCGGTGAACCCTTCTCTAGATTAGGATATCTTGGACAAGTTGATGATGGGGCTTATCATTAGGTAGTAATGGACTATCAAACCAATTGGTCCCATAATATGCCATGGGATATGTATGTTGTGCATTCGGAGGAGCGGCTTCGCAATCTTCAGTGGTACGCTGCTCGTGGATTAGACCCACCAAGAAACTCCGCATGGAATTAAAGAGGGGCATTTTAACATTTTATTTGGATTCAATGTATTATTCAGGTTCAAGTACTTTATAATTATGTGAACTAATTATAAATTTATAATACCATTGTAGTGTCTGTATCGTATCAGCGCATACGTTAGTAAACTTGAGTCAATAACCATAAGTACTATTTTCAGTGATTTTTTTGTCAATGTAATTCATGGATTATGTTTAAAATATGAAAAATAGACAACCTGCAAAAAATCAGGCCTAAAAAACCTTGTTTTAGGGTCGAAACCTTAGTTTCCCCATCAACGGAAAAAAATCCTAGATTTCGACCGAGACGAACTCAATTTCTGGATGGTCGAAACCTTGTCGAAACCCGAGTTTTAGAACCTTGTGTATAACAAAGAAACCCTAAAACCTTGAAAATGAGAAGAAGGTAGATCAAACCAACAACCATCACAAATATGAGAGCATTTAGATAGACAATCTTCTCTTACTATTCAGATATGCCTAAACACAAATCTCTGTACAGTTTGCATGCTCACATGATTCTCTATGTTTGTAGTAAATGTAATTTTCTATCAATGGTATCAGAGCCTATCATAGAGGGTCAACGTGCTGAAAAAAATAATTTTATTGTATGTTGTGTATACATGTCATTAATAAAAAATGTTGTCATGGTCATTGGTTGATGCTGGCCATTGCAGGCCTGTCTATGAGTGTATGTTGTGCGAGCCGGTCCACTATGACCGCATGATGATCCTTTGATCTTACAGCACTCACGTGCACAACAATCATTTTGTTTTTGGTCAACCTCGCAAGTCATCTCACGACAAACTAAAAGAAAAAAAAACTGGTAAACAAAAATTTTCCATTCCATCAATGTTGAGATAAAGAATGCAACAAAAGTAGTTTCATCAAACTAAAATAAAAAATTTGACTGTAGCTATAAATGACTTAAGTGATAAGAAATTTATCTTTTTATTTTGGATTTTTGACAAATGCCCCCTGAAAATACCCATTTGTCCAAATGCCTCCCTACAACTTTTCTAATTGTAAACTCCCCCTACTTTCAAAACTTTGCAGCACTTTGGTCCCTGTCATTAATTTGGCACGTTAGATGTTAGTTTTAGGGTATCTAATGACCAAAATGCCCTTCTGATAAAAACCCACCAAAATTTAAAAATAAAATGACCAAAATACCCTCATCTTCTCTAAATGGCTTAAGGTTTGAAACTGAAAATCAAACCCTAAACCATTTAGGGAAGATGAACCCTAAAATCAAACCTCCAAAATTGAAGTTGCAGTGAAGAAATTTGTGGATTAGGGCGTATTGATCGACATGGTCCTTTCAGACTTCCACTCTTCTCTGTTCCTTCAGGGGCTTCTTTGGTTCAGTATTGATACAAAGTGTACTTGTAGACTGAAACATCATTTATTGTAAGCTTCTACTTAGAGCAACTCTAACATAAGCGGAAGGCTCATGGCTTTGTAGTCTTCAACGTTTAAAAACAGTACCGAAGGGTCATGCTAATGGCCAATTAAGGTTCTTGAAATTCATCTTCTGTCTCCGGTAGAAAGGATTTAAGGGGAATTTCAATTTCAGCATTACCTTCCAACATTTGGATAACTCTATCCATGCATGGCCTATTGGAGAGGGTGTGTTGAATGCACCATAGACCCACCAAACAAATCCTCTCCACAAGTACCTCATCAGCATCATCATGTGCTCCTGATCCTTTTTGGTTTCTTTCTTTTACCTCCTCATTAATAATCACAACCGAAGTAGCAACATTAATCTCCGTGTTTCTAATCATGAGTAAAGAAGGTAATTCACCAATCTTGACCTTGTTAAATGCCCATAGAGGAAAATAAGCTGAAAGGAGCATGTTGATCAATACGTCCTAATCCACAAATTTCTTCACTGCAATTGCAATTTTGGATGTTTGATTTTTAGTTTTGGAGGTTTGATTTTAGAGTTCATCTTCCCCAAATGGTTTAGGGTTTGATTTTCAGTTTCAAACCCTAAACCATTTGGAGAAGATGAGGGCATTTTGATTATTAGATATCCTGAAACAAACATTTAACGTTCCAAATTAACGACAGGGACCAAAGCGTTACAAAGTTTTCAAAGTAAGGGGGAGTTTGCAATTAGAAAAATTGTAGGGAGGCATTTGGACAAATGGGCATTTTCAGGGGGCATTTGGCAAATGCCCTTTTATTTTTATTTCTTGGTGCATTGTTTGTTTATTTTTCATTTTTCTTATGAGAAATGAATTGTCACGACGTCAATGTGCAAATTCCTTCACACATCATATCGATATAACTCTGGACACCACACTCTCTCTCCTCATTAAAATCCATCAATTACTAGACTATTCGATTTCCTATTTTCTCATTAGTGGGAAAACACACTCTTGACTTTGTAGCGATCTCTCTCTCTTTTCTTATTAAGCGTTTATATGGTTAGGAAAAACAGTTTCATTTTTCCCACTCCTTTTTTGTTGAAATGTTGTAGGAAACAAAAACGACAACTAGGAAAATATTCAAAACAAAGAAAGGTGTCAATCCAGAGAGGCCCAAGAAAAATGAAGGCTTAATTTCTACATAGAACTAATTAGAATTTTATTTTAAAATATCCTCTAAGAAAAAAAAATTAAAAGACCACATTGTAAAAGCTAATCCATCAATCCAAGCTTCTATCCATGGTTATTGTCAGCTAACATTTAAAAAAATAAAAAAATAAATGAACAACTAACAATAGATAATCTTTTAAATCTAGAAATGGAATCCATGGATCTAATCAAATATCTATGTCGTATCTGTTTCCCACCCACTTATACACCATTTTTGGCAAGATAGGTAAGATTCTTTCTTATGCTTTTTGGATAAGTATTTGGCTTTGAGGACTTTAGCCCACAATTGGGCCAGGGTAGTAAGCAGCTACCACCCAATTTGAGTAAAAGAACCTTATAGTGAATTGAACTTTTTTTGATGAAATATTGAGAATTGAACTTGTTATAAGACCTAAACCACCTAAGAATTTGTGTGTGCATAATTATTGGCAAGAAATTTTTTTCTCTAATACTTTCTTCACCAACCCGAAATTGGATTGGATAGTGTCTAGACTTGTGATGACATCCTCTTTTCTATTTTAATTGTCTCCCTATGGCTATTCACCATTTCATAATTCTTGATTTTTATGCTTTATTGCCACTTTGTCAATTGAGTTTAGCTTAAACTTGACATGATTGACCAGTTAGTGGCAGAAATTTGCATGGTGCAACGATACCCTTTGGATTGTGCAAATCGGAAAAAAACATTGACAATTCTTATTTAAAAAAAAAAAAACCCTAAAAATTCACATCTTTATGTGGCACTTTCAACAAACTAGTGTCTATAGAACTTTTTCTATTTGGGTAAGGTGGGGTGTAAAGCAGAAAGTTTTCCTTCCCCACAAATGGTTCACCTATAATTCTACTATCATCATTATCCTTACTAGAGGAGATTGAAAGTTGACACTTGAAACTATTTCTCCATCTATAAGGAAAAATTTTATCGTATGTGGTGTCTGACCGGTGTGGTTCTCTAGTGCCTCTCACAAGAGGAGAGTGGATCCCACTTGGGCAGAGTATTCGGTCAGGTGCCCTGGGTGGGTCTCACCCCCCCTCTTGTGATAGGCACTAGGGAACTGCACCGGTCAGGGAACCGTAGACGATAATGATTCCTACAACAATGCGTATCCCACTACCGTAACGATCGTTAAAAAATTCTCCTTTACTATGGGTTGACGAAAACTCAGTCCTTATGTAATTGTCTTTGTAAAATTCAGAGGTTAGGAAGCAAGGTCTTGTGATCAAACCTTCGCCGCTGCATAATTTTTTGGGGCCACCCACCTGAGGCTCACTAGGGTCCAGAAGCTCTCGGTTCGTGTGTGGCGCGGGGGTCATGTATAAACCCAGGGGGGATTTAGTCGGCCTAAAGTCGGATACCCCTCCTGTCACCCAAAAAAAAAAAAACAAAAACCAAAAAAACCAAAAAAAAAAAAAAAAATTTAGAAGTGTTCACCCCGTCCCTAATGGAGTTGGGTATATTATGGCCGATTTTTGTTTAGGGTTGGTATGGTAAGTATTTGAAAACCCTAGGGTCAGATCTTCTCCAGCACACGAGTGCATCCAACGTGCATCGGACGGCTGGGCAGGCGGTACACACCCAAGGACAGCATCTTAGGCGTTTTTCACATGCACGCTGGATGTGCTGGAGAGGATCCGCTTCCTACTTTCCTTGCCCTACCTTGCCTCATCCCATATGTGTACTTGAGTTGCCGCTTGGAAAATTAGAGAGCCCCAAACATGTTCTGTGGCAATTGTTGGTTTTTATTTTTATTTTTTACAAGAAAAAGAGCACCAGAGGAAAGAAAATGAGCTTCCCTATTTAAAGGCCTATGGATAAAACAGAACAAAATATTAGGAAAACTTGCAGTAACAAGAAAAATGTCTCTAGCATGCTAAAATGGAAAAAAAAAAAAAAAAAAAAAATTCCTTTCAAGTCAGCTATTTATTCCGCTTGTCCGATACTATCGTGCGTCCTACACACAGCAAGACAGAAAATACCGTCTTACCCCCGCCCTACACACAGCAAGATTAAAAAGAAGAAGATTAACTCTCCAATCAGATAGGTCATTCTTCTCCTTGAAATTTCTCCATCATGGCCATGAAGCAAATTTAGAACAAAATAAAGATGGCAAAAGAGAAAGGCTGCTTTCATAAATCCTATTTTCTAGAATGATTCTTCTTGAAAATACTTCTTTAATGCGAACAGTGGACGAATTATGATCACAAGTACCCCGGAAAAGTGAAGAAGCATTCCTGGATCATAAAGGAAAAAAGATTCAAAAAAATGAAAGCTTCAAAATCACTTTAGAGAAGTAATTTTGTGGCTAACATGATTCTTAATTATTAGAATTGCTCCAGAGAACCAAAACCCCCCAAAACAAAAAAGGTGGTAAGTACGAAGGACGATTGCAATGCTCCCTAACAGTTTCTCTGTGTTTGAAATTGAAATACCAATCTCAAAAGAGAAAAAGCTTCATTAGAGAACCATTTGAACAGTGCCCAACAATTTTTTTGTCCCTTTTCAAGTTCTTAAAGAAAGAATGCAACATTCTATAGGTATCCAGTATTTGGCTCTTCAGAAGCAATGTCTTTCATTTTAAATCACTGAAAATAGATACAAGTCAAAGCATTCATCTCCCATAAAATTACATATTCATGATTGAACAAACCCTAGAAGACTACATAATATAATAGTACTAGCTACATACAAATTAAGGGAGAGGGATAAGGGAGCTTGAGTTTCAGTCAAATTCACTTTCCGGGAACGAAGTTAGTCGCGTAAGCCCATGCATTGTTGGACGCCGGATCTGCGAGGTGGTCGAAAAGGTTCTCAATTGGGCCTTTCCCTGTCACAATTGCCTGAACAAAGAAGCCAAACATGGAGAACATGGCCAGCCTTCCATTCTTAATCTCCTTCACCTTCAACTCTGCAAAAGCATCTGGATCATCAGCCAAGCCCAATGGGTCAAATGCCCCACCTGGGTAGAGCGAGTCCAATCCTTCTCCTAGTGGGCCTCCACCAACTCGGTACCCCTCAACAAAGCCCATGAGAACAACCTGGGTGGCCCATATTGCAAGGATGCTCTGGGCATGGATCAGGTTCGGGTTGCCTAGGTAGTCAAGTCCACCTTCGGAGAAGATCTGAGCCCCGGCTTTGAACCATACTGCCTCGCCAAATTTGACGCCATTCTTTGCGAGGATCTCAGGGAAGACACAACCGAGTGCACCGAGCATCGCCCATCGGCAATGGATAACCTCTAGCTCACGGTTCTTGGCAAAGGTCTCCGGGTCAGCTGACAGCCCGGCAGTGTCCCACCCGTAATCTCCAGGGAATTCACCAGTCAGGTATGATGGAGTCTGCTCAGAAAATGGGCCCAAGTATTTGGGCCTGTCTGGGCCGTACCTGATTTATTTTCCGGAGTCAGATCAATAACATTTTCAATGAATTTTGTGGGATTTAAATCCTTTCCAATTCCCCAATGATGCAACGTGCAGCAGTTCAGGGTGGAGAGATCGACACTTGACAGCTTGGACATCCAACGGTTTGAGCTCTCTGAGCTCATAAATTTCGTTTTTTTTATTGGATGTCCGACCTGGCAGGTGCTGACATCTCCACCCGGAACTGCACCACACTACACATTTAGGGAATTGGAGAGGACTTTTTTTTTCTTCCAATTTTGTGACGGTAATGACAGAACAGTGTCCTAAATTTCGGTATCATGCCCTAGGCTTTAGGTATCGTTGTACGATTGGCCGTATTGGTATCACCCATGACCGATACCTAACTGATACATGTCGATGATATCAGTCAAAAGATAGTTTGTTTTGCATTTTTGGCCAAATTGAACCGGATACATATCGGTTTCGGTGAACTAAAACCCTGTTTCTACTAGGCTCCCGCCACGGCACTGATATGGATCGGCCAATACTATCAAAAAGTAAAATTTCGACCAAAAAGAAATTTTTTTAATCTTGAATCGGATGATCGATACAGTACCGATACTGTGTTTTATAAGCTTGAACAGAGTTGACCCAGGTTCTACAGCAGCCAAGGCTGTGGAGTCCTTACTAGAGACCACTAATTTGGAATCACTATAGAAGTGGCATGGCACTGTACATGAATGAATACTGTTCCATGTAAAGGATATGAAGTCTTATTTCTTAGGCTGTGTTCTTCTTGAATGGTTATTCGGAAAGCATTTCTTTAATTCTTATTAGAAACAAATATAACTACGTATAAATGATTCTTACGAAAAAAAAAGGAAGTATTCTTATGATGAGAAACGATTTACAGTTTCTTGAATTAAAATGAGATAAATTCATGAAAAAAGATGGAAACTTCTGTAATTAAACTTCTCAAACAGATTCTTAGAACAGAGTTCTGTTCAAATCCAATCTAAATTTAATAAAATTTTTGAATCAATTAAGCGATCCTTGTTTCAAATACTTCCGATCTAACCTGCGCCATGGTTGATCACCAAACCAGTGTCCTCACCAGAAACAAATTCAAAATCATCACCACCACTCAAGAGTAAAAAATGTCGGAAACACTCCATAGAATGAAATTTCTGTCATTGAATGATCAGAACAATTCCTGAACGTAGGGTTCTACTTACCAGATGCTCTGTGGGGTACTTTTAACTGTGCGGCGCATGGAGATGCGGCCACCGGAGTTTCCGACCTTCCGAACCAACTCATTCTGTTGCTTCAAAGCCGTCTGCCCTGCGAAAGCTGAGCGTTGGATTGCAGAAGTTGCCATTACTCCTTTCTGCTAGGGTTTCTGTTTTTCCCTAATTCCTACTACGAATTGCACCTCTCTCTCTCTCTCTCTGAACTGAAACTAAGCTTTGCTTATGTTTGTGAATGGTGACTTGTGAGGGAACCTCTAAAATAGGAGAGATAGGAATGTTGTGGATGAGGATAATCTGCCACGTCAGCACCACCCCATTGGTCCTCAAACCTCTCGAATCAGGATTCGAAGGATATCAATACTGTTGCGGTGAGATCAACAAGACTACAGGCCACCGTT
Source organism: Telopea speciosissima (assembly GCF_018873765.1). Taxonomy (NCBI): domain Eukaryota; kingdom Viridiplantae; phylum Streptophyta; class Magnoliopsida; order Proteales; family Proteaceae; genus Telopea; species Telopea speciosissima. Next base: position 47,954,266 of record NC_057925.1, on the reverse strand, counting down.
CTGCCACGTTGCACCGGAAGATCTCGTATTGGGACCCACACTTACTTATAATCTCATCCTTACCCGTCTTACTGCCACTTCGGACATTAATTGGTTCGGACCTGATCCTGTCACTCTGGAATGTGAAACCGAATCCAGAATGAGTTGATTTCCGGCGGTTCTGATCCTAATTTGACACTTTTTTTTACCTGTTTTAAGTATTTAATTCTTGATGTGAAATTTTAATGATAAATAAAGGACATCAAACCCTTTGTCGGCTCAAATCAAACGAGCCACACCTGAACTTCTAGCCAATCCGATCTGGTCCTAACTCTTAATAATTAGGCATCCATGGCTGAATGGTTAAAGCGTTCAACTCATAAGTGGTAAATTCGTAGATTCAATTCCTGCTAGATGCACGTCAATGGGAATGTTCAATAAGTCTATTGGAATTGGCTCTGTATCAATGAAATTTCATCATCCATACATAATAAATTTGTATGGTATACTCTTTGAGTAAATGGACGTAGAATGTAGCAATCTTAATTTGAAATTGTTCCATTTTTAATGCCATTATTATCTGATTAAAATTGTAATGTACTCTCTTTGTCCCACAAAGATAGTCTTGTTTGATGTTATTTTCAACTGTTGTTGCACTTGTTTTTAATTGGTTTTATTTATTGAGTAAATGATACTAGCTACTATAAATGAGTTAGGCTCGCTTTGTACAACTACAACCTTAATAGGAACACCCTATTGGGATATACTAGTTGGTTGACGAATTCAACATGGGAGACTACGAGGTGGTATTTTATATGGGAGAAAGAATGCTACCTGGGCACGTGCAATGTGCTGTCCCTATGCCTAGACATAGGGGCAGGAGAAATGACCATTGAGCCCCATGGAAAGGTGAAATTTCTTGGGGGTGCAGTGGTCATTCCGCCCACCCCTGTGTCTGGGCACAGGGACAACGTACCACACGCGCCTAGGTAACATTCTCTTTCCCATTTTATATTGTATGTAGCTAGGGAGGAGAGAGACACACTCAACTAATAGCCAACGATTTTAGATTTTGAGAATCCTCGAAAGTTATGGTGCACTCTCCTCTCTCTTTAGTTTTTGAGAGCTAGGGTTTATGAAACCTTAATTTGGGAAGAACATCTCCACTGTGTTGATCTCTGTTGCCCATGCAGAGTAACCAATTCAAGTGTTACAATCTTTTGGAGAACCTGCACATAATTTTGAACTAACCCTTAACACCTAATGTGTGTAATTGATCAAACCTGTATTACATGTTCTACGGTGCGGAGATGCAAAATTTTTATCATCCCAATGCCAATAAGGACAACTTGCTTAAAATGTAATTGGGTTCTTGGACTACATTTTCTGATGTAGATAATAATATGGTAGGAAGGCAAAGTTTGGTTAGCATCCATGTCCCTCTTTTTCTTAAAAATAATAATCTACTCGAATCTTTGTAAAATCTGCTTTACAAATTTTTTGGTTCTACCTAATTCTTTTTAAGTTCCATGTTGTGATTTGTCACATGGCGGTGTATTTGTATTTGGCAGAGTAGGCAACTGTACTCGTGAAGGAAATGATCTTTACTTGAAAATAAAAGAATCAGGAATGGTTAATGAACAAAATATTGGAGAATCCGAAGTAACTTTAGCCTATGGTTAGATGAATGAACCACTTGGAGCTTGTATGAGTTGGTTTGACTGCCTTAACTATGACAGTATTTCAAGGATGTTACTTAACAAGACATACTTCTATGGGAAAAAGAATGCTACCAGGTCGCGTGGCCACTATGGCTCCTGCATTTAGACACAGTACCACTCTGCCCCATGGAAAATACCACCCTACCCCCATAGAAATGCAAAAATCCTGCTCCGATCAATGTTTTTGCACGTGCTCCCATTGGCTAGCATGTGTGTTCAGGCTCTAGAGGCCCAAGCAGTGTTCTATCACCCTACTTTTATTTATTGACAATATCTTCCATTTTGTCCAAGCAACACCTGAAGTATCCGCTTTATTAGGCAGAATACCTTCTGCTGTTTACCCCATTAAATTGATTAACAGACAGAAGTTTGGGTATATGCCATGAACTGTAGTTGTATCATGTGAAATGATCAGATTTCCCCTCATTAAAAAAAAATTTGTATTACCCTAAAAAAAAGAGAAAGTGAGGTTGCAATTTCTCTCTTTTTCACCAACTTAGGATATAACAAGATTTTTTTTTTCATATTTAAAATTGCTGTTTGTTGGTGAAATAAGTCTTCCCGTGATTAATAAAAAGATGATCTCCATGTAAAATCTGAACGCTTTCAACCCATGCTGCCCACATCTTTTTAAGAGAACTGTTTCATGCACATTAAGGTAAAGAAAATGTAATTCACAAGACCCATTAATATTACAAGACCAAGAAAAATGGATGTACATCATCATCACTGCATAGGCGAATAATCTTCAACTTTGATATCGGCTCCCAACATTACTGCCGTTAGCATTAGCTTACCTGCCTCCGGGAAATCCTTGTGCTGCAATAAGATCCCTTCCACGGAACAGCCAACGTGCTTCACTGGAAACTCTGGCTCATTTTGTGTCGGTGGCAGGACCTCATCAAAGCTTCCTTCATAGGTTGCTGCTTCAGGTCCGTAACATCTATATGAAGCCTGGAAGAGGCATGTTCCTCTCAGGATGTGCAGGATCTCTTCTTCGCTCCAGCCTTCATCAATGGATGCTTGATAGATACTACCCCAATCATCCTGGTTGGCAGCACTCCTCCAGCATTCCTCAAGAAGGCTTCTGTTGGACTCTCTGAAAGAGGAATTGGTCCAGGCAAACACATCAAAAGCCAGCAAGGAAAGCATTGGGGATTGACCCTTCAAGCACAATTCAATCAGTTCTTCTGGAGGAAGAAGCTGTGATCCAATGACTTGCTTTTCAAAGTCATCAGGGAGAAATCGCCCAATTTCTTCCTGCAGCGAAAGAAAAAACAGATGCATTGAATTCAAGTTTGATAGCAGAGACCATCATCAAGTAATTTATCACCCACTCACACACACACACACACACACACACACCCACACATAAACAACCTACAGAGGTTTTTCAATGATTAGGAAGTATGGCAATTGGGCATGTTAAATGGAAAACCAGCCTCATCCTATTCGTCCCTAATGGGATAAGTATTGCTAAGGCCTAATTAGCTTTCAGGTTAGGATCAGGATTCATTTGGTGAACCTGTGGCAAGATCTGGATAGGTCTCTCAATGCCAAAAGTTTTTAGTCTGCACCTCTATCCCTCTTCTTTTCTTTTTTTCTCTTTTCTTCTAGGTTATTCTTTTCTAATTCAATTTCTTCACAATTCTCCAGGCATTGGCCGGACATGGTCTCCCTTGCCCCTCCACCCACCTGATTTGTCGGTTGGGAAGGGCTCATGTTAGGGTTTGAGTCGGTTCAGATGGGCTTCACGTGAGCCGATAAGACCCTCCTTCTCTAAATAGGAAGTCTACTAGGAAGAGAAAGATTCAGCTAAAGAGAAAGAAAGAATATGGGAACTGGAGCTATTCTCGAAATACAACACACCTGCAATTTCAGAATTGCTATCTCTGCATGAATGCACTTTGTCTTTTCCGCAAACTCAGCATCCCTTCCTGTTAAATATTGAGTATCTGTCAGTAGTGCATGTTGCAAAGAGTAAAAGGAATATTACTCTATGATCAAGATAAGTCAATGCCTACAACCATATACAATATTAGTAAAAACAGTAATTAAGTTTGAGAAATTTTGAGTTGAAACTGAGCAACAAAACCTTACCAACATTCCATGAGAACCAAGTCAACCAAATCACACTGAGCATCCAAGGTGAGAATATATATACACAATGTCTGAAGTATTGGTGTGATGGTGTCCATGGATATCAAGCAATCAATTTAAAGTTTTAACATAGACAAAGTGGATAACCAAGATGACTAAAGAAGAAAAATTAAGACAGGTAGTATTCTTACACAAACCATGACTAGAAATAAGGTATAATATCAAATAAATTTCAAGTATTAAGCAAAATTGCACTTGTCCATACATTTATGTACATGTTTGGGTAAGCTTCTTTTTGTGGTTTTGGGAAGGTAGGTTCCAGAAGCTGTGGCTTCTGAAAGGCAACAAAGGTGAGTGCAAGGAGAAGCTTTGTGATGCTGAACACATCCCTTGGAATAAGAGTGATGCAGTTAGGCATTTTTTAATTAGGGTTATTTTAACTATAACTTTATCTTGTTGCTGTTAGTTAATCATAGGAGCCGTAGATACAGTTCGAGTCATAGTTGTCACGGCGTCACGGTGATCCAAGTCGGTGGAGGGGTGTCACGTCGATATATCGACATGTCGCCCGCCATGGCTAGCATGTCGACTATGTTTTATTTTTTATTTTCTCTATTTTTAATGTCATTTAGTATGCTATAATATATATCCTATAACATAAAAAATCAACATGAAAGTGTACCACTAATATACTATGGTTTAATTCATGAAAGTGTAATATCCATTAGTGTATATGAAAGTATGAAAACATAGATTAGCCTATCAAATAATTGAAAGCAATATAGTCTTGCTGATAATAAAGTTGAAAAATCAAATGATAGGCATGTAAGCACAAAATCAAAGTACTGGTTTTTAGCAGATTAACATTACGCTGAAGGGAAGAAAAAAAAACTGAAATTATGGAGTTGAATATGTGCTTGCTACTGTTTTGTGTGTGACACTGTGACTGTGAGTGATGGACTACTGGCTGTAATAAATCCCTCCCCCCCCCCCCCCCGTCTCTCGACTCTCTCCCTGTCTGTGTGTGTGTAACTGTGTATGTGTGCCTGTGTGCAAGGTAAGAAGAAGAAAAAATAAAAATAAAAACACCTTCTGTGTGACTGTGCAAGCCTGCAACTGCAAGGCAAGTGAAGGAAAAAAAAAAAAAAAAAACAGAGAGAACTACTGGCTGTAATAAATCCCTCCCCCCCCCCCCCCTTCTGTCTCTCGACTCTCTCCCTGTCTGTGTGTGTGTAATTGTGTATGTGTGGCTGTGCAGGGCAAGAAGAAGAAAAAACAAAAAACACCTTCTCTGTCTATGTGGAAGCCTGCAACTGCAAGGCAAGAAGAAACAAAAAACCGAGAGGTTGTGTGCAAGCCTGCAACTGCAAGGCAACAAGAAGAAAAAAGGAAAAAAAAAAAACTGAGAGGTCTGCGACTGTAAGCAAGCCTGCAACTGCAAGGCAAGAAGAAGAAAAAAGAAAAGAAAAAAAAAAACTGAGAGGTTTGTCACTATGTGCAAGCCTGCAACTGCAAGGCAAGAAGAAGAAAAAAGAAAAAAAAACTGAGGTCTGTGTCTCTGTGACTGTGTGCAAGCCTGCAATTGCAAGGCAAGAAGAAGAACTGAAGGAGTTAAGAAGACGAAGAAGTGAGAAGAAGAAGAACTAACGGAGAGATTTGCTGGAAGTGAAGAAGACAAAGAAGTGAGAAGAAGAATTGAAGAAGAAGAAGAAGAAGAAGGATCGAGTCGCACTCGCCAGAGGACTGGGAGATTGGAGAAGAAGAAGAAGAACCAAATAAATAAAAAATAAAAAATTACTTACCTGGAGGTTGCCGGAGGGGTTCGAACTTGCCGAGAGTTGCAGACTTGCAGCTTCAGTAGTTCTTCTTCTTCTTCTTACTTCTTTGTCTTCTTGACTCCTTCAGTCTCCAGACGTCTCACGAAGTCTCTCCTCTGTCTTGACAAACTTTGCGATTTCTAAAATCCCCCAAATTTCAATTCCAATTAGGGATTTAGGGTATAGTAGTAAATTGTACTGTTTAATCTTTAATGGTTTTAATTTTTTATGTTAATGTGACCAATACAAATCAAGGAAAAAGCATTTAAGTTTTTAAATGGTTTTAAAAAAAAAATTTTAAAACCCCAGTTTTATACACTAATATCGACCGATATGCCCACATATCATGGTATGGCGTCCATGGAGGCCATATCGGGCGATATTTATACATCCTCCATGGCGAAGCTCGACATGCTTGCCTCTCCAGTGCCAGGACGCCATGACAACTATGGTTCGAGTCTAATTCTATTTTAGTGTTAATGTTACAGCTATGTATCGTGGGGTACAGTGTGGAATGTGCCACGATAGAGGGAGTGTCCCTATCGTGGCTGGTTACCTTAAGTTAGATTTGTATTGTCTTTTCTAGTTAGATTAGATTCTATTTTTCTATTCTAACTAGGTAACTTAAGTAGTTCTACTTTCTTTCTAATTAGGGAACTTGAGTTGTAATGTAATTCTCAGTTTCACACAAAAATAAATATGAGTGGAAAGGGGCCTGTAGAGGTAAACGATTCTGTTTTCTCCCTAGACAGAATCTCTCTTCTTCGCAATTGAGATTGCTGGACCAATGCTAGCGGGATATGAGCTTACCTCTGCCTATTAGTTTTGATACTGCAACATGGTATCAGAGCACAAATAAACCAGTAGTTGATCCTCTACAAAGTAATGGTTTGATTGGTGTTTCAAGATTTATCTTCGATTACTGGCTGTAGCACCCTATGCTGCCTATCTACAACCTATTGCCCTAGTTCATGATGTAATGAAGTTAAACTAGGGTCTGCTTTCAACTTTCTATTGAAGTCTATGAAGATCTCTGTCAGAAGATATGAAGGAGTCCAATTATATTCAGTTGCGGCTCTCAAATTCTGGAATTTCTATCAAATCTTGGGCTTGCTGGTTCTCTCTATCCCACCATCTGATTAAGGAGATATTTTGAAGGATGACAGAAGGCATGAAATCTGGAAACAGCCTCTCTGTGAGGGGTAAGGCTGCGTACATTATGACCCTCCCCGGACCCCATAGTAGTGGGAGCCTCGTGCACTAGGTACACCCTTTTTTTTTTTTTACAGGAGGCATATAATGGAGATCTCGATCAGACTTTCAGTCCTAGTTGCTGGTCTGATTTTCTAGAATCAGAAAACTCCCAGGTCACCTGCGATACTCTGTTTTTGAGTCAAATTTCAGACCCTTTGATTGCTCCTGATCCTTCCACCTGATTAGGTTACTGTTTTGGGGTTTCACTACACTCCTCAAAGGGATCACTTGACTACAGTTTCAGGTCAATACAACCTGCTGATCTCTGGTAATCTGAAATCACTCAAATCTGCAGATTTTGGTACTCTGTTTTGAGTTTTATTTGCTGCCAGCTTCTGGTTTTCTTATATACATTGTTGCAGCTACTTGATTGTATTCCTTCTGTGTTGGCTTGGTGGATTGGGAGTTACACAATTGATTCCTATACCTTTGCATATTCTATCTGGTCTGATAGCTGACCCTCAACCACCTATGACAATGTTCAGATTCAGATCACTACTATTAAACTCTCTGAAGTTTCTAACTATCTATTGTGGGCCCAAGCTGTGCAGGCAAAGGGAAGATGAAGTATATACTGATGATCCTCCTAGTCCTGATCCTAAAGACCCAGCCTCAGTTACGGCCTATGAAGAGTGGATGCATGAGAATTCCACTATCAAGATATGGTTATGGAACAGTATAGAACCTTCTATTGCTGCTAATGTCATGTTCCATAACACCACCAAAGTATCTAGGAAGATTTACAAGAACGTTACTCTCAAGAGAAGAATATTTCAAGGATTTATGAATTGTATGAGAAAATGTTTTAACTTCAAACAGGGGGATAAAACTTTGAATGAGTACTTCAGCGGTTACAAGGGCAATAGTGAAGAACTTCAGATTCATCAACCTCTCACTACTAATGTGGAGCAGTTGAAGCATCAGAAGGTTGAGTTTCATGTTACCAAGTTTTTGAACGGTCTCAATCCTGACTATCAATCGGATAAAAGCTGTTAAGTTATGTAACCCGATAAGGGTACTTTGGGCATTTCCTCTGTTATTTTGGTTTTTTATTTCTCTTCTTAGCTATCATAGTCAGATATGGAGGGTATACTTGTAATTCTGTCCTAATTAAGGAAATCTATATAGAGGGACTAAGGAGAGTCTCAACTCACTCAAGTCATTCTCTCATTTTCTCATTCTCTGTTTAGCTAACATGGTATCAGAGCTAACCCTATTCTGAACCAATCTCCCAAACCCTCCATCTCTTCTCTTCCCTTCTTTTTCCCTTTCTTCTACCTTCGGTCCCTTCCCTCCTTCTTAACTTGGTTTGAGATGCTGCCGCCCTCCCTGCGGTACTGAAGAGTTCCAAATCCTTGAAGATTTAGCCTACTTTCTCTTATAGGCCCTTCTTCCCTCAATTGGATCTTCACCTGCATCACATTTGCAGCATCTATCCCTCCTTCAAAATCTTCTGATCTGCCTCTTATTCCAATCAGTCACTTCTTTTCAGGTTTTTTTTCAAAACCCTGAGATTTATCGACTTTTGGGTTTGGGCTTCTTTTTTTCTGCTGCTAGTTGCTTTGGAGGAGATCCCTTTGCATTCGAGATTCTTTCTCTTCAATCCTAATCAGCAGCCATCACTTATTTCCATTCTTCCATGAAGATCCTACCCTAATCGATCTTCTTCTTCAGTTTTCTTTTCAGTTTTTTCTCTCCAGAACCTTAACTCTAATTGACTCCTTGATTAGAGCAGCTGCACTTCTAGTTGTTGCTGATTCCTTCGGAGTAGCTTACTACCATCAAGAGCAATCTTCGACCTCACTTTCAGCCTCAGATTTTGTGATCTTTCAAGAGTGCCTACCAGGTGTTTGATAAATTGCCTCTTAAGATCAATTATCTCCTTTATCGATCTTAAGGTTTCTGGTTTCTCTTGGTTGAGTGCATTGGGTCTTCCTTCCTTGTTGGGCTACTTCAATGACATGCTCAGATGCCTCTTCTGCAACCTCTGCGCAAGATGGGCAGCCCCGGACAGACGTCCTTCCTTTTTCAGCCCCAATCAAGCTGGATGGTTCCAACTATCTCAAGTGGTCTCAGACCACCTATTTGACCATTGCTGGTCGAGGGCTGACTGGCCATATCCTTGAGACCAACCCTATGCCACCTGATGGATCTCCGAAAGAGAAGTGGCTGTCCAATGATGCCATGGTGATGTCATACATGCTGCAATCTATACAACCAGGTCTGTCCGACAACTTCATGCTTCTGGAGACAGCTCATGCGATTTGCAGTGCTGCCAAGGAGACTTATGGGCGTGTTGGGAATGCTGCCCAAGTGTATGAGATTCGTAAGAAGGCTAATGAGCTCACTCAGAAGGAGATGTCTTTCTCTACATACTAAGCTACACTCAAGAGCTTGTGGCAGCAATTGGATCATTACTCCGCTTATCAGCCCTCTATACCTACTGATGTTGCTACCTACCGTAAACACGTCGACAGTATCCGTGTGTACGACTTCTTGGCTGGTCTGAATGTGGAGTATGACCCTATTAGAATGCAAGTGCTGAACCAGTCTCGCTTTCCTACACTGGAGCAGTCCTTTGCCATGATTCATACAGAGGAGACTCGTTGGGCTGCGATGTTACAAGCTCCTACTGTTGCTAGGTCTGCCCTACAGACTACTACAGACCCTGCTCCTATTGCCACTATTGACAGTGGTAATGTTGTCTCCAAAGAGCCTGTCAAGTGTGAGCATTGCCACAGACCCTATCACACCAAGGCTCAGTGTTGGAAATTACATGGGAAGCATGCTGATTTCGAAGCAAAACGAGGCCGGGGGAAGCTCACACCAAAGGTCAATCTGACTGAAGCTACTGCTCCTACTACTAAAGTTCCCTCTGCTGACATTGGTTTCACTCAGGATGAGCTACTTGCCCTTCGTCGCCTACTCCAGCCATCTTCCGTTGCACCTACCACGGCACCTGCATCAGCTACCTCTTTTGGTTCTTACTTTGCCTCAGGTATTCCGGTCGGTAGTCATTGTGCATCGACAGTTTCCAGTCCTTGGATCATAGACTCTGGTGCCACTGACCACATGACTGGCTCCTCTAATGTATTTCATCATTATTCTCCTTGTTCTGGTAGAGATACTGTTCAAGCAGCGAATGGTTCCCTTTCTCCCATTCATGGAAAGGGTTCCATTCACTGCTCCCCTACCATTACCCTAAATTCTGTTTTGCATGTTCCTTCCTTTCCTACTAATCTTCTCTCCATTAGTAGTCTAACCAAAGATTTGAACTGCAAAATAACCTTCTTTCCTTCTCATTGTGTCATATAGGATCTGGAGAAGGGCCACGTGATTAGGGGTGGTAAGGTACATGGTGGTCTCTACATACTCGACACTGGTCAGACTTGTCCACCATCAGTTTCTTCTTCAACTCATCAGTTACATTCAGCAACTTCTTCGGATCTCCATCTATGGCATTGTCGGCTTGGTCACCCTCCTCTGAGAACTTTAGCTTTTATGTTTCCTCGGTTAGTTAAAGATTGTAACAAGGATGAGTTTTTATGTGAAGCCTGTGTCTTAGCTAAGCAGACTCGTTCTACTTACTCTCCAATCAATAAAAGAAGTACTTCTCCTTTTGCTCTAGTTCATACTGATGTGTGGGGCCCTGCCCGTTGTGTTTCTATTTCTAGCTATAGATGGTTTGTCTCCTTTATTGACTGCTTTACTCGGACCACTTGGGTGTATATGATGCAACTCAAGAGTGAGGTTTTTCGATGTTTCCAGCTATTCCATTGTATGATCCAAACCCAGTTCAATGCCAAATTAAAAATTCTGTAGAGTGATAATGGCAAAGAATACATGGAGGGTCAATTCCAAACCTATTTGGCTGAAAATGGCATCATCCATTAGACCAACTGTGTAGGCACCCTTGCCCATAATGGAGTCGCCGAAAGGAAAAATCGACACCTTTTGGAAGTAGCTCGGGCCATTATGTTTGCACGGCAAGTTCCTCCTCAATATTGGGGTGATGCTATACTCACTGTGGCCTACCTCATTAACCGTATGCCTACTTTTATCCTTGATGGGCGTACTCCTGTTGACCTCCTTAAAGGTTCCTCCTCCTTTGTGGTCCCCCCCCAAAAATCTCTATGCTCGCAATCATCACCTTCATGGTAAGCTTGATCCTCAGAGCATCCAGTGTATTTTTTTAGGCTACTCCGCCACCCAAAAGGGATACAAGTGTTATCAACCCCCTTCTCGGCGTACATTTGTTACCATGGACATTGTCTTCCATGAATCTTTGGCATACTATTCTCAGCCACCTCTTCAGGGGGAGCATAATCCGGTGTTTGAAGATGTGTCTGATCTTCTACCCGCTCCTACTCAGGGGCAGCCTCTTCTACCAGCTCCTACTCAGGGGGAGCCTTCTTCTCCAGAAGCTCCTGTCTCTAGTGTGCCTCCTATTCAAGGGACACGAAGACCTGAGTCAAATCCCTATGGATCAAGTCTTCAGCCGGAAACATAAAAGATTACCACTACTGTACCACTTCTTCAACAGTCAGACCTTGATCCAGATCCAGATTCCACTGCGTTACCTGATAAGGATCCCTCTCTTGACTTACCTATTGCTACCCGGTATGGGTGTTAGATCTTGTACCCAACATCCTATCACCAATTTTGTCTCCTATAATGCTTTGTCCCCTTCCAATTATGCATTTGTGTCCTCTCTTTCCTCTATTTCTAAAGTGGAAGACAGCCATGTTGGAAGAGATGGCGGCCTTATCAAAAAATGAGACATGAGAGCTGATGGTTCTTCCTTCGCGCAAGAAAATAGTCGGTTGCAAATGGGTATTTGTTGTCAGGCAGAAGCCTGATGGAACAGTGGACAGATATAAGGCCAGGCTGGTGGCCAAGGGCTTCACCCAGACCTATGGGATTGATTATCATGAGACATTTGCCCCAGTGGCAGAGTTGAACACCATAATTGTCAAGGCGCCGCCTAGGCGTCCAAGCGGTTTTGTTGGGGCCTAGGCAACCTCCGCCTTATTGCAAGGCGCCTTGTACTGGTTTTTTTGGTATCAAACCCGCCATTGGCCCTTATTTATGCCAAATATCATTTAAGTAAATGTTTTTATATTTGGTATTTCATTTACTTAAGATATTATTCATAAATAAGCAAACACCCCCTATTTGAATCCAATAAAAATAGTTAAAAAATAAAATTAAAAAATGATAAAAAGTCAACCACTGGATTTTTTACGGTAGGTAAAATTTTCAACTTTCTAATGCTGGGGTTTTTCTCAAATCTAAAAATTTTGATATGGTAAAACATTGCTAAAAACCAAAAGTGCGGTAAAATATTCATTTGTTTTGATATCTAAAAAAACATTTTCATTTAGAGCGATTTTGACAACATTCGCACATACCAAATAAGGTTTGACGGAAACATAACTTCTTCAATATAAATCAGATTTAAGCAATTTCGGATTTATTGGAAAGCTGGTTTTGTGCTACCTAACACTAAAAGTCTCATTTAAAAATAAAATCATCTGACTAGTCAAACTTCTTAGAGAACAAGAAAAATTTTCTAAATCGAGAACAATTTAATTACTTATAGATAAGATCATATTTTCTAAGAACAATATAAACCAAATGTGAGACTAGCATAAACCATATGTATGTTTGGTTGTTTCAAACTTCCAATAGCTTGCTTCTTGAGTTTTATTGTCTTCTAGTTCTATGTTGATTTTTGATGACTTGATGTGGCTTAATATTGATTTTTGATGACTTGAGGAGGCTTAATGCTGATTTTTTATGATATATGGTATATATTGTAGCATACTAAAATATTGTAGCATACTATATAACGTTAGAAAAGGGGGAAATAAAAAATAACACTTGGGGGCGCCTTGTCGCCTAAGCGCTAAGACACCCCTCCAGCGCCTTGGGTCGCTTTGCAGCCTTGACAACTATGTTGAACACCGTTCGGGTCTCGCTATCATCATATGCTGTCAATCTTGGTTGAGATTTGCAGCAATTGGATGTGAAAAATGCATTCCTTCATGGAGAACTGGAGGAGGAAGTCTATATGGAGGTCCCTCAAGGTTTTTCTTGTGACAAGACTCATGGGAAGGTTTGCAGACTGAAGAGGGCATTATATGGGCTGAAACAATCTCCTTGGGCTTGGTTTGACAGGTTCCATAAAGCAATGGTCTCTATCGGATACAAACAGAGCAATGTTGATCACACCTTATCCATCAAGCAGAATGGAGATAAGGTTACTCTTCTTATAGTCTATGTCGATGACATAGGGGTGACTGGCAATGATGCAGAGGAAGCCTCTCACCTAAAAACATTCTTGGGCTGAGAATTTATAATTAAGGACCTAGAACAACTCAAGTACTTTCTTGGGATTGAAGTTGCCCGTTCTCCCAAGGCATCTTCCTCTCCCAAAGGAAATATGTTCTAGATTTACTTTTAGATGTCACCCGTGTTACACCCCTTTGGAGGCTACTACTCGACTACAAGAGAAGGATGGTGATCCAATTGATAAGGGGCGCTATCAAAGGTTGGTGGGAAAACTGATCTATCTCTCCCACACGAGACCAGACATTGCATTTGCTGTTAGTTTGGTCAGTCAGGTCATGCATGATCCCTACTCTACCCAAATGGTTGTTGTTCTTCGTATTCTCCACTACTTGAGGTCAGCTCCAGGGAAGGGGATTCTCTTATCTCCACATGATCATCTCTGCATTGAGGTTTACACAGATGCTGACTGGGGTGGTAACCCTGACAGAAAGTCTACTTTAGGCTATTGTACTTTTGTCGGAAGTAACCTTGTCACATGGCGAAGTAAAAAGCAAAATGTGGTGGCTAGGTCCAGTGCTGAAGCAGAGTTCCACGCCATGGCTCAAGGCATATGTGAACTATTATGGCTTCAGAGTTTGCTCCAGGATATTGGTGGTTCTGTTCATCATCCAATGATGTTGTACTGTGACAACAAAGCGGCAATCAGTATTGCTCACAATCCAGTGCAACATGATCGAACTAAGCATGTGGAGATTGACAGACACTTCATCGAGGAAAAGTTAGAAATTGGGCAGATCAGTATACCCTTTGTGAAGTCAAGAGATCAACTTGCAGATGTCTTCACCAAAGGGCTAAGTGGAAAGCTATTGCATCCTAGTTTAGTCAAGTTGGTCATGCATGATATATATGCACCAACTTGAGGGGGAGTGTTAAGTTATGTAACTCGATGAGGATACTTTGGGCATTTCCTCTGTTATTTTGTTTCTTTATTTCTCTCTTTAGCTATCATAGTCAGCTATGGAGGGTATACTTGTAATTCTATCCTAATTAATGAAATCTATATAGAGGGACTGAGGAGAGTCTCAACTCACTCAAGTCATTCTCTCTTTTTCTCATTCTCTATTTAGCTAACAAAAGCTAACAGTTAACTAGAGAGAAGGTACCTTCACTTAATGAAAATGAAGTGTTTTCTCGCATTAATTGTCTGGTTATTCCTTCTAAAGTTGATTCCACTCCTCCTTAGGATAGTTCGGCTTTCTTTCCAGGTTGAGGCTGAAGTTCCACTTCTTCAGGAAGGGGCTGTAGCCAATGGCACGGTCGTGGTCATGATTCCAATGGTTGCGGTTCAGATGGGCAATTTACTAATAAATCTTCAAGTTAGTGTTCTTTTTGCGGCAAATCCAACCACACTGTTGATATGTGTTAGGCCAAACATGGACATCCGGAATGGGCAAATGAGTTAGCTAACACTACCAGCACTGAGAGTTCTACAAAGAGTCTTCGGGTGACACTGCTATACCATCTGCATCTGAAGCATCTTCCATTGTCTTCTTGTCTTGAGAGGATTACAATCAAATTCTCCAGCGGCTCCAACAGCTTGAGACTTATGCATCCACTTCTATAGCCAATTTAGCCTACACACGTACATCCGCCTTTCTCTCCATCATGCCCTCCACTCCATGGATTATTGATTCTGGTGCTTCTACACATATGACTGGTAAGTCTGAATTGTTTTCTTCCTTGTCCACACTCCATGCTTCATCTCCTGCTATTCTTACTAATGGTTCTTTTATAACTCTGTTCTTTGTTTTACATGTTCCCCAGTTATCTTTAAGTCTTTTATCTGTTAGCCAACTTAATAAATCACTTAACTGTTCTATTATTTTCTACCCTTCTTACTGTGTTTTTTAGGACCTTCAAAGAAGGAGGATGATTGGTGGAGAGCTTGAGCAGGCAGGGCTCTACTACTTGGATGGCACTGGACCTTGTACAACTACTGGCTACATCTATGTGGACCTTCACCGTTTAAATGGCATGTTCGTCTGGGACATCTATCTCTACTAAAGCTTCAGTTACATGGTTCCCATAGTTGTCAAGGCATCGCCTAGGCGTCCAGGCGGTTTTGTTGGGGCCCAGGCGACAGCCGCCTTATTGCAGGGTACCTCGCACTGGTTTTTATTGGTACCGGGTGACGCTTATTTATGTCAAATATCATTTAAGTAAATGAACTTAAATTACAATTTGTAATTCATTTACTTAAGATATTATTCATAAATAAGCAAATACCCCCTATTTGAATCCAATAAAAATATTTAAAAAAAAAATTCCAAAAGGATAAAAAGTCAACCCCCCAGTCCAATACCAAAAACTGGATTTTTGGCAGTAGGTGAAATTTTCAACTTTCAAATGCTGGGGTTTTTCTCAAATCTAAAAATTCTATAAACCTTAATATGGTAAAACATTGCTAAAAACCAAAAGTGTGGTAAAATATTCATTTGTTTTGATATATAAAAAAATATTTTTATTTAGAGTGATTTTGACAGCATTCGCACAGACCATATAAGGTTTGAACGGAACATAACTTCTTCAATATAAATCAGATTTAAGCACTTTTGGATTTGTTGGAAAGTTGATTTTGTGCTCTAACTAATACAAAAAGTCTCATGTAAAACTAAAACAATTTGACTAGTCAAACTTCTTAGAGAACAAGAACATCTCGCTAAATCAAGAGCAATTTAATTACTTATAGATAAGATCATATTTTTTATGGCTTGATGTGGCTAATTGTTGATTTTGATGACTTGAGGTGACTTAATGCTGATTTTGATGACTTGAGGAGGCTTAATGTTGATTTTTGGTGATATAAAGTATATATTGTACCATACTAAAATATTGTAGCACACTAAATAATTTTAAAAAAGGGGCGAAATAAAAAAATAACACTTGAGGGCGCCTTGGTCGCCTAAGCGACTCCTAGGCGGGCGCGACCTTGTCGCCTAAGCGATTAGGCATCTCTCCATCGCCTGGGGTCGCCTTGCCGCCTTGACAACTATAATGGTTCCTAGTTGCAAGTCCGTTTCCCGTCTTGAGTGTGAAGCCCCTGTGAACAGGGAAAACATAACCAGTCCTCTTTTCCTCTTCGTAGTGTGCCTAGGAGTCTGTTTTTATTTTCATTGGTTCATTCTGATATTTGGGTTCCATGTCATGTTAAAAATAGGTTAGGATTTTCTTACTTTGCAACCTTTATGGACAATCATTCCCGTTTGACTTGAGTTTATTTGTTAAAAGATCATTCTGAGCTTTTATCTATGTTCAAAAGTTTTTATTATGAAATGAAGACCCAATTTAGTTCTTCTATCAAGGTTTTCCGATCTGATAACTGCTCTTGAGTATACATAGCGTAATATTTCTATTTTTTGTTCAGATCATGGTATGATTCATCAAACGAGCTGTTCATACACCCTCAACAAAACGGGGTGGCTGAATGAAAAAATAGACACTTCCTTGAGGTTGCTCGTTTTCTTATGATTCATATGCATGTCCCAAAACATTTTTGGTGTGATGTTCTAATTGCGCGTTATTTAATTAATAGGATGTCTTCCTCTGTTTTATCTAATCAGTCTCCGTTTTCCATTTTATTTCCAAATACCTTCATATTTTCCATTCCCCCTCGGGTTTTCGGTTGTTTTTGTTTTGTTCATATTTTGCAACCTCGTGTTAATAAACTGTCGCCTCGTACAGTTAAGTGCATTTTCTTAGGATATTCTAGGACCCAGAAGGGCTACAAGTGTTATGATCCTACTACTCATCAGCAATATGTTAGTGTTGATGTTACCTTTTTCGAGAATACTGTGTTTTATTCTCCTACTACTCCTTGTGCAGCTGCTGACCATAACACCCCTATTCCTATTGTTGTACCACTTGCAGGTCTTCCTCCTCCGGTTCCACCTCTCAAGGTTTATACATGACGAAAGAAGACAGTCATCTACTCCAGCTCTGGCCTCTACTTTGCCCTCTACATGGTTTAACCTTGTTACCCTGCTGAGGTCTCTCCTCATGACTTATCAATTGCACTTCGCAAAGGTACTCGCACTTGCACTCAAAAATCCATGGCTGCCTATCCCATTTCACACCTTCCTTCTCTGTTCCATAATGTTGCTTTTTCTTTATCTACTCATTCCATACCTAAAAATCATCATGAGGCCTTAACTCATTCTGGGTGGAAAGTGGCCATGGACACAGAAATGGATGCTTTATCGTCTTGTCAAACATTGACTCTGGTGGATTTGTCTCCATGTAAGGATCTTGTGGGTGTCTTTGGGTGTACACCATAAGTACAATCCAGATGGCACCATTGAAAGACTCAAGGGCCAACTGGTTGTCAAGGGGTGTACTTAGACTTATGGAGTATATTTGCTTTTTCAAATATGCATAATGAGTTAGTATTAACATACAGGGAAAATTTCATTTGAGCAGCCCAGCTTTGATGAGCTAATCAAAGTGACCAATTTTCATTGTGCCACATGAAATGATGATTTGGCAATTCTGACAGTTGGATAAATAGTAGATAGTCTAAATTACCCAAAAGTCAAATTTCCAAGCCTAATTCAATCAAATACAATCCCGACTCCGGACTCCCAACTCCCATGTATTGGCATATGTATCCCCAATTTCCATGTATATCCATCCATGCACACCTACAATACTCTGCCCACTACTGTGCTATCACCCATAGTCCAGAATTTGAAACAACTATTTTCTAATGTAATTCTAGATTGGTAGGAGACCAACTAGAACCAATAACCAGGATCTGCTATGGATTGGGAAAATCAGCTAGGTCAAATTATGTGAAATTGTGAAATTAGGGTTAGATTTTGATGGGACCTAGGGTTAGATGTTAGGGTTAAGTTAGGAGAGAATGGATTATACAGGAGAGAAGAGATTCTGAAAGTTATAATTAAATCAGATGACTAAATCTGAAGTAATTGAGGAATCCTAGGGTTTGAGGAAGATTCGATCAAAATTTAGGAGAGTGTGGATTATATGGGTAATGAAATTTGGATGAAGTCTCTCTTAGGGTTTGAGGAAGATTCTATAAAAATTTCAGCAGGCCCTAACGGTTAGATTTGGCTGGGCAGAATTCTCGTAAAAATCACCTTGCATGTGACCTCCTAGAAGGGAAGAAGAATAATTGCAGAATTTCAATTTCAGACTTACTTGTTGTTTGAAAATATCTTGAACCTTGCAGAGAAACTCCAGCAACTGAATATGTTTCTTCATGAGATCGACTATGGCAGAATTGAAATTTGAATGGAGCTTGATTGGAGATCGATGGAGGGGGTTGGGGAAGGGGATGGCTATCTCAGCTCACCCTGGGCATCTCACCCAACCTATCTCAGGATTTTTAACAAAGGCTAAAGCCAATATTTCATTAATCAAATTCGTGTGTAATGGCCTCCCTTACAAACTTATATAGAAGAATCAAAAATAGACTTGGACACTAAAAAGGAAAGGCCTAACCCTATCCTTAACTAATAAGGTAACCTAAATTGACTAGGAAAGTGAAATAATAAAGAAAATAAACTCAAAATAAGACTCTAACTAAAATAAGAAAGTAAATCCCGTTTTCCTACTTTCTACCCATATTTTAGGCCCATTAAATTGGACAATTACAAAGTAAATCCATGGGATCAAAAGCCCAACACATATATAACCCAACCCAAAGCATATTTTTAATAAAATAAACTCTAAGTGACTTACATCATTTTCCCACTTGGCAAACTCTGGGCTGAAATTTTACATGTGAAAAGGGGACCTTAGGGTCTATTTGTCTACATAACTTGGGCCCCATCCGGTCTGCCATATGGCACATATTTGGGCCACTTTGATAAGCTTATCAAGGTGGACCATTTTGAAAAGTTTTACTCTAACAAAAATGATAGCAGATTTTCAGAACTACAAAGTATCTAAATCTTATTGAAAACAACCATAGTTCAGGATTTGAAAGAAATCTATAAACCTATTTTCTTTGAAGCATTTCTTATATTTACAGCAAAAATAAGTAAATGATTGAATAACGAAGCCTAAAAAACCTCTAGACCTGTATAAAATGACTTGCAAATAGATTGATAAAGAATCAATACCAATTTGTTTCTTCCCAAAATAATAGTTAACTACAACTGATCCTATAAATATCCACTTACGTAAATGATGTAATGGCTTAAATTTCCACCACCACTTAACGCATGCATTAGACTCACGATTCTATATTAGACACCTAAATCACAGTGGTCTACCCATTTCTAATCATGTAATTACTGGGTGTAAACTATGAGGTTTTAATTCATTGGAGATATCTTGCACTCAAGTTGATTAATTGGGCAAACTACTATGCGTATGAAAATCATACACACATAGTCATGCATGCACGTGTGTGTGTGTGTGCCAACATGTGCATACAAATGCTACCTGGTTCCTTGGATATGAAATGCAAACAGTTGTCCCATCATAATTTTGTTATTAAGAGTTATAGAATTATATAGTCCCACCTCAGTTTGTTCAGTCCTTGGTGTCTTCATATACTTGAGGAGCTCTCTCCACCTAATGCCATTTGTAAAGAGAAAGACAAGGGTGGGACTAACAGCTGTGATATCAAATACAAATAGTTGCCATATATGTAATTAGGCGCTAAAAATTTTGGTACTTCCACATGTAAATGAACCTAATGAACAATATCAACTGTCATTTCAGTATGTCATTTTGGTCAGCACGAACCTAGTTGACTCATATTTTTAAGAGAATAAAGAACAAGAGGGCAAATTGAAATTGAATGTTGTTATTTGGCAACTTGACACATGATTCAAGTTAGGGCTTTGCATAAACAAATGAAAAGGTATAAGACAACAAAATTTGCAAGGAACAAAACCAATATGCTGAATAAAAACAGCGTAAGCAAAAATAACCTGCCATCGCTGCTATCCTGGAAAGATATAGTAGGCGCTTTCGTTCCATCAGAGTTGGCATGGAGTTTGTCAGCTCAAATTCGCGCTCATCCTCAGCTACTGAAACAGGGGTATCAACTTCAGAAAGAGCTAGTGAATGCAGAGTTTCTGAAGCCAAGGAGAACTGGTTTTGGAGTATTTCATGAAGCCACAAAAGATCCTTGTGCTGTTTTAGAAACACAGCCAGCTCATCCTGGAACTCTTCCCCAAGCCTTAGCAGCTTAGCAAACTGGTGGTTCAAATACAATTGTTTAAACACGAAGTAACTAAACCCTCCTTTAGGTCCCATGCTCTCATGCTGCACAAGAGATATTATCATACCATTTCAGAGAAACAAAAGCATCTCATAGGAAAATAACAGCCAAAGGGAATAAAAATGCATCCACAACATTAATAGCATAAATAGCAATGAACAGTAAAATTTGGTCGATCAGGTAAAATAGAGAAACAGTACTAAGATATAAGTAGTAGGCCCAGTAAGTAAAAATGCATACAGAAGATTATGCCCAGTTATGGGTAGCAAAAAGAAAGGAGACTATCAAAGAACAAAATAGGGAAATTGTGCCAGTTAAAGATGACATATCAGATTGATAAAACAATAGACAGGAGATCAGCCGCAGAATATAGCATCAAAACATCTCTCCATGCAATGTCTCAAACCTGATTCCCCATCGGGCCAAGAGATAAACCTAAGCACATGCCTAGAAAATAAAAAGTTCAAAATCCAAAGTGACATGAATGCCTAAGAGAAAAAACCACATACATACCATAAGCTTTCGGAGAAGTACTGTATCATTCAGGTCACAGCAGATACTCCACATTGTTTGATACCCCTCATGACGCCTAGCAATGGAAAGTAATGGCAAAGAGAGGTCTCTGAGAATGGCTTCTTTTTGGTCTTGAATATCTTCATCTGAATCCTGCTGTATCAGAAGATTAAGTTAAAAAATGTCATTCCAAGGGTTCATCGTGGCTTCTTCAAAAGTTTATGAACTTTTTTTGTATATTTATCAATCCCTTTTGTTGGGGGTGGGGTAAAGATGGGACTGTGCCCGCAACCACAAGGTTACTTGAAGAATGGATCCTACCCCATGCTTACCCTGTAGTCTGTTCCTTAAGGGCAAATGGATATAGTCTGGACAGCTAGGAGTTTCAGAGAGATCCTTGCCATAAAAAAACTTGTCATTTGCTCTCAATCGACAGACCCTGTGTTGTCGACTTGTCGTCACTCACTCTGAAATTGTTAACTAGAGACAACGGGAAACCCCAGATTTGGGAGAAAGCAAGACACAAGTAGATTTTTCTTCATTGAATTTCATGCTAGTGAGTTAACCAATAGAAACTACTTGGCTTGTATACATACAAAAAGTGGGACCTTCATTCGATCTAAGTTGATAATCAAAAAGGCAATTATCTTCACGGACATTCTGCCTCATATGGAGCCGAAGGAATAGTCTTGGAAGAATATCATTAACAACCAAAGGATTCACATAATATTGGAAATTGATAAGCAATCCAAAAAATAGCAGACTCACAGCAGAGGGGTCTATACATTGATTAGAAAAAAACTCAATGCCAGTGTGGATAATGTACCCACATATAGGAACATTTCATACCATAACAACATCAAATTACCCAACTTGTTAGATCAATGCACAGGTATATAAATTGACAACAAGAAGATGACAGCTAAACTATCAGAAAAGAAAGGCGTAAAAATTAACCTGGCATTTGGCTTCCACAAAACCCTTTATTTGTAGATAAAGGGAGTCAAGAAGTGAATCCCGCCTTTCCCAATACTGGCCTAACAGTCCTTTATTATCTTCTCCACGTTCAACTTTTGCAGTAATAGCACCGGTATATGTCTCTAATAAATCATCAGTCAGACCCTCTAGATGAGAATATAAATCCGATTTTGCTGATAAATTAACCCCAGATGCTTCTTTTAACAGATCCAGCATGAAAGAAGCTACACTCCAGAGCCCATTACGGACAACAGGTTGACAGTACCAAGGTGTCAATCCCTCAGGTGAAGGGTACCAAGCATGGTTCTCATGTCTGTAATTCACCGCAGTGCGAATTAAAGTTGTGCATGCATCTGAGAGTTCACAAGCTCGCTGAATCTGTACCATAACTGTCTGCTCTCCCCCAATTATATATTGTAGCTGATGGTCTAGGCAGTAAAACACTTCTTCAAGATCAGAAACTTTGCTGTAAAATACTTCAGCATTATCTCTATCCATCAGAAGAACAGTACTTCGGCGGGCTTTCTCACCAACTAATTGGATCAGGTCCCAAAGAGAACCCGCTATTTCACTTGACAGATTAGATGGAGATGCAATCCCACTTGAACGGTTCTGACAAATAATGTTTTGCCATTCCCGGAGTTGGATCATTCCAACAAGCTTTTCCCCATGTTCCAAGATTATCTGCAAAGAATCTCCTGTTAATGGAGGACAATGTCTTAGGCTTCATATATTGATCAACACCAGTATTTCAAAACATAATAGAATGGATAACAGGTCAGACAGGGATCTCTCCCAAGGATGATCGATAAAGTGGCTATTGCTCATCACAATTACAGCCAAAATATAACATGCAGACAAGAACTATAGATAAATTCATCTTCAAACTCTTATGACTAATAAGCAAGGGTGTCACTGAAATTAAGTCCAAGTATTCCCCCCCCCCCAACAGAATGAAATTTTTAAGGTTAATAATTAATTATGGACACAATGTACCAGATTGTTCACTGTTCTTCGAAGGAACTGCTTTATCCAGTTACTAACACGAGAAGCAGAGATATGAACATTCGGCACACCACACATGGAAAATGTAAGGCAAATGAGACGATGAAGAAAGTACGCTAAAGTAGGCAACGGATCTTACTCTGTTTAGAATAGAGTTCTTCATGGCACTTGGACAAGGCAATAAACTGGAGAAAGCTCTGATGCTTCTGCTGTTTATCCAAAAGCTGAGAGGACACAGCGGAGAGAGCTACAATCTCAGCTCCCCTGGTTGTGGTCCAGTGTTTAGCTAGGGTATCAACAATCGATCTGCTCATGCGAGCAAAAACATTAGCTTCTCCATCTTTTTCAAATGCTCCGGACTTTCTGAGCTTTTCAAGTGAGTCGTCAACTTGTCCAGACAACAGAAAATCATGAAACAAACTCCTGAGTAATGCCTCTGATTCTTCATCTTGAGCACTTCGACGAACAACACCAGTTATCATTGCCCTTTGTCTATCTCCAGCATCCCACGCTTCAGAACTAGCCCTCCTAGGAACAATATTGCCTCCAAATTTGAGGTTTCTTCTCTCTTCTGCGGCTCCTTCATTTGAGCTTCCTTTACGTGACAAGCTTCGCTCAGGCGGTTCAACCCCACCAAGTAAAACTGCCTTCTCAGGTATTACCCATACTCCCGCTTTCTCAGTCAGTACAACCCATGCGCCTTCTTCACCATCCTCTGTAGAAGGAAAAACTGAAGCATCTATAACTTTTCCTGCATCCCAAGGTAAATCAAACTGATACAACTTTGTGGAGTTTCTCCAATAATAGGATACAGTTGCAGTTCCATCCCCAGAAAGAATTATGGCTGATCCGGAAGGCTTGCCTCCCACGCGAAGTCTCATTGAGAACAGTAAATCCTCAATATCTGCTCTTGCTTTAGGTATAATCACTTGTAGCGGAGCTTTTTTCTCCAGGATTCTTTCACGAGGTGGTTCAGTATTTTCTGACGATATATGTATCCCAGGTCTAAATTGCATTGTCAGAAGTGAGTACTGTGTGTAGCTTGAACTGCTGATTCGATCCTTACAAAGGGTAGCAATAAGAATGGTTAACTCTTTACCACGATCATCTACTTGCATATCCAGAGGCCAAATGCGCTTCTGCCCTGCTAGATCCTTCTTAATACCCAGATCCCCATCAGTGCCAATAATTTCATGAGACCAAAGCTTTGAAATTGATAGATCAGGAACCAACTTAACATTAAAACACTGTATCTCATAATCTGTCAAGAGAAAAAATTCTTTATTTGTTATGTCGGAGGTAGGAAGATCAGATCGCCAGATAAGTGACCTTGGGTACCCCTTTCTCACTAAAGATTTCCCAGTATCACTGCCATGAGCAGATAAAGTATCAAAATTTTGAGAAACTTTCTTCCGTGAAATACCAGATGGAGTGCACAGGAACTGCCAAAGCTCACCATTTGAACCACATGCTAGGGCAATACAGACATGCACTCTATTGGGAACAGCACAAGCAATCAATGAGTTAAAATAACTTGGTTCAACCAAATAACTATCCTTGTTCCTATTATGTTGTTGCTCCCAGTAAGATAAAGCTTTTCCAACACCAGGTGAATTGGAGTCATCAAAAGAAGCAGGAATGGTTAGTGGAGTGGCTCCATCTTCAAAGATGTCAGGCCAATATAGGAAAGCTTGGGTTTTCTGGTTACACACAACTATACCCAAAGACTTCAATTGTTGCACCACATTGTTTGAGCTCGTACGTCTGCCATCCCAATTGACAACACAAACCATCCAGCTGTTACAATGACTGGGCTCTGAGCTTACACCTCCACTTCCAATGACAGATGGTGATAATTCAAGCACAAAACATTTTTTTGAAGATACAGGTGATAAGTAACTCCAGATAAAAAGCCGATTTTCACAAATTATCCAGGACAGAGAAGTTCCTTTGTCCATTCCACCAGAGACCCATGCACCACCTGCCAAAGAAAATTCAGAAATAATGTACCCCATAAAAATTTAGTTGGGGAGAGGATTCCCTCCGACGCCTGTGTGCAGTTTTGGGCGATGGGGCGATGGAGGGTGTAGAATAGGAAAATTTGTCAAATAGGGGGGTTGCTACAGTGTTTCGGGTGGGAGCATGCAGTTTTGTCTGCACACTCAAGCCGTGGGGATCTTGTCCCCATTTAGTTATTATGAAACTCATAATGATTAACGTTTTCAACCCCCCTTCCACACACACACACACACACAAAAGAAAAAGGAAAAAAGGTTCTGTCATATCAGAAGCAACTGTTCAAACCAGGAACATTCTTCTGCACAAAACTTGCTTGAGCATCACGAACCACTTGGGGGAATTCTCCAACATATATGGGTTGAATTGGATCAGCATCAACTCCCCTCTCAGTCTTCTTAACTGGTGGAATTCTGGATACAAGGTGGAGGTGATAGTCAATTATAAAAGGAAATAGTCAACTCGATACAGTAATCTTGTCACTCTTACCATCAAAGATTGGTATCATTGTGGTCCAACACAAGGATAAGTAGATGAACAACAATAAACTGAAGAACCTAAGGGAATTTTATTGCATTGAAATGTACAAAGCAGGACAATAACAAAAAACCATTATCAATTTGAAATTTAACTATACAGATTCACTATAACCATGATATGTTAAGAACAGGCCATCAGTTCATTCAGCATCAATAGAGAAAATTGAGCAAGACAGAGAAACACAGAATTTTGATTGATTAATGACAAAGACATCCTTAATAATAATAAAAAATGAACGAAACATATCATTTCCTCTCTACCTATCTCAAACTTGTTATGAGATGGAATATCCATTTGACATTTAAGTGGACAGATTCATAAGTTGCTAAAACGATTTCCCAGCTTATTCAATGATTGAGAATTATAGTAAAACTAGCACCACATGTCCTTTATGAAAAGAAATGGAGAAAAAGTGTCATCCCCGCACTTCTTATAGCCACATTTGACCTATCAATTCTATGATCCTCACCGGTACTTCTTTTCTCCCTTCCCTACCAACTAAGATAACATTCTGTTATGCCACGTCTCCTACCATGTGGTGCTATTTTGAGAATATGGAGAAAGGGAAGTTGGCGACTAGAAAAGATAAGGGATGCACAGAGAAGCAGGTAAGTTTGGTTTACTTCAAAGGAAACTATCCTCCAAGCAAGGTATTAAGTACCTTAACGTATCCTCCAATACAAATCGATATGTATCTTATTTTTAGGGTACCGATACTATTCCTAAAAAAACCATCAACTGTATAGGGTGGATACGTGACCCAATATGATTGATACTTATCGATACACTTGATACATCTCTTATAAACTATATAACTCGGTCAATGACCAAAACACTTGCCAAGAACTCTTGTAAGGCATTGCAATCAATTTTGTTTTGGCAAAATCAACTTGATTTTGTTTCTACTGGCAAAAGCGACTCTATTAGTGTTGATTCCATATTTCCATAATCATTTGGTAATTAAACAACCAGCAATCAATGATCGAAACCAAGTTTGTACAGTAACAGTTTCCTATCAGAACTTCGAATTTTTTGCTCAAATATTAATTTTTATTGTCATTATGTAATTCTCGATTGGTAGGAGACCAACTAGAACCAATAACTAGGATCTGCTGTGGATTAGGGAAATTGGCTAGGTCAAAAAAATATATGAAATTGTGAAATTAGGGTTAGGGTTTGATGGGACCTAGGGTTTAATGGTAGGGTTAGGGTAAGTTGATGTGGGGGAGTCTTCCAGTGAAGATATTGAGATGTTTTGTTGAGGTTGAGTGAGTAAACTTGAATGAACATGGATTAGGATGAGGGGGGTTTAGGATGGGAGTTTAGGGCAGGGGCTTGGATCGAGTTTCCCTAAGGGTGAGAGAGAGAGAGAGAGAGAGATTTGGTCCAAGTTTGAGCTGTTTCTGATGGTTGGTTTGATCTGGGCAGAAATTAGGGTATGGGGATGATGTTCAAAGATGGGAGAATGCTAGGGTTTGGTTAGAGGATAAGAAGAAGAAGGGTTTGGGGTTGGGATGTTGCACTTGTAGACTGAACTATTCTTGAACCTTGCAGCAGAATTCCAGCAACTGAATATGAGCTTTGATCACCCAGGGCAGAACTGAAGCTGGAATGATACTCAAATGCAAATCGATGGAGAGGGTAGGGAAGGCTATCTCAGCCTGGGTATCTCACCCTCACAGCCTATCCCAGGACAGTGTTGTTGCTGAAAGCAAAATTCTTTATTCATAAAATCGTGGGAGCTCAATTGGAGCTCTTACATATTTATAGCCTTATGGCTGAAAAGAAAAGCAGACTCAAACTATGAGTCTATGACTCAAAACAGAACTAGGACTTCTAATTAGGATTCAAACTTGCACTAGGAATCCTAATTAGAATTACAACTCAATAAAAGACTAATTAAAATACCAAATAAAAATCTAATTAAACCCTAACTTCAGCCCACGATTTAATGCTGGTCTAGGGAATCCATACACCTACCTGATACTACTCTACTGCTGGTGTAGGGAAGAATCCCTACACCTGTGGCTGGTTTTAGACAGCCAATTTACATCAGTCATTTTTTGCAATGGATCACTAGGGTAGTGAAAAACAATCTGAATGATAGCATCAAACAATGGATATTTTTTTTGCAATGAGGTGTGTATCTAACCCTAAATCCTCCCCAAACTGAAAATGACGTTTTTTTTTTGTATTAGTACAAGTAAGAAACTTCATCCTTTACACATAATCAATAATGCACTTGTCTCATCGTACTTTGCGCTCTCTTCTTTATACATGATATATTATACATATTACTTATTTATAGTTTATGCTTCAAAACTGTGTTTAGCATGTATCCTAAACATTTCTATGTGTATCTTGCATCTCTCTGATACGATGCGATACATCTATTAAAATCACCTTTCCAATACGATACCCAATATCGATACTTTAAACCTTGCCTCCAAGTCAATATTCAATAACTTGATAAAAATCCTGGATATCTCCATTATTAGACACCTGGCCATATATTCTTGGCTTCACAATGACTCATTTGAAAAGAGTCAAACATTGAGCAACTACTTGTAGCGTTAAACTCCTAAACTTAAGCAACATTCAGGTTGTCTCCTAGACTTAAGCAACACATAACCCATTCAAACACTTCCAACATCTCCATTCAGCCTTTATTCAACTAACTCCTAAATACATAATACATGTCTCTAAAGATAATTTTGGCATGCAGCAGCTCCCTCCCTCTTAGATTCTGCCCTTGTCCTCAAGGGCAACATCTGCAAACCGGAGCTTCAACTCAGCATCCTCCCATGTGGAATCTGCTGGAGAAAGACCCTTCCAATGGATAAGAACTTCATCCTTCCGCCTCTTCATCCTTCAGTCCAAGATGGCTTGGGGAATTAGGACCCGTGTAAGGTCTCTTTAGCTCATATCTGGTAAACTGGGTTGAACTTGGACTTGGACTCCCAATTTCTTCTTTAAGTTGGACACATGTACCATGGGATATATTTTTGCATCAACAGGCACGTCAAGTTTGTACACCACAAGTCCAATCATTTGTAAAACTTGGAAAAGCTCAGAAAAATGCCATGAAAGTTTGAGATTCCTCCTCATGGCAAACGAAGTTAGTCGGTAGGGTTGCTGGTGCCGAGCTAGAAGGCTGGCATGCCAAGATCGAAGACTGATAGAGAATAGAGATAGGTGCAGGTTAAGTTCAGGTTGGATTCAGTTCTGATCTACTGTATTGGCGTTGAATGATGAAGGAGGTGTTGGTTCAAATGGTGATAGAGGGTTGATAGCTGAATATAGAAGATAGTAGATAACCTCAGCAAGCTAGTGTCCCACTAGTTGCCCGCTGTAGGAGTCTCAATTAAGCACACTTAAGTCACACAAGTAAACACTCACATAGTATGCTGTAAAATTTAATGGCTGCCTTTGAGAGCAGCCAAGATTTGCATTATATAGAGGTGAAAGCCTTGAGTACAGCAAAATAACATTAAAGAGACCCTTAGAATTCCAAAAACCCTTTGAAATTCCCCAAACATAGATAACAATACCAACACATGGAAAACTATTCCCAAGATATTGAAAATTGTTCCCAAGACATTGAAACTACAATCAAAATATAGAAAACTGAGAATGGAAAAGGTATTTAATGCTGCCTTGGAATATGAAAAGGCACAAAAGAATCTGCCAGAATTTTGACTGCTCCAGGAGTACACGATTTGGGAGGTGAAGGAATGGGTTAGGCTGAAATTTGAGGGGCCTATAAGGTAGCATTGGACCAGCCAGGGGGCGGCTGATCCTTGGTTTTCTATGCTTGCGATGCTCCTGCATCAGTTGTAGTCTTTAGTACTCGCCAACCTCAAAGTATTTCTTTGTACACCATTGATCTGCTATTTGTTTCATTCGAGCTTGGGCATTCTTCAAGTTCTCCTGAAGCTCCTTTATGACCAAATCACTATCCTTTAGTTCTTTGTCAACAGATTCTGATTCAGTCGTTCAGGGAACATAAGACAACAATGTTGGAGGTGGACGACCATATACAATTTCAAATGCTATCTTTCTTGTAGAAAAAAGTAGGTTAGTATTAGCCAAGGAATCCATTTGGCCCATTCTTATGGTCGGGAACTTGTAAAACCCCTCCAGTACATTTCCACCGCCTGATTAACAACTTCAATTTGCCCTGCCATCTGAGGATGATAGGAAGAACTGAAATTAAAGTCAATTCCGTTAAGGTGGAACAATTCATTCCAAAAAACGCTTGAAAATTTTGGATCTCGGTTGCATACAATTGACTGTGGCATCCCATGCAAGCGAAAAAAATTGTTCAAAGAACTCATGTGCTACACTTTGGACCGTATATGGGTGTGAAAATGGGTGAGAAATGGGCATATTTTGACAACCTACCAACAATGATGAAGATGGTGGATTTCCCCCACAAAAACGAGTAATCCCACCTATGAAATCTATAAGCATATCAGCCCATACTTGCATAGAAATAGGTAGGGGCTGGAATAACCCCGCTAGCCGGGTGTTCTTTGACTTGTGACATTGGCATACATCACACTGCCGGATATGCTCACTAATTTGCTGCTTCATCCCTTTCCAATAAAAAACAGACGAAATTCTTTGCAATAATCTTATGAAGATCTTCATGAGTGCTAGAGTGAAATTCATTAATGATTTCAGAGAGCAAAGGAGAGTTCTTACTCAAATATATACGATTCAAGAAGAAAAGAACTCCTTCATGATAGGCCCACAGGCCAACAACCTCCCCTTTCATGCATAATCTAACCAGTTCCTTAAGCTCTTGGTCGCTCTGAAATTCTTCTTATAGTGTCCAGCCACCTTGGAACGGACCGGGACAATGCAGATAACTCACTGACCTCATCCCTCCTAGATAGTGCATCAGCCACTTGGTTTTCAGTTTTTAAAGTCTATCAGAAAATCATACCCCATGAAATTGGAGAGCCACCTTTGTTGTGTAGTAGTAGTGATGCGCTGCTCCTACTAATACTTTCGACTCTGCTGATCTATTCTGACAATATTGTTCTTCCTAGAAGACAGGGACACCACTTTTGGATTGCTAGTACTAAGGCCAACATATCCTCATAGGTTGAAATGCAATAAAAATTCTTCCCATGGAGTGCATAGCTGAAGAAATCAATGGGTCGTCGATCTTGCATCAATACACCACTGATTTTTGTTCCTGAAGCATCGCATTCCACAACAAATAATTTAGTATAATCAGGAAGGGCCAAAGCTGATGGGTTTGTCTTGGCTTGCTTGAGCAATTCAAAATCTTCTTCGGCCTGTGGGGTCCACATAAACGAATCCTTTTGAGAAAATTAGTGAGGGGCGCTGCAATACGAACATAATTCTGGATGAATTCAGGTAGTAAGCAAACAAACTAAGAAACCACGTAGAACCTTTGGTGTCATGGGTTTGGCTGAAACCTTATTTGGCTAAATTGAAACACCTTCTTTGCTGATTATATGTCCCAAATATTTTATTGAGTCTGGCCAAACTGACTTATCGATCCCTCTTGACAAAGAGCTTGTGATTGTGAGACCATAGGATAAAAGATAGAGTGACCTCCGGTCCTCCACATGTTTTGGACGATCATCCCTGGTGCGACTAAAAATCAAAATATCATCGAAAAACACACAAAAAGAAATCCTAAAAAAATTCCTTGAAAACATCTTTCATCAAGGACTGAAATGTTGAAGAGGCATTAGTTAATCCAAAAGGTCCGGACAGCAGTTTTTGGAACATCAGGGGAATGAACTCGGATCTGATGTATCCAGATCGTAAATCGAGAAAATACTGAGAAGCATGAAACTCATCCAATAATTCATTAACAAATGGAATGGAAACTTATTTTTTATTGTGATTTGATTCAACACTCGGTAGTCGATAGACATCCTCCAAGAACCGTTGTCTTTCTTGACTAGCAGAACAGGTGACGAATAAGGACTATTGCTAGACCGTATTATTCTAGATTTAAGCACAACTTCTATCTGCCACTCAATTTCAGTCTATTAAAACTGTGGGTACCGATAAGGACACACACTCACCAGACCATTGCCCTATGTCAAGGGAACTCCCTGGGCTCCGGAAAAACATCTGGGAATGTAGATAACAGTTGTTGTAGTTGTGGTTCTTCCACTTTATAAGAGACTAAGTGGGCTATTGGATTCATCATGAAGAAGGAATACATTTGCATCACGACACCTTGCTTCACCTTTGAAATAGCACATAGCATATCTGTTTCTCCCACCAACTTACCTTCCGGTATTGTCAACCCCTGTTATATTACTTGCTTCCCATCTACAAAAAAAAATTCATTGCAATATAGAGGAAATCCCATATAATTGGTCCAAGTCTCCTAAGCCATTGGGCCCCCAAGACAACATGATGGCCATCAATGGGTAAGATATAAAAACCTACTAAGAGAGGGGATCCTTGGAGTGAAATAGACGTACCCATGCTTGAAGCATAACCCCTTGTCCCGACGTTCCTTGAGTTTGGCTGGTATCATCTTCTTGATGCGCATTAGATGATCTTGAATAGGTTGATGGCTAGGCGGAGGCATGGAGCCTTCTTAATGTCATGAGGTGGAAGTCAGCTTTGAGCTAGATATCTAGCCTCATAGAACCATGCTCAGCCCATTGCTACAGAGAGTAATGCGGGCAGTAGTGTCTAGACATCCACATTACGGGAGTCTCTTAAGCCACTGATAAAACAACTCACTTGGGGTGCGTAAGGCAGCGTTTGTGTTCCAAACATAGTTTTCGTCGCCATGGCGTCCAGGCTCCTTGGTCGCCTTGGACGCCTTGGACGCCTTGGGTGCCATGGCGTGTGCCTTGCCTTGGGCGCCCATGGCTGGTGCCTTGCCGCCTTGGGCGCCTTGCCGCCATGGCGGTGTCACCTTGATTTTTCCCCCTCTAAAACGCCATGGTCGCCTTTCCGCCTTGATAACTATGGTTACAAATTAGTATTTATGAGTCAGAAATACTTTTTTGTGTTTTTATTAATTTGGAATACTTCTATACAAGAAGATTTTGTATAGTTGCATGTTGCCTTTGAAGTGGTATGACGCCAACAACACCTTCTCCTCCAAGGTGTGTTTAATTGGTGCCAAGCTAATGTGGACACTGGACGCGATGTCCCTTCACGACTATGGGAAGTCTCACCTTGATCACATCCACGGCTAGTCACTACTTGATCAAAGCGAGTGTGCATAGCAGAGAATATCTCCTACATCTATTTTCACTCTTTGAAAATACGCTCTTGTTCATAAGCCAAAAGGTCAATATGTGGATCGTCAATTGCCTACTTTGAAATTACAATGTTATGAGCTCCCCTGTTGCCATGGCCTCTACTCTCCCTCTCCTACCACATGGTGCTATTTTGAGAATAAGATGGAAGGATAGTAAGTGACTATAGAAGATAAGGTATGCACAGAGAAGCATGTTACTTTTAGTTTACTTCAAGGTAAACAGCCTAAAAAAAAGGGTGTACCCAATGCACAAGGCTCCAGCCACTGTGGGGTCTGGGTCATAATGTACGCAGCCTTCCCCCGCTTCGCGGAGAGGCTGCTTCCAGACTTGAACCTGCAACCACTAGGTCACAATGGAGCAACCTTACTGTTGCACCAAGGCCCCTCTTCGAAGGAAACCAGCCTCTAAGTCAATATTCAACAATTTGATAAAATCCTGAATTTCTCCGTTATTAGACGCCTGATCTCATGTACATGGCTTCAGAAATCAGAACAACTCTTTTGAAAAGAGTCAAACAAATTCTTACCGTTGAGCAATTAATTGGAACCTTAAACTCCTAAACTTAAGCAATAAATCTCCTACACTCAAGCAACACATTACCCATTCAAACACTTCCAACGTCTCCTTCAGCCATTATTCAGCTAACTCCTAAATACATGTCACGTTTCTCTTAGAAAATGTTGGCATACAACACATTCTCCATGCAAACCATTGAGATCGACGATTACTGATTCTAGACACAGAAATTGTATAACAACAACTAAGATTTCAATTCTGGAATCCTTACTGGTACTCCTTCCTCACTTTCCACCAACATAAACTAAGGACAACATTCTCCAGGCAAACCATTGAGGTAAAAAACATTGGCATTACCGTCACCAGAATTGTATAATCCATAAAAGCATTAGTAAAATCCAGAAGCAGGACACTGCCAAAATTAAAAGGAAAATTAAATCCATGATACATACTATCGGGCCTCTCAGATCAGTTATGATAGTGAGAACAAACTACAACGACCTCTGTTTGATTACAGTAAAATTAAAAAATGAAGCAATCATTCAACACTAATGCAACTCCAATACCCTATCAACTAAACTCTTACTATCAGAGTAGAATAATATTAGAAATGCTGGAAGTATTGTACCTGGCAAGAACAGATAACCGAGAGGTCCATGGAGCCGGCGTTCCAGAGGTCGGCCGGTTTGCGAACGAAGATGAGAAGGGCGTCGAAGGAGAATCTGGAGCTGCGTGCCCTAGATGTCGGCCTTTCTGATTGCTGAAGGAAGACTTGTTCGTTGCTGGAGAGAACATAACTGACAAATGGACGCAGAAAGGTTTAACGGCGTCTTAGGGTTTTCTCTTCTGCTGTTTCGTGCTTCCCCTCTCTCTGATTCTGCTATTTCTTTTGAAAGTGCAATGAGCATCGAAGCTCTGCGCGAAAAAAGGGAGTAGTGAGCACTGCAGAGATTTTGAATGGGCGAGTGAGGAGGGTCAAGTGAGGAGCGGCAAGAATCAACATTGCCTTCAGGCGCGAGCCGTATACCTGGGCAGCTACACTCGGTTGGTCTGAGCCGTCGACTCTTTTGAAAGTGCAATGAGCATCGAAGCTCTGCGCGAAAAAAGGGAGTAGTGAGCACTGCAGAGATTTTGAATGGGCGAGTGAGGAGGGTCAAGTGAGGAGCGGCAAGAATCAACATTGCCTTCAGGCGCGAGCCGTATACCTGGGCAGCTACACTCGGTTGATCTGAGCCGTCGACTCTATAAGCTACACGGCCTACACCAAACTCCTGAATGACCCAACGACAACGAAGAATGAGCAAATGACTCCTAACCGCCTGATCTGTCGACTTTTCGTCTTCTTCGCAATCAAAGTTCCAAAAGAAAAAGTGGTGAGATATTAAAGTTGGGAGGGTCCATCAATTTTGTTCAAGGGAAAGAGATGGCTGCCTAGGCCTCTAGAGCATGCACGTTTCTGGCCAATGGGAGCGCCAGTGTTTTATGGGGTAGCGCGGTACTTACACATGCTTATGTGTTGATGCGCAGAGGTCACACGGGGCACGCGACCATGTAGCATTCTTTTTCCCTTTGTGCACAAATGTTATGTCGAGCGACATAGAGGAGAGACAAAATGGTATTTAAATTAGAGGGCGCAGAGGTTACTTCATCTGAGGAGGAGAGAGATTAGCGTAACCTACCCAACAGCCCAGAGAACCTTTTTCCTCAGTTTTGATTACACTTTTGGGAGGGTGATTGTTGCAAGGTTGTGTAGCCCCTGCATCCACACAGGGGCCAATGAGCAAGTGTGAAGCATCCAATAAGGATGGGATTTTTCATTTCACTTGGGTAGGGGCAGTCATTTTATCCTTCATGTGTCTAAGTGCAAGCGCCATGTAGTCTGACAACCTTTTTTCCCAACTTTTTTGGGAAAAGGTTCTCTAAACTTTGGGGCAGAGTACGCTATCATCTTTGTGTCCTACTCTCTTCCTCACATAAATGATCTTGTTGTCCTTCTATGTATGATTCAATTTTGTTGCCCAAACATACTTCCTCACATAAATGGCATTGTTGACCTCCTAT
This sequence comes from Telopea speciosissima, assembly GCF_018873765.1. Taxonomy (NCBI): domain Eukaryota; kingdom Viridiplantae; phylum Streptophyta; class Magnoliopsida; order Proteales; family Proteaceae; genus Telopea; species Telopea speciosissima. Next base: position 47,918,937 of record NC_057925.1, on the reverse strand, counting down.
GTATGATTCCATTTTGTTGCTCAAGCATAACAACATTAATGTACTAGGGCAATCTTATTGTGTGTGCATACATGTGCGTGCTCATGTGCATGTATGTGTTTTAACAATAAATTCCATAAAAAATCTTGAATAAGTTTGATGAGATCAACAATTGAACTTTGGCTGACCCAAGCCTAGCTCATTCTTTTGTTAGTAAGCTAGGTTTAGCTCCAATGACCTAGGAATCACCTAGTCTAAGCCAGAGTCGTTTTTCATATATATCTTTTGGGAGAGGGGTTCTCTGAACAAGCAACATAAGAGAATGCACCGATGAGGTGTGATAAAATTGTATCATACATTGGAGGACAGCTAGTTCATTTCATGTGAGGAGAAAGAGACACACAAAGGTGCTAAAGTACCTTCCTTGGTGGCTAGGAGAACCTTTTGCTGTTTTTTTTTTCCCTTTCAAATACTCAATACCTTCTCAAGCACATGCCACACGGTTTTTAGAAGTGCATGGCATACAATAATTTGAAATTATTCACCCCTAAAAAACGTGCATGGTAATTCCTTGCTCCCAAAGAAAAAACCAGAGGGTTATGCTTGGGTACCATTTTGCCCTAAAAAGGGAGGGGGGAGTGGAAGGTTTATCATTCTGTGTTTCTTTTTTTGATTGGTTATATTACCATTTAGAAGTGTCAAATTAATCGGTTTAGTCCAGTTTCAGTCAATCCAAATCGGTTTAATGCATGTACCAGTCCAAATCGAAGTTGAATTGTTCAGGTGAGAATCGATTTCAATTTGGTTGTACTTTATATTCATCTTCTTTTGATGACATTTTGGTAATTTTACTAAAATTTTGAATCACAATTTGAACAACTTTCCTTCCTTTGAACTAAAATTTGACAATTGAAATATATGTGGGGTCCTCTAGCTCATGGACTAACCAATGTAATGACAAGTGGCAAATAGTAAAGCATTATACTTCACTAGGCATAATGACACCCAGAAAGAACCTTCGAAAAATATGTACGGCATCACTTGGCGTCGCACGACCTAGAAATGACGTGAAATACGCATGGCATCAGTTGGTGTCCACTCTAAACTTCACCAATCAGCTTGGTAAAAATGATTAATTGATCATCAGTTAATGCAAAATCCAGCATTCAACATTCTATTGATGACATACATTAACCAATGAAAAACATTAGGAAATAAGAGTTCCAACATATCATGCCGTGCCATGTGGACAAAGATGTGGCTATTTTGATTATTGAATAGAGAAATCATGGTTTAGATTAATCACATGTCAAATTTTAAGATTTAATTCAATATTCAATCAAATACCCTCCCATGTATTGACATTCATTCTATGTATGTCCAACACATACAATACTCTCTCCCATAACACTAAAATTTCAAACCTATGTCTTACCACGTGGCAACTCCGATTAGGGGGCTGAAACTTGACATGTGAATAGAAGATCTAAGAGTTTACCTGTTCACAAAATTTAAGCCTCGTCTGATCTATCACATGACAATTATTGGTTTTTAAAGTAGGGGTTCCTACCATGGGTGTGTAGGAGACAAGCTCCTAAAACATTATGGGAGCAACAGGGGAAAATTTTTTATTGGCTTTCGTGCAAGTCAATGGTACCCATTGACACCCATGGAAATTCACAATGAGATTTTCAAGTCCACCAACACTAACTTTTACTTTGACGAGCAAGCAACATAGGATTAATCACAAGTGAACAAATACAAGAACACACAAATGAATAGATAGAGGCTTAAGAAATAGAAAGGAGATTTCTACTACTGGCACATGTTCCTTTTCAAAAAAAAAATCCCTAGCATCTAAGGAGTTCTTTCAATCTATTTCCCCTTCTTTTCCACATTAAACAGAAAGAAATAAAAATGAATACATACAAACGGTTTCATATCATGGCTCCAGCTTGAAGGAAACAACCCGGGACTGTCTGTTGTGCTTTGCTGCTTTAATGAATAATACTGAGAGACAAGATGGAGTCCACCATGGGCGATGGACCTCTTGCTCCCCTTTCAAGCAAGCCATTGTAGGTAAACACTTGCTATGAAACAAGATTGAGATACTATGACAAACAAGGAAGATGAAGGCAGTGTTTGGTATGCATCCTTGGAATGCATTCCAAGTCTATTGTATTCTTGGCAGTGCGGCAGTGCTAGCGTGGATGTCCGACACATGGCAGCTTGGACATCCAACGGTCCAAATACAACATAGTCAATGAGCTTGGACTGTTGGATGTCCGAGCTGCCACGTGTTAGACATCCATATTAGCACTGCCGAGCTTTAGGGAATAGAAGAGGATAATTTTCCGTGCATTCTGAGATTAAAGTACGGTATGGAACTAATGGTAGGTCTCGAAAGGAATTGAAGGCCGCTTTAGTGCTTTATTTCTTTTAACAATAGTCGACTGGATTTTTTATGACCATAGCCATTAAATTCATGGATATTTCGTGGGAATAAGAAATAAGAGAGCTACTTATAGTGGCAGTTGTTTAAAAAATCGAAATTGATTCGATTGAATCAGTTGATTTGGCTTATTATCGTTCAAGACTGATCTCAATTCCGGTGGATTCTAAGGTTTTTAAGATCAATTCTGACGGGATCAGAATCGGTAGGGATCAATTCCGTCCCAATTCCAAGTTTAATAACCTTGCTAACATTCCACCAACATAATTTTGAGTTCCACAAGAGCAAACAGAACGTTGTGATTGAAAGTTTTAAGACCTCAATACTCTAAAGAAGTTATGACACTAGGCTACTAACCTGTGGTTAAGTATGTGAGAGTCTTCTGTTATGGCAATGGAGACTCAAGCTGCCACTAATTGCTAGTGAGCCCCTCTATTGTGAGAAAAAATCCGATCGACGTCGTATCTTCTGCTTTGTACTGATATGATTGGCTGAATCCCATCCAAGGTTTAAATACACTGAACCGGGTCTGGAATTGCCGCAAGGTGATTCCAGACTTTTGCGGCAATTCCAGACCGATTCTGATTTGAATAGGACAGAAGTGGTTGAAATCGAAACCAATCCAGAAAAACTGTATCAACCAACCTCCATTGTTTTGATTCAAATTGTCTAGAAATCAGTCAGAATCGGTTGGACTCGGCCAAACTCAGTCAGCTTAATGTCAGCCCTCAATCAAGATTTTTTTTGGGATCCAATCCGTAGGAATCAATAGAAAAGGCAAATCCCTTATGATACATCAGTCCAGCTCAGTTATTGATAGAATGAATAGATCTACCATTTCTTGAAATATCTCTTGCTGATTCAAAATTGTGGTGGGTGCAATTCGAAACTGGAATTTTCTCTAGTCTCATCGGGCGCTCATTGTTCAAGTTCAAGGAGCTTCTTTCTGTCCATTCAAACTGCCTTGGTTGCCTTCCATTTCTCTCACTCCTTCGAGAAACTATGGCCTAACTCAGTCAAACTCAGTAAGCAAAGAATCTGGGTTAATTGGAATCGGCATTGGTTGATTCTGATATGATTTTTAAAACCATGATTGTGGTGGACCTCTATGCTTTGTGATTTACTTTCTTATTTCTATGTTATATCAACATGTTTCTTTCATTCCAAAAAATAATCATTACCAAAATAAAATGAAATGATGGAATCCTGAATGTGATTCATCTAGTCTGTTCAATGGAAAGAAATTTTTTATGAGCTCAGAGGCATCTGCCAAGCTAAAGAAGGAATACATTCACATTCACAGATTTTGGTAAAATAATTATTTATGACAACAACCCCTCCACCCCCCAAAAAAAAAGTACCTTTCTTTTCTTTTCTTCTTTGTTTTTTTCTTTCTTTCCAGTGGAGGTAGGTTTGCCATAGACTCTATTCTCAAGACCATCCATGGACCTGTTGAGCTATAACTCTTTGACACAACTCTGAGGATGGTTTTTCATCAACCTCAAACCACTATGTTTTGAAGGATTTGTCAAGCCCCTGCCTACAGATTCACCAATCTATTGTCTTCCACAGAAACAAGATGTATCATTCTTTCCCTTCCCTGACTAATAGAACTAGTTAGTGCTTCCATAGTGGCCTCTAATACACTTCTACAACCAACAGTTTTACTCCCCATATTTTACTGGAAGAAAAGCAAATCAATTCCTGCGCTAGAACCTAACAACAGCCTACAAAGTTGTAACAGCACCAAGAATATAGGCATCATCGGCAAAAACAGAAAAGAACAGAAAAAGATGAAGCTTTACAAGAATAAGAAATATGGCCTCAAACCAATATTATACATAGAAATTGCTTACAAGCACCTATTCCCAGGTGTGTTGCAACAAAACAGTCAACTAAGTAAAACCAACATTGGAGAAGAAACAAATTACAAGGAAAAAAGAAACAGAAGAAAGGGGGAGTGCTATTCACAGTATCTGATACATATAGATAGAATGACAGAGAGAGGAATACCATGGTAACATTCAGCCAAGTTCTGAGTCCCATGTGAACTGCTCAATGCTCATGTGTCTCAAAGATCGAACCACTTGCTCATCAGATGCACGGATCCGTACCAGTCTATTTTGCATATTCTGGAATGAAGGCATATCAAATATTTCTGATACTCTTTGACGCTGTAATGGATCTTCCGAGAAATTGATCAGGGCTTCTGCTGCATTATCCTTCAGCTCCTCAGATTCATCCTCCAACAGGTTCATGAGGAGTGGAATGACCCCTGCATCAGCCAGAGCTACTCGATCTCCTTCATCATAACTCAACTGGGCAACAGCCCCTGAAACCTTATCTCTGACATCGTCATTCCCATGTTGCAAAAGCTCAACCAGAATAGGAATTGCGCCAGAGTTCCGGACAATAGACACCGAGTGCTTGTAACCAGAAAGATCCCACAGAACATCAGCAGCAGCAGCCTTTGCTTCATCATCGTCTCCTTGAAGAATCCGCACCAGGTGTTGTGAAATTGATATTGCGTTGCTTTCTGCAACTGCTAAAATACAAAACACATCCTCCGCAATTTCTCTGCCAAGAGGCTCAGATCCTTGTAAAAGCTCAGCAAACAACGGAATAGCCCCTGCTTGAGCAACTGGTCGAATATAATCAATGTGGGATGCTATTATACCAAGGGCATTACCAGCTACAAGCTTAGTTGAGGTATCCCCCTCTTGCAGCAACTCAACAAGCACCGGTATCACACCCAAATCAACAAGCATCTGCCTTACTCTTTTTGTCACCCCAAGCAATCCAATTGCCTGAGCAGCTCTGGCTCTAGAGACCATATTACTAGACCTAGCAGCTTCAACAAGCAAAGGTATGCCACTAAAGCTTATAATAACCCTCCTCACTTCTCTCAATAGTGCCAATGCACTCAGAGTCTCCAACAAATAACGCCTAGTATCATCCATAGATGAAGCCAACAGGTTGAGAACTATTTCCAATCCACCATTTCTAACTACAATTGCACGACAGGGGCTACTACAAGTAACAATTGCCCAAAGACATTTTATCAAAACTCTCCTAAATCTAGCTTGTGACTCTGATAATAACCTCAGAAGGAAAGGCACAACACCAGATTGGCCAATGATTGTAGCCAATGATCCATCACCTTTACGAGCAATGCGGCTCAAACAATAAGCAGCAGCTTCTTGAATTGATGGGGTTGAACTGTTCAAAGGATTACAAAGAAGCTCAACAAGGATGGGTACAGTGCGTGCCAATACATTATCAGGTGCCAAATTTGAGAGACGTCCAACCCTGAGTGTAGCTCTGATTTTCAGAGTTTCACTCTCGCAAGCTATTACCTTTTCATACAAATGAATTGCTTCATCCCAATCCATATTTTTCTCCTTTTGGCTTATACCTTGATGAGGGGTGTTTACAAGAGACCACGTAACATCAAATGAGAAAATATTCGAATTTAGCCGAAAACCTAATCCAATTGAAAAAAAAAAAAAAAAAAAAAAATTCAAAACAAACTTCAACCGGAAATTTTCAAATCTTGTATCCCAAAACCATAAAATCCAACAGTATCTTCTACGAAGCCCTAAACCAGTCTCTGCATCGAAATAGAAAAAACCCACTAGTTCACGATGATCAACATAGAGCCCCTTTTCAGGGTTTTCGAATTATTGATTGATCTAAAACACAAAGAGGCACTTTTAATCGGGATTCGAAGAAGAGAAGAGAGTGATCGATGGAAGTAATTCATAATTTCAAAAGCTATGGATTCATAAAGAAAAATGACAAATAAAAGCGAAAGCACAATACCCTTGATGGAGCGAGATCGGTGAGTTCTTCGACGGACTCAATTGGGTTGCCGCAGAGAAGAAAGGCGGAGCGTGCGAAAATTGGGAGTTGAGAAGCTGTTATCTAAAAAGGAATACCGAAGGAATACGGAGGGAACGAAGGAGGCGGCGGGTAGAGAGAAGAGGGCCATCGCTTATAATATTTTCAAAAGTATTCCGTTTCCCCTTCAATTCCAAAAGATTCGGAATAAAGATTCGTATTTCATACACTCCATTAGAAGAATAGGGTAAATTCACCCGATTTAAACTTCAAACAATAAGGCCAAAAAAAGGTCAAGAGTATGTTTGGTTGGCAGGGGTAGCAAAAAAGTGGAAAACAACAGAAAGAAAGACCTCATTAGTTTCACTTTTATTTTAGAGAAAAAGAACATTGCCCAACCGCCCCCTGCACCCTCTCACATGGGGCAGTAAAATGGCCAACATGCCCCTCCCCTTGGATGCCAATGTGCACGTTTCCATTGGCCCTCGTGTTAGTGCAAGGACCATGCAACCTAGCGGCAAGCTTCTTTCCTTTATTTTCTTATATTTTTCTTTTTTTTTTTAATGAGAAGAAGTTCAATGGGAGAGAGTGCACCCTGGACCCAGATTTAGAAGGGGGAGGAAAATGACCACCCTGTTGATGTCGTCGTGCGTGCTTCCATTGGTCCCTCTGCATGCGTAGGGGCCAAGCTCCCCCACAAAGAACTCTTGCCATTTTTTTTATTCATTTATGTTTTCTTTCACTATAGAGAAGAGAAATCTCTTTTCCACTCGTGATGTGATCTTGTGATTGGACTCTATAGTTATCATTACATTCTCATTTCTCTAGACGAAGTTGAAATTACTTCCCTCTAATGCAATCAAATGGTATAATAGGAGTTGATGTAGAGATTCTTCTTCATCATTGATGCAGAGAAACTCAGTCCAAATAAAATTTTGGAGGAACAGAACTAAAAAAAATATAGGAACAAGATTTACCAAGTATGATTTTTCTATATAAGGAAATAATCTCCTTAATATGCACCTAAATCTACCATATGAAAGGTTATGTGGGGCTAAAATCCGAGATTACTAAGAGGGGAGCTAGGTAATAGACATATTTGTAAGAGTAAATGAGTAAAAAATAAATGGGCAAGGAATAAAGCCTAAGGAAGCTAAAGGTCCTGAGTTCGACTTCGCCTCCCCCCTTGGGGCCACTCGCCTGAGAAGAAACTCCCTGGTGAACATGGGGGCCCTAATAGCTTACGGTTCGTGGTGTTGCGGGGTCATACATGAGCCCTGGGGGATTTAGTCGACCGAAGGGATACCTCCTGTTCCAAAAAAATAATAATAATAAATAAATAAATGGGCAAGAGATCTCTGCTTGGTCACATGGTCTCTACACAAGCGTCTGGGTCAATGGATGAGCACGTCTAGGTATCTATCTAAGAGGCAGAGGCGTCATCTCATGGTGCCCTATGAAGAAGGCGTAGGAACCACCACCAAATAGAAATCTCTTTCTAAAATAAATGAGGGGAAAGGTTTCATACACGGTTGTGTAAACCGTGTATGTGAGAGGGTGGGAGTTTCAAGGCATTAAATAACGGGTGAGTATTTATGACTTTTTCAATTTTTTGTGAGAGACCCTTGTACCAAACCTTTTCCCAATAAATACATAAAGTTTGATTGAAAAACAAGATTGTTTTCATACACGGCCGTGTAAGCATGCACGATCATATCCCCTCTGACAAAGAGTTGGAAAAGTCATAAACCCCCACCCATTAATTAATGCCTTGAAATTTTCACCCTCTCACATACATTGCTTACACAACCGAATATGAAAACTTTCCCCTTATAGTATTGAGAAACATGTATCATGAGGTTAAGAGATTTTGTGAGAGTGCTAAAATATTATTTTTGTTATTTTGTCCATGTGATCATCATTCTGACTGATTCCCACTTAGTAGTAGGACCACAGTTCTCAACCCCCAACTACAGCCTTCGCCCGTAACCTACCAATTTCTTTGACCGTTGACTAAGCTAAAAGTCACGTGGTCACCTCCGCCATCTACACGTAGGAGTTACAATTGGCCTTCTCCTGTTATATTATTTAGGATTATGGGCCCATCAGCATGTTTAGTTAGTCACGGGGATGATTAGAAAAGGTACTTTGTTTGTTTAGTGGGGAGTGGGGAGTGGGGAGTGAGAAAATTAGGGTAATAAACCACACGTGGAATGTGAGGTAACAAGGATAGTATAAATCAAAGAAAAAAATTAGTAAAATGAAGAAATTTTTTTTTTTTTTTTTTCCTAAATTGCATGTTTGGGTTTCGCCAAATTCTAAGAGAATTGTCTTTATTAGCCTTTCATACCATGGTTGGAAATCTAGGTTTTGAATCAGACGAGTCATTTGAGTTGAGTTAAATTTTTGAAAAACTTGGTCAATAATCATGCAAACTCAATTAGGGTAAAAAATGTTTAGATCGACTCAATAAAATAGCATCCGAGTCAAAATAACTTAGTCTTTTGATGTGAATCTCAATAAACATGGAGAGTCTAGTCATAGTCAATAAAAAAACCATTAAACCAAATTGGCCAGTTAAAAATGTAAAATGGTAAAACCTTTGAGTACCCTCTCTTGTTTGAATCCCTAAGTCCCTCTTGCTTCATAATAGAGTAGCAACGTTTTAGTCTCTCACCCAAGGCTACTCTAATGAGTTCAGATTTTCTATCCACATAGGGACAGATGGGGATAGATCTGAACCCTCCATGGAGGTGTAGGACCCGCCTCTAGGGTGTGGGACCCATGCCCATGGAGGGATCAGATCTGTCCCCACCCATCCCCATGCGAGTAGCTAATCCGGATTCTACTCTAATTATGATCCTCTTTAATGAAGAAAAAAAGTGTCTTTTTCCTAAACCGCCTATTTGGTCAGTCAAACTTCTAAAGGAATTTTCTTTATTAGCCTTCCATACCATTGTTGGAAATCTAAATTTTGAATTGGACGAGTTGCCCGAATTGAGTCAAAATTTTGAAAAACTTGGTCAATAGCCATGTAGACTTGACTATGGTAAAAAATTTGTAGACTCCGTAAAAAAGCATCCGAGTAAAAATAAATTGTCTTTTGATTTGAATCTCAATAAACTCGGAGAGTCTGGTCAATAAAATAAAACCCATTAAACCAAACCGGCCAGTAAAAAAATGACTTTGGTCCCTCTTGCTTCATAATAGAGTAGCAACATTTGAGTCTCTCCCCGAAAGGCTCTAATTATGATCCTCTTCAATATACTCAGACATAAGACCCAAAATGAATTTGGTGTCTACATAATTTAAGTAGAGGAATCCTTCAGATCCTAAGCCAAATATAATATTCCTGATGTGATATATGATTGGTTGTTCGAGTGGTTGTTCATCTTCATTCATCACAAAAGGGTCTTCAACATCTCCACCATATACCTCTTTCGCAAAGGGCAATATATATTTTTTCTTTAGTTAATTCAACCTGGTTATCCATGTCAACATAATTAGTAGATGGTATCTACTCACCTAAAGTAGTAGTAGTGTTCTCATCATCAATCGAGGTTGGTGCTTCGTCATCAACTTTGTCAAGTAGGTCCTCATCTTCCTCCCAACATCATTGTCTTCCATCATATTCTATCTTTGGTCCAATATAGTTCTCAAACTCATTTTATAATTTTTTACTAGTTTATATATATTTATTGTATTTTAAAATTAAAAATAAAAAACGTGACTTGTCCTAATGAAGTTTAACTAGATCGAATCACTAGGTATTTTTTAAGGATGAGTCAAATCAAAAAACCTAATTTTCCACCTATGTTTTATATAACAATAATACTAGTTTTTATTTAAACTTATAGATATAACTTCCTCTTCTTCCAACTGTGGTTCTATTTGTTTCGGCGTAAAATTTTACATAGTAAATGTTACATTTTACATGTTGAAAAGTTTTCCAATGTTTGTTTTCATAAAAAAGCAAGCATTGGAAAACTTTATACAAGTAAAATTTTATAAGTCAAATTTTTTGGAGTGAAAATTTTCAAGTCAAATTTTCCAGGTAAAATTTACTTTTTACGCCGAAACAAATTGAACAGTGAAAAAACTTATCATTGTTCCTTATCGAGTACTCCGTGCGGTAGGATTACAAGAGAGAGAGAGAGAGAGAGAGATCTTTAGTGATGATCTATGGGAAGTAGATTGAAGTGTTCGCTCAAATCGGATTAATATCGATCCCATTGAAATATATAGTTGTAAGGAAGAAAGTTTCTAGTCTGGGAAAGTGGCTCCCACACCTGTGCCCTTGTGTGTATCTCTATCATCCTACTTGTAAAATGACGTCCTTGACCCCATAAATTGAACCAAAAGGGAAGCATTGGGTATTGTGCAAGTGCGAGATCCATGCTCCTTGACAGAGAACAGCCCATTGTTTTAATTATCAACACTGAAAGATATCATGTTTACATCTTTGTTGTCCTGTTTTTCCGCTAAGGTTTATATAGTTGGAGAATAAGGTTGTGTTTGGTATGCATTCTTGAAATGCATTCTAGGTTGATTTCGCATTCTCATACCATAAGAACAACTATTTTTATCATCCAAGAATACAAAATCAACCTAGAATGCATACCAAACATTGTCTAAGATTTCTTAATCGAAAGCTAGGAATTCGGAAATTGGAGATGTAAAGCTTTCGAAATTGGCCAGAATCAGTATAGAAATGGTGGAAATCAATAAGAAGCACATAAATCCTAATTTCCGTACATGATCAGTGTGATCTAGATCACCCAAAATCGGGATCGGACTCTGTCGATTCCAATTTAGATCGACCCGAATCAATTGACCCTATCCTATTTTTTAAACCATGGTATGAACAATGAGGGAAACTTTGGACACTTTTCTAGTGATTGTCTTCATTAACCTCTTATAAAATAATAAACATAATTTTATTCTTTTTAGAAATTAAAAAAAAAGTGTTATATTAAAAATCTATTTGATCGTGTGGTTCTTTCGTCCAAACACAAGACCCTGTGAAGTCATCGTTCAGATTCAACCCCAGTGTATCTCCTACATGCGTTCTCATTGATCCCTGCGTTGGTGCAAGTGCTAAACGATATGACAACTATCTCTTGACCAAAATAAAATTATAACTTATTTTTATCAACTTTGACTACAACAAAATTTCTTCTTTAGTCTCAGCTCTCATGTGTGGCTATGGCTGTGACAGCACAACTCAGAGCCACAGCCAGGTGCAAGGACAAAGACCCGAGCCTAGCCCAGCCCAATTGCACACTACTACCTCAACCCCTCGGAAACCAGAACTCAATGGAATGGGAGAAGATTGATTTAGAACTGGATATGAAGTTTACAGCACAGACACACATGTTAGTTCGTGGTCCCTTCTCCCTGTGTGACCGTGAGTCCCTCTGTCCGTGCTCTCATCTCATTGACAGTGATATCACAACTCACCGCCCAAACACACAGGTAATGAGACATGAGGCACCGACGGCAATGAACTGACAACAACAGTGGGGGTTGAGGTAGTGTCAAAATCAAATCGAAATCATTTATCAAAATCAAATCGTTGAAACTATTTAAGAAATGGTTGGATTTTAATTTTAAAATTGAGAACATTTTAGTTATATAGTTTAAGGTCTAAACACAGATGATAAATTATTTAGAAAACTGTTTAAATCGTAACAAATATTAGTAATAAATAATGATTATAATTAAGCATTAATAGTAATAATAAATAATTAATAAAAATGTAATTATACAAATAAAATAAATAAAAAACTTATAAAACCGTTTATAAATGATTTCGATTTCAACATATGCTTCAATTTTGATTTTACTTAAAAAAACTTGAATCGATTGAACCAAACCTAAACCGTTTAACATCCTAAATGGGGCTTGGGCCTGAGGGGTATGGGTTGAGAAATTAGAAACTAATTGGTCAAATTGATCGATTCGAATTGAAATTGGCCATATGATTAATTAAGACAATTCCTGGAGATTCTGATCACTTTTTATCTACTTTTTGATAGATTCCCATAAATTTCAACTAACTTAGATCCAGTTCGGCATTAATTGATCGATTTGATTTCCAATTTCATGTTCCCTATCTCAGATAGCAAAGAAAGAAGGAAACTAGGGTAGATATAAACCTCGTGATGCAACAGATTTAATATTTTTGGATGGCTGAGTTCATATAATTCATATGGGGAGTGACTAGTGAGGGGACAATGCTTTAATTTATGGCCATTCACGGAGAAAGTGAAGGTCAAAGGTTGGAACTATCTCGGGAGACCCGTGCTTGAGAACAAGTAATGGAAGAAGTGAGTAGAAAATTTTCTTCCCATGACAAAATTTGAAAGCGAATTGACGTATTTAGTGCAAGAGTTCTCACCATTGTGGGGTCTAGGAAAGGTCATAATATATATAGTATTATCCTTGATTTGGTGAGAGCCTGTTTCCTGATTCATAGTTCGGGGTTAAAAAAAGGGGAGAATTTCCTAGATCTACTAGATTAAAATTTTTTTTACAAAATCAGTAGCAGTAAATTATGTTTTACATTCATAAGTTACTTGATTTAAAAAGATTTACCAAACCCCTACATGAGTAAAAAAAGTTGAATGAATAACCCAAAATGTCCCAACATCCTTCTCTCTCCTTCTTCTTCTTCTTCCGACGGAACCAACCACTCTCTTGATCCCCTTCCCCTGCAAGCTGCAATCCCGCCCCATCCTTCTCCTTTCAATAGCAGCCCTTTAATTTCTAATCGGAATGGTCTGTAAATCAATCAATGGGATCGCCTGGACCTAATGGGTTGATTTAAACCTGGAATAGCATTTATAGATAGAAATGGAGAGGCTTCGACTAGGACTGGTTCAACACAATCACAAGACAAGGCAGGTTGGAAAGATGCAACAGTAGTGAGATTTAACTAGAGTAATGTATCATTTATAATTTCAAATAATTCAACAAAAAATCTCCTTATATCCGACCTCACTTTTATCATCTCCTCCCAGCTTCTCTCTATGTGACTCTGTCTGTGGACGTGTGGCCGCCTCGCCGACACTGGCTTCCAATGGCAAATCATTTCTAAAGGATTTTAAGAAAGGAAAAACTAGATTGAAAATGTACGCGTTAGTCTCAACCAAAATTCCCGCCATCTTTCCGATAAAAGAGTTCGGCGCTATAAAGTGTTACAGAAGAAAACTCAAAATCGGGGCAACGTCAGATGGCCTTGAGACGGTTGAAGAATGCGGAGGAGTCCAAGATCCAAGCAAAAGAAGTAGTATTGAGTCCACCTCGACTACTACTTCATCTGCTACTCCGGCAATCGATAAAGACATAAAAAATGTAAGCTTTATTTCCTGAAATCGGTTGTTGTTTCGTTAGAACCTGAACCGTAAATCGTTTTCGGGAAATACCCATTACCCAATTCATATGATTTATGGTTAATCGTTATCTTTTATTATCACCCACCATCCCGGGTGTATCTGTGTGTGTTCGGAGGAGTACGAAATATAGTCCCAAAGCATCATACCAAAAGCAACATTTTGTCATCCAATCTCAATTACCCACATTCTATTTAACATTGGAAGTAGTTCTTTGTACATTGAAAGTTATTATTCTCAATATCCAAGGATAGCTTTAAGTTTCACTGGCTATGTGAATTGTGAATGCTTTAGGGGTAATTTAATTCTGTTCAAATTTAAATTCTTACTTTGCCCATATGCCAATCCTTCTGTTTTTTGTTTATGGATTTAAGAATTTCTTGATTTGAACTTGGGTCTTGTGAGAAATTCATTTTCTTTCAAGTTGTATCTTTGTGAATTTGTGTTATATATCAGGTTGTTCAAAAGACTGCTGCAACTTTTGCGCCTAGGGCTTCCACCGCATCAAAGAATCCTACAGTACTTGGGACTGCTTTGTACACTGTTTTTGAAATTCAAGGTTATGCCTCAATGTTGCTTGGTGAGGCACTTTCGTTCAATTTCATATTTCCATCGAATGAACCTGACATATGGAGATTGATGGGGATGTGCTCCATTTGGATTAAGGGAGTGGTTGGTTCCGTCGAGAGAAGAAAAAGAAGGAGAGAGAAGTATGTTGGGGCATTTTGGGTTATTCATTTAATTTTTTTTTACTCATGTAGGGATTTGGTAAATTTTTTTAAATCAAGTAACTTATGAATATAAAACATAATTTATTGTTACTGGTTTTGTAAATCTTTTTTTAATCTAGTAGATTTAGGAAATTCCCCCTAAAAAAAATATAGCTTAGAAATGGTGAGAACTGGTTAATAAGTTAAAATGAGAGGGATAATTTGGTCATTTTTCAAAATAACAGATGAAAAGAGGAGATGAGAGTTCACTTTTTTTGGAGAATCCGAGGTGAAATTCAGATCCTCTACAATGACATTTAACAATCGGAGTCGATCTCAGTCAGACCGACTTTGGTGATTAAATGTTATTGGAGAGTATCCGGACTCTCATAGGTGAACCATCTGACAAAGAAGTTTGATTGAATAGAGTGTAAGGTGAGGAGACTGATAGAAAATTTTCCATTAAAAAAAAAGACTGATGGATTGGATTAACAAGTGTAGTTAGCTTGAGCTTTTGATATTAAAAGGTACTTTCTTAGCTCAACCCAAAAGTATTGGAGGAAGCCTCCAATTTTTTTTGAGGAAAATAATATAGAAATTCCCTATTCTGCTTTACAGAGGAGCCTGCTTAATAATGTAGACAGCTAATTCTCTTATATGGGAAAAAGAACGCTGTTTGGTCGCATGGTTCTTGTAACTAGACACAATAGCCTGTGAAATTATTGTTTAGCTTCTCTTAAAATAAAAAATCACATCCGTATTGATGCCCCTACGAGTACTCGCATTGGCCTCCACATTGGTGCAGGGGCTACACGATCAAGTAGCGTGTGCTGACCAATGGAATTGCACGTACAAACATTGCCTTGGTCAGGATTTTTGCCTTTCCATGAGGATAGGGTAGTACTTTTTTGTGCTTCTTTGTCTAAGTGCAAGAGCCACCCGGGCTATGCGACTAGGTAGCGTTCTTTTCCTATTTATATATATAATAAAAATACCAGGCTAATAACGAATAGGATCTATCCACTTAAAATATAGGGTGGAAATATTATTACTAACATTTTTCATTAAAAAAAAACAAGGAAAGAGAGATGAGCATGCTGCCCACTTGTATTGTAATCATTTATGCATTTGGAGAGAAGTCACTTTCAATGAGCCACAAATCGTCCTATTAGGGTCCCACAACATTTTTTTTTGGTAAATGCACTTTATTTAAAGGGTAAATTACAGGCATCTTGGTTTTCAAACAAAACTTAGATCATCTCCTGATTTAGACCCCAATATGATAAATTAGTCTCTATCGGTTAGTTTTATATTGTTAAGTGATGATATCACCTAATTAAATAAATTTAAGGGTTATTTTCAATTGTCTTTTTCAAAATGGCCAAATTTATAATTGCTCCCTTAAATTTTCACTAATTTCATGTGCACCCCTGCTTTTCAAATTAAGTACCACTATAGTCTCTGTCGTCAGACAGAGACGTTATGTTATAACGGATCTTAATTTTTGAACTTCAATAGATCATTCTGCCCCTGGATAGGGTAAAATGACGAAAATGACCTTACTTGAAAAAAAAAAAACAAACTTGCAAATCATTTTCCCCAAATCGTTTAAGGTTTGGGGAAAATGAGTTCTTGAATCTGAAATCAAGAAGAAATTAAATTCTACCCAAAATAGTGATCTCCTACGTCTTTTTACATTTTTATCCCCTAACACTCTACCAGCCCTGCATCCGCCCTCTTGTTTTCTTCGTAACACCGCCGCCGCTTCCGCTTCCTCGTCCGCCTCCGCCTCCACAACCCCACCCCCCTCGTCTCTCCAAACACCCACCCCCACCCCACAGCCTGCTGCAACGACCCACCCCCTCGGCAGGTTGTGGCGCACGCCCAGCCCTCTTGTTAATCAGGTGTTTTAACTTCACAATCCAGCCGAACTCCGCCATCACCATCTCTCTATTCTCTACTGAGCGCTGAGAGTAAAACAGAACTTGCAGCTTCAAAGAGGTATGCAATATCTTTCATCAGAAAAAAAGGGTTTGCAATTTCTGTTTTGTAGTAATTGATGGGGTTGGAGATGGATGAAGGGTTTATTAAGAATTTCTTTTAGTATCATTTATTTGTTAGAAAATGGGTTGTTGTTGATTGCTATGGTTTTTATTTGAGTGAAATTTGACAAGAAGAGCGGTGGAGGGAGGTATTATTCAAACTGTTCTCTTTTTTAACACCTCTGGATTTCGAGGAAGCGATGGAAGAATGACTGATTAAATATTCATTAAAGTCCTATAATGGCTTCGTTCCCGTTTAGCGTTAATTTGATAGTTTAGATGAGAATTCTTATTGAGTTTTGTCTAGAAATGATGGGAAATTAAGGAAAAGGAGGTGATTGGAATAGTAACAATAGGAGTGATGGCGACAATGGTGACAGCATTTTTTCTCTCAACACTCTTGTGTTCTGTATGATAGATATAGATTTTGTTTCTCTTAATTTCATTTTTTTTAATCTTTTGATGTAATTGGAAGAAAATCGTAAAATCCAGAAATCAGTTTCCCAGGATACACATGTAATCTTTTGATGGCGGTATGGAATTTCTTTCTCTTGCAGTGTTTCAAAAACTCATCTTCCCCAAACCCTAAACGATTTGGGGAAGATGAGTTGCAAGTTTTTTTTTTGGGGTAAAGTCATTTTAGTCATTTTATCCTATTCAGGGGCAGAATGGTCCATCAAAGTTCAAAAACTGGGATCCGTTATAACATCAAGTCTCTGTCTAATGGCAGGGACTATAGTGGAACTTAGTTTGGAAAGCATGGGTGCACATGGAATTAGTGAAAATTCAGGGAGGCAACTGTAAATTTGACTATTTTCAAGAGACATTTGGAAATAACCTTAAATTTTAATCCCTTAACTACTCTTGACCAATGTTGAAGATAAAGGAAAGGTAGCATTGTAAATTTAATTTTAATGTTTTAGTAAAGGGTAAAATAATCCTTTCACACCAATAACTAACAACAGACTACTACCGTTACTATAGAGGGGGTGATTTGAGTTTTTTCAAAATCAGGGGGTGATCTGAGTTTTACTTGAAAATCAGGGGGTGACGTGTAATTTATCCTTTAGATAAAGCTCGTGGATGTAGGACACATAAATTCAATAACCATGGATCGGAATAGGCAACATCATCGTGCACGTTATCGATAGGGCCTTCCTTGCTAGGGAGTCAGCACAACCGTTCATCTCCCTTGTCTATGGATAGGATAAAATGACCAAAATGACCTTACTTGAAAAAAAAAAAAAACACTTGCAACACATCTTCCCCAAATCGTTTAGGGTTTGGGGAAGATGAGTTCATGAATGTGAAATCAAGAAGAAATTAAATTCTACCCAAAATAGTGCTGGCGTAGGCCACACTCCCGGACAGAGATCTTTTTTCCAAACAGAAAATACAATTTTCAAAACAAGAGTATAGATGTATGGCATCCTCCAAAATAATATGCAAAGAGAGTGGTGAAGAATGCAGTCCTCTTTGCAAGTATGAGATTATACTCTTGTTATCCGATTCAATTATAATTCGATCATAACCTTTTGAAATGGATCCCACAACATTTAATTGAACAGAAGTGAGAGATGTGAGATGGTGTATATTAGTTGTTATGTGCCTTTCTTTTTCTCTTTCAAAATAATAACGGAAAATATTCTTTGAGCTGCTAAGGCAAAGTACATTAGCACCTTTGTGTCTATCTCTCTCGTCCTCATATGAAATGACATTGCTATCCTTCTATGTATGGTACTGTTTTATCATACCTCAATGGTGTGCTCCTCTTATGCTGTTTGTTCAGAGAACCCTCTCTCAAAAACTAATTACAAATCTCATTTAACACCGTTAGAAAATCATCAAGTTATTCAAACTTAATGACATCCCAGATCTCTTCTTCAATTTACCATATTTTTTTGATAGAACTTCAATTTACCACATTGAAAGAAGGGAAAATAAGCGCATGACAACAGAGTGCAGATTCCAGTATGTGTCCTCTCACATAATTAGATGTAGGGCCCACATTGACACACACACACACACACTCTCTCTTGTTCCAACATATTTGGATGATACCAATCTCTATATTACCATTGGTGTGACGTGAAGATTCCTCCTTACACTGGTGCAGTGAAACCCTCTCTCGAAAACAAAATACACGAAATCGTTTTTCAAGATTTCACAAAGAAGCAACAAATTTCATATTGAAAAGAATATACTCCCATGACTGCTATTTCAACACGATGGCCTTTCTATCTTTCTCTGTATGCTCTTTGGTCAATGGATTGTTACAATGACCAGAACCAAGCAACAACAGAATCCAGTATCACAGAATCCATAAAAGCAATGGGTCCATTGGTCCTTTCACAAACCACAAATCTATGCAAACAACATTTAACTAAGGTTTGCCATTAAAAAGACTGATTAATGTTGAAGACCCAATATAATCAACCTAGCCAAAAAAAAAAAAAAAAAAAACTATTGTTCGGAATAATTCCACATCGTCTTAACTCTGGGACCTTACATGATGAATTCATATACTAGTTGAGCCTCCCCATCTAATTAATAACTCTTTCCTCATTACTGAGGTTTCTACTTGTATAAAATTATGAAAAAATAAAATAAAATAAAATACCAACACTAGGATACAAGTCCCACATTTTCCTCATAAACACATTGACTAAGAACCTATTTCCATCTTAAAATGTGAAGAGTCTAAGACAGTATTATAAATTAGAGTTGGGTGTTTCACCTAGAAGATCATGTTAGATGAAATAGCAGGTTTTCCCTCTACCCATAGAGAACGGTTCACTCACCATTCTAGGGTTTTGGTAATATTCCAAAAATATCTTTCCGATACCTTCTCCCATACCTTGATGAATGAAATCCCATTCACCATGGGTGGAGGAAACTAGGTCCTTTTTTGTTTATTTTATGTTTTTCACCTCCACTCAGATGCAACATCAGAGCATACCCATGCTAGGGTACAGCCATGCCATCCCAACCTCTCCTTTCAAATGTTTTATTTAGCACAATAGCCTGCATGTGTACATGACCTTAACCAAGTAACTAGTTTTACATAGTGATGCAAAAAAATTTAGAGGCCATTTAAGTTTACAGCAATTTGATTCAAGATGAGATACTCTCTGACTTTAGGAGTCTGAACCTCAACACTCAAGCTTAATTCTATTGGTCAAAATCCATATCTAATGTTGAAGAGTGGAGTACAATGTCTCATAAGAAAGGGACCTAGTTATTCCCCTTTCCTTTACATTTTAATATAATCATTCCAAGCCTTTTTTTTCATATCCTTAGTTTGGAAACACCTGTCTAAATAAGCCCAAAAGATATATCTCTCAAAGAAAGAAGACACACAAAACTAAGTCGTTACCGGAGTTTAAAGCTTTTTGGTGACACACAATGAAAGATCGTCGATGCCAACATTACTCGTTGTCGGAAAAACCACATTCAATGTCGGACAAAATGTAGTGCAAGTCGGTAAGATTCCTGACAAACCCCGACTGCATGTATGAAAGCAAAACCAAACCCCCTCCCTCCTCAAAAATGAGAGCATAGTGAGTCTTCCTTGGTGCGCAAAAGCTTGTGAAAGAGCTAAGAGCTAAGAGTTTAAGGAGAACTTGCACTTGTGAGCTTGTAGGTAATAAAACACTTCCATTATTGTGTTTAAGTTTTGTGATTGAAATGCCTTGCATCACGAGGGAAGATCTGTACCAGATGTTTTTCCTTATAATTTGGTATAAAGTTCATATTTGAGCTCAACAACACTCACTCTCCCTCTTCTCTGTTTTTGATCTTAGGAGTCACACACACATTGGCCATCTCTTTCTAAAAAGAACTATTACTCTAGAAGTGAATGGTGGAAGCCCCATGCCTATAGAATCAAAATTAATAACCAGTGGTTTATCCACACAAGAGACTGCCTGCCTGATAGAATCATCAAAGAAACATTAATCAGCTAGAATACTATAAAGACTGAAGTATTAATGATCAGAGGTATTGTGAGAAGAAATAAGAAACTTACACTGCCAAACATTACCAGATTGGAGGCCAGAAGAACTATCAAACATATGAGTCTTGCCCAACAAGTCTGATCGATGATGAAGACGAGTTGGCTTCCAATCAGACAGAACGGAAATCCACCTGGGAAAATTATTTGCTCCATTTCCTGTCTGGTCTATTTCCCCAAGTCCCTCTAATGGGGGGGGGGGGTGGACCTCACTTGGGCAGTGTGTTCGGACAGGGGGTAGGGTGGTCATTTCCGTCCCAAGCTATTAGAGGGACTTGGGGAAATGGACCAGGCAGGGAAATGGAGCAGATAATGCAAGGGACCTGGCTTTCCTTCAGTTGGGGCGAAAGCTAGAGGAATGGAGGATCCAGCCCAACCAAATTGGGGGGGGGGGTTGATCATTTCATAGGGAGGGCCCCGCCTATGAAATGACCCAAATACCCCTGTTTTAGCTGGGCTAGATCCTCCAGCTCCCGCCACGGTTGGAGGAGAGCCGGATTGAACCGAAAGACTTCGAAAGCTCCAGATTTTCCTTCACACATTAACTTCTCGGACTCTTCTACAAGCTCCCTAATTTCATATATCAAGAAATGAAGTCAAGATTCTAAACAGAGCTGGCTGAGTGGTTGTAGTTGTTTTTGTTGTATTCCTCTGTGTGCGTGTGTGCAGAGGACAGCGTTCTACAATTGTTTGTTTGCATGCATGAGAAACAGTATTCGGCTCTCCTCTAACCATGACGAGAGTTAGAGGATCCAGCTCAATAAAAACAGGGGTGTTTGGATCATTTCATGGCGGGCAAGACTTGGCTCTCCTCTAGCCATGGCGGGAGCTGGAGGATCCAACCCAGCAAAAATAAAGGGTTTTTGGTCATTTCATAGGGGGGCTACATGTGAAATGATCCAAACACTCCTATTTTTGCTTGGCTGGATCCTCCAGCTCCCACCATGACTGGAGGAGAGCCTAATACGAGAAACAAGACATTCTAACTAATTTTACAAAAAGGGAAATGAAAAGGAGAAACATGTGATTAAAATGCGAACCGGGGAAGGCAGTACGTAGCTGTCAATGGGTTCTAATTTTTCATTTTTTAATATTTGAAGAATATTCTTAAGGGTTGCCTAAGGTCGTGAAGAAGTCCAAAAGTTTTCTGAAAGGGAAAACCCACTTGTCTGTGAGGTGGGGGCTTCTGAGACTAAAGAAAGTGTGTGGGGGCACAAAGATAAAGCAAAGCAGTTGTAACGTTAATGTCCCTTCTTAGCATTATTTGGTTATAAACACATTCTTAATTAAGAAGAGAGGTTAAGGAAGCATCCAAAGATGGGATGATGATGTGGTTTTGTAGTTTCTTTATATTTATGAGAGAGAGAAAGAGGAAAATTCTTAATATAGATCACAATAATTGAAGGGGAAAGTTTTCATACACAACTGTGTAAGTCGTGTATGGGAGAGGGTGGGAGTTTCAAGGCATTAATTAATGGGTGGGGGGTTTATGGCTTTTCCAACTCTTTGTGAGAGGGGACACGACCGTGCATGCTTACACGGCCGTTTATGAAAACTTTTCCCATAATTGAATCTAACCTTGTTAAGAACATTCAAACAGTAAAATAACAATTTATTATAGATTTCGATCTCTCTTACTCTATTATGATCCCATATTAGTCATGTAGGAGGTTGATCACACAATGATTATGGAAGTGATCTGATATGTGTTGATATGGTCTTGGATTCCCTCAATTTATACGTCAGTTTACAGAGTTTGAGTTCTCCCAAGGTTCATATAAGAATCCAAATAATTGAGTATTTTCTTTGAAATTCCACCATGCCACCTTTAAGGTAAGTGTGCCAATTGGACCGGTTTTGGACTATTAGTCAAATTCCATAATGGTTCCGGTTCTAAGAGGTAGTACTAGAACCGGACAAAATAAGCCTACTGTTCCAAACTTGAGTTTTAGGGCTATTAGTTAATGGGTGGTCCGGTTCTTAATCAGTTCTAAGTAGTTCAGAATTTTAAAAAAAAAACCCTAACACATATTACATTTATTCAATAATATTATAATAAGACTAATACCAATCACATGATCAATTTGTTTATCAAATCATGAAATCGGTTCATATTACCTCTTGTTTTATATTCAATTAATAAGTAGGAACACCACCACCCTCATAAACTAAGATTATTTAAGATATATTTGATCTTAAGTTAGCATTCTCAAATAGACCTTGAAATTAACAATTAAATCTTTAGTAAAATAATATATGGGACAAATGGTATCAGTAAAAATTAAAAGACCAAAAAAATAAAGGGCTTGACCATAGCTATCATAACTTTAATTCTTAAGAATTATATAATATATAGGGTTAGGATGTGGATTTGTAGCGGTTCCAGTTCCAACAGTTACTAATTGGTTTATCGGTTATAGAACCGTTTGGAGACCAATAACTTAGCTGAAAGATTTAGAACATGATCGATAACTTAAGCAGTAGATTCGAAATCGGACCAATAAGCTATTGGGTGGGTTGGTTCCAATCCAAAATAGACACCCTTAGTTTAAGGTATGGAGTTTATAGAAATGGTTGAAAAATTAAGAGGAAAAATCATATACATAATGGGCCATGCGGTTGAATCAAGTAATCAAATTTAACAGATGACCTAATATACTATTTTCTCTTATGTTTAAGTGTTTATTTTGGGGGGGGGGGGGGTTTCAAATTGTTAGTTTTGTTTTTTAAAACTTTATGAGAACTTAATTTATATGTATAAAGAAAAGTAATTACATTTAGCCTATTTAGGCATGATTTGATATGATTTCAATTTCAATTTCATGTGGTGATTTCTATTTCAGAAATTGTTTGATTTAATTTTTATACCTTATTTCAATGAAATAGAAATCAAATAGAATAAAAATTTTAAATAGAAGAGGAGTTAGTTTCAATTTTGAAATTAAAATTGATTTCAATCTTTCTCATTAGTGCACATGGTTAATTTGATGGGCAAAACAGTAGTTTCATAATAAAAATAAAATATCACCCTTCTTTTTCCCCTGATAGTCTCGCCACCAGCATGCCCCCATCACCTCCCCGCCACCACCGCTGCCACCACCATTGCTGCCACCAATGCCACCATTGCGATGCAACCAACGAATTTCAATATCTTGACCAAAAATCTATTCATTGATTCTTTTATGAAATCAATCCAAAATTAAAATAGAAATCATACCAAATCTGGACTTAATCCAACTCAAATCAGATTTCTGACTTGCTAATAGCTTCATATTCAAATCCATAAAAAGCATCTTCCTTCAAAACAATATACTAGTTAAGAAACTGATCTACTTGAGATGTTTGTATACCCAATTCGATCAATCAATGAGATCAATAAACATCCTTAAATTGAGAATGAGATAATATGAGAATGGAAGAAGCAAGGAAAAGCTGTTAAAGTCACATAGAACCTTAACAGCTTGTTCCAGTTAATACAAACAAATTAAGAGGAATCAATGACTGAGACAAAAGGTTTCAATAATTGTTCAGTGCTTAAAACAATAAAACTCAAGAACGAATATTTCAATGTAACAAAATAAATAGATAAACAAATGAATAAATTAATAGAAATTCCATTGAAAAACCAATAATGATTTGTGTTTATAAGTTGAGAGAGCATATATGTATACAAGCTAGAAGGTCTTTCTAGCTTCCAATAAAGTCTGTAATGGCTTCCTCCACCTACTTTAAGCTATGCTTCATCACTATCTTCTTCTTGATACATAATTATGGTTGGGTCTCTGCGCAGCTATCGCCCAAATTCTATTCTACTTCATGCCCCAGAGCCCTATCCATCATCAAGTCTGTTGTTAACTCTGCGGTGTTAAAAGAGCTACGGATGGGTGCCTCGCTTCTTCGTCTCCATTTCCATGACTGCTTTGTCAATGCAAGTCCTCCTCCTCACTAGCTATCACAGTAACACTCCCCCAACCCCTTTCTTCTCATCTCTCTGGGCTTTTATTATTCTTCTTGTCTGTCTCTTGTTGTCTGTGTGTGTATTTGCTTTTATGATCTTCTCTGTCTCTGTCTTTGTTTTGTGTGTTTGCTTTTATGATTTTTTTTGCGTGTATGTGCACATGCGCTCTGGATTAAAATTCTCTGCAATTTCTTCATCTTGCGGTGTTTTGCAATTCGGATATGAGATCCAATGATGTAAGTTCGATTGACATTTCTTTTTTCTCGAGCTCGGCACTATTGAATGTCACATCTTCCAGGTGTTGACCTCTCAGGCAAAGCATCGCAAGATTAAGGATTTTTTTCTGCGCGCCCTAGAGTCATTGGTATGGGGGCTAGACTTGATGGGACATAGGACCCTACCTCTAGTTAGGGGTGTCAACTAGTCGAGCTCAATCAGGCTCGTTTGGGTCTAATTGGGCTTCAATACCATTTTCTCCCCTGCACCGTGACCGTTGGAATAGGTAGTCAAGCGACTCAGGCCTGCATATATGGCAGGCATTGTCCTATTTATAAATTGTTGGTCGAGTACCAATCTTTAAATGGGCTATCAACAATTGGACTAAATGGGCTTTAAACATGTCACGCTGAATAAAGGGGGATTTTCATCATCTCAAGTGAGGTGCACTACCCAGGGCACCTTTAAAAAGATGATGACTATTGCACTTGGGAGGATAAAAATCCAATGCACAAGTGAGGTGCATCGTCCAATGCACTTTAAAGGTGCACTGTGTAGTAAGTAGACTCTAAACAAGATTTAAATGTATCGAGCTGAGTTGGGCTCTTAATCAGTTAGTCCTAGTTAGGTGATCGTCAGGCTGGACCTCCACATCAGGAACGACCAAATAAGTATTCGATTCAAGTCAGGCCTGACGTTGCAAGCCTAGAATTGACAGCCCTACCCCTAGCTATCCCACTGGTTAAGCAATTCAGATCGTCTATGGCATAGCTTCCTGTAGCGGTTTGTGCGACGTAAATTGGGCTGCGCGCCCAATGACCGCCTTACCCCCGCTCGGGCAAGGCATTTGGGCAGGGAAGGCGATCTTTGCATGCGCGGCTTAGTCTGCACCGCTCATGCCGCTATGGGCAGTGCGCCGTAGAGGATCTGGATCCTTGGTTAAGTTCCAGCCATGAAACAAACATGGTAATTTGTGCATTCAAGTGTTTCGGCACCTGATGACAACAATGTGAATGGCCGTGCAAAACAGGGCTGTGATGCATCTCTACTGTTAGACAACACCGCAAACTTCATAGGAGAGAAGTCAGCTGGGGCCAATATCAATTCCCTGAGAGGATTCGAAGTGATTGACACCATGAAGTCCCAACTAGAGACTATCTGTC
The DNA here is from genome assembly GCF_018873765.1 of Telopea speciosissima. NCBI lineage: Eukaryota > Viridiplantae > Streptophyta > Magnoliopsida > Proteales > Proteaceae > Telopea > Telopea speciosissima. The sequence goes on along the minus strand of NC_057925.1, from coordinate 47,893,171 downwards.
CCGGCGTCGTTTCTTGTGCCGATATCATAGCCGTTGCAGCTCGTGACTCTGTCATCGCTGTAAGTAGTAGTAATTAACCCAATAATTAATCCCATTCCATGCTTATGAAACAAAAACTAATTTGGAGCTTTTTGTGGTTTTTCAGTTGGGTGGAACTACATGGAAAGTCCGTTTAGGAAGGAGAGATTCAACTACGGCAAGCTTAAGTGCTGCAAACAGCAACATTCCATCCCCTGCCTTGAATCTTACCGGTCTTATATCCTTCTTCTCAAACAAAGGATTTACTGCTAAGGAAATGGTGGCTCTTTCAGGTGCGATTTAAATTTAATTTGCACAAACTAATTAACTATACTATTAATTAATCATCCTAATTAAGTCTATTCCATTCCTATCATTCAAAAATTTCATTGTAGTTGAAACTGTTAAAAAGTTAGTTTTGTTATTCGCGAAGCCGATCTCAGCTTAATCCAAGAAGTACTAGTCATTTATTCCCAATGCCTAGTTGAATTTTTGGGAGTTGTTTTATAATTAGAATTGGAATACCAGGTTTTCAAAAAAACTTGGTGACTTGGCCTTGTCAAACCCAATCAAGATGAGTCATGTTTTTTTTTTTAAATTTTTTTAGTGCAATAAATATGTATAAATTAATAAAAAATCAAAAAATACAGAAAATATGAGAAACCCAGAAAAAATAAAGAACCACATATCAATGCATTTTGAGTTTATACCATTGATCAAGAGAAGGGAGTCAAGGAATTGAGGATTCTTACTGTTTTAGAATACATATTTGCTATTTTACTCAACTTAGATTCTAACCGGTTTTATAGTTTTATAAAAATGACAAAACTCACTGAGTTTGTCATGACTCAGGTAAAAATATCGAGTCTAATTTGACACAGATGGTTTATGACCCAATCTCGTCAATTTTTACCATGACCTAATCTACACGACTTTTCACCAAGTTTTCCGAAATTTTGACTTGACTTGGGCGATTCGCTCCAATGAAAAAGTGTTCCAACTATGTATGTTAGGGGGCAATCTTATACTTTTGGGAATTAGGGTTTCTCTATATTATAAAGCAGAAGACGTTATAGGATGTTATCTTGTAAAGAGGTGTAAGTTAGGGGTTTTTTTTTTTTTTTTTTTTTTTTTCCTACTAAAGATCTGAAATTTTATAAAATGAAAAAAAAAAAAAAAAAAAAAAACACACAGAATTAACATCCAGGCATACCATGTAGGAGAGGAAGCAAATCAAAAAGAAGAAATACCACCAACACTCAATTAAACGATAGCGAGGTCTCTCCTCGAAATCCCACCTAATGTCTTCTGATTTGAAATAAGGAGGAATGTCCCAGCTAACATCAACTTTCGTAATTGTGACTTTTTTTAACAAAAGCACCCACCATTACATTCACTTCTCTATAATCATGAGAGATTCTCCAAGAAATATAATTTTTTTGGATGAATTTCTCTAAGAAATATTGTTTGTATAGTGTTTGCAGAACTGCGATTTTTGTTGGGAAAACCAAGGAATGGACAAACTTTTAATGCAAACCAAGAGTTTTGTAATTTCTTCATCAAAATAGTAGAAGCTCTATCACTTGGCCGTGGACATAACCCATCTTAAGCGAAGGACGTAACTCGTTGTGTTCTCTGTGTGTGATCTATTTTTTTGTTTTTTTCTTTTGTTAATCGTTGTTCATTTGCATTGTTAATTCCTAACAAATTTTAAGTAAAGTGATCATCAATATATACTCTACTATATGTTAATTTTGTCCGGCCAGGGTCTCACACAATAGGGCTGGCAAGGTGCACAGTATTCCGACCTCGGATCTACAAGGATACCGACATAAACACGGCATTTGCGAATTCTTTGAAATTAAAATGTCCCAGCACAGGCGGCGATAGCAATCTCTCCCCTCTTGACACCACGAGTTCTACAGTCTTTGACAGCGCCTATTACACCAACTTGATCAGCGGCAAGGGTCTTCTACACTCGGATCAACAGCTCTTCAGTGGTAGTGGTGGTGGTGGCTCCATTGATGCTCAAGTTAGGTCTTATAGTGCCAACTCTGCGTCTTTCTTCAAAGATTTTGGGAATGCCATGGTGAAGATGGGAAACCTTAGCCCACTCACCGGCACCAACGGTCAGATTAGGACCAATTGTAGGAAAATTAATTCAGGCTAAGAGACTTAGTTTTCTTTAATTTTTCAATGCCTCTCTTTCTATATATATATATTTTTTTATCATACTCACTCTTAAGTGTTGATTGCTCCCTGGCAATCTTTGATGTACTTAATAAGCAAAATAAAATGGTTTGATTCAAAATAATCCATTAAAAATTAGGATTTAAATTAGGGTGCATCTTGTTGTCGGTTGTCACCCAATAAGTGAACTAACAAGTTATAACTTTACTTTTTTACCATTTGTCTTATTTTCAAAAGTTATTTAATGCAAATTTAATACATACATATAAAGGGTTTAAAAAAAAAAAAATTTAAATTTTTTTGGGGGTAAAAATAAAGGGTTTTAAAAAATTGAAAGTCATTTAATGTAGATCTTATTTGAAAAATCCTTTTTAACCTTACATTAAATGCTGTATTAAATGACTTTTGAGAATAAAACAAAAGGCAAAAAAGTAAAATTACAATATTTTTGTAACCACCTCGGTTACAACTTACAACAAGATTGTCCCATTAAATTAAATCATGTACAAGTAAATTGTTAGTCTCTTTGAATCTCTTCACTTTTGACTTTTGATCGAGTTTGTAAAATTGATTAAATTAGTCGGGAGAGAGAACGTTGCCTGGGCCACTAGAGCCTGCACGCGTACACTGGCCAATGGAAGCGAGTGTGCAAGCATTGACTTGGGTGAGATTTCCACCTTTCCATAAAATCATTTCTAGTTTTGAAAAGATAGAACCTTTCAATGGTTCTAATTTTAAGAGATGGAAGCAAATGATCAAGTTTATGTTAGACCAACTGAGATCATTCTTGATGAGAGTAATGGTCCATCTGTCTCTTAACGCTAAAGAGAAGAATAGATACAAATAGACTATCAATGCAAAAACAAGATTTTGAACTTGTTATCCTATGAGTTATATAGTGTCTATTCTCCATATAAATATACATATTCTATTTGGAATGCATTGAAGAAGAATTATGCTTATTCCAGCTCTCTTCGGCTGGGAATTATTAGAAAGTGTTGGCTGAGCTCAAGAAACATCCTTACTTTTGACCAGGAGTGGAGATGGGTTGTGTCCTATTTCAGTGGAAAGAGTTGTGACCTTGAAGGGAAGCCAGCATTTTATGCCTTTGTTTGTCATGTGTGGTTTGAAAGAAATTTGAGAAGGTGGACTGACATGCCCAAGACACACTAACATACCTGTGAGGCTGCACCCCTTTATGGCAGGGGTGTGGTTATGTACCCTTATGGAGATACGGGGATGAAGACATCTGAAGGCTATCTTCATGGGAGCTTTGTAGTATCCAAGCTATAGTGGAGACTGTTGGGGGTTGAGGGTTTATTTTGTAGTTTGGGTTGTGGGCTTCCTCCAAGGGGCTGTTAATTAAAAGCTTGTTTTGGAAATTTATATCTCTTTGTTTCCCTATACATTAATAGCGACAGAGGTTATAAAGGTTATGGGAATTTTTTGTTAACACAAGAGAGGCATGAGGAAGAGAGCGTGTTACCCTTTCTCCATTGTTAGTATTGACGATATAGCTCTCTCTTGCGGTTGTACATTCAATGTACAACTCAATCTCTTATTTCTGGCAACTGTTATCACATACAATATGGATTCGATCACAATCTGGAAAATCATGATCACATGCGATATGGATTCCTCTCCAAATGGAAGCTTCATCAACAATCTCTGTCAATATGTAAATCATCTATTATGTGTAATCTTTGTTATTTGTTTCCTTGTAAATCTCAAGCTCTTGTAATCTTGTATATTGGAGGAATCATAATTTTATGGGAATAATATCACATTAACATGGTATCTAGAGCCACCTTGCTCCAATGAGCTACTCATCTCTAAACAATTTTTTTTCTCTTCTCTGATCCTCTGATCGACCATGACTGGCTCCCCCACCCACTCTAGCGGTGCCTCCATTCTCGGGCAAGATCCTCCTTCTCTTGGTGGTGCGGCCCCCTCCTTCCACCATGCACATCCTTACATATCCTTGAAGCTCACCTCCAAATACTTTATTTTTTGGCAAACCCAGATTGAACCGTTCTTGGCTGGCCAGGATCTCTTTGGCTACCTTGATGGCATGTTCCCTTGCCCTGACAATCCCACCGTTGTTGCTACCTGGCGTGGTCAGGACTCTCTTCTTCGCAGTCTTCTCATCTCTTCTATTACTGAAGAGGTTTTCCCTCTCATTCTTGGGAAAACTACAAGCCGCGACATATGGCAACCTCTATGCACTGCATTTTCTTCTCCTTCGGAGAGTCGTCTGATGTCTCTCACCATGGCCATGCAAGACCTAACTCAGAAGCCTGACGAGTCTGTTTCACAGTTTCTCCAATGCACCAAATCCATCTCTGGTGAACTCAATGTTGCTGGCCATCCATTGCGTCCGACTGCATTTAATCTACATGTTTTTCGTGGTCTCAAGTCTGACTTCCGTTATGGTGGATTCTCTCTTAACCAGTGTTGATGCTATTGCCTACGATGATCTTCACGCCATGCTCTTAAGTCATGAGTTTCTTCATGGCTCTTCTTTGAACAAGTTGGCACTCTCTGAATCTTCTTCAAATGATTCGTCTCCTACTGCCAACACGGTTCAGCGCTCTACCACCTCTCCTGCCTCTGGTTCTCCCCAGTCAAACCGTGGTGGCAGAGGATTTTGTGGTAGGGGCCGTGGTGGTTTTCCTCTCGGTACTCCAGGACAACAATTCAACAGGTTCTATTGCACTTATTGTGGCTGTACCAAGCACTCCGTCGAGCGTTGCTTTCTTCGCCTCAAACAAGGTTATTCACAGGATTCTCCACAGTACCCTCCCACCCACGCACCACTTGCCCATTATACCTACCCCTCCGCTGCCCCTTCCCATGTTCATTCCCAACCGCTACTACTACCTACCCCGTCCTCACCCGCATCTCTTCCATGGTACCCCGACACAGGCGCCTCTCACCATGTAACCCCTGACCTATAGGCCTTGTCTCACAATATGATGAATACACTGGTGCTGATCAGTTACAAGTTGGCAATGGTAAGGGCTTACCTGTTTCCCATCTTGGTTCTACATCTCTTCCTTCTCACTCTTCTAAAATTTTTTACTTGAATAATGTTTTGCATGTTCCTTCTATTATGAAGCAATTACTTTCTGTTTAGCAATTTGCTCGTGATAACCATGTATTTTTTTGAATTTCATCCTTCTCATTTTCTTATGAAGGATCAGGTCACCAAGTCCACTCTGCTGTCCGGACCGAGTAATGGAGGACTCTATGAACTTCGCTCTTCCCCCCCCCCTCCTTCTACTAATGCTGCTATCAAACCTCCATGGATCTTTGGCATCATCGATTGGGGCACCCCAATGAGCGTCTTCTTCAACATATGGTTAATATTAATAATTTACCACATTTTTCATCTCGTATTAGTACTTTGTGTTCTGCCTGTCAGTTGGGCAAGTCTAATAGATTAACTTTGCATGAAATCTTTAGTAAGAGTATATTCTCATTGGATTTAATTTTTTGAGGGCCTTCACCTACCCCGTCTTTGGAAACTCATAAATCCAAGTTTATATGGTTTTATCCCCTTGTGCGTAAATCTGAGATGCTTTCTATTTTCTCTAATTTTAAGGCTCTTGTGGAAAGGCAATTTGGTCATCAAATAAAGTGTGTGCAAACCGATTGGGGGGGTGAATTTTGAACCCTCCCCGCGTTTTTTCAAAAACTTGGCATCCACCATCGATTATCTATGCCTCATACCCATGAACAGCAAGGGACACTTGAATGACGTCACCGTCACATCGTTGAAACTGGATTGTCCCTTCTTGCTCATAGGTCTGTTCCCCGCCATTTTTGGCCATTTGCTTTTGAGACTGCAATATACTTAATAAATAGGATGCCTTCCTCTGTTTCTCTTGGCATTTCACCGTTTCAATTGGTTTTTTATAAACGACATGATTACACCTTTCTCAAAGTTTTCAGATGCCTTTGTTTTTCTTATCTTCGACCATACAATAAAAATAAAATGGATTTTTGGTCTTCACTGTGCGTTTTCTTAGGATACAGTCTATCTCATACGGATTACCAGTGCCTCAATCTATGTACCAATCGTCTCATTATTGCACGTCATGTTCGGTTTGATGAGGGGAATTTCCCTTCTCCAAATCCATCTTAGGAGCATCACTGTCTCCACCGCCATCTCCTCCATCTCCTCCTTGGGCGTTAGCCCCAATACAGGTTCCATCTCCATCTCGTTTACCCCCTACGCCCTTATCTGGCCTTCCCCCAAGTCTCACCGGTGCCATCACCTCTCCCTTCCCCCATTTCTAGCTACAACACGGCCTCCCCATCTCCTATACCCACCAACTCCCCAGCCCCCATCTCCCCTACACCGTCCTCCACTCCCTTATGTACCCGGCCACTTTGTGATCTCTACCCGGCTCTCAACCAACCTGACCCAGCCCAACCGACCCCCCCATCTACCCAACCTCAGCCCCTACTGTCCCCAACCTCTACCCATCCCATGCAACTTTGCCAACGCACCAAGCCGCCCCATGCCCTCTCCACTAATACTGTCTCTGTGGAACCCACTTGTTTTACACAGGCTTCGAAGGCTCCTGAATGGTGCCAAGCAATGGCGGAGAAATTTAATGCCTTGGTTCATAATTGCACATGGTCCGTTGTACCACGAACCCCTGATATGAATCTGGTTGGTTGTAAATGGGTGTACCAAATTAAGCGTAAGGCAGACGGTTCTCTTGAGCGCTACAAAGCACGCTTGGTTGCAAAGGGCTTCCTTAGCAGTATGGTATTGATTACAATGAGACTTTTAGTCCGATTGTGAAGCCCATTACAATCCATTATGTCCTATCTATTGCGGTCTCTCAGGGCTGGAAAATAAGGCAACTGGATGTTCACAACGCTTTTCTGCATGGTTTGCTATAGGAGGAGGTATACATGACCCAACCATAGGGCTTTGTTGATTCTAATTATCCATCTCATGTTTGCAGACTTCACCGTTCTCTATACGGCCTCAAACAGGCCCCACGGGCTTGGTTTCATCGCTTGTCATCCTTCCTTCTTCAGCTTGGTTTTACAGGTTCTAAGATAGACACCTCACTGTTTATTCGGCGCACCGGTTCTCATGTCTGTTACATTCTAGTTTATGTGGATGATATATTAATCACAAGCAGTGACGCTTCTGAGGTTCCTACCCTTCTTGCAAAACTATCAGGAGAATTCTCTATCAAGGATTTGGGACCACTACATTTTTTCTTAGGGATTGAGGTTACATCTCATTCCCGTGTGCTACTTCTTTCACAGTCTCGATATATCTCTGATTTACTCCGGCACACTAGAATGGTTGATTGCAAACCAATTAAGACGCCTATGTCTACTCTAAAGGATTCGGACTCAAGGGCTCTTCCCATGATAACCCTATTGAATATCGCTTTGTTGTTGGGGCCCTTCAGTATGTGACCCTCACTCGCCCGGACGTGGCATTTGCAGTCAATCGTGCTTGCCAATATATGCATGCCCCAACAAAGAATCATTGGCAGCTTGTTAAACGAATTTTATGCTATCTTAAAAGCACCTCTACCCGTGACCTTTTATTGGAATGATCACCCTCTCACCAGTTACAGGCCTTCTCTGATGCAGACTGGGCTGGTGATGGGGCGGATCGCAAATCCACGAGTGGATTTGTTATTTTTCTTGGGCCAAACTTAATCTCCTGGGCATCGTGGAAATAGCACACTGTAGCCCGCTCTTCGACAGAGGCCGAGTATAAGACATTGGCAGATGCCTCTGCCGAACTGATTTGGTTGGAATCTCTCTTTTTGGAACTTGGTTTCTGTCTTCATGGTTCTCCCGTGCTGTGGTGTGACAATATTGGGGCCACTTACCTCTCCACCAACCCTATTTTTCATGCCCGCACCAAGCACGTGGAAGTTGATTTTCACTTTATTCGTGATCGTGTGACCAAGAAACAACTCCAGGTTCAATTCATCTTCACTCATGATCAACTGGTCGACACGTTTACTAAGGCTCTTGCTACTGTTCGTTTTGAATTCTTGAGGGACAAGTTGAAGATTCGGTTGTCCGATTCTCCACCTTGAGGGGGTGTATTGACGATATAACCCTCTCTTGCAGTTGTACATTCCATCTCTTATTTTTGGCAACTGTTGTCACATGCGATATGGATTCTGTCATAATCTGAAAAATCATGATCACATGCGATATAGATTCCTCTCCAAATGGAAGCTTCATCAACAATCTCTGTCAATATGTAAATCATATATTTTGTGTAATATTTGTTATTTGTTTCCTAGTACATCTCAAGCTCTTGTAATATTGTGAATGTAGGAAATTGCCAAAAAACATAAATCTTTACATTGCGTAATTGGTTTTTTCTTTATGATTCGTTGTGTTTTAAGCATTGTGAATAATTTTCAGATTTGAATCCACATATTAACACTAGCAGTCCAAGCTTCATGATTCATGCCTGTAATGCTAATGCCTAATGCAATCACCCTTTTGCTTCATGCCTCTTAACGCTAATCCAAGAACCTCTCTCTTCCTTTCTTTCCGCTTAAAGTAGTTCATTTTGGATATTTTAAGGCCGATGATGACATCAGTGCTGGCGTTATCTCATGCTTTCCTTTCCTGTGGTTCTGCTCACGCATTAGGTCACACTAACTAGTGACTGTCGGTGCGCCCAGCCTCACACAGGTAAGGTAAAATGACCGCCATACCCCCCTTCTATCAATTATATATTTAAAGCTCCCAATTAACCAAAAAAAAAAAAAAGTGACCGCCATACCCAGTGCCCGAACACCCTGCCCCAGGTGAACTCCACGCCCTACCTGTGTGAGGCCCATGCCGGCCAGCTTCACGGGGGCAGCGGCAGCAGAGGATCCAAATTACTCTTCTTTATCTTTTATTTCTATAAATACCGTGGCTAAGGGGTGGTCCAAGACAAAGAGAGTTGTCCGTGTCTCTGTTCGTTTGGGTTAATTTTAACTGTTCTTCGGTGGTGTTTCGGAGTAGATCGATGATGGCAAGTGTGGGGAGAATGAAATTGGGGTCTCAAGGCTTGGAGGTGTCAGCCCAAGGACTTGGTTGCATGGGCATGTCGGACGCCTATGGCTCTCGAAAGCCTGAAGAAGAGATGATAGCTGTCATTCACCATTCCATTAACAGTGGTATCACCTTCCTTGACACTTCTGATGTTTATGGTCCACACACCAATGAAATCCTTCTCGGAAAGGTACTTTTTTTCTTTTCTAATTCTTCTCTACTGGGTTTTTTCAATTTTTATTCTCTGTTTTGTGTTCTGTTTTCAGGCTTAATTTGAGGTTTTTATTTATTAAGGTTCCCACTTCTCACCCCACTCTCCCCATATCCATTTTAATGTTATAGGCTCTGAAGGAGGGAATGAGAGAGAAGGTGGAATTGGCCTCTAAGTTTGGTAACATAGTTTTGGAGGAAGGGAAGAGGGAAATCCGAGGAGATCCAGCATATGTGAGAGCGGCCTGTGAGGCTAGTTTGAAAAGGCTTCAACTTGATTGCATCGATCTCTATTATCAGCACCGGATTGATACCCGAGTTCCCATTGAAGTCACGGTGGGTGTGTTTGTCTCAATTTGGATCCTCTACTGCCGCCTGCCCCTATGGCTGGCGTGCAATCTCATACAGGCAGGGTATGGATCCCACTCGAGCAGGGTGCTCGGGCAGTGGGTATGACGATCATTTTGCCCCTGTCTGTGTGATAGTCCAATCATTCATGAATTAAGGGTGGTTGGTCACCTAAAGAAATTAAATGATGCCCCTAACTATTCTTTGACTTTCCATGTTAGATGGGTGAGCTCAAAAAACTAGTGGAAGAGGGAAAGATAAAGTACATTGGACTATCTGAGGCTTCTGCTTCCACAATTAGGAGAGCTCATGCTGTCCACCCTATAACAGCAGTTCAATTGGAGTGGTCCTTATGGTCAAGAGATGCTGAGGAAGACATAATTCCTACTTGTAGGTAAGTTATCCAATTAATATTTTGGAATTTCAAACTTAATTTCTTGTTGATCATATACCTCCCTGATGTTTTGATGAATCCTTCTTTTTGCGTGTTGTTTCTTCTCTCTCCTGATTTTGATGTGTCATCCTTTGAAAGATTATTATATTCTTTTTATTTGGATTTTTTCCATTAGTCTTCATGGCTGAATTTATTTTTTATAATATGATTTTTCATTCACCTATAAAAAAAAAATTGGAATTTCTGATCTCAATTGGTTTTTGACTACCCAGGGAACTTGGAATAGGTATTGTGGCATACAGCCCTTTAGGAAGAGGCTTCCTTTCTTCGGGGCCCATACTTTTAGAAAGTTTTCCTGCAGATGATCGCCGAAAGGTTTGTATATCTTTATTGATGAGATTTTCATATTGACACCCCTTAAGATGTCATTTAGACACTCATTTTTTCATGCATCACACTCTAAAATAATGAAGTGAGTGATGACTTTAATCATATGGGAGCAGGGTCTTGCCATGCCTTCAGCCGATAATAGATTGGAAAGCCTAATTAGATTGGGTTGAAATCTGAAATTTTGTGAACAGATAGAACCCAAAGTCCTTTGCTTACATCAAACTGAGTTTGTCAAGTGGACCCAAAAATAAATCTGGTACTACTAAGAGTATCGGTTCAACGCGGCTGGACTGGGCTAGGTTGGGTTTTTGAAAATCCAACTCAGCAACGTGGTCCCTCGAGCTAAGGTCAGGCCCGACTCAGCCTTAGGTAAGGCTTAGATTTCTTAGCTCAGGGCCCAACCTAGCTACCCCCAACCTTAACCCAACCTAGCTACATGCTGAAAAGACCAACCTATGCCTTGAAATTTTAGGGTGAGCTTTGGGTTAGGCTTGGGCTCGCTAGGCCAAACTTGCACCCCTATTTCGCTACTTTTCTTGTTGATTTCAGCCGATTCGGATAGGAACCAACATTGACTGATTCAATTTCCGATTCTGTTTTTTGAAACCTTGATAACGAGAGAGTGCTTTTCTGATTATTTGTAGATGCATCCAAGGTTCCAACCTGAGAATGTTGAACATAACAAACGTATATTTGAGCGAATAAGCGAAATTTCAACAAGAAAAGGGTGCACTCCTGCTCAGCTTGCATTGGCATGGGTTCACCATCAAGGAAGTGATGTGTGTCCCATACCAGGCACCACCAAGATTGAAAACCTAAACCAGAACATTGGAGCTTTGTCTGTGAAACTATTGCCTGAAGAAATGGCTGAACTTGAATCTTTGGCTTTGGGTGTTAAAGGTGAAAGATATCCATCTACAATGAGAACTTGGAAGAACTCAGACACCCCTGATCTATCAATTTGGAAAGGTCAATAATTTTTCTATTCCATAATGACCTCATTGTTCCCATGGAAGCTCTTGAAATGTAATGTCACTTTCTTTTTTTTTTTTTTTTGAAGTCTCTGAGTTTCACTATGTAAATAAATAAGGTTGATGGCCAACCTCTTCAGTTTCATGGTAATTAAAGTATCTCCTTTGATGTGTAAGATGTCAATAAGATATATCAAATGCATAAAGCTTGCGGAAAAAGTTTTCCTCCACCCATAGACGACGACAGTTCAACCACCATAGGGTTCACATATCCCTCCTAGGGCCTTTGTATGTTCCAAAACACTCTCCCGATACCCCTTCCCGTCCCTCAGTAAATGAGATCCCATTCACCATGGGTGGAGGGAAACACGGTCCACGCTTGCAACCTAACATGAAGATGTTATTCTAGAAGAAATGTGTTTTTTTAGAATTTTAAAATAGGGGAAAAGAACGCTTATTGATCTTGTGGTTACTAACCCAAACACAGGAGCGTGCGAAAAAACCACTCAACCCTAATGAAAATGAAAATCTCATCTAAATCAATACCCCTGTGCACACTTTCATTGGCCTTTATGCTGGTGCAGGGGCTATAGTTTAAAATTATCATAAACTAATTTCCCTTAATTTCCCAATGACTAGCAACATAAAGTCTAGTTAATTAAATAGGCAAGAATGAAGTAACAAAAGTATTCATTAAAGTGCATAAAAATATGTAACCAATGATCCTATATGTTAACACAAATTATGTACATCAGGAAATGAAGCTTAATTGCTAATTTAAACATGCCATAACATATACAATATGACACATGTGTCCTAACCATGGAAAATCAAGAAATGCATTAAATAAACACATTAAAAACCATATGAAATGATGTGAATGTACATCAACATGCTAAACATGCAGTGAGCCAAGACATGTCACATGATCCTAAAAAATAATCACAGAAAGCATTTTTTTTTTTTTTTGGATTTTTTTTGAATTAAAATGAGAAAATGATATTTATGTCCTAAAGGGGAAGAGGAACACACAAAACATAGTATGATCATGAAAACATTGGGTAATTAAGATTAAATTGCTTAGAATGATGAAGGAAACATCATAGATTTTTCTGTGGATTTTTGAAATTATTATTATTATTTGGGTATTTTTAAGGGCAAAAGACAAAAATACCCTCTACAAGGATAAAAATGGAAAATTGGTTTACAGGATTTTTACAACCATTTTTTTGTGAAACCAAAGCCCAAGTCTATGTATTTAAACATGCTCTACCAAATCCACCCAAAAAACCAAACCAAATTCGCATTCCTTCTCTTGTTCTAACACTCCCACTGGAGCAAATTAATTAGATTTCTCCCACTGAATAGCAAATTTAAGGATTTTGGAGAGAGCAAGGATCTGCTCTCAACCCCCACCACCACAACACCCTTCCAGCCAAAAGACAAAAACCTGCTCTTATTGGTACCAGAAAACTATTTGGAAGGAGGTCTATAACAAGTAGGGGTGCAAGTTTGGCCGTGATGGTCCGAGCTCGTCTTGAGCCCGAACAGGGCATGGGTTGAGATATCTTGGCCTTGAGGGCAGGACAGGGTTGAAAATTTCTGGCCCTGAGTCAGGGTCGGGCCAGGCCAAGGTTGAGAATTTTTGGCCTTGAGTCAGGATCGGGCCCTTATGTATATATGTAAACCCAAAACCAAACTGGACTGACCCACACTTACAAACACTGATAAAAATCAAACCGAAAACTTCTTAACAATTTGGTTTTGGGTTGATCTAGTAACAACAGACTGAAACTGATTCAGCTCGATTGAAATCGAACCTAACTGACACCCTCAAAAGGGTGGACTCGAGTTGGTACTTAACCTGTAGCATTTTTTTGGGGGCACTAAATAGCCCTTCTCAGATTTGAATTCGCATCTTTACACTGGCAGTCCAAGCTTTATATTTCACATTTTAGTAGTAATTGAGGGGAAATTTTGATTGTCACCTATGTAGGTTACAAAAGTATTGTAACCTATTTTTAGTTGTCTAAAATAGGGTTGCAACAGGACCGGGTTGGGCCGGGCTTTTTCATACCTCAGCCCAACCTTAGATCTCCTTAGCTTAGCCCAGGCCTGCCATGTTCTTGACTCAAGTCCTAAGAACTCAACCTAAGCCCAACCTTGTCGAGCTCAGCCCAGCCTAGGCCTGCCTTGATTGGTGATTACTGAATGGGTCAGGTTAGGTTGGCTGGGTTGGTTCTGATTGACCCTAATCCTAGCTGTCCTTAATACTTTCAAGAATTATCCTAATTCATAATTAGAATTATCCTTATCTCAAGTCAATTTACTCGACTATTAAAAGAAAAATGGGAGAGAGTTCTTTGTCCAGGAGTGTGGCCTATGTTAGCACTCCCATGAGTCTATTTCTCTCCTATCTATTTGAAAAGACATTTCTGCCCCCTTCTTTTGAGGAGAAAAGAGATAGACACATGGGAGTGCTAGCATAGGCCACTCTCGGACAGAAAACTATTTCCCAAGAAAAATATACACAAGTCCATTTGTCTTATGTCAAACATACTCAAGACATTATTAAGCACATAATTATTCACAAGCAGAAGATACAATATAACCTAAAACAGGGCCAGGTTTAGTCCAAGACCTCAACCCAGGCCGGCTTGACCTTGGCCTCTAAAAAATCGAATATTAGCCCACACCCACATTTGAAAAATCCAACCCTGACCCTGTTTAGAGTCAGATCGGGTCTAGGTTCACAGGGCCAAACTTGCACCCTCTAAAATATCCATAAGAAGAAATAAACGATTGGTCAAAAGTAAGATAGACATGAGATTATGTTTCATTCTTCAAGCCTCTAATACTAATGCAAATGCAAGAACCCTCTCTCTCTCTCTCTCTTTTGGGGGGAAGTTGTTCATTTTGGTCTATTCAAATGGAATATCAACGTAATCACCTCAAATTCAAATTCAAATTTGAATTACAACAGTGGAGGCTGATTCAGTCCGCAAGTCCTCTCCTCTTTTCTCTCTTGGTTATTAAGATAATCCTTATAACAAATTCTATCCTTATCTCTACTTGTATGTCAAATATTCAAATTGTAAACAGTATATACAATTATAAATACAGAGTCTCCAATCAAAGCCAAGACACGAAGAATTCAATCACTATGCTATTCTATGTTGGGATTTTGAGTTATGGGGTACTACACCAATCTTGGATATATTTTAGGGCGATGATGACGTTGGTGCTGGCGTGGTCTTCTCATGCTTTCGTCTGGCTCTTCTCACGCATTAGGTCACACTTTCTTGCTTCTAGTGAGTTGGACCTAAGTGTAGTATTCTCTCTCAATCTTTATTTCTATAAATACCGGAGGGGGTGCTGGAAGACAAGAAGAGAGTGTCCGTTTGGGTTAATATTTAAGGACTGTTCTTCGGTGGTGCTTCGAGTAGTGTAAACGAGAAATATGATGGCAAGTATAAGGAGGATCAAACTGGGGTCACAAGGCCTGGAAGTGTCAGCCCAGGGACTTGGCTGCATGGGCATGGCCGCCTATGGCTCTCTAAGGCCTGAGGAGGAGATGATCGATCTCATCCACCATTCCATTAACACTGGTATCACCTTCCTTGATACCTCTGATTTTTATGGCCCCCACACCAATGAAATCCTTCTCGGAAAGGTAACTTTTTTTTAAAAAAATTCTTCTCTACCGGGTTTTTCAACTTTTTACTCATTTCTCTTCCAATGCAGATCGTTTACCTCCTGCCCAGCGCCTTGTTCGAAAGGGATAAGGCGATCATTCTACGCACGGCCCTGTCACGCCGCACAAGCTGCTATGGGCAGCTGGGCCGTACGAGATCTAGATCCTTTGTTTTCAGGCTTAATTTGATCAAGATTTTTAATTAAGGTGTCCCCCTTTCCTCTTCCGATCCCCATTAATTAATATTGTTTAGGCTCTCAAGGAAGGAATGAGAGAGAAAGTGGAATTGGCTAGTAAGTTTGGTAACATAATTTTGGATGGGAAATGGGTAATCAGAGGAGATCCAGCTTACGTGAGAGCTGCCTGTGAGGCAAGCTTGAAGAGGCTTCAGCTTGATTGCGTCGATCTCTACTATCAGCTCCGGGTTGAAACCCAAGTTCCCATTGAAGTCACGGTGTGTTTCTATTTTTTGATTTCTTTTTCTGTATATCAATCTATTGTATTCTCATTGAATCATCATGTGGGTTTTTTACTGAACGAATTCGTAGATTCTAGCTAAGAACCTGAGCTGCACAGATGGAATCCAAAAGTGGAACCCACATTTCTTGGATTCCATATATGCGGCTCAGGTTCTTATGCGAGAATGGTTCTCATACGATTAAGGGTGTTACCTAATCCGGTCAAACCCAACCAAAAATACCTAAACCTAACTGACTCAATTCCCTATTTGGTTGTCTTCGGTTAGGAATTATGGAACCGATTGAAAACCAGACCGTAATGACCTGAGCGAAAATCACATCACACTTGAAAACAGAAACAAAATTGATACCAACCTGAAAACCATAAAATAAAAATAAAAAAAAGGTTTGGTTTTTTCCCCCATAATTAACCGAACCCAAACCTATATATCTAATAATCAAAATAGTCCAAAATCATTCATGAATTAAGAAATTAATTGATGTCCCTAATTATTGTTTCACTTTCCACGTTTAGATGGGTGAGCTGAAAAAACTAGTGGAAGAGGGAAAGATTAAATACATTGGATTATCTGAAGCTTCTGCTTCCACAATTAGGAGAGCTCATGCTGTCCACCCTATAACAGCAGTTCAATTGGAGTGGTCCTTATGGTCTAGAGATGCTGAGGAAGATATAATTCCTACTTGTAGGTAAGTTGTCCCAATAATATTAATTCCACTATTTTCATTTTCTTACTCTAACTAAGAAACTAATATTTTGGAATTTCAAACTTAATTTGTTGTTCATCATATCCTTCCCTGGTGTTTTGATGAATCATTCCTTTTCGAGTTGTTTCTTCTTCTCCCCCACCCCCTCTTCGGCTCTTCCTCTCCCCTGATTTTGATGTATCATCTTCTAGTAGATTATTTTGTTCCTTTTGTTCTCTCCTCTGAATTTTTTTTTTTCTTTAATATAATTTTTCATTCACCCAAAAAAATATATATATAATTTTTGATCTCAATTTTCTTGATTACTAGGGAACTTGGAATAGGTATTGTGGCATACAGCCCTCTAGGAAGAGGCTTCCTCTCTTCTGGGCCCAAACTTCTAGAAAGTTTTTCTGAGAATGATCGCCGAAAGGTTTGTATATCTTTATTTATGGGATTTTCATATTGACACCCCTTAAGCTCTGGTTAGAGTGTTAGACTAACGCGGATTTGGAAATCCCCCCCAACCCCCCTAACCCAGCCTACAGGCTGAAAACTCAGTTCAGACCCTGAAATTTTAGGATGAGCTTTGGGTAGGCTGGGGCTTGCCTGGCCAAACTTGCACCCTTGTTCTGCTCCATTTCTAGTTGATTCTAACTGATTCCGATCAATTCGTATACAAAATATTGATCAATTCAATCGCTGATTCTATTATTTGAAACCTTGATAACGAGAGAGTGCTTTTCTAATTATTTGTAGACTCATCCAAGGTTCCAACCTGAGAATGTTGAACATAACAAACGTATATTCGAGCGAATAAGTGAAATTTCAACAAGAAAGGGGTGCACTCCTGCTCAGCTTGCATTGGCATGGGTTCACCACCAAGGAAACGATGTCTGTCCCATACCAGGCACCACCAAGATTGAAAACTTCAACCAGAACATTGGAGCTTTGTCTGTGAAACTAATGCCTGAAGAAATGGTTGAACTAGAATCCTTGGCTTTGGATGTTAAAGGTGATAGATATCCATCCTTAACACACACTTGGAAGTATGCAGACACCCCTGATCCATCAACTTGGAATGGTCAATAATTTTGCTATTCCATGATGAGCTCATTTAAGTTTCAGTAGATTTCAGAAAGAAAATTGTTCCAGAGAAGCTCACAAATGCTGTTAAAATGTAATGTCACAAATTCTGTTTAACACTATCTGAATCCGTCCAAAAACTAATCGGATGCGGATGCGGATGCGAATATAGCACTATCCGAGCCGAATCCGATCCGTTTACATCCCTACTAGCTACATCAAGAATTTTACTTTTGGTTCTGGCAATGGCAATGTTTTTATTTTGTCGTTGATCTTAAAATTAATCTGGTATGACTTGGTATGCAGGTAAGGAATGTGTTGTCTCAGTTCCCGTTTGGCTTGCTAAGCCTGTTAGTGGCCGATGGGGGTGTTATTGTTTGACTTGTTGACTTACATTTCTCATTTTAATAAAGGGTGTAAGAGTGTCAAAATTGAACCGGCTGGACTGACAAACCGATTGGTTCAGCCCAGATCAAATCAAACTGGACTCTTATTGGTTTGGTTTTGGGCTGGATTTTATGGAACAGGTAGAAATCGAAATTGAATTGGACCGATCGACTGAATTCACCAACCCAATTAAATCGAAAAAAAAAAACAAATTTGGTTGGAACCTGATAAAAAAAAATCAAGACCAAACCGATGGTAATCCAATAAGAAACTGAAAATCAAAAAAAAATCAGAACTTTCTCATTAGTTTCCTTATGTATATATGTAAACCCAAAACTGAACCGGACCAGCCCACAATTACACACCGATAAAAATCAAATCAAAAACTTCTTAACAATTTGGTTTTGGGTTGACCTAGTAACAGATTGAAACTGATTCAGCTCGATTGAAACCGAACCTAACTGACACCCTCAAAAGTCAAAAGGATGGACTCGAGAAAGCATTTTTTTGGCGGCACTAAATAGTCCTTCTCAGATTTGAATTCTCATCTTTACACTGGCAGTCCAAGCTTTATATTTCACATTTTAGTAGTAAATGAGGGGAAAAGATGATTGTCACCTATGTAGGTTACAAAAGTATTGTAGCAAGTTGCCTACAATAGGCTTGTAAGAGGACTGAATTGGGCCGGGCTTTTTAAAACCCCAGCCCAACCTTGGATCCCCTTAGCTTAGCCCAGGCCTGCCATGTTCTTTACTCAAGACCTAAGAACCTCAACCCAGGCCCAACCTTGTCGAGCACAGCCCAGCCTAGGCCTGCCTTGATTGGCCCTGAGTGGGTCAGGTCAAGTCATATCGAGCTAGCTTGGTCCTAGTTGACCCGGACCCTGGCTGACCCTAATACTTTCAAGAATTATCCTCATTTCAAGTCAATTACTATTAAAAGAAAAATGGGATAAAGTTCTCTGCATTGGGGGCACAGGGTGCGCCTAGACACATGGGGGGATTGGCTAAATGACCGGCCTGGGGCCGGTCCCCCCAGATGACCCAAACCCTGCTCATATCCTGCCCCATGTGTCTGGGCGCAGCTTGCACCTAGATGCACTCCCGGACAGAGAACGTGTGCCCAAGAAGAATATACACAAGTCCATTTGTCTTATGTCAAACATACTCAACACATTATTAAGCACATAGTAATTCACAAGTAGAACATTTAAGCAGAAGATATAGTACAACCTAAAACAGGGTCGAGTTTAACCCAAGACCTCAACCCTAGCTGGCTTGGCCTTGGCCTAGGACCTAAAAAATGAATCTTAGCCCACCCTCAAAGTTGAAAAATCCAATCATGATCCTGTTCAGAGTCAGTTCATGTCTAGGCTCATCGGGCCAAACTTGCATCCTCTAAAATATCCATAAGAAGAAAGATCCCTTTTTTTTTATTTATGAGAAAACGAAAAATATATAGGAAAATCTATACATCATACATAAAAGGAGGAATGGTAATTCTATTTGCAAAAACTTTTGGTGCTACACCCATAGCAGGAATGTTCCTGCTACAAGGCTGGCAGCCAAGGAAATGGAATAATTCACTTCCCCTTTAGGTTCATAAATACCTTCTTATGTTTCAATATTTTGTAAAATACCCCTTAAGATCTCATTTCCTTAGCTGCCAGCCTTGTAACAGGAACATTCCTGCTACTAATGGGCAGCAAAATTTCGTCCGTTCTATTTGTGAAGAAAGACACAATTGGTCAAAAGTAAGATAGACATGAGATAATGCTTCCTGCTTCATGCCTCTAATACTAATGCAAATGCTAGAACCTTCTTTACCCAAAAAATATAAAAAAATGCAAGAACCCTCTCTCTCTCTCTCTCTTTCTTTCTTGGGGGAAGTTATTCATTTTGGTCTATTCAAATGGAATTTTGACTTTTGCGGCACTGCACCAATCTTGGATATTTTAAGGCCGATGATGACGTCGGGGCTGGCGTGATCTTCTCATGCTTTCCTCTGGCTTCTCTCACGCATTAGGTCACACTAACTAGTGACTGGACCCAAGTCTAACTGTCTAGTATTCTCTATCTTTTTTTCTATAAATGCTGGAGAGAGTGCTCAAAGACAAGAAGAGAGTGTCTGTGTTCGTTTGGGTTAATTTTAAGGACTGTTCTTTGGTGGTGCTTCAGAGTATTGTAAACGAGAGATGATGGCGAGTATAAGGAGGATCAAATTGGGTTCACAAGGCCTGGAAGTGTCAGCCCAGGGACTTGGCTGCATGGGCATGTCGGCCGCCTATGGCTCTCTAAAGCCTGAGGAGGAGATGATTGATCTCATCCACCATTCCATTAACACTGGTATTACCTTCCTTGATACCTCTGATGTTTATGGCCCCCACACCAATGAAATCCTTCTCGGAAAGGTACTTTTTTTTTTTTTTTCTTTCTAATTCTTCTCTACTGGGTTTTTCAATTTTTTTACACTTTTGTTTTCAGGCTTAATTTGAGGTTTTTAATTAAGGTGTTCCCCCTTCCTGTTCCCATCCCCATTAATTAATATTGTTTAGGCTCTGAAGGAAGGAATGAGAGAGAAAGTGGAATTGGCTAGTAAGTTTGGTAACATAATTTTGGATGGGAAGTGGGAAATCAGAGGAGATCCAGCATACGTGAGAGCTGCCTGTGAGGCAAGCTTGAAGAGGCTTCAGCTTGATTGCATCGATCTCTACTATCAGCACCGGGTTGATACCCGAGTTCCTATTGAAGTCACGGTGTGTTTCTTTTTTTGATTTCTTTTTTTCTGTATATCAATCTTTTGGTATTCCCATTGAATTAACATGTGAGTCTCCTAATGAAGGAATTTGTAACTGCTGGCTCAAGTTCTCATACAAGAACCATTCTCGTATAGGAACCTGAGCAGCACACTCTTGATTCCATCTATACGGCTTAGGTTCTTATGCGAGAATGGTTCTCATACGGTTAAGGGTGTTAAACCTAATCCGACCAAACCCAACCGAAAAAATTTGAACCTAATCGACTCAATTCCCTATTGGGTTAGCTTCGATTGGGGATTATGGAACCGATTGAAAATTAAACCGTAACGGACTGAGCAACATCACACTTGAAAACAGGAACAAATTTGATACCAACCAGAAAACCATTTTAATAAAATAAAAAAAAAAGTATGGTTTTTTCCCCCATAATTAACCGAACCCAAACCTATATATCCAATAATCAAAATAGTCCAAAATCATTCATGAATTAAGAAATTAAATGAAGTCCCTAATTACTCTTTTGAGTTTCCATGTTAGATGGGTGAACTGAAAAAACTAGTGGAAGAGGGAAAGATTAAGTACATCGGATTATCTGAAGCTTCTGCTTCCACAATTAGGAGAGCTCATGCTGTCCACCCTATAACAGCAGTTCAATTGGAGTGGTCCTTATGGTCTAGAGATGCTGAGGAAGAAATAATTCCTACTTGTAGGTAAGTTGTTCCAATAATATTAATTCCACTATTTTCATTTTCTTACTCTTACTAAGAACCTAATGTTTGGAATTTCAAACTTAATTTGTTGTTCATCATATCCCTCCCTGGTGTTTTGATGAATCATTCCTTTTCGAGTTGTTTCTTCTTCTCCCCCACCCCCTCTTCCTCTCCCCTGATTTTGATGTATCATCTTCTAGTACATCATTTTGTTTCTTTTGTTCTCTCCTGATTTTTTTTGTCTTCTTTAATATAATTTTTCATTCACCCAAAAAAATATATATGAAATTTCTGATCTCAATTTTCTTGATTACCAGGGAACTTGGAATAGGTATTGTGGCATACAGCCCTCTAGGAAGAGGCTTCCTCTCTTCTGGGCCCAAACTTCTAGAAAGTTTTCCTGAGAATGATCGCCGAAAGGTTTGTATATCTTTATTTATGGGATTTTCATATTGACACCCCTTAAGGTCTGGTTAGAGTGTTAGACTAACCCGGATATGGAAATCCCACCCCTAACCCAGCCTATAGGCTGAAAACTTAGTCCAGACCCTGAAATTTGAGGATGAGCTTTGGGTAGGCTGGGACTCGCCAGGCCAAACTTGCACCCTTGTTCTGCTCCATTTCTAGTTGATTCTAACAGATTCCGATCGATTCGTATACGAAATATTGATCAATTTGATTCCTGATTCTATTTTTTGAAACCTAATAACGAGAGAGTGCTTTTCTGATTATTTGTAGATGCATCCAAGATTCCAACCTGAGAATGTTGAACATAACAAACGTATATTCGAGCGAATAAGTGAAATTTCAACAAGAAAGGGGTGCACTCCTGCTCAGCTTGCATTGGCATGGGTTCACCATCAAGGAAACGATGTCTGTCCCATACCAGGCACCACCAAGATTGAAAACTTCAACCAGAACATCGACGCTTTGTCTGTGAAACTAATGCCTGAAGAAATGGCTGAGCTTGAATCCTTGGCTTTGGGTGTTAAAGGTGATAGATATCCATCCTTAGCAAACACTTGGAAGTATGCAGACACCCCTGATCCATCAACTTGGAATGGTCAATAATTTTGCTATTCCATGATGAGCTCATTTAAGTTTCAGTTGATTTCAGGAAGAAAATTGTTCCAGAGAAGCTAACAAAAGCCCTTAAAATGTAATGTCACTTTCTTTTTGAAGTCTCTGAGTTCCACAGTTTAATGAAATAAGGTTGATGGGCTTTTCAGTTTTATGATAATTATAGTATCTCCTTTTTAACTATACCACTTAAACTATCCTCCTTTACAACATACATTGCATTCTCAAGATACCCCACAGCATCGACACACTCTAATTGCAGTCTCCACATCAAACTTATGTTCCCCAATTCCCTGTTCAGAAGAAGACTAATATGATCTTTAGGTTCCGTTTGTTAACAATTCTACTCTGCAAAAGTGATCCTGATATGGAAGTGATTTTTCTTGATCCCACTCTGCGAGAGTGATCTACGGGAGTAGAGTGGTTTTGGTAATAGGGTGAAAGAAATGATCCTGAAACAGAAAGATAACAGAACTGATGTTTGGAAGGAACTTTGCAGAATCACTTCTGCACTACCCTCAATTATAAAAATCCCATCATCGCTTCTGGCTTTCATTACATCATAAAAGAACTGATGCACCAACAATGCTACACACATCACATTCTAGTTTGTTACTCCCTTCTGTCCTCAATAAAGGATTTGCTTTCCCCACAGTACTTGAGAATATTATTGCCCCATCAATGACACTAATATAGTCCTAATTTGTACAAGATTCATATTTTAGTTATACTAAGCTGTACAAAATTGTTCTTTTTTATTCACCAAAAAAAACAAAATTTGTTCTTTTTTTTTTCCAGTAAGAAACTGTACAAAATTATCACAAAAAAGAAAATGTTCTGAGTCAAAAATATTCAGAATGCAATAAATATAGAGGAAAAAAACTAATAAGTCAATACTATAGAACCATAGGAGAAGATTAGTGAAATCCACCTCATACACAAAACTACTATTACGGAGAACCAACTTGAATTTATGCCAGGTAGATCCATGACAAAAGCTATTTACTTAAGAGACTCGTTGAAACATTTAGAGACTGCAAGAAGGACCTCCATATGGACTTTATTAACCTAGAAAATACTTATGATAGAAATCCTATAGAGTTAACTTGGCAAATACTAAAGAAGATGTTTCAAGTAAATATTTAGACATAATTAAAAAAATGTATGATGGTGCAGTGACTAGTGTAACTGTGAGCTTTAAGCCCTTATTTGTTTGCGCTTATCAAAGACATTCAATATGAGGTTCCTTGGTGTATGTTTTTTGCTAATGATATTGTCATGGTGGATAAGACAAAAGTAGGGATTAACGTAAGGTTGGCGTTATGGAGATCAACCTTGAAGTCAAACGGTTTTAAGATAAGTAGAACAATAACAGAGTATATGGTGTTGACTTTAGTTACACTGGGATGGATAATGAGATGGTTCAAATGGATGAGAGGGTTCCACAAAGTGATTTAGGTATTCAGGCTCAATCATAAATATAGTGATATAGAAGATTATGTTTTATAAAGAATTAAAATAGGATGGATGAAGTGGAAAGGTATGTCCGGAGTATTGTGTGATTAACGTATTCCTTTAAAATTTTATAGGACAATCATATGACCGACTATGATGTACGGTGCGAAATGATAGGTATTTACGAAGCATCATGTAGAAACTTAGTAATGTAAGACTACAAACTACGGTTTACAGCCCCAATAATAATCTTCAAACTCCAATAAACTCAGTGAGATCACTCCGACTTTAGGTACGGAAGTACATAGACAAATCTGAAAATAAATTTTAATGGCCAGAGACACAACAGAAGTAGGTTTTCAAAATTAGAAAGTACTGATGGGTGTGTAGAAACCAAACCAGTAATGGGAAGAGATCCAAACGTGGATCGAGTGGAGTAGGGACAGAGGGGAATCTCTGCTGAAAAATTCAGCCAATTTCAATTGCTAATTTGTGAGTTGTGAAGGAGTTCCCAAATTAGAAGGTTCGGGTCTGCAAGCCAAATCAATGAGAAACTGGGCTTCAAGTCAGGGATCGAACGTAGAGATGGTGTGATTCAGGCTTCCAAATATTAATTGATTTTAGTGGTTGGTTAGGGAGATATTCCAGCCTAAATCTGCAGCAAAACCTAGGCAGAACAGCAGAGCCACAGGGTTATTCAAAGTCTCCCTTCGAATTGATGCAACAACAGCAGTTCTGGTTTTGATTGGTATTTGATTCTGATCTTCCGGAGGTCTTCACAGCACACGCAGCAATCTTAGAATGACAGCAGCAGTAAGGGAAATCGAGCAGGGAATGGAGGAGAAAGGGGGTACAGTATGGGCTTTCTCAGCCCTGGGTCTCTCACCCACAGCTATCCGACCCCTTGTTGAATAGGGGTCTTACTCCCATAGTCGAGTACAATTGTTTGCCTCAAAAGTTCATTCATTAATTCTATGTCAATCTATTACAATAGCTGCCTTTATATAGATTCAGGCTGAGCAACAGAAATAGAAAGTAAAACTTAGCTCAGCCTTCTAAACATGCAAAGATAACCAAATTGGACACTAATATAAATTAAAAACTACCTAATATAAACTAAATTATGGCAGCATTAGGATAGAATCTTCCTCCACTTGATGGGCCCACAAGATCTTCTAAAAATCAATCCCAAACAAGACAAATTTTGGCTTTCACACTGTTTACGTGAACAGTGTTTTAATCTTCAACTTGGGTCTTCTAAAAGGATTTCCATCAACGAAATTTGGGCTTTGACACTGTTCATGCAAACAGTAATTCCCAACTCTTCTCTTCTTCATGCTTCAATCTACATAACTCAGTATAATGAAGATGAGTACATTGAGATGAATCTGTGGCAAAACTAGAAGGGATAAAGTAAGGAATGATCGTATTAGAACGGATTTGGGAGTAGCTTTGATACATGATAAGTTTTGAGAAAGTCATTTGAAGTACATTGGCCATGTTCAACGGAGACCTTTGGATGCTTCAATACGGAGGAATAATTTGATTCAAATGAAGGAACTAAAAGAGCCAGGGGCAAACCTAAAATGTCCCTAAAAGAAGTGAGAAAAAGCCATGCATAGTTTAGACATTGTACCAAGTATGACCTCGAATAGAGTTGATTGGAGGGTAAGGATCCATGTAACCAACCCCATTTAGTTGGAATAAGGCTGAGTAGTAGTAGTAGTAGTAGTAGTTGTTGTTGTTGTTTTATTCTATTGAAAATATTGTTTCAAAGTAACAACTAACAATTCCCCCTGATTGCTGTAATCTTTCTTTAGTTGCTCTATTTCGAGTCTCTGGAAACAGCCTCTCCACGAGGCAGGGGTAAGGCTATGTACATTATGAGCCTCCCCAAACCCCACAGTGGCAGGAGCCTCGTGAGCTGGGTATGCCGTATTTACTCTAATAGAATGACTATCTTGTAACCAACCACAATGTTTCATTAGATTCCATAAGTCTATGAACACATGCCACTCCATCCTTAATCCTCATAACATCAGTTTGCATGCCCAGACAAAACCTCATTTACCCATTCAACCCTTGTTAGACTCGCAACCCTAAATGGCCCTCTAGTATGGAAAGTTTCAGAAAAAAATTTAGTAATGAAAGCATAGTTCAAACCAATGCTCTTCTTCCTCCTCATTCGATAAGTCAAAAACAACCTAATTCAGCTGTTCATATGGGATACTATAATCACTCGACATTATTGCTACATATCCAGAACCTAACACTATACGATTGAAATTTATAGTATTATTTATACATGTATACAATGATGCATTGTATTTACTCAAATTTACTAACCATAATCACTTTAGCAGTCTTCCATCATGAAATATTTAAAATAAGATGAACATCCACCGGTGTTGGAAACATCCACAACTACAATCATCCATACTAGAATATAAAAATCCACATTAGCTCACTATAATCTAAACTATGAAACAAGGAACAACCCCATCATCACTCTAGCATCTCTACAAGCCACATTTTCTTGTCATGGGGACAAGCAATGAAGGCCTCTCTCCAATGCGGATCATCCATCATCCTCTTGACTGCCTTCATATACAAATCCTTCCTAACCTTAGGCATGTTGCTCAGCACTGTCATACACTGACTAATGCTGTAATCTATACTCACAGGTCGAGGAGATGGGGATGTGGAAGAGGTACTATTGTACCTCTCCATCCTGGCTCGAGTTGTATCGGGCATGGTCTTGTAGGCCATTGCATGATCTAAGGTCATGTTCCTCTTCCTAATGGTACTTGGTGTTTTGTCTTCTGCCTCCCCACCATCACAATCATCCAAACCTCCATCAAAAGGACTATTTGGAAGAGATTGATCAACATCTTGATCAATCTCTTCAGCTATGTTGGGAACATCCTCAGCATTTACATTTGCATCATCTCCCCGTGCAGATGAATCACCAAATATCATGTGTAGTTCTGGCCACTGGCGCAATCCATTTCTTCTAAATTTTGACCAGCTTGGGTTTTCCTGAAATTTTATAAGAGCTTCCTATCAAAAATAGTAAATATTTTTCACAATTACAACATGAAAAAAATAAGATTCAACATTCTGTTACCTTAATGTGTCTATCCCAGACACCATCATCCTCAACAGTGCAAATCCTAGTCACATCACTCCAGCTGACGCCTGATGTCTCCAACAGTTTTTTGAAATTGTGATAATCAATCCTCAGTTTGTTCATTTTGTTACGAATCTGTATCATTTTAAAACTACGACCAATTTTGGCCTCCAGCTGGTTTTTAATATTGTTCCATCCTGCCTTATTGAAGGTAGTGATTGTCTTGTTGCCTTTCTTGACCTCATCTAGCATTATCATTACAAAAATATCTACTTCCTTCTTTGTCCATTTTGCGTACTCGTAATAGGTGTTTGAACTGCTAGCCATATCTTCTAATATTCAAAAAAAACCAGAAAATTCAGGATTCAGTAAGCTTTAATCAAATTGATGCAGAAGCTCAATATGATTATATCCCCATTCTCTTACTATATTGCAAGTGCTAGAAAGTGAACTAGATGAACATGATTACACCACAAGTAGTGAACAAGCATGTAAGAAAATACTCATTTACTGGCTCAACAGCATCATACAATCAAGGGTCCTTCAGAGTCTACATCAAGTATTTAGGTTTCTCATCTGATGTACTAACCACAACCACATCAAAGACAGTTCTAAACTAACACTACTCATTCCTGTATATGAAGCTCAACTAGCTGCAGTACTTTCACCAATAGAAAAAAAGAACAACTTGTTGCAGTACTCTACTTTGCCAAACCATTGTTTTAGGCAGAACATGACAGTGATAGTTGATAACATGTTAAAAGAAGCTATGATGCATGTATAAGCATGATCTTAACAGGGAGTAGACTAGAGGCACAAAGGAACTGCAACAATTATCATGGCAGCAAGTCATTGGGAAAAAGAATATCACATTTCAGTTTTTTCAGTGCATGATTTGGATGACATTTTATATTATCATCAATAGTAAACAACTCACACTAACCATATGAGTTCTTTAATTCATATCATAAATTAGCTTCAGAACTCACCTCTACTGGACTGCAATTAGATTGCTTCCTCTACAGGAATCTGGATTCAAGAAGAAGGAAGACAGGAGTTGAAAGTTCTCTGCGGTCTGAAATATGGACGAAAGACAGAGTGAAAACCTAACAACTATTACTCAAGCATAATTCCATTAGGAAAACACAAATACCCACACACACACACACACAAACTGAAAGAGGGAGAAGAAATTAAAACCTAAAAAATTTTATTAATCGCCAAGCAATCAATTGCCACAGGGTTTCAAGTCTTAAACCCTAGGTTCAGATAGAGGATGAGAGAGGAAAGGGAACGAGTACCAAAAAGCCTGATAATCATTTTGTAAACAGAGAGAGACGACACAGAAACGGAGAGGTATGGAGGGAGAGAGATTAGAGATATAGGAGAGATAGAAGCAAATTTCACTATCTGTGTTGTTCAGGTTCACGTAGGTTCTGAGAATGGTGTTACAGATGAAGGCATCGTGTTCGTCAATATGAGAGAAGATAGAGGCGGCACTAGGAACATGGAGAGAGAGGTTACAGAGTTACGTGAAAGAGAAAAGGGAGAGGGAGAGGGACGCTATGCCGTAACCGGCAAAGGTAACGAAGAAGAAGAAGAAGCAGAGAGGTGGGAAAGGTATGCCAGTATCGTACCTGTGTTTCTCCGTCAGGGGAAGGATGAGGGTTCGGTCGCTTTTTGCCTTTTTGTGTTCTTGAATGTGTGTTCCGGAGCAGGGATGACAAAATCAGGGATTTACTAGTAATCAGTACGATACCGATACGGATCGGTCTGGATCGGACCTATTTATCCCCTGTTATTTTTAAGAAAATGATTTCTTTTTTACCTTTTTACCCTTAGCCCGTACCAATCCTCTGATATGGGATGGGCCAGGAATTGGTATCAGCTTCTTCCAATACTAACATATACCTACCGATTCAATGCCGACTCCTCAAACCATGAACCAAATTGTTTCGCATCGTAAATCGGATTTTAAATTGACTAATTGAAACTTAAGACTAATCGGATCATTACTAAATATATCGGGCTCAAACATTGATTGATTAATTATCAAATGTTCCTGGTGCAAGGCAATGGCCCGATGGTTGTCTGATCAGAAGACCAAATAATATGACTGGCCGCTAACTAACCCCTTTTTAAGTCAATATTGGACCGTTTATACCCTAATTAGTTAACTAGTTTGTTTAAAGTCCAATTCTAGCCTGATTAACCCAATTATCTTGGGCCTGATTATATATCGTTAATCGACTGACCAAATAGAAAAATGTCTATGCCCCGTCCTACGAGCTCGATTATCTAAACAAGCAAAAACAGTGTGAGGATTTAAACTGGTGCGGACCAATTAGGCCGTACTAAAACCAACCAGGCCCAACCGGTTGACACCTTTATTCCACTCTTGCAGAACATGCAAAGCAAGTTTTTTTTTTCGTTCCTCTTTATTTTTTAGCTCTCAGAATAGTATTTGAATTTTGAATCGATTAGCTTCACAGAAGCATACCACTAAGAGCATTAATTTAGAATTGGAAGGAGGAAATTAGAACCAAACCGATTGACATTCTCACATACGAAAGTGTCAAAAACATAATTTCACTTTCAAAACTGCTCCCAAAAGAACACAAAATCAGTAAAATCACAACCGTTGAGTGAAACCAAAAGAAGCTTTAGAAGCCAAACCCTTCTCATGAAATTTCTCTAGACAATTGGTAAATTTATATATTCCTTGTGCATCTAGAAACCTCTGTATAGCATACGAAGGATCAAGGTGGCCAATTGTGTGAAAATATTGAACAATAGCCTCATCATAGTCTTGTTTCCCATGTAGACTAAATAAAAAAGACGTACTCAATGTAAGAGACTCCCACCACTGCAAGGTCTAGGGAGGATCATATGTACGTAGTCTTACCCCTACTTTTGCAAAGAGACTGCTTCCCCAACAGTAGCTGCTGCAACAATACAAAGATTCTTCTTGAAAAGCATATCTAATGTGTCTTCCTTAACCTTTCCATTTCTTTGATTAGCAAAGTCACATAATAGGTACCCACGAACCAACCAAGAAATTTCGTCTCTCCCGCTGTTGAGATATTGGAAGATAAAAAAAAGTTATAGTCCTATAAGGGTGTGTAGTTTTTCCAATATCCGTGGATTCTTTAATTTTCTTTCATTCTCATAGAGAAAATAAAGTGGTTTTTTGGTCTATCCTACTCAAGGGCACATAAGCCAACTACTAACTAAGAGGGAAGGCTAAGACAAGCCCATAATCTACAACTAGGTGGGGAAGGGAGAGAGGGAATTTGGATCCTCTACTGTCGAGCTGCCTGGCAGAATCGTGCTGCCTAGACACGGTGCTGTGCACAAAGACCGCCTTACCCCCACTTGGGCAAGACGTTTGGGCAGGGGTCGTGTCTGGGCAGCACGGTCCTGCTGGGTAGTTCGGCAGTAGAGGATCTGGATGGGGTGCCTTTTTTGGCACAATATGCAATTCAGGAGAATCGATCCCTTGACCTCCTGAGGGGCAAGCACTCAACTTGTAATGCCTCCAACTAATCGAGCTAGCGATTGTTTACAGAAAATAAAGTGATTCACTAGTATATTTTATGTATATGTTCATTAGAACTCCTTCTATGTATTTTGTTATTTTTTCAAATTTGACGATCTATTAATTCAACTCGAAGTGATTGTCAAATGTGAGATTGAGAGTGATAGCAAAACCCTCTCATTTTTCGATTTTTTTTTTTTTTTTTTTCTACTTTGAAAGTGATATGGAAATTTAACCAAGAAACATAGTTCTGTAGGTGTATTCTATTATGCCTCTTGCCTTTTGAGAGTTCAACTTGCTTGTTAAGCGGCTGGGGCCGGTCGGCCTAATCAATCCCCACAAAATTAAGGTTTTCCATTATTTTTGCCTATTTAGGTAATCAGACCTTGCATGGATACAATTTTATTTGGCTAGTCAGTTACCGGTCCATCATTGGGCTAATCAGGCTATTATTGGGTTTTAAACAGATAGATTTACTCATTCGTTTATAAACAGCCCTTAAATGGATTGTAATTGGGCTAGATGGGCTTAAACAGGCTAATCTGACTATAAACTAACGGTAATTGATTGATCGCAATATAATTTGAGTATAAATTATTACTTTTGAGGGGAAAAAAAAGAAATATATACAAGTTTATTTCTGGAATTTTAAAAAGGACTCCATCATCACTATTCATTAATTGTAGAGTTTTTTGAAACACTCAGTGGATTCCAAGAGAAACCCAAGTAAATTCAGTGAATTTTTTTTTTTTTTTTTCCATTTCTCATATTTCAGAAATCACCTCTTACACTCTACTTCAAAAATTTCTCAATATCTTTTAGAATAGATTTGGATTAAAGCGGAATAGATATATATATATATATATATATATATATAGTGATGATTCTTGGTTTTTTTAAAGACATGGATAATTCAATTTGAATTCTAACAGAAATATTTGTTGGTTAAGTATATTCTATAGTTTTTGTGCTCCATAATGAGATCAATTGTGGCCTATCCTCTTTCCTTTTAGCACATTTTTTTTAGTACTTGGCAACTCACCTCAACTCACAAATTCCTGTTGAAAACTAAAATGAATCTCTCTTATTGACATCCCTATCCAATCCCTGATGCCCTTACTAAGAAGGACACACACCCCTATGAGGGATCCACAGTGTAGTACACCGACCAATTCTAACACCTTTATCAATGGGATCCATTGTAGTGCCACTAAACCCGCATCTCATGTGCCCTTGAATTGGCTGTAATACCAAAATTTTAGGGGCCTAGTATGCACACCAAAAGATGCCCCAATTTAGCCAAAAATAGAAATGCTAAAAGTCTCCCCCTTATATAGTGTTTGATGTGCCCTGGGGTGGATTGGAGAAGTATCATCTTTGGCCAGAAGGCTCAAATTTCTTGTGAATGGTCTTATTTTGTGGATTAAAGATGGCAGTAAGATGCATATTTGGGAAGAGTCATTGGTGTCCCTCTTGGAAACAGATGCTCTACGGCGCATTGCCCCATCCTACGTGTGCTGCACAGACACAAGGTCGCACACAATGACCGCTTTACCCTTGCCCGAGCGCCTTGCTCGAGCAGGAGTAAGGCTGTCAGTGCGTGTGGTCCTGTGTCTGCGCAGCATAGGCCGAATGGACAGCTGCGCCGTAGAAGATCTGAATCCATCCCTCTTTTATGGATATCCTATATACATCACCCCTAAGGGCTCTGTCTAGTTAGTACTTGGTTGCAAGAGCAATAAAGGGGAAGTGAAACTATATCAGACCTAGAGTGCTAACAAAATGAGATAACTATTTCCCTCAAACAAAGAAGTTGATGGAACTTTCAAGTGCCAATCCTTGAGATACCTTGACCATTAAACCAAAGAAAGAAAGATGGATCTTCAAGCATGGATTGAGCTCTTCGGTTTGTAACCTTGAAATTCTCTGAGGAGATGAATAGAGTTGTACCTTCCATTCTCTGATGATGCAGTGAGAAATGTGGTGTTTTATGTTTAGTATGCAATTGTAAAATGGAAACACTAGAGAAATTCTAGTTCTTTTTATGAAAAAAAAAAAAAAAAGGGAAAAAGATCTCTAATTGTAGTGTTTCCTACGTCCTCTCACAGGGCATCGTGAGATGACGCCTCTACTCCCTGGATAGATACCCAGGCATGTTCACCCATTGGCCCAATGCCTATGTAGCGACCATGCAATCAAATAGAGATCTCTAGCTCGAAAAAAAAATTATCATCTTAAGACTTCATTTGTTTTGACATAAGATGGGCGGAAAAGAAAAACTAAGATGAAATATGAACTTTAGGGTTTGTTTCATAATGAGTAAAAAGAAAGAACGTAAAGTTATGGGGGAAAAAAACTCCTTAGTTGTGTGGCCCCTCTGTCCAAACACAGGAGTGCACGAAATTATCAAAAGAGCATAAAGTTATGGGGCAAAAACATTTATGTTTGGTCGCGTGGCTCCTGCATCCAGACACAGGAGTGCACAAAATTCTGGCCCAGCATTGTAGTAAAAAATCCCATCCCTACTGATGCCCTTGTGCATGCTCATTGGCCCTTGCACTAGTGCAAGGACCATGTGACCAGGGAGCAATTTCTTGCCCTAAAGTTATATATAGGGATAGGGTCTGCTATTTCGATGTTCATAAACTAAAAAATTATACTAGGAAAGTAATCTTACTTTAGAGGGTGGATCTACAGTCTACTATTGCATTCCAAAAATTGTATCTTGGTTCACTAATAAGTACTTTTATAGGAAAAGTATCTCTGAGCCTAAGGCACTTCCTATGTCCTCTCACATATAAATTTTTATTATTTTTTAAAAAATAAATAAATAATTACTTTGTGAAAAATCTAGGAAATGATATAAGTTAGGAGAACCATTTCTCATATTTTATTTAGAAGAGAAGAATCTCTGTGCAACCAGCATAGTGTTGTACACCAATATAGTGCGACAAAACAATATCGTTCCTCGAAAGGCATCAAGGTCATTTTATGTGAAGAGGAGAGAGACAATCATAAAGTGCTATTGGACCTCAAAAACCTTTTTTCCTTTATTTATTCAACTTTTCAAAATAACCACATCATTTCTTCACATGGCCTTTTTCCAAATGTTTATTATTGATTCTACATGATTGATCAAGGAAACTGAAATTCATACTGCTATGAGCCAAAAGATAACTTAGTTGAGCCTGGTTCCAACTTGGATTGGAAGGTTGGCCACAGTGCCACACTGGTGTAACACTGCCAATGTCATCATTGAAACAAACAGGGTGCTGTTCTTTGTGCCGCAGCGTAGCCTGCACCCAGGCACATGGGGGTGGGCACAATGACCACCCTACCCCCTTGCACAGACTGCTCATGTGCCTAGGTGCAGGCTGCGTTGCGGCACAAAGAACATTCTCCCGAAACATTAATAGGAATAAAATTTCCCAGGAAATCAATGTAGATACACTTCTCTTATGAGTTTTTATATTAGGAATAGAGTTTTCTATCTGGTACCATAGCCCCTATATCAATGTGAAGGCTAATGGAAGCGTGTGCAGAAGCATCAATACTGGTGGGATTTTCATCTTTCATGAGGGCAATCAAGTCATTGCACGGAGCCTTAATCTAGGCATTGGAGCCACGCTCCCAAACAAGTTTCTTTTTTCCTTTTATTATTATTTTCTCTCTCCTCATATTCTAACCACGTGGGTTCTATAAGCATGATACTATTTTCCGTATTACCATTGATATGAGAATTGATATTAGAGATTGCACTCCCCCATCCCACACTGGCAGCGTCGGAAACCTTCTCCCAACATTATACCAATATTAAATATGATAAATATGAAAGGGCTGTTATTAAATGATTATAATGTACAATTGTAATTAAATGCTTCTACCAAAAAAAAAATAAAATTGTAATTAAGTGCTGCCGTATTTATACAATTGGATAAGCATCTTTAGAACTGGTATATATACATTAAAAAAATATGCTAATGCCGATGTGGACAGCTCCATAATATTCTGTATCTGGTCTATCAACTATGGGTTGATGTTCTCTGTGCCGCAGTGTAGCCTGCGTCCAAACACATGGGCTGGGTATTCCTGCCATTCAGGAGGGTAGGGTGATCATTTTACCAACCCCCATGTGTCTGAGCACAGCCTACACCCGAACACATACATAGAACATTTGGTCATAAGTTAATTTGGATTTTGGACCCATGTGTAGCTATAAGTTAATTTGGATTTTGGAACCATGTGTAGCTAATCCCCCACCACAGAATTCTGTCTTAGACCAGCATAGTACGACCTTTATTAATTTCATATAATATATGAATTTATGAAGGGTCAAATGTAGGGGTGTAATGAATAGCTGAAATCCGTTTTTGTATCCGTATCTGTTTAGCACTATCCAAATCATCCGAAAGCTAAACGGATGGGGATACGGATAGACTATAGCTATCCGAAAAGCTATATTTACATGTAAACGGATAAAATATCCAATTAGTATCCGTGTCCGTATCCGTTTAGCAATATCCGAATCCATCCGAAAGCTAATCAGATGCGGATGCGGATATAGCACTATTTGAGCCGAATCCGATCCGTTTACATCCCTAGTCAAATGTAAGGATTTAGTTCATGGAAATTGGTATCGACATCAGGTATCGACATTAGGGTACTAATACTAATACATATCGGTCATATCAGGTCGAAACAGGTTGAAAACGTTATTGTTTTATAGGTAAATTACACATCACCCCCTAATTTTCAAACGAAACTCAAATCAACCCCCGATTTTTGAAAATACTCAAATCACTCCCTATATTAGACCACAATTTGACAAGCTAGTCCCTCCCGTTAGTGATGATGTCAGTCAGTTAAATAAATTTAAATCTCTAAATTACCCTTGACATCCAAACATAGATTTTGATAGGCAGTATTATAAATTTAATGCTAATGTTTTAGTACAAGGGTAAAATAGTTCTTTCATGTCAATAACTAACAGCAGACTAACACAGTTACTGTAAAGGGGGACAAATGAGTATTTTCAAAATTCAAGGGGTGATTTGAGTTTTGTTTGAAAATCAGGGGATGATGTGTAATTTATCCTTATTTTTTTTAACAAAAAAAAAATATATCAATACCATCTTGGCCAACTCATATCAATCAGGTATCGGGATCACAATCCGATACCAATACCTCAAACCATGATCAATTAACCAATTCTCTTTCTCTCTCTCTCTCAACCTCAACCTCAAACATGGACAAAACATTGACAAGTACACCTCTCTCTCTCCACATTGACACTTGACAATTACATCCATGGACCACAGTTCATAAAAGGATATCCATTGTGATGACTGGAGATGGTTCCTTAGATACTAGACAAAATCCCAATCACAGGAGAGGAGCAGCCCCCACAGTATAGTTGTCATTATTTTTTGGCAAAAGTTTGTCTTGTGAGTAGGATCTTTATCCCCTATAATTTCTTGTCCGTCCATTATCTCAATTTCCTCTCTCATATGAGGACAGAAATAATCATTCTATCCCTTCCTAAACACACTGTTCGGGTGGGATCCACCCCCTATTAGAGGGACTTGAAGAAATAGACCGAGCAGAAAATTGTAGAAGATAATTTTCCAGAAATGGAGATGGGGGAATCCTTCCAAAACTGCACTATGTTTTGTCTTATGAAAAGAGAGAGAGCGTAGTCTCTGCACCAGCGAAGAGACCTTTTTGAAAGGTCTTCCTAAATAGTTCATCATTTTGAGTCACTGGATAAATAATATAGCAATTTCGAGCATGGGATTAATAAAGTGCCAATTTTCAAAGCCTAATTTAATTAATTACTTTTAATATAAGAAAAATCTTGTTTAACCAAGGTTGATTACAATATTTTAATCTTTTAATTTCTTTTCTTTTTTTTCTTGGTACAAGAAGCAAATATGTCATTTCATTGGAGGGAGGAAAGAGATAGACATAGGGAGGTGTTAACGTAGGCTATGCAGCTTGGCAGAGTTCTTTCTGTTTTGTTTTTTTTTAACCCGTATATTAAATAACTTTTAAGAATAAAACAAGTCGGTCACATCTTGGTTATGACCGATACCAATTCGATCCAGCAAATATTGATGGATCTGATCCAAGATTACGAACCATGCTCACCCCCCCCCCCACCCCACCCCACCCCAACGGATGCCTTGGCCTATGTGGAGGGGGAAAATTATCTCCTCCAGTTCCCCAGTGCATGTAATAAGGGGGTTGGATCCCACCAGGATAGGGGTAGGGTGATCATTGGGAGAGTCATTGTGCCTCTCCCTTATTACAGGCACTGGGGAACTAAACAGACAAGGAACCAGAGGGAACAAAGATCCATGTGGAGGTGGGAAGTTGGGATACTAATATTGATTGGGACAGATTGATCCATTTTGTGTTGTTCTTGTGAGTTCCACCTCACATGTATGCTTATGGATACATTTTTTTTTAGATAATTCTTTTGGATCTTTGTTTTTTTTTTTTTCTTTCTTTTATGAAACGTGTTCATGGTTCTTTGGAGTAGCCAATGTATGCTATATACCGTGACATATCACCAGAAT
Source organism: Telopea speciosissima (assembly GCF_018873765.1). Classification (NCBI taxonomy): domain Eukaryota; kingdom Viridiplantae; phylum Streptophyta; class Magnoliopsida; order Proteales; family Proteaceae; genus Telopea; species Telopea speciosissima. Next base: position 47,856,021 of record NC_057925.1, on the reverse strand, counting down.
CACTCTACTTCGTTAATTTGGCATCCTTGCATTTAGATGGCAAAATAAACCAATACATGACCCACCTACCTTTGGGTGTCAACCGGTTGGGCCCTGTTGGGCCTAATAGGTCCCCACCAATTTGTATTGGGCCTTGTATGCCAGGGCATTGAAACATTTCTACCGGTCCATAACTGAGCTCAACGTATTCGGGCTTTAAACGGGTTAATTGGCTAATTGGGCTATAAACGGCCAGTTACAGTATTCAGTCACTTCCGATCAAGCGACCGTCAGTCCATTACCTTGCATGGAGAACACTCGACTATCATCGATCAATGCTTGAACCGGCCCCATTTAGTAATTAGTCAATCAGCCTCGTTTTTTCAACCGGTCGATTCAAGTCAGGCGTACCGATGCGGGCCAACTATTAACACCCCTACAGTGACTCACCAACCAGAGCCATACGTGAATGAACAAAATACATGCAAGGAAATGACAAAGAATATAGTCCAGAATCAGTTCTGTTGGATGTGACCATGACAACGAAACCTGTCTCTCAAACCTGGGCCAGTGAGGCCCATGAGACCAGATAAGGTTTGAGTGTCTCTGAACCTTAAAAATTGTCCATCAATTTTAGTGCGGACAAAGTTTTCCAAAATACCCTTTCGATACTCATTCTCATCCCTCGATTTGAAGGATCTTTATTACCCCCAGTATTGGGGGCGGTCAAGTGCCATCGTGCGGTTGGGCACCACCCATGTGTGCACGATGGGGCCCACTGTGCACACATGGGCGGTGCCCCAACCGCACGATGGGAACTTGATTGCCCCCAGTATTGGGGGCGATAGTTTTCCGGGTTTGAATGGGATCTCATTCACCATGGGTGGACGAAAACTCGGTCCTTCTAGTAATTTTAAGCACTTACCCATCTGGAAGCATGACTACTCTAATATCAACTTCTCAGTTCATAACCAATATCAAGATTCCATTTCAACGGCACTCATTGAATGGAGAAGAGTAGATGAGGCACGTGCTTTTTTAGGATATCATCTCCACTTGTTTAAACACCAATCTCCACCAGCACAACCACTGCACCCACCACTACACCCGGCCCCACCCATTGCTTTCACACTCTTTCTTTTTTCTCTTAAATTGATTGCTTTTTCCTTCTTTTTGCTTTGATAGTCTATGTGCTCCACATGTTGCCTCGAAAGCTAACAATGATTAGGTGAAAACATGTGCTGCAGCTTTGCAAAAAGGCAAAACCTTGAGATGAAAAGAGGATGGTTGGATAATGGACACACACCATAGCTTATAAAGTATGTTTTTCTCTATAAAATAACCCTTTACAATTTTATTTTCTTTTTTTGGTATAATAACCCTTTACAATAGTTAACCCATATCTGTTCCTTTATTCTCCTAGTCTATTATGCTTTAATTATTAAAAAAAATTTTTGATTTTAATAATGTTTGAAAGATTATAAAATCAAAAATTATTTCGATTTATTTGATCTTTTTAATCATTAGATAAATAAAGAACCCTTCTGATTAGGTCACATGATAAGTTTAATGGCATGGATGGTCCCCCCGTGAGGCAGTACTACTGATATGTATTGGCCATATTTAAAAAAAACCAAAAAAAATCCATTTTTTACCAAAGATAAAAATATGATGTTTGTTCTGTGTCGGTGGATCGGTCAATCCTTATCGGTCATGGCTGATACCAATACCTAAAACTGTGTTGAGCGGTCCATTTTCAATCATAGATCAATTTTCAAGTAAGGGGTATCGATTGGGAATCGGTCGAAACCCTAAAACTAGACCAATTATCTGAATCAGGAATCAAATCCAGGAAAAAAAAAATCCTCTCTAATTCCCTAGAAGTGCAATTTGGGGCTAAGAGCTCGACATCTACCAGACATGACATCCAACAGTGCTGAGCATGAGAAGAGAATAAAGAAATGACTCAATCAATCTCAGACCGTTGGATGTCGCACCTGCAAGATGTCGACCTCTCAACCCCTAAACTACACCGCATTCGACAATCAAGGAATTGGAGAGTATTTTAATCCATCAAATCTTGCCGATTCTTATGCGATTCTAATTCTTGAAACCGTGATAATTATCCATACTATGTTTGACATTGGTAATCCAATGATCAAAATATTTAGGCTACAATTCAAACAATTTCAAGGGCTCATAAAATAGTATCATCCATATGAGGTGAGAAATGTCAATGTGGGTTCTACTATTTATTATGTGAGGAAGGTATAAAAGAATATGTAGAAGTGCAGAGTAGTAATCTTTTTTTCTTAATTTTAAAAACATTATATAAACATATGGTAAAGTTAGATTTGGGATCCGTTTGTTTCGGCATTAAATTATACTTGGAAAATTTTAAGCGGCAAATTAAGTAAAATTTTACTTTACGTCGAAACAAACGGAGACTTGACTGAAAAATAAACCAAAATTAGAGGATGACATAAATAATATAGGATCACTTAGTTGTAGTTAGGAGTGTCAATCGGTCGGTGTAGACTGATTTTGGTTTAGATTCACCAGTTTTAGTGTGAGAATGAGTGAGTCCAAAATAAGATCCAATAAGGGTGCATCAGTTTCGGTTCAGATTTGGTTTTGCATCGATTTCTCTTTTCGGTTTGGTTTTGGATTGTTTTCGATTTGCCTTATATTGATTTCGGTCTCGTTTTTTAAGTTTAATTCAATGTCTTATTGATTTCTATGCCATTCAATTTGATTTCATTATCACAAAACCCCAATCCAAAACAGGATCCAATAAGCTTATATTAGTTTCAATCTGTTTAGGTTGATTTCGTCTTTTTGTGCTAGGTTTTGACACTCTAGTTGGAGTATTGACTTATTTGCTACATTGTAGTAAAAAGTACTAATGTTGATTAAGAAACGGTCAATTAAGTACAAGAGACTTATGATGAGTGTCAATATATTAAGGGAGCGTGTTCCCCATGATCTCCCACACCACATCAATCATAACATGGATTAAAGAGTAGAGTGAATATCAGTGTAATAGTGTGGGTCTCGGTTAGATTTTTGGCCTCCGAGGCTATTTTGGAAAATTGTATAATATCTACTCATGGACAAGCTGTAACCACTTTTTCTTCCCAGTAATATATTTTCTCTCTTTAGTTATCAAAAGTAAATATATATTTTCTCTTTCATTTAAAAAAAAAAAAGTGTGGGTCTCACATGATCACAATATGAGAGAGTCTAAGAAAATATCTCACATCGTCAATATTAAAAAAAAAGAATCGAGTTAATTTGTTTATTTTAATTTACTATACGATGGTTAGGATAACCCTCACAAGGAACTAAGCTAGGATTTGAATCCTGTGTAGCTTGATATTGTATGGTCATCGTGTTGCACGTAACTCTCAGATCTCCACCTTAGCATAGATGTCCATCCAAAGGGTATCAAACTATTTTCAAATTTGAATTTTGAATGACATTTTGAGGAGTTTAATGCCCAACCATTAGATGGACATCTATGCTAAGGTGATAACTTAAGACTTACACGTAGTACGATAGCCACATAACCCCAGGCTGTAGAGGAACCCGATCCGCTAAGCTAACCCTATCATGAAAGTATATGCAAAATTAAATACGGATTTAATTATTTTATTAGGCATGAAAAGGACTGATGTACAGATTAGAGTATACTTTACTAACGTGATGACCATGGAAACATTTAAGGGATTTATTTATATTTTTGGGTAAAAGAGTTGGAATTATTTTATTGGCTATTATTGGATGTGGACCCAACAAAGTAAGGTGACGTCAGCTTATTCTCTGTTTATTAATGTATAAATTTGTTTTCCCTTCTCAGCTACCAATAGAGAGTGACTCAAGATCGAACCTCACACCACAGTCTCTTTAGTCTCACATTTGTCAACACAGCTCACGATGAATATTTCTCAATATAATAATAAGACACACACACACATAAAATATGTATTTTCATTTCTTTCACCCACGACTCAGAGCAAATAAATAAATAAAGAAAGCAAAAGTTTCTCTAAGCTGCTAGGGTAGTATACAGTAGCACCTATGTTTCTTTATCTCTTTTGCCCTTTTGGCCTCACATGAAATGATTTTACTGCGCTTCTGATGTGTTTTCGTTGCACCTTGTTGATGCTTTCTTCTATGTTGCTTACTTAGAGAACTCTCTCCTATAAACAAATAAAGACTTAAAAGATAATATTCTATGATGTGCTCTTTTATGATATTGTTTCTGTTTTGTTGCACCTTATTTGTGATAAGTTGGCAATTCGACTTCTCTACTTCCGCATGCCCCTATTGTCGTGTGCGCCCCACACACAAGCAAGGCATAATGTACCGCCTTACCCCTGCCCAAGTGCCTTGCCCAAGTGGGGGTAAGGCGATACTTTTCTCCGCGCTTGTGTGTGGGGGCGCACGACACTACCGGGTAGGCGGAAGTAGAGGAGTCAGATCTGATAAGTTGGTGGGTGCATATCTAAGATAAACTAGATTTTAGAGAGAACCAATTTGGTTTTATGTTATGAAAGTCCATGATAGAAGCTATTTATTTACTTTGGAGATTTGTAATATGTTGTTGAGGGTGCATATCATCATGGCGATTTTATTTACATATAAGATAAATTGTTTTTTTTTTTTTAATAGAGAATCAATTTGGTTTTATGCCATAAAGGTCCATGATAGAAGCTATTTACTTACTTTGGAGATTTATGAAAATATTTAGATATTGCAAGAAGGATCTTCGTACAATCTTTATAGGTATAGAAAAACTTATGACAGAGTCCCTAACAAGTTAATCTGACAAGTTCTTATGAAGGAAAATGTTTCAAGTTAGGGGTGTCAATTTGGCACGGCAAACCCGAACCTGCCCTGAGTCCGAACAGGGCCTTGGCCTAGTTTTTTAGTGTTGGGTTTAAATTTTCTTAGCCCTGGCAAGGCCATGTCGGGCTTGGGTTGAGGCTTCGGGCAAAACGCAGCCTTGCATTAATTACAATACATATAATTAAAAATATAATACTATATATATAATTACAATTATAATTATACATTGTTGTGTGTGTGTGTGTGTATTATAGGAGAAGAGGGGTTCTACCCTTTGGATTAGGGCATCTTCCTTGTCCTCATTCCGATTTTTCAAGACAAAGGGAGATTTTTCTATAAAGGGGGTCACTCCTTTTTCTTCTTTTCCATTACTTCTTCCTTCTCCGATTAAGGTTCGCAACCACCTTCTCCTTGTTTTCTTTTCTCTCACTTGCAACCCATCTTCTTAAACCCTAGCCACCGACCTCCTCTCCTACTTCTTCATTTTGGGAAGGTTTTGGCTTCTTTGATTTTTAGGGGTTCTAGTAGTTTCTTTGTTTCTAGATTTTGAGGAGGGGGAAGAAAGCCCAAGGCAACAGTGGGAAGAACACCTGGCGATCCCTTTTTTCTTCTTCACTTCGAGCCCAGGTAGAATTTGTATGGTGGTTGAACCTTAGTCGTGGTCTTGCTCCATTTTCTCTCCATCTCTACTCATTGAACTTTAGTTCATCTATAGATTTTTGATAGATATCGATGATTCGAGCTAATACTAAGGATAAAATGGAATTTCGTTCATAAACAAGATCTTGATGCCTCTGGATCCATCTACCGGTCGTGCTCTAAGATCATTGCGAACTGCCTCTGATGTTTCTAAATCCATGTATACTGAAGATTATGATTGTGTGAGAGGAATTTGATTTTGCTTGGAAACCTCCAAATTTGATCTTATCAAGGTTTTTTCCCATCTCCCAGGTACGTATGTTCTTCAAATCTTCATTTACTTAAATAAATTCTCATATTTCCATTTTCCATTTTGATTCTGAAATAGTTGAATGCTTTTAAGTTTTGTTTCCATTTTTGTTTGCCATCATTTGTATCAATTCTTTGTGAATGCTTGATTTGCATATGCATTGGTATGATGGATCTCTATAATGATTTGCCATGCTCCAATTTGAGGAGTTCTGATGGAATGGAGAGGCTCTGTCTCTACATCATGCAATTCAGGTCCAATTTAGGGTCAGGGTGTGTTAGGCCTTTGTAGGGTTGGGCTAGGGATGGGCCGACTGTAAGACCCCTAGGGGTGGGTTGTGGTTTTAACACGCCTGGACCCATTGACACCCATATTTCAAGTATATATGTGGACATAATTAATGATAGGAAAAAGATCCTTATCATGCTACGTGAAGCCTATGCCCAGACACATGAGTGCGCGAAATGACAGCCCCACCCCCCGTGAAATGGAAAAATCACAGCCTTGTTGATGCCCTTGCTTGTGCTGTCATTGGCCCCCGTGTTGGTGCAAGGGCTAGACAGCTTAAAAACAATCTTTTGCCCTTTAATATATGTATGATGGTGTAGTGATTAATGTAAAAATTATGGTGAATCAAGGTAGTGAATTCTCAATTGGATTACATCAAGGATCAATTTTAAACCCTTATTTGTTTGTGCTTGTCATAGATGATTTAACTAGAGACATTCAAGATGAAGTTTCTTGGTGTATGTTTTTTGTTGATAATATTGTTTTGATGGATGAGACAAAAGCAAGGATTAATGTCAAGTTTGAGTTACGTAGATCAATCTTGGAATCAAATGATTTTAAGATAAGTAGAACGAAAACAAAATGGTGTGTAACTTTAGTTATACTAAACGAATAATGATGTTGATAAATGAGAGACACTTGGTATCTGTGCACAATCATAAATAAAGAAGTGATATAAAGGATGATGTTTCACAGAAAACTAAAATATGATGGATAAAGTGGAGAGAAGCATCCAGAGTGTTGTGTGATCAATGGTAAAGGTAGCTCCATTATGACCAAGTGGTCATGGGTTCAAGTATGGAAACAACTTCTCTGCGAAAGCAAGGGCAAGGTTGCATTCATTATTATAACCCTCCCCAAACCCTGCAATGGCGGGAGCCTTGTGCACTCGATACGTCTTTTTTTAATCGTATGACTTGCTATGATGTATGGTGCGAAATGTTGGGCAGTTAAGAAGCATCATGTTGATAAACTCAATGTAGTAGAGATGGGAATGTTGAAATGGATGTGTGCCAAAACTAACAAGGATAAAATAAAGAATGTTCATATTAGAGCTGATTTGAGAGTAGATCTAATACATGATAAGCAAAGAGAAAGTCATTTGAGGTGGCATGACTATGTTCAACAGAGACCTTTGGATGCTACAGTACGAAGGAGTGATTTGATTTAGATTTAAAAAAAACTAAAAGAACTAGGGATAGACCTAAAATAACCCTTGGAGAAATGATGAGGAAAGACATACATAGTTTAGGTTGTATATCAACTAGTGATTGGAAGTTAAAGACTCATAGTCATATAGCAGTCAACCCAATTTAGTTGGGATAAAGCTGAACTATTGTAGTTGTTGTTATATAAGACAAACTGACGAGGGGCAATTTTGGTAATGAAAAGAAACAAAGGAAAACCAGAAAAAGTGAACAGAGAAGATGAACACAGGTTGTGATCTCTCTCGTCTGAGAGAAACCCTAAAGGATTTTCTTTATTTATATGAATAGAATAATAATAATATCATACAACCCTTGGATAACACAATATTTACATTGTAGTGCCATTCTCTAAGTGATAGCTGTTGTACCAATAATCCTAACATCCCCCCTCAAACTGTGCCGGGAACAAAGGCCCAATTTGATATAAATGCATGCCAATTCCTGTCGTGCAAGAGATTTAGTGAAAACATCGGCTAATTGTCTATTCGACGGCACAAACCGAGTAATAAGAGTCCCAAGAGCCACCTTCTCACATACAAAATGGTAATCCACCTCGATGTGCTTCGTACGCCCAGGAAGCACCGGGTTGATTGTCATATGTAGAGCACTGATATTATCACAAAAGAGTAGCGCAGGCCGAGGTTGAGGCACAGGCCGCGCACCCACATCCCGAAGGAGGAAAGCCAACCAAGTTAACTCGGCTGTGGTAGTAGCCATAGCCAGATATTCGGCCTCCGTGCTAGAACACGCCATGGTCGGTTGTTTCTTGGCACTCCAAGATATACAATTGGATCTAAGAAATGTACAAAACCCGGTGGTGGATCGACGTATCGTTGGACAACCGGCCCAATCGGAATCAGAAAATGCATACAAATCCAACATACTATCACGCACAATACGAAGACCCCGATCAAGAGTTCCACGAACGTAGCGAAGAATGCGTTTCACCATTCCAAAATGAGCTATGGTTGGAGCATGCATATATTGACACACAGTATTGACTGCATAAGACAAATCTGGCCGGGTCACAGTCAAGTACTGTAGCACACCCACTACATTGCGATACAAAGTCACATAAGCAAATAGAGCATCCAGCTGTGCATCATGAGCTTGGCTGCGCATATGAGGGACCATAGGCGTGGCCGTGGACTTAATGTCCACCATATGTGCGCAGCATAAAATATCTGTGGCATATTTTGCCTGGGTTAAGAATAATCCTTGAGATGTACGAGTAACTTCGATCCCGAGAAAGTAGTGTAAAGGACCCAGGTCCTTCATAGCAGACTGTGTGCGCAAAGTATCCACAAATGCCTCTAGAAAGGCCGAGTCATTCCCCGTAAGGACTATATCATCAACATACAATAGAAGAATCATTGTGCATCCATCATGGCGATACACAAACATAAATGAGTCGGATGTGCTACAAAAGAAGCCACACTGAAGTAAGAAGGTGCTGAAGCGATTGAACCATGCCCGTGGTCCTTGTCGTAGGCCATATAAGGCACGATCTAAGCGGCAAACAGCTTTGGGCTGTGAGACATCTATAAACCCAGGCGGTTGTGACATGTAAACAGGTATGGTCAAGAAGCCATGTAAGAAGGCATTCTTGACGTCCAACTGGCGAATCGGCCAACCAAGCACTGTTGCGATAGATAAAACAAGTCGAATAGAGCCTGGTTTGATGATGGGGCTAAAGGTTTCTAAAAAATCAACCCCCTCTTGTTGAGTAAACCCTTTTGCCACCAAACGGGCCTTGAGACGTTCTAAGGAACCGTCAGCCTTGAGTTTGGTTTTGAAGATCCATTTGCACCCAACTATGTTCATTGACGGATCTCGGGGCACTAGGGTCCACGTTTTATTGTGGGCCAGGGCCTCCATCTCATCCAACATCGCAGCCTTCCAACCCGGATGACACAAGGCAGCCTTCACCGAAGTGGGCTCTGTCGGTATGGCCGATAAAGTAAGGGCATATTTGGGATTTGGTTTACAAACCCCAGCTCGAGCACGTGTGACCATAGGATGTGTATTAAGGTCTGGTGCATGGACACCCATTAAATCCCCATTTGAAGACACCATAGAAGACGTCACAGGCCCAGTTGAAGTCTACCCATTTGGTAACGAAGCAGGAACAGAACCAGGTGTAATGGGCTCAGCTGATAACATATCAGGAGTAGGCCCAGATGTAATTGGCTCAGTTGGTAACGTAGTAGGCCCAGGTATAGGCTAGTCAGCTATGGGCCCAGAAGGAGGCCCAGCTGATGCTATGGTTGAATTTGGACCAGCTGTGTGCTCAGGTAATAGCCCAACACTAGAGAACCCATGAGAAATAGTTGTAGGTTGTACGCTTGGTGCGGACTGAGGTTGTTCTCCAGGGCTAAACCAAGACGCAGTTGCTGGTGAGGATTCACACGACAGAGGCTGGGTTGTGTGAGAGACCCAACGCTCAAAAGTCCCCACATCAGAAGTAGCTGGCTGTGTTTGAGAAGAAGGATCAAATCCCTGCTGAAATGGAAACAAACTTTCATCGAACACAACATGTCTTGATATATAGATTCGACCTGTGGAACGATGTAAACATCTGTGACCTTTATGTTTGTCACTGTATCCCAGGAAGACACACGGTAGAGACCCAAAAACCCGTAGCATTGAGTAGTCAGGACTTTTACCCAAAAGAACATGTAGTGGACAATCCTTATTCAACACTGTCGAAGGTAGTCTATTTATAAGAAATATAGCAAAAGAAAAGGCGTCCACCCAATACCGATAGGGGACTGATGCAGTATACATCATGGCCAAGCCGAGCTCAACCACGTGCCTGTGTTTGCGTTCTGCAACACTATTCTATTCCGAGGTTCCAGGACAAGATACATGGTTTATAATCCCACAAGACCGAAGATGAGTGAGGAATGCTGTATCTAAGAATTCTCCTCCACCATCATATTGAAAGACTTTAATCTTGGCACTCCTCTCAACCATTGACTGGAAATCCAAATTTTTTTTAAAGAAATCTGATTTTTTCTTTAAAGGATAGAACCAGGAGAACCTAGAGAAGTCATCAATCAAAATTGCATAGTAGTTAAAATGTTGTATGCTACTAACAGGAGCCTTGCCCCACAAATCACAATGTATGCGCTCCAAGGGAGCATTGCAGCGAGTAGAACAACTGATGAAAGGTAATTTCCTACTTTTGCTAAGCTGACAACCAGAACATAGGTGCTTAGCAGGGTGAGTTACAGATATTAAACCCTTATTACAAAGAAATTTAGTAATATGTGGCTGAAGATGGCCAAGCCTTTGGTGCCATATATCCTCAGTAGTAGAACGAAACCGTGAAGAAAACAAAACAAGAGGATGGTTATACGGGTGATTCAGGTGTGCATCAAAAGTGTAAAGTCCTCCAGTATTACTCCCCAATGCCAAAGTCTTCTTGGTTTGAAGATCCTTAAGCAGAAAACCAGAGTTGCTAAACTCAAAGAAACAGGGATAGTCTCGAGTAAGCTGAGATACAGATAATAAATTCTTTTTAATTGATAGAACTAAGAGGACCTTCTTTAATGGACACACAGTAGTGCCAGCCTGAATTGAACCTTCACCAATGTGTGTAATATCAAGATTAGCACCATTTCCTACCATTACTGCACTTGTACCTTTGTAAGGAACTAAAGATTGAAGCATACCTGGTGAATCTGTCACATGAGCCGTGGCTCTAGTGTCAGGAAACCAAGCAGAATCCTGGGTGTTTCCATGATGCATTGCTGTAAGGGCCTGTGGAGCATCATCAGCTTGATAGCTGTTGTCGAATCTGCTATAGCACTTGAGGGCTCCATGCCCAAGCTTGTGGCATATCTGGCATCGGATAACAAATCTTGTATAGCCTTTGGAATCATGCTGAGAACCAGAGCCAGATCCCGAATTCTTGTTCTCTTTGTCAGCAGTTGTAGGTCTGGTATTCTGAATGAAGCCACATCCACGCGAGGTGAACTGCCCCCTTCTTCCTTTACCTCGATGAAGATTTTTCTTTGTCTTGGAGTTCTGTTCTCCAAGAAATGCATCATGAGGATTAGGAGATTCAGAATTGTTGCCACGATTACGCAACTCATGGCTATGAAGAAGTGGAATCAGTTCTTGGTAGTTCGGCACCGGTGGTTTGAGCATTGTAGTCACAAAATTCTCATACGCTGAGCCAAGATTTGTGAGCAGTAGGAAGACCTTCCGTTGATCAGGAACAGGCTTCCCAATCGAACTAAGCTGACCACAGATCCGCTTGAACTCGATCAGATAGGAGGTCAGATCTGTTGAATCAGTTTTCTTCAAGAAATGGAGCTTCGACATAAGCACAAATTCGCGAGCTGCAAACGCTTGAGAAAACGCTTCTTGAAGGATCGACCATAGATCTGAGGTAGTTTTAACCCCCACAGCAAGACCGAGAACCTCCTCTTAAAGAGTTCCGATTATCCATGCCTTTACTAGGCGATCAGTGCGAATCCATGACAAGAAGTCTGGATTGACAATCTTTTCTCCATTCGGACCTTCTATCTCACGAATCGGCTGAGGACACTCTCCATTGATGAAGCCGATCAAATCTTGGCTTTCGATCAAGGACAGAATCTGTGTCTCCCATAGCAAGAAATTAGTTTTTATGAGCTTGATTGTCACGAAGTTGGCAACATTAAGACTAGACGGATACGGAAATTCCATCAGCGAAACCACCATTAGAGTGAGAAATCAACTCCGTTGAAGCTCTGATACCATAAAAGAAACAGAGGAAAACCAGAAAAAGTGAACAGAGAAGATGAACACAGGTTGTGATCTCTCTCGTCTGAGAGAAACCCTAAAGGATTTTCTTTATTTATATGAATAGAATAATAATATCATACAACCCTTGGATAATACAATATTTACAATGTAGTGCCATTCTCTAAGTAACAACTGTTGTACCAGTAATCCTAACAGTAATAAAATTATTTTTTTACAATGGTTATTTATTTTATATGTAAAATAATTTAGTTTTATATGCAAAACGTTAGTGGTACAAAATAAAATGCTCTAAACGTAGAGGCAAATTAATAGAGGAGAAGGAAAATTGATAAATCTTAGATGGTCCCATGGTATAGTGAGAGTATAGGAATATCTTAGTGTATGATATACTTCTAGAACAGATATCTATAAATGGGATAAGATAAGTTTCTACCCAAAAAAAAGAAGGGATAAGATAAGTTAAACCATATTAATAATAAGTATCACAAAATTGGTCAAGCTTATTGATAAAGACTAAGTAACTGTTAATTATTAAATGGAGAAGGTTCTTTGAACCGATGGGTTTCCTATACCTCTCACATGAAATATTTTAATTATGTTTTCTCTTTCATAAAAATAATGAGTAAAATATCTCATATGAGAAGGCATAGAAAACCTGGGGTACAATTAACTCTTTGCCTACCCTAATCTTCTATTGTCGAGCTGCCCGGTAGGATCCTACTGCCAAGACACAGCAAGGTAGTATATTACCGCATTACCCCTACCCGAGCGCCTTGTCCAAGTGGGGGTAAGGTGGTCATTTACCGCCTTACTGTGTCTTAGCAGTAGGGTCCTGCCAGGCAGCTTGACAGTAGAAGTTCCAAATTGCTTTGCCTTGCTTGTTTGGAGGTTGGAAATTTCATTCCTTCTTATGCTTATAGTGAATATGTGAAATAGGACAACTAGTGTATAGGAAAAGGCTGTACATGTTAGCTGTGTGTACAACTCTTTCACAGTCTGTCTATTTCCTTTGACGTATTGTCTTATATGTCTCAATTGGTGGGGTATGTAGGTACTAAGGCACGCAAATTCCTTGCCCGAAGCATATAATGAAGCCAAAGTTTTCAACTTCAAAAAGCCCTCAAAGGCTCAAACGGGATGATATAATAGCCAAATTAACTTGGGCTTCAAATTCAATCATGTCTACTCTCTACAAAATTATCAATGGCACATATGAGTGCCCTGCATAAAGGGGTTGTTGGATAGTATCATAATATCGTAACTTCAATTTTTAAAAAGGAGAAAGAACGCTACTCGGTCTTGTGCTTAGCGTGGTAACCACGCCTAGACATAGAACCGCATTGGGATGCCTAAAAATGATCACCTTGCCCCCATGTACAGGTGGATTTTCCAAGCATCCCAAGACGTTTATGTGTCTAGGCGTGGTCGCCGTAGCGTTCTATTCCACTTTTCAAAATTAAAAAAGAACTTAAAACCAATAAATTGGTGTCAATTAGATTCTATATCCGGTACTTCATTTGATCGAACGGTTGACATGACCATAGTCAGTAAATTCACAAATAATTAATTTTTTTTTTTTATTTATCAAATCTGAATTAGTCTGAAAATTTTAGAAAATATTCGCATTTTTATTGAGAGTTAATGAATAATTCGTAAATATTTGGGCCAGAATTATGTGAACTAAAAACATTTTATCTTGAGAATATTACGTGAATAATTTAATTTAAATAACTCAGAAACTCTATAATGTTTCAATAATAAAATAAAGAAAATAGAATAAAATTTTGGAATATTATCAAACTTATAAAAAATTATAGAAAATGGACCGAATTTTCCCAACATAAACAATCGATTTACGAAAATTAATCTGAATCTGATTTTTTCCATAGCCATTCTTTTTTATCAAAATTTTTATATAATGAAATGAATTAACTCGATCTATTCTCCTTCCTAATTATTCCGGAATCCAAATTTTCTCACCGTAGACATGGCCACAATTATTGAATGATTCAATGCTTAAGCTTATCCTTATAAAAATTTGGAGGGATCTAATAAAGTAGTGGCTTATAGACCTTTGTCTAACCTAGGTTTCCAAAGGGGGTCATGTTACCATTTCACTAAGTGCGAGAACACAAATTCATACTTGTTGCCGTTGAACCCTCGTGAGGTGAACCTACATACGTAGAGCCAAGAAACAATGTTGAAGACTTGATCAGAGTGGTCTTCGAGGGGACTCTCCGATGCCTAAGTTAGACTTTAAGGAAATAACAATTAAGTGGAGCAAGGAGACAGCAATAGGCTTAAGATTGTATGATTTCACATGTGTACTTTGAGTACTGTTGATCTATTTATAGGATGAGGAAGGAATATTCATGAGTTCACGTAAGCCTGACTCCTGAGTTCATGCATAACATGTACTTTTGATTTTAGGCATGGGATCAGAGCAGGAACTGCTAAACAAAATTTGTCTTTTCTTATAACTGGCATCGTGGAGAGTCTTGGGTTGGTTGGCCACGTGGAAGTATTGGTCATGAGTTTGACGTGAATATTCTGGTCTTAACGGTTTCATTATGGCGTTGAACCGATCACGTGTGCTTGCTTACGTATAAGGGTGCAAGTTTGGCCCTGACGGTCTGAGTCCACCCTAAGCCCTGTCAGGGCTTGGATTGAGATACCTTGGCCCTGAGGGTGGGTCAGGGTCGGGAATTTCCAGCTCTGAGTCAGGGACGGGCCAGATCAGGGTTGAGGCCTCGGGCTGAGCCTGGCCCGGCCCAACCCGACCCTATCTTCTTCTTCTTGTTCTTTTTTTTTTTTTTTTTTTTTGGTTCTTCTTCTTCTTCTCTTCTTCTTATTCCTCTTCTTCTTCTTCCCGGTCTGGCCTGGCCAGCCCATGCATCTCCCTTCCCCCCCATGATCAGGGCCAATCAGGGTTAGCCCGGCCCAACCCTAAGGATAGGTCAGGGTTGGATTTTTCTGGCCCTGAGTCAGAGCCGAGTCAGGCTTGGGCCTAGGTAAGGGGACTCAGGGTTGGGCTGGGTTGGGGTTTTAAAAGGCCTGCCCCAACCCGACCCTATTTCTGCCCTACTTATGTAACCTTAGACTAATCTTACATGTATCAATACTCTTAGTAGTAATAACATGTTCTGCAAAATATATTTGTAGACAAGCTCATTTAGATGGTTTTCTAGATGAGCACCTGCTTTTTGCTATGTAGAAGGATGATTTGGTAATTGTGGCTATTGGAATTTGTAGTTAGTGTACAAAAGGCTCAGGTTGACGTAAGAGAACCATCTTGTATGCCCCCTGAGCCAACGAGAGTGGATTCCATCTCGTCAACTCAGGGGCATACGAGATGGTTCTAATACGTGAACCCGAGTTGCTCCCAGTGTACTATATACTATGGTCCTTTCGCATATCTTTTTTTGTTTCTCTATCCTACCCCGATAATATGGGCTCATGTGAATGATGTTATTCTTTACACCGCCATTAGTATAGCGTGGGAGATTTGTCCTTACAATGGCGCCGTAAGAAATCCTCTCCTATTTTATTTTACTACTTCACAAATTCCTCACGAAAACTAAAACCGAATGTACGATTCTAAATATTGGATTGATCGTATCAATCGAATTGTATTAGTATCACTCAAAGTTGATATCATGTTTTGACCTCTATGGGATTGATGGAATTGTATGAGCAAAACAAATAAATTTTATTTAAAAACAAGGGCAAAACCATCGTATTGATATCTGACCCTTGATTTAAAACCTAAGTCCTCTCCAAAGGGCTGTGATAAGGGTGTCAAAACCTAGCCCGAACCGTTAAAATCGACAAAAAAAAAATAAAATCAGACCGAATCGATCCTTATTGATTTTGGACTGGGGTATGACGGGGTCGATTGAAAATCGGACCGACTGATAACAAACCAAAAACCAAACCAAATGAAAAAATAATAATGAATATAAGGTTATGAATAATTTAATTGATTTCAATATTAGTGAGCAAATGTATGGTTGTCAGGGGAATTGTTACAAACCAATGAGTATGAGGTTATGAAAATAGGGAAATTGATTTGTAACAATGCTTCTTCCATTGATCTCGTTTTTTAGTGTGAGGCTAATGAAATAGTTTATATAGTTGAAAAGAAAAAGAAAAGAGAATAGGCACAAACCGAACCCAAATCATTTTAAAAAACTCGATATTGAACCAAATCCAAATCGCTATCAGCCCGTTATCATAAACTGAAATCGAGCCGAAACCAAAAATTTCTTATTAGTTCGATTTTGATTTCCCTAAAAATTATACCGAAATCGAAAAAGCTGGCCCAAACCTGGATCGAATTGACGGATTGACACCCCTAGGTTGTGAAATGACTAAATAACCTAGAGCCAATGCGAAGATCAATGAGAGCACACATCCAACTTTGATAGTTTTTTTTTTCCTTTACTTTATCATTTGACAAATTCCATTTGAAAACGAAAACTTGAAATGCAAGTAAAAACCTGAAATCTATTTTCCACAAACTTTCAGCTCTATCTCTCCAATAGAGATAGCAACTCTAATTTAGAAAAAAAGGTCAAAACCTAAGACAAGGAAGAGATCGTTGCGGAAGATTATCATAACGGAAAAAGCCCGGTTCTGACGGCGATGCGAAACGTCCTATTTCTTTCTTTCTCTGTTTCAGTGATCTCGGATCTGAAACGGGATTTATTTTGAATCATTTTACACATCAATCTCGCTCAGTATATTTCTATCCTATTCCTTTCGTTGACGGTAATCCCCTCCTTTCTGCCGGTTGAACCGGTCACCCCTATCATACAAACTCTCCCCGTTTTACCCATAATACCCTGGACTCATCCACAATACCCTTATACCCTTTTTTATCTTTTTTATTTTTTTTTTTTTGACAATTTTATCTCTCAGCTTTTATTAGGTAAAAAATAAAAGAACAAAAGGAAAATTTTGGTGTGGGCTCATGATATGGTGGATGATGAGTCATGCATGTGGGACATGTGTGCCCTTAATTTCGTAATCAGAGGCTGAATTTAGTCCCATGTGTCCTACACAACAGAACAAAATCTGAATATCTCATAAAAGTGTGGTTCCCACCACGTGCAAGTGGGCATGTTAATGTTAGGGTTGGTTGATGCACTTTTATGATCAAAGAAGAGTACCTTTGTCTTACACAAGCAACTTGCTTTTGTACCAACACACCATCACTCACTCACTCACTCACTCCCTCACTCCCTCACTCTCTTCCAATTGGAGTGTGGTTCTTCTATAATTACTTGAAAGTATTTGTGAAAAAAATACAAAAAATGAATGAATGGAGTTCTGTGAGGGTTAAGTTAGTGTCATATCTCAAGCCACTCATTTTGTTTTGGCCATGAATTCTTTACAATCACTTGAGAGTATAAGTGAATCAAAAAGGAGGTGTGAGATGTGCGAGAAAAAAGAGGACTTTTATTTTATAGGTATTTTTCAAAGTGACTTTGTATGTGATTCTTTAATCAACTATGGCATTTGCCAAGCAAGGTCTGAAAACTTTTCAGGGTTCTTTTGGAAGTCACTTGAAAGTATTGGTGAAACAATAAAGAGTGGGGAATTGTAGGTTTCATTGGACTGCATATCCAATACCATTTGCTTTGTTTTTGGTTACAAATTCTTTATAATCACTTAAAAGTATTAGTTCAACAAAGAAAAGAGAGGGGGGGATTCATTAATATTTTATTGATGAGTTTTCTTTCATTCATGGTTAAGAGAATCTTATCGAATATCATATCTAACTGTTTAATTTGATCAAAGAAGGATGTGTCAAACTTCGGATAATAGGGATTGAGAACTAATGATGAAACTCATTACTCTAAGAATCTGATCATCACTGTCGATGATCACTTTGGTGACGAAAAAGATATGAATTAAATTTTCCTTATGCCTGATGAATGAGAAGTCATTCATTACATGGTTTTAGATGCGTATGATAAGATATCAAAAAGATACTCTGAAAAACATACTAAAATCCTATAGAGATTGGTGAACCCTAGAAAACAAATAAGAACTATTAGTACACCCTCCCTTTGCCAACAAAGAAAAACCCACCTAACTAAAAACCCAAAAATAGTATTTGGGTAGTTTATTTTTGGATTTCAGTTTAATTGGAAAAGGGAGAAAATTTGTTTGGTATTTGGGGACTAAGTAGGGGGTACTATGGTCAATTGAGAATCAAGCTGTTCTGTTCAAGTTCGCAAATCCAGGACTATTTCTAATTTAATTCCCGTAATTTTCTGTAACGACAAATACAACCTGTAAATTGTAATTTGGAAGAACAAAGAAAAGATTTTTTTTTTGAAATTTTAAAATGGAGAGAAACTGTTGTGAGGATTAATTATAAAAACCTAAAAAAAACTATCATTTTTTTTCGTTTTCTGAAATTTGGATGATTTTTTAATTATTTATTTATTTATATATTTACGTTGTGTTGATTTAAACTCAAGCCAGGCGCCTTTAAAGGCTATCTTTCTCACATTTTACTTTTTAAGATGATTGATGTCGTTTTGGTAGAAGAATGGATGTGTGAGGGAAAAGAGAGAGGGATATAATAGAGAAGGTGAAAGAGGGAGAGAAAAAAAAAGTTTGAAAAAGAAAGAGTAATCATGGAGTTTGAGGCTCTGGATTGGTTCGGCTGACTT
Source organism: Telopea speciosissima (assembly GCF_018873765.1). Lineage (NCBI taxonomy): Eukaryota > Viridiplantae > Streptophyta > Magnoliopsida > Proteales > Proteaceae > Telopea > Telopea speciosissima. The sequence continues at coordinate 47,837,302 of NC_057925.1, read as the reverse complement.
TTTCTTCTATCTGGAACAAGGGTCTGTGAGATTTGTTAGATATCATAGATCTGTGCTCTTATGTGTACAAAATCTGGTTTATCAGAAATTTTTTCATAGTCAATCCATTTTGGAGGTCAGTTTCTACTTTAAGATTTGTTTAAAATCTTCTGGTTTTTATCTTCCAACAAAGAGCTTGAAACTACTGTTCTTACTTGATCTCTGTAAGCTTCTCTTATAGATTTACAGGAAAAATATGCGTTTTTGCATATGGGTTTTCATTCTAATGACTAAAAACCTCGTTTTGTTCAATTTTTGTCTTCAAACGAAAGCTTTGGAGATGGGTTTCATCTTTAACCATGGAAAACAAATTGTTTTTTTTTTCTTCCCTATCTTAAGTTAAAGAGAACAACTCTTAAGTTTCATTTGAAAAATGTGTTTTTTTAATTTTCGGCTCTCTTCGAAGCTGATTCTGGAGAGTGTTCGTTGGTTTTTTTTTTCTTATTTCAACGAATGGTTATATTTGCTTATTTCTGGTGCTTTGGAAAAATGTATATTTTAAACTTATCTGTTCTCTTTAATTTGGTTGAAAAGAGAATCCTTTTTTAGTGGGTTTTTTCTGCTCAACTTCCTTGTATTGTTTAAATCTAATCTTTGTGGCTGCCAAGTAGGGAAATAAATTCCTATTTAGGTTTCTGTAACTGTTCTGATACTGGTGATTCTCCAGTTTTTTTCTGGGATTTTCTTTCTGCTTAAAATTTTTTTTTTGGGTGGGGGATTTTCTTTCTGCTTTGATATTTTGTGACTGTATTTCCTTTTCTGGTTTAAAAAGCTACTTGTTATGGGTTGCGTATCTTGGGGAAGGTTATGCTTCTTTTTAAGCTAAATTCCAGAGCTATCACTTTTATCAATTGAGGAGAGTTAAGTGATATACTGATGTGGAGCGGAAGAATGAAGAAAACAAGAAATACTGGAAAGGGTTTTGTTTCCCTAGAATTATTTTTGGTTTTCTGGGTTTCAAGTGGTTGCTCTTTTAGACAGAAAGAGGGAATTTTTTTTAAAAAAAAAATAAATAAATCTAGGGTTTTGATTGTTGAACTGCTGTTTAACTCTTTCTTTTACTAGATTCGTAACCTTTTAGGTTTTTTTCTCTTTTAGAAGTATTTTTGTGTTGGAATTACTTTGTGAGTTTTCTATGGTTCTCACTCAGTCATCTTTCTTTTATACTGAATTGACTTGCAGAGGCTGGACAGGACATGGATTTTTCGGAGTCTACACGAGTTGTGTTCAACAGAATCCAGAAATTAGAACCAGAAAATGTTTCAAAGATTATTGGGTATCTTTTACTGCAAGACCATGGGGACAGGGAGATGATACGGTTGGCTTTTGGTCCTGACAGTTTGATTCATTCCTTAATCAATAAAGCCAAAGCTGAACTTGTTGTTCTATCCTCCAAGCAAAATGGTTCAGGTCCAATCTCGCCTGGTTCCATGAATCCATCACCCATTTCAGATCTGTCCTTGCAGTTTACTCCCTTTTCACCAGCTTCTTCACGGCCGTTTTCATCGCCGGCCACATTTAGGGTTGCTGCACCTTACTGGGACCCACAGGTGACAACTGACCAGCAAGGAGTACACAACATAGACTTCCTTCCACCCACATATGGAGACTCGATCTCTGATGAGTATCTTCATAATCAAGCTCAGTTCTTGAGTTTGGAGGATCAGTTAGAGCCTGTTAACAGTTTGGGACCAGATTTTTCAAACAACTATTACTATCCCGAACCAGCATTGGGAAGTCTAAATGCAAGAACCAGTAGGAGATCTCCAAGTCTTCCTGAATTCCCAGTGAAAGCTTGCCACTACTTCAACAAGGGGTTTTGTAAACATGGAACCAACTGTAGGTACTTCCATGGCCAACCCTTTTCGGATAGCTTCTCTCAGATCTTTAGCCCAAATCCGAATGAGCTTCTTAATGAGGATCATGTCTTCTTACCTGGATCCCTTGAGAAATTAGAGTTGGAGCTTACAGAGCTCTTGAAATCTAGACGGGGCGTCCCTGTATCAATTGCTTCTTTACCACTGATGTATTATGAGAAGTATGGGAGGACCCTCCAGGCAGAGGGTTACCTCACAGAGAGTCAAAGACATGGAAAGGCTGGGTACAGTCTGACAAAGCTTCTTGCTCGATTGAAGAATAGCATTCGACTTATTGACAGGTGCAGTAATGATCTCTTGTGAAGTCCCGTTTATGAAATTTTGAGTTATCACCTAACGGTTGGTCTTTTATAATGTTTGTATTTTTTTGTAATTGAAGTTACAGACCTCACGGGCAGCACTCAGTCGTCCTGGCGGAAGACGCTCCAAGATACATGGAGTATAGGAGTGAGAGGAGTGATCCAGGTGCAATTGTTGCTGGGTCTCGACAGATTTATCTAACTTTTCCTGCTGAGAGCACTTTTTCTGAGGAAGATGTTTCCAACTATTTTAAGTATGAGATTTTGATACTCTTGCAGGTTTCATTTAAATGTTTTTTTTGTCATTGTTTTAGTATTCTTATTATGTTTCTGCCGATTTTTTTGTTTGTAGAACCTTTGGGCCTGTTCAAGATGTTAGAATTCCCTGTCAGCAGAAAAGAATGTTTGGTTTTGTGACTTTTGTCTATCCAGAGACAGTGAAGATAATTTTGACCAAGGGAAACCCCCATTTTGTCTGTGGTGCTCGTGTCCTGGTGAAACCCTACAGGGAAAAATCCAGGCTTGTTGACAGGTAAAAAATACTCATTGATTTGAATGGTTTCTCTTGTCTCTTAAAGCTAGTTGTTTTAATGTTGTATCATATAAGATGATTTGAGTAATTCTTAGTTCTTAGTTTGAAATGAATCTTTAAAGTTATAGCTACAATTTCATTAGTTGGCAACCATTAGCATGGGTTGCCTAAGATTGATTTTCTATTTCTTTCATTCTTTCTCCCCGTCCTTGTTCCAGCAATTGATTATAAGATTCTCTACTAATTGAAATTAAATTATTTATATCTTTTTTTTGTTTTTCAAATTCTTTTGGGTTGAGATTGAGATTATTCTTACAACTTTCTCCTCATTGCAGGAAGTATACTGAGAAAATTGAACCCCCACCCTACTACCCGTCTCACTTCTTAGAAATGGATCCTGAGCTTCAGTCAAGTAAGTAAATCACCTGATGAAGTTACTGTATGTCTTCTATAGTTTTATTAAAATACATGATGCTGTATTTGGTAGAAACAGGAAGAATGCATACATAAAAGAAAATGCAATATTTTCTTGGTTGTTTATCGTCTGTTTGACTGTTTTAGAGGCTGTGCATCTTTCCTATAATAGTATTTTTTGGTTATTCATTGAAATGGAGGAGGAAAAAAAGGAACTTCTTGATATCTAATCTATTCCATTCATTTTCATGGTTGAAAGCATGCATTGTCTACAAAGAAGGGAAAAAGGATATTGAATGATTGAATGCTTAGGAGCACTTGGGTTAGGTTAATCATTGCGTAGGGGATCATTGAGGGATCAATTGGATAATAGATATACTTTGCATTTTTTGCTCATGTCGAAGTGGCAACAGTTAGCTCATAGTATTCAATCTTGTAGAGATTTTCAATTTTATCTTCTAATACCATGCCTTTTTTGCAATAGTGCCCAGAATCTGTGATAACTCTAGACTGATAAGGAAGCAGCTTATGGAAGAGCATGAACAGGCTCTTGAACTTGAGAGAAGGCGTCTCACCGAGTTGCAGTTGGCACCGAAACAATTGACTCAGCCATACTTTGGTTACACCATGGATGAACTGAAGCTATCAGAAGGTTGATCTTAGTTTCCATTTCGGATAGTTCAAATTTTCTTGTCCGTGCCTTTAATTGTTTATTTGCTCACTTACTTTCATGATTTTGATTTTTTTTCTTGGATGCCAAAGCTTGTGCAGATCACAATGAGTTCCCTTCAGCTGATCGGTTCAATTACTTATTGGATGTTTTAAACAATGGTTCAACTAGTGATGACAAAACCAGGCACACAAGCTCAATTTACACTGACCAGGAGAGGTAAATTTTTTTAAGATTCTTCTTTTGTGGAATTCTTTTGGGGAGATTGTGCAGTTGGGGAGGGGGGGGGGATCATAATAAAACATTGTAAAATAGTTTATTTGTTTGTCAATCTGAACCTCAAGGATGTGCTGTTTTTTGCCTTGCCTGGTGGATTACAAGTTAACATTCTTATTTATATCCAGAATTAATGTGCTATTTTGCCTGGTGCAAAGTTTGCATTCCAAGGTCTAAGTTAGGTTGTGAAATGACTGGAACAAATGATGAAATTGGTTTTTATTACTTGCATACTTATAATTTTTTTTCCTTCGTGTCATGTAGTAGATATTATACTTGGGAGAGATTAGAAGAATTTTGTGAATTTTTTTTCTTCCTCTTATGAAGTTTTTTGTTTTCTGATGCTGATTATTTCTTGTCATTCTGAATTTTGTTACAGCCAAGGAATTAATCTTCCAGAGAGTCCATTTGCATCTCCAATACCAAGCAGTATTTCGACAGTGATATAGATTCAGAAACAGAGAAGAAATAGAGGTAGAGTACTGGATATCCAAGTCTAATGCACCCCCACCAAAAGAAAGAAAAACCCTTTCCCACCCAAAACTCCATTTTACACTTTTTTCTCCCCACCCTCCCTCTCTACATACATTCATCTCAAGCAATCCGTCAAGCTCCGCGCAAGTTCATACTGAGGAAGAAAGAAACATAGCTTCTTCTCCCTGATACATGGGTGGAGTAGGAGGTTTCAAAGAGGAATCAGTCATACAGAAAGCTAGAAAGCTACATGTAACAAGTTTCTACACTTTTTTTTTACTGTAATCACAGAAAGCAAGCAAAAAAGTCTGGAACCTAGAAGAGATGTATTATAGTTTGCCTTAGTGGAAGAAAAAAACTACAGAACATGCAGGGTTCAAAGAAAAAAAAAAGAAGTGTAGAATCTCTGCAACACTTAGAAACAGATGGAAATAATTTTTACTTAAACAAAGGGTTACTTAGAATCTTTATACCATAAAGTCTTTTAGCATATTCTATTGTTATCTCCAATTAAAATGGATAATGGATTTAAGTGTTATTTCTGTTTTCAATAGTTTGCTCACAGATATTATTTTAAGCTTTGATCGTCTTTTTTTTCTTGAGGATAGATAACTTGGCAATGAAGATTGTGTTTCTGCAGTTAGACGTTTAGTTAGGTTACATGATTGAAACATCTCAACTTTGATGAGGGGTATTATAGTTTAATGTGATCAGAAAATTACTCCATTAGCATTGCTTTAGTCTCTCTAGTTGTTACTCTGGATTGATATGTGGGGACAGACAATATGTGGGGTTGACCTTACTACATTGGGATACTAGCAGATTAAGACATTTCAACTATATTTTTTTGTATATTTAGCTGTTTGGATTGGAATCTCTAAGTGGCCCAGTTGAGGATAGGAATATTGTGAAGTATGTATCACCTGAGCGGACCATCCATGGGTGTCTAGGAACATGGTCTGCATTACTTGATAGACTCCAATCCGCCCATACATTTGTTCTACTTATAGTTGGAAAACCCAGTTTTGACTTGGCAGCGAATTGCAAGGATGGAAAAGGGCTGTCTTGCAGTAGCAGGGAGAGGGGAAGGGAACGCCGGAGAGGTAGAGTCCGGCGAAGTGGGCAAAGTTGCAGGGGGTTTCTGGGAGGTTGCAGAGGGGTTGGGGAGAGATTTTTGTTTAAAATTTTATAACAGCTTCAACCAGTGGCCATTAAGAGATTCCCTTGGACGTGCCGTGCCGTGGCAGTCCATGAAACATCAAAATATTGGATTTCAAGATGAAAAATAATCAAGGAAAGTTTGGGGTTCGAGGGAACAATTGGGAAAAACTCAGTTACACATGGCCATGTCAACTTGAAGGGGGACACAGACAATAAAGGTTTCATCTTGGACGAGAAATAACAGAGGTTGACCATATCATTCATTTCTGCTCTGTTCAAAACTCCATTTTTGCTCTCCCTATAAAATCATATCCAGTTTCACTTATTTTCTTACACTTCCTCTGGTATTCTAGTCAAAGTAAAAGCTCACCTTGGCTTTGTGGATATGGAAGAAAGCATTTGCAGTCAATAAGGGAGTTGGAAATCACCAACTAGTTCTTTTTTTATAGCATCTTTTGTTAGTGGCATGCACGGATGTGCCATGGACAGGGAGACTGGGAGAGTTGGAAACCTCATAAGAAAGATTCCCCAAATATAGTAATGGAAAAATGTTGTATATAATATACACATTCTCACACTCTCTCTCTCTTCTCTCATCATTAATACTTGTGAATCCCCTGTTTTATTAGTCCCACAACCCATCTTATCCCCTTAGTTAAGGGTGTTAATAGATTCGATTCCCATTTTTTTATTCGATTTTGATTTGGTTCAATTTAATAATAACCTGTTGAAACAAATAAATTGGGAAGGCAATTACAAAATTGTGAAGATACAGTTTCACAATTTCAAATTTGGTATCGTTCAACCCTTTTTACACAATTCAACAAAGAAATATATTGTAGATAATTTTACACAATCCAACAAAAACACCTGATTATAGGGATTAATTAGGTTTGGTTCAGTTATATTTATACAGGTTTTACTGTTGCACTTTATTCTGTTCGATTCGGTTCAAACAGAAGGTTTTCACCTTGAAACCGGAACTGAGCCGAATTGAATAATATTTCACTTTTCAAAACCAAAAATTGATCCAAACTTTTTTCGGTTTGATTCAGTTCGGTTTTAAACGACTGATTTCATTTTCGGTTTTATGTTCCAATTCTAAATTGACACCCTTATCTCTAATGCATGTATGATTCCATTAGTTGGATAAATTGACACCCTTCCCATTTTTGGTTCATGTACACTTCTCTTCATCCAGCCCAACCTGGGCCCTGTCAAACTGGGAGCAAACAGGAAGGTATTCTGTTTATAAAGAACTGACAAACACCAAGTAGAAAAATTTATTGGCTTTGAGGTTAGATCCTTTTGTAATGGCACTGCCATTTGTTCCAGGTTAGGGTTATGATCAACATGATTTAAACTTGGAAATATGTACTATTAAGGTTATGCTTAGAATCCAATTAAGGAATGAAAAAGAGAAAAAAAATAAGACAAAATAATGGTAACTTATTATTTTCCCTACCTCTTGAGATGAGGTTGCTCACTGCCCTATATTAACATGTCATCAATGTTTTAAGCAAGAAAGAAAATAAAATTTATTTCCTGAAATTTTAATTTTCACATATAAAATAAAGGGTAAATTACACGGATCTTCGCTGACGAATGCCTAAATTACTTCCCCCTGTGTTTCTAAAAACTACAGACATAACCCCTGTTTTTCAAAGCGTAAAATTACAAAAGTTGGGAAGAAAATTATAATCTCATGAAAATACGGACCTACAATGTCATAGTGTAGAACTAACAGAAGAGAAGAGTGTAGAGCAACACAAAAAAAGTGAGAAGAGTCAATAATTGAAGACCGAAGTAAAAGAGACAGTGAAAATTAAAAATTCAGAACTCGTGTTTTAGCTTTTTAGAATTTAGTATGATTTAGAATTGGTTTGGGTTTGATTTGTAGGGGTTGGACTTCATTTGGTTTGGTTTGAACAGATGATTGTCAACTTCTGAACAATTTCAAAAAAGGGCGTACCCAGTGCATGAGACACCTGCCACATTGGGTTTGATTTTAGGTTGTGATTCTCCTCCAGTGACAGAGATGGTAACTGTAAGGTAGGGCAAACTCTAACCTGAGTAAGGCTAGCTAAAACTTCTAAAATATCTTTCTGGTGTCTCTATGTTTAACACCAACACTCAACAAGAACTCCAACCTTTCCCATGCAGAAGCCACATTAATCTGAAAGAAGGGCATTTTTCTCTTGTAGATTTGTATGAAGTGTGATTATGTAAGTCCTATAAGCAAATTAATAATCCCATGTAGACAGTTCGGATATTAACTGAATAGATATGGGAATGCAACAGAAGAGATTAAGAACCAAGCTTTTGAATACTGGCACCACTAATACGAACGATCTTCGCAAGGGTTCTGTTAGATAGATTGTAATAAGATGAGAGACTAAATAAATATTATGTTATTTTAGTAAAGTGCTTTAGTCCCACATCGGAAAACTACAAGAGTTATAAATGGTATTTATTATATTACTTTCTTTATCTCTTAAGTTAATCCGGATAAGGGAGACATTCTACGGTGTATATACGGGGACGGCAAAGCCGTTTGAGCACGCACGCATACTCACACGCACGGCGTGGGCAGTGGACTGTAGAGGCATTAGTGGCATACGCACGCACTTAGCACTTTGCACGCTTGCAGCTTCATCTTTGTTTAATCTGGACCGTTAGATCGTGTGACAATCGATCTAACGGTTTAAATACAAATTGGATGAATTATCTCTCTCTTTAGCAATCAGTGTCTCTCAAAGATATTCTGTCTCTTTTTTATTGCTTTGTTAAGTCTTGAAGGTGATTTTTTGTCGTGTGGGGGCAAATATCTCCTTTGAGATAGCGATTACTCGTTCAAAGCAGAATACAAGTTCCTTTTCTATTTGATTTTTCCCAACAGGTACTCCATAGAGAACTTCACACCACAAATCCTTGAGATAAGATGGAATATATAGAGAACATAAAGACTTGGAGAGCAAGAGTGCGAGGAGAGAATTAGACTCAAGTTGTCTGTTGAGCCCTAGGGGTTTTAGGAGATATTTATATAATCACATCCAAGGCACCCCCTTGCAGAGTCATAATTAGAGTGGGAAGGAGAGAGAGAGGGTCAGTGACCGACCCTCTTTCTCTCTCTCCTTCTCGCAGGAGTGAACGGCTGCCCAGGTGGGTGCCTTGAACATGGTCCAAGACCCGGTTACTATTAATAAGTCCAAATGTGTTGGGGTAATTGTTGGTGGAAAATCCAACACCTACACATAGGGGCACAACGCCCGTCATGGAGGTAGCGCGGGCGTGCCAGAGCCTTTGACGCAGGCCCAAACGGAATTGAAAACGACTTGTCCAGGCTTCCAACCAGGATGAAACGGTCCGTTCTACCTTCTGACCGAGATGAAACGGCCTGTTCTAACTTCCAGCCATGCCAAAACAGCCTGTTTTGACTGACAAAACGGCCTGTTCTGAGAGGCCAAAAATGGCCTGTTCTGACTTCTAACCAGGACGAGAAGGGGATCCTTCCGTGCCTGAGTAGCTCTAAGGTCTTTTGGGTAAAACCAAATCGTGATGGACAAAGCAAAGGAAGAAGATTGAAGATCAAATTGCTTACTTGCAGTCAATATCCGATTGGAGCATTACAACTTGCGAGATTCGACATTGATGAGATTTACAACCTGACGTTTACAGTACAACTACTTTAACAGCCTGTTCTAAGATGAAACGGCTCGTTTACAGTACGACTGTTCTATGACCAAATCGCATAATCTCACAAAAACGAATTTGATGAAGCTTCACAACTCTGCCAGCCATGGATTGATGGAGCTTGCAACTTGATATTAATGGTCGCCTTCTGGAACACGGGCCAAAGGACAAGATTGTTGGAGTTGTTCTCCAAGCATCTCCCAAAAACAGTCTTGACGAAGCTTCCACAACTCTGCCAACCACGGACTGATGAAGTTCGCAACTCGATGATGATGGTTGTCTTCTGAAACACGGGCCAAAAGACATGGGTGCTGGAGTTATTCTCCAAGCAAGACCTACATGAATGCCCCTTAAAACATAAGTCAATGAGGCATTGGTGGCTGGAACCCAACTCCAGCAAAAATTACAGAGAAGGATGAAAGATTACATCCTGAAAGATAAAAAGGAAAAGATAAAATAAAGATAAAAACTAGAGTGGTTTGTTGATCCGTTGGGTGATGTCTCTTCTTTTTGCTTGGCTTTGTCTTATATAGAAGATACTCACTTGGTAACTCCTATAACCGACACTTCCACCTGCTTCCTTGTATTGGGCCCACTTTCACTCCAAAGTGCTTATCTCCTGTACCATGTGGCCATGTGGGGCTTGTAACCTCCCACCATCTATAGTCATGGCGGGTCCCACCTCTCCACTTTGTTAAATCAAATTTAAAATGGTAACTCTCTGATGGCAGCGTGCAATACACGGCCTTATGGCACGTATAACCTAATCTCAAATTGTGAAATTGGGGTACAAATAATGACCCTCACAATCCCATTTGAACGAGGCCACACGAGTTTGAATGGGATTGTGGATATATTTTTATCGGTCTCCAGTTTGGCCTCTTGATCGAAATACAATGCCACTGTCAGGAATGGGTATTGCTACCCCTAGTTTGCCTGATTTAAGAATGGGTTCCTTCATCGGCACATCGTCACTAAGTCGTAGGATTTGCCCCTCGAACACATCCAACAACAGGGGTAATTTCCTCAAGAAATCATGTGGCTGCCAGCACCAATCCACTGGAACAGAAAATAAATTATGCGGCTGCTACCTTTCAACCGAAAGATTTGAGCCATGAAGAAATGACTCTAATTTCTTCATCGCTAAGGAATCTTCTTCGCCAAACAAATTGGCATCTAGTTATGAGAGTATACAAGATGGAAGTGAAATTGAGGAAGTGGGATGTAATGGTGGGTTAAGAAAAAATGGAGATAGTGGTGGGGGTTAAGGAGTAAGTGGGTAGCATGTGGAGGGAATTAGAGAATGATAATGGGGAGATGAGAGACAAATGAGAAATTTTAGACGAGATAAATGAAAATCGTGGAAGGCATGTGAGAGGGGAGAGGGAGAGATAATGGGGAGATGAGAGAGAATCTGATGGAGGACACGTGTCCCTTACTCTCTTTCTAATGATGGAAGAGAGAGAGAGAACCAAATTTACCTTCAACTACCCATGTCTCGTACTCTATTGAGCCGAGTAAAGTGGCCTCTTGCTCTGAGTATACCTCAGATCTCCCATTTTTCTCTTTTTTTTTTTTTTTTTTTTTTTTTTTTTTTTGTAACAGCCTACTCTTTTGTAGAAAAAGTGGCTATGCGGCAAATTTCTGCCGCCCTCTTTTTTTTTGTCAAACTAAATACCGAGTTGATCGATATGCCACACATTTTACGCTGCTAGAACTGAAAATGAAGGACCATGACTCCGTGGCTTGGTGCCATGAAAAGGTGAAGGTCCTCTGGCTCTTGATTTCACACCCAATGGAAACTTCGGTCCGACTTTATTTTGACTCTCCGATGGCATCATTGGCGAAATAAAATTTTAAAAAGAGAAATCATTGCTGCTTACATCAGGAATGTGAGAATCAACTTCGATTTAGGAAGGTAGGTGAAGCACGACAGGTCACCCGATGCCAATGGATTATCTCGGCCTTAATCGCAGGCACGATGGATTATCACAGCATCAATAGAAAGACTTGCCCCTTGCTTGGTGGCGTACCTTCCTCCTCGAACCACCCAAATTCTGTTGGACGTAAACAATGCCCCTTGCCGATGGGCTATAGCCTCTCAGTGCTCATTGATAGCGAGAATTGCACCTGGTTGAGCACATTCTCACTGCCTGATTTGGGAAAGGATTCCCTTTATCGGCATTTTTTCTTCCTCGAACCATCACGATTTTGCTTTCTGGAGTCCCACCGGGCGTGCCAAAATGTGTTGGTGGAATGTCCAACACCTACACACAGGGGCACAACGCCCATGGTCGAGGTTGCGCGGGCATGCCAGAGCCTTTGACGTAGGCCCAAACAGAACTAGAAACTGCCTGTCTGGGCTTCTAACCAAGACGAAACGGTCCGTTCTACCTTCTGACTGGGACAAAACGGCCTGATCTGACTTCTAACCAGGATGAGAAGGGGATCCTTCCGTGCCTGAGTAGCTCTAAGGTCTTTTGGGTAAAAGCAAATCGCGATGGACAAAGCAAAGGAAGAAGATTAAAGATCAAATTGCTTACTTGCAGTCAATATCCGATTGGAGTCATTACAACTTGCGAGATCCGACATTGATGAGATTTACAACTTGACGTTTACAGTACAACTACTTTAACGGCCTGTTCTAAGATGAAACGGCCCGTTTACAGTACAATTGTTCCACGACCAAATCGCATAATCTCACAAAAACGAATTTGATGAAGCTTCACAACTCTGACAACCATGGATTGATGGAGCTTGCAACTTGATGTTAAAGGTCGCCTTCTGAAACATGGGCCAAAAGACAAGATTGTTGGAGTCGTTCTCTAAGCATCTCTCAAAAAGGGTCTTGACGAAGCTTCCACAATTCTGCCAGCCACGGACTGATGAAGTTCGCAACTCGATGATGATGGTTGTCTTCTGAAACACGAGCCAAAAGGCATGGGTGTTGGAGTTATTCTCTAAGCAAGACATACATGAATGCCCCTTGAAACACAAGTCAATGAGGCATTGGGGGCTGGAACCCAACTCTAGCAAAAATTACAGAGAAGGATGAAAGATTACATCCTGAAAGATAAAAAGGAAAAGATAAAATAAAGATAAAAACTAGAATGTTTTGTTGATCCGTTGGGTGATGTCTCTTCTTTTTGCTTGGCTTTGTCTTATATTAAAGATACTCACTTGGTAACTCCCATAACCGACACTTCCACCTGCTTCCTTGTATTGGGGCCACTTTCACTCCAAAGTGCTTATCTCCTGTGCCATGTGGCCTTGTGGGGTTTGTAATCTCCAACCATCTATAGTCATGGCGGGTCCCACCTCTCCACTTTGTTAAATCAAATTTAAAATGGTAACTCTCTAATGGCAGCGTACAATACACGGCCTTATGGCACGTATAACTGAATCCCAATTTGTGAAATTGGGGTGCAAACAGTAATAATCAAGAAGCGGAAACCGTTTCTCATCTAGATCTAATTCTTCTTCAGACAGTTGATGGTACTTGCTTATCTCTATAGAACTTCTGGGCTTCAGCTGCAATCAACAGAAAGAAATGATGTTCTTTCATGCAATTTCTTCATGAACAGTTGGAGAATTGTTACCAAAATCCTGAACAAACACCTCTGAAAGGTTCTCTATTCTCTAGAATACCTTGTTTTGTATGGGTTTCATCTTCTGAGTGAAAGATCTGTAATTCAGCATTGAATTCTTCAATTTCTGAAGTTTCATTCTGATATTAATAACTTCATATATATATTTGATTTCCAACCCCCTCCTCTTCTAAGAAGAGTCTTAATCCTACTTCTACACATTTAGAGCAAACTGTCATGACTAGTTAATCTAGAAACTCCTGAGGAGTAATGACATATCTCAAAAGTGCATTGGAAATAGAAAAATGCCACTATTTTACATATATCATGTGAGAGCATTTTTCACCTATGCTCATTCAAATTATAAAGTGAAGCTAAAAAGCTGTTTGGATGGTGATCTGTATCTCATTTAAAAGGTTAACTTCTTCAGAATATTTAAACCCAGAAGCTCCTCTATGACTGGACTCTGGATTTTGACATGCATTCCCTTTCTCCAAGGTCTGCAGAAGTTGCTGTTGACAATGGATACTTCGAATAAGCAACTGGTATGGAGTTAACCCATTTGTTGTCTTGTTTCATCAAGCTTGTGTCAACTCTCCTATACCATTACTGGGAAAACTTTGACCCCCTAAACCTGAATCCTCTTTGTGATCATTAAACCGTGAAAAAGTTCAGAGAAGCCATGGGAATGTGGCACAGAAACAACAACAACAACAAACTCAGCCTTATCCCAACTTAATGGGGTCAGTCACATGGATCCAAACAAAATCAAGTAGTGATTAAACAAAAAAGGGGAGTGAAGAGATGGGAAAAGAGGGATGGGGAATGAGATGAAACAAAAAAGATGGAAGTAAGAGGAAAGAGACAGCCCAGCAAGTTAGGACAAACTCAGCTAAATGGGGTCTGTCACATGGATCCTTGCCCTCCAATAGGCTCTATCCGAGGTCATACTTGTAACAAGATCTAAACTATGCATGTCCCTCCTCACAATTTCTCCTTACATGGTCAACTCTTTCAATCGGAATCATATCACTCCTTCTTACTGGGGCATCCCTAGGCCTTTTTTGAATATGACCATACCATCCAAATGATTCTCTCAGAGTGTGAGGTGGCAGAGAATTGACTCTAATTATGTTTTGAGTGTATGAAAGCATATATTCCTTGTTTTTAGCTTTACATTGCCTTCACAAATTTCTCTTGATGTATACTGCAACTCTGAAATTTTGTAATATCACCTCATGGCTATAATTTTTCAGACATTCAGTTAGAATTCATGAATTTGATCCCTGGCACCATCAGAAAGACTAAGCTGTTATGAAGTACTTCAAAAGAGATCCGTTCTGCTGAGAAAGTGTAGCAGTAGCAGCAAACCAAGCTTAACCCATGAGCAGCACCATTACTGCATTACAGATCTGTGGAGGATAGCTCACATGAGCCTGCAGAAAAGAAGTAAATTGGAGCTTGCAAGCTTCAAAAAGACAGCTAATGTGCCATGGCTGAGGATCTCTTGCATAAAAAAATAACCTTATCTACCCAAAATGTGAAAAAATAATAATGTTAACATAGAAGAAGATATGTAATGGTGGTGTTTGGTTGTAGTACACAGAGATTCCTCATGTTATAAGAATAAAATGGTCAATAAGTAGCGAAGCAGCCTCTAGAAAGCGCTGCCAAAAACAACAACTTGATTCGATTTAACCAGGAAGAAAATTTCTCTGAGCCTTATTTGAGTCCAAGGGCAAGCATTTTGTGTGGTGAGCATCTTATTCAATTGCGGGTAATTGTTTCTTCACGATTGTACCTCTCCCATCTCTCTACAAATCAGGGTCAATCAGGGTCAACCCGGGTTCCGGGTAAATTGAGCCGAGCCGGTCCGTGCTAAGGAAAACCCTAGCAGGGTCAGGCTGTGTTGAGGGGTAGAGGGTTTGTTAGGCCCTGCCAGGGTTGGGCTGGGCTTGGGCTGACCTTAAGATCCCTATGGTTGGGTTGGACTGGGATTTTAACAAGCCCGGCCCGTTGGCACCCTACTCAGATATGGTTCTAGGTATCGTTTGGTATCAGCCAATACATATGAGTTTGAATCGACATTGGTACCGATATCAATTTGATATAGATCTAGACCCAATACGAGTCACTGGCATGTGTATGAATTCCCAAAAATACCCTTAGTTCAAAAGGTATGGTATTTGTATATTTGAGGGAAGAATCGTCTAATACACCGTATCGGTTCTATTACCGTAATTACTGATACCAAACCAAAAACGATACTTAAAACCGTGGGCTAAGCCCTCATCGTAGCTATTAGTGGTGCAACCATGGTGGGCTGGGCCTAGATCTCCTTAACTTAGCCTAGGCCTAGCCCCCGTTCAACTTAAGGTTGGGCTGGGATATCTCAACCCAGACCTAGCCCTGTCGGGCTTAGCCCAACCCAACCAGACCTTGATTGAACCTGATTGGGCTATATCGGGCCGAGTTGGCATTGGTTGACTCTAGCAACCCTTTATGTATATATCCCCATTATATATTTATATTTGTTTATATATATCATAGAAAAATATTGTTGTAATGAAAGTTGGTGAAAAAAAAGTTGTAACCTTACATTTAAGCACACCACCCATGTGGTGTAAACAAACGGGCAGCACCAAGGGGGTGCAAGATTGGGTATCATACAAGAGGGACACAATGTGCGCTAGCTTATGGTACACCAACGGTGTGCCCAACCTCTTCTCTATTTATATTTATAGATATAGGGTTGGGCCAAGCTGAGCGAGGCTTAGAATAAGGCCTCAGCCAAGCCCGGCTTGACCCTACCCAAGGTCTCGAAATCTTAGTCTCGGCTCAGCACGTGGGCAAAGCCCAACCCAGGCCCTATTGGGCTCAATGTAAATCAAAAACCTAATTTGTTTCGATTCGATTTTAAATAGTCGATTTGGTTCAATTCAAATATATGGCTTTCAATCTAAAACCGAATTGAACCAAATGAAATTTAACTTTTAAAAGCCAAAATCAAAACAAAATTTTCTTATTCAATTTAAACCGAAGATTTCGGTTTACGGTTCAAACAATCACGCATCTTTGTTGCTTTTTGTGCAATTATATATTGTGAATTTCTTTATTGGGTAGCGCAAAAATGATTGAAAGATACTAGATTTGACATTGAGAAACTGTATCTACTGATCTACATAATCTTGTAATTTTCTTGTCAATTTATTTATTTCAGCAAGTTATTTCTTCTTAAACAGAATTTTGAAGACTATGTATGAACTACGCATAGAATGAAACAGAAGAGAAAAACAGAATAGAAATCGAATAAAAATTGAACAAATGCGGTTCGAATTCGATTATAAGTATTGTATTCTGAGCAACTGAAATTGAACCCAAAAAAAAAAACCGAACCAATTAATATAGTATCACGGGTCACTATTATAGGAATCGAATAAAAGTGAACAATGCGAATCGTTATCGTCTCCTGTTCCCTGCCCGAACAGGATCATCCAGTCCCTTCATAGGGGGTGTGAAATGATGACCCAACCCTATACCCAAACACATTGCCCGAGGGAGTTTAAGTCGTCATTTCACACTCCCTATGAGGGGACTGGACGGTCCTATTCAGGCAGGAAACAGGACAGGATAAAAATTCATCAGCGGTTTGATTCCGAGTATACGTATTATATTCTGATCAATCGAAACTGAACCAAAACCAAACCAATAGACACGGTATCACGGGTCACCGTTAGGTGCAAGTGTCAACTAGGAAGTGGAAGTTACTATGAAGGACCTCAGCTACCGTTCCTCTCTGTTCTCAGTCCAGAACTGGCTTGGGTGAAAATTTTCGAGTAGCTCAGTGATCACGGAAACCCTAGGCACCAGGTGGTGACCCCATCAAAATCGAAATCCGGCAAGGAAATCATAGCGAACGAAGATGAACACAGATATCACAGCTTCGGAGAAACCCCAGTATCCAGTGATCGATCGAAACCCTCCGTTCACGAAGACAGTAGCCAATTTCAACACTCTTGATTACCTTCGCTTTGTTACCATCACCGGAGTCTCCGTCACTGTTGGATACCTATCTGGTTGTACTCTCCCTCTGTCCTTCTTTCTTTTTCTGTGAATTGTCTTTGTATAGATTCCGGGATTTCAGGTTTCTTACAGTTTCTCCAATGGCAATTGTTTTTGCAGGAATCAAGCCCAACATTAGAGGCCCTTCCATGGTCACTGGAGGTCTGATCGGTCTTATGGGCGGCTTTATGTACGCGTACCAGAACTCTGCCGGGAGGCTCATGGGTTTTTTCCCTAACGACGATGAGGTAGCCCGGTACAAGAAATAGGAATAATTTTTAGGATCCTTAATTTGATTTTAGAAGAACGAAAGAAACAATGAACATTTTTGGGTTTCATTTCCTGTGTGTGACATTTGGATTTATCCATAATCAAATTGTTCTCCCATGTTGGCTGTGTTGTTGAGGTTGATTTCGTGCTATTTGCCATTAACCTCTGCGCAGATCCTCCGTTCTATTGGACTGTCTAATAACTTCTGTGTGCTTTCATTGATCTTTGACAAGCGTACAGTTATCATGTACTGAGATATAATACTGAACTACATCTATATGTTCTCAATGTTTTTGTTACCTTTAATGGAGCCCTCAATTTATTTGTTTTTTCCTTTATTCTATGTTTATCCTTTTTCACTCTAAGGTGCTTTTGCTATTCATTCATCCTGATTAAAGGAAACTGAATGGTTGTTTTGAAATATATGGAAGAAGGAGACAAAATGGAATTAGAAGGATAACTTCTTCAGGATATTTGAACCCCAGAAGCTCCTCTGTGTCTGGACTCTGGACTTTGACATGCATTCCTTTTCTCCATGGTCTGCAGAAGTTACTGTTGACAATGGATAATTCGAATCAGCGAGTGGTATGGAGTTAGTCCATTTGGTTTCACCAAGCTTTCACTCTTAAGGTGCTTTTGCTTTCACCAAGCTTGTGTTGTTTTGTTTCATCAAGCTTTTGTTGACTCTCCTATACCATTACTAGGAAAACTTTGACCCCCGAAATCACAATCCTCTTTGTGATCATTAAACCGTGAAAAAGTGCAGAAAAGCCATGGGAATGTGGCAGAGAATTGACTCTAATTATGTATGAGTGTATGAAAGCATACATTCCTCTTTTTTTTAGCCTTACATTGCATTCACAATTTTTTCTTGATGTACACAGCAACCAACTCTGAAATTCAAAATCTGGAATATCACCTCATGGCTATAATTTTTCAGACTTTCAGTTGGAATTCATGAATTTGATCCCTGTGCATTATCAGAAAAACTGAGCTGTTATCAAGTACTTCAAAAGGGATCTGTTCTGCTATATTCAGGGAGAATTGGGGATTCTTTGATATTCTTGATTCTTATTTTGTATGGTTGATACCATTAATCTTGTATACATGTGATTGAGAAAGGGGGTGGGGGGATAGCCAGGTGGCAGTGTTATTGTTGCAGTCCTATGTTGTTGGTTGGTATATTGAACCAGAGTTAATTTTCTCTTTTCTGAAAGGGAATAGATCTAGAATTTCCTTATAAAAGGATTGCTTGGAAGTTTGGATACCAGAGATTACTCATAAATTGAACCTTAAGAGCCACACAGTGGTGTAGTTGTGCCTGATACCTAGTCTTAGAATTAACAATTGTCTTGATAGTTCCTACATCCTTTAGGAATTAGAGCCTTGGTTTTCCTTCATCGTTTCTATAGTTGATTGGTTGCAACCTACCAGACATGCTGAGGTGATAAATTGAGTCATTAATAGTTGAAACTAGGTTTATTCTCCTTTCCATGGGAAAGAAGTTCCATTTTAAGGCACAAAGAAGTTAGATTTCTTATAAGCATACTATGTTAGAATGTACTTTTTGATTGGTTCATTTGCAGTACAGCTTGTGAGAAGCTAAAGCAGAACCCCTCCTCCCTCGGCAGGTATTGTTAGCTCATGAAGGTGTTCTTGGTGGAAGATGGTATAGGAATGCATAAAGATGATACTTCTACTACAACTGATACCCAATGTGGGTTTGGATATGCACTGGTTTGCCGGGTTTAGGCTTGTAGAAAACTTAGTTAAACTGTAATGTCATCCTCCTATGTTCACCAATTCAGTCAAAAGAAGGATCAAGGCCCAAAGTTTATTTGGGATGAGAAGTCCCCAACCAACTTGAGAAAGTGTAGCAGTAGTAGCAAACCAAGCTAACCCATGAGCAGCACCATTACAGATCTGCGGAGGATAGCTCACCTGAGCCTGCAGAAAAGAAGTAAACTGGAGCTTGCAAGCTTCGAAGAGGTGGCCAATGTGCCATGGCTGAGGATCTCTTGCATAAAAAGCATTTGCACTCTTGCATAACCCTTGAAATCACGACAGTATGTCTCATTTCAGAAGCCTAGATAACATCCTCATTAAACACATGCTTCAGCCCTTTTAGAATACACCTTAGGGAAAAGTTCAGTTCTACAAATAAGAACATTGCCATGATTGTCACAGGTAAGTCTTTGACTTCCCTATCCTTCTCCAATAGCCTTTCAAATAAACTGAAGGATGGTAAACTCAAGAAAAGTATCTTGAGAGAGAATTATCCAATCAAATGGCTTTAAAAAGAACTGTACCCATTGCACGAATCTTCAAGGAATTGAAGAGAGAATCAAGTGGGAACCAAATCAAATGGGTTGTGCAAAATGGCAGTCAAAGAATAGAGGATCTAGGGGATTGATCACAACCAATGGTGCAAATTGGCTCAATCACTTAATATAGTTGAGACAACTCCTCTCCTCTGAGTTTGTATATAAACTTCGACTACTCGGAATCTAAGGTTGTATTTTGCAGTGTTAGTTATATGTATAAATTGGGATAAGGCACGATTCCTCTCCAGTCACTTGAAAGTACTAGGGAATCAAAACAAGCTGCAAGGGTCCAGCGGATCCCATACCCCACCCCCACCCACACCCACACCCACCACTGCCCCTTTGTTTCACCAATGCTTTCAAGTGATTGGAGAGGATTTATGGCTGTATCTCACACCCTCTCTTTCTCCCTTTTTGGGGGCGCTGGGCCTGGCGCCTGGGGGAGTGGGGAGGGGGTTTGTTCTTAAAGAAAATTCTGCTTTTTTAGTACAAGCCCAATTAAACATCAGGTTAAAATTTAGGATAAATTACATGTCATCCCGTGATTTTTAAACGAAACTCAGATCACCCCTTGATTTTTTTAAAAACTCAAATCACCCCCTCTATAGTAATGGTGTTAGTCTGCTGTTAATTATTGGTGTGAAAGAACTATTTTACCTTTGTACTAAAATATTAGAATTAAATTTACAATACTACATTTCTTCCATCTTCAACATTGGTCAAGGGTAGTTTAGAGATGTAAATTTATTTAACTGGTTGACATCATCACTTAACAACATAAAACTAACGATAGGGACTAATTTGTCATATTAGGGTCTAAATCAGGGGGTGATCTGAGTTTCGTTTGAAAACCAGAGGGTGACGTGTAATTTACCCAAATGTAAAGCACTCCCACGGGCACATCACATCCTTCTCCTTTGGTATGAGCTGAAGCAATTGATCGGTTGCTTGGTCGGAACTCGTCCACACCTCTACTGAATCCTTGTAGCTTAAGCAATTCATGGAAGGTTTCTACTTTCTACCCCAAAAAAAAAGAATTCATGGAAGGTATATCGAGGATGACTAAGGTTTCAGTAGAAAGAATGGGACAATTAGAATCACAGTCAGAGGAGTGAAAGAAGAAGGGAGACAAGTGGAGATTAGAAATCCACTTGGCTACATTCTGTAAAATGGTGATAATATGGATGAGCATGCTCTCAAAGTGAGTCATCATTTAAAAACTTCAAATTCCCTAAAATAAATGCCACAAGGTTTTTCTTTCTTGATTACTGAAGATACAAAATATATCAACCAAGCAGGCAATTTTGATTTATATGTAACCGATCAAGGAACACCCTCCACATAAAAAATTTAAAGTTTTAACATGAAATTTGGAAATAAAATGAGGAGGCAATGGATTAGAAAGAAGGACTGAGTTTCCCTCCAACCACGGTGAATGAGATCCCGTTCGCCACAGGACAGGAGAGTGCGAGAAAAGGTATCAGGAGGGTGTTTTGGAATATATCAAAATGAATTACATCTGAATTCATGTC
Source organism: Telopea speciosissima (assembly GCF_018873765.1). Taxonomy (NCBI): domain Eukaryota; kingdom Viridiplantae; phylum Streptophyta; class Magnoliopsida; order Proteales; family Proteaceae; genus Telopea; species Telopea speciosissima. Next base: position 47,816,092 of record NC_057925.1, on the reverse strand, counting down.
ACTGTTCCTTAACAGGGTTATAGACAAGGGTGTCAAATTTCAGCCTGAGCCGGCTGACCAATTCAACCTGATCGAACTGAACCCTTTGAGTCATTTCGGTCTAGGTTTTAATGAAATGGTGCAAGTCAAACCGACCGAAATGGATTGACCAAGACGATAGAAGATCGAACCAAACGTGATAAAAAAAAAATATTGAAGATCCGAAAAGAAATAAAAAATAAGTTTAAGTAGTTTTCGACATATATTTGAAAAATTGAAACCAAACCAATAACAACCCGATAACAGTCCAATAAAATCGAGCTGAACCAGATCAAAACCAGCTGAAACGAACTTCGGTTTAATGGTTAGGTTTCACTCTGGCCTATTATACGAACTGGTTCAGCCAGACCGAAACAAGACTGAACCGACCAGATTGACACCCCTTCCACTGTATAGAGGAGATAAGACTCTTGTCTGAACGGAGGTTCCATATTTGAACATTCCTGACCGTTTGTCTTTGCTTACGCGCCAAAACCTAAGCCGCAAAACTAGAGTTACAGTGTTGATTCTCTAATCTCTAACGAAGCAGCGACGAAGATCAGATTGTCTTCAGTCGACAACGAGCCTATCTTCGCTGAAAAACCTAATTACACCTGACACTGTAGCATGGAGACCTTACTCTCCTCGTCTGTTCTCGTATTCGGAAGCTCGAAGAACCATCCCGCCTCACAAATATCAGCGAATCGTAACCCTACTATCCCAAATACCCTTCACAGGAACAGGAATAAGCTTTTGATTTCAACCCGCAAGTTTCAATCTAGGGTTCAGGCCACTGGTGACTTCTCTGCTGCCGCCGTAGATACGGCTCAGGTGGAGCTCAGCTGGCAAATTGTCGTTGGAACTATAGGTTTCTCGAATTTTCCCTCTCTTTTTGGTCTCCCCTTCTGATTATTTGGTTTTCCTTCAACTTATTCTTTTCCGACTTGAGGGGATCTTCTTGTGGATATCTAAATTATGGATTTTCTTAGTTTGATCTGCTTTCTGTTTTGTTTTATTATTATTAACTTTGTTTTCCTCAATCTGTTTTAAATTGTTCAGCTGGAGTTACTCCTTTTGTGGTCGCAGGAATTGAGTTCAGCAAACGGATTGTAAGTTCTATTTAGGCTTGTTTTGATACTAATTCCTAGTTCATGTGGAGCTAGACTAAATTGTAGGCTACCCATTAAGAAATAAACTGTGGACCTTCTCATCATTATCATCATCTTATTTGGTGTTCCTATGTACTCCTGTATAATTGTGATGTGTAAACTGATGAAGATGTTCACTTGGATTTAGATTCTAAGTTGCAACATTGGTAACTCATTCTTGTAGGGAAACCAGATTTGGTGAGACTCTTATTGGAAACTGATAAAAATGAAAAAAATTTACATATGGACATTGACAACACAGAGTATCATTTTCAAGACTGCATTACTAGCCTAAGGGAACTTAAAAGGATTCAAAACAAACTCATTGAAAGAAGCTTGAAAAAAGCCATGAAGATAGTTACACTACATTTGTGGGGTTTATCCATCCAACTATAGTCTCCAAGTAGGCAAAGATATATACTGGTAACTCTCAATGGAAACTTTCTTTTATTCCCCCTTCAACAACTTGTACTACAATTAAGCTATCAAATGAAGTGAAAAGACATTCTAAATTGAATTTCTTTGTTATTCTGATCCCATGTGCGATAACCTATAATTTCACCGAGTAAGTGGCCTTGCAGGAATTTTTCCTGTGTAAGCAACTTTAGCAAACCATCCTAGAAGATGGACCTCTTTCTAGCTGACTATCAGCCTTAACAGAATGCCGTGCTTGTGCTCTTTTTTAACAATGCATGCTGGACTGATGAAATGTAAGGCAAGCTTGGTTTATATGTGCTTTCAAATGACTTGCAAATGAACTGATAAACCATATTGCCTAGATAGCCAAGTTAGAACTTAACAAGAGGATGGATAAAAGGTTGGGATTTAGGTTACTAGAACTTAAATGAAAAATAGAATTCAAATTGATGGTCAGGGATGCCATTCAAAATAGAAATAGAATAGGGGTTAGACAGTTTGAGGACTTACATAACTGGATCCTATTAGCATTATGAAGCTTGTCCTGTTGATTTTCTAATTTGTGGTTGCCTAACTGTTTTCTTGTTAACTATTGGTACAATGGTTTGACATTAACAAGAGCCATTGACATTACACAGCATTTTTTGGATTTTACTGTAGGTAGCACAGAGAAGATGTCAGGTTTGTGGAGGTTCAGGACTTGTTCTGAGAGACAAATACTACTTCCGCTGCCCTGGCTGTGGTATGTGGCAAAAATCCTCTCCTTATTTCATCCCAAGTTCTAGCACCACAAAGTTAGATAATGTTTATACCCCCCACCCCCACCCCCAACATCTTTTTTCCCTGATTGACCAGCATTTGTGTTATGGTTAATTGTTACACCAGGTGGATTTCTCCCATGGCAGTCATGGAGAAGATTCTTTTCAGGTTAAATTCCTCCTAATGTTATCCACCAAAATGGAGGGAAGGTGGAACTGCTCCTCTTAAGGTCAGTAGTCTAATCTTTAGCTTATGAGTTTATAAACTCAGATACCTCCATTGGAACTTCACTATATGCTAATTGAGCATCTATAATGCTTCATGTAATGGCTTAGATGAGAATCATGCTTTCTTTTGAATTAGTAAGAATATGGTAATAGATATGCTACAAGAATCATGCAGCAAACAGATTTTGGATTATCCAGAAATTTTTCATGAAGGAGCTTAGCTGAAACATGGAGAAGATAGGCTTTCCTATAAATTCATATGAATTCATGAGCATGTATTTTGATTTGTTTTGTTAGGGATAGTACTGCACTTATAACTGCCACTTTCCTCTGCGGAGATGGTTTCTGCATGTTTATCTCATCCATATGTGTTTTGAGTTAAAATAATACCGCAAGCGTACGGGTCAATCGTAGCTACGGGTCGAACACGAGGAGATATACGCCACTCTATTTAATTAACTTAAAAGTAATGCAAAGTGGATCAAATTAAAATGTTAAATTAAACTAATTAAACTAATGAAAATTAATGCATCCTAACTCATAAGCATCTAACAAAATTAAGGGATCAAATTGGCGTCCTAACGCATGAGCATCTAACCTATCAAACTAAAGCGAATTGAAAGGAATAATAAAAACGCAGCCACACTTCATAATCACATAAAAAGAAATAAGGGAATAAAAGTGCATCCACATACCACAACCATATAAAAAAAATAAAAGAAATAGAGGGAGAAGAAGAAAAAGATAGAGAGAGATAGAGGAAAGGGAGAATGAGATTAAGGGTTTAGAGAATGAGATACTTTGATGTGCTTGAATACTTGAATAAACTCACCATGGCTTCCTCTTCTAAATCTCCATGTCTTGTCATCAACATAGGAACTTAGACTAGGAAGCTTTAAACTAAAACTATTACAACCATTAAACTAGACTTATGAAATCAAAACTAAGAACTTGAAATCAAAACTAAGAACTTAAGCCAAAAATAGGAAAAGAAGAGAAAATTTCACTAAGTGAATGAAATAAAAATTACACTAAAAAACTGAATTAAAATTGAACTAGAAACTAACTAAAAACTGAACTAAAACTACTAACTTCTTACAACCCAAAGGGCAAGGGGTATTTATAGGGGGAAGAGAAGAGAAGAGAGAAGAGGGAAGTGTAGGAGAAATATTCCCTAAGAAAAGAGAATATTCTCTTCTCCTTCCTCTATTACAATGCCTTGAATCCTAAGAAAAAAGAAAAAAATAGAAAGAAGAAGAAGAGAAGATTGTTTACATAGACCTTCTATTTCTAGAAAAGTAAACTTCCAATTCTAACAAGTGCTTCCTTTTCTTTGTAGATATCTTCTCCAAGCAATAAAATCAAAACATCTTTGATTTTTCAACTTTCCATAGGTGAGAGAATATCTTTCAAAATAAATCTATCCCAAGTAGAATTTCAGAAGTGCCCTTGAGAAGTTGGAGGAGAGAGAGAGTAAGGGTGATGACTAGGATTCCTTCAAGAATAAATAAAATACCCATTCTGTCCTTCAGGAAACGTGGAGCATGGGGTGCTTATATAGGCCTCACCATTGTGTTCCTTGCGAAGAATCACCCAAAATAGACCCAAATTTCGTCCAATTTGGAGTTCGGGAGCCCAAGATATCTCAAGTTGGAGTTGGACTGTCCAGAGCCCTCCAAATGGAATCTTTCGGGTACAAGAAATATAACTTCTAATAATTGCGTTAAGGCCCCTGCAATCTGAACTTTCGTTTCACTTTATCCCCAGCCGACTGTCAATAATTACAAATAAACCCCTATAGACCATTTTCGCGTTCACGGAAACATCCGTAACTTCTTCGCTTCAACTCGGAATCATGTGCCGCTTGAACCGCTTTGGCTGACTCGATGGGCTACACATCCAAGCCATTAACACCTTTAAACAGCTTAAAAACATTTCCTTAGCATCATCTCCTCCATTTTCACAAGAAATCACCTACACAACCTGAAAAGCACAAGAAAGCACCGAGTAACTCTGTCCAATGTGATAAAATGTATGCTTTATGCCCTAAGATTTCACACATAAATGTGCTCATCAATATGCTTTCACAATTATCTGATAACAGTGTGATTCTTGCTACTCTTGTCTTGTTTCCACAAATGGGAGCCTGTAGACCAATCCCACTTTTAGGTAGGTTGTGTAGCCTCTTTGGCTGCTTGAAATTTAGCTTGCTTTTGGTTCCGATGGTGACCCAAGTGGTTCTAAACGCTTCTGATGGTGTTTCACCAGTTCTATTCCCTTTCATACAACATTCACATTTTACTATTAAAAATAATCTACAGTTCCAAGTATACCCAACTGACTGCTGCAACAGGATGCCTTGAAAAATTAACCAGGTCAAATAGGGGAGGGGCAAAAAGAGGGAATATCTTAAAAGATCCTTCTTTCTACCATATTAAATTCGACAAGTTCAAACTTCTTCTGGACCTGTTGATTTTCATATATTATTAGTTCAAATTCGTCATCTTTTTGGAAGCTCGACTCTGAAGGATCATTTAATTTCAAGAGATCTCTAGTCTCTACCTTACACACATCTGTTTGTGTTGAGAGACGCAGCATCTGTAGGCCTCCTGTTACACTCTGCCATTGAACTCAAGATGTTAGATCCCATTTTTTGTTGATTTTAATTAGTTTGCAATAGCCTTATGTGGAAGTCTATGCTGTTGGTCAATGGTCAGACAGTAGTTGGGACAGAAAAGGAAGACTCATGCTGCTTGCTGCTGTTTTTTGGCTGTTGTGATTAAGAAGGATCAACAACTTTGGAGGGTGACAATTGATCAGTTTGTGGGTAGCTTTTCCAAAGCAAAGGATTTCATAACTGGACTTGTAAAAATGAATGACCTTGATAAGTGTTATTCATCTTTATCAACTGAACTTGTTAATTAAAGAAACCTTTTGTACATTGTGTATACACATTTGTACAGGTAAACACGTCAAACCTGGTATGGCATGTTAAGGCTTTAATGCCTTATGGAGGCATTTCTCTGCCCTGCTTGTTAAGTTTCTTATTTATCAAAACAAGCTTGACTTGATCCTGAGTCTGTAGTATTTACTAAAAATCATCTCTCGATTGTTAATGATAAAATTCTTCTTAGAAGATCCTCAATAGAAGTCGAATAACATGATAGCCCTACAATGAATCAGAGAAAAAATTCCTCTAAAAGACATTATGAGTGTGTACTTTATTTTACCATGACATCCGTTGATAGAGTAGAATTCTGTTAGTATTGTTGATAACTTGCTGTCAGCAAACAAATCACTACTTCACCTATTTTGGAAAGAAAATTTTGGAGACACTGCAAATGTATCGGAGATTCATTGGTAGTACAACCATGTCATGAGTTATTTTACAAAGTTGGGTTGGGATGTTGGATGCATTCGCATTCATTGCATTCATATTATAGTGATGTTGGTTGAATAATATTTGAGTCGACATCAGGCACCTTCTTGACTTAACTAAAGCTTCAAAACTAATGTGTAATATTGATAAGAGAAAAGTTTCTGTGAGCCAACCATGGAGAGTACTCTCTCTCTCTCTCTCTCATGAAATGACCTCTCTGCTCCTTATTTACCGAACTGTTTTGTTGCCCCTCATTGGTGTGCTCCCCTATTCTGTTTGCTCAATGAACCCTCTCCCTATTGATAATAGGGCCATTGGCCACGACGACAATGACTTAGTGTTGTATGTTGTTGACTAACTAGAGAAATTACTATAATCCAAACAAGTTGATTTTCTCCAAGGAGAACCTTGGATGCATTGAATGTTTAACATGTGCAAGGAATGTTCTGCAGTGTATGTTCTTGGCCTGCATTTCAATTTGCAGAAATTTGATCTATGGCCACCACTTTTAATAAAGAATAGAAGAGATATCCCGGAAATATGAATTGTACAACAGTGGTTGTTGACTCACAAAATTTTCTCTAGGGATTTTACTTTGGGCTCTGCTTGTTTCCAAGTAAAAATCTGAGTTACAGGAAAATTTCAGGTTATGAATAACAAACACCTCATAAAATTATGGCCAAATGTTCTCTGTGCCAGGGGCGCAGGCTGCGTCCAGACACATGGGGGTGGGTGAAATGACCACCCTGCCCCCCAAATGGCAGGCCCATGTGTCTTGGCGCAGGCTGTGCTGTGGCACAGAGAACATCAGCCCTAAAATTATATATTTATATTCATACTTGCTGCTTGTTTCCTTCTATGTAGTTTTTACCGGGAAACAAATAGAACCATTCGTGGAAAATCTCTAACCTGTTTGTGGTTGGTACCTGGAAGAGGCCATGAATCAGCTGCACAGGATTGTTCAATTGGCAGGATTTGTTGGACATAAACAATCCAATAGGTGAAATCACAATAGATCCCTTAGTTGAGCTACTGTCCGTGTGATACAAGATTATGGAATTTTTTTTTTGTAACCAAGGTTGGTGATAAAAAAGTTGTAACCTTACTCTTTTTTGTTTTCTATTTGACCTACCTCGCCCTTTCTACTTAAATTTTTCCTTACCCATGCCCCATGCCCCATGCCCCAGCCCAAGCCCAAAGTACCTAGAGATCTACCAAGGGCCCATAGGCCACTAGGGGTGACAGCCCAAGACGGCGGTCAGGGTGGCATCCCAGCTCCAAGAGGAGAGGGCGGCCAGGGGGGTGTTGGGGTGGAGGAGAATCAAACCAGGAACCTCTCCCATTGACTTAGACCGGTACCGTACTGATCAGATATACTTTGCCCTAAGTATCATCATTATTTTATTAGGGAAAAGAATGTTATTTGGTCACGTGGCTTGTGTGACTCATGTGCCTAGACATAAAAGGGTGTGAAAGTACCACATTGCCCCATGGACAGGTAGAAATTTTGTCTAGAGTGATGCTTGCGCGAGCACTCCTATTGGCCAAAGTGTGCGTGCAAGCTCTAGAGACCCAGGCTGCAACAATCTCTTGCACTATTTTATTTTCAGGAAAATCTTGTTGTAACCAAATTTAATGCAAACAGAGTTGTAACCTTATTTGCTGTTTTTAGTATGATATTTTTTTTGTTCAATAAGGCTCTGTTTGTATCGGCGTAAAATTTTACCTGGAAAATTTTACTTCAAAATTTTCACTTCAAAATTTAGATTTATAAAATTTTACATGTATACAAGTTTTCCAATGCATGTTTTTTTTATGGAAACAAACATTGAAAAACTTTTAAACATGTAAAATTTTACATTTACAAAGTAAAATTTGTCACGGAAACTTTTTCAGGTAAAATTTTACGTCGAAAGAAACGGAATCTAAGGAAAAAAATCTTGACATTTCATGTGTACTTGAAAAGCATGCAAGACGGTAACAATTCTTGAGAATAACGAAAAAAATGATAAGTACTCACCTTCAAATTATTTTGAAATTTTTTTTTAACCCTTGATTTAATGAACTTGAGCATAAGGCAAGGGACAATCAAAAGAATGTTAGGGACAATCAAAAGAATATTACAACTTCTCAGTTTAATATTTTGATTATAACAAGATGCACCCTTTGTTTTTTAAAATACTTTTATTTTTTCAAAGGAGGAAGCTTTATGGAGAAGTCAAAAGAATACATAGACAAACTAGGGTGAAGTCAATGAGATATGATTTTACAACAACTTATGTATGGATTAGCTGGAAGCATGGGATTGAATAATTTGTGGTAAAGGTGCAACTTCTTGTCGTCAAAGTGGTGAATTAAGACGTTGTAACCTTCTTTTAATTACTCCTTGGTTATTTATTTATTAATTTTTCTTTCAAAATTTATTTAATGCAGTGTTTAGTAATGGGTTTTTGTCACAAGGGTATTTTGATCATTACATACCTTAAAACTAACGTTTAACATCCCAAAATAATGGACAAGACCAAAATGTTACAATTTGTTGAAAATAGGGGGGAGTTTACAATTAGAAAAGTTGTAAGGGGGCATTTGGACAAATGGGCATTTTGAGGGGGGCATTTGACAAAAATCCTTTTATTTATGGTATGTGGGGTGCTTGTGGAGCTTTTCGAAGACTTGATTTTCAAGCTTGGACACAGTTTGTCTTCACTCTTCACCATCTCTTCGCCATTAAGATTGAAACCCTTTTGATTAACGTGGGAAAGAATTAAATAACAAAAGAGCACATTGTTAGAATAAATCGATCCGAATAGGGACAAAATCTCAAAAGTCAGGATCTCCACAGGGCGTTCAAGAACACAATCAAATAAATAATAGAAAATAGGGATAGAACCACCAACCTTGTTTCGCATCGATAGTGATGATGATTGTAGTGGAAAATAAAGAACAAAAATCTAGGTGCTTCCCCTCTATTCCCAAAGTAACTGGCCTGATGAAAATACCGAATGCGCAGGGACGACGAACACTGAATATTTCCATTTCTTTCAAGAATGCACTCCTCAATAGCAATTGAGAATAATAAGTTGTGATCGGTAGAGGGGGGACCTAGCTCTCCTTATATAGTAATCCTTATAGGGTCTGCCTCATTACAGTCCCAATAGGAATCTATCTGGCCCACACTAAACCAGTCCACATTAGACTTCTAATATAACTTAATGACCCCACTTAATTAGATCAAAACCCTAATTAGTCTGGTTTAGGGATTTAATTATGTCCATATGGAATTTTATTAGAACTAAAATTCTAACATTCTCCCACTTGGACTTACATTAAATTCCTTATTTTTAAAAAGATTTAAAAACAGTTTTGACCAAAACAAATCATAGGCTAATAACTCTTTAAGAAAACTTTATGTGCACAATTTTTAAAATAAATTGGTCTAGAGGTCATATTAGAAAATCAATCCTATCCCATAGAGTTTTAGACACCGAATCATGGCGATAACTGCATCTATGAGCGACACAGAGTCTTCTATGGTCACGAGAGCCTTCAACTCTACTAACATAGATGCAATGTGGTAGTGTGGCGATGAGATAATACTCACGTAGTGATTCCTTATGTATTATCCATTTATCAGTCCAAAATCTCTTTTCTTTAAGTGGCACAGGCTCACTAGAGAAATAAACTTTGTGATTCTAACGAAGCTGTATGTCTCATCAGAAATAACTCGAGTTATACTTTATGTGTTATAAGACATACCTTTAGGCTAACAACTTAATAACCCAGCCTTGCTTAAGGTTAACACATTCCTTAAGACTTTAAAATCAGAAATATATTCATCATGTCAATAAATAAAACACTCATGTGTTTAAAAGAAACTGCATACAATGATACCTGATATATGTATAAACCAAGGTTTACCATAAGGTAAAAATACAGATGAAAAGAAACTTTAAATTACAATGAAGCAAAATAAAACAAACTCCCACTAACTAACCACATCCCATGATGCAACTAAGCTCATGCTCATAACATGTCTCTCAAAAACACAAGGGCGAAGACCTTTGGTTAGGGGATCTGCAACCATATCATCTGTACCAATATGCTCCACTGCAATGTCACTTTCCTTTACTCTCTCCTTTATGGTCAAATACTTGACCTCCATGTGTTTAGACCCTTTAAGTCTTTTATTGTTGTTTATAACCAACACAATAGAGCTGTTATCACAGTATATCTGGATGGGTCTATCCACACAATCTACAATAGTCAACTCCTTTGTGAGATTTCTGAGCAAAATAGCCTGAGTAGCAGCCCCATAGCATGCTACAAACTTTGCCTGCATAGTCGAAGTGGTCACCAATGTTTGCTTTTTACTCTTCCATGATATTGCCCCTCCTGCCATCAAGAAAACATAACCTGATGTGGATTTTCTGTCATCCTCACAGCCAGCAAAGTTTGAGTCTGTATACCCCACTAGCTTGAGTTCAGGAACGTGTTTGTAAGTCAGCATATAATCTCTTGTCCCCTTCAAGTACCTCAATACTTTCTTGGCAGCAACCCAGTGGCTAAGACCAGGATCTGACTGATACCTGCCAAGAAGTCCCGTCACAAAAGCAATATCCGGTCTGGTATAGACCTGAGCATATATGATACTACCAAGTGCGCTAGCATAAGGCACCTTCTTCATTTCACCTCTCTCAGCTTCATTTTTTGGGCACTGTGTCGAACTCAGTTTGTCACTCTTGAGAACAGGAACATTCCCAGGTTTGCAATCCAGCATACTGAACCTCTCCAGAACACAATCAATATAAGCCCTCTGAGAAAGACTTAATAAACGACGAGAACGATCCCTATGGATCTCAATCCCAAGAACAAAAGAAGCCTCACCAAGGTCTTTCATGTCAAATTCCCTAGATAAAAGTTGCTTTGTATTATGCAACATCCCTAGGTCACTGCTTGCAAGCAGAATGTCATCCACATACAGAATGAGAAAACAGAATTTGCTCCCACTGACCTTGTGATATATACACTGATCCACTTTATTTTCCATAAAACCAAACGAAGTCATAACACTGTCAAATTTCAGATACCACTGCCTAGAAGCGTGTTTGAGACCGTAGATAGACTTCTTGAGTCTACACACAAGATGATTTGAATCATCCACTGCAAAACCCTCAGGCTGAACCATATAGACTTCCTCATTAAGATTGCCATTGAGAAAGGCAGTTTTAACATCCATCTGATACAGCTCCATATCAAAATGAGTTACCAATGCCATGATCACCCTGAAAGAATCCTTCGAGGAGATTGGAGAAAAAGTCCCATTGTAGTCTACTCCCTCTCTCTGAGTGAATCCCTTGGCTACCAGTCTGGCTTTAAACTTCTCAACTTTTCCTTTGGAATCTCTTTTGGTTTTATACATCCATTTGCAACCAATGGGCTTACAACCTTTAGGTAAATCAACAAGCTCCCAAACATCATTATGTTTCATCGATTGCATTTCATCTCTCATCGCATCTATCCACAAATCTGACTGAGGACTAGAAACAGCGCCTGAATAAGTAACTGGATCGACCACACAACCAATGTCATAGTCATGTTCTCCCAGATAGACCTCATAGATAGGTGATATAGCTGACCTTCTCTCCTTGGTGGATCTCTGTAATGGTGTCACTACTGCCTCAACCTAAATCTGAGGAATCTCAGTTGGAACTGCATCAATGATAGGATCCTCAACCGTATCCTGAATAAGAGGAATCTCATCAGGTGCTACATGAATGTCGGGGACGGTATCGATCGGCTCCCGAACTCCAGAGTGTAACCAATGGCACAAGATGCCCCACATCCGTCTAATAGGTAGAAGAATAGGTACGATGTACCAACCATGTGACTATCTTGAATGACTGAGAACAATCATTCTTTTCACCACATCAAATTCCGAAACTTCATGTCGTGACTCCACAATCCTAGTACCTCCGCAGGGATTATAAAATTTATATCTCTTCGAATGATCTGGGTAGCTGACAAAGTAGCAACGAGTAGTCTTGGGATCCAACTTGTTTAAAAGTCAGATTATACAACTTCACTCCTGCAGGGCACCCCCAAACTCTAAGATGGTTTAAACTGGGTTTACGGTCGATCCACAACTCAAAAGGTGTAAGAGGAGCAACTTTAGTAGGTACACGGTTAAGGATATAAAGAGCAGTTTTCAAGGCTTCACCCCATAAGAACTTAGGTAAATTTTTCCTACTAACCATACTCCTCACCATGTCCATAAGGGTACGGTTACGCCTTTCAGCGACCCCATTTTGTTCAGGACTTTCTGGCATAGTAAACTGACTAACTATTTCAGAATCCTCAAGGTATTTGGCAAACGAGCCCTTAAGCTGTCTAGCATCGCCATGTCTGCCATAATACTCACCCCCACGATCAGATCTAACAATTTTAATAACTTTCCCTAACTGTTTCTCAACTTTAATCCTAAAAATCTTGAACTTGTCAAGAGATTTAGACTTTTCTTTAATTAAGTACAGGTATCCATATCGGGAATGGTCGTCTGTAAAAGTGATGAAATAAAATTTTTTACACAATGTGGTTGAATAGGGACCACTGATGTTAATGTGAATGACCTCTAATAGGTCAGAACTACGGACTGCAGTTTTCTTCTTTATTTTGGTCATCTTTCCCTTGCAACAGTCTACACAAGTTTCTAGATCACTTTCGAGAGTAGGCAGGATGTCAGACTTTATCAGCCTTTCCACTCTTGCCTTAGAAATATGACCTAGCCTCTTATGCCACAATGTGAAAGACCGTTCTTTAGGTAAGGGTCTTTTAGAAACAACGCTTTCAACATTACAGCAGACGTAGATATCAGTGAAAGACAAACACAATCTGTACAATCCGTTGGACATAAAGCAGGAACCAACTTTAGTTGAATTAAAAAATAAATCAATCATAGTATTCTTTATTTCAAAATAGAAACCACTAATGTCCAAAACTGAAACCGAAATTAAATTCCGCCTAAAGGACGGTACATAAAAAGTGTTCTTTAAAGTCAATTTAAAACCAGAATCTAATAATAAAATGACATCTCCCACGAACTCTACGTCAGAATGTCCATCATTTCCTACGATCAGCCTTGATTCATCCTTATTTGGCCTCCTCCGATTTATGAACCCCTGTATGGTAAAAGCAACATGGTTAGTTGCACCGCTATCTAGCTACCAAGAACTGGATGGGGCTTCTGATAGATTGGATTCACAAACAAAAGCCAAAGAATCATTACCTGATGGCTGCTTGGGCTTGAGTAACCAAGCCGTGTATTTGTCGCAGTCCTTCTTCATGTGACCCTTCTTCTTGCAAAAGAAGCAACGATCACTCTCTTTCTTCAAAGAGTCTCTCTTGGGTCCCAAATTGTTAGTCTAATCGAACTGTTTATTGGCAGACTTATGAGTATGATTTTTAGACTTTTTATTCTTATGGGCTTTGGAAGTAAACAAGGCAGTAGGCTTTTTCTCTTTCTTCAGTTTCTCTTCCTCAGACACAACCCTAGAAATTAGGTCATTAATACTCCAGACTCCATCTTGAGAAATGTAGTTGGTTTTTATGATGCAAAATTCAGAAGGTAGGGTATTTAAGGCTTGATGGACAATTAGGGCATCTGGAAGAGGAATGTCTAAGGCCTTGAGTTTAGTTTGGTAATCAACCATCCTAATAATGTAATCCCTAACACCCCCAGAACCATCATGTTCCATATTAAATAACCCTTGCAGAAATGTCCTAATCTCAGCATTCGATGAAACTTTGTATCTCTTGGAAATTGCATCTAGCAATTCCCTGGCAGTACATTTCTCAGGCAGACCACTTTTTAGGTGTTCAGGTATCGACCTCTTTATAGACAGTATACTGAGTCGATTACTCTTTTGCCATGCAGCATGCACAGACTTTTCATCCTCAGTACTATCAGCAGTTAGTTCCATTGATGTATCCATAACAAGGGACGTATACACATCTGTCATTTTCATAGCAAACATAATGTCCTCTTTCCACTTCTTAAAGTTTGACCTAGTGAGGAGCTCAATAGTAACCATGTTATTATTGACAGAGAAGGTGACTGAAAATTTAAACAATGAACAGTACAATAATTAAAATGATGCAAGTACAGCTTGAAAACTTTATAAGCTAATGAGAATTTTACACACATCATTGTGAAAACACCTTTGGGCTGAATTCTCAATATGTAATTGTAAAAATCCCTACATACCAGTGGCCATGGGAATACAGCTCAACTTTCAAAATCCACCACCTTTGGGTGTGTAGAATTCTAGGGTCAACTTATTCATATGCGTACTGTATATGTACCCCTTCAAGTACCAATACATGATCACCACCTTTGGGTGTATGACCCCACATCAGAGTTGAAGGACATCCCACAACTGTATAAGACCGGTGTTTCACAAATCCAACAAGGAAGGTCGCTTTGGCGGCTGCATCCTGTCGAAAACATGAAACCCTCTTTCGGGATTTTCCAAAATTACTTACATCCTTAAACAATGTGTTATTTTATAATTTATGACAAGGGACTTTAAATGTCTTAAAATTAACACAAAAATAATAATAATTCTGTTCATCAAGGTAGGTATTCCAGCAAGTCAGAAATTGGTTCGGTTCCCAATAGAACGAACCGATAAATTACATAAAAGGGCATGCATCAAAAGAATACCAAAAATATTTAAAATATGCATATCTGATCAAAACAGAGGACACCACTATGTAGAGCATAGAAAAACAGAGCCAACGCAAAAAACGGGACCCCAAACGAAGTCTCGTAGCCCCTAGAAAGCCCGGTCAAAGTTCAAGTCCAAATCCGGTTGACTGTACTAGTCAAACCGGTCAGAAAAGTCAAACCAAATCGATTCGATTCAACCCCGGTTCAAAAGAATCGGCCCGGACCCAGTCCAACCGAGTTCGTGTCAGACTTGATCAGGTCAATTTTTGGGTTATCGGGTTGGTAAACGGGTCGGCCCGACCCGACGGCGCACGTTAGCAAGTTATATACCTGTCAGGGGCGCATGATAGCAAAACCCTAGAAATATCTTTTTATTATTATTTTTTTTAATAAACCTGACGGCGAGTGAGATCACCCGTCGCTGTCGGCGGCTCGTGAGAGCGCGTCCGGCGACTATCCCCCCGCCAAAATTTCTGAAATTTTGTGCTCTACGCACCCATGTGGTCAGATTTTGTTTTCGTCGACTAAAAAAATCGGCAGAATGTTAGTGTCCGTACGGATTTTTGAAAAACTGAAAAAAACCCCTAAAAACCTTGATTCGAATCGAAAAATTTTCGATTCCCTTATTATGTTATATTATTGTGAATCTATATAGGTTCAAGAATAGATCTATGGAGGCTCTGATACTACATGTTAGAATAAATCGATCCGAATAGGGACAAAATCCCAAAAGCCATGATCTCCATAGGGCGTTCAATAACACAATCAAATAAATAATAGAAAATAGGGATAGAACCACCAACCTTGTTTTGCATCCATAGTGATGATGATTGCAACGGAAAATAAAGAACAAAGATCTAGATGCTTCCCCTCTATTCCCAAAATAACTGGTCTGATGAGAATACTGAATGCGCAGGGACAATGAACACTGAATATCTTCATCTCTTTCAAAAATGCACTCCTCAATAGCAATTGAGAATAATAAGTTGTGATCGGTAGAGGGGGGACCTAGCTCTCCTTATATAGTAATCCCTATAGGGTCTGTCTCATCATAGTCCCAATAAGAATCTATCTGGCCCACACTAAGCCAATCCACATTAGACTTCTAATATAACTTAATAACCCCACTTTATTAAACCAAAATCCTAATTAATCTGATTTAAAGATTTAATTATGTTCATATGAAATTTTATTAGAATTAAAATTCTAACACACATCACCATAAAAAATAGATTTATGGGCGAAGGAAAACTTAATCCTTCAAACTCTATTGTGATTTAAGTGAGACCTCTGATAACATTCTTTTCATCATATGGTCTAACAGATAACTCAAAAACACAAAATCAGGCTATTTAGAAACACTTCTAAGCGATTTTCCAGTCAAAGGTGTCTCTGAAAAACAAAAAACAAAAAAAAACTTCTTTCAAGGTAGAATAAATGACTCCAAATTGGGTTTACCACAAGACTTCCAAACAAATTTCTAGGGAGTCCAACTTGTTTCAGAAATGGTCCAGGAAAAACCCAATTTGCCAATTGGGGCCAAGAGATTTTTCCTAGTCCCCAAAAGTCTGTCTGAATAGCCTGTAAAGCCTTCCTACCTGGTCTAAGTTTTACTCTCTATTTCTTAAGATGAAAGACCCATCTTTGTTTCACGTGAAAAACCAAGCGGTGGACCCACCTGCACCCTCTAGTAGCAGAATCACGCGGGTGTACGGGTCCCGTTTTGTCACTTTGGGTTCTGGTCCATTGGCCCATCTCACCATCAACCAAGGGTTGCTTGTTTTAATTTGGAGAGGTAGATGACAAGAGCTAGACAGATAGGGGGTTAACGTTTAGTTGTATATATATGGGAAGTCAATCCTCCGCAAACCCAATAGCCCATGTTCACCACTGGTCGGGAGGGTGTCTATTTGCATCAAAAGTCAAGGTAGCATCTATTGTCTCTGTGTTGTCATTCTCTCATGCATGCTTCCTTAGAGTGAGAAAGAAAGATAGAAACGGACAAGGACTGTGCACTTTACCTTTGATGTTTTTACGTTTGGATGTCAAGAAAAGAAAAGAAAAAAAAAGAAAAATTCGAAAAAATTTAATTTTGAGAAAAAAGGTAGACACAACAATATCTTCTTCGAGGAAGTTTTTTATCCATCCTCTGAGGTACATCGAAGTTGCCACTCTGTTGGTTTTTGCTACCACTTTTTGGGATTTGAGTTTGAACTCAAATATTAAAAACCAACTATTAAAGAGAAGGTGCATATACATATTTCATATTAGGCCATTAACATGTACTATAAAACTACTGCTTCCGTGTAAAAACGCAACAAAATATTAAGAATCGTGGTAGCATTTAGTAGTAATAATTGAAGTTTGAGTCCTTATATCCAATTTGGCTCTCCTCCGGTCGTGGAGGAAGTTGGAAGATCCATTCCAGCAAGACAAGGGGGGGGGGGGGGTTTGGTCATTTCACAAATGGAACTCAAGTGGGGCACCCTGTGAAATGATCAACCCCCCCTCCGCTGGTTTTGTTGGGCTGGATACTCCAACTCCTGCGACGATTGGAGGAGAGCCAGATCCCCTTATACCAAGTTAGTTGATACTTGATAGGATCTAAGGATTGAGCTTATATGTTAAATCTATCTGGGTTGGGGTTGGGGTTGGGTTATGAGAACATACAAAAATATCATAAGAGTGAGATTTTCATTTTTCATAGGAGGCAGGGCGATTACATCCCATTGTATTTGAGTGTGGCTGTTATTACACTTCCCTCACAAAGAACTTTTCTCCTAAGCCTATAAGCTGGGGTTGGCCCAGGTGAAACTGCAAGTCCCATAATGAAGGGGAATTAAGCATGCAACAAAAGTGGTGGAAGGAACACAATAAGCTTTACTTCAACTCTTAATTAATCCTAATTTGTGGGACACATGCATGGGTCTCACTTCAGTCTTTGTTTACAAGAACGAGGGATATATGTCACAAGAAGATCTCCTGAAAGCAGGACACGCAGCCAGACACTAATTATGTCTGTCAGGACAAGAGATGGAGCTCTTGTTTCCCATATTTCAGCCTTCACGCTTACCCATTCCTTGATTCATGGATTCTTAAATTCTCTCTTTCTCTCTAGCTTTGCTCTTGTTTTTCTCAATTCTGCAAAACAAGTTACGAAGCGTGGATTAGCTTTTTCCTTGTTCCCTTTGTTACTCACTGTTCATATCTCCTCGTCGACTCTCTAATAAAAGAGGATGATATGGTAAAGACAAGGCGAGGTGGAGCATATTAGATGATTCTGATGAGACATTAAAGAGGGGACAACTCTGAGGCGAAGTAATGAGACTTTTTTTTAGCTTTTCTTATAATTACTCCCACGTAAACACATGATTCCAAGACAAATTAATTTGAGTGGGGGGAAGGTGTATCCCTTTCTCTCCCTAGAGCCTACAAGATAAAAAAACCAAAAAAAGAAAAAGTTTGTTGTCCCCCTTCTTTTAGTTCCAAGCTCCAACAATGGCAAAGTGGTCGGAAAATTCATCCACTATGGTGATAATAATTATAATAATACCACGTATGTTATTCAAGGCATGTGATTCTGTGCAATTAAAAAAATGCTATATATTTTTAAAAAAAAATTTATAATAATATTTGCAGGAAAAATGATGTACACACGAGAGAATGTATGGAATCTTATATATTAATCATATGAGAAAATGTTTTCTGCATTGGAGACGCAGGATGATGCACCTAAACACATGGGGTGGACGAAATGACCGCCTCGGTCCCCTGAATGGCTGAAATGATCGTTGCATCCTGTTCCATGTGTTTGGACATAGTTTGTGTCCCCATGTACTCTTGTTAAGTTTCATATTATGTGGATACGGATGATTTTCCATTGAGATTGTAAAAAATAAATACACAAAGAGGGAGTCAATCACTCCATAAAAAAGGAAATATAAGAATCAAATCCTAACTGTCCTAATCTGTATCCTAAATTAATTGACAAAGATATACAAGAAATATAAACAATATAAACATGTTGAATTAATGAGTCAATACCAACTCATTAGAATATATCGCTAACAAACTTTCCTCAAGGTGGAGCATGAAGGTCCTGAATGCCCAACTTGGACTTGAAATGCTAAAATGACGCCCGTCCAAGAGATTTGGTGAATTAATCCGCAATTTGATCTTCAAGTGCTATCTTTGTAGTACAGATCAGACCTTGTTGCAATTTTTCATGAACAACATGACAATCAATCTCGATGTGCTTCGTGCGTTCGTGATAAACAAGGTTGGTGACAATGTGAAGGGTTGCTTGGTTGTCACAGTAGAGAGGAACACCCTGCGGGGGTGCTAAGCCAAGGTCATTGAGGAGATAAGAAAGCCAAGTAATTTCACAGGTAGCGACTGCCATAGCGTGATATTCGGCTTCCACAGATGAGCGTAACACAGTAGATTGCTTCTTAGTCTTCCAAGAAATGGGACTAGAACCAAGTAAAATGTAATAGCCAGTGGTGGAACGTCTAGTCATCGGATAGCTTGCCCAATCTGAGCCACAAAACGCAGTCAAACGAAGATCTGGGGAAGCACGGAGGAAGATGCCCTGGCCAGGGCTGCTCTTTAGATACGAAGTAAACGGTGGGCAGCCTCAAGATGCTGTTGGCAGGGCTGATGCATAAATTAGCTAAGAATGTTGACCATATGCACTATATCAGGTCGCGTAACAGTGAGATAGATAGGGCGACCAACCAATCGGCGATAAGGAGATGGATCAGACAGTATGGCGCCGATCGAATAAAAAAGCTTGAGATTCTGTTCCATTGGAAGGTCTGTCGGGTGAGTGCCACTGAGACCACTATTAAGTATATCAAGTGTGTATTTTCTTTGACATAGATAGAGACCCTTAGAAGAGTGAGATACCTCGATGCCAAGAAAATACTTCAAAGTGCCGATGTCCTTTGTGTAGAACTGTGTACATATATGTGTCTTAACCTCATGGAGCAAAGTAGCATCAGAACCAATAATGATGATGTCGTCGACATAGACAAGAATGAATATCGAGGCAGATTTTCGCTTAAGAACAAAGAGCGAATGATCAGCCTGCGATTGAGTGAAGCCGTAGCGGACCAAGGCAGAAGATAACCTAGAAAACCAATTGCGGGAAGCCTGCTTGAGGCCATAAAGAGACCGTTGTAGCTTACAAACAATGTTCTTCCCCTTACGACGATAGCCAGGAGGAGGTGTTATATATACATCTTCGTGGAGGTCCCCATGGAAAAAAACATTATTAACGTCTAACTGATGAAGGGGCCAACCATGAGAAATGGCAAATGGTAAGAAGAACCCGAACTGTGACTAGCTTAGCTACCGGTGTGAAGGTGTCATGATAGTCAACTCCTTCAATCTGTGTGTAGCCCTTAGCAACTAAGCAGGCTTTGTAACACTCCAGGGACCCATCCGCCCGCCATTTAATTTTGAAAACACATTTCGAGCCAATGACCAGTTTGCCAGCAGATAGAGGAACAGCAGACCATCTGTTGTTGGCAGTGAGAACCGAAATTTCAGATTGCATAGCCTCACGCCATTTTTGGTGTTTCATGGCTTCGACAAAGGTGGTTGGTTCAGAAGAAATGGTCAGGGTAGTAAGAAAACATAAGTGAGGGTTAGAAAATTGATGATAACTCAAATAATTAGCAAGGGGTGGTGTGTACCTGGACCATCTGTAAAAGAGAAGTTTGCGCGGGCAAGAGACACATAGTAATCCTGCAAGTAACCAGGTTGCTTAATTTGGCGAACAGGGCGGGTTGATGGAGGGTTAGATGGGACAATGGGTAACGAAGCATGCAATGGTGGAGGCGGTGGAGTGGGAGCATGAGGTGGCGATGATGGACTTGGCGGAGTAGGTGTGGCAAGTCAGGGGGTGGCGGTGTGGGAGGGGGGTTTGGGGAATCAGGAATGTTGGTGGCGAGGAGAGGAAAAATGTAGGAGGGAGAAGAGGACGGGTCCAAATGAAATTGAAAGGGAAACACGTGTTCATGAAAAACCACGTCACGGGAGACATAGGTAGTTTTGGAAGCAAGGTCATAAATTTTGTATCCTTTCTGGCCATGAGGGTAGCCAATGAAGACCCCAAGAAGGGTGAGCTAATCAAATTTATGCTTGATGTTAGGGCGGCAACCAAAACAGAGGCAGCCAAAAACTTTGAGATGAGAGAAAATGGGGGTTTTGTGAAAAAGTTTTTTACGGGGGGGTTTTTTGTGATGGAGAACAGAAGTGGGTAAACGATTGATTAAATAACAAGCTGTAAGAATGCAATCGCCCAAAAAATTTGATGGTAAATTGCCTTGAAAGAGGAGGGCTCTTGCAATACTAAGAAGGTGACGGTGTTTACGCTCCACAACACCATTTTGTTGTGGGGTATAAACACAACTGGATTGTTGGAGAACGCCCAAGTTTTGAAAAAATTGAAGAGTATCAGTATTAAAAAATGCACGATTGATTAAATAACAAGCTGTAAGAATGCAATCGCCCAAAAAATTTGATGGTAAATTGCCTTGAAAGAGGAGGGCTCTTGCAATACTAAGAAGGTGACGGTGTTTACGCTCCACAACACCATTTTGTTGTGGGGTATAAACACAACTGGATTGTTGGAGAACGCCCAAGTTTTGAAAAAATTGAAGAGTATCAGTATTAAAAAATGCACGGGCATTGTTAGAACGAAAACAACGAACAGAAGTGGAAAATTGTGTTTGGACCATAGTAAAAAAATAACGAATGATAGAATTAGCCTCAGATTTATGGTTCATTAAAAACACCCTGGTGGTGCGAGAGAAGTCATCAACTATGGTAAAAAAATAGTGTGCACCAGACAGAGAGGGAATGTGATATAAGGTCCCCAAAGATCCGCATGAATTAATTCAAAACAACAGGTTGTAGAAATCATGCTAGAAGAAAAAGGGAGATGTGTTTGCTTAGCTAGAGGGCACACAGTACAAATATTTTTATTCAAAATATTAATATTATTGTCCAAAGTATGAAGCTTAGGAAAAATGGTGGGGGAGGGATGTCCAAGTCGCCAATGCCAAACATCAAAGTGGGAGGGGGTGGTAATAGAGGAAGTCATAGGGACTGAAGATTCCAAAAAATAGAGACCACCATGCTGTTTACCCGTCGCAAAAGTCGTCTTCATCTGTTGGTCCTGGAAACAACAAGAGTCAGAAGAAAAGAGAATAACATAGTTAGTTTGGGTAGTGAACTTTTTAACAGATAAAAGATTGTACTGAAAAGAAGGAACATGTAAGACATGAGAGAGTTGAATGTGAGGAAATAAAGCAACAGTAGCAATATGGCTAACCGGGGCAGTGGAGCCATCGGGTAGCCGTATGGAAGAGGGGGAAAGGGATGGGGTAGATGAAGAAAATAAGTGGAGCCATCGGGTAGCCCCGGTATCAATGATCCATAACGAAGAGTGGGGCATGGCAAGAAGGGCGGTACCTGCAACATGGGCGAGTGGGTGTAGATTACCAGAGGGCAACAAGGCTAGGAGCTGCTGGATTTGTTCGATGAGAGATGGCGGGCGGAGCGAGCATGTGTGGAGCGATCTTTGTCGGATCGTGTGAGATGGGCAGTGGGGGAGCGTGCGAACCAATAGCCGGGTGGAGCGAGTCGGATTCTTAGTGCCAGCTGTATTGCGAGGAGTCCAATTGGGAGGGTACCCATGTTGTTTGAAGCACCGTGAATTAGAATGTCCATCCATGTTATAGAAGTTGCAATGGTAATGGGGACGAGTAGTATTTTTAGAGTCCATGCGAGACGATGAATGCTGGGTAGCCAAGGCGACTTGGTCAAGAGTGACAGGGCGAGAACCCTGAAGTGAATGTTGGCGGTCCTCTTGAAGGAGGGAGTAGGCCTTGGCCACAGTGGGCAGCGGATCCATAAGCAAAATCTGACTTCGAACAGCAGAAAAAGTGTCATTTAGGCCTTGTCAAAAATCGATGAGAGCATCAGTTTCAACATACGCATTGAGGGTGGTCATGGTGCTAGCTGCAGGT
Organism: Telopea speciosissima; assembly: GCF_018873765.1. Classification (NCBI taxonomy): domain Eukaryota; kingdom Viridiplantae; phylum Streptophyta; class Magnoliopsida; order Proteales; family Proteaceae; genus Telopea; species Telopea speciosissima. The sequence continues at coordinate 47,793,380 of NC_057925.1, read as the reverse complement.
ACAGGTAGGCAAGGACCGGTATGAAGAGAGCACATGCTGATATGCCTTCAGAGAAGTGTAATAAGTGGAGGTGGAGTTAGTGCCTTGTGAATGATTTAAGATGGCATGCCGTATTTCAAAGGGGCGTGTAGCATTTTGCTGAGAAAACCGATCAGTGAGGTCAACCCAGATGTCACGAGCATTGGAAGTCCAGAGGATACTGTTTGTGATAGAGGGGATGGTGGAATGAATCAACCAAGAAGTAACCATGGAGTTGTAGTGAGCCCAAGCAAGAACGTCTGCAGATTCGGTGTCGGGTTGCTGGAGGGTTCCATCAATGAACCCAAGCTTGTTCTTCGCCTGAAGTGCCATAGTGATAACACGACTCCATGTTGGAAAATTGTCGCTGGTGAGAAGTTGGGTAACCAATGGTGTGCCGGGATGGTCGGAATTTGAAGATAATAAGGGGAGGTGGGATCGGAAATAGGTGGTGTTTTAGCCATTAGAGAAGAAGAAGAAGAGCAGGATTCGTGGTTAGGCTGATACCATGTTAAGTTTCATATTGTGTGGAAACGGATGATTTTCCATTGAGATTGTAAATAATAAATATACAAAGAGGGAGTCAATCACTCCATAAAAAAATAATTATAAGAATCAAATCCTAACTATCCTAATCTGTATCCTAAATTGATTGACAAAGATATGCAAGAAATATAAACATGTTGAATTGATGAGTCAATGCCAACTCATCAGAATATATCGCTAACAACTCTTGGGCAGAGAACATCGCCCCTAATCATATTGACCATCGGATGAAATGAAATACATGTCAATAGTTTGCTCCCATTATCGATGTAGTATCCATGATCCACTGCTGTTGCGTGGAATCTCTCCCTCTCCCCTCCCTGCTCTGGTGACTCGCCAATAGTCCCTACCCCACTCCACCCCCATCATCACTGGTCAATATGGCTCCATTTCGTTTCTAACCATCGCCTTCAGCCCCATCGCCCGCAACTAGTCAGAATGGCTCTATCTTTCTCTCAACTAACCGCTGCACATCCCTCGCTCACCACTGTAATCTGAACCCTCATTTGTCTTTTGTAATCCATCTTTATTACGGATTATACAATCTGTGTTCAGGCATTATTTGAATCTATTGTAAATATTTCCCATCTATTGGAAAAATGTTGATCTATTAATGGAGTCTAAACGTATATGCTTGCTCAGAGTTATTTTTGAGCAAAGATTAAGATGTATAGGTAGGTGGTGGCGACTGAGCTAAATGGCCACAACCATAAAAGCGGCTAAATAAGGCACTTTGGGCGAAGGGCTACAACGACGGTTGTTGAAGACCGTGAGAATGGATCATATGCACGTATGTGCAGGTGAATATACATCTCAGAGGCAACCACATTTCCCTTTTATTTCCATAAATACCTCTCCTCCCCTTGTAATTGGCAAAAATAGGACATATGGTTGCCTCTCACATGTACGTGCAGAGGAACCAAACTCAAAGACTGCCGTGATTTTTTTTTTTGGGGTAGAAAGCAAATTTATTAAGAAGAAGAGCTACTACAAGCAGTGGCATCTGTATTGCAAAGTTGCAGAAGCCACAGATTGGTGAGAGGCCAAACTATCGATAGCTCAACCGAAAAGGACCAACCTGGTTACGGAATCCACCATAGCATTGGTGGGGGCGGGCTACGGGTGTGAGAGGCAGGAGTTGGAGAGGGAGGGGTAAGCAAGGGAGAGCACAAGGCACTAGGGGGTGGGCGTAGAGGTAGGGTAGGTCGAGAACAGGGGAGAGATGCAAGGCAATGAGTGGAGGAGAGAGAAAGAAAGGGGGAGGTGCAATGGCATTAGTGCAGTAGCGGTGGAGGGAGAGATATAACATTGGATAAGATTGAACGATTGAGATGCTTCCCATCCCATCCAATGGTCAATAAAATGCTAGTGTGTAAATTCCATGACACACCGCTAGTGTGTAGATCCCTCTCCCATAGTTCTATTTGGAATTGCAATAAAAGAAAGGGTAAAATATTGTTGCTTGGTTGCATGGACCTTGCACCAGCATGAGGGCTATTGAACCCCCCCCCCCCCCCCCAAAAAAAAAGAGTTGTACAAGGTGTTACTTAATTTCCATTTGTTTGTGGGTTTAACTTATCATGTAAGAACTCATCATATGTTCGTTTAGACTTCAGTTTAACTTTGTAACAAGTAATATAAAGACTACTGTGAGAGAAATATGAAACTTATATATCACAAGGAAAGTGTGGCTCTTCCAAAATATCAGTACGAATTGAAACAAAGATAATGAAGACTATAAGGTGTACCAATGAGAACTTTCCTTAAGATATAGATGCCCTCTAGCAGTACAGTTGGGTCTATGCGAATTGGCCTCCAAGATACAACAGCCTAATTGTTACCAGCAACAATGGTGCACTCTCTTAGTACAAACCCCTTCGAATTCTACAAGGTTGTGCTCAACCTAATTACAAAGAAGAGATAGAAAAAGAGATGTTGAACTGAGAGAGTGTATGTGTCGTTGTATGAAAGAGACCAGGACAAGACAAAAAATAGAGTTTAATTGAGAAAATATCACTAGAGAATGTAATCTTGAAGGTCAAGGACAACCTCTATTTATACAATAGAGGAACCCCTTAAAAGTACTCTTTCCAAAAGAAGTCACCCTCAAAGCAACTAATCGTTACCGGCACTTGAAGAGTGTTGGATGGCTCTGAATGAGAAGTCGTAGATGCTAGCGCCGGTTGGTACTGATGCCAACGTCAAGCCAACAGGCGCCGGACACTCCTCCCCCGACACGAGCTGGAGCAGCCCATGAGCTGGATAGAGGGTGATTTGGGTCGATGGGGGGAGGGTTTGAAAATCTTTGGCATTCAATTCTGAGGGCCGGCATCGGTGATACGTCAGACGTCGCCGAAAACTGCAAGCATAAAGCCGGACAAAGAGAAAACATAGCCAGAATGGATCCTAAACGACCTTGACACAAGATATATTTTTCCCCGGCATTTGACGGCCTAAAAACAACGTCGAGTAAAGGATCGTTATCGCGTCAAGTAAATGTGCATCGTGCGGCTGGACACCGTCCATGTGTGCATGGTGGGGCCCACTCTGTGCACATGGGCAGTGCCCAGCCATACGATGCGCACTTGACCGCGTCAAGTACTTGACATGATAATTTTCCGTCAAGTAAAACCCCGTTAATGTCAGAAAAACTATATCCAACGTCGATAAAATATTTACCTGAAAATTAATCCGATTCAAAAAATAATAATATTTTATATACAAAAGCCTTCCCTCATCACGTGCATGTGAAAAACACCCTCTACCAACCCCGGAATTGAGAAAAGAGAAAATAACTCTCATCAAAGAACCCTACTCTTATATTTTCATTCCTACATATTAATATTTTTTAAATATTTTTATCCACCTCCAATTTGAGACTAAAGCTCTCCACAAAGTTCCTTTCTCAAAAACAATTATTCCAATGAAATTCAAACCTTATGGGAGGGAAAACAAACATTTAAGGCCAAAAAGAAGGTATATTGAAGCTTCTATTTTATAACACATATTCCAACAACTATGCTTTCCACATGGCACTATGGCAGTACAGATTTTTCAAAGATGATTCAAATATAATTTTGAGAATCTTTGCTTTGATGGTTGGAAAGTTAATCTCAGAAGTGGTCTTAATTGACCATATGCTTTCATGTTCAAATCCCACCATATATATCTTAATATTTTTTCGTGTATTTTAAATTATCTATTTGTTCTCAATAAGTTTATTTTTATAATTTATTTTTATCATCTAGAAACTCTATTAATGCTAAGTTTGTCATATGAATGGAGAAGGGGTGCAAGTTTGGTCCTGTCGGCCCGAACTCGTCCTGGCCCGCCCTGAGCTCAAACAGGGTCTGAGCTGAGATATTTAGCCATGTGGGTGGGTCAGGGTTAGAAATTTTTGGTCCTGAGTCAGGGTCGGGTCGGGCCAGCGTTGAAGCCTCGGGCTAAGCCTAGCCCAGCCTGGCCTAACCCTGTTATAAACTATATTATACAATATATATTGATATAATATATATATTATAAACTTTAAACGTGACCTATATTTTGTTATATAATATATTATATATGAAGATATAAGTGATATAATACATTTTATTATAGTGTTATTTTACGTAAAATTAATAATTTTCTCCCCGGCCCATTCCAATCCATGCATTTCCTTCCCCCTCTCCATGATCAGGATCAATCAAGGCCAACCCAGCCCAACCCTGAGGGCAGGTCAAAGCTAGATTTTCAGGCCATGAGTCAGGGTTGGGTCAGACCTGGGCCCAACTAAGGGGATTCAAGGTTGGACTAGGGTTCTATAAAGCCCAGCTCAATCCGACCCTGTTGCAACCCTACCGCTTAGAGTCTATCTATCCAGAAAAAATTATCTCATCCAACTTACCACGTGACATCCTAGATCCTCAAACTATGAACCTTAATCCTAGTAACGAAATGTAGCTTCGTCACTCATGAAATAAAAAATCATGGATAGAATTACTTATAATACATCCAAACTGATTTCTTATCTCGATCATATGTCTTATTATCTATAAAGCATTTTGTTTTTTAAACACTTTACCAAAAATATTTTGTTTTTTTAACAGATCATATTCTTTAAACAATCCCAACATAAATAAATACTGGCATTTGGCAAAAGAATTTCCACATTATTGTTCTATAAAACCAATCATTGCATGATACAATACTATGTCATATAGTGACTCAAGCCATTTGATGAATGGTAATTTCTTTGGAATTTGTTACCAAAATAAAAAAAAAATTCTTTGGAATTGACCATTCTACTTCAAGTACCATATCATGCAACCTTTTGCCTTATTTAATTTTTTTAAGGGGGTGTGGGGGTGGGAGATTTGATTGATATAACCACGATTGGTTATACTTAACCTGACTTGTTTGAATATAACTTTTGATTTACTTCTGTACAGTATGGGGTATTTTGGATAGTCAAAATATGGTCCTTATTAATATGTTTTGTTTTACATCGAAAAGGCTTTGTCACATAATAGGCTCCGTTTGTTTCGGTGTAAAATTTGCTCCTTTTGTTTTTGTGTAAAATTTTATCTGAAATTTTTTTTTTGATACATTTTACTTCGTAAATGTAAATTTTTATTTGTTTGAAAATTTTTCAATGTTTTTTTCCATCAAAAAACAAATATTGGAACACTTTTCAACATGAAAAATTTTACAAGTCAATTTTTTTGAAGTGAAAATTTTCAAGTAAATTTTTCCAAGTAAAAGTTTACGCCAAAACAAACAGAGCCTTAAGATTAATGCTTTTTTCCCTCCTCTTTTTTATGGAAAATTTGTCATTTCACTGTTTACATAGTTAACCCGCATAATTCTTCCATGTGGTTGGATGATATATCGATTTTAACTATTGGATAGAAAGGCAACATTTGGGTTGACCATGGATCAAATTTCAAATTCAGATCCAATCAAATATCCTTTCATGTATTTTTCACGCACTCATGTATTTTTCAGCCCTCAATGCATTGGCATGCACCCTCCCATAAATATTATTAATTTTTCTATTATATAGAGTTCAGGGGTTCAAGGTACTGGTATTGTATCAGATGATACATATTACTATCATTGGTACCCGATACCGATACAATACCAACATTGTGGCGGAGGTATTGGTCCAATTGAGGGAAAGTGGTCCAAAAACTCAAGGTATAGATATTTGGAATAGTAAAACAAGGAGCTCGGATCATGTCCTTGTACAAGTATCATCCAAGGCCCTCCAGGATCACTCACATGGAATCCACTTTGCGACCCACGTGAGGAGTGGATTCCATGCAAAGTGGATTCCATGTGAGTGGCCCTGGAGGACCTTTGATGATAGTTGTACAAAGATACGGTCCGTATTGGTGAAACAGTCCTATTCGGCCCAATACAACCAATCTGTATTGATATAAGCTAAAATCGATACATAAATTGATACCAATACCTAAGACCTTGAAGTTGTCTACTAGCTCAGTTGGCAAGATCTGTTCCTGCTAAATAGATGGATGGACTAACAACATATCCCCTGAGTTAACTCGAAACGATTGAGACTTACCCAGCCAATAATACCACTCATCTCTTTGATGAATTTCTCTCTCTCTCTCTCTAAAGAGAGGAATCTGAGCCGTGCTTATCTTCTGACCTGTACTTATCTTCCTTTATCTGTCTCTAAAGGGTCTTCATATTATTATAAGAAACTCTCAAATGGTGACGAAAGGACATAGGCGTGCCCAACCGATGCTGAAGTGGAAAGCCATTCATTTCCACGTCACAAGAACAGCGTCTCTCTCTCTCTCTCTCTCCTTCGCAGAAGGAGAACTGTCCTGGTCAATGTCCCCATTGACGGCGACGTTTTGTTCCTTTTCGTCTCAGACCAAAACGATTTAACGAAACCTCTTTAACTCTTTTACTGAAAATTACTTACTTTCATCCCAAACTATAATCCCGAGAATACCCACCAATTCTTCCTGATCAAAGTATCAAACTGCAATAAGATTGTTCTTCCTTCGACCCTTTTAACAGTTTGATCTAACTGTGACCATTTCAACACGCCATGTTTCACCTCCCCAACCAATTTGAGCTCACCAAATCCTCCCTATTCTAATTCCTAAGTAACCTTAATAAGTATTAAGTTAATGCCTCTCATAAACATTCGCCTTTTAACTAAATGATTCCTTTTCATTTACGTGTTTGATCTATTACCTCAGAGAAAGAATGATATGACTTAGCATGGTCCTGCAACTCGTTTAGTTGTTTTTCTTGGGTGGTTTTTGGGTTCTTTTTTTTTTTTAATTATTTTTTATAATGTTTTCAGGTAGAAAGAACTTGTGCAGTTTGACTGGAGAATGGTGATATACTATACGGATTTGGCAATGTAGCCTTGTATTGTAGTTGCATCAAGAGGGGTAGCAAACGTGGTTTCAGGTGAAAAACAGGGGCATTTGTTTCTTCAGTATTTGTTATAAACAATACCCTTCCTTCTCACCCCAAAACTCAACTCTTCAAGACCCTTACGTGGAGATAAACACCTACACCTAAGAGCCCTCCTTGGAGTAAAGGAGGTATGTTAAAGTCCCACTAGTTACTGATTTAATATTGAATGAATGAGTGAACTCCCTTTGTTCTTAATTTTTCCTTTATATGTATGTGTTGTGTGATATTCCTTAAAAAGGGGGATTCTCTATAAAGAAATCTCCTTCCTGCTTTAATTTCATGAAGTGGGTTCGTTTATCAGAAGATACAGTGTTCTGACTTCTTAGAGTTAATTGGGTTTGGATGTTTGAAGTTTCTGATGGGTTTGAGGGTTCCACGGTTTTCTGTGAAAGGTGAATTTTCTTTTTGCATCTCTAATGGAAACCCATTTGATGATTTTTTCGTCTCCCATTCTTACTCCTACCGTTCCTTTTCTGAGGGGTTGGTAGGAAATTCAGGAGTTCTAGTTGAAGCTCATTGCTGTCCCCTCTTTTTTTTTTATGAGAATTATCTGCACTTCTTATTTTTCCAAATTCTCTTTTTCTTTTTTTCTTTTTTTTTTTTTTTTAAATGGGGGGTGGGAATTGGTGATTTTGTTACTGAATTTTGAAATTAAATGTTCCATTCAAGGGTTTGGAAGTTATGACAATTAATATGTTGAACTTTTTTCCTCTTTGTTCCTCTTCTTAAGAAATGGGTGCCCGGTGCTTTTACACTTGGTAATGCTCTGCTCATTTTTCTTTCTAGATGACGTTAGTCTGTTCATGGATTTATCAACTCCAGTTGAAATTTTGGGTTCTTTCTTTTTTCTTTTCTATTTTTTTATCCCACCCTCTTTTCCTTCATCTTTGAGTGGATTTTCCTTCAAAACTTAGTTTTGCTCATTCGGAGTAAATTATGTTAGAGAGCGTAGTTTGGTAATCAAGCCTCATCTTCCCTTCCTTTTTTTTTTTTTTTTCCTTCTAACAGATGAAGTGTTCTGCTTATTCTAAAGCTTGGCTACTTGTACACTCTGAATTGGGAAAGTCAGTCCAATTTCGTTGCAGTAAATGTCTTCTGATTTTTCTTTACTGGGTCAAAATCTTATTTAAGCATTGAAACTTATTACATCTTGATGTTATTTGAATAAATTTGAATCAGAATTGTGGGTTCTGCAGTCTGTGTTAGTTATGTGATTTGTGAATATTGGTCTTTTGTTTGGATTATTGTTTTCACACCCATCCCTGCCTCCCATGTTGCATATTCATGGCGTATTCAACTTAACACTCGTGGGTCACCGTCATTATTCATCCCGCTGATTGTTCTTGAGCTTCATAGTTTTATATATTTTATTTATGTTACTGAGATCTCATGATACATCAAGCTATCTAGTTACATATGTGCCTTTGGTGGGTCTTATATGGTAGCCTATCCTGTGTTGGAGTCTACCTGTAATTCCTAGGCTAACATCTTAGTATTATGCTAAGCCTACCACTAGTCGGATCCCATTTAACTAAAGTGGTTGTGTAAACATTTTGCAGTTTTTGCCATTTACAAACATGATGTTCTAAGCTTTATGGATATATGACCAGAATAAGAGCTGATTTATGCAACAATCAATCTTAAATAAACTATCCCTTAATATTCTTTTGTAGAAGACCCCATTCCCAATCCCTGCTATGAGTGAAAAGGTTTTTGGTTGTTTACATAGTCGTCGATGTTGATGTCTCATCTACCCAACGAGAATCTGCTTAATATGGTCAGTTAATTTGATTGGTTTTATTTCTCCTCTTTGAAGAAGCCTATGTATTAGAGCTCTGTTACTTCCACAAGAACAAAAGGAAAAGAAGTAGGCTTTATCCCATGGGTTCGATCTGAACCTTCTCATCTACTCTATCTTAGAGGATGCATCACGCCTGCGTTATCGCATTAATTCTTGCCGGCCCTTCCTGATTCCAATTCCTTATTGAGATCGAAATCTTGTTTAGAACTTACTGAAAGACTCAATGACGATTGACGAGTGCTAAGATCATAGAATGGCCATGTCATGAAACAATTCTTGTAGTGGTTATTCTCTCTCCCTTTGCCTTTAAGCTCCAATATAATCCTGCCTGCCGGAGAGTATCTTGTATAAAATACCACATGATCCCTCTGTGTCTCCTGTCAGTTGATTTTTTTTTTTTTTTTTTTTTTTTAAGGGGGGTGGGGGTTTGTTGGGCCGTTGGAGGAGTAATGGTCTCTTGGCCATTTCATAAAGCATTCAATTGCCTGTCTTAAAAATTCACTCTCCTGAGTCTCTTCTTCCCTAGGCTTCTTCAGCCTGAACTTTTTACTCCGTTTAGAGTGAAATAAACTTCAAGGATGCGTATTATATCATGCACCATACAATTCTGAAACCCTTTTTGTTTGCTCTAGGCAGACTATCCCTCTTTTTCTTTTATTTTTATCTTTTCTTCTGACAAAACACATTAAAGAATCAAACTAAGATCATCTTGATTACAGATGATCCTTGTTACTTTTAACACTATATTTTAGCCTTACTTATGTCTGTAATATTGCTAGTCTGTCCTAATGTTTGTATTCTCTCTGTACTCTTTTCTGAAAACAGAATTTCACCGTTCATTTCTTATCTTCATTGCAGACGATACTCTCTTTAACTTGTTCATTTATGGACGTACAATTGATGAGAAATTGGAGAAGAACGAAGGAGTTGTATAATTCAGTATTAGTGTCTTATGGTTGGAAATGATTCATCTGGTTATTTGTCAAGGAGACTCTATGACTATCTATCCTGCATCCATTAATTCAGAAAGACATTAATACGCCACTGCCTTCTAATTTCTACCTATGATGAGTTCTCACTTAAGGTCAGACAATGACTCTGCCAGAAACAACTATCAATATTACAATAGCTTTTCAGTGGCTGGGCTAAGTCAATGGGGAGATTATTCTTCTAGGCAAGCTTCTCTTCAACATGGAAGTTCTGGCAAGTCAGAGATGTTGCACTATCAGCCGATGCAAGAGGTTGAGACCTGTTGCTTGCCTCAGAATTTTCCTAGTTCAGACCACTGCCTATACTCTGATAGTGGCTCCCTAGGGAATCAGATTCCTGTTAAGACTTCTCATGAACAGTATTGCACCCTGGAACCATCCTCAGCAACTGGGAGTTACAATGTTTACAACTCCCCATCCACTCTCAGTTTCTCACCTAATGGAAGTCCTTTATCACAGCAAGAAACTCATTCGTACCCATCAGGCCCACATCATTCCCCTGACAACAACTATGGATCTCCAATAAGTGGGTCCTGCATAACAGAAGATGTCAATGACCTGAGACACAAGCTGAGAGAGCTGGAAACTGTGATGCTGGGGCCTAATTCAGATATCGTGGACAGCTTTGATAGTAACTTCGATGGTGGAGCCCAAGAACCATCTTCAGAGAAATGGAAACAAATGGTAGAGATGATTCCCCGAGGAGACTTGAAAGAGGTGCTCATTGCCTGCGCCAAAGCTGTATCTGATAATGATTTATTGATTGCAGAATGGTTGATTGCCGAGTTAAAGAAGATGGTGTCAGTTTCCGGGGAGCCAATCCAGCGGTTGGGAGCCTACATGTTGGAAGGGATCATTGCACGGTTGGCCCATTCAGGGAGTTCCATTTACAAGGCCTTGAGATGCAGAGAGCCTGCTAGTGCTGAGCTTCTCTCATACATGCACATCCTGTATGAGGTTTGCCCATACTTCAAGTTTGGATATATGTCTGCTAATGGTGCTATTGCAGAGGCTTTGAAGGATGAAAACAGAATCCATATTATTGACTTTCAGATTGGACAAGGCAGCCAATGGATCACCCTTATACAGGCTCTGGCAGCTCGCCCCAGTGGGCCCCCATACATCCGCATCACCGGTATTGACGATTCCACATCAGCCTATGCCCGAGGAGGAGGACTTAAGATTGTGGGACAAAGACTCTCAAGGCTTGCCAAGTCATGCAATGTTCCCTTTGAATTCCATGCAGCAGCTATGTCTGGATGTGAGGTTGAGCCTGAAACCATTTGTATTCGTCCTGGGGAAGCTATAGCCGTAAATTTTGCATTCATGTTGCACCACATGCCAGATGAGAGTGTTGGCACTGAGAACCACCGAGACCGGCTGCTGAGATTGGTTAAGAGCTTGTCACCCAAGGTGGTGACGCTTGTGGAGCAAGAATCGAACACCAATACTGCTCCTTTCCTGCCACGTTTCCTTGAGACTCTAAACTATTATACAGCTATTTTTGAGTCAATCGATGCCACCCTCCCTAGGGATCACACGGAACGTATCAACATAGAGCAGCACTGCCTGGCACGTGATGTGGTGAACATCATAGCATGTGAAGGTGCTGAAAGAGTGGAACGTCATGAGGTTCTGGGGAAGTGGAGGTCGAGGTTCACAATGGCTGGGTTCACTCCATACCCATTGAGCTCATTGGTGAATGCCACCATCAAGTCTTTGCTGGAAAAATATTGTGAGAACTATAGACTTGAGGAGAGAGACGGTGCTCTCTATCTTGGCTGGATGAACAGAACTTTGGTTGCATCCTGTGCATGGAAGTGAATATTGGAACAGGACCTACTCCTGCTTTACAATATACTTCTCAGGCCAGGTAAAACCTGTAATTTTTGTTACCTTGTACTAGTTTACAAACATGGGAAGTGTTAGATTATATAGTATATAGTAATCCATATTAGCTGTTCCTGGAATGCCATCTCCTGAAGTAGCTACTTAATCTGAAATTTTGGTATAGAGCATCAGTTTTGGTATAGTACTTGCATTAAGGGATATAGCATAGACTGTCTACTTGATGTTTTGTTGGATAATTACACATCCCATACCCTCACCCTCACCCTCACCCTCACCCCAAAGCACACATACATTAGCACAAAAGTTCTTCAGGTACTGGGCATGGCCTTAAATTTCTATCGAGAATTCAGTATGATTTCACCCGAATGGAGAACGGGTAAGGATTGATTCCAAACATCTACATGCATCAGTAACTCACCACCCTCTCTTTTAACTAGGCTTGAAATTTCTTTATTATTTACTAGTCTGGCATTGAGACATACCGTGGCAATGATGCATGGTATATGAAATGGAACATGTATGAATCTTGTGCTGTTGTTTTTTTTTTTATCAAAAGCTATTCATTGACAGGCGAGTAACAGGGGAAGCCTTAAAGAACTCAGTGAAGACAGGAGAGTCAACCCATGACCTCCTGCAACTCCTACACTCTACTGGCAGGGGTACCAACCAACTGTGATAGCAGTTGCGTTCGTGCTGGTGGATAAGGTGTGGACTTTTTATGGTAACTAAATTTAGTCCGTCACCTAAGTGCCAACTGTCACATCTCTGAAATAGGAGTATGCTCAAGTGGAGTTCACAACACACTGATGCATGCCAAAAGGCTTGCTAAGCTGGTAATCTAGGGAGATTCATGCCCTTGAGCATTTACTAAGCATGGACCGCTATCTCACTATCCATCTAAAGAAAATATAAGAGGGGCACCATAACACAGTCTGAGCCTCTCTCTCGCTCTCCCCATGAGTACACAGGTTCTTTGCATGCAGTGAAATATTCTCTCGGACAATTGATTGATCAGTAGTGACTGGGTTATCTGCAGGGGATCTGGCTAGGTCACCCAACCATATCACATGAGTCATAAGAGGAAAGAGTGTTTAGGGGTATTTATGATAATATATGTGGTGGGTATGCATTATTACAGGAATTGCCTTTAGATACCTTTCTTGCTCATTAAGTTGGGCAGGTGAAGTAGCTATGTCTCCCGTCCCTCATGGGGGATGCAATCTCTTTCTTTTCTAGGATATCATCATGACATTCTCTAAAACCTTGCTGTCCCAGATGAACCCTGCTATTTTGTAGTCCTCTCTAATAGTTGAAATGTGCTCTTCTTTAATTCTTAGTTCACACCAGTTGGGTTGTGATCTGGTGGTTTTCTATTTTCTGATTTCCAGAATGTGTTCTAGATTCAGAATCTATTTCGGAGTATGTCAATATGGGTTCTAAGCTTCACTATAACTTTAAAAAAAATAAAGGATGGTGAACAAGGAAGCACCATTCATGTTTGATCCAATTAGTTTTTCAAGTTCAGAATTGTTCAATTAAGTTGAAATTTTAATATTTTTCCTAGTGTACTCTTAAGCCTAAGGATGACTTTCTGTGGAACACTCTCAAAAATTCAAATTGGAGGGCTGGATTAAACGTGATTCATGATTCCCAAATATCCTATATGATGGTTTTGTATTGCAAACCTGAATTGCTATCAACAAATCTGGTTTTTAATTTTCCTTCCTTAATGTAAGTTTGACATATGAATGGCAACAAGGGACCACAAGCCTATGCTTTTCAGGTACCACCTAAATTCCGGCAAGGCAAATGTTGAAAGTTCAGTGCCTGCCTCAGTAACATTGTCACACCATAACCTAATTAGCACTCAAATTTTGTCAACAAGCAAGACACATTGCCTACCTAACAAGAAAAGGGAGGAAAAAGCAAGATAGGTTTTTTAATTTTTATTTGTTAAATATACCCAGATCCAAATTTGATTCGATATCAAATAGAAATTTCATTTGGGTTTTTTTTTTTTTTTTGTTTGGGAGAGGGTTCTCTGAGCAAGTAGTGTATTCTCCACCGTCCCATATAAATATTGTTTATTCATTTAATAAAGGAGAGAAAAAAAAACAATAAAAAATATAAAATGAGGCAAGGCAATGTACGTCTTAGGCTCAGAGAGCCTTTTCCCAAATATAAAATAGAGGGAAATAATTTTCTGTCCGGGAGTGTAGCCTACGCCAACACTCCCATGTGTCTATCTCTCTCTTCCTCAAAACAAAGCGGCATAGGTGTCTTTCCATATGGAGAGGAGATAGACAAACTCATGGAAGTGCTAGCGTAAGCCATACCGCCACACTCCCGCACAGAATTCTTTTTCTTTAAAATAGATAATAAGCAAACATTTTCTGTAATTACCAGTTTTTCAGAACAAGCTTTTTTGCCCAATTATGAGCAATAGAAACTTCATCCCTTCTTTTTTCTTTTGGTAGTAATTGAAAAGAAAGCACTAAAATAAAAAGGAAGATACAATACCCAATATGTCAGATTTGGTCCTAGTAGATCTAGCTTGTAAAACTAACCTATGAGCTTGATCAATATAAGTTGTATCATTTTTAGCAAGACATACGTACATAAACGATTTAATTACAGTTCTTGTATCCAGCAAAATAATAAATATTATCCATGATCATTGAGTAGAGGTTTGAGTCATCCATTTTGCCAGCTCCTCATAATTAGTCCAAATGTCTACTACTGTCGATTCCTAAGGACTTTGCTTTTTGCAGCCCCATGAGCAATCCCCAAGCTTTTGTCTCTTGTGGATTCCTTGTATAACTAAAATCCATACAAGCAGCAATAATTTTTGGATTAAATACGCGTACCTGTAATGCACCCAATATTCCTCATAACCCACTAATTTTCTAAGCTTTTGATAAGTCCACGTACCACCCCTCAATATTCTTTGTACCACCCCTGCTTTACCCTCCTAATGCCATTTAAGTCCACACCAGGTATTAAATGCTAAAAAATTACCAAACTACCTTTTCTTCTATCTTTTCTAAATTTCAAAAAGACCTAATTGCCCTGATCTATTTGTTAAATTTTGAAAAGACCAAAATGCCCTCATCTTCCCCAAATCATCATCTTCTTTTATATACCCACCGCCGCCGCCCACCAATGCCGAAAGGAGAGCTCGAGAGCTCGGACGATTTTAATTTTGGTGGGTGGCGGTGGTGGTGGGTACGTAAAAGAAGATGATGATTTGGGGAAGATGAGGGCATTTTGGTCTTTTCAAAATTTAACAAATAGGTCAGGGCAATTAGGTCTTTTCAAAATTAAGAAAAGATAGAAGAAAGGGTAGTTTGGTAATTTTTTAGCATTTAATACCTGGTGTGGACTTAAATGGCATTAGGAGGGTAAAGCAGGGGTGGTACAAAGAATATTGAGGGGTGGTACATGGACTTATCAGAAGCTTAGAAAGTTACGAGGAATATTGGGTGCATTACATGGGGGTACGCGTATTTAACCCATAATTTTTTGGATAAATTACATGTCACCCCTTAGTTTTCAAATGAAACTCAGATCATCCCTTGGTTTTTGAAAAAACTCAAATCACCCCCTAGATTAGACCCAATATGACAAATTAGTCCCTACCGTTAGTTTTATACTGTTAAGTGATGATGTCAGCCAGTTAAATAAATTTAAATCCCTAAACTCTCTTTGACCAATGTTGAAGATGAAGAAAGGGTAGTATTATAAATTTAATTCTAATGTTTTAGTACAAGGATAAAATAATCCTTTCATATCAATAACTAACAGCAGACTAACACCGTTATTGTAGAGGGGATGATTTGAGTTTTTTCAAAAACCAAGAGGTGATTCGAGTTTCGTTTGAAAACCAGAAGGTGACGTGTAATTTACCCTAATATTTTTGTTGCCAAATATAACTAAAGCCCAACCAGCTCTATATCTTTCAAGAAGCTGCCATCACAAATAACCAGGGGGTGATCAAGGTGTATGAATTCAAGGAAGTCCGCCATAGACAAGACTAACTCAGATTGTGAAGGGCTCGTAGCTATATGGACATGAAGATGAAAAGAAAGGAGGTTTTGATCTATTATCCATTTATCAATATTGTTCATAACCTTATATGGGTTCGATTGGCTATTGGTAAAAGAGGCAATGATTTCCAGTATTCCACAAAAAAATAACATGTAATTGCAAAAAATAGCCTTGAAGAATGAGTTATCTCAAATGGGGTGTGGGTTGGATACTAGCAAACTATGTAAAAAGTCACAAATATTTCTACATTAGAGAAATTCAGTCCTTAATCCTAACAAACCTTCTGCCCAAATCCTCTTAGAGAAAAGGCATGATAAAGAAAAGTTGTCAATCGGTTTCCAGCTACATCCTTTTGTTTTTTTGTTTAAGAATATTTACATCATAAAATATCTTCAGATACAAAACATTCAACAATAAGTTAAAAACCAACCATGGCCATCCTTCCTCTGTCCCTTGAGTAAGCCAGGATAACTTGATGACAATCCATCCAATTTGTTGGATTTGTTCATTTGGGTATTTGAAAAAATTTTGTACTCTATGAAAACATAAATAAAAATAAAATATTAAAAAAAAAATTCTCTTTACAGAGACTCATTTATAAAGTTCTTTTCAAACGGTCCCGTTGACAAATGATACGGCAATTTCAACCATTGGATAAAGAAAATTGATCTAGATTAGTCAAATACCAAATTTCAGAGCTTAATTCAATTAATAACCATTCATATATTGGCACATATCTGTGCACGGTTATGGTACTTCGACCACTACTATTCATTCTCTCATAATCTTAGATTTTCAAAACTTTATTTACTACTTGGCAAAAGTTGAAACTTGATACAAAATCTTTGACCACACCTAAAAGAATAATACACATTAAACAGACGGGAAGGAGTTCGTTGGTTGGCAGACCTTGTTGATTTAGGGGCATAGGAGAGTAAAAAAAACGAGGGTATTAAAGACCCTTTGTCAAATAAAATGGATATATTTGGTTTCCATGGTCGAGAGCATAGTTAGCAAAAACGGGAACATTAATAAAACGAAATTTTACAATACGAATTTTAAACGATAAAAAATTACAAACGGACGGTCAAAAAAATAGAGAATGGTAAAAAACGAAAAACAGACGATACAGATTTTAAACATTTATATTTCAAAAAAAAGGAACCAAAAAAACGCCACTATTCTCATATAAATTGAGGAATTTTTATTTGAAATACATGCTTCTATTTCCAGTATCCATGCATTGACTTTGAGTTGAAGGTGATATCATGAAAAATGTAACCCTTTGAGTCATCTTTACATCAGTGAAAGAATTAAGCCGATCAGAGTTCGGAAGAGAGAGACATGGTCAGTTAAGTCCAAAGACTTAAAAAACGCCAAAAAAATAGAAACGTGTTTTAAACGCGTTTAAAACGGGAATACTTGCCGTTTGCCCTTTGTTACCGTATGTTTGGGAAGCATACAGCAAAACGTGTTTAAAACGGTAAAAAAGGGAAATGTGTTTAAAACGACATTTTAAACACGTTTTTGCTAACAGTGGTCTAGAGCACCAGATCATGGTGTCAGTTATCTGTTGACGGACCAGAAAACTTTTCTCCTAAACAGAATTGCATCGTGTTTTTGCACATCGCACACCACACATCAACAACCTAAGCTAAGTGTCGGTTGAGCTGCAATTTGTCAATCTGCAAACAAGAGTCGTCGAAAAATAGATCAGATATCCGACTGAAAGAGCTTTCTCCAAGCGCTCTAGTCAGGTGTACAGTATACTATCGTCGGACTGGAAACTTTGAGTATATTAGTTTCACATTTGTACATTAGTCTTCAGCTTACAAAGGTTAAATCAAATATACAACAAGAGGCAGCTTCAAGAAGGGTAAAGGCAATTGCTTGGGGAATACTAAACAAGATGACAGCAACAACAGTTAATTGGATGGGAAATAATGATACCTGCATCAAGCTAAACATTGATATTTGCCTTCTGCAAATAACACCTGCAGCTTTTATTTCCTTGGAGTCATTAAACAATCTTATGGACCCAATAGTAATCTACCCACATTCTGTTGATATGGGTTAGAAGAATGACTTAAAGGTGTAGTCTCAAAGCTGAAGCCTTCACCCTGGTCTTCTCTAGATGCATATTGCTCCATGCCACTGTTAAAAGCACCATAATAGGCCGAAACTGATGTTGCTTGAATTATACTACTACAACCGGGACCGGCAATGTTGGTTAGACTTTGAACAGGCTGAATATCAGGCATCTGCTGTTTCTCAATTGATCTATTTTCAGGACTTGAGTTAATGCCTACTCCAAGATCAAGGCTAATGGTGTCACTTTCTTCTGACCTAGTCCTCAACATGCTATTTAGAGCCATGTTGTGAATAGTAGTTCCTGCTGTGTCATGACTATTACTTCTAGCAGCAGGTACATCGTGGTTATGTTTCCCCTCATATGTGGTTATTACTGCTTTTGGATCATGTGATGCCCTCTCCACATGCTTCCTAACTGGACATCCAGCATTCGTGCACTTGTAGTAACTCCTGCATAACATGACCAGGTTAACAATCACCATAGATCTAAGACAACCAGAAAATCAGATTCTCCAATAATCATGAAATGTATCTCCATAAATGAATAGCCACATACTGCAATTTTCATCTTTAATTGAAGGAGGAAAGAAGTTCATACAGACAGGTTTTGAATTCACCATTTTGTAACATAAAAATTAAGGTTCTGCTAGAGTAAACCCACTGTGGTACCAAAATCTCCATACACCTCTCGCATGGGTCCTAAGAGTACTAATTATTCTCTAATTAGTTTCCCAAAATGAAGCATTATTGTAAGGAAGATGGTGATTCTTGCAAAGATCCCATACATATGTGAGCATCGGGCTGCAGTCCTGTGATTCCAAGGGGAGTCAATGCATCAGGAGCTCATGGAACTTCGTGCCACTGGATTCAAGATATCATTTTCCATAAATTAAAGATACAGTTACAAAGACCTTTTTTCGGGGGTAAACTATGTAGCTCAATTTGTGGCAAGTTATTTGTCAGAAAAGAAAACAAACTTAAGATAAATCAATATTCTCACTTATAAATATTCCTAGTTTTTAAGTCGTTGACAAGTTTCTGTGGGAGTTTACAGAGGACGTCTATGTATGTTGGGAGTATTTATTTCACTGTATTCTTTTTGTTGTAGGTCTCTAGTTCAATTCTTATAAGCTAATAAAAATTTCATCAATTCAGTGGACAAAAACTGAGAGCCAAAACTGGTAGTTTATGATTTAACAGAAGATACAGCCATTGTTAAAGAGAGAGATGATGGATTCAGCATTTTCTAAATGACCAAAATAATTGGCATAAAGCTGTGTTAGTAGACATAAACCAAACATAAATGGTTGAAATACGGTTGTTAGTAGGTAGGGTTCTTCCATTATTTGAGAGCAATTAAGGATTTTTCCACATCTCTGCCTGGTATTATGTGTTCACCATCTTCCAACAAAGAAGATCTGCATCTGTCCCTCACCAAATAAACTTCTCCATATTAAACAAAATATAGGATTAGATCATATTGGACCAAGCTAGTTAATGTCTAGGTCATTTTTAATAACCATGCTACAGAAAATAAAGAAGATACAAATAGTTAGAATGGGATAGTGGATCGGTATCATCTAAGACCCAAATGGTTGGAATATGAGGGCATGAAAAGAAAAACAGAATTGACATTCTATGTACATAACATACAGAGTTTCCTGCATCGATCTTGAGCAAGTTTGTGTGGGATCAAATTCAACGTTAATCTTTTGCGAAGAAGATTATTAGAAGAAGGATAGACGTAGATCTTTATTTGGAATACAACTAAAAGGAATTATGGTTTATGACACTTAAGTTAATGACGCTATATGCCAATTACCAGCAATATTGCATTGAGCTGAATGTTGGGCAATAAAAGACAACATATAAATAAAATATGTAGTTAAAATTGATGAGTTGAAAAACGAGAAAAAGATAAAATAAGAAACGAACACATTTGAGATAATTTAGGAGAGGCTCTAAGAGATGATAAGTTGAGGGGAAGTAGTCCCAGGTGATTTGGGAATGCATTACAAAAGCTATTAAATGCAACTTTGAGGAGTAACATGGTGCACATTAGAGGAGTTAAAAGATAGGATGAAATTGAAATAGTGTGAGAAAATATACAGATGATTAGAGGTTATTGCTAAATATGACGTTAAATAGAATTGAATGGTGAAACATTCAAGTAGCCTACCCCATTGATTATGGTAACGCTTGATTCAGTTGAGTTGTACATGCTATAGAAAATCAAGGCAATGAAACACCAAAATGATTTGGATAATTTTCTCCTTGGACTCTTTTTGTTTCTGTTAAGTCGTATAGATTTGTCACTGTTTTTCTTAGTTTTGGTTTTAAGTGTAATTTAAGTTATTCCCTCATTTGTAATTTCAATTTTTAAGTTAAGTTATATATACTGGCCCAGAGCTCACAGTAAGGCTATTTGGAACCTACCATGAGCTCTAGGTTTCTTGCCTCTTTTCTCCATCAACTTCACCTTCTCTTTCTCTTCTTTCTAGTGTTGTAGGTGTTGGTCTCATGGTTCTTCTATTGTTACATGGTATCAGAGCCAGTCTGATCAGTTCCTAC
This sequence comes from Telopea speciosissima, assembly GCF_018873765.1. Taxonomy (NCBI): domain Eukaryota; kingdom Viridiplantae; phylum Streptophyta; class Magnoliopsida; order Proteales; family Proteaceae; genus Telopea; species Telopea speciosissima. The sequence goes on along the minus strand of NC_057925.1, from coordinate 47,773,022 downwards.
TACTCTTTTTCTCTGTTTTGAAAGTCCTTTAGGGCTTTTCTTCTTGTTGTCTGCAGCAACCGATGTTGCTGTATATTCTATGAAACCCTAGTTGGGAAAAACATGAAAAACTAGGGTTTCTTACATGGAGTGTTGCTGTTTTATAGATCTACTGGCTGTATCTTGCGTGGACCACTCTACAACATGAATCTTCCTTGAAAGCATCAAATAACAAGTACATGAAGCACATTACCTGCAGTATAGATTCCCCTGATGACTTTCCTCCTGCAGCAGTGATTTTCTGAGTTCTTTTATATCCAGCAGATGCCCTGTTTTTAGGGCTTTTTGGGCAGAATCGATAACTACCATTACAGGGGATCTGATGGTCAGATCCCTCTAATATTTTGAGGCATTAAAGGTCCATCAAGCAAGGTCCTTCGACCTTAGTTTGATGCTCATCCAAGCCTTTCGTTTTCTATGGCACAAAATCTTCCCAAAACTGAGTTTTTGGTTCCTAATTCTCATCCATTGGATCATCATCATATTGTGGGGTTTTGATACTCTATTGGCCTGCCATCACTGTCCAGGATTGTCGTCCCATCTAAAGAGTTGTCTTGACTTCTAGAGGACTTCTATATCTGACCAGAGTTGTGTTTATTGTTGGTACTGCTGCTAGTCATTCAGTTTTATATTTTTATCTATGTTTGGGCTGCTGTATCTGACAGATTTGTGGTATTTTAAGGTGATATTGCTGCTGATTATCCTTATATATATATATATATAAAATTCAAAATTCCCAATGAACTCTGTAAATGTCCAAAGTACATCATCAAGCTCAATGGTGCCTCCAATTATCTCTCCGGGGATAAGCAATAAAGGTTTACATCAATGCCAAGCAGAATATGGAGTATTTTAATTCATGACCCTCCACCTCCCGAATCTAAAAAGTGTATAAAGAATGGATGGCTGAAAATGATACTCTCCTCGTATGGCTCTTGAACAACATGGAGTCATCTGTTGTAGCTAATGTTATGTTCCACACCATTGCCAAAGGTGTCTGGAACGATCTTAAAGAAAGTTTCTCTCAGAATAAAAACATGTCTCGAGTGATCTTTATGAGAAGTTTTTCTCCGTCAAACAGATTGGTAAATCAATGGGTGATTATTATAATGCACTGAAGGGCTTGTGGGAGCCACTCGCTGTCTATTGACCTCGAAGTTTTAAAATCCCAGTGTGCAGAGTTTCTTATTGGCTAAATTTTTGTCCAACTTAGATTTGATTTGCAGCCTATCAAAAGCCGGATCCTTGAAGGAGAAAAGATACCTTCTATGAATGAGGCATTTTGTTGGATTCAATGCATTGTGTCTCTCCCTTCCTAAATTAGAACTGTCCTCTTCTAAGGATATTTTAGCCTTTTTAACAGTGATAGTCGTGGCCATGTATTATGTGCCACATGGGATCCACTCTAGTGTATGGGCGCTAGATTGGGCCAGCCTAGTACGGGATTAGGTTAAAGGGCTTGATTTAACGCGTTCCATCAGCTCTGGAGCTTTTGGCGTATCGGTCAATTACCTAACATTTGGTATCAGAATTAGGCACCACGTCATGGGTTCGAGTCACGGAAAAGGGCTACCTAGAGTAGAGTGAAAGCCGTCAAGAAAAGGCTACCTGCCGCCAGGAAAAAACCTTGGAGCAGAATGGAGCCACTTGGAAAGGGCTACCTACCCCTAGAGTGAAAGCTGCCTAGAGTGAGAGCCGCCGAGGACGACGGCTACAGAAGCGTGGTGGTCTGTTAAGTGCCTAATGGGGTCCAATCTAGTGTATGGGCGCTATGTTGGACTAGCCTAGTATGGGATAGGTTAAAGGGCTTGATTTAACGCGTTCCATTAGCTCTGTAGCTTTTGGCGTATCAGTTAAGTACCTAACACCATGGTACTGGTTTTCCTGGCAGAGGTAAAGGTTCAAGGGGAGGACAATGTTGTGGTGGCGGTAGAGGCAGAGGACAGCAACCTGATCAAGGCATACATCTGTGTACTTACTATGGAAAAGTCAATCATACTATTGATACACGTTTCGCGAAGCATGGTAAACCTGAGTGGGCTCAGCAGTTCCGTCCACTAATACTACTACATCAAAAGGGAGTTCTAAAAGGGTGTCATCTTCGGATTCAAATTTTGCTTCTACCTCGGAAGGTAGTCGGTCTCTCTCTCCATTACACAATGACCATGTAAATCAATTACTTAAACGTGTTCAGCAACTTTAGACATTTGCATCTACATCCATTGCTATAATTTCTCACTCAGGTACTAGGGCATTTCTTGCCTCCTCTTCCTCGATACCATGGGTTATTGACCCCCGACGCCCCATATGACTACTAAGTCCCATGAATTCTCTTCTTTTCAAAAGATCAGTCACTCTTCTTAATGTAGTCCTAGATAGGTAGGAGACCTACTAGGAGCCAGACATCCAGGACCTGTTGAGCTGCTGGTTCGATGGGACGAAATTGGAGTTATAGGTCAAGTTTAGGGTTAGGGTTAGGGTAATGGATAGGTATCTTATATGATAAAGCTGGGCAGGTGTAGGGGAGTCTAATGAACTAGGTTTTATTGGTTTTGGATGAGTAGAAATAGTTTAGATGTAATTGGGCAGCAACTACGGTTAGAGTTTTGGGAAATAGGTAAGTGATGGAATCTAGGGTTTAGAGGTGGAGTTAGGGCAAGGGCTTTAGGTCGAGTGTGGGTAGGGTGGAGGGGAATATATGCTGAAAGTTACAGCTAAATCAAATGGTTAAATCAGGAGTTATGGAGGTTTCCTAGTAGAAGTAAGAGAGAGGGGTAAAACTGTAATTTCAGACAATTAGTTGGGTGGATGGTGTTGAAATTTAATCGAGTCTCTCCTAGGGTTTGAGGAAGATTCGTTCAAATTTTTAGCAGGTTCTAACGATTAGATTTGGTTGGGCAGAATTCTCACGAAAATCACCTTGCATGTGACCTTCTAGAAGGGAAGAAGAATAGTTACAGGTTTTAGGGTTCTAATGGATCTATGGTATTAATGGTGGATGAGGAAAGTAGTAATGATTGAGTATTGGCAATGGGGATTGATGGGGTTGGGTTTAGAGGATTAGGAGAAGAAGGGTGATTGCTGAAACTGTAAAGTACTTACTAGAACATTGATCTTCAATGGCAGCAGCTTTGAAGATGAAAAACCGATCTACAAGATGCAAGGAGATAAGTAACAGCCCTCCCGATCTTCACAATGCAAGGAGTCGATTGGAGATCCACCAATCCCTTGACCTTGATATACTCACAAGGCACACTCACGATGGAGCAAAGGCAGCAAGCATAAAGCTGAGTTTTTATTAATCAAATTCGTATTCAATGTTTGCCCCCCTTACAACCTTATATAAAAGACTCAAAATTAGACTCATACACTAAAAAGGAAATGCCTAACCCAATCCTTAACCTATTAGCTAACTTAAACTGACTAGGAAACTGAAATAGACTAAAAATGGAGTCCTAATCCAGCCCAACTAAACAACTAAAAAGAAAAACTAATAAATCACTTAAATTGAACCACTAGTTCAAACCAGCTTTGGACCGATTCAATTTAAAACATTAAAAACATGAAAATAAACTAAGTATATGGCTAATCCCTTATGCAACTCATGTACCCCAACTTTAGGCCCATAAAAGTGGCCTATTACATAAAAAAAAAACCTTGGGATCAAAAGCCCAACATATATATATATCCCAACCTTAGACTTATTTCTAAAGAAATAAGCCCATTTCGATGATGAATTTGCATCAACTCTCCCCAGCTTGAAAAAATTCATCCTCGAATTTTGCAGTGATGGGGGGGAATCAACATGTAATTAGCATCTTTGATCGTTCCTAAACAAAATTCTGGTGAGGCAGGAACATTAGGAATAAAATCTTCAAGGCGTGGAGCTTTCTCTTCGAAGAACCATGGTGGCATAACAAACTCTATGTATTCCTTTTCTGAATCAACAGCAACTGTGAATGTCCTGTCCATAGAGTTTTCAGTGTTAGCAACCTTCTCATCTAATGTTTGAGACACAAGCTCCACCTCTTCAAGAACAGCATCTTGAAGGTTATTGTTCTCCTGTGGAATCATCTCTTCATTTCCTTCTGTATCAACACAAGGACTTAGGCTCTCTTGAATGAAACCCTTTTGGAGCAGCTCTCCAATTTGCTTCTTAAGCTCATCATGCTCTGGAGGACTCATTCTATAGGCTGGCAGATTTGGTAAAATAGAACCAGGCACAATTACATGTTGAATATCACTCAGTGGGGGGTAACTCGTTTGGCAGCTCCTCTAGTACTACATCAAAAAAACCATGCAATAACTCCTTGATGAGCAGTGCTAACTTGACCTCAGGCTGGGCAGCAACTTCTTGTTTAACCATGGCTAGGATCAGACCTGAATCATGGCTGGTCTGCTCAAATTCCTTCTGTGGTATAGCTAAGACTTTACTCTCACAATCTGTCCCTTTCTGGTTGGTGCGCATGGTTTGTCATTTACGCATCTCGGAGGGTAGATTAAGAGGATTTAGAATGATCTGCTGTTCCTTGTGTTGGAACACACACTGACTTTTTCTTCCATAAATAACAACATCGTTGTCATATAACTAGGGTCTTCCCAATAACACATCAGTCATCTACATTTGGATGATGTCGCACCAAACCTCTTCAGCATAGTGTTGGAGCTGTAAAGGAACATAACACCTTTTATTTACCTCTAATTTGTTTCCATTCAACAAAGCAACCTTGTAAGGTAGAGGGTGCCTTTCACACTTCAGATTGGCCTTCTTCACATATCTTTTAGAAACCATATTAACACAATTGCCACTATCAACAATAATCTGAGCAATGCACTCTCCAGCCTTCGTACGAGTATAGAATATGTAACTACATCGCCAATCTTCACCTTCAGTTTCAGCCATCATTATACATGCTACAACATGTACTCCTCAGGTATCTTCATAATCTTCACCCAAGTCTTCATAGTAATCAGCCCCATCCTCACTATCATCTGCGGGTAGGGTAGATAAACCTTGTTCATCTGGTGGAGGTGGAAGGGTTGGATTCAGTACTGGATTGCCATGCTGATCCATGGCTCTAATACCACTTAATGTAATCCTAGATAGGTAGGAGACGTACTAGGAGCCAGACATCCAGGACCTGTTGAGTTGCTGGTTCGATGGGACAAAATTGGAGTTGCAGGTCAAGTTTAAGGTTAGGGTTAGGGTAATGGATAGGTATCTTATATGGTAAAGCTGCGCAGGTGTAGGGGAGTCTAATGAACTAGGTTTTATTGGTTTTGGATGAGTAAAAGTAGTTTAGATGTAATTGGGCAGCAACTAGGGTTAGGGTTTTGGGAAATAAGGAAGTGATGGAATCTGGGGTTTAGAGGTGGAGTTAGGGCAAGGGCTTTAGGTCGAGTGTGGGTAGGGTGGAAGGGATTATATGCTGAAAGTTACAGCTAAATCAGATGGTTAAATCTGGAGTTATGGAGGTTTCCTAGTAGAAGTAGGAGAGAGGGGTAAAACTGTAATTTCAGACAATCAGCTGGGTGGATGGTGCTGAAATTTGAATTGAGTCTCTCTTAGGGTTTGAGGAAGATTCGCTCAAATTTTTAGCAAGTTCTAACGGTTAGATTTAGCTGGGAAAAATTCTCACGAAAATCACCTTGCATGTGACCTTCTAGAAGGGAAGAAGAATAGTTGCAGGTTTTAGGGTTCTAATGGATCTATGGTATTAATGGTGGATGAGGAAAGTAGTAATGATTGAGTATTGGCAATGGGGATTGATGGGGCAAGTTTAGAGGATTAGGAGAAGAAGGGTGATTGCTGAAACTGTAAAGTACTTACTTGAACACTGATCTTCAATGGCAGCAGCTTTGAAGATGAACAATGGGGTCTCCCGATCTACAAGATGCAAGGAGATAAATAGCAGCCATCCCGATCTTCACGATGCAAGGAGTTGATTGAGATCCACCAATCCCTTCACCTTGATATTAGTCACAAGGCAACCTTGATATTACTCACAAGGCACACTCACGATGGAGCAAAGGCAGCAAGCATAAAGCTGAGTTTTTATTAATCAAATTCGTATTCAATGTTTGCCCCCCTCACAACCTTATATAAAAGACTCAAAATTAGACTCATACATTAAAAAGGAAAGGCCTAACTCAATCCTTAACCTATTAACTAACTTAAACTGACTAGGAAACTGAAATAGACTCAAAATAGAGTCCTAATCCAGCCCAACTAAACAACTAAAAAGAAAAACTAATAAAATCACTTAAATTGAACCACTGTTTCAAACCAGCTTTGAACCGGTTCAATTTAAAACATTAAAAACATGAAAATAAACTAAGTATAGGGCTAATCCCGTATGCAACTCATGTACCCCAACTTTAGGCCCATAAAAATAACCTATTATATAAAAAACCCTTGGGATCAAAGGCCCAACATATATATATATCCCAACCTTAGACTTATTTCTAAAGAAATAAGCCCATTTCGATGATGAATCTGCATCACTTCTAGAGTCATACTCGTTGAAGGATCCTCTACTTAGGTATCTGCATCTGGTTGTGTTTCCTTACCTTCTCTTGCTACTTTAACTTTTGTACTTCAAGTACCCCATCTACCTTTAGATCTTCTTTATGTTAACCAACTTACTAAGTCACTAAATTGTTCTATTACATTTTATCCTACTTGTTATCTCTCAAGATCTGAAGACAAGGAAGATGATTGGTGGAAGCCATGAGAAGGATGACTTTTGGGTGTGTATGGCAACATTCCAAAATATTGTTTCTGGTGTTTATTTTTTATTTTTTATTTTTTTCTCTTTTTGGGAACAGAAATGTGGTAAAATCTGTATGGCATCACCGGTTCATTTTACTGTTTTTTTTTAAATGGATTGAACTTTAGAATCAGCTTTGGGCCTCATTTAGGAAACACCAAAATGATATTTCTACCATTTGAGAATTGATTCTACAAAAAAATGTGGTGAAATGGATCTTCACTTAAGTGGATCAGGGGCATTTATGACATTTAAAAATGGTTCACAAACGGGGCCTTAAGGAATGGGTTAGGCCTTTCCTTCTCAGTGTTTGAGTCTATTTTTGAGCCTTTTATATAAGGTTTGTAAGGGGGGCAAGCATTGGACACGAATTTGATGATGAAAAATCTGTTGTTGCTACTCTTCTTCTCCATTGAAGAACCTCTTGTGTTTGATCAAGAAACCCCTTGAATTTGATCAAGGAGATTGGTGTTTGATCCAATCGCACCATCTTGTGGTGTGAAGCCCGGGTGTTATTTTCTGTTGTTCGTGTTCTATTGCTGCTACTGTTTACTGATTTACTATTCTTATTCTTTAATCACAGCTATTAACAAAACTCTAATCTGAAATTCTGCAACTAGATCGCAACATTTATTTTTTTTTGGAGGGGATTAAGCAAACCAGCCACCTGATTTGACTGAAACTTTAACTGAATCTCAAGAACCCTAGAAGGCAAACTCAATTCAAGTTTCAGCCAATTGGCTGCTGGAGTGAAATCTGTGCTTTACCCTTTGCCTTGTTAAAACCCTGTTTTCATCAAATTCAATTTCTGATTTGCTAAACCTATTAAGCTACTGTTTATAGGTTATTTTCATGTCTGAAAACCTGCAATCTATCTTCAACCTCTGAACCCTAATTACAGAAGTTACATTACAATTTTACCCGTAATCCTATTGCTATTAGGAATCACCCATAATTGCTGATCTAACCATCAGATTGAGGTCATATTTTCAGTAAACGTTCCCACCCCTATTCCTTAATCCTTACACTCGACCTTAATTACAGCTCCACCCAACTACCTGATTTTGTGCTATTTAAAATCTCCCTAATCTGAACCTTCCTTTGATTAAAAGATCTTGTTATTGGCTACTAATTTGAGCATTCAAATCAGTACTACATTAGGCTCTTTTGACCTACCGTGAGCTCTAGGGTTCAGGAAAAAACAAAAAAGGCTTTTCCAGTGCAAAAGGCTCCTGCCACTGTGGTATCTAGGGAGGGTCATAATGTATGCAGTCTTACCACCGCTTCGCGTAGAGGCTGTATCCTGACTCAAAACTGCAACCACTTGGTTTCAATGGAGCAACCTTACCGTGAACTTTAGGGGTCACTCCTCTTTTCTCCATCATCTTCTTCTTCCTTCTTTCTATTGTTGTGGGTATTGGTTTCCTAGTTCTTATGTTGTTACTGTTTCCATGTAAAAAAATGTGGAAAAGGAAAATTTTACAAAAATAAGATTGGCTGCTGTTTCTTTTGACATAAAATGCAAAGAATGACACTGAAAGATACGAATTTTCATGTAAAGTATCATTTACGGGGAAATTTTTACAACGAAACAGGCACTTAACTTCACATAGGATCAACAATATTTGCATATACCTCGGATTTGGGTTTCCTTTCACTACTTTCTGCCCATACTTGCGCCAGCGGTATCCATCATCCAGTATATCAACCTCACTTAGAGTTTGTACAACAACACGCGGTTCTCGAGTTGGTTTACCCATTGGAGTAACATCTAAACAACCAATATCCTTTTTCCTGCTTAAAATTTGTTACAAGAAGTTACAAAATATTGGCTCATGGATGCACTAACTCAGAATAATTAATCAGGATCTAGATCATATTAGACACACCTGCGCTTCGACTCAGGATCATCATCATCATCATCATCAACCTCATCATCAATCCTGTTTGATTGTGCAGCTGTGCCCTCTACATCATCATCACTTGCTGTTACAGGAGAGAGCTCATGTGTACCATTTGGCTCAATCTGATGAGATGTCTGGCCATGTGCATTGGATGATTTGTCTTCAAATATGAGCATGTCAAGAAAGGAAGAACAAAATCAAGTAATTTATTCACTAAAAAGTGTTAAATTATGAATCACCAGCGTAGATTCTTAAATTACCTTCTGTGCTAGTTAAAGAAGAAAACCTATCAGGTCTTTCTTCATGGATGGACAAAATCATACCAACTGCTGAGCGACGGCTAGGTTGAGGTTTAGGATGATCATGGCTACCCTTATATATAATCTCTGTAATCTGCCCATCATGAGATCGTTCCAATTGCTTTTTCACTTGGCAGTTAGGATGTGTACATTTGTAATAGCTTCGTGGATGTTCACTCCCTTTCACATGTTTCTGTCCATATTTTCTCCAGTTGTATCCATCCTCTGAGAACCTCTCAGCCATGGTTGAAGTATTGGTGCCTCTATGATCTGACTGCAATGCTTGGAGCCCAGTATCTGATGCTTGATGCCGTGGCAAATCATCAGCAACTTGCACAGATGAATTGTCCCTGGAATTAACCAATGGAATTGGTGGGTTTGGTGCATTTACAGATAGTTTCAGTTCATGTGAGGAGACTGTCACACTCTCATTTTCAGCTGAAAGTGGCTTCCCATATGATTGAGACTGACATTGACGTTGGGCCTGTACAAATGGCTCAGACTGCTGATACTTTGGGCCTGCGGGAGCCTTGAAAGCAATAGAAAAAGTTAGGCAACTGATAACTGAAAACATGTCCTGAAGTGTTTTTCATCCCAGCAAATACTAATAAAACTATTAAGATACAAATGGCCATGAAAAAATGTATACTTACCACCCATAAAAAGGAGCAGGTGTGTTATAAATGCACTCCTAGAAATAAAACCCTCCCACCCAAATTACTGAGTTTGATAATACCTCTCCTTGTTTGGGGGTTGGAGTGAGGGGATGGTATCTAAAGTCTAAAATTGGATAGGGCCTATTCATGCAGAATTTACATCTGACGTGATGCCCTGGCTGGACATTGCCCCTCAGTAAAAGTTCAAGGTCTTTCCCACATTCTCATAAGTCACAAGCTTTAGATTCTTCAAAAGTAATTGATTCTACTTCTCAATGAAGAGACTCAAACTACTAAATCTAATTCCAATCACCCACACAAATCATATTTCATCCTTACTGCTAACCCCGAACCAGGGAATTCCAGTGGAAGAATAGCTTGCAAAAGGTTCGCAGGTATAGGAATAAAGACCAGATTAAAATTAAATTAAATAACTCAATCAAAACAAATTTGATATGCATGAAATTCTGGCAGATTTCTCTATCAGTCAGTAACAAGTTTGCAAAAGATGATTAAATCTGACAGACAAAAGTAGAGTTAAGAGTTATGAAGCAAACATACAGGAAGTAGGAAAGCTAGAAAGCTGCAGAATTGATGAATAAATTAAGGATCTAAATAGAATTCAGTTAAACAAGTTAAGCAGATATTCGGTTGAAAAAAAAATTTCTTCACAAAAATAGATACAGAAATCTCATATTTGAAGATGTCTAGTTGTAATAAGATTTCAGAATTAGATTGAAAATATTTGTTTGGAATCAGAACTAGTATTAGAATTAGAAAAAAAAAAAAAACAGAGAAGAAGAGAGAAAAGATCACACCTGATTTTAGAGATGAACAAAACTAGGAGGGAGATCAGATATGGAACTCCAATCCCGTTTGCACAGCTCAACAGCACCAAAATCCTCCAGAAAAAGCCTCAATTTTTTTATTCAAACCATCTTAATTGATGGAAGGTGTATTACATAAATTAGACCTCCTTAAATTCCTAAATTGACTCATAAAAGGACTCCTAATCACTCTTTTAAATATAGTAAATAAACTTAAAACAGAACTCTTAAAAGCTATTAAACATCCTAATATAACTCAGACACTTAACTATTAATCCTGTGTATTTACTTTACTCCCACTTCAAGGGCTTATAAAAATTAGGCTTGTTACAATGAAACCAAAGAAAATAAAAGGCCCAACCTATATAACTGCCCAAAGCTTGTTTTCAGTCCATTGGACTGCCACCAGCACTCTATGGGTCTCCCATACAGGATGAATGTCTAATGTAACTGCATCACCACTCTACTTAAAACTCTCCTTCAACTGAATGCAAGGTTCAAAATTTCGAAGGGAAGGCCATTTTGGCCCACCAAACCCAAAATATTTCGGTGAAATGGGGGCAAAATTAAGTCCATTTCACAGATATTGGAATTAGAAACTGCATGCATACATAAAATAAAAGACTCCAACCAAAACAGGAAATAGAAACTACTAACTAGGAAACTAAACAAGGAAAATATTAACTTGTCTCCCAGTAGCTTACCCAAAACAAAACACAATAAAATAAAATATTACAAGTAACCCCAATTTTAAAAAAAAAAAAGAAGAAAATTTACGTCTATCAACCCTATGTTTTCAAACAATTACATCAATCACCCCTGGAATTTTAAAAATTACATCCGTACCCCTGAGTGCTAACTTTGTTAGTTTTATTTTGAAAAGACAATTTTGCCCTTTTTAATTTGTTTATTAGGGAAATTTACATTTACCACCCCTGGAATTTCATCTATTTCATAAACCTCCCCTGTATATTGAAAGATTCTTACAAACGTACCCCTACTGTTAGATGAGAACAGTTAAGTGATGATGTCATTGCCCAAACATTAACTAAATGCCCGTAATACCCTTAATGAAGATGCTTTTACATATTTACCCCCATTTGTTTGAAACACCATTGTCTCAAAAGGGAAAGTCGTCGCCCACAGATCCTCTGCAAAACCCCCTTCATCCCAATCCACCGCCCCACCTCCTCCCTTGCAACCCAGCCCCACCCCACGCTATCACCATTTCACAGAAGAAGAAAACAAAGATGATAACCATTTTCAGAGCCCACAAAACCAAGGGTTAGTGGTGGTCGTCAGGGAACAGGGAATTAGATCTCAGCAGCGTAGGAGTCCTTTGGTGGAGCAACATTGGTTTAGAGGTCGAATCAAGTTGAAACTCGGTGACGCGAGGGCAGATGATGAGCCAGATGATTAAGGAGATAACACCCATGATGACGTTTATGGCGATGATTGTGATTGTCAGGATGCGGAGGAAGGTGTCGCCGCTGGTCGTCTGAAAACAGACCTCGAACTTGGGTATGGGTTGTAGTATGAGCTTGGGACTGGCGGTGGAGCTGCGTATGGGTTATAGTATGAGCCTGGGACTGGCAGTGGAGTTGCATATGGGTAGGCTCTGCCACCAGAGGTTTTGGGGTAGATCAGGTGCTCTTCTTGCTTGGTATTAATGTACTATCATGGTTTCAAAGATGTGACCACAAAGTTGTTGCTTTGATCGGTGGTGCAATAGGTAGGATTGCAGACCCATCTGGGAAAAGCTTAGAAAGACCAGAATTAGATATTGAAACATTAGAGAATAACACGGTAGGAATTATGAATACAATTACTAGGATTTTAGGTAGAAAGACTTCGATTTCGACAATAGGTAATGAGAAAAACCTGACTTCTAATCTTGTTGCAAGTCAAGATCGTATAGCTTAACTGGAGCTCTGTTCACTGTAACATTGCGGCGTAGTTACTCACTCGGCTCAACACAGCTGAAATCCGAAGACTTATGAACTCAAAAATCAAGCATAGCACTTCCGCCGGAGCAGCAGGTGGTTGCAAAATGGAAGGTCGTCGAATCCTAACCCTTGTCGCTCCAGATAACAAGGTATGCAATGATAACAAGGGTGGGTGGGGTGAGTTTATTAATAACAAATAAGAAAGGATAAAATTGTCTTTTCAAAATAAAACTAACAGAGTTAGCACTCAGGGGTACAGACAATTTTTTACATTCTAGGGATGGTAGATGTAATTATTTGAAAACACAGGGGTGGTAGACGTAAATTTCCCTTATGTAAAAGCATCTTCATTGAGGGTATTATGGGCATTTAGTTAATATTTGGGCGATGACATTGTCACTTAACTGTGCTCATCTAAGGGTACGTTTGTAAGAATCTTTCAAAATACAAGGGAGGTTTATGAAACAGATGAAATTCCAGGAGGGGTAGACGTAATTGTTTGAAACCACAGGGGTGGTAAACATAAATTTCCCAAAAAAAAAAAAAAGTAAATCACTACCAGACCCTTCTGACCAAAAACCCAGTTGGTTCCAGTTCGCCTCAGTTTGTGTTTCCAGACTGGGTCATGCCAGTCCAGCGGCTCCAGCCATGATATTGCTACTGCACTAGTTTGGCATTCCGTATTTTAAGTTTACAAGCCTAGAGCTGTGTCAATACCATTTACTGTTCCAGGGAGGGTCAAAATCATTAGGCTACCCCTGGGACCAACGGAACCATTGCTCTGACTCTATGAAAAATGACAGCCATGTTATAATCTGCCTAAAGAATCTCTCAAAGTCCACCACAACAGTAATGCAGATCAAAAGAAGGATCTGCGGTGGACTTAAGAGAGAGAATAAGAGAAGAAAAGGAGTTGTTCCTCGGCTGTAAACAGTACCCATAAACATTAACATGAACAGTAAGGAGAGAAGAGAGAAGAGCTAGGGAAAGGAGGGAGAAGGCCACATGGGCAGCAGTCACACATCACACTGGTAACTCAAACTAACTTCATTCCATTATTCAAAACTGTTGAAGGTTTGGTCCAGTTCTCTTACTTGGTTTGGTTCTCCATGTAATGTTCAGATTCATTGTATCTGCTTACTAGATAAGGCCTATGAGTCAGCCCTAGCTAGCATTCCTTATTTGTAAGTCTTCTTCATCTCTATAAATAAAAGGTGGTCTCTGTAACTCTGACAAGCCAACACATTCTCAAATCTCTTCTCCAAATTCTTCTACTAAATCCAGTGTAGGATTACATGCATATTAATAGGAAAATAAAACTCCTAAAAATAGAAACTCTTAAACAGGAGATTGAAATCAACTCAAACAGAGAAACTCAATATCCTACGCAATCTACCAAATAAAATGAAAGATTACATGATTATCCCAAAAATAGAAATAAGTCCCAAGTATCCTACTAGACCCAAAACCCAAATTAGTAGCTCAATATAGATCCAATCTAACCTAAATCTTCTAAAAAACTGAAAATAGAAACGATGGCAAAATCTAAACAAATCAAAAAGGATGCTAACTAAAAGGAAATTGACCTAAACATTAAGACACAAAATACTTAACTAAAAAAGGCTCTTTCTAGACTAAATTAACAGCACATGGGACCCACATTGTTACGTGCATAGTGGGATGCACGCCATGCAATGATGTTCCTATGTGTATGAGTGTGCAGTTGTAGTAATAGTACTTATTGTGTGAGTTATGGACATTAGTTACATATTGTAGTTATGGATAGAAGTGGTTGAGTCAGTATGGGGTAAGTGAATGCACGTATGAGTAGTGTGTGAGTGGGATAAGTTGTAACTAGCATTAGTGGTGATCTGTCAATTATGTAACCGTTGTCATTCTTATGCAACCTATTTATTAGCAAGTTGAAGGAATGAAGGATAGCTTGAATCTACTAAAATTTCCCTCATTAGAGGGTGAGGCAAGGCTACCTCCGTAGAGCCCAAAATTCCAATATTTTCTGTTTTCATTTATTCTCTTATGAGAAGTGAGGTTCGGCTACCTCCTAATTAATCCAATTTATTTCCTAAATTCTCTCCCGAGTCTACCGTCCTTATCTCTTCCAAGACAGGTAAGCCAAGCATGTAACACACACAATCTTCTCTATATACTTAATTCCGTATACCCCCTTACATCCTAACTTTTAGGTTTATAAAAGAGGTGCATTACTGCCAAATTGTTGTGTCTTGGGTTCTCCATCAACCACCTTCCGGTCAAGTACTTGGGCTTGCCTTTGATTCTGACCAGGTTGATAGCTTATTATTGCAATCCTATGTTGGACCTTATTCACAAGAAACTCCAACTTTGGAAGGGCAAGCTTTTCTCTAGATTCCTTCACCTGACCAATTGGGCTGTTGTCTGTCTTCCAAAGGATGAGGGAGGTCTTGGCTTGCGAAGAACCAAAGAGTTAAATTCAGTTGGTATTCTCAAGCTAATCTGGAAGCTTGTGGCAAAGAAGAAAAGTATTTGGATCGATTAGGTCTTCTATGGTCTTCTTCGCAGTGATTCTATCTAGATTGCTCCTTCCATCACTGATGCTTCATGCGTCTAGCACAAGATTCTAAAGCTTAGACCTATTGCTCTCGGGGCCATTTCCTGCCAAATTGATGATAGTGCCTCCACCTCTTCCCTTTGGCTTGATCATTGGCACCCTATAGGTGTTCTTCTCCACTCTATTTCCTCTAATATTTGGGAAGAGCTCCTTGCAAAATGTTGGTCAAGGAGACGTAGGATTCTTCCATTCGCGAGGGAATAGATCTGGTGGATATGTCCTTTGCTGGTAAGTCAACCTATGATGTGGTGGGTAACCTTGCCTTTGATGTCGCTATTAACCATATAATGGATGGAGCATAATCTCAGAAAATGGTCCTCCAGTCCAACACCCTTCCATCAGATTTGGGACGTCATTTCTTTTGATGTCAAAGGCAAGTTATCTATGGTCACCTCTTGTTCTGTTGATTCCCCAAGGAACAAGCATATGGATGTATCCTGGGCAGAGATTTAGGAATCGGTATCGGAAATGTATTCGATACCAATCCGGATCAGAGACGTAGGATTCTTCCAGGGAATAGATCTGGTGGATGTCCTTTGCTGGTAAGTCAACCTGTGATGTGGTGGGTAACCTTGCCTTTGATGTCGCTATTAACCATATAATGGATGGAGCGTAATCTCAGAAAATGGTCCTCCAGTCCCACACCCTTCCATCAGATTGGGACGTCATTTCTTTTGATGTCAAAGGCAAGTTATCTATGGTCACCTCTCGTTCTGTTGATTCCCCAAGGAACAAGCATATGGTTGTATCCAGGGCAGAGATTTAGGAATCGGTATTGGAAATGTATTCGATACCAATCTGGATCAGCCCATAGCGGACAGATTTTCCCCTTATCTGATCTGCCTGAAGCAACAATCCAATACCAAATCCTCAAACCATGGTCCCGGGTTTTGCCTCTCTCCCTTTTGCAGCCCTTTGCCTCCTCTTCCTGAGATTGGGTTTTGCATTGTCTGTATTGTTTCTTCTGCATTGTTTTTTCTTCTTCCCCTTTCTAGGGGCTCATTGTATCTTCTTCCCCTTTAGGTAATGAATTTTTAATTCACCCAAAAAAAGAGGTCCATTACATTAATAAACCCAAAATAAAAGGTCTAAGGCCTATTATCGAAACCATGGACCAAAATGAAGTCTTCTGAAGCCCAATTGAACATCATTGACTACATCTAGCAACCCTATAGGTGAAATCATCAGCATATGCAAGGTAACCCAACCTAGGGGCTAGGGTATAGATTACCGGGTTGTGAAGGTGCGTATGTGGATCCAGTACAACTGCTTGGTCGAGCAGATATAATAGTTGTCACGGCATCTAGGTGATTTTAGGCGTTGAAGAGGGGAAATCAAGGCAACAGTGACACCAACAAGGTGTCAAGGTGACACCTTGATAACTATGGCAAGCATATATTGTAGAAGGACCAAGGAAGAGAAGATGCTCTCCACAAAAGATGACCCACTTCGTGTTTGACCCTTAAACTCAATGGGGAATCAAGAGCCATCACTGTACTAGCCATATCCACCACATCCACTACCCTCCTCAAGACTCAGGCCTCCAAGAGTACCAGACAAGCTCGTAATGTCTAAATCAACTGCAACAATCATGCTAACAATAATATTCAAATCAGTCAGGAGAGCTCCTAACCTTATGCCTCACAACCTAGGCAGTAGAAGGCCTTGACACCTTCTACCTTAGTAACTAATGCAAGGAGAAGACTTCACTAAAAGCAAAGGCATCTCTCAAAAATATTTTCTATTCCATCTACCTTGATTTAATTTATCTTCAACATTACTCTAGGCCCCCCAAGTACAAGCGTGTCACCTAAAAATGTTCCTTTCATATGTTGTATTTTATTTTTAATCTGTACTCCCACATTTTAATGTTGTATTCATCATGCCAAATTAGCAGTTAGATCCAAATAATTGACTCTAAGAGCAAGTACAAGGTTTATAAATCTCATAGCTTTTGCAAAATGGAAACATGATTCATTTTTCTAATTTCCCACTTCATATATCATTCCTAATCAGCCTCCACCACCCTCTCCAAAGAAAAAGTGTCCTGGTCTGACAAAATATGGAGCTGTGACCTAATAAATTTTCCTCTTTTTTTTGGGGGGGGGGGGGTGTTGGGGGATAGGTATGACATAATAATTTTCTTACCCAAAAAAGTTTGAGATTGTGCAATTTTACTAGACTATACAACCTGTGCCATTTACAGTTACCTGCTCTACATTATCATATACAAATGTTCTTTGGATGCAGGATATGTAAAACAATCATTCAATCATATTAATTGAAGATAATATAGTTTCGAAGAAAACAGCATATAAATTCGACCACCCAAACTTCTGTTCATTAACAAAACAATAAATAGGCAGTTACCAAAGTTCCCAATGAGGATAAGCTGGAACCCGGGATTGTTCTAGCATGGGGTCTAAACTCGAAGTCAGTAGAAGTTCTTCCGTTGTTGGAATTTTCATTGGTGGTGTCTGTTTTAGAAGAGATTGTGGCAGGACGAACAGAAGAACGCATGATTTGAGGCTTGGAAAAGGTACCGGTAGTTGGGGAAGGCTCTACCTGCAAAACAAATAGGTGAAGGAAATAACAGTTATTGACTGGGGAGATTTTCTTTTGGCTACTGAATCATGATGATATACAGCGATGTAAAAAACGGAATCAGCAGGTTTATTCACTTTTGTGGACCTAAGAGTGCCATAACCAGAAGACTGAATGGAACATTAACATCAATACAATATCTACAAAAAACATGAGGGAAAAAGAAAAAATAAAGAAATAGAGAAACAGCAGGGTGGCATCTCAAAAAGCCAGTCAGAAATCCTGTTCACTGACAATAAGAAGAACTAACACAGTAATCCACGAAAAAGGACCAAAAAAAAAGACCATCCACCATATGCAATCAAAGGCAGAGGAATAAAACCGATTGAACAACATACATCGGATGATTTCTGACAAATACGATGAAAGACCTATAAACATAATACACAATACCTATTTGATCACTCCCATGTATTGAGATACTCCTACTAAATGAAATCTGTTACTCGTGTATTTCAATTAGGATAACCAATTCCTATCCATATAAATTCATCCTTTTCCTTTATTTAGACAATACCAGACTTGGGCCAAGACACAAGGGAGAGCTAAAACCCCGAAAAAGGAAGATGCATACTGTGGAAAAACCACACTTCCTGCAGAACAAGAAAAGGTGGTCGATTTAAGAGAGAGACAGATTCTTAATGCAAGTCAATACAAAGGGCAGATATTTAAAAATGTCAGATCATACTATACCGGCATAAAGGAACCAAAACAGAATAGCGTAAAGCAAACATCAGAATCTAACTAATGGCCTCAGCTGAAATCCACCAACTTTTGCAGTTCACACCCAAAAGGAAAACGAAACTAAAATATAATAACATCCCTAACCAATAACCACAACAAGATTCCAATATAATGAGCACAAACGAAATAAGAACACGAAGCCTCAATAATGTATGATGAGATTCGCTTCACTGACAGCGTATGATTACGTCCCCATGACAACGAGGATGATAATTTATGTACTCTAAGAGAAAGATTCGAATTTAACCCCAAAAAAAAAAAACGCCAGTCTCTGTGAATATGTGGGGGTACGAGTTCGTTAGAGATATAGCAATAATTGATAAATTGAAATCTAAATCTGTTTTCTTATTTTTTTGGTAAGAAATCTAAATCTTTTAGATCATAACAATTACGTATAAACGGCTTCTTCAAGTAACACTAATACTACCAAATTAAAATTTGTTTAAAATTGTATAAAATTTTAAAGGAAAGCTCAAACCTTCATGTTGGATAGAAGAACAGGGGAATCAAGTAAAGTAGTAGGGCTCAAGCCAGGAGGGATCGTCAAACACGGCGACCGCGAAATTGGAAGTCTGGCCGGTGACATCAATTTATATCTAGCAGCAGCGTTGGATCCGGCAGTTGGGAAAATACTGCAATCCGATCTCACGGGAAAATCGCTTCCTATCGCAGAGTCGCCATTAAATACAATACTAGAACCCGTAACGAACCCGTTTTCTCCATTACAACCCTCAAATCGAAGCTCAGAAGTAGCAGATCCTTCTTCATGAGTCTCTATTCGTGAATATTCCACTTCAAACTTCACATTCTCATCCATTATCGAGTACAGAATAAGGTGAGAAGACAGAGGTGAGGAGAGAAGTCTCTCTGTGATCGGAAGAGTAAAACGATGGTCGATGCGATCTCGTCGTATCTGTGTTTATGAGGGCATTTTTGGTATTTTTCTCTCTGGTTGAGTGTTTTTTGTATTTTAGTCATGTCAGTCTTGACAGGAAGCAGTACTTCCTCGCTGTCACTGATTAAAGTGATCATCTGGCAAAATTATCTCCAACTCTTATCCCGTTTGACTGAAAACTCCCCGTTTTGTACCCTGCCGATGTGAATTAATACAAAAACGTGGATTTTGTTCCCGGGATCGGTGATAATATCGGTAGCTGCCGATACCGATGTGTATCGCTTGTATCAGTTTGGTCAAATCACGAGTATAGTTAGAAAGTTCGTGTATTGATTGTCGTATTAATACACGTATGTGATCGTATGAATCAATAAATTGATTATTATCATATTTTATAAAGTAGTCTAATTTTATATGCGATTTTGAAGAAACACAATACTATATGCGTATTAATTGTCGTATTAATTACATATTAATTGTCGTATTAATCGTATATTAACAAATTTATGAGTTTTAATTTCTTTTTTAGAAAAAAACCTAAAACCTAAAAACCCAAAAGTCGATGAGAAAACCTCCAAACCTGAAACCCGAAGATTCAAATTCTAGCAAACCATCTACTCTCATAGTTAGGTAGAGCACTCTAGGTCTCTTATCAACCTAAAGACTCTAGTCCTAGTCCATATCCATCAAATCCACCCCTCTCTCTCTCTCTCTCTCTCTTAGGCTACGTTTGGTAAATGTCTGAACAAAGAACGGGCGTTCTTTGTTTAGAACGTTCTTTTGCGTTCTTTGTTTAGAACGGCGTTCTGAGACCAAAAATGACTGTTTGGTAACGGTCTCAAGAACGTCGTTCAGAACAGAAATGATGTTTGGTAAAACCTGTTCTGAACGGTATTTAATATTAATTACAATAATGTCATCCATACAAGAAAATAAAATAAAATAAAATGTGTCTTACATAACAAACTTAAATTAAAAATATCTTATAAAAACATATTAAAATAATTTTAAATATAAAATCCATAACCAACCTTACCATAAATTAAAATATAGTATGTTATAGTTAATTAAAACAATTATTACAACTTTAACACTTAAAGCTTGTATTAATCTTCTTCTTTCTTCAGGTCTAGCTTGGTAAGACCTTTAAGGATGTCTTTGAACATCTTGGCTTGATTCTCTGCTGATGTAATTGCACTCTTATTGCCAGACCTTACATTCTCTACCATGAACCTAACTAGTATGGCAGTCTCATTGTTGGACCAAGAGACAGGCCCTACTTTTGCTTTTCCTTTTGATTTTGCTGCAGTAGCCATAAAATCTGAATATAGATAACAAACAATATTAAAAAGAAGATGACATACACATGCTATGCATAAGGCTCTACTGATCCATTACCAACATCAAGGCTGACTAACAAAGGAAGGGATGTATGAAAGCATCTTTACATAAAATGTGTTTTTAATGGACAGTCAAAAGCCTAACTGGCAATTAAAGAAATGAAAACACCCATATCAAGGGAGCATATCGTGAATAACTATTTATAAATACAAATAATTTGACATTTCTTTCTCTTGTTTGAGAGAAGGTATGAATCTATAATCTAGAATATAGTATTCCTTAAGTGCAAAAAGAGTTGATGAAGAACTGAAATACATCCGTAAGGCCATAAATGCTGATATTTCTATAAATAAGATTGAAAATTAAAATTGTAAACCAAGCATATAATAGCAGCAGTGAACATCAGGAACAACAAGCAATAACATGCAATTTAAGCTATGATTGTTTTGGATTCTAATTCTAAAAAAGGAAATTTTTATCACTCCCATAATCTTAACCTATAATCACTTAAATTTCTCTACTTCAAACTTCTTTCCGATTCCCCCAAAAAAAGTAAATTTCCACCTCTTAACCCGACCTGCAGCCTATCCATTACTCTTAACCCCTCTACCACCCTCTACATCTATATATATATGCTCAGTCACCCTTGCCCGTGGTTGGCTACCCCAAGTGAATGAGGGTAAACAAGAGACCAGAAAGGGCTATAGTGCAGAATTTTTGGCTTGGATCTCTATCTCTTTCCCACCATAATTTCTCTCTATCTCTTTCTCTCTTAGTCCTCCACTTTTTGATACCATGGTTTAAGTGCATGGTATTCAAACGGGTAAAATCAACCCAGAAGAGATTGGCATCATATCAAACAAGTTTAACCTTGGTTTTTCTTTAAAAATAGGATTTCTTACTGTCTTACCCCCTGTCCATATTATATCACTTGAGATGTCTCAGATCCCCTGTTTTTCTTTGTTTGGGTTCATCTGTTTCCTTCTCTGTTACCTACAATTTATCTAGTGTTTCATCCTCAACTTGGGTTAGGGAAGTAGAAGCTCAACTCCCCCTTTGTCTGAAACACTCAAGAATAAAATTGAATGAAAGATCTTCAAATCCATTTCTATAATCACACAAAGGCACAAAGCTAGCTAAAAGCTTGATCAAAAGCAGTATATTTAACATAGTTTTGTAAAAAGACTGTTTCTTTGTTTGGGTTCATCTGTTTCCTTCAAAAGCAGTATATCAAAAGGCCTTGGATCTTAATCGCTACAACCAAAGCTTATAGCTAAAAGCTTGATCAAAAGGTAGTATATCAAAAGCAGTATATTTAACAATTTTACTTTAATTGATAATTCGTGAAAAGGCCTTAGATATCGCTACAACCAAAGCTAGTGTCTCCAAGAGCAATGGATCTCTATGGAATGAAAACAATACATGGATATGTACACAGAAATGAGAAAAGAGAAAAGAGTTTTAACAAAACAGAAATGAAAAATTTTGAGAGAGAGAGAGAGACAGGCAGGTTGCGGCTTCCTTAGCTTCTAAAGATTCTTGAATCCACATAGAGGAAGCTCCCATTAGCTTCAGCCCAGCAAAAAGAAAGCAAAAAAAAAAAAAATACACAAAAGCGGTTTTGGAAATCTAGAAATCCAAAGATCGTAGGTTTGCAGTTTTACAGATTGGGGAAAAAATAGATTAAAGGGAAGAATAAACAGAAATCCAAAGATCGCAGGTTTTGGAAACAAAAATAGTTTGGAAAAGGAGTCACCTTCAAGGTATTGCTCCAAAGCCTTCACAGTAGCCAAATCCTTCAAGGCATTGCTCCAAAGCCCGAGATAAAGGAGTCAACTTCACACTTCACTTGCAGAGAAGGTCGTGCTAGACATGATTGATCACTGTAGCAGAATCCTTCAGGTTGTCGATCCAAATCCTGAGATAAGGAGAAAAAACCAGAGTCAGATCTTTGGATTCCAACAAACGAGCGAGAGAGAGAACAAAACCGGGAGAGTGAAAGGTAGAGAGAGCAGAGAGAGGAAGCGAGAGAGAGAGAGAGAGAGAGAGGAGATCGACCTGCAAGTCCTCCTCCTCTTCCTTTCCCCAGATCTGGCCACTGCGTTTTGAGGTTGTGGTTGTATTCGAGGGTTGCTCGATTTTGATCGAAAATCGTGACTCTTGCGTTCTTTGTTCTTTGCAGACCATCTCCAAATCGGTTTGTAAAGAACGTTCTTTTAGTCAAGATTCCCTCCGGTTCATTCTTAAAGAACAAAAGAACGAACCGGCAAGCCAAACATAAAATCCTTTTTTTTTGTTCTAAAAGAACGAAAAAGGGGTTCAGAACACCGTTCAGACATTTACCAAACGCTGCCTTTGTGTTTTGTGTTGATAAGATTTATATAGATCTACAATTCTTCACGAACTAAGGTTTTTTGTTTTTTCTCTATGTTAGTTGTTTTTTATTCATGGTTTTATCATTTCTTGATGGAGGGTTACTCACAAACATGAAATCCCAGCTTCCTAATAGAATCAAACTCCTTCATTTCCTTCTCGATTTGGTATTCCCTGAGAGTGTAGCATCCTAAAGAACTATAAAAGCTTGTTCCAAATCTGTACTAGAGAATATCGAGAGTCCAATAAGGTTTGGACTTCCACCATCGCACATAACAAACAATTCAAATAGAATTTGGAAACCAAACCTGGACTCACTTTGAGAAAGAGCATAGGTTGTTAGGTATTTCAAGTGCTAGCTATAACTTTTTGGATCTTTTACGAAAAAAACCTTTGGATTCTGACCCTAGTGCTTGATCCATGATAATGTTGGATATTTACTGGCTGACACCAATACCTACCTTGGCTCTTCCAAGTTGCATCAGTTTGCAATCAATTGTTTGGCTATGTAGTATAGTCAATAAGAAGTGATCTGGTTCTTGACTTGCAAAAATGAATGCAGCCTATGTAGCTCTAGCAGGGTTTTGATTGATACATGCTTTTATTTGCTATGATAGATTGTGGTTGATGGATTACCAATCAACATTTGTTTTGATAGACATGGTTAAACTTAATTAATATTTAGATGTAGAGATCTAAAAGAATGAGAAATGATTTCATATTGGTTTTAAGTGTTCATGAAGGCATGAGAGATTAGAATTTAGTTGCAAAAACAAAAAAACAAAAAACAGTTGCTCCTTGATTTTTACTAGGATAAACCCGTATTTTTTGCTCCTGGATTTTTACAGAGCAATCGTATTAAAACACATATTAAACACGTACCGTATCATTACCGTACGCGTTTTATTGCACCAGATTTTTTGAAACATATTATTGCCTTATGGGCCAATTAATTGTCATACATATCTATTCCCGCATTATTGTCGTACCCGAACTTACTAACTATGGTTACGAGTGTGTTAGGTATCAGTATTGGCTAACACATTGGTATAATCATAGTTGATATTGATAGGGTCAATCCGATATGAATTTCTAAAACCATGTCCAATGTACATTACGGGTAAGGTTGCTAGAGAAATTCGTTTATTTCTGGGTCTATCAAGTACTTAGCAGTTAAGGCTAGATATAGGTAAGGGTGTCAAAACCAATTTAAAATCGTTGATTGAAATCAAATCAAGCCATTTAGACTGAAATTTGTGAAATCATTTAATAAATTGTTCGATTTTGATTTCAAAATTGAGACCATTTAGTTAAATGATTTAACAAAAAAGAATCGTTTTAATTCGATAGTAAATTGTTCAAGTAAACCAATTAATATATACATAATAAGTTAAGTCAATCTTAAGTTTTTACATCAATTTCAATAAAAAAAACTTGAAAACATATAAAATACTATAACTTGATAATTATTAAAAGAAAATATATAATAATAAACAATTTATTTTAATATTAACTTTATATCCATTTTAATAAAAAATTAAAAGGAAAAGAAGACATTTGATTAAAAATTTATAAAACATAATAAAATTGTTTAAATCAAACCCATTTAAAAACAGTTTCAATTTCACTATCTAAAACTTTTTATTAAATTGTTTGGTTTCAATTTCACCCAAAAAATCTTGCATCAAATCGAACCGAATAACACCCTTAGATGTTGTAATATGTAGGGCTTTTTTAAGGACAATATTGCAGACTTACTATTTTGTAGTTCTAATGCATATTATCTGAACCTGATCGATTAAGAACAAAATTGAACCCAATGTTTAATAAACAATTTGATTTTTAGTTTTCAAACTTCTGAAATTTTTTAATAATCGATCGGTCTTGCTCCAACTTGATTGAAGAGTACAACCTAACTAATTAAAGATCGATTATCTAAAAAAGACAAAAAAATAATAATAAATCGATCGACTAAGACTGATTAAAGATTGAAACCAACCCATTGACCGATCACTGACCAATCTCAAGTGTGGTCTTAAGGGCACCCCTAGCTTAAGGTATCCTTGATTATTTCTAGAATTGATCTACCAATTTTAGATAAGTGATTCTGGAGTTGGTCTACCAATTTTAATTCCTTTAAATAAATTCAAATCTTTATAGACAACTAAAAGTGGAGACAAATCTGCCATAAGTGCGTGTTCTAAAACATGCTCTTTTTCTACCCGAATTGCGACCCGATATTTATTGAATACTAATTCTTCTCGATTTGCTTCTATGAAAATATGATGTGAACACACGGAATCGAACCTAGGTAGAATTCATCTTCAAAAGCTAGCCATTAAGGAGAGAGTGCCCAAGTACCTATTAACCCACCTATATCTCTATTCATATCCGATGTGAAACTATTTTTTTTCTGCCTACCGCGTGAAATCCCAACACATTTGTCATAAAGAGATGGAATCTTTTTATCTCGTCTTTATCTAAGAGTAGTTGGACTACAAGACCATTGGGCTTGCGTAGTAATTACCTTCAACCTCACTTCTTGAGTCAATGCTAAATACTCCATCTAAATCGAAATTTCAAAAAGTCCACCAGGTTTTCTATCATAATGTTCACATTTTATTTTCTATGGATGGTTCATAGTCAAGTTGCCTTTCTTCATTCCCCTTTTACAATGTTCTCTTTGGTTGAGACCATTATTCCTTCTCAAGATTCTGTTTCTCTTTCTCTCTCTGTCAGTTGAGGCATACTAGCAACTATTCATTGAGAATCATTCTCTTTTGATTTTTTATGATAACTTTAACCCTCTAACCGGGAAGGCTGCTTGGGAATCTGTTTTAATCATTTATAAGAAATTTGTCTCCACTTATACAGATTTTGATCATGCATGATGTACTCAAGAAACATAAACAAGGGAGGTGGAACAAGGATTGCAGAATACAATGGAAATTAGATGCCAGAGGGCAGAGGTGTGAACTTTATTGCATAAATCTTGAGGAGTGGATGAACAAACAACATCATCTTTCTTGGCCTTGGGAGATCTTGGTTTATCATTATATATGTGTGTGTGTGTGGAAGGGGGGGGGGGGAATTGAATATGAGAGGGAGAGAGAAATTTTTGAAACTTTCGTATTCATTAAGGGTGTCAATCGTGGGCCGGGATTGAACAGAAACTGAATAAAATCAAAGCCAACCAAATGAAACTATCGGTCTTGGCTTTTGAAAAAAGTGCAAATAATCGAGCGGTCCAATTCTAGAGCAGTTAGATTCAGGATCATTATCCTCTCAGGTTCCCTGTCCGATACAGTGATCCAGTTCTTCCTATAAGGGGCAAAAATGACGATCTAACCCTCTGCCCGAACACACTGCCCAGGAGTTATTAAGTTGTTATTTCCATCCCTTTATAAGAGGAACCGGACAGCCAGATGGGGCAGGGAACCTGACAAGAAAAAAATTCTTTAGATTCATGGATCCCAACTGAATTAGCAACGGTAATAGGTGTTTTTTTTTAAACCGAAATTGATAGCTAGGAACATAGAGTGATTAATTTTTCACTTTTTGAATTTGTAAATTTGTTTTTTACCCAAAAAAAAAAAAAATCAAATCAGGACTAGGAATGTATGCGGGATGGTTTCCATCTAGCCGAGGTAGGTTCAACCCAAGCTGCTGTTACAAATCCTGAGCTTGGGTCTGAATTTGACTAAGCAAAAAACCCAACCCTAAACCAGCTCACTTCAACACATTGGTCATCGAGCCAAGGACTCAGGCTTACCAGTGTGATGTTTTTGGAAATCTCAAGTCGAATCATTTATTATTATGATTTTTTAAATCTTAACTGTTTAATACTAACTCAAGTGGCCAGAGCTGAAAGAGTGCACAGTATTGCCTAGAGTACAGGTAAATATATAAGGAAATACATAGTATGCATGCTAATACAATAAAGGTATTTGATTGAATTAGATTCTTAAATTTGATAGGTATTTGGGTAATCTAGATTATGCCATCTGTATCGTAAGGTCGAAATGGACACATCATCTATCCACATGGCATAATACATGCCTTGTGACATTCAAAAAAATACCACACCATTGGGACCATAATAAGTCACCTTAAAAATTAAAAAGCATGCAAATTGTAATCAGAGTAGATGTCATTGCTCAATGAAATGGGACTAAATCCCTGAACAAGAAAACTGTTGGAAACTGAAAATAAGACTGCTCTTAGTATGCATTCTAGTGGATAATAAAGACAATTTCGATCCTCTGCTGCCGGGCAGCCATGTGTGCGGCCTCACTCAGAGAGGGCATGAACCCAACCCAGGCAGGGTGCCTGGGCAGCAAGTGGGGCAGTCATTTCATCCATGCCTATGTGAAGCTGCACGGCTGCCCAGCAGCAGAGG
This sequence comes from Telopea speciosissima, assembly GCF_018873765.1. Lineage (NCBI taxonomy): Eukaryota > Viridiplantae > Streptophyta > Magnoliopsida > Proteales > Proteaceae > Telopea > Telopea speciosissima. The sequence goes on along the minus strand of NC_057925.1, from coordinate 47,745,617 downwards.
ATCACATGACTGAAACTATACCTTCAACTTAGAATTCATCTGTACATTCTTGAAATGCTTTCTAGGTCCATACATTTCAAATGATCATACCAAATGCAGCCTTAATTAAAATGTCCATTATTTGAATTCAAATGCTTTCAAACTAAAGCCATATATTTCATTCTCTTTAACCACAACTTAGAGTGGAGATCTTCAGGAGTGGGATGCTCGGAACCCACAAATAAATAATATGTCCACATGTTCAAGATCATGGATGGAAGACTAAAGCTATGTTTGATAAGATTTTTTTGAATATAATTCTTAACCTAAAATGTATTTAAAAAATGCACACCCAACACATGTATTTTGATTTTATATTAGCGAAAAATTTGTAGTTATTATTTTTAGAGAAAAAAATCTCTGTCCGGGAGTGTGGCCTACACCAACACTCCCATGAGTCTATCTCTCTCTTCCCCATGTGAAAAGACACCTCTGCCACCTTATTTTAAGGAGGAGAGAGATAAACTCATGGGAGTGCTTACATAAGCCACACTCCCGTAAAGAAAACTGCTTTCTTTTTTTTTATTTCTATTTTTTAATTTTGAACAAACTTTGAGACTTCCACTTCACATTACAGAACTGAAACTTGAAGAGTCAAAGATGTACAATGGATCTTATTGACAAGAAACTAGGACTTAGTATGATACCAATGATCCTTGAGAAAAATGGTTTATGATTCCATTTTCTAAAGTAAAAACTGACACAAACTCATTTTCTTTTTTTCCTCCCCCCTCTCTCTAAATATTTTCTCCATTTTTTTTTTTGGGAGACGAGGGGTATCCGACTTTAGGCCGACTAAATCCCCCCTGGGCTCGTACATAACCCCACGCCACGCATGAACCGGGAGCTTCTGGACCCTAGTGAGCCTCAGGCGAGTGGCCCCAAGAAATTATGCAGCTACGAAGGTTTGATCACGAGACTTCACTTCCTGAAGCGGAGTCTCATGTCCCCTCCAAGCCAGCTGCGCTAACCCTTGGGGTTATTTTTCTCCTTCATTTTCCTTTCTTGTCTAACAAAAAGTGAACTGCGCAATAACACAACACAATCCTGTATTTACAACTACTAACACCACAAACCAACTTACCCTTCCACATAGCAATATATACGAGTTTGAAAGTAAACATGACTTCCATATTTACAAACAAGGAAGCAACAGGTTTCCTAGCCTGTGAGATTCAAATAGAATCTAGGGACCAACAATTACACTATATTTTGCATATGGTCCAAATACTATCAATGATCCATAATATTGGACATCCATCAGAAGTTCAAACTTCAAAAGTTGAGTTGCACTAAATTTTATGCGGCGCAGATTCCCCACATACTGGACCAAGAGCCGCAGGCAGACTAATAATAGACAAAAAAGAAATCATAGATTTTCTATTAATATGGTAAGCTAACAGCCAAGACAAGTCTCCAGAGAGATACGAGGAGCTAAGTTCACCTAAGCACATTATCCATGAAATTATTTCTCAATGGAAGACCGAGCAGCATTATCTGTCAAAAGAAGCCAGGACCAGTCTCCACATAGATTGTATAAAGATAGAGGAGCCAAGTTCACCGAAGAACATTTATCCATGAAATTATCTCTTAAGGGAAGGTACGTTATCTGTCAAAAGAAGTTAAACCCACCAAAACAAATATCTTGATAAACAAAATAAGAACTTGCTTAGACCCTATCTTTTGTACAATGACATTAGGAGTTTATATGAGATGTTTTCAAAGCCTGCTTACCACCATGACACCACTCACCCTCAACCTATCAAGGGTAGAACAAAGGACGGTGCTGAGGTGGTGGTAAACCATAACCACCATAGCTCAAAGGCCTGTCATAAAGACCAGAAGGGTGTGACTCTGAAGAGTACAGGTGCGACCTAGGCGGGCTTAGGTGTCCACCAAAGCTGAGTGGGTTAACACCAACCCCATACAGTTCAGACGATGTTCTTAGGTAAGGGGATACAGAAGGTGGTCCTGCCAATCCATATGGTCCAGCTGCTGAACCAAAGTAAGGAGCAACTCGATCTGCCAACAAGCTAGACGGCTGCAACTGAGGCTGCTGATGAATTTGAGCAACAGTACTAGAAGTTGGCCCAGGAACTGATTTTGGGGTGGCAGGAGGAGGAGAATCAGCAGGTGGCGACGGTCGATGACGTTTATTTCCAGACTGCTTCTTGTTGGAAGAGGTCTCTGCAGACCGTTTCCTATCCGCCTTCAGCTTCTCCAGCAGCTCAATATGATTCTCTAGCTTCTCACAAGGGTACTGGGATTGGAGATTGTGTTCTTCAACGAGCTTAATTACTGCCCTCATGGCAGTAACTTCCCTGGCTGCAGCCTCATTCTGTTGGCAAGTTAAATAAAAGGATAAAGTGGAGTATGACGACTACTTTAAAAACCTAAACATCGAAGAACTCATAAGGAGAAATTGCAAATTTACCTGTGACTGAATTGAGAAATTTCCCCTTGTCTTAATTTCCTGCCCTATTTTCTTGGACTCCCTAACGTGAGCTTTAAGGAGAGGTACTGGTGGGAACTTTTCCGTAAGCTCAAATGCAAATATAAATTTTACAGCTTCAATATGCTTCCCCTTACTTGTAAGTTTCTGAATAAAATCTGTTGGAGAGAACGTAAAGATTTTATAAGACTGACCCAATGTGGGTACAGAAGCCAAGCAACAGGATGTATTTGATTGCCAAATTCAAGGTATAACCTACATTTAAGATCATGATTTGGGGGAATAGGGGAGAGCCAAAACACACACACACACAGAGACATAACGAAATTACTATCTGACAATTAAAAACCCAACAAAAGTCTCCTAAAAATCTGAAAATGATAAAACAGAGACCCAACAAGTCTCCTAAAATGGGAAAAGGAACAGTAACCTGCGCTGCAGCATGTACCTGCGCCTAGGCACAACCAGTGGAAAAGGACCGGGGCACCGCTAGTACTATGCACCTTTTCCAGGGAGGTGCACCGGTCATTTCGCACACGGCTGTGCCTGGGCAGAGGTACACGCCGCGATGCAACATTGGTTAGCATTCCTTTTCCCAATAGAATAAATACCAAATTAATGTATAGATCTAAATTATTAAGAAAAGATGACATGAAAAACCCAAGCGATCATCAAATCACTTTTGAGGATCCCCAAAGGGTTAGCTCAGTTCACAAACCTCACATTTGGTTGTCATGAGTTCAACTCTCTTGGGGACCTACCTATCTTAAAAAAAAATTGAAGAGTTAAAATTTTCAGTAATCGGAATCGGTATTAGAATAGGTCTCTGCCAATACCGATCTGATAACAATCCAGATCGGTCTGTATCGGATCAGCTTTGCCCCTGTTTTCATAAAAAAAATAGATTTTTTTACATTTTTACCCTTGTCCATATCGATCCACGAATACGGAATCGTCCAGGAATCAGTATCAGTCTCCACTGACACTGATACAAATCGAGGATCCGATAGAGATTCCTCGAACCATGGACACGACCAAGGATCCAACAGCAGGTGATGAGCGTATAGCTCAATATTGAGCACAAGAATTGGAAGAAAAAAAAACTTGGAATTGTAGGTTGGAAATTCGGTACTCCGAGGAGGAGCAAGGAAACTGAACGTAAAAGCAGGTAAAGGGAGGAGAAACTGTAAAATCAAAAAACTGAGTGGCATTGCAGGTCAACAAAATTGAAAACAGTATTTTAGCTCAAGCAAGAAAAATATACAAAGAGATTAATTAGAGGCCTCAGAATTGCAGAATAACATCAAGTTAATACCATTCAGTCCCGAATGATGGTTTTTACAAGTGATATCAACAGACCATTAGTTAAAAATCTAGAAAACAAGACTAAATAAGATGTTAACATTGCCTGAACAAGAGCGGGAGTACTACCTACAGAAACTATTGATAGGGGAGATGATATATGCAGACCACCCAGCAGCACAGAAAGATTAAAAAATTTGAGAACTCAATAAATGACAATGTGAAATCTGACTGAGCAATTTCTTGATTTCTCAGAAAAATAATGCCAGAAATATTGCATCACATAGCTTCTCCCAGCCAAGACAATCCATAACAAAACCACACCCCCATATACATAAATATAAGAGAGAGAGAAGGACAAGACTCAATCAGATATTTACACAAGAAAATTGACAATGTATAAGTGGCAAGAAATAAGCCAGAGCAAACGAACCAACAGTGACATGGGGACTCATAAACATTACACCGAATAATGGCCACAACACTAGTATTGATGCAATGTAATATAAGAACGCCCATCAGTGGAGGAACACCACATAAAGCAATTGGTGAGCTTGTTTTATGGACAGTACACAATTACAGACAGTAACTGTGCATGAGCCCATCAAGAGGAAAACTTTCCCCCAAAAGTATATCACCAGCCAAATAACAATAAAGCTTAAAAATTTATCCCGACTAGTCAAAGTAAGAAATGCATGAAAGTAATGTCATCTCTTAAAGCAGATTCACTCTCAGAGAATGTTTGCCGTTCAAAAAACCAACAGATTCACTCTCATAGAATGCTTGAGGTTCAAAAAAACAGCATCATGGGCATCAAGCTCAAAACACCAACTAGGGGGGGAAATTAACAGTACAACAACTACAATCCAAGAGGAAGTGGCAGAAATCACAGCCACGAAGGCAATGGACTATGAAAAGGAAACCATCAAATGGAGAGTTTTGAAGAAGGACCGCTAAAAAGCCTGATTTGAGACTTTAACTAACAATAATTTGTCCCACAAAAACTCGCACTTCAAAATAAAATTTGAATTAAGTTAACTCACATAACTCAAGGCGTAAGGCTTAGCATCAACTAAGAAGCTCTCAACAAACAGCATCATTGAATCATGACCAGCAGTGAATCATTAATGCAGGACAGCTAATAAAAAAATATAACACTGAAATGGCTAAAAGTATCTTTACCAAAAAAAATGGCTAAAAGTATGAAAACAGAAAACAAAGTATCACAACACCGTGAAACCAACAAAAGCATATGATCTAGACCGACCAGATCAAATATAATCCTTCAGCCCATGGAAGGAGACAGCAACAAAAACATTTAAACAGAAAAGGACTAGATCGAATTGTCAGAAAGTATCTGAACATGCTAACTTATGGACATGAATTTTTCATTGTGGTAACGAAAATGTTGTCTACAATTTTAAGCAGGAAATACAGCGAATGCTTAGCCGGAAAATTTCAAGGGAACCTACAGCTTCCCTCGATTGCACACATCAATTGGAAAAAAAAAAAAGTTAACCTAAAACAAGAATGACTTAAAAGAGTAACAAAACATGTCCGGGATAGAATAAGACTTACCAGGCATCTTTTCCGTGAAACCAAGGGCTCGACACAAATCAATTGCCTGTCTGCGCCGAGCGACAGTTAGAATGAGATCGAGAAGTTCACCTTCACGAATAGCGGGGACCAACTCGTAGGTAGCAACAAATTGCAAAAAGGCTAAAGTCTCTAGAGGATCACTACTTGGATTAAGTTTCCCTTTCCATTCAATGGCCAATTTCTTAGCTTTCTCCATCGACTGAGGTTTGATTGGTGCGGACATCGCCGTTTGTTGTTCTAATAAAAAAACACAAGCTTTGATAGCCGACAATTCACCAAGCTTGTCTTTCTTATGTTTTCTGATATAAAGACCTTGCATTGCGTCTAAAAGAAGCTTTGCAGGATCGGATGCAGATTTAAGAGCAGTAGCAAGTTCATCCTTGATCAGAGCCAACTCTCTCCGACGTTCCATTATGTAGGACCACAAACCCTTCCCATCCATCTTGACGCAGAGAGAAACCAACTCAGGATCTGTATCATCATCCTCCAACGGCAAAGATTGCTTCCCATTAGAGTCCACATTATGGGGAGGAGATTCTTTCAAATCCGAACCATCACCGGCTTGGGACTCTTTCAATTCAAGTTCCTTCAAGCGTTCATCGATGGAACTCTTGATCGAGTCAAAATGCTCCTCCAGGTCCTTCCACTGAAGGGTGAATGAAGCAAGGGAAGAAGAGTGTGATTGGAGATCTTCGAATGCTTTGCGAAGCTTCTCCCTTTTCTCATCGCTGGATTTAATAGCAGTAGAAATCGCCTCCAATGAAGCCATTTTCTGCAGTTAAACCTAAAAATAAAAAAAGATGAAAACTAACGCAAATATCCTAAACCCTAGCGATCTAAATTATCAATACGATAAAAAAAAAAACCCTCAAACCCTAGCACTCAGAACTGAGAAGAAACAAGCCCTGCAAGCCCTAACCCTAGTGATAGAATCTTGCAAGAAGGAGAAGACCGACTTTCTCCTGCGGAACAGATAACGTCCCTAATCACGTTACCTTCATAGGTTCAGATCAAACCCTAGATCCGCAACGGAGAAATTCATAGACGGAACAGAAATTCGAGATGAAGACGAAGAACACCGTATGGAACGGACCAAAGAGAGAGATTTATAGTCGCGTTTGTGATATTTCTTAAATCGTCCGATGAGAATCGTGCGGTGTCCCGCTTTTATACTTTATCGTGTCACGCCGCGAATGGAAGTTCTGTTTTTTGGTCAATAGCCGTGAATGGAAGATTAGGGTTTCGAGTGTCTGGCTTCCGAGCTGGGGTCCACTATAGGCTTGGGGTGGGCGCTAGAACCTCGAAAGTGGGCCACATAAGAACTAATGAACCATTTATACCATAGATCTGGGCCTTTGTATTGTTCCTCTCTCGGTCTAGGTCACATTCCCATGGGACTCTTTTTTTGTTTGGTAAAGATTCCCATAGGACTTAGCTCTCTTTGGTATGATTTTTTGGTATGATTTATACTATTGTTTAGGAAAAATGTTATTTGCATTAGGGACACAAGATGCGCTCAGACACATGGAAGTAGGCAAAATAATCATCCTGCCTCATGTGTCTAGACGTAGCCTGCACCCTCGTGCGTGGTAGTCACACAAACGCATGTTGTCTCTATGCTAGACATAAGGGCGCACAAAATGACTGCCACATCTCTAGTCATTATGTCTTTCTAGTGGAGTGCGATCGTCATTTTGCATACCCCTATGGCCCTATGGTTGGGCATAGGGTGGCGTTGTTCTGTATTTCTAAATATAAATTGGGATGATGTATAATCAAGTACGATGAGATTCCAGTCGTTGGATTATGTTAAAGTATATCCAACGGCTTAGGTGGACAACTTGTTCCACTTTCCTCAAGCAGCCGTTGATTAGATAGTTGGTGAAGTAGTAGTTTATCAATTTAACAGAAAAAGAAATAAAAAGTTATCAACCTAGTGCACTTTTGGCCGAATGAGGGAATTCCTTATGACATATCATTTCTCACATAAAAAGTCATATGTGAGGTGTGCAATTTCATTTTTGGATGGGTGTTGTGCAAATCTATTTCCCACAAAAAAGTGATGATTAGTAGTTGATATAAGAGGTTGAATGAGTCATATTGGGACTGAGAGAACATTAACCAGTTTTTGCACCTAGACACATGATCACGTGAAATTACTGCTAAAACTCCACAATGAATTGAAAAACTCTCATTCACTTAAATGCTCCTACATGTACTCTTATTGACTCTTGCACTAGTGTAGGCACTACATGACCAAATAACAATCTCTTGCCCCCCACCCTTAAAAAAAAAATTTAAATAAACTGACTTGTAATGGCATACCCTCTCATGCGTGTCAAATGGAAAAACTTGGCTTTCCAACTATAGTTCATATTCCTACTATGTGATTCCCGGTGAAACATGATTAGGTGAGCATACCTAATTTGTAATTCTATTTAAACTTCAATGTAATGGTATCCCCTCTCATGCATGTCTATGAATCCTTCAGAACATTTGGATCTTGTAATGATTTTATTTTTCCAATATAGTACATTCTGGATTAAAATTTTACATATGACTGGTGCTATTGACCCTTCCATGTTGTGAACTTGTGATTGAAGTACTTCCCTTATTCTTTTTGGGAAAATGTTCTATGTTGACAGGGTAAAGGCCATGCCCAGACACAGCGGGAGCGAAATGACTGCCCCACACCCATGAAAAGCGAAAACTTTGCCCACTGAGATGCCAAAATATGTGCTCTCATTTGTTGTCGCTCGCACCTCTCACCCATGTGGTCCTGCACAGAGAACGCTCTTACACTCTCCCTTCTCTTTTTAAAGGACAAGCTTTACCTACTTTATTTTTTATTAAATCTGAAATGAGATTTTCAACTTTTTTTTTTTTTTTGGTAAAAAATACTGCATTCAACTGACATAATATATGTTGAGACAAACATTTATTCTCGGGCCTTCGGCCGGGCTTGGGCTTGTAAGCCAACCTAGGATGGTTTATGATTCAGTTCTCCCAACTTAGTCAGGTTTAGTTGAATTGGGACAAAGAACTTGGGCTGGGCTTGGGTTTTTCGAAGCCCACTCCAGCCTACCCAGTCAGGAGCTTATACTCTTCTTTCGGGAAGGGAGTTGATGGTAAATCCTCCTAGTGTTTTCCTAAACCAATTATCCTTTATAGTCTTACGTGGCAATGACATGGAAAACCATCTATATTAGTATTCACTGGCAGTTGGTACTAATTTCTAATGGACTACATTCTTTTTCCTACCATCAAGAGAGCAAGTTCTTGAATCTTATTATATTTAGGATTTTTTTATTTTAATGTGGAAAAAAGAATGCTACTTGATTGCGTCACCAATGTGCCAGCGGCTAAGCCAATGGCAGTGAGCGCATGGACATTGACAAGAAGGGGTGAGATGGTCTTTTCATGTGGCCATGTGAGAGTGCGTAGGAGGGTGTGACGAGACGTCGTTCTTTCTTCTTCTTTTATGAAAAAATATTTGTTTTGATCTGAAAAAGTTTCCTTACACCAGCAGGCCAACACCATTTTTTTTGTCACTGGGAAGGTAATGTGGCAGTTTCAACCATATGAATATTCAAATAATGGTGTGAATTAGTCTTACATCAAAATTAGAACTAAGATTCAATCATATATTTTCACAGGCCGCTACGAGCAGCTTGGCCAGGCCGTAGACGATCTGCATTGTGTCCTCTCATGTATTTCCTTCCATTCTCTCTCCTTTGGAGGGTCATACTTAGAAATATTTGAAAGGGTAGTCTTAAATTTCACAACACTTTATTTTACCACTTAATAAAATTTGTTTGGGTTACAATTTAATACTTGAGCAAGATAACAAAAAAAAAAAAAGGGAACAAAAAAAGAGACTATTCCTATAAATTGAGGAATTTTTACTTGAATATTTGCTTCTAATGTTCAAAACAACTGTACCATCCAAAACTAATCCATATATATTCCACAGCCCATTGTAAATTTCAAGACATGTCAACTAATATCATCAAATATCAATTCCCAATTTATACATCATAATGTCCAAAGCCTTGTTGAGCAATGCTTGAAACCTTGTTGAGCAATGCTTGACTATGGTTCAGTGGTGGAGTCATCTTTTAAAATTCTTGTCAATAAATGCATTGTTGTAAATTTTGGATACTGCATTGATCTTTAGTGATGCATGTTCCGTTGGAGTTGGAGTCATCTCTTTAAAGAAATTCGGGTTCGGAGAGAATGATCAATAAATGCATTCATAAAAAAGCTTGTACCTCAATATCTTTGGGAAACTAATGATCTTTAATTGAAAACAACAATGATATGCATGTTTATAAATATATCAAACTCTTCCAATTGGAAATGCATCTTTACATCGATAAAAGAATTAGATTGATCGAATTTCGGGAGAGAGATAACGATGAGTTAAGTGAGTCAATGTGAACGACAAGCAATTCTACATAAAAAAAGGTCAAAAAAAAAAAAAAAAAGAGTGGAGGGGAGTGGGGAGAATGTGTTTTAAATGTGTTTAAAATGGAAAAGAGGGTCAGTTGCCTTTTTTTTACCTTATCTTTGGGAAACTAACGAGAATAACCGTTTAAAATGGTAAAAAACAACAATGCCATTTTAAATGCACTTTTATAAACTAGGGATCAAACTCTTCCAATTGGAAATGCCATCCTTCTATATGACCTAACAAGGCACCCATTGGGCCAAAGGCTAGCAAAATGGTTTTTTTTTGGGGGGTGGGGTGGAATAATATAGCAAAATGTCATTGTGCTACACTTTGTCATATTCATATATTTTGAAGAACTAACTAGAAGTAACTAGATCAAAATTTGGATACTTCAGCAAAATTCATTTGCATGGTCTAGAGTTGAGAGGTCTGTCAACAAGATCTACCTTCCTTGTGCGACATGAAAAGGTATTGTGGTAATTATGATTAATGTTGGACAAAAAGGATACGTTTTGGGTGAGTCATGTGTCAAAAGTGTGTTGAGATATCTCAACCCGACTTCAAGCTTGGTCAGACCTAGGCTGAGCCCTAGAAACGCCTATAGTACTCCAACCATTATTATGCAATCCCCCTTGATCCTGGATCATTTTGAATATCATTTTGTAGATTTGGCAAGCGCTCTTTAGGACGAAATTTGACATGCAAGCATAGAACCTTGGTGTTTATCTCTCCACAGAATTTGAGTTCCATTGATAACAAATATTTGCACGGTGTTGAGAAAAGCTCTCATTTTGTGTTGTAATCAATTTTGTGAAAAAAAGTTGTCTCAATAACAACTTGAAGCTATTGGGTCTGGTTCATTAATTTCCACAGCCCAACTAATACAATAAAGGGAGAGATTCCCTACTATGTCGGCATAGAGTTTCCCACCAATAGGTATTGTGGATGACGAATTGTCTATAGAGGATATTTAATGTGGAGAAATTGTGTGGATCCCATGAGTGAAATTTGAGAGAGTGTATAAAGGAATCTGCATGCTGGCATCGTGGGCTTCTTTTTTTCTTAAAATAAATTACATATTATATTCAATTTTTCACGACACTAACGGGTGTGTGATGCTCCTTCAAAATCATGGTTTATTAGACTCAAGGGAATCAACCAATTCAACTTGATATGGACCAATCCTAATTCCAATTAACCTCGATTCTCAGAAACGAGTTCTCATTGAGTCTTACTAAATCTAACCAATTCCGATTGATTTTGAGACAATTGCAATCAATTCAAACAAGGATTTGAATTAGGGTATCAAGATCGGTATTGATCCCGGTCGATACCAATATAGATCGGTTGATACTTGATACAGGCCTTATCATATGGTTTGGTCATCGTTTTTTCAAAAAATAAAAAAATAAAAATTCAAACCATTTTTCCCCCAACATGGTCCAATACATCACTATTTTATGAGTCGGGTATCGATATCGGGTACCAACGATGTCAATACTAGTGATCGAAAACTTGACCGAAACCTGTTGAAACCGCCAAATTGTCTCGATTTTGACAGGTTCCAAGATGAAATCCTACTGGAGTTTTAAAAATCCCTTAATTCGATCGGATTTCGATCGGATTTCACTGGTTTCGGTGCTGGTTTCGGCCAAGTTTCCCAAACCCCTCCCCTTCCACCCGTTGATGAATCTAATATACGATTAAATTTATGTATTATTAAAGACGAGAGATGTGCATGCTTGACACTTGTAAGTTGTTGTTATTGTTACTGTGCAGAGTGCTGAGGTTTTGAATTCGATGTCGTTTTCTACCCAAGAAAGAGTTTATGGTGAAACACTCGTGAAATTCTAACAACCTTCCGTTCCCTTAATAGAAGATTAAACGATACTTAAAGTAGAACGGTTGGAGCCCACCATCACATCACTCCACTACCCATTGTAAATCCAATTTTTTTTTTTCTGATAAAGAGAAATCCAATTAATACTATACTTTAGGAAGAAAGCAAGCTTAGGCTACAGAGAGTAAAGCGTCGAAACCATAAGTATCATTTTCAATGATTTTTTAGTGAAATTAATTCATGCATTGTGTTTAAAATATCAAAAATAGGCAACCTGCAAAAAATCAAATTTAAGAAATCTTTTTTGGGGATAGAAACCTTGATTTCCCCATCAATGGGAAAAAAATCCATGATTTCGACCAAAACCTACCAAAACTCTATTTTGATTAGATCGAAACCCAAGTTTTTTTTTCTTTGGCCAATACATATGATCGGTATGATACCAATACCTTTGAACCATGATTCCAGACCGGTTCAAATCAAAATAACATCAGCATCGATGTAAAAGATTTGATCCTGAGTTGAGTTTTAAAAATTAAAACCTGTGTTCACGGTTTGCATGATGATGGGGAGCTTAATAAATAGGAAAAACGTTTCAACCCAAAACGGATAGTTCATGAATTGGTGGTCCCTCTTGGTACGATGTCTCATGCATGCACTTTTTAAGGATGAGACAATACTTGACAGCTGAAAAAATAGTTGGGGAGATGTGATATGAGATGATGAGATCAATCCTTACAACCGCCCTTAGGATGACAACATTTATGCTCAGTTTGGTATCCATTTTAGGTCATAATGCATTCCAACAAATCATACACATGTAACCTTAATTTCAAAATGTTCACTCTACGATTTCAAACACCTTCAAAATATCATTGCATTGCTCTTTTTTTTTAACCGCGATTTAGAATTAAGATCTTAAGGAGTGAGATACTTGGGATCCACAAAATGGTGAGGTTGAGAAGATAAGATTACAAATATTCGCTAAATAAATAGTAGGTCTTGATGTTTAAGATTACGGGTGGAAGGCTATAGCTGTGTTTGTTATGATATCATTCATTATTGACCCAGAATGCATTACAAGAATGCAAACCAAACGTAGCCTTAGCATATCAATTGGGCATATTGTCATTGATTCCGATAACAAACACCACGATCCCATAAAGATTGGACCGAGTTTCAAGTGAAATGTCTTAATCTCTTGGTTTTAGAAAAGGTAAAATATTGTTGTAATCAAATAAGAATTTGAAATTTTATTTTTTTACCTTCTTAATATGGTAAAATCTTATCATTTCATATATGTACTCAAAAAATATAGAAGACAATGATAGTTCTCCATACTAACACGAAAATAAGTCCATTTTTTTTAATTTTTTTAATACATAAAAGATTAAAATAAACAAAAAAAAAAAAGGAGTACATCATCATCAATATACATCTTGAGCTTTTTGTTCTAGTCTTATTGGCTGGAGAATGAGTGATTGAAACATAAGAACGAGATTGATTAATAAAACTCACAGAATTAGAATTGTTCATAGAAGACTGAAGATCAACCAAAAAGGTGAAAACTTCCCAAAGTCAACAATCCATATCTCCTTCTAACCAGCTACCTGGAGCCTCACCATCCATCCAAATGGTAACGGTTGTGACTCTTAATTGTCTTATTTTTTCGTGACTTTCAAATTATTTTGAAAACAACAGGTCCTAACTAGGATATTATTATGTAAAGCAGCCACTTTGGTCCACTTTTATGATATTTAATTAGAAACATTTTTTCACATGTATAACATGGTTTGCATTGCTAGTTTACATTTACAATGTTCCAGCTTAGGCTTATCACATGTTTCTTCATGTGTTTGTATTTTTTTTTTTTTTTAATGTCATTATGTGTTTGTAATTTACATTCCAAAAAAAATGAAACTAAAAGAAAGGCAGGATCATCGTTATGATGTATTTTTTCAAATTTTTTTTTTCTCAGATCGAGTTTTCCTTCACCCGTGGTTTAAATAAAATCTTCATTCAAGGGTTCTGGTATTTCGATGAGAGTTCAAGAGCATTGCCAATAGAGTTTTGGGCATCATTCGTTATATAAGGGCGAGTAATTTGAAGGATTCTTTTTTTTTTTTTTCTTCCCTACAAAGTTAGGGGAGAGGTTTTGTACATGATCCTACATATTGCACGACCATGCACACAGCTATAGGATGGAAATAGTGAGGAGGTGCATCTGGACCTTTATCTCCCATCCAACGATGCATGAACATGCACAAAACCTTTTGCCTCATGGTTATTAATATTTTTTTCAACCTAAAAAACCCTAAGATAAAATGCAAAAATAGTCTACTTATCTCACTATATTCAGAGTATTTGGTTACAAAGGCAAGAGGTCATACAATCAAAACTTTACGTCCCTTCTTTCTTTTATTTGAAGGCGAATCGAGCATAATAATTTGCCACTAGATAGAGGGCAGTTAGGGAAAAATGAATCTTGTTATAGGTCAAAATTAAGGGTGTAAATGAATAATCAAAATCCGTTTTTGTATCCGTTTCCGTATCCGTTTAGCACAATCCGAATCTGTCCAAAAGCTAAATGGATGCGGATACGGATAGGCTATAGCTATCCGAAAAGCTATATTTACATGTAAACGAATAAAAAATCCGATCTTTATCCGTATCCGTATCCGTTTAGCACTATCCGAATCTGTCTGAAAGCTAATCGGATGCGGATGCGGATATAGCACTATCCAAGCCGAATCCGATCCGTTTACAGCCCTAGTCAAAATCAAGCATTTAACAAACATTCATGATTGGGTGAATTGGATTACTTGGAAATTTTATTTTTTGAAATTGTGCAATATTACTTGACGTATCCATGTAGGACTATATGGATAAAATTCCTCTAACTGGACATGCCATCCCTCAATGTGACCCAAAACAAAGCACCAAGTGGGATCAAGTTTGGGTCAGCCGACTCGTTTCAATATCGGTAGAGATCGATATCGATTCTTGATCGATTTCATGTTGGTGGATCGGTACAAACTAGGGGTAAAAATGTTAAAAAAAATTATTTTTAAAAAACAAGGGTAAATTTGTCCAATCAATATTGATATAGATCGATCTAGATTACTATCCACCAAGACCAATACCGATCCCAATATCGATTACTAAAAAACCTTGATTGGGCTAGGGCTTGCAAAATGCCAGTGTGCTACACTTTTCTAATATTCAATTATTGTGAATAATTAATTGGATATTACTAGATACAAATTCAGATACTTATTGGGAAAAATTCCATTGATGGCCTAGTGTTCAGTGGCCCCTCGATCAACATGGCCCACCTTCATTATGCCACATGGAGAGATGATGTGGCTATTATGACTGTTGAAAGGAGAGAATAAGGTTAGGATGAGTCAACTGTTAAAAGTCCGGCTAAGCCGTAGGAATGGCTATGGTATTCCAATCGGATCAGGATCGTCTCCAAGGAGCAGAGGGAACACCCAGGGTGTTGTCAGCCGTTGGACTGTGCTGCACACATCCCTAGGCATGCACCAAGATGTGTGCGGCACAGTTCAACCGCTGGATGCCCCCTGGCAGCACCCTGGGCGCACACCACCCTGGAGGCGAGCTAAATTCTTCCAATCACTATTGTGCAATCTCCCATGGTCTTGAATCATTTCAAATATCGATTTTTAGATTTGGCAAACTCCCTTTGGGATTAAATTTAACATGCAGAACCTTTGGCTCTATCTCTCCACAAATTTTGAGTTTCATTGACAAAAGATATTTGGATCGTGTTAGAAAGCTCTCATTTTATGTTGAAAACATTTTCACAAAAGTAGAATTTTTTTTTGGTTAAAATAGAAATAAATTGCATATTGGACCTCGTTCATTAACTCCTATAGCTTAACTAATCAAGTGATTGCATATTGTATTCAATGTTTCAAGACACAAATAGGTGTGTGGTGCTCCTTCACAATCATAGTTTTCTTTTCTATCCATTTATTTCCCACCAAACACAACACAACCTTCTTGAGTTTTAAACCTTTGTTCACAGTTTGAATGATGTGGGAAGCTTTTAATAAATAACAAAAACGTTTCAACTCAAAAACGGATAGATCATGAATTGGTGGTCCCTCACGGTACCATGTCTCATCCACTTTGATTAGACAAAACTTGATGGAGACAACTGGTGACCCAATTGGTTGGTATCTTACCGGTAGAGTGTAGCCATAGTTAGTAAAGTCGGATACGACAATAATATGGGAATGGATACGTATGGTAATTAATCGGTTTACTTGACAATAGTTCGTTTTCAAAAATTCGGTGCAATAAAATATGTACGGCAATTAATTGGTATGTATTTAATACTTGTTTTAATATAGTTGCTCTGAACTAATACGGGAACAAAAATATGGGTTTATCCTAGTAAAAATTGAGAAAATCGATTTTTTTACAACTAAATTCTAATCTTGTCGTGTATTCATGAACACTTAAAACCAATATGATTTTTCAATTTAAAATCATTTCCAATTTTTTTGGATCTCTACATTTATATTAATTAAGTTTAACCATGTCTATCAAAACAAATGTTGATAGGTAATCCATCAACCACAATCAACCATAGCAAATAATAGCATGTATCAGTAAAAAAATATATAATAATAAGTAGATAATCAATTAATATAATGATTAATACATAAATATGTATTAATACAGCAATTAATACGACATTTAGGTTTAGGTTTTAGTTTTTTATTTTGTTTAATTAAATTAAAATACATAAATATGTATTAATACAACAATTAATACGTCATTTAATATGGTGACTTTTAAAAGTCGCGTATGGAAGTAAGCTACCTCATAAAATACGATAAGAGTTGGGAATTTGAATTATACGGTTGGGTACGATAATTAATACGCAAACTTACTAACTATGGTGTAGTCTGATAAGAGGTCGTGTTCGGCTACTCTCCTTGAAGGCATCTGCCCAATGAGTGTTCAATGAGGCATCCGACGGCTGGGCTGCCTAAGACACATCCCGGCACGTAATGAGGCATCCAACGGCTAGGCTGCTTGGCACACATTTCAACGCATGCTCAGGGATGTGTGCTGGCCAGGTCCGCTGTCGGATGCTCATTGGGTACTCATTGGACTAGCGCACTCTAAGAGGCCATGTGTTTAATTTTTGGAGAAAAGTTCTTTGTGGAGGGAGTGTACCACCCACGCACAAATACAATGGGGAGCGAAATGACCGCCCCACACCTATGAAAGGTGAAAATCCCGCCCCATGATGCTTCCGTGCATACTCTCATTGGCCCCCATGCACACAGAATCCACATTGCCCCATAAATTTCTATATTTTTGAAAATTTTCTCTTTGTTTTTTTGTCATTATTTGTTTGTAGTTTATATTATACAAAAGTAAACAAGCAGAGATGTTTGACCATGCTTATGATTTTTTTTTCTTGTTAAATCGAGAATTCCTTCATTCAAGAGTTCCAATGCCTGGATGAGACTCTGAAAGCAGTGCTAAAGGTATTTCGAACATTCGTCATACAAGGAGTAATTATGAGACCACAGTGGTGGGTTTCTCTTCACCATGGTGAAGAAAACTTTCACCTTTCTTTTCTCACTTTAGCTTTGCCATAGAACAATTTTTTTTTCCCACTTTATTCATAGGACATAATAAAACTTCAATATGCCATTAAAATCTTAGAAAGGCTCACATCAAGACAAGCTTATTTACATAGTTGACCATGTTTGAAGCAAATATACTTTTGGATATGGGTAGATTGGTAGAACACTCCATGGCTTAGCCACTAACAAATTGAGGGTCTCATCTGAACCATATGAATCACAGGAATTGTATTTGTACCATTGTATTTTAATGGATGAAACCAAAAAACCAAAGTTCTTCAATCTTTTATCAACTTTTTATATGGAAGAGGGCCAGGATAGGCACACTGCCTATGTGCGGTAAGCTAATGGGACACCAATGGGGGTGCGAGATGAGGCATTATATAGGAGGGGGTAGGGGAGGCATTTCAAAGAAAGGGAAGAGAGAGAGATAGACACAATGGGTGCTAGCTTACGGTACACCACCGGTGTGTCCAACCTTTTTCCTATTTATATATTTACATAGGAGAAAAATGCTGAAAAATTTTATTAGGGCAAATAAATGGTGGTTTCACTGGTTTGTAAAAATTTGAGCACCAATTAAGATTTCACATGGTAAATATAGGAGTAATTATTAAATCGTTCATATTTTTTTATTTGTTTGTTTGATTGATTGATCGATTGTAAACTAGTAATTAAGTGTAGAAATTTTATCTTTTAAGAACAAATTTACCTATATATTGCACTTCTGAAGTATACTTTATTATACCATGTAACACACTACAAAGTATACAAATTGGGATCATAAATGCTTGTGATTTTTATGTATGAGATTGTCTAAATGACACATCTATAGGTATGTGTAGAACTTAACACATCCTTTTGATTATCCCTTGTTTTGTTCCTTAAAATAATTTATATTAAGGTTTAAATAATGGTTTTTTGAAATAACGGGTACTCTGTTAAGGAGCATGACTATTGTGTACGAGCCATTAAGTGGAACTTGATTTGCATATTTCATGGGAGGCAGAGTGGTCATTTCACCTCGCCCATGTGTTTGGGCACAGGGCGTGCACTCTAGAAATGGTTCTTTTTCCCTTAAAATAATTTGGAAGTGACTTGTCATTTTATCATTGTCAAAAGCTTTAATTATTTTGCATATTTTCAATACACATGTGAAATGACAGGATTCATTGTTATTGGAAAAAAATGTTGTGCTAAAAGGGTAAAAAAGTAAGATTACAAATTATTAAAAAAATCCCTCTATGTGTTACCTCAAATGGATTTGGATTGTCAAATCCCAAAGCATCATTCATTTAAACCATCCATTTGATAAAGTTTGAAACTACAATATTCTCTTGATCTCTTAAAGTTGCTGAAATTATACAAAAAGTGACAAGAAGCATTGAACTAAGAAATATTAAAACCTCCAACCAAAAAAATGAGCTTATAATTTAGATTTATTGGCCAAATCATAAACTTTAATTGTCAAAATACACCACTAGATTTAGGGAAAAAAAAGGAGAGAAATAGTTGGAGTAGAGTGGGAGAATTAATGTCGAAAATAAGGAAAATACTCATTGCCAAGAACTGCTATGATTTTGGAACTATCGTGTTGCAAGTTGTTGAGAAAGGGAGAGACTAAAAAATAAATGTCAATTTATTGTTATTTGTGCTTATTATTGAAGTGTCTAACCCAAAAGTTTAAACTATTCGGTAAAAAAGCCAAACTGGCATATAAAGTTATCCAACGTTCTAAAGTTGGTCGATGTGGGATTAATCCCAATATTAATGTATACCCCTCTTTTGGGTGACGCAATACAAATGACATATATATCCCCTCTTTTGGTTGACTGTACGTAGAAGTTTTAATTAACATAATAGGTCTGGTGCTCTGATACCAAATGACAGATATATCCCCTATTATGTGGAGTGACTTTCCCTGTCTCCCAGGATTGTGTCTGGCATGCAGTATAAAAATGATGTCTTCTTTTTGTTTATTGCTGATGTATTTTTTTTTATGGCACGTTCGTGCATGCGTTTCATTATTTAAGCTGTATCTACAATGAGTTTCCTTGGGATGTGGTTGTTACCCATTCCCTCCCCCTATCGGTCCCGCCTATGACATGTATGTCAGGACCATATGTCTCTCACTGGTTTCTGAACTCTGTCGGTTTTAAAACCTTGTGTATCACATGTCAACTATCTACGTTATCTGCGTTATGCTTCTTGTTTTCTTTCTTTTGGCGTTGGGTGCGCATGAATGAATAGCCCTACTTTCTACCAAACAAAAACAAAAAAAACTAGAGTTACTCAATTTGAATTTATTTCCAACACTTATAACTAATGCTGAGTTGTAAAAAGAGGTAGAATGAAGGAAGAAAGAAAAAATAATTATGGGAAAAATATCCAACATTGTCTATTTAACGTAGGTTCTCTCGCAAATTTCACATGTTTTTTTCTTTTATTTATTTTGTCTCTCCAACTTGACCATTATGGGTCCCTATTGACGATAACATACAGTTCACAGTCATTTGTGTGGCATGAAAGATTCCTCCTACGCTAGCAGCATGGATAATCCTCTAAAAATAATAATACTACCTTTATTTTATCTACTTTAAATATTATATTGGAGAGATAAACATGCCCATTGATTTTATAGAAAATCAGGTTAGAGTATGACAATAATATTTTTCCATTAAGTTCTCATTTTAAGATATTTTTGTGGTCCTCAACTCAAACCTATCATACAGACTTAAAAAAATAAAATCTGGCTCAGCTCTCTTACATGAAGGCTTCACGTACAGTTTCGTGATCATACATGTCCTTTTGCTTCCATAAATGTCTTTTCATGGTGTCAAATATTTTTCTTTTGGATAAACCTTTCAAAGTGTCATCAAGAGTGTTTAGAAATACACTTGTGGGAAAAAAGATACATGTCATCATGAAACCATACATGAAGAGTCGTATAGGGAACTGATTCATACAAAAAATATGTTTTACACTTATCGTCACCTAAAAACAGAAAGTGGTTACAAACCTTCAAATTTTGAATGGAATTGATAAAGTTCATGTAAACTTCATGTTGGTTGGTTGAATCAAAGCTGGATCCCAAACTACTTAGGATGAGATATTTAAGATTGATTTTGGACGAGCTATGTTAAGCCAACATAAATAGAAGACCTCAATTATGGTATCGGACCATAAGTTAGTATTCAACTTTTTTGGGAGGGTCTTCTGCACTTCTAGTATAGGAAAGAATTTATATAATAAACCAATAGGTGTTATGAAAAAGGTACCATCCACATGTGATCCACATATTCCGAATAAGATAGAAAAAATTATAAAATAACTCATGTGAGAAGAAAATTACACTTCGATGTCGTGGAGATATTTTTTCTTTTTTTAAGGGAAGAAGAACGTTGCTTGGTGGCCCATGTACCAACGTGAGGGCCAATGAGGGGATGCACATGGGCATCAACCAGAGGGATTTTTCATTTTGTAAGTGGTGGGACGGTTATTTCATGGGGTTGTGTCTAGCCACAGGTTGTACACAACCAAACAACATTATTTTTGCTTTTGTTTTTGTAAAAGAAAGAATTTTCTTAAGAAGGGAGGGAATTGGTATAGGACTGGATCAACTTCAACGTGAGCTACTTTAGGGTTGGCAAGGTAGATTAATATTTAAAAATAAAGCAAGAGATCGTCGCTTCATCGTGTAGCCCCGGCACTAGCGGAGGGGATGAGAGTGTGCGCAAGGGCATAAACACATATAAGAATTTTTGTTTCAGGAGGGGTTGGGCGGCGATTTCGCACGCTCGTGTGTCTAGGTGCTAGAACAACACGACCAAACATCGTTCTTTTTCCTTTAAAAATAAATTCTATCTAGGAAATGAAATACCTAGAAGCAATCATTTTTAAAAAGTGGCCTATATCTCCTTTAAGTTTACAACCATTTAGATGTTACCATGTGGCTACATCTAAAATTTAATAGTATTAAAAAATTTAATTTGTAAAGAATGGTAGGATGGAGAGGGGTTTGGTTTTTTCACATGAAATGTGAAAAAAGAATGTCTTTAACAAACATCTAGAACTACCATATGGTCTGTCAGATAGGGCTAAAATTTTATGAATAAGAAAACACCAAGTTTCCCTACTGACACGTCAAATTAAACCAACTTTCTACCTCCCTCCCCCAAAAAAAGACCAATTTGAGTGTGGCAAATGGCAAAACAAGTTACCGAAAAATTTGGAACTACATGGGATCATAGTGGGGTGCATAGATATACATTGAAGGACATGGCATTAGATGGAAGGATAAAGAGTTGGATTTGAGACTGAAATATGACATGATTTTCCAGGACCGTTCCCTAAATATCCAACACAGGGATTCAACACATCACTGTTTTCATGACAAAACAATTTTTGTCAATTAAGGAGATTTCATTTGTAAAGCGTTATGTGAGAAACTCATCATTCTTTCATGACGAAATAAGGTATATCTATTAAGAAGATTTCATCATAAACTAGTGTTCAGTTTTTCTTTTTCTTATTATTATTTTTTATTTTTTAGAGTGGAAAGTCTATGCATTTGTTTCTTTCTCTTTTTTTTAAACTAAGGGTTAGTCTTTCAAGGGCAAAAAAAAAAAAAAACCACAATGACATTGAGTAGATTCCTGTGCATGCCCTCTCATATCACACCAGTGGGTCTCGCAATCTCTCTCCTCATTAAATGCCACTATTGGCCGATTTGATCAATCATCCTTCATTGGTGGGAAACTGCACACTGGCGTCATAGTGATCCCACTCTTATCTTTGAATAACTACATATTGCT
The DNA here is from genome assembly GCF_018873765.1 of Telopea speciosissima. Taxonomy (NCBI): domain Eukaryota; kingdom Viridiplantae; phylum Streptophyta; class Magnoliopsida; order Proteales; family Proteaceae; genus Telopea; species Telopea speciosissima. The sequence continues at coordinate 47,723,485 of NC_057925.1, read as the reverse complement.
CCTTATTGTATGAAGTCTGACCCCAAGGGTTCAAGCCTAATGGTTATAATCTCAATGTGCTTACACATGAGTTTTACCTAACCGGATCCTTTTCTACGATTAGGGGTGTCAAAGGGTTAATTGGGTTGGGTTTTGAGAAGCCTAAATCAATTTTATGCATGTACGGATGTACCGATTCGAATGAGTTTTAGTATTGGTCGGATTCTAGTTTTTTTTATTATCGGACTCTCTTAGTTATCGATCTGTTACCACTTTGATTTTGGTTTCCATGTATATATAAAAAAAGGGAGAGGGTATCCCTAAAAGACAGCATGGCCCTGTGTCAACGCGGGGAGTAATGGGAGCGCCCGTAGAAGGGCATCAACAGTGGTGGGATTTCTGCCTTTCATTGGGGGGGGGGGGTTGGTGGTCAATGCACCTTCCCCTATGTATGGTTGCAATGGCCAAGCTGCCTTTCATGCTTCTTTTTTCCATAAAAAATAATGTAACAAATAAATTTTATCGAGTTTTCCGGTTTCTATCGATCTTAACAATAGGTCTAGTATGTACCCATGTTGAGTACATCTACCTATCTTGGTGATGTGTGAAATGGACAAGGAAGTAGAGAGATTTTAGGAGAGAATAAGGCTTAATTGAGGAAGTCACACCTCATCTTGCAAAGCGAATTCTGATAATTACCAACGATAAATCTTACTTTACTTCTTCCCCAAATAATTAGGGATTTACAATAATTCATACGATCACGTAATCTCAAATCAATTACCATAACTAATAATAATCCTAACTTTGTAATCCATTCTTCTACTTACAAGTAATAACTGATGTAAACTCCAACCACATATTACTTAACTACTAATACCGCACATAACTATTCCCATCCTACAATCATGCATGCACACATGTATGCATTACAATACATCACACCTCATATTATTAAATACGCAACATCCCTCCCCCCCCCCCCCTTAAGATTAAGTTTGTCCTCAATCCCCAAACCTGGAAATTGCTTCAAGATAATTTCGGAATTATCAACGTCCTCTTCACCTAGATAATCCCCTTCAATCAAAAATAATTTCTTACAACGATGACCTGACACAAATTGTTCATTGTAATTATAACATAATCCTTTCATACACCTTTCTTGTATCTCCATTGAAGTGAATCGACGAACAGGAAGACTTGAACCTTGAGTATTTGGTGGAATGCTCGTTCCCTCAAGTGAGTAGTTGCGAGCTTCATACAACCTAGTTGATCCGATGGCTGCCGTAAGTGTAGTGGGTCTCTCGCTAACACATTGACTTTTATATTGTTCTTGAGGCCACTGAGAAAACAACTCACCTAGCGGCTTGGGGTTACATATCCTATTTTTGAGAGCAATTTTCTGAATCTGGTTTGATAATCTCGTACTATACCCAATTATTGCAGTTTGGCCAACTCCCCAAAAAAACCTTGGAATTGAGTTGGTCCAAAACGTGTATGCAGTCCTTCACAAAACGTCTGCCATGAGAAGTCAACCTCGCCTTGTCTGAAGAGTTGTTACCAAAGTTGAGCATCTCCCTCCAAATAAAAAAAAGCCAATGCCACTGGTTCTTCTTCCGGTGTTTGCTAGAACTGAAAGAACTGTTCAACTCGGCACATCCAACTAGTAGCGTCTTCATCTCCATTATAACAGGGAAAGTCGAGCTTCACCAGTTTTGGAGTGAAGGATATTGTTGGGAGGTCGTCATTCGTGGAGCTGGATTGTGAGTCGAAGGTAGCTCTGCGATGGAGCTCTCGAGTTCTCACTCACCTCGAATTGTTGAGGAGGCTGAGGTGCGTTGAGCTTCTCGAAGAGATCATTAAGTTTGGAAAGAATTTGTTGTTGTTCATGGAGAATCCACTATTGCCCCTCATTGAGAGTGCTAACTTCAACTTCGATTCTCTCCACACACTAGTTCATCTGCCAGCTCTGATACCAAGCTGATAATTAAGTATCTGAGTTGAGTTTGTCTACCTATCTTGGTGGTGTGTGAAATGGACAAGGAATCAGAAAGATTTTGAGAGAATAAGATTTAATTGAGGAAGCCATACCTCATCTCGTAAGGAGAATTTTTGATATTGCCAATGATCACTCCTACTTTACTTCTTCCCAAATAAATAGAGATTTACAATAACTCATACAATCTTGTATCCCATCTCTAATCGGTTACCATAACTAATAAGATTCCTAAGCATGTACACTACTCTCTAACTACTAATATCGTGCGTAACTATTCACACCCTATAATCATGCATGCACCCATGTATACACACATTATAATACATCACACCTCATATTATTAAACACGTAACAACATTGGAATCAATTCGGTTTATTTTACCGGTCCAACCGATTTGGTTGATTTTTTTGACATTATATCTACAGTGAATTTCCAATAAAGGTGGACAATCGGCATGTCTGGCATGAGGCTGGAAATTTCAGTATGCTTATGCGTTACAGCAGAGCAAATCACATGGGGTTTAGAACATATGGGAAAGCTAGCTGTGTCGATGCCCGCGTTTCAAAAGTCTTCTCTAGCTAGGAATGATAGGATGGAAATTTCATCCTTCAACCGGTCATAGGATATGAACGGGATTAAGTAGTTTACTAGTAGAAGTAGGATTTCTCGTTTAACGGTTAACTACACCAGGATAAACTCGGGTTAACTTAAAAAAAACGCCCTACTTCGATTCCTATAAATTGTCCTCTCCGCTTCAGGTTTCTGCTTTAGCGGCTTATTATTTTACTTCTGTGCTCTCTCTCTTCTGCTCTCATCGCTTTCTTCCTGTTTCCGTTATCTCTCAAGCTCGAGAAGATGTGTCTCCGAAGTTCTTCTTATCTCAGGGAAGCTCGAACGGCATATTTCCTGGTAATCTGTTCTGCTTCTGTCTTTATTTGATAAATAACCCTTCTCTTGTTCCGATTGATCGAAAAAACCTGTTAAATATTAGAAACCCTAATATTTACTGTCTCGCGTCTGATGAGTTTCGATTTCTACTGCGTTCGTTGTTCCTTTCTCCGATCCGTGCTGATCAGAGCTTCTGTTTGCCGTGTTCTTGTGATTGTCACGGTTTAGAATTGTGTTTCTCTGTGCTGCGGATTTTTCTCGTGGTTCTAGGGATTCGGATCTTGGTTTTTTCTTGAACGAAGGTTTTGGCTTGAATCAATCTCACAAGATGCCGTGCGCGACTTCCGATGCGTCTGATAAGGACTCGGAGCCGTTCGTTGAGGTGGATCCTACCGGAAGGTACGGCCGGTACAGCGATTTGCTTGGCTGTGGGTCAGTGAAGAAGGTTTACCGCGCGTTCGACCAGGAGGAAGGTATAGAGGTGGCTTGGAGTCAGGTACGTTTGTCGAGTTATAGCGAAGATCGATCGGTAATCGATCGATTGTACTCTGAGGTCCGGTTACTTCGTACTCTGAAGAACTCGAACATCATCGAGCTTTACAATGTGTGGACTGATGAGGAGAAAAACACGTTGAATATGATCACTGAGGTTTGCACGTCTGGAAATCTGAGGGAATACCGCAAAAAGCATCGACACGTATCTGTCAAGGCCTTGAAGAAGTGGTCCAGACAGATCCTGAAAGGTCTGGAGTATTTCCACAATCATGAACCGTGCATCATCCACAGAGATCTCAATTGCAGTAACATCTTCATTAATGGAAATATTGGACAGGTATTTTCAATTTTCCTATCTAAACTTTACTTTCTTCTTTTAATTAAGTAATAAATCATAATTTTGTTGTCTATTTACTTTTAGAATATCTTGGGTCGGATCAAATTCCTTTGAAAATTATAGCAGTCTGCATTTAGTATCCACCCTCGAACCTCTCGTGCCAGCCAATTTATTTAGAACTCGCCATGACGGTGACTCTCTAATGGAGGGTTAGGTTTGTACTCCACAGTTCGTACGCATACTTACACACACGGTGGGCATGAGAACTTCGTGGGCTGCAAGTAAATTCGGTTTAGATCTTAGGTATTGTTTGGTAGTTCGAAGCTTTTAGTGTAGGGCTAGGGCTAGGGCTAGGGCTAGGGAGAACCTTTTGCAATTTCCCAAATTGACCCTTTTAAGTCCTAACAGAAGATTTCGTTAGCTGAGTTTAGCAAAACCGACGGTGTTGATTTTCTCTCTTTGTTGTTTTTTCCTGTCCATTTTTGAAAGGGATTGTGATTCACTCTCCTGAAATTGAACAGGTGAAGATCGGTGATCTTGGTTTGGCTGCGATAGTGGACAAGAACCGGTTAGCGCACTCGGTGCTAGGGACGCCGGAGTTCATGGCTCCAGAGCTGTACGAGGAGGAATACACGGAGATGGTGGACATATACTCGTTTGGGATGTGCGTACTGGAGCTGGTGACGCTGGAGATACCTTACAGCGAGTGCGACAGCGTGGTGAAGATATACAAGAAAGTGACGTCGGGGGTGCGACCCCAGGCCATGAACAAGGTGAAGGATCCCGAGGTTAGGGCCTTCATAGAGAAATGTCTCGCCAAGCCTAGAGCTCGACCCTCCGCGACGGAGCTCCTCCAGGATCCTTTCTTCGCCGGACTTGATGATGACGATAATTACAATAACAATAGCAGCATATGCTCTTAGTTTCGACGTCAATGACGATCCAGTTAGATTTCTTTCATTCTGATTTCGTTTTTTTTTTTTTTTTTTCATTTTCCTTGATTTGGGGGGTGGGTAAAGGTGAACATGAAGGTTGGGGGTTTTTTTTTTTCTCTTTGTCGTAGAGGGTTTCATCTAATGAACGGCTGTGTAAAGTGTTTCTTGTTTTTTTTTTTAGAGGGATGATTTGGTTGCAGAAGGAATTTTGCATGTACAGAGTTCAATTTAATCATAAAAATAGAAGATTTATATTTCTGTGTATCCGACATAGTTTAGCTTCTCCTTAGTTTATTATATTATTTGTTGGTTTTTGAAATTCCACTAATGAAATCAAATTTAAAGACCTAATGTGAAAGGTCAAAGGTTACTTCTGTTCATCCCGTCCATATCTGAAGTCTCATCAGATGCGATGACTTCTTCTTCTTCTTCTTCTTCTTCTGTTTCTTTCTTCTAAATCTCTGAAATTCTGAATGGTGTGATAAATGAAGAATATGACTCTGAGAAGAAATCCTAATCCGCGTGAGGCGGTGACGGAGCAGAGGATTCTTTTTCATTTCCATTTGTCATTTTTGCTTTCCTTTTGAAGGTTGCGTAGATGAGTAATACTCTAGTTGTAATTCTTTGGATTTTGGCGTTTCCCAACTGTAACGGTCGGGCCGAGTGGATCTTTTTCCCATTTTATTGGGCTTTCACGCTTTTCACGATGAAAGAATAAACAATTCTCCAAATCTTCGTTTTTTAATGAGAAAATAAGAAAAAAAATGTAAATATTCAACTTAAAGAGAAAAGATTTTCATCGACTGTAACTTTAGCCTTGCGTTTTTCTAGGGCCTAGCCATCCTTATCGTTTTGCTTACTAAGATAGTTTAAACTAAAGACGGTAAATATAGAGCTGCCAGTTATCGTCAGATTGGAATCTGGCAAGTTGACATCCCAAAAATACCGTTAAATATGAACTTTGATCTTGTGTCCTTGTCCTTTTAACTGTTGGTGCATTGTATTGTATCGTTTATCTACCTATACTTAACCCACTTGTAGACGGTACAGAACTGACCTGTCAGGAACCGGATCAGTCTTACTGGCCCGGTTGATAGACCAATCATTTCAAAGGTAAAAGAGGCACATCCCTAAACCATAATCATATATAACTCAAGAATTAAAAAATACTCTCCGGTGCCCGCATCTGCCAGTGCAGGGTAATGTGGGTGTCGGAGCTCAACAAGTGGAAGATGTGATATTCAACGGTGTAGAGCTCGTACCATTGGATGAAGCATCTTCCACATATCAAGCTCCGATAGCATTGGTAAATGCGGAGCTTTTTAAAAAAAGAATTGAAAAGGGAACTTGGGAAGAGAAGTCTTGTGTCTTACGATAACAATTGTTTTAGGGTTTTTCTCTAGTATTTAGTAAGAAAAAGATGAGAGGGCATAACTCGATGCAACAAAAATATTGTTCCATTGCGATCAAATAGTCGTGGGTTTGAGTCAAGAAACAATCTCTCCAGATTAGGTTGAATGTTGAACTATTGCTCTCTGGGCTATCTAAGAATTGGTTGAATTATTAGTTATTCATAGAAAGTTGAAGGTTTGACGTTCACGTCACAAAGTTTAGCTCAAGGAACTCTCTTAAGCAAGGATTTCTTTTAATTCCTTTTAGCTCAAGGAACTTCCTTAAGCAAGGATTTCTACTTCCATTTCATGAATTTTGGCTCTTCTCATTTTAGGAGCACACCATTCATCTCTTAGGTTATCTCTGCCGACAACATGATACAGTGTACTATCTTAATTAAAAAGAAAAAATTTTTAAAAATACGAAAGAAAATGTTTCAAAAGGGAAAGTTGGACATTATAAAAGTGTTTGGAACAGATTAGGAATCATAATCGGTCCACCCATTAGTTAATGGTCTTAGAACTTAGATTTGAGACCAATTAGCTTATTGATTTGGTCCTAATTCTGACTCCTTAAGATTGGAACAGTTATGGAACCAAATGATTGCCTAGAACCGGACTAATTTAGACCCCCTAACCAATAGCCAATTGGCAAGCTAGTTGCAGGTCATGTAGCGTACCTTGATTGTGGAATGAGAGAGAGAGAGAGAGAGAGAGAGAGAGAGATTAAAAAACCGGAATTGGCAAAGGCAAATGTTGAGGCCAATTCCGGTTGAGCCGGGTCATAACGATACTTATAAGGACACAAGGGTGACTAATCCAGATTGATTCCGATCTCATCCGAACCGGGATTAAAAAATTGAAACTAGTAGAGGTGGATATTGAGGCCAATTCCAGTTGAGCCGGGTCATAACGATTCTTATAAGGACACAAGGGTGACTAATCCAGATTGATTCCGAACTTCTCCAGACCGGGATTAAAAAATTGGAACTGGCAGAGGCAGATCTTGAGGCCAATTCCAGTTGAGCCGGGTCATAACGATTCTTATAAGGACACAAGGGTGACTAATCCAGATTGATTCCGATCTTATTCGGACCAAGATTAAAAAATTGGAACTGGCAGAGGCAGATCTTGAGGCCAATTCTGATTGAGCCAGGTCATAACATAAGGACACAAGGGTGGCTAATCCAGATTGATTTCGATCTTATCCAGACCGGGATTAAAAAATTGAAACTGGTAGAGGCAGATCTTGAGGCCAATTCCGATTGAGCCGGGTCATACTGATTCTATACGGCCAATGTTTTCCTTCTCTCCCCATATCTTTTAATTTAAGATACGTACCAAGTACGTATCACAAAAAGAATTCATATATATGGAGTATAACATGAAATGTCGAATACTCAAATTATATGATTCTTTTTCTCAAGTTTGGTCTTATTAGTTATTACCAACCATTTTCTACTATGGATCTCTTGAATGTTCAATAGCCAATAGCCAGATTCCCCTCCCCTCCTCTCCTTAAGAGAATGAATTGGTCAATTATTCACAATCATTTAAAGAACTATCTAAATGACACCTCTCTAAAAGAATATTTGGAACTTAGAGACTAATTTTTGATTACCTCTTATTTTATTCTTAAAAATACAAATTATTTAACATCTTAAAAGGTGTCAATAAGAAAATCCCATCATTTAATTATTACAAGTTCAAAATTTCAAGTCATTTCTGTTGCAATTTTTGACCTTGTCATTGTGCCTTGTAGAGAGGAATTCCACATCCCTTTTCTTAGGAGAAGAAACATCCTATAATTAAGTGAAAGAAATGCTATGAATACAAGCTAAGTCTCAATCAATTTTCTACCAAAAATAAAAGGGAAAAAGATTTTCACCCCGTCCGTGTGCAGATTCTTATACATGCTCTCTCACATCCCCCTGGGAACCACACTCTTTCCCTGCATTAAAACCCCCTATAATTGGATGATTCGAATTCCCACCCCATCATAAGTGGGAAACTGCACTCTGGCATCATATGGTTCCCTTTATCCCCGAGGAAAAAGATTGTCACGACGCCATGAACTCTATAAACTTAAGTAGAGAATACATGTATAGTTGCAATTCTGAATTTGGTTTGGTTTTATTTCCTTTTATTTGGATGTTTATCCAAATAATTTGATATTATCTATGAATTCAAATAACTTTGATATCTAGACGGTAGCATACAAATTGGAGTATGTATCTAGGTACTATGAAGTATGAATATGATTTAAGAATATAAATAATTTTATACCTTATATGCATTATATAATTTTATTCCTAATGATAAAAACAGTTTTTTATTGATTTATTTTTATTTTTTAATATTTATAGACAAATATTTATCTGGTTGATGACTATCTAAGGGCCGGGGGTCTTTAATAGGACACCTAATTCCACCAGGTAGAAGGATCTAATAGTAAATTTGACCGTTAAATACATAGGAGATGGTCTAGATAAATAAATATTAATTTTAGAACTAAATTCATCATTTACCTCCCTTGTGTCTTTACGCTCAATAGTCCCTTGCACTTTTATAAAATGGAAATTTTCCCGTACCTCCCCTGAGGTATCACGTAAATATAAACACATCCCCCAGTTTTGAAAAATTCTACGTATCCCCCTTGAGGTTCACAAAAGTTAACACATGCCCCCATTCGATTAGTTTATGACTAACAACGTTAAAAACATGGGGTGAACTGACAAAAATGCTCTTGCAAGGAAAAAAAAAACCAAACCTACAACCCATCTTCCTCAATCGAGATGAGTTGCAGGTATCCTTATAGGGAACACCATGGAAATCTACACTGATTTCATAAGAACCTACATTCCAATACGCAATGAAGCTGAATGCAATAAACTAACGATATTCAAGCATGATAAGCTTAAATCTAACTAAACAAAACACATGCATAAGGTCTCAACTGCATTTTTCAGGTGTACACAAAACGATACTGATGAATGCTGCAAGTAAATAAGCAGAGCTACAAAGGATCACAGATCCAGTACAATTTAATCACCCAAATTCATCGTTTCAACAACATGACCTATAAAAACTACAAACTTGAGATGAAATGGAAAAACAATAATAATAAGCCTCTGAGAAACCAGAAAGCATAAGCCGTCTTGACCGCAAACACAGAGAACATACAAACAAACAGCGAAAATACACAAATAGATCAAATCCTTGAGGGGGATGGGGGGAAGATACCTCAAAACCAAACGCACACCTATATTATAACAGAGCTAGTTCGAACTCCTAACTAAAAAAATAACCATCGAGCAAGAACATCATATGTGAAATGCCAAATGTAAACCCTAATTGAGAGCTAAAATAGAACCAAGGGCATTATGCACGATCCGTAGAGAGAGAAATTGACTATTCTAACAAAAAAGACCAAACAAGTAAAGAGAATGGAACGAAGAAGAACTGAAACCCTAACGAATGGAAGGGTATATAAACCACTTGAAACCAAAGTATCTCAGATCAAAGAACAACATATCGAAAAAGCTTACCCCAAAACTCCATCTCTGTGAGGATTGAGAGAAACCTAAAGCAAATGGAAGAGGGAAAGGAAGGAGAGTGAATCAGGATTAGTTCCATGGTGTTCCCTACAAGGATATCTGCAACTCATCTTCCTCAATCGATTTGGGGAAGATGAATTGCAAGGTTTTTTTTTCTTTTTATTATTTTTTTTCTTGCAAGGGCATTTTTATCAGTTCACCTCATGTTTTTAACATTGTTAGTCATAAACTAACAGAATGAGGGCATGTGTTAACTTTTGTGAACCTCAAAGGGGTACGTATAATTTTCCAAAACTAAGAGGGGTTGTTTATACTTACGTGATACCTTAGTGGTGGTACATGAAAATTTCCCTTATAAAATTCCTAGATTTCTGTTTTATCACATGAACAATTATATTTGGACTGAAACTTCACATGCTTCTACCAAAATACGAAACTTCACATGTGAACAGGGAACTTAAGGGTCTACCTGCCTGCAGAATTTCAACATTACCTGATCTATCACTTTAACCATGTCTTAGTTGCCATGACGTTATTATGTGGGCCACTACACTAGAAAGCCTTCTCCCATATTCATATAGTACAAAAATTAATCAGCTTTTTACCAAATAAAAATTAATCAGGTCCGAAATTGGATATCCAAGTATTTGGCAAAATTGAATTTTGGAATATTTATGAGTTGCCAAGTTGAATCTGGGTTGCAGATATTCTAATTGAATGGCAAGTCAGATGTTTTTTTGTATCCACCTTGAATACCCATGTGTACACCGTGATGATGCCTGCCATTGAAGCAAGGGGTTATTGACCATCTCTCCTTAGTTTTGTTGACCAAAACCTCTCATTTAATAATTAAAATGATGTAAGTGATTTGCATGTGCATGATTGTAATGTGCTATTTGACTTATGAATAAAAATCGATCAAATTAATAAAGGAAAATTTCTTCTTTTGATTATATTCCAAAACGCGTAAAATAATGAGGATTCTTGAGAATGTTCTTAATGGTAAGTCACTTTCAAATTATTTTGATTTTTTTTTATTTTTTATATTTGACTTAAATAATTGTTGGGAAGAAGACCAAGGACAATTAAAAAAAGATTATAATTTTTATTATTATGTTTTGGGCAAGAGTAGTTGTTTGGTCATGTAGCGCCTGCACTAATGTGGAGGTCAATGAGAACGCATGCAGGGGGATTTAATTGAATGTGATTTTTTATTTCACAGGGGCTGAATAGTACTTTCATGTGATTCTGTGTTTGAGCATAGAAACCATGCGACTAAGTAGCGTTCTTTTCCCCTTTTTTTTGTTTTTGGTACTAGATTACCCACAATGGGATGAGACCCACAAGGGGCCAAGACAGGAGCTTACAAAGAGGCCAAGGAGGGGCCAAGGGCCGCACTTAATTGAAAACAGTAAAGGATACATGACATGCAGCATGCAATACGGGAGGAGTGACTGGAACTCAAGATGCCGAACCTCAGACCATCACTTTCAACGAATGACGCCAACCACCAGGCCAAGGCCTGTGTCGTTAAGGTCACAGACTACTTTTATTACTACAAAATGCAGCCAATTGATACCGGACTTCTTGTGCTTTTACTTTGATTAAAGCATGTCTCATGTCAAAATAAAAAACCGTCATGTTATTGGACACCTATGAGAAGATGTTCAAGAAATGTCGTTTGACATTACATCGTAGCTTCGATGGGGCCGAAATTTTTGACAAGTTCACCTCAAGATTTCTTGCTCATATGTCAAGTTTCAATCAATCTGAATTGACGTGGTGATAAGACAATCTAATAAAATTTTCAGGACTATGAAAGAGGATTCTAGGGACGAAAAGGTGTGTATGAGACCAGCTCAGGTTCTCATACGAGAACAGAGCCCAACCATCCAGATGGAATCCACTTCTCCTCTGGATTCCATCTGGATGGCTGAGCTTTGTTCTCATACGAGTATCAGAGCCGAGCTCTATGATATACATGGGAGAAGATGTGCCATTACATGAGAGGGTAAATGATTGATTTTGAGGCTCAAATCTAACACGTGGCCAATTGGATCTTGATCTATCTACCTAATGGATCATCCTAGACGTAGGGGTATTTTCTGAAAAATTACCTATATGTGTGATCTTTTTAATTTTCTCAATTGAAAAAACTAGATAATGATAACATTCACAATGGTTGGTAAACTTTGTACCAAAGCTCCACCAACCATAGGATATACAAGATTAAATGGATAGAACCTAAAGTCTCTTGCTCATGCCAAGTTTCAGCCTAAATGCAGTTAGCCAAGGGACAATAATACAAAATTAAAATATCTTGAACTATGAAGAGGATGAGTTCCAATATATGAGAAAGTATATGATTAAATTTAAGTATGAAATTTGACATATGACCAATCCAGATCATTACTGAATTCAATCTAGGTGCACAATATAATTGACATCTCATTTGATAACTTTTCACCGTATAAGTATGCATCATGATAATATAGCAGTATTTGACAAAGCTTGTTAGGCCTGCACCCCAAAGCCCAGCCAAAGCTTGGCATAGTTAGGTCCTTACACCGTGTGATTGCTCAGCCCAGCCTCGCTTAAAATATTGCCTTTGGGTATGAGTTGAGCCCAACCCTAGGTGAAGAAGGTTCATCCATCTAGGGATGCATATGGATAGTCAAAAATTCGGATTCAAATTGCATCCGTATTCGGTCAGGGGATATTCGGATCCGATCACATTTGACCCGTTTACATCTCTCAAATCCATCTCAAATTCGACTGATCTATGCAGGATTGCTGGCATCCGTGGTGTAAAAACATGGGATCATGATCCATATTGATCCCGGCGAAATCGTTCTTGATTCTCTAGAATCAATGTTTTAATGTCCTTCAGGGTTTTTTAGTACAAGCATTGGATGAGCCGGATCGGTCAAAATTGAGATTGGATCAATTCTTGAATCTTTGATCCCATTAGGTTCATTGGTCACTTTGCACTTTGCGTGGGTATCCCCTTACCACAAGCATGGTTTAAGTAAGCAGAATAGGCAACAAAATGGCCTCCGCCGATTCAATTCAGTAGAATCAGTTGAGAATTGGCCTGAACCCTAACAACCTAGTACAAATTAATCGATTCGAATCAGCCGGAATCCAAATTGGGATTACCTGATTCTGATCCTCTTCCTCAAACCATGACCACAAGTCCACAACTAGGGTTGTAAACGGATCGGATTCGGTTCAGATAGTGCTATGTCCACATCCGCATCCGATTAGCTATCGGACGGATTCGGATAGTGCTAAATGGATACGGACACGGACACGGATACGGATCGGATATTTTATCCGTTTACATGTAACTATAGCTTTTCGAATAGCTATAGCCTATCCGTATCCGCATCCGTTTAACTTTCGGACGGATTCGGATAGTGCTAAACGGATACGGACACGGATACGGAAACGGATTTTGGCAATTCATTTACACCCCTATCCACAACACACACTCACACACTTAGAATTTAGACTGAAGAAACAATCTTTCTACATGGTATTTCCAGCCACTAGATCCTAAAAAACTGTAAAAGTTGATTATGTATCAGATTGACTGTAAATGAAGGAATATGAACACCTTTTCTTTGACTATTATATACATTATCGCACCTTTGCAAAGAATATATTATATGTTGCTTAAGTTTCAAGGCTTTGAAAAAAGAAGCTGTAATCCCAAAAATTTATGAGTTTAGAACTGAGAAGTACTACCACTCACTAATATCACAGAAGTAGATTTCACTAAAATAATGCATCAAAGTGATTCCATCATCTGATGAGTAAGAGACAAATATCCGGGGCCCAATGATCGAATAGAAGGTAGATGCTATGGTTGGTTGTTTATAGATAGAAAAAATATTGTAATAGAGATTGAGATTTGCTGGGAGTAAGCAAACAGGGACTCTTCTACCTAAAAAAATCCAAATTTTCAGAAGCCGTGCCGTCTTGGGAGTTCAAGGCATGTGGCTCATAGCAGACAAATCTTCATTGTCAATTTACTTCATCTTCTTTTCTTGCTTTGTGTTTTTAATTTTTCTTCTTGTCCCCTCTTTCTTTCTTGTGAAAAGCTCCCCTGCAACTCTTCTATTTGGCTAATTTTGATTACCCAATGATCAGTTTGTTTGAACACATGGCTCAGATCATCTGATCAATGTGTTTATTCTGAAATCTAAGAGATGGGTCCATTTCCTTTAATGGCTGATCACACATTGAGCTTGTTAGAACAGATATATATGAACAGAGCCACTTTTGAGATACTCCTCAATCCAAGTAAAAGGAAAGCTTTCCCTGTTTCTACTGAGCTCGAGATTTCAACCTATCCAATGCCCAAGAACGCATTTGAAGCCTTAAAATTTGGATTCAAGTCCCCTCGTGTGGGTTTGACTTCTTGACTAGTTTGCACGAGTGTATGACTTGATAAATTCACCTCGGTTTTTCGAGTTCTGGAAGCTGCAGGGCTACTGTTCTTAGTAAATTTATGAGTTGGGTAGTACCAGAGTTTCCATTATATATTGATGATAATCTATGACCTTCCATGATTTAATATTGATGGATGTTGCAAGCCCGAAAGTGAATCCTCCGGTACCTAGTCCCTTCTCATCTCCAAATGTCGCTGCTTTGCTCAAGATCAAAATCATTGCATGGTAAGATTCTTACCAATCTCAACAAATCTTAATTGTCTTTCTATTTCAACATTTGATTGTGTATGGGTTAATCTTCTTTCAGGAGCCAAGAGACTGGTTTGCCAGTGTCGGTTCGAGTGCTGGTTGATGATAAAGTTTTTGAACTGCACAAGGTAAGGAAACAAGAAATTGAAGATCAATGTGAATTATAAGTTTGCTCAAATTTACTCCTCTTGTCCTCATCAGTTTCTGTTGTATGACAGTACCCTTTGCTCTCAAAGAGTGGATACTTCAAGAAGGCATTGAATGGAACAGCAGAGCTAGAGCTACCACATAATTTTCCTGGAGGATCCAAAGTGTTTGCGATGATTGCTTTGTTTAGCTATGGTTTTTCAGCACCAATAGACCCCTTCAATGTAGCAGCCCTACGATGTGCTGCAGAGTTTCTCGAAATGACAGAAGATTACGATTGTGGCAACCTCTGTGAGCGTACAGATTTGTATCTGAACCAAGTTGCATTACAGAGCTGGGATGATACACTTATTGTCCTTCAAAAGTGCCAGACACTACTCCCATGGTCTGAAGAGCTCTTGATTGTGAGCCGTTGTCTTGAGTCCCTAGCTTTCATGGCTTGCATGGAGATTCTTGATCCAGAACGGAGACGTGAAAGGCCCGTTGTAACATTAGATGCCTTGGCAAATCGAGCTTGGAGCTTTGAGGCTGTGAAGGAAATTGCAGGCCAGGATCTTTGGATCAAAGATCTCATAGCTCTACCATTTGAATTTTTCAAAAGGATAATTGGGTCCTTAAGAAGACAGGGAATGAAGGAGAAGTATGTGAGTCCCCTAATAGTCTTCTATGCAAACAAATGGGTTCTTTCAAAGAAGACCAATCAGTTTTGGTTGAATATGGATGAAAGTGATGGAGCTGTGGATTCGAACAATAAGGTTTCTGCCATACTACAAGGTATACTTGATTTGCTGCCCATGGGAAAAAAGGCCAGCAGAGTAATTCCGATCGGGTTCTACTTTGCTTTACTTTCTAAAGCTATTAATATCGTCGGTCTAAGAAGTGAAAGCAAGACAGCGTTGCAAGATCAGATCGTTTCTCTATTGCAGATGGCACAGGTGGATGATTTTTTGCTTCCAGGAAGTGGCATAGAAGCTATTTCATCCAGCATGGAATTGGTTACCATGGAGAGCATAGTTTCATCCTATGTATCACTATCATCAAACCAAGAGACAAACATTGTTGCAGAACTGTGGGACAGTTACCTTTCTCGAATAGCTTCAGATCCAAAGATGGGGCCAAGAAGATTCATGGATCTTATTGAGATCATACCAATTTCTGATAGACAGAACCATGATCATCTCTACAGAGCAATGAGCAACTACCTATCGGTAATCTTTTGCAAACACTACCATGATACACCTTATTTTTATTGATCTGAGTTTTTTTCACAATTGAAGAATTCTTTTCTGTAATCTTATAGGAGCACCTGAATTTATCCCAAGAAGAGAAAGCATCGGTCTGTAAATACCTTAACTGCCAGAAGCTATCACAAGAGACTTGCATTGAAGCTGTTCAAAATGAATTCTTGCCATTGCGTCTGATTGTCCAAGCACTATTTGTTCAGCAACTAAACACACACAAGGCCTTCAAAGATTGTTCCGACTCATTCAGGTATGTGACTTGTGGAGATCTCTCAGGAAGTCTTTCCAGCTCAATATTTCCAAACACCAATAGCCAGAACCTAGGAGATCACAGTCCATACAAAGAAGCAGTTGGAGAATCCAATAGTAGGCCTTTGGGTTTCTTGCTACAAAAGGATGTCATCTCAAGAAAGGATTATGAGTCCACAAGCTTCAGGATTCAAAACCTTGAACAGGAACTCATGTCACTGAAAAGAAGCCTTCGGTGGCAAATGGTGTCGAAGGAATCAGAGCCAACTTGTGTCAAACCACAGAGCATTAGTCCATATGGTTTGGAGGGTAGAACAATGAGTAAGAAGAAGAATCCTCTTGGACAAGTAACCAGCTGTATTGGTTCTGTAAGTTTTGCTTCTCAAAGAAAGTATGCCAATAGCTTACTTAAGGTCTTTCGGAGGTTGGTCTTGTTGGGCAAAGGCAAATCCAAGACAAAGAAAAGCCCCTCTAGCCTATGGACCAAGTAAATGTAGCAGGAATTGGAAATGGAATTATACTTTTTGGAGAATATCTCAATGCTCACTCTACATAATAAATTCTGATTTGTAAAGCTTGGACAAGTAACAAGTACCATGTACATAACACAAGGGAAAAGGCTCTCTGAGCCGCTGTTGTAGGGTACACTAGGATTTCTGTCTCTCTCTCCTCTTTGCAAGAAATGACCTTGCTTCCCTCTGATGTACAAACAAATACCGTTTTTCGCACCTTATTGGTACGCTCCCCAATGCCATTTGTTCAGAGAACCCTCTTCCATAACATAATATGCCCATTGACATAGGCATGCATGCAAAGATACATGTACTAGAACTCATGCACAAATTAGATATGCTGAAATTGAGGTCATGAGTTCGAACCACCATGGGGCCTATCCCCATCCCCTATCCCCCTCCCCCCTATTAAAGCTCTCCAATTCCCAAAAAAAAAAGAAAAAGAAATTGAACACACAAGAAAACAAATACTCTCCTCGCCTCCTCGGGCTGTAGTTTTAGGCCAATTTGGCCATTTTAACTATAGAATAGGTAGGTTGTTCTTGTATTTGACATATGTTAGGCTTCATGGTCTATCTCCGTCTCAACCCCTATTGGCTTCGGCACATATTAGACATATGAAACTGCTTACTCAGAGGCCTTCACCTTTGCTACTAACTAGCTCTGTCGCCTGCCCCATCTACACCCTAGTGGCTCTGTACACCCTTGCTCTTTCTCCCACCCTTGTTCCTCTCACAGGTTGTGTGCCCTATCAAAGTCAAGCTAGGAGCCAATTTATGGCTCTGCCTCAGCAACACTGGGAAGCTGTTATAATCCACCCCTCGGCTTAAAAGCGATTTTCCATTCACCACCAAGTCATATCCTAATATGCAAAAAGAGGGGCGAAACAACCGGTTTGAAGTGACAAAGGTAGACCTTTGAACACACATCGTGAAAGGCAGAGAGGACCCATTGAACAAAAACTAGGGGTGTAAATGAATAGCCGAAATCCATTTCTGTATTCGTGTCCGTATCCGTTTAGCACTATCCGAATCCGTCCAAAAGCTAAACGGATGCGGATACGAAAAAACTATATTTACATGTAAACGGATAAAATATCTGATCCATATCCGTGTCCGTATCCGTTTAGCACTATCCAAATCCGTCCGATAGCTAATCGGATGCAGATGCGGATATAGCATTATCCGAGCCGAATCCGATCCGTTTACAGTCCTAACAAAAACCCTTACCCTGTCAGCTATGAGACAAATGTCAATATCATTACCAAACAAAAAAATGTCAATAGAAAGTATTAGCAATGAAAGTCCTGATTTCCCATGGTTTCACATAAAATTGTCAAATTCATAAATCCATTGCGTTGGCTCCAAGATACTTGCTAAAGGAACTCATTTCCTTCTTCCTTTGAAGAACAATTACTTCACTCTCTCACATCCAACTCCGAGAAATAAGAAGGAAAGTATACTACTGGCAACCACAGGCAGTACACATTTCTATAATATTTTAAGATTAGATAATCAATGTTAATGCTGATTTCAGTTTTCATATTACAATAACTTGGTTTGAGCAAAAGAATACATAGGGGCATCTTCCACTGCTAGGTGTGCTGCTTCCCCTGCTTGAAAGAAAAAAAAGGGGGCCACCAAAATCACTACAGAGTTTGACACATTGAAAGCCTAAAATACAGAGTTTCACCCAAGCAGGAGGGATAAGATTCAAAAGTACAAGTCTGTAAAGAGTACAGATTGGTGAGGGGCCAAATGTAACAAAACCTAACACAATAAATTAGACTACAAAGTAGAAAGACCATATCAACTTGGTAGGGGAGATGCTTCCTTAAGGTAAGAATCACATTGAATCTCTTGAGATTCCAGAACAATCTTGGTAGCTTCAATAACTACTTGTCCATTGACATAGTGTTGCCGGCAAACTGGCATGTAAACATCAGCCCCGCCAATCAGTTCTGTCTGTGTGTCTTTTGTCTTCCTCAAGGTGAAGAAAGCACGCTTGCCACATAGCTCGCATCGAGCAGTCAACTTGGTTACAGAATCAGCTAATGGTATAATGTCGAGCAGTGAACCAAATCTCCTTCTGCCAACAAATTGCCCATGAACTCAGGCTAGCAACTATTTCAGTGATACCAAATTACAGGAGGGATAAGAAAACTAGTGGCACTGAGACCCAAGTAGAAAGCTAGAGAGGTACTCAAACAAGGATGTATATGTAGAATTATAGATGGACAAACATCAGAGAGTACCTCAAGTAGTCTCCATCAAGGCCTGCAACAATTACAGTCTTCCCATCGTGATCAGCTGCCTTACAACAGAAATCATATAGATCTCCAAAAAATTGAGCTTCATCAATCCCTATCACATCTAGCTGCCACCACGAGCACCAAACTTAGAACACTTGCTACATGAAGATTACTATAACCAGCAGTCGCAACTACTTAATAAAAATCGCAATTACAGTCTGAAATGTGAAAACTTCCCAGCCTTTTCAATGAGCTCCTCCTCTAACAAATTGTTTCAAGGCTTCCCAAGACCTATGACTATTAGATGAACAATTATTAAGTGATATACTTATCAATGCTACACCTTTCCACAATTTTGCCCTTTCCAAAATTTACGCCCCAACCAGTTGTGTGTGGAAATCATATGTTCTTAGAGGTGGTTTGAAGCAAACGACCATGATAAAAAAAAAAAAGTACTGAACAAAACAAATAAAAGGGCAAAAATCAATTTTAAACAGCATTCAAATGGTTCAGATTCTCAACTTTGAAATACCTTGTCATAAGCATCGACTCCAAACTTTTGCCTGAAAGATGACAATTCAGACAGAGCCCAACATGGAAATTTAGCTCCATCATGTGTTACAGTATACTCTAATCCATATCTTGTATCCTTGTTCGATTTTATTATTGCTACACTTCTGTGGAAAAAAATAAGTTCAAAATGAGCAAAATCAGGATGATGACCGTCGACCAAAAGACCATTGTATCTCTCTAAACTTAAAATATACAAAAAAACAAAGAAATAAAGAGTAATTTGAATATCATTCTCAAACCCCTAAAGGTTACGAAAAAAGAAGAAGCTGATAGCGGCAGAGAGAGGAAGAAGAAATTCGAACCTGCCATTATTACTTTCAGTCTTGATCCGGCGAAGGAGCGCGGTGGTTTTACCAGCAAACATTGGGCCGACGATGACATGTATCTCGCCATATGAAATTCGAGGTTTCTCAGTTCGCAAGCCTGGGTCCTCAACGGAGGTTGAAATCAAGGAATTGAAAGAAGAGAAGGGTCTCAGGCGGAAAAAGTTAGGGTTTCGGAGAGATGAGGGTTTGGAAGAAAGGGTTTGAAGGATTTGAAAAGAGAGTGATGATAGACTTGTTTTAGTGAGATGACAAGGGATACTTGAAAGGCTGGGAGAGAGGAAGAGGAAGGATTTCATCCTGGATGAAATGACACTTCTTCTAATTAGGTAAACTTTCCTACCATTGCTTTGCGGATTGGAAGCTGGAAGAGGGAGGGAGGGAGGGAGGGAGGGAGTCAGGGAGGTGTAGGGTTTGTCAAGGGTTTTCCATTTTGAAGAAGAGAAGGAGAAAGAGAAAGAACGAGCGCGCGTATTAATCAGGGCACAATAACCTATTGGACAAGACATCGCTGACTGGTCGTGTAGTCCCTGCACCAGCAAAGACACAGATTAACTTACTAAATGGGCCCACCAAATATTTTGGGTAATTATTAGTCTGATACAAAAGCCCATCTCTACAAATGCGAAGATGGGTTCATTTATAATACAAATTGGGCCCAAAAGACTATTGATTCATTCCCAACAAAATTGACACGTGATGATATTATAAGGGCAGAGGTTTCCCACAACACCAAAAAAGGGAAACTGCATCAATGAGACAATGGGAGGTGGGAGATGAATTCATTTAGTCGGGGATTCACATTTTGTTTGAAGAGAGAGAGAGTGTGTCACTGTGAGCCACACGACTCATTATGTGAGACGATGTCGGAAGGAATCATTAAGGGTGTCAATCGGTTCGATTTAAAGTACAATATGCAAAAACTGAAACCGAAACATATAGATCTAAAAAAAAAAAATTAACGGTTTGGCTAGGTTCTTATTCAGTTTTTATGTATTTGGTGTAATTCGGTTCCTATACGGTCTTGAAATTTTGGTTCAAAACCTATTTGGGTTTATTGGTTTCTTATTCAATCCATATACAATTTCCCAGTTTCAGTTTATCCTATTCAAGGTCGCTTTTTTTATTTGGCTAATTCAGTTCAGACTGAATTGGTGCAACGGTTTGAACCGATTTAGAGGACAGACATTGGTGCAACGGTTAAGGTTGCTCCATTGTGATCAAGAGGTCACAAGTTTGAGTCTGGAAACAGCCACTCTGTGAAAACAGGGGGAAGGCTGTGTACATTATGAACCTTCCTAGACCCCGTAGTGGTGGGAGCCTCGTGCACTGGGTACGCCGTACGCCCTATAATTTGGTTCAGACCGGTGATTTTAACTTTAAAACTGAAACAGAATCAAATTGAATTTCGTTTTTCTAAACCAAAACCGAATCAATTTTTTTTAATTCAATTAATATTAAGTGGTCTATGAAAACACAGGTTGCAATGTTGCATTGCACATGGGACTGCAACTTTGAAACTGAACGTGGAGATTAGTAGAGCTTTAAGCATTTACCCAAAAGGAAGAGTGATGTCATTCTCAAACTTGATTCTATTTCTTCTTCTCTCTTCTTTCATAATCTAGTGATTTAATCTTGCACTTTAGTGCTTTAAGCTCATTTTTATTACTATTTTTAACTCTTTTACATCCCCAGTTGTGCTGCTTTTGTCTAACTATAATTCCTTTCTTTCCCAATCTTTTCTGGCCGTTCCCATCTCATGCTTGTTAGATTCTTTCCATGTTCATCCATGGTGCCATTCATTACACCCCAACCCTTTTAAACCTAAACAGAAAAAGAAAAAGAAAAAAAAGTGGGATAATCTAGTTAAAGTTCTAGTGTTTGTGTTTTCTTTTCATAAAGGTTCCATCCAATTACAATCTAAAAGAAAATGAAGGAAAGTGAAACTCTGCAAAAGAAATTTTGTACTCATGATTGGTTTAATGAAAATTTTTTTTTTTTCTATAATTTAGCAAAGAGGGTCTTTACTTTATCATTTTTTCTTATTTCAAAATTCAAATGCATTTATTAAAGTAAAATAAAAATAAGGAATAAAGTTTTATGATCAGCTGAGTATAGAAGAGATAGCTTGGTCTGGAGCAATTGACCACCAAAATGGAATAAACTCTCCCCTTATGAGACGAAGTGTTTGAAATACCCTTGAAGTGATGATATTTATTCCTCCTGTGTTGGACCATAAAATTCCCTCTCCAAAATTTAATTATGTGTGATGCACATTTTCCACCGGATCCTGGATCTCAGCCCACAAAACTGGTTCAGTAGATGAGGGTGCCCAGGATTATATTAGTTCACACCAGAGTTCATTACTCTCCGATGTGGGATACCCACCAGAATTCATTACTCTCGAGTGAGAGAGTAAGATCGTAACATTTCACCCTACAGTAGAGGATCCGGACTCTTAAATTTTATGGTCGGATAGTGAAGGTACCCAACCATCTAACCAACTGTCTATGTCAACCCCATTCCCTACCTACCACAATAACCCCCGATTTGAGCACATTACGTCCCTCAATCAAACTTCTCCAAACCCAAGACGGTTTGTTTTCTAGTCTTGCAAAAATCATATTCAATTGATACACATACCTAATCCATTTGTCTACCAAGGTAACACCACCATCCCCCCTCCCCCCCACCCCCAAAGTTTAGAGTTTTAGATCATGTAGAGGATAATGAAGCAAGGAATTAATCACTATCCCAAGACTCATGTTTCAATGTTTTTTTTTTTTTTTTGTTTGGAGACAGGAGGGGTATCCGACTTTTTAGGCCAACTAAATCCCCCCTGGGCTCGTACATGACCCCCGCGCCACGCACGAATCGGGAGCTTCTGAGCCCTAGTGAGCCTCAGGTGGGTGGCCACAAGAAATTATGCAGGGGCGAAGATTTGATCATGAGACTTCGTTTCCTGAGGTGGAGTTTCATGTCTCCTCCAAGCCAACTACGCTAACCCCTTAGGATGTGTCATTGTTTCATTGCGTAAAGACAATAAGAGGTGTCATTTGCCCAAGTAGTAAGGACCTCAAGTTTTGTGACCGGGTCTTGGGATCGAATTCTACCTTTACACCTATTTTTTCTTTCAATTCTCGTACCACAAACTTCTTAATAAATAAATATTGAGGTGAGAAAAATAATCATAGAGATTCTAACATACCTTACGTCCTTATCCTGACAATTTTGATAAATCTTTTTTCATAATTATTTTTGGGGCGGAAGTTCTCCGTGCAGCAGCGTAGGCTGTGCCCAGACACATGGGCTGCCCATTTTGCCCACCCTCATGTGTCTGGGTGCAGCCTACGTTGTTGCACAGAGAACATTTGGCCTTACTTTTAATAATTTGAAAGAATAGTTGGAAAGGTAGAGTTGAAAAAAAAAAAATCCATTTTGATCTGATGGTTATTTTTTGGGGGAAAAGAGTGGTATGTTGCAAGGGTGTCCACCCCACCTTCATTTAAAGGACAATCCTATCATCTCATTCAAACCCATTGATCAAGACCACAAAACATGAGTTCGTACATTTATATAATAATAATAATAATAATAATAATAATAATATATGATATATATATATATATATATATATATATATATATATATATATATATATCTAAAGCTATCTAGTAATGACATTTACTAATCTATATGTTTATCATTGCACCCAAAAAAAAAAAATCTACATATTTATCAGTATATATACCTTCTCCCTCCATATGATTGTTTCAGATGGAGTAACTAGCTCACCCCATGGTTCGTGATTTTTTTTTACACTTTTACCTCATCCGTACAGCTGGATCGGATCAGTATCGGATCGGTCTTGACCGATACCGATCCGATCTGATACCTCAAACCATGTGCATCGTCTTTCTGTGAGGTTAAGGAATTTAGGCCATAAAGGTGTCAATCAATCAGTTCAGTTTGATTTCAGTAAGATATTTTTATGTATCGGTTTGGTCAAGGGCGATATTGTTTGGTTTTCAATTCCTCAGTTTATCGGATCTAGCAAGAGAAGAATGATAGGACGCATCAACGGCGACTGAGCTCGGCTACAGCAGTTTTGAATCGCATTATAAGCAATGTTAGAGGCAGATTTTCAAGTCTAGTTTTGAAGATGGAGGACACTAGCCAACACAGGGACTTTTTTGTGAGATGGGGCATTCCGGTGGTGTTTACTTTGCCATTGGCTACGCAACACACCTGGCCAGCTCCACCTGTGGGGTGGGTTGCCATCAATTGTGATGGCTCTATTAAGGATGCATCTGGTGGTTTTGGAGCCATTGGGAGGAATCATCTGGGGCAGCCGGTTTTTGCTCTAGCAGGAGGGTTACAAGAGACGAGTGTTATTTGTTTGGAGCTTGAGGCGATTCGACGTGGGTTACTATGGGCAAGGTCCCTTAATTTGGCTCAAGTGCAAATTAGATCTGATTCGCAAGTTGCAATTCAAATGATTGTTGGTACTTACAGGGTGCCTTGGCGAGTTTTGTGGTTAGTTGAGGCGATCCGTGACCTGTGGGACACTTTCCGCAGCTGCACCTTCATTCACCATGTAAGGGAGATTAATAGTTGTGCGGATTATCTGGCTGGATTCACTTATACGGCCCAGGTTTTTCATTGTACTTTGGATGGCCTTCCTTTGGCTCTCTCTGAGATGATTCAGAATGATGCCATGGGGAAGGTGTACTCTAGAATGTAATATGTAACTTTCTATCTTATTAATATAAGCGTCCTTTTAACCACCAAAAAAAAAAAACTAGTGATTTTTTCGGGTTCATTCATTCTGTCTAATTAGTTTCACTTTTTATCGATTTCTCAAAAACAAAAAAAAAAACACATACCTAATCAGAAGAATTCGATCCAATCGATTTCAGTTTTTATTGATTCGATCTGATCAGCCTTTTTAGTTTGACATCCCTAAGCTTGCGTTAGTTTTTGGTGCAGCGGTGAGCACAAAAATCATGCCTTCAAAGTTTCTCCTTTTCTGTCCTTCAAAACAGAGAGGGAATAAAAATGGCCTCAGTCATGCCGTTGTCATGGAAATTAGTGTTTGGAACCTAGAAAGGCCATCAGACCGGATGGTTGAACCGGACCGTGGGCCAAAAAGACCAACAAAAGTCTCTGATCAGCTTTCCTTTTCTTTCGCATTCTACATGTGATAACAAGATCATTGATATTAGCCATACCCAGCCCAAAACCTCACTGGCCCACACTGGCCCACTGGCCCCTCTATCTCATATCGTTCACAAATATGTGAAGGGTAGGTGTTTATTTGGCATGAAATTAATAAATATAAAGAAAAATTTTAGACATCACTAAGTCTAGTGAAGTATAAAACTTCATTATTTGCCACATCATGACAGTAAATGTGTGTATGATCTTGTAAGTAATTATCCGACAAATAGCATTGCATTATTATAATTTCAGCTTAAAAATGAGTAGTTTGCAGTGGTTAAACTTACAAGAGATACTGTTGGGGCAGAAAACTATCTATCTGTTGATATGACCTACGACGGGTGTCAGATCTGCAGGATGCAAGAACGGGTCACTGTGAGAGGCCTGGACTGGATTTCAACGGGGACTCTTTGATGCCTATGTCAGTTCTCTGACCACAATAAAGAATAGCAGAGCGAAATCACAAGGGTGTTGAGAGATTGAGATTGTTAATACTTGCTTTCCCAGAGGAGGCTTTATTTATAAGTACCTTGTCTTCTAAGTCGGTGATGAGAGTCCCTCACTGATACGTGTTCTTCCCAAAGTAGTAGTCTTCTTTTGGGAGATGGGTTAAGTATGGACAGTCCTATTATGGAAAACTTCTATTTCTTGTGCCAGTGCGTAGATTCCTTTCCCTATTTGGGAGTTGATATATAAGATCTTCTTGGCCATTACGATGTACCGGTCTTTGTTTCCTATTCTGAGTAGGATCTCTTTAGTAAGTGCTGGATTTAGTGTTGTTTTTTTACCTTAGGATTGATGACCTGACGATGTCCTAGAGTGATTGTATAATTCATCACCTCTTATTATGGTTTGGGAGGCCCATGTGTCGTGCCCTGAGTTGTAGGTACATTTCACCCGTATCAGATACCATTTTTTATTCTATATTCATTTCCATCTTATGACATTTCTATAAATTTATTAGGGAAAAGTATATCTGAACATATGGCATTTCCTTAGCCTCCTAACATTGGAGTTTTTATATTGTTTTCTCTCTATTAAAAATTAATAAAAAATTTAATTCTACGTGAGATTTTTATCTTTTCCAATTCCTTATAGCTCGGCAGTGCGACAGTGCTAGTATGGATGTCTGACACGTGGCAGCTCAAACATCCAACGATCTGAGCTCAACATAGTCAATGAGCTTAGATTAGTTGGATGTTCAAGCTACCTCGTGTCAAACATCCACACTAGCACTGTCGCACTGCCGCATTGTCGAGCTATAGGGAATTGGAGAGGCTAATTTTTCATAGAAAACATTGTAGGTTTGAAGAATCCTTTCCCATTTTATTAAAACTTTGAATAGCCATTTCCTTATTTATTTTTATTTTAGGTTAAAATTTGACCACTGCAATGAATGTGGGTTCCTCCATCACATTGACTAACTCATGTACTACCAAGTGGCAAATAGTGAAGTATTACACTTTACTAGGCCTTTTGACACCTACAAGAATCCAAAAAGAAACAAACAAACAAAAAAAAAAAAAAGATTAAAAAAAAAGTTTAAATATTTTTTTTACAAAGTCGAACAATTTTGGTAAAAAAAGTCTTGTGAAAAAGAAAACCAATTCCACCATTTTACTCAGATAATTTTAAATTTCAAAGAAGAATATTTTTTTTCCCATTTTCATTGATAAATTTAAAATTAAAAAATATTCTCTCTTTTTTTTTTTTCTTTTCTACACATTTCTTACCAAACAAACATGAAGATCGGTGGAAAATCAGAAATAGAAACGCCGTTCAAACTCCAAGTGGTAGCCGAGCAGGTGAAAACGTGAAAGTGTAACGCCAGCGATAGCACACCAGTTTTTCGCTGCAAATTTTTCCCTAAATGACCAAAATGCCCAAGCCATATATCCCGCGGTCCCCGCCTTTGTCTCCCGCCACGGGGTCGTTGTAAGCTAACGACCTTTCCCAATTATATATATTTTTTTGGTAAATATTATATTAACGGTTGCCTTATTTGCCTTATTTTTATTTTTAAACTTTAAATTGAACATTGTGAGTAACATTAATTCTGCTAAAATACTACTAAACATACACGAACATTCTAAAACAAGAACCTAAAAGTCAATCTAACACGTTCATATTATGGACCCCATATACTATATCCATCAAAAGATTAGTCAAGTAAATGAGAAAAAAATTTTACCCACCTACACGGTAACTGGAGTTGATCTTGTAGGGCAAAACCCTAAAATGCCTGAATATGCTGATTCTAAGGTTACATTTGGTAACGATCTTTGCAAAGAACATCCGTTTTTTAGAAGAAATATTCTTCTTCATTATTGGTTTGGAACAACGTTCTGTGTATGTGTATGACCTTTTGGCAAATCCGTTCGTGAAGCTAAATTCTCTCTTTTCAATCAAATTTCCATATGATCGAAGAAACCCTAAAAGCCCATCTTTATCTTCTTATTCAGCCATGGCAGAAGAAACCCAGACAAAAGTAGAGGAAGTAGTGGTGGCTAAGACTGAGAAAGAGACAACACCACCTGCACCAGTGGCGGAGGTACCAGAGGTGGAGGAGCCTATCAAACTAGCCATTAGAAAAACTCTGTTTGAAGAAGGAAACTTCAAACTGCTTTGAACGCGATCTCGCTCTCTTAAAAGAGATATTTGCCCCCCACGACAAATTCACCTTCAGGAATCAACAAAGCAATAAATACAAAACACAGAACTCCACTTAGAGATACTGAATTGCAAGAGGGAGAGATAATTCGTTTGAACACAGGACTCCTATTTTATAGAAGTGGAGCACCTCTTCTGAATAGACATATCTATTCATTCTGTATCCATTAGATCGATTGCCATCTGATCTAACGGTCCAGATTAAACCAGAGATGAACCTGTTCACAACAGTCATATCCTATCAGACGTGACCTTAGGATCTTCTAATCCGACGGATTTGATCATTTCATAAAACCAACGTACCAGATCAGATCGCTTGCATCGCGATGCAAGCGTGCAAAGTGCTAAGTGCGTGCGTACGCCACTAACGCCTCTACAGCCCACTACCCACGCCGCATGTGTGCGTGCGCGTGTGCGGACGATTACGCCGTCCTCGCATATACACTGTAGAATGTCTTCCTTTTCCGATTTAATTCAAGAGATAAAGAAGGTAATAAAATAAATACCATTTATAACTTTTGTAATTTTCCGATGTGGGACTAAAGCAATTTTCACAAAATAACAAATTATTTATTTAATCTCTCATTTATTACAATCTATCTAACAGCTACTACTACTACTGAGGAGGCTGAGAAGTCAGAGGTCACTGAGGTAGAGTCCATAAATCAAGCGGGTACTTTCCCAGAGGTGAGCAATGTCGTCTTCGATCTACCTGACCCAAAGAAGAAGGCTCTTAAAGAGCTGAAGCAGCTCATCCAGGACGCCCTTAATAAAAACAATTTCACAGTTCCTCCACCGCCTCCACCAACGGCGAATGAGGAAGAGAAGCTCGCAGAAGAGGAGAAGAAGGCCGAGACTGAAGAAGGCCTTGCGGACGCTAGCGATGTTGCAGAGCCAACACCGGTGGAGGAAGTAAAGGAAGAGAAGAAAGAAGAGGTGACGCAGCCAAAACCAAAATCGACACCGGGGGCGATGAGATCGGTGAAGGTGGAGTTCATCTCTCTCAACCACAGAGAAGTTGTGAAGGCCTTTGGGAAATGTCGGGTTTTTTCAGTTTTTTGGTTCAGATTGTGCTGTTGTAAGTTGTTCTTGAGAATGAAAAACACCTCTAAGGTGTTTTGTAGCTCCACAGAACGCTTTCTTGCTCGGTTCATTCTTTAAGAATGATAGACCGAACCAAAATGTAAAACATCATTTACCTGTTTTTCCGTTCTCAAAGAACGAAAGAACGCATAAGAACGTTCCGCAAACTGTTACCAAACATAGCCTAAGACTAGGGTTGCAACATGGTCGGGCTTTTTAAAACCCCAACCCAATCCTGCGTTCCCTTAGTTGGGCCTAGGCCCGACCCGACCCTGATTTAGAACCTGGAAAATCCAACCCTAACCCACCCTCAGGGTCGAGTAGGGTTGACCTTGATTGGCCCTAATCATGGAGTGGGGGAAGGGAGAGACGCATGGATTGGACTGAGTTGGGGAGAAAATCAATAATTTTATATAAAATAATATTATAATAAAATATATTATCACTTATTATCGTCATATATAATATATTATATAATAAAAATTGTGTGCCATTTAAAGTTTATAATGTATATATCAATATATAATATATAGTATAACTTAAAACAGGGTCGAGTTGGGTTGGGTCGGGCTCAGCCCGAGGCCTCAACCCTAGCCTGACCCGATCCTGACGCAGGGCCAGAAATTTTCAGCCCTAACCCGCCCCGCAGGGAGAGGTATCTCAGCCCAGGCCCTGTTCGGGTTCAGGGCGGGTTTGGACCGACAAGGCCAAACTTGCACCCCTGACCGATGCAAGCTGATTCCAATTTGATCCATATTGAAATCGACCGAAACTAACACGCCCTAAGCCCAATCTCATTGTTGAAGATGTATGGTGACACCATGAAGCGGCAGTCCATTCGATCATTTAAAAGAATATAAAGAAACATTAAATCTCGATGCTCCTTTTTTTTCTTTTTTTTTTTATTTTATGGGAAAAAGAAATAGTATTAAAGAAACTGAACAACATTATGTAAGGTTAGGTTTGATATAGTTCTGATAATCAAACAAGGTAAAAGGGATACTAGTGAAGTTGGAAGTAACTTCCGCTAACTCTAAAAAATGTCCGAGAAGGTTCCATAGTATTTTAATGTAGTTTGTAGAGGTAAAATATTCACAAAGGTCTCTATGATTAAACCACACTTGATTGATTGAAATTTTTTCTTCTTGAGCGCATTTCCATCCTTTAAGGAGCTCAAAAAGATCTGCTTCCCGAGCATCATGAGTAGGAACTTCACCTGCATCTGTCAACACACGCTCTCCATCTTTCAAAATGTAAAAAGTCCAACTGGTTGTTTTAAGGTCTGGTTCATATATGAAATCTCGATGCTCCTTGCTATATACCCAACTGTTAGATTATTTGATAAGAAAATTTCTCTCTCCTCAATAATCCAAAATAACCTCATAAGATTCATAAATTATTAGTGCACTAGATGGCGGAATCTAATCTCCTGTAATTCCCTATTCGGTCCAATTCCCTAGTGCCTGTAATAAGAGGGGATGGACCCCACCTGAGCAGAGTGTTTGGGCAGGGGTGGAATGGTCATTGCCCCCTTGTTAGGGGCACTAGGGGAACTGGACCGGACAGTGAATTGTAAGGGATAAAAATCCATTAGATGGCCCACTTTGAGGACATCAAATTAAAAAGGATAAAAGCATGGAGAGATGGAATTTTCCTCTCACAGTAAAGAAAAAGGATGAGATGTACTTTGGGGGGGGGGGGTTGATGGAGTTTGGCATTAAAAAAAATAAAAATAGAAATCGATTGAAAATTCGTGGAGTGCATCACAGGGACAGTATAGTCAACACCAAAGTCTTTTTTCTTTTTAAATTGATGTATTATTTATTAGGGATTAGGTATATTTAGTTGATGCATGAATCAAGATCTTCGTCTAACCACTTGTTGAGATTATAACCTATTAACCTCTCTTAGTTTCTTTTATTATTGAATGAAGGACAAAGTGATTGACTCTTAAAAAAATAATAATAATAAGTACGAGAAAGTTTTCCTTATATACCCATATTAGGTTTAATATAAATCCCAAATACCCTCTCGCGTCCATCCTTCAGGCTGCAGTTAATGGATTCCAATTTATTGTGACTGAAGGAAAAATCGGTCCAAATAAAAATAGATATTAATATTAAGGAGAGGGTTCTTGGGGTTATGATGTTTTGTATTTTGTCGTTTGGTTTGTAGTTGATTCCAAAGGGCCATTTTCGAGGAAAATTTTTAAGGACCATATGAAAATTTTTGATAAAATTCATGTATAGGGTTTTACTATAAATATGTAGAGAGGGTTCTTACTCTGTAAAACAATCTGACGTGAGGACCAATGGTTGTAACCCTATTCTTCATTGATAGTGAAACAAATCTCATCTCACTGTGGACGTAGGTAATCTTGTTGAACCACATAAATCCTTGTGTTCGATTGTGTGATTATTGTTTACGATTTCTATTCTTTTTTGCATCATTTTAAGATTCATTTTCACCAAGGGTTTTCTGAACAAGTTATATAAGGAAACACAACAATAAAATGTAAATTGCAGCGAAACACATACATAGAAGGGCAATGAAGTCATTTCCTATGAGGAAGAGAAAGAGAGATAAAGAGAGAATGATAGTGTACCTTTCCATGTAAAAGTAGATATTAAAAACAAAGAAGAACAAATTCATTTTGTTACGACACCATAAGATTTGAAGATTGAAGCCAGTTATGACATATTAGTTATCTCACATAAAGATTATCCAAGTAGATATTGACCAATTGATCTTGATCATATTGGATATTCTTTATCTTGTTAATTAAATATTGTTTTATTTTTTATTTTTCCTTTTCTTTTGGTACAACAATGCCACAACCAACGGTTCTCTTCAAGTGGACAGTTAGTTTCCACATGTCCAAATCAAATATCTACAAATGGACTGATCTGCCATCACATGTCAAAACAACTCAAAAATGCACCTTTTTTCTTATGGATATGTTATTAATAGGTTCCTTTTTAACTAAGCGAGTGAGAGAGAGAGGAAGTTTAAGAAACCAATTTGGACAATCCATTTTAATTAAATCTCATATGAGTTTAGTAATCATCAAATTTTGCTTGTATGGTTTGTAGATAGTAGGGCTGTAAACGGATCGGATTCGGCTCGGATAGTGCTATATCCGCATCCGCATCCGATTAGCTATCAGACGGATTCGGATAGTGCTAAACGGATACGGAGACGGATACGAATCGGATATTTTATCCGTTTACATGTAAATATAGCTTTTCGGATAGCTATAGCCTATCCGTATCCGCATCCGTTTAGCTTTAGGAGGGATTCGGATAGTGCTAAACGGATACGGACACGGATACGAAAACGGATTTCGGCTATTCATTTACACCCCTAGTAGATAAGTTTGCTTTTTATTTTTTTTTTTCTAAAAAAAACAGGAATGAAAGGTTGGCTAGTTTTGTTGACTGGTTGAACCAACAAACAATTAAACCTAAAATTTGGTTCTAAAATAAGTCAATACATGATTAAAATACTGAGTTTATATTCAAAAAGTAAAGTGAACGACCGAGTTCATTGTTTGCCTCACCACCAAATAATGTCACACTTTAATAAGTTTTCTTCCAAGCACGGAGTAGGGTTCACCCACTCATCTAGGGTTATTATTATGATATTATTTTATCTCTTACACACTACAAAGTTGATAGTGTCATGCTCACTGTTCTCAATATCGATCCCAATGAATAGAAACTTATGGGCAAGAAATTCCCCAGTCACCGTGGGTGCTTTAATTTATGGAAAAAAGTGTTCTACGTTGACCACCGAGGC
This sequence comes from Telopea speciosissima, assembly GCF_018873765.1. Lineage (NCBI taxonomy): Eukaryota > Viridiplantae > Streptophyta > Magnoliopsida > Proteales > Proteaceae > Telopea > Telopea speciosissima. The sequence goes on along the minus strand of NC_057925.1, from coordinate 47,691,130 downwards.
TAAATTAGCGCATCAGCTCTCTCTCTCTCTCATGATGTAACTTTTTTGCTCTCCTATGTAAGAAACTGATTAATGGCTCTTCATTGGTGCCCTTCCTCTAAGTTGCTTGTTCAGAAAATTCTCTTTTGTTTTTTTAGGACAAGAGATCACTTTTTTATTGTGTAACCCCTGCATTAACACGGGGCCAATGACAGTGCACACATGGGCATCAACACACATGAAATTTTTTATTTCAAGAGAAACTAACCGATAATTTCACAGACGATCAAGCAGCATTCTTTTTCCCTTCCAATTTATTTGCATTTTTGTTGCTCTCTCTCTCTCTTTTTATTTCTATTGTTTTGAGCATATTATAACGAAAAACCAGGTTTATATGGGTGTATAGTGCTTGAATTACAGTTGCCACACAAAGGGACTCGTTGAGTGCAAAGAGAGAGAGAGAGAGAGCCACATAAATAGACATGAACAAGATCCGAGTCAATTGACAATACCAGCATGAAACCACCATTTCTTTTCTCCATTATCAGGAAAGTCAAAAGAAGAACAACCTTAAGCCAAGATCAAGTATTGTTTTTTTATGGAATTTGCCTTTGGATCGAGTTTTCCTACACCGATGTTGCATGAGAATCTATTGATCGCACGACTTTAGATGGTGCGAATGGATATTGTAAGGGTATTTTGGGAAAATACTAATATTCTATTGTAGTTTGTGAGCCCTATGATGGTGTGGTGAATCTTCAAATTCGGTGAATAAAAAATCTCATTTGCATTTTATTTGTGTTGTGTAAGTAGGGGTGTCAACCCCGAAACCAAACTGATTCCTTATCAGACCAGCTTTACTTTGTGGTAATATAGAACCGGCTGAAGACTGGATTGCCTGGGCCAATCAAAACCCACACACAACATGAAAATCGAACCAAAATCGAGCAAAAACCGATACCAACTGAGAAAACTGAACCTAAGCATAACTATGTATATATGTACGTGGAAAAACAAACTTAAACCGGGCTGACCCAATATCAAAATGATAAGAGAAACCGCAACTCAAACCGAATCTTCCAATTGGTTTGGTTTTGGATTTATCCATTCTCACCTCAAAACCAATTCAGTCCCGATTAAAATCGTACCGAATTGACAGATTGACACCCCTATGTGCAAGGTTGTCAAGTTCAGCCCAAACCGGTTGGACTAATAAAAATTGACCGGTTCAATCTGAATTGAACCATACCTTTATCGTTTTGGTTTTGGGTTGGGGTTTTTATGGAACCAATAGAAATCAAAACTAAGCAAGACCAACTGAATGCATCGATCTAGCTGAAAATTGGACCGAACCAATAAAAAAGTGAGATAAAACCGATAGTAACCCGATAAGAAATTGAAAACCCAAAAAACCCATGATTTCCCAATTGTTTATCCTTCAGTTATGTATTATGCATGTAACCTCAAAAACCAAACTGGACCCGATAGTAGCCTGATTACTAGGGCTGCAACAGGTTTAGGTTGGGCCGGGCTTTTTACAACCCCAGTCCAACCTTGAGTCCCCTTAGTTGGGCCCAGGCCCTGGCTGACCCTGACTCAAATTCTGGAAAATCCAACCCTGACACCTCAGGATTGGACTGAGTTGACTCTGATTGGCCCTGATCATGGAGTGGGGGAAAGGAGAGATGCATGGCCTAGACTGAGTTGGGTTGGGTTAGGAAAAAAATTATCAATTTTACATAAAATAATACTATAATAAAATATATTATCACTTATTATCTTTATATATAGTATAATATATAACAAATTGTGAGTGGCATTTAAAGTTTATGATATATATTTTACCATATAACTTAAGACATGGTCATGTTGGGCCAGGCCGGGCTCAGCTCGAGGCCTCAACCCTTACCCGACCCGACCCGACCCTAACTCAAGGCCAGAAATTTTAAGTCCAGACTTGCTCTCAGGGCCAGGTATCTCAGCTTAGGCCCTATTCGGGCCAGCAGTGCCAAACTTGCACCCGTACCAATTACAAATAATAAAAACCGATAAGAAATCAGACCAAACTGAAACCGATTGTAACCACAACCTGTCTTAACGGTTTGGTTTTGGGTTGACCCAGTAACAAAACGAAACCGATTCAGCCTGACCGAAACCAAACCAAACCAAATGGAATCCACTTATTGACACCCCTAGCTGCTGTGGGTCCAAAGTTGAAAGTCCCACCTTTGAGAAGATCTCCTCCATTGGATTTGAACTAAGAAATTTATCATCTAAGGTTAATGGAGAAGTCTGCAAATCAATGTTAAAGAAGTCATCAAATCATGGGTTAGAGACAGCATTGTGTGTGTAATAGACAAAAAGAAAAGATAGGACCGGAATGTGTAAGCAGATCAACAGAGTGGGGCAGTGGGCAATCCTTTCCGTCCATTTCACATCCGCTTCGTCTTCCAACAAATTTTAAAAGAGAAAAAGACATATTTATTTTTCAAATCTAACTAATAAATAGAAAAAAGAAGAGAGAAAAAAAAAAAAAAAAAAAAAAAAAAAAAAAACATCATCACCCATATCCACCTCCTAATTTCTTACAGAGAAGGATTAGCGACCTTCCTCTATTTATATACTTTCTTACCTTCTCACAGATTCGAAACCCATCTCTGTACACCTTAACCTTTTCTCTTCTTGTATAAAAATTTCAATTTTTTTAATTGAATCAATCGAATTGGAAGAACAAAGTAATAGAAAAAAGGGGGCCTTTCCGGGGAGGATGAACACGCCCTCTGTTCTTCTTATGCCTCCTCTCAGATCTTAGATTGCCAGAGATTTTGCATCTGGTTTCTTCCAATCGGTGAGTTATTTTTTGTTTTTACCTTGTTTGTTTTGGTTCGGTTTAGTTCTACATCTCGATCTACGACGAATGGATCTTTTTGGATTCAGTTCTTAATTTTCATTTGGTGGGATTTTTTTGTTCTTTCAGGAATCCTGGATTACGGGTTGATTGGTCCATGAAGGACCCGATGTTCCTGGATTAAATTGGAGAATACCCATTTCATATCTGATATACTATCTAACCGTGTTCTGGGTCATTTCTCGGATAAGGTATGCTTCTTCTACCTTCATTGGTTTTTTTTTATCTACATTTCAATTCAGTGGCTTAGATATTTTTGGTTTACTGTTAATTGTATTCTGTGGTTAATTGTTTATTTTTATGTTGAATTATATGTTATGGATTGGATCTGATGGATGGCGTTTCATTTTTATGTTAACTGGGTTTTGTGATTATAGAAAGAAAATAAAATCTGCTTTCACTTTCTTTAATTTTGAATGGGGGGTATCGAGGACTTGTGCAGTTGTGTGTTTGAAATTGTAAATTTTGGCTGATGAGAGAATTTTATATTTGGTGTTGCAGAAAATGGAATCGGATCTTGGCAAGCTCTTCATCGGTGGAATTTCTTGGGACACAAATGAAGATCGTCTCAAGGAATATTTCAAAACTTATGGGGAAGTGGTGGAGGCTGTCATCATGAAGGATCGGACCACAGGTCGAGCTCGTGGATTTGGTTTTGTTGTTTTTGCAGACCCTGCTGTTGCAGAGAGAGTTGTAATGGAAAAACACACGATAGATGGTAGAACAGTAAGTAACTAGATTCTCCATCACTTTCCAATTAACATAATTGTCATGAAAAGAAAAAACACAATTTGAAACTTACGTTGATATTCAATACAGCCATGTTACATATCCATACCACCTTGACAAGTACCAAAAAGTTAATCTCTTTTCCAGCATTATGAGTCAAAATTTGTGTCATAGAATTTTGGTTTCTCAACCTGATTCTGATTTTAACCAATTCCTAATTGCGGCAAAAAGGACTCTCTCTCTCTCTCTCTCTCTCTCACACACACACACACACACACACACAGACACTCTTTTTTGGGGCAACATGCATCTTTCTGCATTTTTATATGCTGTCCTGCAATTAAATGAGTCAGTGAAGATCTTATTTTTTTTAGGAACTAGAAATGTACAAGTGTATTCATTGGTTCTGAACTCTCAGGTTGAGGCAAAGAAGGCTGTCCCTAGAGATGATCAACACATTCTGAATAGAAACAACAGTAGCATTCATGGATCACCGGGTCCTGCCCGCACGAAAAAGATATTTGTAGGAGGTTTAGCATCCACGGTTACAGAGAGTGACTTTAAAAAGTACTTTGATCAGTTTGGGACAATCACAGATGTGGTAGTGATGTATGACCACAACACCCAAAGGCCAAGAGGCTTTGGATTCATCACATATGATTCAGAGGAATCGGTGGAGAAGGTGTTGCTGAAAACTTTTCATGAACTGAATGGCAAAATGGTTGAAGTCAAGAGGGCCGTTCCCAAAGAGTTGTCCCCAGGGCCTAGTCGCAGTCCACTTGGTGGTTATAACTATGGATTGAGTAGGGTGAATAGCTTCCTTACTGGATACACTCAGGGATATAATCCAAGCTCAGTTGGTGGCTATGGAGTTAGGATGGATAGTAGATTTGGTCCAGTTGCTGGTAGTAGGAGTGGCTTTCCCTCATTTGGTCCTCCTGGTTATGGAATGGGTTTGAATTTTGAACCAGGGATGAGCCCCAGCTATGGGGGCAGCACAAACTTCAGTGCTAGTCTTGGCTATGGACGGGGATTGAATCCATATTACAGTGGGAACTCAAACAGATTTGGCAGTCCTATTGGGTATAATGGGGGCAATGGAGGAAGTGGTTCTGTTTTAAGCTCAGCAAGTAGAAATGTGTGGGGTAATGGAGGACTTAATTATGCCACAAACTCTGCAAGCTCTAGTTCTTACATGGGTTCTGGAAGTGGTAGCATTGGAGGAGGTTCGTTTGGCAATAGTGGAGCAAATTGGGGTTCATCTCCTTCTATTTTGGCTCAAGGTGGAGGGATTGGTTCTGGCTATTCTAGTGGGAATCTTGGTTATGGAAGTGGGGATAGCAGTTTCGGTTTGGGTGGGGGAGGATATGGAAGAAACAGTGGAACCAGTGTGGCCCCAACATCATCATATGCTGCATCAAACAGTGGTTATGATGGGGCATACGGAGACTTTTATAGTGGTGGTTCAGTTTATGGAGACCCCACTTGGCGGTCTGCATCTTCAGAGCTAGATGGGTCTGGTTCGTTTGGTTATGGGCTTGGCAATGCAACATCAGATGTTTCTGCTAAAAATTCTGCAGGCTATGTTGGTAGTTACAGTGTCACCAATAGACAATCAAATAGAGGTAAGGGATCTTCTTCTTCTTTGTCACTGTCTTGTTTGAAATTCAAAGAACTCTACTTTTAAACTATCTTTGTCTTAACACCCCCCCCCCCCCCACCCCCAAAAAAAAAAAAAAAATCTTTTGGTTTTATTTACATGAAGAATGCCAATCTAAATAAAGAACATATGTTAAGTCTACAGACTTGTATACATAATGAGTTGTGGGATTCTAGGTCCTTGACTGACATGTGATACACGAAGTTCTCAACCTGGACCATCCAGTAGATGGGCCACCTCTTGTAATTTATGTGACACAATCCTATAATCCAACAATTTCAAAGCCTTTGGAACATTTTCTTATTATACATATTGACTCATTGGTTGTTCAATAGTAGGCAATGAGGTTGGCATTTGGAACTGCAACCATGCTACCATTCCATATTGTCCATCAAAAGGGAAAAGAAAATAATAATAAAAAGTTGTTCCATAAGATTTCATTCTTGAACAAAAATCCAAATTTTTTTAAAAGATTTATTTCATTTATTCCATGACCGGAACAGGTGGGGGGGGATAGACGTTACACCCCGATTTTGAATCAGAAGAGAGCTTTCAAGAAATGGCAGATCTGTTCACTCTATCAATAACAGGGAACCAAGACTGTCTGCTTTTAATAGCGGGCAGTCTAACGGCTGCCCTCTCATCTTGGTCTTTGTTTTCTCTCGTATTGGATTGAAGTCAATTCAACAAGGACTTCTTTCCAAACCAAATGGAAATGGCTACATGGATCCTGTTTTTCCCTTCAATTCTATTTAAGACCACCTTTGCTGTCAACATAAAGCTAGGCTATTTAAATGGTTATGAATACTGGAGTTGTTTAGGGACATGAAAAAACCCAATTCAGCCTTTGACTAGAGCTAACTTCAAGCAAATTGTGCACCACCCTGTACAGTCGGGGCCTCAAAAGAACAATGCTAAGGAGACCACACCCATATCGATGTCTAATCTATCTCATCATGTCTTATGGTAGTGCCTCATCAATAATAAACCAATGTAAACTGCTCTTTCAGTCATAACTTAACTACTTCAGAATAGATAGGTAGGTGCTTTTGGCATCAACAACGAGCTCACTTGATTTTGATTCAAATACATGTATAAACCTTTGCTGTCTGTTGCCCAAACGGGTTCCAGTTGGTTGGGTCATGTAATCTTCTAGAGTGGCTGGTTTTCTTTCTGTCATCACAGCCTGTACTAAAAGATATTTTTCTACCAGAACTAGTCCATGCGTGTCTGATAAGAGTTCTTTAGTGTGGATCTGCATCTTGTCTTAATTCTTTCCACCTCAGTGTTGTTCAACTGGTTTTTAACATGTTGTTCTCCTGATCTTTTGGTGAAGGATTACCTTGTTTGATAGTGTTATAAAGATTGTGTCCACCCAATCAAAAATTTTCTTCTGTGGGTGAGGTTGACTTGTTCTGAACTTGTGGTATTGTGCCACCAGTTCAATGATAGGTTACTGACCAGGAAATAGGATTGGAAACAAAGAGTTCCAGTGGGGGTACTCTGTGATTGGTGGTGGTTGGAGGAGTTGGGATTTGAGTGTAAAATGTATACACGAGAATGGTTTTTTCAAGTGTGCACTTTGATAATGATCTGTTGGTCTGATCTTCAAATAGGTTCATAATTCTGATTAGTGACAGTCTTATCTCGTGGTACTTACACATTCTTGGTCATTGCTTGCTTCAGGAATCGCTGCCTAGGAGTATTATTTGGATGTCAGGAACTTATTTTAGGTGAAGGAAATCCGGTGAACCAGGTGAATGACTGTGAATTTCATACATCTCCGTCATTAATATATTTCAGTAAAAAGGAAATTGATTATCTAGAGCTAACTGGATTGCTGTTTTGAAGAAGTTGAATTCAGAAAGAAGCTGTTACAAGGGATTTTGTGTAAGGTTTGAGTAATTTGAGTTTTGAATTTAGGTTTTCCTTATTGGGGTTTGATTGAGATGTAAAATCAGTTGCGGGATGTATTCAGAAAGAGTGGTTCCAATTACTGTATCGTGCATCTCTGATGACGCAACGATACTTATACAATAGACTATTTTTTCTTTAATTTTTTTCTGCTGTAATGTCTCTGGCAAACTTGTTGGTTTTTGTCAGGTATGTTTCCTTTTCTTTTCATTTCTTTTCCTTTTCTGGGTTTTGTTTCTTCTCCGATTGTACCAGAGGATCTGGTTTATTACTAGTGTGCAACTTTTGAGGGATTCCCATATGGGACCCCAATAATAAGTTACCAAATATTCTGATTCAATTTCTATAGAAAAATCCTCTTTCATTTTGGCAAGACTAAAACTTTATTTGTGTATGAGATTGATATGGACTGTCACTTACCAATTGTACAGTCTCTTATGCTTTGAGGCTGGGAGATGGAAAAAAAATCCTCTGCAGTGCCTTAATCTTGCGGTGCCTTGCAGTTTGGGCCTGAGAGCCCGATATGTGGAAGATGCGACATCCAACAGTGCCGAGCTTGAGAAGAAAGAAAAACACTCTGGGTCAATCGAGCTAGCACCGCAAGATGAAGGAATTGCAGAGGATTTTAATCCTTGGGAGATATGAATACTGTGGCTCAATTTGGCTTTGGGAGTTAAAACTCAGAGATTGGTTTAGGGTTTCTTTTCCCACCCCCTTGTTTTCTCCTTTTGTATTATAGTTCAACACACTTTAATACTTTATCAACCAAGTCATCCTAGAAAATATGATAAGAAGACAGGCCCATTTTCTAAATCCTGCTGATGGACATGGAATATCATCAGACATGGAGGACATGTTAGGGGTGAGCTTCCTCCATGCAATCAATGTGACTTGGACATGAAGCTGTAATCTGACCCATAGGAAGTAGGATCTAGTCAAGACCATCTATAGTAATTGGATTGCTTGAAGGTTTTCATAGATGAGACAATGGATTGCTTGGATGTTTTCATGGGTGAGCTAATTTGAAAAGTGGGCACTGAACCCTCCCCCATCCTCCCCATCTCTCCCCCCCACCAATGGAAAAAGAAAAGAAGAGAAGAGGGAGCCTCATCTACTGATATTCCAGCTGTGACCAGTTGTTTACTAACACTGGGATAACAGTCATCTTGATGATGGATTTGCTTTTCCTTGAGTAAATAATTTTTTGCTACAGTTACCAGAGTGTTTTTTTTAAAAAAATCTAAAATCATGTGTCTTAAGGCACAAGGTGAAGACAGGAAAGTTGATCTCTAAGAGTCTGCACTCTAATGGTAGAGCACCATCCAACTACCCTAACAGTTGTGTTCATCCTTCCATAACTGAAGTGCTTTCAGATATCTGGGTTCAGTGGAGTTTCTTATTTAAGCAGTTAGTACAAAGGAACAGTATAGGTTGGTGGTGGGCTGGTGGGTCTTCTTTGGTTTCACTTTCACATCAGTTGTAACTTGTAAGAGCTTAAGAAGAATGGAGGGTCACATCCAATCGTGACATTATTTATCACACTTTTAAATGTTTTACGTGTGATACCAGACCCTACTAACTTTGCTTTTTCACTTATAGTTGTGGACTACTTATTAGTGAACGGCCTACCACGGTCTGAATATACTTGACCCAACTCCGGAATTGGTGGAAAATCTTGTCTACCTTTTGACTTGTGGTTGACTCCATATTTTTTAGTTGGACAAGATATCACTGTCTGGTCATGTGATGCCTACATCAGCGTAGACTGATGAAACCATGATGAAACCATTCGTAGGGGCATCATCATAGTTGTGATTTTTGACAATTTTTATTCTCTCTTGTTACAGCACGGTGTTGTAACGCATCGTGCGGTAACGTAGAGGCCATGTGTATCATGTGGGGTCCGTTGTACCACATGGTCTCTGTGTTACAGCACCATGCTGTAATAGGAGAGGATAATGATTTGATTTTTTATTTCATATTCACTTTGGGCCTCATGTTGGGTTAGGGATGGAAGTAGTAAAAAGAGATTCTCTCTTCACCATGGATTAAGAGAATCTTAGGTCGAAGTTTTATTGGCTTTAGTATTGGGTATGAATAAGGGTACGAGTATGTAACGTACATTGCTGTAGAACATTCTTTGCCAGATCCTCTAGTTTATAATTTGATTCCATCTTTCTTGAGTCTTTTTGTTCTTGATGATTGAAAAAGAGATCTGATCAATTGAATCCGATATTCCACCCGTAAGCTTTCTTTACATTAGTTCTATTTAATTTCTATATAGTTGATTCTGATGAAGTGAGCCAGGTCTGGAAGGAACAAGCAATAGCCTTAGACAACCAAGCAAGTCATTCTGCAAAGAAAAAAGTTTTGAGCTCTAGTTGATTTACGACCAAAGAAGCAACAATTGTACCTCTATTTGAGCGCTAGCTGATCTACGACCAAAGAAGCAATCGTAGTCATAGATCAGTCCTACTAGGAAAAATAACTACCTATGAGGTCTCTATTTAGTACTTTCCTTGGCTGCTTGAGTGTAGGGCTGTAAATGGATAACTGAAAATCCGAATTCGATCCGCATCCGTATCTGTTTCGAAGCATCCGAATTCGTTTAGAGATATCTGGAAAAAAATCCGAATACTCCGATAAAAATCCGAATCCAAATACTTAATTATAAAAAATTAAGTAAATAATGATCTTGAGGGTTTTTGAAGATTCAACAGGTTCTAGAATATGAGGAAAAGAGAATCATGATCTAAAACTATGGATTGAGAGTGAATTGTATCCACTAGGGGGAGGAAGGTTCGGGTTACACAAGGCAGAGGTGTAAACGGATGGTCGAAAATCCGAATTTGATCCGCATCCGAATCCATCCGAATCCGTTTAGAGGTATCTGAATTCGACCAAGAAATATCCGAATCCGATCACATCCGATCTGTATCCGAGCCGAATCCGATCCGTTTACAGGCCTACTTGAGCGTCCCCTGAAAAAGATGGTTCAGGCCTACTAGGACAAGTTTGGCCATGTGGGCCATAAAATTTAGGCCCATGGCCAGCCCAAGTCAGATTGTGCCTAAAACAAAAAGACATGATTGGTAGGAGAGCTGGGCCAAGGATGAGCATTTGAATTTGAATCCCATAACGTATAAGCAAAAAGGGTCCATCCAATATTTGAACACAAGACTTTCCACCTTCTACCAAAAATATAAAAAAAGACTTTCCACCTTTACATTAAGGCACACACAAGTACCAACTCATGGATTACTCAATTTTACGCAGCCTTTCTGACAACAAATATAATGAGTTAGAAATCTGATACAAAAAGGAGAGGACGGAGAGGCTGTCTGAGTCGAACGAGAACGCTGGGTTGCAGTAAATCTATCTCCTAAGATAAAATAGGTCTGCACTTGACTACTGTTTTTCAGAGACAGTAATCATCTTGAAGCTATGGCGACGATGCGCACGTACAAAGTACATAGTATACGCGTGCGTGTACCCATTTGGACGGACACCGTCTTTGCTCGCAAGTGCACCGAACAACCCTTTCTAAACATAACATGTGATAATAGCTCACAATCATATATAAGCCAAATGAAAACCTTTTCCATAACCGTTGTGGGACTAAAAATTCCACATCTATTATTTGAAAATTCCAACATAATGTTTTGGATGGACCACTTCAATACTTGGGTTGTGTTTGGTTGGGTTGTGTTTGGTATACAACTTTTGGAATAGATTTTGGGTCTAGAGCCCATTTATGAGGCAAGAAAATAAATATAATCGGATCTCAGATTAAGTTATAGACTCAGAATCTATTCCAAGAATGCATATCAAACACAACCTTAGAGTCTTATTCTTATTCCCAACTAATTTGGGTTGTCTATTTAATTCTTGTTTCACCGTTTTACAATCTCGTATTGTAAAAGAAAGAAGCGTTTTCTCACTCACTGCCCATAAACTAGAAGGCTCTTATGACGGATCCTGGGGAACCTACTACTGGACAATTGTATATAACATGTTGATTATTAAAAGTTGAATTTATGCACGACTTATCTTTTCACTTGTATTTTCAACTGTTGAAGTAAAATTATGTAATTGTATTTTTATATATATCTCATGGGCAAATTGGGTTAGACAATCGGGCTGAAACTCACCTGGCTTATAGATGATGGAATGGACAATTGGTCCAGAAAATTTAAGCACCAACTGAATTGCTAGGAAGTTGGACTTTCATGAGAGATTTTCCATGATGGCCCCATCTAGAGGAGTTTCTCATCTTATGATTATTTTAAAAAGTTTAGTAAAACTCATCCAACGGTCAATTTGATAGGGGCATTTATTGAAACAAAAGGACACATGACGTAATGACCATGGTTAGTTAGTACATGTATTATATGTGTATAATATTCCGTGTACCTTCCACGTATGGTTCAAAAACATGGTTTTAGTGTATAGTATCGAATCGAAGATCGATCACCTACAAAATCAATACGATACTGATATGGTATCGGCATGGATCGATTGTATAAGACAAATTTGCCCCTAATTTCCTTTTTAAAAAAACAGGATTTGACTGTTTTACCCATGACAGTATCACCAAAATGATATCGGTATGGTATCGAGATCGACAACTAGCAAAATCGTTACGTATCGCCCAATACGGGTGATACGACACCGATACCTCAAACCATGTACATTTTTTTGATTTTTCCATGGATACGGCAACAATGTGTATTTTATGATAACACGTATTAAATACGTATAATACATATTATATGTACAGTACCACACTCCATTTTTCTCTGTTAATCCAATCGTGACTATTGACTGCTTCCCTTAAACTGTGGTCACTTTGTCTCCTACACTCGTTTACCTTTGATCGTGCTTCATAGGATTCCTTATTCCTTTGCCAGTGGGAAAACAAGAAAGGAGAGGAAGGAATTTCTTCCTTACAGGCTTACAGCCCAAAAGTTCAAAAAAGTAGAACCTCTCTTATCTTTTAGACTTTTATGGCAATGGAAGGATTCAAGTGGCAAACAGCTATATAAGAAAATAGCCCCAAAAATTGTTAGCAATTGTTAAGCTGTTCAAGTGTTCTTGCCCATTTTTGAAACAGAGAACCCAGAGGGATAACTTACAAGTCTGGAAAATGAAGATTCCATAAATTAGAATTAGTGAGAACACACTCTCTCTCTCTCTCTCTCTATATATATATATATATATATATATTATTTCTGCCACTTTCACAGTTCCTGCAAACAAACTCTTGCCCTCCCAGTTTGCTAAGAGAACCCCAAGAGTTTAATGGCATCCAACCAAAACCTCAGAGATCTCCAATGGGCTCTTCAAACAATCAAGTCAGAAAGCAAAAACCTGCACAGCATTTCCTTCTATCTTTCCCAGCCTGTTTCAAACTGTTACCAAGAATCAGACAATTCCATGAACATAAACATCTCAAGAAACAAAGACAGCCTCTCATACTTCTCACAGCTTCTGACAGTAATAGGGGAAGCAAAGAATACCCAAGCATCTCTCAGGAACTTGGAATTCCATGGAGTTGAATGGGAGCTAATACAACTGCAAAGTCTCCATGCTTTGCTTGAGAAGAACTTGAACATCAAGCAAATGGTGTTCAGGAGGAACAGATTCAGTAGGGAGGGTCTAATGGAGCTAGCTGAAATGGTGAAGAACAATAGAGGAATCAAAGAAGTCATCTTATCTGAGTCTGCTATTGGATCCATTGGGGCTGGGTTCATTGCTTCTGCTTTGAAGATGAACGAGACCTTAGAAGAGTTGCAGATATGGGAGGACTCAATTGGGTCGAAAGGGGCTGAGGAGCTCTCAAAAATGATCGAAGTTAACTCGACCCTGAAGCTCTTGATAATCCTTGATTCACACTTGATCACAGCGACCCCATTGATCTCTGCTGTATTAGCAAGGAACCGGGCAATGGAAGTTCATGTCTGGAGTGGAGAAAGTGGAGAAAAAACCACCAAAGTAGTAGAATTTGTACCCGAGAATAGCGCGCTTCGCATTTACAGGCTTGACCCATCAGGCTCTTGCAGGGTTGCTTGTGCTCTTGGATGGAACACAACAGTCAGGTCCCTAGATATGACTGGAATTCGGTTGAAATCGAGGTGGGCTAAGGAGTTCCGATGGGTTTTAGAACAGAACCAAAGTCTCAAAGAGGTGAACTTATCAAACACTTGCCTCAAGGACAAGGGAGTTGTCTATGTTGCAGCAGGGCTTTTCAAGAACCAAAGCTTGGAAAGCTTATACCTTGATGGTAATTGGTTTAGTGGAGTGGGAGTTGAACATTTGCTTTGCCCATTGAGCAGGTTCTCAGCTCTGCAATACCAAGCAAACACAACACTGAAGTCGGTAACTTTTGGAGGAGGGAGAACCAGGATTGGAAGAGATGGGCTCTCTGCAATCTTGCAAATGCTCACAACCAACCAAAGCTTGGTTCGTTTCGGAATTTATGATGATGAGAGCTTGAGACCAGAAGATTTTATCAGAATCTTTAAAAGCTTGGAGACGAATGCCACCCTGAGATTCTTGTCATTACAGGGTTGCAAAGGGGTTCAAGGGGAGTTGATGTTGCAGACAATAATGGAGATATTACAGGTTAATCCTTGGATAGAAGATATCAATCTCAACAGGACACCTCTGCAGAATTCTGGGAAAGCTGACATGATTTATCAGAAACTAGGCCAGAATGGGAAGTTGGAACAAGATATTGATTTACTCAAGGACATGCAATTGATGGCACCTAAGAGTTGCAGAGTGTTCTTCTGTGGGCAAGAATTTGCAGGTAAGTTCTGATTAGTAAACCTGAATTCAGCATACTTCAATTTCAAGTATAATTATTTGCCAAATTTTGTTTCTGTTCCATGTTCGAGTTGGTTAGAAATGGTTTATTGAAAACTTTCTCTCCTTCATGATTTTGAAAGTTCAATAGGAAAAACACAAACTCATTTAAGTCTGATTTGCAGGCAAAACTACACTTTGTAATTCAGTATCACAGAACTTCTCTTCTTCAAAGCTTCCTTACTTGGACCAGGTTAGAACTCTGGTGAACCCAGTTGAACAAGCTGTGAGAACGGGTGGAATCAAAATTAAGACTTTCAAAGATGAGGACACCAAGATTTCAATATGGAATCTGGCGGGTCAGCATGAATACTATGCCCTTCATGATCTCATGTTTCCTGGGCATGGAAGTGCTTCATTCTTTCTGATCATATCCAGTTTGTTCAAGAAGCCCAACAACAGAGAACCGAAGAACTCTGGAGAGATAGAAGAAGACCTCTTGTATTGGCTGAGGTTCATAGTCTCAAACTCAAGAAAAGCTGGGCCACAATCAATGCTACCAAACGTGACTGTAGTCCTCACTCACTTAGACAAAATCACTCAACCTTCAGAGAATTTGCAGGTTACTGTACGCTCAATTCAGAGATTGAGAGAGAGATTCCAAGGTTTTGTCGAGTTCTATCCAACTGTATTTACAGTTGATGGAAGATCAACTGGTTCAGTGAGTAAACTTGCTCATCACGTTCGAAAGACAAGCAAGACCATACTCCAAAGAGTTCCCCAGGTTTATGAGCTCTGCAATGATCTAATGCAAATTCTTTCAGATTGGAGGTCAGAGAATTACAACAGGCCAGCATTGAAGTGGAAGGAATTTTGTGATCTGTGTCAGGTTAAGGTTTCAGCATTGAGAATCCGATCAAGGCGTGATAGTGTGGAGAAGGTGGAGATGAGGAGGCAGACGGTCGCAAAATCTCTTCATCATATTGGTGAGGTGATCTATTTTGAAGATCTAGGATTTTTAATCTTAGATTATGAGTGGTTCTGTGGGGAGGCTCTTGGCCAACTGATAAAATTAGATGTAAGAAGGCAAGGCTCAACTGAGAATAATGGATTTGTGAGCAGAAGAGAGCTGGAGAAGATTCTTAAAGCAAGTTTACAGAGTTACATCCCAGGAATGGGTTCAAAAGTTTTTGAGAATTTGGAGGCAAGTGATCTTGTCAAAATGATGCAGAAACTTGAATTGTGTTATGAACAAGATCCTGGGGATTCAAATTCTCTGCTTCTGATTCCTTCTATTCTTGAAGAGGGTAGGGGAAGGTCACAACGATGGCAAATAAGCACACCCAGCTGCATTTATGTGGGGAGGCATCTTGAGTGTGTTGATTCAAGCCACATGTTTCTCACTCCTGGCTTCTTTCCTCGTTTGCAGGTAATAGCCTTCTTTCCTCCCCCTCCCCCCCCCCCCCCTTCCCCCTTGCCTTCTCAAATGTACTCTGATTTTTCATCTCTTTTTTTTTTCAATTGTGTTCTATGAATTTAACCAAGAGAAGTGAGTTTTGCACAAAGTAGAGGGAACATCATAACATATGAAAAGTACAGTAAGGAAAATCAATAGTTGAATATTAGGAAACCATGATAAGTGATCAGATCCATGGATATAGTTCATGGAATCAGTGACAGTATCGGTCGGGTGCCTCCAATACCGATACTGATTCCAGATCGAAACAGCATTTTTCTTCCAAAAAAAAAAACCACACCCTTACCATATTGGCTGGTCTGTATTGGCCGTGATCAATACCAATACAAATCGGCGATACTGTCAATCAGATCACGATTCTTAAAACCGCGAACAGATCACATTGACATAGTTTTTTTTCATTTCAAGGCAAGAATTCATCAATCACCTATCCAACATTAAAGAACTGTTCATACACAGCATTGAATAGCAACAAAAATTAGGAGAGCCAATCTTTGCAAATTTTGTCATAATCCAATTGTTCTCAAATGGGCTATTCAAGGGGTTGAAATATCATAATGTGACAAAAGAATCAATTTCAATTACGAAATTTGTTGGGCCACAAAAGAACAAAATTGTTAGGTTGCTGCTATATGGGATGACAGGTTTCTGTCTTCTTTTTTCTTTCAGCACTTTTTAAATTATATTACATTTACAAGTTGTTTCAAACTTCAAATTGGGTACATTTGTTCACCAAAAGTTCAAATTTAAGGCTAATTTATGTTACCCTGGGACTCTCCTTGGAGGAACCTGGTGCCTGTAAAAACAAAATTAAATGGAGGAAACAATATACTTAACACCTGCAGGCAGCTTTAAACCCATCTCATTTGCTTGCCAGATAAACTTATTCTTTCTTATCCCCCAAACCTCATCTGCTTTGTGAAGGTGCATCTCCACAACAAGATTGTTGGGTCAATGAATCAGCATGGAGCAACTTACAGTCTGGAGAAGTATCTCATCTCAATAACCATCAATGGCATATATGTTAGAGTGGAGCTTGGAGGGCAGTTGGGATACTTCATTGATGTCCTAGCATGCTCCACAAAGAATCCAACAGAAACTCTCAAACTATTCAGGGAGCTCATAATCCCAACAATCCAGAGTCTCTGCCAAGGTGTGACCTTGACTGAGAATATTCTCCGGCCGGAATGTGTGAAATGTCTGACCCCTCCCAGATACAGGAAAACACAGTTCATGCCTCTCCAACGGTTAAAACAGGCACTGCTCTCAGTTCCCGCAGATAGCATGTATGATTATCAGCATACTTGGAGTTCAGTATCAGATGGAGGAAAACCAATTTTAGGAGCTGGGTTCGACTATGCCAGGGATCTCCTATCAGATGATGACTTCCGAGAAGTACTGCATCGACGATATCATGACCTCTACCATCTTGCTGTGGAACTGGCAGTCACACCAGAAAACAACCCTGATGATCCAAACCCTAATTCAGCAGCAGCAGGTGATGAACCAGATGGAACAGTGGAACCAACATTTGCCGGAATTGCCAAGGGTGTTGAAGCAGTTCTTCAGAGGCTGAAGATAATTGAACAGGAAATCAGAGACTTAAAACAGGAGATACAAGGGCTGCGATATTATGAGCACAGATTATTGACTGAGCTTCATCGCAAAGTGAATTACCTTGTGAATTACAATGTTCAACTTGAAGAAAGAAAACTACCACACATGTTCTACTTTGTAAAAGCAGAGAACTACTCCAGAAGACTTGTTACCAGCATATTTTCTGGCATGTCGGCACTGCGTCTTCAAATGCTATGTGAATACAGGCGAGAAATGCACGTGGTCGAAGATCAGATAGGGTGCGATCTGATGCAAGTTGACAACAGTGCTGTAAAGTGCTTAGTTCCGCATATGAAGAAATTCATGACACTGTTAACTTTTGCGCTAAAGATAGGAGTCCATTTAGCAGCAGGGATGGGAGAGATGATACCCGACTTGAGCAGGGAAGTTGCTCACCTTGTTGACTCTTCACTTCTTCATGGGGCATCTGGGGCGGGGGCAGCTGGGGCGATGGCAGCTGGAGCAATGGGGGCTGCAGCTATTGGACGGATGCAGGGAGCAAGACAGAGAGGTGGAGAAAACTCGAGGGACTTTCAACAAAATTTAAGAATGGCTCAGCAATGGCTTGTGGATTTCTTAAAGGATCAAGGATGCATAACAGGAAGACAGATTGCTGAGAAGTTTGGCCTCTGGAGAGTGAGATACATAGATGATGGGCAGATTGCATGGATTTGTAGGAGGCATATGCAAATAAGAGCGAATGAAGTAATTGAAGTGCCTATTTGAAACGAAGGGAAGGGCAAGGCAGAATGTCCAATAAAAGAAACTTCAATTCTGCCCCCTCATGTCTCAGGCTTTTCAAGTTTCTGTTAGATATGTATTTCAATAACCAGGATTCCAAGTCAGTTCAAACAAAAATTAGCCAAACAAAAGAAAGATCTGAAGGGAATTGGATAAACTTGTATTGACTCCATTGTATCCTCAGCTTTAAATATGTAAGAATAGAGTAAAGCTAATTATCGCTAAATGCATTGCCTGGCCAAGTCTGATTTTCTATTGCATTTTTCATGTGAGCTGTCATAGCTTAGATGGACCTCAAGACATTATTAATTACTTGAACTGGAATTTCATGATACATGCTGTAGGGTTTTGATATGCATAATTTGGTGACGTTTCTGAATTCGAACAAATAACAATCCAGATAATGAAAAAGTAACCAAATCACTAGAAAAAAGCAGGAAAGATGATGATAGACTAATCAAATACATGGCGATAGGAACTGTGGTAAGAACAAATGTAATAACACATACAAAGTGTTCTTTCCCAGTCACCTCTGGAGTATTCCAGCACACAAAAGTAAAGTAAAGTTCCACTACAAACTGAAGTACAAAGCTCCCTTACTCGCTACTACTATTAGTGTTTGATTCTAAAATCTAAGTCACCTGTGTATCCATCAAACTGACCCAAGTCAGAGTTCAGAAGAAAGCCCTACTTCCATAAAACACTCTGGAGCCAGTGCCCTTCGAAGCTGGTGATTTCAGATCAGAGTTTGACTTGGGAGTTGCAGTTCCCAATTTGTTAGGCTCGTTGTCAATGTCCAGTGGGAGTTTCATCTTTGCCAAAGACTCTGTAAATTGCTGCATGCTTTTCATGTACATGTCCACAATATCCTGCTGCACCATCGTTGGCTCTGGTTCAATGTTTACACTGACGAGCGGTTTCGAAAATTTGCTGCTTGGCACTCCACTAGAGGCTTCACTATCAGCCTCTCCAACGTTGGCTCCTTTCTCTTTCACTGGAGATTGGCGCTCCTCAACTGAAGAATTTCTATCTCCTGGAGTATCAGGGACGGATTGAAAACTTCTAGGAATTGAAGCAGGGGGAGACCCATTAGTCGAAACACTGCTCGGCGGAGTATCACTCTTCTGAACTTCAAGGGAATCCAAGCTACCCGTTGAGAAGCTTTCAACCACATGAGCACCATCACCAACGTTGGAACTAAGGTGATTATCGGTCTCTGAAGTGGCCAAGCTCTCGGAGCTCTGGGAGTCCAAGGGGCTACATGGGATACCATAATACTCAGAAACCATCAGTTGGTTTTCATTGACGATGTTAGGATCTGGGAACTCGATCTTATCGAATTCAGAGGAGATTGAATCCGGTATTTCAGAATCAGGCGCAGCGGCAGCTTTCGCATTCGCAGACGCCACCGGAGAGGGAATCTCCAAGACATCTGGTGATGCTCCACTGTAGGAGAGCGCCAATTGGACAAACCCAGCTGGAGAATGGAAGAGATCTGTGGAAGAGAGGGAGAAATCTTGTGCCAGCTTCCCATTCCCCACGAGGACATCAGACAGAGGCACCAATGCGAAGCCCAGCAACTGATCTTCAAGATAGTTCTTCACCCTGCTTAACATCCAGACCTCACATTTGAGAGATGACTCTAGAGTCCGAACTTTGAGCTGTAGATGATCATCGAAAACTGGGTTCCTCCCTCCGCCGTTGATGATCTTGGTGGACACAGTAGTTTCAGGGTCACTCGTCAAGCAAAGCTTGGCGTAGACATCTTGCTTGTGGTATATGCAGATGTTATGGATATCCCTAGCTTGATGTACGTAAACTTCAAGAACACCGATGAAGCCTTCAGAATCTGCTACTATGGCTTCCTTTTCATGGACGCCATTCCCCCCTGATAAGCTGCCGGAATTCTGGAGGGTAAGACCCCGTCTCTGGCTAAAGGGCTCGCCAACAACAGGGGAGTTCTCGTACAGAGACACGAACGACTTTGAGGATGCCATGGTCACTAAACACGGAAGCACACAAACACACACAGATAGCTGGTGTAGAAGGAAGGAGCAAACAAAACCCTAATTGATAAATACCAAATCCAACAGCAAAACTGCAGAAACCTACACTAGAATCAAAGACTCTTCTACTCAGAAAATCTTTAGCTGTGGACCAAACAAAATACAAGTTCTCAAGACGAAACCAAGAACGCTTAACAATAAGAGTTTAAAGAGTTTCAGATGAATTGGTTCAGAACCCAGATCCCGAGCTTAAAAGTAAAACCAAAACCCTAAAACAGTAATAGCAGACACAAACAGAATCCGATAAAGCCTAAGATTTTTCTTTTGATTGAAACATTAGCAGAATCCAAGGGAGTATAACAAGGAAAGAGAAAACTCAGTAACCCAGACAGTACTAGAAGCAATAATCGATAAAGTTTGATGTTAAACCATTCGAAAATCAACAGATAAGACTAGAATTTAAAGTAGAAAAGGAGAGAAGGGAAAAGAAAAAGAGGAAGGAAAGGAAAGTTCAAATTGAGATGGTGAAATTGTTTCTTTCTTTTTCACTTTGCACCAAAGTCAAACCGATTTCAGAAGAATTCGTGGGGGATTTGGCTGGGTTCCTATCGAGAAAATATGTCACCGATTACTGATTAGTTCGTCAATCGAGGAGTCTTCGCAGTGGATGTGACTCTGCTGTAGCTTGTTTGCTCTAATTATACCTGCAAATTGGGAAAACAATCAAAAACTAAACGACACTTGAAGAGAATTCCTTGGAAGTTGTTCAAATCCACTGAAGATGTGAAAACCCAAATCTTTGTCTCTACTTCACATTTATGGAATGGGAATACTACTATAGCGTTTTTTTCATTAAAATTTTCTTCTTTATTTATTGGTAAAGATACCCACCTTTGTGAGGCTTATCTTGTCGCCCTGCAACATTTGCCACATGAACATATCCCATGTGATGGCTTCAAATTATTGTAGGTAAGTTTTTTATTTAGATTTTTTTTTTTTTATTTTAAAGAAAACAAGGCTATTCATTCATGCGAGGCTGCGAGCCCAACGCCAAACAAAGGAAAATAGGATACATAACACTGATAGATAATATGATAAATGCGAGATTTGGATATACAATATCCAGAACTAAAGAATGGAAATTGATCCGGTCTCACATGCCACTGACAGGATCATCCAGGCTAAGGGTTGGTTCAGAATCACTTCCCTAGTAAACATGCTATAAACACAGCTTGGTTTATCTAGTTTTCAATCTATTCAAAATTCGTCATTTCTATTTTCTACCCCCTTATCTTAATAGGTTTTATGCGAGGTTTTGTTGTGAAACACTAAACTTCACACACAAGATGATTGGTGAATGCCAGTAAAGACTGAAGAATATAAGAAACTTTCAATACATTTTATTGTTTGTATTTTCATTAAATATTTTCAAAATATTTTATAGTTGTCATTTTAATTTTTTTGATAGATGGAGAGTTCAATTGATAAACTAAATGTTATATTTGGTGGTCTTCTTCAATTAACATTTCCAATCATATGTTGGGGTCTCACCTTATTTCGCAAGCACTAATTATTCAAGTTTTCATTTGGTCCTAGTTAAAAATCATGTAAAAAAAAAAAAAATCTAATAATTTAATTATTATACTAATTTTATAAAAACAATATATGGATTTTATCTAAAGACAGACAATAACTTAAACAAATTTGATTGCCTTTTACATCTCACTAAAAAATAAGTGATGTTGATGTTAATAATAACTTCACAAAATGAAGTGATAAATCTAGAAAGTCTTTTTAGTGTCTACCCTTTCGTTATTAATACTAAAGACGAGATAATGCCTTGTCTCAAATCATGTGATCTATTATGTATTTAATTTTTTGTTCATTTGTTTCAAATTGTTGAGTGTAATAGTACAAATTTTAATTTTTTTTAGTATTTAGTTAAAAAAAAATTATATCATCATGTGGCAATCTATTTTACTTGGAAATTTACCCGTGAATAAATTAAACACAGGACCACTATATCAACAAAATGTGAATTAATAAAAGCTGTAATGTGATTGATATTTAGGCCACAAAAGCAAGCTTACTTATATAGGCCATTGAGGAAACATCACATGACACCCATTATAAAAAATAGTTTAACTAATTTGCATGTTGGATTCAATAATTGGATTTGTCCTATTAAATTTGGAAACAAGGTCTATCGCTTTGGTTGCATATTGGGTTGGTGGTCCATGCTACTAATCTTAACTACATAGATCTATTTACTCATGGTTGGAATTGCCACATCATCCTTTTTATTCATTTTGTAAATTTTAACTCAAGGGAAATTGCTCTGTAGAAAAAAAAAATTACGAAAATTTAGGATTTTATTTATATTTAAGAATAATTACTAGATTATTTCAAATTAATATAAACATAATACAAATGCTTAAATTAGCTCTCGACACTAGGAGATAAATTACCTAGCTCCCTATATTGGATTCAAGGGGTAACCACAAGAGATTTAGCTCTTAAAACTTTTGACAAAATGATGAATTAAAATTTTTAAACAAATCCACTTTACTAAGACCAAATGATAAATATTTCAACATGTGAAATGTAACAAAATGTCCAAACTCACTTCCATCCAATTGTTTGCTCAAGCTATTAATGCAAAACAAATCCATTGTACATGTTTATTAATCCAAATTATGGTGGGTATGTTTACTAGCCAAGTCTTTTAAGAACAGCAAAATTAGAGCTTTAACCACCACTTGGAGACCTCTTGAAGCTTGAAATTTAGATTTCCTTAAATTACTACCTATTCACCTAAGGAGTGATTATAGGATAAAGCACACTTGAGTAACTGAGTTGGGAATAATAAGCAGATATTTAAATCAAATAAGTAGAATTTTCAATTATGCAAAAAATATATAATTTTTTTTTTCTTGGTTCTTTAACTTTGTTTATTTTTAGATAAAAATCATTAAAAAAAATTCATTTTTCTTGATAAAAACCAAAGGCAAAAACAGTCCTAAAAGATTGAAGTAGGGCTGCAATAGGGTCGGGTTGGGCCAGGTCTTTTAAAACCCCAGTCCATCCCAGATTCCCCTTAGTTGGGCCCATGTCCGACTCGGCCTTGACTCAGGGCCAGAAATTCCAACCCTGACCTGCCCTCAGGGTCAGGCAGGGCTGACCCTGATTGGCCCTGACCATGGCAGGGAAGAGAGGTGCATGGGCTGAACAAGCTGGGAAAGGGAGATGCATGGGCTGGCCAGGCTGGTAAGAAGAAGAATAAGGAGAAAGAAAAAGGAAAAAAGAAGAAAGAACAGTAAGAAGAAGACAATGTTAAGTTGGGTAGAGCCAGGCTTAGCCCAAGGCATCAACCCTGACCCACCCTCGCCCTTACTTGAGGCCAAAAATTTCTGATCATGGCCCGTTCTTAGGGCCAATGTATCTTAACCCAGACCCTGTTCAGCCATCATGGCCAAACTTACACCCCTAGATTGAAGTGTTTCCTCTATAATTTGAATTTCTTTTGTAACCCTTTTCCTTGAGTAATTTTTAATGAAAATTTTGTTTTAGGTGGTGAGTAGTGGAGCTCTACCAACCATTCTACCACGTGGGATCCAAATTTTCGGTAGAAATAAATCTTTACTTGTACTTTTTAGATATCAAATAATCAAAATTATCACATTACTTGATATAATTATCAAAAGTCCCCCCCTAAAGGTAATAGTTTAAAAGCATGGGAATCAATTTTGTAGAAAACCGCCCACTTAATTTTTTTTTTTTATGAAAAAAAATAGTTAATTAAAAAGATATGAAAAAGAACTACTCTTCCTGCCCTCTTCAGTATTTTTTTGTCAATTTGATTACCTCCAACTATGGCGAGAGTCGTAGGGTTCAGCCCAACAAAAACAAGGGGGATATGGTCATTTCACATGGGGGCCCAAGTGTCAGATCCATTTTCTACATAGGTAGACTGACGGTTGTGACAAAAGTCAATCCAACACGTTATACCTGTCTAACTTGGTAGATATATTTGTTGATGACTCATCTAGTCATGTAGTGATTTGAATTCAATTCTTTTTGTTTTTTAATAATATAACAACTTCTTCCCCCCCCCCCCAAAAAAAATAATAATAATAGGAACACCCTCTTATCACTAAATTGGCCAACAAACAAGTTTTGGTCCCCACAAGTTGTAATTTTTTTATAATTGATTCTTATTTTATTTTTAAAAATTATTAAAAAAGATAAAAAAGAGTTATAATAAAATAGAAAAATTACACTATCACCTCCTGAGGTTTATATAAAATACAGAACAACCCCATGTGTTTTTAAATTATATAGCTACACCCCCTGAGCTTTGGTTAGTTGTTGCAGTCGGCCCCATTCCGTTATATTATTCTCGTTAATTGATACGGTGTTGGTAATTGATGACTTAAAATGACTAATATATCCTTATTAGGGGTGTGAGCACCATCTCCTTCCCACCCCCTTCCCTTGCCCTGTTACTCGAATCAGATTAGGGTTCTGGTCCTCTGCAACTTCTCCAGATGGCGATCTTCTGAGACAGTGTTCAACACCATCCCCTGCCTACTACACAAATCGAGAAGTGTGAGGATCGTATCGGTGATATCTATTGAGACCATCACCAAGAACTGCGACGTGGGATCTCTCCTCTTATATATCCTAGCTTTAGTTGTGTGTTTATTCAACTGTTTTTTTACAAAAAAAAGACCTACTCTATTTTCTGAAATTTCTACAACTCACCCATCGATCTGTCCATGTTGCTTTGGAAATCTATTTTCTGGTTTGGGAATCACTTTCTAGGCTTGGGCGATTCTATCGGTGAAGCACTATTCTGATCTCTTTGATTTTCAGGAAGTTACAGCTTACCTTACGGAACTGGTTTGCAGTCCTCATTGTTCAGTTGTGAGGTTGAAGGAGAACTGTTCCTTATTATAAACGAGACATATTATTTTCTACATGTATAATGGCCGTAAGGAAGAAAGAACGATGGAGGGTTACATCTTACATAAATAACTTGTCTTGCAATAGGTTTTGGTTTATAATCTTACAAAAGGGCAAAATTGATATTTAAAATGTATTATTTAACACCATCCACTCAAGGGGTGTGGTTGTATAATTTAGAAACATAGGGGGTTGCTCTGTATTTTATACAAACCTCAGGGGGTGACAATATAATTTTTCCAAAAGTTAATTCAGTTCTAATGTGAAATGATAAGAATTATCCACATTAGAAAAATGCAATGTTGCAATCTTGTTGTTGGCAACCTTGATTACTACAAGATTTTCCCTTAAATAAGGCAAAATGTTTTGTGAATAATGCACACAACCGTTGGATGGGAGATGCTCATCCCTATCTGACAGTTGTGTTTATGATCGATACAAAGCCTCTCCCCTAAAATAATTATGTGAAAATTGTATACAGATAGTTTTGTTGAGTAATTTTTTTACCAAAAAAAAAGAAGGAAAAAGGTGTTCTGTTCAACCTAATTAAGGAATCCCTACGTGGCCCTTTCTTATTGTTTCATGTGGAGAGATGGTATGGCTATTATTACAAAAAAAAAGATATGGCTATTTTTTTGAAGATTAATGGATAAAAGAAGAAATGGTCTAGATTAGTGATGTGTCAAATTGCGAGTATAAATTCATTCAATACCCTAGTGTATTGGTATGCATTCGGACTTGTATCTTAGGCCTTTAATGTGCATTTTCCCAAGTCTTGGTTTTTTTTTTTCAAAGTTCTATTCTATCACTTGGTAAAATTCGCATGGACTAAAATTTGATAAGTGAGTAGAGACCTTGGAGTATACCTGTCCACAATATCCGTGCCTCTTCCAAACTACTACATGACAAATATTGGGGCCACATAGAAAACCCTTCTTAGGTGGGCCATGCAGGAACTAGGAGCCTTATAGACAATCAAAGAATCCAAAGGTAGAAGAAGAAGATCATACCATATGATTAGGCCACCAAACAAATCATCTATCCATCATAGAAAGGACCAATCCTAGTGACCATTTTGGCCCTTCCTATGTTGGAAACCTTTTTCATACCTTAAAGCACTATGAAACCTAAGGAGACTCAATTAGCAATGAATCATACCTAAGCAAGTAGAGGTCCTAAGTTTAACCTCCCTTTGGGTACCATATTTGACCCCTTGTGGGTCCTTTGTTTGCCTCTTTGTGGGGCCCTGATGGAGTTGATGGCCCATGGACCCTTGAATTGCACCAAAAATAAATAAATAAAAAAAAAAAAACATCCTTTTGGGGGGCTACCTGTACTATATGCTTTCTAGCCAAGGCCATATGAGAAACTAATAAAATTCTGGGACACAGAAAAGGTAGAAGTAATAATTATTAAAAAAAAAGAAAAAAAACCCTATGACCCGAAGTGGCCAAATCAAAAGTTCGATTAGGGATAGAAATGGGTCAAATTTAGGATCTGGTTGATTATGGGGCCGTTTCTCTATCAAGCATGGTTTAAAAAATCGGATTTGGATCAATAAATTGGTCGATTCGAATTGGAATCGATTGTTTAGGATCAACACTGACCGATTCAATCTCCGATTCCGATTTTCATAACCCTGCTATCAATTCCTCCCAAGATATTATTCGACCTGGGCCAATGATCACATTACCCTTTAAAACTACAGGCAGTAGGACCTACGGCAAGATGGCCAGGAAGAACTAGGATGATCAAGTCCTCTTTTTATAAAGGATTCCGTCTCAACACCCAAACAACCCTATTGGGCCACACTAGACCCAAGAAAGGATAAAGAAAGGCCATGTCCCTTATGCTTTCACACATAATTTATTTATGTGGGACGTTGTTCTTTGTGCTGCAGCGTAACTTGTGCCTAAGCTCATGGAGGTGTGCACAATGATCACCCTGCCCCTGCACAGACTGTCCATGTGTCTAAGCGCAGCCTGCAGCACAAAGAACATTCTATTTATTTATTTATTTTTAATTACTTTCTCATATAATGAGAGAGAGAGAGAGAGAGAGAGAGAGAGAGTGGTGGATTTATCCATCAAAGTAGACTTTTGAGGAGGAGAAGAGATGGGCCAAGAAAAGGGCAGACGGGTCTCCTCGTCCAACTCACCAAACCGACCTTTTTTCAGCTTTTCTCACATTGACTTGACACTCGCCTCAGAAAAGAGGTATTTGATTTAGATCTCTGGCTTATTTGGGGTGGGTCATGTCCTTGAAAATTTTGAAAAGAAAACCTTGATAAATTCATTAATATATTAGAAAAACTAAACTGTCACCATGCCTGGTGATGTCTAGCATTTCACAAGTTGCGAGATGGATATATTCATATCATAGGAAAATTTTAAGTTCAAAATGAGGAGAGAAGCATGGTTTTAAGTTTCAGTATTTTATTGGTGTACATATTGACGGTACCTAATATCTCTATAGTTGGTATCTAATATCGATATGATACCAATATAGATTGGAAGTATCGGTCAAAAAATGACTCACCCAGTATGGTTCCGATTCGGCCCAAACCATATTGTATTAGTATCAATATCGATAATGACAGTGACTGATACACCCTGTGACATCGTGGAGGAAAATCATTCAAAATCCATTTTTTTCTTATGGCAATTTTCTTAAAGGGAGGAATTCTTTGGTCTTACAAACCATGGTGGTCTCAAGACGGAGCAGAGACATAAATCACATACTAAAAGGTAATTCAGCACTTCGTCCAATAGGGGGAATTTTATTTCCATTCGTGGTTTGAACTCTGAAGCCTCAATAATACTATCCCACCTCTTGCGAACTTTTCTCCTTCTATAAATTATGAAACATTGGATTAAATGTTGAACTACTTTTCTTATTCATTTTGGACTGAAAATGTAAGAATGACATTGATGTGGCCGGGGTCTTGTTATCATATTGATTTTCCTTTGTTTCCACAACCATTGAATCATGTATTCACATTGATCATTATTTAAAATCATATCAAAATGAGAAATCGAATTTCAAAAAAAAAGGGTTATCGAAAAATCACAAATGTGTTATATATTATTGTAATTGTGATTATTTTTATCATCACATCACCCTTCAATGACACAAATAAGTGTATAAACCAAGCAACGTTGTATCGTTTAGGCAGAGTGGAAATTTTTTTTAGTCGAATACCAAAAAATTTCAATTATTTTGATAAATTAATTTTAGTTAGTCAAACTTGATAGGGACATGAGAAGATTTGATGCCCACAGCAATCTTTGCTGTAAATTCTGATTTTCTAGAATGATCTTTTTGTAAAGTATTATTTGACTGGTATAAATGCTTCTTATCATAGATGAAAGTCAAATATAAGTAGATGATGGTAATTTAAGAAATTGTAACTTTCTTTTTATTGTTCTTGATCTTATTCATGAAAGTTATTTAATATAAGGTTAAAAAAAAATTTAAAGATATTTAAAGTAGTATTATGTGAAATGGCAGGATTTACCCTCATTGGAGAAAAAAAAGAAGTATTATCTTAAAAGGGAGAAAATAAGATTACAACTCGTAAGAGATTCAACATAGAATCCAAACCAAAACTGACTATTTAAAACCAAACCAAAGTAAATCAATTCAGTTTCAAAGGCTGGAATGTTTTCTCAGTTCGTTTTGATTTTGATTCATGACTAAAATTGTTGAACTGAACCAAATAAGGAACCGGGTAAAATTATATATTTTTTTAATATTTCAATCATCGTGGATGATAAATTCTATTCTTTTTTTTAATATTTTGAAAGGTGGATTATTTTTTTTGTTGATGAAGATGTAAAATGTTGGTCCCAACACCTAAAATAGGATCTAAAGCGAATATTAAATTGAATTAAAATCAAATAAAGAACCAAATAAAATCGAAACCGATGCAAACCGAATCAGTTCGATTTTGGTTTCGAAAATGAGTTATTATTCTTGAGTTTAACATTTATATCTTAACTGAACTGAATAATCAAAATTGAACCGATTGACATCCTTTGTCGACTCTTTATTTTTACCATTTTGGATACACTAAGATTTTCCCATAAATAAATCTTATAAATGATTCAGGTAGAAAATGAAAAAGTTTTCTCTCTGCAAGAAGCAAAATTTGTGTTATTTTTTAAGAGAAATTCAGGATTGATGACTGGGTTCCAAAGAAGAAATGAGATCGAGGCCGAAACTGGGGCTCTCTCCTTCAAGGGATTGGAGAATGCAGGAAAATGGGATTCCACTTATGATGCTTAAGAAGGATGGGATGAATTGGCCATGGCCCTTCTTTCATTTACTACTTGAACTTTATCTGGTTTGTAATAACTTTTCTAATTTCTACTAAGTCTTTAAATCCTCTTCACTAGATGCTTGGCTGAAAAAAGCAAAGCTTACTAAGTTAAGGACATTGGTCTGTAAGGATATAGATAATTTTGTAGCTAGCTCTGATATTTAAGGACTTGGCTCTCCTCCAGCCGTGGCGGGAGTTGAAGTATCCAGCCCAGCAAAAACAAGGGGGTGGTTTGATCATTTAATAGGGAGGGGGTCTGCCTATGAAATGACCCAAATACCCCTATTTTTGCTGGACTGGATTCTCCAACTCCCGTCTCGATTGGAGGAGAGCCAAATATGATATTTAATACAAGTTTATTGATTTGCAAATACATTCCGACAGAGCAAAAAAAAAATCATGAAATTGTTATCCCTAAAACATAAAATGTGATTATAGTCACCTAGAGAATCAAAAACTTCTCTAAAAATTATTCCCTCTTAGCTGCCTTTGCCACATTTAGTACTACCCAAGTAGCAAGCATGGAGGAGTAAATTTGGCACCAAATTGTAAGTTGATTCAGCCTTTTTGAGGATGTTTAGAAAATATTGGATTGTTGAAAATGGAAGAATAACAAAAAAAATATTCAATGATTCATCTTATGTACTTAGAGTTGGTATGAAAAATCTCGAAGGTCATCTATTCATTCAACGAATGGAATATATATATATATATATATACATACACACATATTTGATACGAGTATAAAAATGATCCCTATATTATATATGATCCTCACCCTTACTCTGGACCACCTCCTCGGGGTAGTAGGATATCTGAAATATTCCTCATCAAACCGTAAAATAAGAAACACAAAAATCCAAAAAAAATTAAAAAAAAAGATGAAGTTTTCAACATCTCATTGGATAGTCAAGCCACATGTTTAACAATCAATGATGATAAGTTTTGTATTATTACATTCAAATTGGAGAGGCAACAACTGATGTAGATAGGCTTTCTAGATGACTATACCTTATATAGCATGTAGAATTGTAGAAAGTGAAAGATTAACATAAAATTTTATTTTAACAAAAGGGAAAATTAAAAAGAAAGGCTATTTAATTAATCCCACCAGTCCACCATTATAGCATTCTAGTATTCTTTTAATGATAAAGCTAAAGATTTTGGGAAGAGGGAAATAAAAAAAGCTAAAGATGGGTTAAAGGATCAATTTTTTAAAAAGATAAAAGCAACACACACTTGTCCTTTTTTCTTTTAAATTTAAGTTGATCCCTAGGGTCTGATTCCCTTTTCTTTCTCTCTCTCTCTCTCTCTCTCTCTCTCTGTTATTTTATATTTTCGAAGTGCCTTGGAAGAATAGCAACCAAAGCTTGACTTAATTGAACCAAAATGAATGTAGTGTTGAAAGGAAAGAAAGCCTGAAAGTTGTTTAATTAGACTGAGTGACTCTCTATTCTCCAACAGTCACTGTTAAGGTCTCTTTGAAGTTTGTACCATTGACAACAATCACCATTGTCCTTTTCTTATCCAATACTATTTATAAGTTTTGTTCTACCTTATATGTAAGAGAGAGCTAAAAGCCTAGACTTTTTTTTTTTTTTTTTTGGTAAATAGCAATTTATTGATGGAAGGACTCGTGTAGAACACGATCGTTGGACATGAACACAGTTTCACTAATCATGGAGTGGATAACGGTCAAACTGTCACACACGAAGTAGATAAAATCTTCCTGACTAGAGAGTTAACTACAACATTTGCTTCTCTAGGGATAAGAGAGAATACACACGATTTAAATAATTGAGACAAGTTAAGTATAACAGCAACAATGGACTCATATGAGGATAGAGGAGTTCCAAAAAAATAAAAAAAAGACGAAACAACGATAAGGTAGATGCATATATGATATATGTCATTGCAGGGGAGCGCATCAATGAGGAATGACAAATCAGTTTTTACATAAGGGTGGAGAAGTCATTTTATATGTGTGTGTGTGTGTGTGTGTGTGTGTGTGTGTGTGAGAGAGAGAGAGAGAGAGAGAGAGAGGGTGTTGGCTACCCCTCTGCAGTCGGCATGAGAATTTATATTTTCCCTTATGTATATTTGTGTGTAGGGAAAAGAATGTATCATAATCTGCATAACCTATGTTTATTCACAGAAAGTTTTGATTCATTTTTTATCTCTCCTTTAAAAATGAATAAAGAATTATTGTGACAGAGTGTAGGGTACCCTGGTGGCTCAGAGAATCACTACCGTTCTATTTTTACATGTATATTTAGTTAAGGAATTTTCTTGTTGACACTTATTAAGGATGTCAAATAATTTGTAACTTTATCTTTTTTTTTTGACTTTTTTATAACAATTTGTCCCAGCTCATGATCTCAAATGCGCAGCCCAGCCTAGTGATCTCTCTTCTAGGCAAAGAATGCACACTTACGTGAACATTTGTATAAATTTAGGTTGTGTTCAAAACTTCTTGAGCAAGGATTTCTCAAACATACCCCAACATTTAGGCTGAAAATCCCCCAACCCAAATTTATGAAAAACAAAATCCAATAAATTTGAGTTTCATTTGTGGCCCAAGTTGTAAACCCAAGGAATCCCTTCTTCATTTGCATTTACCAATTCATCCTTCGCCTCTAACAAAACCTTTCCAAAAGACAACTGCTAGCATAATTGGTTGAAATCGCTAGTTTGTTATATTTGTTAGGGGGGGGCTACACCGCTCACATATATTGGAATCTCCCGCTCTAACCAAATGATTGCATGGAAGAACATGCCGAATAATTTACTCAAAAAAAAAAACAAAGAGAGAGAAAATACCGAATAATTTGTATGCAAGTTGACCTATATGGTCAAGGAGGAGAGAAAATGTCAGGAGGAAAGAGAGAGTGACAACGATCTACATTTTGCAAATTGTTTTCCGTTTTTTTATAACAAATTCTTAGCCCAAAATCTCTCTCTCACAATATGAACGAGGAAACTTTTTATTATTATTATTTATTTTGTTAACTATTTAAACCATATTATGAGTAATGGAGACGCTCTTTGTTTTTTTGGGGCAAAAGAGAAATCCCACGGTCAGTTTTGGCCTTTTAACGGTTTTCTAAAATCAAAATCAATACCAAACCAATAAACGTTGGTTTAATTGGTCCGTTCTTATTTTTGACACCCTTTAGAATGCATGCCAATACATGAGAAGATAGTAAGGTTGAAATTAGGCTCTGAAAATTTACATGTGGCTAATCAAGACTGTCTCCACTCTATCCAATAGTTAAAATGATCATATCATCTTTCCACGTGAACATAAATAAGTGCACTAGGACTAGACTACATTCTAGCTTTTGGGACCAAATTGCAATCCCAAATTCCATTTTTATAAGTTTTCTCATTATAATCGAAGAAGCCCATAAAAAAAATTCCAACTTAGGGTTAATCCGGGTTTTTGTTTTGTCATATGAAAGAAATCTTCATTTCATTCCTAAACCCACTCCAGTTTTGATGCCTTAATTGGTATAGACAAATAGTTAAACTAAAATTTTTGAACAAAATTATCAATATAACCAAACATTTCAGGATTAAGTATTTCCTTCACCCAGAGTGAAGAGATGGTGATGTGACACTATTGATTGATTAGGCATGGATTCATCATTAAGTCTCATCCCCTATTGTTCATGGTCCGAAATATCCTTCTTTTAACCTAATCAAAAAGTTAGATGGGGGTGTATGAAGAGATTTTCTCTTCACCATTGGTGGAGAGAAACTCTGTCCAACATTTTATTTCACTCCCTTTAGCAAAATGAAATGGATAACTAAGATTGTGGATATTGCAATTCTTTCCCTCCACTTCATAGATGTGGGTGCTGGGCCTCTCTTCAAAACCCAAAGCCAATGGTTTGGGGCCATGCCAAGCCTGGGCCAGCCTAAAACTTTTCCCATTCCTTTCCAGACCCAAATTCCAACCCCCCCCCCCCCCAAAAAAAAATCCTCTCACGTTAAAATTGGGGCCCATTAGTTTGATAAAAGAAAAGTGGGCCTTTGATCTTCTTAGGCCCATCTAGAAGTGATCAGTCGCCCAGGCTTGACGGTGTCATCTTAAAAATGGACCATTGAGTCCACGGGCTTAACTAACTGGTATTTTGGTCTTCGAACCGACAAGGAGCCGAAACCGGACCACACTTGATTACATAAAACCATATGGATGGGTGAATGATACGCTTGGATGAAAATTTTCCAATTTTACCAAAGAATTTTTGTTTTTTATTGGTGCATTAGTCATGTTTTTACCCCCAAAATGCTAAGTTGATAATAACAAAATTTTGTTTTTAAATCTCATGTCCAGGACTAGCTTTGATTCAATTTATATTGATGTTGTTCCTTCCCTTCTTTATTTGGCAGAGAGAACGTCGTTACACCACAACCCACGTACGACGAATGCATGAGAGAAAGCACCAAAACCTTTTCTTCTTTCTTTTTCCTATACTTAGGGATGTAAATGGATATTCATAAATTCGTATTCGATCCGCGTTTGTATTCGTTTAGGAGAATTCGAATCCGTCCGAAATTAATAGGATACGAATATGATAATCCCCCTATCTGACCGATTATTATCCGATTCGTTTAGCAGTTCAATGGTAATAAAATATCTGAAATATAACTCTGTGTTTGTCTATTGTTTTAAGTTACCTTATTGGATTTTGTTAGCTTATTTTTATAAATTTATAAGTTAAAATAATGTGATTCTTTTTCTAGATTTGCTATTGTTTTATATATATTGTTTTATCCAATGTGATACATGGAATTACATATCTATTAAAAAATCAAAAGTAAAAAATGTAAGAGAATAAAAGACTAAGAAGAGTAGAAGAAAGGGTAGTTACTGAACTCTCAAGTCTCAACCCTAACCCTCATCCTAAAAACGCTAAATATGTTAACAGATAGTCAAAAAATCATATTCGATCCGTATTCATATCCATTTTGGAGAACCTATATTCAAAAAATCACTATCCGAAAATTATCCGAATCCATCCGAAAACCGATAGGATATTATCCGAATCCATCTGAATATAATCGGATACGAATATGATAATGCCACTATCAGACCGAATTCGATCCGTTTACATCCCTACCTATACTCGCACCCACCGAGTAGCTATAGAGAAACTATGCACACTATAAAAACGATTTGAATCTGTCATTTCGAATCACCCGGAATTGAGATTGATCTTAGAAATGATTACTTTGGCTGTGTTTGGTATCTAGGTCAACTTTGCATTCTCAGATGATAAAAACAACTATTTTTATCATTCAAAAATGCGAGCAGCCTTTATTACACAAATAGGAGAGAAGCAACCACTAGGGTTCCTTATTTGACGCAACGGTTAGGCTGCTCATTGTGACCAAATGGTCATGGGTTTGAGTTTCTGAAAACAGCCACTCTACGAAGTAGGGGTAAGACTGCATACATTATGACCCTCCCTAGACCCCGTACTGGTGGGAGCCTCGTGCACTGGGTAATACTTTTTTTTATTGCTTTACTTTAGCGAGGGGTACAGGTGGGTAACCAGCATTGCCAAGGGTTGGCAATCTGATGCACGTTATGGGCTGTAATTTTGTGGGCCCAAATTTTGATTCCCAAAACCTTAGAAGTCCTCCAACTATCTGCAATTTTTTTGCATTGAGCCTTCCTGCTATTCTTAGATGCATATTTGAAAACCTTCCATCCAGCGCAAGCATGGATCAAGGTATCTGCCAGCACACACAATCTCTTTTCTGAAATTTCTTTCGATCCTGGACCGATACAGCCTGATGCCAAACTGGTATCGTTATTATCGTAGGCCGATATGGCCTTTGATTCCGATACTGATACTTATAACCTTGAGTGCATGTATCTGTAAGGGTGTTAAACAGTCCGGTGTCAGGTTAAACAGTTCGATTTGACTCAATTCAAAGTAGGGATGTAAACGGGTCGGATTCTGCTTGGATAGTGCTATATCCGCATCCGCATCCGATTAGCCTTCGGACGGATTCGGAGAGTGCTAAACGGATACGGATTGGATATTTTATCCGTTTACATGTAAATATAACTTTTCAGATAGCTATAACCTATCCGTATCCGCATCCGTTTAGCTTTCGGACGGATTCGGATAGTGCTAAACAAATACGGACATGGATACGGAAACGGATTTTGATTATTCATTTACATCCCTAATTCAGAGTGTAGAATGCAGAAATCGATACCAAATTGATTATTAAACGGTTTCTGACTTCCTGTAAGTGAAATCGATACCATTTATTGAACGGTTTCAGTTTCTCAGTTCGTAAACAGTTTTGGTATCCTGGTATTAAACGGTTTTGATCTCCATTTTGTTACCAGTTTGAGGTGTTATGGTCATAAATGGTCTTTAAACTGTTAACGGATCTTAAACAGTTTCTCGATTTTAAACTCCTTATTTCCTTATTGCATATTTGCATATTTATTCTAAATTCTAAGTGCATTTACCAAAATATGGAGACCTACCGTAAATTGTCTAATCAGGTTAAATATAATTGGTTTAACGATTTATAAACTATTCAAACTTGAAGGTTTTCATCTAAAAAACAAAGAATAAAAATGCTAACTGGCCTTACAGCGTAGTGTGTACTTAGGCACAGACACAATCACGTGTGAAATGACTGACAATAATGGTCTTATCCCAAAAAATATATTTCAAACTCGCAATTAACTTTTCTAAACCAAAGCCAAACCATTTATTAAATAATTTAACAATTCTGATTTGAATGATTCAATTCGATTGCGATGAACGGTTTCAGTTTACATGTAACACCCTCATTTATTTGGTAGTTTATTTGTACTTAACATTGAAATTAGCAAAAGGTTAGATGGTTATTAATGCGCTGGTTACAGTATAGTTTATATGGGAAAAAGTTTATACCAAATTTGTTTGGGCAGTTCATTGGAAAAAAAAAAAAATTTGTTTGGGCCCAATGACGAGGTTGGTGCCACCAGAGACACTCGGGGAACCCAACCCATTTCGGTCTCCCTATTATATCTAACCAGCCAGCCAGACAGCCAATAAATTGTGAAGTACAGCGATGGCTTCGATACGAATGGCAGTTTGACAGTGGAGACTTAATTACACTTTGAAACGCATGACAAGTTCAATTTATGGTCGGTTATATGATAGTTGACTCTTTTTCAAAGGGTAGGCATAGTGTTTTTTTTTTGTTTTTTGATGATGAGAAGAAATACACACACAAACTTACATGTTATCATAATCAAGGTTACAGGCATTTCTAGCCAGGTTCCTAACGTATGCAAGACACACATGGTTACTAATATTAACAAAAGTTACATCGGGGGTGTGATCAGATATGTATAGGAAATCCTTAAACAACACCCATGGCCAAGTACATTTGGTAAGAGATGGAAGAGTTTCAGAGATGAACTGGTTATCACTCCAAACTTCTTTAATCTTCAACCCAATGTTGGCAGCATGATCAATACCTCCCGTTGAGCTATAGTTCTTGTGTCAAAAAAATTAATCTTGCCATTTATCAAAAAGAAATATGACCAGCCAGCATGGTTAAGTCCTGAATTAAAGCATCCTGCATAGAACAAAACAGCAAACTTGAGTATAGGCACTTGAAAAAGAACCGTTCCAAAAGGAGGAGTAGAATCCGATGTAACCATTCCATGAGGGGAAGCAAACATGGGGGGGAATAAATCATGGTACATGATCCATTTTTTAGTGTAATGAAGCACCCACATGGGGTCAGCCACACCAGAACCAGTAGTAGTTCTATTCCTAGACAACCATATAAAATAACAAGTTATCATAAAAACGCTAAAAAGGGAGTAAAAAAACAAACATAAAGACTGAATATTATTAAACGCCATGGAATTAGTTCTTAAGCCCAAGGGTCCTACTGCCCAAATGTATCTAACCTAATCACAAGAAACGAAAAGGTACCATGATGATTCAACACCATGTCCACACAAAGCACAAGATGAGTCAATCTAGATCCATTTGGAAAGGATAGCTCTGGTAGGAAGTCCTGCATGTATCAAATGCCAGAAGAAAACTTTAAATCATGGATGAAGATGTAATTTCCAAAAAAACCTCCACCAATGAAAATTTACAACAGATAAATTGTCAGAGTGAGAGGTAAGGTATCGAGCAGCTAATTTAGTTGTGAGGATACCATTTTTGGCAAGAGAACAACACCAATTATCCTTAGAATTAGAGAGAGTTAAAGATTGAATATGAGAAACCATAAGGGGGGATAAGCAATTGTTGAAGCAGATCAGAGTTCCATCCATTAGCAATTAAAAAAGAACTAACCGTCTGATATCTATCAGAATCCAGAATCAGAGAAGTCTTCAGACTAGAGAGGTTACCATGAAAACCCGGTACCCATTTGTCATACCAAAAAAATGTAGAGTTGCCATTACCTACTTTTTTCTGCACCAGTTTCTTCAGGTCAGGAATTATGTGGGAAATACTGTTCCAAGTCTAAGATCCCTTCTTGACCCTTGTAGCAGGGTCGAAGAGAGAAACTTTGAGGAAGTATTTGGCTTTAAGTAGTCGGGCCCACAAAGATGAAGGTTCAGTGATGAGCCTCCAGCCAAGTTTCAGTAAGAGAGCTTGATTATGGGTTTCAACCTTACGAAACCCCAGACCTCCACGGTTTTTTGGTAAGCACATCTTATCCTAAGACACAAGTGTGGATTTCTTTTTGTTTCTACCATAATTACCCAACCAGAAATTCAAACAAATGGAGTCAATACGTTGACAAATGGTGCGAGGAAGTCGGATGTAATTCATAAGATAAGCTGGGGTAGAAGCCAGCACAGATTTGATGAGGACACATCGTCCAACATAAGACAAATGATTTAATTTCCATGACGCAAGTTTCCTCTGCATCTTAGTAATCACCCTGTCCAAATCCTTGACTTTAGACCTGCCACAAAACAAGTTAGTACCCAGGGCTATGGAGTCAAGAGTCATCTCCTTAATTCCAATAAGAGAGCAGAGTGAGTGTCTAATATCCCGGGGCACAGATCGACTGAAATGACAACAGCTCTTGGAGAGGTTAATCTGTTGGCCTAACAGGTCAGAAGAAAGGTCCAGGGTAGCTTTAATAGTCAGAAGATCATCAGAAGTTGCATGACAGAAGATGAAAATATCGTCAGCAAAGAAAAGATGTGAAATTTCAGGTGCATGTCTAGAAATTTTAACACCTCGAAACAAATTTAGATCCCGATAAGTGGTGAGAAGTCTAGATAGGACCTCCATACCAACTAAAAACAGATAGGGACTCAGAGGGCACCCTTGACGGATACCGCGAGAAGCCGTAAAATATTCAAAAGGGCTACCATCCACCTTGATTGAAAATGAAGCCGAAGAAATTAGGTGAGAAATTAAACTAACCCACTTCTCACCAAAGCCTAGAAAGGAAAGAATAGAAGTAAGAAGACCTCATTCAATTCTATCATAAGCCTTCGACATGTCAATCATGATAGCCACATAACCCTTCCTACTACGGGAATGATTGAGGAAATGAAAGATCTCCTCGGCGATAATGATATTATCATTGATCTATCGCCCTGGGATAAAAGCCTAACAAGGGGAGATGAAAGAATGAAGAGAACCTTTGATTCTGTTTGCCATTAATTTTGCAATAACCTTGTAGGTAACATTACAGAGACTGATAGGACGAAAATCACCCATAGTGGTTGCAATATCAGATTTTGGTATTAAACAAACAAGTGTATGGTTGGTACCAGGTGGGAGAGAGCCATTATTAAAGAACTCAACAACCATAAGTAATAAATCAGAAGCAACCAAATCCCAACATTGTTGAAAAAAACCAGCATTAAAACCATCGAAACTAGGTGCTTTCAAAGGTCCAAAGGAAAACACAATATTTTTAATTTCCTCCATATTAGGCAAAGAAGTCAAGTGGTCCAGCTGACCGTTAGCAACGATAGGGGGAAACAAACACTCTACAAAACTTGCGTCAAGAGGACTAGTAGTTTGAAACAGATCATCAAGAAATGTATCAAAAACATGAGCAATATCCTTAGGGTTGGAAAAAGTAGAGCCATGATCATCTCGTAAAAAAGCAATTTTCCTCTTTCGCAAATTGTTTTTGGAAACAGAATGATAGTATTTAGTATTATGATCACCATCTTTAATATAAAAATGTCTCGATTTTTGTAACCAAAAAGCTTTTTCAGCATAAAAAATCCAATTAACTTTCTTACTTACCGAAGAAAGCAAATCAAAATCCAGTGTATCTTTGTCAGAGGAATTCAAGAAAGAGGTGAACAGCTGGTTCTTCAGAAATGAATCGTGCCCAAACTCATCCTTATTCCATTTTTTCAAGGAAAAAGAAAAAGCCGCAAGTTTGCCTGAGAGGTTACTACATGAAATGGAATTCCAGCCGAAGTGAGAAAAGGAAAAAAACTCGGGGTGATGAACCCAGGCTTGCTGAAAGTGGAACAGTTTTTTAAAAGAGGGACGGTTACCCGTAGTGGAAAACAAGATTGGATTGTGATCAGATCCAATAGGAGACAATTTAGAAAGGAAAGCAAGAGGAAAAAGATCAAACTAGGATTGTGTACCAAAAACTCTGTCCAGACATTCTTTCACCAGTTTAATTAGGAGGTTTTTGTTTATTGGTCCAAGTAAATCTAGAACCAGGAAGTAGAACTTCATCCATAGAGAAATCTGCGAGTAACTGTTGAAGAGTGAGGTTGGAATGTGAGAAATGGAATGGTGTGCCTCCCAATTTATCTCCATGCGAAAGCAACTCATTAAAATCACCCAACACACAAAACGGGTGATCCAGAGTCCTGAGAAAAATCGCCAATTGTTCCCAGAAGAGGATGCGGCCGTAGGTTGTGGTGGAGCATAGATAGCAATGCACCACCAGGAACCGAAGAGGTTATCCATAATATGTAGAGCAATAAAGTTATCCATGGCTACAGCAGAGAGGATTGTAACATGTGGTTGGGCAAGGACCCACAAACCCCCTTTTTTTTCCATGAATACCCAGACTGTTCAAGCACTTGACCGAATTGTAATTGGAGAACAGACCCTTATTATGCAAACTCTCATGGTCCACATATTTGGTTTCACATAAGAAAACTATATATATTGGGTTTAAGCTTAGTAAGATGGAAGTTCAGGCATTTCAAAGAGAATTTATTGTTGAGACCACGAATATTCCAAGCAAACACAAGCATGATGATAAGTAAATAATAACAGAGACAAGAAAACATACAGCATCGGAAAATTCGCACAACCGCAAACGACCGAGAAAGAACCCGGTAATGAAGTTCGCAAAGGCAGAAAGCAGTAGGCAGCAAGATAGTTAAAAAAATAAAGAGATGAGATATTAATGCAGGGATACTAAATGGATGCAGTGAGGCCGGAATCACCGCGGAACCAGGAGTGGGGCTGCTCCGATCAGAAGAACCCGACAGATCAGCGTAGATAACATTACATCGCGCATCAAGACAGTCAACCAACAAAGAGAAAAGGGCAACAGGATTAGTGGAGCGAGACAAGGCAAAATGGAGGGAGGTGCGAAACTTAGATAACTCATGGGCCAAAGACGGGTTAATAGGAGGGTGAGAGAAGTTGCGTATTTTTTGGGGAGAGGCTCTCCACAGGATTCCCTTCGAAGACACTTGGCTGGCCGACATCCACCTCCTAAACCAAAGGGTTGGAGCAAATACCCAAGTAAGGATCAACGTCCAGCGGCAGTGGCTGATCAGTCGGTGTCGCAGGTGCCAAAGGCAAAGGAGGAAGCATCACATCAGGCATCAGCGCAGGCAACAAGGCAGGACTATGATCCTCCAGTAAGGAAGAAAAAAACGCAGCAGTGGGCGACAAGAAGGCGTCAACAGTAACAGTCACCACAGGTAGTTCAAACCCAGAATCAAACCAACCAGCATTAAGACCAATTCCCGAAACCTCAGAATCAGAAATTTCCCAGTTCGTGTCTGCAATGACCAACCCATGATCCTCAGCAATAGGGTGCCACTCATCGTTGACTTCCGTAATAATAGGCGTCGAAGGAACTGGCCGGGAAGGCCCAACAACATTGCACAGAGTACCCATATTTTAATCAACCGCAAGTGGTGAAAGATCCTCTAAACCAGTGACATTTATCAGCAAAGGAGTGGTGATAGCCGTATCAAAGAGGCCCCCCGAAGAGGAAACAGAAGCAGTTCCGGTGGAAACACCATCGGAGTACGGGCAAATCGCAGAGAGGTGGCATAGTCGACCACAAAATCCACAAATCTGAAATGCATCATAAGATAACCCAACCGGCAGAATATCACCCCTGTTGTTATGAATCTTGGAGTGAGTACGCACCGGCCGCTTCCATTTCAGACTTAAGGTACAAACATAAACCTTTGCCCCTGCGGAAACCCGCTTGCTTAATGGTGTCATACGAGAAGGCCTCCACAGGTACAGGACTAACTTGCATCCAGACTGAAATGTTTTCACGGTCACTAGCATACAGGGGATCATCCAAAGCGTGGGGTACCAACTGTAACAGAAGCCGATCATACCACCAGGGGCACAAGGAAAGCAAAAGATCACGAGCAGCTATACAGGACACGAGCACCACGAACATTCCTTCGCCAACCCAGGTGAAATCAGTGGCAGCTAAGGTAGCCCAAATCTTGAGAAAATGGTCACGTAGCACCTCAGACGACGGCGTAGGTAACCCAAATGAAAAAGACTTGCCATCCACATCAATTACATTGGGCCAAGGCAATCCAAAGTCCAACCTACAACGGCTTCGGTAGGGGCGTCGGGAGGAGGGTCCAGCCAATCCGCGAGGGTACCTGTAGGGCAGGACAAAGACAAGAAAAAACACCCAGCAACTAAAGAGCAAGACCCTACACTAGGATCAAGCAGAGAGAAAATTAAAAACCAGAAAGACAATAATCCGTAAAAAAACCAAAGAAAAAGTGAGCAAGACTCCTAATAGTGGGATCAAGCAGAGAGAAAATTAAAAGAAAAAGAGCAAGGAGAGCAAGGCCTATCAAAGCAGGGTTACTCCTCAAGCAGGTGAAGAAGGAAAAACTGGCAGCAGAAGCACAAAGCAAGCAAAAGTGCAGCCAGGGCCACCAGGAAAAGAAAAGCAAGAAGAAAAAAGGGGAAATGGGGCGACTGCAGCGATGCCAAGGGTTCAGATGTGGAAAAGCCTTCCTCCGTTCGCACGGTGTCCAACCTCACTGAATCCGCAGAAAGTAACGGGAAGAAGAGTTAATGGAGTTGCTGGGAAGGTGAAGAGCAATGTATGAAACAGCAAGAGTGCGACACGGGTGGGGGGAGTGAACCAAGAGAGAGTCCGTTTTATTATTATATCATATACAGCACGGCCGTGTATGGTGTGCCTTCAATCATTGGATTGGTATGATCGTATTATAGTACACAATCCTTCATCTTCATCCAACGGTGCAGACATGGTCATGCACCATACACGACTGTGCACGAAAACTTTTACACTTTTTTTTTTTTTATGACAAACAATGTTTTGATCTCATATTGGTATCAATATCAATACTGGTATTATCGGCGACCAATATCCGTGCCAACATCGTGAACTACATCCATGCATAAGGGAGGCTCCAGGGGTGCAAGTTTAGCCCTAGTTGCCCGAGCCTGCCATGGCCCGCCCTAAGCTCGAGCAGGGTCTGGGTTGAGATACCATGATCTTGAGGACGGGTTAGGGTTGGGAATTTCCAACCTTGAGTCAGGGCCGAGCCAGGTTAGGATCGAGGCCTCGGGCTGAGCCCAACCCAACCCGACCTTGTCTTCTTCTTTTTTCTTTTTTCTTTCTTTCTTTTATTTCTTTCTTTATTATTCTTATTCTTCTTCCCAGCCTGACCAATCCATGCATCTCCCTTCCCCCCCCCCCCCCCTCCCATGGTCAGGGGCAATTAGGGTAAGCCCGGCCCGATCCTAAGGGAGGGTCAAGGTTGGATTTTTTTGGCCTTGAGTCATGGTCGGATCGGGCCGGGTTTGAGCCCAGCTAAGGGGACTCAAGATTGGATTGGGGTTTTAAAAGGCCCGACCATGTTGCAGCCCAAAGAGGCTCACTAGAATAAAAGAGGTCAATAGGGTGTTAGCCTATTGTTAGTGGTTGAATGGAAAAGTCCATTTTACCTTTATCATCTATTCAATTGAAAATAGTGAAGTTAAAATTACCAACTTGCCTTTTAACTTCTTCTTC
Organism: Telopea speciosissima; assembly: GCF_018873765.1. NCBI lineage: Eukaryota > Viridiplantae > Streptophyta > Magnoliopsida > Proteales > Proteaceae > Telopea > Telopea speciosissima. The sequence continues at coordinate 47,647,744 of NC_057925.1, read as the reverse complement.
TTGAACCACACCTCTTGTTGCTGCCCACCCCTACCCCCTGAACTTCACGCCACCCCCACTGTTGTCCTCCTCTCCACCCCTACCCCTACCACCCCCACCACCTTTGCCCTGTACTCCCACCGAGTCACCGACCACCGCCAAATCCATCCTAGGCCCCAAATCTCCTTCCCTCCCCCCCCCTCTTTATAATATTGGGGCCCTATAATATTTATTCCTTTTCTTCATCAAATTCTCAGCTTTGGAGCTTGGAAATCTCTACCAAACTACATCATTGTCAAGAAATGTCGTAAATTTTGGCCCTTGATAGTTACTTTGAAACAAAATCCCTATTTTGCAGCTCGTTTTATGAGTTAAAATGAATGGTATTGGAATTTTCGATGATTTTTTCCTTTTTTGGTGTTCTATTTTGGACCTGAAAATCTTAGCTGCAATGGGAAGTCTGTGATCTCTGATTTTTTCCCAACTCGTGGCCATCATTTCCATCTACTTAGATCTACTAGATAAGAATGGAAATTAAAAGATAATTAGGTTTACAAATTTATTTTACATCCACTACTTCTTATTTTAAAAAGATTTACTTAATTCCCAAAGTTGGTTAGTACTCATATTACGTTAGAATGAAATAAAAGAAAACTTTTAAAATTGCCCCAACCTAGTTTAAGTGTTTTAAAAATTGTGAAATCCAATGAAAGTGCACCTTAATTGTAGGAATAGAAATCAAAGTGATTGTTATCCCTCAAAAAAAAAAAAAAAAAAAAAGCTATAGTATGGAATCCAAATGGCAGTACATTTTAATTGTTGGAATAGAAAATGATAAAAACATATTAAAAAAATAAAATAAAATAAAAGATGGTTCATTCACCAACCCCACCTAGGGTTTTAATATGTTCCAAAATACCCTCACAATACCTATTCCCGCCCTCTCCCCCCCCCTCCCGCGGTGAATGGAATCTCATTCACAATTGGTGGAAAGAAACTTAGTCATAAAAAATAAAAGAAAATTTATGAAACACCCCTTGAAAATGGATCGATACTCGGATCACCCCCTGCATTAGAGCCCTATACTCACGTTAGTCCCTACTGTTAGTTTTACACTGTTAAATCCCTAAACTACCCTTGACTAGTGTAGAGTTACTATTTTACCCTTAAATCTAAAACCCCCAATATCCATGTTCTTCCTCAAATAAAAAAGTGAAGTTACATTTTTACCCTTTTGATTTAAAAAGAATGAAAATTGCTTCCGTCAGTTGTAATGGAGAGGCCGAGCGCAACCATCGGCGGCCAGTGCATCCAACACAGCAACCATCGAACCAGCGCAGCCACCATCGAACCAAGCGCAACCATCGGCGGAGAAGATGTTGTTGAGATCTCTCGGCCGCAGTCGGATAATGCTGCCGACAGCTTTGTTGCAACCCCGATTGGTGGCGGAGGTGGTGGGTCGTTCTCGCGATGACCAAAAACGGAGGTTCAGGCTCTGAATTCTTGGAGCTAGTTCTGATTCTCCTCACCATGTACAGTGAAACCCAGCCCTAACCCTAGCTCCACGTAATCGATATTCATATAACGATTCCCAGCCTAAAGAACCCCTAAACTCGATTCATTTATAAGAGTTTCGGCCAACGGGTCCGATGCCGAGTCATTACTGCTATCAATAACATACGATTGTTGTATGCGTCGTCGTTCAAACAAATCCATAACAAAGTTTACCTGATCTTCGTCGTCGGTGACAGAATCAGAGTCGGACCCATTAGCATCTACAATCTGAAGGCAAGATTGATGGAGATGGAGATTCGTTCATATTTGAATCAAATCTAGGGTTTTAGAAGAAGGAGAAGAACAGAACAGCGCAGAACGAAGTAAAAGGGAAAAAACTTTTCAGTATTCTCTCATTCCAATCCCCCTTTCCCTCCTTTCTGAATCTGTGATTCAACTTTCGAAAGATAAGATTGATAGAATTTATAAGGATTTGGAAGCTGGAACTTTTAAATAGGAAAGGGCTTCGTTATTAATTTATGATTCCAATTTGTTTTCATTTTTTCAAAACTTGCAATCAGTTTCTGTTCAGGAGACATGCCGATGTGCCGATGCCGCTCCCTGGAGGTGTGGTGTGCATTCTCGTCAGCTGGCGGCGACGGCGGTGTTGCAGGGTGAAGCAGAGGCGGCGATGGCGGTGTTGCCGGCGAAGCACAGGCGATGGAGTATTTTAGGTTGAAGATGAAGAAAATGGTAGTATTGTAAATTTAATTTTAAAGTTTTAGTACAAGGATAAAATAGTTCTTTTATAACAATAATTAACAGTAGACTATACACGGTTAGTGTAGAAGGGGTGTTCTGAGTGTCGCACCATTTTCAGGGGATTTAATAAATTTTTTTAAAATAAAAACAAAACAAAACAAAAGTTAAAGAAACAATTAAAAACAAAACAAAACAAAACAAAAAAAGTAGAAAAAGTTATGGCGACCCTTCTGTCGTATTTCCCCATTGTTTTTTAAAAAACAGATATTTAGAATAATTTTGAAAGTTTAATTTTATTTTTTATTTTATTCTTACATGACATGAGTATTAATCAACTTTGAAGATTAAATAAATATTTTCAAAATGGAAAATAATGGAGGTAAAACAAATTTGAAACTTACTTATCTTATGATTTTCGTTATTATCTAAGTAAATCTAAGAAATTGTCCCTTCAAATAATAGTTTGAAAAGTTGGAGTTACAAAGCAATTGGACCATAGTACATGGAATGTACAATTATTTGTGGGGATTCGGCTGAATGTCAAAATGATGAGTTGGAGTCTAAGTTCAGTTCCTAGAATTTTTTTGTTTGGTCCGAAGAGTATTTTCATAAAATCTTCCTTTAAGATTCCAAATAATATAAGTTTTATGGGAGAGGATTGGGCATGTCACCAACTTTCAATAAACTAACATCATACATCAATCACAGATTCATAAGGTTGGCTCACAAGAGGACAATAGGATCTTTTACGAAGAAGAGACCGGATCACACATGTTGGGCACCCTAGGGTGAAATGATTTGTAGCACACCATTCGATAGCCCGCAGTGTTCGAGCATGCAACCCAACACACAGGTGAGGTGTTGGGTTGCATGCCCAAACACTATGAACCGTAGGATATACGCTACACTCCTTGCCGCGCTACAGAGGAGCCCAACGCACCTTTTCTCAAGTTTTATTGTTTCAAAACATCTTTTTAAAATGGAAACATCCGATAAAAGGGAATAGAACGCTATCCGGTCATGTGCTAAGTGTACGACCACGCCTAGACACATAACCGCCTTGGGCGCCCGAAATTTCTGCCTTTACAAGGAGGCAAAGGAGTCATTCCAGATGCCCCAAGACGGTTATGATCACGATGGCGTTTTCTCCCTCCGATAAAATTGGAACCTTTTTTGCAAAACTGCTATAGACTAGTTTTAACCAGCCCATGACACGTCGAGTTTTGCCCCAAAAAAACCAGGGCTCAACTAAACCTGGAAAATCTCAGCTTCGGCCAGGGTCAAAATTGACATCGAAACCGAGATTTAGAACCTTAGAACAAAACAAACATCTCGTTTAAATTAATGATGAGCTCAAACAGAACCGGAAATTGTAAAAGGATCAAAACCCTTGTGAGTTGGTTAGCCATTTTTTTGCGAAAATATAAATGAATAAAAATAGCAAGTCAATGGGTTCTAAGTATTAGAATCGGATCACGCATATCAATTGATCCCTATACTGATACCTACCGGTTCTTATTGGGGTAGAATGTTGAGAAAATAAATCTCTTACCAAAATTGAGGCCAAAACTGTCAAATTGAATCCGATACAACGGATCCACATCGATATCATTACACGGTAAGACTAATACCGTTATCACTACCGTTATTTAAAACCTTGGGCGCAGAAAACCGTTGGTCTAGAGATATACTATCCCCATAAATAAACAGCAGACAAACTGTGGTGCTGAGAAAGCCTCACTTGAGAAAGGAAGAAAAAATTTCTTCACCCAGGAGAGTAATTCCACTACAATCACTGCAGCCGAGGACGGATTTGAAGAAAACTGAAGGTAGTTTGGTGCTGTCATGGTGGTTGCGAGTATAGTGACCTCTGGATCCAATAGGAACCCACCACCTATATCACTTTCTTGGGTCAAAAAGTCCATAGATGTTCCTGATTTCACAATATAATTTATGGAAGCGGATTCAGAGAAAGAAATATGGATTGGATAAGGATCTAATCATCTGGTCAACAAGGAAGGATAGATCAACGAAAGACACAAGTCACACAACACATTTATATATGATTATATCACCCAGCACCAACACACACAAAAATCTATAACAAATATAACTCCAGCCCTTCTAGTTCCATTTCTCACTCCTTCCCTGCTATGGACCTACTGGAACACAGTTTCTAAGATCGATCTTGTAAGGCCTAAACCAAAACTCTTTTATGTGTTTCAGTAGAAATTTGGATCTCCCATACAAAACCCAGGATCACCCACCAAGACATAAAACACTCAACATCTAGTTTTAGTTTAAGACAAAACCTAAGTCAGTTCACAGACTGTACAAACAAAACCATGAGAAGATCACTCACTCAGCTATGTACACAGTCAGGAAGACAAGAACCCACTTATGAATTTCATTACCACTACACAGGATTAGAAGAGGATGCCTCTTCCCTCGGTTCTCTCAGATACCCAAGTAATGTTTCAGCCTGTGGAGTCACACAACCAAAGTCAAAGTTAGAATCAACTCATCTCTGAATTAGAAGAAGGGAAAAAACAAGGATTTTGTGAACAACACAGGCAAGAACTTTAATTGGCTGAAACAAAGATTTTGTGAGCTACACAGGAAGAAATTGAGCAAATCAAATTGGGCTAATAACCCGAAAGCTTTTCAAGTTGCAATCGAAATTCGCTACCAAAATTTCAGTTATTAGAAACCCTAAATAGAGAGTAAGAAAACCCCAAACTATAATTTTTACCTTGTGCTTCGCTCGAGCGCTTCCCGACTGAGAGAGGGCGACCAACGGAGGGATTCCACCTTCCCTAACCAACAACCCCCTATTCCGCACACTGTCTGCACAAAGTAGCAGGAGCGTTAAGACAGCGAACTCCTTCCCTTTGATCGATCCGTCCTCGATGGCTTCAACCAAAACCGGAATCCCTCCTTCCTCGACAATGGCCGTTTTGCCCTCTTGAATAGCGGCCAAACTACTCAAAACCACCATAGCCTTCTCCGCCAAACCGCTCCCCTGCTCCGAAATCATCCCCACGAGTGGTTTCACGGCTCCGGCGCTGACGGCCTTCTCTTTATTTTGCCGCACCGTACAGAGCTTGTAGAGCGTGGTAAGCGCGTCTTTCTTCCCACGAGTGGAGCCGTTCAGGAGCAGAGAAACCAAGGGTGGTATAGCTCCGCATGCACCGATTGAAATCTTGTTGTCTTCGATTAACGCGAGACTGAGCAGAGCACAAGCAGCGTTCTGCTTCGACACTTCGGTGCCGGTTTTAAGAACGTAAATGAGAGGTTTTATAGCTCCGGCATCGGTAATTAAGGTTTTGTTGTCTTCATGGAGGGAGAGATTCAAAAGAGCTGTTACAGCATGTTCCTGCGCCCACGGGTCACTGCAGCGGAGGAGAGGAATCAAGGCAGGAACAGCACCGAATTTACCAATGATAGCTCGATTCTCAGATCTATTCTTAGCGAGAAGACGTAGCTTCGCCGCGGCCAAGCGTTTGATAGCAATGGACGGAGACTGTAGACCTTCAACGCATGCCTTCACGGCTGGTTCAAGATTTACCGGGGGAGCGTTGTCGAGGATTTCTGAGGAGATATTCTCGCGCTGCATACACCCTAACCATGACTCCAGGAAAGTTTCACTGTTAGAATTGGATTCCACATCAACGGCGTCAGGGTTGTGAACATGATCAGGCGATGGAAGGCAAGCTAACCTCTGCAACTCTCCGGAGATGTCACTACTGCAAACAGAGAAATCAGTGAAAGCTTGAGAAAGGTCGAGGAGATCAGATTCCGCAACGGAGAACTTGACTGGCTTGTTGCTCTCCACAGAGAGCTCTCTCAATCTGAAATCGATAACAGATTCCGACAAGTTCTCGGAGACGGCAGCGGAATTTCCGTCGGTAGCAGAAGGAAATGAGCGACAAGAATCGTTTTGGAAAAGATTTGAACGAATCGTTCGCATGGATCGACCGGGAGTCCTCTGAACCTTAGAACCATGAAGAGAAGAAATGGCGGTGGAAGAGTAATGAGTCTGCGTTGTTGAGAGAAATCGATTGGAGTGATTATCTCCTGCTAGCGAAACCATGGCGGAACGAAAGATCAGCTCAAGGCGTACGGAGACGAAGAAGGAAGGAAGGAAAGCATTAGAAGTGTAGAAGAAGAAGAAAAAAATTACATTTGGTTTGATCTCTCAGGTTCGTTTCTAAACTGGTTAAATATGAAGCTCCAAAGATTCGACAATGGCGATTCTTCAAGAGCGGGTGCGAGGGTGTGACACAGACCATCACTTTTGACCTTTAATTTAAAATTTTAATTTTTTGTGGGGGTCGACGGTACGTGGGTCCTCCGATAGGACTCTCCGACTTATATGTCGTCTTTTAGCCTTTCTGGATTTGATGCGTTGATTTACGAAAATATCCCTTTTTTAATATTTTTATGAAAATATATTATCTGTCATCCATAATCTATCATCCATGATGATCTGACTCTGATTCTGATTCTTCCAGAAAACATAGAGAGATCAGATCAGACGATTCTGAGTGAGGGCATCTTTGTTGCTGCATCTAGGCTGTTTGATATTGTTGACGTTCACATCAAGCAAAGTAAAGAGATCAAATCTGGACCATCCAACTGTGGGAAATGCATTTGCAAAGGGCTATTGCACAATACGGATTTACACTAAAGTTTTGCCCTCGATTTTTTCCAAGGATTACAATAGAATCTGTCTGATTGCTCCTGAAAATTAAAATTAGTTATAAAAATGAAAGGGAAAGGTATTCGTACACAAGAGATTCTTTTTCATCGACTCTGTCAAATAGAAGAGGCAGGGTTGTTTATGTCATTTGTGATGAACATTTATGCCTGTCTGACTAAAATAGCGCAATCATGTGTTTATATTTGTCCTTTTCAATAAAAAGACATCTATACCCCTTGTTTAGGGATAAGGAGAGATAAACATAAGGAGCACTAGTAAAGGCTACACTCTCAAATAGAGAACCATGTCTTGAGAAGGGAAAAAGTGGGATGGTTCCTATCAGGCAGTGTAAGAAGATTTTCATTTTTCCCTTATTGAGGATAGAAGGAAATTACAAAAATGCAAGCAAAAATCTTTTTATTTTAGGTAAGGGTGTCAATCTGGAACCGAAATCATATACCGAAATCGAAATTGCCCGTGCAAAATCTCACCAAATCGCACCGTTGCAAAAATGGTATGGTATGGTCAAACGGTATTGACCACGGTACGGTACGATAACGGTTTTTATGGTCATACTATCGGTGTGTATCGAAACCGTACCATTTTATCGAATTTGTATCGTAACAGTATCGTTTTGGGGTGTAAACATGCAAAAATGAAATCGTACCGTTTTCGTACTATATGCATACCATTTTTGTATTGTATATATACCGTTTTCATATACATATCGTTTATAAAAATCGAATTTATACCATTTTTGTATTATATATATACCATTTTCGTATCGTATCAAAACCATACCGTAGCGGTACGGTTGCAGTATTGAAAATAGGATTCCTAAATGGTACGATACGGTATCGGTATTGGGTACCTATTTTTTGGTACCGTATTGAAACCGTACCGTATTACCAAAACCGTACCGATTGACAAACCTAAATTTTTAGGGAGAATGTTCTCTATGCCGCAGCGTAGGCTGCGCCTAGACACATGGGCCTGCCACTTAGGGGGGCAAGATGATCATTGCGCCCACCCCCATGTGCCTGGGCGCAACCTCCGCTGTGGCACAGAGAACAATGCCCCTTATTTATTATGTGAAAAAGGTATAAAAGAACTTGTCCAAAGGTGCCTCTTTTTTTTTTTTTTCAGAAGAATTATCAGGGAAAGAAATAAAGGTTTTAGTGGTCTAGAAGACAACAGTACTTTGGGGACCCAAGAAGATTACAAATCAACAATCCAGGGTACTTCCAAATCTTTTATTCAATTTTTGTGATCTGGACACTACGGACTATCAGATCATGTTGTGCCTTTTGTGGTATGTTTACCTTAGAAATTTTCTCCAATTTAGGAAAAATAATTATAAGGGGAAAAGATATCCACGACGCCAGCTCAAAAATGAAACTATATGCCCCCACCCACATTAATGTTCTCTCCCAAGTGGAATCTCATATATACCTCCCTATTTGAAGGGTTTCTCATAATACTCCCCTCTTTTTCAACCAACACATTGATGTTGGATCATTCTATCACATTTCATTGGTGTGCTCCTCTATACCGCTTGCTCGTAGAACTGTCTCCGTAAATATAAATTTATTTAGAAATTTTACATTATTTTTTTAATTTTTAAATCTTAAAGTCTCGATTACAAATAAAATTAGGGCAAGAAATCACTCACTGATGTATCCCTTCCACCAGTGTTGGGGCCAATGAGATCACTCGTAGTGGTTTAACGTGGATGGGAGTTTAGATTTTATTGGGGGTGGAACGGTAATTTTGCGTGTTTGGAAGTAGGAACCACATAACTAGGAAATTTTTATCCTCCCAAGTGCAATGGCCATCGTTTGATGCACTTTAAAGGTGCACTGGACAATGCACTGCACTTGAGAGGATGAAAATCTCATAACTAGGTAGCGTTCTTTTTCCCATAAAATTAATAATTAAAGTTGAAATAGTTTAAATGATTAGGAAAAGAGTTATGTGCATTGCCTATTTATTCTATCATGTTCTATAGGAGGAATGGGGAGGTGAGAACTAGGTCTTGTAGTTACATCTTGACAATGGAAGGTGATATTTTCAAAAATCACAAGATAAATCTGATGCATCCATTTTTTATGATTTTTTAATCTAAATCGATAATTCCCATTAAGGCTTGGGAGGGTGTACAATAGTATCTACACTCTAGAGTATTGGTACACATGCATGGATATACATGGGATATGTGGCAATACAAAAGGAGGTATTTGATGGAATTAGACTCTAAAATTTGAATGTGGGTAATCTAATTTGTGTCCTCTCTATCTAAGGGTCGAAATGGACATATCATTAGCCTAAGTGGTAGAATAGATATTTTGTGATACTTAGAAAAATAACAAATCTTTATAACAATAATAATCTGTTGTTGTATACTAATTTTTTTGAATCGGATCAACTGTTTGATTTTTTTTTTTTTGTTTGGATTAAATAAGCCAAACTATTTCACACCCACGCGGGAACTAGGACTACAATAGGATTGGATTGGGCCGGACCTTTGAAAACCCCTGCCCAATACTGAGTCCTCTTAACTAGGTTTAGGCCCAACCCGACCCTAACCCAAGGCTACTAACCCAGACTCAATCCTAAACTTCAATCCTAATTGGATCCGACCCTTGGGGCCAAGGTATTTCCTAGGAATTGTTCGGTCTGAGGACGGGATCGGCCGTCAAGGCTAAAGCTCCTTTCCGCTGCGCCGTCAGAATTTTCTTGTGAAAGTTAAAGTTGGTAAGTGGAATTCCAGTCAGAATTTTCTTGTGAAAGTAAAACTCGGTAACTGAATAGTCTCTTCTGAAAAGTGTTTGCTGTTAATTAAACCAACCGGAGCTCCAGGCGCCTCCATGGAGTAGAGTAGGGTAGAGAGTACAGACCACTCTCTATAGTAGACAAATTCCCACACGGGCAAATACAGGATGAGATGCATGGAGGAAGCGCGTTTGTTTGGAGTTACGTTGAGACGTTGAGTTGGTGTTGCTTAGTGTCTACAAACTATTATAGATAGACAGAATAAATAATGATGATAGATATCTTTTCTGGTACACAGTCTACGAAGGTAACCCATTTTGATCACGTGTGCGGTGGCTGTCTATTGCCCAAAGTCCACGGTTTTTACGACGACTGTCTGTAGGAAGAGGTTGGATCGGATGGGATCCCTTCGGCAATCCCTCTCCAGTAGTTCCAGTCTCCAGGGTCACCTTCGTCTTTTCGAACGAACTTTACCTAACCACGTGGAACACTTGTGGCCACGTATAAACGTCCGTGTAAATTGGGCTTTACTGCTTTTGCCACACTATCGTATAGCTATAGTTCCCCTCCCCCCCCAACCTCTTAGAGGCGTAGTGTATGGACGACACCTCCTATATATGGTCCTCTGTGACTGACGCCTGTCCTATTCAAGAAATATCCCTTGCCATCTGCATGGTATTCCAAACAATTCCCAACAACTAATCAACTATGGGCGGGCAGTGCTGGCCAGTAGTTTCACATTTGTTCAAAACATTAAAGAAGGGAAGTAGTTTTCTGTCAGATTGAGCTCCTCTCTAGGGAGCCCAGTGTCCAAGAGGCATCCAGCCGTTGGACAATACCGCCTACATCCTGATGGTAGATTGGGTACGCTTCAGGATGTGTGTCGTACACCCCAACTGTTGGATGCCTCTCTGGGCACTCCCTGGGCAGTGGGCTCCTTGGAGAGGAGCCAGATCCTTTTCTATCCAAGAGTAAGGCCTATGCCAGTGCTCCCATGTGTCTATCTCTCTCCTCCTCAAAATAAGGGGCAAAGATATCTTTTCATATGGAGAAGAGAGAGGTAGACTCATGAGAGTGCTGGCACAAGCCACAATCCTAGATAAAGTTCTTTTTCCCTGAAAATAAAAATAGACATGCAGGTTCAAGGGATATTTCTGAATGGAAGGATTTTTTTTATTTTATAAAATCTTAGTCCAAAGAATTCATGTATAAAATTTGGGAACAAGGGCTATGTTTGGATGTCAAAAAAAGAAAAAACATAGTAAGAAAAAAATTAAGATGATACGTACAATGATTGATTTATGTATTTATTTCTCTCTCTCTTTTCAAATTCAAAATTTTTTATTTTCTTTTCTTGACATCTAAACATAGCCAAACATATCGTTCAGATCAAAATCAGCCGAGATTGGTCTTGGTTTTGGATGATATGTACTTCAATTCTTGGCTTATGATAGGATCAGATCGATATCAACATATTATAGTTGATTCGAATTAGAATCTACCAAGATTGATCCAAATCCCAATTCCACTTTTTAAAACCCTGCCAAGGATGGAAGAGCATATAAAGATTGAGGACTCTTTAGGCTAAGGGCTCTCTCTCTCTCCCTCTTGGCAGCTTGAAGCATTTTGCTCAAGTTTGCAAGGTGTTTCAAATATTTCATCCTTAGATGATAGGATCATTTTTTAAAGAGTACATTTGTTTTTTTGCATTATGGATACAAGAAAAGTACAGTTATCAATGATCATAAATGTCTATCCCATACAACATTGGATCCATAATACTCCTATACTTTTCCCGGTACCAATAGCTATATCTTGCTCAGGATACTTTTTAAATTCTTGATTTTTCACTTGACTTCTAAACGAACTTTGGGTGTATTGTTTGTCAAGAAAATAAGAGTAAATTGAACTCTAGGTGTATTTTATTGAATTAGTGCTTATTGATGGATGAACGATGATAAAAGAAATTGACTGATATATTATCAGTAGTACATGTCCTTTCACAATTTTTTTCATTTATAATTTTTTTTATTATGTTCGATTCAGTTATATACACATCATGAGGCACCTTTTCTTATCGGACTTTTTCAACAAGTAATCATTGGGAGACACTTAATAGGAATCGCGATAACAAGCACACCAATGTGGAACGATGAAACAGAGGAGAGTACAAGAGGTCATTTTTTTTTTTTGTAAGAACAAGAGGTCATTTCATGTGACATTATAAAGTTCTGATTTGACACCAAATGCCTTAGGTTATTTTAGATAAATTCACCAAATGCCTTAGGTAGTGAGCAAACATGTCAGGTCGATGAGAAGAATTCAAATTTGCATTTGAATTGCTACTCATATGATTGTTTGCTCTTGTTTCAAAAGCATAAGTTTGACAGCTGTTTTCCTATACTTCTCCATTATGAACTCAGACATATAAATTGTTTAAAAAAATTATGTTGATGATGGTGACTTAAACCAAAAAATAATAAAGTAACAAGAAAAGAGAAGAAGGATAAGAAGACAAAAAAAAAAAAAAAACACATGGTATCATAGCCCAAGATCCTTTATTCTCTCTGTAAGTTATTTGTTTTCGTATAGAATAAGATATGTTAAAAAACTATATGTGAGGGGGAATGTTGAGATGTTGAATGTTATAGAGATATAGTCCTGTTAGATTAATTATATTTGATATATGTATCCATCAAATCTAATTTAATGTGATTAAATTAATTAATACATTTTGATCTTCATGTGTTTGTTGTGATTTAATAATATGCAATTGATCACTTTTACCGTTATTAGTTCACAGTTATAGATAAACTAGGGCATTGTATTCTAGGGTTGTCATGAATATTAAAATAGAAATATAAATATTGGTACTTAACTGTATTGAACTTGATCCATTTAAAATTCTTGATTTGGTTTACTACTATTTTATTCGCAAAAAGGAGAATTTTGATGGTAGATGTCTACCGACAAAACTGACTGCATAACAGACATTCGTTATATGGTCTATATACACGAATGTGGGTGTTCTTCAATAAGATTTCGAACATCCAAATATGTGAGTAATTGGATAATGATTGATCGAAATCTGGGACCTCGATAATATTAGTTGAATATTATTATTTGAAAGAAGTTTCAAATAATTTTGGTTGATCATTGGTCTTAATACTCATGGTTAATTATGTAATGCATTTGCAATTTTGGCGAGACGTTTGTTTCCATACTTGTGATGGTACATTGTGGATGTTGGTAGTGTGAAAAGAAAGTGTAATGGAAGTTTCTACCATAGGGGTTTTCAGGTTACACCTTTTGGAGAGATGTTGTTTTGGTGTAATTAAGATAAACTTAAAGTGTAGAGATTTCTTTTTGTACAAATATGGATAATTTAAAGGACTACCCTTTAGGATCACACCATTTGATATGATCTTGACCATTGATTTATAATCCCTTGATTAATGCTTTTCTATTTAAAAGGATGTTTGGTTCAAATCCTAGTTGTGATATACAATTATTCTCAATAGTTAGAGAAAGAGTTATTGAGAGTGTAAAAACAAGTCTTTTTCTTCCACAAACTAGGGTTTCTGCCATTGGAGTTGGAGCAAAGCCTTGGTGATCATACTCTTGTGTTGTGATACGGTCCATTCAACCTCCAATGCCAGTCAAATACGTATGACAAAGTTGGACAAAAAAATCGACTCAGAAGAAAAAGACGCTTGCGGTCCAATCGGATCCTCGACCAAGGCTCAACGATAAGAACACGCGCAGATGAACTTTACACGTAGACCGCCAGGGGCACAATCGCTGACAAATGCTGCCAATTCGATTAAATGGTCCCCAGATCAGTTCACCAATTTGCCTTGGAGACTACGTAACCCTAAGAGGGGGAGGGCAAAAAAAGACATTTGAGGAAAGATAAGACGGGATATTTGAAGAGAGACAGAAGGAAGAAAGGTAGGTTCTAAAGTTCTAAGCCCTTCTAGAACCCTAGCAAGAGAGAGATATTCAACTTTGGTCATTGGCCAATGGCACTCCAGAACTCGATTAGCTCCCCATCTCCGGCCCCTTCTCTTAGCTGTTGATTTACATTGAATTCTGACTTAGGCATCGGAGGGATCTCCCCTGGGGACGCACTCAGGAGCGCTAACCTCCCTTGTCTTCTAGTTCCATAATGGTGCAAGATTGCGTTGGACCGGAATCGGATTGCGAAAGGAGGATTTCGATGTCAACATGTTGTATCATTAGTGCGTTCTAGGTAACCTATTTATCCCAATGATTGATTTGTTATCAAATGTGTTCATAGAGATATTGTTTCTATAATTTTTTTATGTATCTAGTATCGTACCGCTTCCGCTTCCATTGTCGCCAACAAGTCCCGCATCAATTAGTTTATGTCCTTGGTGGATTCATATACTGTACAAACTATCCCCACTTAATACTTAAGGTTTTAGATTTATATAGGATACGATGTGATAATATTTAGTATGCTTTCCTACTTTATTTAACAAAATTTACTTTCCCTTTAACCATTCATTGAACTACCAAGCTCTAAAACTATTTAAAATAAACTCACAATGGAAAATAAAACATTTTCCCCCCGGTTTTTAGAATGGTAAAATATTTAAACGAGACAAAACATATGAAGCTATACACTAATGAAAGATTAGAAGAATCACAAAAAAAAATTGAGAAGAAAATTAAGCCATTCATGCTATTAATTTGACTTTAGATTTGGCACTTACAAGGTTTATGATAACTTAGGAGAACCAAGACTCATTATCTTCCTTTTTCCTAGTGCTGCAACCTGTCAATATTTGGAATGGAAAATTGACTTATCAAGCAAGTAAGAGAAAATGACATTAGATACAAATAAGCACGTTTAGTATCCAAAGAAAAAGGGCATTACAGAAAGTGGGTTCATCAAGTGGGGCAAAGAAAGCATTTAATCATTTAATGTTAAGAGTCTTAAGACTCCTAAAAGCTTAATTATTAACCACAGTTCTAAGCGTGCATATTGCATTTGGGAAAGTCATTCAAAGCCAAAAGGGCAGGTCAGGAAGCATTGTGGTTCATGGGACAAGTTAGGAGTGCCTAAATTTCACCCATCAACCTTAATTGCCTTTGATTATTACTAACCCAAACTTTTTAAAAAGGGTGGGTGAAGTGATGCTTCACTTTGTCATCTCCTCTACTCATTTCAATCCAATTCCTTCACAAGACTTTCTTTGACTTTATAGAATATTGTATTTGTGCAGTAGAGGCAGCTAAGGCCAAAAAAGAAAGTTTAGTTTTGATTAATCAAATTTAGCTTGATGGCCATCAGCACAATTAAAAAATAATAATAATAATAAGATTTGGGATCTTACTAGTATGAATGCCTTCTGAGACAGATATAAACTATTGTATTTGTGCAGAAATAGGCCATAAAAAATGGAATAGTTTTTGGTCAACAAAATTTTGATTGAGGTCAAAGAAAAAACAAAGGATTTTGCAGGTATGAATGCTTTCTGGTATAAAGGATAAAGACTATCCCCTCATGTGATGTCAGCCACTTTCAAACCTAAAAGGAATTTTAAAAAATTGGATTTTATTAATTGGAAGGGTCATATGAATTTTTATTTTTTTTTTTTTAAATATAAAGCTTAGGATAAGGGTTTGTTGGTTAGGCAGATCACGACAAGCAGATGGTATTTTGGAGACAAAATCTTGAGTACGTATAAGAGAAATTTAGATACCCTTTATATAGGGAAGAGTAATTAGTAATTATTCTACTTCTAGTTAGTGTCCAAAAAGATTTTATTTTGCATTGCTAATCAACGAATCTTTTGTCTAAAACTTATATAATTTTTTTTCGATTGGGGAAATTCAACCATAGGATCCCTTTCGTATACATCCGATTGGAGAAATCCCAACCCCTAAAACTTGTGTTTGTGTGTGTGTGTATGTATGTATGTGTTATGAAACCTTCAATCACTTCCTCACATCTCTTTCCAAGTTAGCTTTCAACCTTTCTATATCTCCAGCTACCATTCATAATAAGAAGCTTGAAGTCACAATTTTTTGTAGGAAACTAATACTTTAAAAAATAAGAAGGAGAAGGTATGCATACAAGGGAGATTCTCCTGGCAATTCAATTAAATAGGGTGGATAGGGGTGCTTTTGTCATTTTGGATAGGTAATTATGTTAATCTGACTATATTTAATGTCGATCGTGTACATGCATAGTTGTATATGAAAACTTTTGCCAAAAAAAAAAATCTCAAGATCTCTTTTGACAAAAGTTTATTTGCACACCTAATTGTGTCACATGGAAGGATGATTCAGCCATTCTAATTTCTAACGTTGGGATATATAGAGAATAATTGGATTGGTCATATGTAAATTTTCGACTCAAAATTTAATTATTTACCCTCTCATATCAGCCCTCCTTCATCCAAATCATTCACTTACAATCCTGTTAGTAGTAGTAGTAAATTTTTTTATACGAGCAAATGAGAGGAAAGAAGGAAAATAAAAGTGAGAAAAAGATAAAATAAGATATGAGATAAATATATTTTACTGACGAAGCAAGGGACTCTTGGCATAATTGGGAGGTCGCCGATCTTCTTTCTCTCACCAGAGAAATTATTGGAATTTTGATACATACCATGTGACAAGGTGCACATAACAATTTTTCAATACTCTAGTTTACCATGTGAACATGTTCATCCCTAGAAACTCAACTTGTCTCCTTTTTAGCTATTTTAACTTATGGATTACTGAAAATAATTTAAATCAGATTTACAAAACATTGAACTGTGTTAATGGTTGAAACAGTTGAATTGTCGAAGAGATCCACGAACTTTAGAAAGGGCTCTCACCATTAATTCGATCGGGAGAGTGCAAATGATTTAATCACCAAACACTTAGACCTCTAGAATGAAGGCAGGTTGGGCCGGTGCACCAGATGGATTGACCATGGTCTTACCATCTACTATGGAGTTTTACATGAAAAAACTGTTTATGAGGGTGGTTGCATGTAAAATAAAATCAAAGAGCAATCTCTATATTTTGAAAGGATGAGGGATTTATATAGAGGGTGGGCCTTAGTGCAACAGTAAGATTGCTCCATTGTGACCAAGTGATCACAAGTTCAAGTTTGGAAATAGTTTCTCTGTGAAATCAGGGGTAATGGCTGCGTACATTATGACCCTCCCTAAACCCCGAAGTGGCGAGAGCCTCATGCACATGGTATACACCCTTTTTTAGGGATTTATATACATTGCAAAGTTTTTTTTTTTTTTCTTTTCTTTCTTCTCCAACTTGGCACTGTTGAATGTCGCATCTTCCATGTGTTGAGCTCTCAAGCCCACACAACAATACATCACCATATTAGGGCACTGTAGAAGAATTTTTTCCTTCTATAATCCATTCAAAGATACATACACTGTTTTTTGTTTTTTTAATAAATAACAAGAAAGCCTAACTTGCCTCCGTTAAAGTATTGATAAATTGGCATCATTAATAACAGTAGGCGGATGGGCAGAAGGCAAGTCCAAACACTCAGAAAAGGAGAAAGAAGAAGACACCAAAGGAGTGGTGGAGAAGATAAGGAAAGATAAGGATTAGGTTAAGAATGGATTGATTAAACATGACCTGATATCTATGAATCCAAATAAAGTACATAGTGATGCCAATAATACTAAAAATCACTTACAAACACATAGAAACATAGATATATCATTAAACAAGGAAATGAAAAGATTAAGAATGGAACCACCTCTAAGCCGATAGATAGCAGGGAGCGAAACTATATATTTAAATGAGAGATCAAGAAAGGAGAAATGAGTGAATATAAGGGAAGTGCTTACAATAACAACAATAACAACAACAACTCAGTCTTATCTCAATTAAATGGGGTTGGCCACATGGATCTTTTCAAACAAAGTTGGGAAAACTCAGATTCACATAAAGGAAATGAAAGTAAGAGGAATGAAGAATAGAAATGAAGAAACGAGACAAGAAAAGTGAGAGATCAAAAATGAAAGATGAAAGTAAGAGGAAAGAGGATAGCCCAGGAAAATCTCTGCTACGTGGTGTCAACGACGTGGATCCATGCTCTCCAATAGGCTCTATTTGAGGTCATACTTGACACAAGACCAAGGTTATGCGTGTCATTCTTCACAACCTCACATATGGTAATTTTAGGCTTGCTCCTAACTCGTTTAGCTCATTCAATCGAAATTAGATCACTCCTCTTTACTAAGCGTCCCTAGACCTCCGTTGCACATTGCCAAACTACCTCAGACGACATTCTCAAAGCTTGTCGTTGATTGGGGCGACTCCCACATCAGCTCTAATACATTCGTTTCTCACTTTATCCTTCTTAGTTTTACCATACATCTATCTTAACATCCTCATCTCTGCAACACATAGGTTCGTTATATGACGCTTTTTAACTGCCCAACATTCCTTTACCCATTTTGAAATTGCATTTTTTCTTCCATTAGGAAGACAAGAAAAACATAAGAAAGTTTCAAATTAAGTAATTGATTAGGAAATCATTTTCTGCATATTCATGATTCACAAGATATAGCGCTTCGATCAATTTTTTTTTGTTTTTTAAAGTAGACCTCAAGGTACAATGTTTCGCATAAAATTCAGCCCATAGAGTTTCCCAAGTGGGATAATAAATGTCTGAAACTCAAGACTATATTATCAACGTGTATGAACAAACATGGAGATCATGCAATACACAAGAGAGTTTAATTGAATTAAACTAAAAAATCTGACATACGATTAATTCAAAACATGTGGTAACCATTCAATAGTCAGAATTACCACATCATCATCCCACTTGGTACAATGAGATGAACCACCTTGATAAACTTACAGAGGATGGACCACTTAAATGAGTTTTTCATATTATACTGATTTTCATAAAATGAATACATCCATCCAAACAATGGAAAAAAAAACCTCTATACATCAAACTTTGGTTAGTTCTTTCTAGATATTCGACAGTGTGGGAAAGAATGTGCACGCCACACTAATGGTGTTCTTGAAAAAGGTATCATCTACATGATCCCATATTCAAAGTAGAGGAGAAATGAAAGATAAATTACACTTTTTTTTTTTTTTGGAATTGGGAGCGGGGGACTAGGGAGGGGGTAAGGTACCAGCCAGGAGACTCGAACTCGAGACCTCCTGATGACCATGGGCATGTACCGCACCCAGGCTCACCAATTGCACTAGGCAACTATTGGTTGGACGATCTTTTCACACGGTCCTATGTTTGGGCCCAAATTGCATGCAAACCGACAAAGATCTTTTTCCAAGTAAGTTTTTCTGATCTCCTTTTCCCTTTTTATTTTCAAATTTTATATTATTTGAATTTGTGGAGATTTTGCAATCATATAAAAGGCAAAAGGTTTTGTGCATAACTGTGCACTGTCCTATCCCACCTCTTACATGAGGTTGTCGAAATAACAAACCCCATTTAATTAGGATGAAATTTTGCTGCTACACTAGTAGCAGGAATGTTCCTACAATAAGGCCTGGCAGCCAAGCAAATGGAATCTTAAAGGCCAATTTAGAAAATACTAAAACCTAGGAGGAATTTATGAACCCAATGGGATAATGAATTATTCCATTTCCTTAGACGGAGTCTCATGTCCCCTCCAAGCCAGCTTTGCTAACCCCTTGGGTCAAACCCCATTTAATTATCAAAGATTGTTACCTCTAATGTGGTCGTGCATGAAAACCTTTCCCATAAAGAAAATAACATAAAAATGACTTTAATGTTCAAATATGAGAAACAAAAATTCTTTAGAAGAAGAGAAAGAGAAAAATAAATTCATGATAACCGAGTTTTAAGACTTCAATGTTTGCCTAATCTTTTACCTTCGTTGTCCAATTCAAAATTCAGAAAGAAAAAAAAAAAAACAGAAAAATAATGTAATAAACAAAAGTTATCCATTAAGCTCATCTCAAAAAATAAAATTAACAAAAAAAAAAACACTCAATTATGGCTTGCATTGTCTTTTTCAAGTGTCCCCACCAATCCTTCCCTCCTCATCTTCTCCTCCTTGGATTTCCTGCAGAAAACCACCCACCCATTCACCTCCAAAGCTATACAAACTCCGATCAAGGTAGACAGAGCCAAACAGTAACCCAACTTAGCATAAGACCTGCTAATACCCATCACATCAAAACCCTGAAACACATTCACAACCCCCAACACCACACATCCATACCCAACAAAATGGTGATATGACTTCCAGTACTTGCGAAACTTGTTTGTAGTCTTGGGCCTAAACAACAATGCCAATGTCTGCAAACTCGCCAAGCAAAATGCCGCAAATCCAAGCTTCCGGTGGATACCATACTCCACTCCTGGAGACAAAGCCCCAAGCCGGACTCCAATGGCGAACCCTGCGGTACCAATCAGGAACGCCGATAGCTGAATACCCGCGTGAGCATAGAACCAAGCAGGCCCCAATGCGTTTATGTGTCGGAGGTATCTCGCCGTGACGACTCCCACGGGCAGCAAGAACCCCCAAGTGACGGCATTCAGGATGCCGTGCACGGTTTTCAGGGTTTTGATGTCGTTGTGTCTTGCGGAGGCGGCGCCTGACAAGACGTCGATGGTGGCAACGGAGGAGAGGTCGTTAGCTGTGGTGGGATGGATGGTTGGGGAATAGCCCTGCACGTAGAGGCCCCGATTCCAGACGTGGTGGATCTTGGTCTTGTTTGGGACGAGCTTCAGTGTGGCGTAGATTTGGACGGAGGCGCCGTCGTGTACGGTGGCGGTACGGCCGCTGAAGAGGGCGGCGGAGGAAGAGAGGAGGTGGGTGTCGAGTGTGTGAGAGAGGAGAGGTGAGCGTTGGAGCTTCACGGTGGGGTCGAGGATGTACGGAAGGACAATGATTACGCCGGAGTTGGGGTCGGGGAAGGCGATGAGGGCGCGGGTGCCGGTCATCTCCGGAGTAGAAGGGTTGATTCCCCAAGCAACCCAACCAGAGGGGGAGATGAAGTTCCCGAAGAAGACGAGATCGAGGGTGGCATTGTGAGGATAAAAGGTCCATGCAATGGAGGCTTCCTGGGTAGGTAGTGTCATGCACTTCTGATATGTCTTGGTGGGTGTAATGGTGGTACAGTGAGCCGCAGTCGCCATTTTGGACTCCGAAAGGAAGAGAAGCAGGAGGAGCAACATGACCATGGTTGTGAGTTGTGAGTTGTCCTCCATGGATAGAAGAAAGTTCTGTGCAGGTCTGCAAGGAACTATGATAGTGAAAGTGAAAGGAAGGGTGTGTTATCTTTATGCGCGTTGTATGTTTGTTTAAAGTCGTGAATGAATTCAGTTGTTGAGACTTGGGGAGTGCTTAACGTTGAAGGTAAGCAATGGACACACAATACACCATATCTGTGAATAAGTATGTGATTGATTTGTTATATTCGGTTGGTGGTAGTGGTCAGTGGGTGATAAAAGAATTGAAGTGAACAGACTCTCTCATCATAGCTGATCATGTGTGGAGACTTCACTGATTTTTGTAATATTTTTTGGATTTTGTTCATATAAACTGGTACTATGTTCTTCTTTCTAAGTCGTTTTCAGAAGACTGAGGAGGTGAAGGGAATTTGGAAGAAAGATCATTAATTGTTGTCACTGCTCACTACCATTTTTGAGGTTAAGGATGAACTTCACTTTGAAGCTAAGTTAATGGGGCTGGTCGAATTGGATGGTAAATGCCAATAATGTCATAATGGACATTGATTTGGGGTGGTCCATAAGCATAACCAATTGAGCTACTCATATCCCCCCTCCCACTCTCCCTAAAAAAGTTAAAAGATTTTTGGGATAGGGTTCCTGAGCGGTGTGATGGAATGGTTTCATACATGGGATCGTTATCCTCTCCTGTTACTGCACGGTGCAGTGCTGCATCGTGCGGCGCTGCAGAGGCCATGTGGCATAGTGGGCCCCACATGGTGCACATGGCCTTTGCAGCCATCGCATGATGCAGCACTGCACCGTGCAGTAACAGGGTTAGGATAAAAATTCTTCATACATGGGAGGGCATCGATAACTTTTTTTCCAATTTTTTTTTTCTTGGTATCTCTAGACTAGCATCGAGTTTTGCCACATCGAAGGAAGACAACTTTTTATAGACTAGTAGTTCTAGATGGTGTCTTTAGATTGGCATAAAGTTTTGGCCATGGAAGGTGATGTGGTAATTTTGACCACCCGTGAATATCTAGGAAATGATCGAGATTGGTGAGCAACATTTTAAAATTTTCAAACTTTGATTTATATTCCTTTCATTTTTTCGCGGTTCATTTCTTCTTAGAAAAAATTCATTATTTCACTAGATTTTTTAAGTTTTATTTGTCACTTGGCCAACCCCATGGTGTAGGACTGGGTCTTTGAACCGCAGCTAAGAAAGTAGTGCGGTACTTATTAAGTGCTAGGGATTTCGGGTTAGCCCACAGAAGAGATGACAGACTTGGGATAGCCGGATAATCCGATTCAGACTCCAATGGTTGAACTGATGACATGGAATCGATCTCTGGTTGTGTCTACTTGATGGTTGGAGGAGTTCTATAGGGAAATGGAAAGATGTCAAGTAGACGGTTAAGACTGTGGTTGCTCTATCTACCATGTAAGAAGCGTGATGGCGTTTTGAGGCGATAGAATGGGGTGTATGGTTAGGGATTTATTGCAGAACAAAAGGTTGCTGACTCTGTCCGTAAACCCTTGTGGTTGTGGTGAGACAAGAGTTCTGCAAAATTACCTACCCAAAGGAACGTCGAAAGGCAAACAGCTTAAGACGTGTAGTGACAAAGTATCTTCCTGTCAGAGAAAAGGTAACTAAAGGAGAGGTCGATGGTATTCATGTCCCTGCTGGGGAGTTGGTGACTGAATCTTTTCCATGGTTTCGATCTATAGGGTTTTCTCTGAGGTCTTGTTGTTAGGAGACCAACTAGTAGTGTGTGACCAAAAGTCCCTAGATTCATGGAGGCATCAAACAACATAGTACTTGTAATGTTTGTTTAAGTGATGGCAGTGTGATTCCCAAGGTTTAGTGGGAGTCTGTGTTGTTTTGACGATTATGACTGTCATGTTCATGATATGTCGGTTTAGTGGGAGGATGTTGCTCCCCTTTTGATTGTTATTTGAGCTCTTTGTTTAATCAGTGTTTTGTATTTCCTGCCATCTTGATGCAATTATTGGTTATGGTTTCTTAGTACATTATTGCATGACATGTCTTATATGTACACGATGGTAATATTTAGCCTAGGATAACAAAATGACAGTCAACCATAGGCGGTATTTAGCTAAAGATAATGAAGTGGCGATTAGCCATAAGCTGTATAAAGCCAAAGTTCTTTTAAAATGATGGATAAAGTCGTGGGCGGTAAGCCAAAGTATGGTGTTAACTCCAGTTCATGGTTGTTTAGCCCAAGTATGAGTTAATATCAAAGTGTACTACATGCGAGGATTTTCAAGGTAAAGGACCTACGAGGAAATGAGCATGTACTTGCTGATCACCTGTTATGCTCTTGTTTCCTTGTTGGTACATATACCCAAAGAGGTTCGAGTTAATAGGTCATTTGTGGCTATGATGACAGAAAATTGTATGCCGTATATTGAGGCATATCTTCTGTTGTCGTTCGACACAAGTGGGTGTTAATAAGAATCAAAGTATTTTGAGTGAAATAGGATTATGGTCAATTCCAATAAAGATATGTGTATTAATTTTGCCCTAGTGGGAGATTGTTGGGTTTTGGGCTTCATTAATATATTTCATCTTTATTGGGCCCATAAGGTAAATATCAATAATTCATTCTAGGTTTAAGTCAGGGGTATAACTGACCTTACACATTTTGGGAGTGTGGTTAGGGTCAGGGAGGATATAATATATATTCAACCCTAAGGTCCCCACAACCGTCACTTGTTGTTTTGAATTCCTACTCATGGGAGAAACAGTGAAAAGGCTGTGGAAGGCTAAAGGGAAGGAAAAAGCTTGGGGATTGACTATAACCGCCGTTAATCAAGGTATGTTATTTATGATTTTCAGTTATGGTGTTCCAAATCCATGTGGGCATATGTATGATTGAAAAGGGTCTGTAAATCCCTACATCACTTGTATTTGAAAATGTGAATAGCTGCTAGTCAAGGGTAGGTAGGAGAGCATCTAATTGAATCTAAACCGCATCATAATATTGTTTAGGTTTTGTTTTCATATTGCAAAAGAATACAAAATGAGATTTGGTGAGCACCTTTGTTTACTATATCATTTTAGAGAAAAAAGATATTTGCCTGATCGCGTGGCCCTTGTGCCCCAAATATAGGACTGCATAAATTTACCGTCCCTTCCCCTCTTGAAATAAAAAAATTTCATCCATGTTGATGCCCCTGGTTGTGCTTAGCGCAAGGGTCATTCGACAAGGTATCAATTTCTTGTCCAATCTTTTATTTTTTTTATTGATTTTGAAAATGACATTAATCCAAGATACCGAATGTTACGAGGAATTGGACATAAATCTTACATACGTAAATATTTACAATAAAATACAATTTTAATTGAAAACAATAATAACAATAAATATCTTTAAATAATACTAATTATTTTGCGTTAGGTTTTAATTTAATTTTTATATTTTGGTAACATTTTGAATTAGGGTTTAACAAGTAAAAGTTATGTATTGGGAAATAAGATTATTCTTTAAAAAATTAGATATAAGTAAGATCGAGTTTCCCTTCATCCATAGTGAAGAAGGAATCCCTAGTATGGGAGTTTTTTTTTTTTTTTTTGGTAAAGATATGGGAGTTAATGATGACATATGAGTCTAATCACATGGTCACAAAGAAAACTTAATCTTATATGGTACTAGATAAAAATTATAAGATTGGGCTCCTCTGCGGCCTGGGTTGTGAGGCCATCGTGCTATGTGCAACTCCTAGGTTACCACCTCAGCACAGATGCCCATCCATTGATTGGCCATCAAACTCCTAAAAAATGCTACTCAAAATTCAAATTTGAAATAAGCTTGATGCCCATCCAATGGTTGGGCATTGGATGGGCATCTATGTTGAGGTGGCAACCTGGGAGTTGCGTACAGTATGATGGCCGTACAATTCCTACCCACCGAGGATCCAACTCCAAAGTTATAAGTAGTACCATCCCACATGCCACAAGTATAGTGCATCATTCATTAGAAGTAATACATTCATTTACTATCATTAACAGAGTCCCCCAACCCCCCAATTTAATTGGTATGATACCAATGGTGTAGGTCCACAAGGTTGAGATGAAAGAGTGTGTATAGAGAGAGATGCAGCATGTTTTATTCAAATTTTATTATCTTTTTCCTGTTTCTTATTAGGGTAAATTACTTGTACACCCATGTATTATCGATTGTTTGACACCCCCAAGTTTGAAACTATTACTTGAACCCCTTTTACATTTTAAGATTTCTTACAACCAGCCCATGTCCATTAGTCAGTCACGGTTTAGTGATGGCGTCATGGGTTAGAAAACTCCTAAATGCCCAAACTACTCTTTAAGGGTAGTAGTAAAGGGAAGGCATCTTCATCGTTGAACAGCCCTCCACTTTATCCGTTGCTACTGTGGCGATTTGCAAACGTCGTCGGAGAAGAATGTGACAGAAAAACGAATCAAGTACCCGAGAACATCGACTGAGACCACAAACAAGTTACAGTCAATGTTGGTTATGCAAACCTTACCATTAGGTTCTCCGATGGTGTTACATGCACTAAAACCTTTATTCTCAATGGGATTTTCAGATCCTTCAGTTTCCAGTGGTGGACCTAATTTGAGGTTGAAGTCGATATCAAACCCTCACTGACTAGGAAACAAACTCATAGCTAGGGCTGCAACAGGGTCGGGTTGGATCGGGCTTTATGAAACTCTAGCCCAACTCTGAGTCCCCTTAGCTGGGCTCAGGGCCCAACCCAACCTTGACTCGGGGCTTTAAAAATCCAATCCTGACCAGCCCTCAGGTCGGGCCGGGTTGACTCTGATTGGCCTTGATCATGGAGAGAAGGAAGGAAATGCATGGGCTAGAATGGACCATTCAAAAAATTACCAATTTTACGTAAAATAACACTATAATAAAATTTAGGATAAATTATATAGTGACCCCTTGAGGTTTGCCATAAATATAGTGTGACTCCCTATGTTTCCAAAATATACATATTGAACTCCTGAATTTAGGGTACTTGATACACTCAACCCCACTCTGTTAGAGCATTCCTGTTGGTTGCTGACGGATTGGCCATTGATGCCTTAAAATGATAAATATACCCTTAATGGGATGTTAGCGTACCATTTTACCCATAGGGCAACCCGAACTTCACACCCCCTTCCCTTGCTGCTCGAATCAGTCGCAGATTTAGGATTCTGGCGATCTGCATCGCGCCATCTTCTTCAAATCTATCACCAATGATGGATAAGTCTGAGCTGTTCGTTCTTTGTATTTGGCCTTTTTCAGCCGTTGACGTGTGAATCTGTGGACGAAGTGTTCTTCACTATGTTTGGGTAGGTATGATTTGGGGTTTATCTAACACGAACCCAAAAGAACCCAGGTGTGAATGTGAGAGAACTCAGAGTTGGATTAGGCCTGAGGAGACGCAAAGTTGCAAGACTGGGGCAGATTAAGAAACCTTGTATAAATGGCCTTCTGTTGACACTGTCCTTGGGCTGAAATCTTGAAGGGAAAGAAACAATCTTGTACCACCGAATCACCGCCCCATGTATTTCTCCAAGTCTAAACCCTTCACAACTTACCAATCTGCAACTTGAATCTCCTCCCTTTTACTCAATAATTTCAGAAAAAATTCTCATTGAACGCTACACATATACCCCCAACTCCTCTCCCTGCCGTCCTCTTGACATCACCAACACCTTCTCAAACCCCAACCCTAAACGCCCCACCACCCTACCATCGTCACCTTCATCTCCAGATTCGCACCTGACGAACCCCGTAAAGGCTCCTCTCGAAACCAGAAGCTCCTCGAGCAATGAAATAGTCTGGTTAAGAGGAAACTGGGTTCGTTTCAGAGGGCTTCTTCTTCTATTCTTCTTTACATTGACCAATTAAGGTTGATTTGTGCTTGCTGTTCCATTCCTGCTAGTTTGATCTGTTAACTGGTTGTTGCTCCACTTCTTTAAAATGGGATATCTGCAGTTCTGCAGCCCCAATATAAGTGAGACAAAACTGTCGGGGAAGAAAGGGGTGGGAGGGCATGGTGGAGATGGAGTTGGAAAAGGGTAAGGTACAGAAGAGGGGCGGGTGTGGGGGAGAGGAGTGATCCATTCAAGCTTCTCGGTGAACTGTGAGGGATTCTATGATAAGTCGCAGAGCTCTATAAGGGCATTTTACTCAAATTGTTGGGGTTACTGGAGGAGGGCAGAGGATGGTAGAGACAATAGTGGGTTTGGTCGGAGGTTGCAGCGGTGGTGGGGCGGTGGTGAAGAAGAAGAAGAAAGAAGAATAGGAAGAAATAGTGGTGGGTTCCAATATTAGAAAAGTATAAGATTAGAATAGAGTTATTTTAATTGAAGGGTAAAATTATCATTTAAATTTTATACTTAACACCGTCCACTTAAAGGTGTTGGGTGTACGTATATTTTGAAAACATAAGGGTCGCACTATATTTAGGACAAACTTCTGGGGATTGCCGTGTAATTTACTGTAAAATTCTTTATATTACTTATGGGTGAGTGGCAGCAGAACATGCGTTCTGCAAAGTTATTTTCACGTCTTTTTAATAATAACCGTACATCTAGAATAAGATTAATCTCGACCATCCAATGAATATGAATAAAAATGAATCGTTACTTGCTATTACGGTGACACAGGTTCAGTTTTTATTTTACTGTATGTAGACAACCCATCAACAATGCTATTCCCTACTCAGATTGGAGTTATGGGTGGAATTGTAAGAGTTTCCAGAAGTGCTAAAGTTCTTGCTGTCGAGAGAGGGGATGAAGTGAGAGATTAAAAACGATGTTGCTATCGTCGAAGGAGGCAACGCATGTGCTGGAAGGCATATGCTTGTAAAGATCAAAATCCTTAGAGACAACGGGTGAGAGTCGCCTTTCTGAAAAATCAATAGCATGTACCGAACTCCGTTCGACGGCATTGGAATAGGTCGCAAGCTGCCCACCGTATCTTCGGCCATCTGCGGTGACGACTGAACTAAAGAGAACGGAAACGGTAAGCCAAAGCACAAAGAAGAAGACGATGGGTCCCATGTCTATTTATGATGGGTGTGTGTTTCTAATCAAGATCATATCAAGGATTGGGACGTTCCAATTTCCAAGTCTATTCTGAAGCTTTAGCCTTTGAGTAATATCCATTTTGTTCCTTAATGATGACAGACTTGAGATGTAATCTCAAAGCTTGGGTCTTTGTATCTAACCAAATAAATTATTGGCATGAGACTTTCATCCATGTTAAAACCAGTAAAAGTCAGAACCTTAGCCAATTTCTTGAAGAAGACTTGCGAGGATCATATCTTTAATCTCTTGTAGCTGCGGCTTCTAGAAATGAAACTATGATCTTCTTGGCCATCTCAGCAATTGTAACATCAACGATGTCTTTTGAAAACTCATGATCCGAGATGCAGTTGCTCAAGGGTTTCTTACGAGTACATGAAGTTACAAATCTGGTTTGATTTTGTGGTTTCAAGGGTTTGCAGAGATTGTCACAGGGTTTTGCAGAGGTTAGCGGGAGAGAAGGCATACCGGTAACAAGATGACTCGGTTAATTGAGATAAAAAAAAGTCCAACGGTTGAGATTTTAATTGCTTAAATGGACGATTAAAATCAAACAACGTATAATATATTAGGGAGGACGTTCTTTGTGCCGCAGCACAACCTGCGCCCTAGCCCCAGGCACATGGGCAGCCTGTGCAGGGGGGCAGGGTGGTCATTGCACCCACCCCCATGTGCCTGGGCGCAGGCTGCGCTGCGACACAGTGACAACACCCCAATATATTACATAACAAAATATGGGTGACGTTTAAAGTTTATAATATATATATTGGGGCATTGTTCTCTATGCCGCAATGTAGCCTGCGCCTAGGCACATGGGGGTGGGCTCAATGACCACCCGAATCGTTATCCTCTCCTGTTACAGCACGATATTGTACTGCATCGTACGGTGTTGCAGAAGCCATGTGGCACAACGGGCCCCACATGGTGCACATGGCCTCTGCAGCCGCCGCACGATGCGTTACAGCACCGTGCTGTAACAGGAGAGGATAAAAATTCATGACCACCCAGCCCATGTGCCTGGGTGCAGGCTGCGCTGCGGCACAAAGAACATTCTTCCATATATATTATATCAATATATTTTTTATAGTATAACTTAAAACAGGGTTGGGTGGGCCGGGCCAGGCTTAGCCCAAGGCCTCAACCCTGACTCAAGGTCATAAATTTCCAACACTGACCCACCCTCATGGCCAAATATCTCAACCCAGGTCTTGTTCGAGCTCAGGGCGGGCCAGGATGGGTTCGGGCTAGCAAGGCCAAACTTGCACCCCTACTGACAGCTTTCTCTCCCAAAGCGGTCTCATAAGTCTCAAAATGTCAAACCGTGGATTCAACGGATCCTCTTGAGAATCCACAAGACGAAATGACGTCTATGATTTTTTTTTCAAGCACATTTGAGTTTTGGAAAAGGGCATGGATTTTACCAGAGGTTGAAGAAAAACTTACCTGATTCGAGGGCTTGAAGCCAAATTAAGGCTTGTTCAATCCGGCTTCTCTCAAGCTCTGTTGGCCATTCGAACTGTGTAACATAGGATTTTCTTGGATCGTGAGGGGATCGATATATTATATAAATATCAACAGAGAACAATAGAAAAAGCTGAAACAGGTAGAGGATTTTTTTCCCCTAAGAAACCACAAGAAAAGACCACCAATGTTATTGAAAACTTGGGTTTAATTAGTTGAATATTCAAATCAAACACAGATCTTTCAGATTGTGAGATGTGTCTCAAAGGTTTCATAGAAGAAGGGATCGCTTCGATTATAGCAGGGGGTTCGACCCACCCACTCAACTTCATCAAGGTCCACGTGCAGCTCTATGGAGAATCCCATGTCCGCAAACCTTCAACCATTCAGACTCTCCGTCTAGTTTTCGCCTTCAATGCCTCATCTGCAACCACTGCTCCAGCCGTCATACACGTTCCACCGCCACCTCCACCACCAAAATGGGCTCCATCGCCATTGGCGTCAAAATTGTCCAGATTGAAGACGTCGCCGCCCTCTTTTTCGGCGTCTCTGCAACGGTCCTCTGCCAAACACTCTACTCCACCACTCGTATGAGCCTCTACGACGTACTCAAGCAACAATGGACCGACCCTAACTCACGAAACATGCCACTCGTGTGCAAGATACCAACAGGCCTCAGGCGGAATTGGCGTTGTCGTTGGCAACCCAGCCGATGTGGCCATGGTGTGCATGCAAGCCGACAGTCGGCTGCCGGTGGCGCAGCGCAGGAATTACAAGGGTGTTGTGGATGCGATCTCGCAGATGACAGAACAAGAAAGGGTCACGAGCCTGTGGAGAGGATCATCGTTAACGGTGAACAGGACCATGATTGTGACTGCATCTCAATTGTCAACGTACGATCAGGTGAAGGAGATGTTAATTGGGAATGGTGTGAGTGATTCAGCCATCAATGTCCCTTGATTTATTTACTTTTCACCATGTGTTCCCCCAGGAACCAGATCCTCCACTGTTGAGCTGCCCGACAGGATCGTGCTGCCCAGACATGGTACTGCGTGCAAAGATTGCCTTACCTCCACTTGGGCAAGGCGTTTGGATAGGGGTAAGGCAGACATTGCACGCAGCACCGTGTCTGGGCAGCATGGTCCTGTCGGGTAGCTCGACAATAGAGGATCCAAATCCGTGTTGCCCATCCCAATCCCTTTTCTTCCGTTTTTTTCTTCCAGTTAAAACCTTTAAAGGGTAAGTTGGTCATTTTATTTCATAAGTTTCAATTGAACAACTCATAAAGGTATAATGGCCTTTTCCATTCAACCACTAACAACAGATTAACACCATCAAGTTTTATGGGGTTTCAAGTAATAGTTTCAAACTTTGTGGGTGTGAAACAATCGGGCCATGAATCGTTATCGTCTACGGTTCCCTGACTGGTGCGGTTCCCTAGTGCCTCTCACAAGAGGGGGTGGGACCCACCCAGGGCACTGACCAAACACTCTGTCGAGTGGGGTCCACCCTCCTCTTGTGAGAGGCACTAGGGAACCGCACCGATCAGAGAACCGTATACGATAAAAATTCATTGGGCCATAGTTCAGGGGGTGTATAAGTAATTTACCCAAAAAACATATTTTGAGTTTAAGAAGGAAGAAGGCCTTCAATATTTAATTTTGTTAATTATTAATATCGTTAAATTAAGGGTCCTTCTAACCTTCTAAGCGTCATTATATAAGAATAATACTTCATTATTTGCCACTTGGCAATCCATGAGTTATCCCATGTGATAGAAGACTCTACTGCCATCTTGGTTGTCAAATTTTAACCAAAATACAATAGTAGGGTGGCTCTAACTCTAATTCAAAGTCTTAGTAAAATTATGAAAATACAATCACATGGAAATGAATATAAATACAAATGGCATTTTGTTTTTATTTTTGTAAATGTAACCACTTCAAAAGTTTTTTTTTTTTGATGTGGTAAAAAACCACTTAAAAGTTCAAACACTCATTTTTAGCTTTAATTATACCAATGAGATGTTTGATTTGATACTCATTCCTAACTCACAACGACTTACCCATGGCAAATAGTGAAGCATTGTCTTTCACTAAGCAAAGTGACATGTAGATTTTCTTTTATATTAAATATGAGAGAGGATTCTTTGACAAAGCAACGTAGGGGTGATGGAAGAGAGGCGCTGCTCGTCCTGCCGTCGTGCTTCCTCACAGAGGAAGGCACGCAATGACCACCATACCCCACCCGGGCAGTGGGTAGGGAGATCATTGCGTGCTGCTTGTGTGAGGAAGCACGACGACAGGACAGGGCCGCAGTAGGGGTGCAAGTTTGGCCCTGTCCTCCCCAACCCGCCGTGAGCCCAAACAGGGCCTGGGCTGAAATATTTGGCCCTGAGGGCGGGTCAGGGCTGGAAATTTCTGGCCCTGAGTGAGGGTCGGTTCGGGTCAAGGTTGAGGCCTCGAGCTAAGCCTGGCCCAGCCCGTGCCGACCTTGTTTTAAGTTATACTATAAAACATATGGGAAAAGGTTTCATACACGGTCGTGTAAACCGTGTATGTGAGAGGGTGGGAGTTTCAAGGCATTAATTAATGGGTGAGTATTTATGACTTTTTCTAGACACATGGGAGTGCTGGCGTAGGCCACACTCCCAGACAGAAAACTACTTCCCATATATATATTATAAATTTTAAATGTCACTCAGATTTTGTTATACAATATATTATATATGAAGAGAATAAGTGATATAATACATTTTAGAGAAAATTACTTGGACACCCCCTGTACTATGGCCATTTTGCTTACGATTACCAACGTTTGAAACAATTACTTGACACCCCTAAAAACCTGACTGTGTTAGTTTGTTGTTAGTGTTTAATTGGAAATGTCCATTTTATCCTTATAACCATTTCTATTGAAACTTACTAAATGTAAATTACACATTTGCCCTTTACATGTTTTAACTTGAAACCCCTAAAAACCCCAAATCAAGGATGTTTCAGTCGTAGGAGAAGAAGCACCCATTGATTTACAGTTAGTCTGTTTTATTCCCAAAAAAATAAAAATAAAAGAGAGGCACAGCATGGAATTAATTACCTAAAATTTTTTAAGCTCCATCTGGAGAGTTGAGCAGCTGCTCTCAGGGCTGACCTCCATCTTTCCACCATCTCTGGGCGGAAGTGCTCCAAGTGCTTTCTAAAAGGCTCTCCAAAGGTCCCCTTTTGATGCTGTACGTCCAATGGATTGACGTCCGTGAGGAAAACTAGAAAAACCCTTTTGGCCATGTGTTGGAGGCTGTTTTAGGTGGGTCCCACAGTATTTCGTACCATTAGGAGGACCGCTGGAGAAGAGCCACGTCAGCAACCCAAGGAAGAGAAGGCTTGGTCAAAACGGTTGAGAAAATCACTCCCACAAAGGATGAAGTTCCCTACACCTAAGGGGAAGGGAAGCAGGCCACGCCCACCTCAACAGTGGGGCCCAGGAGGGATACAACGACTCTTGCCACATGGAAATAGGGGAGTAGAGTTTGAAGCCCAGAGGGTCTGCTGCCACTGCTCTAAGGGCCCATTATAAAAGGGAGATAGCTGCTGTGGAAACACACACACAAAAAACATCAGACTCCCTTACTTATCTTTATTATTCTTGCTTTCAGTTTTATTTTAGCTTTCTTAGTAGTTGGAGAAGTATACTTGCCATCGAGCCAATCATTGGAGAAGTTCTGTTCTTGTGGACTTGACGTGCTTGTAACTGGTCAGTGTATTTCTCTTGTTAATTTAGTAATTTCATTTCGCGCAAGGTTAGCCCCTTTCTCAATCAGTCTTTGCAAGCTTTTTGGTCAATCCCATTCAGTCCGTAATCTTTATAGTCTAACCC
Organism: Telopea speciosissima; assembly: GCF_018873765.1. Lineage (NCBI taxonomy): Eukaryota > Viridiplantae > Streptophyta > Magnoliopsida > Proteales > Proteaceae > Telopea > Telopea speciosissima. The sequence continues at coordinate 47,614,420 of NC_057925.1, read as the reverse complement.
AAAGGTCCTTGGAGATAACTCAGGCACGAGGGAACCCTAGATCCCTGTTTAGTAGTCAGATAGGCCGCAAACCCTAGTTCGTTTGAACTTGCCTCAATGGTTCTGGCACGCCCTACATTTATCACGATCCACGTCATCTTGTGAGTGTTGGACACCCTTTTTTTTCACTAACACATTTTGGCACGCCCGATGGGACTCTCATAGACTTAGGATTCGCAATGGGACCAAAGAAGAAAGCAAATAAGGCTTAGACTCGGAAAGAGATAGCCGAAGAAATGGTTAACCCTTTGGCTGCCATAGACGGCCAAGAAACTGAGGGCTCCGACTCTCAGGACATAGGTAGCAGCGATGGGTTGTCACAGCAATTCGCTGCAGCCATGCACGATGCCCTGGAGCCCGTGACATCAGACATGAGGCACTTGGTGACTGCCATCAGGCCGGTCATCGAGGACATCCGTAATTTGATTCAGACTCAGAATGTTACACCCGCACCCCGGATCATAATTAATTATTATTTCTTCCCCGTGATGTGTGGTTATCACTGCCACGTATGCTGGTGAGCTGTTCTCACTGGTGGTCAAACCCAGCTACAAAATTATTGACCACAAGTGCGGGTTTACCTGTGGAGGAAACTATTCGGGGTCACGGGGGACAAACCATGACAAGGAAATAGTAAGTTCTAGCCCTTAAGGTTATTTATTTACCCTTTCTCTTGATGCCCTCGAAGTACGGGTCAAGATTTGGACAGCCCGGGCTATTTTAGTTGAGTTGGAAATATTCCATTTGTGGGTCCCACTTATTTAAGGGAGCGTGTGATGGGCTTATAATCCCATGGTGGATGGACCCATCCCCAAGTGGGTTCTTTTCTATTTGAAACCTGTGGGCAGGCCCATTTAGTTAAGAGGCCCATTTGACTCTATTTGACCCATCTAACTTAGAGTACCCATTTAACTTGGGTGACCCATTTAACTTAAACTACCCATTTAGCCTAATGACCCATTTATCTTGGATCCATCCATTTAGCTATTTGACCCATTTAACTTAGAGGATCCAAGGTCCATTTTCTTTAAATAAGACAAAGGGGGGGGGAGAAGCATTCATTTCAATTCTTCTCCCATCTAACCTAAATCGTGGAGGAGAGAAAGAGGAGAGAAAGGAGAAAGAAGAAAGAAGAAAGAAGGAAGAAGGAAGGAGAGAAGGAGGAAGAAGGGTGGAGAAACTTGGTTGGAGGTTGAAGAGCACTTCTTGGAGCCTCAACATGGAGCCTTCTATATTGGGGGTAGGTAAGTCATTCAAACCCACATCTCTTCATCTATTTTGATTTTTGAGGTTTGGGAAATGGGAGAAATTCAACCTAGGGTTCTCTTGGAACCCAAGGAATCGATGGAACCTCTAAACCTAGACTATGGTGGAGTTATTTCACTCCATTACAAGCCCTAAGCCTAAGTAATCTCTTTCCATTTAAGAAATTTAAGGTTTCTACCATATTATGTCCTAATTTAGGTTCTCTTTGTTTTCTCTTAAATCCATGGGATTACATGGACCTAATGAGGTCTTAGAACCCTAATGGACCTAGGAGGAAGTTTTTTGAAGCCTCCCTACCTTTAAACCCCTTGAAAAATGAATCCCTAGGAGAAACCCTTCAATTTTCGGTTCTGCAGTATGTGGTTTTACACTCGGATTCGATTTTAAAACCACATCCGCATCCGACCTTGACTAAAACTATCCTAAGCCCCTGGTTAGCTAGGATTTACATGTGGTTTCGCACTGCAAGAAATCACCCAAATTACCTTCCCGAGAAGGATTCGTGAAGGTCGGATTTACACTCGGTTCGGTTTAAACCACATCTCGCATCCGACCTTGACCAAAATTGTCCTGAGCCCCGTGAAGGTCGGATTTACACTCGGTTTCAGTTTTCAAACCACATCCGCATCCGACCTTGACTAAAACTGTCCCGAACCCCGGTTTCCTAGGATTTACATGTGGTTGCGAATTTGGGCATGAAACCACTCCTGCAACCACTTCGCCTCTCGAAACCTTATACTTAAGTGTTTATGGGAGACCTTTTGGGGATCCGTTCCTTTCGCTCGTGTAACCTTATTCCACTCTTTGTATAGGTTAATATATTCACTTTTGTGGCTTATTGCTTGATCGAGGCGACAACTGATAATCGTGGTGCTTGACGTATACGTTGTGAGTGGGTTTGGTTGTTTGGGCTTGTTATTATTATTGCATTATATATTATGTAATCATTATAATTAATAAGCATGTTTGTGCATATTGCATACTCTTATATACAATTGTTATAATGTTGATTGGTAATGTGATACCTTGATGGGTCTCGGTGCCGGTGGGTACCGGTGTCGGAACCCCGAACACTATATACATTTATGAAGAAATTTTGTTGAATGTCATGTTGAATCAGATGCGCCGTGCCGTCTTGTGTAACCGGGCACTAAACCGGATGAAAAGTTGATGCGCCCGGATTACCTCTCGGGACGATAGGACTGCATGTAGTATATTGTGGCTAGGATTTCACACCCTTATGCTACGACCCTTACCAACAGGGGTTTAGGTGTTGGGTAATCGAGTACCGGATTCGTGGAGGTGGGAGAGGCCATCATGGTAGTATTGGTTATCGAGGGTCCGCCACCGAGTGGTCTTGGAGGCTTCGATCGGCGTAGGTCCCACGTGACAATTGAGGTTTCATTGTGGCGATAAGTTAAGTGACCCACAAGTGTCTCCCGAGTTGTCACGATGAGATATGCCATTGACTTAGTTGTTTGTTAGGTGGAAAAATGGACTTAACATGTGCATGCATCATTGGACTATGTGAATTGCGTGTTTGTGCATCCCCATCCCCTCACTGGCTCAGTGGAGCTAACCCCCTCGTGTACACAATTTTTAGATCATGATGCAGGTACGGAGGAGCCGGAAGCTATGTTGGAGGAACATGGCAACGGGTGTCCTTGTGACGATTGTGCCTATGGGCCGTGAGAATTCTAGGGACTTGTTCCCCTTTTGTTTATTTTAGGCGTAGGCCCATGTATAAACATTTCTTGTTATATCCTTGTTGATCATTATTAGATGGTAATGAAAAATGGATTAACTACGATATTTATCATCTAGACTTTGATCATTTTGTAACTATTGATTTTATACGCTTCCGCAAAACTATTGATCATTTGGAATGTAATATTTTCCTTTCCGCACTGATATTATATTGTTTTAATATTAGTTATGATGTGCGTTGGGACACCGTGTCGTGATCCTGGCGGCTTAGTAGGATGACAAGCGTCGTCCTAGTCACCCCTTATAATGTATTGTATCCCTTGTTGGGATGGGGGCGTGACAGTGGTATCGAGCAATGATGCTGCACCGACCACGCCTCGCGGACTCTTGATTTACTCTCCACAATTAGGTTCTAAACTAAAAATCTTCAAGAACATAAATGATTGTGTGCAGACATAGGAGAAGACTGATTGTGGTGAAATAAGAACTTAGAAGATAATAGGTAACATGAAACTTAGGACTTGAACCATAGGCTGTTAAGCTACAACTATGTAATTGTTTGGTTGAGTCTTAAGTAGGTCATAAATGAGTAACTATATGTTAAAATTCATAAACAATAATGAACCAATTATAACCAAGCATAATTATCAACAATGATTTAAACAAGAAAGAAGTAAGCAAGTACATAAAAATATATAAGATTAATTAGAAATGTCAAGTTGTTCCAAATCTTCCCAGAAGGCAACCATATCTTTCTTATTTCAATATTCATGATTTCATCCATTCCAACAAAAACATATGATTCTATCCTGCTCAATCAAAAGATACTTATCTAAACACCATGATTGTTCCAGATTTTCTACTTCGGCATAACTGTGTCTTTCCCAACTCAAAATGCAAGATCTCATCTGTTCCAACTCAAAACATTTGATTCTGTTCATCTCAGATTAAATATACAAGTCTACCATTTCTAAAAGTTCCCAGTTGTTCATCCTAAGACAAGAACTATAAGAACTGATCCGGGATAACTTTAATTGTTGAGAGAAAGCGAGCTAGACATTGCACCACCGCCACCATCGCGACCAAGAAAGTCGATGTCATCTACCCCTCTCTCGATACCTCTAGGCGCCAAGTCCGATTGGAGAGTTGCTTCGTGACCTCATCGAAGCCATCCACCACTCGTAGGTTCAGCTGCCTTATGGTCGTCGAATGTCAATACCTCCCACTTGATTAAGGTATAGGGATTCCTTCTAAGTGAACAATAGGTCCTTGCTCCTCCAATGGACACGTTGATAACGCCGACCAACCTGTGCTTGCAATGAAGGCTATAGGAACCCCCTTGACACATGAAACAACCCGATAATTCGTATGCAGGGTTCTCGGTGTCCGATTTGTATAGAATGGTAAATGAGTTGTAGGTAGTATGGTTCAGGAAGGTTGAGAATGTTGGTCCACCCCAATGCCTCGAATCTCTGCCCCACCATGGAAGCTTTGAGATCATCCAACACTACATCCCGCCCTTCCACTATATTTTTTTTAAAGCGAAAGTAGTCTGGGTAAAGCTCTGGGTCCTCTATCTTTTGAAACCATAGTGGATCTAGGACAGTTGGTGCAACTTGTTCCACGCATGCACGCCACGTGCTTGGAGCCATTGATTGTTTTAACCTGCAGCTAAAAGCCAAGATTGATAGCAAATTTGTACCTTGAATGCTAAGGCCTAAGTAGATGATCAATGTAAGGTTGTGAAGTTCAAAACCTAGCCCTTGATTTTCCTTCCAAAGCAAATTAAATTTCAGCAGGATTCTTAGGCTAAAAAAAAAAAAATTTTTTGATTTTATCCAATTGTGATCTAAGAAGTTGGGAAAAAAAAAAGGAAAGGCATGGCCATTATGTAAAGGACATGATAAATAATGAAGATTCATGGTCATATTATGCCTAGGACATGATATTTTATACAAAGTAGTAAGTTCAAACAAGAAGTAGACTTGTTCGATCATGGAGTATGGCTTGGGCTTCAAAAAGAAATTTCAGATTTTGTGATTGGAAGTTTGAATCTTGAGAAACAAGTAAAGTTGGCTTGTGACCACTCAAAGGATGTAAACTAAGCCCTATCTAGTAAGACCGATTCATACATGGCAAAAGAGAAGAGGAAAATTCGAGTAGGTTTTGGTTTTTCCAAAATCCAACCTAAATCCTTGAGTTAGATGCCAAGATTGTATGCAAGCCCTTGTATAGGTTGCTTATGATGAGAAAATGGTTAAGATTAGGTTGTGAGTAACCTACCAAGCAAAAGGAAACAAAAACCCCAAGTTTCCAAAACCTAAATTGTGTTTTGGGGTTTCTCCTTGAGAGAACTCGATGGGAGAGAGAAAGATCTTACCTGAATGCGATTGGATGTTGTTGAGGAGTAATTTGGAGCACTAAAATCCACCGAGGAGGGAAGTGAGAGCAAGAACGATCGCGGCTTTTGGTTCTTCAAATGTATTAGAGTTGTGTTTTGAAGGAGGGAAATAAACCTCTAAGTCGTGGGTTTTAAAATTTTAATTTTTGGGCCATGCGGTTTCATCCGTGGATTCAATTTTGTGAAACCGACTGAGAATCCATGAATTTCTAATAACAAAATTGGTTCGTGAAAGCTCGGATTTACCTGTGGTTGCAACTCACGAAACCACACCTAAAACCGCCCAAGCCATAAAGGGTTTTCTTGCCCTGTCTTGATGAACCAACCTATGTTAGGCTTTTATTACCTCTATTTGATGTTTCCTCGCCCTCTTGTGGCATATCTTACCCGGTAACTTAAGCTTTATGCTTGACAAATAAAATTATAGAAGTGAAATGTCTACAAGATGTGGAAATTGTATTGTGACAAGAGCATATAAGGGAAATGAGACATGATAACCGAAGAAGATGTTTGGAGTGAAGAGAAATGAATAAGATCAATGCACATGTAAAATCCGTGTGAAATCCCTAGTGCATGGACGTGAATAATGAGATCAATGTGAACAACATATACTTTTGGCTACTTTACATCCCAACGAATATGAAACAAGCAAGTTATTGGATGAAAATACCTCAACAAGAGACAAGAATTATTTATTTGAGGAAGAGAGGAAAGATTCTAAGGATTTTTATCAACGATCATGTATACAAGAGAATATGCTTGAAGATAAGACAATGTGATAATTTTCTATGAGATTTTATGACATGTAAAAGGATTAGATTTGAACTTGAAGAGTTTCTTCAAAATATTGTGAATTGAGGACTTTACCACAACCAAAACGGCATAATCCAAGTAAAATTCAACTAGACATGACAGATAGTGATAATCTCTAAAATGCTTGCAAAGACTTGAAAGTTTATAAAAGAGGCAATAATCAAACAAGGATCCAACAACTTAGTGCCATCGATCAAATAGGACTTGATTTACACCCAAAAACCCTAGTTCCAATCGGTTTGGCATGGATTTGGTGTACATGGTCATGGTATTACAAGCAAAGTCAAGACATGATCACAACTTGAAATGATTCATCCCAAATCCAAGAAAAGAGAAAGTAGGAATGGGAAGAAAGCCATATCTTGAACAAGTGAGAGTTAAACCTTGAGGCTTAAGATTACAAGAAAACCACCCGAGGAAAGCTTGAACGGAAGTCCTGTAGAGCTTTTTCTCCTGCGGTTATGTTCCTTTCTTTGGAGCCAAAAGTGAGTTTTAAAACTCGCGACTCGTTATGTTAAATTTCTGCAAATGAACGAACGAGCGAATCCACTTATCGTGAATCCACTCCGCATAAAACTTGAAATTTTCATTATAAATCTGCGTGCGGATCAACGAACGGATCCACACTCATGCATCCGTCCGTAAATCCTTTGACTTAAACCCTCTTGGCCATTGAGACTTTTGAGTTTGGACAAGCGAACGGATTCGCATTCCACATCCGCCGTTAGTCCACTCTCCCTATTTTCATGCGGAGGGGCCATGAATGCACCAGTCTGGCGTCGCTCGTGAGTCCACCCGATTTCTTTTAGGATTTTTAGCTTGTTTTGGAGACCTTTGACCACACTTATATGTGATGATTATGTGCCTATACCCTAGATCGGACACCCGTTGTGTGACCCATTTGTGGGAACCACCTAAGTCTAGTCAATACCTTGAATTGAAAGAGGTTAGGACTTGTACCGATTGGGCCAGGCTAATAAAAAGTAGCAGGCATTGGTAACACTGTGACTCCTCTCTTACATAAAGGAAGAAGAGTTACCTTTGAGGATAAAGACCTTCGATCCTATGAATTTAAAGACCGAACCTTATGGATAGAGAAACCTAAACCTATACGGGTAGAGACCCTCAATGGGGTGCATAGGAAAGGAAAGTAATAGACTGGTTTATTTGAGTAAGCCATGAAGGTCACGTGTATTTGGAAGTCATTCATAACACCTCAAGCTAGTGACGACTCTATTTGAACTTCACTTGGTCCACCCAAACCTTGTTTAGACTCATAGAGAAAGTCCTACACCGTGATTTGACTTTCCAAAGAAAAAAAAGACTTAGTGAACCGTACCTGAGAACTTCTTGTTCTTGTGGATTGACCTAGATGACAGATATGTTCATAGGGATTTGAATGTAATTATTGAATCTATGCCTACATATTAGTGTGATAAATATATATAGATATACCTTAGAACCTTGGACTTGTGTGACTAGAGTGATTCTCTGGTACTACAAGTATGACTTACCTCGACCTTGCTGTGAAACTAGTTGGAGCCCTGACCTTGGTTGACCAAACCTTAGGGTAATGAAGAATGAATTTAATGACCGGATAGGTTAAATTATGGAGACTGCTTAAAGAGTTGACTTGGACAAAAGCTAGTAATGGTTATTGGTTCTCGAAAGAGGACTGATGTGGACTCTTCCCTGTGGGATAACTGTGTAGTAGGTTAAAGGTTGTGAAAGTTGAAACTGAAGGATGTAACAAGACCTTCTCCAACGACAGATATGAATGGGGTAATGGATCACCAAATGCGTCCCCTCCGTACTGGGAGTGAACAATAGGAGATTCCATCAATATTCCAAATCATTCTAAAGTTGGGTTAGGTAATGAGACAACCAGATGTGAAAGCCTTTAGAATGTGAACCCTATGTTGGGACATGGATAGGTTAAATCCTGTAGCCCAAGACTGACCAGAGTAGTGAAGGCTAGAATGGTATCACCGATCCGGAAGATTTAGGGAACTCGTTCCTTGAGACTTAACTTAGTAGTTGGAACCCTGTTTTTCTAGGGTTATTGTGAACCACACCCCGTGGTAATGTGACCTGTAAGGAAAAGAGAATTGTGGAACTGACTTGTCGTGCCACGTAGGACCGCCTCATCTTGACCCGACCTTTGACTTAGTTCAAGATGTGGGTGACTTGGGATGTTGTTATCCAACAGCCCTTCTCACTTAAGACCCTAGTTGCCTCAAATTTCGGGACGAAATTTCTTGTAAGGTGGGGAGGATGTTACACCCGCACTCGGATCATAATTAATTATTATTTCTTCCCGTGATGTGTGGTTATCACGCCACGTATCTTTGTGAGAGTGTTCTCACGGGTGGTCAAACCCACTACAAAATTATTGACCACAAGTGCGGGTTTACCCGTGGAGGAAACTATTCGGGTCACGGGGACAAACCATGACAAGGAAATAGTAAGTTCTAGCCCTTAAGGTTATTTATTTACCCTTTCTCTTGATGCCCTCAAGTACGGGTCAAGATTTGGACAGCCGGCTATTTTAGTTGAGTTGGAAATATTCCATTTGTGGGTCCCACTTATTTAAGGGAGCGTGTGATGGGCTTATAATCCCATGGTGGATGGACCCATCCCCAAGTGGGTTCTTTTCTATTTGAAACCCGTGGGCAGGCCCATTTAGTTAAGAGGCCCATTTGACTCTATTTGACCCATCTAACTTAGAGTACCCATTTAACTTGGGTGACCCATTTAACTTAAACTACCCATTTAGCCTAATGACCCATTTATCTTGGATCCATCCATTTAGCTATTTGACCCATTTAACTTAGAGGATCCAAGGTCCATTTTCTTTAAATAAGACAAAGGGGGAGAAGCATTCATTTCAATTCTTCTCCCATCTAACCTAAATCGTGGAGGAGAGAAAGAGGAGAGAAAGGAGAAAGAAGAAAGAAGAAAGAAGGAAGAAGGAAGGAGAGAAGGAGGAAGAAGGGTGGAGAAACTTGGTTGGAGGTTGGAAGAGCACTTCTTGGAGCCTCAACATGGAGCCTTCTATATTGGGGGTAGGTAAGTCATTCAAACCCACATCTCTTCATCTATTTTGATTTTTGAGGTTTGGGAAATGGGAGAAATTCAACCTAGGGTTCTCTTGGAACCCAAGGAATCGATGGAACCTCTAAACCTAGACTATGGTGGAGTTATTTCACTCCATTACAAGCCCTAAGCCTAAGTAATCTCTTTCCATTTAAGAAATTTAAGGTTTCTACCATATTATGTCCTAATTTAGGTTCTCTTTGTTTTCTCTTAAATCCATGGGATTACATGGACCTAATGAGGTCTTAGAACCCTAATGGACCTAGGAGGAAGTTTTTTGAAGCCTCCCTACCTTTAAACCCCTTGAAAAATGAATCCCTAGGGAGAAACCCTTCAATTTTCGTTCTGCGGTATGTGGTTTTACACTCGGATTCAGTTTTACGAAACCACATCGCATCCGACCTTGACTAAAACTATCCTAAGCCCCTGGTTAGCTAGGATTTACATGTGGTTTCGGACTGCAAGAAACCACCCCGAAATTACCTTCCCGAGAAGGATTCGTGAAGGTCGGATTTACACTCGGTTTCGCAAACCACATCCGCATCCGACCTTGACCAAAATTGTCCCGAGCCCCTGTGAAGGTCGGATTTACACTCGGTTTCAGTTTAAAACCACATCTCACATCCGACCTTGACTAAAACTCGTCCCGAACCCCGGTTTCCTAGGATTTACATGTGGTTGCGGAATTTGGGCATGAAACCACTCCTGCAACCACTTCGTCTCTCCGAAACCTTATACTTAAGTGTTTATGGGAGACCTTTTGGGGATCCGTTCCTTTCGCTCGTGTAACCTTATTCCACTCTTTGTATAGGTTAATATATTCACTTTTGTGGCTTATTGCTTGATCGAGGCGACAACCGATAATCGTGGTGCTTGACGTATACGTTGTGAGTGGGTTTGGTTGTTTGGGCTTGTTATTATTATTGCATTATATATTATGTAATCATTATAATTAATAAGCATGTTTGTGCATATTGCATACTCTTATATACAATTGTTATAATGTTGATTGGTAATGTGATACCTTGATGGGTCTCGGTGGTGGGTACGGTGTCGGAACCCGAACACTATATACATTTATGAAGAAATTTTGTTGAATGTCATGTTGAATCGTATGCGCCGTGCCGTCTTTGTAACCGGGCACTAAACCGGATGAAAAGTTGATGCGCCGGATTACCTCTCGGGGCGATAGGACTGCATGTAGTATATTGTGGCTAGGATTTCACACCCTTATGCTACGACTCTTACCAACAGGGGTTTAGGTGTTGGGTAATCAGACACCGGATTCTGTGGAGGTGGGAGAGGCCAATCATGGTAGTATTGGTTATCGAGGGTCCGCCACCGAGTGGTCTTGGAGGCTTCGATCGGCGTAGGTCCCACGTGACAATTGAGGTTTCATTGTGGCGATAAGTTAAGTGACCCACAGTGTCTCCCGAGTTGTCACAAGAGCATATGCCATTGACTTAGTTGTTTGTTAGGTGGAAAAATGGACTTAACATGTGCATGCATCATTGGACTATGTGAATTGCGTGTTTGTGCATCCCCATCCCCTCACTGGCTCAGTGGAGCTAACCCCTCGTGTACACAATTTTTAGATCATGATGCAGGTACGGAGGAGCCGGAAGCTATGTTGGAGGAACATGGCAACGGGTGTCCTTGTGACGATTGTGCCTATGGGCCGTGAGAATTCTAGGGACTTGTTCCCCCTTTTGTTTATTTTAGGGCGTAGGCCCATGTATAAACATTTACTGTTATATCCTTGTTGATCATTATTAGATGGTAATGAAAAATGGATTAACTACGGATTTATCATCTAGACTTTGATCATTTTGTAACTATTGATTTTATACGCTTCTGCAAAACTATTGATCATTTGGAATGTAATATTTTCCTTTCCGCACTCGATATTATATTGTTTTAATATTAGTTATGATCATGCGTTGGGACACCGTGTCAGTGATCCTGGCAGCTTAGTAGGATGACAAGCGTCGTCCTAGTCACCCCTTATAATGTATTGTATCCCTTGTTGGGATGGGGGCGTGACACAGAACCAGGACGCTGAGAGTCAATAGGCCCACTTTGATCATTTTATTAACGATCAGGATTCCCGCCTGGACCAGCTCATCGTGGTCCTCACCATCCAGAGGCAGGCCGTCCCTACAGGTTGGTTGAAACGCCAGAAGCTACGGCATCCCAGACTGTAGGTCCTGATCTGGATACAGGCCAGACAAGCCGTAGGCAACCATACATGTTTGCTGGGAGTTCCAGTCAGGCCCCAGTACTAGGGGACCAACCGGTGACCTACGCCAACCCACTGTACCATCCTGGGATAGGAACAAGCACCGGTCCCACTCTAACGTACGCTAACGTCATGGGGGCAAGCGGAGCCCAAGTTGGATCAACCTATATGGCCCCTGCCGGGGGCAGGCACAGCTCCGTCCGGGGCGACGGCGGCACAACAAGGTTTCAAAACTGAGGCTAGCCAACTAGGGGCGAACACACCGTCCCCTGTGGCAATATGGGCGAATGCCATCCCTGTGGGGGGATACCGAAGCCAAGCCACGGCTGGAGTCCCTGACCGCGCAGGGAGTTGGATACACACCAACGTGGCCCTCCACGGGGCCGTGGGCGGCAGCACCCAATCAGGCTGTGAACCCAGAGCTGGCCATGGGAAACAGGCTGATACTCGACTACGAGGAATTGGCATGCTTGATACAAAACAACATAGACCCTGCCTACCGATCGGTGGCTCAATCGATCTACCGAAAACCATACCCCGAATACCTGGACAATATTGATCTAGGGAGGAATTGGAAGATACCGAAATTCATGAAGTTTTCAGGGGAAGACAACATGTCCACCATTGAGCATATAGCCCATTTCGCTGTGCAATGCGGAAACTTGGGGGCGAACGACACCATAAAGCTCAGACTCTTCCCCAATTCATTAACAGGGGCGGCGTTTACTTGGTATTTTCACTTACCAGCCAATTCGGTTCAGAATTGGCAGGAGATGGAAGAATTATTCCATACCCAGTTCTACAAAACTGAGCTCAAGACCACCATTGAGGACTTGGCCCGCATGCGCCAGTATCCAAGGGAGACCGTCAACAAATTTGTCAACCGGTTCAAGCTGGCCAAATATAAGTGCCCTACCCTCTTGCACGAGGGTGAATATGCAAAAATGGCCCTCAGCAGGCTGAGCCTTTAGCTCAGGAAGCGCTTTATTGGCCAAATCTTTGCAGACCTTGGACAGCTAGTGGTATAGGCGGCTCCTTATGAGGCCCTGCTAAAAGAGGAGGGACAGAAGAAGGCCTCCTCCATGGGGACCTATTACAAAGAGGCCGCGTCAGGTAGTTACCCACTCTTAGGGGCGGGAGAGTCCAAAATGGTCAGCTTCCTCGACTGTGAGGTTGACGCGGCTGAAATAGCTAAGGGGAAGCCCTACGTTTGCAAGGCCTTAGCCAAACGGGCCGCGAGTGACCGTCAGGCTGAACAACCCAAGTCGACCCCCCAGCAGACTTTCGATGCTGGGGTAAAGTACTCCTTTGACATATCTAAGGCTGAGCTTATCTTTGATCAGCTTTTAAAAGACAAGCAGATCAAACTACCACCGGGACACCAGATCCCTGCTGACGCTGACTTACAAGGCCAAAAATATTGTAAATGGCATAATATCCGGATGCATATGACTATTAACTGTGTTGTGTTGCGTAATGCTTTGCAGAAGGGTGAATCAAATTCTCAGAGAGGGAGAAAGGAGTGATGCTGATTGACGAAAACCCCTTCCCGGTCAACATGGTCATGGCTGATTTGTCAAAGGTGGCCAGCACTGCGAATGGGATCATAGCCAACCCGACCAGGCCCAGAGTTGCACAACCTGAGAAACTTGAAGAGGTAACCCAGGCAAACAATCACGGGACACACACCGTTCTTTCAAGGAGGGCATTAGACCTCGCCGTACCAATGAAGACGCCGGCTACGGTGGGAGCACGACCTAAGACTGGGATGCTTTGGACTGCTCACAAATGCTCCAGACAAGATAGGTCACCTATGGAACACTAGGGCGAAGACCGAATGACCGGCAATAGAAGAGGCGGTATACAACCAAGGCCTTTCAGCTCATTCAAGGAATAAAGTAGCAGCCCCATTCATTCATAATCCAAAGAGGCCCACACTTTTCAATGGGGGGTGTGCACTCATTGCAAGCGACTGATTGAAGACCAGGACCCCGTGAGAGATGGGATGGCACCTGTTCAGTAGATTACTCCCCTTCTGCAAAGGATCACAGAAAGAAAAGCTGAAAGCTGGCCACGCACGACACGGTCTAAAAGGACGATCGAGCAAGGGGCCACTTTATAACTTTTAGTCAGAGATCGCCTGGGTAGGACGCCAGTGAAGCGCTGCTTGGTGTATGACCTTGTCAGCCCGAACTTTGGTGAAGACCAGTATGGGCCAGAGACCAGGCGAAGGACGGTCCTTCCCAAACCCATCTGGACGGACGATTGGAGTGTAGCCCGCCATCCCAAGTTCCCCGCAGAGCAGAGAAGAATGGAGATGACACGGACCCAAATGAGGAGGTGGCAATAGAGGCAAGCCACCCTGAGACGGACTCAAGCGATAACGACACAGGTGGACTTGGAGGCAAATAGAGAATGGCCTGCATTTGAGATTCTCAGACGGCGGCAAGATGAAAGGGGCTCTGTTGACAAAGGGCAGGTTCCGAAGCCTGAAGTATCAGACTATAAGACTGAAGAAAGCGACTTCAAAATCCTGGTAGATCAGTCCCTAAGCAAGGAAGACGGTCAAACGGCTGAGGTTGCTACATAAGCCGAGCTGGGGGTTGATGGCCTTTCTGCCACACAAGGTAACACACAAGAAGAAGAGACCGACTTCATCGAATTTGTAAACTTGATGTTTGGCTCTGTAGAAACACAGGTTCAGGTCTCCCTAGTTTACGTTCTTCCTTGGATATTTGAGTATCAACCTGGACAGGCGAACCATCCGGAAGGCGATGTTCTGGAAGAGATAACATCTGGAGTGATGGACATTGAAATAGTTCCCCTGGGAGATAAAGAGGAGCAGCCAGAGAGCGTTCAAACAGTGATCACCAGAGAGACCGAATGAATGGTACACACCCCAATAGTCAGAGAGCGGGTCCTTGACATCCTGGGGAAGCCCTCGAAAGAGATGTGCCAATACTTGAAGCCCCTGTATGTCCAGACACATATGGAAGGCAAGCTCGTTTCAAGGGTGTTGGTTGACAATGGGGCGACCGTCAATATCCTCCCAGCCAGGATGATGAAGCGGTTAGAGAGGGATGAACTAGATCTTATTCCTGCAGAGGTGTCCGTTTCAAACTTTCTAGGGGGTGCCACAAAGCCCAAGGGTGTGCTGCCCATAGAACTCAAAGTTTGGGAATGTGTCTCTATGACAGCTTTCTTCGTCATGGATACGTCAGCCCACTACAATGCTCTCCTAGGACAAGACTAGATACACGCCAACGCGTGTGTGCCTTCATCTCTCCACCAGATCCTCATTTTCTGGCATAATGAGGGTGACATCAGAGTGGCTATAGCAAACAGCAGGCCGTTCATGGTGGAGGTGAGTCACGCTGATGCCATTCTTTATGGGGGACGTGTCGGCCCAATAAAATTTATAGGATCAAATGAGCACGGACGATCGACGTCATTGGTCACAACAACTACCATAATGCAACCAGTACCTCAGGCCAGGACAAGGTCGGGGCAGCTAGGACTGCAGTCCATTCAGAATGGGCATTCACCAACATCCTTCGGAGGCTGACGGTCTTCGGCCTGGAGAAGAGGGATGTCTAGGGGAATGGTGGTACTGGACATGTACAGGGTGTCAAGAATCCCTAGGGCTACGAGGCGGTCATGCTTTGTCGCCGCACCACAGTCCACCCATGCCTCCCAATCTGGGAGGAAGGACGGCCACAGACAACTTAAGGGGTTAGGCTTTGCGCTAAAAGGGGTGGAGGAGCAAAGGAGAAGGGCTTCATCCGTGTGTCGTGGGAAGTTAGGAATAAGAGCTGGTACATCAGGCTGGGCAGGTCCTAACGTGAACTGGGGAGGATTAGGAGAAGGGATGAGTACCTCAAAACGGGATGAAGGCGGGAGCTATGCTTGTTTCGCCTTCAAGGTCTTCTCGAGCTCTCGGTCCCTCAGAGAAATCACGGAGTAGGGAGGAAGGTCGTCCATGGCGCAAGAGAAGAGGATGGGCGACTGGAAGAAAATGAGAATGAAAGGAAGACCAGGGAGAGTGGCGCCTTAAAAAGAGAAGGATGGAAGGAATTTATGGTGCCAGTCTGAGGGAAATTCAAAATCAAAAGAGGCGTAGTTATTTCGCTCACTGATTGGAAGGCCAGTGGTTGCGTCGGAGAAGGCGCACTAGCTGAAGGGGCAGGCTTCCAAGGCGAAATAGGGTGCATAACTTCCTAATGCTAGGTGGGCCACATGGCACAGCCTCTGGAAGTTGTGAGGGGCAGTTGTTGGAGGCTGTTTTAGGTGGGTCCCACAGTATTTTGCACCATCAGGAGGACCGCTGGAGAAGAGCCACATCAGCAACCCAAGGAAGAGAAGGCTTGGTCAAAACGGTTGAGAAAATCACTCCCACAAAGGAGGAAGTACCTTACACCTAAGGGGAAGGGAAGCAAGCCACGCTCACCTCAACAGTGGGGCCCAGGAGGGATATAATGACTCTTACCACATGGAAATAGGGGTATAGAGTTTGAAGCCAAGAGGGGTCTGCCGCCACAGCTCTAAGGGGCCCATTATAAAAGGGAGATAGCTGCTGCGGAAACACACACACAAAAAACATCAGACTCCCTTACTTATCTTTATTATTCTTGCTTTCAGTTTTATTTTAGCTTTCTTAGTAGTTGGAGAAGTGTACTTGCCATCAAGCCAATCATTGTAGAAGTTCTGTTCTTGTGGACTTGACGTGCTTGTAACTGGTCAGTGTATTTCTCTTGTTAATTTAGTAATTTCATTTCGGGCAAGGTTAGCCCCTTTCTCAATCAGTCTTTGCAAGCTTTTTGATCAATCCCATTGAGTCCATAATCTTTATAGTCTAACCCAAAGGTCCTTGGAGATAACTCAGGCACGAGGGAACCCTACATCCCTGGTTAGTAGTCATATAGGCTGCAAACCCCAGTCCGTTTGAACCTGCGTCAAAGGTTCTGGCACGCTCTACATTTATCACGATCCACGTCATCTTGTGAGTGTTGGACACCCTTTTTTTTCACTAACACCATGATGCTTTTCCCTGCTACATTCTTCCATAATCAAGGCGAGTGGCACCATCTCGAATTAGCATAGTTCCTCGAGAATGATAACGGAAATTCTTGATTCCTTGATTGCCTTTTCGAGCGCTTCAGAGATCCGCCGTCCTTTTTTCAGTTTCTCATCGTCCTTGAATGTTTCAAACCCTTTCCTCAACAGGGCGGCATAGAGGTGACATGTGAAGTTTTTCCGTGTGTCCTCTCCTCTGAAACTCAAAAATACATCATAAGTCCATCGAGAGGCGGAGGATGAAGATGTAGAAGATGGGACGGCCATCAATTTGAGACAGATAGTTTGCATAACTTTGCTGTGGAGAAAGTTTGAAAGTTGAATTGAGAAGGATTATGGGAGAAACCCTCATGAAATCTAGAGTTTTGATTCGAAATGAAGGCCTATTCTCTCTACTTCCGTCATTTTAAGAATTAGAAAATCTTGCACTGGATTTTAGGTTGTAAAATCGAGTACCTAGTGGTTGATCTTCAGAGAACCATGAATGCTATCTGCTGAAACTTTAGAATAAAAAGAACCCTAGTGAGAGAGATTATCGTAGGTTTCCTGTTGTGAACGAAGCCACGAAGGTAGAAAGCTCTCTTCTTCTTTTTTCCTTATTGTTCTGCCCTTGCTTTCATGTGGGTAGGGGAGTTGTAACCTGGGGTTACAGGAGAAAGAGGAGGAGGAAGAAGAAGAAGAAGAAGAAGAAGAAGAAGGGGGTAAATATGTCACTTTACTACACTTTAAGGGTAGTTTAGGTATTTATAAAATATTTAACCCATGGTAGCGATGATTGACTAACGGTCAGGGCTACTTGAAAAAAATGGTAAACTATAGGGGGTGTTCAAGTAATTGTTTCAAACATTGGGGAGACAAAGCAAAATGGCCATAGTACAGGGAGTGTCCAAGTAACTTTCCCTACATTTTATTATAGTGTTATTTTTCATAAAATTGATAAATTTTCTCCCTAACTCATTCCAGCCATGTATTTCCTTCACCCTCCCCCTGATTAGGGCCAATCAGGGTTAGCCCGACCCGACCCTGAGGGCGGGTCAGGGTTCTAAGTCAGGGTCGAGTCGGGCCTGGGCCCAACTATGGGGACTTAAGGTTGAGCTAGGGTTCTATAAACCCAGCCCAACCCGACCCTGTTGCAGCCCTAGGCCGCACAATAGAGGAACCAAATTGG
This sequence comes from Telopea speciosissima, assembly GCF_018873765.1. NCBI lineage: Eukaryota > Viridiplantae > Streptophyta > Magnoliopsida > Proteales > Proteaceae > Telopea > Telopea speciosissima. Next base: position 47,596,618 of record NC_057925.1, on the reverse strand, counting down.
GAAAAGAAAGGGTGCAGGTGGATTTTTATCAGGTTGAGGAAAGGGTGTAGGTGGATTTGTATCGGTTGAGCTCCTCTCCAAGAAGCCCAAGCCCAAGGAGTGCCCAGCCGTTGGGCTGTGGTCTATACATCTCGATGGCTGACTGGACATGTATCAAGATGTGTGTACCACAACCCAACCCTTGGATGCCCATGGGCACTCCCTATGCGCTGGGCTCGCAGGAGAGGAGCCGGAGCCATATTATCTGGTCCATTTCTGACATCCTCCATTTCACTTTTGATTTTTCATTTTCCCCCTCTCTTTCCTCTTTCACGAACTTCTCTTCCGTTTCTCTCTCTACTCCTCCACTTTCAAGAGAAGCCACCGGAGACGTTGCCGCTGTGAGCGCAAGGATCCGCTGTGAACCTCTCAAGCTCTACCGGCGAGACCCTGCTGCGAAACTTTCTCGCCCTGCGGCTATTTCACGAGCCAGAACCATTTGCTGCGAACCTCTCTCGGTCTGCCGGCGAGACCCTGCTGCGAACCTCTCTCGCCCTGCGGTGAGAATCGCGAACTCAGTGAGTTCTTTATTTTTATTTTTATCCATTTTGTTTATTTTTCCTATTCTTACCTTGCATTTCATTATCTCTTTCGACATTCTTGTTACAGATTGGCTGATTTATTCTTGTTAGAGATATTCTGATTCCAGTAATTTTCCTATTCTTATTCTCTAACTTATTCAGTTGTTCTTGAAATCTGCCCATAAACCCTATTCTGTGGCTTCACAGTCATTGCTGTTTCTACTTAAGATATAACATAAACATGAATCTAAACTAACTGTTTCTTTGACCAATCATTCCTATTATCTGTTCTATGGTTCCATATTACCATCTCTGCATAAATGATCTCCTTCCCATTCTTCACCTTTCTTGCTGGAGTTTCAATCCCCTAGCATTTCATTGTCTAGACAATGAGCATTTCATTGTCTAGACAATGAGATGTAGCATATGGCAAGTTGATCAGTTCTTTCAGATAAGATTAAGGAGATCTGATCCTCAAAGATACAAAGAAGACATCCTCTTAAAAAACATGTTTAAACATTTAAATATGTCTCCTTTTTTTTCACCATACAAAGTTTGCATTGTAGAGAATTTTATATGAGCTTGCCTTAATCTTCCTAAATCCTTTGATAAAAGCCCACTTTGTTCTGTGGGTGGTTGCGCTAGTACAATCTTTGTTGGTTTATATGGACATTTTGGAATTAAGTTGTATATGAGAAAAGGTAGCCTTGACCAAGATGCCACTCTAAGTGGCGGATCTTCCAAGTTTTTGGAAATTCTGAGATTTAACAAAGACCATTATACTTGTGTACAATGGTTTGAAGAGGTTGAAATTCTTAATTCAGTTGATCAGTTTTTTTTTTTTTTTTGGATAGAGAAGCAGGTCAGTAGTTAGTACTTGCTATTTTTATTGGGAAATTACAGATATGGAACTGGCAACACTTAGGCTGTGTATGACAACGTTTCTGTGTTTTTTGATCATTTTCGTGTCATAAGAAGAAATTTTATATGATTACAACTTGATCTAAATATGAAGGTGTTGTTGTTATGAAAATGGCTTTTGCTATAATTGCTGTTTCTGTGCTAACCTATCATATATTTCTACTCTCTTAGTTTTCATGTCAATATATTAGGTTTTCCATGACTTAATGCTACTAAGGAAATTGCTTGAAAACATGCTTGGTATTTAGATATCTCAGTTTTCTATACTTTGCTATTCTTCAGGTGGGTTATGGATAATCCAATGGTTACACCGAATATTGACATAGGTCATAATGATGATATTAAGCCTAAGATCGGCATGCGGTTCAATTCTGACAATGAGGCATTTGAATTCTATAACAGTTACGGAGGAAGATTGGGTTTTAGTGTCAGAAAAGAATTTGCAAATAAGAGCAAGAAAGATAAGTCAACGATAACTTCGAGGAGATTTGTTTGTAGTAAAGAAGGTAATCGGGAAAAAGACAAACGTCGAGGTGATGTGATTAAACCTCGAGCGGAGACAAGAACTGATTGTCCTGCTCGCATGGGAATAAAGATTATGGAAAATGGGAAATACCAATGCCATGATTTTGTTGAAGATCATAATCACGAGCTTCTTACACCATTTAAGACTCATATGATGCGGTCACAACAGATCATTTTAGACATTCAGACCCTTGGTTATGCACCAATAGATCATTATAATAATCTCCGAAGTAAACGTCAGCGTGACCTATGTTATGGTGAAGCGGGGAGTTTGTTACAGTATTTTGAAAAACAAATTAGGCTCAATCCCTCTTTTACATACGGGTTGCAATTGGATACAGATGAGCTTATAACAAATATCTTTTGGGCCGATTCGAGGATGTTAATAGATTATGCACTATTTGGTGATGTAGTTACCTTTGATACTACATTTTGTACAAACAAGGAGAATAGGCCATTTGGTATTTTTTTTGGATTTAACCATCACAGAGGAGTCGTTATATTTGGGGTAACACTTTTATACGATGAGACGGTTGAATCATTTAAATGGTTGTTTGAGATTTTCTTAGAAAGTCATGGACAAAAGAAGCCTATAACATTTTTTACAGATCAAGATGCTGCAATGGCAAAGGCAATTTCAGAGGTGTTTCCTGGAACATGGCATGGTTTGTGTACTTGGCAGTTAATGCAAAATGTGATTAAACATTTAGGTTACTTAAAGAAGGACGAATCAAGCTTCTTATCAGATGTGCAAAAATGTATATATCATTATGATGAGGAAGCACAATTTGAGACTGCATGGGAACAACTAAGGTCTGAGTATCAGATTGAAAATGGTTCATGGTTAGATCGTATTTATGAACTTAAAAATAAATGGGCCAAATGTTATATGAAGAATACATTTACTGGAGGTATGCAGAGTACACAGCTAAGTGAAAGTATAAATGCGGACATGAAGGATTATACAAAGTGTACTTTAGATGTTGTACAATTTATGAAGCATTTTGAAAGAGTTGTCAATGATAAGCGTGCTAATGAATTGAAGGCTGAGATTGAGTCAAGAAATATGCTTCCGAAGTACTTGTTTCCATACCTACCCATTATGAGACAGGCAGAAGAAGTCTACACTCCTTTAATCTTCGGCTTATTTCAGGATGAGTATAAAAGGGTTGGTTGTTGCTACATAAAACAGAAGGATGAAAGTAATAGCATACTTAAGTATGTTGTTTGTATTCTTAATTCAGTTGAGGTGGAATATAAAGTTGAGTGTAATCCATCTGAGTTTATGGTTGAATGTAGCTGCAGAAAATTTGAGACATTTGGCATCCTATGTCGTCATGCTTTGAAGATTTTGGACAGGTTAGATATCAAGTTTATTCCTGAAGCATACATTTTGAGCAGATGGACACGTGTAGCAAGAAGCATGGCAGTGGAAGATAACAGTGGTATACAAGTTGAGGAAGATGTTAATTTGGATTGTACACAACGTTATAGAATGCTTTGTCATAAACTAGTAAAGATTGCATCACAAGCATCCTCTTCAGTTGAAGGATATGCATTGGTGAACAATGTTGCTAGTTATTTGTGTAAACAATTAGACAATCTTACTTTACATGTCCCAAATTTAAATCAAGATGAGTCAACTGAGGAGCCAAATCTGAATATTGCGCTAGGGCTTAAAAAAAAAGAGCGGAAGAAGAGAAAGGGCTCCAAAGCAAGTCGAGGAATTAAAAGTTGTATAGAAGCACAAGGAAAAAGAAAGAAAACAATGACAACTAGTACCTCTCTAACCCTCCCTACACATTCTATATATTCTTCCCAAGCCTCTATTTCTCAGGTATTGCTTTAATAATTTAAGTATGTGCTCAGGTAAACACAATATCAAATTTATTATTTATATTTAATTGCTTCATGTGTAGGTGAATGTTGATCTATCTGCCTCCCAGTCTTCTTATCCTTCTGCATCTGTTGCTTCAACGGTGGACTTTTTTCCTGCTCCGAATCCAGCCTTTGATATTGCATTGCATTCTCCAAATGTTTATCTGAGTTAGGATCATAAGATAGGTATATTTTAATTGAATCCATTAGTGAAATTTTTATTTCCTATAATAATTTATGGTTCTAATGGGCAGTATTAGTGGGATTCAAATGATCTTGTATTGTTCATTGTAAAACTTACTCATATTTTTGCTGAATTTTTTCACATCCAGATTGTCTATGGCTGGTTCAGCGGATTCTGAGTCTTGGATTCGGATTCCTGACGGTCGCTGTAGTTGGTGATCAGAAAGTAGTTTTGCACCTCAAGGGGACTGGTTGAATTTATTTTCTTATGTGGGAGTTTGATTAATGTTCAGAAGTACTTATTATTGGCCTTGGAATTGTTGTATTTTTTTTTTTAAAGTATTACCAGGAAAATTTATGGAGAAACACATTATGCTCTCTAATTGCTGTATTTATTTATTTTTAAAGTTAAAATCATGAGATGTTTAACTTTATCAGATTTCCTCTTTTTTTGTTTTTTGCCTCTTGGATGTTTAACTTTTATGTTCTAAAGCTAAACAAATTGAAACAAAGATTTTAACAAAAGGTTCTAGTATCATCACATCTAATGATTCATACTTGATTATAAGATTGTCCATTTTGTATAGTCAGCCATACACATAAAAATTGATCATTGACTACAGTTTCTTAGGGTGGAACTGTGCTGTTTTTTTAAATTTTAATTTAATTTTTTTGTTTCTCATATGATTCTCAGTTTCTCACTAAGGAGTGACTAACTTGTTGAAGATGATATCCAATTCCTAGCCCTAGCAGTCTTATAATATACTAGAATTTGACATGGTAACTTTTTTTTTGATGGATTATTACATGGTAATTGGTATAGCAGATTTACATTTCAAGCTATTATTCATTTGTGAAAGTAATATGATAATTTGGAGTTGAATTCTAGACTGGGAAACACTAACAAGCATTCCAAATGAGGTGCAATTTATTGATTGTGGTATTATGTAATGAATGTTCTTGAAGGTATTAAATATTATTTAGGAATCTCAGTGACATCAACTTTTGTCCACCAGATCAGAGGGATGGGTACCCCTACAAAGTTGTGTGAGACCATATGACAAACCTTATTCTGTATGCCTCTCCTCCACCCCCACTCTTCTTTTCTCTGTGTGCTTATTTTTCTTATTTCTTTCTCATTCTGTAAGAAGCTTGAATTTATGGTAGGCTATAGGCCCCCACAGTAGGTTGTAATTGTTTTTTTTTTTTTTTTTTTTTTTTAATAATCATTAAAAGTTGTGGTGGTGTTTTCTACCTTTGCTGATCTAAAATTTGTTAATTTTATTTTTATTTTATTGAATGCATATGATAGCAAAGTTTGATCTTTTAAGGTGTGTATATATATATATAATCTGTTATATATATGGTAGGCTATAGGCCCCCACAGTAGGTTTGATTATATATATATAATCTGTTTGATTTAGTTACTCTAAGAAACCTTTAAATGAAAGAGAAAAAGAAATCCTCATTGTGATTCCTAGCTTTACTGTATATTATAAGTTCCTCTAAACTTCTGTTGTCGTTAATTTTTTACGGCATTTGATGCCAACATCATGGCCTCCAAACGATGGTTGTCATTTTCCGGCATGTTTCGACGCAATCAGCTGCTGGTCCGGCCGCCACCAGAGGTGGCAGATTCTCTTTTTTTCCCCCACAAAATCAAGGTCGCCGGAGGACGGTTGATATATTCAACATAATTACGTATTTACAAAATACTGTCTCAATTCATCTTATTTCATAAGCAATATAGTTAGATGTAGTTTCTATGCATGGTGCTTCCTGCCTTCCTAGTATTAATGTAGAAGGGGTTCAAGTAAGAACCAGTCTACAGTAGGATCGATGATAGGTTTCAGCAGAACATTAAAATAGCAACAAAATCGAAATTAGTAACTTAGAGAAATAAAACCAAATTAGCTAGCAGTTTGGATCCATACTTGGATCGAGAAGAGGGTATGAGGAGAGGGCCTTGTGCTCCAAATTTCAGCCTAGTATGATGGCTGGTTGCTGAGATATGAATTGGAATCAAAATGAGAAAGTTTGTCGAGATCTTGCAAACCAGCAACAACTTGGACTCCAAACAGGGATCGAGTGTAGCTCTCTTCTTTGACAGGGTTCAACCCTCCAAAGCCCTACTGAAACAAGGCTCAGGTTGTAGAGAAGTGTAGGCTCGAAGTTGCTGGAAAATTTTGGGCAGAAAACTGATCTGTAGGGGTGATTTGATCCTTCTGTGGTTGTGATCAGCAGCAACAATTCTCGAAGTTGCTGGAAAATTTTGGGCAGAAAACTGATCTGTAGGGGTGACTTGATCCTTCTGTGGTTGTGATCAGCAACAACAATTCTTGAAGATGATTCGGGGTTGAATCTGGTCTTCAAAGGTTATCTTCCCAGTAGTTTGTTGCATTCACAAGCTAACAACAGCAGTGGAGGTCGAGTAGAGGTAGGAGAAGAAGATAGAAAATAGAAGAGAGGGGGGGGGGGGGTTAGGAGGAATGGCTCTCTCAGCCTGGGTCTCTCACCCAAAGCTATCTTAGCTGTTGCAGCAAAGGAGGAACTCCCATACTCGATGGCTTAATTGGCTTGAAGATTCTTTTTTCAAATTCTGTTCTTTCATTAAGATGTGATGCCTTTTAATAGCTTAGGCAAGCTTACAATAGAATAGAAACTTTCCAAAATAAGAACTAATCTAAAATAGAAACTACTAAATCCTAACTAAAATTTGAAACTACTAGGCTTTATAGTTCAGCCTTCTAAACAAGCATAGGAAACAAAAATAGAAATAAACTGAAATTAAAAGCTACCCAAGATCTTCCATTATGAGCGATAAATAGAAATTTACTTTCTAAAACTGAAAATAGAAACTAAACTATGGCAGCATTAGGAGCGAATCTTTCTCCCCTTGATAGGCCCACAAGATCTTCCATGAAGCATCCCCACACAAGGCAAATATGGGTTGCGACACTGTTCACATGAACAGTATTTTGGGCCTCTTTTTCTTAGCCCTTCTAGAAGACCTGTTTGGCTGGCTCGATCTGGTCCAGTTCTGGTCCATCTGGAGCTGGTTCGATGGGCCTTGGTTCTTCTTCTTCTTCTGGTCAGTCGTGGGATCTACATCAGGTATACACTCTGGTCTGACCACATTGAGATTTTTAAAATAATTTATTTATCTGTTTATGTCTTTGTAACACTCATACAATAATGACACTCTTCAAAATGAACCATTAAGCATTGACTAGTTTGCTGTTCTGGATGATGAAAGGTTAGAGCAATTTTAGTGATATCTTCTTATCTCATTGACCTTGGCTTAAACAGCTTGGCAAGGAACAAACACCACATGTTAGGTAACTCTTTTAGTAGCCAATATGTCCTGGTTAATTTTGGGGATATTTTGGAAAATTTTTTCCTGTTTTCGCAGAGAAGTGACATCATTCTTTATTTCAGCTATGGTTGGTGATGTGAATATATACATAAATGACTTGGACGATGCACAACTGGCAGAGATTGAAATAATGATAGCCGAACCCAACAGGTACCTTCCACTTGAGAAACAATGTATCATATTATCTGTTACATAACTTGTGCTGGTTGGAAATCATAATTTCGCCTGTTTCAGTTGGCATGCTTTCATATAAGTTCATGTAGTTTTACAATTGTATCTCTAGATTATATCTGAAATTTTGACTTTTCATTTTCACATTTTATTCACTCTCTATGGACTATGGTGGTACTATTCTTGAGAAGACTTGTCTGGTATCATTCTGCTACACAAGTCATAAAAGAAAGAAAAATAATGGAACAATATTGAAGGGAAAAAGTAATTCTGAATTCCAAAGGGTGTATGGTGCAACAAATAACTCTAGTCTGTAGAGAGCTTTTCGCCACTACTGTAATTGACTTCCTATAAACAATTTATTTAGAAATGGGATAGCTTTTGATATGAGGGCAGTAGTATCACTTGAGGTGATTTAACAAGAGTACAAGTTTTGTGATCCACCCATATCATTGCCTCCTTTTTAGATAAGAGTACTGGTACTGTTTTCCTCTGTTTGAATTCACCTTAAGAGTCTTACATGGGGATTATAGAAATACAATATGCTGTCATGGATACCATTACTTGATTCTCTTCTTGGAAGGAGCCTACTGTTTGCCTTCAAGGTGTAAGATTCAGCCCACCAATTGTTTTTTTTTTCTTTTTGGGGGGTGGGGGGGTGGTGTTTAGTTTCATTTGTTTATGTTTTTAGGATAGTTTAACCTATTTGAGTGACCAATTGTGGAGAAAATGTAGTCAAAATAAGCTGTTAGAAATGAGATAAATGGTATATGAATGATAGTTGAAGATAAGATGCACAAAAGAATTAATTTTTGTATAAATAAACGTACTGACATTTCTTGGGTCGCCTGCATTTGAAATGAAAATGGAGCATAGTTGTCAAGGCGGTGCCTAGGTGTTCACGCACCTTGGTTGCCTTGGGTGCCTAGGCGGGTGCCTTGGTCGTTTTGAACCTTCTCTCTCTCTCTGTATAGATATATGCATATGTGTGTGCATGTGTGTGCATGCTAGATTTTTAATCTACTTACCTAGATGCATTATTTGCCATTCACTAGACGAAAAGACCTCCCAATTTTTATGTTTGTGGACAAAGTGATGATTCATGTTTGTACTTTATGAATTAATGATTTTCATGTTCCATTAAGTAGTCTTTACTTCTTTCATACATATACTTCTCTTCTTGATAATTGAAATTGAAACTTCATATCTGCATGTGCTATGCAGAGATTTGAAGATGCTTCTTATAGTGAAGCCTTCAAAAAGGTAAGGATTTGATCATGAGCTTTATTCTTGGGTAGAGCAATAAAAATCATCTGCAATAATTTATTTGACATTTAGAGGAAATTCATGCTACATGCCTGGTTAAACATTAGAGAAATTTATGGGGATGCGGAAACCAGCAGTCGGTGGAGTTCACATAGGTGATATACTAAATCAATTCCAGTTTATTGGAGTGATCTTAACCATCTGATTGGTAGATATTTTTCTAAATTCTTCCCTTAACTGATCAGCCTAAGAGAAGGCCAAATTCTGATAGTTCTTCATGGTGTGCTTAGAAGTGTAAATTAGATGTACTCTGCACAATACTATCCTCATTTGCTATATTGTCCTAATTTGGACAATTTAACAGGTGACATTAGAGTTGCCAGTGTGGAAACCCAAAGCTGAGGAGTAACAAAGTCTTTATTGGAAATCTAATTGTGCATTCGCGGCCACCAAAGATTGATAAAACCCTGAACTTCATCAAATCATTTTATGTTATTTTATCTTTATTCGAGTTATTTTTATCACTGGTTTACATCTTTTCACTTTGAAGCTCTGGAATGGTCCACTCCTATGTGTTTTTTACCCGCAAATTATCTATTGCTAGGAACTTGAAGTCTTGAACATTGAAATTTTAACTTAAATCCATGTCAAATGCACACTTGACGACAAACTACTCTGATAAATGAGTTATTACTTAGTATCTACTGCTTAATCTCATAAAGGCTTCTCTATGGGTTGTAGAACTGAATAGGTTTCTCAAGCTTGATCATTAATCAAGTTTGTCCAATCTTGGCCCCTACCTAGCTGTTGATTCAACATTAGCCCCAATTATAGTCAATGGGCACACTATCAGAGATTGTCCTTTCTTTATTTGCATATGAAACTGGAATATTAAGGTCCCTCGGCCGCAATGATGGGTTGTAATAATTTATTGGTGTTGGATAAGCAATCATGCTTCCATTTGAGTGCCTGAAAAAAACAATAGCCTATGGCCCAACCATGCCAGTCCCATTGGATTGATAGCACCAGCAATCCATCTGATAGAGACTTGAGTAGCTCTGTATGCAATCTCAACTCTTCTGGTAGTTGCAATGTAATTCCAGTGGAGATGTTATGGAATATCGCTGCAGGAACTGGAAACTCTGTTAGTTAAGAAGATGTACTTGGAGCATGTTTGACCAACTGATGGAATGGGGGAAAAGGGAGATAAAAAGCTGGAAATCAAAATGTGCCTATAATATCTCTGAAAATTGAATCTGCTAGAAATTAGTGAGGCTCCTGGCAAAGGACCACTTATTTACAATTGAAATGGGGTTTTGAACATTTTGGGATGTGTTAAAAAAAAACAGAGAAACTTGGAATTTGTAATTTGCTCCTTAGTATCACAGTAGAGAACATCTACAAACAGTTAGGTGTCTTTTTTCCCATCAAAGTCTGCTTTTTTGGAAAGAACAGTAGTTTGATATCTGATGGGAATAACTCATGGGAGAGAGAGGGAGAGAGTTAATAAGTAGTGTTGAAGTTTTTACCTGGTCTAGTGTAGCTCCTTTGCATTACAGGAGGTGTTGAAAGTTTTATTTAGGATCTTTTGTATGCTTTTCTTGCTTGTGCTCATTGCTAACTTATTCTGGGTTCTCACTTAAGTCCTACTACTGAGCTTTAAAATACTTGTTACCAGCAACAAAGTAAAAGGAATCTTAGAGAAAACAATCATTAGGTGTTATTACTTAATTATGATAAAAGGACAGTATGGAGATCCAAAATGCCTTTTTGAGATGGTCCCTAGTTTAACAAAAAGCTTCTGTCTTATCTTACTTTTATCATGGGTCTGTATTAATCTACTGATAATGGAATCCAGGTTCAAAAGTTACAGAAATGAAAAGGGGGAGGGGGAGTAGGTGGGTAATGGAGCGTCTTCTTTTGTTTTTTTCTCTCTTTCTTTATCACCGCTGAAGGTAAGCAAAGAATTAGATGGAAGAAAAAAACAAATTACATGATTACTGTAATTCAGACATCCTAGAAGAGAAAACAAATTAGAATCTTGGTCTTTACAGGTGAAAAATACATAACAGTAAATATTTTTGCCCAATTTTTTGTAAACTATTTTGAGGTATTTTTATCATTTAGATTCAACTTTGATGAAATGAGAATCATATCTTAAGTGAGGCAGTACCTGATAATGTTAAGTTTATAATGTTTCTGCAGTGTGGCTTGTTGATTCAAGCATTATCATCTACAAATGTAATCACAACAGTGAATTAGTTTACATTGTTACTTGGAAAACATGAAAAGCATATGTCTTATCTTATTTTTATCATGGGTCTGTATTTATCTACTGATAATGGAATCCAGGTTCAAAAGTTACCGAAATGAAAAGGGGGGGAGTAGGTGGGTAATGGAGGATCTTCTTTTGTTTTTATCTCTCTCTTTCTTTTTCACTGCTGAAGGTAAGCAAAGAATTAGATGGAAGAAAAAAACAAAGTACATGATTACTGTAATTCAGACATCCCAGAAGAGAAAACAAATTAGAATCTTGGTCTTTACAGGTGAAAAATACATAACAGTAAATATTTTTGCCCAATTTTTTGTAAACTATTTTGAGGTATTTTTATCATTTAGATTCAACTTTAATGAAATGAGAATCATATCTTAAGTGAGGCAGTACCTGATAATGTTAAGTATATTATGTTTCTGCAGTGTGGCTTGTTGATTCAAGCATTATCATCCGCAAATGTAATCGCAACAGTGAATTAGTTTACATTGTTACTTGGAAAACATGAATAAACCTTGTGAAGGCTAATACAGAAATTTTCACTATTTCTTAGTTTGGTGAAGCAGTGGTTTTTTCTGAAGAGAGAAAGGTTGGGGGAGGGGAACAGTGAAACAGGGGTGGAAAAATATGAAGGGATCCAAGGACTTAAAGATCCAATTAAGAGGTTGGGCTAGAGGAAATTACGTATTTTGGACTGAAATGCATTATTTTACATCATTCTCACCCTTCGGATTATTTCAATATGACACCATATGATCATCAATTGCCTCTTAAATGAATTGGCACCAGCATTGCCTCTTCAGTATAATCAACAAAGAGATGAATCTTCTCCTTCATGAACATGTCGGCGAGCCAGCGTTTTCTCATGTTAATAGTTTGTCCAAGGCTTAAATCCAAGAAAGTTTCAATGCCAGAGGGAACTACCTCTGTGCATTGTTTTCTCATATTATAGTTTTGCTCACTACTTGCTATGAGCTCTTCATAAAAATATTTAACTGTAAACATCCCAGTCGAAAGGCTGTGCCTCTTTCCTCTTACTTTCATCCTTATTTTTAGTTTCAAATTTTCAGTTCTCATCTCATTTCTCATCCCTCTTTTCCCCATCTCTTCTTTAACCATTTTCTTTCTAGACCTCAGTCTCCCATTTGTTTTGTTTGGATCCATGTAGTCGACCCCATTAAATTAGGATAACACTAAGTTTGTTGTTGTTAAACATCCCAGTTGGATTCAGACATCATCTTTTCATTCATCTAACAGTATGCTCAGTAATTAAATGCATCAATAACTTAAATTCTTCTTGTTCTTGTAAATTTTTAAGTTAGGCCAAAGTTTTTCTGGTCTAACAATACTAGAGAGTATCTCTAAAATGACAACATGTTTTGCTACATGAAAAGGTGATATGGCAATCTTAGGCTGTGTTTAGTATGCATTCTTAGAATGGATTTTAGATCGATAATGCATACTAAACGAAGCTATGATCATATGGATGTCTAGATAAACTCTCTACACTTAAATGGGCTGCAAAACGTCGTCCTAAAAGTTATTTTGCAAGGGCTGTTGAAATAAATTTATTGAATGAGTGCATAGTGCATATACTCAAGAGCCAAAACTTTTTTTCAACCAATAAAATCGCAAGGGAAAAAGTTTCTCATGCAATCAGTGTACCGTATGCTATTTTACATAGATTTTATTTATTTATTATTTTCTCTCATTTCCTAACCATGTGGGTCCCATGTGTCAATTTAGAATCGAAACCGAAACTGACCATTTAAAAGCTCGAAAAAAAATTGGTTTGTCCTAGTTTTGGAAAAGGGAAATTTCATTTGGGATTGGTTTGGTTTTGGTTTTAGACTGGGAATTGTTTGATTGAACCGAATCTACCAAATCCTATAATCATGTGTCTTTGTTGAGTTGTGTGAAATTACATCTCTGAACCTTGCTTTGCCGATACTGGTCTGACACCGTATTGACTTCCAGGTTGACCGATACCAGTTCTGATACCATGCATTAAAACAATGCATGGGGGGGGTGGTATCATCTGGGAAATTAGAGATTTGGTGATCCGATTCCCATCGGCTGATGAGTTGGAGGATACGGTAGGGGTCTGGTTTAGCTTTCTGGAACATCATATCGTTATGCAGTTGCCATAGAAGTATGTAGTGATTGCTATCCTTGGGTTGGTTATAAGATCTTTGACTTCGCTTGCAATGTTTGTGCCATGGGACTGGGAGGGCTTCAGTTCTAAGTCCGAGTGATCCCCATTGCCCAAATCCTCTTCTCAAAGCTACAAGACAAGAAAAGTGCCAATTGGTCTCGTTAGAAAACATAGAGTGCATCAATCATCAATATGAAGAAAGGCTTTGAGAATTGATAGCTAAGGAAGTCATTTTCTAAGAACTTTCCATATAGAAAAAAGTTTGAATTTGGATGTACTTTTTAAGCTTCCAAATGCATTCCAAACTCTCTTTTGAGATTCAACTTCCCATATATGTATCACTAGGGCTGCAACAAGGTCGGGTTGGGCCGAGCTTTTTATAACCCCAGCCCTACCCTAAGTCCCCTTAGCTGGGTCAGGCTCAACCTGGTCCTAACTTAGGACCTGAAAAATCCTGATCCGTCCTTAGGGTCAGGCCAGACTAACCTTAATTGGATCTGAAGAAGAGGAGGAAGAAGAAGGAGACAATGCTAGATCGGGTTCAGCCTGGCTCTGATTTAGGGCAAAAAATTTTCAATCTTGACCCATCCTCAAGGCCAGGGTATCTCAGCCCAAACCCTATTCAGACTCAAGGAGAGCTAGGGCAGGCTCAGGCCGACACGGCCAAACTTGCACCCCTATGTATCATTTTTTGAATTGGAGAGCACTGTCGACAGGGAATTGAATGGCTCGAACGAGAATCAACGAATTCAACAAGTAGGGTAATTTGGTCAATTCAACGTAATTCTCCTAAAAATTCAAATCCTTGAATCGAAAAGGCGGAAATCCATACAGGCCACATCGCATTTCTCAACGGCTCTCACGAACTTTAAACAACAAAATAAACGTTTCTCACCTATTCCCTCTCTTGACACGTTTGAATATCTGTTTCTCTGTCTCTCCCTAACGCACCCCACTCACTGCTCTTCTGCTCGATCAATCAGATCTGCTTCATTGTCAGAATTTGGAAACAATGAGACGGGACACAGAGAATGGAGAAAACCAATTCTTGGGAAGCATTTCAACCCAACCGATCCGTAACCTTTTTCCTAGATCCGCCTCTTACAAGCAGAAGATGAAGTCCAACTTTTCCAAGTCAAAATCCGGAAGAGAAAACGCTCCACCACCAGAACCCAATGTCCAACAGATCAATACTGGCCCTGCCTCACCTGTGGTTGCCAATAAATCACTGTCAAAATGGGTAAATTTCCGGAAAGAGAGCTCTCAAACTGGAGTTCAAGAAGAAGCACCACGAGTTTCTTCTGATCCGGCAGTTAAGGTATCCTGGATTTTTCTCCCTTTTTCTTCAGTTCAACAGAAAATTCAAATTATAAAACACTCAAGTTCCGCCCCCACCCCACTCTTCATGTTTGAATTTTAATTTCAAATTATTCATTGTGAGCTCTTTTCTAGGTTTTGGTTAGGATCAAACCAGATATTGGGCATGATAAGCAGGAAACTCTGACTGTTCGGAGGGTTTCTTCTAATTCATTATCAGTGGGAGACCGATTGTTTAATTTTGGTTCCGTCGTGGATCCAAGTTCTTCCCAGGTTCAGAACTCAGCATTTTTCATTCTCGTTTGTGTACTAATTTTGTTTTCATATTTTATGTTTAAATTAAAGAAAATTAGGGTAATTGAACTGTTCATTCTTTTACTTTGCTCAGGAAGACATTTTTAAGTTAGTAGGTGTGCAGCTAGTTAAAGATTCACTGGCAGGTTTCAACACTTCTATTTTGTCCTACGGTCAGGTACTCACCAATTTACTTTTCCTCTGCCGTCCTTTCTACCCCCAAAAATTTCTCCATCTTCAATGGTTTTAACATCATTGATTTTTCATTGGACAATTTCTCTTGATTTCTCATTAGACGGGAAGCGGAAAGACTTACACCATGTGGGGTCCACCAGGTGCCATGGTTGAAGGTCATTCCTGTACTAGTCACCAGGGCATTGTCCCTAGAGTTTTTCAGATGCTGTTCTCTGAAATTCAGACAGTTAGTGCAACCCTCTTTTCCCTTCTCATTGTCTCACCCAAAAAAAAAAAAAAAAAAAGAATTGCGAAGGCGGGTTCATATTTATTTTTTGATTGTCATTTAGGAGCAGGAGAATTCTCAAGATAAGCAGATGAATTACCAATGTCGTTGTTCTTTTCTTGAGGTATTTTTTATTACTATCATATAACTTATAATTAACTAGCTTTTCAGCTTCATACGGTTCTATTTATGGCATTTTTCTGGCTGCAGATATACAATGAACAGATCGGGGATTTACTTGATCCAACACAACGGAACCTTGAGGTGTACTTCTGTTTTGTGTTCATTTTGTTCTTAATATCTTCAATTCTTGGGAATTCTGTTGGATCAAAGATTTCATGGTTAAATCGGTTTGTTCTATTTGGATCAGATAGGAGATGACGCCAAGAATGGTTTCTATATTGAGCATTTGACTGAGGAGTATGTGACCAACTATGAGGATGTAACACAAATACTGATTAAGGTATGGAATAACCATGCTTCAACCTTCATTGTTTTGGTTCCCTTCCAAATGCATCATCTGTAAAACTATTAGTTTTTCTCCCTTTTTTTGGTGCTTTGTAACTTCAAATTTAATTTGTTGAGATTTTCTTTTTTGGAACTGTATTCCTATGCAATTTTTTGCGTGGTCACTATTGTTAATTTCAATGTTTACATATGATGCAGGGACTTTCGAACAGAAAGGTTGGTGCAACGAGTATAAATTCCAAGAGCTCTCGATCTCATATTATATTCACTTGCATCATCGAATCTTGGAGTAAGGTATGTGTGAGTTATGCTATGTTGTTGGCCATGTATTACACTCAATAATCGACAAAGACAGCCCTGTGTAGAATTCATGTGGCTGTGTTTGCAAAGTCATAAGTATTACAAGAAATCTAGTTGTTGAATTATTGTAGTCCTCCCATTCATTTCCATTCTAGTTTCATACGATTTTTACGAAAAAACATTATGCAAAATTGCCACAGGGTACCTCATCAAAATGCTTCGGTAGCTCAAAGACAAGTAGAATCAGCCTAATTGATCTTGCTGGATCAGAAAGAAATAAACTTGATGATGCAGGTAGACAGTATGTAAAGGAAGGCAAAAATGTAAAGAAGTCTCTGTCACAGCTTGGGTATGGCTCCATTTCCATGTCCATTAATATTTAATAGTCACTAGTTATCACATCAAGCTGTCATTATCTTGTATAAGGTTAAAATACGTTGGGGCAACAATATCTTTTATGTTTGTCTCATGGGTTTGTGGGCTTATACCGAAGAGCTGTTAAAAACCCTGGGGCTTGGAGGAATTGGCCCTCTCTGCGTATTATCTTCTTTATTGGGCCCTTGATGAATTGGGCCGAGAGGAAAGTTTTTAGGATTATATGGGTATTTTTGGTAAATTGTACCTATATATGTTTCACTATGAATTTTTACCGGTGTAATTCTCTTAAAATGAGAGGTGTGAGGATAAGAGGCTTAGGGTTATATGGGTATTTTCATTAAATTGTACCTATATATGTTTCTCTATGAATTTGTAGCAACGCGATTCTCTAAATAAGAGAAGTGTGACAATGAGTAGCTATAACCCTGTTGTTCCCAAGTTGACATTGAGAGTGAGGGTGAATGAGTGGCTATAACCCTGTTGTTCCCAGGTTGACACTGAGGGGGGGGTGAATCAGGGTCTATAAAGTTTTTCCAATTTTATCTCCTACCACTTTTCCAATGCATCCATTATGGATCCCTCACTTGGCACTCCCTCTTGGCTCTCCTCAAACATTGACAGTTTACCCCACTGATGTAGGCACCACTTGGCACTGACACTGTTTCTTGTCTTAGGCATATACCACATTGATAAAGCTGCCTAGAGATGACTTGTTGGTACTAGCACTACTGGCATTTATTGGCTGGGGCAGTCCCAAGTTTACCAGTCTTCCACATATGCTATTATAATCATAAACACACTGTCGTGTGACACACTTTTCCTCTCAACCACAGGCAGACATACTATTCTTGTGGCAAGTTCTACTCGGTGTGAACACCCATCCTACAGCAAAAGCACTTCATATACACTATAATCACATGTATGTATATTCACAACACAAGAAATTCGAGGTTTGACAAGTTTCCTTCATCCCAGGAGTAATGCCCCACTGGGCTCAACATTTACTCAACACTCGGTTTTGACTGCAACCATAGTCCAAATCCTACATACCTACTTCGGCCAGTAATAATCATTGAAGAGGACTGTAAACCCCAACGATGTTTCAGTATCAACTATGACTCAGGAGCACCCTCTCCTGCTACAACCCTTAATACTCAAAGGTAAGGTTGTTACCCCCGAAGAGTACCCAACACCCACTGAATACCCAATACAAAAATGGGCTTATAATAATACCTTACATTGTAGCACAATATTACAAACCCTCAATACTACAACATGTACATTGACCTTTTAGACAAGCATTTAGCCTACAAATCAAGTACATAAGATAGGGTTTACTAATGGATTACCTTCCTCAATGTAATCCCCAAACTTGGAGTGCTCGACCGGTGCGCAGACAACTCTGATGCAAGATTCAAACTCTAAGGATGCTCACCTTCAATTTCCACAACATGGCACATGGCATAAGCTTATTTACTCTCATACTTTTTCCCTTCCTTCTTGTATAGCCCCTTCTATGTTTTCAACAAAGCATAACACAAAATATTTGTCTTCAATAGAGCTTGAAGCAATCAAGCTTGAGTGGTGGAATGGCCAATTGCACAATGGAAATTCCCAATTTACTCTTCTTTCCTTTCTTCACTTTCTTTTTCAAGCCTTGCAAAAACCTTCAAACTATCAACTATAGCTCACATACATTCCCATAAGCTCAAAATATCACAAGCAACTCGTGGAATGGATGATGAATGGCTTCAATGCCCTTGGAAGGGTAGTTGGGATGGGATGGATTCAATGCAATACACAAGTTAAAACCCTCTCAAATCTTCATCAATGCTCACCAACCTTTCAAGTTCTCAATGGAGCTTTAAAGAAACCAAGAATGGTGTTTGGAGATGATTCAATGCACCATCAATAACTCCTCCCTTCTCTTCTAGGGATTTTCTACCTTTTGTTGTTAAAGAGATGTGAAAAATGAGCCCTAAAAGTCACTTAAGAAGCTCAACAAAAGCCCCAATCCCGTGCATGGTCCACATACCCGGTTAAGACCAATTGCAAGCCTAGTAGACTGACCTTTCCTCAGTCCAGAAGCCATAACTCCCTTTCTATAACTCCGATTAGGTTGATTCTTGTTGCATTTGAAAGAAGACTCAAAATGCGACAACTTCCACAAAAATAACCTTCATCAATTCTACCCAGAATATGCTAAAAAATCGATTCAAAGTCAGATGAACCGAAAATGTCATGTGTTAACCGAAACATAAGAGCTCCCAAACGGATGATCGACCATAGCAGAAGTATCACAGAATGAGTATCCTCCACAGAAATGGTCATATCATCCTCATCCAAACTATGACTCACTCGAAGGGCTGCAACTTTCATGAAGACACCTTCAACTCAGGTTTAGTGCAAGTATCTCAAACTTGATCTTGAATATGACTCATATGTTGAGACTCCTTCCTGACACATATGCGCCATGCCTGAAGATCAAATCATAACTCTCTTGTCTGATCTTCTGATTGAGTTTCTTCTTTTTCGACATGAAAGGTGACTCAAAGTCCTACAACTTTCATGTTTACACCATCAATCTAGAATCAATTGCATGCATAGTTGTCAAGGCAGCAAAGCAACCCAAGGCGGTGGGGGTGCCTAAGCGCCTAGGCAACCAAGGTGCCCAAGTGTCCCCTCTTTTCTAACGTTATTTAGTATGTTACAATAGATACCTTAAACCATCAAAAATTAATATTAAGCCACATCAAAGTCATCACAAATCAACGTTAAACCATATCAAGTCATAAAAAATCAACATTAAGTCACATCGTCATCAAAAATCAATATTATGCCACATCAAGTCATCAAAAATCAACATAGAACTAGAAGACAAAAGAACTGAAGAAGCAAGCTATTGGAAGTTTGAAACAATCAAAGCATACAGTTGGTTTATACTACTCTTAGAATTGATCATTGTCATGGTATACATAGTCTCACATTTGGTTTATACTGTTCTTAGAATATGATCTTATTTATAAGTAATTAAACTGCTCTCGATTTAGAGAAATGTTCTTATTCTCTAAGAAGTTTGGCTGGTCAAATGATTTTATTTTTTTCATGAGACTTTTTGTATTAGTTAGAGCATGCACAGATTGCTTAAATCTGATTTATATTGAAGGAGTTATGTTCCGGTCAAACCTTATTTGGTATGCGCGAATGCTATCTAAATCACTCTGAATGAAAATATTTTTTCGAAATCAAAACAAATGAATATTCTACCATTCTTTTGGTTTTTAGCAACGTTTAACCATATTAAGATTTATGGAATTTTTAGATTTGAGAAAAAAACCCAGCATCAGAAAGTTGAAAATTTCACCTACTGTGGAAAATCTAGTTTTTGTTCTTAAACCAGGGGGTTAACTTTTTTTTGTTCTTAAACCAAGGGGGTTAACTTTTTATCTTTTTGGAATTTTATTTTTTAACTATTTTTATTGTATTCAAATAGGGGATATTTTTTTATTAATGAATAATTTTTTAAGTAAAAACATTTACTTAAATGATATTTGGCATAAATAAGGGTCAAGGCGTTTGATATCTCTAATGCGACAACTGCCTAGACCCCAAAAAATCCCCCTAGACGCCTTGACAACTATGATTGCATGGATCCCAAAATAGAGCTTGAATTGATGCATGTACAGAAACTGCATCTTGAATCATAAGTGCCCTGCCTGAAGAACAACCCATAACTTTCCATTTCGGTATCGGATGATTCAAATTTTCTTGGAAAGCAACATAAACATGCTACTGGAATCATTTGTAATTGCAGTAAAAATTGGCTTGGAGAGAGGTCACCAAAAATCTCCAAACTCTTCAGGTTTGCCCCATTCCCGATCATTTGTGTAGAATTCTGTACAACTCCCTCATACTAATTTGGATCGAAGCGATTCCAATTGCGTTTGAAAGATGATTTGACACACTACAACTTTCTAGTTAAGTGCTCTTCCCAAATCTGCCACTTGGCCTGTCCAAATTGGTGCCAAAGTTGACACATCAGCACGGACATATGAATTTTCCATTCAAAGCCCATTAATCCTTCACATGCTGCCAATGACTGAATAACATTATAATACAATGACTAGTGCTGCCACATGTGCCTGGATACCTCAAATAACTCTGTCAAACTGCCATAAGTCCAGTTTCCATTGTCTGACCTGCCCAGTCACTATCTGACACTTGTGTACACTGCCACATCACCTGTGCGGCATTGCCGTAATCTAAGATACACTGTGAGTCACATCCAATGTTTCCAAATCACTGTACACACCTGTACTGCCAACTCACTGCACCTTGTCCATTGACACTGCTGGTCACTGTGATGCTGCCATGTCATCTGCTCTGTCACTAACACTACACTGACACTGTACTGTGTGCTGCCATATCAGTGCACCTGTTGACTGTGCTGTCATGTCATGTTGCCATTTGTCTGAGCACATGTGATGCCCTGCCTCATCACTGTAGATGCCCTTCCACATCAGTACACTACCTCCACCTCTCTGTACTCTGCACTGTTGACTCAGCCTATGCACTGTGTTGACAAAAATGACAATAGCACATGCACTGTGTGTACAACAATCCCTATTCTCTATTGTTAATAAAGTAGTTCTCATCTCACCAACAAAGGCAATCTTGCCGAACCACGTAAGTCCTTGCGTTGTGTGATTGCTTGTTTGCTATTTCCATTTGTTTCTGCATCGTTATAGGTTTTAGTTTCTGCAAAAATGTTCTGCTGAGTTATTTTTGAATAAGTTCTCTTTAGATAATTGAGGCATCTGGAGCATTATAAATTTGACAAGAACAGTACCAGATCCAGATCATCTAGAAAGTGTCCTATAATGTTGCTGACTTGATGCTTTGGGAGATTTTTGCCTGGAAATGTCCTTGGCATATGCAGTATAACTGATGTTGGTGGATTAATAATTATGAGAATGTTTATGATATAAATGCGATATGATATTTTGATTATAATGTCATGGTTTAGACCTATTACTGACACCCATCCTTCCATTATGTTAAATCTTTATTGATATAATTTTGCAAACTGCACTTGTAACTTGAGAGTAAAAAATGGAGCTTGTGTTTTAGTTCTTTATTTGTTTCCGTTATGAGTGGCTAGTACATATTTTTGTTTTAACCGCAATGTAGATGGGACTGATTGGTTTTTTTCCTAGTGCAGGAACTTGGTGAATATTCTTGCAGAAGGTGATCAGTCAAGAAAATCTGAAAATATCCCATATGGAAATTCCTGTTTAACACACTTACTAAGGGAATCACTTGGTGGCAATGCCAAACTCACAGTCATATGTACCATTTCTCCAGATGACAGGTTAGTCAGAGACTCAGAATAGACCATAGATTTTTTATTTTCTTTTTCTTTTATTCCCCCCCCCTCCCCCTTTTTGGTGGTTGTTAGGGTGGGGGGAGGGAGGGAGCAGTATTTTTCAGTCAATTTGATGAATTAAGGGCAGTTTACAAACAAGGTCCCCAGTATGGTACTGTTTTTTTTTTGTGCGTGTGTGTGTGTTGTGTGGGATGGGGGGGGGGATTATTGTTTGTGCTAGGGTGAAGCTTGGTTTTTTCCTTTTCCTCCTTTCATTAATTTGCTTGAAATGGTCATCCTTGCTGAAACAGATACAGGGTTGAAACCCTGAGCACATTAAGGTTTGGACAGCGAGCAAAAGCAATTCAAAATATCCCAGTGATAAATGAAATAACGGAGGATGATGTTAATGATTTGAGTGATCAGATACGTCAATTGAAGGTATTGTCTTCACGGGATTGACACGTGTAAATTATCAATTAGGGTTTAGTGTTCAACATGAAATTATATACTAAGCTGTGTACCTTGTTACAGGAAGAACTTATAAAAACAAAGTCAGACGTATACTGCTCAGTTGGGACAAAGAATGGATATTTTAAAGGAAGAAATGCACGTGATAGCTTGCACCAGCTCAGGTTAAGTCTCAATCGTTCTTTGGTCTTACTCCCCATAGATAATGATATTGAGGAAGATATAAATGTTGATGAGAAGGATGTGAGAGAACTTAGAGACCAGCTGGACAATGTGCATAGTTCCTGCAGTAACAACTCAAAAGAGCTACCTGACGACAAAGATGGCATCCAGTCATCTTCCTTGGAGGAAAGTTTTGAGCCTGATGTTTCCACTGAACTTGATATGCACAGATTGCCAGAAGAAAGAAAAATTGATGA
This sequence comes from Telopea speciosissima, assembly GCF_018873765.1. Classification (NCBI taxonomy): domain Eukaryota; kingdom Viridiplantae; phylum Streptophyta; class Magnoliopsida; order Proteales; family Proteaceae; genus Telopea; species Telopea speciosissima. The sequence continues at coordinate 47,573,839 of NC_057925.1, read as the reverse complement.
AACCCATTTGAGAAAGTCTAAGATTGAACTACCTTCTCATGAAAATGATGGGAATATGGAGAACTTTCTTGCTTGCCCGGACACTGCTAGTACCACTGACTCTGCAATCAGAAGCAGCCTATCAATCAGACCATGCCAATGGTCTCCAGTCCTCGAAGGCCCAGCCTTTTCTGAGTCACCAAAAATTGCAGGCACCTTAAAGAAAAGCATACCCGCCTCATCAAAACTTTTAACCGGTCAGAATCGTGGCCCAGAGAATTCTACGTTCAACCCAGAGGTCCTAAGACAGTCACTTAAAGTAAGTGATCATAATCACTCCTCTTTGCGGTCAAGCAAAATATTCGCAGGCCCCACAGAGTCCTTGGCTGCTAGCCTTCACAGGGGATTGCAGATTATTGACTATCATCAGAGAAATTCAACATCAAATAAATCTTCAGTTGCCTTGTCCTTTGAACATTTGTCACCGAAGCCATTTCCAGCAGTAGAAAAAGCTGATGCTGGTGTCCAAACATTACCAGAATTGCAAAAACCAGAAGCACAAAATAATTCTTCTTTGCTGTGTACATCTTGCTGTAAAAGAATGGGATTTAGTGGATCTAGTCAAGTCCAGGATAGCTTCAACCTGTGTATTACTGGGCCTCCTGAGAGGTTGACAGTCCAAGTGCCTAAGGTAACTAACTTCACATTGGAGAGAGAGAGAGAGAGAGAGAGAGACTTGGGGATGGGGGGGGATTATTATGCAGGTGTTGACGCTTTTGAACTTTGTCAGGATGCTGAAAAGCTTTTGGAAGAAGCCAAAACAAGAGAGAAGGATCTTGTAAGTCTTTGTGCAGAACAAACAGCTAAAATTGAGCAGCTAAATTACCTGGTGAGAAACTCTCATCCACCACAACCTGCGGTTTCATTCATACATCAGGTTTTGCATATTTCGTGATAGTGAAAAATTATGCAGGTTGAGCAATACAGACAGGAGAGAGATAACAATTCCATTCCACAACAAAGTCAGGAGATTAAAACTTGTCAGATTAAAGCTTTGGCAAATGGAGATTTACCAATTGAGGAACTCAGAACTGCGAACTCATCATTAGAAGATAAAAGCAAGGTAAGACTCTTCAGCATTTTCTTTCTTCTGAGAAACAGGATACCTGGTAGTGCAGCAATACATATTATATCTGTGCAAGGAATGTCCATAGAAGCTTTTGTAAGATAATACTAACGCAGTGGGATAGTAACAACTAATGGAGGACTGATGCAATTGGATTGATAACATAATATTGTACAGTTTTATTTTTTGTTTCTTTCCTGCCCGGGGGGGGGGGGCGGTGTTGGGAGGAAGTATTGTGAAGTTGAAAAGTGTGGTCCAATATTCCAAAAGATACAAGTAGGTTCGATGGTCACAATAAGGAAACATAAAATTTTGGATGCGAGCCCCCACAAATATTTTTAATTTGTTGCCCATCTTGCCAATTTAAAAGATAGGTGAGTGCCTTAGATATATTTCAATAGTCCTGGATTCGTAAGTTGTAATTGCTGATATTTGCACCTCCAGGAAGTGTTGGATCCTGAGTACAGAAATACAACCTTTGACACAAGTGAGAGGGAAGTGCTTCTGAAGGAAATTCAAATTTTGCAGAGCAAGTTGCAGTCTTATATGGATGCAGCTACTTCAAATGAGTCCATTGAGAAACAGATGAGCTATCATTCATTGTCAGGATCCATACATATGAGAAGAAGTGTAGATACCCGTGATAAGAGTGAGGAAGAAATTGAGAAGGAAAGACTAAGGTGGACAGAGATGGAAAGTGAGTGGATTTGCTTTAGTGATGAATTGAGAATCAACCTTGAATTAAACCGTCAACATGCAGAGAAGGTGGAGGCAGAGTTGAGACTGGAGAAGAAATGCACATTGGAGTTGGATGATGCAATAAACAGGGCCGTCCTTGGCCATGCTAGGATTATTGAACACTATGTAGAGCTGCAAGAGAAGTATAATGACTTATTTGATAAACACAGGAAGATCATGGAAGGGATTGCTGAGGTGAAAAAGGCAGCTGCAAAGGCAGGACGCAAGTGTAATGGATCCCGTTTTGTCAAATCCCTTGCTGCAGAGCTATCAACCTTGAGAGTAGAGAGAGAAAGAGAAAGGGAACACTTGAAGAAAGAGAACAGAAGTCTTAGAATTCAACTTAAAGACACTGCAGAAGCGGTTCATGCGGCCGGGGAACTCCTTGTGAGGCTGAAAGAGGCAGAGGAAGCTGCATCAGTTGCAGAAGTAAGTTGGATATATAACTTACTTTTATGAAATCCCATTTCTTGATTAAATTTTACTGAGGTTTTGAACTAACAAGTGTGAAACATGGCTTTTTCATTGGTGCAGGAGAACTGCACAATAGCTCAACAAGAGATCGAGAAGTTGAAGAAGCAAATGGAGAAACTGAAGAGAAAGCACAAGATGGAGATGGTGACAATGAAACAGTATCTTGGAGAGAGCCGGTTGCCAGAATCTGCCCTACGGCCACTATACCATCAGGATTCTGACATAACAGACAACAGCTTCACAGCAGCACTTCCAAATGATGATCAAGCATGGAGAGCTGAATTTGGATCAATATATCAAGACCACAGAGAACTACTGTAAAGTTTGGTGGTGTGACTGGAAGGGCGAGCATAACAAGCACTTCAATGGGTAGGAAAAGGACTGGAACATCATGCAATGGCAGGGACCCTACTTGGGTCTCCAGGCATATATGACTTGGTTGGTTCAGCCATCAGTGTGGTGGTATTTGCATTTCTTAGAATTGTTTCAGACTCTGAATAAGGATTACAGATGATGTATACTAGCTCTCTCTGAATGTGTATGTTCAGTGATAAGAAGTTTTAGATTTTATGATGATCAGGTGAATCCACTGAATTGTTGGCTTCCACCATATGTATAATATTTGTTCATTCATGTCATGATGGTTTGAGGAATCAGAATCGAATGATTGAACTGATTCTGTTTTGTCGCCAATCCTACCCCCCAAAATCATGTATTCAAGAAAAATCAATTCCACCCAGGTTTTGAGCATACATGAGTGTGCCCATACACTATTAATATCTAAATTCTAATAACCCACCTGGGTTTAGTAACATACGTACTCAAGGTTATAAAATACAATATCAAGTATCAGGTCAGTCAATGCTGATATCGATGCGATAGCAATACGGATCGACTGTATGGGATCGATACGAGATCAGAAAGCTATTGTTAAATTAAAAAAATATACTTTTGGTTGATACAATCAATCTGCGTCACTATTGGTCTCTAGGGACGAAATTTTGCTGCTACAGTTATACCTACAAGGCTGGCAGCCAAGGAAATGGGATCTTAAGAATATTTTATAAAATACTAAAACCTAGGAGGGTATTTGTGAACCCAAAGGGGAAGTGAATTATTCTATTTCCTTGGCTGCTAGCTTTGTAGTAGGAACATTCCTACTACAAGTGTCGTAGCAAATTTTTTTTCAGTCTCTAGCAATATCGATACATATTGGTCGATACTTACAACCCTGTACATACTGCCACAAAAAAAAAGTAGCAACATATATATCCATACATACATACATAGTGAAAACAAGTTGGTGCAAACGGGGATAAAACTCTAAAAACTGATACACTTGCTTGAGTGAGCCCACTTTTTTTTTGGGGAAGGCTTTCGTTGTATTTGATACGCATTCTTGAAATAGATTCTGAGTTTAGAACGTATTTTGAGACTCAATTTTTTCTCTATTTCGCATCTTTAGAATACGTCCTAGATCCAAAATCAGAATTCATACCAAACAGAACCTTAGTGTATATACCTCACGCTCCCATAACCATATTATCCATACTCTACGTACGATCATTACCTCATTTCTACATAAAAAGAGAAAACCTTCTCGAGAAGCCGTTCGACAGCTTTGGCAACCTGAGTTTTCGGTACATGCGTGAAGGAGACAACAGAGAGAAAGAAATGGCGATGGTGGCACCTTCGAATCCTGAGACAGAGACTGAAACTGAGAACAAAGAAAACCCTAAACCTTCGGATGGTCTGAATCTATCTGGGACCCCACTCGTTTGCCTTTTTAGATTCGCCGGTGATTCGGCCGCTGGTGCTTTCATGGGTTCAATCTTTGGCTACGGTTAGTTCCTTTTCAAATACTTTCGTTTAGAATGGTTCTATCTTCATGGGTTTAATCTTCGTTTGGTTATGAAATCCAATGTTGGTTATACTGTTGTGGAAACTGTTCTTTTGTACTTGCCTTCGCAATTGCTACAGAATGTCTAAATGAAATCTTAGGGTTAATCCGTTGATAATCGGAATTGTTATGCTGTTCGCTCTCATAAAATTTTCAATGTGGAAAATGGAAATTTGTTTCTTGAGTTTATTTGTTTTACATTCTATATGTTAGTGAGTTTTGGGTGTTTCATACGTGCGCTGGAACTGAGATAGGGTATTCTACTTTCATTTATATTTTAGACGAAACTAATGTTAGAGACTTTCAAAAAAAAATTCATCAAGGATTACCATTCTCAGTTGTATTTTAACTTTATCTCAGAAGTTAGAAAATGATAGTTTCTGTTTGACGATTTTGAGCGTCAGGAGTTATATTCTTCTCTTGACAAGTTAGCGTCAGGACTATGTGGAATATCTATTCGTCAGAGATATTGTTGTGTGATGAACAAATCATTTGTTCTGTGTCTTTAACTATTTCCTTTCGGTTTTTTTTAAATCCATGGCTGACCAGGTCATAGGCAGCAATCGTGGAAGTAACTTATTTGGTTATGGGTTGTGGTAGTTAGTTGGTAATGAGTTGCGGTAGTCTTTCTCACGGGCGATAACCCTGAGTCTTTAGGGGTAATTCAGTGTCCTAGTTATTAAGAGTGCAGGTAAGTTTGAATTATATAGGAGGAGTTAGTTGTGAGAGGAGTCTATAAACTGTTTGGTATAGAGGTATCCTCAAAGAATTAATTTCAATCAATTGCCTTGTGCGAAAGGAGGAAGGTTTCCCTCGAAGAGACCACTTTGTTCTGTTCCTTATAATTCTTCAATTGTTCTTCATTTTCTAGGTTTCAAAATAGGTAAGGGAAGGAAGAGGAATTTGGCCTGAGACTTTAGTGTTTTTAGGTCTCCCTCTGTGAGCACTACTCGATCAGCTTCAGTTGCACTTAACAGCTTGGTATCAGAGCGAGGCATGGCTGACCCACGCTTATATTGGTCGGAGACTGAGATCGGAAATCCTGCTGAAATGTAAAAATGGAAGTTCAAAGAAATGGTGGAATCCATGCAGCAGATGTTTGCTACTGTCAACACCAAACTTGACAATGTCTTTGGCAGCCGTGAATGCGGTGAAAATTTAGGAAATCAACCACCGGAAAATGGAGGCCGAGTCACTGGTGGTCTCACTAATGATTCCACCGCCGGTACGTGCCGACCAAAGGTGGCAGAGATGGACTTTCCTAGGTTTGATGGAGAAGAAGATCCAACTAGTTGGATCTGTTGGGCTAGTCAGTTCTTTGATTATCATCAAATGTCTGAAAAGGAGTGGATCCCCTTGGCGTCTTGGAACTTGGTGGGTGATGTCCAACTGTGGTACCAGCCCTTGAAGGAAGAACATGAAAATGAGCCAATTACTTGGCAAGTCTTTCAATAGGAACTCTTTGAGAGGTATGGTCCATCCCGATTCCAAGATTTCTTTGGTGATCTGACTAAGCTTCGACAAACTGGGACGGTGAGGGGTATCAAACCCAGTTTTTCCAAATTATTAAGAGTACAGGTGAGTTTGAATTGTAGTAGGAGTTAGTTGTGAGAGGTCTCTATAAACTGTTTGGTGCAGAGGTAATCCTCAGAGAATTAATTTCAATCAATTGCCTTGTGCAAAAGGAGAAAGCTTTCCCTTGAAGAAACCACTGTGTTCTGTTCCTTATAATTCTTCAATTATTCTTCGTTTTCTTGCTTTTAAAATAGGTAAGGGAAGGAAGAGTAATTTGGCCCGAGATTTTAGTGTTGTAAGGTCTCTCTCTATGCACACTACTCAATCAACTTCAGTTGCACATAACATCATTCCTGCCATAGTCCAGATGAAAGCAGCATATTATCCGTTTTGAAGTGTTAAGGTAAGGTTGCTCCATTGTGACCAAGTGGTCACGGGTTCGAGCCTGGAAACAGCCTCTCTGCGAAAGCAGGGGTAAGGCTGCATACATTATGACCCTACCCAGACCCTGCAGTGGTGGGAGCCTCATGCACTGGGTACACCTTTTTTTTTAAATAGCAGTGGAGCATAAAGCCTTCCTGAAACTTGCGGTACATCTCTATAGGTCCTGTGTGAGTGTGTGGGTTTTCACTGTTGTGTGACTGTTGGTGTCATGGATTTAGTTTCACAACCTACTTTCACCTGAAAATTGGATAACCACAATTTTGATTGTGTTCCCAAAACAGGAGGTTGAGGCAATAGTCTGCATACTCTGTCTACTGCTCAGTGATGCTTGAAGCGGTGTAAATCCTGGGCCTAAAAGAGCTTCCGCTACTGCAGGGTCTGGGAGGGGCAAATCCTGGGCCTAGTAATTTTTGGTAGACAACCACCTTTGATTCAATACCTAGGCTTTTGTAATTTCACAGCCAAGTGATGAAGGTATATGGTTGCCTCTTTGTCATCTGAAGGTGTTATTAGATGTGCTGACCTCCTTAGCGTCCCCTCGATGGGGTTATCTATAGTATTCAATTCATATACGCACATTATATTTCCTTATAGGAGGAATATTTGGATATGCGGATTGTGTTTTGGATTAATTAGTCGGGACGTTCCTAACAGCTACTAAAATGAGGCAAAGTGAAGGCAATATTTGTGCTTAGCTTGGATCTCTCTCTATGTAAGGAGATCTTTATGGACAATTGGCAGCTTTTTTATATCAAGACTTGCAGTCTTAAGGAAGCTATTATCACAAAGTGAAAACAGGGTCATAATCTTTTACAACTAAAATTCATTCCGAAATTGTTGTTACATGCATTTTTTTTGTAATTTTTTAAAGAAAAGGTACGGGTATAATTTTTTTTAAGTAGGCCGTTTTGGGAATGAAGTATGATCTCTCTGTTACCTGAGTAAGGCCTACAAACCACTGTCTTGTTTTCATCTTTTTCTTATTGTTGATATTTTAGTTCACTCACAAATGTGCATTAGGACATATTTCAGGTTCAGGATTAGTAAAAAAGAAAGGTTTTAAAGGATCTTTTGTGGAGGCAGGATCTTCTGCCAAGGTAGTGGAGCGAGAACTATTGTTAATTTTTAAATTTTGAATGGTTTTTGGGTTCTTCTGTTACTATTCAAACTCTGAACTTTCGACTTAAGAATACTTATCTTTTGTTGCACCCATCAGACATTTGCAGTTTTATCTGGAGTCCATAGTCTGGTTGTCTGTTTCTTGAAGAGGCTACGTGGAAAAGATGATGGTATGGGATTGCAGACATGGAATTGTTAAGACTACTTGCATGGTTTCTCCGCTCTAATGAATTCTCATTGCTCTGATATGTAGTCATCAATGCGGGTGTAGCTGGATGTTGCACAGGCCTTGCTTTAAGTTTTCCAGGTATTTGCAAGCTCAGTCTATGAAATTGTGTATATTGAACATATCAGTCTTGTTATAAAACCATAATCCTGCAACCAAACCAAGGCAAAGGGAAAGGAGAGAAGAAGAGAGGAGAGACAGCCCAAATAGTGGGAGGCTGCCTGCGGCTAGAAATTGTCTCTAGCCGCAGGTCCCTATATATATATATAAAACAAAAATATACAGGGGGACAGAAATACCCCTGTACCTTGCGCAGCCTTAAAAAGAGAAAACTAAAATAAATAGCAAGACTGAAATACCTCAAGAATCTCAACAAGCTTTAGTGTGGCATAATTTCCTTAACATGGTCGGTGTGTGTGTCTCAATGTCTAATCACAGAAATTTCTTAGCTACAACTTTCATCTGCGGATATATGCATGCATCCATCGTTCTTTGTTTGTGCTTAGCTTAATCTTGTAGATGTGCACAAATCAACAAACTAGGATTTATGTCTGGAGTTGAAAATGTGACTTATGATGTTGGATGGTTTTCTATTTGGTGCCTTCTCTTTGGCTTATTAACTGTTTTTTATGCAGGTGCACCACAGGCTCTTCTTCAGAGTTGCCTTACGTTTGGAGCCTTCTCTTTTATTATTGAAGGTCTGAATAAGCAGCAGCCAGCACTGGCACATCCACTCTCACTGAGCAAGAGTAGCTACACACACAATGTTCTTCCTCCCTTTACGCTCCCGCTGCCCAATGATCTAAGAAAAGGCTTCTTTTCATTTTGGCAGTCCTTAAAACAACCCAAGAAGGGTTCATACCCATCCACCTGCTAGAAATCTCAGGTGTACCTTGATGAACATCTCTCTTGACTTTTCTGAAGTGGTTGTGCCATCTACACCTTCATCAGTTGGAATGGAAGGTTGAAGGAGTTTATCCTAATACATTGTAGCGACTGAGGGCAGGTCTGATCCCGACAGTTTGAAGACTCGGTGGCACTCTGCCCATCTATGTTTTAAAGCACTGCCTTTTTTTTATTGAGAGGGGGAATGTGGAACATTATTGTAACTTGTAAGCTGAATAATGAAATAGGCCTTTTCTTTAATTGTGATTTGTCACCAATTAGGGACAACTCCAACATTGGGTATTGTTTATAAAGACCAACCCATAGAAATTTACAAATAAAGAAATAAAAAAGGTCAAAAAATATGAAAGGAGACATGGTATATTGAATATCGATCTCTGGCGATAACAACTAACACTTCAATCCATGGACTTGACAACTTCTATTATATTTTTAAGGTTCGATGTACACGACTATGCAACAAGAAGCCTGCAATGTATCCATACATATGCCTGAAACCCATTTTAAAGTTGGAAAAAATTAAATCATATAAGGTTCTTATCCCTATGATCTGCTCTGGTTGATGGAAATTGGTTGATTCAACATCCGATTCATCCTGGTAGTTTAACTGTATTTACAGATATTTAAGTTTTAAATTTACCCAATTGGATGATAGCACCATTAAGCCAGAATGGAATGACAGGTTCTTCATTTGTTTTGGTTTTTTATATATATGTGTATTTTAACTGATCATATGAAATCATGAAAGTGAAAGGATGAGGATGATAGATCATATATATGGTTTAATGTGAAAGTAAATACCTAATTCTCCTAGTTGTGATCCAGGTTTCCATTAGACTGATACATTCTAGGTGATCTATATAGATCTTTTACTGTATCTCAAAGAAGTAAGTCAAGGATTTGCTAAATAAAATAGTCAAAATTAACAGTATGTTTAGGATACTTAAAGCAGAGAAAAGGATCTATAATATTGATCAAATTCCAGATTTTATTGGGGGGAGAGTGTTTATATTCTTTGTAACAGGGTTTCATCAATCTAGCAGATTGTGTTCTGTTAAAGGCCTTTGTTTCTTCAGTCTTATAATAAACTTTGCGTGTATGATAATGCAAATTGGTTTGGAAATTTGCAGATGGAAGTCATGTCATCTCCCAAACTAACTCACTTTACTTCATTCAAGATTCTTAAAACTAAATTTATTAAAGCAGTAAAGAAAAGTCTTTGTTGACTTCTGACCTCTTATGGAGAGTTGTAGGGTTTTCTTGAAGCACTCCTACATGAGCATCATCATATCCCCACCTAAATTTTTTTCTGTTTTCTAATACCCATCTCCCTTTGTATCCCTCTCATCTTCTTCTTCTTCCTCTACTATTCTTTTTATTCCCTTTTGCAGTCTATGATTTAGTTAATGTTTCATTGGCCATCTGACCTGCTTTCTTTAAGCACAGACTTTGTCAGATTATTATGCAGAGCAGAACATGTATTTTTCTGTCTTAGCATACTGCTTCAGTTCACTCTCTACTCTCTTCATTAAATTGTCTGGGCTATGAAAAGCTAAGAAGTTTTCTGCCTTAAATTTCCCCCACCTCATTTTCTATTGGGAGAATAAGGAGCTCTCCTGGAAGTATCAGCAATAGAAGAGAATGTGATACTGTTCCCACCATCAGAATTGGTAATCTGCTTACAGGTAAAAAAAAAAAAATGGTAATATACATTGTTAAATGTCAGAAGGATCTGATGTCTCATCATTGTTGTAATGTAGACGAGCTCTCTTGCTAGACCTCAGCATCTCTTTGTCATTCCCCACTACAGAAACAGAGTCGAATCTTAAACAATTCCTCTCCTCTCCTACTACACATGATGATGACTTGTATTTACTAACCCTCATCAATGCTTTGTCTTCCTCCTCTTCTTTAGGAGCAGAATTTGATCCTTCAACCTCCCCTCGTGGCAAACATGTAAATCTCCGGTTAAGAGAAGGAACAACACCATTATTGTTGCTGTGATATGACCAATTGAAGAGTTCTGCTATCATCATGGCAATCGAATGTTGATCATAATTGGGATTTTGCTGATCATCATCATCATCATCATCAGGTTCCCTGTTCTCCAAGAACAAAACCTCCCACGATTTGACTATAGAATAGTCTCTTACCGGATTGTAACTTCTACAAGGAGACTGATAAAACTCAGATTCAAAAACATACAAATCTGCAAGACCAACTTTTCCATGTAACGAAATTCCAAACCAATCAAAGCCTTTGAAATGGTAAATGTAGATTATATGTCGATTAGTAGTAATATCAACGTCCTCAATTATGAGCGTATGGCGACAACTGATTGTTTTATCTTTATGATGGCGGATAGAAGCAAAAATATCAACATCGAAGGTTAGTAGCAGACCTTGTTCCAATTACAAATAATCAATGAAGTCGGAAGGAAATTCCAAAACTATGCACAGAATCAACCCCTTATAATTGTTCCCATCATTAACAATCAAGGACTATGAATTTCCCCGGGTGACCATAAAAGTGATCCCTGCACATCAGAGGAAAGGAGCCATCATCAGTCAACAAACTAATAATAAACTAATTGGCAGTTTCTAAACGTTCGTTCCAATTAGAGTAGGTAAGAGAAACAATAAGACAATGAGAGTGAAAGGACCTGGCCATGTATCTTCTTTGGAGCATATGTTAAGGTATGGCATCCTTGCGCATTCAATTCTACTAAAGATTCAGTTCCCTCAAGGCCTCGAATCTCCTCCAGCTTATAGCAACCCATAAGCTTTAATGTCGTCAAAATTTTCAGCCTAGACAAATCCGATAGTCGTACCAATGAAATGCAATGTTCACAACAAAGTACAACTAAGTTTGAGGGAAGCTCTGGGAGGTATTCCAACTCATTGCAATCATCCATTTCCAGCTCCTCTAAATTCAAGAGCATTGAAATATCATCAGGTAATTTTGAAATTTGGTTTCTTTCCAGGATAATGCTACGCAAACATTTGATTCCCCCCATTGTACTTGGTAGCTTCTTGAGTGAGTGGCACTCTTGGAATCTAAGCTCTTTGAGAGAATTCAGCCGATAAAGGATTTTTATCTGCTACTGGATTGACACGCTCCATTTTGCTCCATTACACTCTTAAATGTTTGACACGTGTTAAGATAGATACAATGGTTCAAATTTAAAAAGTGAAAAATCATTTTCAAATTTAAAATTATATTTTCACTTTTTTTTTGTTACTTTTCATTTTAATTTTTCTCTCTCCTCTTTCACGATAGAGTGTGCTTCGTCTCTCTCTCCCATTCTCAAAGGAATGCGCCGGAGAATGGAAAGCTAGCCGTTGTGAGCGCAAGTAGAAACCAGCGGAGCTCTCTTCCATCCCTCTCTCCGGCTACACATATCTGCTCCAACCCAGATCTCGTGAAACGGCAATTTCGCCAACATCACTTCCTTCTCTTTCTCTACTCCTCCCACTCTGAAGAGAACCGCGAGGGATTTTTGCAAGGATGTTGCTGCCGGAGACGGCAACAACTGCTGGATGTTGCCGCTGTGACCATCAACCGCGACCCATGACCCACTCCTCTCGTGCGGTTCCCATTTGTGTAAGATTAAAATATCATGGGCAGCAAGTATAAGACTAGAAACAATAAATAAATAATAAATACAAGACTTATCTGATTGGTATGACAAATAGTATCGCACCGAGTCAACAATACACGTCCTCTTGTGTAATCCGAACAATAAATGGTAGAGTTGAGTCGCATCAAACGATGCTCTCCTTAAGGTTTTTAGATGCCCCAATTCTGCAATCTGGGTTGACCATGCATCTATACCTCCAAGATGAAACAACTCTCTAATCACATAGGTTGCAGTTCCAAATGTGATTACAAAGGGTGTCCAAAGGCTATATTCACTAACTCATCGACACTAATCGATTACAGTGGAAAAAAAACTAAAAATGCTTCTAAAATTAATTTCAAAAGCAATTGTTGGAGAATGAGCAAGACCCCCTCTCTTTATATAGGAGAGGAAGAGACACCAATAAGGGATGTCTCCAAGAGATATGTCCGAACTCATGTCTTTTCCCATAAGGCTTGTTTGTTAGCCACTCAAACAAGTCTTCCAATAGGCACCTATTGGCTATTTAGGTGTCTATTAGGAAAGCACTCCACCCTCCAACAAAATCGTATTTTGAATCTTTAATTTTAAAACAATTAAAAATCCAACAATCCCCCAGATTCAAAATACCGATAAAACAAAACACTGAGTTAGTGAATATATTAGACCTAGTAGGACACATCGTTGCAGGTGTCTTTCGGACTTGAACCTACACTAGGTTTGATGAACTTCGCTACGAGTACGGGTGAAGTCGACTTCTTGAACCTTTCCTCATTGGCGTAGCCGGCAAGCTCACCATCCATATCCTACCACGACCTTCGTGACTTAACCCGTTCATGACAAAATTGGACATTTTTAACCGGCCTTGTCCCCTATCTTGGTCTCATGGACGTTTAAAGAGTTCGCCTTTAAAACTCTCATCGGTGGCGGCCTCACCTCCTACATCCACTAAGGTCAACCAATGCGCACCACGCTTAACACACCCCACATTTCGTAGGATTTGGCTTGATTAAGAGTATCTAACTCATCCTCATTTCATTGTGGTGGTACTACTTTCCCATGTAATCGAAATGAGTAAATTTTAGTAGTACTAGTCGGGTCATCGGTGACTTCGTTTGTACCCTTTGAACCTAATTCGGAGTTAAACCTCTTCACATAGGTTGGGTGTCCATCACATGACCTATGACACAGAAGCTTTAAACTCATTCCTTAAATGTATACCACAATAATGGTCGAGAGGCTATATAATAGTATTAGTCATTTTCTGTCCGACTATCTTGAGGTGATAATGCTACCTTCCTTAGCCTCACCAGGATATATGTAATCAAGACATATTAGTCTTTATTTCTCTCTTGACCATATCCTTTGTATTTCGTAACACAATTTGGCTTTGGTCATCACCATATATCTATCATTTATATTCATAGCCGTATGGCTCCAAATCCGACTTTCTTACGAAGCCATAAAAAATAAAATCATGGTGGAACCTATAACTTAGGCTTATATTACCGATTCCATGAATCACACCCACTAACACATGTTTGTACATGCCACCTTTGAACCAAAGTGTTGTTTCAAATACGTTCCATATGTACTTGACTTCCTTTCCAAGTAGAAATCCAACATTTTACTTGAACTATCTCTTTGAAAAAAGAGAGACTTTGCATACGAATACACGCAATACACGCATTCTCATAATAACCCCCACATTTTGGGTTTATCACTTTTAGAGATATAAGCCAAATTAATATGAGAATGTCCTTGTGAGAGAACTGTGACCCCCACACTTCCATACTAATTCAACCATGCAACTTTACTTGCATATCAAATTATAGCTTATCAATAAACAGTCATGAAACCATGCACTTATATATATATATACATAATTACATGCACAAATACTTGATAGAACAAGCATTCAACCAACATGTATCATATATTGTCACTTGTCTTAATAGACAAACAATTAAGATAGTCAATCTAGTACATGGCTTTATTAGCCAATACATACATAGACTTTCCATAATCCAATCTAATAATAATATGTATAAACCTGGCCAGTATCAAATATAAGAACCAAGCCTTCAACTTAAACATCCAATTACTGATAACATATGATGCAACATATTGAAGGGCTGAATAAATCAATTTCCGACATATAACGTTGTCCATTAGGCCCATAAGTGAAAGTATCACGATCCCTCTCAATAAAAAAAAATTTGCATCTTGTAACACAATAATCGAGCAATACCGATTGCGTGTTCACAATATTATATGCATACAAATACTTGCAAATATCCATATAAATGAGACTTACGATCAACTAACAGTCAAATAACTTAATTACCAATTGGCTTGAAAAGCCAACAAACCAAACCAATAGACGAATCCACATGGTTTGAACCGCCAAAGATCAGTTAAACAAAATTGGTCAGGTCTTATGGAATTTCTACCCCATAGAATATGCCCATACAACCAATAAGAAAAACTCAAAAATTCCATGAAACATTTTATCAATGACCATAATGCAACACATTGGAATTAAAAACAATCCAATCATTTATTAAGACAAGAGACTGTGAACTTAATCCATTCTAGGAGACAGAATTGTAGTGAAATTGAAAATCAAACCTTCTGTGATTGCACTTCTCAAAGACAACTAGATACGGTACACACGCTATGATTTACCAACACCACATGGTGACCAAACTTGTCAACCCAAACATGTGAGACCAAAGAATAGTGTACTGATAAAACCAAAAGGACCAATTGGTGTAGGTGTGAAACCATGCATCCTTTACAATTATTCCAACGGTTGTCATGACAAAGAGTCACATATCAACCGATCATCCTTTTATATCTCTAATAAAGAGGAATTTAAACACCACCTCTATTCCAAAAGTGGCAAATTTGCTCACAACTATGACGCCCACATTCCACAATCTTCTGATTACAGGGCTGCCCACAGGTAAAGCATACATGAACTACCGATCAGAGCGTAATCGACTTCTTCTCATATGGCTGTCCACACGAATGCTGTGCCAAACACAAATCAGTAGGAGGGACTGGTCGCTTCCCACATAAGCAAAGATATCAATCTCCTTTGCCGTGAGCAACTGCACAGACTGGCAGCCAGGATAGCGCCAATTCCCTCCTTGATTCCTTTCCACAGACAAGTCTACAGAAGTCCTTCTTCGAATTTGAAGGCGGCACAGCGTATCTTCGTTGAACGAAGCCTCCTCTATGCCGATTCTAAGCAGGCCCGGAACTGTAATTTAGAGTTTCCATCATTTCCGTTGAGATTGGAATTGAAGCTTGAACGTGGAAGAACATAAGCCGGCACGCCTCCAATAATTCTAGTATACATCTCAGTCGCCCACATAACTTTACCCATTCTCTCTTAGACAAGAAACAATCAAGCACCCTCTTTCTTTTGAAAAACCACCACAAACCAGTGATTTCAACCGTTTCACACATAGGCTTTTGGGTAAATGCCATTGACTGCATTTCATGTCCAATGAGAATGATACATGTGAAAAATCAAACTTCACAAATACTTGTGTTGTTTGCCATGTTCAGTGTATGTAATAGAGACGCTCTCCCTTTCAATCCCAATAAATATAGAACAAATTTTTTCACATAGGAAATCAAGCAATTCTACAGTCTTATACCCATCTAAAATATCAGGTACTTTAATTGTTGGATTTTTAATTGTTTTAAAATTAAAGATTCAAAATACGATTTTGTTGGAGGGTGGAGTGCTTTCCTAATAGACACCTAAATAGCCAATAGGTGCCTATTGGAAGACTTGTTTGAGTGGCTAACAAACAAGCCTTATGGGAAAAGACATGAGTTCGGACATATCTCTTGGAGACATCCCTTAGTGGTGTCTCTTCCTCTCCTATATAAAGAGAGGGGGTCTTGCTCATTCTCCAACAATTGCTTTTGAAATTAATTTTAGAAGCATTTTTAGTTTTTTTCCACTGTAATCGATTAGTGTCGATGAGTTAGTGAATATAGCCTTTGGACACCCTTTGTAATCACATTTGGAACTGCAACCTATGTGATTAGAGAGTTGTTTCATCTTGGAGGTATAGATGCATGGTCAACCCAGATTGCAGAATTGGGGCATCTAAAAACCTTAAGGAGAGCATCGTTTGATGCGACTCAACTCTACCATTTATTGTTCGGATTACACAAGAGGACGTGTATTGTTGACTCGGTGCGATACTATTTGTCATACCAATCAGATAAGTCTTGTATTTATTATTTATTTATTGTTTCTAGTCTTATACTTGCTGCCCATGATATTTTAATCTTACAATCTTAAGGTTTTTAGATGGGTATAAGACTGTAGAATTGCTTGATTTCCTATGTGAAAAAATTTGTTCTATATTTATTGGGATTGAAAGGGAGAGCGTCTCTATTACATACACTGAACATGGCAAACAACACAAGTATTTGTGAAGTTTGATTTTTCACATGTATCATTCTCATTGGACATGAAATGCAGTCAATGGCATTTACCCAAAAGCCTATGTGTGAAACGGTTGAAATCACTGGTTTGTGGTGGTTTTTCAAAAGAAAGAGGGTGCTTGATTGTTTCTTGTCTAAGAGAGAATGGGTAAAGTTATGTGGGCGACTGAGATGTATACTAGAATTATTGGAGGCGTGCCGGCTTATGTTCTTCCACGTTCAAGCTTCAATTCCAATCTCAACGGAAATGATGGAAACTCTAAATTACAGTTCCGGGCCTGCTTAGAATCGGCATAGAGGAGGCTTCGTTCAACGAAGATACGCTGTGCCGCCTTCAAATTCGAAGAAGGACTTCAGACTTGTCTGTGGAAAGGAATCAAGGAGGGAATTGGCGCTATCCTGGTCTGCCGGTCAGTGCTTGCTCACGGCAAAGGAGATTGATATCTTTGCTTATGTGGGAAGCGACCGGTCCCTCCCTACGATTTGTGTTTGGCACAGCATTCGTGTGGACAGCCATATGAGAAGAAGTCGATTACGCTCTGATCGGTAGTTCATGTATGCTTTACCTGTGGGCAGCCCTGTATTCAGAAGATTGTGGAATGTGGGCGTCATAGTTGTGAGCAAATTTGCCACTTTTGGAATAGAGGGGGTGTTTAAATTCCTCTTTATTAGAGATATAAAAGGATGATCGGTTGATATGTGACTCTTTGTCATGACAACCGTTGGAATAATTGTAAAGGATGCATGGTTTCACACCTACACCAATTGGTCCTTTTGGTTTTATCGGACACTATTCTTTGGTCTCACATGTTTGGGTTGACAAGTTTGGTCACCATGTGGTGTTGGTAAATCATAGCGTGTGTAGCGTATCTAGTTGTCTTTGAGAAGTGCAATCACGAAGGTTTGATTTTCAATTTCACTACAATTGTCTCCTAGAATGGATTAAGTTCACGATCTCTTGTCTTAATAAATGATTGGATTGTTTTTAATTCCAATGTGTTGCATTATGGTCATTGATAAAATGTTTCATGGAATTTTTGAGTTTTTCTTATTGGTTGTATGGGCATATTCTATGGGGTAGAAATTCCATAAGACCTGACCAATTTTTGTTTAACTGATCTTTGGCGGTTCAAACCATGTGGATTCGTCTATTGGTTTGGTTTGTTGGCTTTTCAAGCCAATTGGTAATTAAGTTATTTGATCGTTAGTTGATCGTAAGTCTCATTTATATGGATATTTGCAAGTATTTGTATGCATATAATATTGTGAACACGCAATCGGTATTGCTCGATTATTGTGTTACAAGATGCAAATTTTTTTTTATTGAGAGGGATCGTGATACTTTCACTTATGGGCCTAATGGACAACGTTATATGTTGGAAATTGATTTATTCAGCCCTTCAATATGTTGCATCATATGTTATCAGTAATTGGATGTTTAAGTTGAAGGCTTGGTTCTTATATTTGATACTGGCCAGGTTTATACATATTATTATTAGATTGGATTATGGAAAGTCTATGTATGTATTGGCTAATAAAGCCATGTACTAGATTGACTATCTTAATTGTTTGTCTATTAAGACAAGTGACAATATATGATACATGTTGGTTGAATGCTTGTTCTATCAAGTATTTGTGCATGTAATTATGTATATATATATATAAGTGCATGGTTTCATGACTGTTTATTGATAAGCTATAATTTGATATGCAAGTAAAGTTGCATGGTTGAATTAGTATGGAAGTGTGGGGGTCACAGTTCTCTCACAAGGACATTCTCATATTAATTTGGCTTATATCTCTAAAAGTGATAAACCCAAAATGTGGGGGTTATTATGAGAATGCGTGTATTCGTATGCAAAGTCTCTCTTTTTTCAAAGAGATAGTTCAAGTAAAATGTTTGATTTCTACTTGGAAAGGAAGTCAAGTACATATGGAACGTATTTGAAACAACACTTTGGTTCAAAGGTGGCATGTACAAACATGTGTTAGTGGGTGTGATTCATGGAATCGGTAATATAAGCCTAAGTTATAGGTTCCACCATGATTTTATTTTTTATGGCTTCGTAAGAAAGTCGGATTTGGAGCCATACGGCTATGAATATAAATGATAGATATATGGTGATGACCAAAGCCAAATTGTGTTACGAAATACAAAGGATATGGTCAGTAGAGAAATAAAGACTAATATGTCTTGATTACATATATCTGGTGAGGCTAAGGAAGGTAGCATTATCAGCTCAGTATAGTCGGGATAGAAAATGACTAATACTATTATATAGCCTCTGACCATTATTGTGGTATACATTTAAGGAATGAGTTTAAAGCCTGTGTCATAGGTCATGTGATGGACACCCAACCTATGTGAAGAGGTTTAACTCCTGAATTAGGTTCAAAGGGTACAAACGAAGTCACCGATGACCTGACTAGTACTACTAAAATTTACTCATTCTGATTACATGGGAAAGTAGTACCACCACAATGAAATGAGGATGAGTTAGATACTCTTAATCAAGCCAAATCCTACGAAATGTGGGGGTGTGTTAACTGTGGTGCGCATTGGTTGACCTTAGTGGATGTAGGAGGTGAGGCCGCCACCGATGAGAGTTTTAAAGGCGAACTCTTTAAACGTCCATGAGACCAAGATAGGGGACAAGGCCGGTTAAAAATGTCCAATTTTGTCATGAACGGGTTAAGTCACGTAAGGTCGACTGGTAGGATATGGATGGTGAGCTTGCCGGCTACGCCAATGAGGAAAGGTTCAAGAAGTCTGACTTCACCCGTACTCTGTAGCGAAGTTCATCAAACCTAGTGTAGGTTCAAGTCCGAAAGACACCTGCAACGATGTGTCCTACTAGGTCTAATATATTCACTAACTCAGTGTTTTGTTTTATCGGTATTTTGAATCTGTGGGGGATTGTTGGATTTTTAATTGTTTTAAAATTAAAGATTCAAAATACGATTTTGTTGGAGGGTGGAGTGCTTTCCTAATAGACACCTAAATAGCCAATAGGTGCCTATTGGAAGACTTGTTTGAGTGGCTAACAAACAAGCCTTATGGGAAAAGACATGAGTTCGGACATATCTCTTGGAGACATCCCTTATTGGTGTCTCTTCCTCTCCTATATAAAGAGAGGGGGTCTTGCTCATTCTCCAACAATTGCTTTTGAAATTAATTTTAGAAGCATTTTTAGTTTTTTTTCCACTGTAATCGATTAGTGTCGATGAGTTAGTGAATATAGCCTTTGGACACCCTTTGTAATCACATTTGGAACTGCAACCTATGTGATTAGAGAGTTGTTTCATCTTGGAGGTATAGATGCATGGTCAACCCAGATTGCAGAATTGGGGCATCTAAAAACCTTAAGGAGAGCATCGTTTGATGCGACTCAACTCTACCATTTATTGTTCGGATTACACAAGAGGACGTGTATTGTTGACTCGGTGCGATACTATTTGTCATACCAATCAGATAAGTCTTGTATTTATTATTTATTTATTGTTTCTAGTCTTATACTTGCTGCCCATGATATTTTAATCTTACAATTGGCGACTCCACTGGGGATTTTTAAAATACATGTTCCAGAATTGTTAACACTAGACTATGGGCAGAATAATATAAGAATACAAACAGTAATAAAAGCATAAACTGTAATACGAAACAAGAGTATAAATAATCAAATAAATATACGTACTTGGTAGTTGCAGGATATCGCCAAAGGAGACAGTAGGTTGGATCGAGTCGTATCTAGAAGACACTCTCCTTAAGGTCTTTAATCGCCCCTTATTAGTGCAGACCGGGAACAATGCGATTATACCTCCAAGATGAAACGATCCACTAATCACCAAAGACGGCACTCCCAAAGTGATTACAGAAGGGGTCCGAAAGCTATACTCAACACACTGAGACAGTAAGGACGGACAGAAACACTCTCTGATGAAAACAGAGAAGAACCACGCCTTGAGAAGCAACAAAATAGGAAGAAAACGAAGTTGAGTTACCCCTGCCAATACCCTTGTATATATAGAATACGTAGAGGCAGGTTGTAAAGGTACTGTACGTATACAGGCGTCCCTGTATACCGTACAGGTACTTTAAGTGTCTCCTTATGTGTGTACAGGTACCACTACACACTCGTATAGGTACTTGTGGGTGCATGTATAAAAACAAAATTAAGATATACACCCACACCCACACCCACACCCGGACCCGGACCCGGACTCGGCTCGGCTCGGCTCGGTTCGGTTCGGCGCGCGCGATGTAAAAGCACCCCGGATCAACCCCCCACACAAGTGAGAGGACACACTTCTCTCTAAGGAACCCATGTCCCTTAAGGACCCATGAATACTTATAAGCAAGCTCACATCCTTGAAGCTAACCAATGTGGGACTAAACAACATTGGTTCTTTTACAAATGCAACTCAAAATCTGGAGGGAAATGAAAACTCAAATTTGAATAAGATTGGTGAAAATACCTTTTAGACAAAAGACAAAAGACAAAGACCACATGTGACAAAGACCTTTTGAATCTTTAGTATGATGAGATGGAATGAAATTGAATATAATTTCATTACATATAATATTTTTTACAACAATCCCCCACAAGATTCAAAATGTCGATAGAGTGACAAAAGTGTTGAGTATATTAGACATAATAGGACACATCGTTGCAGGTGTCTTTCGGACTTGAACCTACACTAGGTTTGATGAACTTCGCTACAGAGTACGGGTGAAGTCAGACTTCTTGAACCTTTCCTCATTGGTGTAGCCGGCAAGCTCACCACCCATATCCTATTAGTCGACTTTACGTGACGTACCCTTATAAATTAAACGGACATTTTACTCTGTCTTTCAAACAGAATCCGACCTTGTCCCATATCTTGGTATTATGGACGTTTAGAGAGTTCGCCTTTAAAACTCTCATTGGTAGGCGGCCTCACCTCCTACATCCATTTAGGTCAACCCACAGTGTGCACCACAGATAACACACCCCCACATTTCGTGAGATTTGGTTTGATTAAGAGTTAGTAACTCAACCTCTTCCATTGTGGTGGTACTACCTTTCCATCTAACAGAATGAGCAACTATTGGTAGTACTCATCAGATCATCCGGTGATTTCGTTTGTACCCTTTGAACCTAATCTAGGAGTTAAACCTCTTCATAGGTTGGGTTTCCATCACATGACCTATGTCACAGGCTTTAAGCCCATTCCCTTAGATGACTCTATATAAATCTTTGTAGGCATTGGTTTTGTGAACATGTCTGCTAAATTACAGGTCGATTTTATAAAATCGATAGCTATTGTTCCCTCATTTATATACTGCCTCACAAGATTATGTCTTAGGCGAATATGCCTCCTTTTTCCATTATAGACTCTGCTTTTAGCTTTAGCTATAGCCGCCATGCTATCACAATGAAGTGATATCGAAGGAACAGGTTTTGGCCATAGTGGAATATCTGCCACTAAATTTCTAAGCCATTCGGCTTCAGTTCCTGCCTTTTCCATGGCAATAAATTCTGCTTCCATCGTGGATCCTGTCCCACAGGACTGTTTAACCGATTTCCACGAAATCGCTCCACCTCCTAGTGTAAAGATATATCCACTAGTTGCTAACGATTCATTTGTATCTGATATCCAGTTAGCATCACAGAAACCTTCTAGTACAGTTGGGTTTCCGCTATAATGAAGACCATAATCAACGGTACCTTTTAGATACCTCAATAGTCTTTCAATAGCATCCCAATGTTCGTTGCTCGGGTTATGAGTATATTGACTCAGTTTTCCCACAGCCAAAGCTATATCAGGTCTAGTGCAATTCATTAGATAAGAAACAGAACCAATTATCTGTGAATATCTTTTCTGATTCACAGGGTCACCTTGATGTCGTTGTAAATGACATCCCAACTCAAAAGGTGTTTTAACTGACGATAAGTCAAAATATCCATACCTTTTAAGCATGTTTTCTATATAGTGAGCTTGTGATAAGATAATCTCTTTCTCCTTCCTGACGATTTTGATTCCTAGAATCACATCAGCCTCTCCCATGTCCTTGGTTTCAAAATTGGACATTAAGAGATTTTTAGTATGTCTCACTATATCTAGGTTGGTGCCCATAATCAGCATATCATCTACATAAAGTAAGATGAACACACCTTTTCCGTGATGAAACTTACTATATAGACACCTCTCGGCATCATTTACAAGAAATCCATTTGATATGAGTACCATATCAAGTTTTTCATGCCACTGCTTTGGCGCTTGTTTTAGTCCATACAAGGACTTAACAAGTTTGCATACCTTATGTAATTGTCCAGGCACTGTATAACCTTCTGGTTGCCTGATGTATATCTCTTCCTCTAAATCGCCATTGAGAAATGCTGTTTTTACATCCATTTGGTGTATCACCAAATTGTAAATTGATGCAACAGCCACCATTACTCTTATAGTGGTGATTCTTGCTACTGGAGCAAAAGTATCAAAATAATCATAGTTCTTCTTTTGCCTAAAGCCTTTGACGACTAGTCTGGCTTTAAATTTATCAAGTGATCCATCTGGTTTCAATTTCTTTCGAAATATCCACTTGGTGTCTAATACTTTGGAACCTTGTGGCAAATTGACCAATTCCCAAGTATGATTGAATAATAATGAATCAATTTCACTTTTTATTGCCTCTTTCCAGAAGACGGCATCTCGGGACGTAACTGCCTCATTATACGTAAGAGGATCCTTATCCACAATATGGGCAACCCAATTATATAATTTGGGATCCTCGTTTATAGAATAAACAACCCAATCATTACCAAAGTGCTTAGCTTTCCTTTGCCTTTTACTTTTCCTCAAATGACTTTCGTCATTATCATTAGATATAGGATCATCTTGATAAACAGTATCATTTGCTGTACTCTTTGATACAACATCTTTGAAATCACTACTAGCATTAGGAACACCCACTTCATTGGATTGATAAGGAAATACATCTTCAAAGAATTCTGCATCCCTTGATTCTATTATGTTGTTTTCTTCACAAACACCATCTATGGTTTTGAGAATCATAAAACGATAAGCATTACTATGCGAAGCATATCCTATAAAAATGCAGTCAAAGGTTTTAGGACCAATTTTTCTTTTCTTTGACTCAGGTATTAATACTTTTGCCAAACAGCCCCATACCCTTAAATGCTTTAAGTTAGGTTTTCTATCAAACCATAACTCAAAAGGTACTAAACCAGTTTTCTTGTGAGGAATTCTATTTAAAATATAGCAAGCCGTTAGAATAGCTTCCCCCCACATATCAAGGGTTAACCCAGAACAGATAAGGAATGAATTCATCATTTCTTTCAATGTACGATTCTTCCTTTCGGCTATTCCATTGGATTGTGGTTGGTATGGAGCTGTAGTTTCATGTATAATACCATTCTCGTCACAAAATTTGTAAAGATTAAAATACTCTGAACCTCTATCGGTTCGAAGTCTTTTAACTTTACTCCCTAGTTGATTTTCAACTTCTCTTTTATAGGATATAAAGGCATCACTTGCTTCATCTTTTGATTTCAGTAAATACAACATAGTAAATCTTGAGTAATCATCAATAAAGGTAACAACATAATTTTTTCCACCTCTTGATGCATACGATTTAAAATCGCACAAATCACTATGAATCAAGTCAAGGCGACCACTTTGCCTCGTTACTGACTTATGTGGCCTCTTTGTCAGTTTGGCCTCTACACAAGTAGTACATTTAGACATCGGTTGCTTTCCAAGGCTATCAATAAGACCTAACTTGCATAATCTAGATAAATAGGGAGCACTAATATGTCCTAATCTATTATGCCACAAATTAAAAGAGTCAACAATATAAACGGAAGAAGCACTCGGCTTATCTTTTATTACATTCAGAACACTGATTACAAAAAGACCATCACTTACATAACCCTTTCCAACAAAAATATCATTCTTCAACAGTACAAGTTTGTCAGATTCAAAGGTGAGTTTAAACCCAGCCTTATTCAGAAGTGGACCCGAAACCAAATTTCGCCTGATGTCTGGAACATGAAGCACTTCCCTTAAGACAAGTGTCTTACCCGAAGTGAGCTTCAATGTGACGGTTCCTTTACCGATAACATTAGAAGATTGGGAATTTCCCATAAAAACTTGATCACCCGAATTAACAACAGAGTAAGTACCGAACGCATTGCGATCTCCACAAATATGTCGAGTTGCACCCGTATCAAGTATCCAATCTTTTGGTTTTTCAACCAAACTTACTTCTGTAATCATGGCGGTGAAAATGTCCTCCTCCAGTAAATTAGCCTTCGCTTTCTCAGATTTCAGAGACTTCTTGTTCCGACAGTCTCTCTTGAGATGACCATGCTTACCACATGTGAAGCACTTCACTTTTGACCTCTTGAAACTCTTGCCTTTCTTGACTTGAAGACCTTTTTTGAAATGACCTTGTTTGTTTGATTCGACAAGGTTGGCTTTAAGTCTTGTGTACCCAAGAGGCTTTCCACCATTGTCCTTGTTCCTGTTCCTCTCCTCGATCTTGATTCGGATCACAACCTGTTCAAAGGACCATTCCTTTCTCTTGTGTTTCATATTATTCTTGAAATCAGTCCAAGAGGGAGGGAGTTTTTCAAGGAGGGAACTTGTGACGAAAACATCAGGAAGAATAACATTTTCCTTAGATAACCTTCCCACCAAGATTTGAAACTTATCAATTTGGGAAGAGACGCTTTCGTCGTCGGTCATTTCAAAATTCAAGAAATTTGCTACCACATATTTCTTGCTGCCTGCATCATCAAGAGTATACTTGTTGCATAAAGCGTTCCAGATCATATATGCATACTCGTATGAGTTATACACATTGTATAGATCAATGGAAAGCGCATTCAATATCCGATTTTTACACTGAAAATCGGCTTGAATCCATGCAATCCGTTTTACATCTTCTTCCAAGATCTCACTTTGTGGTGGTTTGGGATCCGTCAATGCAAAAGCAACCCCTATTTGGGTTAAAGCAAAAAGAAGCATTTGCCTCCATCTCTTAAAATTCTGCCCATCAAATTGTTCGATCTTATCGAACTCTCCAACAATACTCATCTTCTCCAATGCGGGTTGAAGAGTGGTAACAGCAGGGACCACATTAGTTGGAATAGAATCAACACTAGATGTGTCCTTTTGACCAAGTGTATCTTGTCCAGCCATAGTCTTAAATCTGTTTATAACAGTATTAAGATCCACTGTTAGAAACAGTCACGAAATTAAAGACCTTAAGATTGTTAACACTAGACTATGGGCAGAATAATATAAGAATACAAACAGTAATAAAAGCATAAACTGTAATACGAAACAAGAGTATAAATAATCAAATAAATATACGTACTTGGTAGTTGCAGGATATCGCCAAAGGAGACAGTAGGTTGGATCGAGTCGTATCTAGAAGACACTCTCCTTAAGGTCTTTAATCGCCCCTTATTAGTGCAGACCGGGAACAATGCGATTATACCTCCAAGATGAAACGATCCACTAATCACCAAAGACGGCACTCCCAAAGTGATTACAGAAGGGGTCCGAAAGCTATACTCAACACACTGAGACAGTAAGGACGGACAGAAACACTCTCTGATGAAAACAGAGAAGAACCACGCCTTGAGAAGCAACAAAATAGGAAGAAAACGAAGTTGAGTTACCCCTGCCAATACCCTTGTATATATAGAATACGTAGAGGCAGGTTGTAAAGGTACTGTACGGTATACAGGGACGCCTGTATACGTACAGGTACTTTAAGTGTCTCCTTATGTGTGTACAGGTACCACTACACACTCGTATAGGTACTTGTGGGTGCATGTATAAAAACAAAATTAAGATATACACCCACACCCACACCCGGACCCGGACTCGGCTCGGTTCGGCTCGGTTCGGTTCGGTTCGGTTCGGCGCGCGCGATGTAAAAGCACCCCGGATCAACCCCCCACACAAGTGAGAGGACACACTTCTCTCTAAGGAACCCATGTCCCTTAAGGACCCATGAATACTTATAAGCAAGCTCACATCCTTGAAGCTAACCAATGTGGGACTAAACAACATTGGTTCTTTTACAAATGCAACTCAAAATCTGGAGGGAAATGAAAACTCAAATTTGAATAAGATTGGTGAAAATACCTTTTAGACAAAAGACAAAAGACAAAGACCACATGTGACAAAGACCTTTTGAATCTTTAGTATGATGAGATGGAATGAAATTGAATATAATTTCATTACATATAATATTTTTTACAACAATTAAGAGGGAGGGAGTATATAAATGAACCTTAAGATTGTAAGATTAAAATATCATGGGCAGCAAGTATAAGACTAGAAACAATAAATAAATAATAAATACAAGACTTATCTGATTGGTATGACAAATAGTATCGCACCGAGTCAACAATACACGTCCTCTTGTGTAATCCGAACAATAAATGGTAGAGTTGAGTCGCATCAAACGATGCTCTCCTTAAGGTTTTTAGATGCCCCAATTCTGCAATCTGGGTTGACCATGCATCTATACCTCCAAGATGAAACAACTCTCTAATCACATAGGTTGCAGTTCCAAATGTGATTACAAAGGGTGTCCAAAGGCTATATTCACTAACTCATCGACACTAATCGATTACAGTGGAAAAAAACTAAAAATGCTTCTAAAATTAATTTCAAAAGCAATTGTTGGAGAATGAGCAAGACCCCCTCTCTTTATATAGGAGAGGAAGAGACACCACTAAGGGATGTCTCCAAGAGATATGTCCGAACTCATGTCTTTTCCCATAAGGCTTGTTTGTTAGCCACTCAAACAAGTCTTCCAATAGGCACCTATTGGCTATTTAGGTGTCTATTAGGAAAGCACTCCACCCTCCAACAAAATCGTATTTTGAATCTTTAATTTTAAAACAATTAAAAATCCAACAATCCCCCACAGATTCAAAATACCGATAAAACAAAACACTGAGTTAGTGAATATATTAGACCTAGTAGGACACATCGTTGCAGGTGTCTTTCGGACTTGAACCTACACTAGGTTTGATGAACTTCGCTACAGAGTACGGGTGAAGTCAGACTTCTTGAACCTTTCCTCATTGGCGTAGCCGGCAAGCTCACCATCCATATCCTACCAGTCGACCTTACGTGACTTAACCCGTTCATGACAAAATTGGACATTTTTAACCGGCCTTGTCCCCTATCTTGGTCTCATGGACGTTTAAAGAGTTCGCCTTTAAAACTCTCATCGGTAGGCGGCCTCACCTCCTACATCCACTAAGGTCAACCAATGCGCACCACAGTTAACACACCCCCACATTTCGTAGGATTTGGCTTGATTAAGAGTATCTAACTCATCCTCATTTCATTGTGGTGGTACTACTTTCCCATGTAATCAGAATGAGTAAATTTTAGTAGTACTAGTCAGGTCATCGGTGACTTCGTTTGTACCCTTTGAACCTAATTCAGGAGTTAAACCTCTTCACATAGGTTGGGTGTCCATCACATGACCTATGACACAGGCTTTAAACTCATTCCTTAAATGTATACCACAATAATGGTCAGAGGCTATATAATAGTATTAGTCATTTTCTGTCCCGACTATACTGAGCTGATAATGCTACCTTCCTTAGCCTCACCAGATATATGTAATCAAGACATATTAGTCTTTATTTCTCTACTGACCATATCCTTTGTATTTCGTAACACAATTTGGCTTTGGTCATCACCATATATCTATCATTTATATTCATAGCCGTATGGCTCCAAATCCGACTTTCTTACGAAGCCATAAAAAATAAAATCATGGTGGAACCTATAACTTAGGCTTATATTACCGATTCCATGAATCACACCCACTAACACATGTTTGTACATGCCACCTTTGAACCAAAGTGTTGTTTCAAATACGTTCCATATGTACTTGACTTCCTTTCCAAGTAGAAATCAAACATTTTACTTGAACTATCTCTTTGAAAAAAGAGAGACTTTGCATACGAATACACGCATTCTCATAATAACCCCCACATTTTGGGTTTATCACTTTTAGAGATATAAGCCAAATTAATATGAGAATGTCCTTGTGAGAGAACTGTGACCCCCACACTTCCATACTAATTCAACCATGCAACTTTACTTGCATATCAAATTATAGCTTATCAATAAACAGTCATGAAACCATGCACTTATATATATATATATACATAATTACATGCACAAATACTTGATAGAACAAGCATTCAACCAACATGTATCATATATTGTCACTTGTCTTAATAGACAAACAATTAAGATAGTCAATCTAGTACATGGCTTTATTAGCCAATACATACATAGACTTTCCATAATCCAATCTAATAATAATATGTATAAACCTGGCCAGTATCAAATATAAGAACCAAGCCTTCAACTTAAACATCCAATTACTGATAACATATGATGCAACATATTGAAGGGCTGAATAAATCAATTTCCAACATATAACGTTGTCCATTAGGCCCATAAGTGAAAGTATCACGATCCCTCTCAATAAAAAAAAATTTGCATCTTGTAACACAATAATCGAGCAATACCGATTGCGTGTTCACAATATTATATGCATACAAATACTTGCAAATATCCATATAAATGAGACTTACGATCAACTAACAGTCAAATAACTTAATTACCAATTGGCTTGAAAAGCCAACAAACCAAACCAATAGACGAATCCACATGGTTTGAACCGCCAAAGATCAGTTAAACAAAAATTGGTCAGGTCTTATGGAATTTCTACCCCATAGAATATGCCCATACAACCAATAAGAAAAACTCAAAAATTCCATGAAACATTTTATCAATGACCATAATGCAACACATTGGAATTAAAAACAATCCAATCATTTATTAAGACAAGAGACTGTGAACTTAATCCATTCTAGGAGACAGAATTGTAGTGAAATTGAAAATCAAACCTTCTGTGATTGCACTTCTCAAAGACAACTAGATACGGTACACACGCTATGATTTACCAACACCACATGGTGACCAAACTTGTCAACCCAAACATGTGAGACCAAAGAATAGTGTACTGATAAAACCAAAAGGACCAATTGGTGTAGGTGTGAAACCATGCATCCTTTACAATTATTCCAACGGTTGTCATGACAAAGAGTCACATATCAACCGATCATCCTTTTATATCTCTAATAAAGAGGAATTTAAACACCCCCTCTATTCCAAAAGTGGCAAATTTGCTCACAACTATGACGCCCACATTCCACAATCTTCTGAATACAGGGCTGCCCACAGGTAAAGCATACATGAACTACCGATCAGAGCGTAATCGACTTCTTCTCATATGGCTGTCCACACGAATGCTGTGCCAAACACAAATCAGTAGGAGGGACTGGTCGCTTCCCACATAAGCAAAGATATCAATCTCCTTTGCCGTGAGCAACTGCACAGACTGGCAGCCAGGATAGCGCCAATTCCCTCCTTGATTCCT
Source organism: Telopea speciosissima (assembly GCF_018873765.1). Lineage (NCBI taxonomy): Eukaryota > Viridiplantae > Streptophyta > Magnoliopsida > Proteales > Proteaceae > Telopea > Telopea speciosissima. The sequence continues at coordinate 47,543,816 of NC_057925.1, read as the reverse complement.
TTCCACAGACAAGTCTACAGAAGTCCTTCTTCGAATTTGAAGGCGGCACAGCGTATCTTCGTTGAACGAAGCCTCCTCTATGCCGATTCTAAGCAGGCCCGGAACTGTAATTTAGATTGTAAGATTAAAATATCATGGGCAGCAAGTATAAGACTAGAAACAATAAATAAATAATAAATACAAGACTTATCTGATTGGTATGACAAATAGTATCGCACCGAGTCAACAATACACGTCCTCTTGTGTAATCCGAACAATAAATGGTAGAGTTGAGTCGCATCAAACGATGCTCTCCTTAAGGTTTTTAGATGCCCCAATTCTGCAATCTGGGTTGACCATGCATCTATACCTCCAAGATGAAACAACTCTCTAATCACATAGGTTGCAGTTCCAAATGTGATTACAAAGGGTGTCCAAAGGCTATATTCACTAACTCATCGACACTAATCGATTACAGTGGAAAAAAAAACTAAAAATGCTTCTAAAATTAATTTCAAAAGCAATTGTTGGAGAATGAGCAAGACCCCCTCTCTTTATATAGGAGAGGAAGAGACACCACTAAGGGATGTCTCCAAGAGATATGTCCGAACTCATGTCTTTTCCCATAAGGCTTGTTTGTTAGCCACTCAAACAAGTCTTCCAATAGGCACCTATTGGCTATTTAGGTGTCTATTAGGAAAGCACTCAACCCTCCAACAAAACCGTATTTTGAATCTTTAATTTTAAAACAATTAAAAATCCAACAATCCCCCACAGATTCAAAATACCGATAAAACAAAACACTGAGTTAGTGAATATATTAGACATAGTAGGACACATCGTTGCAGGTGTCTTTCGGACTTGAACCTACACTAGGTTTGATGAACTTCGCTACAGAGTACGGGTGAAGTCAGACTTTTTGAACCTTTCCTCATTGGCGTAGCCGGCAAGCTCACCATCCATATCCTACCAGTCGACCTTACGTGACTTAACCCGTTCATGACAAAATTGGACATTTTTAACCGGCCTTGTCCCCTATCTTGGTCTCATGGACGTTTAAAGAGTTCGCCTTTAAAACTCTCATCGGTAGGCGGCCTCACCTCCTACATCCACTAAGGTCAACCAATGCGCACCACAGTTAACACACCCCCACATTTCGTAGGATTTGGCTTGATTAAGAGTATCTAACTCATCCTCATTTCATTGTGGTGGTACTACTTTCCCATGTAATCGAATGAGTAAATTTTAGTAGTACTAGTCGGTCATCGGTGACTTCGCTTGTACCCTTTGAACCTAATTCGGAGTTAAACCTCTTCACATAGGTTGGGTGTCCATCACATGACCTATGACACAGGCTTTAAACTCATTCCTTAAATGTATACCACAATAATGGTCAGAGGCTATATAATAGTATTAGTCATTTTCTGTCCCGACTATACTGAGCTGATAATGCTACCTTCCTTAGCCTCACCAGATATATGTAATCAAGACATATTAGTCTTTATTTCTCTACTGACCATATCCTTTGTATTTCGTAACACAATTTGGCTTTGGTCATCACCATATATCTATCATTTATATTCATAGCCGTATGGCTCCAAATCCGACTTTCTTACGAAGCCATAAAAAATAAAATCATGGTGGAACCTATAACTTAGGCTTATATTACCGATTCCATGAATCACACCCACTAACACATGTTTGTACATGCCACCTTTGAACCAAAGTGTTGTTTCAAATACGTTCCATATGTACTTGACTTCCTTTCCAAGTAGAAATCCAACATTTTACTTGAACTATCTCTTTGAAAAAAGAGAGACTTTGCATACGAATACACGCATTCTCATAATAACCCCCACATTTTGGGTTTATCACTTTTAGAGATATAAGCCAAATTAATATGAGAATGTCCTTGTGAGAGAACTGTGACCCCCACACTTCCATACTAATTCAACCATGCAACTTTACTTGCATATCAAATTATAGCTTATCAATAAACAGTCATGAAACCATGCACTTATATATATATATACATAATTACATGCACAAATACTTGATAGAACAAGCATTCAACCAACATGTATCATATATTGTCACTTGTCTTAATAGACAAACAATTAAGATAGTCAATCTAGTACATGGCTTTATTAGCCAATACATACATAGACTTTCCATAATCCAATCTAATAATAATATGTATAAACCTGGCCAGTATCAAATATAAGAACCAAGCCTTCAACTTAAACATCCAATTACTGATAACATATGACGCAACATATTGAAGGGCTGAATAAATCAATTTCCGACATATAACGTTGTCCATTAGGCCCATAAGTAAAAGTATCACGATCCCTCTCAATAAAAAAAAATTTGCATCTTGTAACACAATAATCGAGCAATACCGATTGCGTGTTCACAATATTATATGCATACAAATACTTGCAAATATCCATATAAATGAGACTTACGATCAACTAACAGTCAAATAACTTAATTACCAATTGGCTTGAAAAGCCAACAAACCAAACCAATAGACGAATCCACATGGTTTGAACCGCCAAAGATCAGTTAAACAAAATTGGTCAGGTCTTATGGAATTTCTACCCCATAGAATATGCCCATACAACCAATAAGAAAAACTCAAAAATTCCATGAAACATTTTATCAATGACCATAATGCAACACATTGGAATTAAAAACAATCCAATCATTTATTAAGACAAGAGACTGTGAACTTAATCCATTCTAGGAGACAGAATTGTAGTGAAATTGAAAATCAAACCTTCTGTGATTGCACTTCTCAAAGACAACTAGATACGGTACACACGCTATGATTTACCAACACCACATGGTGACCAAACTTGTCAACCCAAACATGTGAGACCAAAGAATAGTGTACTGATAAAACCAAAAGGACCAATTGGTGTAGGTGTGAAACCATGCATCCTTTACAATTATTCCAACGGTTGTCATGACAAAGAGTCACATATCAACCGATCATCCTTTTATATCTCTAATAAAGAGGAATTTAAACACCACCTCTATTCCAAAAGTGGCAAATTTGCTCACAACTATGACGCCCACATTCCACAATCTTCTGACACAGGGCTGCCCACAGTAAAGCATACATGAACTACCGATCGAGCGTAATCGACTTCTTCTCATATGGCTGTCCACACGAATGCCGTGCCAAACACAAATCGAGGGAGGGACTGGTCGCTTCCCACATAAGCAAAGATATCAATCTCCTTTGCCGTGAGCAATCGCACACGGACGGCAGCCAGATAGCGCCAATTCCCTCCTTGATTCCTTTCCACGAACAAGTCTACGTAAGTCCTTCTTCGATTTGAAGGCGGCACAGCGTATCTTCGTTGAACGAAGCCTCCTCTATGCCGATTCTAAGCAGGCCCGGAACTGTAATTTAGAGTTTCCATCATTTCCGTTGAGATTGGAATTGAAGCTTGAACGTGGAAGAACATAAGCCGGCACGCCTCCAATAATTCTAGTATACATCTCGCGCCACATAACTTTACCCATTCTCTCTTAGACAAGAAACAATCAAGCACCCTCTTTCTTTTGAAAAACCACCACAAACCAGTGATTTCAACCGTTTCACACATAGGCTTTTGGGTAAATGCCATTGACTGCATTTCATGTCCAATGAGAATGATACATGTGAAAAATCAAACTTCACAAATACTTGTGTTGTTTGCCATGTTCAGTGTATGTAATAGAGACGCTCTCCCTTTCAATCCCAATAAATATAGAACAAATTTTTTCACATAGGAAATCAAGCAATTCTACAGTCTTATACCCATCTAAAAACCTTAAGATTGTAAGATTAAAATATCATGGGCAGCAAGTATAAGACTAGAAACAATAAATAAATAATAAATACAAGACTTATCTGATTGGTATGACAAATAGTATCGCACCGAGTCAACAATACACGTCCTCTTGTGTAATCCGAACAATAAATGGTAGAGTTGAGTCGCATCAAACGATGCTCTCCTTAAGGTTTTTAGATGCCCCACCCGCAACTGCTGACCATGCATCTATACCTCCAAGATGAAACAACTCTCTAATCACATAGGTTGCAGTTCCAAATGTGATTACAAAGGGTGTCCAAAGGCTATATTCACTAACTCATCGACACTAATCGATTACAGTGGAAAAAAAACTAAAAATGCTTCTAAAATTAATTTCAAAAGCAATTGTTGGAGAATGAGCAAGACCCCCTCTCTTTATATAGGAGAGGAAGAGACACCACTAAGGGATGTCTCCAAGAGATATGTCCGAACTCATGTCTTTTCCCATAAGGCTTGTTTGTTAGCCACTCAAACAAGTCTTCCAATAGGCACCTATTGGCTATTTAGGTGTCTATTAGGAAAGCACTCAACCCTCCAACAAAACCGTATTTTGAATCTTTAATTTTAAAACAATTAAAAATCCAACAATCCCCCACAGATTCAAAATACCGATAAAACAAAACACTGAGTTAGTGAATATATTAGACATAGTAGGACACATCGTTGCAGGTGTCTTTCGGACTTGAACCTACACTAGGTTTGATGAACTTCGCTACAGAGTACGGGTGAAGTCAGACTTCTTGAACCTTTCCTCATTGGCGTAGCCGGCAAGCTCACCATCCATATCCTACCAGTCGACCTTACGTGACTTAACCCGTTCATGACAAAATTGGACATTTTTAACCGGCCTTGTCCCCTATCTTGGTCTCATAGATGTTTAAAGAGTTCGCCTTTAAAACTCTCATCGGTAGGCGGCCTCACCTCCTACATCCACTAAGGTCAACCAATGCGCACCACAGTTAACACACCCCCACATTTCGTAGGATTTGGCTTGATTAAGAGTATCTAACTCATCCTCATTTCATTGTGGTGGTACTACTTTCCCATGTAATCAGAATGAGTAAATTTTAGTAGTACTAGTCAGGTCATCGGTGACTTCGTTTGTACCCTTTGAACCTAATTCAGGAGTTAAACCTCTTCACATAGGTTGGGTGTCCATCACATGACCTATGACACAGCTTTAAACTCATTCCTTAAATGTATACCACAATAATGGTCGAGGCTATATAATAGTATTAGTCATTTTCTGTCCCGACTATCTTGAAATGATAATGCTACCTTCCTTAGCCTCACCAGGATATATGTAATCAAGACATATTAGTCTTTATTTCTCTCTCGACCATATCCTTTGTATTTGTAACACAATTTGGCTTTGGTCATCACCATATATCTATCATTTATATTCATAGCCGTATGGCTCCAAATCCGACTTTCTTACGAAGCCATAAAAAATAAAATCATGGTGGAACCTATAACTTAGGCTTATATTACCGATTCCATGAATCACACCCACTAACACATGTTTGTACATGCCACCTTTGAACCAAAGTGTTGTTTCAAATACGTTCCATATGTACTTGACTTCCTTTCCAAGTAGAAATCCAACATTTTACTTGAACTATCTCTTTGAAAAAAGAGAGACTTTGCATACGAATACACGCATTCTCATAATAACCCCCACATAAAATTGTTGGATTTTTAATTGTTTTAAAATTAAAGATTCAAAATACGGTTTTGTTGGAGGGTTGAGTGCTTTCCTAATAGACACCTAAATAGCCAATAGGTGCCTATTGGAAGACTTGTTTGAGTGGCTAACAAACAAGCCTTATGGGAAAAGACATGAGTTCGGACATATCTCTTGGAGACATCCCTTAGTGGTGTCTCTTCCTCTCCTATATAAAGAGAGGGGGTCTTGCTCATTCTCCAACAATTGCTTTTGAAATTAATTTTAGAAGCATTTTTAGTTTTTTTTTTCCACTGTAATCGATTAGTGTCGATGAGTTAGTGAATATAGCCTTTGGACACCCTTTGTAATCACATTTGGAACTGCAACCTATGTGATTAGAGAGTTGTTTCATCTTGGAGGTATAGATGCATGGTCAACCCAGATTGCAGAATTGGGGCATCTAAAAACCTTAAGGAGAGCATCGTTTGATGCGACTCAACTCTACCATTTATTGTTCGGATTACACAAGAGGACGTGTATTGTTGACTCGGTGCGATACTATTTGTCATACCAATCAGATAAGTCTTGTATTTATTATTTATTTATTGTTTCTAGTCTTATACTTGCTGCCCATGATATTTTAATCTTACAATCTTAAGGCAAATCCGACTTAATGCATGGTCAACCCAGATTGCAGAATTGGGGCATCTAAAAACCTTAAGATTGTAAGATTAAAATATCATGGGCAGCAAGTATAAGACTAGAAACAATAAATAAATAATAAATACAAGACTTATCTGATTGGTATGACAAATAGTATCGCACCGAGTCAACAATACACGTCCTCTTGTGTAATCCGAACAATAAATGGTAGAGTTGAGTCGCATCAAACGATGCTCTCCTTAAGGTTTTTAGATGCCCCACCCGCAACTGCTGACCATGCATCTATACCTCCAAGATGAAACAACTCTCTAATCACATAGGTTGCAGTTCCAAATGTGATTACAAAGGGTGTCCAAAGGCTATATTCACTAACTCATCGACACTAATCGATTACAGTGGAAAAAAAACTAAAAATGCTTCTAAAATTAATTTCAAAAGCAATTGTTGGAGAATGAGCAAGACCCCCTCTCTTTATATAGGAGAGGAAGAGACACCAATAAGGGATGTCTCCAAGAGATATGTCCGAACTCATGTCTTTTCCCATAAGGCTTGTTTGTTAGCCACTCAAACAAGTCTTCCAATAGGCACCTATTGGCTATTTAGGTGTCTATTAGGAAAGCACTCCACCCTCCAACAAAATCGTATTTTGAATCTTTAATTTTAAAACAATTAAAAATCCAACAATTTGTACTGCAAGTCTCACATTTTCTCTGCTCTCTCACTTGCCGCTGTGATCATCAACGGTCTTGGAGAAAAACAAGGTGAGTCAACATGAAGTTCTCTGTTTGGAAAACTGTCTCTCGTAAACCTCTGCTCGCTCACTTGTTTTTTTTTTAATCCATCTGGGATTTTTTCCCCCTTTTTTCTCCTACTCTAATTTATTGATCTGAAAACTGATGTTAGGGTTTACCTTTTGGTTAGTTATGAAGAGTCTTGGGCTTCGTTGTTCTATGAATTTTTTTTTTTTTTTTGGCCTTGAGTGAACATGTAATGTAGTGAGATGAATGATTCCATTGAAAACCCTTCCCATATATGCTTGAAATTATCGGTATAGTCAACATAGACAGCCAACATTAGAAACGACATCCATAGTGATATGGCTACTTTCAATGGTGCTCCCCTGAATCCCAGAGGTGTGAGGACAACCAATGCATATGTGATGCCAACATGGAAGACTAATGGAACCTCTGAGCATATAACTAGTGGTATTATAACAATCTGTGTCCAGGAGAAACCTTAGGATGCATTGTAGGAAGCCATAAGCAAACTGTTGGGAATAAACCCAATACGCAGCGGAATATAGATCAGGTCAATGCTTGTAGTTCATGATCAAGAGTAAGGAAGAAACAATTTTAAAATAACATTCATGGTTACCTTAGAGTTGCAAGTGAAACTCTTCCTATAGATAATAGGTCTTTCAACTTGTGCAAACTTGGAGATTGAAAAATCGTTCAACACTTTGAAGCTTGATCAATCCTTGCAACCTTTTAGAAGAACACAAAAATCACCGAAGCCTCTTGAGTTCTCTAATTCAAGTCTCACACACACCACTACAAGAGAGGGGAGAGAGCACTGCCAAAATCGTGGGAGGCTCCTCCCTTTCCCTCTTTTATAGTTTTGGAGATCCTTGGGTCTCAAGTAATTTCCTTCCATCTTGGCCTCAGCTCAATCTTCCATTTTGGTGTTTTGTGAATTTTCTAATTTTTGTAACTTTAATTTGCTACTAAAAGTGAAGACATAGAATCTCAAAAGAGATACAATCTTTCTAAATTATGGTCCATGAGATATTCTCATAATATCTCTTGCCATAATATAAAAAGATATTTAACCATAAATAATTTGTTCTCCCATATAATGTCATGTGTCCAATAAACTCTTTTATTGCACATAAACCCTTCCACTTTTCTAATATCCCATAATGAATTATAGGATATGTGCTTTAATGCTATTAATCCCCAATTCATCATGTACGGTGATCGAGAGAATATGTGATTGCGATTGGACGGCCGAAAAACTTTGAAATCAATTTTCAATATAATTTATATAGTAATTTTATATTGAAAATAAATTAATAAAACATTTCGAATAAACACTGGATCCAGATTTAGTTCCGACCAATCACTTTCTCTCTCTTGGATATTCCCCTCGTACGGGCAGTGGATTCTATGTTAAGAATCCTCTTTATTTACAATACAGGATCACGAATCCAATGTAACGGTTTATAGTCCGATTGGACGTCAACCATTGGCTTACCAAAATCTGTAATGCCACACTGCAACAAATGGAATCTTCTCAGGTTAAAGGGCTATCGAGTGGCGGGTAAGTATATCACACACACAACCAGTAGCAATACATAAGATATACGTACCAGATTCTCATCTATACACGTTTTCGACGTGTACCCACATCCAAGCACCGAAATCACCATTTCTCGTGACATGCGATATGGAAACCATATAAACGGGATGTCCAGTCTCATTCCTAGTTCAGACAAGTTTTAGGGAAAGACCTATGGAACATTCTTATAAGCCAAAATGAAATAATAAAATGTAAAAATTAAATTCAATAATTTAATAATTCGGGTTTGATGGACACATAATTCCAACACAAACAGCCCTAGGAACATGAATGGAGATTTTGCAGCCCTACAAGTGCATATGCTGGGATTGAATAAAGGGTTAAACAATGGCTATGTTAGAAGTTCATAACAGCTTATTGTATTTAAGATTACTATATGCTTCAACCCCTTAAAACTTAGTCAACTCAAACTCTATATGATAAACAAATGGATGGTGGCCTGCCGCTTCTATCACATTTACTTCCTTCAGCAAGACAACCAAAAAACCATGCATCAACTGTGAGCACTCTATTTCATTTGAAACCTGATATCATAACATGGTTAATCTCAACACATTTCATGTGTGAGAAAGGCAAATCACTCCATTTCAAGCACATTTACAAGTCAATAAATTTTACCAAACAAATCACCATTAGAAATTGCAGTATCCCCAAAAAGATCAGAGAACTATTTATATATTACAAGAAATTTTATTTTCTTCCCCCAAAAGCAATATAATATTTTTCTTCCTTCAAGAAAAAGTAAGCAAACAGCCCCATTGGGTATGATCCTTGAAACAGGGTTTGTGGCACAGTCTCATGGTTACTTGTAAATCTCAAACTCTACTTGTTGGATTTTTAGCTCAAATTGGTAGAGCACTTGGAAAATGAGCATGTTCCAAGGGGATGGTCATTCGAATCCACCAAGATCTGTTTATTCAATTGTTCACAAGTAGCTGAAGATTTGTAAGCCACAAAGATGAATAAATATATATTGGACCAATACAGTATCAGTGTTGTTCAGATCATTCACATTCAACCAGAGGTTCTGCACACAAGAACAAATCACTTAATCAAACATGTCTCCCAAGCTTGACAAAGCTGAAATTCTCTGACATCCTCTTAAATAGTTATTGATTTCAGTCTCTTAAAATCTCTCACTGATTACCCTGTTCTGAAATTTCCTAGTTGATTGAATCTGCTGTGTCTTGACAGCCAGCTATTGGATTATCTCGAGATTTCAGTATTATATTCAATTAGAGTTCTCCTGAAATCTGGACATTTCCCTTCACTCGATCCTGCTTTTTGCTGGATTTTGAATCTTATGATTCCTATCTCCAAGAACTTTAGACCACATTAGGGAGAGAGAGAGAGAGATTCAACAGAAAGTAAATTAAATTGAGATCAAGTTGGGCGTTCGTAACCTCCACGCTCCAACTTGAGAGGGAGTATTAGATTATCCACGCATGCATGACTTGTACATTCCATTTTTCCCATTATTCTCCTTCCATCTCTTCCATATTTTGATTGTATTCTCTTTCCTACTTTGTATCATCTCATATATTGTACATTCCATAATAGGTATAGGATTGTATTTAAATTGATATTCAATGAATAGAATGAATCAAGCTGATGCAGATTGCATCTCGCCATTATCATCTTGACAATTCTAGTATTCTGATGCATTATTTTAAGTACTGACCTATGACCACTCTCTCCCAGGGTTCGAGTGGATTTACAATCAACCTTAAAAGCTTAGGTTTGATTGCTAGGCTTGCGAGCTGTTATTGCAACTTCCAGGAACAGAGTGATCGTTGTCAATACAAAAACATGTAGTTTCTTATGGATAGGACGGTAACCATGTCCTTTGGCAATTAAATCCTAACTCTGTCATAGTCAGTTCAAGGGTTGTGTGCAGATTGATAGAATGGCCTTCAAGTATGTGCAGCACACCCCAATCATCATGGCCTTTGATAGCTTAGTAATTAGTCCAAAAAGACTTTTTTTCTAGTTTCCTGAACACATAATTACTTAGAATTGGAGGGGAGACCCGTTCTTTTGGGGCCAAAACTTTAGGAATGAACCTGGGATGGCTAAATTAACAACAGCTCCCTAGCGTAGTTGATGAGCTATGGGGCGTTTCATGCCCATGCTCACCAAAAGGTCTCGAGGTCGAGCCTCCTGACTGTTACCTCCCCCCCACCCCCCAATAAAAAAAAAAAAAGAATTGGTAATTTACCATATATTCCAAATCCCACATTCCCAATCCCCCAAAAACAAAAACTACGGTTGAATGTCAGGAGAACCTGATGCCTCATGATTGTTGTGAATTGTGATATAGACGAACTCTCTTGCTAGACCTCAGCATCTCTTCTTCTTCATCGTCTTCTTCCATATTGTCATGGGTCTTCCTCCTCTTTTTCTTCTTCATCATACCACTCGAAGAGACCTTCTATCATCGTGACAATTGAATGTAGATCATTAAGCTTTTGGTGGCCAGGTTCCCCGTTCTCAAACAAGACGTCCCACGATTTGACTACAGAAGAGGGATAGTAACATAGACAACTCGACTTATAAAAGTCAGATTCATAAACATCCAAATATTTAATAGCATCTATTCCTTGTAACGGAATCCCCAGCCAGTCAAAGCCTTTGAAATGGTGAATGATGATTATATCTCGACGAGTAGTGATATCAACATCCTCAATTAAGAGCGAATGCCGGCACCTGATTATTTTGTCTTTATGGTAGATAGAAGCAAAAATATCTAAAGCGAAGGTTAGTAGCAGACCTTGTTCCAATCCTAGCTCATCAAAGAAGTTGGAGGGAAATTCCAAAACAATGCACAGAATCAACCCCTTGTAATCGTGCCCATCATTAACAATCAAGGAGTATGTATTTCCCCGTGACCCGAAGGGTATAAGTGTTTCCTGCAAATCAGAGGAAAGGAAAGGAAAGGAAAGGAAAGGAGCCATCAGTACTCAACAAAGTAATAAACTAATTGATAGTAGCTAGGAGGAATAAAAACAAAGACAGTGAAATTAAGGACCTGGCCATATATCTTCCTTGGAGCATATGTTAAGTTATAGCATCCTAGCGCATTCAATTCTATCAAGGATTCAATTTCTTCAAGGCCTCGAATCTCCTCCAACTTATCACATTCCGTAACATCTAATGTTGTCAAATTTTTCAACCTCAACAAATCCGGTAATCGTACCAATGAAATGCAACATTCACAATGTAGTACAACTAAGCTTGAGGGAAGCTCTGGGGGGGGGGGGGGGGGGGGGGGGGGGGGAGGAAAGGAAGATTTTTGGGACAAAAAAGAAAAGGAAAAAAAAAAAAAAAAAAAAAAAAAAAAAAAAAAGAAATGGAGCCGGGATGTATTCCAGCTTACTGCAACCCGTAAGCTTTAATGTTGTCACATTTTTCAGCTTCGACAAATCCGGTAGTTGTACCAATGAACAACAACTTTCACAACGAAGTACAGCTAAGCTTGAGGGAAGCTCTGGGAGGTATTCCAACTCAATGCAATCATTCATTAATAACTCCTCTAAATTCAAGAGCATTGAAATATCATCAGGTAATTTTGAAATTTGGGTTCTTTCCAGGTTAATGCTACGCAAACATTTCATTCCGCCCATTGATCTTGGTAGCTTCTTGAGTAAGTAGCACCCTTGCAGTCTAAGCTCTTCGAGAGAACTCAGCCGGGAAATGCTATCTAGGACTTCTTTGATTTTTGTCCATGACAAGTCAAGTTCAACTAGAGATTTTAGATCACCAATGGACTTAGGCACCTCCTTCATTTGATTACCCCTTAGAATAAGACTTTTGAGCTGACTCAACTGCCCTATGGACTCGTCTAACTTATTAAAAGAGTGACAATACTCAAGTCTTAATCGCTCCAAGTTCGGAAACCATGAAAAGTTTGGGGACTTGGATAGAGATCCACACGACCTAAGATCGAGAACTTTCAGTTTTTGGAACCTCTGTCAAAACGAAGAGAAAACATATATGTATATATTTACAATACTATCCAGAAAATTAATAATCAAATGAGAAAAGAAAAAAACAAATACTATACCTTATTTTCACCTTCAGGCTCCACATTCCAGGCTAGTTTAATCTTGCTCTTCGATAGGTCGAGATAAACTAGATTCTTATGATAAAAATTTGTTGGTGGAATAGTATCCCCATGGAAGCCCATCCACTTGAACCACCTTAACCCAGAAGGAAGGCGTGAAAAATCTCCCATGTAGTTTGCATTACCAATGTCTGAGATATCTTAGATTGTGCATCATCTCAAAGTGTTCACTATATAAATTAATATGTGAAAAGAAATAGCAGGGAAGCATCATGCCTTTTATCATATCAGTTCCCTACAATAAAAAATAACTCTAGTAAATAGAAATCAGTAGACACCAAAAGGGCAATGATAAGGATGCATTAAATTCATAGCATTACTTTTATTTTTTGGTAAGAATTCAGAGCATTACTCAATGCATTATAATGCATTATAAACATTTTGTGCTTGAAATCCATGTACTTTTTATTATAACACACACACATAGAGAGACACAATGAGAGAGAGAGAGATGGGTTTAGGTCTTACCTTGTATTCTTTTAATACTTCCAAGATTTCACCATGAGACCATAATCTACTACGTTTACCCGGCTCCATAAGGCTTTCTTCGAAGACAATGTTCCTTCCCATGTCTCGAATTTGGTCATGCATCCTCAACAAGTTATCTTCAAATTGTACAAGGGACCTTTTAGTTAGTCCGTATATTGCTGATTTAGGATGATAGCCACATGAATCCCATATGGAATATACAGTTTCTTTTTCCCATCCAATGAAGAAACATGCAGCATCAAGAAAGATAGCTTTTTGATGACCATCTTCTAGATTATCATAACTTATCTTCAACCTTCTCTGGATTTCTCCATGTGGAATTTCTTTTAATTTTTGAAATGTACTTTCCCACACTTCTTTGCTGCTTATGCCCGATAGGTAAGACCCCAACACCTTTAAAGTTAAAGGCAACCCTCCCGAATAACATGTCACATCATCTGAAATTAGCTTGTAATCTTTAGGAGGTTGGTCCCTTGAAAAGGCATGCAAACTAAATAGTTGAAGAGATTGACTATGATCCAGAACTTGAGGCCAATATATTTTATCAACTTTAGCCACACTCAGAATATGTTCATTTCTGGTTGTTATTATGACCCTGCTTCCTTGACCAAACCAATTCAATTCACTAGCCAAAGCACCAACCTGTTCTTGATTGTCAACATCATCAAGAACAAGAAGAACATTTTCTGTACAAAGTTTTTGTTCTATCAATCTTTTTCCTCTATGACAATCAGCTATGTCAATGTCTGCTTTGAAGATATCTTTAAGAAGACGCTTTTGCAAAGTTGCTAGACCCATGGATTGTGTTGCCTGTTCTCTAACATCTGAAAGAAAACTATGCTTATTGAAACATGAAAAGATACGATTGTAGAGAGCCTTGGCAATAGTTGTCTTCCCAATGCCACCGAGACCACAAATTCCCACGAACTGAACATCATTGAAACCAATATTTAATAAAGATAACAGATTATTTACATGGGAATCTATTCCAATAAGGTATTTACATTCAGCCAAGTGGGTGTTATTGATCAGTTCACCTAGAACCCTTTTGACAACTAATTCAACTAGCTCTGCTTGGTCCCTGCAATCATTTCATAAGTAAAATCACGATGACAACTAATGTGATGAAAATACATACTTTAAAAAAATGAAGAAAACAAATGAATTCACAATTTTTGATGGAATGGAAAGCAGTCAAATTAAACGCAAATGAGAATAAAGTACGGGTACAAATTTGCTATATGTATCCTCATATACAAAGTAGGTGTGTAGTGACTTTGATTTAGGTCAAATGTGTTTGCACCTTTTAATTATATTAACAGAAGTAACATTGGAGTGATAATAGAGCATCAGAACAATCAAAGTTACTAGTTAATTCTCATACTTAATGACTTGGGGATATTTTATATATATAACTTAACAAGAGGAAAATTGAATCTCTCTTATTAACCTAACCACTTTGGACTTCTAACAATGTAGAAAGACCTAGATAACATGCCAAATGGGTTTGAAATGTTTTATTTCTTGAAAAATCTTGAACCACTTGAGATACAAGGGGAAGGTTTTAAAATATGGTCAACCATTGATGTTGCACCAAATTATGAATATGATCGATCACCAGGATACCCCAAGGTTTGAAGTATCGGTATCGCCGTATTTTATTGGTGGGGTGATTTTAAGAAACGTATCCTATCGGAAATACATATCGCACGCTACAGATACACATGGAAATGGTCAAGATACCCATCAAAATAAATTTGTGGAGCAAAATACAATACAGATAAGCAATATAGCAGTTTGTTTCATTTATTTGATTCGTTTTTCAGCAAGGAATCAAAGCCCCAAGCATGAAATTTTAAGGAAGAGGTCATAAAGTTGAAGTTTTGGGTGAAAACTTGTTTCTCCAAGTACTGTTGGTGCTTTTTGGTTTCTGGAATCCTGATTCTAAAGTCACATGTGTCTTTTAATGTGCGTATGACAAGGTATCGTAATATATTACATTTATCGCATCGTATTGGCCGATAAAAACTGATACTTTAAAAAAAAAAATTCAACCCGTAACTCAATCGTATCGAGAGTATTGGAATGTCAAGAGTATTGGTATATATTGATCGTATCGTGTCGTATCAGCCGATACAATGCAATGTCGATTGATAGATTTTTTTTAAAAGAAAAAGAAGAGACATATCCTCACTATATGGTATCGATACCCTATGATACGGATACATATTGATCAATACGATGCGATACGGGGCGATACTTTAAACCATCGATACCCCTAATCCAATGTTGCACTAAAATTTTCATATCCGTAAGACAAGTAAACATATATACTTCTTGCAATTATTCCTTTTTTACATTCGAAGTTTGTTTTCATAGGTCCCATTCTCTTTGGTTGACAAAATTCATTCTAAAGAGCAATAGATAAAAAAATTAATGATAATACTGTTATTTATACAAAAAAAAAAATATATATATATATATATATATAATACCCTTGTGTTTAAACATTTTATGACTATAAACAAAATATTCACAGTGGCAATATTTGATTTTTGATAAGGTAAGTAATTTTGTCAAATTTATCATAAAATCTTAAGAATCAAAGAATATATTAGGAGGGAACGTGAAGGGAACGTAGCAAAGGATGGGAGTATAATGGGCTGGAATGAAATAAACAAATAATCTTTGAAGTTTTAAGATATATATAAAAGGCCGCATCCATTGTACATTGCACAAGGCTCCTGAGTTTAGCAGGGGGTCTGGGGAAGGTCAAATGTACGTAGTCTTACCCCTGTTTCCAAGACTTGAACTCGTGATCAAGCGTTCAGCAAGTGAGCATTTGACCAATGCACCAAACAAGTTTTAAAATGTATATATGCATGATAATGAGATTGCCTTGGAACAAAGTTTGTGAGATTGAGATTTGAGACTCACTCATTTGCATCTTCCTTGAGAACCCATCCCTTTAGCTCCCCTACCATTCTCAAAGCTTCCTTCCAACTGTTTACGATATGTGGGTCAAAATTCTTGTCATGTTCTCGAAATGGTCCTTCAAAACTTCCGGTCTGATTTCTTACATGGGATGGCTCAACGTCAAAGAATATGGGGAGGACCATTTGACCATTGGATGTATGGCTATGAAGCATCTGAGAGAGCTCCATGAGGCACCATTTGCTAGAGGCGTAACCTTTGGAGAAGACAGGGATTGAGATTTTGGATCCCTGTATCGCCCCAAGGAGTGCTGGGCCTATGGCTTCTCCGACCCACAATTTTTCTCTATCTATAAAGACATTGATTCCACTATCTTTCAGGGCTTTGTGAAGGAATCCGGTGAAATTTTTGCGAGTATCTTCACCCCTGAAGTTAAGAAACACATCAAATTTGGAAGATCCAGATGAAGAAGCAGAGGAGGAGGATGATGCCTAAGTCAGTTTTGCCATGAAGCTGCTGCAGTTGCAATTGCAGATCAGATGTTAAAGGAGCTTTCTTCTTCTATATCTATCCTGCTTGAATGTGCTAACCCAGTAGACTGGAGGAGCTTTCTTGGTGTCCAAATTGATTCCAAGTGGAAAGTGTCAGGCAGCTTCAAACAAACAGAGATAGTGAAAGCGTGAGGGTTCCACTATGGACAGGGTGAGGATTGCTAATGTCTTTTTTTTTGTCTTCTTTTTTTTTTGATATAGAAAAGATTTCTTCCACTTTCTCCGAAGGAACCAATCTATAAAATAAGTTTGAAATGCTTGGGGATAGCTTTGTATAGTGGAAGGAATCTTGGAGTCTTATGGACAGGTGGATTAGGTGGTGATAGTGAAACATGTTAGGAACAAAAACCATAAAAGAAAGCAACATGAACATGGAGACTTTTGAGTCCAGATCCTCTATTGCCGCTGCCCGTATTTTCTGTTTGTGCCCCACACACAAGAAGGCAGAACTTACCGTCTTACCCCTGCTCGAGTGCCTTGTCCGAGTGGGGATAAGGCGGTGACTTCTGCCTTGCTTGTGTGAGAGGCGCACACGGAAGTAAGGGCAGATGGAAGTAGAGGATTTTGATTCCAAAGACTTTGACTCATACCACATTGACTGTAACACCTACTCATTATATATTATAATATTTAATTTTATACTGTTAGGTACGTTTTAGGGCCACTGTCGACAGAGACTTCCCAAGGGATACATAATTTTACATTATTTTTAAAGGGGAGATGTTCTCTGCACCACAGACACAGAGTGCAGGATGCGTTGTCCATACACATGAGGTGGGATGGGGCGGTCATTTCAGTCATTCTCGGGAGGAAAAGAGTTTTGCAATTTCCAAAATCAATTCCCCAATTGGTTCACTCCAATTTATGAGGAAATTGTAAGTAATCCAACCTAGGAGGAACTTGTGAGCTGTGTGCAGCAAGGATAAGCTTGGGTCCTTCGAATTACAAAGAAGGAATTCTATTCTTCAAAGATAGAATTTTTCTTCTAGTATACATGAGGGCTCCCATAAGACCTTTCGAAGAATAAGATCAATATTTTTCTGGAAAGACATGAGGTAAGACATCAAGGATCATATCAAGTAGTTTGACGTGTGTCAATAGCAAAAATGGGAAAATGCTTCACCATCTGGCCTTCTTATTCCCTACCCATTCCCATTCAGGTATTATGAACAGATCTCTCCATGGATTTTATTGATGGACTTCCAACTTTGAGGACTTCTATCTGGCATGTCCAAATTTGCTCATTTCATTCCAATATCTCACCCGTACACTTCAACCTCTGTGGCTCCATTTTTTTTTTCCCTTAATAACATCTTCAAATTATATATTATGGACGCGCTTTGTCTCTTTCTCTCTGTTCTTCGTACAGCTTTTTTTTTTTGGCTTGCATTTTGCTTAATAATCTGCTTCATATTTTTGAATTCATATCGAGAAATGAGAAAAACCTCAAATTATCACCAAGATATTATGGGCCATTCGAAATCATCCAGAAGATGGGGCTCATGGCATACAAACTCAAGCTGTCCAGTGGATCAAGGATTCACCCTGTTTTCCATGTATCTTAACTGAAAAAGAAAGTCAGAAAAGTGGTGCAAGTGCAACAGGAGTTGCCAAATTTGCAAGAGGGACAAGATGCTGTTTTGGCATGGTCACAAGCTGTGGTTGAACGTCGAATCAGGAAACGACGTGAAGAAGTGCTCATACACTGCAAGGGACTCTATCAATTAGATGTGACTTGGGAAGACTTGGAGCAGATGGAGCTGAGATTTCCAGTTACCAACCACACTTGAGGACAAGGTGAAGTTTAGGGAGGAGGACGTACTGTTATTACTGTTTGTGTCTAACTATTTCCTGTTGCCTTGTGCAAAAGAAGGAAGGTTTCCCTCTAAGAAACCAGTGTGTTCTGTTCCTTATAATTCTCCAATTGTTCTTCATTGTCTTGCTTTCAAAATAGGTAAGGGAAGGAAGAGTAATTTGGCCCAAGACTTAGTGTTGTAAGGTCTCCCACTGTGTCCACTACTCGATCAACTTCAGTTGCACATAACATCATTCCTACCATAGTGCAGATGAAAGCAGCATATTTATCCAATTTGAAGTGTTAAAGTATGGTCAAGGGTTTGAGTCTCGAATCAGCCTCTCTGCGAAAGCAGAGGTAAAGTTGCGTACATTGTGACCCTCCAATTGTTCTTTATTGTCTTGCTTTCAAAATAGAAAAGGGAAGGAAGAGTAATTTGGTGCCTTTTCTTTGGCTTATTAACTGTTTTTTATGCAGGTGCACCACAGGCTCTTCTTCAGAGTTGTGTCACGTTTGGGGCCTTCTCTTTTATTATTGAAGGGCTGAATAAGCAGCAGCCAGCACTGGCACATCCACTCTTACTGAGCAAGAGTAGCTACACACACAATGTTCTTCCTCCCTTTATGCTCCCGCTGCTCAATTATCTAAGAAAAAGCTTCTTTTCATTTTGGCAATCCTCAAAACAACCCAAGAAGGGTGCATACCCATCCACCTGCTAGAAATCTCAGGTGTACCTTGATGAACATCTCTTTTGACATTTTCTGAAGTGGTTGTGCCATCTAAACTTTCATCAGTTGGATTGAAGGCTGAAGGGGTTTATGCTAATACATTGTAGAGATTGAGGTCAGTTCTGATCCCGACAGTTTGAAGACTTGAGAGGGGGGGGGGTTGAATGTGGAACATTATTGTAACTTGTAA
Source organism: Telopea speciosissima (assembly GCF_018873765.1). Lineage (NCBI taxonomy): Eukaryota > Viridiplantae > Streptophyta > Magnoliopsida > Proteales > Proteaceae > Telopea > Telopea speciosissima. The sequence goes on along the minus strand of NC_057925.1, from coordinate 47,524,471 downwards.
GCTGAATAATGAAATAGTCCTTTTCTTTAATTGTGATTCGTCGCCAATTAGGGACAACTCCAACATTGGGTAATGTTTATAAAGACTTTTGCATTCCAAGATCCAACCCATACAAATTTACAAATAAAGAAATTAAAAAGGTCAAAAAATATGAAGGGAGACATGCTATATTGAATATCGATCTCAGGCGTTAATGACTAACACTTCAATCCATGGACTTGACAACTTCTATTATATATTTTAAGGTTCCATGCATGTACACGGCTCCTATGCAACAAGAAGCCTGCAATGTATCCATATATATGCCTGAAAACCCATTTTAAAGTTGGAAAAAACAATAAATCTTGTAAGGTTCTTGTCCCTTATGGTCTGCTCTGGTTGATGGAAATTGGTTGATTCAACATCTGACTCATCCTGGAAGTTCAACTGTATTTACAGATATTTAAGTTTTAAATTTACCCAATTGGATGATAGCACCATTAAGCCAGAATGGAATGACAGGATCTTCATTTGTTTTGTTTGTTAGATATTTGTATTTTAAGTAACCACCTGAAATCATGAAAGTCAAAGGAAGAGGATGATAGATCAAATATATGGTTTAATGAGAAAGTAAATACCTAATTCTCCTAGTTGTGATCCAGGTTCCCATCAGACTGATACATTCTACGTGATCTATATAGATCTTTTACTGTATCTCAAACAAGTAAGTCAAGGATTTGCTAAATAAAATAGTCAAAATTAACAGTATGTTTAGAATACTTTAAGCAGAGAGAAGGTTCTATAATATTGAGCACATTTCAGATTTTATTTAGGGGAGAGTGTTTATGTTCTTTGTAACAAGGTTTCATCAGTCTAGTAGATTGTGTTCTGTTAAAGTCCTTTGTTTCTTCAGTCTTATAATAGACATTGCGTGTATGATAATGCAAATTGATTTGGAAATTTGCAGATGAAGTCATGTCATCTCCCAAACTATCTCACTTTACTTCATTCAAGAACCTTAAAACTAAATTTATTAAAGCCGTAAAGAAAAGTCTTTGTTGACTTCTGACCTCTTATAGAGAGTTGTAGAGTTTTCTTGAAGGACTCCTTCGTGAGCATCATCATATCCCCACCTAAATTTTTTTCTGTTTTCTGATTACCCATCTCCCTTTGAATCCCTCTCATCTTCTTCTTCCTCTACTATTCTTTTTATTCCCTTTTGCAGTCTATGATTTAGTTAATGTTTCATTGGCCATCTGACCTGCTTTCTTTAAGCACAGACTTTGTCAGATTATTATGCAGAGCAGAACATGTATTTTTCTGTCTTAGCTTACTGCTTCAGTTCACTCTCTACTCTCTTCATTAAATTGTCTGGGCTATGAAAAGCTAAGAAGTTTTCTGCCTTAAATTTCCCCCACCTCATTTTCTGTTGGGAGAATAAGGAGCACTCCTGGAAGTATCAGCAATAGAAGAGAATGTGATACTGTTCTCACCATCAGAATTGGTAATCTGTTTACAGATAAAAAAAAATGGTAATATACATTGTTAAATGTCAGAAGGACCTGATGCCTCATCATTGTTGTAATGTAGACGAGCTCTCTTGCTAGACCTCAGTAACTCTTCGTCATTCCCCACTACTTCAGAAACAGAGTCGAATCCTAAACAATTCCTCTCCTCTCCTACTACACATGATGATGACTTGTATTTACTAACCCTCATCAATGATTTGTCTTCCTCCTCTTCTTTAGGAGCAGAATTTGATCCTTCAACCTCCCCTCGTGGCAAACATGTAAAGCTCTGGTTAAGAGAAGGAACAACACCATTATCGTTGCTGCGATATGACCAATCGAAGAGTTCTGCTACCATCATGCCAATTGAATGTTGATCATAATTGGGATTTTGCTGATCATCATCAGGTTCCCTGTTCTCCAAGAACAAGACCACCCACGATTTGACTATAGAATAGTCTCTTGCCAGATAGTAAGTTTCACAAAGTGACTTATAAAACCCAGATTCACAAAAATACAAATCTTCAATATCTACTTTTCCATTTAACGGAATCCCAAACCAATCAAAGCCTTTGAAATGGTGAAAGTAGAATATATGTCGCTTAGTAATATCAACATCCTCAATTATGAGCGTATGGCAACGACTGATTGTTTTATCTTTATGGCGAATAGAAGCAAAAATATCAACATCGAAGGTTAGAAGCAGACCTTGTTCCAATTGCAGATCACCAATGAAGTCGGAGGGAAATTCCAAAACAATGCACAGAATCAACCCCTTATAATTGTTCCCATCATTAACAATCAAGGAGTAAGAATATCCCCGGGGTGACCATAAAAGTGTTCCCTGCAAAACAGAGGAAAGGAGCCATCATCAGTCAACAAACTAATAATAAACTAATTGGCAGTTTCTAATCGTTCGTTCCAATTAGAGTAGCTAGGAGTAAAACAATAAGACAATGAAAGTGAAAGGACCTGGCCATGTATCTTCTTTGGAGCATATGTCAAGGTATGGCATCCTTGCGCATTCAATTCTATTAAGGATTCAGTTCCCTCAAGGCCTCGAATCTCCTCCAACTTACTGCAACCTGTAATCTTTAATGGTGTCAAATTTTTCAGCTTCGACAAATCTGGTAGTCGTACCAATGAACAACAATCTTCACAATAAAGTACAACTAAGCTTGAGGTAAGCTCTGGCAGGTATTCCAGCTTATTGCAACCCAAAACATCTAATGTTGTCAAATTTTTCAGCCTCGACAAATCCGGTAGTCGTTCCAATGAACGGCAACCTCTACAACGAAGTACAACTAAGCTTGAGGTAAGCTCTGGCAGGTATTCCAGCTTATCGCAACCCAAAACATCTAATGTTGTCAAATTTTTCAGCCTCGACAAATCCGGTAGTTGTTCCAATGAACGCCAATCTCTACAACGAAGTACAACTAAGCTTGAGGGAAGCTCTGGGAGGTATTCCAGCTTATCAAAATTCATAAAATCTAATGTTGTCAAAATTTTCAGCCTCGACAAATCCGGTAGTCTTACAATTACAGTGCAACGTTCCCAATTAAGAACAACTAAGCTCAAGGGAAGCTCTGGGAGGTATTCCAACTTACTACAACCGGACATTTTCAACTCCTCTAAATTCAAGAGCATTGAAATTTCCAAGAGGAAATTTGGAAATTTTGCTTCCTTCCAGGTTAATGCTACGCAAACTTTTCATTCCCCCCATTGTTCTTGGTAGCTTCTTGAGTGAGTGGCATTCTTGGAGTCTAAGCTCTTTGAGAGAACTCAGCCGGCAAATGCTATCTGGGAGTTCTTCGATTTTTGCCCCCCACGACAAGTCAAGTTCGACTAGAGATTTTAGATCACCAATGGACTTAGGCAACTCCTTCATTTGATTACCCCTTAGAATAAGACTTTTGAGCTGACTCAACTGCCCTATGGACTCGTCTAACTTATCCAAGGAATAACAACCTCCAAGATATAATCGCTCCAAGTTCGGAAACCATGAAAAGTCAAGGGACTTGGATAGAAATCGACAATATCTAAGATCGAGAACTTTCAGCTTTTGGAACCGCTGTCAAAACGAAGAGAAAACATATATATGTATATATTTACAATACTCTCCAGAAAATTAATAATCAAATGAGAAAAGAAAAAAACAAATGCTATACCTTATTTTCATCTTCAGGCTCCACATTCCAGGCTGGTTTAATCTCGCTCTCCGATAGGTCGAGATAAACTAGACTCTTATGATAAAAATTGATTGGTGGAATAGTATCCCCATCGGAGCCCATCCACTTGAACCACCTTAACCCAGAAGGAAGGCGTGAAAAATCTCCCATGTAGTTTGCATTACCAATGTCGAGATATCTTAGATTGTGCATCATCTCAAAGTGTTCATTATACAAATTAATACGTGGAAAGACATCGGGAAACATCATGCCTTTTATCATATCAGTTCCCTACAATAAAAAATAACTCTAGTAAATAGAAATCAGTGGACACCAAAAACCAGAAATTAAAAAGGATGGGCAATATAAGGACACATATGTGTCATTTGGAGTGTCATAGTAAAGGTAGTTGGGGGGGTATTCAAGTCACTATTCAAAAGAATTTAAAATTTAGAGCATTACTCAATGCATTATAAACTTTTTGTGCTTGAAATCCAAGTACTTTTTAATATATAAACACCGAGAGAGAGATGTGTTTAGGTCTTACCTTGTATTCTTCTAATACTTCCAAGATTTCATCATGAGACCATAACCTACTACGCTTACCCGGCTCCAGAAGGCTTTCTTCTAAGACAATGCTCCTTCCCATGTCTCTTATTTGATCATGCATCCTCAAGCGGTTACCTTCAAATTTTAGAAGGGACCTTTTAATTAATCTGAATATTACTGATTCAGGATGATAACCACAACCTTCCCATATAGAATATACAGTTTCTTTCTCCCATCCAACGAAAAAGCATGCAGCGTCAAGAAATATAGCTTTATGATAACCATTTTCTAGATTATCATAGCTTATCTTCAACCTTCTCAAGACTTTTTCATGTGGAATGTTTTTCAATTCTTGTAACGTACTTTCCCACACTCCTTTATTGCATATGTCCGATAGGTAAGACCCCCACACCTCTAGAGTTAAAGGCAACCCTCCCGAATAACATGCCACATCATGTGAAAGTTGCATATAATCTTTAGGAGGTTGGTCCCTTGAAAAGGTATGCAGACTAAATAATTGAAGAGATTGCTTATGATCCAGAATTTGAGGTCTGTATATTTTATCTCCATCAACTTTAGCCACATTAAGAATATGTTCATCTCTGGTCGTTATTATAACCCTGCTTCCTTGACCAAACCAATTCACTTCACTAGCCAAAGCACCAACCTGTTCTTGATTGTCAACATCATCAAGGACAAGAAGAACATTTTCTGTACGAAATTTTTGTTCTATGAATTGTTTTCCTTTATGACAATTAGCTATGTCAATGTCTTCCTTAAAGATATCTTTAAGAAGACGCTTCTGCAAAGTTACTAGACCATTGCAGTGTGTTTCTTGTTCTCTAACGTCTGAAAGAAAACAATGTCTATTAAAGCTTGAAAGGATGTGATTGTAGAGAGCCTTGGCAATAGTTGTCTTCCCAATGCCACCGAGACCACAAATTCCCACGAACTGAACATCATTTGAACCAATATTTAATAAAGATAACAGATGATTTACATGGGAATCTATTCCAATAAGGTATTTACTTTCAGCCAAGTGGGTGCTATTGATTAGTTCACCCAGAACCCTTTTGACAACTAATTCAACAAGCTCTGCTTGGTCCCTGCAATCATTTCATAAGTAAAATCACAATGACAATTAATGAAATAAAAATACCTAATAAAAAAAAAAAGAAAAAGAAAACAAATGAATTTACTTAAAGTTTTTAATGGAATGGAGAGCAGTCAAATTAAACACAAAGCAGAGTGCAGTTCACGTACAAATTTGAAATATGCATCCTTATATACAAAAGTATGGGTACAATGGCTTTTGATTTAGATCAAATGTGTTTGCACATTTTTATAAACAGAAATACCACCTGGAGTGATAATAGAGCATCAGAACAATCTAAGTCACTACTAGTTAATTCTCATACTACCTGACTTGGAGCTATTAGATATTATAATTTGTAAAAGGAAAATTGAATCTCTCTTATTAACCTAGCTACCACCTTGGAGTTCAAACAATGTAGAAAGAAGATCCTAGATAGTATGCCAAATGAGTTTGAAATGTTTTATTTCTTGAAAATCTTTAACCACTTGAGATACAAAGGGAAGGTCAACCATTGATGTTGGCATTAAATAATGAATATGATCCATCAATAGGATACCCCTAATTCAATGTTGCACAAAATTTTTCGTACTTGTAAGCAAGTAGACATCTTGGTATTTCCTTCTTGAAATTATTTATTCCTTACGCTTTGAGTTTGTTTTCATAGGTCTCATTCACTATGGTTAGCAAAATTCATTCTAAAGAATAACAGATTAAAAAAAAAAAAAAAAAAGTAATGACATTATTCTTATTTATAAATAATAATAATAATAAGGTAAGCAATTTTATTAAATTTATAATAAAAAATTAAGATTCAAGCAATATATTAGGAGAGGGAATGAGAGTAAAGTTGCAAAGGATGGGAATGTAAGGATGGGTAATGGAATGAATGAAATAAATTAATAAACAAAATAATCCTCCAAAGTTTAAGAGGATTTTGAGACACTCACTCATTTGCGTCTTCCTTGAGAACCCATCCCTTTAGATCCCCTATCTTTCTCAAAGCTTCCCTCCAACTCTCTACGGTATGGGGCTCAAAATTCTTCTCATGCTCTTGAAACGGCCCTTCAAAACTTCCAGTCTGATTTCGAACATGCGATGGCTCAACGTCTAAGAATATGGGGAGGACCATTTGAGCATTGGATGTGTGACACTGAAGTATATGAGAAAGTTCCAGGAGACACCATTTGCTAGTGGCGTAACCTTTGGAGAAGATAGGGATTGAGATTTTGGATCCCTCAATCGCGCTAAGGAGGGCTGGGCCTATGGCTTCTCCCACCCACAAATTTTCACTATCAATGAAGTCGTTGATTCCACTGTTTTTCAGAGCTTTGTGAAGGAATCCGGTGAAGTTTTTGCGAGTATCTTCACCCCTGAAGTTAAGAAACACATCGAAATTGGAAGAAGATCCAGATGAAGAAGAAGCAGAGGAGGAGGAGGAGGAGGATGCCTCAGTCATCAGTTTCGCCATGAAGCTGCAGTTGCAATGGTTAACCTTCTTCTTTATATTTCCATGAATCTGCTAACCTAGTAGACTGGAGGAGGAGCTCTCTTGGTGTCTTAATAATTGATTCCAAGAGGAAAGTATCAAGACACACAGATTGTGAAACCGTGTGGGTTCCATTATGTAAAGGGTATAGCCTGCTGACCCTTGAAGAAGAGCTCTCTTTAGTGTCCTATAATCGACTCCAAGAGAAAAAGTATAGAAAGCTTCCAAGAAACAGGAAATTGTGAAACCGCGTGGGTTCCACTATGTAAAGGGTAGCTTGATCCTTTGGTGTCCTAATGAATTCCAAGAGGAAATTATCAGAAAGTTTCCAAGACACAACTGAGATTGTGAAAACGCGTGGGTTCCATCATGGAGGTCGGTCATCAGTGAGAGATACAGATCGCCAACGGCCCACTGCCCACTGTAGCGCCTACAAAGCAAGGTGTGCAATGACCGTCATACCCCTGCCTAAGTGGGGGTAAAGCGATCATTGCATGCCTCACTGTGGTAGCGCAGAACAGCCAGCATGCCGCAGAGGACTCAAATCTGAGAAATATTTTATAGAGAAGACTGACCCTGCACACGCTGACCAATGGTAATATGCACACAAGCATGGACCTGGGCCTCAAGTAGGGATGTAAACGGATCGGATTCGGATCGGATACGGATCGGATGTGATCGGAGCCGGATATTCCCTAGCCGAATACGGATACCTCTAAACGGATTCGGATGCGGATCGGATTCGGATTTTCGACCATCCGTTTACATATCCGCCTTGTGTAACCCGGACCTTCCTCCCTAGCGGATACAATTCTCTCTCAATCCATATCTCTTAGATCATGATTCTCTTTTCATCATATTCTAAAACTTGTTTAATCTTCAAAAATCCTAAAAATCATTATTTACTTAATTTTTATTATTAAGTATTCGGATTTTTTCGACGGATTTTAATCGGAGTATTCGGATTATTTTTCGGATATCTCTAAACGAATACGGATGCCCCTAAACGAATACGGATGCGAATTCGGATTCGGATTTCGGTTATCCATTTACATCCCTAGCCTCAAGAGCCTCTAGGCCCTCCACTATACGGTGCTGGCTTATCTGTATTTGTTCCAAAATTTATATGATTGATAATGTTTTTTTTAACTGTAAAATGTTAAAAGATGATTCTTTTTATTTAAATTTTAAACATACACTTAAAATTACTTTTATTATACAGTTGTTGTTCAGTTGCTATTAGACCATGAACCAAGACTAAGCAAGACACTTAACCCCTCAAATTCCAGTATTCTACCCCTCTCATATCTATTGCACATAGAGGATACATACCGGTAGTTAATGAATTGCTTTTGAAAGATTCTAGCTTACTTGAGATTTCTCGTTCCAATGGGAAAAATGCTTTACATTTGGCTACTCAACAAGGGCATGCGTGGACCCGATTAGGAACAGCAATCAGACCACCCATTAGTTAATGGTTCTGGATCTCAGATTTGGAATCGGTGAGCTTATTGGTCCGGATCTGCTCTTAACACTTTAGAATCGGAACCGCTAGAGAACTAGACCGATAGTCTAGAACTGGACCAATTGACACCCCTACTTGTATGGAAGGAATCATGGAGGATTATGTGGTGATCAGGGTTTTAGTAATTGATATCGGCATTGGATCAGTCTATATTGGTTGAGATCGGCCACATTTTCTTCAAAAAACTTGAATTTTTTACATTTTTACACTTGTCCTTACCGATCTATCGATACAGGATCAATCAAGAATCGGCCAATCTGTTAGCGCTTCCTCAAACCATGGTTGTGATAGTGAAACCGATTTTTCTTTTTTTTGGTAAAGGTGATCATGAAAGTGTGAAACAGATTAAAAGCAGAATAAGAAAAGAGAGCAATATGAAGTATGAACATAGAGATTTAGGTATCTTTTGGTATGCATTCTTGGAATGCATTCTACGTTAAGTTAATAATGTATTTCAAAATATCATGCTATACGCAGCCTTAGTCTTTCACACATGATCTTAATTATCTAGAACCACTATTTATTTAACGAATATTTGCCATCTCATCTAGTCAATCTCAACATTTTGTGGTTCCAAGTACCCTACTCCTTAAAGACTTCAACTCTAAATAGTGATAAAGAGAATAAACTATACAATCATACATTGACACACTGTTTGGAAATGTAATGTGGATTTTCTAAAATTAAGGTTGCATTTTGTTTGTTTTCTTGGATGCATTATTAACCTAGAATGCATTTCAAGAATGCATACCAAACGCAACATTAGACTCATACCAACTTAGGTCAAACAAGTTGGAGAGGGTCAAGTTGAACACTGACCCTTGAGGTCAGTCATCACTCATCAGTGAGAGGAGGTTTTTGTTTTTTTCCTTTAAGGATATAGAAAAGGTTTCTTTTGCTTTCTCTAAAGGCACCAATCTCTCTATAAAGGAAGTTTGAAAATTGAAATATTTGGGATAGCTTTGTATAGATAGTGGAAGGAATCACTGAGGACTGGAGGATTATGTGGTGATAGTGATACAGATTAAAAGCAATAGAGGGGGGAAAAAAGCAGTGCGAACATAGAGACTTAGGCTCACAGCAACTTGACTCTCACTCCCCACTTCTAATTAGATATTATAAATGGGAAAAGGAATGCTATCCCGTGTTGTGTGTGGGTGTGTACCTATGCCCAAACACAGTCTGGTACGAAAAGATCATCGCATCCTTGGACCTTTCCACATTCCAAGGGGCTATGCCGGTCTTTTTGTGTTGGGCTGTGTCTGGGCGAGGGTACATGCCACAGACAACACGTATTAGTTAGCGTTTTTTCTCCCATTATAAATTTATAATTTTAATTGTGAGAGGGATGGGTATGCTAGCAATATATGGTATGTTAGCACCTTATGTGTCTATCTCTCTCTTTCCCACTTTGAAATGACTTCCTTACCCCTTAAAGGGAGGAAGAGAAAGACAGACACATAGGTTGCTAGCATACGATATACCGCTAGCATACCCAGCCTTTTCCCTATTTAATTCGATACTGTTAGGTAAGTTTCGAGGAGGACAATTTCGACAGGCACCAGAGAAGGGCATATTACATTATTATCTCCCAAGGGTAAATACATCATTTTTAATTTATAATTATTAATATTATTTTTCTTGAAGTGATGTGATGAATATAAATGCCATAAAATATGAATTCTGGCAAGTATACATGGAATTGTTTATAGGGAGAGGGTTTGCTACACTAATAGTGTGCAGTTTTCATGCCTTGGAGGAAAGGTATTATGGGAAAACAATAAAAATAAGGGGGGCATATAAAACATTTTACAGGGGTGGTGCTACAGTGATCTGAGTCTTGTGAGGAGAGCCTAAGAAAAAGAAGAAGAGGAACCCAGAAGAGGAGTAGCTTTGATTTGAACCACCCATCTTAAAGGTAGGTGGTTCCTTGCTAAAATTCTCTCTGTTAGTGCTTTTTTAATTTCATTTTTCAAAAAAGAGGACTGAAATTTAAAAGTGAATGTATACATGAAAGAATGTAGTTTCTGTAATGTAAAATGTAGTCTATACTAAGTATGTTACATGGGTATGTGTATGGCTTAATACCAATGCCTAAGTGGAGGGCAAATTTAATTAAAAGGAAAATTTATGAAACACCCCCTGAAAATGGGTCGAAACTCAGATCACCCCCTAAAATTTGAAAATACTCAGATCACCTCCTCTACACTAATGGTGTTAGTCTACTATTAGTTATTGGTGTAAAAGGACTATTTTACCTTTGTACTAAATCATTAAAATTAAATTTACAATACTACCCTTTCCTTCATCGGCAACCTAATTTCATCCTCTTCCTCACACCTACAACTCAATCTAAAGCATAAGTTCGTCGGAGAGAAAGGGAAAAAAAAAAAAAAAAAACCAAGAGGCAGCGGGAGGCAACTGCTCTGATGGTGACTCAACGACGAGGCAGCTACTTCCGATGGTGACTCACACCTGCAACTCAATCTCAAGCATAATTTCCCCTTGAAGAATCTTCTCCCAATCGGGAAGACTGTGCGAGATTCAACACGCAATTGGGTTTTCTTCAAACCCTCTATTTCTGAGATTCATCTCCTCAAAAAGCCCCATAGATCAAAACCCTCTATTTCTCAAATTCATCTCCTCAAAACCCTCTTAATTAGTCAACCAACAAAGCCACTGGAACAGCCGGATGAACACATTTGGTATGCCGAATTCAGATTCGGTATACCGAATCAGCTGATTTTTGTTTCCTAAATGAGTGTTTCAACTAAGGCTAGAAGCTGCTAAACCTTTTTAAAATTCTATGATCTAAAGTTACGTTAACATCAGAAAATCAGATCGTAGAACAAACCTCGAACGGGGAAGAAGAAAACAGAGTAACACTTACAGAAACTGAAATGAGAGTAACCGATTGATGTTTCCCAAATCTTTTTGTTCTTGGAGTTATCTGCAAAGAGAGATGAAAACTGAATCCTTCATATACTTCGGCAATCATCTGCACTTTTGTATGTGATTTAAGTGTGAAAGAATAAAAAAAGAAAGAGAGATTTAAACCTTTTTTTCTTTCTGATTACGTAAAGAGAACAACGCGAGAGCGAGAGAGAGAGAGAGAGAGAGAGAGAGAGGAATGATCAAGAAGAGGAGAAGAGGATAAGACGAGAAGAGGATTTAGGGTAAAATACTGGCCACGGTGAGAGATCTAGAGAGCATGTGCTTGGTGGTGCGTTCGTATTTGAAAATACTCGTATTAAGTTGCAGGTCAGTCATGTGAGGAAGAAGATGGATATTGGGGGTTTTATATTCAATGGCACCATAGAATGGGTCATCCAACTCTTTGGATTGTTCGTTATGTTTTAAATAAATTTCAACTGCCTGTTACTTCTAGTCAACATTATGTGATTTGTGATGCTTGTCAATAAGGCAAAAGTCATAAACTGCCTTTTTCCCCATCCCCTACAGTTTCTACTGCACCACTTGAATTAATTTACTCGGATTTGTGGGGACCTTCACCAATTACTTCATTAGAGGGGCATCGATATTATATTAGCTTTGTTGATAATTTCAGCAAATATATCTGGTTATGTCCACTTACTTTGAAATATGAAGCTCTAACTGTTTTTCAGAAATTCAAAACTCTAGTGTAGAACATGTTTGACCGGAAAATAAAAAGATTTCACAGTGACTGCGGCGGCGAACAATTTTGGTCAATATCCAAATACCTAATTGAAATGGGAATAGAGCATCGGCTTTCATGCCCTCACACCCATGAACAAAATGGGGCCGTGGAAAGAAGGCATAGACATATTGTAGAGACAGGTCTGTCCCTAATGGCACATAGTTCAATTCCACGACATTTTTGGCCCTATGCATTCTCTATTGCAGTCTTTCTCATAAACAGAATGCCAACACCAGTTTTGAAAAATCAGTTACCCTTATTCCAATTGCATGGAATCCATCCTCAATATGATATCATGAGAACATTTGGGTGTGCTTGCTACCCGCTATTAAGGCCTTACAACCACAACAAATTGGAGTCTAGGTCATTTATGCATGTTTTCCTTGGCTACAGCAATCGCCATCGGGGTTATATTTGTTATGATCAAAGGAGAAACCAATCTCTCATTTCTCGTGGTGTTGTGTTTGATGAAACCAAGTTCCCATTTGAAAGTTCTCTACATTCACCTCCAACACCAACCACCCCATCTATTTTGGGACCCCCTCCCATCATACAATGGATGCCACAACATCAACCATCAAACCAATACCCTTCTGGTTCCACACCTTCATCAGTTATACCACCATCTCCAGCTCAATCCACTACCTCAACTCCAACCTCTACACCATCCGTTGATCTTTATGTAGAGCTACCACCCCCATCCCCACCTACAGAAAGTCAAGTTTCTCACCACATACCTACTGGGCAAGCACTACTCCCTGCACCTCAACATCCAATGGTAACTCGAACCAGGCATGGCACCATTAGGCCAAAGGTTTTCTCTGTAACCCAAAGTTCTGCAGATCCACATCTTAAACCAACCAGTTTTGGGGCTGCCAATAAGATCCCACACTGGCGTGAAGCTATGGCCAATGAATTTAATGCGTTAATGCACAATGGAACTTGGATGCTTGTGCCCCCTCACAGTGATATAAATGTGGCCGGTTGCAAATGGATTTTTTGCACAAAAAGAAAGGCCGATGGGTCACTTGACAGGCACAAGGCCCGTTTGGTAGCAAAGGGATATAATCAACAAAAGGGGATTTACTACAATGAAACATTTAGTCTTGTCATCAAACCAACAACAATTCGGTTGGTCCTTGCCATCGCTACTTCCAAGGGATGGCCAATAAGGCAACTAGATGTGCAAAATGCCTTTTTGCATGGTGATCTGAAAGAGGATGTATTTATGAAGCAACCGCCCTATTTTATTGACCCCTCCTATCCAACCCATGTCTGCAAATTGCACAAGTCCTTGTATGGCTTGAAACAAGTCTCGAGAGCATGGTTTGACAAGCTAAGTTCCTTTCTTTTGGAAAATGGATTCCAGGCTTCAAAAATAGACACCTCTCTCTTCATCTCAATACAGCCCATGGGAACCATATATATCTTGATTTATGTGGATGACATCATCCTCACTGGGACAAGTGATGACTTACTCCAACAATTTCTGCACAAAGTCGGTATGACTTTTGCAATCAATGACTTGGGGAGACTCAATTACTTCTTGGGAATCAACGTCGAATGGATGCCTGATGGAATCATTTTGTGTCAAGAGCAATACATTTACTACCTTCTCCACCGTACAAAGATGTTAGACTGTAAGTCTGTTTCTACACCAGCAGCCACTTCAACCACTCTCAGTCAATATGGTGGAGACCCCATGTTGGATCCTACACAATATAGAAGTGTAGTGGGAGCACTAAAATATGCCACTCTCACAAGACCAGATATTCAATATGCTGTCAACAGGGTTTGTCAATACATGTATAACCCCGCCACAACACATTGGATGGCTGTCAAGCGGATTTTGAGATATCTCAAATCAACAATTTCCCATGGAATTAAAATTCACAGAAATGCAAAGATTGAACTCTCAGCCTTTTCTGACGCTGATTGGGCAGGGAGTCCAGATGACAGAAAATCAACTGGTGGATATACAATATTCCTTGGTAACAACATCATCTCTTGGAGCTCCAAGAAACAATCAACCGTTGCAAGATCCAGTACAGAGGCTGAATACAAGGCACTAGCAAATGCCACTGCAGAAGTAACATGGCTCCAATCTTTACTCAAAGAACTAAAAGTGTCTTTACCACATGCCCCTACTCTATGGTGTGACAACACCGGGGCAATTTATCTAACTGCCAACCCGGTCTTTCAAGCAAGGACGAAGCGTGTGGAAATTGATTTCCACTTTGTTCGAGACAAAGTTGCTAAAGGAGATCTAACTGTCCGGTACCTATACACCAAAGATCAGTTAGCTGATGTGTTTACCAAACCTCTATCCTCTCAACGGTTTGCGGCCATCATAAGCAATCTCAAAGTGGTCTCCAACCCCATGAGCTTGAGGGGGAGTGTTATGACACAGGAAGATTTCAAATCGGTCCATGGTCATCAAGACCATGGAACCGTGGTACAAAGAGGAACCACGATTCAAAATGAGCCAGTGCTGACTCATGGCTTATCCTCTCCCAATGCTCAGCTTACACACAAAACACATGCCAATTTCCTAAATGGAAATAATTCAAAATACCAAGGAAAGAGAGTAAATATGTCTCCTATGTCTACCCCTAATTATCAGCTCTACAATCAAAGATTTTATTCTCACCAAAATCAAGGATTTCATTCAAATCCTATCCCTAAAATAAATTCATCGGTTATGGAAAGAATGGATTTATATATTGAAAGGAGAAGTGAAGAAAGGTAAGTGAATACATTCTTCTCTCAAGTAGAGAATCCTTGGACGTAGGTGATTAACCACCGAACCAAGTAAATCCTTGTGTCCTTCTTCTTCTTGTCTCTCAACCTTTCTTCTTGTCTTCTCCAAATCTTAACAAAGATAAGCTATGATAATCTAGAAGATGATTATCAAAAAGCCATATTTCTTGATGATGCATGCTTTTTCATTGGATGGGAGACAGAAACTTTAATTTTCATATGGGAAGCTTGCGCCTATCATCTTAAATCAACACTACACAAACTAATTAAAAGGTCCCTTCTAAAATTTGAAGGTAATTTCTTGAGGATGCATAATCAAATTAGAGACATGGGAAGGAAAATTGTCTTAGAAGAAAGCCTTATGGAGCCAGGTAAGCGTAGTAGATTATGGTCTCATGGTGAAATCTTGGAAATGTTAGAAGTATACAAGGTAAGACCTAAACCCATGCCTCTCTCTGTTTGTCTGTGTAATTCAAAGATTATAATAAAAACTATAAAAATTTCAAGAACAGAAACTATATAATGCATTGAGTAACACCTTACATTTTAAAATTCTTTTGGATATTGAATTATACGCACTCCACTTCCTTTACTATAATACTCCAAATGACATGGATGCATCCTTATCATTGTCCATTCTTTTTTTTTGGGGGGGTTTCTGCTGTCCACTAATTTCCATTTACTTGGGTTATTGTCTCTGGTAGGGAACTGATATGATAAAAGGCTTGATGCTTCCCTGTGTGTCTCCACCTATTAATTAGTGAACACTTTGAGATGATGCCCAATCTAAGATATCTTGACATTAGTCGAGCAAACTACATGGGAGATTTTTCGCACCTTCCTTCTGGATTAATATCATTTAAGTGGCTCGGCTGCCGTTGGGGTACTATTCTACCAACCAATTTTTATCATAAGAGACTAGTTTATCTCGACCTATCGGAGAGCAAGATTGAACAAGCCTGGAGTATTGGGCCTCAAGATGAAAATAAGGTATAGTATTTGTTTTTTCTTTCTTATTTAATTATTAAATTTCTTGTAGTAAGGTAAATATAAACATGTATGTTTTCTATTTTTTTGACAGCGGTTCCAAAAGTTGAAAGTTCTCAATCTTAGGCGATGTCAATATCTATCTAAATCCCCAGCATTTTCATGGTTTCCTTACTTGGAGCAATTAGATCTTGAATGCTGTTATTCCTTGGATAAATTAGACAAGTCCATCGGGCAGTTGAGTGAGCTTAAAATTCTTATTCTATACATGTGTAAGCGAATGAAGGAGTTGCCTAAGTCCATTGGTGATCTAAAATCTCTAGTCAAGCTTGACTTGTCATGGATAGAAAAAATGGAAGAACTCCCAAACAGCATTTCCAGGCTGAGTTCTCTTAGAGCTTATTCTTGAATGGTGTGTCTCACTCAAGAAGTTGCCTGAGTCCATTGGTGTTCTAAAATCTCTAGTCAAGCTTGGTTTGTTGTGGTCAACAACAATGGAAGAACTTCCAGACAGCATTTCCCGGCTGAGTTCTCTCAAAGAGCTTAGTCTTCGATCGTGTCACTCACTTAAGAAGTTGCCTGAGTCCATTGGTGATCTAAAATCTTTGGTTGAACTACAACTGAGTGATGTTTCAGGAATTGAGGAATTGCCCAATGGTGTTGGACTATTAGAGAAGCTTGAGGTATTATATGTTAAGGATTGCGATAAACTAGTGAAACTACGAAGGTCAATGGGGAGAATGAGGTGTTTGCGTGACATTCATCTGAAAGGAACCCAAATTTCAAAATTTCCAGATGATTTTTCAATGCTCTCTAATTTAGAGAAGTTTGAAATGTCAGGGCAGCTTCAATCCCTCCTAGCAGATCTATCACACTTGAAAAAATTGAAGCAATTAAAGCTTAGTAGATGCAATAAATTGGAATACCTCCCTGAACTTCCCTCAAGCTTAGTTGTACTTTGTTGTGAATGTTGTTGTTCATTGGTACGACTAACGGATTTGTCAAGGCTGAAAATTTTGGATTTTTATCTGCTGCTGTACTGACATCCTCCATTTTGCTCCATTACTCTGTAGGATGTTGACACCTGTCTTATTTTAATCCGACGGATAGATTTCAATTCCCAAATGTCATCCATCCAACCCTAACCTAACTTGAGTTAACTGTTTCTCTCTCCTCTCTCATTCCTCTCTCTGCAACACCACCCCCTTCCCTCCTCCCACCTACCGGCTGAACTCCTGCACCGTCGCCGACTCCATATTCCCTCCCACCACCGAGATGGGTTTGTTTCTCTCAACTGGGTCTCCTCAGTTGTTATCGATACAGGTGCCTAGCAACATGGGTGCCAGAATCGAGCTTGTAGCCCTGGATCTGAGTTACAACCAGCTTCAGGGGTTTTTACTGGCATTAATGGCGATGATGCCGAAGCTGTAATTCACAGGAGAAGAAAAATTCACAGGAAAAAGGAGAGAGAAAAAAAACTGCAATTGAGAAGAAAGAAGCAAGAAACCATACTACTGTATCATTCATTTCACTCCACTTAACATGTTCACAAAGATTAACAGGAAAAAATAAAAAAAAGAACCCCCTCTTCTTCTGTACATCTTGATCTCATTCTATGATTTGTTTTTTCTATTGGTGGGTCTCTCTTTGTGGATTGTGGAGCTCGGACTGTTGTTCCAGGCAAGGAATTGTAGTCTTTGATCACCTGGTTTGAGGAACAGTTACCGTCATATTCAATCCGAGCTGAGGTGTTTTCTACTGTCACTTCAACGCCTTGGCCAAGCTGCACAGTTGATGTGGTTCCAGAGCTACCATCAATTGCTTAGTTTAGGTCCTAGACCTAAGATTCTGAATTCATATTAAATATCCACCTTAAAGAAGAACTTTCAACACTGTTGAGCAGAAACCCTTCCTGATTATTGAGTGATTTGCAGGGGTGTTCATCTCTTCCTTGGTCTTCCAAGTCAAAATTCAGCACCCGCAAGCATGATTTCACGGTCAAACTCGATGATTGTTCTATTGCCTCCCCTACAGCTTCTGCTGGTAGAGTTTCTGAGGTTTTGAGGTTTTTCTTCCTCATATACTTCCTCTTTCCTGTTGGATTTTGATCGTCACTTGCCGGCTTTGGAGCTGCTGCCTTTGGAGTCCTTTTGAGTTTGCCTTCTACAACGACTTTGGGCCTATGCTTCTTCCTTCTAGGCTTTTACTGTGGTGTCTTGTTCAGATCAATGCCATTGTCGAAGGAGAAGAGAGGTTGCCGCCGCTGGAGAGAGAGGAGGGTTGGGTTTGACAACCATAGTTAAGTTTGGGAAAGGAGTCCTTAATTTTGACCGTCGGATTAAAACAAGACAGATGTCAAGCATCTAAGTATGTACAACAGCAAAATGGAGCATGTTAGCACAACAGCAGATAAAAATCCAAAAAATTTGACAGCACTAAAGCTTACGGGTTGTGAAAAGCTGGAGGAGATTCGAGGACTTGAGGGAACAGAATCCTTGAAAGAATTGAATGCGCGAGGATGCCATAATCTGACACATTCTCCAAGGAAGATACATGGACAGGTCTTTTCATTGTCTTGTTTTTCTTCTACTGTTATCGGAACTATTAGAAACTGCCAATTAGTTTAAAACTTTGATGATCAATGGATCCTTTGCTTTCCTTTCCTCTGATTTGCAGGGAGCACTTTTACCCTACAGGTCACAGGGAAATACCTATTCCTTGACTGCTAACTACTAATTATGGGATCGATTATAAGGGGTTGATTCTGTGCATTGTTCTGGAATTTCCCTCCGACTTCATGGATGATCTGGTACTAACCTTCAATTTTGATATTTCTGCTTCTATCCGCAAAAAAGATAAAACAGCCAGGTGTCTTCATACGTTGAGAATTGAGGACGTTGAGATTACTACTCATCGACATATAATCATCATTCACTGTTTCAAAGGCTTTGACTGGTTTGGGATTCCATTGCAAGGAAAAGATGCTATTGAAAATTTATATATATGTGAATTTGAGTTATATATCTCGCCTTTTCGGAATTATAATCCATTGAGATACTATTCTCTTGTTAAATTGGAGGAGAACTTGTTCGAAAACACGGAACCTAACCAGCAAAAGCCTAATGATTTGATTGCCATGACGGTAGCAGATTTCTTCGATTGGTCATATGTTGATGATTATGGTAGAGTACCTTCTCTTAGCCTGAGCTTAACATGTTCTCGAGCAGAGGATGAAGGATCAAATTCTGTTCCTAAAGAAGAGGAGGGGGAAGAGGGAGTATTGATGAGGGCTAGTAACTACAAGGGACCCAGTCTTGATGATGAGGACGATAAGGCATCGAGTTTAGTAGTGACATTGGAGGAAAAGGTAAAGGGTAAAACATCACCCTTTTACAATATGGAAGAAGAAGAAGAGGAAAAGAATAAAGCAACAGCAGATATCTTGAGTTGTTTAGGATGGATTAGACTCTATTTCTTAAGAAGTAGGGGAAGAGGAAGAGATGCTAAGGCAGAACAATGGAGCTAGTCTATATTACAACAATGATGAGGCATCAAGTCCTTCTCCTGACATTCAACAGTAGATTTTTCCCTTCTTTTTTATTGTTTTTTTTTTTTTTTTTTTTTGGGGGAGGGGTTGAAATATAGTAGTTACCAATTCTGATGCAATGCAAAAGCCAAAGAATATATCTCTGCAACTCAACTCAACTCAGCAAAGCCAATGGTGGGAAGATCTCATTCTCTTTTGTTGCTGATGCTTCCAGGAGACCTCCTTATTATCCCAATATGAAAGGAGGTGGGGGAAATTTTGACTTCTAATGCAATTGGATTTTTTTTGTTTCTTCCCTCTGAAAACTTAATAGCTTTTCATGGTTAGGACTTAGGACCAAAGTTTGCAGTTGGGCCGGGTTAAGGTAAGACCAGTACTGGTCGGGGGCCTAATCACCTACCTAGCTAAGCCTAAGCCCTAGACTATTTAATGGAGAGTAAAGAGCAAACTGAAGCAATAAGATCATGAATGAACCTGGGACTGTAGAATATAGTGGTATTCTCATTGCTAGCAATTTTCTGTTGATTGGATTTGGCCATCCCAGGTTCATTCCCGAAGTTTTGGCCCCAAAATAACAGGGCTCCCCTCCAATTCTAACTATCATGTGTGGAAATTGGGGTGCTGCACATACTTAAAGTCCATCCTATTAATCAACCGACCTTTGCGTGTTTCTACTATTTGTATGGAAATTACAGTCTCTCTCTCTCTCTCTCTCACACACACACACACACACACATACACACAGAAGATGAGGCAATAGTGCGCATACTCTGTCTAGTGCTTAGTGATGCTCAAAGCTGTGTAGGAAACCGTTGGCCTAGTAATTTTTAATTAATCACTGATTCTTCAAGGCATGTTGAGTTCATTATCGTGCCACATCCATGTCAAAGTTGTTTTTCAAATTCTGATTAAGAGTTTGTGATCGCTGCTCTGTCTCTGTTCATGCCACCACAACGTTGTATGTGTTCAGACGATAGATGAGCACCTTTGATTCAATACCTATGCTTTAGTAAATGTTACAACCAAGTGTTGGAGGTATATGATAGCCTCTGTGTCATATGAAGGTGTTAGATGCGCTGACCTCCATATTGCCCCCTCGATGGGGTATCTATAGCATTCAATTCATGTAAGCATATTTTGTTTCTGCTAATCACATAGAAATTGTTGTTTTATGCATACTTTTTATAAGGGAAAAAGAATGTTACCTGGTTGCGTGGCTCCTCCGCCCAGACACGGGAGCGCATGGAAGTACCTGCCTACCCCCATGAAATAAAAAATTGCATTTATATTGATGCCCCTGCATATGCTCTCATTGGTCACTACGCTGGTGCAGGTTCCACACAACCATACAGCAATCTCTTGCCCTTTTATAAATTTTTAAAAAAAAGATACAGGTATAATTTTTTAAGTAGGCTGTTTGGGAATTGTGAAGTATCCTTCCCCCACCCCACCCCCCTATTTTGATGGATACATGGTGAAGTATCCTTTGTGAATAAATATTTCATAGTAGCATCCATTTTAGGGAATTAAGTATGATCTCTCTGTTGTGATTGATATTTTAGGTAAGAGTAGCATCCACAAACCACCATCTTGTTTGTCTTCTTTTTCTTATGGTTTATATTTTAGTTCACTCACAAATGTGTTTTAGGGCATATATTTTAGGTTCAGGATTAATAAAAAAAGAAAGGTTTAAAGGATCTTTTGTGGAGGCATGATCTTCTGCCAAGGTAGTGGAGTGACAACTATTCTTAAGTTTTAATTCCTGAATGGTTTTTTTTGGGTTTTTCTGTTACTTTGCCAACTCTGAACTTTCGAGTTAAGAATACTTATCTTCTGTTACACCCACCAGACATTTGCAGTATTATCTGGAGTCCATAGTCTGGTTGTCTGTTTCTTGAAGAGGCTGCATGGAAAAAATGTGTCAAGGGGTTGCAGACATGGAATTGTTAGACTAAATCCACAGCTTTCTCCACTCTAATTAATTCTCATTGTTCCGATTATTCATAAATGCAGGTGTAGCTGGATGTTCCACAAACCTTGCTTTAAGTTTTCCAGGTATTTGCAAGTTGCAAATTCAGTCCATTAAGTTATTTGTTTGTACACGGAACTTATCAGCCTTGTTGTGGCATATCTTCCTTGCTTGCTTTGTGAGTTTGCATCCTTCTTTATATGCACTTAGCTGAAGCCTTATGATGTCAGATGTTTTTAAGTGTTTTTTATATGGGTGCACCATAGGCTCTTCTTCAGAGTTGCCTAACCTTTGGGGCCTTCTCTTTTATTAACAAAGGGCTGAAAAAAAAGCAGCAGCAGCAGCCAGCACTGGCACATAATCTTCTTCTCCCTTTACACATCTGCTGCCCAATGATCTACGGGAAGGCTTCTTTTCATTTTGGTAAGCCTTAAAACAACCCAAGAAGGGTGCATACTCATCTTCCAGCAAGAAATCTCATATGTACGCCTTTCCAGGGGCAAAGGAATCTCAGGTGTACCTTGATGAACATCTCTCAAGACATTTTCTGCAGTGGTTGTGCCATCTACACTTTCATCAGTTGGATTAGGAGGCTGAAGGTATTTATGTTAGAGTTATTAGTAACTATGTAACAGGCGTAGTTTGGGAACTAGGCTGTGAACTAGTTGCCTTGTTTTGTATTTTTATCTTGTTTGTCCTTTTTACCTTGTACCTCTCTAGGGAGGTGGATGTAATAACTCTTTAGTTCTATTCAAGTAATATAGAGTGTGGAGAAGTCTCTCCAACACACAAGAGGTTCAACCGTAAGACTCTCTCTTGGTCTCCTTCTTCCTCTCATCTCTTCTCCTCTCTCTCACCTTGTTCTTCTCTTCTAATTAAATCTAAAATCTAATTTGGTATCAGAGCCACCACAGGGTTTGAGAGTCGTATTACCCTTTTTTGCTTCTCATTTTTTTTCCCCTCTCTTTGGAATCCGAAAACTCAAGAGATTCCAAGGAGAAGGACCATATGTAAAAAGATTTTGTTGGGATGGTATGAGAAAGGTTCTACACAACCTGTTTCAATGTTGGATGAAGTTATTTGAGCTGCCTTGAAGTTTTGTTTGGTTTTTGAAGACAACCAAAGACCTGCTAGGGCTTCCGCCAGTCCTCTGTTGCAGGCCTTGTTTCACCTGCATTTCAGCATGTATTTGGACCATGGAGCAGCTTACTGAGATCGTTTTTAAGTCCTCTTCATGCCTCCTGGGTCCTCCTTTGATGGTTGCTGAGTTCCTTTGAACATAGCTCAGTTTCGTGAGCTTCTGTTCTGCCCAGATTTTTTCGCCATCTCAGGGTTGCAGCTCTTATATTTCCTTCTCTTGGCATGGGTTTGGAGCTGGAATGGCTTGTTAGAATCGTACAAGTGTGCTTTTCAAGCCCCCATGTGTATCTCCTAGCTGAAGGGCTCTCTTGGTGGAGCTTTGCTCTTTTTCATGGTCTCTTTGTTCCTGCCCAGGTATCGACTGTGACTGCTATTGTCTTTTTTTCTTGCATTTGAAGCATCGTGGACTCCTCTCTTGGCTTAAAAGTATGTATGCATACCGTGTTAAAGGTCTTACAACTTGTATGAGTGGATGTTTTTGTTTAAAAATGATTGGGTGAAGTTCTGTTCAGTTTTTCCTTTGCTTTTTCTGCTGCTGGAATTTATCTCTTGAGATTGGAATCTTCATTTGGGTTGAGTGTGTACTCCCCACTTTGTTTGGACTTCCTTCTGTATGGTTAAGTGCCTCTTTTATCCCCACAAAATGCCTGATTCTGATGTCTCTGGGCTTGGCACGGCTGAATCACAACGTACTCCAGCTGCTCCACAGTTTGTCTTTGAGAACTCACACCCACAGATCTCCATTGTAAAATTAGACAACACCAATTATTTGGATTGGTCCCACTCAGTGAAGCTTTTCCTTCGGAGCAAAGGGAAACTGGGGTATATTACTGGCACCATTACTGCTCCAGCTCTTGGTTCCCTTACTTATGAGAAATGGGAGACCGAAAATTCCATAGTCATGACATGGCTTATCTTCTCCATGAAGCCCAAGATTGGGCGAGAAAGGAAACTGCCAAGGCAATTTGGGACAGTGTCGCCCAGACATTTGACAGGGTGGGTGACTCCGCCAAAGTTTATCACCTTCATCAAAAAATTAATGCAATGAAGCAGGGCGACAAGACTATTTCTGAGTACTACAATGCCTATATTAGCCTGTTGGAGGAGTCTGATCATTACAGGGATCTCCAATTGACCAACCCAGTGGATGAGGCCAAGGTGTATCGTGCTCTTGAAAAGGAGCGTGTCTTCACTCTTCTTGGTGGGCTAGCTGAATCCAGAGTATGAACCCATCAGGCTCCAGATTTTCGGCAGGTCTCCTCTTCCATCTCTTGATGAGGTTTGTAGCTATTTGCAGAGAGAGGAGACTCAGCGTGCAGCTATAGCACCTGCTCCAGCATCATCCCTTGAGAGATCGGCTCTCAATTCCTCCTCATTCCGGGACACACGTAGTGGTGGTAGAGGCCAGGGGCTTACTTATGGGGAGGACAGAGCAGTGGAGACAGGTGGTACTAGTGGTGGTGGTAGAGATAGATTTAAATGCGACCATTATGGGAGATCTGGGCACACTAAGGATAGATGTTGGACTCTTCATGGTCGTCCTCCTGGTACACGCGGTGGGACTCGTAGTGGTCGTCGCGGGGGAGCTCGAGATGCCTACTCTGTTGTGACAGAAACAGATGCTACACAGGATGACTCTACTTTGGTTGATGCAATGTTCCGTAGGGTCATGTCACAGTTGAGCATACCTTCTACACCCACAGCAGCTAGCTCTTCTTCATCCTCTGCTCTACAGGTCTCTACCTCAGCCTCTACTGCA
Organism: Telopea speciosissima; assembly: GCF_018873765.1. NCBI lineage: Eukaryota > Viridiplantae > Streptophyta > Magnoliopsida > Proteales > Proteaceae > Telopea > Telopea speciosissima. The sequence continues at coordinate 47,500,319 of NC_057925.1, read as the reverse complement.
GCCCAGTCTTGGGTTATTGACTCTGGTGCCACCGACCACATGACTGGTACGTCCCATTATTATGATTCCTATACCATTTGCTCCTGTAAGGATAAGGTTCGGGTAGCCGATGGCTCCCTTTCCTCCATTTCTGGTAAGGGTAGTATCCCTATTACCTCATCTATTTCTCTTACATCTGTTCTTATGTACCTAATCTTACCCTTAATCTTCTCTCTGTGAGTCATTTGACAAAATCTATAAACTGCTGTCACCTTTTTTCCTTCTTATTGCCTTTTTCAGGATTTGGTGACGAAGAGGATTATTGGTAGTGGACGTGAGGAGCAAGGACTTTACTTTTTTTAGCCTTTTTTGCTCACAGCTCGGTCCTATGTATGTAGACGTGATGATAGTAGTTCTGTGGAGTCTATTATGTTGTGGCATCGCTGTCTAGGCCATCTGTCTTTTGTTGTAATGAGAAAACAATTGCCTCACTTATTTTCTTCTGTCGCTTCTTCTCATGTTTTTCAATGTGAACCATGTATGTTTGCCAAACATTGTCATTCCTCTTATCCATATCATGGTAATAGAACCACTGCTCCTATTCATATTGTACACACTGATGTTTGGGGACCTTCTCCCACTACCTCTTTATTTGGCTATCGTTACTTTGTGTCCTTTGTTGATGATTTTTCTCGTGCCACTTGGACTGTTCTTATGAAGCATAAAAGTGATATTTGTGATGCATTTAAAGCTTTTTATCAGATGATTCTAACTTAGTTTGACACTCGGATCAAAGTTGTTCGATCCGACAAAGGGGGGGAATACATGTTTGGTGGTCTCCAAACCTTCTTTACTGCTGATGGCATTCTCCATCAGCTAGCGTGTGTTGACACCCCCCAACAAAATGAGGTTGCTGAGAGGAAGAACCACCATTTATTGGAGGTCACCCGTAGTCTCTTGTTTGGCATGCATATCCCCAAGACTTTTTGGTCCGCTGCTCTTCTCACTGCCTCTTTCCTCATCAATCGCATGCCTACCAAACTTCTTGATTTCAAATCTCCCTTGGACATCTTATCCCCCAAGGCTTCTGCTTTCTCTCTTCCTCCTAAAATCTTTGGGTGTGTTTGTTATGTACATGTAAACAAATCTGCCCGTACTAAACTTGATCCCAAGGCTCTCAAGTGTCTCTTCCTTGGATACTCCTCTACTTCCAAGGGTTACAAATGTTATCATCATTCTTCTCGTCGATGTTTTATTTCTAAGGATGTCACCTTCCTTGAATCTGTCCCTTTCTTTGCCCCCTCTCAGCATCCTCTTCAGGGGGAGAATTGTGGAAGTGAACAGGCTGCTGATTTCCTTTATCCTCTACCCATATCTCCCTTTACACTTGACATTGGAAAGCACAGGGCTGTAGATGTGAATGTGAATACAGATTTAGTAGTTGATAGTAGTACTGATAAGGAGAAGGATTACCATATTACCTACAAGAGAGGTGAAGGCGTGCATAATAAGAGAAAGAAGACCTACCAAGAGTCCTCTTTGGATCTAGATCCACACCCTGAGACTCATCCTTCTCAGTCAGGTGACATCCCTTCTTCTCTATGTGATTTAGATCTTCCTATTGCTGTTAGAAAAGGGAAAAGAGCTTGTACTAATCCTATAACTCAGTTTGTTTTCTATGATGCTCTTTCTCCTACAAGTATTGCCTTTACCACTGCTCTCTCTACAGCCTCTATTTCCAGGAATGTCAGTGATGCTATGCTTGACCGAAAGTGGAGACAAGCTATGTCTGAGGAGATGATGGCTCTTGAGAAAAATGATACTTGGCAGTTGGTGGATCTACCTAAGGCACGTGTCCTAGTTGGATGCAGATGGGTCTATACAATCAAGTATAAGTCTGATGGTACTATGGAGAGATACAAGGCAAGGTTGGTTGCCAAGGGGTACAGTCAAGTCTATGGGATTGACTATCAGGAGATGTTTGCCCCTGTAGCTAAGCATAACTCTATAAGAGTTCTTTTATCACTGGCTGCCAATAAAGATTGGCCATTATATCAGTTAGATGTGAAGAATGCCTTTCTCCATGGTGACTTGGAAGAGGAAGTGTACATGCAGCCCCCACCAAGCTTCAAAATGCCTTCAGCTGAAGGGAAAGTGTGTCTCCTCAAGAAGGCATTATATGGTCTCAAACAGTCACCTAAGGCATGGTTTGAACGCTTCCGACAAGCCATCCTAAAGAATGGATATTCTCAAAGCCAAGCTGATCACACACTCTTTACCAAGCGGGGCGATGGTACCATCACTGCTCTCATTGTCTATGTGGATGATATTGTGGTCACAGGAGATGATATAGCTGAGATTGGTACACTGAAAAGCTACTTGGCACAACAGTTTGGGATCAAAGATTTGGGTCCCTTGAAGTACTTCCTAGGAATTGAAGTATCAAGGACTAAGAAAGGAATCAACATATGTCAACGGAAGTTTGTTCTTGATTTGTTGATAGAGACAGGGATGTTGGGTTGCAAACTAGCAAATTCTCCTATTGAGCAAAATCACAAACTAGGGGAAGATTGTGGTCCTTCTCTGGTTGTTGCTGGAAAGTACCAAAGACTTGTTGGGAAGCTTATCTATTTTGCTGTGACACTCCCAGATATTTCATATGCAGTAGGAGTGATGAGCCAATTTATGCATGCTCCCAAAAGTGGCCACTTGGATGTCGTATATCGCATTCTTAGGTATTTGAAATCTTCTCCAGGGAAAGGACTGTTGTATGCTAGACACAATCATTTGAGAGTGGAAAGATTCACTGATGCAGATTGGGTTGGCTCTATTATAGACAGGAGATCTACCTCTGGCTATTGTACCTTTGTGGGAGGTAATTTGGTTACATGGAGGAGCAAAAAACAGCATGTTGTAGTCAGATCCAGTGCAGAGGCATAATTTAGAGCTATGGCGCATGGAATGTGTGAACTCATATGGTTGAAAAGACTTGTTCAGGAATTAGGATTTGACACTGGAGGCCCTATGAGACTCTATTGTGACAACAAGGCTGCCATCAGTATTGCCTACAACCCTGTTCAACATGATAGGACTAAGCATATTGAGGTTGATAGGCACTTCATCAAGGAGAAGATACACTCTGGCTGCATTTGTACTCCTTTTGTGAAGACTGGTGATCAGTTGGCAGACATCCGTACCAAGGCCATTACTTCTCCTCAGTTTAATTCTCTTCTAAACAAGTTGGGAATGCATGATATATATTCTCCAACTTGAGGGGGAGTGTTAGAGTCGTTAGTAACTATGTAACAGGGGTAGTTTGGGAACTAGGCTGTGAACTAGTTGCCTTGTTTTGTATTTTTATCTTGTTTGTCCTTTTTACCTTGTACCTCCCTAGGGAGGTGGATGTAATAACTCTTTAGTTCTATTCAAGTAATATAGAGTGTGGAGAAGTCTCTCTAACACACAAGAGGTTCAACCGTAACACTCTCTCTTGGTCTCCTTCTTCCTCTCATCTCTTCTCCTCTCTCTCACCTTGTTCTTCTCTTCTAACTAAACCTAAAATCTAACTATTTATCCCAATACATTGGCATATAGGGGATTGAGTTTAGTTCTGAACTGACAGTTTGATAACTCGATGGCACTCTGCCCATCTATGTTTTAAAGCACTTTGCTTTATAAATTGAGAGAGGGGAATGTGGAACATTACTGTAACTTGTAAGCTGAATAATGAAGTAGGCTTTTCTTTCATTATGATTTTGTATGGCAGTGAATCAAAAAGACAATTTAGGGCTGTTTATGTTTCATCAAAAAAAAAAAAAAAGTTGGGGGGGGGGGGGGGAGGGGGAGGGAGCTGGTTATGTTCTTGGATCATTCAATTGTTACAAAAGAGCCTGTAATTGACTCTACAGCTTATGAAATCTATGTAAGTGGATAGAATGAATCAAATGGAGGCCAAATTAAAAAGTGGTTCTTGGAAATGCTTCCAGTATTGTGAATGTTAACCTCCAAAATTTACCAATAAAGCCACATCTTTGTTTAGCAGTAGCTAAGAGTAGTTAAGGAGTGCTTCCACCTGTCAATTTCTGAAGGAGTTTTCAGCCATCATGATGTCCATTTTTCTTTCGTGGCCAGTGAGCCCATAATGGTCTTTGTGGACCTTCCACAATGGAGCAACCTCACAATCACTATGAAATCCAAGAAGCTTTGAATAAAACAAATCATAATTCATTAATAAGAAAGGCAACAGAACAGGGAGATCTGATCCTATCCTTTCTAGCTGAATCAGGGTTAGAACCGGATTATTGGGTTTCATATCTAAGGGGCCGATTCTAGGGTTTTGGGACTGATTCCAACCAATTCTGATCTGATTCGACCCAATTCCAAGTTTAAAATCCTTGATATAAACCTTTGTTTGTTTCATCCTCTGATTGGTTCAATCTCTGACTTGGGATATATCAGCAAGGAGCTGTTTCTCATAATCTACTACTGATTGCATGATAATTGGCCGGTCAATAGACCACTAAGTATTGTAAGCTAGAGTGAGGCCTTATCTCTGGTCCTTACAAAGGTCAATCGTGCCGCTCACTCAAGAAGTAGCCTGAGTCCATTGGTGATCTAAAATCTTTAGTTATACTCCACTTGAAATATGTTTCAGGAATTAAGGAATTGCCCGATGGTGTTGGACTATTAGAGAACCTTGAGGTATTAGAAGCTACGGATTGCGATAAACTAGTGAAGCTACCAAGATCAATGGAGAGAATGAGATGTTTGGGTGGCATTCACCTATAAGGAACCCAAATTTCAAAATTGTCTGATGATTTTTCAATGCTCTCTAATTTAGAGGAGTTGAAAATGTCCAGGAGGCTTCAATCCCTCCTAGCAGATCTATCACACTTGAAAAACTTGAAGCAATTAAACCTTAGTAGATGCAGTAAGTTGGAATACCTCCCAGAGCTTCCCTCGAGCTTAGTAGTACTTTGTTGTGAACATTGCTGTTCATTGGTACAACTACCGGATTTGTCGAGGCTGAAAATTTTGACAACATGAAAGCTTAAGGGTTGCAAAAAGTTGAAGAAGATTCGAGGACTTGGGGGAACAGAATCCTTGAAAGTATTGAATGCGCGAGGATGCTATAACTTGACACATACTCCAACGAAGATACATGATCAAATTCTGTTCCTAAAGCAGAGGAGGGGGAAGAGGGAGTGTTGATTAGGGCTAGTAACTACAAGGGACTCAGAGTTGTTTAAGGCTTGACTCTGTTTATCTGAAGTAGTGGGGGATGATGAAGAGAGCTCGTCTACATTACAAGGATAAGACTGCAAATGAAGAACCTGGGACTGTAGAAGATATTGGTATATATATTCCCATTACTAGAAAATTGCCATTGATTGGATTTGGCCATCCCAGGTTCATTCCTGAAGTTTTGGTCCCAAAAGAACTGGGCTTCCCTCCAATTCTAATTATTATGTGTTCAGGAAGCTAGAAAAAGTCCTTTTGGACTAATTTTTAGGATATTGAAGGCCAAAGATTGAGGTGCTCCACATGTTTTGTCACTGTTTTTATCATCTCAGAATGCATTATTGACCTAGAATACATGATAAGAATGCATACCTAATGCAGCACAAGTATGGTAAGGTAGAGTGAGGCCTTTCAGGTCCCATTGGCATTCACTTATTCATCACAATAAGACCAACAGACATAAACTTCCAATCAATCCAAAATTCTTATAGATCGTATGTAAGTAAGAATCATGTCTTCTGCACATTTCTGCAAAGCCATTTGTGGCTGTTTAAGGATTTGGGATAACAGAAAAATACATGTTCTGCTCTGCATATAATTTTCTGTTAGATAAGCTGTCAAGGTTTCTGCTTGAAAGGTGGTTAGGTAATGGCCACTGAAACATTAACTAAATCATATCCTAACTACAAAATGAGATCAAAGGAGAAGAAAGAGTCGTTCAAGAAAATTTTTAACTCTCCATTAGAGTTAGGTGGGGATGTGATGATGTTCATGAAAGAGTTGTTCAAGAAAACTTTTAACTCTCCATCAGAGGTCAGAAGTCAATGAAGACTTAGTACGTATAGAACCAAAATCTGTACTGCTTAATAAATTTAGTTTTAAGAATCTTGAATTAAGTAATTAAAGTGAGATAGTTTGGGAGATTACATTATTGCATCTGCAAATCTCCAAGTCACTTTGTATAATCATACATGCAAAAGTTATTATAAGACAAAGAAATAAAAGGCTTCAACACATTAGGCCAGAAGGGTTTTGTTGCTTTCCAAAGGACATGAGAGAAGTGGTCATAACTCCTTATATAAGCTTTAAAATAACAAAATCTAATAGACTGATGAAACCCTGTTACAAAAATTATAAACACTCTCCCCAATAATATCAGGAATTTGATCAATATTATAGAACCTTCCCTCTTGCTTTAAGAATTTTAAACATATTGTCAATTTGAATATCTTGTTGATCAAACCCTTGACTTAGTCTTTCCAGATCGATATAGATAACCCACAATGCATCAGTCTGATGGTAACCCAGATCACAACTAGGACAATTAAGTATATACTTTCACAATAAACCATATATTTTATCTATAATCCTCTTCCTTTCACTTTCATGAGTTCATGTGGTTAGTAAAAATACATATCTATAACAATCAAACAAATAAAGAACCTGTCTTTCTTGTCAGGCTTTAATGCTGATATCATCCAATTGAGTAAATTTACACCATACATATCTGTCAATGCAGTTAAACTACCAGGATGAGTCATATGTTGAATCAACCAACTTCCATCAACCAGAACAGACCATAGGGCTAAGAACCTTACATGATGTGATACTGAAAGATAAGAAAGAATTCATGCATATGGATACATTGCTGGCTTCTTGTTCCATAGGAGTCATGTAATTGGAACCTTTTGTTAAGCCAATGCAGTAATGTAGTTTGACAAAAGTTGTTGGGATTAGTATATAGTGTAACATGTTGAATTTGTGTTGAAACCACAAGAACTATGTAGTTAGAGAGAGAGAGAGAGAGAGGCAGGCATGAAAGGCTATGTTAGGCATCATTTTGATGTGTAGTCCAGTCCGATGCCTTCAATTTTTTTCGCTAAAAGGTGAATGGTAATATTACAGAGCATGATTGGACGACAAGGCATTCCTCGGACATCATGCTACAAGAAAAACAAAAAACAAAAATTTTTGCAATATTGAACAATCTTTGGCATTGCCATCAGCAGTTAATCTTGCAATCACTAACAAACCCGAGATCTTGGATGAGACAAGGTGTCCCAATCTAGGTTATGTGTAACTGACGCAGGTGCTGTTGGCTAGAACCTATTAGTACCTGGAATTGCTCCCAAGTTTGCTATATGATCAGCAATTATATTAATCCGCTGCAAACAGGGGGTCAATTTCCCATGTCGTTTATTATGCCAATGAAAAACTTCATTTTTGACTTGGTATTTACAGATTCACGCTTGATCTTTAAGTTTTTTTTTTTGGGGGAGGGGGTGAATAGGTCTTTGAAGACTTCTTTCTATGTAAACCTTTGTTAGTTTCCTTTCCTTCCTTTGGATGCCTAACAAACAATGCATCAGAGTATTAGAACCCTCTAATCTACTTGCTGCATCATAGTTGGCTGGTGAATAGATCACTAAGACGGCATTTGGTATGCATTCTGAGAATGCATCTGATGATAGTTGTCGCTGTTTTTATCATCTAAGCTGAATGCATACTTATTGCAGCCGAAGTATGGTAAGCTAGACTGAGGCCTTTAAAGGTCCATTGGCATTCTGTTATTCATTACAATAAGACTAACAAACATAAACTTCCAATCAATCCACAATTCTTATAGACCATACTCGAAGTAAGGATCTCGTGCCCTTTACATATTTCTGCACTTTCTAATCAAAGACATTTGTGGTGGTTGAGGAATTCAGATAGCAGAAAAATACATGCTCTGCTCTGCATATACTTACTGTTAGATAAGCTGTTAAAGGTTGGTGCTTGAAAGCTGGTCAGGAAATGGCCAATGAAACATTAAGCTGTTAACTAAATCATATTCTAACTGCAAAATGAGATGAAAAAGATCAAAGAAGAAGAAAGGGATGGATTGAAAGGGATGTGATGATGTTCATGAAAGAGCTCTTCAAGAAAACCCTACAACTCTCCATAAGAGATCAGAAGTCAACAAAGACTTGGTACGTATAGAACCAAGGGATTGAAAGGGAGATGGGTGATAAAAAAAAAGCAACAAAATTTTAGTTGGGGATGTGATGATGTACATGAAAGAGTCCATCAAGAAAACCCTGCAACTCTCCATAATAGATCAGAAGTCAACAAGGACTAGTTACGTACAGTACCAAGTTCTTTCTGCTTTTATAAATAAGTTTTAAGAATCTTGAATTAAGTGAGATACTTTGGGAGATTACATTATTGCATCTGCAAATCTCCAAGTCAATTTACATTATCATACACGCAAAGGATATTATAAAAAGAAGAAACAAAGGCCTTCCACACATTAGGCCAGAAGGGTTCTGTTGCTTTCCAAAGGACATGAGAGAAGTGGTCATAACTCCTGATGTAACCTTTAACAGAACACAATCTAATAGACTGATGAAACCTTGTTACAAAGATTACAAACACCCTCCCCCCCCCCCCCCTGATGTAGAGGAAATATCGGATGTGTTCTTGAGCCGGTTGGACCAGCAGAAGTCATTCGGATTGGTTGGAGGTCTTAAGGGATATGGGTCAAAATACATATGAAATCGAAGATCTCGATGAGCTTTATAAGGGGTCAGTGTCTTCGGTGCTGATGTATGTTTTTTTGACCTTTTCGCACCTTTCGAAGGCAAAACAGCCTGCCAAAGTTTCAAATTTTTTAATTTTTTAATTTCCTTTTGTATGCAAGTTTCTCTATATTAGGGCTTCTAATGCTCCTTTGTAATCAGTTTGCACTTTGAATAGAAGAAAGTTCTCAATTTAAATATAGTTATTTTAAATATCTTATTGAGAAAACCCTTTTGACTTACTCGTTTGAGATACAGTAACAGATCAATATTGATAACCTACAATGCATCAATCTGATGGAAACCCAGATCACAACTAGGAGAATTAGGTATTTACTTTGACAATAAACAATATCTTTTGATATGCTATCCTTTTCCTTTCACTTTCATGATTTCATGTGCTTAGTTAAAAATGCATATATAAATAGCAAACAAACAAATGAAGAACCTGTCTCTCCTGTTAGGTTTTAATGCTGATATCATCCAATTGGGTAATTTTTTAAACATTAAATATCTATCAATACAGTTAAACTACCTATATTGAATCAACCAATTTCTATCAACCAAGGCAGACTATATGATCTGATACTTAAATGATTAGTTTTCAGGCATATGGATAAATGGAACCTTAAAATATAATAGAGATTGTAAAGCCAATGGAATTAGTGTTGTTGGTCTATGAGAAATATTATGTATTTAATGTAACATGTTAAATTTGTGTTTAAAGTCCAGAGTTGGAAAATCAGGTTTTCTTACTCGACTCGTCTTTCAGAAAAACCTGGTGATTTGGCCTTGTCAAACCCGGTCAAAGTGAGTCCCATTTTTTTATTTTTTAATGCAATAAATATGTACATATTATTAAAAAATCAGAAAAAATATGGGAAAAATAAAATTTAGGAATCACATATCAATGCGTTTTGAGTTTATACCATTAAACAAGAGAAGGGAGTCGAGGAGTTGAGGGTTTCTTACTGTTTTAGAATATGGACTATTTTACTCAACTTAGTTTCTAAGTGAACCGGTTTTATGGTTTTTTAAAAAGCGACTAAACTCGTCAAGTTTGTCATGATTTGAGTAAAAATATCGAGTCTTATTTGATTCAAACGATTTATAACCCAGTCTTGTCAATTTTTAACCTAACCTAATCTACTCTACACGATTCTTGAACAAGCTCTCATGTCTTGTATCCCTGCTGAACAACAGTTCACTGTACCCTACTCTGATGGTTTCTAACATTTTCGAGGATATTCGAGCTCTTATTTCTCGTTTGAATGTGTCATCCATCTCTTGGATGTCTAGGAAAGTGAACTATGTCGCTGACTCCCTAACCCGGAAGGCTTTATCTATGACAAGTAAGATAGATTGACCATATTCCAATCCTTGGCTTCTTGACCTTTGTAATCAAGATGCTTTGGGCCGTTCTTGCCCTCCTTTTCAATAAAAATTTTATTTACTAAAAAAGGGACTCTTGAACAAATTCTCCAAATTTTTTACTTGACTTTAACGGTTCGCCCAAATCAAAAATCGATTTTCCAACTATAGTTTAAACAACAAGAACTATTGAGAGAGAGAGAGGAAAAAACAAAAAAGAGGGTCAGGGCAGGTAGGATTTAGGAGCCGTTCGTCTTTTGTCCTCTTAGTCCTCCTTCCTCCACCTTCGCATGTCTCCCTCCTCCAGATTATTTGATCTTTTTCATTTCTTTATTTGTTATATTATAGGGGTTGGATTTTGGAAAGCTAAAGCCTTTATAAAAGGAGGGATACCCAATGTTGGAATTGTCCCCAAATCTCCCCAGCCTTTTGTACTAAATTTGTAATTTTTTCTTTATTTTAAGTATTTCAAATAGGGGTTAGGGTTCTCCACGACATCAATATGAAGAGAATCTCTCATGCCACACCAGTGTCTCCAAGAATGGTCACATGAAGCCCACATGGTCAGGGTAGGAAAGAGAAAACAATTAAAAAAATAAACTATTTTCATGGGCTCTCTCTCCTCTCTGATTATTGTCACTTGTGCGCATTTGAGTCATTGATCCATTTTTGGTGACCAACGTTTATACTTTATAAGTGCGGAATTACCGGAAATTAATAAAAAAATAAACTAGTCCATATGTGAGGTAAATTTTTTTCATATGATTTTTTTATCATATCTTTAGGTTTTTCTGTTTTTTATTTGACCTAATCTTTAGATTTTTCTTATGCAGGTGTTTAGTATTGAAAAAGAATCTTAAAATGATGCAGAAAAAAATGGAATAGAGAATAGAGTTACAATCGCTCATTCTCGTTGTATTATAGAGAAAGAATCCTTGCTACATATATATTTATAGTGAAATCCTAAATAGTAGTTTTGTCAAAATACCCAAATTGTCCCCCAAAACATTTACCTCAGGAGCCTACAGAGCCTCTTAAGGAACCTTCAAAATCAACCTACAAACCAAGCAACGGAATACAAGACATCATACCCCCAACAGTTTAGGGCATTAGTGAACAAGTATAATATTTCAACCACAATGCAACTCTCCATTGTACCAAATCGATCTCTTTCTTTTAATCCCATAGAGGTCCAACCAAGTGCTCAACAACCTAACTTTTAAGAGTCTTGAATAGGTATATGTTTACATTTAAATTCATAGTATTTGTTCTTTATTATTTTATTATTTTATTCTTTGTCATATGACAAAATGAAAAGAACTAAAATTTTATGGATAGAATTTCTCATAAGTTACATTTCAATCAAAAATTGAATTGACCAAGTGGCAAAATTATATTTAAAAAATTCAAATAGAAAAAGAAATGTTCTTTAAAAAGAAATCGATGTAAGAAAATATGAGGGAATATGTGAATACATAGAAGGACACATTGTCAAAAATCTAAGTCTAAAATTTGACATGTGACTAATTTAAGATTTTTTAAATATCCATATGATCAAGATTGTCGTATTTCCCTTCAAAACATATGTCAATCTTAAGATACTCTCTACTCTTGCCGGATAAAAAATACTTTTGCCAAAAAAAAAATGGTGTACTAAGAACTTGTAATTTTACTTTTTTCCCTTTTTTAAAAAAATACACCTTTTTTTTCAATGAGGTTAAATCCTGGCACTTCACATAAAAACTGAATTGAATACTACATTATATAACTTTTAGGTTTTTGAAAATTCATTTTTACCAAAACATTAAATATTGCATTAAATGACTTTTGGGAATAAGATAAGAAGTAATTAAAAAAAGTGATTTTCTTATTGACACCCATAATTTGTAATCCTACTTTTTGCACTTTTGGTTTAACATTTTTTTTTCCCCATGATGTTATATCTTATCATTTCATATCTATATTCGAAAAATGTGCAAGAAAATTATAATTTTTTATAATGACATAATGATAAATCACTTTCATATTAAGTTTAAAATTTATTTGTACCCTTATCTTAAAAAACAAATTTTAACTAAGTCAAGAGGCAATCAAATGAAGGCATCGAATTTTAAATATAGTTATAGATATGTCATCATTTAGTCAATCTCAAGATGGTAACAAAGCTACAACTTTGATAACAACAAGTTGCACTCTTTAATTAAATTTAAATGGTCTTTGATCGTATAAAATAAAGTATGCCAAATACTCTAGAGTGAGAAGGTGAAATTAGTCCCTTCTTCATATTTGTATTTTTTATTCCATGTCCATGATTGTGTCTTGTGCAAGGTTCAAAATCTCGGTATCAGACTAGGTATCGGTCATTGCCAAAACCTTTCTGGATTGAGATTGGAATGGTACAAATTGGTCAGGATCGGTCCAAACACCCCCCAAAATCATTTTTTTTATGGATCGGGTCATGTATTGGCCAAAGTAGGTGGATGTTTTGATCTCGGGATTGGATTGGCTGATATTATCCGGATCGGATCGGTCAATATCGATTGGTATCAGTCAATATCGGTCAAGATAATACAAAAAAAAAACCTAAAAACTTTGAAAAATAAAAAAATATTTAGTTGGATCGGTCTCGGATCAGATCAGATCGGATTGGATCGACCGATCCAAGGAACAATCCAATCAAACCTTGTTGAATCGGTCTAATCTTGGGATCGGCCTCGACCGATACAAATCCGATCCGAAATTCAGAACCATGGTCTTGTATATATCAAAACAAAGTGTCAAGTTCTAAATATACCTATAGATGTGTCATTTAAGCAGTCTCAAGAAAGTTACAAAGCTACATCTTCTTTGTTCACCATTTTTTTTTTTTTTTTTTGGGTAGAATTTTGTTCACCACTTTGATGACAAAAAATTGCACTCTATAATTAAATTTAAGGAGACAAATGCTACCCGGTGTTCTGTTTCGGTGTATACCTGTGCCCTGACACAGCCTAGTGCAAAAAAGATCGATAAAACCCTAGATCTTTTCACCTTTCCAAGGGGTGCACCAGTCTTTTCGCACTAGGCTGTATCTGGCACAGATACACGCCATGCCCAACGTTCCTTTTCCCTTAATTTAACTGGTCGATCCCTTTCCCATTTCCGTATCCATATTGGATCACACCGGACCTAAGTCCGCATCTTTCTTTGATGTTCGTTTTTCTGAAGTCAAAAATCAAAAATGGAGGCCCCTACGTGACTTCTCAGTTCAGACACAAAGGAGTCATAACATGCAATTGGAACGAAGGACTTGCAGGTTCATTGTTGACTTCTGAACCGGCCGGGTTCAAAGCGACCCAGTTTAGTCATACACTTTCCAGGTAAACTCTTCCCCCCGGTCCGTACTCCGTAGGACAATAATAGTGTCTTTTGTCCTCTACTCGGCCTTCCCCACCTTAGCATGTCTCCTTTTGTCTTCATTTTTTTTTTAATTTCTTTATAAACAATACCCAAATGTTGGAGTAGTTCCTGAATCTCCACAAATTATTGTACTCTATTTGCAACTTTCTTCCTTCATAATTTGTTTTTAGCACATCAAATAGGGGATAGGGTTCCCGATGATGTCAATATGAAAGGAATCTCTTACGCCACACCAATGGTGAAGCCGAAGATGATATAATTTCACGTATTGTCTACATAGTTAAGATGGAAAAAAGAACAATAAAAAATAAATAACCTTGTCCATATATACGGTGTGGATTTTTTATTTTACATTTAAATTCATAGTATTTGTTTATTCTTTGAACTGAATTTTTGTAGATAGGTGAATCTAAAAGGTCCCTTACTCATATGTCAAGTTTCAACTAAAATACAATTGATCAGACAGCAACATAAAGTTTCAAAAATCTAATATAAAATATATTTTTTTAAAAATTTGATGATTAAATATACTAGATAATATGAAAATACATAGGATGACATATGGTTGCATCTAAGTCTAATCATGTGGCAAAACATTATATTACTCTTGAGATACATTCTAGTCTTGCCGGATTATATAAAAAAAAATTCCAAAAAAAAAATATATATATATATATTTCGATATCACAAATAATGATAACTAGCTAAGACTGGCAAATCCAAAGATAACGTGTACGTCCTTGGCCCTTGGTCCCAATTATAGAATAAACTTTCCTAGTAATATTGTCATAAAAAGTGGTAAAATATACATGTACGGAACTGTTGCTTGAGTTCCAAATGGCTCGACAAAAAAACATGGACCAAGGGAACAAAAGAAGTCACAATGTCAAAGATATACAAAGCGATTTTATAAATAAACAAAGGGAAAAAGATCTCCGTGCGGTAGTATGGTCTACACGAGTACTTTCATGAGTCTATCTCTCTCTTTCCTATATGAAAAGGCACCTTTGTCCCTTTGTTTTGAGGAGGAGAGAGATAGATGCATGGGAGTGTTGGTGTAGGCCATGGTCCCAACAGAAAATTGCTTCTCATAAACTAAATAGGGTAGTAGTTATTGTTTTCATAGTGCGGTAAATGCTAATTATATTTTCAGTGAGTCACAATACAGATCTGAGCAGTCCATTTTCATGATTTTTTGTATCAAAATTGTTTGTTCGTGCTTAGAGTTGAGAGAATGCATGGCATGGTTTAAAAAATGGTATTAAATCGGTCATTTGTTATTGGTATTGATCGTGACTGATACCAATACTTGCACAATCCTATATCGGTGGAACAGTTCCAACTGAGGGTAAACGCTATCCAATAAAATGATTTTTTAATTGAAGAAGAAGGCAAAACTATTTAATTTGGAACAATTCTATATCGGTGGAACATTTCTAACTGGGGGTAAACTTTATCCAATAAAAGATTTTTTAATCAAAGGCCAAACCGTCTAATTTGGAACAATTCTATATCCGCAAAACATTTCCAACTAGGGGTAAACTCTATCCAATTAAATGATTTTTTATTCAAGTTGAAGGCAAAACTGTCTAATTTGATTTGATTAATCAGTATCAACTAAGACTGAGACCGATACCAATCCCAATACCCTTTTTAAAACTATGTTGCATATATAAGTAATGAATAGAGTACTAACTGGTACACATGCTTGGATATACACGAGGTGCATATCAATACATGGGGTTATTTGATTGCATTAGAAACTATGATACATGGTTATTTTAAATTATATTTTCTATCCCTAAGTGGAAATGAATAATATCATCTATTCACATGGCCAAATAGATTTCTTGTGATGTTTTTAAAAATAACATACTCTATTAATAATAATATATCGGGAATTAAATAGATAAAATAAAAAGCCGTGTTTTCCTTTAGCTACAGTCGAAGGAAAATCCCTTGATCGGGACCTTCGATTGGTATTGAAAGGGTATAGCACAACAATGAAGGATAATTTCGTCTATTTGTAAATAAAACATAATAGACATTTATGATCAATAATGATCGAAACATGAATTGTTTTTTAAACAAATTAAGACATGAAATCGAAATAGAAGTGAGATTTTTTTTTTTTAGGTTGAAAAATAGAAGTGAGATTGAGTACGCAAGTATGAGCACTTGATTACATCATACACGCCCCCGGCGTGGCTGCTGGGGTCTATATGGTCTTGGATTTGGTTGAGCTTTCAGTTTCAGCCCAACATTTCAATTTTCAACTACTCCATCGCTCAACGCGTAAACTGTTAATATGTGGCGTTGTTGCATATGGCGCACATTAGTCGTTCTCTTTATCGTACTTCATTCATTTCGCACTTTCACATCTCCAATCCTCGATACACAATCCGGGTTAAAAACCAAGAATCGGGATCTGGCTGAGTCTCGATTAACGATTTTTTAATCCACTAGAGTATGTAAAAATAGTTAAAAGTCTCTAAATTAGATGGGCCGATTCGAATTAGAATTGGGCCAACCCCGATTTACTACACATTTGTGTACCAAACAAATGTTTATAAACGCGTGCCCATATAAAGAAGCTTCAACCCCTCCTCCAAAATAAAAGTAGAAAAATTTTCTGTGTAACAAAATAGATCATACACAATCAAACACATAAGGAGAGAAATAATCGATCCCATGATGCCAATGCATGCGCTCTTATTGACCTCAAGTCCGCACAAGGGGTCACGTTCACCCATAGAGAACATAGACCTAAAAAAAAAGTGTCCGTACAACACGGAGTTGCAGAGTACCAATACGAGTAGCAATGGCGTGGACGGTTGGGCCCTTCTAATCAAAGGCTACCAAGTCCACGCAGCTATGTTTTTGGGGTCACGCAAGGGAATAATCTAACGAAATTGTGACTGTGAGGTCTTGGCATCTTATTAAAGGACATTGGGTCCCACTTGATGAAGTTTTATTCTTAAAGAAGAATAAATCATAATGTGGATGCATCAACGACAAGAACAGCGGCTAAAGGCTTCACGGAATTCCGGAGTCCGGACCAGATCACCCGAATCTAGGCGTTCTTTATCAAATATTGTTATCTATAATTTTATTTTATTATTATTATATAATTTTATTTTTATTTTATTTTATTTGTTCATTTTTATAAAAAAAAAAAGATTTCTGTTCAGGAGTGTGATCTATGCCAACACTCTCATGAGTCTATCTCTCTCTTCTCTATGTGAAAAGACACATTTGACCCCTTGTTTTAAAGAAGAGAGATAGACATATGGGAGTGCTGACGTAAATCCGGCCACGCTCTTGGGCAGAGAAAATTTTCTCATAATATAATAATTAGATGAGAATGAGATTATTACGCAAGATATCACCTTTTAAATTTAAGTGGAGTCATTTAAAATAGCATAAAATAGGGAAAACCGTATAAGCTTGAAAGTAAGGGTGTCAATTTGGGATTGGAACCGGGAACCGTCCCAATACCGTCCCGCTAAAACCCGGCATCGGATTGTCCCATTAGTAAATGAGACGGTACTGGTATCTGATTTTGGTACCTAATGATAAATGGGACGGGACGGTTCTAGGACGGGATTCCCAACGGTACCAATACCGAAATACCAATTAGGTACCGGATGGTACCGAAACTACTAGTACTGTTTAAAAAGAAAGAGCATATAAGATCTTTTTTTTTTTAAAAAAGAAAAAAAAAGGGTATAAGAATTACGACTCATTAAGGTTTCACTAATTGCCTTTTGAATACGAAGAGGAACAATAGGTCAACAGACGTAGCTTGAAATCTCTCCTCACAGAACCTACTACAGTGCTACTCCCTCCTCCCTCGACCAATTACATCTACCAGGTTCTTCCTTTTTGCACTTCGTATTTCGTACCATACTACCGTGTGACATGTGTGATAAATAGAGTTTTGTTTGGGAAAATCAAAGAGGAAACACAACGGGATTCTTCCCTTTTGTAGGACTTCTCTAGATTTAAAAAAATAAGAAGCTTATTACATATGATCTTAGGGAGTTTGAAGAAGTAAAACTATGATTTCATAATTTAAGTTGCTTTATAAAAAGCAGTAGACAACTTAGATTTTATGATAGTGAAAAAATTCCACAACACTAATAAACCCGTCTTGTTAGAAACAATTAAACTTCTTCTCCCTTTTTCTACAGTGCCTAGAACCGTTTAAGAATCGGTACCATCCCGTCCTGCTAGTAATCGAGACTGGGATCTAGGTTTGGTCCCGTTAACTAAATGGGACGGTACTGGGATTGACACTTTTAGTACCGGTACCAGTACCATCCCGTCCCAAATATCGGGAACCGTCCCAATTGACACCCTTACTTGAAAGTAGCTCAAAACAAAACTGGACACTCGGAAGCGGAGTAGAGGAATATTGGACCCAGCCGAGCACCAGGTCCACTTCTATGTGTTCGTTTTCTTAAATTCTACTCCCAAAATCAAATGGAGTTGATGTGGTTTTGGTTGATGAATTAAGGTGAATCTATAGTTTATTTTTAATGAATTTTGAGCTGGTATCGGTTTTGGTCCGATTTTTAAGTACAGTTTGGTGCCTTATTGGTTTTGGTGCAGTCCGTCTGGTTTCAGAGTCATAAAACCCAATCCTAAACTTGATCCAATAAGCTTATATTGGTTTCAATTCAGTTCGATTTGGCTTGGTTTTGTCAGTTTAGGTTAGGTTTTGACAACCCTACCCTGCACCTTAACTAGCAGCCTATGATCTCATCTATGGAAAAAGAATCTTTGAGCCACCAGAGTTTCCTATGCCTCCTCACGACTAATTTTCTAGGGTAAGTGTTTCCTGTGGGGGAGATGGGCCTTACACGCATGAGGGCCTATGGCAGTGTGTGCGAAAGATTCAACAGGAGCATCATTTCATATTTCATGGGGGCTAGGCAATCATTTCACCCCTCTCTGTGCCTGGGTGCAACCCACACTCTCCGGACAGTCTTTTTCCTAATTTTTTTTATTAATTTTAACTTGATTTAATTATTTTTTGTAAGGAGGTGTAGGATACTCAAGGGACTCAGAGAAACTTGGATCTTTATCTTCTCAAGTGTAGTGCATTGCCCAGTACACCTTAAAGTGCATTCGACGATAGATAGTGTATCTATTCACCTTTAAAATCCACCAATTCACCTTTGACCACTGTCAGATGAACTTTTGCGATGCATTACACTTAAGAGGATAAAATTTGAGAAACTTATTCATCCAAAAAAAAAATTGAGAAACTTTGCCCCACATTTATTTATGGCACATCAATCTACAAAAAGTGATGGATGGATCACGATTCAAGAATCACAATAGTCCAGCCACCCCACCATTGGGCCACTTCCTTAGATAATTTTGACCACATGCCTCTTGCTTAAATTACATTAAGGTTATGTTAAGCTCATTAGAAACTTCACTAGTGCAGATTTACACTTTTAATAGGATGAGTGTGAGGACATTTCAACTTTTCAACATATAGGGGAGTAGTGATGACCTTAGATTTGTGGGTGAACCCTTCATTTTAGGTGAAGAAAAAACTTTCTCCATTTAAATTTAAAACATGTTTTTATACCTAATGATTTCCCCTACATAAACCTAAGGGTGTCAATCGGTCAATTCAGTCCGATTTAAGTAATATTCTAGATTAAATCAAACCATTAAGTTTAAGTTCGGTTCAATTTACTCTTACCGGTTTATTATCAATATGATATTAGTTTTGCTCGATTTGGTTTTGGTGTTGGAAATAATTATTTTAATAATAATAAAAAAACATGTTTTTCTCGGTTTCTTACCGATTTGGTCTAGGTTTGATTTGGGTTCCAATTTTGGTTGGTCCATTCAGTCAATTCGACCAGTTTAGTTTTTACCCATCTCCAAAAACCCTAATCTGAAACCACCTGATAAAGGTTCAGTTTCTGTATTTATTTTATGGGAAGCAGTTTTCTATACAGGAGTGTAGCCTAAGCCAGCACTCCCATGAATCTATCTCTCTCCTCTTTAAAACAAGATGGTAGACATGTCTTTTCACATGGGGAGGAGAGAGAGAGACTCATGGGAGTACTAACGTAGGCCGCACTCCGGGACAGAGAACTTTTTCCCATTTGTAAGGCAACAGAGATTTATAATTTGTAATAAATGTACTGTTCAAAAGCACTCTTTACAAGGCTACATAAATCAACAAAAAACTCCAGTGGTGGATAAACAACAGTTTTCAGACAACTCTATGTTTTACACAAAAAAAAAGGGCCTTATATAACCGTACCCTTACGGATTGAGCTCCTCTCTAGGGAGGCCAATGCTCAGGGGGCATCCAATCGTTGGGTTGTGCCACACACATCCTGATGGCTGACTGGGCATGCACCAGGATGTGTGCAGCACAACCCAGCCTTTGGATGCTCCCCTAGGGACTCCCTGGGCGTTGGGCTCCCTAGAGAGTTGGATCCTGCCATTACATAGTTTGAAATTTCATTTCGGTAGGCTGTTCGGCCCTATTGAGACGATTGAAATACTGAAGTTTTGGCAAAATTTTACCAAAATGATGTATTTTTTGACTGGATGTTTCGATTGATCGTTTTAGTGGGTAAACGGCCATAGTAGGCTCTGATACTTAAGGGAAACTTTATTTTAACCCATATAAACATATCTAAACCTTCATATTGCCAGAAAAGTCAGACAAAGTGATGTTTTGAATGCACCCTTGTTTGGCAATAACATCGAACCATGTTGAATACCTTATGTAGTATTGCATATTCTATACATTGTTTTAGTACTAGAAGATAAAATATTTGTTGTCCTCCCCTATGGATGTGCTAATCAGTACCAATACCACCTACTCCAGATGGACCAGCTCCTCCCATAGAGGCTCTATGTCTATCATGCTCTTCATGAAAAGTGACTCTGCTCTTCACTTGTGCCCGTCAACAATCTCTTGCCTTTGCTTATATCTACACATCATTAATCACATACACATGGTCATCACTGTCATCATCTCCCTTTCTCGTTGGGTCACCTGAATTGCCTCCTAAAATTCTATCATGACCTTCTCTTTTCCTGACTTCCTCTTATTCCCTCCTCTCATGTGTGTGACTATAGTCTTAGAATTCTCCACAAATACTATGGGACATGTAGCCACATCTTTGGCATTGCTAGCCAACTATTGTTTCAATCCTTGTGGATTCGCCTCCCATATTCTTCTTATGACAGAGATTACATTGTGTTTTTCATTTGCCACTATCAATCGACAATCCAAGCTTCCATGTTATGTCTCCCCTATCACCTTCTTTGTCACCTCCCTTTTTAGCCATTGTCTCACCACCTTACTTTTGCATAAAGAAAAGAAATGATTATTAACTGAGAAACATCAAACTGAAACCGCTAAAACAACTATGTAACTACTAATTATTTTTCACCTAACGCTTATATTTTTCTCTTAATTAAAAATAATTTTCATAATTTTGTTTAATAAAATATTAGTCTAATACAACAAAAATAAATATGATACAACATAATAAGCCCCATATGCACTTCAAAGCACGTTGAAATTACTTTAATAATTTTTCTTTATTTTTCAAACCCCAATAGAATATTCTCTTTTTTTCTTTTTTGTTTTTTTGAATTTCATTTATGGAAACCACTTATCATTGGTGGCACACAATTACCACTTGTCATGGGTTTTCCCTGGGGTTAAGGGATTTCATTTAGCTCTTGCCCACAACACAAGTTGGATGACAAATCACCATACATGACAAGCGCCTTCCCTTTTACCTTGCCTCGCTCTTCCGGCATCAATTGCTTGAGCTTACTTTCTATTTGACTTGCACAGATTTAGGTATGAAGTCAAGTTTATTAATGGAGGTCACCCCGCCACGGCTTTTTGTGTAACAACTCCCTTTTCTGCTATATTCTCCGCCTTCAATTCTTAGGAAGCAAGTAAGGTGCGAGAGAGATCAAATCTCTCAACGGGCCCCTTCACTTTACTTGTTATTTTTTAAATATTTTTCATAATTTAAAAATAAAAAATAATTATTTACCGACAGAAAATAATTTTCGACTCCATGAGACTGTAGATTGACCAACGGTGATTAGCATATATATAATTGAGTCCCATCCAGTTTATATTAACTTTAATTTTCCCCATTTTTGTTTT
Organism: Telopea speciosissima; assembly: GCF_018873765.1. Taxonomy (NCBI): domain Eukaryota; kingdom Viridiplantae; phylum Streptophyta; class Magnoliopsida; order Proteales; family Proteaceae; genus Telopea; species Telopea speciosissima. Next base: position 47,478,590 of record NC_057925.1, on the reverse strand, counting down.
TTTACCTAGAAAAATAAAATTATGTATAAACAGAAATAAAAATTTCGACACTGTAAAATTATAGATCGACCTCTGGTATTTGACATATAAAATTTTTATCACCAACCAACAAATATTTATCATATTTTTTTTTTATAAAAAAAAAAAAAGAGAAGTTGTTTACTTGAATCTATTGAATGTGGTCAAATATTCACTAGTAAGCAACAACCGATCACTTTGAAGTGATGCGGCAACCTTCACAGTCTATTCCACCAGTTTAAGGCGATGATGTGGAAAATTCAAAGTTTGCAGATGTTTCTTCTTCTCCATGTCGAAACAAGCAAAATAGGTGATTTATGGTCAAAATTTTGACTAGAACTCATGAAATGGGGTACTATTATAATTTGGCTTGTATCGTTTCATCGAAAAGTGGCAAAATTTCGTCGAAACAACTGAGATACCAACCGAATTAATGTAAATTCTTTTTTTCGCCTAAAAAAACATCTTGATAGTGTCAAAATTAACTCAATTAGCAACAACGAAATCTCGACGAGTTTTCAAACTATGCCCTTAAATAGGTTATGGCGAAATAAAAAAATATTTAAATTATTTTTTGACATCAATTGACAGGCATCAATTGTGAGGTTATCATTTCCCCATACCATATATTGGATGGAGGATGTATGCTATGCATAATTATTCGAAATGGCCTTAATAGGTTTTTTGTAATTCTAGGTTTCCATCAATGGCCAATGAAGAGGCACTCAGTCATGATTTATGATTTATGATTTTATATGCATGATGTAAAATAATATTTTGATTTAGTTCGACAAACTTAAATTTGAAAGGTGCAACCTGGTCTAGTTAAAGTGGTAAACTAAGAAGCTGTAAACTTCTTTTAAGTGCCCCTTGTTTTTTTTTCAAAAGCTATGCAATGTACTATTTAAAGTGGGGGTAAAAAAATTTTCAAAAAATTAATACTTATTTAATGCAATATCTATGATAAGTGACAAGATTTACCCTTTGAAAAAAATGTAAACTTAAAATGGTAAAACTATAATTTTACAACTTTTTATAGTTCATTACTTTGGTTACAATCTTCTCAAATTTAAATCTATATTTGAGGACAATTTATACCTTGTCCTCCATTTTTTTTTCAAAATATATATTTAGTTTGTCTATATGTACACACTCTCGACAAACCTGAAGGTATTACAAAATTTCTTCCCATAAAGGGAAAAGAAAATAAAATAATGTGCACGCTACCAATATACATGTCATCCCACACTCTGACACCTTCTCCTCCCTCATCTTCTGAATCCCTGCATACAAAAATTATAATGCATCTTCTCCCATATATCAATTAAGGGTGTTAATTTAGGATCAGAACCAAGAACCGTCTCAAAACCATCCCACTAAAACTCGGTATTGGATTGTCTCATTATTATATGGGACGGTATTGGGATTTGATTTTGGTATTGAATAATAAATGGAAAAAGATTTTATGCAGTCGTGGTGGGAGCTGCATATGTGTAGCACCGCTAAACTACAGGAAAATCAAGGGTAAGGTAGTCATTTCACAGGTGGGTCCCACCTGGGCCCCACATGTGAAATGACCACCTCCCCCCCTGTATTTGGGGTGGTTTTGGTGCTGCACTGTGCAGCTCCCGCCACGACTGCACAAGAGCCGAGTCCATAATAAATGGGACGGGATGGTTCTAGGACATGATTCCCAACAATACTTGTACCGAAATACTGGTTAGTTTGATGTATTTGGGTGATATTTTCTCTCTTGGAAGTTTCAACTGATGGACTTTTTTTCAATTACTATAAAAATTGTTTCATGGTTTGGTATGCTACTTTGTTTTTTAAAGTAAGGGACACCTTAAATCTCATAAAAATAAAAAAAATCCACAACACTAATAACGGAACATTTCGTTAGGAACCATTGAAGCTCTTCTCCTTTTTTAACAATGGTTAGAACCGTTTTGAAACCGGTACCATCCCATCACGTTAATTACCGGGATCAAGACATAAGTTTGATCCCGTTAACTAAATGGCACAATACTGGAATTGGTACCTTTGGTACCGATACTAGTATAGATTTGTCTCGATCAACACCCTACGTATCAATCCCTCTCTTAGGGAACCAAAAAAAAAAGCAAGAAACAAAAATTTACCTAGGAGGGTAAAATGTAGCAGCAAAATTTTTTCCTAAGCTAGCATGGATTAGATATCCATGTCATATCAGCTGTATACGTATCAATATTGTTATAAATCGAAAGTATCCGCTAAAAACTGTACTGTTTTTAAATTTGAATCTGATACCAACTGATATGATTTGATACAAACCAATCCGTAATGTATTGGTATCAGTATTAGGATCAACAATGACCGGTATAGACACCAATGCCGATACCCATAACCTTGTAGTCCCGAGTCCCGGGACAAAGGCTAGAACCCTGTTGTTATAAGTATCAACATTATATTGACATATCAACTGATACGTATCAATATCGTCATAGGGATTCGAAGTATGGCCGAAAAGTGACTTCTTTTAATTTACATCCGATCCGTAGGTGACCGATACAGCCATGGATACCGATACCTATAACCGTGACGCCCACCCTACGCAATTCTGTTGTCTGAGTACAAAAAAATATGTATAGAATGTATTAACAAAATTAAACCCTCACCAGTGACCAGACAAGGAGTAAGGACTAAGGAGCACTCGGAAGTCTTCCTCACTCCAAAGTTTCCTACCGTATGGAAAAAATAGCCGTTGAAAATTTTGGCTTCCACTACTGGTGTCAAACTTCTGCGGCCAAAGTTTAATGCTTTCAACTTCAAGTGAGTACAGGTGGAAAAAGAGGAAAGAGTAGTTGGGCTCTGGCCGTCTGGAATGGAAAGTGAAAGAACTAACCAAGAAGATCAATAGATAGGTTACCTACTATTTAATAGAAGATTTTTCGACTAGTTTAAAAAAACCCCAAAAAGTAAAGCACAAGAGAACCAGGAATTGGGAATTAGGATCTTGGAATCCAAGTTGGAAAGGGGTTCCTTCTCTTACTGTTTATCTACTCTGAGCTTACAAATTCCTGTATTTTCTCTACTCTCTACAGTTATAATAAAATATAGAACCTTCCATGCCCGACCAGTCAACAACCCCCTCCAACTCTCTCTCCTTAAATACCCATTCTCCCTCAACACGCTTCTTCACAACCCACCTCTCCCCTTCTTACATCTTCTTGTGAATCCCTCGCCAAGAATCCTCACTGCCTAGGAGGAAAAGGGCTTGAAATCTCATCTGGGTATTCCTCAATTTTCCTGTTTCAATCCTCACCTCAACTAAATTTTGGTTCTTGGTGTTTCTGGGTACTTAAACAAATTTTTCTCTCTGGATCATCGAGCCCTTTTTAATTTTTAAACCCCGTACCCAGAAACAGAAATCCAACGAAACCAGTCCACCATGGCTAGAACTTTGAAACATGTTCTGTTGTTTTGTGTTCTTCTATCTCTGTTTCTCTCTTCCTCTGCTCAATCGTGTTCAAGCTATACCTTCTCTAGTAGCAACATAGCCTTTAGCAAGTGCAGCGATCTCCCTGTCCTCAACTCTTTCCTCTACTGGACTTACAAGCCATCATCCGGAACTGTCGATATTGCTTATAGACATACCGGAGTCTCTTCATCCCGATGGGTTGCTTGGGCAATCAATCCTGGATCTACGGCGCAGATGGTTGGGGCACAGGCTCTCGTTGCTTACCAACACAGTAATGGATCCATGCTTGCTTACACATCCTCCATAACTGGTTACCGAACAACGTTGCAGCAGAGCAGCCTGAGTTTTTCTGTCTCCAATATCTCAGCACAGCTTGTGACTAACGAAATGATCATCTATGCAACCGTGACGCTCCCTAAGAACAGTACCACGGTGAATCATCTCTGGCAAGATGGTCCGCTTTCGGGGAATACTCCTCAGAGTCATGTAACTTCAGGAAATAACCTTGCATCTGCAGGGAGTTTGAATTTCCTGTCTGGATCAACTACTACTTCTTCAGGAGGAAACTCTAAAACCAGAAGAAAGAACGTGAGTCCCCAAATTAAAGATCTGAACAAATTTGATTTCTGTGAATGCCCAAGTCCTGTTAATTAATTGGTTCCCAAAACCCATCTCTAATGTAACTGATTTGGCTTTCTTCAGGTTCATGGAGTATTGAATGCTGTAAGCTGGGGTATCCTATTACCTATTGGTGCCATGACAGCAAGGTACTTGAAGGTGTTCAAGGCAGCAGATCCAGCCTGGTTTTATCTCCACGCTGCTTGTCAAACCTCTGCATATGTAGTTGGGGTTGCTGGATGGGCAACAGGTCTCAAACTTGGTGGTGAATCTTCTGGTGTTCAATATGATGCTCACAGAAACATTGGGATTACCCTCTTTGTTCTTGGAACTCTTCAGGTACAAAAACACAAACACATAATCTCCTCTATTTTGAACATCTGCAACTAAAAAGACTTGCATACATGAGTAGCTTTCTAAGAGAGAAATTTGGGTTTTTGCAGGTGTTTGCCCTGCTTTTGAGGCCCAAGAAAGAACACAAGCTCCGTCTATACTGGAACATATACCATCACTCTGTTGGATACTGTGTCATCATCCTCAGCATCATCAACATCTTCAAGGGCTTTGATATTTTGGACCCTGAGAAGAAGTGGAAGAAAGCTTACATTGGTATTATTGTCATTTTGGGCATCATTGCATTGATCCTGGAGGCCATTACTTGGGTTATTGTTCTGAAGAGGAGGAAGTCAAGAAGCACAGAAAAATCTCACCATGGTGCGAATGGAGTGAATGGATATGGTGCTACACCAGGAGTGTAGATTAGAGAGAAAGACAGAGAGAGACTGATCTGGGTTTTGTCCAGAGACAGTTTTGTTTGTCCCTTGCTATGTATTATTATTGAGGGATCTGCTTAGGTTAGAAGCTATTCTTTCTTTCTTACAGTGTAGAGTGGTATTGGGGAGATGGTTGTCATATCTTCTGGGATGCTTGTATTTATCTTTTTCTTTACTTCTTTTCTTGGTACACCCTTTTCTATACAGTTGCTGTATCTTGAATCTTTGATGTTTTATACAGAGGTTTTGGTACTTGGATATTTCCTTAAGCTAGGGATTCATGTGGATCAGCTGATCTGGTTTGATGCCAAGGCATCTCTTCGGGTACAATCGATATTTCTAATTGATGACAATGTTGCATCAATTAGAGTTGAACTCATGATCTCTTAATTGTGAGGTGTTAATCTTTACCAACTGAGTTACGATTTTAGGGTTAAAGCGATTTGAGGGACATTTCGAGAATTGAATGTGAGGTTAGATTTTCCTTTGACCTGATTATTATTATTGAGATGCAATAGTCAAACTATGCGGCAATGTAATCTAGGTTGAATGTTAGATATATTTAGGTAACAAGATTATAATGTTAGGTACAAGATTATCAGTTCACATTGTTCATATGAAAAACAAGAATATCACCACCATAATATTTTCAAGTATTCAACCTTCATTAAAGTAGAGATGAATCCAATATGATAGTGGCAGGAAATTCTTTGGCGTTAAATCAGGGTATTTGAGAAGAATAGGTTGTCCAGCTCGATACCGTCTAAAAATTCATGACTATTGCATGAGAACATGTTCATTTTCAAAGCATTTTTTCCTTTTAATATTTTTCTATTGGGGTTTCACTCATTCCTTTCATCAAGCATAATGATGTGAATTGGGATTTAATGAGTTCAAATATGGAACGTCAATCAATTCCACTTTCTCAATTCGAGAAGTGCATTATTGGAATTGGGTTTTCGATCAAGGAGTTTCCATTATCGCGGATTGCGTTTGAAAGATCATTTACATGGATACTAACAAGATTATTTTATCTTGCAATGGAGCATAGAAATGAATAAATTTTGTATTGAATCTATGTCTCCTTTGTCTCTGCAAGGTATCAGACAAAAGAAAACTATCTTAGAAGGGATATACAGAAATTCCTTGATACATTTATCTTAATCTTAATTTGAAAAATGGGCAAGAGATCGTTGCTTGGTCGTGTAGCCCTACACCAATGGGTGGGTCAATGAGAACACATACAAGGTATCAACTTGAATGAGATTTTTTATTTTAGAAGGGGCTGGACGGTAATTTCACACTCTTATGTCTGAGCACAGAAACCACGTGACCCAACAATGTTCTTTTTTTCCAAAATGATCAAGATATACATGCATAAGTCTATCTTTTGAACAACTTAATTTTTTTTTTAATGATGATGATGATGATTTTGAACATATTAATTTGAAAGACACATGCATAATTGAATTTTGAAGTAGTAGGTATAGCTTCCACATGTTTGCACTAACCAATACCCCCCACATAACAACAATAATGTCCAATGAAAAATCCAACAAACCATATCTACTTTTTATTTTATGTTCCATACGTATTATCAATAATAGGAAGCATCTCATCTCTTCTGGATTTATCTCAATTAATCACAACATAAAGCTTAACAGGTCTGGATTTGTGTTACCTTGGTAGATAAAAATTTGAACAATGGAGTCCAAGTTTTCAAACATGTACTTACCAGAATAGGGTAAAAGCAATTATAATTTGTGTCCTTAAGCACAAAGATTTCAATGAAGGGTACCCTTATGATTTACAGTTTTCAGAGAATCCACTTGAATGGGCTAGAATAGGGCAAAAGCAATTATTTTTTATGCTTAAGCCAAGTGGGCTAGAATAAGTAATTTGGACATGATCAATTTCAATGAAGGGTACCCTTATAACTTAAGGGAGCTCAGTAAAACTAGCCCGGCTTTGTTTTGTGCTACTCATGAATCGTCCTACAATAGTGCCCTCTTCATGTAGAAGGAAATTTCTGAGTCTTGAATCAGACCTGTGAAATTTGGACTAGCCTACTTGCCCATCTTATCTTGACTGATTTCGCACCCAATGGGATGGGCTGAAAGGAGGGGAGGGGAGGGGTGTCTCCAGAATAGAATCACAGCAATATGGTTTAAGAAGTTGCTCACCCTCGTCCCCTGCTGTCTCCTCTCTAGCAATTAGCAAAGCTGTTGTTACTCGACGGGGAGTCAGAGCCACTGAAGGCAAATCCTTGAGCCCTCTTACTACAAGCAGCCAACTAGTAACAATGGGTATTTAGAGTTCTTGATCAATAGTTTATTTGATTCTTCTATACCCACTTCTAAATTGGTTCCTCACCCTTTTGTAATCCAATTGGAGAAATGTATAGAATTTGGAACCCACAGGTTGAGTAAAGAGTACAAATTATAAATATGACTAGCTGAAGACCTCTAATTTCCAAATGGTTGAAGTGTCTTATCACAGGTCCATGTTTAGCCGCATGAACAAGGCCCCAAAACCAGCCCAGTGTAATTGTTGGATTCATCTGCTATGGGAGGCAGCCCAGTCCAGAATATTGACTTACGTGGAAGACAATATTTTACTATCTATTTTAACTACTTTTTATTTTTAATTACTTTTGTTTCCATATAATAGTTAGATGGGAGAATGTTCTCTGTGCCATAGCGCAGGCTGAACCCAGGCACATGGGCAGCCTGTGCAGGGGCAGGGTGGTCATTGTGCCCACCCCCATGTGCCTGGGCACAGCCTCCAACTGCTGCGGCACAGAGAACAACGCCCCTACTTAGATATAGTTTCTAAGTTCAGGTTTGAAAAGTAGGCTTGGTTTTTATTTAGAAATTTCTATTTTCTTAATTTTCTATTTCAGTCTCTGTTTTTTGGTTTCTATTTTTGTATTCTGTTCCAAATCCCAATGGCTAGAACGGGAGTTACTATTTTGTAACCATGCTATAATTATAAATAAAGGCAAGAGGGTATATTGATTAGCCAACAACAACAACTCAGCCTTATCTCAACTAAATGGAGTCGGCTACATTGATCACATTGATCAACCAATGATTTTAGATTTAAATAAAAAACATGGAATGTTGCTTTGTGCAATGGATGTGAGAGACATTTAATGTGAGAGGTTGTGGGTGAGAGAACCATACCTATCCCCCCTTCTTCCCCTTCTCTATTGTTTCTGTTTCATTCGTACATTCTACTATATTGTATTGTAAGTTAATCTACATCTGAAATACAATAGAAGCTTCACTGTTGCTGCTGGTCAAAAGATCTATAAACTAGAGAATACTACTAATTGGTTCATCACTCAACTAGAGTCTAAGATCATTGTTGCTGGAATCTACTGTTGGCCTATCATCGATCCTACAATAAAGTGGTTCTTAGTTGAATTACTTCTACATTAGTCTTCTTGCGTCAAAGCCAAAACAAAGTCATACTGGAGATGAGGATTTGAAGCTGCCACTCTCCGAGATGTGATGTCAAAATCACAGCCAGACCTGATCCAAACAAACGTTGCTCTGTTAAAAACCTCGAGCAAAGCACATGAGAAAATCTTGACTACTCTTGAGAATAAATGACATTATGGTCACTACAAACTGATGACTCGGTTGGGTAGTTGAGTTTAAAGATGGATTTCTGATTCTCCAGGTTGTAGCAAGGTTTTAAAACTTGAAAAAGGGCATCGTATCAGTCTCCACTCTCCATTGATTTCGAATCAAATCAGCCGGAATCCTCCAGACCAAAGGAAAAAGGGATCAGAGGAGGATAGATTCCTTCAGATCTTAGATGTCTGGAGTTTTTGTGCCAAGAAACATGTGGATTTGGTCAAAACAGAGGTTTTTTTTAATCAAAAGGAGATAAACAATCAGAAATGGAGATTTCATTAACTTCTTTGCCGATCCATTTAATTTCGTAGAGAATCGGCTGAAATTGGAATTGGCCTCCATTCCATTCGAATTCGAATCAGCCTATTCCACGGATTCCATCCGGTTTTTGAAACCACAGGTTGTAGTGCTAATGTCCTATGTTCATTTGAACCTTGAGCAACAGAACAATGTGTTCACCCATGTTGCCTGCTTGGTATGCAGAATGGGAAGGTTCCCTTTTCCTAACACACAGAAATTTAAAAGGAAACAAAAAAAATCCAGAGATTTTGGTACTTGCGGATCAAAAACCAGTCCACCAGCTTCTTGAACAATTACAGCTCCACCTGCCACATCCCTGAGTGCCGAAGCCCAGCAATTAAATCATGAATCACATCAAAGTTCATTGTAGAAACAAAACTTAAACAAATGACTATCTTTCAAAGACATACCAAGGACCCCCAAATCCGAGCTCATAAAAGAGGTCAATCCTTACCCCATGCAATACCACAGAGATTTAATGCACAGGAACTACTCGTCCAAAGCGATCGCACCTGATAATCTGAAAAAAAATTACTATGCATGCCAAACTTCTACATCTAATTGAAGTCCCAATATGTTCCATTTGAAGAAGTGATTTTACCTTGAAAAGTAAGGTATTAATTATTTTTGTGGGTGAATTGACTATAAATTTGTCACACATTTTGCCAACCTGCTCATGCAGAAAGTAAATGCTAATGAATAACACTGCATGCCATACAGTAAAATACTTGTGATTTTCACTAACTTGAAAGATCCTATATTCTTGAAGCTTGGTTTCACACAAGACCAGAAACACTTGAAGTCAACCAAACATAAAAAACTCACAACATTTTCTACTCCTGTAGTATTCTTTCTATTCCCTTCTTTAACTTTTCATCTTCTTCTTGTTTCCTTTTTCTTGTTGTCTTTTCTTGGGGAAATGTATGATCTTTCAGGCCTGTATACTGTTTTGCTAAGATGCAGAAAGTTTGGTATGAAGGGTTCAATGAGGAGGTCCACATGCAATTTAATATAATGAAGTCTAAGTTGTATGCACATAACTTTGGCCTTTAAAATGCTGTACTATCTTAAGACTGAAAAAGAATTGGCCTTCACCATAGTCAAGATAATTGAAATAGAAGGCCAACATGACAACTGCAGTGAAATGGATTGGATTAACTTACCCAAAAAAAAAAAAAAGAAATGGATTGGATTAATGCGAAATGTATCCATCTTTTATTCAAAGGGGAAATATCATCCCCCTCCCCTCTAAGTATCCATAATTTCAAACCCCACCCCCAAGTTTTGAATATTAATAATGCCCTCCTCTGCTTTTGAAAGATTCTATCAACTATACTCTAATCGTTAAAAAACGCCATTAAGTGATGCTGTGGATATTTCCAATTTTTCTAAAACCCCAAATTACCCTTAATGTAATTTTATTCCAATTTTGCCCTCTTCAACCCCAAAACCATGTTTCCTCTTCTTCCTCTTTATGTTTCTTCTTCTGCCAGCACCGCCATCATCGCCACCACTGCCGCCGTTGATCCTCTTCCACCGCCAGCACCACCACCGACGCCAAATGCAAATGCAAATGTTCCTGGTCCACAGGTTCTCGATCTCTTTTTCCTTTCCTTTCTTGGCGGACATTGGATTGATCAGTCTGTTTTTTCGAGTTTGATCATTATTTTTTCTTGAATCGATAACAGGACTCTGGTTATTATGAAGCCGGCAGAGGAGTTCAGGGTTCAGGAACGTTTTGGAATATGCAGAGGAGCATTCATGGAGAAAATGAGCTTTCTTCGGTGCCTTCGACTCCGCCGCTTGATTCAAGGTTGTCTAGCCTGAGGAAGAATGGTGAAGACCAAATGTCAACCGATGAGCTCAGTCCTGGTATCTTGGATCTGCATTCATTTGGTACTGAGCTACTTCCAGAAGTAAGTTTCTTTTTCATCTTCTGAAGTATGAGTTACGTTTGGCTTGGATAATTTTAGTGCTGAAAGATGACATTTTTGCGTCTCTCATGATCAATTGTTGAGTTTTATTTTCTAATACGATGAGCCCTGGTTCAGTCTTTTCCATGACAATTTGCTTACCATTTGAAATTGTGGTTTCAGTTTCAGTCTGTTGAAATGTTCTAATGTATAGATATCTCTGTCTTGCCGGTTTCATTTTGGATGCCTTGAATTTTCGTTGATGAATGCCAGAGCATCAATTTTGTTCCAGTTTCTGCTGGTTTGTTTTTATCTTTTGACAAATTCGATGATGTCTTTGGCTGGATAGATGATGCTTAGCTCCTATTCTCGGATGCAAAGTATGTGTCCCCAGTGGTGTTTGACTAAAGAACCAGTGTCAAGAGGATCTGCGGCAGCAGTGGTGGCGATGATGGTGGTGCTGGCAGAAGAAGAAGAGATCTGTGTTGAAAGAAAAAAAAAAAAAAAAAAAAAAAGGTAAAAAAACCAGAAGACGAAGAAGGAATAAAAATATGAGGTTAGATAATTAAAGGGTAATATCATCTTTTGAACTGCTATTTTAACACCGTTAGCCACTTAGGTACGGTTGATAGAATCTTTCAAAAGTAGGGGAGGGCATTATCATCATTCAAAACTTGTGGGTGGAGTTTGGTATTATGGAACTGGGATTAGAGTTGGTTCGCTATCGGCATCTACCAACACTCTCGTATATTGATGATTCAATACAAGTAGCATAAAGCCCATAAGGAAAAAATTCAACTACAAATCCTAGTGTCCTCTTTATGGTCTGCCCTGACCAATCCAACCATTCGCTGCAGAATTGGAATGGCAAAATGAACTGCTTCAAACGGTTACAACTGTTAACTAATATTGTAACATAAAACTGAATAAGCCTAGAAGCCATCTGGAAGTGGAAGTCATTTAAATGAATAAAAAAAATATTTGTCAGCAACACACAATTTTAACAATTGAGATTAATAGGTCATTAATGCTTTCGACACTATTTCAGTAACAACGCAAGGAGATTGGAGTTAGCAAATGGACAGGTCAACCTACAAAGCAGGAACCAGTAAACTAAATATAATTGTATTTCAGTGGTTAAAACAAAAAAGCTTACAGAGACAAACTAACCCCAGTTTGCCCACAAAGTTAGACTAATGGAAATTCGTCTAATATGTAGTAGAAGCAGTCACATATGTGGCATAGGAATTACTTGTGCAAATTATCACAGTTCCTATAATTTTTTATCACTTAAGCTGTTCATTGTAGATTCACATACTTCTGTTGCAAGGAGCGACTTCACCAGTTCAGTTTGTGTTGACACTGCAGGTTTCAAGTGTTAGCACAGTGCAGTTAGGACATATAGCAGGATTTGTGGTCATGGAGAAATATGCTGGACATGAAGGGATTACGTTCACCTTTTATAGGAGTCCCGTTTAGAAAAGCACCTTTCCCACAAATACCAGTAAAAAGCTACACATCAAAAGTAACACATTTAAATGAATCAATAAACCCTCTTGAATCTCCTGAATAAAATGCAGAGAAGACAAATAATTGACTTCTCAGAGACAATACGTTCAACCTAATGAGAATTCAATTTCCAAAACCTTGGCAGGCAGCAGTGAAATGACATAGAACATAAAACCCTTCACACTTTTGCCCCCAGAATTACATTCCTAGGTTTTATTAAGACTGGAATGATGGCCCATCAAATGAGTTCCTCAAATACACACTGTCCTGTCAGTCCTGATCCCTGAATACTATGGCATTGATGGATGAAAGGCCACCAAGAATGCAGACTCACCTCCTCCATTATTGGATTGTAAACAACACCAACAGTAGGAACCTTCCCAATTGTGAGACCAATAGACACACAAACAAAGGGAAACTTTCATGGAATTAAACCAATGAAACAACATCAGTTAAATGATAACAGAAAAAAGTAAGGAAGAAGGATGACCCAAAACAGAAGAATTCATAGTTTACCCATGAACAAAATTAGTTGTCCCATTAAGTGGGTCAACAATCCAAGTCGGCTGATCGGTCAGTTCTGTGCTACCACACGCAGCAGTTGTCTCTTCTCCAATGAACTACAAAAATCAAGAAAATAGAGAGAAAAGAAAGATAAAACACAGTTATATTCAAGAAAACACAAACAATCCAGAATGCAAAGACCAATACTCTAAAAAGATTCAAACTTTTAAAAATTTTTCCCTTAAATGAAATTGGTTGCCTTATGCTCGGGGAAATGCTGCTTAAGATGATTAAATATGAGATCCTCGCAAACCTTATCCGTTTCCGTGACCAGATCCACCTACATTGGAAATAGAAAATTTTTAAATCTGCATACTGCTCTTTTCCTCTGTGGCGCAGGATTCCACAGCTAACTCTCTTAGGTTCACCTTAGTGGAATGAAATTCGCATTTATTGGAAAGGAAAAGAAAATTGAAAATGCGTGAGATAATTTGATTTTAGAAATCTTTATTCCCCCACCTCCTAATTTTAGAAATACAAGAGGGATTCGTGGTAACTCATAAACGCACATAAGCTCAGTCGCTTCAACTTTTACTATTAATGTAAACTTTTTTCTCTTGAGCAATGGAAATGGCCGAAGAAACCCAAATGGTATTTCTAAAGGCAGAAAGATACCTGGCCTTTATACTCCACTCGCGCTTCGTCTCATAAAATCTTCTTCGAATTATCTGAAAAACCCAGGAAAAAGAAGGGCAAGATTTGAGGTTTTATATGAGAAACTTGGTGCATTCATTAAACGAAAAAGTGGGGAGTAATATAAGAAACAATGTTTTCGAGAACACCTCTCCGGCTCTCTTCGTTGCACCAACCGCAATGACAAGGAACTCCTCGAGGGAATCTGTTCATGTAAAAAGAAAACAAATTTGAGCACATAATTCAATAGAAACTGGGAAGTAATTAACGAAACGAGAAAGAGGAGAAGATAATCTCAGAATCCGTACCGTTTGAACCATCCATATTGCCGCTTTGAGTCTGGCTTCCGTTGTTTGTTTCAGTTAGTAGGAGAGTATATCAGAAAGAAAGGACGAAAAAAGCAGGGCCGAGGCCCAAGGTCTTCTTTCTGAATCGGGCGTCAGGGTGAGAAGTATGGTAGAGAATGAGCGAATTGGGAAGCACTTCACGTAAAGTTGCAAGAACACCTCAAGAATCTCCAGTGATCTTCCTTCACAGGGAGCGCGAAAGTTTAAAATTTGCTGTTAAGGTTTCAAAGGTCACTGGCAGGATTTTAAGACGTGGTGACTAATGACGGCGGGGCGGGTAGATCCGAGAAATATTCTAATGATTGTATTTTTTTTTATTTTTTTTTATTTTTTAGGTACAAAGAAGGCTATTCATTCATCCGCACCCAACGCCAAACAAAAGAAATCAAGATACATTAAACAGATAGAGAACATGATAAACACAAGGTATAGACATACGATATTCAAAACCAATGAGTGAAAATTAACCCGATCTCACATGTCATTGACTGGATCATTCAGACTAGGACACAACTAATGGTTCATGTTTCTATTCAAGAATCAACTGTATCAATTCATCAGAGATTGGGGCAATGAATCGGTGATTTACGATCCAATGCGCCGATTCTTAAAGCCCTGGTCACTACCGAACTGGACAAACTAGTTATACTTTGATTGGCCTTTGACCCTTGTCTATGTTCTTTAACTCCATGTCATGTGTAAAATGTAAGAGAGAGGGTTTCCCAAGCTGCTAGTAAGGGGAGGATCTACACGCCTTATTGTCTCAAAATGTAAAAAAAAATTGGGGCGCAGCGCAAGTTGTGCCCAGGCACATGGGGGTGGGTGCAATGACCACCCTACCCCCCTGAGTGGCAGGACCATGTGCCTGGCCGCAGCCTACATTGCGACACAGAAAACAGTCTCCCAAAAAATTCAAAATAGTTTAAAATTGGTTTACCATTATCATTCTGAAGAGTTTACTGTATTACATGTTTTCAAGTACACGTGTGAAATAATAAGATTTTATCTTCTTCAAAGTTTTGATACACAAGAGTCAAAAACACAAAGTTATAACTTCCTTTGGGGAAAAATACCTCTACTTGCTCGTGTTTCCTATGCCCTCTCACAGGGCATCGTGAGATAACGGCTTTGCCCCCTGGGTAGATACCCAAGTGTGCTCACCCATTGGCCCAAACGCTTGCGTAGAGACCATGCGACCAAATAGAGATCTCTTGCCCATTCTTTTTTCACTGACTTCGGTTACAGGGATTTCCTTTGCAGCTTCGCCTGCTTCTTACTATGACAGCTATGTTGGCGTGGCATAAATGAACAAAAAGTGGTGAAAATTACCCTCTTTCATGCTCGAGGGTCACCGATAAGAACCAAAGCTCTTCTCATCAGCCAGATGACATAAGATTTTTTGGAGGGTTCAGAGACATGTAAAGTTGTTATTAACAAACTTGCATGAACAGTTGGATTTGGATCTGGATCAAGAAAGGTGACCGACCAAATTTATTAGGCATTGGTCACCCTAACCCTATCATATCAAATCAGGGAAAAGCATCTATAAAGATATCAATGTAAACTTTGTTCGCTAGTATTTTCAAGTGATTGGAGAAGATCCATGGTCATTGGAGAGTAGTAATACTAGGTATAAGAGGCAAGGAAGATGGAACATTGAGGGGACTATAAGGGAGGGGGACCATATACAAACTTCTGCTCAAGAATTGCAAATTCAAAGATCTCGCTGCTTTCCTCTTGATCATTAGAACCAAAAAGAAGCCTCTAAAGGTCCCCCAACCCCACCCATTTAACAAGAAGAATAATAATACTGAGCCAATATAGAAGCCAAATTTGTCCACATGAGATTAAAAAATAAATAAATCTTATCTTGGAAGAGGAAATCTGAAACTTCATCTTTGTCCCAGTTGAAACCAGATGGATCCTACAAACACAACCAAAGTTTGCAGTCTTAACTGTTAAAGACTTAAAAGACTAGCTAAACTATGGACCAGTTATGCCATATGGAAGGATGATGTAACAATCGCAACTGTTACATATATTAAAAGAGTGACTGTCTAAATGACATTTCTATAGGTGTATTTATAACTTGACACATTCTAATCACCACTTCTTTTATTCCCAACAGTTCTTTATATTCAAGGCATAAAAAGGTTTTCAAAAAGAAATGACCTACATTAAGACATCTCAAACTTACACCTCTCCCATGTATTGGCATGCATCCTCTCAGTAGCCCGAGCACTACTGTAAACCTGTCCACAAAATATCAAACCCATTTTCCCAACACTGGCACCATTTCATTGGTATAACTGCTATGGATGATGGATCTAGCAAATAGGCATCTGTAGTTGGGACATCGGAAGGCTTTACAGATGTATTTACTTCGAATTCTACGATGCAGTAAATTTATTTTCAAGTTTGTACTTCAAGGGAGAACGAAAAGATTGAATGCAAGTCAAGTCACCAAGTTCAACACAAAGCACTAACAAGGATAGAATTCACAAACAAATTCAAAATTTACATTTAAATAAAACGGAATTACAAAATAGTCCACAGCTGCTTACTGCCGATCTCAATGTCCAAGGGCGACAATTTCTTTCACAACTTGAGCTTTGTCTGCCTCAAATTGTTCATCCTCTGCAATAAAAGTAAACTCAATTTGAATTGTTATAATTGAATACGCACAATCTGAAATGCAAAAGATTGAAAGACCATCTGAGAAAATTGTGAGACTCTAACCTTTATCCATCTTAAAGTCCGCAAAGAACCGTAGGAGCTTGTTTCTATTTGCCATTAGTATGGTGGCGATCTCAGGAGTCTTGTTTTGATTGGCGGCAAACAGCTGTGAATACCACAGGGAAAAGAGATTTACATAACAAGAAGATAAATTAACAATAAAATAACAACAGAAAGAAAGATTAATTAATACTTTGAATAAATGAAGTCCATGTGGATACTAAAGGGTGATTATTTCGATTTTTTCAATCACCCATACATTTGGGTGGGGGGGGAAAGAAAAAGAGTGACAAATACCTTGAAGACATGAAATGCTTCTAGCTGGATATTTTTACTTGATTCCTGCAAAGATAGCCTATCAATCTCAATCCTTAAGAAAGGAAAACTAAGTATGAAGTGCATATAGTAGTTAAATTATCAAGCTGAAGTAATATTTTTAAACAACAATCTGACAAAATTGTTTATAGTTCAACAAATCCTCGGATATGGTATTGCAAAACTATAATGAGAAGAACTCCGTTATAAGCTATCACCAAATCTAAATAGACCTCAACTCTTGACCACCCATCAAGCTATGAACAGAAACACGGCAGCCCTAGCTGGTTAAAAGATGGCCAAGGAATTGAAGGCCATCTCCCTAGTACTGCTCATCTGAGAGTGAATAATGCAATTACGGTGCAACATTAGGGCCAGTTTTGATAGTTATTTGGTTATAGGCTTTTGCTTTAAGTGTTTTTATTTGTTATAGGGCTCAAATATAAGATCCAAATTTTATATCTATAGGGGTACACGAATTTAGTCTTTCAATTTAGTATTCTAATATGTGGGATCCTCTTAGTCTTATTAATGCTAAACTAGTTAGTGTTTAGTGTTCAAGTCCATAATGTTAGTTGTTTAATTTTGTTCGTCTATATCTATGTGTTAAAAGTATAATTTTAAGTTATTTATTTAGGGATGTAACCCTTCTCCAATTACACAGCCGTATAAGGGTTTATTTGAGAAAGTTTGAGCAGAGGGCTCTTCTCTCCTGCCCCTCTCTTCTCTGTTATTAAAAGTTACTGTTCATGGGTACTATTTAGTCCCATAACATCCCCTATCTCCTCTCTTTCTTATTTTCTTTATTCTCTCTTACTTACCTTTTGCAGGCTCCCAAAATCAACGAACAGCAAGCCTTTTTAACCCTGATTTATCAAGGAAATAATTCAGATTTGGGCCTGTGGAGCAACCGATCTAGTCTTTGATTCCTAATCTGGAATCTAACTTGGTCTGCATCAACTTAGTATCAGAGCTTAACCTGGCCATGGATAACTCTGTTTTTAAGACTAGGGTCCGTATGCCTAATGAATAACTGTTGCTTATTCATAGACGAAAATTTATTTCGCAGTCCATAGTTGATGCAATGGCACTTCCATGGCTGGACCGGCTTGACCCAGTCTGGAGACCCAGACCAAGAAGAACCAGGTCCAAACCTGGCTTTAGGTCTACTAGGGATATTTAGATTTTTTCTAGTTGTTTGGTTATTTATATAAATTGACAATTAATATTTTAATTATGTTTAGCAATCATGGAGTTTACTTTGTTTCAAACTCTTCCTCCTGTTTAGAGTACGAATAGGACTCTTGCTTTCACAGATCAATATATAGATTTCAGTTGAATGAATAGAAAATTTTTCTGAGTTTAGAGTGCTGCTCTGCTGTACAAGATATCCTTCCCTCTCTTTATCATGATTAATCTTTCCTCCTAGTTCTGTTTCCTCCCTCTAAATTTCTGTCAAGTCTATTTTCTTCTTATGCCTCCAGCCTCCACCATTCTTCATTTTGTTTTTTCCTTTCTGTTTCAATATTAAAGATTTGTTCTCAATCCCTGTTTCTGGGCGGTACTTGCAGACCCCAACATTGTGATCAAACTCCCTGGTTACAAGCCCAATAAGCTTGAGATTTTGGGAGTTAACTCACCCTCTTGGGGCGACCCAAACCCTAGATGCTTGTCCCCCAAATCACCTTCTGCTGGGAAATCGAAACCAGTTATCAAACCTGGTTCTGCTGGTTTCGCCAAGTTTTGTTTCCAGGAATTTTGTTACCTTCTCTAATTGCTGTTTTAAGTGATTGTTGGTTGGAATGAATAGTCCTGTAAGTTAGGCACTTCATCCTGATATTTCACTTTGATCGGAGTTCACATAAGGGATAACTCTCACCTGAAATTGACTGAGTTCACCAATGTTTCAGTTTTATCGTGGTGAAGAAGCATACTTTTCTCATTTACAAGGACAGTTGTTGTTTATTATTTAAGAAAGCCCCTTATTACAGAATTTGTTCTTGATTTTGTTTCATTCTAGTTTTAAATTCTTCAAAGACCCCTTCAAATTTTAATTACCGTTTGGTCCCAATTCCTATTTATCTATTCCTAAGGGTCCTAATTATTCTGAAAATTTACAAAACTGCCACTACTCATTCAATTTGAGTTATTTGTCAGTTGTGGGCCCACAACAACTCAAATTTAGGGTTCCACAACCAATGTTGCATTAGTGGTGGAGCTGTTATCTTAAACAAATAAGATCATCATTGAATTTGAAAGTGATGTCTTTATCGAATTTTCAATTTTCAATTTCTCAATACTTAATGGTGTTTGTTACAAGATGTTTGATTCTTCCAAATGCATCATTAATGTTGGTCGATCGTGGTTGAAAGGCGCAAAAGGGTGTAATTGATCGTGGTAGAAATTTGTCCACCCTAAAGCCTTCTCACATACGACAGATATTAGCTCTCCAAGGACTGGTTAATGAAGGATACTCAAAGCCAAAAGAAATAGTCCCTAAAGAAGAGCTTGCTGTCCACAATGAAATTCTTAAGCCTATTGGGAAAGAACAAGAAGTGATGACAAGGATACAGCCCCGATTGTACAAGAAAAAAAAGATGTGACCATGGATTACAAGGAGGCAAAAACACTACTATTATGAAAATACCTCCAATAGAGCTTGTTACTCCCAACATATTTCAAGACGAAGAAGCACCATAAATGCTTTATCTTCTGAACCTGGTTTGTGATGGTGGTGTAGAGCACGAGACACTCTTCCAAACTCTCCTATTCCTTTCTTGGACCAGGGGGAATAATGCAATAACGGTGCAACATTCGGGCCTGTTTTGATAGTATTTGGTTATGGGCTTTTGCTTTGAGTGTTTATATTTGTAATGAGCTACATTACAAGGCCAAATTTTAGGTCCATAGGAGCTACACGAATTTAGTCTTTTAATTTAATGTTCTAGTATGTGGGGACCTCTTAGTCTTGGGGATTAAGTAATTTAGGCAAGTAGTTTATCTAGAGTTAATCTCATTAATGGTGATCTAGTTAGTGTTAGTGTCGAATCCATTAGGTTATTATCAGTCGTTTTATTTTGTCAGACTATATCTAGGTATTAAAAGTATCAAGTGTCTGAAATTTAGTAGGTTTTCCACTTTTAAGACAGATGAAACTGAAGCAATAACATACCCTGAGAAGATTCATTAGGATCCTTAAGTTGTCCTTTGAGCTCACATATCGCATCATAACAGCAGAATTGGAACGATCAAGCAGCATGTCTCCAAGCAACTGAAAAACATAAGTACAAGCAGTAAGCAAAAAGACATTTGCAAAAACCACCAACTCCACAAGTTTAGGTAAGTTTAAATCATAGTTATCAAGGCGTCGCCAGGGCGTTCAGGCTCCTTGGTCGCCTTGGACGCCTAGGCAGACACCATGGCAGTGCCGCCTTGCTTTTTGCCCCTCTAAACCACCATGGTCGCCTTCCTGCCTTGATAACTGTGCGTTTAATAGACCAAACTAAAAAACAAACAACAAAATAATCACTTGCGAATATTACACTGCAACAACAGCAATCACAGTTACAAGTATATCTTGAAAATGGCAAGAATTTAACAACATAAACATATATATACTAGCCGACCCCATTAAGTTGGGATCAAGCTAAGTTGTTGTTGTTGAAACATATATATACTAGCACTAGTAATTATCCACTATAAAGGTTAAGAAAATAAAATAAAACAAAATTAAGTCTTGAGAACCTTGACAGCTTGTCGTCTGGTGATGTAATTGGAGGACTCAAGAAGTTTTGAATTATACTCTGCAAAAAACTGGAACCAGAAAAATGTGATAAGAAAGCATCGTGAACTATAATCAGTCAACATCTAAACAACTAAAATCCACCCCGAAGACAAGAATTAAATATCAAAAATGTCAACACAAGTAACTGCAAGATTAGTATGTAACTATGTATCACATTCACAAATTCTTTGGTCAGGCCACTCGGACAATAATTGATGAAACATAATGTAGAAGTTGGACTTTCAGAAACCAGGGTCAGTTGGTAGTAAATAATCATCAAGTGATTTACCACACCAAATTAACATTGGTACAAACAGTAAAGCAAATAAAGGGAGGGGTGCACATAACCATGTGTCCTCATAATGTAGACTAATTCCATAAAATCATTTTCACATTCCCCCAACTATTAAAAAATTAAAACCACATTGGGGGTGTAGAATTTTCATATAGCCCTTACTATTAAAACCATTCAATACCAGTATACCATTCTATGGGGACGAACATATAGCCCCTCAGGGGCATAGTTTACTCTCAAGAGTCAAGAAAGTGCTGTACTTGCATCATATGAAAATGATGAATGGTACTCTATATTTGAGGGAGCTTTCAAAACAATCTAAATGATCCCCTAGGTGATGCCAACAAAATTTAGTAACATAAAGGAATATAGAGATTGACCAGTACCAAGCATTAACACAGTGAAAGTTCCATAACTTATCTGATGAAAAAAACAATCCTAAGCAAAACAAGTCACAAACAAAACAACCCCCACTGACACAAACAATTAAGCATATAAAATTGAATCTTATCTCATACTTACCCAGTCATAATTTTTAGTAAGAAATTCAGCCACGGTAGACTTGTGCCTCGTCAGAAGCTCCTGCAATAAAGCACGACAGTAGCATTAGCATAATTCCTTTTGTTTTGTTTTGGCCCTCCCAAGTAAGATGGGAGTGGATAGATAATTACAAGCACATGACCACAGCTTTCAGCTTCCATATAGCATTAGCTTAATTCCTTTTGTCTTGTTTTGGCACTCTCAAGTATGATGAGAGTGGATAGATAATTACAAGCACATGACCATAGCTTTCAGCTTCCATAAATAGTTGTCCAAGTTTGTAGACTCATAGCTTAAAGCCCCTTCTCAGAACTGATATTGGTATACTAAAAGGAGACATTTTAACAAGAAAAAAGCAGTAAAACATACACCACAATGACTCTTAGAGGCTATTTTGGCAGAACCCATAATAAAGCCAAGGAAGATCAAATTAGGTTCTGCAGCAATTCCCCTGCTTCATGTGCACCCATTTTTCAGACCCACTTTCAGCAATCATTGAAATGTAAGAAGACTGAAGACCTTAAATTTTCAAATTCGCAAGTAGGGGTTCTACACCTGATTAGCCAATCTGAAATTCCTAACCCAACTTTAGTTTGACCAAGCAATATTTGTGAGTCACATGCGCAAAATGAATGTAACTGCTCCAGTAAATTGGGTGAGTGAAACCAATATATCCACAACACCATAAAGATGTGATGATAGATTTAGACTAAAGGGAATGAGGGATAAATCGCCGACCCCATTTAGTTGGGATAAGGCTGAGTTGTTGTTGGACGAAACCAATATATCCACAACGCCATAACGATGTGATGAAAGATTTAGAAGAAAGGGCATGAGGGACAAATCGCCAATCCCATTTAGTTGGGATAAGGCTGAGTTGTTGCTGCTGTTGGAATGAGGGATAAACCTCACAAACTCGACAAAATTGGACTGAACCAAAAAACAGATAATGTGGTACTACTTCTAGGACAAGTCTGGACACAACCAGACAAATTTTGTTTCTCTCATTGGTTTTGCTTTTGTTGTTTGGCTGCTTAGGGGGCTGTCCCTGGATTAGCCGTGTTGTGGTCCATCCCGGGACCTAAGTGGCTGGGGTCTTGGGTTGCTTGCCCTCTGTTGGGGTTTTCGCTGCCTTTTGCTTGTGCATGATTTTTCTTTATTTTTCTAATAAATTTATATTACTTATCCAAATGAAAAAAGTCTAGACATAACCATGTTTAATAAAACAGCAAGGGGATTCTGATCTTTACGTCATCACCCCTCACAGTGTTGTTGAGTCAGTAAGCTAGGCAACCATGGCATTCTAATGCGCAATCATTCCAGAAAACTTTGAAAATGATTTTGAAGTCCAGATATGGGTTAGTCCATGGAAAGGGAGGATGTTGGTGTGCCTGTCTAAAGTTAATACAACTGAGCCAACCCAGGTCAAGGATAAATTTCGAAGGCAGAATCCAAGTTTAACTAAACAATAATATTTAGCCATTAAAAACTAGCAGGTCTTAACATCCAAACCATTTTAGTCTTATTGCGCTTAAGTGCCCAAATAATTATGCTAAACAAAGGATGGCTTTAGCTCAAATACTATTCTAAACAAAACATATGCACAATGTTTTAAGATTAAATGAGTAACTTCTGTCCCAAGAACACTAATTGTGAAAGGAAAAACTAACAGATAAAAGCAATGCGTAACAGATTCATAGACGGGTGGTGTAAAAGGAGCTCAGGAGGAGAGAAAGAGAGACACGTCCCTATTCTAAGTTAAAGGAGAAGTTTCTCGCATACTGAACCTTAAAAGTTGCTGAAGCATCCGACGCTATGTCAAAATTAGGAAGCTGTATATAATCAAAGAACTTCTTCATGTGATCTGAGTGCAAAACATACCTGTGAAAAGAATCAGCAAAATAACTTCAAAATTTATACTAAACAAGGTGGTAGAAGCAAGTATATCAAATATACAAGATCACCTTGTCGAGAACAAAATAACCACCTAATTATCTCAATTCTACAAGCTCATTAACAAGGATAAAATATGGCAGCATAATATTCACCTTTCATTTCAAAGCCAGTTAAGATAGAGTTCGTCTTGGTGATACACCTAACAAAAATAAACAGCAGAGGTACTAAATATCAATGCACCATATGCAGGAGTGGTTTTAGAAGCCTTATAAAATCTTAGAGATATTTGCACATCCATACCTAAAAATAGGTGTGGTAATTCTTGACCCAAGCGAACAATTTATTCAACCAATCTCCCCCCCCCCCTTCCCCCAAACGGAGGGGGTGTTGCAAGGGAGTGTTTGGTTTAACAATAATGAGTTTTCGCTTTCATTTAAAAAACTAAACCTGGACAAAGGACGCCGCAGAAAATTGCAAGGTTGTGTCAAATTGGAAGCCAGCAGAAAATTTTTGCCAAATGCTTTGTTTGAATCCTTGCTAAGATATTTACATGATATGAGAGAAAATTTTTAATTGATTGAGTCTGTATATATAAATTTTATGGATAAAAAAAATACGGATATGCAACTGCACACATGCAACAACAATAAGAAACTCAGCCTTATCCCAACTTAATGGGGTTGGCTACATGGATCCAAACAATCAAAGTAGGCAAAATTGAGGACTAGACAAAATAAGGGAATGAAGAGATAGAAAAAGAGGGAAAGGAAATGAGATGAGAAGTGAAAATTGGGAAATGACAAATGAATGATGTAAAAACAAAAGGAAAAGTGATAGATAAAAGTAGGAGGAAAGAGGCACAGCCTGGCAAGTCAGGAGAATCTCAGCTAAATAGGGTCTGCTACATGGATCCTTGCCCTCCAATAGGCTCTATCCGAGGTCATACCTGGTACAAGACCTAGACTATGCATGTCCTTCCTCACAACTTCTCCTATGGTCATTTTAGGAATGCCCCTCACCTTTTAGATCCTTCAATCAGAATCAAATCACTACTCCTTACTAAAACGTCCCTAGGCCTCTGTTGAACAAGACCATACCACCTCAAACGACTCTCTCGGAGATTGTAATTGATCGAAGCAACTCCCAAGTCAACTCTAATACGATCATTCCTTACTTTATCCTTCTTTTTTCCAACACATCCAATGATCGGAGCAACTGCACACATGCAATGATACAATATACTTCAGCAACTCAGTGTACCATGTAGGAGCAAAATTGTGTAATTCTGCTGCTGGGTAGTGGATACTGTATGTATACTCCTAGAATACAGTTTTGAGCTCCTCATTCCCCTTAACTCCAAACACCATCACTCTTTCTTCATTCCCCCCCCCCCTTTTCCTTTGGTCTTGAATGACAATTTATGGTTAAAAAAGAAAAAAGGGATCTACACTATCACAGTAGGAAAGAAAATAAAAACCACATAATAAGAGTGGGTGTACAATTAAACTAGGATTAGTGACGCCACTTTTGTTTATCCTCTACTGAGTCTTCAGTCAACCTTGGCCTGCAGAAAAATGAGATCTAAATTGGGTAAACAAAGAAACTGACTACTCAACATAATGCATACGTCTTAACAGCCCAGAACTACCACTTCTTCCATATAACTACCCACTAACAATAGCTAAATCACCTTAGATAAAAAATCTCTACACATCAAGGAAATATGCAGCTCTAAGACCTATGAGAAGAAAGAGGACCTCAACTCTAATGGGATCGCCTACCCCTGATGCAGGGGATTTTTCAACCTACTCCTGAAGAAAGAACAAAACCAAACAGGCCTTAGTGGCCAACAGATTAAACTTAAATGGATCTGGACTTCTTTAAGTCCAGTCCGACATGGGCCTTTAAAGCCTATTAGTGGGCCTGTTTTCTAGCACAATCCATGGGCTATGTTCAGTTTTCTTTTCTTTTATTTTTTTAAGGAAATTTGCGTCTACCACATCTGGAGTTTCAAACAATTACGTCTACCACCCTTGGAATTTCAAAAATTACTTCCATACCCCTGAGTACTAACTCTGTTAGTTTTGGAAGGAAATGATAATTTTTCTGTTTCATATTTCTTATAAGAAATAAGAAATGACAATTTTGACCTTTATGGACAAATAGGTCCCGAATAAAATTTCTTAATGACGGGAATATCGTTGTCCCTAACCTCTCGTCCACTCTGAAAATAGAAGCCGTGAGGGTTTCTACCACCGATTCAGCCGCCGATTGTGGCTCTGTATGACGCCTACGGCCCTGCGAATACCCGCCTCATGCCGAAGAACCTTATTCCGGCAACCAATGCCAGAAAACAACAAAAAATTTTGATAAACCCCTTAGGTTGCCTCCCCAATTGCGGTTTTGATTTCACAACCATGGCAGCCGTGGCTGCCCAATGAATTTTATTTTTTAATTGTTGCACCCGGCAGAGAGTTATGGATTATGGATTATGGAGATGGTACGGCCATGGTTGTTTACCGGAGAAGAAAAGAAGAAGATCAGCAGAGGAGGAGAGGGTTCGTCTGGGTTACCTGCGGTTAGGGTTTGGTGAAGAGGAGTTTTTTTTGCCATGATTTCTCTCTTTTTTTTGTAGGAAAAAAATAACTCAGGATTTGGATCCTCTACTACCCAGTAAAGATGTTGCATTTGCAGAGAGGGGTTTACAAAATGCAGCTTTTCCTTCCTAACATAATCCATTATCTTCTTATACCAGGAGTACAGGTACAGATTTGCTGGTTTATGTGGGTATTTGAAGTTCATAACTTCTTGTGCATGAGGCAAAGTTAAATTTCCTCCATATTGTAGATTCCCAAATACATGGTCTTCCTGTTCAGGCGTTAGGGAGACGGTTCTTGGAAATTTCCATACTGTAGATTACTGAGAACATAAAAGGGTACAAAAGATGGCATGCCTCGCTTATACTGCCCGACCTGCCAGGTTATATCAGTGAAACAAGATTCGCATCACTTACTTGAACTCCAAGAGCGACAGTGAGTTTGGGTCTGTGAATTGGGTGGAATATAAAAGGGGTACAACAAAGGTTGAGTTCCTTGTATAGATATTTGTGGATCTGATTGAGTTCATTGTTTAGTGATTTGGAATTCAATGTTTGTTGGGATTGTTCCATAAATTTTACATGATTTTATTGGATCTCCAAGTTCGTCTTGGATGTGAGTTCAGAAAATATCGATTCAATGTCAAAATCAGAGGTTGAAGGAGCAGGGTGGGGGCGGAGTTGCAGGGAAGGGATTGCAAGGAGAAAGAGAAGAGTAAAAGGAAGTGAAGGAGCAGATAGCCGTAGAGGGAGCAGCAGCAGAAGGGGTCTCCGAGGGCTACTCCACCAACAGCAGGGAACTCTGGCAGCAAGAGGAAGGAGTGAGACGAGAGAGAAATTAACCAGCAGGTTAGGGCTACAAACAAATGGGGGTAAATATGTAAAAGCACCTTGATTAAGGGTATTATGGGCATTTTTAGTTAATATTTGGGCGATGACATCATCACATAACTGTTCTCATCTAACGGTAGGGGTACGTTTGTAAAAATCTTTCAAAATACAGGGGAGGTTTATGAAACAGATGAAATCCCAGGGGTGGTAGTCGTAACTTTCCCATTTTTTTAAGTTAGTTTTGTTTAACTTAAGATTTATTCCTTAGCCTAATAGGTTTCCTACTTATGTTATACTTCCTACATCTTATTGGCTAGGAATTCTCTCTTTTTATATTAACAAGTAGGCTATGGCCAATCCAACGATTTTGATAATTTTAGGAATAAGTTAGCTGTTGTCTACTGGCTGTGAGAAACAGAGGGGAGAGTGGGAATAATGAAATGTAGATGCAACTTCAACTAAGAACCAACACTACTGTTGGATCGATCTACTGATATTCTCACGCCTTCATGTAACAATGGAACATCAATCCAAGTGGCTGATTCCATCTTTCAAATGGTCTTCAGCAGATCAGTAACTTTTAGGGCAGAACTCTCACTGAAATCAATTGTAATAGAAGACTTTTTTTTTTAAAAAAAAAAAAAAAAGGATAGTTTTGGATTGAGTATCCCATCCTCTCCAAGGTCTCTCACCCACGGCCTGTAACTGTACCTGTCTCTCACATGAGCTGTCACTCATAGCCATTAATGACTTTAACAAAGCTTATTCTTTGTTCTAACTCAACCGTGGACTTTATTCAGCCTTGTTCTTTACTTAAATAGTAATTGATCACAACCAAAGTCTTCTAGAAATAAAATCAAATCCTACTAGCAATCTAATTAACTAACAAATGAAGAATCCTCCAAATAGAAACTATCCATTACATAAAAACAACTCTTTCTTGCGTGGAAAAGAAACCCCTAGACTTTGTCATAATTAGAAACTAATTACAAATAAATCCAAACCCATTAATTGGCAAAATAAAGAGTCCTAGAATTTAGAAACTAATCTAATCTAAAAATAGGAACTAAAACTGAATACTAAATCCCCCAGACACAGACAAACTGAGCTCCTAAATTATCTCTTGACAGCTCAATCTATTGGGATATAAATCTCCACACAACTAGCCTTCAAACCATCCTTCATACAGCTAGCCATGGGGCCCACCAGATCTAGAAAAATATGGGAAAATATACTCTATTAAACTGCTGGCCAATACCCTATCCAAATCTGGCAATTTGAAATTACAATCCTCACGCAATCTGGACTGGGCTGCCTTACGAGATGCTCGATCGAACCAACAAAAACCTGCCATATAATCAGACCAGGCTGCCACCAACAGCTGTTGAATCCCATAACTACACTGGGCTGATTTTGGGGCCTTGTTCCGGCAGCCACACATGGGCCTGTGATCTACATCAGCTCTCCCAATGTTGAAAGGAAAAAAAAAAAAAACCTCGTCCTCAAGTTTGGTAGAGATGTCGAATCAAACTTCAGTTGAAAGTCTGTCTGTCGTCCTTCCATGGCTTTGATACCAAACAATGTAGATGCAAGTTCAACTAAGAACCAACACTACAGTAGGATCGATGGTGGAGGGCCGTTAGGAGAGGGGAAGAAATCTGAAAAATGGATATCAGAGTTGCAGGGGAGAAGGGAAATCGCATAAGAAGGAGGAGGGGGAAGAAGATCGTACAATCTCTTTGGCCACGCAGGCACTCACAAACACTTCACTATTCCATTCTTCAACTCTGAGTTCTAATTGCACGATTACATGGTATAAAGAAATCAAAGCACTCCTATTCTAACTCTAAAACTGAAACATAATGAAACACTATCACTGCCAATAGCGTAGTCAAAATAAAACAAAAGATTAAAAGATAAATCCCCATAAATAAATAGACTTCCAATATTACTAGACCCAAGACTCAAATTGGACCCGGTTCATCTCCATCTAGTATCCCAAACAGGTTTGGGTCGGTCCAAGGTAGTGCAACTGCATCAATTCCATCAGTGTTGAGAAAAAACTCGTCCATGAGTTTTGTAGAATGGTAGAAATAAAAGCTCATGAACAGGGGCTATTGGTTCCATGTCTGCAAATTGAAAAAAATCTAAAATATGAAGCTTTGGGGGTGCATCCAAGGCTAGAAAATCATGGGGAAGGACGAACTCATGATGGGGAATAGCCTTCACTGCACTAGATTCCAACATTACCTGATCCATGATCTTCTCGTCTTCCGTTGCCACTATTTGATGTTCTAGTTGAGGCAGCATCACTAAAGTTGTCTCTCTCGGCTTTGAACAAACTTCATCAACTAACTCCTGAAGAATGAATTTCTGTCGCATGTGAAATGGCTGTAGGGTGCACAAGTTCTTTCATGACCAATGATGCCCTTTCATTCTTCTAATCACTCTAGACCCAATTTAATAATACACCGAGGAGAATCAAACACTTCACAATATGAACCATCACAATAATAAGAAACGGAGAATTTGACAAATAGATAATCCTTAAAGTGAATAATGATCTAGTCGGTCTTTAATAACATCCACAAAAGATTGAGATACAAAATTGTCGCTTTGCCCTTCATCAATAAACAACATAGCAAGTTTTCTATTGGGCAAACACACTCTAAATTTGAACACAAAGGAATCCATGGCCAAAGTAGTATTCGGAATCGGCATGTATCCATACAAATAAGAAGATACTCAAATAAAGGAATTAATAGCTAATCCCATAATTAGGTGCAGTTTAGGACAATAATGGCAAAATTGTAATTAAGTTGTAAGTTCAGTGGCAAAACCGTAGTATGGAAGTTAAACTAGGAAAACAAGGAGATTGCAATGTATGGGGGGATGACAAACTTGGAAACTAAAAAAAAGGACTAGAATAATATTAGAGGGGCAATTATGGAAAAAAAATGCAAGAGTAACAAGTAAGATCAAGGGGGAAGGGGGTAATATGGGGAAAGTGGGCTAAAAGGAAACTTATCACAGGAGCCAATGGGTGAAAAACATGATAAACTCTGCTACCAAGCAGAAATCCTGCAGAGAAAGTGGAAGTCTCAGCTTCGACAAGGAGTTCGAGTCGATCAACGATTGGAGAGTTCAAATCAGATTGGACAAGGACACTCCGAATTCGATGAAGAGGACGACTCGCGGTGGGAAACTTCAAACCAGGTATGTATTTTATTTTTATTTTTTTCGGTGTGGTAGAACCCTAACGAGGTAATAGTTATCAAGGCGTCGCCCAGGCTCCTAGGTCGCCTTGGATGCCTTGCCGCCATGTCGGTGAAGCCTTGAAATTTGACCCCCCTAAAATGCTATGGACGCCTTCCTGCCTTGATAACTATGAACGAGGTTTGATCAAAGTTCCAAAGGCGAAAATGGGTCAATGGGGGTTTCTTGTGGAAATCGAAGGGAGAGTTAGGGCTGAATTTTCGTTCGACTTTTGTTTTAAACAAAATCTTTTTTTCTTTTTTCTTTTTAGGGAAGAGTTGGAGAGATTGCGAGAGTTGCTGGAAGGAGTTGAGAGATTGCGGAAAATGCATGGGCTTGGTGGTATGGTTGGGATCATGGGCAGAATGGGATGATGATGGGTGATATGTAGATGGTTTGTGGCTTTGCAGGAAACAAAGGGAAAGTGGGGGTTTGCTGTTGGTGTCATTTAGTCACACAACTGCAGCGAAAAGAAAAGGAAGGAAGAAGAATAGAATGGGGGAGAGATATCACAAGGGAAGGAGGAAGATGGGATCCTTTGGCGCTGATACCAAATTGGTGGAGGGCCGTTAGGAGAGGGGAAGAAATCTGAGGAAGAGATATCAGAGATGCAGGGGAGAAAGGAGAGGGGAAATCGCATAAGATGAAATGGGAGGGGGAAGAAGATCGCATAATCACTTTGGCCACGCAGGCACTCACAAACTCTTCACTATTCCATTCTTCAAATCTGAGTTCTAATTGCATGATTACAAGTCTAAATAAAATAAATCAAAGCTCCTATTCTAACTCTAAAACTGAAACATAATGAAACTCTAGCACTACCAATACCATATTCAAAATAAAACAAATGACTAAAAGATAAATCAAATAAATAAATAGACTACTAATATCCTACTAGACCCAAGATTCAGACTGGACCCAGTTCATCTCCATCTAGGTTCCCAAATGGGTTTGGGTTGGTCCAAGGTAGTGCAACTGCATCAATCGATCTACTGATATTCTCAGGCCTTCATTAACAATCAAACATCAATTCCAGTGGCCGATTCCGTCTTTCGAATGGTCTTCAGCAGATCAGTAACTTTCAGGGCACATCTCTCGCTGAAATCAATTGGAATAGAAGGATAGTTTTGGACCGAGTATCCCACTCTCTCCCGGGTCTCTCACAGCCATTAATGGCTTTGACCAAGCTCATTCTTTTTTCTTACTCAACCGTGGGCTTTATTCAGCCTTGTTCTTTATTTAAATAGTAATTGATTACAACCAAAGTCCTCTAGAAATAAAATCAAATCCTACTAGCAACCTAATTAACTAACAAATAAAGAATCCTAAAAATAGAAACTACTCATTACATAAAAACAAATCTTTCTTGCATGGAAAAGAAACCCCTAGACTTTGTCATAATTAGAAACTAATTACAAATAAATCCAAACCCATTAGTTGGCAAAATAAAGAGTCCTAGAATTTAGAACTAATCTAATCTAAAAATAGGAACTAAAACTGAATAAATAAGTCCCCCATACAAAGACAAACTGAGTTCCTAAATTATCTCTTGACAGCTCAATCTATTGGGATATAAATCTCCACACAACTAGCCTTCAAACCATCCTTCATACAGCTAGCCATGGGCCCACCAGATCTAGAAAAATCTGGGAAAATATACTCTATTAAACTGCTGGCCCATACCCTATCCAAATCTGGCAATTTGAAATTATAATCCTCACACAATCTTGACTGGGCTGCCTTACAAGAAGCTCCATCGAACCAACAAAAAACCTGCCACATAATCAGACCAGGCTGCCACCAACAGCAGTTGAATCCCATAACTACACTGGGTTGATTTTGGGGCCTTGTTCCGGCGGCTACACATGGGCCTGTGATCTACATCAGGGAAACTCTGGTTCGATTGGAGGGATTCCTTGGTGAATCAAATTATATCTCCATTGTTGTTCTCTGTTTTACAGGTTAGTTTCTGTTTACTCTTCTATCGAGTTAAACTCGTCTGTTTACTCTTCTCAGGTTCTGGTGGGTTAATTCTTAGTTCATCATCCGTTGATCATTGGTCTATCAGTACTTGTTTGTTGCAAATCTTTCCTGGCCAGACAAGGACTTCACCTTGGAGAAGTATCTGATCGTTAGAACTGGGTGACATTTTGGAGTGTTAAAGGCCCTACCTAGGCTGTCGGTAGACCAGGATTGTGGACATATCAGACCCTCTTATATGGTGCTACAGGAAATCTCCCAATTCTGGAAATCACATCTTATATGTTTGAAAGTTCGCTCATATTTCTGTATCTAGCCATCAGATTACAAGTGGCTTTGGGGGATTTCAACCACCCTCCAAGCACTGAACTCATCCTGGCTTTAAGGCTGATGTGAGCTTCTGATTGGCTGCAATTAGAGTTCTCCCATATTCTGGGTTAAATTTTTAGATTTCATTATTTTAACTATTGGGTTAAATCTGGCCGTTGAATCGTCACAGTACTTTGGGTATTGTTAACCTAACATCATCCTACCTTTGACCTAAATTTGAACTCTATTCATATAGGTTGGCCTATTTCCGTTTTGGATTTTACTTGGGATCCTGTTAAAAGGGGTATGTAATTTGACCTTCGGGTTCATCCTACCTACCCCCCCCCTGAAACCAACCCCTGTTCACATGAAAAGGTAAACATCCCTGTCATGAAGCCATCGACAAATACTCCAATCCATTACAAACCATGGTAATCATTGGAGCACTCATCAGAATTGAATATTGCATAATTAAGTTCAAAAAGGCACCAATAAGGAGAAATATTCATAGAATAGCGACTGGTTCTAACTGCAGAACCAATCCCTCAAATTGTGTGCAAATGTTCCTGAAAGTTCGTAGCAACCAGGGACTATTTTCTCCTTTTTAGCATTCTTTTGCCCCAGCAGCATTTTTCTTGAACTCCTTTTTTTTCTAATGAATAAAGTTGACTACTAACCATTACTAAAGTTTACTTAAACAAAAATCTCAAAGAACCAATTACCATCCAACTTTTAACGATAAAAAAAATCCAAAAGCTCAAGGAACAGAAAATCTAACTAGAAATGATTAATCAACCATGTAAATAATGCTTACCTTGCAATGCTCTGATGCCTTATGCATTCTCTTAACATTGCACCATAATGTAAAGCCAAGTCTGTGTCTTCATACCTAAATAAGAGAACAAGTATTTGTTCATCCAAAAATAAACGGATAGTTCGTACACAATTTATCATAGGCTCTTCTAAGTAGTGCATCCCTCTTTAATCAGCATAAAAGATACTTGCATAAATAGAACTTCCACAAAATTCCACAATGTTTGAAACTCTAAAAGATGCATGTGAAATTTTCGATTGTGTTTGAAACTCTAAAAGATGTGAATCATGATATTTTTGGTTTTATGAAAATTCTAGACAAATTATACTGAAACTCTGGAATTTTTGTATTACACAGTTTTTTTGTATCATCACTTTTAATAACAGTGAAAATTTATAAATTTGTCAACATGTTTAATATACTTATGAACCATGCTTCAGGGCTCCAGGTAACTCCACTATTACAACATATTTAGGTTTTAAACAGTAGCTTACCCTGAAATCAAAAGATCCAAAAGATCTTTATTTGCTTCCAAGTAATCAGAAGCAATCAACCGAGACTGGACTTGTTGCCTTTGCAAATTCGCAACCACTTGAGAGGCGTCTTTACGACTCTGCGTAAGATGGTAACAGTTTAAAAGGAATTAATGAAGGAACCCAATTCATAAAATAGGTATTACTTTACAGCATCTACGATACATTAAAACAAAAACTACAGAACAAAAACTGACATTTAATTTCAGGTATAACATTTAATCGTGGTTACCTCCAAGGTCAATTTTGGAAGGCAGATAATGAGAAGACGTAGTGTGTTCTCTCTGAAAAACTCTTGAGTCAACTGCACACAAGCTTCTGTAACTGGCTCAGATTCACTGTTGCCATAAAGAATTGACTTTAACTCCCGAATAAGTTTACTCAATTCGGCCATCTGTAGAAGAGTCAGAAAGTTAACATGAATCAATCTAGAACAGAATTATAGATTGGTGTTTGAACATGTACTAGGCATAAAATTTTATAAATGAGAGATTTATCCATAAGACACCAAAGAATACAATAACCAAAACAAAAGGCCAAACTAGCCTGTAACCTTGAGGAGTTCCCTCGGTGAGACGTTATTCAAACTTAATAATTTGAACGGCTTAAACTACCTAAAAGAGTTTTGCCTTTTCATAAAAAACAACAATTTTATGTTAGCATTAATCCAGTTAAGGATTCAAACTCATAAACACAGAGACAAAGACACTTAAGCAGGTACTAAAATATTCTAAGAGATAACACACACACACAAACAAATAAATTTATTCTAGGTGATAGATAAAACTATAACTACTAATTCGTAAACGCTTATGGTGACTCTACATTATCATATTGACCAAAATCCTAAGAAACATTTAAACCTATTTTTCAAAAGGGAAATTCCCATAGTTCCCAATAAGATATCTTCAGCAGATTGAAATTTTACCATCACATAACACTCAGAGGAAGCTCAAGTTACATTCTGAAAAGAAAAGAGGAAGCCTGCATTATCAACAGGATTGACGTTTCAACATCATATAAAATGCATGGTTCTTCTCGTATTCTATTCACTTATGCAGAATAGATAGACCACTGCGATACTGCTCTCCCCATGTTAATTTTGATCTCGCAAGTAAGAATGAAATGAAATCAATGGAATCCGTCATGCCAACTTCCTTAGTTTCAAGTTCGAAGGTGCGAATTCTCAACCCAGAAATTCAAATGGTAAATACCCAAATCATACATAATTCTGGATAAAGAGTTGAATCTTTATTATAAAGGGGGGAGATCAAACTTGATTACCAGTCTCTCCCTCTTTCAATTGGGGAAAAAAACATCAAAAGAATTACCTTCTCCTGACGCTTGTCTTCACGGGGGATCCCATCGCGATCGGCAAGAATAAGGAGCTCACGGGTCTGGCGGACGAGTTCCGCGGGTGTCCGGGGCTTGGACTTGAAAATACCCTTCATTTTCTTCGGCAGGACTGCGCGGAGCGATGTACTTTGGTTCAGAAGCCCAGATAGAGAGAAGCAAAACTGTTTCTGCTTTGTTCAGGGTGGTTCAACGATTATTGTTACGATGAGGAGATGATGATAACCCCCTCGCTCTCCCTTCCCTACTCTTCTCTTGAAGCAAGTGACTCTGCTTTTGCTTCTTCAGTGGATGATTAGGGCTCCAGAAGAAGAGGAAAGGGATCTGAAGCACGGTTCCTCCTACTTCCCAATAAATGGAGACCCAGAAGACCCATAAACGAAGAAAAATA
Source organism: Telopea speciosissima (assembly GCF_018873765.1). Lineage (NCBI taxonomy): Eukaryota > Viridiplantae > Streptophyta > Magnoliopsida > Proteales > Proteaceae > Telopea > Telopea speciosissima. The sequence goes on along the minus strand of NC_057925.1, from coordinate 47,443,183 downwards.
AACAACCACAAAAAAAATATTTCTCTTTTTCAAGGCTTGAAATCGATATTTTCGGTCATTCGGAAAAAATGGAAATCGATAATTTCTACCTGTGGAATTTCCTCTATGCCCTAATAGGCTAATACTCAATTCCTTCCATTCGAAACTTAATAAATACCACTCCGAAAAAAGACAAAAACGACGACCACAGAAGCAAATAAATATAGAAAATCCAATAACTCCACCAAAATGAGAAAAAGGGTGAGAGGAGGATAAACCCCTATCGTTTTCTGGTGATGGTTTCAACTTTCAAAGCACAACCAGGGAGGAAGGGAGGGCGAGTGAGGAGGGACAGAGACTGGAGAGAATGAAAGATAGAGACATGCAACACAGACGTTGCGAGGTCTCCATATATGAAAGGTTCCTGTTTCTGGCTTTCTGCTGGTGTTTTTGGGTATCTTGAATATTCTCTCTTTCTCTAGTTTCTTCTCCTCCACCTTTTTCGATCTGTGGGCGACAAATTAAAAATTCTACTCACAAATAAAAGTACAAATAAAAAAGAAGAGAAGTAGTTTTCTATTTGAGAGTGTGAGTGTGCTACTTATGCAAGCACTCTCATGTGTGGCTCTCTCCTCCTCATTAAGGGCTAAGGTATCTTTTCATATGAGGAAGAGAGAGAGATGGATTCATTGGAGTATTGGCATAGGCCACACTCTTCATACTCCCGCACAGAGTTCTTTTTCTTAAGAAAATAACAGCCGTTATAATTGTTGTAAAGTCTTAATCTCATTCCATATACAATATTTTTGAGGAAAAGGCTACTAAACGCCGATTGTAGAAATTTTCCTACAAACCCTTGTATTCATGGTTTCGATCTAATATCGATCTGAATTGCCCGTATGTTGGGATAGGACAATTTTGCCTTCTTTTCTTTTAAATTGATTTTCAATATCAGCCTCTACCAATGCTGGATCAACCAATCCAAGACCGATATTTCAAACTATGTTTGCATTGGATAGAAAAATCATGGTTTTGGATTAGCTACGTCAAATTGTTTCAGTCTACTTCAATTAATTCAATCAAGGACAAGGATTTCCTATGATTCCCGTGTAAAAAAAAATCTACATGCTATACCAATGAGAGTTTGAAGAATGGTATCATCCATATGGGTCTACATGGGCCCACATGATTAGAGTGGGTCCCATTGTTTATTATGTGAGAATTATATTTGAATATGTACAAGGGCAACACATTCATCATTTTGCCTTCAATTAAATATTCTCTCATGTATTTGTCATTTGTCATGCTTCTTGTGTATGTCTCTCCATGCCTATGGTATTCCAACTAACACTATGCACTCTCCCATAGCCCGAATATTTAAAGCTATGTTTTGCCATGTGACAAATTTCAATAAATCTAAAACTACATACATACATCAACAACAAACTCAGCTTTATCCCAACAAGCCTAAAAGTGCATATCCACCAAATTTAAAAATATTCAATATGCTACATAGCAAGTATTGATATTTAAAGTGAGTATGTAGGAAAGGCTCCTACCAGGAGTGTATAAGAACCGGCTAACTTCCCTTTTGTTTCTAACTTGCAAACAATACTACTATGGACATGGGTGAGTATGGCAGTGACAATTTTTTATCCAACATGTGAACACCAATGGGCTCATGTGAGAAATCCACCTTAAAACAAACTACAAAATGGTTAAAAATAAATTTAAAATTGGAAAAAAAAAATCATCAAATGCAATCATTGTAATGGAAGGATCGAGTTTTCTCATACCCACGGTCAAAGAAGAATCCCTTAATCGATGAATGTATGTGGGTTGGGATAGGTATCATGAATATTGAGAGGGTTTTTTACTTTAACTAATAGAAAAGGAGTAATAATAACCATGGATGGATGGGTGGGTGAACCCTTTACGCTTGTTCTTAGAATTAGTAGTAAATGTCCTAGCTTACTCCATCCTAACCTTCCTAGCAAGCTAGAATACAATCCAAACTTATATACCCTTTAGATTGTACCTTCGTATCAAGAGGCTTAAAATATTTAATAAAACAGGTAATATGCAACAAAATATATGATAACAGTCCCAAGGTCAACTTTAGTAGATAATAAACTAGATTTAGTAATTGGGGCAAAACATTTGATCTAACATTTTATTAGGATAAAGAGTAATTTTAATTAAAAAAAATGTATGATGCTGAAGGAAAATATTATATATAACATGAATGTTCCAACTTCTATTGTTGTTGGGATCACTTGCCCAAGAGATCTGAGGATGCCTAGGAAATATTGATGGAATATGAAAAGCTTGCAAATTAGAATAATTAGAATAATAAGGATCAAGTGAAATATTTGTAAAGCCAATATTCCCAATTTTTCTACAGACTATTTTTTTTTAAGAGAAGATAAAAAGCTAGCAATACTATTCCAAGTCCAAAACCATTTTTTTAAAAGGAGTGGCTCTGGGCTAGTTCTACTTAAGTCATTCCGTGTCCAGCGAATTTAGCCGATGATTCAAATACTTAGCTTTTAATACTTAATCCCACAAGCTATTGGAGAAGTAATAATGTCTAAGGTTGATTGATCAAGCTGTATTAGGGGGGGGGGGGAGATGATCTCAGTCCCAAACTTCCCACAAACTTAGGGGTACAAATTCTTTTCCACGATATGAGATTAGTCGTTTATTCCTACCACTAGCAATAACCATCCAAGATTCAGAACTAATAATATCTAGTTTTTTGTAAGTTTTCTATTTTTTTGGAAAACATTTTTTGTAAGTTTTTAAGGGGAGTATAAAGCAGCACACCAAGTAAGAAAGTTGAAGTCAAAATTGGTTGGATTAATACAGTATGCCCTGCATGAGTCAACAAAATAGCTTTACACAAAGATAATCTTTTTCTCCATCCTATTGATAATCTTATTTTTGGGAAGATAAGGCTGGCTTACCAGTATTTAGATTGTAATGCATTTAGTAGTATACTTGTGGGTAGTTTTTTTAGCTCTGTGTAAGAGAGTGACATATTTCCCTTGGGCAGGTGTAAGGCGGGCTATTCCCCCCCTAGTATTTTTTGGTGATTATTTATTTTCCCAATAAAGCTTTAGGGGCTTTCCCGGGACCCATTTAATATTCTAGATAAAAAAAATTTGACAATATAATTCAAGCATACAATTTTAAAAAGATGATGAAACAAATTAATAACCAAATAAAGGGCAACTTTGCCCATTTCTTCTATTCCCAACAAGTGGAATATTAAGTGTCTCTTATCTTCTACAGAAAAATTTTATTATAGAAAATACCACACTTATTAAAATTCATTCGTTATTCCAAGATATCTAAAAACAAATCAAGAATATACCTTATTTGTATGAACATAATTAGTAGTAGCTCTACAAAACCAAAAAGGTATCATCCGCAAATAAAAGATAGAAAATCTCAAGAGCTCTTCTATCAACCTTAATTCATTTAAATATAATAATTAAAAATCTCTATAAACCTGAATAAGTCAAGATAAACCTTCCATAGTAGTTATAATAATATAAAGATTTAGAGGATACTCTTGTCTAATACCTCTAGATGGGTCAATATTACCAAAACAACTACCTTCTAATTTAATAGAGTAAGAAACTAAAGAAATAAAATACCCTATTAAATCACACCAACCCAAATATTCGAAAATGGCTCTAATAAAACCTCATTAGAGTCTATCATATGCCATAGACATATCAAGTTTTAATGCAATAAACCCCTTCTGGCCCTTTTCACATGCTAAATAGTGAATATCTCTTGGGCAATAATAACATTATCAGATGTTTACCTACCATGCATAAATGCAGCCTAAAAAGGGGAAATAAAACTATCAGGAAGAGGTTTAAAACAAATTGTAAAGATTTTAGCTACAATCTTATAAGATACATTACAAAGATTAATAGGCATTTTTTATGCTAAAGTTCGGCAAAGAACATATCAAAATAAAATAGAAATACAAAAATTAACATGTAGGCATACGCAGACGAGATAACAAATACAAGAATATTTGAATCTCCACCTTCATTTAGGACCAATAGGCCTAAAATCCTCTACGACTCCAGAATTATCCTTTTGGGGAACTAATGTAATAAAAGAATGATTAATTCCAAATGGCAAAGTTGATTAATAAAATTGTATAAATTTGACTTAAATAGGTTCCAACATTGTTGATAAAAGATGGTTTGAAAATCATCATATTCAGGAACCTTATAAGCTCTATCCATACGGGTGGAAATTGTTACCTCACATGCCATGTGGTCGAAATTGGATGGGTCGTGTTACCAAGTAAGGGTGTCAATCAATCGGTATCAATTGAGCTGACTTTGCACCTTAGCACACATTGGTATAAACCAAAACTAACGAATAAGCTAATCAATCCTTAAATCCAAACTGAAGCCGATTAGCTTGCGGTCCAATCGTTTTAGTTATTGGTCACTTACCGGTCCCTTATCGGTTATCGATATGAATGTAATTAATAAATACTTCAATTATAACCTTACATTGAGTTCCTATATGTGTATATACATCATATATTTTCAATTTTAATAGTTATAATCAATTATTACCCAATGATTAATTATATAAATAAAATAAATTATAAAAACTATTTGCTCTATCGATCTTCATTGAGTTTCCGGTTTGGGTTTGATAGATCAGTTTCGAAACTGTCTTATCGGGCTAATCTGAACAAAAAAGAAATTTAATTTCAATTTTTTGTCAGCCTTTTCAATTAGGCCTCCAAACCCCAATTGCCAAGCCTAGTAGATGCATCGTAGAGAGGAGAGTCTAACGATCTCATATCAGTCAAATGGGGGTGATCCCACATCGGTTAAACCAAGTGATGGCATATAAGTGGAAACAAGAATCTTAATTTTAAAAACTATTTGGTTCAAAATAATGTAGCTTTGGTTCGGATTCAACATCACCGTCTGATTCACCATTACTATGTAAATTTGGATCTTATAATTTTTATCCTTTGCTGTTCGCAGCCCGAACAGCACAGTGCTGTCCCCTCACATGGGGCGCAAAATAACGACTTAACCTCCATCGGACAGTGTATTCGGGTAGGGAGGTTAAGTCATCATTTTGCCCCTATGTGAGGGGACTTTCACCTATCTAGATGAATCCCAGATCGATTTACCAAAAGTTTACCCTACTAAAAATACAAATTTTATTGGTGAATCAACAAAGATTCAACTTAATTAAGTTGCTCTCTCTCAACCCTCGAGCCATTCGTTAAGTTCTACCAAAGCAATGGAAACCCTCTGCAACTCCCCTTTAGATCTGCAAGTACAGACCCGGTAATCTTCACGACTCGTTGTCTCTCTCTCTCATTTTGTACACTTAGGGTTTCAAAAAGTATGGATGGTTTTTTGAAATAATTGTTAACTATATTGTTTCCATTTCAGGTTTTAGGAAGTTGAAAGAGGGTTTTTGTTTTATTCTTCTCTTCTTGAACTTTGATTTAAGATATTTGGCTTTCACAAGGACATCTCCACTGGAATTCCGAAACTTGTTTGTGTTTCTGATAACAAGGAAGAAATTTGAAGGGTTTAATATCATTTGACCTTTGTTCAGTCATCATTAGGGTAACCAAACAGTTTTTTCAGGAAGATTCAACTAACAGACTCATATGAAACAAATAGTTAATTTGTCAGGACAACGAATCCACTAGTGCACCACTAATGGATTTCTCACCAATATCAACGCAAGCAGCACTTGGTTTAACGAACCAAACACATGCTAAAGGATTTAATGTGGATTGATATAGTCTCGAGTTCTCTCACTTTATAACCTAATTTTTAGAGGAAAATTCTCTTTGAAATTCGTATCAATGGTATCAAAGCAGTCGTTCCTCAGTCTCATCCCTCACACGGAACGACAACCTGGTGGTGCCAGAGTGAAGCTGTTAGAAAGGGCTACTCGCCCTCAAGTAGAGAACCTAGAGCAAATGGAGACATGGGTTCCCTCACCTTATTGATCCAAAGTGGGCCATCATGGACATCAATTAGGAAGCGTGGTGGTCTATTACAATCCCATAGCAGTCATAAAGGGGCTAATTCCATATTGGTTTGGCAATGGATTTCGTATAATTAGGGATCAATCACCATAGATAAATACTAATATCGGACCTCTTTTGTAAGTCCTAACTGCCCAACAATAGGTTTTTGTTTTTTATGTGGTTGAACAACAATAATAGGTATTCATGAACATCAAAATATAATAGTGAATCTAGCTTCAAAACCCTAGACAGAACATGACCAATCATGAGAATTCCAACAATATTTGAAAAACTTCCACCCTATAGTGTCATTTCTGATAAACCAACTTATAGAGAAAGATTAAAAATAATGTTTGTTTGATCATATATCATGGCATCCCTAGTCAATCATAACCATCCTTGCTACCCAGTAAAATTGGGTTTGATAGCCAAGATACAAGAGTTTTGAATGCTTTGTGGACCTCAATCAGGGTTCTAGATATTGGTATCGTATTGGCCATGTTGACCATATATGTATTGGTATCATGGTGATTGATACTAATATTGGTACCGATATGAGCTGATTGAATCGGTCAAAAAGTGATTTTTTTGATTGAAAAATTGCTTTTTTAAATCTTGAATAGGCTTGATACAGCCGATCCGTGATAATATTAATATCGATATCGGTAGAGACTGATATGGTACCCAATACTGTGTTTCATAACCTTGATTTCAATGCTCTACCCAAAAAAAAAAAAAAAAAACCTTGATTTCAATGAGAATTTCTTTGAGTTATATAATTCATTTATGGTAATCCTTGTCGCAGTCAACACAATTCATTGTATGATTTAAGGCATTGAATCCTCCAAGTCTCATTTAATTTTAAGTTAAAGATTGAAACTATCTTAGCATCCACCACAATATATGCATTGAGTTATATAATTTTTTTTTGGTAATTTCGTAGATGAATCAAGAGTATCCTATAGGTGAAAGGTTTTCTTCTCTGCAAACATTTTTTTTGGTAGCAAACAACATGGTATGTATCGTACCAAAAAAAAAACAACATAGTTTGTATACATAGTTGCATGGTTCTAAGTATCGGTATGTATTGCCCATATCGGGCGATATGTACCGGTTTAGCCAATCCCAATACTGTACCGATACTATATCGGTGACACGGTACATACCAGGAATAAATGGTCAAAAAATTCATTTTTTAAGGAGATTCAGGGGCAATTTTGTCTGATATTGTATCGATTTTGCAAGTGACTGATACCCGATCGGATACCATGCACTAGAACCATGCATAGTTGTGCCATTGGAAATGATGACATGGCAATATTGGTTATTGGATATTTAAAAATGATATAAATTGATCATGTGCCAAATTTCAGCCTCAAATTCAAGCATTTACTCTTTCGCCTTGTCTGTATTTTCATCTCATAGACGGTCCATGCATCCTTTGCATAGTCTTAGACTTTTCAATGGAGCATTATTTTTGCTATAGGGCAAACTCTGTTTGAGCTGAAACTTGACATGTAGATAGAAGGTCTTTTAATCTACTTATCCTCAAATTTTAGGCTCATTCCTTCTGCCACATGGCACATATTGTATATAGACCAGTACGATTTCATAGTCTGCACAAACTATAAAACTCAACCTTACATTTTATATGCATCTTTAAGAAATTTTATATGGTGCCTAAAAGTTTAAGAATTTAAGTACAAAAATTGAAGGTCTTATTTTAAATTTTAAATGGTGTAATGCTTTTCTAACCTGAACCCTAAATATCTATCATAAAAAATAAAAAAGCAACTTGAACCCTGAACAGGTGGGTATTTACAATCAACCAAACCAAGCAAACTTTGGGCAACCAGTTGCAGCCGTACTTAATGATGCCATAACCATACATATGGATTTAATACTCATACCTCACCAAGGGAATGATGAGGACATCAAACATGCAACTTTTTCCCTACAAAACATATAAATTTTGTGATAAATTGTTACTTAAGAATATGATATCAATAGTAGGTATGATTTTTTGTGTGCTAATATTAAAGATAATAGTTATGGGAAAAGAATGTTGTTTAGTCGCGTGACATCTACACCCAAACATAGGAGCACGTGAAATTACAACACAGCTCCTCTAGAAATAAAAAATCTCATCCATGTTGATACTCCTATATACTCACTCTTATTGACCTTGTATTGGTGTAGGGACTACACGACCAAGCAGCGATCTCTTGTCAAATAGTTATAATGACCAAAATGAACTCTTAGAAAGAAACTTTAGGCATAAGTAACAAATGGAAAATTGGCTTCGCTTAGGTAGGTTCTTGGAGTGTTGGGTTGCCTTATAGGTGGTTGGTTCCATGGGGAAGTTGGTATTTGTTATTGCAAGTTGTTGGATTCTTGGTAGGAAGTTGCTCTTGGCTGGAAAATTACCGACCATACTATGCAACATAAGGGAAAACGAACTTCCCCATGATACATTTTTCCCTTTATAATTTCCTATGTTACAATTTTCAATTTACACGTTCTAACAGTATATCATTTTTTTAATGAAAATAAAAGTAAATTAAAAACATCAAAACATAGTGTTCAACATCAAAACATTTTGTATTCGTACAGGGCTAGATCATGCCTCTAGTTTAGGGTTGAAGATAAAAGAAGTATGGTATTCGAATCAGCAGATCTTAGGTCTTCTTCTATCTCCATCCACTAATCCTTAGCCGTGGCATCTTCTTCAGTACCTTTTGGATATCAGTTCTGTGACCCAGGACTTGGACTTAAACTTTAGCATGATAGGGGATCCTTTGTGTTCTGCACAATAGCTTCTAATTTGGTCATAAAGGCCCTGGACTCTAACTCTCTTGTATATTCCTCCTTTTAGTTTATCATTTTTTTTCTTATAAAAAAAAAAAAATGCTCTCTGTTAAAGTCCCACTATATTTATTTATCCTGGCATAATTAGCTATATAATGAGCTAAACTAATAAGAGATCTATCCTGCTTCGTAAGTGGTACTTTTTTTTTGGTGAATAATAAATATATTAAAATAAAAGAACAAAATATAACATCAAAGTTAAAAAAAGAAAATGAAAACCTAAAGGGACCCCTTGACAAGATCAAAAGCAATCAAACTAACAAATGATGATACATAGAAAATAGAGGATGGAAGAAACAGCCATAAAATGATGATACACATGTTTAAATTGTTTTAAAGATGAAAATACATCTAGAAGAAGAGGGAAAAGTTCCCAAGACATGACCTTCCTTTGACAATCATTTCCCAATTGTATTGAGTCCGTCCATATTTCTATGGATTTGCTTCCCAACAACACTGCTTCTTGATTCGTTATTGAAACTCAGCTACTTACGCACTTCCTACAACCCCATAGTTTGCACAAACATCGATTATTTTGTTTTTACAAAAAATTGATATAAGCCCATACTGCTTCCATAGAAATTGAGTTAAAATTACCATCAGATATGATAAAGTTGTAACGCGCATTTGGGAATCAGAACTCTATCTAGAAATTTTAGTCATAATGCCATTAAAGTTGGTTTTATTTTTTATGAGACATTAGGGTTGGTTTTTTAAATTAAAAGAAACATTCCTAGCGTGCCAAATAAAGTGAGCAATAATGAAGAAATAGACAAAAACACCTTTCTTTTGGCTTGGCTGGGCTGGATCCTCCAGCTCCCGCTACGGCTGGAGGAGAGCCAAATTGTAGTCATAGTAGTTGTAGGTATTACTTATCAATGAGTAGGCCCAGTGCCCCTTGCTGGCTCCTAGTGGGTCTCTTATCTGGCCCCTCTTAGCTCTCTCTTTTGGCTCCAATGTAGGTCTTGCAAAAAAATAAAAAAGTTTAAATTTAAAATGAATGCAAAGCCTCCAAAGTGCTTTTCAAAACCTAGAGCCAATGGTAGCCTAGCTTGGTAGACTGGTAGGTATGTAGCTGCTGTCTTCGTTGATGAACTGCATAGAATGTGACCTTTCGTGGACTTCCCATTAAGTTTGTCACATTCAAAATGAAAGGGAAAAGGAAAGGGCAAGGGGAAGGGAAGAATGTGACCCTTGGAGGATCAATGGGACATACCACTTCACTTTATGACCAAGGAGGAACCGAGTCACGTACACAAGCTTTTCTTATCTAACTTCTCTCACTGTCTCTTTTACTTTCACAACCACTACCCTCTGCCCCCTTGCCAAACTAAAGCCCTTTCCACTTTCGAGACTCACATGCTAGGCCAAACATCCAATATTCCACAACTCTGATGCCTTCAGGGTTGAAAAAATGGGGATCAGATTGCCTGATTTGGATCAAGGCTGATCTCGATTCTAGTCGATTTGACATGATTAATCCCTTTCCAAAAACTAGGATTAAGGCATATTTGGGCCAATTTTTATTGATTCCTCATTGATCTTAATCGATTCTGATCCGATTCAGATCAGAATTGATTTGGACTGATCCGAATCCCCATTTTGGGTTTAAAACTCGGTTACCTCCTCTCTCTTACAATCAAATTTCCCAATAAACTGAACTCCAAATAAGAACAACTCCCCAAACACCCCCCCTCCTCCTTTGAAAAGTGAGATATTGGCAAACTAGGGTGACAAACAGCTGCAATATGGTTAATAAGTAATAACTTCTTCCCAAGAGATGGGTAGCTAGAAGAAAAAGAGACAAATAAATGTTCAAGGTGCAATCAATCTAAATAAAAATATCGTTAAATGCATAATTCTATTGTACAAACCGAACTTGTATTTAAATCAGTGATAGCAAAGCATCAGAACAAAACCAAAGGCCAAATATATTCTCTTCCCTTCAGTTAGTAATTGAGGAATAATAATAAAAACAAGAAGCATTGGAATTTGCAACCAACTTGCTCTGCCTGAAGTATTCGACCAATCAAGATGATATATCTCCAGTGAAACTGCAAAGAGACATTCATAACCAAATCTTCTACCTCCAGCTCCAATTTCTTTGTGGATCAAAGGGTCAATTCCCAGAGTGTAGAATACATGCTGGACTAAATCATAAATGCGGCTCCACAATTCACTATACAATGGATGGAGCTTGTGAAGTGAACTCCTTAAGAGTATAAATATCATTTCTGTCTGATACTCAACACGATCTTGTATGACAGTTTAACTTGTATAGCCACAGCAGGCTGGAAGTACCAACCAAAGAAAGAATTAAATAAATAGCATCATCATCATGTGAAACTGGAATCTTTTGGAGGGCTGAGTAAGTGGTTATTCTGACCAATTAGGAAGTCCATGTGAAACAGAAGATTCCAACCAGAAAAGCAGCTAGATTTTGCTGGATCACTCTTCACATCTTTGAATTGCAAAATAACCAGGAATGGATCCAAAACCACAAAACCAAGTCCTAGCAGCCAAAACTTCTCATTATGTTGCTAACATTCTTGGTAACAACTCCTGGCTCAGCATATGATTCATCCAGATTAATAGCATAATACTTCAGCCCCCTCCACTGTGAGATCAATGCAAAATGTGGGCGCCTGAATTCGCTGCTTATTATCTCAAGAATCACTGTATTTGGTGCAGCGGCAATGATGTGAGTAAGACCTGCCCCATGTGCCCCAATTATCACTGAAGCATCCCGAATGGCACGGACTTGTTCTTTCATGGGCATGTGTGCGAATAATCCATTGATAAGGTTCACTTTGCATTTCAAGTTATTAACAGCCCAAATCTTCAGAGCCTCAAATACTTCCTCTTCATTGCTCAGCCTCGATTCAACTCTGCCAGGATGACGTGGGTGAGCTAAATAGTCCTCACGACGCATGAATAAGATGCTATGACTTGAGACCAGTTTTGGACGTCGGTTTCTGTTGACAGGAAAACCAAAAGCTGCTTGTATCATCTCTCCAAACTCAGATAATCGTGCAGTCTTTTGGTCATTTGGATTCTGCCAGAGATCATGTGCTGTTGCTCCCTGACAGTTAATTGTGTCTATCAAACCCTTAAAAAGAGCCGTTTCATAACCCAATGGTGAGAGAATGGCATGGCGGAAACAAACTGGACCACTGAAATTTTTAGCATATTTCAGGCTTGTAAAAAGGGCTTTCCAAGTTTCTTGCAGTGGCGTCTGGAAACAGCACAGGAGAGGTCACGAATAAACAATTCAGAGTTAATGCTGGTACCTTATTTAGATTGCAGTGATAGGAACAATTTCTGTTAAACTGGTACCTTATTTAGATTGCAATGATAGGAACAATTTATATTAAGAGGGATCAGGTTTATGGATACTTTTACCATACAGAGTGAATATTTAAATAGTTTCCGGAGCAGAACAATAGGAAACCTTAAGTGGTGGAGCTATCAAGTTACAGCCTTGCCAAGTTCAGTCAGATTGTAGTAAAGTGAATGTTCTAGAGAAGTTGAGCATATTTTGGAAACAATCAATTGTCCCAGCAATGTTAGTGAAGTAGCACAAATTATCTGTTTATATACATGATAATCATTATAGCTGTCATGTCCTTGAGCAGCATTAATGTGGCCAATTAGGGCCTATTAATTTCAACGCGTAAAGCCAAGGATTCTTAGACAGAGCAGTGGTGCTAGGGGTTCTAGGCACTGTTTGAGTAAAATGACCTACTTGAAGAGGTGTGTTGCAACCACGAGATTCCAAATCTTGAAGACTGAAATGGAGTCAACTAGAATTTAATTGAAATTCATCCAAAAAAAACCAAAGAGATTGTTTGAAGCTTGATCAACAGACTAATCATGAGGGCATGATCTATTGCACTGTCAACCAACAGGCGAACTGCATCTAAAACCAGGTAAGTTCCCTTTCTTTTTTTGTTCTCTTTCCTCCTTGCTTCTTTCTCCCATTTCCCCTCACCTATATTCATTTCTTTTCCCTTATTTCCAGTTTCCCTGTTGCAATTTCACTCATATCTGTCATGCCTTCAACCAGATATTATAATTTCTCTTCTCTTTCTCTCTCTCCGATGATATAGTGGCACTAGAGTGGTAGGACCAACACGACTGGGTTTGGAAACCCAAGCCGATGCAGGTAATACGCTCTATGGCCAGGAATGGGAAGGGTTTTAGTCCCACATTTGTCAGGTAGTGTGTGGCTGCTCAGCTTATGACCTTAGGAAGGGTCTCTCCACCTTGAAGCTCGGGCTTTTGGGTTGAATGTCATCAAATGGTATCAAAGCGGGTTGTCCATGCACTGGCCATGTGGGGGCCCATGGCCAGGAATGGCCATGGAGTGCATTCATTGCATCAACTTCCCCCCAGCTTTGGACCATGGGGCCCATATGGCCTATGCACGAACAACCTGCTTTGATACCAAGTTGATGCAGACCAAGCTCAAAAGACAAAGAATTGAAATAGAAGGAGAATAGAAGTATTTCAATAATAAACAAGAAGAATATAGGATCAAAAGGTAATTTGGGGACTCACTTGACCCAACTAAGAGAGCTCACTCAACTCTCAAAAGGTGATCAATAGTTCCCCAAATGCAATATGATTGACTCAAAACTGCCCTTCCAAAATACAGACACATTTAAAGGGAGAAGGGGGAAAATACGTTGAGAAAGGGGAGGCGGAGGGAAGAAAGAACAGTTAGAGCTCTTCGGACTAGAGAAAAGAAAAAAGACGATGGAGGGGAAAGAGATTTTGAGGGAAGGGGGAGCTTAGTGGAAAGTGATGTCATCACAAGCCCAGAAGGAATCGGCCCAACCCTTGGTGTTTCTGGTCTAATAGGGGCTGGTAGTAGTTTATTTAGTATCTTGTAATCTTTCACTTTGGGTAGGCTACAGAGTGGTAGAGTTCTCTTCTATTTTAGTTTTACAGTTAGAATAGGAGGCTTGTTTGTTTTATTTGTTCTTTTTATATCTCTAAGTGTAATCACCGACAGATTTTAGATTTGGAATAGAAACTTTATTGAGGTTGCTCACTGTGGGTGTGGCATGATTGTTGGCTGTGAGATTCTGTCTCTTCTCTTATATTACAGTTTAGTTCCTACCGTATCTAATGTAGTCCTAGATTGGTAGGAGACCAACTAGGAGCCAGTAAACCATGATCTATTATGAACAGGTGAATCGGCTAGGTCAAAATAGGGTTTTTGATGAAATTAGGGTTAGGGTTTGGTGTTACGTTTATGTCAAGTCCAGGTAGGGGAGTCTATTAGTGAAGGTCCTGAGATGTTTTAATGGATGCAAGTGTGCAAACTTGAATAGGCAGCAAGTTAGGATTAGGGTTTCGGGTTTTGCAAAGAGGAAAAGATGGATTTTTAGGGTTTGGCTGGACAAAAGTTAACCAAACTTGAATGGTTTTCTTAGGAGGGTATGAGGGATAATCGGTTAGATTTGTAGACTGTTTTGACTGTTGGTTTGGGCTGGGCAGAAATTAGGGTTTTGGGTTTCGATTTGGGATGGGGGGAATTAGAGTTTCAATGGTTGGGATGGGGCAAGGGAGATCGAGTTCTCCTTATGGGCAGGGGGTGTTGTGGTTGAAATTTGATGAAGTTTTGATGGCTGGTTAGGTCTTTGGGGAATTTAGGGGTTTTAGGAAAGCTGAAAATAACAAAGGGAAAAACTAGGGTTGGGACTGTAGAGGATTAGAAGAAGAATAATAAGGATGGGGAATGTTTCAAACTCACTGTAGTTGCAGAATTATCCTGGCAGCAGCTTGTTTGAAGGAGAAACTTGAATAAAAATTGAATCTTTGAACTTGAACTTGAATGAAAATCAGATCTTGAACTTGAACTTGAAAATCATCAATATCAAAATTCGAGTTCAATACTTGCCCCCCTTACAACCTTATATAAAAGACTCAAAATTAGACTCCTACACTAAAAAGGAAAGGCCTAACCCAATTCTTAACTTATTAGGTAACTTAAACTGACTAGGAGATTGAAATAGACTCAAAACAAAGTCCTAATCCAGCCCCACTAAACACTTACAAGAAAACTACTAAAATCACTTAAATTGAACTGGTTCAATTTATGAACAACAAAAAACTAAGCCTTATCCCAACTTAATGGGGTCGGCTACAAGGATCCAAACAAAACAAAATAGAGAAAAAAATATATATATATAATAAAAAGGACAAATGGAAAAAATGAGGAATAAAAAGGAAGGCAAAAGATAGTAGGAAGAAAAAGGCACAACCTAATACGTCAGGATAATCTCAGCTAAATGGGGTCAGCGACATGGATCCTAGCCCTCCAATAGGCTCTGTCCGAGACCATATTTGGGACCAAACCTAGACTATGCATGTCCTTCCTCACCACTTCTCCTATGGTCATTTTAGGTCTGCCCCTAGCTCTTTTAGTCCCTTCAATCGGAATCATATCACTCCTCCTTACTGGGGCGTCCCTTGGTCTTCGTTGAATATGCCCATACCACCTTAAACGACTCTCTCGGAGCTTGCCAATCTCCCAAGTCCGCTCTTATATGTTCATTACGCACTTTATCCTTCCTTGTTTCGCACACATCCAATGTAACATCCTCATCTCAGCTACATAAAGCTTATCAATATGAAACTTCTTAACTGCCCAACATTCTGCCCCATACATCATGGTCGGGCGAACAATAGTCCTATAGAACTTTCCTTTAAGTTTTAGAGGAATACGTCGGTCTCACAGTACTCTAGACGTACCTTTCCACTTCATCCAACCCACTTTAATTCTCTATCTAACATCATCCTCTATGTTACCTTCTTTACGTATTGTTGATCCCAGATATCTAAAATAGTCACTTTACGGTATCTCTCTTTCCTCAATTCGCACCATATTAGTATCCATCAAGGTGTGACTAAAATTACACATCATATACTCCGTTTTCGTTCGACTAATCTTAAATCCTCTTGTTTCCAAAGTTGACCTCCAGAGCTCTACCTTAGTGTTAATCCCTTCTTTTGTCTCATCCACCAAAACGACATCATCAGCAAAGAGCATACACCATGGAACCTCGTTTTGAATGCTCTTAGTTATATCATCCATGATAAGTGCAAAAATGTCAGGGCTTAAGGCTGAGCCCTGATGTAATCAAATAATAATTGGGAATTCCTTGCCCTGACCTCCCACAGATCTCACTCTAGTCACCATGCCCTCATACATATCTTTAATGACATCCACATATTGACTTGACACCTCCCTTTTCCAGGTCGATGAAGACCATATGGAGATCCTTCTTGCTATCTCTATATCTTTCCATAAGCCTCCTCAATAAGTGAATAGCTTCAGTCGTAGATCTACCTGGCATAAAGCCAAATTGGTTCATCGAGATAAGAGTCTCTCTTCTCAACCGGGCTTCAGTAACCTTCTCCCAAAGTTTCATTGTGTGACTCATTAGCTTTATGCTTCTGTAGTTATTGCAGCTTTGGATATCACCTTTATTTTTATAGACCGGGACGACAATACTTCTCCTCCATCCATCTGGCATCTTCCTTGTGATCATAATCTTGTTAAACAGTTTGGTTAGTTAATAAACCGCACAAACTCCTAAGGTTTTCCACACTTCTATTGAGATCTCATCTGGGCCTGTTGTCTTACCTGCTTTCATCTTTCTTAGGGCTTCTTTAACTTCCGCCACACTAATCTTTCCTACATATCTATGATGTGTGGTATCATAACGAATAGAGTACTCGTCTGGGTCAATTCTACTCGACCTAGCTCCATTTAGTAGGTCATAAATATATTTGTCCAATCTCTTTACAATGTCCTCATCCCTTACTAACACTCTCCTCTCATCATCCTTGATACACCGCACCTGGTCAAAATCTCTACTCTTCCTTTCTCTCATCTTGGCTATCTTATAAATAGTCTTTTCCCTTCTTTTGTGTTTAGGTTGATATAGAAATCCTCATATTTCTTCCCCCTAGCCATCCCCACAATCTTCCTAGCTTCATTCAATTTATGAACAAAAACACCAAAATAAAACTAAGTATGGAACTAAAACAACTAATCCCATATGCAACCTAATTACCCATATTTTATGCCCAAAAAAGTGGCCAATTACATAAAAAAACAAACCATGGGACCAAAGGCCCAACATGTATAGAACCCAACCCTAGACTTATTCTTAACAAAAGAAGCCCAGTTTGGTGATAAATCTTCATCAGTATTCCTCTTCTTCCTCTTGCGCCAATGACTCTCTTCACTTCTTCCTTCCCTTCCCTATTCTTCTTCATCATCTTATTCTCTTCAGTTATTCCCAGTGTTGAGTAACTTGTTTCCTTTTCCCCACTATTACAATCATCACTGGGCTGAAGGAAAACCAACAGAACTCAGTCGAAATCTCACAGGTTGGAGTGTTGGACTGAGATTTGTGGGTGATCTTTCCCACCCTAGGGTGACCCAGGTTGTACATCCTAAGGTTAGAAGGCAGCCTAAAGTAAGAGTTCTGAGGTTTAATTTCATATCTGGAATTTTCCTTCCCATATCTAAACTAATATTTCGATGCTAGGAGTTCTATGGCTTGGGACCATTAGGGTCGAGGGTCGGGAAACTTCTTCCATCTGGTTTGATTGGGTTCAAGCTGAAAGAGTTCTCTCACCCGCAAGCCTTCAAACCTCCGCTGAAATTTTCTGTCGAGGTTGAAGATGGCACTGTTCACAAATATTACAAATATTCACCTAGTGTTGATTTTACAATGATATCATTTCCTTGTTAAACTGTTCCAGCTTTATTACAACCTTTATAAATTGTCAAGATTGTTCTTTTTCCTTTTAAGTTAATTACCATTCTGTCCCAAGTCTGTTTCCTCTTCCAAAAGACCTTGAACTGTTCCCAATAATTACAATTTTGTCATTACCCTATTATAAGTGAGCTATACTTATTTGAGTGGGCCCATAGTGAACCCAAACAGGGTCTCCGAACCTGGGATCGCATCAACCCACCCGTCCCCATCCCCGAAAAAAGAAATTGATATTTTATTAGAGGGGAAGAGGAAGAAGGGGACAGTCCCAATACAATAGGGCAGGCTTTGCCACCACTAGAGCAGACCAAGCCAAATTAAGAAAAACAAAACCGGAAAACAATGACATCAATCAGCTTTCCGTTGAACCCAAAAGGCTATAGAATCTCAAATTGTTCTTAAAAAATCATACTGATCTCTGTGAATGCGCCATCAAACACTCTTGCAGTGAGCTCAAGCCAGAGTGACCAGGCAATAACATGAGGATTGTTAAAGATAAGGATTATGTAACCCACCTAGATTCATTGTATGTAGGTTAAGGACTGTGCTCAGCCAGTCAGCCCTAGCTAAGTGTACCTTATTTGTAATCCTTGTTCTTATTATAAATAATAACGGCCTCTGTCATCTCTGACAAGCCAAATCATTCTCTCATTTCTTCTCTTCCCAACTTGGTATCAAAGCCCAATACCTTTTGGGTATTTTTTCTTTTAACCGCTGCCGCCATGCCAAAAGAGTTCTTTCAAGCGCCGCCGAGGCTTTGGCATCTTCCCTTGGTATAACATGGTTGATTGAACATGATAACGCATGTCACACCAGTTTCAGCCAACAAATCTAGGACATACTTCCTTTGGGAGAGAAAGATGCCTTTAGAAGATCTAGCAACCTCAATCCCAAGAAAATACCGTAGCTTTCCTAGATCTTTAATCTCAAACTCCTGCCCAAGAAACTTCTTAAGCTTCCCATCATTGCCAGTAACCACAATGTCATCAACATAGACTATAAGAACAACGAGTTTTCCACCAACCTTCTTTATAAAGAGAGTGTGATCAGCATTACTCTGCTTATAGCCCACAGAAATCATGGCCTTGTGAAACCAGCCAAACCATGCTCGAGGTGACTGCTTCAGCCCATAAAGTGCTCACTTCAATTTGCACACTTTACCTTGATTACTGTCACAAGAAAACCCTGGTGGGATATCCATGTACACTGCCTTACCAAGTTCTCCATTTAGGAAGGCATTCTTCAGATCTAGCTGTTGTAGACCTCATCCAAGATTGACTGCACAAGATAGCAAAACCCGAACAATATTCAACTTTGCAACAGGAGCAAAGGTCTCCTGGTAGTCAATCCCATATGTCTGAGTGAAGCCCTTTGTAACCAGACCTGCCTTATACCGATCCACAGACCCATCAACTTTCTGTTTGACCACAAACACCCATTTACATTCCACTGGTTTTTTCCCTAGAGGAAGGGCTACAAGACCCCAAGTATTATTTTTTTTCAATGCTCTCATTTCTTCCAACATTGCTGCCTTCCATTTTCCATCTGTATAAGCTTCCTGCCAATTTTTAGGAATGGAAACAGAAGAAAGAGAGGACACAAATGCACGAAAAGATGGAGAAAGAGAACTATAAGAAACAAAGCGAGAAATGGGATGCTGGGTACAAGTCCTAGTACCTTTGCGAAGAGCAATAGGTAGGTCGGAAGAAGAGGTCTTACCAGGAGGAGAAGGATCTGGATCCTGAGTCGGCAACTGGATAGCCATTGGTGCTACAGTGGATTGAAGCTGCCTTCTTTTGGAACATCCCTTTTTATAGGTGATGATCCTGGAGTTGTCAATTCTCTTCTGAAATTCACTGATGGTTCTCTGAACTGGAGTCAACTCCCCCTGACTAAGAACATTACCACCATTATTTTCTACAAGCTCCCCCTGTAAAGGAATCCCTTCAGATGGAGGGGTAGCAGCCAAAGGAGGCTGGGCAGCAGCAATAGGAGATGGTTCAACAACTATAGGAGATAAGATAGGAGGAACATCAAGGGAAGGAAACACAAACACATCTTCACTAGAACTAGAACTCTCCCCTTGAAGATATGGGGATGAATAATAGGAAAGACTTTCATGAAAGAAGACATCCATATTGACTAGAGTACGACGGGAAGGTAACACTTATAACCTTTCTGGGTTGGAGAGTAACCCAAAAAAATACACTACAACCCACGAGGTTCAAGTTTGCCAAAAGATCTCGTATCTCTAGCATAACACACATAACCAAACACCTTGGGAGAAACCACAAAGGAGGAACTCCCATGTAAAATCTCAGCCAAACTGCGAGAGTTAAGAACACGGGAAGGCAACCGATTGATGAGATAGGTTGCAGTGAGAACAGCATTCCCCCAATATTGGGAGGGAACATGGTGTGAAAACATTAACACCCGGGCCACTTCCAACAAGTAGCAATTCTTCCTTTCAGCCACACCATTTTGGGCTGGGGTATCGACACAACTAGTCTGGTGAACAATCCCATGATCAAAAAAATATTTTTGAAATTGAGTTTCCCTATACTTGGTGCCATTATCACTTCTCAAAACTTTGAGAGTAACCTGGAACTGAGTTTGGACCATTTTATGAAAATGCTGAAAACATGAAAAAAAACTTGACTTTTGGTGTGTATAAGATAAACCCATGTGTGTCTAGAATGACAATCGATAAAGAAAACAAACCAACGGTGACCAGAAAGTGAAGTTTTACGACTAGGGCCCCAAACATCAGAATGCACCAAATGAAAAAGTGAAGAACTCCTTTTATTTGAAACTGAATAAGTTGAACATGTCTGTTTGGCCAGAACACAAGCCTCACAAAAAAATTCAGCCTTATCACATTTTTTTATTAAAGTAGGAAATAAAGTTGCTAAAATTCCTAATGGAGGGTGACCTAACCTAGAGTGCCATTGGTAAATTTCAAAAGAGACTAATGAGTTCTGCTGTGGAGAAGGTAATGGTGGTGGAGTGAGACGACCATCATCAAGCAGGTACAAGCCACCGTGCACTTTACCCAATCCAATCGTCCTCCCAGAGGCCAGATCCTGAAAAACATAATGGGAAGGAAAAAAGGTTACTTTGCAGTTAAGATCCCAAGTAATACCAGGAAAGTTGGCTTTTTGTGCAACTCTAAACCATATTTGGATGGAGCATAATATCAGGAAATGGACCTCCAACTCTCGGTCCTATCAGCAGATTTGGGATTCCATTTCCTTTGAAATTAAAGCCAAGTTGTCATCAGCTCCTCCTTCTTCTTGCTCTGACACCCCAAGGAACAGGCTTATTGTTGTCTCCTAGGGTCTCTCTTCTATTTCTCTTGATGCTCCAGCCCCTCTTCCCTGAGGATTAGGCTTTTCTTTTGTTGTTGCTCCCGAAAGGGGATTCCTATTTTTTCTCTCTCTTCGGTAATGAAATTCTTATTCATAAAAAAAAAAAGATCACGAGTAATATTACTAATGGAAAGAAGTTTTATAGTAAAATTAGGAAAATGCAAAACAGAGGACAAAGGAAGAGAAGAAGTGCAGTTGATGATTCCTTTTCCAGAGATGGAAGAAAGGGAACCATCTGCTACCCTGACTTTGTCTTTCCCAGAAGTGGAAGAATAGTGATGGAAAAGGTTAGAGGACTTGGTCATGTGATTTGTAGATCCAAAATCAATGATCCAAGGATAGGAAGCTACAGAAGCACAATGACCACCAAATGAAATACCTGACTGAGCAAAGTTTGAACCTGAAGGAGTAGGGGAATTAGCAGTAGCCGATGTAGTAGAGGCAACAGTAGCGGAAGACATTAGCACACATAGGAATGCCTGTAGATCCTCCTGGGATATACCAGTGTCAGTAGGGGGATTGGCAGCAATAGACTCAAAGTGATGGGCCTTCTTTTTTGGTTTCATCTTGGCAGCCAATTTGGCTTCAAAGTCAGCTGGCTTCCCATGAAGTTTCCAACACTTTTCTTTGGTATGGTAGGGCTTATTACAGTGCTCACAAGTGACAATGCCCTTGTAGAATCAGCAGAAGAGGAGTTTCCAACAGTGACAGGGATGGCCGTGGAAGCAGTCTGGAGAGCTGATCTAATAGTGGGTAGAGGATGGCGCATAGCAGCCCTACAGTTTTCTTTAGAGGAGACCAAGGCATAGGATTGTTCAAATGTGAGAAAAGGAGAGTGTCCCAACACTTGAACTCGAATCTGATCATAATCCACATTTAATCCAGCCAAGAAGTTACAGACTCGTAGTTTGTCAACATGTTTCTTGTAAGAGGCAATATCACCAGGAGTGGAGGGATGGTAATCAGAAAAATGATCCAACTGTTACCAAAGGCTGTGAAGAGTAGCATAGTACTTGGAGACAAATAATTCCGCTTAGGTGGTATGAAGAATTTTCTTCCGGAGTTTATAAACTTGGGCATCATTGCCAAGCTGCCCACATGTTTCTTTGCAGGCAGACCAGATCGGGGAAGTGGTATCAAGAAGAAGAAATCCACTGGCAAGGTCTGATTGCATCGAGCCAATCAAATAAGACATTAGAATACCATTATTGGAGATCCACCTGTTCAGAAGAGGACCAGCTTCAGTTGGCCTAACAACAGTACCATCAATATGGCCAGTAAGCCCCCGGCCAACAATGGCAAAGTAGGCAGAGCGAGACCATATCAAAGTAATTGCTCCCATCCAGCTTGATAGGATTAGG
The DNA here is from genome assembly GCF_018873765.1 of Telopea speciosissima. Taxonomy (NCBI): domain Eukaryota; kingdom Viridiplantae; phylum Streptophyta; class Magnoliopsida; order Proteales; family Proteaceae; genus Telopea; species Telopea speciosissima. The sequence goes on along the minus strand of NC_057925.1, from coordinate 47,420,757 downwards.
GAGAAGGTCACGGGTGTCATGTCTACCATACCCATCAGTAGCAGAAGTTCCAATAGAGACCTCAGAGCCATCCATTATTCAGCAGAGAAACCCAAATTGCAAAAAGGGGCTGTGGTGATGAGAAACCCAATAAAAACTCCAAGATACAAGCTGGAAATTGGTGGAGAAACCTCTTTAAATGTAGGAAGACTTGTCCCCAAAAACCAGCTGCAACAGATGAGGCAATCCCCTAGATCGACTTTTTCAGGGTTTTGAAAAAAACCCTGATTCTGGTAAGATCGATGAAGGGTAGAGAGCAATCAATAAACCAGTGTAATGAGCTGAAACTTGGCTCGACTGTACTTGTAGCAGTGCTGAATCACTCTTCCAAAAACCAGCATCAACAGAGAAGAAAAACCCTAAGATCGATATTTGCAAGGTTTGAAAAAAACTCAATAGAAGAGCAAAAATCGATCAGGGAGAGAAGCCGTAGTATGGCTGGAGATAGAACCTTGTCCAATCAGAGGCTGCTACAGTTATTGAGCTTCAACAATGTGGAGAAATCCTTTGAAAGAGTAGATTGAATCAGTCCAAAAAACCTTGAAGTCTTCAAATATCGCAGGCAGCGTACAAGCTCCTATCGATCTGAAAAAATTATATCATTGAAAGAGGTGATGGAGGGCAGCAACTGGATCTGTCGATCACCTCATCAGTGCTGCCCTAGTGGGAGAATGAAGAACAAAAGGGAAGGGAGGGGAAGAAGAACTCGAGAATGAAAGGAAGGAGAAGGGGAAATCGAAAATGGAAAAAAGGGACTGCCCTAATCCAAAACCTGCTTTGGTACCATGTTAGTAGATCTGAATTAGAGAGTAATTGCTTGAGTGATCAACATGATCAACCAAGCCTTGTATTTATAATAGAAGAGATTACAACTAATGACCAAAATACCCCTAGTACAGCCGACTTAACTAGGAGGTACAGAGAAAATAAAAATACAACTCTAAAATGACCAGAATACCCCCACGGTATTCTGACAAGCCAAATCATTCTCTTATTTCTTATCTTCTCAACAGGAATGATGTTCACAATCAGCCAGCCTTTCTTGTTTACTTCAAAATGCTTCCATGATAGGAGACTTTAAACTCGCCAGGGAGAGGGGTTTGAGCCTGAAACAAGTTGATGAAGCCCAACTGTAAACTCTTCTCTCTCTCCCGTGCTCTCGCCCTTTCCTCAGTGCGTGGTCTAGGGCTCTCTCTGTATGCTCAACCAAGGCAGCCCATAAGGTCTAATCTGGTCAAGCAAACAAAGCTTCGGTTCTGTTTGTCAGATCATATCCGCCTTCACAAACTGCTCTATTCAAGCAAATAGAGCTTAGGTTCTGCCTTCCCGCCCCTCTTTTTATTGTTATTTGTCAGGAAAATTTACAGAGCTTGGGGTTACTTCTGGCTCTGACAGTCTTCCTTTTCTTTTTTGTTATTGTTAATTGCTGCAGAAATTGACAGAGCTTAGCTTCTCCATTTTTTATTGTTAGTGCTTATATATCACACTGCCATAAAGTGTTTCTGTACTAATAGTACTAATTTTGAAATTTCTGGATGACACATTCTAATTTTTTTAACAAATTTTACACATTAAAAGAACCTCCAAATTTAATCGATTGAAGGCCACGCTTGCACCTTGGTACTTTGTATGCACCTCACCCCCTGAACAACTTTGGTGCATGTGGCCCATCTCTCTCTCCCAGTCTCCCCAGTAATTTGGCATCTCCTAAATCCAGGGTACAATCTGAGCAGTAAGCCAGTAACTGAAAATCTTCAATATGGTGAGGCTTCTGAGAGCCGTGTGAGATGAAAATCTCATGCACGGTTTTGAATGAGAGAAAGAAGTGAGGAATCCTCTTTTCGACTGACTCTCCCACTCCAGTCGTTGCTTTTCTTTCTGTTACTTCGAAAGTAGCTGTTTCAGCTTCAGCCACTCGAATTTTCGATATTCCTTTTTATTTCTCACCAGACGAATGGCATCTTCTTCTGGAAATCCTAGCTATTGAACCTGTTTTCACCTTCCTCGCCCCCTCCCAGGTTCTGTCATCGATTGATTAGATAATTGAAGTAGACCAAATCTTACAGAACTATGTTTTTATTTGGTGGGGATTTCATGTGAAGCAAAGGAATTGTTCTATGTTGGTCAGTCTATGTCAGCGAAAAAGGGAATCGATTTTCTATATTTCTCAAACTACTTACTAGTTCAAGTGTCTCAATATGAGTGGGAGAATAGACTTAGATGTGGCCTTGTGGTCTCAATAGTTTCTAATATACAAGGGTTTCTAACTTTATGCGTTTAAGAAATTTTCTGAAATAAAGCTCTCATTTTTTTTTTTAATTCTTTATCAAAAAAAGGTATTCCACCACATAATTATTTAATCATTTCCTACATCAAGGTAAGATATAAAAGACTCTGAATGAGATTTTGTCTGCAATTTTCTATTTGAGCTCTGGTTCATCCTCCCTGCTTAGTGCAGCCTTTAATGGAAGCTAAGATCGGAGGGGCTGAGAGCACGAAGAATTCGTGTAATGGTCTGATCAATCGGACAAGAAGAGATGGAACTTGCAGAACTCCAATGGAGTCAGGCTCAAAGAGCTATCTTTACTAATTTTTCAATTCTGATCTTCCCTCTCAAATCTTGCCTTACATATAGGTTAAGATTGAATACAGATATGGAAAAGAATTTCAAATTCAAATCTTCAATCACTCCATCATAGGGATAATTGATTGATTACAGATATGGAAGAAATTCAAATCATCAATCACTCCATCATAGGGATAATTGATTGATTACAGATATGGAATAAATTCAAATTCAAATCTCCCATCAATCACTCCATCATATGGATAATTGATTGGAATTTATTTAGGATTACTTATTTAGGAACTGGAATGATTTTCCTACCCAATCATTCCTTATTGAGCTGCCAATCATCCCTTATTGAGCTGCAACAAATCTCCTTGAATGCCTGGGATGATAAGAACTGATGTGGCTTGATTTATCCTTGTGAAGGCTGGCCATGATTAGCACGCTTCTCTTTGATCCGGGCCGACCTTCGCAGAGCCTTTGGATGACCGAGTGCAACCTTCACCTTGTCAACTTCGTGGCCCAGGGATGCATCATTCCTTCCAGGTTGAAAAGAATTCGTCCCTGAATTCGATTCATCTTCGTCTAAGTCGCCCAAGTAAGGTGTGAGGTGTCGAACATTGAACACATCAGATGTGCGAAAATGAGAAGGGAGTTTCACGCGATAGTGATGGGGACATCATGCTGCACCATCACCGGAGGCCCTTGGTGCACCACTACCAGAGGTGCAGGAGACTACCACGGGGCCAGTTACTATGGTTCGAAGATGCTTTTAGAGACTTCAGAGACTTCTAGAGGGCTGTTTAGACTCCTAGGGCTATTTTGGTCTTTTCATCTTTGTATTTGCTGTTTAGACTCCTAGGGTTATTGTGGTCTTTTCATCTTAGTACTTGCTGTTTAGACTCCTAGGGTTATTTTGGTCTTTTATCTTAGTACTTAGTTAAATAAGTGAAGGGTGTTTTAGTACTTTTATTTATTTATTCCTGCAGTTTTTTTGTTTCAGCCTTGTAACTTTTAGGTATATGACTGTTTTAGTTTCTATTTAAGTGTATTGAACTATGTTTGAAAGGCAACGAATGAAAGAAAGAAAGATTGCATGCAGTGCTGCAACTCCCTCCCTCTCCTCTTTGCGACTTCTCCCCCTCTCAAAGGTACGAACTCTCTTCCTCTCATCTCTTCCTCTATTCTTTCTTTCTCTTCCCTTCCCCCACGTCTGCCCTTTCTCCTCTCTCTTTTTCCCTGCTATCGTGGCCCTCTTTCCCCACCCCCTGCTGCTGCGTGAATCCCTTTCCCCCCCTGCTGTTGCTGTCGTGAATCCCTATTTCTCCCTGCTGCTGTCAAAACCCCCCCATCCCTTCCTGTCCCTGTGCAACAGAGATAACCCAACCACCATCTCCACCACCCCCCTTCCATTCCCACAGTCGTAGTCCCCTTGTCCCTTCCCTGTCCTTGCAACTGAAGCATCCCCAACCTCATTAAAATTTATTCCCTCCATTCCCCTCCTTCTTTGTTAGCCAAAACCCTTTGTTTCCCCTTCCTAACCCAGTCCCTAACCATCCCTACCCCATTTCCAGACTTCTCCTTGAAACCCTAACCCCCTACTGCTGCGTGTCACTTTTTCAATATCTCGCGATATATCGTGAGGTCCACGATATTCCGTCGATATCTCACGATATATCGACGAAATATTGTATTTTTTGGTTTCGGATTGGTTTCGTATCTCAGACATGTCGAGATATACGAAATTTGGCGATATATCACCGAAATTTCGCGAGATTTTCAACCATGAACCTAACCCTACAACCCTCCCTTTTCTTTAAACCTATAAACAGAATTTTATTCTGATAATGTTTGCATGACTTCTCACTAATTTCAGACCTGAAACAGTATTTATTTTACACTAGTGCTGCTGTTTTGGTAATGTGTATGTTTCTAATGCTCATTATTAATGGCTTCTTATCTTATATGGAGTTATGGACAGCCATGCATGCCTACTGAATCCTTGAATGTAATGCCATGAATTTACTTGCCTAGCCTTGTGGATTTAACCATATAGGTTGCTAGAATTGATTCCTAAGACCTATTGGTGTGCAATCATGTGATTTCTATTGATGATTGCCATTAGTAAATTCTGCTCTTTTATGTCTCATGTTGAATGTGGCGTTGTGCGAATTCCAGCCCTTGTCTTAAGTCTCCACTAGGGTGTTATACCTGTGAACCTGTCCTATTGTGAGATTCCCTAGCTTCTAGGGTTTGTCCTGCATCAACCTGGTATCAGAGCATGGTCTAGAAGCCTAGCTTTCTTTTATTTCATTCTAGGTACACAGTGTCTTAGGACCTCCCATGTCTTCCTTTGCATGACCACTCGTAGTGGTAAGTTATATCAACCTATGGACCCACCCCCCAACTTTGAAGCACTAGTTGGGGAAATTCAAGCTGAGCTGCGTGCCAACAGAGAAGCTCGAGAAACTCACAGTGATAACCTTCATACTCTCGAGCAGAACATCAATACCCTTACCGAGAGGCTTATTGTTGTGGAAACATCAGTCCCACGCATTGATAGGCAGTCGAACCACGATGAACATGATGATGCCTACTCTGAGGCTGAAGGCAGATTAGAGGTTCCCGTCCTAGGAAATGGTCTTGGTAGAGGTAGGGGTAGAGGTCATGCTCCCCGTGGGCATCGTGCTCAGAGAAACTATCCCCCACACAGGGATGATGAAGACTTTGAGCCATGTGATAGAGGATTTGATGTCAGTAGGCTGGTGAAGGTAGATGCACCATCCTACGATGGACAGATTGATGCCAAAGTCCTGCTTGACTGGATCAGGCAAATGGACCAGTACTTTGATTTTTATGGTATGTCCAAAGAAGTCTGTTTCAGGTTTGCTAAGATGAAGCTAACTGGAGCTGCACAGGACTTTTGGACTGAACTTAAGTACCAGGAACATGATCAAGGTCTGGAGCCAGTGTCTACTTGGGCTGAAATGCAGGAAAGGCTCAAAAGGGAGTTCTTACCCATCACCTACAGGCTGCAACTCCTAAATGACATGAATTCCTTGAAGCAAGGTAAGCTGTCCGTGACGGAGTACATGGCTAAATTCAATGAATTAAAGATTAGGAGCCGTACCCGTGAGGATCGGGAGCAGACATTGTCTAGATTCTTGACTAGACTCCATTCCGAGATCCAGTTACACCTGGCACCCCACCTAGTGCGTGATGTTCCCCAAGCCTTTAGAACAGCTTTAGAGATTGAAAAGTCCATGAGATCCTTTCCCCTGAAGAAGGGTTTCTCGATAGGAGACTCAAGCTTCAGAAGACCTCCACAATCTTCCACAAACCCCTCAAAGCCTCCCAATAACCCACCAAGACATTTTGACAGCAAAGATAAGGGTATTTTGGGAGCAAAACCATCAGTTGGAGGTCAAATGCGGTGTTTTAAGTGTCAAGGTATTGGACACGCAGCTAGAGAGTGCCCCCACCCGAAATCTCTATGTGGGGAATCTTGAGGATTATGATCAGGGTGCTGATCAGGATGGTGACTACGAAGATCATAATCCCAATGAGTTCATTTATGATGAGGAGGTTGATGAGGAGACGACACTTCTAGGTTAGGAGTTGTACGATGCAGGGTACCACAGACCCTACCCGACGACGAGCTTGAAGTAGTTGATATCTCTCGTCTGGGTGTTGTGCGTTGCATGGTCTCACAACCCAAGGACAGTGATGACTAGCGGCGGACTAATATTTTCATTACCTATACTTGCCACCAGGGTAAAAACTGCCGTGTTGCTATCGACAATGGGAGTTGCATGAATGTGGTTGCATGAATGGGGCTTAAACCTGAGGCTCACCCAAAGCCTTATAAGGTTGCGTGGGTTGATCAGTCCACTATTCCCGTTACATTGAGGTGTTTAGTCCCCTTACACTTTGCGGGCTATGAGGATAGAGTATGGTGTGATGTCCTAGACATGGATGTCGCCCATATCATCCTAGGGAGACCTTGCCTATATGACAGAGATGTCACTAATTATGGAAGGTCCAACACCTGTGTGTTCGAATTCAACGGGAAGAAAATTCGATTGAACCCTAGTGCCCCTAAGGATGTGAAAGCCACAGAGAATAAAGGTAGTACTTCCAAACAAACCCCCAAGAAGACACTCAGCTTCTTAAGTCAAAAGCAATTTGAAAATGAGTGTAAAGAGTCAAAGGTTGTCTATGCTTTGGTTGCCATACAGAGTGATACAGATGTATCACGCTTACCGAGGCACCCAAAGACGTACAACCTCTGTTGAGGGAATTTGAGCAGTTGTTCCCTAAGGAGTTACCGGACGAGTTACCACCTATGCGTGACATTCAACATGCTATCGATCTAGTGCCAGACTCCTCCCTGCCAAACTTACCTCACTACCGTATGAACCCCAAGGAGCATGCCGAACTAAAAGGGCAAGTAGATGAGCTGCTCCAAAAGGGCTTCATTCGAGAGAGTCTTAGCCCATGTGCGGTACCCGCCTTGCTTACGCCAAAGAAAGATGGTACATGGCGTATGTGTGTGGATAGTAGGGCCATTAATAAGATTACTGTTAAGTATAGGTTTCCCATACCTAGGCTTGACAACATGCTTGATATGATGGCTGGCGCTACAATCTTTTCCAAGATTGACTTGAAGAATGGGTACCACTAGATACGGCTTAAACCGGGGGATGAGTGGAAGACCGCCTTTAAAACAAAGGATGGCCTTTATGAATGGCTAGTCATGCCATTTGGTCTGTCAAACGCCCCCAGTACCTTCATGAGGATCATGACGGAGGTGTTGTGACCATTCATGGGGAAGTTTCTTGTGATCTACTTCGATGATATTCTTATCTATAGCAAGACCAAAGAAGCTCACCTTGATCACCTGAGTCAGATTTTCCAAACCCTTATGAGAGAGAAGCTTTATGCTAATCTTAAGAAGTGTAACTTTCTGAGCGACCAGGTGATTTTCTTGGGTTTTGTTGTTTCGGCGAACGTAGTATCAGCCGACCCCGAAAAAGTTAAGGCAATAGTAGAGTGGCCTGAACCAACAACTATTCATGAGGTGAGAAGTTTTCATGGTTTAGCCACTTTCTATAGGCGGTTCATCTACAAGTTTAGTTCCATCATGGCTCCCATTACAGATTGCATCAGAAAAGGGGAGTTCAAGTGGACTAAGAGTGCTTCATTAGCCTTTCAGGAAATTAAGAAATCAATGACAGGATCCCCAATTCTGCGTTTACCTGATTTCTCCAAGGTTTTTGAAGTAGCCTGTGATGCATCAGGGGTCGGAATAGGAGGTGTCCTTAGTCAAGAGGCACACCCCGTTGCTTACTTCAGTGAGAAACTGAATGAAGCCAAGCAACGAAACTCGACGTACGACAAGGAATTCTATGCGGTAGTCCAAGCTTTACGCTATTGGCGATACTATTTGCTACCGCAGGAATTCGTCTTGTTTTCCGATCATCAGGCCCTACGATATTTGAACTCCCAAAAGAAACTATACCCCAGACATGCCAAGTGGGTTGAATTTCTGCAAGACTATACTTTTGTGCTTAAGCACAAGCTTCGGGTGGAGAACAAAGCCGCCGATGCCCTGAGTCGAATCAATGTATTAAAGCTTTACAGTGCATCTGGTCGTGGGAAGTCCCTCCTGCACAGTTTGAGTGTGCAAGTTGTCAGTTTTGATCAGTTAAAGGACCAGTACCCCACTTGTCCTGATTTTGGAGTAGTTTTTACTTCCCTCAGCGGGGACCCGCCGGTGCCTCATCTTGATTATGTTCTGAGGGACGGGTTCCTGTTCAAAGGGAGCCGCCTTTGCATTCTCAGGACTTCACTGAGGGATCATCTGATCTGGGAATTGCATGGCGGGGGAGTTGCTGGCCATTTTGGTCGAGACAAGACCATTCCCCTTGTTGAGGACCGATTCTATTGGCCTGGCCTACAGAGAGATGTGGCAAGAGTTGTTCGCCAGTGTCGTGCTTGTCAGATTGCAAAACAACATAAACAGAACACTGGTCTTTACGCTCCTTTGCCTGTGCCCCATGCCCCATGGCAGGACCTTAGCATGGATTTTGTGCTTGGTCTGCCCAAGACTGCAAGAGGCAATGATTCGATCTTTGTGGTTGTAGATCGATTCTCAAAGATGGCCCATTTCATTCCATGTTCGAAGACATCTGATGCTTCCGCAGTGGCAAAATTATTCTTTCATAATGTCTTCAAATATCATGGGATCCCTCTCACTATAGTGTCTGACAGAGATGTCAAGTTCACTAGCCATTTTTGGCGAACCCTGTGGCACATGTTAGGTACTAAACTTCGGTTTTCGTCTGCATTCCACCCTCAGACTGATGGTCAGACTGAGGTTGTCAATAGGAGTCTTGGTAACCTTCTTCGATGTCTCGTAGGTGAGAGTCTAGGTACTTGGGATCGTGTCCTGTCTCATGCTGAGTTTGCCTATAACATGTCCAAGAACCGGTCGACTAGTCTGCCTCCATTTGAGATATGCTTGGGCACACAGCCTAAAGCACCCATAGATCTTACCCCTACACTAGTCAGTTCTAGAGTTAGCGAGTCAGCCGAGTCTTTTGCACAGCACTTACATGATTTGCATGCAGAGATGAGACAACGGATTGCATCTAGCAATGATCAGTATAAATCTTATGCAGATGTTCATCGTCGGTTGCAGGAGTTCGAAGAAGGCGACTTGGTGATGGTCCGGATCCATCCGACTAGCTTTGTTAGAGGAAGAGCGAGCAAACTTCATGCTCGTGGGGCAGGCCCATTCAAGGTAATCAAAAGGCTTGGTGCCAGTGCGTATGTGATTGATTTGCCAGCTGATATGGGGATTAGTAACATATTCAATGTTGAAGACCTTGCTCCCTATTATGGCTCAGACACCACACCTTCACCTTACCCAGATGCTTAGGACAACTCTCCTTTTGACATTAGCCAGCATAGCCCTACCCTACATGCCACTACACCCCCTCCTTTACCTCGTTTTGCCACCAGGCCCGAAGAGATTGAGGATGTACTTGATGAGAGAGTTATATCCACCACCCAAGGGGGGAGGCGAGAGTTCCTTGTAAAGTGGAGCGGAAGACCGGCGAGCGACAATTCTTGGATTCCATTTGATGACTTCCAGAGCATTGACCCCAACCTCCTTGAGCTCAACCAGAGTTTTCATTCACCAGAGGTGAATTCTTTGTGGGCGGGGAGGATTGATGGGGACATCATGCCGCACCATCACCGGAGGCCCTTTGTGCACCACTACCAGAGGCGCAGGAGACTACCACGGGGCCAGTTACTACGGTTCGACGATGCTTTCAGAGACTTCAGAGACTTCTAGAGGGCTGTTTAGACTCCTAGGGTTATTTTGGTCTTTTCATCTTTGTATTTGCTGTTTAGACTCCTAGGGTTATTGTGGTCTTTTCATCTTAGTACTTGCTGTTTAGACTCCTAGGGTTATTTTGGTCTTTTATCTTAGTACTTAGTTAAATAAGTGAAGGGTGTTTTAGTACTTTTATTTATTTATTCCTGCAGTTTTTTTGTTTCAGTCTTGTAACTTTTAGGTATATGACTGTTTTAGTTTCTATTTAAGTGTATTGAACTATGTTTGAAAGGCAACGAATGAAAGAAAGAAAGATTGCAAGCAGTGCTGCGACTCCCTCCCTCTCCTCTTTGCGACTTCTCCCCCTCGCAAAGGTACGAACTCTCTTCCTCTCATCTCTTCCTCTTTCTTTCTTTCTCTTCCCTTCCCCCATGTCTGCCCTTTCTCTTCTCTCTTTTTCCCTGCTATCGTGGCCCTCTTTCCCCACCCCCTGCTGCTGCGTGAATCCCTTTCCCCCCCCTGCTGCTGCTGTTATGAATCCCTATTTCTCCCTGCTGCTGTCAAAACCCCCCATCCCTTCCTGTCCCTGTGCAACAGAGATAACCCAACCACCATCTCCACCACCCCCTTCCATTCCCACAGCCGTAGTCCCCTTGTCCCTTCCCTGTCCTTGCAACTGAAGCATCCCCAACCCCATTAAAATTTATTCCCTCCATTCCCCTCCTTTGTTAGCCAAAACCCTTTGTTTCCCCTTCCTAACCCAGTCCCTAACCATCCCTACCCCATTTCCAGACTTCTCCTTGAAAACTTAACCCCAACCTAACCCTACAACCCACCCTTGTCTTTAAACCTATAAACAGAATTTTATTCTGATAATGTTTGCATGACTTCTCACTAATTTCAGACCTGAAACAGTATTTACTTTACACTAGTGCTGCTGTTTTGGTATTGTGTATGTTTCTAATGCTCATTATTAATGGCTTCTTATCTTATATGGAGTTATGGACAGCCATGCATGCCTACTGAATCCTTGAATGTAATGCCATGAATTTACTTGCCTAGCCTTGTGGATTTAACCATATAGGTTGCTAGAATTGATTCCTAAGAACTATTGGTGTGCATTCATGTGATTTCTATTGATGATTGCCATTAGTAAATTCTGCTCTTTTATGTCTCATGTTGAATGTGGCGTTGTGCGAATTCCAGCCCTTGTCTTAAGTCTCCACTAGGGTGTCATACCTGTGAACCTGTCCTATTGTGAGATTCCCTAGCTTCTAGGGTTTGTCCTGCATCAGATAGGCATTAGGATTAATGCACTCGACTATTTCAAATGGTCCTGCCTTCTTGTCATTCAACTTACCATAACTCCCAACGGGTTGACATTCAGGAGGAAACAATCCCACACAAAATCACCGGGTTCAAATATTACTTCTCTTCACTTCTTATCTGCTGCCTCCTTGTAAGAAGCTGATGTGTACTCCAATCGGCGTTGTACATCCTCATGAATTACTTGTAGCTGGGTAATGAGGTCTTCTACCTGAAGAGAAGGTTTTCCAGGAGTCGGAATTGGAGCAAGGTCCACTGCCGTTTTTGGTTGCTGGCCATACACGATCATGAAGGGGCTGAAACCTGTAGAACGGTTGACTGAACAATTGTAGGCAAACTTGCGTAGAGCCAAGCGACCTTCCCATGCCCGGGGATTGTCATCGATCAAACTTCGCAATAAGTTCCCTAAGGATCTGTTGACAGCTTGTGTCTGACCGTCGGTTTGTGGGTGGAAAACCGTACTAAATTGTAGCTTGGTGCCCAGTGCTCTCCATAATTGACGCCAAAAGTGACTCAAAAATTTTGTGTCACGATCGGACGTAATAGTCTCTGGAATGCCATGTAGTCGGACAATCTCCTTGAGAAATAAATCTGCAATGCGAGATGCATCCATCGTCTTACGACATGGAATGAAATGAGCCATTTTAGAGAATCTGTCGACAATGACAAAGATCGAGTCCATCCCGCGATTAGTTCGAGGCAACCCCAACACAAAATCCATAGAAATGTCTATCCATGGTGCTTTGGGAATTGGCAGCGGCAAATAAAGTCCGGCATTTGTGGCTGTTCCCTTGGCGGTTTGGCAGATCCGACACCACATGACAAAATGCTCTACATCGCACTTGAGGCGAGGTCAGAAATAATGAGTTGCTACCATCTGTAGTGTCTTGTCACGTCCAAAGTGGCCTTGGTTATGCAATTCGCCAATCACTTTAAGGCGCAATGAGCAATCAGGGATGCAGAGGCGGTTTCCTTTAAAAATAAATCCATCACATAGAGTGTAATCAGTACTTCTATTGTTGAGTATATTCTACATAATGGCTGAAAAAAATTCATCTTCATCATAAAGTTTCTGGAATGAGTCGAATCCCAAAGTAGTGGTGCGCATGGTGGAGAGGAGAGTGCGCTTTCGACTCAAAGCGACTGCCACGCGATTTTGAGTACCCGCCCTATGCTTAATAATGAAGTTGAATTCTTGCAAGAATTCTGCCCATTTGGCGCGCTTGGAATTTAGCTTTTGCTGCCCGGCAATGTATTTAAGTGCTTCATGATCAGTGTAGAGCACAAATTCGCGGTGCACCAAGTATTGTCGCCAATGCTCCAAAGTGCTGTAGAGGGCATAAAATTCCAGGTCATAAGTACTATATCGCTGCCTTGCACTAGTAAGCTTTTCGCTGAAATAGGCGACGGGTCGCCCTCCTTGACTGAGTACAGCACCAATACCTGTGATGGAGGCATCGCAATGTACTTCAAATACAACGTTGAAATCTGGGAGTGCTAAAACAGGGGCGGTACTCAACCGAGTTTTTAGCTCCTCAAAACTTTGTTGGGCGGCCTCATTCCATTCAAACAGTCCTTTCTTCATACAAGCCGTCAATGGTGCTGCTATGGAGCTGAAATGAGCAATAAAGCGACGATAAAACGAGGCCAATCCATGAAAACTTCTTACTTCATGAATGTTTCTGGGGACTGGCCAGTCTTGTATTACTTTGATTTTGCCGTCGTCGACGGAGATGCCTTCTCCTGAAATGATGAACCCCAAAAATAGGATTCGCTCCATCATAAAGTGACATTTATTTGCGGCTGCAAATAAATGTTCTTTGCGTAACACCATTAAAATCTCCTGAAGGTGCTGCACATGTTCATCAAGAGATTTGCTAAAAATCAATATATCATCGAAATAAACGACGACAAACCTCCCAATATAAGGATGCAAAATCTGATTCATGAATTGCATGAAGGTTGAAGGTGCATTTGATAGTCCGAATGGCATGACCAGCCATTCAAACAACCCATCTCGTGTCTTAAACGCCGTCTTCCATTCATCGCCCGGCTTGACGCGAATTTGATGGTAGCCGCTTTTTAAGTCGAGCTTTGAAAAAATAGTGGCACCTGAAAGCTGGTCCAGCAGGTCATCCAATCTGGGAATCGGGAAGCGATACTTAATTGTGATTTTGTTTATCGCCCGACTATCGATGCACATGCGCCAAGTACCGTTTTTCTTAGGTACAAGTAGAGCTGGGACTGCGCAAGGGCTTAGACTCTCCCGCACGAAACCTTTCTCCATCAACTCCGTTACTTACTGACGAAGTTCTTCATGTTCAGAGGGGCTCATGCGATAATGGGGTAAGTTGGGAAGGGATGCCCCGGGTACCAGATCGATCTGGTGTTGGATGTTGCGCATGGGTGGAAGCCCTTGGGGCAGATCAGCAGGGAATACATCACCAAATTCCTTCAACAGTGGCCTAACCTTCTCAGGTATAGGCGATTCAAAATCCATCTCACCAGCCTTGTTCAACAATACATAAATCACATGCGTATCATCCATCATGCTGCGCAAGTCTTTTAAAGATAACAAGTTAGAATTTTCGGCAACCGGAGTCTTGAGTGGCTCCTTTGATGGTGCTAAAATAATTCTTTTGTTGTTGTGCTCAAAAGAATAGGTATTTTTGTAACCATCATGCATGGTTCTTCTATCAAACTGCCAAGGTCGACCCAAAATCAAGTGACTCGCATCCATGGGGAGGATGTCACACCAAACTTTGTCAAAGTATGTATTAGAAATGGACAATGATACCTGACATCGCTTGTTAACAGTAACCTCGATCCCACGCTTCAACCAGGTCATCTTGTAGGGTGCAGGATGGCTTTGTTGTTCCAGTTGTAGCTTACGCACTGCTTCCTCTGAAATCACGTTTTCACAACAGCCGGAATCAATAATTAGCTGGCACACCTTGCCTGAGATGGTACAAGCTGAGTGAAAAATGTTATTGCGCAGCCACCAATCTCCATTCTCTTGTCTAGGTGTTAGATACACCTTACGCATCATCAATAGTTCTCCAGAATCTGCATGTAAGATATGTTCACCTTCACTGTCATACTGTGGATCATTGTTGATCTCGAAGTAGGCTGACTCTTCTTGATCAGATGTCTCGTTCTCCAACAACAGGCCCTTGCCATGGGGTTTCTTTGTCGGACAATTGCTTGAACGGTGACCGGGTTCTCCATACGTGTAGCATCTCAACCAGGGGGTAGTGCTACTAGTAGGACCGATGGGTTGAGCAGGACGACTCAGGGGCTGAGTTCGTTGAGCAGGCAATGGGGCCATGTCTCCCTTCACAGCTCCAACTGTACTAGGTGCAGGTCGGATGGAGGTAGAAAATGTGTTCTTCCGGGCCCGTGCGCGTTCAACTTTCATGGCTCTCTGGTGGGCATCCCCCAAATCCCAAATGTTGAGCACGTCAAGAGCGTCTTGGATGTAGGGCTGAAGTCCACCCAAGTACTTATAAACAGGCATTTCTCCTGAGTCATCAATATTATTTCGAACTACCAGTTCATTGAAATCAGAAGTGTATTGGTCCACAGTACGGTTACCTTGCTTCAAATGTTGGAATTTTTATACAACTCACGGTGGTAGCCATTGGGAAGGAAGTTCTTTCGAATTTTCTCTTCCATTTTGCGCCATTGTGTGATGGGTGCTTTACCGGCATTGATCCGTAGTTGTTTTTCGCGTCTCCACCACGCGATTGCCTTTCCTCGAAGTCTCATGGGAATGATTCCAACACGGTGATTGTCGGGAACCTCTTTGTACTGGAAAACCTCATTAACTAGAGTTAACCAATCGACAACCTCATCGGGGGAAGCCGTGCCTGAAAATTCAGGAATGTCACGACGGATAAGTTTGTCCCAATCAGGCTCACGCCTCTCTTGGGGCAAACGGTTCCCGCTGCCGTGTGCCCTTCTTCCCCAATCCCAATTAGGTGGCGCATCGTCGGGTGAAGATGAATCTGGGTCGGACGTTTCCTCATTTGTATTCTGACATCGAGCTCCATTTCTCAATGCTTCATTCTCACGTCGCAGCGCAGCAATTTCTTGCTGTAGTCGCAAATTCTCCTCCCTGGCATTGATACTTGCAGCATTACCAGTACGGCCACCACGTTTAGGTGCCATGCTGTCTCTCAGTCGTTTCCAGCTCTGATACCAAGCTAGTGCAGCCTTTAATGGAAGCTAGGATCGGAGGGGGTGAGAGCACGAAGAATTCGTGTAATGGTCTGATCAATCGGACAAGAAGAGATGGAACTTGCAGAACTCCAATGGAGTCAGGCTCAAAGAGCTATCTTTACTAATTTTTCAATTCTGATCTTCCCTCTCAAATCTTGCCTTACATATAGGCTAAGATTGAATACAGATATGGAAAAGAATTTCAAATTCAAATCATCAATCACTCCATCATAGGGATAATTGATTGATTACAGATATGGAAGAAATTCAAATCATCAATCATTCCATCATAGGGATAATTGATTGATTACAGATATGGAATAAATTCAAATTCAAATCTCCCATCAATCACTCCATCATATGGATCATTGATTGGAATTTATTTAGGATTACTTATTTAGGAACTAGAATGATTTTCCTACCCAATCATTCCTTATTGAGCTGCCAATCATCCCTTATTGAGCTGCAACAAATCTCCTTGAATGCCTGGGATTATAAGGATTGATGTGGCTTGATTTATCCTTGTGAAGGCTGGCCATGATTAGCACGCTTCTCTTTGATTCGGGCCGACCTTCGCAGAGCCTTTGGATGACCAAGTGCAACCTCCACCTTGTCAACTTCGTGGCCCAGGGCTGCATCACTGCTTCTATTTTAGTACAGGTTAGGTTTCTCTCTCTTCTAGATCCTGTTTTGCTGTCAGAATTTATGGTTTTGAATTCTAGCAAAGTCATACCAGATAAATCAAAATCAACTCAACTCTGCCTTATCCCAACTAAATAGGGTCGACTACATGAATCCTGTTTCTCCATTCAGCTGTATTACTCAACTCAGACTTGTGATTTTGAATTCTTGCAACACGGAAAAGAAAGACATACCCCTTACTAGTCCTAAGCTATAGATGTCTTTCCTCACCACTTCTCCGAGAGTCATTTTAAGCCTACCCCTGGCTCTTTTAGTTCTTTCAATCTGAATCAAATTACCCCTCCATATTGAAGAGCATTCAAAGGCCTCAGTTGCACTTGTCCATGCCACCTCATGGCTCAATTGACTTTCTTGTAACTTATCATATATCGAAGCTACTCCCAAATTAACTGTAATTTATTCATTCTTATTTTATATTTTCTAGTTTTACCACTCATCCATCTTGTTAAAGTTATAGTGTCTCGATTGGAGGTCCATGGGGATCCATGGACCTCCATACCGTTGAATTTACACCATTCTTTTCTGCTGAGAGCCATCAAATGGATGTTGATGTTCTAATGTCTCCACCAATTCCAGTTCTTGATCCCTTTAATGCCTCTCCCTCCGATAGTGCTCCAGCTAATCAGTTGTAGGTCTACAAGCGTCATACCAACTTCCACGAAGCAAGCTGCTCCTTCACAACTGCCCTCTACTTCATCAGCCTCCCTGCCCCTCATCTTCCATCTCCTTACTTGCCTTGCTCTTTGTAAAGGTACTCATACTTGTACTCAACAGTCTCAGATTGCGTATCCTGTCCCTCAATTTGAAACTGTGTCTTGTCTTCCCCCTTTACTTCACAGCTTTGCCTAGTCTTTATCTACTATATCTGTACCTACTCGGTATTAAGACACCATGTTGCATCTTGAATGGAAACATGCTATGGATGTTGAGAAGGATGCTCTGTTGGATCGTCAGACTTGGACTCTTATTAACTTACCCTCAAGGAGAGAGCTGGTGAGGTGTCACTGGATATACACAGTTAAATATCTTCCCGATGATTCAATTAATGACTCAAAGCTCGGTTGGTTGCAAAAAGTTTTACTCAGACTTAATGGTGCTGATTATTTTGAGACCTTCTCTCTTGTGACACAGCTTAATTCTATACGGTTCTTATCACCTTGGCTGTGAATCTTAATTAGCCTTTGTTTCAACTAGATTAAAAAAAAATGTATTTCTTTATGGTGATCTTGAGGAAGAGGTTTATAAGGAGCAACCTCTAGGGTATGTTGCTCGGGGGGAGAATGTGTCCAAGATATGCCGGCTTCACAAGGCTATATATGGACCGAAACAGTCTCCACGTGCCAGGTTCGATTAGTAAAGTTATTAGTAGATATGGTTTCACTCGGTGCTTCTCTGATCACTCTGTGTTTGTATGTCATCGGGGGGCAAAGTGGTGATCCTACTTGTGTACGTTGATGATATCATAATTTCAAGTAATGACTCTTCTGGCATTGAAGAGGTCAAGACATATCTCCATCGACATTTCAGATGAAGGATTTAGGGATATTCGGGTAATTTTTGGGGATTGAAGTTGTTCATTAGAAGAAAGGTATTAGTTTATCTCAGGGAAAGCACGTTTTGCACATCCTATCTGAAATTGATATGTTATGCTGAAAGCTTGTTGACAACCCTATGGATCTAAATCTAAAGCTTGGTGTATGTGATGGCAAAGAATTTTGAGGACAAACATCAGCCAGAAGACTAGTTGGGAAACTTATGTATCTTATTGTTACTCATCTGGATATTTCCTTTGTTGTTGGAATCATCAGTCAATTTCTGGAGAATCCTAAACATGCTCATTGGGATGCTACTTGTTGCATTCTAAGGTATCTAAAAGGTGTTCCTGGGAAAGGTCTTATTTATCGTTGTCAAGGTCACACTGTCATTGTGGGATGATGTTGATTGGGCTGGTGCAACCAATGATCATCAATCGACTATTCGATATTGTACATTTGTTGGTGGTAATGTTGTATCTTGGAGGAGTAAGAACCGACCATTGTAGCTAAGTCGAGTGCAGAGGTTGAGTATAAAGCTATGGCTCATACTTCAACAAAGTTGATGTGGTTGAAGTCTCTTCTAGAAGAATTGGATTTCTTACTTCCTAAACTAATGAAGATGTATAGTGATAATCAAGCTACAATTTATATTGCCAGCAATCCAGTTTTTCATGAGAGGACCAACCATGTTGAGCTCAATTGTCACTTTGTAAGGAATGCAATTATGTAGAGGATTATTTAACTACGTTCGTTAACTCCGGCAATCAACTTGGTGATATGTTTAAAGGCGTTGTTTCAACCTCCGTTTTCTTGATCATTGTTCCAAGCTGAGTATGGGAGATATATATACTTTAGCTTGAGGGGAGAGTCTTAGAGTTATAGTGCTTGGTTCCATGGACCTTTATACCGTGGGATTGTATTGTCTAAATATTTTCGATAATTATTATGTTCTTCTTTCCTATTGTAACTGGGTTTTAGTCTTGTATTATGTTTAGACTTTAGAGTTATAGTGTGATTATGTAATCTTCCAGCATTAATATAAATAAACAAGCTAGGGTGATAGATCATTATTCTTTTCTATCACTCAGCTCTTCCTCCCTATCTCTTGGTTTCCTTCCACCTTCCTCTTCTCCTTCTTCTTCCTACTTCTATGGTTTGTACTCTCTTAAGATCTGATTTATTCCACATCTCAACATCCTCATTTCAGCCAGACTAAGTTTGAGTATATGTTATACATCATTGTTGATCGTATAATTACCCTATAACTTTTTTTCCTTTTGAGTTCTAAAGTAATACGTCAATCACACAATCCTCCGGATGCACCCCTCCACTTCATCCACCCTATTCTTATTTTTTGTGCAACATTATTCTCTATACCCCCTTTATTTATGATTGAACCTAGGTACATAAAATTTTCACTTTGCGGTATCTCCATAACATCAATTTTCACCACCTCACTTTCAGTCATACCATTACTAAAGTTACACAACATATACTCTATTTTTGTTCTACTTAATTTCTAATCTTTTGATTCCAAGTTTGATCTCCATAATTTCAATTTGTATTTATCCCTGTTTTTTTATTTTTGTAGCAACAGAGAAACTAATAACCAGTCCTTACACAGCCTTAAGGAGAGAAAAAGAGAAGGAAGAAGAGAAGAGAAGAGAGAGAGGGAAGGAGAATCATAGACCCACAGTAGTATTCAGAATATTAAGTCTAAAGCCTAGAGTCCTACTTAAAGTCAAACTACAAACATAACAAATAACAAAGACTAACAAGACTTTACTAAACTAAACATAAATAAACTCTACTAGACTAACATCGACTTGACAAGGAGGGGGACTCCCCTTCGGGATACACATTTAACACTCGCCCTGAAGCTGGAGTATATATATCTCCCATACCCAGCATGGAACAACCATGAAAATTAGTTGATTGCCTGAGTTGACAAATGGAGTGGAGATTAGTTTCGGAATAATATTCCTCACAAAATGGAAGTTGACCTCAAAATGTTTAGTCCACTCATGGAAAACCAAATTACTAGCAATAAAAATCGTAGCCTAGTTATCATAATACATCTCCATGGATTTAGTGACTGAAAATCCCAACTTCTGAATGAGACATTTCAGCTGTCATATGTGCCAAAGCCCTATACTTAGCCTCTGTATTCAACTGAGCCATTGTAGTATGTTTCTTACTCCTCTAGGTAACAAGATTTTCACAAACAAACATACAATACCTAGTAATAGACCTACGATTGCTGTCAATACCAGCCAGTCAGCATCATAGTAACCCACAATATCAGTATGACCATGAAGCTGATAAACAAGACCTTTCCTAGGAGCACCTTTATGAATGATTGACACAACATTGGTCATATGCGGGAAGGGGAAATGAAAAGGTACTAAGATCCTAAATAAGGTTCCTCATCCAAATAGTGACCCCCATGGTTTACCAAACAAAAAGAACACACAGATACAGTTTGCAAACCTATGCTAAGGCTATCACATGACGTTTTCTTGTTTTACATAAATATATTATCTGAGGCTAGGGAAATGATCGCAGATAAAACAATGACCAAGTAGTGAGCAAAATGAAAAGCCAAATACAATCAGCAAAACAAGAGCAGATAAATCAAGCGACATTAAGCTATTATAAAAGGTAAGTCTTTGGCAAAATAACAGTGGATATCAAATCTCAACCACAAGTGAGGGATTATAAGAACTTGACTTTTGCTCCTTAATATAATATTACCAGCCATGTTCATAAGCAATGGCTAAGCTCAGATTAGCATTGGTACCTTACAATGGCCATCCACAAAAACCAAATGAGGTCGATTAGGCAAGCCTGTAACTCTCGAAGCAACATATGCACTGTACCAGTCTGTCACTGCGTGGAAAAGGTTTGCATACTCAAAACGTGTAACCAGAAGTGTTGGCTCCTCAACCCACTGCAATGATAATTCACAATGTAATGTAAGGAAATACAAAAAAATAACGTCAAGTCATAAAAGAATACCAATACAGCACAGCAAGCAGAATTAAACATATTTCCAGGTCAATTATCAATTTAAAAAAAAACCTGCAATGGAGTTTGTAACTTTGTAATACATTCAACTGTACTCAGTGCCAACAAATCTGTCAATTATTTCAAGATGTCTGGAAATGATATCTACCATTCCTGACCAGCGTAAGTATGACATTGCATTTCTAAGTGGAAATGTGGAATGAAATGGAAGGCCTGTGATTCTAATTTAGTTGATCTTAAGTAACCAGAATATCTACTCGGTTTCTCCACCTTAGGGTTTCAACTGATGGGGAAAATTTAAAAAAAAAAAAAAAAGGGAAGAAAATGGACGGCAAAGCCCACTTCCCGTCGAAACAATGGAACAATAAAACTCTCATAATCGAGACCAAAGCGAACAAAACGCTAATATAGCATCAAGGTTCGGAACCTAACCTGGGAGCACTTGAACTCATCGGGATCCACCAATCGAATGGAATCAAGTAAACTCCGCATGGTATGAACCTCAATGGGACCCTGCGGTACAAACTGATGAAGGAACTCCTCATTCACGAGCTTCCCCCCGTTCACGTTCCCGCCCTGACTGAGACCTTGGGCAAACTCGACCTCGAAAGCACCAGAATCGAAGAAAGGAAGTTCGTCATTTTCGGCCCGGCCAACTACCGACTCCAGATTTTCCCCTCCGACAGACATCCGTATCCTATCGGGATTCATCCGTATTCTCCCGCCTTCGAATATGGAGCTCTCGAGTGTTTCGCTGTAAAAGCATCGAAACCAACCGCCGGGACCGCCATTGGCACCATAATTGGGGAGGGATCTTCGATGGATCTCGGAAGGGGGAAGGAGAAGTTCGATACGGCGATTGAAGCCGTTTCCAAAATAGCCTTCGCATGATTTGGGAGGGACTTTAGGTTTTAAAGACCAAGGGAGGTAAGAAGGAAGGATGGGCCAAGGTTTCCCATGGAAGGAAACTGATACTGGGAGTTGTTGGTGTTTCTGTAGCTGCTGCTGCTGATCCTGGTGATGGGATTTAGGGTTAGAATAGAAGTGTAAGTAAAGGTAGAGAGAAAAGGAGTTGAAAGCGAAGAGGAAGACGATGATTTTGAACAGGAACGCCCTCTTTCTGTTCATTATTTACTTTGACGCTTCCTCCCGCTCCGTCCGTCACTGTCTCTCCTCCATTTCGGAGCTTTCGGAGGATCACACCTCGTAAAAGCTCCCCACCACGTACTTTACTGTTCTGTGATTGCAAGATCAGCCATCGACGTGTGGAATGCTAGTGTCGTTCTAACTTGAATTCGGTACTCCTCCAGCCGACGCGGGAGCTGGAGGATCCAGTCCAGCAAAACTACGGCGGGGGAGGGATGTGCCTGTGAAATGACCCAAACGCCCCTGATTTTGCTGGGCTGGATCCTCCAGGCTCCATCCAGCTGCCTGGTCCTAGAAAAATTAGTTAATTGATATAGAAATCATATAACCATCATTACAGATTATACAAGCATCTATTGTGGATGCACCGCACTTGAAAGGATAAAAATCCATGCTCTATCGTGTTATTGAATTTTTATCTCTGGACACCCTTCAATTTCCCTACAATCCCTGAAATGACCACTTGCCCACTATTTGGACACATTTCCTAAAGCAATGGGTAAATGGTCATTTTACTCACATGTGAGGGATTGTAGGGAATTGGATTAAGGTACAGGAAGTGAAATCCATTTAAAAAAAAAATAAAAACTTTTGTAATCTTAAATGTATAATTATCTTAAGGGAAAGAGATCGCTATCTGGGCTTCTAGAGTCTGCACATGCGCTCTGGTCAATGAAATTACACGTGCAAGTATCATCCTAGGCGAGATTTCTGCCTTTTCATGGGGGCAACACCCTACTTTCACGCACTTATCTATCTAGAGTCTAGACAAAGCAGCCATGCGACCATGTATAGTTTTTTCTCCTTATCTTAAATTCACACAAAGGTGAAACTTGAACTTCTTAAATGGAATCTTGTTAAAGGAATTGATAGCAAAATGCAAAATATAATGACCAAATTAGGTTTAAATTTCTACAATCATAAGCGCGGAGTTATCTTATTGAAAACCAATAAGAGAAATGATAAGAGAGGGAAACTGACTTTTTTTTTTGGGGGGTAGAAGATGGAAACTGATTGGACTGGGCCAATATATGCTATGGGGATCGGCTAGACTAAGGGTTTTAAAACAAAACCGAAACCATTTACCGAAATCGAATCGAACTGTTTAAACCAGAACTGGCAGACTGTTTAAATAAATGGTCTGGTTATGGTTTAAAAAATGCCACCGTTTAGTTAAACTGTTCGGTTCGATTTTAACCAATTAATCCAATGGTTTTAGGCCGTTTAATCCAATTACAACCGATTATAACCGTTTAAATCAAACATCAAAAGATTCAAAACCTAGCAATAGCAACTACTAAGTACTAACCACTAAGTCACTAACTCACTAAGTTACGTTTCTTCAATAAATAAATTTTTTTTTTCAAAAAAAAAAAAAACAAAACTAATAACTTCATAATTAATAACTAATTACTAATAACTATTTAGTATTATTAAATAGAAGGTAGACCGTTTTCTATCCAAAAAAGAAAAAAGAAAAAATGGGTAAACAGTGATTGAAGGTACAACATTTTCATGGGATCCATCGTCCATTGAAGGTATTTACTAATTAAAAGAAATACACTACAGGCTACAGCCCATTTTCTATTAAAAAATACAGGAGGTTTGGTTTGAAAACTATTAAACTATTTAGTAAATCAGGGATGTTATTCATAATCGGCTAACCTAAACCGTGTAGAACCATTTAATAAAAAATCGTGTAAAACCGTGTATATCCATTTAACTAAAACCGTTTAAAAACCGTATAACCGAAACCGTTTACTAAATGGTTACGGTTTTGGATATGCAACTGTTTAGCTAAACAATCTGGTTACGGTTTCTACCCTCAAGCAGTCAAAACCGAACCGAATCGAACCGTTTAACACCCTTAGGCTAGACTGACTGAATCGATCAAAACTGACTGATTAACACCCCTAATTCAAACCTAGAAAAGTTTAGAAAAGCAAACAATTAAAAGTCTTTTAGTGAAAAAATAAAAATAAAAAAGAAAAAGAATTGAAAGAAAAGAAAGACCATGTGTAATAAAACATAAGAGTCTAAGAAATGTGTCATTACTAACGACACCGGACTAGGATACTCTGCAACACCGGCGGGGCAGCAGTGCACATCCGACGGTACAGCAGAGGCCATGTGTGCCACCTGGCCTCTACTGTACCGCCGGATGTGCCCTGCTGGTATTGTAGAGGATTTTAATGCAAAAAAAATATGAGACACTTTCTTTGACCAAATGGCTACCAATTGAAAGACTTGACGTATGAATACGAACTCATTTACTATAGTAAAGAATTTGTAGGTGTTAGGAGATACAATAGGTCTGAGCCACCTATCACTCCTCTTAAGACTATAGACCCCTATAGGGGTGCAAGTTTGGTCCTAACAGGGTTTGGGCTAAGATATTTGGCCTTGAGAGTGGATCAGGGCTAAAAATTTTTGGCCCTGAGTCAGGGTCGGGTCGGGCCAGGGTTGAGGCTTCGAGCTAAGCTTGGCCCGACCCAGCCCGACCCTGTTTTAAGTTATACTATAAAAAATAAATAAATAAATAAATTAAAATAAAAAAAAATAAAAAATATAAAAAATATATATATATTATAAATTTAAAACGTCACCCACATTTTGTTGTATAATACATTATATATGAAGATAAAAAGTGATATAATACATTTTATTACATTGTTATTTTATGTAAAAGTGATAATTTTCTCCCTAGCCCTTTCCAGCCCATGCATTTCCTTCCTCCTCCCCATGATTAGGGGGAAGGAAGGGTAGTATTATAAATTTAATTTTAATGTTTTAGTACAAGGGTAAAATAGTCCTTTCACACCAATAACTAACAGCAGACTAAGACCATTACTGTAGACAGGGTGATTTGAGTTTCGTTTGAAAACCAGGGAATGACGTGTAATTTACCCTAAACTTTAAAACCCCCCAAGACAAGAGAGTGTAGTAAGATTTTCTTTCATGGAACTCTACCTTTGTGGGTAGGGTTGTCAATGGGCCGGGCAGGGCCGGGCATGTTAAAACCCCAATCCAACCCTAGGAGTCTTAAATCTGCCCAAGCCCAGCAGCCCAGCAGCCCAGCCTTGCTACGGCCTAACAAGCCCTTGACCACCGGTGAGTACCGGCCCAACCCCATTAATCTGGTAATCACCCTTTCTTGTGTTCAAATATCTGATTTTAGTGGAGATATAATCTGAGAGAGAGTGTGAGGTCTGTGAGAGAGAGGTGAGAAGAGAAGCTGAAAGCTCTACCACACAAATGCACCGCAGTTAGCAGAGAAGAGCGAAAGGCGAAAGCTGTGAGTCTTCACAGAATGGCGGTATCTAATTCCCCATTCGCTCCCCTTCGTCAGCTATCAAATCCTCGAACCAATTCCTTCACAGGAAAACCCTGTCTGTTTCTCCCTCGCTCACCTCTAAAGAGTTTCATTTCGAATGCGAGAAGAAGAAACTCAGGGACGACCCATATCAGGGTTTACTCTCATATCAACAAAGCCAAAGTCTTCTCAACAACATCTTCAGCCATCGCCACCGATTCACCTGAGGCTGCGACGGTGGCCGAGGATAGGATTCCTTTAGAGAATTCAGTGGAGGAACAGGAAGTCATTCTTCCCACCAACGAGTCGTCGGAGAAATTGTTGAGAATTCGACACACGGTAATTAAATACAATTAGTTATGAGTTTTAGCTCGAATTATTCTACCTCTTCCTCACCCCGGCCAAAAAATGGAAAAATGCTAATATTGACTTACTGAGTTTTTCTTCTGGTGCCGTTTTTGCTATAATGGAATTCATAATTTCAGAATGAGAAATAAATTTTATCCCCAACATCGATGCTCGATGGAATTCCATGTTGATTAGAAGGTTTTTGTGTTTAATTACAGTGTGCACATGTTATGGCCATGGCTGTACAGAAACTCTTTCCAGAGGCTAAAGTGACTATCGGACCTTGGATAGAAAATGGGTTTTATTATGACTTCGATGTGGAACCTTTACAGGACAAGGATTTGAAGAGGATTAAAAAGGAGATGGTGAGCAAAGCCATAATACCCTTGGGAAAACATTCATTAACTTATGGTTTCAGGGGTACAGAATTTATTTGTTACATCATCTGTAGGATCGCATTATTAGCCGAAATTTACCACTAGTAAGAGAAGAAGTATCAAGAGATGAAGCTCAGAAAAGAATAACGGCCATAAACGAACCTTACAAGATGGAGATTTTGGAAAGTATCAAGGAAGATCCCATCACAATCTATCACATTGGTCAGTCTTCTTTCTTCCTTGCACTTCATGCGTTAAACTTTTTTTCCCTTCATGTTCCAGCATCATTTTGTCTGGATAGTTCATACACATTTTAATAGTCATTTTAAATTACTTGATAACCCATCTACAGATCGAGAGCTCATGTAGGCTTTTCACTTTTGCCTCATCTATGTGCATTTGGAAGTAATGAAAACTGTACTTTGTTTCCATTTATAGAATTTCCAGTGCTTCTGTTTTATGTTTTATCTTTTACTATTGGAAATTCTGATCATTCACCAAGTTGTGTTCTTTTATATGTGGGTCATGTCCCTTTAAGAATACATCCAACTTGTGGTTTTGGAGGCTTATTATGATCCTTTGGTTTGGCTTGAAAGATGGGCTAGGACTTTCCTCGGGTAGACTTTGGAAGAGGCATGTCAACAATTCGCCCTATTACTAATGTGATATATAATGGTCAGTTGGTGCAAACAAAGGATCTAATCCGGGTGGAAAAGAAAGAGTCGCCTACAAAGTTATAAAATATTCAAACAGATCAGCTCTGCTTTATTTATCAGTTTATTCATCGTTTAGCTTTTGCAGCAATCTCGCATCTGCCTCAGGGATTTAGGCTGACAACTCGAACAGGTTCCTATTCAAATTACCAACTACATATTTTCTGTTCTCCATCGCACCCTCATGTGTCATTTCTTCTGCAAAATCATAAGCCTTGAGTCCTTTGTCACTAATTCAACCCATGAAATTCTTAGCCTTTCTTTTGTCCTTTCAACACCATCAACTTGCAGCAAATTGAATTATTGATCATTCTCCCCGGTGCAATCACTCGTCTTTGCTGTATATGCCTACAACTTGTCTGTTAACTTTCCCCTATCTTGTCGCCTATCAATATTACACCTTGATTCATGTGGATAACTTCATTTCTCATTCTATCCTTCTATAGTCTTGCCACTGATCCATATCTACATATACTTAGCAGTTACACTCATTTTGAGCATATTCTGTTTCTTGGTTGGTCGCATAGCTGTATGATTCATAAGAAATGCCTAGTCTAACAGCCCTCTTATATTCAAGGTTCTAAAACTCGGTCTCGACCATGCTCTCGACCAGGTTGAGTTTTCTGAGATCTCGGATCTTGGCAAGACTGTGTAATTTTTTTTTTAATGTTTCAATGGGTATATGGCCATAGTTGGTTCCGAAACTTTAAGGTAAGCTTGTTTTAGGCTTAATAAACATATTTAAAGGTTCAAATTGAAAAGAAAAAAAAAACCCCAATTTGGTGAGGATTTGCACCCTTGGTTGGCAGTAAACGCTGAACCCTTAAATGTAATATTGCCTATTCTACACAGTGATTGAATGATATGAGACATAATTGGCAAATAAAACAAGTAAATTATGCACATAATATTGAATAATTATTTAAGAAATAGTTAAAGACTTAAAGTTTCTACTACAAATCACAAGATACAATGAAGTGTTCACAATGCATATTACATAGACACCCAACCTAAGTACAATGAATACTACATAAGTCATAGACACCTTACTACCCTAGTCTTCTACGTCTTAACTCCCAAGTCCCAACAATACAATACTATGACTCTATGAGTACTGAGGAGGTCGAGATTCTCGAAATATTCGAGATTTCACTGAGATTTCACCGAGATTCTTGAAATATTCGAAATCTCGGTCGAGTTTTTTGAGATTAGACATTTTGTTGTTTCGTATCATATCTCGTCTCGACTAGCTCGAGTTTACCGAGATTTCTGAGATCTCGGCGAGATTTTGAACTATGCTTATATTCCAATTTAATTTCTGTGTCTCTTCCCTCTTCCTTATGAATGATTGAACCACGTTGGTGAAGATGAGTATGATGTGCAAAATGAGGACTTCTTAGAAGTTCAGCAGCCCTACTCCCACCCAAGTACTCAACTTCTTACGTCTGGTGGGAATTGTTGCATTGTACTTGATATGATCACCCATTAAATATGGGGCTTGGCTAGGCTCCAACTAATTGAGTCTCTTCTTGGAGCCTATGCATTAGGTGACAGTGCCTGGTTATATTGGATCTAGTTCCCACTAGCACTGTATATAAGTCGTATGATTAGACCTGTTTTGAGACTTCTGTCATATATTTCCTAATGCGTTGTTGCACTTCTCTGCTTTTCTGACTGTTTTATGTTCTTTCCAGGTAATGAGTGGTGGGATCTTTGTGCTGGACCCCATGTTGAATCTACTGGCCTTTTAAACAAAAAAGCTGTTGAGCTTGAATCTGTTGCTGGGGCATATTGGAGAGGGGATGAAAAAAATCCAATGCTGCAGAGGATCTATGGCACTGCATGGGAAAATGAAGAACAGTTGAAAGCATACCTTCACTTTAAAGAGGAGGCAAAACGTCGGGATCATAGGCGCCTTGGCCAGGATCTTGATCTATTCTCTATACAGGTGAGATGTGCTCAGAATCCACTTCTGAAATGGTATTATTGGTATTGGTATTTGTGGTTAATCCAAAGACGAAGAAGTTAACTCATGAAATTTGATTGTGATCACTGTATTTGGTCTGATGGAATGTTAGAAGTTGGAACATATTGCAGTAAGATAATAATTGTTGTTATTTTTTGATGAATGCAGGAAGATAAATTCTGTTACTTATTTATACATTCTTAGATTTTCCCAAACATTCATTTTCTGTTCCCAGGGTTTTATTGGAAATATTTAGAGGAAAATGGGTGGGGAAGACATCAACCATTCGTTACAGCAATAAGGTCAGCAGCACCAGAAATAAAAGAAAATATTTAGTCTACCATATGAATCTTAGGGGAAGTAATAATAGCAATCATGTTTTAGTTGCTTAGGGCCCAGCATAAAAAGATACAATGTTTTAACAAAGAACCAAATTTCAGAGCTCCAAATGCTAAACTCCATGAAGTCATTGGCTAGTCACCCCCAGTGACTCACCTGAAGTTGTCAACCATATGCACCTAGCAGACCAAATCACTGGCAGCGTTGAACTTATGCATGATTCAGTTGGTCCAAACAGTAGGTGGTGTTGCTTTGACAACACCTGATTAACCAAAAAATCATGTGGAATTTCACTTTATGTTATCCCAAACTATAAAGTCATCCATTTCCTGAAAGAAATTGGCATTCTAATGGTTATCTGTGAATATTTTCCAGTTGCCCTTATTTATTCTTATTTTTCTTTTAAGCACATATTGGGCATTTTTAGAGACCAAGCATACAAGTGAATTCTTGTTTTTTTTCACTGCTATCACTAATAGTTATTCAAATTTTCGTATTGCTAATACTTGCTCAATGTTTCTGTTCTTGCTACTTGATTTCACCTAAGCATTGCTACTGAATCTACTTGTCCAGAGGTACTCTATATTCCGTCTTTGTAATTCCATTTAATTTAAGCCCCAGAAGAGGAACTTTATCTCATCTATTGAGATCTTCAATTGTTTTGGTGAAAATTTTGCAGGATGAAGCAGGTGGAGGGTTAGTGTTTTGGCATCCAAAAGGTGCCATAGTGAGGCACATAATAGAAGATTCATGGAAAAGAATGCACATAGAACATGGTTATGACTTGCTGTACACCCCACATGTGGCGAAGGCAGACCTCTGGAAAATCAGCGGTCATCTGGACTTCTACAAAGAGAATATGTATGATCAAATGAACATTGAGGATGAACTCTATCAACTTCGACCGATGAACTGTCCCTACCATATTCTGGTCTACAAACGGAAGCTGCACTCATATAGAGACTTCCCAATTAGAGTTGCTGAGCTGGGTACTGTATACCGGTACGAGCTTTCGGGAAGCTTACATGGCTTGTTCCGTGTAAGAGGTTTCACTCAGGTACACCTCTGCCATTGAGGCTAAGAAACACCCTGGAGTCTATTGTTATAAAATTTTTGTTGGCATTACGTAGACTTGTGACACAGTTCTGCTAGAACAACTTAGATTTGTGGCACTATCCAACAAGAGGATGTTCTTGAATTACAGGAAGTAATTACTTTTAATCCTTTGCAGGACGATGCACACATATTCTGCTTAGAGAATCAGATCAAGAATGAAATTAGGGGTGTGCTGGATCTAACTGAAGAGATCTTGCTCCAATTTGGATTTAGCAAGTATGAAGTGAACCTTTCCACAAGACCAGAGAAAGCTGTGGGATCTGATGACATATGGCAAAAAGCAACAGTCGCTCTTAAAGATGCATTGGATGATAAAGGTTGGCACTACCAGATTGATGAAGGTGGTGGTGCTTTTTATGGTCCAAAGATTGATCTCAAAATTGAGGATGCTCTTGGAAGAAAGTGGCAATGCTCAACTGTGCAGGCAAGTTCTCTATTAGAATGAGTTGCGATTTGCTGAAAGTGCTAACTGAATCTTGGTTTCAAATGGATGTTTGTCCATCTTATCTTGCATCAACTAAGACCTTTGCAGAGTTCTTTTCTTAAATGTTTCAGTGTGGTAGAGGCTAAAACACAGAAAGAAGTTGATTCATGTGATAGCACCATCGTATAGTCTCTAATGTTTGATCAATGAGAGATTCCTCATCAGTAGGCATGGTCCTCTTTTCTGTGTTATCCATGCCTGGTGTAGGAATATTTCCTATAAATAAAAGGAGACTGATGCAATGCATGGTAGCTATTGTATGTTGAGAATTCTATCTGTTGATGTGGTTGACATTTATGTAATCTACATTTTGATGACACCATGGAATAAAGTCAAGTGCCATTAAATACACTATGTGCCATGTACTGATGTACATACTAGTTTAAGCACTGTTTACCCCTTTCTCTCTTTTAGCTGCAAGTTGATACTCATTATTTTTTTTTGTTGTGATGCATCAGATGTAAACTATGTAATGAACTAATATATTCTTCTCAGTGATTTCAACAGGTTGATTTTAATTTGCCAGAGAGGTTTGATATTACTTATGTCGATTATAACTCAGAGAAGAAGCGACCAATCATGATCCATCGGGCAGTGCTTGGGTCTTTAGAGCGCTTTTTTGGTGTCCTTATAGAGCATTATGCTGGCGATTTCCCATTATGGCTTTCTCCAATCCAAGCTCGTGTATTACCTGTCACTGACACTCAAGTATGTAGTGCTTCCATGGTTTGACCGATTTAGTTGTTTGAGGTTATCATATCAACAACCAATATCTTATCTGATAACCTTGCATTTCCATGAGAATATTTTTGTGTCCATATTTTAAAGCATGCAATGTATGGTTTTGCAGCTTGAGTACTGCAGCAAGTTGATGAAAAGGCTGAAGGATAATGGTATCAGGGCTGAAGCTTGCCATGGTGAGCGCTTACCAAAGCTCATAAGAAATGCAGAGAAGCAGAAGATCCCATTAATGGCAGTTGTAGGTCCCAAAGAAGCTGAAACCCAGACTGTTACAGTTAGATCTAGGTTTGGTGGAGAGCTTGGAACCATGACAATTGATGATTTCATATGCAGAATCAAGTCTGCAGTTGACAACAGAACTTCAATTTAGAATGCATCTTTTCATCAGATATATTGACAGTGAGCTATGGAAAGGCAGGAAAGCCTGGAACATCATCATACTCATCTCTAAGCAGATCTATGCATTGATGTAATTGTAAAATAGATTACAGATACACATACTTGATTTGGAAAGGAAAAACATAAATACAGCAAAGAAGCCTTGCCACTTTGAGTGTACTTGCTGTTTGATTTCTTATTATTTGTTTAGCAACATATCATCATCTGGAAGATATCCCCTAGATACGAGTCTTAAGAGTTGATCATTGCTAGACCTTAGGTTCCGTTTGGTTGCAAGGGGAATTAAAGGGAAAGGAAGGGAAAATTTTCAAACTTAAAAAAGAAACTTTTGTAATCATTACCCCATGTGATTGTATAAACTATTTCAATTTCTTACCATATATAATAAATATACATTTTACATGTAATATTTATTTTACATTTTAGACCAAAAGGAATTGGATGCAAAGTAAAGTGGAATTTAATAACCAAATATGGAATGATTTGGAGTTATTGATATTGTCACATGGTGTCACATGGGGTAATCAGTAATGATTATAAAAATTCTCCTTTTAAGTATGAAAATTTCCCTTTTCTTCCCTTTAATACCCCTTGCAACCAAACGGAGCCTTAGTTTTTAATTGATTCTAAGACCAAAACATCAGTCAATTAAGCCCAAAGAAAGTATTTTTAGCCCATATATTAGGCCCACACACAATCTAATTGAAAATTAGACAAAAATCTATGAAATATAAAAAAACCTAGACTCCTATTTACAAACTCCCATAATTCCCTTATTTCAGTTCCTTATCGGTTCAAACCAATTAATCAGTTCAGTTTTTGGTTTGAAATAAAAACCACTTTATTGGCTAGGACCAGAACAGAATTATTATAACTGGTTCTGGTTTGTTCCAATACGTGATAAGCAATGAGAAAGTCATTTCATGTTCAACGGAGGCCTTTGGATGCTCCAGTTCGGAGGAGTGATTTGATTCAGATTGAAAGAACTAAAAGAGTCAAGGGTAGACCTAAAATGACCTTATGAGAAGTGGTGAGGAAAGACATGCATAGCTTAGGCCTTGTATCAAGTATGACCTTGAATAGAGCTGATTGGAGGGCAATGATCCATGTAATAAGGCTAAGTTGTTGTTGTTAGTTCAGCTTTTTAATCAGTTGATACCAGTTCCAGATTGACTGTGTTAGGATCTTAGCAGCATCCAATGGGAAGGCTCCCATCAATTACAAAGTGTTTTAAAGCTCCTTATCAATATTTCATTTGAACCTTGGAGTACATCTTCTCAGGGCAAGGTTGCTTTGAAAACCTGAAGAGTTGAATTTTATCTATTTTTTTGATGGAAAAGAAAATATATTACTTAAAAGATAAGAAAATTTACATGTTTGTCCTTAGGATAGATTATAGATTTTTGGTAACCGCCTTATAAGCTAGAGATTGTAACATAGAGAGTTGTTTTTCATCATCCAAACATTTAAACAAAGTTCTGGAAAAGTAAGTAGTAAGATCTGCTAATTCTAGGCAAAGGGGGAGCAAGTTCCAAGGAAACTTGGTATTTTCCAAAGGATTAAGAAGATTGTTTAAAGCCTTGTTGCTACTCCAGACTTCTTTGATTCTGATATTTGAGGTAAGGGCATATTTCCATCCATGTACTATTCCATTGATCTCTACCTCCAAAACGTCCGAAGAGGAAAGATAACCCGCAGAAGTTAGGATATCTTGCCCAACTATCAAAATGCAAAAAACCCACCCTTTTAATCTCAGTTGAGGTTCAAAAATGCCTGTGCAAATTAAAACAATGTAATGTGTATCATAGTTAGAGAGGTGAGTCATAGTAGAATAATTGGAAATCATCAGAGAACTATTTGAAATAGGAGATCGGGTAGGGGGTGAATGTTCAGGTCATAGAGCCATTTATTTACAGACTGAATCACAAACTTTGGATCAGCTGTGGCTGACCCATGGATTACTTTGTTCTTTACATCCCAAATAAAATAACATGTAATTATAAAAACTGAAAAAAACCAAATAGAGGATTGTTCGTCCAAAGCTGTGGAGAGGAAAAGTGTACGTCACAGTTGTGCCAAGGATGGGCTGGAGAGAAGCTCTGTTTTCAATCCAAGGGGACTAGATGCCCAAATATGCTTAATCCAATCACAAGATAGAAACAGATGCCACATAGACTCATCACAAAAACCACACAAGATACATGTAGGATCGATCGCTACCCATTCTGATAGAGTTGCTTTAATAGGCAATTTTGCATATAAAACACGCCAAAAGAATATTTTAAACTTCGGATGAACGTTAGATTTCCAGAAAAATCGCCACCATCTAGAGTGAATGATACTAGGGTGAGAATTGAAAATGAACTTTGCAGCTTGTTGAGTGGAGAAAATTCCAGATTGCATCTCCAATGGTCATCAATATCAGAAATATGGATTCTTAAAATTCTATCAATAATATCAGGAAGGAATAAATGAGAAATCAACTCTACAAAAAGAATTGAAGTTGAAACACCTTCTCTATTAAGTATTAACATCACTTCACTATCTTCCATCCTCTTTCCTTTATCAATTGATAAAAAGAATACAAATCTACAATTCACTAAAAATTCAATCCCAAGTATGGTTTTTTTTTTTTTTTCATCTCTAATGCTTGGCATTCTCGAACCCATTGATGCAATATTCATAGTCATCGATTGTCTGGTCAATCTCTTCTTGAGTGTTCATAACAAAAGGCCCATACTGCACTACAGGTTCTCCTAATGGTTCTCCTCCAACTAAAATGAATCTGAGGAGCTTGGAAGACTGGTTCCATGCTTCTACACCATCACCAGAGCCTAAAAGAAGAATGTAGTGTGGTTTAGTGGGTGAAGACTCCTTGCTGCAAAAGACACCTTCCCCTTCTAGTACATAGATGAATGAATTCCACTTGAATGGGATAGGTTGCTGGAGATGAGCTCCTGGCTTAAGTGTGAAATCCAAGTACATGGTTGGAGTTCTTGTGTAAATTTGTGACTTGGTTCCCAAAGCCTCCCCTGCTATAACTCTAACTTTGATCCCATCTTTTGAAACTTCTGCTACATCCTTACTTAGCATCTCTTGATATCTTGGCTCAATCCTGAGATGATCAACAGATATAATATAATCAATGTTCAAAGTTTTTGTTTTATCGATATCGGGTTATCAAACACTGATTGTAACTTAAGTTTGTGTCAGTAAGGCTAAGGTCTCTGTTTCTTACATTTTGTGCTTGGAAGAGAGGTTGATCCACAACTGTAGACCCTTTTGAGTTCCTTGACTTGCAGGCATTTCAGAGTGAACAATTCCTTTACCGGCTGTCATCCATTGTAAGTCACCTGCTCTTATGGTACCCTTGTGTCCTTTGAAATCTTCATGTGTAACAGCTCCCTGTGATCCCAAACACAAGAATATCAGAAACCAAGAATCCTTCTTCATGAAACTAATGCTGAGACTAAGAAGCCTGATCTTGACATGTAACTGGTAAAATGATATCTACCTGCAACATGTAGGTGACCGTTTCAAAACCTGCAAATCAAGAAGAAATTTATTTCAAGCTCCTCAAAAAGGCACAATTTGAACCTATTTTCTAAAAAAATTAGATGCAGAGAGAGGAGGAATCAGAATATAACCTCTGTGTGGATGATCAGGAAATCCACCAGGAGCTGTAACTGCAAGATTCAAATGAAAACCAAACGAAATTTAAAAGGATTCAAAGAGAAACTGAAGAACTCCCACAAAAAGGAAAAAAGAAAAGAGAAAACAGACCTTGGAATTCATCTAATACGAGGAATGGATCGAAGTATCTGAGCTCAAACCTGAAGAAATCAAAGACCCATTTAACCAAAAGTACTGAAATCAATCAAGATTTTGCAATGTAGTTGATGGGTTTCTTTTACCTTCCGATGCTTCGTCTGACAACAGCACCAGCTCCTTCTCTTTGAGCTATGGCCTGAAATTTTTTAACCACAAAGCGGGGTTCTCTTAGAACACTTGAGATCTCTGTTTCAGGCATTCTTTTTCTCTTTTCTCCAGAACAGTTTGGATCTTTGGAAGAATAAGTGGAAGATGTTTGAGTAT
Organism: Telopea speciosissima; assembly: GCF_018873765.1. Classification (NCBI taxonomy): domain Eukaryota; kingdom Viridiplantae; phylum Streptophyta; class Magnoliopsida; order Proteales; family Proteaceae; genus Telopea; species Telopea speciosissima. Next base: position 47,384,956 of record NC_057925.1, on the reverse strand, counting down.
TTATAGAGAGATGAAGATCAAGTAGAGGGAAAAGGAAAACTAAAAGCCAAGCCAGATAGGGTCCCCAAATCAAACAAGTAAGTGATTCAAGAAATGTTGATGAGATCATGAGAATGACTGATCAGAATCAGCCACCACAACAGTACTTATAACTGAAAGTTTAAAAGTCCTTTAATGGCGAGTCAAAGACTTGGCTGCACTAATTAGACTAAAACTCCATCAATGGCTGGATTGAAATAGTAATTTAGTAAAGTCAAAGTCTTGCAGATGCAATTCCTTCCTTCCACTTCTACCAAACAAAAAAACAAAAAATTCCTTCCTTCCACTAATCAGTTCCAAGCTTGTTTGTTGCCCCATTTTTTTTTTCGAAATTTTAATATGATGACATCATAGTAGCGTCATGATATATGATGACGTCATAGTGGCATCATGATGATGTCTTATTGTGTCTGGAATCTCAGCCGTTGGTTTAAAGTACAAATTTCACTTGATTAGATTAAGAGTGATTACCAGTTTTTGACCATTCGCAATTACTTCTGGGATATGCTAATTTGATGGTTGGGATCACGTTATCATAATTTGCATGTTATGGTCATATATAGGATGTCAACTGGTTTGGTTTGGCTCGGTTGTAGTCGGGTTGAATCAATTTAAGCAAGTATTAATATTGGGTCAATCCAAAGCCAAACTGTTAAGATGGAACTCATGTATAACCGAATTATTAGTTGGGCAATGTGGGAAATCCTTTCCTTAAAAAATAATAGTAAATTTTTTTTTTTCATTTTTTATATATATATATATTTAAAATTTTAGGTTTGGATTTCGGTTTTTGATTTCGATCCATTTCTAAAAAGTCAAACAAAGCCGAACCATTAAATGTTCGATTTGGTTTTATTTGTTTGACAAAATTTCAATTGAACTGACTAGTTCAGACCATGGTTTAAAAAATGTGTCGACTGATACAATTATTGATACACTACAAATCAATTGTATCGAGTTGAATCAGATGGTTTTATGTGCGTCTAGACACAATGGAGGGGCAAAATGACCGTCCTACCTCCATGAAAGATAGAAATTTCATCCCGAGATGCCAACATGGACTTTCATTGGTTGCCGCACACATGGCTCTTGCGCTCCCCACAAAAAATACTTTCCCATTAAAAAAAAAAGGGAATAGACTTTGTTCTAAGTATCGGTATCATATCACCCGTATCGGGTGATACGTACCAGTTTTGCTAGTTGCCAATACCGTATCAATAGCATGATACGAACAAGGGGTAAAATGATCAAAAATTTAATTTTTTAAAAAATATTAAAAATATTTTTGTCCGATACAATCGATCTAGATTGATATCATATTGATTTTGTGTGTTGCCAATACTCGTTCCGATACCGTGCATATAAACCATGGTTGGGATACAATTTGATGGATTTTTATCTCTTGACGCATTTGACAGAGCAGCATGACACATGAACAAAACTAATACTTTAAAAATTAGAAAGCAAAACAATCTGGTGGAAACTTGGGGACCAGAAGAAGTTTAAAAGAAGGTGGGACGAAATCTTCAGTTTAGTTAAAGAAGAATAAAGATGTCTCTTTTCTGATGTGTCACTTTAAGCCTATCTGTGAGTATATGATAATATAATTGACTCGTGATGCATGTGTTGCACCCGCGTGAGCGTGATGAATCAACGACGAGATTAGTAAATTAGAAAGCAGTTGTTGTTTTTTTTTTTTTTTTTTTTTCCTGACGCCAGCATTTTCAAGTATCTATCTCTCTCCTCCTCAAAACAACGGTGCAAATGTGTCTTTTCATATAGAGAAGAAAGAGATAGACTTATGGGAATACTGGCATACACCACATTCCTGGACATAGTGCTTTTTCCTTTATTATATTTATCATGTAATGAAAAGTGATGATATAAAAATCACAGGATAAATTTGACTCATTTGTTTTATTTTTTTTAATTAAAATTCAATTCAGTTGCTTTTAGTCAAATTAGGAGAGTGCATAGTGATTTCTAAAATATTGTGTTTTATGCATTAAGATATATTGAATGCGTGTCAATACAAAAGGGGGTATTTGATTGAATTAGACTAAGAAATTTAACATTTAGAGACCATGTCCTCTCTATCCTCAACTATGAGAATTGAAATATTAATTTTCTTTTCTTTTGGGTAGAAATTGCAACTTTATTTAATCAACGTGTAGTACACGGAAAATTATCACCTCAATATGCCTGCTCGTCAATTTCTTCAATTCCCTCTAATAGAGGGAGGTGGACCCCACCTGGGCAGTATATTCAGGCAGTTGGTAGGGTGGTCATTTTCCCCCTATCAGATGGAATTAAGGAAATTGACGGGCAGGTAAATTTAGGGATAAAGGTTTGTAGTACACACAGGTAGGTGGAGAATTAGCAAACTCTACAATCCATGTGATACATCCAATATTCACCGGGCCAATCAGCGGCCGCCACGTGTCACAGGGCGACCCGCTCCAAAACCAAGGGGAACGAACCGGGGTCCCAGCACCCGGGTGCGGCCTCACCCAGGCTCGGCCACCACTCGGGTGCGGCCTCACCTAGGCGCGGCCACACCCAGGCGCGGCCACCACTCAGGCGCGGCCTCACCAAGGCGTGGCCACACCGAGGCGCGGCCTGCACCCCGGCACAACATTGTGGGCACAGACGTGAGGTGGGGGCTACTCGCCTATGACCCGATCGTATCGCTACAGACTCATGTCACCACCAGGACTCTAGGCCATCGCTTAGAAGTCACGTCACCCAGACGGATTCAAGCACCAATGACGTTATCACCACACGTGGGTATCTATCCACCAAGGATCTTGATACCACTAGGACACTCCCTCCCGCGGGGAGATGGTCAATCAGGATAGAGCCCTGTTACCCAGGGCCTCTATCCACTTAACGGCACAATCGCCATCAAACTGGGACTCTCCACACCGCCATACACTACTATAAAAGGCAAGGTACACAACCCCATCAAGGGGATCAAACTCATATTGAATAATCACTATTCATCTATTTGCGCCAGGAGATCTAACTTTGGCATCGGACAGCCCTAGGCCGGAACCACACCGGTTCTCTCTGTTGACCCCTTGGTCCACTTGCAGGTGATGACACTCGCAGGACCGCTCGACGATTTCTTGACGCAACACCATGGATCAAAAATAGGCCAGACTATTGTACACGGTATCGGCAAAGCCCTCCTTGCAAGGGAGTCAGTAAACTTATTTTGCTCCCTTGGACCATAAGAAAAAATACAAGAAGAAAGAAGGGATGACAAATAAATGAAATTATCCAAGATTGGTTTTTTTTTTTTTTTGGTAACACCAAGATTGGCTTAACCTCCAGTAATATGGTACCACCACCTTGTTGAAGAAATTAGATAATGTCTTTATGATCAGACATTACCATTAAAGCATCATAATAACCGGTAGTAGCCTCCACTGTAGCCGATCAGATAGCCAAGGATTAGTATATTAGGAAGCAGTTTTTTGTCCGATAGTGTTTTTATAAAAAAACGCCAGCACTTTTTCCCTTATTATATTAATTATGTAATGAAAGGTGATGATTTAATAATCACAGAATAAATTTGATTCATTAATTTTATGTTTTTTTAAATTATAATTCAAATCATTTGCTTTTAGTCAAATTAGGAAAGGGCATAGTAATGTCTAAAATAGTGTTATATGCATTAAGATATATTGGACGCGTGTCAATACAAAAGGGGGGTATTTGATTGATTTAGACTATGAAATTTAACATTTGGAGACCATGTCCTATCTATCCCCAACTGTTGGAATTGAAACCTTATTATTATTATTATTATTATTGGTAGAAATAACAGCTTTATTTAATCAACGTGTAGTACACACGGGTGGAGAATTAACAAACTCCACAATCCATGGATCAAAAATAGGTCAGACAGTCGTACACGTTACCGACAGAGCCCTCCTTGCCAGGTAGTCAATAAAGCTATTTTGTTCCCTTGGAACATAAGAAAAAATACAAGAAGAAAGAAGGGATGATACATAAATGATATCATCCAAGATTGACTTAACCTCCAGTTATATGGTACCACCACCATGTTGAAGATATTTGATAATGTCTTTATGATCAGACACTACCAATAAAGCATCATAACCACTAGTAGTAGCCTCCACCATAATCGATCGGATAGCCAAGCCCTCCCCTATCATAATATTATTCAACACAATAGGTATAGAGACAACAAGAAGAGGATGTCTTGCTGGAGTCCTGAAAAAAAATTATTTTTTCATGCGGCAGGGGTGCCAATTTTAGGCTTATAATGGTTAGCCTGACTAAGCCTGATTGGGAAAAGCCGAGACTACCTTGGACCGTTTATTAAACGTGTTGGGTTAAGCCTAGACTAAATAATATTTGATTGTTTGCAGTGCAAGGGTCCAACCCAATGGTCGCCCAATCGGGACTAACTGCCTAATAGTCCGACTCAGTCCGATCCCCTAGAGACCGATTAAGCCCGACTATTTTTTTTTGGAATTGGGAGCTTTATATATATATTTTGTATAGAGGGGGAGGGATCGAACTGTGATAAATTTGGAAGAGAATTATTCTTTGATTGAATGAGGAAGATTACAAAAGATTGCCATTTAAATAGCAATTACAAGAAGATGGACAACTATTATCACATGTGATAATGGTGGGATTTCATTTGAATACTTGCCATTATCACATGCGATGATAGATGGAAACAAATATATTGCGGAAAAACTTCCATAGGAGTCATTGTGATGATCTCTCCTAGTAGATCACGTTATTACTTCCCCTCAAGTTGGAGCGTGTATGTTGTGAACGCCCAACTTGGATAGGAGAAATAAGAATTGATCACGCCCTAGTGCTTTAGTAAAAATGTCGGCCAATTGCACCTTGGACGATATGTGAAATGTCTTCAGACAACCAGATTAATGCGAGGTGGCAATCAAGCTCTATATGTTTGGTGCGCTCATGAAACACCGGATTCGCAGCAATATGGAGAGCGGCTTGATTGTCACAAAATAGGCGCATAGGTGTCGGAAGCATAACACCCAGGTCTTGAACGAGTATGCAAAGCCAAATGAGTTCACATGTAGCAGCGGCCATGGAACGGTAATCAGCCTCGGCTGATGATCTGGAAACTGTGACTTATTTCTTTGATTTCCAAGAGAGGGGGCTAGCACCCAAAAAGGTGATGTAACCGGTGATCGACCGTCGTGTGGAGGGGCATGCAGCCCAGTCCAAGAAGGCAGTAAGGACAATGGAACTGGCTGCCGAGAAAAAAACTCCAGTGCCCGAAGATGATTTTAAGTACCAAACCAGATGGAGTGCTGCATCCCAGTGTGGTTGGCATGGCTGATGCATGAACTGGCTGAGCGTGTTCACTGCATAGGTTATGTCCGGTCTGGTTATTATTAAATAAATCAGCCGTCCAACAAGCCGCCTGTAGGGCGTTGGATCAGATAGAAGAGTGCCCACATCAACTGCTAGATGATGATTCTGTTCTATTGGAAATATGACCGGTTTGGCTCCAAGGAGGCCTGATTCAGATAAAATATCCAATGCATATTTTCGCTGATTTATAAAGATTCCATCATTGGTGCGTGCTACTTCAATGCCAAGAAAATACTTAAGATTGCCCAGATCTTTGAGATGGAACTTGTTATCCAAGAATGAAATGAGGCGTTGAATGGCAGTATTATCAGTACCAGCCATGATTATGTCATCAACATAAACAAGGACGACCATAAAGAATCCAGAACCCCTTTGGACAAACAGTGAATAGTCAGCCTGGGATTGAGTAAAACTAGCAGCTAGGAGGGTTGTAGTGAGAGTAGCAAACCAATTCCGAGATGCCTGCTTGAGGCCGTAAAGAGACTTCTGAAGTTTACATCAATGGGTCTCCCCCTCTTTGCCATAACCTGGAGGGAGACGCATATAGACATCTTCGTCAAGGGCACCGTGGAGGAATGCATTGTTAACATCGAGTTGGAGCAGGTGCCAACCACGAATTGCAGCTACAACCAATAAACTTCGTACTGTGACAAGTTTAGCAATGGGAGCAAAGGTTTCATTGTAATCCAACCCTTCTTGTTGCGTGTAACCCTTTGCGACGAGACGTGCTTTATAGCGCTCGATAGAACCATCAGCATGTCTTTTGACTTTGTAAACCCACTTGCAACCTATTGCCCATTTACCTGCAGGAAGACTCTCCAAAGACCAAGTGTTATTTTGTTCCAGGGCTGAAATCTCATTTTGCATGGCTTGTTGCCAGTGGGGATATTTAGTAGCTTCTTGAAATGAAGATGGTTCATGATCAGAAGAAAGGGCGGAAATAAAAGCAGAATGTTGACTAGTAAAACCAGCATAAGATAAATAATTATGTAGAGGATAAGGTGTGTTACCAACCAACGGCGAGGTGATGGGCGAAGAACTTTGAGTAACGGTACTACACACAAATCCGTCAGACGAGTGGAAGAGACACGAGTCCGGTTAGAGCGACGTAGAACGGGTGGGTCAACGAGTGGAGTGGACGAGTGGAGTGGAGTGGAGGTGATGGAGGTGAACCAGCTGCGGGTGAACCAGTCATGGGTGATGAGATGGTGTCAAGATCATCAAACTCAGCAAAATTAGAAGGGATGACCGAGTGTGAATCAGGAGGTGGTGGTTGTGTTTGGTAGGGAAAAACATCTTCATGAAAAACCACATCACGGGACACAAAGTATTGTTGGGTTTGAATATTGAAAACCCGGTAACCCTTTTGACCATAAGGATAACCAACAAATATGCAGCAGATTGCACGAGGGTCAAATTTGGAACGACCAAGGTGGTGATCATGAGCATAACAAAGGCACCCGAATACCCGCATGTGATCATAAGAGGGTGGAGTCTTTAACAATAACTCGTGTGGTGTCTTGCCCCCTAGATTGGGTGTGGGAATCCTGTTAATGAGATATGCAGGTGAGAATACAGTCTCCCCAAAAAGATAAGGGTAAGCGGGCCTGAAAACGTAGGGCACGAGCAACTTCAAGAAGATGTCGGTGTTTACGTTCGGCAACCCCATTTTGTTGCGGAGTCCCAACGCAAGAATGTTGGTGATGAACACCCTCCTGAGAGAGACTTCTGAATGGTCTAGAAAAAAATTCCTTCCCATTATCGGTCCGAATCTGTTTGATTGAAGTTCCAAACTGGGTTTTAACTAAGGCAAAAAAAGAGAGGAGAAGAGCATATGTTTCTGACTTTTGGCGCATTAGATATATCTAAACACATCTAGAATAATCATCAACGATTGTTAGAAAATAATGAGCACCTGTGTGAGATGGAGTGGGATAACCTCCCCAAATATCACAGTGAATAAGACCAAATATTTCAGTGCATCGAGAATTGCTTAATGGAAATGGGGATTGTGTTTGTTTAGTTAGATGACACACATCACAATGTTCATGCTTAGAAATTACATTAGACAAATTATTGGATAATAAAGATAAACGGTCACGAGAGGGGTGACCCATGCGAATGTGCCAAAGAGAAGATGAAAAAGCATGAGATAAATTTGGAATTGAACTAGGACTGCCCGAAGTAAAATGATATAGTCCGTTACGCAGCGTTCCCATTCCAATCAGCCTCTTCGATGGAAGGTCCTGAATGGCACAAAAGGAAGAGAAAAAAGATACCACACAAGAAAAATTATTAGTGAGTTTACTAAGGGACAATAAAGTGAATGAAAAAGAAGGAACGTATAAGACATCACGAAGAATAATATCTAAAGTAAGATGGTGTGTGCCACAATGAGTAACAAGCATATGAGCACCAGTGGGTACACGTACCAATATTGGTGATGCAAGAGAAGTAACATGAGTGAGTAATGAAAGATCAGAGACCATGTGATCAGAAGCCCCACTGTCAAGCAACCAAAATGAGAATCCTTACCTGAAACCGAAAAACACTGTTCAATACCTACAAGATTGGCATGAGCTGCAGTGGAATCCGGTGTCAAGAGTGAGAGGAGCTTCTGGATCTACGTTGGGGTGAGGCTAGATGCAACAGGAGAGGCCGGCGATTGGGTCGCAAGGGGCTGGGCCGGAGCAGCAGTGGCTGCCTTGGCTTGATTTGTAGCAGGCGAACCAAGTTTAGTAGCCTAGGCTGAAGAGGAACGACGATGCTTCGAATGTCTAGGTGGATAGCCATGTAAGGGCCAGCAAGTGTCCCTGGTGTGACCGTGTATTTTGCAGTGATCACAGAAGGGACGATTGCAGTTGGTATCATTATTGTTGGAACCAGCAGATGGGCGAGGACCCCTTGATGTGGGAGATACACACGTTCTTGCTGACCGGCCGAGTGAAGAGCATTTTGCTTGCCGCAGGAACATGTTGGAACAGCCACATAAGATGCCACTTCGTCCCAGAGAACCTTCAGCCGTGTGAAGTAAGAAGAGAGGGAATCAATTCCCTGTTGTATAGTTGCAATTGAGCGCTTGAGTTGAAAGACTCGAGAGGCATTGCCGTGTGAGAAACGATCTTCAAGCTCCTTCCAAACGGAAGAAGCAGTCTCAGCGTAAATCACCCTGTCAGTAATGGTGCGAGTTAGGACATTGAGAATCCAAGACAACACCATAAAGTTGCATCGTTCCCATGTCTGGACAACAGAGAGTGGCGAAGTGGGACGTGGGAGACTCCCATCCATGAACATCATTTTATATTTCGCAAAGAGAGCCATGCGCATGGCACGTCGCCAGGTAGGATAGTTATCACCATTGAGGGGCGTGGAGACGAGAAGGTCACCTGGGTTATCAGAATGATGAAGGTGATATGGGGAGGAGGGATCTATGGTAGACGTTTGAGAAGTCTGCGATGATCCTCCCTGCACACCACTGGACTCACCAACCAGAATATTGTCTTGGTCCGGCATGATGAACCAAGAAGATGGAAGGAAAAAAAAAATGATGGAAAGGAGGAAGGTGATAATCCGGATTAGGCCAGGATCGTTAAGAGACTGATACCATGATAAATTTGGATGAGAATTATTCTTTGATTGAATGAGAAAGATTACAAAAGATTGCCATTTAAACAGTAATTACAAGAAGATGGACAGCTATTATCACATGTGATAATGGTGGGATTTCATTTGAATATTTGCCATTATCACATGCGATGATAGATGGAAACAAATATATTGCGGAAAAACTTCCATAGGAGTCATTGTGATGATCTCTCCTAGTAGATCACGTTATTAAACTGGGGAGGGGATAAGGTACCAGCCAGGATACTATAGGAGTCATTGTGATGATCTCTCCTAGTAGATCATGTTATTAAACTGGGGAGGGGATAAGGTACCAGCCAGGAGACTCGAACTCCAGACCTTTTGGTGAGCATGGGCATGAAGCGCACCACAGCTTACCAACTGAGCTAGGCAGTTTTTGGTAGATTAAGCCCGACTATTGTTGTTGATGAATTTGATGAATCAATCTAAACCTCTATCATCAACGAGTCCTTAGAATTTGTCAAGTGTTCAATTTGTAGACCATTAAACTCTATAACTGGACAATTATCTTGGTAATACAGGCCTTTGAGAATTGAAGCATTTATTTGATAAGCCCATTTAGATATAAATGGCTCAATAGTCCATTTAAGGTCCATTTAATCCGATTAATGGAACCCGATTAAAGATTGGGACCCGGATGACCGTTTATAAATGAGACCATACTGAGCCTATGAGGACCGGATCAATCGATTGACATCCCTCTAGAACCCCTCTTTCTAGTAATAATAATAATAATAAAAAAAAAAAATAAAAAAATAAAAAAAAAAAATAAAAAAATAAAAAAAAAAAAATAAAATAATAATAATTCATTATTATTTGTTAATATTATTAAGGTATAATATATCTGGTTGGTTCAAAATATTGTCACATGGTATCTGATACGTCCAATTAGGTCTTTTGCGTACATGTTAAGTTTCATTCAATAAAAAAAAGGGAAAATTACATTGCCACCCCCTGAGGTTTGTACTAAATACAGAGTGATGCCCTATGTTTCTAAATTATACAATCGCACCCCCTGAATGGACGGTGTTAAATAATACAATGTAAAATGCCAACTTTGCCCTCTTCTAATATTATAAACCAAAAACCTATTCAATTCAAAATCTATTCTCCGGCTTCTTCTCCTCCTTCCTTGCCGTCATCGCCGCCATTCCAGCCAACCCAGCAGCTCTAAGGTTCTTCCATGAATTTTGTCAAAGTGATCCCATGAGTGGACGGTGTTTTTTTTTATATTATTAGATCACCAGAGGAGGAAGGAACTCATCCCAACAACCACATGTGTTTCTCCCGGTGCCACTGTACAGTAAGGGTGTCAATTCTAGGCCCAGCCAGACCAAGCCCGCCTGGTTAAAGCTCGGCCTGGTCCGGCCTGATTATTAAACATGTCGGGCTTCAGCCCGACATGTTTAGTAATCGGGCGGTCCCGGTGTGGGTTCCTAGATCGTCAGGTGCCCGACCGGACCGACCGATTCCAACCCCGACCTAGACCGCGCTGTTATAGCCCGACCCAATCGACCCTTTAACTTATGAACTTCCCCTTCCCTTCCCTCCAAATTTCCTTTGTTTTGTTTTTTTCTTTGTTGGTCTTTGACATTTATTGGTTAGATACACTTAACGTAGGTAAGGATGAGGCTTAGTTTTAGTTTTTAGATCTTACTTTGTTAGATTTCAATTAGTAAGCCCACATCGTTTAGAGACCGTTTAGAGTTAAACGACTCATTAGCCCGTTTTAGACCCGGTTTAAGCCCGTTTAGCCCGAATAAGACTGCCCCGGTTAAAGACCGAACACCGATCGACCAAAATGAAACTGTACCATGCCCGCCCAAGGCAAGCCCCAATGCCTAAATGGTCGGACACGGTGCAGCTTGTAAAATTGGTGAGGCTCGGCTAGGCCCGACCGTGACCGACCAAACCCGACCTGTTGACACCCCTACTGTACAGGCGATAATAGTAGGCCCAAATTTGTGCTTCACGATAATGGCAGCCTCGGCTGCCTTTGTTTTTTTTTTTTTAATACAACGGAGAGGTAAAACCCCACTTCTAGAAGGCACAAAACTTTGCACCACGTTAATGGCAGCCTCGGCTGCCTTTTTAATGGTGACCATGATTGCCTTTAATTTTTTTTAAAAAAATTTCTTTAACTATCTTCATGACAACACAGGGGTATTCCTTGTTCCAAACCAAGCAACATTCATTGGCCTTCTATTCGGTCGGCCATGGTTGCTGTACACAGTAGTTAACCGTGTTCACGGTGAAACAATAATGGTGTGGGCAGCGAAATTATGCAACAAACAATAACCATAAAAGTAAACTTCATACGATCCAAGAATGTGATGGCGAAACCAAGGCTCTTATACCTTTTGCTCCTGAAACACCATTCACCAATTTTACTCTGTAAGAGAAATTTAGTTATAGATGGCACCAAGTAACTCAAATATTTATATCTTTGCAAATCAAGACAGCTCTCCTTACCCAAAAAAAAAAAAAAAAAACAAACAAATCATGACAGCTAACTACAAAGAATTAAAATTACATTGACCTGAACTTTGCCTTTTGCACCGGCTTCCTCTACTATCTCTCGCAAGGCTGCTTCTTTAATTGACTCATCTATTTCCCAACTTCCCTGATGAATGAAGAGACTATGCTGCCTTAAAAGAATCTTTGCTCTTAGAACCCAAAGGATTTGAGAAAATACGATGAACCAGCAGAAATCGAATCAAGAAAGCCCCCTTTTCTCTTTTTTTTTTCCTTTGTATTTCTCTCTTTTCTTTCTCCCCCTCTCATCGCAACGACTCCCTGTCGCCTGCTCTACCGCCGTTGCACTCAAACGCAACCCTCTGGTCACTGCCTCCCATCGTCGCTGTGCCCCAATGCGATCCCCTTAGTCGTTGTGCCTTCCTGCGGCCTTTGCAGGTAAGTTCAAGTAACAGGGAAGGGAAAGGTAGGGGAAGGGGGTGTGATGTTTGGGCTTCCCTAAGGGCAAAATGGTAAGTTTACACCCCATTAGGAGTATACTTGTCATTTTAAGGCATTAATAGTCAACACATCAACAACTAACGGAAATACTCTAACGGATGGGGGTTAAGTGTAACAAGTACCCTAAACTCAAGGGTGCTGATTGTATATTTTCAAAACACAAGGGGTTGCCCTGTATTTAGTACAAACTTCAGGGGATGATAGTGTAATTTTCCCTAAAAAATTGCCAAGTGATAAAATAAAGATTTGAAATATGGCAAAGTCCACAGTAGTGGTGAGAGTACCGTACATGTGCATAAACATTCATGTTGATGCATGCCAATACAAGCTATATAGTTGGATTTGAGTATGAAATTTGATTAGCGGTTTATTCAGATTGTCCATTATTGTCCATTGTCTATCCAACGAAAATCATTTTGCCATGTGGAAAAACTATGTGAGACACAAAAGGAAAATTGCCACTTCACGGACTAGTTTATATAAGATTATTTTAGTGGGCCACCTAATTATGTCAAAAATTAAGATTATGTTTATTTATTTATTTTTGGATGAAAGTATAATCACACAAACCACACACCAATCCCAAAAGGTTAAGTTAAGATTATGTTACTATCCTAACCATTTGATAGATAGTAGATAGTTTGTATAAGCTACTTGTCAATTTTCCTAGTCTCTATCTTTGAAGTATCTTAAGTTTTCTTAAGCAGGGAATATGGATCAAATTTGGTGGTGTTGGGCACCAACGAAATTTTGCCGTTACCTGGGTTGCAGGAATCTTATTCTTTCTGCTACTTGGTTCACAACCAAATAAATGAAATCAAAAAAGATATTTTGGAAATTACTGAAACCTAAGAGGGTATTTTTAAACCCGAAGGCAAAGTGAATTATTTCATTTCTTTGGCTGTAAACTCGGATAGTAGGAACATTCCTACAACATGAGTAGCAACAAATTTTTTTTCGCAACAAGGAGTTCATAAAACAATATTGGGAAAACTAAAGAACAAAGACGATGGGTATTAGACAATTATCCCAGGTAAAAAAAGAAGAAAAAACCTCACTCTTACCAGGTTTGAGATGGATATAATTAGTGTTATGTTAGATTAATTAAGTTACATATTTGGAATAAGCCAATGCATCATACGGTTGAAGAATGGTGTTTCAAGTAGGGTGATTTGTTAAATTAGTTTCTTAATAGTTTAGCTCGGGGTATAAATGGGTTAATTGATCATCTTTATCAATTGTTATTATAGGGAAATTGGGTGTTGAGTACGTGTTGAATCTATGAAGTGAAGAAGATCGATGGAAAAAAGAGAATTTGAACAAGGAAAAAGAGTTAAGCAAAGAACAACTTTAAATTCAACAAGGTGGGTAGTGAGTTAGTTCTTTAATTGGTTGGGTTTGATTGTTATTGTGTTGTGTTTATTGGATCTAGTGAAAAAGCAAATGGAGGCAACAAGCAAGTCCTTTCGTCCTGCTTTGAGTAAACTGATCTACGAGCACTCTCTCCAGATGATGAGCTGATGTACGAGCACCATTGGGTTTGACTGTTATTGTATAGTGTTTATTGGATCTAGCAATGCAATGAGCAAAACCTATTAAAGAAAAAGGATTTTTGTCAAATGCCTCTCTGAAAATGCTCATTTGTTCAAATGCTTCTTTACAATTTTTTTAATTCTCAAGTCCCCCTTACTTTCAAAACATTGTAACAATTTGATCCAATCCGTTAATCTTGAACGTTATGTACAAACAGATTGATTTTTTTGACCATTATGCCCCTGATATAATAGAATAACCAAATTGCCCTCACTAACACACATGACCAAGTTCCCTCCACCGCCATGAATTCTGGGCTTCAAGGGCTTCCCCTTTGCCAAATTCCCACACTTGGCGTTCATGTCTATGAGAGCTGCAATAGCATGAGTTATCAGGAAGCAGGGTATCCTTTCTTTCTTATTAGGATAAAACAGGAAGGATTGCAACTAACCCACCACCTGCAACTGTAATTGACCCACCAACACCCACATTACCTTCATGATTCCCGGCGGCAGCAATAGCGACACTTGAAAAGAAAACCTAACTCATGTAGGATTCTCTCAGATATCTTTTTCTAATTCCTTCATTTCGATTAAAGATAATCATTACTAATTCACCTATCCAAATCCCAATAGAAGAAAAATAAAGAAAAAGAAAGAAAGAAAGAGAGAGATCCGATTTCAGATTTCTTACTTTCTAAACTAAACTGAGAATAATGGAGGTCGAAATCCACAGATCCATCGTGGGCAGCAAAGGCCCTCTCTGATTCCCGCTTCTCTGTATCCCTTTCTGTCTTCATCTCTGTCTTTCAAAGATTTGGTTTTTTGGGTTTGTTTTTTTTAGGATTTTGGAAGAGAAAGAAAAAGCAAACTTAAAAGAGCTGGGTGGTTCAGAATAGAGATTCAGTTTTCTTTCATTTGTTTTTTGAATTTTTTTGCAAAGCTTTCGTTAGGTTTTTCATCTTTTAATTGAAATCAGGGAACGTGAAATCAGATTTAGGAGAAAATATTGGCCTGTGGTTGCAAGTTCTTCTTCTTCTTGACATTATAATCATCAACATCTCCAAACACATCATCATCCTCTTTCTCTGAATCCATATACCTATAATCCCCATCTTCATACACATCCTCTGAATCCATATCAGACCTAGAACCCTAGAACAGAGGAAGTTGTTCAATAGGGCTTAATCACCTCAACCCTACGCAAGTTCAGCAGATTCAAGCCCAGATCCAGCTCCAACAGCGAGTTCGACGGTGACAACTGAGTCTGTAGGGTCTTTGCCTGAATCTAATTTCAATGAGCCTTCATGGGATGAATCGGAGAAGTTCATATTGCAGAGATTGGGTTTGCAAGATGAGGCAGGGTTGAGTGTTAATGAGGGCAATTTGGTCATTCTACTATATCAAGGGCATAATGGTCAAAAAATTCAATCCGTTTGCACATAACGTTCAAGACTAACGGATTGGACTAAATTGCTACAATGTTTTGAAAGTAGGAGAGAATTTACAATTAGAAAAGTTGAAAAAGGGCATTTAGACAAATAGGCATTTTTAGGAGGGCATTTGACAAAAACCCGAAAAAAAAATGCAATGAGCAATGATTTTAGTATTTTAAAATTGATTTAGAAGGGTTAAAAACACCACTTGACTGCTTCAAAGATCAGGGGTCAAAATCCCCTTGAAACCCCATCCGAACATGGGAAGAATCTTGTTCTCGTTCTACGCAGTTCTCCAGTTGCCGGTCAATCGGATTAGACTGCGTACAAAGATAGCTAGCATATCACTGGACCCCACGAGCCCTAAAGTGTTGAAGGCCCCGGCCCCTAACGTGGGTCGTTTACCTTGACCATGACCCATGAGTTCTAATATTGTTGCAATTAACGGATTAATGGTCAATTACTACCGTTACATGTAACAATTTGGATTCTCTATTGCCGAGCTGCTCGGTAGGATCGTCGCTTAAATGGAGATAAGGCGGTCATTGAACACTTCACCGTGTCTTAATAGCACGATCTTGTCGAACAGCTCAACGGAAGAGGATGTGAATCCTACATGCAATACATCAAAGTAAACTATATATATTTGAAAATCATATCACAAGACCAAAAGACATGAATGAATCAAACCATTTGTTAAAAGGCATCAACTAAAAATCTAAAACCAAAAGGCTGGAAAAGTCCAAATTTTGATAAAATATTAGGTAATCTTGATAAATTATTAATTCTCAATTTTAAAATATTTCATAAAACAAAATACACAAAGTATTGAAACGATTTGGATAATCTAACTCATATGTCAAACCGAAAGGAGGATATATCGGGCCATTCCAACGGTCACAACTTTTGATGAAAATGGGAAGCACCTCTTGGCGTGGTGGTGGCTGCCAATGACAATAAATTGATTATCTAAGTCCAAGGGAGAGGTTGTTTGGCTTTCCCTCTCATCGGATGCTTGACATCTTGTTACTCCTCCTCACACCCCAAAATCGTCCTTCCTTGAGTTGGAAGTTGGATGTCATCACCTGACAATCCTCTTGGGATGCCATCCTAAGGGTCTATAATAGATCATTTGCCTAAGTCCAAAGGAGAGGTCGTTTGGCTCATCGGTTGCTTGACATCCTGTTATTCCCCCTTACACCCTCCCAAACTCTGGCCGCCAATCCTTGAGTTGGGAGTTAGAACGCCATCCCCTAACTACCCTCTTGGGCTGCCACTAAGGGCCTATGGGCTCTCAACAAGATTGATGCAAAAAAGAAAAAAAAAAAAATTCGATGAAAACAAACATTTTTTGGGAGAAAGTTTTTTGTCCGAGAGTGTGGCCTAAGCCAGCATTCCCATGAGTCTATCGTAGGGGTGTCAATTTTAGGCCCGGCCCGGTAGGCCCGACCTAGCCCGCCCGGTTAAATCTCGGCCCGGCCCGGCCCGATTACTAAACTTAAGGCTGACACCTTTAATAACTGGGCGGTTCCAGTGTGAGGTCCTAGCCCATCGAGCGCCCGACTGGACCGACCGATTCTAAGCCCGACCTAGCCCGCCCAACTATAGCCCAACCTAGCCCAACCCATTTAAGGTTTCTTAAAATTCCTATTTTACCCGAAGATACATTTTTATTGATATCGTTATCAATATCAATATAGATTGGCCATATCATGTTGGATCAGATCATTTTACTCATTAAAATACTAATATTTTTGTTTTTTTAATCATTTTATGATATTGATACGGCGGACACAATACCAATACCTTGAATCGTGCACAAGTAGGACTGGTTCTTGACCTGTTGAAACAATTCTTATGTTTCTATTTAATATATGGTCATTGGGTTATGAGGTGGATGGGTTTTATACTTCTATTGGTTACTTCTGAAGTGTGTTGGCTTTCACCAATTGAGTTCTGTTGTGGGCTCACAATAAGCATTTGGTTTTATTCTTTATAATGATTAAGAGCCAGATGGGGAAAAAAACAGAATAGAAAAGAAAATATGTGTGAAGCACCGTTTAAGGCCCGATTTGAATTAAACAGGTTCATAGCCCTGTGATCACCTAGTTAAGGCCCGATTCTAGTAGTCTGATTATAGGCCGAGACCGACCCTAGATCAACCGAGTCCACCCAGGCCCCGCCCGATTAGCTAAACGGTCGGTCACGGTGCAGGACTTGAGATTGGTGAAGCCCGGTTAGGCTCGATCGAGACCGACTGAGCCTGACCGGTTAACACCCCTAGTCTATCGATCTCTCCTCCCCATATAAAAAGACATTTATGCCCCTTATTTTGAAGAGGAGAGAGATAGATACATGGGAGTACAGACGTAAACCATACTCTCGGACAGAGAACTACTTTTTTTTTTTTGAAAATAAAACCCATCAAAGAGAGACATGACGGGTGATCCTATGGCAATGATGAACCTCACAGCTAAGCACGAACCTCTACAATCACTCTCTCCTTCCCAAAAAACTTAGCGGACCGATATGGTAACTATATTCTTACCCCCAAAAAAAGAAAGAAAGAGAAGATATGATAACTATTTGTAAATTGGGAATATTCCTTTGTTTATCCTACACATTTTATTAAGGAGACGGTTTTCTTCAGCCACGGTCAAGGAATAATTTCTTTGTCTGATACACGTTGGGATGGTGTGCATAGGATATCAAATGGAATTTCTTGCGCACAACTCTCCTTCAATTGGGCTTCCACAACAGCTAGGTGGATAAAATTATGTTTTGTGTCACTACTACTCAATTGGCATCCTACTCAAATGGCACTCCCCTCCCCTACTTCCGTCCTTCCAGAGGGTTTCGTCAGGGAGACCCCCTCTCCTCGTACCTGTTTGTGCTTTGTGCGGAAGTACTGTCAACCAAAACTTTCAATTGCAATGGCAGAAAATAGAGTCAACTTCCGTCCTTCCAGAGGGTTTCGTCAGGGAGACCCCCTCTCCTCGTACCTGTTTGTGCTTTGTGCGGAAGTACTGTCAACCAAACTTTCAATTGCAATGGCAGAAAATAGAGTCAAGGGCATTCAGCTTAACAGAGGGGGCAAGAGAATTTCTCATATGACCTTCACAGATGATTTAATCTTATTTGGAGAAGCCACCATGACTAAAGCAAGGAGTTTTGAGGAAGTTATCCGTTCCTACTGTTCCTTCTCGGGTCAAGCAATCAACATCACCAAAACTAGAGCTCAATTCAGTCCCAATGTTGATGCGAACATCAAACGGCGCCTTCGTGAATTTTTTCAAATCACCCCCACTGCCAATCTGGACAAGTATTTGGGCATTCCCTTCATTGGAGGTAACCTTTCCAAGGCTCATTGCACTGATCTTATTAAACGAGTGAACTCTAAACTCCAACACTGGAAAGCTAAATTACTCAGCCCTGCTGGCAAACTTGTACTGGTGCAGTCTACACTCTCGGCCATGCCGTTATATACCATGTCTTGTTTCCAACTTCCCTATTCTACCAACAAAGCTCTTGATTCTATATCTAGAAATTTCTTTCGGTCCAATGGTACAAAGTCCTCCGTTCCAACCATCTCCTGGAAAACTATTTGCCTTCCCAAGAGAGCTGGGGGTCTCAATATTAAATTATCAACCCCTATGAATCTAGCCATTCTTGAAAAAAAGGCTGGGATCCTTAACTCTCCCTCTTCACTCTGGGCTAGGTTAATGAAGGCAAAATATTTTCCTTCTACCAACTTCTTCTCAGCCTGCTGCCCCCAATCCTCTTCTTGGGGTTGGAAATCTATCTGCTCCACTAGCCCCCTCTTACATAAGGGTTCTCTCCACCAGGTCAGGAATGGACACAACATCAATCCTTGGCTCGACTATTGGATCCCTAATTTCCCCCCTTCCCTTGCCCCTTTCCTTCTTCTCCCCAACTCCCCCTCATCTGTAGTTTACTTCATCGACCCCTCTTCCCATATTTGGAATCGTGAGAGAATTTTTCACTGGTGGCCCCCGGACATTGCTTTTGCAATCTTGTCGATTCCATTACCTATCTTTCCCACTGAAGATAAGCTCATCTAGGCTCACACTTCTTCGGGCTGTTTTACTGTGGCATCTGCATATAGATTGGCCATAGAAGGTACCTCTCGGCATTCCAACCCCCCTTGGCTCAAACTCTGGCACCTCCCATCGGCTCCAAAAGTACAACACCTTCTCTGGAAAATGTTGCATAACAAACTCCCATTACCTGACATTCTCAACCCCAAGGGTTTTAACTTAAACCCTCAATGTCAAATCTGTCACTCTAGCCCACAAAATGCTACTCATCTTTTTCTTCAATGCCCCTCGGTCAGAAGTATTTGGAATCAGGTTGGATTTGTTAACCTACTTCAGGGTACCGACATAGAGGAGGGAATCACCCAGGTTTTGCTAATGGCTAATCAACAGAACAGGGACCAGAAGATAAAACTATCTCTATTTTGTAACATTATATGGCACATCTGGAACAGCTACTGGGATCTGATTTTCAGGAATTTGCCATTCAATTCATCCACCATCATCCTCAGAGCTAGCTTAAAGATCACGGACTTTATGCAACAAGGAGGACCCCCATCGCATTGAAGATCTACTCTCATCTCCTGGATGCCCCCCATAGGTCAATATCTTAAATTCAACGTCGATGGTGCTAGTCATGGGAAACCCAGTCTGGCCAGAATTGGTGGCGTTTGCAGATCTTCTTCCTCCTTCATCGGATGCTTTGTAGTTGGAGTTGGTTTCACCTTCGCACTGGTTGCGGAAGCACTAGCCATTCGTCAAGCCCTCTCCTTCGCTGCCATGAAGCGGTTCTCTCATATCATTATTGAAAGCGATAATTTAGCTTTGGTCGAGATTCTTAATCACCAAACCAGAAATATACCTTGGCGAATTCTCAACATTGTGAAGGACTGCTGGAATCTCCTTTATCATTTTCAGGATGTACTATTCACTCACATCTTGAGAGAAGGCAATGCTACTGTAGATATCCTGGCATCCTTAGGTGCTTCTTCCCAACCCCCAGCTCTGTGGCTTTCATAGCCCCCGCCCTGTATTTCCTTATCTTTGTACTCAGACTTTGCAGGAACTTCGTTCCTTCGTCAATAAATTTCTTTTTCACCAAAAAAAAAGATTATCAGCTTTAACTAATGTTGATGGGAATAAGTCTTCTACCAAAAAAAAAGAAGGGTAAATTACATGTCACCCCCTGGTTTTTTAACGAAACTTAGATCACCCCCTGGTTTTTGAAAAAACTCAAATCACCCCTTGGTTTAGACCCCAATATGACAAATTAGTCCCTACCATTAGTTTTATGCTGTTAAGTGATGATATCAGTTAGTTAAATAAATTTAAATTCCTAAACTACCCTTGACATCCAAACATAGATTATGAAGGGTAGTATTATAAATTTAATTCTAATATTTTAGTACAAGGGTTAAATAGTCCTTTCAAACCAATAACTAACAACAGACTAACACCGTTACTGTAGAAGGGTTGATTTGAGTTTTTTCAAAAATCAGGGGGTGATTTGAGTTTTGTTTGAAAACTAAGGGGTGAGTGTAATTTACCCAAAAATAAATTAAAGATTAGAATAATTCACCAAATTTTTTTAAATAATGTGAGACTTGGAATAGAGACCCGGTCATCATGACCAGACCCTTTGATAATGATTATCTTGCTAAATTGGGTTGGCAATAGATCACGGTAGAAACGTTGGCAAAAAAGATCCTTGCATCCGAGCAGCCGGGCTGCATGTGAAGCGCTAGGCTCAAGGCGGTGCGCTTTGACCGCCTTACCCCTGCTCGGGCAAGGCGCTTGGGCACGGGTAAGGTGGTCAAAGCGCGCCACCTTGAGTCTGGCGCTGCACATGTAGCCCAGCTGCCCGGATGCACAGGAGCCACTTGGTTCAATTGATTGAAATCCTCTCTTTTTGCATTATCACCTTCTTAAGAATTTTATAAAAAATTCCTAACAATGGTTTTTCAAAAATTTCACTTGTGATTTACGTGTATAATTTTAAGAGTTGTTGAAAATATTTCAAAGGGGAAGCCTTCTATGTCCGGGACCACATATAGAAGCATCAACAAGGGGTCATTTTGCATTTCATGGGGAATGGGGCGGTTATTTTCCTTATGTGTCTAGGTGCAGGGGTGTTACAATCTCCCCCACAACATTTTTTTCTATTTCAAATTATAGATTCAAGGGGAATAAAAACTTAGGGAAAAGGTCCTCTCAGCCTAAGGCATACAACACTATGCCTTTATTTTATTTTTTATGAAACACTGCCTTTATTGGCCTTCTCACATGAATGATAATGTTGTTTTCTTTTTTTTAAATAATAGTTAAAATAAGGGAAAATTTCATGCATCTCCCCTGACTTATGTACACTTTTACTGGGGAGGTTTGGAAAATTTCACATACCTTGCCTGCTTTTTAAACTAAGTAACCAAAATACCGAGACCATTAACTGTATATGTTAAACATTAAAATTATGTTTTAATTGACCAAAATACCCTCATCTTCTTTAAATCATTTTCCCAAAACCTGCAAATCCACTTCAATGGATTCAGATTCAAGAAAAAAAAAGAAAAATTCAAATGGATCTTTCCAAGCCAAACTCTAAAGAATGGTTTTGAAACCCTCTGCTGTCTTCGGATTTCTCTATTTTTTTTGACCTAGCTGCTACCTATCACCGGATAGAGAAGGATCTTCTTCGGTTCGAAAAATAGGCAGATCCACATATTCCCATCGATTGAAAGAAAGGACCTTCATGCCAATCTCAATATCTAATTCGTAAGCTACAGAATGGCCAACCAACGCGTCCCTGATATCAAAATCGGAAATCTTCAAGTCACTGGCTTGAAACCCTAATGCGTCAACGATAGAATCCTGTAGACCCTGAACAAACAAAACAGAATTTTTTTTGAAAAAGTAATAACTCAAAGCAGGGGGAAAAAAATTTCCCCAGTTCATCATGTTAAAGAGTTAAAAACAAACAAAGGAGCAGAAATCGCCTTTGGATTTCCTGCGGAACCCAGAGTATCGCATGATCCGAGGAATACCTTTTCGACTATAAATCGGGATTGAAGAGCCACTAAATAAATCTTTGCGGGATTTCAAAGAAGTACAGGAGAAAACTCGCTCGAACAGGTAACAGGTGGGGTGGGGTGGGGTGGACATGGTTATTGGAAAAGATAAAGTTCAGGGATATTATTCACTGAAGAGAGAAATAGAGAAATCAGAAGAGAGCACAGGGTTTCACCAAAAAAAAAAAAAAAAAAAAAAAAAAAGGGAAATCAGAAGACAGCAGGGGTTCAAAACCATTCATCTGAGTGTGGATTGGGAAAATCCACTTGAATTTTTTTTTTCCTGAATCCTAATCCATTGAAGTGGATTTGCAGATTTGGGGAAGATGAGTTGCAAGTTTTGGGAAAATGATTTGGGGATTGATTTGGGGATTGGACTGCCTGGCAAACACGAACATGGGTAAAATAGAAACAGAGAGCGGTGATGATGGTAATGGTGGGTGGTGGTGGTGATATTGGGGATCTACATTTGTAAAAGAAGGAGAGAAAGAAGAAGAGGGCATTAGTATCATTTTATCTGATCAAGGGTATATTGGTCATAAAAGGATTTAAAAATTTCTACCGTAAACAACTAACGTGTTTAGTTAACAGATGGAGTAATTTTGTTACTTAGCTTGGAAAGCAGGGGAGATACGTGAAATTTTCTAAACCTCACGAGTGAAAGTGTACATGAGTTATACCTCTGGGAAGGTACGTAAAATTTTCCCATAGAATAATCACTATGAGAGGGTGTAGGAAACCCTGCTTTCTAAGAGAGCCCTCTCCCAAAAATTTATTAGTACCACAAATAATTCGTTGAAGACGTTGACAAACCCTGAGTATTGAACACGACATCATGAACTTGAAAATACATGAAACTCTTAAGAAATGGTTAGGATGAGTCATCATACTTTCACTGTCTTTACAACCACAAACACCCTTATTGTGCAATTAGGAGTAGTGTGAATCAACCTCCAAGATCTATTAAATCATTCGATTTCCATGATATAAAAAATCAAGGGAAAATTACCAGATTAGTAACATTGGGTTTTGGTTTACAAATTTAACCACCCAATGTTTATGTTAACGGAACTAACCAGTTCGAGTTTGGGTATTACAAAAATAACCAAAACAGCACCCCACCCTTATCCGGTTGCCGTGGGTGATTCCATTGATCGACGATGATGAAGACTCATTGTAATCTTCGGTCTTCATAACCGCATTCTCAGTCCAACCCTCTTTGCTTCTCTTGCCTCTCTTTTCCGGTCAACTCGATATCGTTTGTCTATTCTTACAATATTTCTTTCTCCATTAAAATGTAGAAGGAACCCTTCATGCCTGTCGTGAGAGACCAAACCAGAGGAAATCTCAAAAACTTGGGAGCTTCAAAGTTGGTTACCCAAACACCAATAGCGATAAGACAGATAAATGAAAAAAGAAAATAGATGACCCAGATGCATAAAAATGAAATGAAGAACCTAGATGCAGAAGATTCAGGAAATAACTAGAATCCTCGGATATAAAGTAAATTGTTATTTGAGTTTTGTACATGAAAACCAAAAACCAAGTATATGAACAGGGGGGAAGAGGAGAAGGAAAGAGAACCCAAATGTTAGAAACAGAGAAACCAGAAACGTAAGTAAATACAAAACTGAATATTAGCAGGTTCTGGAATCAAAATCGGCTACTTATGCGGACAAAAAACCCCAGAAGCCAACCTAAGTTTTCAGCAAAGATGGAAATAGAGAGAGAAACTACTTGAGAGTTCTCGATGTCCCTCCCCCAGTTCGATTGTCTGAGAAACAAATCAATCTGCATTGCGCTTTTGGGTACGAAATGCTTCAAATGCCGCCACTGCCCAACGAAATCCTCACCTTTTAAGAAAGAGAAACATGGGGATTTATTGTTGCACGCCCATTGCTGCCCTGCCTCTCATTGTCGATCCTCACAAATAGGTTGTGCTTGAGATTGCTTCACCTGAATCTGATCCACCAAAATCTCCACATGCACCGACACCTGAACCAGAGCCAGCCATTGCCGGAGGGAGTGGGAGAAGCTCCACTGGGATGGAGAGAGAGAGAGAGAGAGAACAGGGACAAAATTGGGAACAAATGATTTCATGGAGACTGAAGATTGGAATGAGTATTCATCGCCGTCGATCCTTGGAATCGCCCGCGGCAACCGGAAAAGGGTGTGGGTACTGTTTTGGTTATTTTTGAAATTCCCAAACTCGCCCAAACTCGAACTGGCTAGTTTTGTTAACATAAACATTAAGTGGTTAATTTTGTAAGCCAAAACCCGATGTTAGCTAATCTTGTAATTTTTCCAAAAATCAATCGCCAATATCAATAAGTAGTCGTGCACACAACTACGAATATTTTTTCTGTCAGGCTCCCTGCCCTGTCTGGTCTGATTCCTCTCTTTGGAGGGCTGAAATGGCAACTTAATCACACCCAGGCAGTGTGTTCGGGCAGAGGGTTAGATCGTCATTTCCACATCCTTATTAGAAGAACCAGACAACTGTACCGAATAGGGAACCTAAGAAAATAATGACCCGTCAAGTACTGCACCCTTTCACATGCTTTAGTTTTCAGCTCAATTAGAAAAACAATAAGACCATGAGTTCAGAAAGACCAATGAAAAACAAAGGTTGAAATTGTTTTCACAAAACTATTTTTACAAGGGTTAAAGTTTAACCGTTAAACCTCCTCGGTTTATAGATGAACAAAAAACATCACCAAAAATTGTCTCAAACTGCCATGCCCAAAAACCATGCTTTTTCCCATAAAATGTGTCTATTGACCATTCAGACGCACATATAAGTAGTTACACCAATTAGTCATTTAGGTGTCAAACAAGAAAAGACATTTCTCTCCAACATGCGATTTTTGAAAAATAAAAAATAATATTTTAAATCTTTATTTTTAAAACCACTTAAAATTCCAACATATCTTTGCAAGAATTTAAATAGAATAAATTCGGAATCAGTTATTTGGCAATATATTGAACCTGGTGATGGTGAGAGTGCGAGACCAAATTACCTATCCAAATTCCAAAGGTGTACTCTTTACGTATGGTTAGGTGAAGACCTCTATTCCACTTTCTGCTACTAAGATTACATGAAAAAAATATTTATTTGAATAAAAAAAATTAAATATCATCACCTAATCATACGTCAAACATTTACATTAAAAAAAAAAAAAAGTGATGGATTTTCATCCGAGAAAATTACTTGGACACCTCCTGTATTATGGTCTAATTACTTATTTTTTCTAATTTTTTAAACAATTATTTGAACACCCCCTGTAGTTTACCATTTTTTTCAAATAGTCTTGTCCGTTAGTAAGTCACCGTTACCAAGGGTTAAATATTTTATAAATGCCTAAACTACCCTTAAAGGATACTGAAGTGATAGATTTACCCCCTTCTTCTTCTTCCCATCGCCCCTACCCCCTACTGCATCTGCAACACAACTGTTCAGTGCCCGTGGAATACCAACGAAGAGGGAGAGTAAAAAAACATGCAATTTTTTTTTTTTTTTTTTTTTGTGTTTTAATTTCTGAATCTAGGCCGACAAGAGTTCGTGAGATCTAAAAGTTTAGAAATCTCTCTTGTTTGTTTGTAAAAGGGAAAGAAACATCAGATGCATGTTGGTTACCTTCATTGGGGGGGTTTTTTGATTTCTTGTTAGGTTCTGCTGAATATGTTTGGTGTGAGATCTGGGTTTGAAGTTTTTGGTTGTGGGTAGGATTTTTCTTTCGTTTAGGGTTGTTAAATTTCTTCTGATTTTTCTGGTGCATGTGGGTTCTAAAAATCCAGCCTTGTCTTGTGAGTCAGAATTAGGTACGGATTGAGAAGAAGGGGTAGGGTCGGGTTTACGAGCTGAAGCAGATCGAAACATGTCTTGCCAGGGAAGATTGGACGCATCGGTTGGATTAGAGTTTGGGTCGGAATAAAGGACCAGCTCCATTAATAGAAGCCAATCGATCAGGTGATCAAGCAAAGGCGACCTTCACTCCAAAGTCCAAATTCTCAAGAGTAACAAGGAGATAGAAGGGTTTCTTGTTTCAAGTTTCAACATTTCAGCAAGTGTAGAACTAGGGGAAAAGACAAGGTCTGGTCCATCCATTATTTAATGCCAATCCTCTCTGCATAATTGCTCTCCTCCAAATGCGATTTCAGAGATATTACAGCATCCTTACCCTCAACTCCGAATTTATAAGAGAAAAAGATAGAACCTGAAAGAAAGCCAACGATCATAACGACAATCAACCCAACAACCACTCAAATCTGGTTCTCAGATTTTCGCCCAACTTGTTTCAGCCAAACTTTATCAGCATGTTCCCTGAAATCTGGGTCTGCACTTGGATGATCTTGAAATGCTGGAGTGTTACAACAGCTTTGCCCGGAATTTCAGATTGATTGACCTCCAATAGAAGGATCCCTGAAAGATCTGGTGTTCTCACCAGATGAAGAAATTTCATTAAAGGAGGAGGAGAAGGAGAAGGGTAAGTTGGTCATTTAATTTCATAAGTTTTAGTTGAATAACCCATAAGGCTAAAATGGATATTTTCATTTAAACACTAACAATAGACTAACACAGTCAGGTTTCGGGGGGTGTGTCAAGTAATTGTTTGAAACGTTGGTGATCGTAAGTAAAATGGCCATAGTACAAGGGTTGTCCAAGTGCACTACACTTAAGAATCCAACTGGAAAAACATGGACAATGACATTTTTTTACCTTTTCGAGTGTTTGGTGGACGATTGGATTCTTAAATGTGGTGCACTGGGCAATCAATGATAAATTTACGTAAGTGATCCAAAGTTTGGACTCGAGAGCTGGTAGCAACAAGCAAAGCTACTCCATCCTTTATGGGACCATCGAGGGCGGCAAAACCAAGGGTATTCCCTCTCACAGGCTGTGAGTGATTGCATCTTCAAAGTTCTATCCCTAGGTATTAACACATGGAATAGGGTTTTGTATCGGTCTTGGCCGATTCCAATTTAGTAATGGATCAAAATCAGCCTTGAACGGTCTGGATCGGCCAGAATCAACCTGTTTCGGGAGCGGTCTTGGATTGGGTAATGAATCGGTTTAAAAAAACAACAGGAAGATTTTCCAGAATCTTCCCGACTTCCCTCCCCTGCCTCAGTCCCTTCGTCCCCTCTCCCCCCTCCCTCTTCGTCTCCTCCCTGGCCCCCTCTCTGTTTCTCTCCTCCTATCTCTCTCTCTCTCTCTCCCACTACAACACCCCTGGCCCGGCCTCGCCCTCTCTTTGCTTTCAATTTTTTCAAAGGATGCAGCCAAAACGTATCCATTTCATGCAAATGCTGGATCATTTGGACTGGTTAAACAGGATTGGGACACCCTGCTTGACACAATCCATCTTAGAGGTGCAAGTATGGCCCTATCGGTCCGAACTCGCCCTGAGCTTGAACAGGGTCTTTGAGTTGAGATACCTGACCTTGAGGGTGGGTCAGGGTTAGAAATTTTTGGCCTTGAGTCAGGGTCGGGTCGGGTCAGGCCAGAGTTGAGCCCAGTCCGGCCCAACCCGACCCTGTTTTAAGTTATACTATAAAATACATATTGATATACTATATATATTATAAACTATACATGACACATATTTTATTATATAATAAATTATATATGAAGATAATAAGTGATACTATATTTTATTATTTATTTTATGTAAAATTGATAATTTTCTCTTTGATCCCACTCTATGATCATGGCCAATTAGGGTTAGCCCGGCCGACCCTGAGGGCAGGTTAGAGTTGGATTTTCTAGGCCCTGAGTCAGGGTTGGGTCGGGCCTGGGCCTGGGCCTAGCTATGGCAAATTAGGTTTGGAATGAAGTTTCAAAAACCCGACCCTGTTGCATCGATCACAATCGATTCTTATCCAAATCGATCAATTTTAGTTTATGGGTTATTTTCAAATGCCCCCCTAAAAATGATTAAATTTATAATTATCCTCTTAAACTTTCATTAATTTCATATACACCCCTGCTTTCCAAACTAAGTATCACTATAGTCCCTGCTGTTACACAGAGATGTTATAACATAACGGATCCTAGTTTTTGAACTTTAATGAACCATATGACCCCTGAATAACGTAAAATGACCAAAATGACTTTACCTGAAAAAAAAACAAACCTGCAACTCATCTTCCCCAAATCGTTTAGGGTTTGGGGAAGATGAGTTTATTTTTTTGATGGGAAGGGGAAGATGAATTTTTGAATCAGAAATCAAGAAGAAATTCAATTCTACCCCTCTTGATTTTCTCATGGAAAACTCAGGAATCTGCCGAGGCATGTCAGTTTGGAAAATTGAATTTCTTCTTGAGCAAAAGAAGAGAAAGGGAAAAGAGAGGGAAGTCTTGGAACCTGGTTCAGTTGCAGAATTTTTCAACTCTTGGACAAGATTAAACAGCAACAGTTAGTAACCCCCAACTCTATTGAATCCAGGCCAAGGAAACTTCAGCAAATAAGTATTAATTTCACACGTCTAGTGGGTGTTTGTCCAATACAAAGAGAAGAAAACAAAAGGTTTCATCTCATCTTCAAAATTCAATCCAGAAAGAGTATCACAGATTCACAGTTCACAGGCATCACAGCTCAGAGAGATTTATCGCTTGTGGGATCGATTCTTCCGGAGAGAGGGATTTTCCTCTCTTCCGATCAATTCATATCGTCTATCTCTGGAATCTGCTGTCTATTGATCAAACTGCTTAAAAGAGGAAAAATCGAATTCAGGTCGGTTACTCCGAGATCTCATATCCAATTGACAAATAGCTCTCGTAGTTGAATTTTTCGTTTATGCATATGTATCTTTCTGTTGAATTCGAGCCTGTGGCTTGGTTTCTTCTTCTTCTTCTTCGATTATGGCCTATGTTTCTGGGATTAAGCGGATTCAAGGAGGGGGAGGGTTCAAAGATGGATCGATCAGGGTTTTCGTTTGTTGATGCTTGAATTGATGGTTCAGTTAGTACTTTTTGTTTATGTTATGCAGTCGGGTTTATTAGGGTTTTTGGAATTTGAAGGACCATATGTGTTGATCATCCTTCTATCCCTGTTAGATTTCTGAAATTGATTCAGGCGGACAAAGGAGTTGCAGATCTGGTTCGCAAGTTGGTTCTCAATAATGACGAAAGCTCTGGATCTTGGACTTGGAGATTAAATTCGCAACTCAGGTTCCTACTAAATGCAAGCATTTAATCATACCAGGAAATTCTGATTCAAGAACTCATTTTCCTCAAATCCTAAACGATTTGGGGAAGATGAGTTGCAGGGTTTTTTTTTTCAGGTAAAGTCACTTTGGTCATTTTATCCTATGCAGGGGCCATATGGTCCATCGAAGTTCAAAAACTGGGATTCATTATGTTATAACGTCTCTGTCTAACGGCAGGAACTATAGTGATACTTAGTTTGGAAAGTAAGGATGTACGTGAAATTAGTGAAAGTTCAGGGGCAACTGTAAGTTTGGTTATTTTCAGGGGCATTAGGAAATAACCCTTATTTTATTTTATTTTTGGTAGAAAAAATGGGTCGATTCAAACTCATCCTATCCTGATTCTATAAACCCCAACCCATACATTACCCTTCCCTTACGTGGCCTAATTTAAATGGCAATTTATATATAATGGCGTTACATCCAACACTAATAAGTGCTTGTGAACTGTAATCCAACTTGTACATTAATAAGACACATTAATTAATTAATTAATATATAGAGAATTGCCTAATATTGATCACAGGTCTTAATTAGCTTTAATAAAAAAAAAAAAGAGTCTTAATTAGCTTCCTCTAGTGGCCGCCAATGGGGATCCAACCGATCGAGGAGTACGCGTTTTCTGATGTGACACTTGAGAACGAGTGGTGAGCTAACTGTTACCTTGCAGCCCATTTCACCACGCGCACATCCACGTGTCAAATTAATAAGTTTTAACCTTTCTTTGAGACTACTAATTACTGCATGTGGCAGATTTCTAAACAAGTACATGTGTGTATGTATTATCCAAAACAAAAAAAAAAAAAAAGGAAAAAAGAGAAAAAGAAAAAAAGAGAAAAAGAAAAAAAAAGACGTATGTGTATATTAGGAGAGTATGCTGCAGGTCATCCACTTGATCCCCACATGTAACAGTTCTAGTGTCTTCTTAACTACATAGACCTTGATGACAGATAATGATGATGATCCAGATAATTATTTATTTATAGCAAAATAATTATAAATCAATAATATCCTCTTTTAGTCTGTTATTGATGGAAAAAAATCTTCTCCAATCCCATGAAAATAGAAGGGATCAGGATCGTCTCCAGGGAGTCCAGCGTCAAGGGCGCGTCCAGGGTGTTAGTCAAACAACGGTCCAGGGATCAAACCATGATTTCTTAGAGAGACCAAGATATTTATCCTCAGGGTTTTGCACGCCTTGGGTTAGCCCATGGTGTCCCATGGGTGTCCTATTTAATTTTTAGGGCTTCCCATGGTTTCCCATGGAAACCCTGGTGCATCCCTATTAGGGTTTCTCCTTCCCTCATGTGTCCCATAAAATTTATTATCACAGTAGGGACGAAGAAACTCATCCCTGGTCTATCACATGGCAAGGGGGATCCATCCCTAACTCGAATGCGTAGCGGAAAATGTCGATTCGAGTTTCTTTCGCATCCCATAAATATTAATAATCAATAAACTGAAGGAATTAATGAAGAACTGCTAACCTGGTGAGCCTCAAGTGTTGCTCCTCCAATAGACAGTGGTTCTTCCTCCAGTGAGTGCTCCAAGCAAACAGATCTGAACCTCCAACGGTGTTACCAAGGTTCTTCAAGCCAATCCCAGATGCTCTCAAATTCTTCAGCACAGATCCAGGGTTTCACAAACCCTAACTTTCAAACGCAGATGAAAGAAACTAGAAGAAGAAGAAGAGATCTCAAAGAGGGAGAGAGAGAGACTAAAACGCAGAAGAGGGGGCCACGCAAAAACATGGAGCGCTTCTTACTTTGGCCTTTTTTGGTCCTCTATTTATAATGTTTTGAATTAATTAAATCCCAGTAGGATTTAATGAATCCCCAGTGAGAGTCTGACTCTCTCTATCTCTCTTTTTGGCAGTTCTGTTTAAACTCAAAGTGCTACACAGGTGAAGAAGCAGAATCTAATAGGGAAAGTTTTAATTAGATTCTTTATTTAATTATTAATTGATAATTACAATTAGCACCATATCCATTAATTAAACAAAGAGCCAATTAAATTAGCAAATTTCAAATAACTCCCTATATGATAACAATTATCATATACAACCCCCCACTAATCAACACCATCATTATGGAATCTAGGGCATGTACACATGTACTGCCAAACCCCAATCCATAGTACGTGTCCATATACGAGAGTCTGTGCATCTGATCGAGTCCCGCAAAACTCGATTAAACACTTTATTTAAAATAACTATAACTAATGTATCATTTTATGTAAAATAAATTTTGCAAAACCATTTCCAAAACGGTACTGGATCCAGATTCTGAATCGACCATGCACAGATAGTCTCTATCTTGGTGTTCCCCAATCGGGCAGTGACGACCGTGTTGGATAACTTCTTTACTCACAAAGTGTTCACGCATTCCCAGAACACCGGCTTTGACTCTCTTGAGTCTCAGTCATTGATGAACCAAAGAATGCTATCACACTTTGCAGTGACGGGTTCCCTCAGGTACAGGGTGTCAGTGACACATGTCTATCCCTTCTTACATCTGACAGTAATACATGAGGGAATCGACAAAGTAGATTCTTCGCCAATGCACAAATCAAACATGTGAGCCCTCGCATTCGTACCCTGACATCACATGTCTAGGCATACCCAATGCGACGACCATATGATAAGGGTGCCCAGCCCAAACCCTAGTCGTGACTACCATTTTAAGTAAAACTTAGGGACACATAATGCTCAAAAAGTTTATATCGCATGTGACAATATCAAACTAAAATGTATAAATGTTCAATACAAAGGTGAACCGGGTTGAACCAGATCGAACTGGGTTTGATGGACATACACTTGTCCAACAATCTCCCACTTGTACATCAAAGCCAATTCCCCATACATTTTAAACCCATGCCCTCCATGTGTTTCTCAAACACACCTGGTGACAAACCCTTTGTCATGACATCAAACACATTTTCAGTTGTGTCCACTTTGGAGATACTCACGTCACCCTGCTGGATAATCTCTCTGATGAGGTGATACTTCCGCTGCACGTGCTTGTTCCTCTAATGAGCCCTAGGTTCCTTAGCTTGTGCAATGGCCCCTCTGTTGTCACATAACAGGGGAATAGGGTCATTGACAAGGTCAGGGACTACCTCCAAATCTGATAGGAATTTCCTCAGCCAAACACCTTCTTTTGCTGCATCACAAGCTGTAAGGTATTCTGCTTCGGTAGTAGAATCGGCTGTAGACTTTTGTTTCACACTCTGTCATACAATGACACCTCCACCCATTATATATACCATCCCGGACGTGGATTTTCTGTCATCCTTGTCAGTTTGGAAATCCGAATCTATGTATCCCAATACTGACAACTGATCAGATCCAAAAACCAAGAAATATTCCTTAGTCCTTCTCAGGTACTTGAGGATATTCTTGACAGCACTCCAATGCTCGCGTCCAGGGTTAGATTGATAACGACTTACCATACCTACTGCATAGCAAATGTCCGGCCTCGTACACAACATAGCGTATATAAGATTCCCTACTGCTGAGGCATAGGGAATCTTCTTCATCTCTTCAATGTCTATCTGAGACTGAGGATATTGAGATCTGGAAAGACTGACTCCATGTCTGAAGGGAACACTTCCCCTCTTAGAGTTCTCCATACTAAATCTGACCAGGACTTTGTTTATATAGGTAGCCTGTGACAAGCCTAGCATCATTTTCTGGCAGTCTCTTACGAGTTTGATCCCAAGGATATAGCTAGCTTTACCAAGGTCTTTCATCGAAAACGTTGTGGATAACCACTGTTTTACTGATGAAAGAAAACCTACATCGTTACCAATCAACAATATGTCATCTACGTATAAAACAAGAAAACATACTGTCCTCCCATTGATCTTCTTGTAAACGCATGGTTCATCCATGTTTTGATAAAAATCAAACGATTTGATTGATTGATCAAACCTGATGTTCCAGCTCCTGGAAGCCTGCTTCAACCCATAAATGGACCTCTCCAATTTGCACACCTTTCTTTCTTCCTCCAAGGAAGAGATCCCCTCTGGCTGTTCCATGTAGATTTCCTCTTGAAGGAACCCATTTAGAAATGCAGTCTGCGCATCCATCTGCCAGATCTCATAATCAAAGTATGCTGCGATAGCCAATAAAATCCTGATGGATTTCATCATCGCTACTGGTGAAAAGGTTTCCTTATAGTCTATACCCTCTTTCTGGGTATAACCCATTGCCACCAGTCTCGCTTTGAATCTCTCAACCTTTCCATCTGCGCCCTTCTTCCTCTTGAAGATCTATTTACATCCAATCGGCTTGACGCCAAGTGGTGGATCGACTAGAGTCCAGACCTTGTTGGAATGCATCGAATCAATTTCAGAGCGCATTGCTTCCAGCCACCTAGTGGCATCAACATCCTTTAGAGCCTCAGAGTATGTCATCGGATCATCATCCGATTCAACCGATACCATGTGGAACCCTTCCATTGTTTCCTCTTCGGTTAGAAGAGTTAGCGTGGTGGGTAGTCTAATAGTCCTCCCACTGCGTCGAGGTTCCTCAGGTGTTGGTATTTCAGCGGGTATGTTAGTTGGTCTCACTTCTGGAAGTGACGTTTCTGAGCCATTTGATAGCTCTTTTATGACTACTGGTTCGGACCTCTGGGTCATCATTTCTTCCTCAAAAAATGTGACATGTTTACTTACAATGACCTTTTGGTCAACTGGGTCATAGAAATAATAGCATATCGTGCCTTTGGGGTAGCCTAAGAAATAGCATCTCGAAGTCCTGGATTCCAACTTGTCTGTCTGTTGGTTTCGTACATGTGCTATGCAACCCCATACCCTAAGGTGTTGAATACTGGGCTTTCGCCCTTTCCACAACTCAAAGGGTGTCTTGGCTACAGACTTAGATGGAACCCTATTCAAGATATATATCGCTGTCTCTAAAGCGTACCCCCAGAAAGAAAGAGGCAGCTCACTATAAGTGAGCATCGTCTTGATCATATCCAATAGGGTTCGATTGCATCGTTCGGATACACCATTTTGTTGTGGTGTGCCTGGATTAGTTAGCTGGCTAACTATCCCTTGGGATATGAGATGTTCTTTAAACTCATCCGATAGATACTCCCCTCCACGATCTGATCGTAAGGACTTGACGCGTTTATCGAGCTGTCTTTCGACCTCGGCTTAGAATTCTTTGAATTTATCAAAGGCTTCCGATTTCCTATGCATCAAGTATATGTAACCATATCTAGAGTAATCATCGGTGAACGTGATAAAGTACTCATACCCATATCTTGCTTGTATGTTTATGGGTCCGCACATGTCAGTGTGTATCAACTCCAACAGATTTGTGGCTCTAACACTTTTATTGCTAAAGGGTTTCTTGGTCATTTTGCCCTGAAGGCATGACTCACAGGTAGGGAATGGTTCCACCCTCAAACTCTCTAAGGGCCCATCCCTCACCAATCTACTGATTCGGTCCACATTAATGTGACCCAATCTTAGATGCCACAGATATGTTGAGTTCACTGGAGCTGCTTTCCGTTTCAAATCAACATTTGAAACAACATTCGTTCTAATAGGGCAATCTAGAAAATACAAACCACTTTGTATATATCCGAATGCCACAAAGGAATTATTAAAACGAATAATCAATTTAGAATTAAAGGAAAAACTATATCCGTCCAAAACAAGTTTTGAAACTGAAATTATCTTCCTCTTGAAGGAGGGTACATAATAGCAATCCTTTAAAACTAAACTAACATAACCAAAATTTAAAATAAAAGTTCCCAGAGCCAACGCCATGGTCTCAGCTCCAGTGCCCATCCAAAGACGCACTTCATTTTTTTTCAGGTTCCTTGTCTCCTTGAACCCCTGCAAATGTGAACAGTGGATCCACTATCCACCAACCAAGAATTGGTCGATTCAAAAGACAAATTAGACTCATAAAGAACGTGAACATCATATGTACCTTCTTTAATAGCCTTTGTTTCATCCGGCTTTGTCTTTCAAAGTTGTTAGGTAAGCACGACAGTTTCTTTTCCAGTGACCCTCCTTCTTGCAATAGGAGCATTTGCCTTTGCCTTTATTGCCAGACTTCCCACCCTTGGCTTTCAGAGTCTTACCCTTACTTCTCTTTTTCTTCTTCTTCCCATTTGAAGAAGGCTTTGCTTAAGTTGCATTGACCTCAGCCTTATCCTTTTTCAAGGATGCTTCAGCCTCTACCAGTGCATTAGCAAGTTGGGTGAGCTCCATCTCCTTCTCGGACATCTTGTAGGACATCCGAAAAGCTGCGTAGGCAAAAGTGAGTGACGCTAAGATCACATCAGTCTTGTATCGCAAGCTGAAATCAGTCCCCATGGATTCTAATTTTTCAAACAGATTGATCATTTTCATCACATGATCCATCACTGGAGTCCCCTGGGACATCTTAGAGTTATGGATTTGACTCACCGCATCAGAATGTGCGTGTGTCAACTGCTTGTTGAACAATTCAGCAAGCTTATCCATTTTTTCCCCAGCAGTGCGTATATCCTTGACCGAGTCTACAACTGACTTTTCCAACGATCCTAGGATATAAAGTGATGCATTGGAATCCCTCATGAGGAACTCTTGCATCTCTTTATTTGTCTCAAAATCGTTCGGGTCGGGTTGAGGAGAAACTTGTCCATCTAGAACTGTGTACAGTCCTTCAGCAGTCAGGAGCAACTTAATGCTCCGGTACCAATCGACATAGTTTGTACCATTAAGTTTGTATTCGCTAATGAGTATTAACAGGTTGGAATTAATGGCAGCCATCGTATAGTAATCTACACATGAACAAGTAAATAACCACATGCTAATTAATGACCATTGAAAATAATAAATTGAGCACACACATCAATGGTCTTTCATGATTTGGGTTTCCCTCATAACCCAAAAGATGAATTGGATATCTACAACCCTTGCATGCATAACTTACCCTGTCGGGAGTCATTATACACACAGTGGTAGTGTGGACTAAGCTGTCCGACTCATGGGCTTCCAATATTTTTGGCCACCTGGGTGTCATGTCCAGATCCTGTCGGCTGACATACACCCAAGTCATGTACTTACCTATTGCATTAGTTAGAATCATGGAATCATGAAAGATGGCCCACTGTCGCAGTGCCCTCTCACTATCCATACCCTAACGTATCTAGATAGAGGTAAATATAGATAAATGTGATAGTAGTCCTAGCAATGTCCTGTCGGCGTATGCGGGGCATATCACACAATCTCTACATTTATCTTCAATAGGAGGCCATGGACATGTCTACCGTTTAAGACTAGTCCATATCATACATGTATTATAATTAAAGAAGGATTAAGCAACTCTCACATACATGGATAGATTTAAACAACATAATTAATCAACATTAATTAAAAGTGATTATGGGATGACAACATTTTTATCAAAAGCAATTAAAGAACCCTCCCAATAAAAATAAAACTAATAATTTTGGGTGCATTTATCATGCCATGGATGCCACGCCTCGATCATCTCCTCCGCCCGATCATGTCTTCAAAGTAGGTGACTTGCATCTCCATAAGCTTTAAGCCCCACATGTGGATCATCATCAACATGCCCTGGGAGTCCTAGCTCCTCTAAAATTACAATGGAAACCTAGGAAAAATTCTATACACTTTCCTTTAAAAACTAATAAAGAAACCCCACATGGAGAAACCAACCCACCATTTGGGCT
Organism: Telopea speciosissima; assembly: GCF_018873765.1. Taxonomy (NCBI): domain Eukaryota; kingdom Viridiplantae; phylum Streptophyta; class Magnoliopsida; order Proteales; family Proteaceae; genus Telopea; species Telopea speciosissima. The sequence continues at coordinate 47,347,903 of NC_057925.1, read as the reverse complement.
GCCCATGGGGTGGAGTACATTTGTTTATAAAAAAGATAGGGGGAGAGAGAGAAAGAGAGGGAAGCATCAAATCCACCCATAACCCCATGTATCATATACATAAACAATCCATCCATTTATTAGAATGCCATACCATAATCACAACATAATATAATTTCATGCATGAGCATTAAAGCAAGTGAACAAAAAATTAAAACATGGATTCCTTCAATTATTGAACCACCACATCACATGTGATAGCATGTGTCCAAGCCCATAAAATTAAAATCGCATTTTAATTGTAAGTGGGTTAAGAGAGAATCTCTTCACCCATCATCATCCTCCAAAAACAAAACAAAATAATAAAATTCTGTTTTGAAAAGTAATTCCTTTTTTTTTTTTTTTAAAATTAAACTGGAGGGAAAACAAGGGGGGTGCATGCAGCCCACACGCGCAGGTTGCAGGCACTCCATGCGCATCCCATGGGCCCAAAGCCCACGGGCAGCAGCCCAAGGCCGCAGCCCTGCCCACAGGCAGCAGCCCATATGCAGGCTGCGCACATAGGCAAGAACAAGGGGAGGGCGTGCACAGAGCCTTGGCAGGGTGCGCCCCCCCCCCCACACCTTAAAATCATGATAAAAATATTTAAATAAAAATTAATGATCATGACATACATGGATATATGTTTCAATAATTGGAAATAACTAATTAAAACTAAATCCATCATCACATGGGTAGGTTGTTACACTAACAACCTTGTAACTACCCATGTGCACATGAGAGGGTTGTTACCACAACCATAATTTAACCTCCCATGTGCAACTTGCATCCCACTCATGATAATAACATTAAACTATTAACTATCTAATATTCATGGGTGGGAAAGGTGGCTTTGATACCACATTGTTGGTCAAACAACGGTTCAGGGATCAAACCATGGTTCCCTAGTGAGACCAAGATATTTATCCTCAGGATTTTGCACGCCCTGGGTTAGCCCATGGTGTCCCATGGGTGCCCCATTTAATTTTTAGGGCTTCCCATGGTCGCCCATGGGAACCCTGGTGCATCCCTGTTAGGGTTTCTCTTTCCCTCATGTGTCCCATAAAATTTATTATCACAGTAGGGACGAAGAAACTCATCCCTGGTCCATCACATGGCAAGGGGGATCCATTCCTAACTCGAATGCGCAGCGAAAAAGGTCGATTCGAGTTTCTTTCGTATCCCATAAATATTAATAATCAATAAACTGAAGGAATTTATGAAGAACTGCTAACCTGGTGAGCCTCAAGTGTTGCTCCTCCAATAGACAGTGGTTCTTCCTCCAGTGAGCGCTCCAAGCAAATATATCTGAACCTCCAACGGTACTACCAAGGTTCTTCAAGCCAATCCCAGATGCTCTCAAATTCTTCAGCATAGATCCAGGGTTTCACAAACCCTAACTCTCAAACACAGATGAGAGAAACTAGAAGAAGAAGAAGAGATCTCAAAGAGGGAGAGAGAGACCAAAACGCAGAAGAGGGGGCCAGACAAAAACGTGGAGCGCTTCTTACCTTGGCGTTTTTTGGTCCTCTATTTATAATGTTTTGAATTAATTAAATCCCAGTACGATTTAATAAATCCCCAGTGAGAGTCTGACTCTCACTCTCTCTCTCTCTCTCTCTCTCTCTTTTTGGCAGTTCTGTTTAAACTCAAAGTGCTACACAGTTGAAGAAGTAGAATCTAATAGGAAAAGTTTTAATTAGATTGTTTATTTAATTATTAATGGATAATTACAATTAGCACCATATCCATTAATTAAATAAAGAGCCAATTAAATTAGCAAATTCCAAATAACTCCCTATATGATAACAATTATCATATACAACCCCCCCACTATCATTATGGAATCTAGGGCATGTACACATGTACTGCTAAACCCCAATCCATAGTACGTGTCCATATACGAGAGTCTGTGCATCTGATCGGGTCCCGCAAAACTCGATTAAACACTTTATTTAAAATAACTATAAATAATGTATCATTTTATGTAAAATAAATTTTGCAAAACCATTACCAAAACGGTACTGGATCCAGATTCTGAACCGATCATGCACAGACAGTCTCTATCTTGGTGTTCCCCAATCGGGCAGTGGCGACCGTGTTGGATAACTCCTTCACTCACAAAGTGTTCACGCATTCTCAGAACACCGGCTTTGACTCTCTTGAGTCTCAGTCATTGATGAACCAAAGAATGCGATCACACTTTGCAGTGACAGGGTTCCCTCAGGTACAGGGTGTCGATGACACATGTCTATCTCTTCCTACATCTAGCAGTAATACATGAGGGAATCGACAAAGTAGATTCTTCGCCAATGCACACATCAAACATGTGAGCACTCGCATTCGTACCCTGACATCACATGTCTAGGCATACCCAATGCGACGACCATATGATAAGGGTGCCCAGCCCAAACCCTAGTCGTGACTACCATTTTAAGTAAAACATAGGGACACATAATGCTCAAAAAGTTTATATCGCATGTGACAATATCAAACTAAAATGTATAAATGTTTAATACAAAGGTAAACCGGGTTGAACCGGACCGAACCGGGTTTGATGGACATACACTTGTCCAACACAAGGTGCATCCAGCGGTTAAGTTGTGCCGTACATATTTTGGTGCACACCTAGGGATGTGTGCGGCACAGGCACAGCCCAATGGTTGGATGCACCCTGGGCATACTAGGGTCCTTGGAGACGAGCTAAATTCAAATAATAGTGCGGTGTAGTTCAGGCCGGGTTGGGATGTCACCATCTGATGGGCATGACATCTAACATTCTCGTGCTCGAGAAGAATGAAAGAAAAATTGAGCTTAGACCATTGGATGTCGCGCATGCTAGGTGGTGAAATCCGTGTTTAATATGTAATTTTGAAATACATTTTAATACATCCTAAGAAATCATATTACACAATCTTATGTTGCATTTAGTATATATTTTTGGAATACATTTTAGCTCAATAATATATTTCAAGAAATACCAAATGTAGCTTTAATTTTTTTAAAAAAGTCCAGTATACGTGTATAGTTCGTTCTCTTTAATCACGATTTAGAGTTGAAATCTTCAAGGGTAGGGGTCATGGTTTGTAATATTGGATTGGATCGGTTGAGATTGATCCAATACACTTGTACATACAAGGGTAGAAAGGTAAAAAATCAGATTTTTTTTGTAAAACAAAAAAACAAGAACAAATACATAATATTTGACCCGATTCTAAGCGATTCCAATGCTGAGGAACCATGGTGGGGATGCCCATTACTCACAAACCCTTGAAATTAAAAAAGTGAAATGAAAAATATATGTTAAATAAATAGTGGATCCAGATTAAGGCTATATTTGATATGAATTATTGGAATGCATTCCAAAAATACATATCAAACACAACATTAATTCTCTTATTACTCTGTATGTTTGATAAATTACAAAAAACGTAAAAACAAAAAATGAATTCCCGTTGCTCTGTGTATTATAAGGTTTTCTATTTAGAATTTAGCTCGTCTCCAGGGAGGCATGCATCCAAGGTGCTGTTAGGGGGCATCCAACGGTTGAACTGTGCCGCACACATCTCGATGCATGCCTAAAAATGTGTGCAGCACTGTCAAACGGCTGGCAGCGCTCTGAACGTTCCCTGCTCCTCTGTGGAGATGATCCTGATCCTTCTATTTATGGGTGGAAGATATATTATTATAAATTTTAGTTGAGATTAGAAAAAAACGGGTCTCATCATTTCTTTAGTATCCTCCATAAAGAAAATTGGGGTGGGGGAGGCGCGGGGGGGGGGGGGGAGAGGGAACACATGTAACTTCTTTCAATAGGGACACTTATGTAATTTCCTTCAATGGGGATCCGCAAGTCATAGGTCAACTACTTTAATACACATCTAGAAACCCGTTTTTGAGCTCTAGATAGATTCTGATATAGCCTAATTTGTTAGCTAGGCCATTGGTTGTCCTAACTAGTATCTACTGTAATCAGCCCTACCCAAACCCAATTAACTAGAAACCATTCGCCACTTGTATAGTTGTTAGATTTAAAATATATTTTATTTTATTTTAAGTTTCAAAATTTTTTGATTGCTTTGTTATGGTGTGGGACCCATGTGATCAAAGAAGTAATTTCAAAGGTTGTAACATTCTATGGGTACCCTAAAGTCTATTCATGGTCACTATCATGAGTGGGAAGGTGGGTCAAGGATATTGAATGAGATTGATTTCTCAATTCATGGCCATAGGTGATGTCTCTCCCTTTATGGGTATTAAGGCCTTTATGGTCCTTAGTGGAGAATGACCATTTTATGGGGTTTTAAGGCCTTTATGGTCTTAGTGGAGAATGAATGAATTTTAAGGTCATTCATAACCCTTAGTGGGGAATGACCATGAATTTGGAATTAACCTCCAATTCATGTCCATATTCATGCCCATAAATCTTATTCTTCAATTTGGTCATAAGTGGATGGTTATTCTTGAGAATTCCAAGGGAATGCAAGGATTGGTCTTGGGCCTATATAAACCCAACCAAAATTGCAATACATGGGACCTATGGTTTTTGGATACATGTTCATGCCCATACTTAGCAATCACTAGGAGTATTATTCTCTCTCTCTCTTTTCTTCTAAGTGTGTTAGAGGGTTGCTGTGTTGAAGCTCTTGGCTCCTTCAAGGGACTAGAAAGACTGCTTCATCTTCTAGTTGGAGGTTGTTTTATCTTGGGGTAGTGGTGCAGAACACTCCTTGGCAGTAGGAGGCATCAATTACCTTAAAGGCAGCACCACAAGTGTGACTCAACCTCAAGCTTGTTCAAGTTGTTGCGGGTGTGGTTCTACATCAAATTCAAGCTTTGGTCTTCTCATTTCAGCCAAAGGTCAAGCCTAGTTTCTACTGCTTAATCTATTGTATTGCAATTCGTGTTGTTTCAATTATTTGTAAGGAATTGTAATACAATTACCCAACAAGTTTAAGGTAATTGATATTATAAGATCTCATGGCTCATCTTGGAGACGTAAGCAACAAGGGTGATGCTTCGAACAACAACACCGCTGATGGAGCTGCCAATGAAGGAAATCCTTCAAACACAAGTATTGAAGGAGCAATCAACAACCAAGAAGGCGGAGTTCCTGTTAGCCGCAATGGTAAGGAGATTCCTCTTTTTCCTACCGTTGACTCAATTCCCACCAATGTTATCCCGTCGGTGACGGAGCTTATCCCGGATTTGGGTAAGATGAGGATTATCTCTGAATTTGACAAGATCGAACAGTTTGGAGGTCAAAACTTCAAACGATGGAGGCAAATGATGTTGTTTGCATTAGCCCAAATTGGGGTGGTATTTGCCTTGACTGAACCCATGCCGGAAAAAAGTAATGATCCTGAAAAGGAGGGCAAAATGGTGGCTTGGATTCAAGCGGATTACCAGTGCAAGAATCGAATTTTGAATGCATTATCAAATGACCTATACCATGTGTATAGTTCTTTGGAGTATGCATGTTCGATTTGGAATGCGTTGGTAAAAAAGTACTCTCTTGAGGATGCTGGTTCAAGGAAGTACTTGGTGACTAACTTTCTAAACTTTACTATGAAAGATAGTGACACCGTCTCAAGCCAAATTGATCAATTTTAAATTTTGGTTGGAAAGCTAGCAAAGGAAAAGATGGTTCTACCGGAAGAATTTGTGACCGGTGCCTTGATTGAAAAGCTTCCATCTTCTTGGGATGCATTTAAGGCGTCTATGAAAAATAAGAAGACGGAGTTGACTCTAGACCAATTGATTGTAAGGATCAAAATTGAGGAGAAGAACCGGCACAAGGACAAGGGTGAAAAAGACCTTGGGGAAAGACGCCTAAAAGCGAACTTGGTAGAGACCAACAAACAAAACAAGAAAAGGAAGAATCGTCAAGACAATGATGAGCCTTCTTTCAAGAAGAAGAAACTTACTTGTTTTGTGTGTGGTAAGCTAGGACACTTCAAAAAAGATTGTCGGTTCAGGAAGAAAAATTCTGAAAAGGTGAACCTAGTTGAAGACAACGTCTTTATTGCTATGGTCACGGAAGCAAATTTGATTGAAAAATCAAAAGATTGGGTATTGGATACCGGTGCCACAAGACATATTTGTGGTGATCTGAAGATGTTTTCCTCTTATTCCATGAATACAGAGGATGAAAAGGTATTTATGGGGAATTCCCAAAGTGCTCCTGTTATGGGAAAAGGAAAAGTGACTTTGAAACTCACTTCAGGGAAGACTATGGTTCTCACCAATGTTCTTCATGTGCCGGATATTAGGCGCAATTTAATTTCAGTTCCTTTGCTTAATAAAGTAGGAATGAAATTGGCTTTTGAAAGTGATAAGGCGGTTATCACTAAAAACAATGTTTTTGTGGGGAAGGGATACCTTAGTGAGGGGTTGTTTGTACTAAGTGTTGGAAATATTGTAATTGAGAAAACTAGTACTTCTTCTGCTTACATGATTGTCTCTTCTAACTTTTTTGATTTGTGGCATGGTAGGTTGGGTCATAGTAGTGTGAAATATATCACCAAACTATGCAAGTTAGGCATGATCACCGATAAGGTGGAATCCCCTGTAAACAAGTGCATAACTTGTGTAGAGGCAAAGTTAACCAAAAAACCTCACAAGACTATGATAGGAAGAGTAATCTCTTGGAATTAATCCATAGTGACTTATGTGACTACAAGTCATATGAGTCTAGGGGAGGAAACAACTATGTCATAACTTTCATAGATGACCACTCTAGATATACCATGGTGTATTTACTCAAATCAAAGGATGAGGCCGGAAATGCGTTCATATCTTACAAAATGAAAGTTGAAAATCAACTTGGTAAGAAGGTTAAGAGACTTAGAACTGATAGAGGGGCTGAGTACTTTAACCTTGATAAGTTTTGTGAGGAAAATGGAATTATCCATGAAACAACCGCCCCATGCCAACCGGAATCAAATGGGGTTGCCGAAAGGAAAAATAGGTCTCTTAAAGAGATGATGAACTCTATGTTATTGAGTTCAGGTGTACCACTTGATATGTGGGGGGAAGCCATGCTATCGGCATGTTATCTATCAAATAGAATCCCACATAGCAAGACTGGTATGGTTCCATTTGAGAAATGGTTTGGTAGGAAACCAAGTCTAAAACATCTACGGGTTTGGGGTTGTTTGGCTAAGGTGTTGTTACCGGATTCCAAGAAAAGAAAATTGGGACAAAAAACATGTGATTGTGTGTTTTTGGGTTATGCTACAAATAGTACGGCATACCGGTTCATGGTGATCAAAGCTATGGATGATGTTATTGAACCAAATAGCATCATAGAATCAAGAGACGTTGAGTTTTTTGAAAATTTATTTCCCTTTAAGTCCATATTACCTATAAATAAGGATAGTCAATTGACTAATGGGGAAATGGAGTCAAATGAAAGGGTTACCAATCTAGAATTGAGTAATGATGACGAAAGTCGGCCTAGGATGAGCAAGCGACTCAAAAGACCCAAATATACAGATGATGAGTGACTTGTCTATTTAGTAGACAAGGATCCTCTTACATACAAAGAGGCTATTACATCACTGGATGCCGTCTTTTGGAAAGAGGCAATCAAGAGTGAACTAGATTCAATCTTGGCGAATAACACTTGGGAATTGGTAGATTTACCATTCGGCTCCAAAACTTTGGAAACCAAGTGGATATTTCGAAAGAAATTAAAAAGTGATGGGTCACTTAATCGTTTCAAGGCCAGACTTGTTGTCAAAGGTTTTAGGCAAAAGCCTAATATTGATTACTTTGACACATTTGCCCCGGTGTCTAGAATTGCCACGATAAGGGTTATGTTGGCAATGACGTCAATATATAACCTGGTCATCCATCAAATGGATGTGAAAACGACATTTCTTAATGGGGACTTAGAGGAGAAAATTTACATAAAGCAACCAGAAGGTTGTGTTGTAATTGGCCAAGAGCGAAAGGTTTGCAAACTTCGAAAATCCTTATATGGATTGAAGCAAGCACCGAAGCAATGGCATGAAAAATTGGACAAGGTTCTAATTTCAAATGGATTCGTTGTAAATGATGCTGAAAGATGCTTATATAGCAGGTTTCATGGTGGTAGGGGTGTATTCATACTACTATATGTAGATGATATGCTCATAATGGGAACAAACTTGGAAATGGTTAATCAAGCTAAGAAACTTTTGATGTCTAGTTTCGACACAAAAGACTTAGGAGAGACTGATATGATCCTTGGGATCAAAATTACCAAGCAAGGAAATCATATTTCATTATCCCAAGCCCGATATGCAGAAAATATACTTAAAAGGTATGGGTACCATGAAGTTTCAGCGATTAAAACACCTTTTGATATGGGGTGTCACTTGAAAAGGAACCTAGGTGAACCAGTGAATCAAAAAAGATATGCTCAAATTATTGGTTCGGTCACATATCTAATGAATTGTACGCGTCCAGATATTGCCCTTGTGGTAGGAAAGTTGAGTCAACATACTCACAATCCAAGTAAGGAACATTGGAGCGTAGTTGATAGGTTATTAAGGTACCTAAAAGGCACTATAAACTATAGTTTACACTATAGTGGTAAACCAGCAGTTTTGGAAGGGTATTGTGATGCAAATTGGATTTCGGATACAAACGAGTCCTTAGCTACTAGTGGATATGTGTTTACACTAGCAGGTGGTGCAATCTCATGGAAGTCCACAAAGCAATCTTGTGGGACAGGCTCTACCATGGAAGCTGAGTTCATAGCCTTGGAAAAGGCAGGAACGGAAGCCGAATGACTTAGAAATTTAATGGCGGGTATTCCATTATGGCAAAAACCGGCGCCATCGGTATCACTACATTGTGATAACCAAGCGGCTATACATCTAGCCAAGAACCGGATATACAATGGTAAGAGGAGACACATACGCCTCAGACACAACCTTGTGAGACAGTACATAGATGAAGGAATGATAGCTATCGATTATGTGAAGTCAGAAAGTAACCAAGCTGACATGTTCACAAAGCCTATGTCTGTCAAGAACTTGTGTAATGCATCTACAGGAATGGGGTTAATGCCTAATCCATAGGTCATGTGATGGACACCCTACCTATGTGAAGAGGCTAAATGCCTGAATTAGGTTTAAGGGGTACAAACGAAATCACTGGTTGACCGGTTTTGTACTACTACTTGTATAAATATTCATTCCAAGCTGTAGATGGTGAAAGTAGTACTACCACAAAGAAAGAGGTTGAGCGGTAAAGCTCTTAATTAGTCTAATCCCAGGAAATATGGGGGTGTGTCAGTTGTGGTGCACATTAGGGACTAACCTAAGTGAATGTAGGGGGTGTGGCCGCCGCCGATGAGAACTTATAGGCGAGTTCTCTAAAACATTCACGAGTTCAAGATAAGGGATATGGCCGGTTCAAAAGTCCAAAGTGATTTTATGATGGGTAGCACAAGAGTCGACCTATGGGATATGGTTGATGGGACGGTCAGCTACACCAATGAGAAAAGGTTCAAGGAGTCTGACTCCACTTCTACTCTGTAGCGCGGTTCATTAGACCTAGTGTAGGTTCAAGTCCGGAAGACACCTACAACGATGTGTCCTATAGTGTCTAATTCAGTCCACAAAGATGTGTGTCTCGTGTCATTTTGAAACTTGTGGGGATTGTTAGATTTAAAATATATTTTATTTTATTTTAAGTTTCAAAATTTTTTGATTGCTTTGTTATGGTGTGGGACCCATGTAATCAAAGAAGTAATTCCAAAGGTTGTAACATTCTATGGGTACCCTAAAGTCTATTCATGGTCACTATCATGAGTGGGAAGGTGGGTCAAGGATATTGAATGAGATTGATTTCTCAATTCATGGCCATAGGTGATGTCTCTCCCTTTATGGGTATTAAGGCCTTTATGGTCCTTAGTGGAGAATGACCATTTTATGGGGTTTTAAGGCCTTTATGGTCTTAGTGGAGAATGAATGAATTTTAAGGTCATTCATGACCCTTAGTGGGGAATGACCATGAATTTGGAATTAACCTCCAATTCATGTCCATATTCATGCCCATAAATCTTATTCTTCAATTTGGTCATAAGTGGATGGTTATTCTTGAGAATTCCAAGGGAATGCAAGGATTGGTCTTGGGCCTATATAAACCCAACCAAAATTGCAATACATGGGACCTATGGTTTTTGGATACATGTTCATGCCCATACTTAGCAATCACTAGGAGTATTATTCTCTCTCTCTCTCTCTTTTCTTCTAAGTGTGTTAGAGGGTTGCTGTGTTGAAGCTCTTGGCTCCTTCAAGGGACTAGAAGGACTGCTTCATCTTCTAGTTGGAGGTTGTTTTATCTTGGGGTAGTGGTGCAGAACACTCCTTGGCAGTAGGAGGCATCAATTACCTTAAAGGCAGCACCACAAGTGTGACTCAACCTCAAGCTTATTCAAGTTGTTGCGGGTGTGGTTCTACATCAAATTCAAGCTTTGGTCTTCTCATTTCAGCCAAAGGTCAAGCCTAGTTTCTACTGCTTAATCTATTGTATTGCAATTCGTGTTGTTTCAATTATTTGTAAGGAATTGTAATACAATTACCCAACAATAGTGCTGCCCTGTCCACACTTTCCCTAACCTGCAATAGAGAAAAGATGTATAGATTCACCATCTTTGTGTGTTCGCTTAAATTTAAAGGATTCCATTGATATTTAAGCCAGATTTGGTATGAATTCTATTTTAATTTCAGATTGATTTCATGAAATAGTGGAATCTTGGTCAAGAAATTAAAATTGTTTTGGTTGTAAAGATTTTAAAAATAAAAAAAATTCATTTGGTAGTTCAATTTCTGAGAATAAATTTTGGGAAAGGTAGTGGTGGAGGGGGAGGGGCGGGTAGGGCTGAGAAGGTGGTGATGGTGGCAACGGGATAATGGCAGCGGGAGGAGGTGGTGGAGGCGGGGTGTGGCAAGTCAGGCGGACTGGGCTTGAAAGGAGGTGGTGGTGGTGGTGGCGGCGGCATACATGGTGGTGGTAGTAAGGGTGGCGATGGTGGTGAGACCATTACAAGAAGGAGAAGGGTGGTGTTTTATTTTTAACATGAAATTACTACTTTGCCCATCAAATTAGTGTCGGACACTTCTCCAATGAGGAATCTGCCAAATGATAAGAGTTGTTAACCACATGTCCATTAAAGAGCAAGAGTGAAATAGAAATTTTGAAACAACTCCTCAGCTATTTCAGAGTTTCTATATTTTATTGAAATAAGATGCAAAAATCAAACCAAACAATTTCTGAAATAAAAAGCACCCCATGAAATTGAAATAGAAATCATATCAAATCAGGCCTTAGTTGCCTTGGTAAAAAAAAATTAAAATCTCAAACAATGGTTAGGGGCTTTGAGTGAATAAATTATGGATTAAGGTTGTTGGGACTTAAGTAAAACTAGTGGGTGTAAAACCCTAGCCCGAATCGACGATTCGACCAAATCGATCCGAACCAAAATGAACCTATTGGATTAGTTTAGATTGGTGTTTTACAATATTGAACCCAAATCGGATCGCACTAAAACCGATAAGAAACCAAATTGACCTTAGAAAACCAGACACCGGTGTTGTGCAACCTTATTGAATTAGTTTTGGACTCATTCATTCTCACACCAAAACTGGTGAAATCTGAAATCAATTTGATACCCCTGGATAAAATACACCCTTAATACTTAATTGTAAGGAGAGGGTGTCTAAGTTCTTATAAGCATATTAGAAAGAAAAAAAAAAATTACTTATAAGCTTTTACACTAGGCTACATATATCCAATGTGGAATTATTGTTTTTGCATGTAAACTTAACAATCTCCCCTACCATGTAAGAGAACCCTAACTCTATCCGAATCCCAACAAATGTTTCCCACACCATTAGAGTGAAAAATTTCACTAAGGAGAAGGTGGAAGAAGCCCACATTTTGTTTAAAAAGCGTGTGTCGGTGTGAATTGGCTCACTATGTGAAAGGGCGTAAAAAGTAGGGATGTCAAAACCTAGCCCAAACCTGTAAAATCGGTAGAAACCAATCAAAAAACCCGGATTGAACTGATCCGATCCTTATTGGATTGGTTTTGGGTTGGGGTATGACGATACCAACTGAAAACCTGACCACACCGAACCAACCGATATCCAAAATAAAAAAAATCGAACCGAATGAGACTAATAAAAAAAATCATTGATTATATATAAGGTTTTGAATAGCTAGATGAACGTATTATCCATTGATTTCTATATTAGTGAGAAGATTTCTGGTTGTAAGGGAAATTATTACCAATCGATGAGGATAAGATTATGAATAAGAAAATTGAATTGTAACAATGCTTCCATTAATCTCCCTTGTTCACTATACAAAATTAGTTGGACACTTAAAATGAATGATTTGATAATTACATTTTGTGATTTCAATAAATTATCTTCTCACTAATTAGTTATCTATTGATTTCAATATTAGTTATCTTTCTCTTTGTTTCGATTGTAACAGAAACACATCAAATCAATTTCCCTATTCTTAGTTGTTTACTTGTTTGACTTGGGGAAGATCATGATTCAAATTGTTTTTATCAAATCTTTTCTTATTACATGTTATGAATATAAGATTTTATTATGGTTCAAACTCGAAATCAAATCAATCTAAATCGGAATTAACCTGATATTGAAAAATCGAAATAAACCAAAATCTTACTGAACCAAAACTGAAACCGATCAAAAACCAAAATTTCTTAACAATTTGGTTTTGTTCTCACTCATTCTTCGATCAAAACCGATTCAACCCGACGAAAATCAGACCAAACTGACTGTTTGACACCCCAGAAGAATCTCACTCCATACCCATAAATTAATATCTGTCGGCGAATTTGGCTTTAGGAAAATTAGACCCCACAAATGTAGAAAAAAATGAACGCCAAAGTTCCCTTAAAAAGAAGCACCCATATGCCATAACCCTTTGTGATAAACACTCACGCGACCACCACCACCACTACCAACTTGCAATTATCAAAAGCTCTAATAGAATTTTAGATTTTAGAAAGGTGGTCACTGGCCAAGACCTTCATCTCTCCGGCCTCCTTCCCTTCCTCCCTTGATTCTAAGATGGTTTTGCCAAATTATTACCCAGCAAGGATCTTATCCACCTAATCCGATCCCCGGCGGTGGCGCGACGAAGATGTGGCATCTATTGACAACGATGAAACGGAATCTGTGGAACATGAGGAAGAGTGGTCGAGTTGCTGATGAAAACATAGCCGGAGCTGAATTGCCCATGTTTGTTGGCGGCGATGACGACGTGGTGGTGGCTGCCGATGGAAGACGGCGGCATGGATGGAATAATAATGGATTCTCTATACTTTATGCTATCGTGAGGGCTCCTCTTTCGTTGATCTCTTGCATCTCTCATCCTCATGTTAGTGGTGCTGATGGTGTCTGGGTTTCCGGTGATTTCACTGCTAGAATCTCTGAGATGAACCATCTTATGGTTACTGATAGCATGCGCTATGCAATTCTTATGTAGAAAATGAAAACTTTTAGGGGAGATCAGATGTACTTAGAAGCTAGATATGGATGTTATTCTGTTCTTAGTTCATATAAATCGTTTATCGAATAAATACAGATTTGAAGAGCTTTCTTTTTACCTTTTGATCATATTTCCTTTCCTCCTCAATGTGTTTATCATACTTGTTTCAGATGGTTTCTTTTGCTACTTCATATTTTGAGATGAAATCATGAATTTTAGAAACTAGAGTGTACTAACGGGACGTACGTAGCAAACTAGGTGTTATTGGTGAAGCCTGATCTCAGTCTAGAAAGTGCTGTGGTGATTTTTTGCCAATGGTCTAAAATACATACGTCATGCCATTCTTGTGCGTATGTGTCTGCTCTTTTTCTTTGCATTTTCTTCTGCAAATCGTCATTTTGGGCCTTGTTTTCTTACACTAAGGAAAGGTGGAGTATAATGGTAGTGGGTACGAGTTTGGGGAAAAGCAAGAAGAGATGGATTCTAGTAAGGAATGAGTTCTGCGTAGCAAGCAATTATTGAAGTATAAAGAAGTGTAAATGTTCCATGAGAGATCCTGAAAATAGAAATCATGTGGATCGGTTTCTATCCATTCTTGGTGGGACATGAGAGAGCCACTCATGCAGCTACGAAGGAGGACAGAAGGAAAAAGGTTGAGTCAATTCAACTGGGTTTAGGATTCCAGACACCAGTGGAATTGCAACTTGAATTTGGTTTGCAACTTGCTTATCTTCATCCTCTTTAAAGCTTTAAAAGGGGCCCCAAATTATGTAGTAGTGGTGAACTAGTGTTGGAAATATAATGTAACTTGTCTGTTTGTATGTAGTTTGTAAGTCACCGAAATATATTTGTAGAAGTTGAAGTGTGATTGACAACACCAATATACGTCCTCTTGTACCACCGGAATAGAAGGTTGTAGAGTTGAGTCGTTTGACAGTCTCTTTAAGGTTTTTAAATGCCCCAAATTGTGCAATCCGAGTTGAATATGTGTTTATATTTTTAAAATAAAACAACTCTCTAATCACATAAATTACACTACTAATGTAATTACATAGGTAAATTCGAATGTTATACTCACCAACTCATCGACACAGACATACTATGGTAGAGCGGAAAATAGATTTTAGATAGAAAAAAAAGGCCGTACCTAGTGCACAAGGCTCCCACGTTTAGCAGGGCCTGGGAAAGGCCAAATGTAAAATGTTAGAGAAAAAAGGCAAGACCTCCTCGAAGGGACACAACCAAAAGGTGTTTCCAAAAGACACACCCAACCAAACGTATTATGAATCTTTAAGTATAAATTTTTTAATAAAATTCCAATAATCCCCCACAAGATTCAAAATACTGATAGAACAAAATAATGAATTAGTGAGTATATTAAATATAGTAGAACAGGTACATCGTTGCAGATGTCTTTAGGACTTGAACAGATGTTAGGTCTGATGAACTATACTACACCATAGAGTAAGGGTGAAGTCAGACTTCTTCAACCTTTCCTCATCTGCGTAGCCGATTAGCTCACCATCCATATCCTAGCAGTCGACGTTTGTGACCTCCCTTTCATGAAGTTTGACATTTTCTACTAGCCTTGTCCCCTATCTATCATTGTCTCATGGATGTTTAAAGAATTTGTCTTTTAAAATTCTCATCGGTAGGTGACTTCATCTCCTACATCCACTTAGGTTAGCCCATAGTGTGTACCACAATTAACAAACCCCCACATTTTGTGAGATTCAACTTGATTAAGATTTTATAACTCATCCTCCTTTCATTGTGGTGGTACTACTTTCCCATTTAACCAGAATGAGAAAACATCTAATAGTACTAGACATGTCATCTAGTGACTTTGTTTTTACTCTTTGAACCTAATTCAGGAAAGTTCTTTTTCAAATAGATTAAGTGTCCATCACATGACCTCTGACACAGGCCTTTAGGGCTCATTTAGTTAGATGATTCACCTTAGTGATCTAAGACTTTTTCTAAATCCTAGTTAGATTATTTTCCTGACCATATGGAGTTGATAACACTATCTCACTAACCTTACCTAATATATGTACAAGACATATATATGTGTATGTCTTCTTTACCTTAATGACATTTAGTCTTTGCCTTAATATAGAGACACCGACATAGATTCTTAGCCTTATGGCTTTCGATCCGGCCTTCTTTCAAAACAATAAACTAAAATATTCATAGTGGAGCCTGTAACATAGGTTTATATTATCAATTCTATAAGTCACCCTACCAACACATGTTTGTACATGCCACCTTTGAAAAGTGTTGTTCCAAATGTGTTCTAAGCATATATATTAGATTTCCTTCCCAAGTAGAAATCAACCTTTAACAAGAGACTTTCAAATAATAATTTCACATAGTTTGAACTATCATCAAATCCAATCTAATCCAAGTTAAAACTAGATTACAAAATCTAGGTGAATGTTCATTTCCCTAGACATAGAATGCAGAATTTCCATCTGGGCAATCGTATAGGAAATTCCGTGGGTGACCTTGTCAAATACGATCAAGCATAATAATTAATAGAGCCACTGATTTGAAATTAAACCAAAGCTACATTTAAACCAATAAACCATTGGTTTACCAAAAAACATGAATTCAGTTCAAACCACTCCGAAAGCCATCTGATCAAAACCATCATAATGGTTTAATCAAACTACATTTATTAACGTGTGCAGGGAATGTTCACGTACATAAATAACTCACAGCCGTTTGGATGAAATCTATTTTATGAGAATATTTTATCTGAACGATTGTGAGTCATTCACATACGCTCACATTCGTAAACATTCACCCCTCTTTATTAACAGCATGAAGATAATCAATATCAACATCAAAATGAATGGATAAAGTGTAACGAACAGCCCTACCATGTTACCTCTTTATCCACCGACACTCATCACAAAAAGTATACCATTTGGATAAAGTACATATCAAATTACAATCTTCAAAACCACCGATTGAAAGATGTAACCTAAACCCCTTTACTTTTACCATAAAAAAAAAAAAAAAAAAAAAGCAAAGGTGTAACCTAAACCCCAATGATTGCAAAGGTTCAGCCCATTCTAAAACTTAATTTTTCAATGGATGGCTAAAACGCTGTATTTACAAATATATATGAGGAATCCTTTCACATAGAACCCCAGGGTTCAGCTCAGTTGGCAAAAAACCGACTTCTTAAATAAGAGGTCATGAGTTCAAATCATCTTGGGGCCTATCCCCATCCCCTATCTCCTCTATTATAAAGCTCTCCAAGATAACTCATTGACACAGCCTGAATTGGTTCGACCGAAATTGATCTGGAAAATCGGATGGAACTGAGCCCTTGAGTGAAAACAAGGTTGAAATATGCCACTACATTTAGCAATATGAGACGACTTGGACTCCTTTGTTAGACTTATAGAGCTAAACAACAACTCAAATACAAATAAACAACTCCTTAGAGTTATGGATTTGGGCTTTTATGAAACGGTAGAAAGTCGAGCTGGAAGTCTGGAACGGACTGACCAAAATCCAAAACCAAAAAACTGATACAAACAGAAAAATAGTATAAAGAAAATATGATTTCCAAGTACTTTTTACTGTGTAGACAACTAGATATGAAAATTTGAAAAGGAATTGATAATAACTGAGAATCATTCGGTTTGGACTAAGGTTTTGAAAGCTAAGTATTTCCCTCATACTTCTCTTTTTGATCCTTCTACCAGATTGAAAAAAGGGTCATGGTGCTGGAACAATATCTCTAAGATCATTAGCCCCCTTTGATCCTTCTATTTTAGAAGGATTAGTAATGGCAAAGATACTAATGGCAAAGATACTTACTTTTGGACTGACCGCTGGGTTCCCTCTATCTCGATCTTCACCATTAAACCCGGCCCCTCTCAAAGGATTTACCCCAAGAAGGTTAATTTGTTCATCTCCAATAATCAATGGAAGGAGGATCTTATTAGGGATATAATCCCGTCCCTGCTGACCAATATCCTCAACATCTCTTGCTCAGATTCTCATGACTCTTGGTGGTGCACCCTAGTTAAGGACGGCTGCTTTAAAACAAAACTAGCGGCTTCTTTTCTTTCAAGCAATTCTTTAACTGATTTCTCTACTATCGCATGGTGGAAATTTTTTTGGAAACTCAAACTTCATCCTAAGCTTAATATTTTCTTCGGGCATGTATTAAATGCAGAGATTCCAGTTAAGGATTCTATTTCGAAATGGACTCAGATCGATCCCACTTGTGCTCTTTGTGGCACTTGTAATGAGACCCTCTGGCATATCTTCCTCTCTTGTGACTAGGTTAAGCACATCTGGATAGCTGGTCCTTTGGGTCTGAGGACTGAATTCATATCATTCCCATCTATCAGATATTTCTGCATCTTTGCCTTGCTAGGCCGACAGCTTGACAAGCCCTCCCTCATTTGGTTTTTTTTCTATTTTTATTATTACTTGCTATTTTATTTGGCATGTTAGAAACAATTGTGTGTTTAACTTTGTCAAACCTAACCCTGGTCAGGTGCTGCGAAGAATTGACCAGTGGTTATTGGATATGAATACTACCCCCCTCAATAAAGTGGATGTCTTATCATCTTCTAATTCGAATAATTCTAACCTTTTTCCCATTCCTAGGTTTGATTTACCGATATTAGACTTTCCTGTTTTGTTATGCGCAGGGTTTGATTTCGGAGATATAGGTAAATCTGGATGGACCTTTGGTTTTTTGATTGATGGCAAACTCCTTTTCTTGACAGCCAGCCGAAGTAAAAACAATCATATCTTGGAACCAGAGTTGACTGGAATCCTGAATGGGTTAGATTTTGCTGCCTTGAGAGGTTTGAAGCTGAAAGAAGTTTGGTGCTCTAATGAAGTGCTACCTGGACTTCTTTCAACTCCATCCCTATCTCCATGGCCTTTTGAAGTCCTAACTTATTTTTTGAAGATTCTGGATCGAACCACTGATGTCTCTTTCAAAAATTTCACCAATCCTTCTCTGCTTAACTAGTTTAGATGTTTTGTTGCAAATGCCCTCTATACCCCTTGTAGTCTGGACTATTGTACAAAAGTGCCCTTCTGATAGTTTATAAATATCTTTATTTCCATAAAAAAAAAAAAAAATGGACTGATAAGAGTCCGTTAAGGCAACCCGAAAATATCGATCTGAAACCAAACTTTGTTTCAATGGTTTGGTTTCAGTTTGACCTAATTCCAAATTGAAAACGGTTCAGCCAAATCAAAATTGGACCGAACCAATCGATTGATGCCCCTACTCTGTCGGTTGCGACTACTTGTGATTACATCATTATGAATGAAAATTAAGGGGAACTATGGAGAGAAGAAGAGGGAGTTGGGTCCTCTGGAGCGTGACAGGGTATATGTAGCGCACCATCCGACGGCCCACAGTGCTCGGATACGCAGCCCAATACAAAGGCGGGGTGTTGGGCTGCGTGCCCAAGCATTGTGGGCCGTTGGATGTATGAAAAGAGAAACCGTTTGAGAAAGGAAAATCTGAATTCAAATATTGAACTTTCCTGAAATAATACCAAATTAAACATTGTTTGATCCTTGATGAAGAGACAACCATCATCATATCTCTCTCTCTTTCTCCAGATAGAAGTGCCCCCAAAGACACCCAATAACATAATCCGTATATGGTCCTATCTCATATCCAATCCAAGAGGGAAATAAAAAAAAAAAAAACAGAAAAAGAAAATTAATGGTCCCTACCACCAACCATTGAATAAAGGATAAGGATTGAAACATATGAACACATATATGAATTATGAACCTTCGATTATTTAAAATAAAGGAATATTAAATCATGCACACCCAATAGCTTCTAACTTTGTTTAAGCTAGCTTCTTTTAAATCTTAAGATTAATAATGGTGCTGAGAGCAAGGATCTGGGAGTTCGATCATAATTTTTCTTTTGATGCTCAAAATATGCAAAGGGGGGACACATCAATTCAAGCATCCTATCGAAAGAATGAAATCATGCATTAAAGTTCTTTTTGAGGTCGCATCGCCTTATCTCTCTACTTATAAAATGATATGATTTAAGTGCTAAGCTTTAACATTCTCCACATAACTTTTCTATTATTATATGACATACTAATAATAATGGTGGAATATGACAAAGGGAGCTAAAGTATAGTACGTACGATAATGGGAGCCAAAGAACCAATTCATTTTGAATTGTGATGTGATTCCTCCCATCTTTCAGTGCTTCTAAAACAGTTAGAATAATGATCAATGTCTGTACAATAATTATTCTTGTAATGAGGGTTGAAATATTTGGAGTCATAGAGTTATATTTTCACATCAGTTTACTTAGGTCCTTACATGATGCTTTTATATATTTGATTAGAAGTTTTCGATCTTCACCTGATGCCTTAAGGTTTTGAGTTCAACCATCCAACATGATATTAGAACCCAAGTCCTTTTGTTATCCTCCTTAAGTTGCCGGTTGATGTATAGATCCAAATTTGCCAAAACTAACGTGAAAGGGAGTGTTGAGATGTCAGTTTGATTAGGCCCTTGGTGCCTTCATATATTTGAGGAGCATTTTCCTCCTAATGCCTTAAGATTTTGGGATGGAACTGCAATAATAAGAGTGGCATTCTTTGTCTTATTTAAATTTTTTTGAACCATTGAAAATACAAGACATAGTGTGTAATGCAAAAAGGGATCTATACTTCCCATCTCACTACAAGAAAATGGTTCTTTGATCATAGAAAGGTAAATTTTATAATGGTATTGCTGATAGCCTGGCCAGGAAGGCCCTGTCAATCTCGTATAAGACAGGATGATCAAATTCCACTCCTTGGCTCCATGAGTTTTGTGTTCAGGATACTTATTAGGTTAATCACGAATTCATTCTCAATAAACCATTTTATTACCGGAAAGATAAATAAAAAGGTAAACTATTACCACTGCTATTATATAGATGAAGCAACATCTGTAATTTAATACTGCCATTCTATGCATTTGTAATCAGTGGCGATATTATTGTTGCTATATATCATTATGAAGCAGATTTCATCAAAAAAAAAAAAAATGAAGCAGCAATAATATATTATCTTTGCTAAATGCTAGCTCAGAGCAGCGATTAGTTATTAATGAAAAAAAAAAAAATTAGTATAAAATAACTGTTTTTAAAGAATTAATATAATATTACATTTGGCAACGATAGAATATTACTGTTTCTAATTGATTAATTTTTCATAGCTGTAAAATGTTAGCACTGCTAATTATTTATAGAGGTTTAATAAAACCATCATTGTTTATCAATAGAATAGAATAACACGTATCTGGTAGTGGTTTTTGTATTGCCGCTGCTATATAAATAGAATAGAATAATACTTATCACGGATTCACAGGTCATTTGCGGCTTTGCTGGTCGTCGGTTGCTTGGTTGGGGAAGAAGATGAGGGTTCAGAATAAAGTTCCATCGATTTTAACCAGCAGCCTTTAAATACTTTAGACCCAAACAGACAAATATAATACCTTTCACATAAAAACTTGAATATCTAATAAATAAAAGACTATTCTGTTTTTTTTTTTTTTTTTTCCTCTCATTTGTTAGGAGATCATCTTAAAGTGCCTTGTTTTTCTTGCCAGAAATTGTGACTGATGACACGAGAAAAAAATACAATCAATTGATCCGTCAACGATTCAACGATTTTTAGATTGAATTGGACAAAAATTATTTTCATAAGATTATTTCGTATCTTTTCTAATGAGATGGTTGCTTGACTTTCATCACATGGATTCACCCATGTACTACTATGTGGTAGCTAGTGAAGGCATATTCTTCACTAGGCATAGTAAAGTGTAGTTTTTATCGATTATTTATGTGCTTATATATTCATTGACAATTTGTTTATAGAAGGAACATAATTCCATTTTATTTCTAATGCTGAAATGGAGTGCAACGAATGTGTGCTTTGAATTATATTCAGTTCTATATTGTTAATTCAATTGTGGGAACTAGAAATCCGCATAATATAAAGTGGTAAAATGAAAATCACACTTGATGCCGAGAACAAAGGTTTTTTGGTCTACCTGACAAGATTGTAATCTTTGGTTTACATATCTAATTGTATAATATTGGAGGGTGATGTGGCAATTCTGACTGCTGAATATCTAGGAAAGACCTAAATCAGTTACACGTCAAATTTTAGACTCAACTTAAATCATATGCACTCCCACGTATTTGGTGGCATCTTTCCTTGTATTTTTCAATTGTCCATGAATTGGCATGCACCCTCCTGTAGTCTTGGGTTTTTCAAAGCTCTATTTTACCACTTATCAAATCCACTGGAGCTGAAATTTGGCATGTAGCCAAGGATCTACCTGGCTACAAAATTCGTGAGTGTGGAATCTTCACGTACTTCAGTGTACATGAACGATTCACTGCCGTTCAGATGGAATCTAATCTATGAGAATATTCCATCTGAACGGCTACAAGTTGTTCACGTACACTCACATATGTGAAGAGTCACCGGACTCACAAAATTCCAGCCTCATCTAACCCACCATTTGTAGTGTTTTAAAACCAAGTCATCTAACTTGGGAATCAACCTAGTAGATTGGGATTGTTCAAATTCCTGGTAGGATCACCAACCTAACTTGACCATGTTGACTCAGTTGTCCAACTGATCAAGTTGGCAATCCAGATTGGAAAACCAACTCTAGATGAGGGGGAAAACGTTTAAATAGTCTTTGTTTTGTCGCCAATTTTAACAAAAAAGATCGTCCAAACCCAATCATGTTTGTGTCTTGTCTTCATTGCCTCCTTTCAATTCCCATCTAAGCAGCATCAAGCCCAACATTTTTTCTCAATTCAGTCTTTACTTCTGCTCAATTCTCGAGCATTTCTTCAATGGCGTGGCAAGCAACAAGGGTTCAACCACCACCGTCACTGCCTGAAAACGCAAAAATGTCTTCCAAAGAGGAGCAGAAAACTCTTTCTATGTTTTTTTTTTTTCGGTGGTCTCCCTTCCCTCTTTCTTCTCTCTCTTCCTCTTACCATTGATTGTGGCAAAATTAGCTTAAGCTCCATGGCTCAAGCTCTGAAAATTTCTGCAAAATTGTAATTTATGCCAACTGCGAAAAACATAGTTTGAGCTCTGCAATTTCTTTTTTAAATGATCTAAGACCTTCTTGATCCTCTCTTTCTCTGGCCTGTGCACGCTATAGATAAACTTGACTAGTGCTATGGGCTTTCGGATTCAGGTATGTGTATAATGCTTATGGGTTGTTCTATTTAGTTTAGAAGTCTTTTCCTCTTTATATAAGGGCATGTAATCTAGGATGAAGGGCAGATTTAGTTTTTTGAATGAAATTTGAGTTTTACCTGTCACGGCCTTGGAACTGTGACTGCTCTGTTATTGCTTCCTTCTACTATACTCTCTCTCCTCTTATGTGCCTGCTCTGTTATTTCTTCTTCTACTATTCTCTCTCTCCTCTTATCCTCCTCGCATCTCAGGTACAATCTCCCTCTTCTGTTCTTGCTGTTGTTCCTGTTCTGCCCTTTTATCTCCTTAAAGTTAGCCATATTATTAGAATTGGGAAAACTTGTTAGAGCTCATTGAAGCCTTTATGGATTAGATTGAAACTCGAAGGATAGAGTTCCTAAGTGAAATCTAGAGTGTGGGGAACAAACTGAGTGAAGTTTGGAAGAAATCCGATGACCAGATTCAAAGATATGCAGCAGAACCACTTTTTAGCATTTTATCAATTGGTTTAGTACAGTTGGGTATTAATTTGTAAATGTTAACTGATGAACTCATATTATAGCATTGATTCATTTGTTGTTTTTTATTTCAGCTATATATGTGTGTGAAAAGTTTTTGATGTAAGTTTATGTTGGAATGTTCTAAATAATGGTGTGGGACTTTAGTCCCACATCGGTTATGGAGAAAGAATTTTCTTGGCTTATATGTGATAATGGTCTTTAATCACACGTTATGATTAGAAAGGATTGAATGGTGCACTTGCAAATGAAAATGACTGCTGTTCAAGCGTGTGCGCAATGTGGTGCAAACAGATTGTTTAGACAGGGCTTTACTCACTGAGCTTTGAGCTTATCTCTCTATACATTTTCCTTGTTGCAGATCCCACAGATGAACCTCTAGACTAAGAGGATTTAGAAATGTTTTAGGCATGGAATAGATGTTAGCACTATTTTGTATTTTTGTCATCCCTTGATAGACTAGAACTTTTTGTACTTTGAGATTTGCGAGCTTTGATGAAGTGAACTTATGTAAACTTTTTAAGATGATGACTCAATTTTTGTTTTTGTTTGTGTATGATGTGAATACACGTGAATACACTTGGAACGGAATGAAAGTTTAAAATTTTGGGTTTTTGACAACTTGAAAAAGTCCATTTGTCCAAATGTCCCTCTAAAAATTTTCTGATGGGTTCAAACCCTAACCAATTTAGGCAAAAATATTTTCATTTTAACTCTAATCAATTTGGAAAAGATGAGGGCATTTTGATTATTTTATTCTTTAATTTTGTTGGGTTATTATCAGAGGGGTATTTTAGTCATTAGTTCTTTAAAACTAACGTCTATCATCCCAAATTAACGGCAGGAATCAAAGTGTTACAATGTTTTGAAAGTAAAGGGGGAATTTGCAATTAAAAAAATTGTAAAGGGCATTTGAACAAATGAACCTTTTCAGAGGACATTTATCAAAAACCCTAAAATTTTTAGTGCAACTTGTACCTTGATCTTTCGATCGGGCCGTGAGGGCTGTGACCTACCTTGTCCTTGGTAGGTACTGTCACAGAATATATTGGCTTGTCTTCAAGAGTATGTCCACCTTCATCATACTCCTATGCCAACCCACCCACAACCGGGCAGTAACAATTAAGAAAAGATTGGGAATTTAGGACTTAGTGCGATTAATCGTGAGTTGATTTTTCTTCCTAGTTTTTCCTTTTAGAGTACAAGAAACACTATATCTAGGAGTGTAAATGGATATTCGAAAATTTGAATCCGATCCGCATCTGTTTAGGGGCATCCGTATTCGTTTAGAGGTATCCAGGAAAAAAATCCGAATACTCCGATAAAAATTCGTCCGAAAAAAAATAGACAGAATGTATAATAATAAAAAATAAGTAAATGATGATCTTGAGGGTTTTTGAAGATTCAACATGTTCTAGAATGTGAGGAAAAGAGAATCACGATCTACGAGATGGGTTGAGAGTGAATTGTATCCACTAGGGGGAGGAAGGTCCGGGTTACACAAGGTAGAGATGTAAACGGATGGTTGAAAATCCAAATTCGAACAGTATCCGAATCCATCCGAATCCGTTTAAATGTATCTGTATCTGGCCAGTGAATATTCAGATCCAATCATAGCCGATCCGTATCCGAGCTGAATCCGATCCGTTTACATCCCTACCTAATCTCCATTTTTCTCCTCCATCTCTTCCCCACCTCCCATCCCGAAAGAGACCAAAAGTTACTTTCTTCATGAGCTGATTCAACATATATTACCCATTAGGGTTTTGAGCTGAGCCGACCCAACTAATATTAACAGTCTCTCAAATCATTATGTCAGGGAAAAAAAAAAAATCTCTCTGAATTAAGTCTTAATCTCGACCCAACCCACAAGCTCAAATGTTAATGTGTAACATCGGTGGTCAATGGAGCCAATTCCCTTTAAATGGTTCATATGAACGACCACATAATATGTAGTTGTAACACATAAACAACTTCCACAACTCCAATGTCGTACATAATATCCAAGGAAAAAATACAATATTGTACGTAGCCAAGATACTTAACTTCTAAAATGAAAAGTAGTAAAATTAAGGAAGATGTCAAAGTCGTATTTTTGTAGTTTGAATTGGACTGAAAATACACTACAAAAATTATTTTCATAGGATTATTTCGTATCTTTTCTAATGAGATGGTTGCCTGACTTTCATCACATGGATTCACCCATGTACTACTATATATGTGGTAGATAGTGAAGGGATATTCTTCACTAGGCATAGTAAAGTGTAGTTTTTATCAATTATTTATGTGCTCATATGTTCGTTGACAATTTGTTTATAAAAGGAACATAGTTCTATTTTATTTCTAATGCTGAAATGGAGTGCAACAAATGTGTGCTTTGAATTATATCCAGTTCTATATTGTTAATTCAATTGTGGGAACTAGAAATCCGCATAATATAAAGTGGTAAAATGGAAGTCACACTTGGTGCCGAGAACAAAGGTTTTCTGGTTTACCTGACAAGATTATAATCTATGGTTTACATATCTAATTGTATAATATTGGAGGGTGATGTGGCAATTCTGACTAATCTATGGTTTACATATCTACTTGTATAATATTGGAGGGTGATGTGGCAATTCTAACTGCTGAATATCTAGGAAAGATCTGAATCAGTTACACGTCAAATTTTAGACTCAATTTAAATCATATGCACTCCCATGTATTTGGTGGCATCTTTCCTTGTATTTTTCAGTTGTCCATGAATTGGCATACACCCTCCTCTAGTCTTGGATTTTTCAAAGTTCTATTTTACCACTTATTAGATCCACTTGAGCTGAAATTTGGCGTGTAGCCAAGGATCTACCTGGCTACAAAATTCATGAGTGGGGAATCTTCACGTACTTGAGTATACGTGAACGACTCACAGCCGTTCAGATGGAATCTAATCTATAAAAATATTCCATCTGAACGGCTATAAGTCGTTCACGTACACTCACGTACATGAAGAGTCACCGGACTCACAAAATTCCAGCCTCATCTAACCCACCATGTGTAGATGTTTTAAAACCAAGTCATCTAACTTGGGAATCAACCTAGTAGATTGGGATTGTTAAAATTCCTGGTAGGATCACTAACCTAACTTGACCATGTTGACTCAATTGTCCAACTTATGATTATCCAAAAAAATAATAAATTGTCCAACTTATCAAGTTGGCAATCTGGATTGGAAAACCAACTCTAGATGAGGGGGAAAACGTTTAAATAGTCTTTGTTTTGTCGCCAATTTTAACAAAAAAGATCGTCCAAACCCAATCATGATTGTGTCTTGTCTTCATTGCCTCCTTTCAATTCCCATCTAAGCAGCGTCAAGCCCAACATTTTTTCTCAATTCAGTCTTTACTTCTGCTCAATTCTCGGGCATTTCTTCCATGGCGTGGCAAGCAGCAAGGGTTCAACCACCACCGTCACTGCTTGAAAACGCAAAAATGTCTTCCAAAGAGGAGCATAAAACTCTTTCTATTTTTTTTTTTTTTTGGTCTCCCTTCCCTCTTTCTTCTCTCTCTTCCTCTTGCCATTGATTGTGGCAAAATTAGCTTAAGCTCCATGGCTCAAGCTCTGAAAATTTCTGCAAAATTGCAACTTATGCCAACTGCGAAAAACATAGTTTGAGCTCTGCAATTTCTGTTTTAAATGATCTAAGACCTTCTTGATCCTCTCTTCCTCTGGCCTGTGCACGCTATAGATAAACTTGACTAGTGCTATGGGCTTTCGGATTCAGGTATGTGTATAATGCTTATGGGTTGTTCTATTTAGTTTAGAAGTCTTTTCCTCTTTATATAAGGGCATGTAATCTAGGATGAAGGGCAGATTTAGTTTTTTGAATGAAATTTGAGTTTTACCTGTCACGGCCTTGGAACTGTGACTGCTCTGTTATTGCTTCCTTCTACTATACTCTCTCTCCTCTTATGTGCCTGCTCTGTTATTTCTTCTTCTACTATTCTCTCTCTCGTCTTATCCTCCTCGCATCTCAGGTACAATCTCCCTCTTCTGTTCTTGCTGCTGTTCCTGTTCTGCCCTTTTATCTCCTTAAAGTTAGCCATATTATTGGAATTGGGAAAACTTGTTAGAGCTCATTGAAGCCTTTATGGATTAGATTGAAACTCGAAGGATAGAGTTCCTAAGTGAAATCTAGAGTGTGGGGAACAAACTGAGTGAAGTTTGGAAGAAATCCGATGACCAGATTCAAAGATATGCAGCAGAACCACTTTTTAGCATTTTATCAATTGGTTTAGTACAGTTGGGTATTAATTTGTAAATGTTGACTGTTGGAATTTTTCAAAATATTGATGTGGACTTTTAGTCCCACATCGGCTATGAAAGGAAAGCTCATTGGGTTTATATGTGTTAGTAGTAAGTAGTTATTATTATCACATGTAATGCTAGAAGAGATTGTACGGTGCACTTGCGAGCGAGGACGGTACCCGTCCGAGCGCGTGCACGTGCGTGAGGCGCAATGTGGCTCTTTGATGGCGCACTTTGCACCAACCCTTTGCAGGATTAGGAGGGTGCAAATACTGTCTTACGGACAAAACGATTTTGTTCGACTCAGGCCATCTTTCAGTCCTCTCCTTTTTTGTTCAGATTTCTAACAATCTTAAGACAGTATTTTGAATGGAGGAGACTGCAATCATGAAGATACCTGGGAACGAGATAAGCAAACTTGAGAAGTTTGATGGGTCATTTTTCAAACGTTGGAAAGGGAAGATGTATTTCTTCCTCAACGCTTTGAAACTTGCTCATGTCCTGAACGAAGAGAAGCCGATAGCACCGACACCGAGCGACACCACCTGCAGAAGCTTCAAGTGGAGAGACACCGGTGCAGAAACAACAGCGTCAGAAGTGGGAGCAAGACGACTTCATGTGCAAGGGCTACATCCTCAATGGGTTATCAAACACACTTTATGATGTGTATGGGCCCAAATTTGCAGACAGCACGTCGAGAGAACTATGGGAGGATCTCGACAAAAAGTACAAAATTGAGGATGCTGGCAATAAGAAGTTTCTTATAAGTAAGTTGTTTTATTACAGGATGATAGGAGATAAGCCTATTATTTCACAAACCTATGAGTTGCAAGGTCTCATGAATCAAATCATCTCTGAGGGCCATTCTCTTGACGAATCTTTCCAAGTGTCATCTATTATTTCAAAGTTACCTTTTGCTTGGAAAGATTGTCGGAAAGAGTTGAAACAGAAGAAGGATGCAATGACTATGCAAGAGTTGATTAAGTATATCCAAGTTGAAGAGAATTCTCGCAAATTGGATAAACTTGAAATGGAGGAAAAATCTTCAAAAGCTCATGTCATAGAAAATGCATCTTCTAAGGGCAAGAAGAGAAAGTATGATAGGAAAGACACTGTTTCTGAGAAGAAAAAGGGTACATTTATTAACCCCAAAGCGGCTTGCTGGAAATGCGGAAAAGCCGGTCATTTCAAGAAACAGTGCAGAGTTTATATCAAGGAGAAGCAACAAAAGGATCAAGCCAACATGGTTGACAATGATGACTGGGTTGCTATGATATCTGAGGTATATGCAGTGGGTGATGATGAGGAATGGTGGATCGATTCCGGTGCAACCAAACATGTTGCCAAGAACAAAAATTTGTTCAAAGTTTATGAACCTATAGCAGATGGACAAGATCTCTTTATGGGAAATTCTTCAACTGCTAAGGTCATAGGTAAAGGCACAGTGGTTCTGAATCTCACATCCGGGAAAAAGCTTACTTTGAATGATATACTTCATGTTCCTGATATTAGGAAGAACTTAATGTCTGTAAGCTTGCTTGACAAACATGGATTTAAAATCCTGTTTGAGTCAGGGAACATCATAGTGTCCAAAGGAGGAGTTTATGTTGGGAAAGGATATGCATCAAACGGGATGTATAAATTTAATATGATTAATGAAAACTCATCTTCTGCTTACATTATTTCTACTTTTGATACATGACATTCTAGACTTGGGCATGTTAATTATAAGTGCATGAGAAATATGGTTAAATTAGGTTTATTACTAGAATGCACATCTTCTAGTCGTGACAAATGTTCTGTATGCATCAAGTCTAAAATTGCTAGGAAATCTTTTAAGAAAGTAGAAAGGAATACATAACTCTTAGAATTAGTACATTCTGATTTGTGTGAGTTAGAAGGTATTCTAACTAGAGGTGGTAAAAGATATTTCATCACATTTATAGATGACTGTTCAAAATACACATATATATATATATATATATATATCTGTTAATGACTAAAGATGAGGCTTTGGAGAAATTCAAAATCTACAAAGCTGAAGTGAAAAACCAATTGGATCGTAAGATTAAAATCTTACGAACTGATAGGGGAAGAGAATACTTCTCCACTGATGATTTTTGTGAAGTTTATGGAATTATCCATCAAACAACGGCACCCTATAGTCCTCAACAGAATGGAGTAGCAGAAAGGAAAAATAGGACTCTAACAGAAATGATGAATACACTTTTACTTACTTCTGACTTACCAAAAAATTTATGGGGGGAAGCATTAATGACTGCTTGTCATATACTTAACCGTATACCCCATAAAAAGACTAATATCACTCCCTATGAATATTGGATGAAGAGAAAACCTTCTCTTGGATATTTCAAAATATGGGGATGTAGAGCATTGGTAAGATTAACTGATTCTAAAAGACCTAAATTAGGTGAAAAGGCAATTGAATGTATTTTCATTGGCTATGCCCAACATAGCAAGGCCTATAGATTTCTAACGATGGAATCTACAGAGACCGTTAGCCAAAATACAATTTTGAAATCTAGAGATGCTGAGTTCTTTGAGGATTCATTCTCTAGGAAACGGAAGAATGAAAATACAAACAAGGAGGATCAAGATATTGTTCAATCAAATTCTGAGAATAATGAGAGTGTTGAACTTAGAAGAAGTAAAAGAGTTAGAGTGGAAAAATCCTTTGGTCCAGATTTCTATCAATTCTTGGTAGAAGGAAACAGAAATGAAGTTACATATTCTTGTGTGTATAATGTTGAACATGATTCATTGACTTTTTGAGAAGCCATGAATTCTCAAGATTCTTCTTTTTGGCAAGAAGCTATAAATGATGAAATGGATTCTCTCATGGGTAATAAAACATGAGTTTTAACAGATTTACCTCCTGGATTTAAATCTATTGGTTGTAAGTGGATTTTTAAGCGAAAGCATAAAGCTGATGGAACCATTGATAAGTTTAAAGCTAGGCTTGTAGCAAAGGGCTTTAAGCAAAACGAAGGCATTGATTATTTCGATACATATGCTCCTGTTGCTAGAATTAGTACAGTTAGATTGTTAATTGCTTTAGCATCGATTAATAAACTTGTTATACACCAAATGGATGTTAAAACTGCTTTTCTAAATGGAGATTTAGAAGAAGAAGTTTACATGGAACAACCTGAAGGGTTTGTTTTGAAAGGCCAGGAAAGTAAGGTTTGTAAACTAGTCAAATCTTTATATGGTCTAAAACAAGCTCCTAAGCAATGGCATGATAAATTTGACCAAAAGGTTGTAGCAAATGGATTTAGAATAAATGAATCTGATAAATGTGTTTATTCTAAATTCAAGAATGGACATGGTGTTATTGTTAAATTCGTACCCAAAACCCGGTTTGAAACGCGACCTGACCACCGGTATGGTTTGAACCTTTTGTGTAGAACTAGGAGTGAAGTACGCTCGTGAACTGTGGGTCATAATACTCAAGCCATCACACAAGATTGTCGACCGTGAAATAGGGGAAGTCCTCGAGGAAAGATCCATCGTCAGAGAAAGGGGGAAAATCGTCCACGAAAGCATATTCTTGGAATTCCCTTATGATAGGGATCCGCGGGGCCCGCACCTGAATCGCCCTTATCCACTTAGCGATGATTGGGAGTAAGTCACTATCCGAATAATTCATGCCTATGCATGACCATTAATAAGCATAAGAACTAGAATGGGCTTGGGCTTAGGAGCTTAGTCTCTTTCTAATTGCAACTAGAACTTAGGACATGGGCCATGGGCCATGGGCCCAAGTGGATCCAATGGCCCAATGACTTAAACTAGACCTTGGGCTTATACCTAACCAAACAAGCTCCTAAACAAATGGACCTAAGGACTTGAGACTAACCAAACAAGACCTAATGCCTAGATGGGTTATTAAAGACCCAAAACTACTATTCACCTCACATTTCAATCCTAAATCGTGGAGAGGAGAGGAGAAAAAGAAAGAAGAAGAAAGAGAAGAAGAAAGAAGAAGAAGAAAGAAGAAGAAAGAAGAAGAGGAAGAAGGAAGGAGAAGGGAGAAGTATGGTGGAGCACAAGCTATCATCATCAACCCTTGGTGAGTCTCTTTCTCTCTCTCTCTCTCTCTCTCTCTGTCTCTCTCTCTCTGTCTCTCTCTCTCTCTCTCTCCATCTCTCTTTCCCTAATTCTATTACCTAGGGTTTGAATTGGTTGAGCACACCTTGAGTGCTCCATCTACTCAATTAGAAGAGCCATTAATGGCAAATCCTTGATGTTTAACTATGAAGCACCCAACCCTACCTTAAACCCATTCACCCTTCTCCATTTATGAACCCTAAGTTGGGGATTTACCTCCATTTATGGGTTTTACCAACCCTCATGGAAGACCGTAGATGTGTGGGTTTGAGGGGTGTTAAATAACATTGATTAAAGACCCTTTCAAAACCCCAATACCCAAACCCATGAGTTTTCTTTCCATATGTATTTTAATGGAGGAAAACCTAATCGATCATGGGGTTTACAAACCCATGTTGGGTGTGTGCTATGGCACCTTGGTTGGAGTTGTTCTCATGGCCAAAGAGACCCCTAAAAAAACCCTAAAGAATACCCCATTTTAGCCCAAGACTTTGGGGCTGCAAAACCATTCTCGGAATGGCATGAACAGCAAGACTAGCACGTGGACAGGCACATGTAAGTGCCAGTCCCTGAGAAACTAGATCTGCCGGTGGGAAGTCCGAGAGGGACAGGCACATGCAAGTGCCAGTCCCTGAGAACCTAGATCTGCCGGTGGGAAAGTCCGAGAGGGACAGGCACATGGACAGGCACATGATATAGCCTTGCTGTATGTGCCGGTCCCCTATTTTAGCCTTGTTTGATAACTTATGGGGCCCAACTCTTCTAGCCCTAAGGCACTAATCTCTCCCCACGTTGTACACTCTCTTTAGATTGACCGCCGGCTCGGGGCGTATTAGTACGTGGGGCGGTGTACTTAGCATCGAACGCCGATTTGAAGAGCTCCGTGCGACGATTGACCGAGAATCGGTGAGTGAGTTAAGCAAACGTCTTAATTTATGAAATGTTTGTGTGTCGTGTCTTGCGAATGTCATTCATGCATGTGTGCTATAATATATAATTATTAGTAAGATATAGGGCGATATAAATGTTTAGATGTTGATAGGACTTTACATTCTTGTCTTGCGATATTATTTATTTTACTTGACTATGGTGCGAATGGTGTTGGATTTAGTTATGGGACTCGGGTGCCGGTTGGTGCTGGACCTGGGGATTCCATAATATGGACTCACTCATGGCATGTAGATCTAGGGCTTGGGCGGATCCAAGTGCCGGTGGGTCTTCGGGCTTGAGATTACCGTACTTGAAATTGCATTAGAATTGTCCATTGCATTAGGTGGAAACGGGATGGTGACCGACCGACTACCTTCGGTATTCACATCTCGTACTTGTATACGCTTATGGGCTAGAGGGGCGAGAGGATAGCCGGCCGACCATATTTCGGTATCTATGGACTCGGCCTCGGCTTATGCACATGCGTGCCTCACTCATACAATAGGTGAATGTTGGCTAGGATAAATGTTTACCCAGATCTATGACCCTTCCGACGGGGAGTTAGGTGTCGGTCAAATCCGTGGGTTCCGACCGTTATTCGGTATACCCACCCGGGAAGTTCGGGCGCCAACCGTATTTTGGGCCGAACGCCAGGACGGGATTTGACTTGGGGGTTTGCGTATATCTCTTGGTGGAGACCGTGCAGCAGGCTTCCAGCGACTCGGGTTTGTCATCGCGGTATACCATCCGTTTATGGTACCAATGTCGGGGATGCTACCTAAGGTGTTGCTATAGTACTATACCTGACTTAGTTGTGTGTTAGGTGGATAACAATAAAACTATACATCATCATTCATTCATGTAGCATGATTGTAAATTGTATGTGATGTACGGTCTACCTTGGTGGTATGGGACACCTTGGTATCCGTCCATCATGTATGGTTTGCGAATCAACCCCATTCATTATTATTATTGTGTATGTTTGTGTGGCTTAGCCACTCATTGGGCTCGATTGGAGCTCACTCCTCGAGGAAACATATTTTTAGTTGATGCGGTACATTCGAGCAGTGGCACGAGTACGAGACTCCGAGACTGGTTACGTTGATTGGTGGGCTCCGGAGATCGTGGAGCATGGACCGGTATTGCTTGCGATGTGTGTTCCTTGGCGGGAGACGGTGACTTATGGCGGTGGCCATCTTTTGATGCGCTTGATTATTCATTTTGAATTATAGGTGTATTCTTTTGATTCCTTTCATGATAGATGTATTATTTATATAGTAGGTAATACATAGGTCCTGATTAGAACGAATTGTACTTGAAGGGGTAAACTTGAATAGATGATATTTTATATGGTATCACCTAGCTTCTGCTAACTCTGATGTTATTAATATTAATCCTTTCTTTTTTTTACCTATTATCTGTCGTTGTGAATGAGTAAGTCTTGGGTACTGCATCAGTGATTCTGGTGGTTGGAGAGCGTAGTTGTATGCTCCGGTTGTGTTTCCCGTGGTTCAGGGATGGGGGTGTGACAGTTATAATATGTTTATATGTTGATGATATGTTAATCTTTGGTACTAATACAAGCACTGTTTTGGAGACAAAGGCTTTCCTATCTTCGTGTTTTGATATGAAAGATATGGGTGAAGCAAATATAATTTTGAGAATCAAAATTATTAGATCCTCTGATTGTATTTCTTTAACACAGTCTCATTACATAAAGAAAATATTAAAGAAATTCAATCATGAGGACTGTAAACCAGTTGCTACCCCATATGATCATTCTATTAGATTAATTTCTAATGAAGGAAATTGTATATCTCAATTGGAATACGTTAGTATCATTGGCAGCTTAATATATGCCATGCAGTGCACTCGTCCTGATATAGCTTTTGCAGTTGGTGTTTTGAGTAGGTTTACTCATAACCTTGGACAAATTCATTGGAATGCAGTTTCTAGAGTACTTAAGTACTTAAAGGGCACAATGAATTATGCATTAAGTTATAAAGATTTTTCCGCAGTACTAGAAGGATACACAGATGCTAATTGGATCACAGGATCCGATGAATCAAAGTCCACAAGTGGTTGGATATTTACCTTGGGTGGAGGATCAATTTCTTGGGGATCCAAGAAACAGACTGTAGTTTCACACTCCACTATGGAGTCTGAATTTATCGCTTTAGCAATGGCAGTAAAGGAAGCA
Source organism: Telopea speciosissima (assembly GCF_018873765.1). Classification (NCBI taxonomy): domain Eukaryota; kingdom Viridiplantae; phylum Streptophyta; class Magnoliopsida; order Proteales; family Proteaceae; genus Telopea; species Telopea speciosissima. Next base: position 47,313,050 of record NC_057925.1, on the reverse strand, counting down.
GAATGGCTTAGGGACCTCTTAACAGAGATTCCTCTGTGGCCTAAGCCATTACCTGCTATATCAATATCTTGTGATAATGAAGCAACATTATCAAGGGCTTATAATAAAGTCTACAATGGAAGTCAAGGCATATCAGTTTAAGACATAGCTATGTAAGAGAACAACTCATCAAAGGAGTTGTGACTATTAGTTATGTAAAGTCAAAGGAAAATTTGGCTGATCCCTTTACAAAAGGCCTGGGTAGGGATGTGGTATTGAAGACTTCCAGGGAGATGGGTTTAAAGCTTTTAAATGAGAGGTAACCTGCAAGTGGAAACCAACTAGACACTAGACCAACATCTAGTCAACTAGTTCAATGGAAAAACACTTGTAGTAATAACCGGTTATGCACTCAACTAGTAGAGATAAGATCTCTTGACATCTCAAGGTAGTGCATGTTTGTATGGAGAAACCGACAGAGGGTAGGATCAGTCCTTCAATGAGTCTATGCCTTATAGGAAATGCAAGTCATACAATTGTATTTTATTAGATTCACCTATATAAGTGCAGGAAGTGGGGCCGCTTCTGCGAGATTCAAAGCTTGTCTCTAAGACACTTATGAAAACCTAAGATGAAAGCACAAGGCCATAAATGTGCGGGTGTTATTGAAACTATGTTCAAGTAAGTCATATGTCTAGTATATTAGATTTGTCGCTATAAAATTCTAAGTTCAAGGCTACGGCTACTTCGTTTTTGACAAGTACTAATGTATTTTGACAACATAAAGGTTCAAGTCGAAAGACACCTTTATGTAAGTATGATTTAGAAGTACAGAGAGTTTATTGACTGAGGCTCAATTATTTTAAAAAATTGGGGGAAATTGTTGGAATTTTTCAAAATATTGATGTGGACTTTTAGTCCCACATCGGCTATGAAAGGAAAGCTCATTGGGTTTATATGTGTTAGTAGTAAGTAGTTATTATTATCACATGTAATGTTAGAAGAGATTGTACGGTGCACTTGCGGCGAGGACGGTACCGTCCGGCGTACGCTGATCGCTGCGTGGCTGCGCGTGCGTGAGGCGCAATGTGGCGCTTTGATGGCGCACTTTGCACGTGCGCATCGTCACAGTATGTCGCCTTAATCTTTTAGGGATCGACGGTGTCTGATCAAAGGGTGCTTAGGATCGATCCGACCGTTGGATCGGTGGTTGATCAAAGAGGGAGTGCAACCCTTGGTTTAACATTGACCCCAAGAGTTGCAGCCCACACGAACAGCCAAGGGAGCCCAGCCCAATAGTCATGACCTGTCAGGTCAAGCCATATGAGCCAATGGGTGTGACCCATCCGAACAGGCCTTGTGGGCCTATAAATGGGCCACGAATTCTCTCGACCCGGATATCAAAAAAAAAAAAAAAAAAAAAATCCTCTTATAGCTTCACAAAGTGTTCTGCCCGCAACCAGAATACAGTCCTGATTTATCTTGGGAGGCAGGTTTGCTGCAACCCTTTGCAGGATTAGGAGGGTGCAAATACTGTCTTACTGGACAGAACGATTTTGTTCGACTCAGGCCATCTTTCAGTCCTCTCCTTTTTTGTTCAGATTTCTAACATTGACTGATGAACTCATATTATAGCATTGGTTCATTTGTTGTTTTTGAATTCAACTATATATATAAATGTGTGAAAAGTTTTTGATGTAAGATTGTTTAGACAGGGCTTTACTCATTGAGCTTTGAGCTTATCTCTTTATAAATTTTCCTTGTTGCAGATCCCACAGATGAACCTCAAGACTCAAAGGATTTGGAAATGTTTTAGGCATGGAATAGATGTTAGCATTATTTTGTATTTTCGTCGTCCCTTGATAGACTAGAGCTTTTTGTACTTAGAGATTTGCTAGCTTTGACGAAGTGAACTTATGTAAACTTTTTAAGATGATGACTCAATTTTTGTTTTTGTTTGTGTATGATGTGAATACACGTGAATACACTTGGAACGGAATGAAAGTTTAAAATTTTGGGTTTTTGACAACCTGAAAAAGCCCATTTGTCCAAATGTCTCTCTACAAATTTTCAGATGGGTTCAAACCCTAACCAATTTAGGCAAAAAATTCTTCATTTCAACCCTAATCAATTTGGGAAAGATGAGGACATTTTGATTATTTTATTTTTTAATTTTGTTGGGTTATTATCAGAGGGGCATTTTAGTCATTAGTTCCTTAAAACAAACATTTATCGTCCCAAATTAACGGCAGGAATCAAAGTGCTACAATGTTTTGAAAGTAAAGGAAAAATTTGCAATTAAAAAAATTGTAAGAGGCATTTGAACAAATGAACCTTTTCAGAGGACATTTATCAAAAACCCTAAAATTTTTAGTGCAACTTGTACCTTGATCTTTCGATCCGCCCGTGAGGGCTGTGACCTACCTTGTCCTTGGTAGGTACTGTCACAGAATATACTGGCTTGTCTTCAAGAGAATGTCCACCTTCATCATACTCCTATGCCAACCCACCCTTAACCGGGCAGTAACAATTAAGAAAAGATTGGGAATTTAGGACTTGTGCGATTAATCGTGAGTTGATTTTTCTTCCTAGTTTTTCCTTTTAGAGTACAAGAAACACTATATCTAGGGGTGTAAATGGATATTCAAAGATCTGAATCCGATCCGCATCTGTTTAGGGACATCCCTATTTGTTTAGAGGTATCCGGGAAAAAAATCTGAATACTCCAATAAAAATTCGTCCGAAAAAAAAAAAATAGAATGCATAATAATAAAAAATAAGTAAATGATGATCTTGAGGGTTTTTGAAGATTCAACATGTTCTAGAATGTGAGGAAAAGAGAATCACGATCTACGAGATGGGTTGAGAGTGAATTGTATCCACTAGGGGGAGGAAGGTCCGGGTTACACAGGGTTGAGAGTGACTTGTATCCACTAGGGGGAGGGAGGTCCGGGTTACACAAGGCAGAGATGTAAACGGATGGTTGAAAATCCGAATTCGAACCGTATCCGGACCCATCCGAATTCATTTAGACGTATCCGTATCTAGCCAGTGAATATTCAGATCCGATCATAGCCGATCTGTATCCGAGCTGAATCCGATCCGTTTACATCCCTACCTAATCTCTATTTTTCTCCTCCATCTCTTCCCCACCTCCCATCTCGAAAGAAACCAAAAGTTACTTTCTTCATGAGCTGATTCAACATATATTACCCATTAGGGTTTTGAGCTGAGCCAACCCAACTAATATTAACAGTCTCTCAAATCATTATGTCAGAAAAAAAAAAAAAAAAAAAAAAAACTCTCTGAATTAAGTCTTAACCTCGACCCAACCCACAAGCTCAAATGTTAATGTGTAACATCGGTGGTCAATGGAGCCAATTCCCTTTAAATGGTTCATATGAACGACCACATAATATGTAGTTGTAACACATAAACAACTTCCACAACTCCAATGTCGTACATAATATCCGAGGAGAAAATACAATATTGTACGTCGCCAAGATACTTAACTTATAAAATGAAAAGCAGTAAAATTAAGGAAGATGTCAAAGTCGTATCTACTTGTTCGAGGTAATCAGAATCTGGAGTACCCCGTTCTTGACCTTTGTAAAGTTGAGTCATGCTGCAAAACTAAGAAAATTCTATCATGTTTAATTAAAATGGGAAAAAACTTTTCTGATTTGCTCTTATCCTAATCCATCAACAGTATTTACTTGTTCTTTTTGCTAGAAGTCAGCAAGTATGTATTGAAATATATAAAGAAGTACAAAAAGAGACAAATTGCTGTTGAGAAGAAAAACTCAAACAACCAAGAAAACTACAGACTTTAGATTAACAGAAACGGTAGCATGGCCTACCCAAGGCTTCCCAAGAGGTCCATAAAATTAAGAAGTTAGGGGCATCAATATTCCAAACTTCAGAGGAGTGTAGTCTTGCTGCTCTAGAGGCAACTAGAATCTGAAGTACCAGTCTCCATTCCTGATCTTCATAAAGTTGAGTCTCCTAATCCATCCATAATATCTAGTAACTTATTGCATCGAATCTTTCCTTGGTATTCAGTGATAATGGAAAAAATCTGTCTTTTAAAGCATGGATATGCCAATAATATTTAATTAAAATGGAAAAAAATATTTTCTGATTTGCTCTTCGTTGCATATCGGAATCCATCCACAATATCTAGTAACTTATTGCATCGAATATGTCCTTGATATTCAGTGACAATGGAAAAAAAATCTATCAATTAAAGCATAGATATGCCAACTAATGGCACACATGAATGAAGAAAAAGACCAACGAAATCCACTGGGTCGTCAGAACTTCTGGTTCATCTACTAGTCATTCTAGGAAAACATGCAATGGGTTTATTTTGTAGATCTATGAGATAAGAAAATGAATTACAAAACAAAGTAAGTGTAAAACAAAGTCAAACCTACTTGTTTTGTAAATTAATTTCCTCTAATAATGTATGATAATACAGAATCGATCTCCAAGCCTCATAAGATGTGATAAATGGCTTATAGTGGTGTTTGCTTTGTTGTAGCAAAAATACTATACCCTAGATTTATCATACCTCTAAAATAAAAAAGTATATGACTTAAGAACTTGAAGGTTTAGGTTGGATGCAGCTTGATTCGATTGTAGGCCTTTGTTTTGTTAAAGAGATTTCTCCTTATATATTTTTTTTTCTGGGTTCGTTGAATATATTTTTTTCGTGAAGGTACAACTAGTGAAGGACAATGCACCATTGCATGAATTATACATGTATAGAAACTTTAACAAACGCATTGTATATAGTCCTTTCCAAGTTGTTGGCAGTAAGATCTCACCAAAAAACTGCTGTTGGTAGTATAGAAGTCCATTGTTCTCTTACATTTTATTTAGCAGTTATGATCATTTCTTCTATCCATCTTAAAAATTTAATGAGACCTAAGGGAATGGCTAAATTCTTAAGCCGTATGTTGTTCAAGTGCTGGCTATCACACACACAAGTTAGATTTTCAGAAGCCATTGAAATGAACAAGAAAGATAACAAATATCCCGATATCCCAATTACAAATACTGTTACTCTTTTTTGCTAACGATCAGCAAGATTTAATATTAAAAAAAAAATAAAATTATACAGGATTAACGTCCAGGCATACCTTGACGAAAAAACTACAATATAAGAATAAGAAGAGGCCTCTACCTTCGGCAATGCCATCAACAAAGACTATTACTCTATCCTACTTGCAAAGCATAAATGTATTTGTTCAAGTATGAATCTAAACTAAAGGACAATATGGAAGCCAAATTAAACTAATAAATATAGAATCTGCATCATGGCGGCTTCCGTACTGATCGATTGTCATTGTCCATATGACAGTCGTTGAAATTGAAGTCAAGATCCATTACTTCTCCACAAACTTCTATCTTCTATCTGCAAACAAAGACCAACATATCAAAATGGTACCAACTAAATACACAAGAAAATTTGTGGAATGAAATGAGCATTAGAGACTTACCTGATTAGGTGATTGACCTATTGGCATGAACATATCACAAAGATAATCTCCATCAAATGATGGCCCAAATGAGAAGTTTCCGAATGAGGAATTGTTTTCCATACGTAACTCTAATCTGCTATTAACTTCTTCTCCAACTTCAATGTCATGTTGTTGTAGTTGTGGCGGTGGCGGTGAAAATGGATTAGTGCTTGCAAATCCACTAGAAGAAATTGATCTCTGAGGCACCAACCCACCAGGAGGAGCTAAACCTTGAGGCATTAAACTAGTAGAATAATTTAACCCTTGAGAAGGATAATCAGAATGAGATGACCCTTGAGGCATTAAACCACTAGAAGGAATTGGTCCCTGAGGCACCAACCCACCAGAAGGAGCTAACCCTTGAGGCATTAAACCAGTAGAAGAAGCTAACCCTAGAGGCCTTTTTCCATTTCGAATCTCATCCATCCTACTGTAGCCACAATTGTTACCATTTGGTGGCCCATGACCAATGGGCATCTGGTTAAATCCAGACAAGTTTGCAGTGCCATTATTGGTATTGCTAAAGCTTGGATTCTGATTAAGATTGTTTGATGGCATGTTTCTGACATTTTGAATGTTGTCACTAGGCAAGCTAGGTGTGTTGAAGCCATGATCAACCAAAGGTTCCTTCTGCTTTCTTTGGTTTCTTTTTGTAAGGGAATTTGGATCTCCTAGTTGTGCTGTTTTACTTGATTGACTTGCTAATTCTTTCATTAGTCTCAAATGTTTGCGATATTTCTGCACCATAGATCAATAGAAAAAATCACTAATTCATATTCTATATAGAAAGCCTCACAAATATATGCAATGAACAAGATTTTAAACAGTATACAATCCCTATTTTGATATGTTGAAGAAAGAACTCTAATCATAATGATGTCATATTACTATGTAATAATAGTATACAAGTTTCCTAACATGACACTATGTTACCCAATTAAAACATTAATATGACATAATTATTATTAGGGTTTTATTTTCTAAAGTACAGGGTGGTAATTGATTCAAAACTCTCTCTCTGTCTCTCTAGTGCAGATATGACTGCAGTTATATCTATCGCGACTATAAAGAGTCTTTTCCTCATTATAATATGGGAAAATGTTCTCTGTGCCGGGAGCGCAGCTTGTGTTGTAGGACACACACACACACACACAAAGATATATATATATATATACATGGCCATGGATGTTAATAACTACCACTAAATATGCTCCCGCCACTTCGTGGGACCTTCGTAGGGGGAGGGTCATGGGGTATTTAGCGGCGGTTTTTAATAAACCATGGTTCTATCGGTATATATATATATATACGATGTCGGGTTGTAATAACTGCAACTATATGGTTATTAATAGCCACGGTTATAGGAAATTATGGCTATATATGCACCCCCAAGCACATTTATAAAGCACCTTTCGTGGTGGTCCTTGGCAACCGCCACCATAGACCTTCACCCAAATTGCCTTATTTGGGCACTTTTCCTATTGTTCTCTCTCTCTCTCTCTCTCTCTCTCTCTCTCTCTCTCACACACACACATATTTTGCAACTAGAATAGCAATGAGGAGTAGCATACCTGTAAATGACTGGCAACCTGTTCTCTAGTTAATCCAGGGGTATTCATTAACCCAAGTATGCTGGTTGGAACAGCATCTAGAAAAGAAAAATATTACCACAAAAAAGGTTAGTGTAAACAATCCAACGCAATATGACATACAAAAATGAGTGAGATGCTTTGAACTCTTAAGAAAGAAACTTCTTACTATGAAGACCTATTTGGTTGATGGCATTCAAGAATTTGTTGTGAATCCCATTCTTCTTCCAATCTACCCTTGACATATTTTGTGTGATGTTATCTTCTTTAACAGTCTCTATTTGCTCAATTACCATGTTTTCATTGCGTTTCTTCAGGTATACATACTGCCAAAGGTTACTTAGATCACTTGTAGTTAAAGGTTTTGTAAGATAAAATGAAGCGCCACTTTCCAAACATCTTAACGCAACAACTTCTTTATCATTGGCAGACATCACTGGATTAAAAAGTTAGATCTTAGTCCTTAAATTAAAAAAAATAATAATGTAACTGTTGGAACCGCTTCCTCTAAAAGGCCGACCTTATAGGAAAGGGAGGAAACAATTTGTATATCAAACAGGAGCTCTAACACGGCAGACTATCCAAAGGAGGACAAGGGTGGATAAATGTTTCCTCCCAGGGGAATTCGATACCGTGACCCCTGCCTGCTTTGATACCATGTTGGAATCATTTTCTCTAAAAGGCCGACCTTATAAGAAAGGGAGGAAACAATATGTTTATCAAACAGGAGCTCTAAAGCGGACTATCCAAAAGGGGACACGGGTGGATAAATAATTTCAACAGTAACAAGTAAGGGGGGAAAAAACTTACTAACAACAGGTATCTTAAATTCAACCTCAACTCTCTCAAGGAGGGCAATTCCATGCATCTCAGGCATGTCAAGATCCATTAGAATGATATCAAATCCTCCTTGTCTTTCCCGAAGAATGGCCAAAGCATCAGATGCACATTTAATAGGGACAACTACAAATGGAACACAATGTAAAATCTTTAAGGAAGAAGTACTATTTGTATAATTTCTAATATTGCTCAACTATTTTCAAAACTTGAAGAGTAGATCTGTAGTTGTTCTTCATGACAGCTCCTTTTAGCTCCCTTAAGATGAAAACTTTACAATCAACATGAAACAATGGAAAACCAATACATGAAAGATATAGAACTATTTAAACTCCATATGCTTAAAACCTCTATGTCTTCCCAAAGAGCATAGATAATTTTTTTTTAAAAAACCCACAAGTATCCATAAACATGGCATTCCCCAATTAGACCTACAACAAAAACATAAAACATAGTGTACAAACTGCTACTTTATAAGCCTAGACCATATGGAAGCCTAGGGTATTTGCTTCTTAGATTCACAAAAAAAAAGGGGGGGGTGGTGGAGAGAAAAAACATAGAGGTGGAGGTGTTTATGTCTTTCAATAATAAAATAGGTATCAATGCATAGAATACAACTTTGATGACCTTCCACGATTACCTCCCACAATGAAATAGAAAGAGATATGTCAAATGAGCCTAGTAATAACTGAAGAACCATATACCAAAAAACTAAACAAAACACTATGTTAGCAAACAAAAAAAGCATGAAAACTTCAAGAAATACCTTCATATTGAAGTGCTTGTAGCATTTCATTAACAAGCTTAAGATATGTTGCATCATTATCCACAGCCAAAACCCGCATACCCGCACGAATGGGTTTAGTACTGCTTGATTGGGCTATCAAGACTCTTTGATAATCCATTTTTTTTTTAATCTTGATAGCTACAAGGGTGTGGTGAGAAAGATATTCTTGAACAAACAATGGGGGAGAAATAGGAAGAAGACAATACAGCACAGAGAACAAATGTTGCTTTTATAGATAGAGGGGACGAGGAGAGAGGGTATGGCTTTAGGTGGAGAGAGAGAGAGAGCACATGGTTTTGTTTGCCTGTTTTATACTTAAATGTCTTACATTTTTGGACAAAAGTTACAATTTTTAAAAAGACTCAGGCAAACACAAAATGTTATAATACCCTAAATTTTAGGATGTTATTAATGGAAAGAAATCTTCACACTTTTTTATTTTTAGACGGTTGGAATATTTTTAATGCACTCAATTTTACTACTTGGCACAGTTGCTAAATTTTAATCCAACTATCATTTTCATTGTTTAATATGTAATTAAAATTAGATCATAATTAGTTCATTTAGTGTTAGACTATTTGAGGTTGTTAGCTTATGTGTATCTCGGTTGGGAATCCATGGAGCTCCAAACCGTGGGAATATGGGAGTACAAGTTTGGGTTTAGTCTACGATACTCTAGATTTTCTTTCCTATTGTAACTAGTATTATTTTAGGAATTAATTACTTTATTAATATGTTTATGTTTTAGCATTTACATTGGACTATGTAATTTTCAACAATTATTATTATAAATAATCAGGCTATGACGATAGTAGAGACATCTTCTGTCGAAAAACCATTCTACTTTCAGCTCTCAGTTTCTCCCATCTCTCGCTTCTCACTTCTTTGGTTTTGGTTTCCCTAGTTCTTAAAAAATTACGTGGTATCAGAGCTCTTTCATTAATCAATCTCAATTTTTTTATCTGGTCTTGACAGTCTAAAAAGATTCTTCGTTTGAGGGTTGCAGCAAGCTATGCTGCTTGGTACTAATCTTAGTCCCTAGCTGATGGTTATGATGATAAACTAGGTCCCCTTCTTTCTATGGATTGTGTTTGGATTCAAATTTTTGCATATTGAAGCTTGCGGAAGGGTCTTCTCATTGCAATACTCTGGTTTTTTTTTCAAGATTTGAGATCTGATCTTATGTTACATCCAAAAGTTACTTTGCTTCATGAGCTGATTCATTATTTATTATCAACTGGGGTTTTAAGCTGAGCTCATCCAACTAATATTAACAGTCTCTGAAATCATTGTATAAAAAAAAATCGCTTTGAAGTCTTAATTGAACCTCGACCCAACCCACAAGCTCAAATGTCAATGTGTAACATTATTGGTCAATGGAGCCAATTCCTTTTAAATGGTTCATATGCATGACATAATATGTAAACTCCAATGTCGTACATAATATCCAAGGGGAAAATACATTGTACGTAACCAAGATTCTCAACTTCTAAAATGAAAAGCAATAAAATTAAGAAAGATGTCGAAGTTGTAACCAGAATTTGGAGTACCAGTCTCCGTTCTTGGCCTTCATAAAGTTGAGTTGTCTTGCAAAACTAAGAAAATTCTATCATGTTTAATTAAAATGGAAAAAAAAAATCTTTTTTGATTTGCTCTTCGTTACATATTCTAATCCATCCACAGTATTTGGTAACTTATGGCATCAAATCTTTCATTTGTATTCAGTGATAATGGAAAAAAAATATTTTATTAAAGCATAGATATGCCTCATTTAATTAAAATGGAAAAAATCTTTTATGATTTGCTCTTCGTTGCATATTCTAATTCATCCATAGTATCTGGTAACTTATTGCATCGAATATGTCCTTTATATTCAGTGATAATGGAAAAAAAATCTGTCTTTTAAAACATAGATATGCCAACTAATGACACACATGAATGAAGAAAAGACCAACGAAACCCACTGGGTTGATAGAAAGTTCATCTACTAGTCATTCTAGGATTAAACAATGAGTTTATTTCCTAGATCTACGAGATAAGAAAATAAATTACAAAACAAGTAAGTTACAAGCCAAAGTAAGTGTAAAACAAAATCTACTTGTTTTGTAATTAATTTCCTCCAATAACGTATGATAATTCAGAATCGATATCCAAGTCTCTTAAGATTTGATAAATGACTTATAGTGGTGTTTGCATAATTGTAGAAAAAATTCTATATCCTAGATTTATCACACCTTTAAAAGAAAAAACGTATATGCCTTATGAAGGTTTAGGTTTTTTCAGATTGGCTCAGGTGTCAGGCTGTCTTGGGATGTCGGTTGATTCGGTTGTAGGCCTTTGTTTTGTTAAAGAGATTTCTCCTTATAATTTTTATTCTTTTTCCTTATTCTTTCCCATTTGTTTTGGGGGGGGGGGGGTTGGGGGAGTTTTTCTGGGCTGTGAATATATTTTTCATTCACCCTAAAAAGGAACGTGAAGATACAACTTGTGAAGGACAATGCGCCATTGCTTGAATTATACATGTATAGAATTATAAGATCTTATTGATTTTCACCAGAGCCTAATTAGCCACTATCTTCTTTTGAAGAATACATATTGAAAGATGATCAACGCATCACATTCTGAATCTCTGATGTTCTTTAGCCAAAATTGAATTCGATATTTATGTTTCTGTAGGGAGATTTGTCATTATTTGCTTGTATCAAACACGAACAATCGTGTTACTATTAAGGCCCTTTGCGCCCTATGATAGAAATTATAAAATCGTGTTCTGGTTTCTTATCTAAATGATCTCTTATGTAACATCCATAGAGAATCTTCACCCATGTACAACCCAAGTACAATATCATGTTTGTTTATGATAGTCTTTAAATTGCATGTATAGAAAGAGTACATTGTGACAAAAATCTAGATGAAGATTTAAGGTGGGCCTTGAATGAGGTGAGTCTACTTAAAAAAAATATGTAGGCAAGTTCTTATAACAAAAGACAACCTTGTTGATGCAAGCCCAGCCCATATCTTGAAGACCCTATCACAAAACTAGCCCAAACAAGGTTGGTTCTTAGTTAAGAACCACCTTAAGTCCAAGAACACCAGATCAAAAGAGAACCAGTCTAAGATTAGTCTTGCTAATGGAGAATCTCTACAATGTCTCTTGATGTACCTAGTGGATGATGACGTGACACCCACTTTCTTGAAGACAAATGAAGACTATTGAATATAGCATCAAGACTCTTTAAAACAATAACCGAGGTACCTTGATATAAAAATCAATACATTGTACTTATGCTTGGAACAACCAACAAGAAAGTGGAAAAGAATTTCTAGAGTTTTTCTAAGTCAATATGTAATATTAACCATTGAATCTAATTGTAAATGGACGGTCAAGATGTCGTAGGAACTTTTAGATTTTCTTTTCCTTTACCTATAAAAGTCCTACTTATCTTATTTGTAATAGAGCTTGAGTTTTGAATGGAAATTGCTTTGAGCATGTTGTTAGAACCATGATGAGTTTTCCTTTATGAACCTTGAAGAATTCAACTAAGAAATCTTGAGAAGTTTCTCTCCTTCCTAGAAGAGTAGGAATTTTGTTGTTTACCTACATTCTAAAAGAGTTGTAGGCCACCATTCGATTTGATTTGCATCCTAGAAGAGAAGTAAGTAACTCTACCCTTCACTCCATTCAAGTTACTTTCATATTCTTGCAATTGTCATCATTTGTAATACAATTTCAGATAACCTACATTGCGAATCTGGAGAAACTTTCTTCATAAAAGTTGTATCCCATTCTATTATTTCAAATCCTTAATTTGAATTACCCCAAACCGAATTGTGAGTCGAGAGTTAGTATCATTTTATTGACAGAGTGCGAATCTATCTTGTTTAGCCTTTTGTAATTGTTTGATCTATCATTCTCCCGATCCTTTGTTCAAGTAGCCTAGGTGAGGCCTGTTTTTTTTGGTATCAGAGCTTTTGGGGAGAGGATGAATAAGATTTCAGCTACTCGTTTTGCCCCATTCATTGATTGGAGCATACCCCCGGTGTTCGATGAATAGTTGGATAACGAACCAGTCGCACTTGGTGCTTCCAACTTGCTTGAACCAGCTCTTACAACAGTTTCAATTGCAGTTTTTTTCCGAGGTTTTTATATTTCTTTTGTAGGATACCAAGTTGAGGAGTACAATTCTTTTGATGCTCTCGTACTCTCCAAAGATGACATGACCCCTATGCTCGATAGCAGGAAAGGACAAGTTGCAATTAGCAACATGGATGAGGACTTAATTGTGCTACTTTACCGAAGCATTAGTTTTATTTCAATTGATCTTCCTGCCTTTGGAAGATGTTTTACAAATGGAAAATCCTTATGTTTCCATTTGACCCCAGCGAAATTTGCATCAATGAAGCATGGGATAAGAATTCGAGGACGAATTCTTTCCAACAAAAGGGGAATGATGTAGGCCCAACCCACATTTTGAAGACCATATCACAAAACTAGCCCAAATAGGACAGGTTCTTTGTTAAGGACCAATTCAAGTCCAAGAACACTGGATCATCAATGAAGACTAAATGAAAAATCTATACAATGTCTCTTGATGTACCCTAGTGGATGATGATGTGACACCCACTTTCTTGAAGACAAATGAAGACTCTTGAAGATATCATCAAGACTCCTCAAAACAATAATCGAGTTACCTTGATACAAAAATCAATACATTGTACTTATGCTTGGAATAACTAACAAGAAAGTGGAAAAGAATTTCTAGAGTTTTTCTCAGTCAATATGTAATGTTAACCATTGAATCTCATTGTAAGATAGAAATTCGCAATCCAATCCAAATAAGATAGAAATTGGCAAGACTTAAAACGGTTTTTCACTCAGATATTGGGAGAGGTGAATAGGAATCAGGGGTCAGTAGTTCTAGGTCTTAATTGGTGATACTCTCAAATCCAATCCGATTTATAAAAACATGCCTTAAGTTTTCTCCACAATGGTTGATTGTGATTAGTCCAATCAGGTAAAAATTTACTTAAATTGAGGTGATTTCGAACATCAATCTGATTATAAAAATAAGGGAAAAGCCTCTTTGAGCTGTCATCGTGGGTAGGGATGTAAACGGATCAGATACGGATCGGATGTGGTCGAATCCGGATATTTCTTGCCTAGATACAAATATCCCTAAATGGATACTGATGCGAATTGAATTCGGATTTTTGACTATTCGTTTACATTTTTGACTTGCGTAACCCAGACCTTCCTCCCCCCCCCCCAAAACAGCGAATACAATTCACTCTCAAATGTTCTAGTCTCATAATTCTCATTTCCTCATTCTTTAGAACCGGCCTTTTGAATCTTCAAAAACCCTCTATATCATTAGCTCCCTATGTATTTCAATCAGATAATTTTTTTCTGGATTATTCGAATAAAAATTTGGATATCCCTAAATGGCTACGGATATCCCTAAATGAATACGAATGCGAATCAAATTCAAATTTTTGGGTATCCGTTTACATTCCTTTTCGTAGGTGGACTAAGACCAAGTCTTCTCTCCTCACACTATTGAGAAATGGTCAAAACTGATCTCGATCGATGCGTTCCCCTATACCACTAGCTCAAGATCCATGTCCATCAATTCCAATCCAAATCAGCTCGAAATTAGCTAGAACCAGTGTGGGTGGGCTACGTTAGCAGCTCCTCTCTCTTCCTGATAAATTGCCAAAACATGCCCTGGTTTGTAGATCCCCTATACTAATACCACTAGCTCAGAGAACCCTCAAATTAAAAATAAAGCCTCCAAATCCAATAGCCAAGCTAAACTGCAAAACCAATAGGGCATATGATTGTTAGCCGGCAGGACTTTGGCCTGGGTTGGGTTGTGGTGTGTAATGGGCGTACCCAAACACTACTCAATCACCTTATCCCTTGATGGAGGGCTCCTTCTGTTGGGCGGCCAATGGAGAGAGGAGTTATTCCAACTACGCTACTTAAGTGCCATGTGTTCCGTTACTTATTTTGTTTACTTCTTTTCTATATATTCCTGGGATCCGGTTCCTCTCTAGCAAACACCCCGCTTAGGGAGTGTTCAATTAGCATCCAAGAGGCCGCTAGGCTGCTTGGGGCGTGTCAGGATATGTGCCAGTGCGGGCCCGGTGTGTATTGGATCAGTTCAGCGGTTGAATGTCTTATTGGGCAAACCTCTAATTCAGTCTTTCCAAGCAATCTCCCATTCCTTGTAAACTTCTATTTAAGGAAGGCATGATATGGCATGTGATATATGCACTTGAGAATCCAACCGTCCACCAAATACTTTAGAAGATCAAAAGACGTTGCTACCCATATTTTTACAGTTAGATTCTAAGTGTATACCGCGCTTGAAAGGATAAAATCCTGTAATATATATGCCTAATATAAATAGAAATTTATAAAGAATGTGATATACATACCTTATATAAATAAAAGTTTATAAAGAATGGGAGACTCTTAAAGGAAATCCGAATTAGAGGTAAGGAAACCTCAATATCCGTGTTTACCCCAAAAAAAAAAAAAAAAAAAAAAGAAAAGAACTCGATATCCGTCAATATTCACTAACGTTTCTCATCTTCTTTATTGTTGGTGCCGTGGGGTAGGGGTGAGGCTCGGAAGGGTTCAAAACATGAGTGTTGTGTTTCCTATTCATATTTCTCTCTCCATTCCAGTCCATAGCGATGGCGGATGTCAAAGAGCTAAGCGAAGAAGAGGCAATGGAAACTAAGAACAATCTTCCCGAGGACATCATTGTGGAGATACTTTCCAGGCTTCCAGTCAAGTCTCTTCTAAGATTCAAGTGCGTATGCAAACCCTGGTGTGCTCTTATAATTAATCCTGCTTTCGTCAAAATGCATCTCAACCGATCCCTTGCAAGAAATAACCACGAGAACAGCCTCATTTTTGTTACTGATCATCTCTACTCTTTTGATTCAATCTGCTCTTTCGACTTAGATGTTGCTTCCGAACAACAACTGTTGGTAACACTCGATCATCATCAGCCTGACTTTCTAGAATGTTCATCTAGAATATGGGGTGCTTGCAATGGCTTACTCTGTATAGCCGATGATATAGACTTTCCCGTATTCTTTTGGAATCCTTCTACTAGAAGGCATCATAAGGCATCATAAGATACCTAATACTCCTATAGAGATTAATGACTGTTCTCATGATTTTGAATTTGTTTATGGATTTGGTTACGATCCCATCACCGATGATTACAAGCTTGTAAGAATTGCACTGTCCGAATATGACTATTTTATTTCAGAGGTGCAAGTCTACTCACTTAAAACCAACTTATGGAAAAGAATCGCGGATCTGCCTTTCTCTCTCATCATGGGTAATGAGAATTGTGGGGTTCTTGCAAATTCTGCTCTTCATTGGATTGGAATTCGGAACAGGGATCTTGACACTTGCTCCACTATTATCGGTTCCTTTGATCTTCAAGATGAAGAGTATGGAGAGGTGCTACTGCCTCAATTTGTGGACGGTGAAATGCCAGAGTTTGACATCTGTGTTCTCCAAGGACAACTCTGTCTGCTCTGTCACATCTACAGTGGTAAACGTGTTGAGATTTGGGTGATGAAAGATTACGGCGTGAGAGACTCTTGGGAGAAACAGTTCTCAATCCGTACAAAAGGTTATTTGGATTACGGCTTAAAACCTATATGTTTTTTAAAGAATGGGGAAGTTTTACTCGAAAAGAATTTTACAGCACTGTTCATGTATGATCCCCGTAGTCAAAGAGCTAGTAAGCTTAGGTTTATTAACATTCCAGATTGTTTTGCGTTGGGAGTCTCGTTCCACTCAATGCCAAGAAGCATAAACAAAAAGAAGACGAAGTAGAAAAGACAAAAAACAGATGTGTGTTGGGAGTCTTGAGATCTGCATTGGGACTGGGGTGTCTTGTTCCACTCAATGCCAAGAAACAGAAAAAGAAAACGAGATGACAAACCTTATTCTGTATGCCTCTCCTCCACCATCACCTCTCTTCTTTTCTCTGTCTACTTTTTTTTCTTTTTACTATCTCAATTATGTAAGAAGCTTGTACTTACGGTAGGCTCTAGTCCCCCACATTAGATTGTAATTGTTTTTTAGTTTTCACAATCAGTAAAAGTTGTGGTGGCGTTTTCTACCTTTCTTGATCTAAAATTTAGGAAGAATGTTTTCTGGGCCACGGTGCAAACTGAGTCCAGGTACATGGGCCTGCCACTCAGGGAAACAGGATGATCATTGCGCCCTACCTCCATGTGCCTGGACGCAGTCTATGCTGCGGCATAGAGAACAGCACCCCAAAATTTATTAATTTTCTTTTTATTTTATTGAATAGATATGATAACAAACTTTGACCTTTTAGTATATATATATATATATATAGCAAGTTCCTCTGTTTCCCACAGCCCACTCAAATATGGGTACTTGTAGATCTCTGAACTAGCTTTTGTTGGAATGTCATAAAATATTTAATGACAACATCAATGGAGTCAGCAGGTGTAGTAAGTGCTGCAAACTAATGGGCTTTTGTTTCATGCTGTTGCTGCAAATTCGGTTGAAGGACTTCTTCAACCAGAATTTTAAAGAACCAAGGGGAAAAAAGCCCTCAAGAAATCAAATTCCAATAGCAGCAGCACCATGAGTTTCATCTATGATTTATCAGTGAAACTCAGGTTTGTTCCTCTCATTTTGAAAAGGGACTACTTCAGATATTAAACGTCACTTCATGTACTATTGCAGCTAAATTTCACCTCATCTTGTATGAGTTGAAATATATTCAACATACTTATCTTTGATATTAGAACTCACCTGACTCACCATCCCCTTGGAACATGCTCATGTTTTAAGTGCTCTATCAATTTGAGCTAAAGACCCATAAAGAAGACACATAAACCGTGTCAAGTCTCTTCAAAGGTTCAGTTGAGTATTCGTCAAATATTTCAGTGTTTCTAAATCAATTAGAATGATCAGTGTCAATGCAATCCAATATAAATACACCAATTCTATTCTAGCAATAAGTGTTGAGATGTATCATAGAGAGATAATTCCACATCGGTTTGCTCAGGTCCGTGATGCCTTCATATACTTGAGGAACTCTTTTCATCTAATGTGTTAAGGTTTTGAGTTGGACCTACAACAATAAGAGTGACATTCACTTATTTGAACATTTCTGAACCATGGAAATTACAAGACATTGTGCAATGCAAAATGGGTCATGCAATTGAATATGAGAGAAAATAGGAGTGCAATGGCTATGCTCCCCATCTGCTTTGTGACTCTTGCATCATTTAGCTTTTTATCTTATGTTTGGGTTTTCTTCTCCAAAATTTCTTTTTCTTTGTTTTTTCATCTAATTGAAGAATAAGAAAATGGGAAAATGATCTCTATCTGGGAGCGTGGTACATGCGTCAATGTCCTGACCAATGAGAGAGTACGTATGGGCATCGGCCAGAAAGGGTGTGGTGGTCATTTCAAACTCCCCTGTGTCAAGGCTCATGTGCACACTCTCGGACAGAGAACAATTTCATTAAGAAAACTTTTTTCCTTCGCTTTCTATTTTAATAAATTTTATTTTTAGAAAATTTTTCACGTACCTCCCCTGAGGTATCACGTAATTACAAAAACACCCGTCAGTTTTGGAAAATTTTGCATGCCCCCTACTTTTCTAAAAAGTTAACACTTGCCCCCATTCCGTTAGTGTACGACTAACAACGTTAAAATCAATGGGTAAAGGGAATAAAAGAGAAAAAACCTGCAACTCATCTTCCCCAAATCGTTTAGGGTTTGAAAAAAGGGAAGATGAGTTGTCTTGCAGGTATCCTTCCTTTAGGGTTAATTTTCTTCTCTCTCTCCAATCATGGTGCTTCAGAAACACCATTGATTTTAACGTTGTTAGTCCTATACTAACGGAATGGGTGCATGTGTTAACTTTTTAGAAAAGTAGGGGGAACATGAAATTTCCCAGAACTGACGGGTGTTTTTATAATTACGTGATATCTCAGAAGAGGTACGTGAAAATTTCTCCAGAATAAGATGTATTAAAATAGAAAGCAAAAGAAAAATTTTCTTAATGAAAGTGTTCTCTGCCCAAGAGTGTGTACTTGCACCTGGACACAGGGGAGTGTGAAATGATCACCACGCCCTTTCTATTCGATGCCCATACGCATTCTCTCATTGGTCAGGGAATGACGCATGTACCATGCTCTATGACAAAGATTATTTTCCCATTTTCTTATTCTTCAATTAGATGAAGAAATAAAGAAAAAGAAATTTTGGAGAAGATCGAAAACCAAAACATAAGATCGCATGAAAATCCTGCACATATTTAAAATTTTTGTTGGACAAGATAATAAGGGAAAGTGAGCCAATCAAGGGCTAGAAGTAATAAGGGGTGGTGAGAGGCATGTCTTGCGTTTCCCAATTTCCTCTCAAAGAGTATGTAGAGTGAAATAGAAAATATTATTAGAGAGAAAGAACTCTACTTGGTCTTGTAGGGAGTGTATATTTTGCACAGCTAATCTCATATTCATCCGATTAGAATCATGCATTAATGACCATTGATTCATTTTAGGTATTTAAAAAATATTTGACTTAATTTAATAATAGATTAATAATACGTTAATCTTATTGAAATCTTGGTTAGATGGGTTACAAGTTTAGATTTACCAAAAGTAATCTCTCCTATCATCTCTCATAAAATTAAGGCAATAAAAAAAAAAAACTTAATTAAATAAGGTAGATATTATCATTCTCTATCTATCTCTTCTACTTGCTCTTTTTTTTATTTTTTTATCAAAAAATACTTCTTTATTCTCAATGATATCTCCCCTCTGACCCTCTCTCTCTCTTGCTGAATCCACAAAATCTCAAAACGTTTCTTGCTTTTTTTTAATTATTTTTTCAAAAAATCTTTCTTTATTCTCAATGATCTCTCTCTCCAATTGATTCCTGGCCGATCCCGTATCGGTGGGTTGGTACAGACAAGAGCGAAAATGTAAATAAAAAATCTAATTTTTGAACAAAAAAAAGGGTAAACCTAACCGATAGAGACCGATACCGATTCCTACCCGATCTTGTATCGCTGGCTTAGTATAGACTAGGGTAAAAATATATTATAAAAAAACTAATTTTTTTTTAACAGAAAAGGGTAACTTAACTGATGCAGTTCGATAAATACCGTCCCGGATCAGTATCGGTGGAGATGGAGATTGATACCAATTCCTAGCTGATACCGTATCTGTGGATCGATACGGACAATGGTAAAAATGTAAAAAAAATCTAATTTTTTTTAAAAAGAAAACAGGGTAAACCTAACCGATGCCGACTGACATGGATCGGTCTGCATTGGTTAGATTTTTTTAAATATTTTTACCCTTATCTGTACTAATCCATCGATATGTGTTCGGCTAAGAATCGGTATCGGTCTCAATAGATACCGATCCGTGCTGATCAGGATCGGTTAGGTTTTCTTTAAAAAAAATTTGCATTTTTCATCCTTGTCCGTACTGATTCCCCAATATAGGATTGGCCGGGAATCGATATCGATCTCCATCTCCACCGATATTGATCTGAAACGATATGTATTGGATTGCATCGGTTAGGTTACCCTATTTTCTTAAAAAGTTTTTTTTTTTTTTTTAATATATTTATACCCTTGCTTGTACTGTCCCACCGATACGGGATTGGCCAGAAATTGGTATTGGTCTCAGTCGATACCGATCCGAATTGATTTATTGATTAGGTTTACACTTTGTTGTTCAAAAATTAGATTTTTTTGTACATTTTTATCCTTGTCCGTATCGATCCACTAATATAGGATCGGATAGAAATCAATATTGATCTCAGCAGATACCGATCTGTATCGATCGGGATCGTTTACCCTAGAGAGAGAGAGAGAGAGAGAGAGATTGTTGAGAATAAAGGAGGTTTTTTTGAAAAAAAAAAGAATAGCAAGATACGTTTTGAGATTTTGTGGATTCACCAAGCAAGAGAGAAGGTGTGATTATATCTACCTTATTTAATTAAGGGAGTGTTTTTTGATTGCCTTAATTTTATGGGAGAGAATAGGAGAGATTTTCTCCCGTAATTGTTAACCAATTTACTTTTGGACCGTTTTGGTAGATGTAAATGGATTGGATTCGGCTCGGATAGTGCTATATCCGCATCAGCATCTGATTAACTTTCGGACGGATTCAAATAGTGTAAAACGGATACGAACACGGATTCGGATTGGATATTTTATCCATTTACATGTAAATATAGCTTTTTGGATTACTATAGCCTATTCGTATCCGCATTCGTTTAGCTTTCGGACGGATTCAGATAGTGCTAAACGGACACGAATTCGAAAACGGATTTCGATTATTCATTTTCCCCCTAATCTAAACTTGTAACCCATTCAACCAATATTTTTATAATATTAAAATATTATTAACCCATTATTAAATTAAATCAAGTACTTTTTTAATACCTAAAATGAATAAATGGTTATTAATGCATAATTCTAATTCGATGAATATGAGGTTAGCTGAGTGGAATATACCCCACTTATAAGATCAAGTAGAGTTTTTTCTCCTATAATATTATTATTATTAGTATTATTAATAATGACGGTTTTAGTTTCGTATTCGATAGTGGAGTCTTTTGCATGGGTTGGATTCCAATAAGAGAGTGAACAATGGGAAAAAAGAAAAAAAAAGAAAAGGTTAAAAGTTTCATGCACGATCGTGTATAAGAGGAATCTTTTACATTGGTTTTTAGTAACCATCAGATTAAAGTGTTTTAATCTGAACCGTCCAAGAATAAAATAATTGTAGATAACTCTTATACGGTTATCTTTCAATATTTTTCAAATACTTGTAAAAGACTTTTGTATTTATCGATAATAATTAAAAAAAAAAAAAAATCGAAACAAATTCCTTCTTCCTCTGTTTCGTTCTCTGCAACTAGAGAAGGCTGACGAGGAGAACTCCATGTTCGATTGTTCTTCTTATCTCTCTTGGTTTTGTCTCTGGCTCTCTTCTCTTTGCCGTTTCTCCTTTTTTTTTTTTTTTTTTTTTTTCTTTTCACTGGATCGAACCTTAGAAGGGGTTAAACGAAGTTTCAGAGGAAAAAAAACAGGGCCGCCGGACAAGTGTTGTCTATCGATCTTCGAGACATCAACCATCCACTGCGACAAACCGCCATGAGGGAATAAAATAACCTCAGAAGAAGAAAAAAAAAAGTCAAAAGATCATTGTAACCCAATTCCTTAGATCTCAAACCGTAAGAACCACATACAACAGATATGCGAAAAATGGTTTAGGAAAACGTTTCATACCCCTTTCCCCCATTTTCACTGGTTAACAAATTGCTGGTTACAGTGGTTTTATTTTTTTTTTTAAATTCAAATGGATGGGGTGATTTTCAATGAAAATTGAAGAGGTAATCTGGTTTAGGGTCAAGTAATTGGATGAGAATGAGAGTCGAATGTTTTGCTGTGGAAGTCAAGGGTTTTTGTTTACTTGTTTGTTTGTTCACTGTTACAGGTTTACAGCAGGGATGATAAAAGGAGAATATGTCGTTACTGTTGGAATCGGGAAGGGGTTGGGGAGATGGGGCTGTTGTAGGTAATTGTATTTACAACTCTCTGTGGCAGAGGGCAAAGGCATGGACGATAAAACTGTGTGTAGGATTTAAAACAGAGATCTCTTAAACTTTTGAATTAATGGATGAAAACAGATACATATCCAAATCCATGTCTTTTCTTAGATAATTTTATTTCTTAAATTTATTTTGGATTATTGAATATTTTTTGTGTGGCTTTTAAAACTCCTTCAGATTTTTTTTTTGGTTGAAAATCTCTTTCGGGTTCAACGATTCTGAAATCGCACAATGGGAAGAAGGAAGGCACAATGGGAAGAAGGAAGGCCGAAGAGAAGAATCGTTGAACAATGGGAAGAAGGAAGGCCGAAGAGATAGAGAAGGGGGACAGAGAAGAGAGAGAAGAGAAGGAGATCGAATTGTTTTTCCTTTTTTTTTCACATTGTTGATAAATACAGTCGTTTTTTTTTTTTGGTAGAGGATAAATACAAATTCTTGTAGAGACATATTTGAGAGAGTAACCGAAAGGTAACCGTTAAAAGAAAAGTATATATCATTACTTTATTCTTGGACGGTTCAGATTAAAATAATTTGATCTGATGATTACGAAAATCCAGTGTAAAAGATTCCTCTTATACAAGACCGTGTACGAAAACCGCCCCCAAAAGAAAAATAGTAAGAACAGTAAGAAACGGAAACGGATGCGAGTCCGTAATGCATAAAGCAAAAGGATCCAATGTCTTCCGCAGAAAAAACTTCCCTAGCCATGGCGGACGTCAAGAACAAGAAGATACGCGAACAGTTTGCCATGCCATCCATGAATCTCCCTGATCATCTTATCGTGGATATACTTTCAAGGCTTCCAGTCAAGTCTCTTTTAAGGTTCAGGTGTGTATCCAAACTCTGGTGTGTTCTTATAACTGATCCTGGTTTCATCAAAATTCACCTCAACCGATCCCTTGCAACTAATAACAACCTCAGCCTTATTTTCTCAGACTACAAAAAACTTCATTCTATCGACCTAAATTCTGGCGAACAACAAAAGGTGATAGAACTCGATCATCCACTCAAGTCTCCAATTTACCAAACCAAATTTTTGGATTCTTGCAACGGCTTACTCTGTATATCCAAGTATACCTTAGTCTGTTCTTATCAAAACTCTTTGGAGGAAATAATATTCCTCTGGAATCCTTGTATAAGAAGGCAGAAGAAGCTGCCTACTACACCTATAGAGTTTCCCATGAAAACCATGTATTACTTTGGATACGGATTTGGTTACGATCCTGTAACCGACGATTACAAGTTGGTAAGGATTGTACAGGAAGGAGTTGATCATACGGAGGTGAAGATCTACACACTTAGCACCAACTCATGGAGAAGGATCGCAGACATGCCCGCAAACATGCCCTTTCTCCTCAGGAGTAATTTCGAATATGGGGTTCTGGCAAATTCTGTTCTTCATTGGAATGTATGTCGCGAGACAGGATACAGGTTTGTCATTTTCTTAGACCTTAAAAATGAGGAGTTTGGATAGTTGCCAATGCCCAATTTTGAGGAGGACGATTTGATTTATACGATGATTATCGGGGTTGTAGGAGAACAACTCTGTATACTCCGAGACTTCTTCAATGTCCGTGTTGAGATTTGGGTGATGAAAGAATATGGGGTGAAAGACTCTTGGATGAAACAGTTTTCGTTTAAACTTCCTTCAGATCTTTTGTACAACATCATCAGGCCTGTATGCTATTCAAAGAAGGGTATAATTATACTCCAGGGATCATAGTTCCTGAATGATCCCCAATTTCTGGTTCTCTATGATCCTCGTAGAGGAACGTTTAAGAATCTTAGGATTTGTTTTCCTGATCATACGATTGAAACAGAGACTATAAGAAGTGCTAGGAATAGTCTGATTGAAACAGGGGAAACAGGGGAAACAGAGATCTGCATTGGGAGTCTCGTTTCACTCGATGCCAAAGATGGATCTGAAAAAGAAGAAAAGAAAGAATAAGGAAAACAGAGGTGGTAATAATATAATATAATATTAATTATTCAATTGTAATTGGTAGAGAAGATTTACACTTCAAGTTCCTATTCCAATATATATTTACAATTGTTTCCTCTTTTTTTTTTTTTTTTTTTTTGTGTATTTGCAAACTTGCGTCCTGAATAATTATTGTTTCATCTCAAAAACTCCAATGGAAGAGTCTTCCATTTTTGCATCAAGTTTTAAATTGCTTGCCTTCAAATTGAAGGAAGAGTAGGGTGAAGACTTGAATTGGTGGCCGTCGCATGTTTGTGGCAAAATTCTAGTTGATGATATCTTACCAAAAGTTGATCGCCTTTGCTACTCATGTACTTGGGTGATGTGAAAAGTAATAGATAATTTAAGCAATTGTAATTACTTGAGATATTTCCAAGTGAATCAAATTTAAGTTACTTGGATAAGAATGAGTCATGCTTTTGTATACATTCTTTTTCCATTTTCCATTTAATTTGGTTGTTCAAAGGGCTTTTGGAAAAATGCCTATTTTCCTTTCTTAGATGACACATTAGAGGGGAGAAGCTGCACTTATAAGAACTCCTTGGTGAACATAGTAAAATTTGTATATTATTTATTTGCTAAATTGGCATTATGTGGTGTGGAGAGAGGAAAGCTGGCTACTTATATAGGCTAATTGTAGATTTTTCCTTGCATACATAGATGGGCTGCAGGAATAGAATTCTTGAAACCAAACCTTAAGTAGTCTGGAGTAGGCTTGTTTTGAGTTTTATCTGTTGTCCTGTATTCCTTTGTATGGAAAATTTATGAAGGAGAAGCTGACCTTTTTTGTGGTGCGGGATGGGTCATCTATCTGAGAATGTGCAAGAGAAGTTGCATAGAATTGCTCCAAGGGAGCCTTGTGCAGTAGGATGCTCTTTATATTTTGGGTTGAGCAATTCTTGTAAAGCTTTTGTTTGTTACCTTTACTGGTGAGGATTTTTGTTGGTGAGATTTTAAGAATTACAAAACAAATCTTCTTTTTCTGGGTTTGACTTTCCATAGTGGGGTCGATTCATCTGCAAGCCTAAGTGAAAACACACAAGCAGTCAAGCACTGGCTTTCATCTCTTTTTCTTCAGATCTATATAACTGATAATCGTTTACCATTGTTCTAAGTTTCTTTCAATTTTCCATTTCCTCATCCTTAAAATTTGTCTATTCTTCTTCTTTTTCTTCTTCCAACATAGTAATCAAGACTCTCCGCACCTCTGTTCCATTTCAGCGTCCAATCCTTATTGCCGCTGATGTTCAAGGAAAAAAAAATTTTAAATCCTCATGTTTTGAACCCCTTCCAAGCCCTATCCCTACCCGTCCACATCACGTATGAGGAAAGTTAATTGATTGAAATGGAAGGGAAAAACCTCCCTGGTCTGTTGCCATGACGGAGGACAAGAAGAAGATTCTAAAATAAGTGGCATTGCCAACCAAGAACCTCCCTGAGGTCCCAATGGGGACATACTTTCAAGGCTTCCAATCAAGTCTCTTCAAAGGTTTATGTGAGTATGTGTGGAAACCTGATTTTTGTCACCCACCCTGGTGATGACGATACATGGAGTACCGACAATCCCTGTCTTGGACACCAAAAATAAATAGTAATAATAGTAATAATAATAATAATAATAATATAAAATAGACGGCCCAGGTCTCGGCCCATGAAGGTCTACTGCGTCAAGCCCATAAACATCTTTGAGGGCTTAACCTAGTAGGGGCAAGAAAGATGAAGCCCTCACAAAAAAGGACACTTGGTACCAAAAGTTGTCAAATTCCAAGTAGACTCTGGTTGTGTACTTTAAGCATTTTACCTTCTTTTGAAGCCAAATCGTAAGCCCCATTACAACCTAAGAAAGTCCTCTTAAGCTAGATGCAGTGAGATTTTCTTCGGTAGCTTCGAACTCACTCGGCTATGATGGAACTTAACTATCAAGATTTTGACACTAGCATATCATCTGTGGTAGGAACTACGTCCGACCTGATTCCTGATTTATTCGGGATACGTAAGCAGCCTGAGAAGTCAACTTCAGGCTCGGTCAACTATTGTTTGAACATTCCTTCTCGAAAGCGATCAGAATGTCGTTACTTTTATCATCAGAAGATGGTCTACTCAAATTGAGAACTCTTTCTACCGTCTATCATTCCGGCGGATTCCCAAGAGTTTTACCTCTTAGTCCTTCTTTTCTATTCTAATCCTTCATTGACCTGAATTCTCTTGTGGTTTCCCATTTCCCCAGTCATGGTATCGTTCATGTATGGCGTTTGGAATCGTAAGAAGAGTTGGACTTCTGAGTATGTTTTATAAAGCTTTACAGAAATAAAGCTGAATAAAAACTGTTCTAGTTTTCTCCTCACATGATCATATTTATTTGAAAAACCACTCTGGAAGGCAGACTAAATTACTTAAACACTTCGAGAGATTAAACAAGGCCATACGAATCAGATCCATTGATCGCCAAAGCCAAACATTTTTTATCTAAATAAAAATAAATAGAAACAACTGATGAATTTAAAATAAAAAAAAGATGTAAAGCTTGGATTCGGTACCATCTCTCATCAAATTTTTGATTTGCAGAAGAAATTACGATTGGATTGAAGGGTGATTATAGGGTTTCGATTTTAGGGTTCATCTTCCCCAAATGGTTTAGGGTTTGATTTGAGTTTCAAACCCTAAACAATTCAAACCCTAAACAATTTGGGGAAGATGAGGGCATTTTGGTCATTTTATTCTTTATTTAGATGGTTTTTTATCAGTGGGACATTTTTGTCATTTTATTCTTAGTTTAAATGAGTTTTATCAGAGGGTCATTTTGGTCATTCTACACTTTTAAGGGTAGAATGGTCTAAGACTAGTCAAAAAAGTCAATCCGTTTACACATAATGTTCAAGACTAATGACAGGGATTAAATTGTTACAATGTTTTGAAAATAGGGGAAAGTTTACAATTAGAAAAGTTATAAGGGGGCCTTTGGACAAATGGGCAATTTTAGGGGGCATTTAACAAAAACCCTAATAATATTGATTGATTTGTGATTGGTCAAATCAGGAATTAAGAAAAAAGTCTTTCACCCTAAGAGTAAAACCTTCAATAGCCAAGCTAAACTCCAAAACTAACAGGTTAAATATTTTAGGAACTATCATTTCATCCATGCTCCTAGTCCCAAAAACTATTATGCTTTCTGGAGGCAAATTTTGAAAATTAGAAATCATTTTAAAAATTTAATTTGTTGGCGTATTGGAAATGGTAATGATATTAATATTTGGACTGATCCTGGATCCCCTCTCTCCCTTCCTTTTTTATTCCTTCCACTTTGCAATGTAATCCTTCCTACTCTCTAGTTTCCGAACTGCGTGACCCTCTTAGAAACTGGAATGTTCCTGTACTTTCTTCCATCATTCCTTTGGAGATTGTGAATAACATCCTTAAAGTTAAATTGTCTGCCTCTCTCACTCAAGATATTTTTATTCTGCCCCTTCTCTAAATCAGGCCTATTCTCTACCAAATTGGCAGCTTCCAAACTGGCATTGGGTTTTCCATTAACCAATCATCTTATTGTTAACCCTCAACCAGGTTTTTGGAGTTTTATTTGGAAGTTGAAAATTCACCCAAGATTCAAGATGTTTCTCTGGAAATGTAGTCATAATGCATTACCTACCAGAATTTATCTCTCAAAATTGTGGACTAATCGGATAGTCATATTCTACTAACTGATAGTAGTTTTCTGTTGGACTCAAAGGAAGGAGGATGGGCATCTATTCTATATATCACTGGGGATTCACTCTTAGTCACTTATGATTATGAATTTGTAGAAAATGCAGATGAAGCAGAAGGACAAGCAATCGCACAAGGCATCCGATCAACGAAAGAAAAAGACATCAAGCACTTGACTGTGTGGACTGATTCGACAAATTTAGCTTTTTGGCTCCAAAACGATCAATATGTGAACTGGCCATGGAGATTCTTTCATCTCCTTTTTGACATAGTGTCTTTGTACAGTTCTTTCGATAATATTGTAATTAAAAAAGTGGACCGGGATGTAGTGAGGTCAGCTCATATTTTGGCAAATAGGGCTAGACTATCTAAGTCTGTTAATAGATTTTGTGGATCCTTTTCGGATTGCTGTACTTTGATTTGCTCTTAATGCAATTTCTTAAAATCTTCAAAAGAAAAAAAAAATTTTAAACTCCAAAACTAACAGGGCATATGATTGTTAGCCAACCTGCTGGACTTTGGCCTGGATTGGGTTGTGGTGTGCAATGGGTGTATCCAAACATTATCCAATGATCTTAGCCCATGAGGGAGAGGGAGGGCTCCCTCCTTTAGGATTTAGGTTACTCTGTATATCCAACTGTAAGGAATTGATCGTATTCTTGTCGAATCCTTCTACCAGAAAGCATCTGAAGCTACCCACTACTCCTATAGAGATTGAGGACCGGTTCGACGATCTTAAACTTGTTTATGGATTGGGTTATGATTCCACCACCGACGATTACCGACTGGTAAGAATTGTGCAGTTCAAATCTGACACCTCGCCTCCCGAGGTGAAAGTCTACTCACTTAACACCAATTCATGGAGAAGGATCGCGGACCTGACCTTCAAAATCTTCGACTATGGCTGTTGCGTCAAGAAATCGTCGAGCGGTCCTGCGAGTGCCGTCACCTGCAAGTGGACCAAAGGGGTCAATCAGAGAGAACCGGTGTGGTCCCGGCCTAGGGCTCTCCGATGCCAAAGTTAGATCTCCTGGCGCAAATAGATGAATAGTGAGTATTCAGTATGAGTTTTGATGTCCCCTATGGGGTTGTGTACCTTTGCCTTTTATAGTAGCATATGGCGGTGTGGAGAGTCCCCGTTTGATTGACGATTGTGCCGTTGAGTGGATAGAGGCCCTGGGTACGGGGCTCTATCTCGATTGGCCATCTCCCGCGGAGGGAGTGTCCTGGTGGCATCGGGATCCTTTGTGGATAGATATCCGCGTGTGGTGATAACGCCCTTGGTGCTTGAATCCGTCCTGGATGACGTGACTTCTAAGCGGTGGCCTAGAGTCCTGGTGGTGACATGAGTCTTGTAGCGATACAATCGGGTCATAGGTGAGTGGCCCCCACCTCACGTTTGTGTCCACGATGCTGTGCCTGGGTGAGAGGCCGCTCCTGGATGTGGCCGCGCCTGGGTGGTGGTCGCGCCTGGGTGAGGCCGCGCCTAGATGAGAGGTCGCGCCTCGGTGTAGCCACGCCTGGGTGAGAGGCCGCGCTGGATGTGGCCGCACCTAGGTGAGGCCGCGCTGGTGGTGGCCGCGCTGGGTGTGGCCGCGCTGGGTGTGGCCACGCCTTGGTGAGGCTGCGCTGAGTGGTGGCAGCGCTGGTGCGGGCCGCGCTGGGTGTGGCCGCGCTGGAGTGCGGGCCGCGCTGGGTGTGGCTGCGTGCACGGGTGCGGGCCGCGCTGGTGCAGCCGCGCTGCTTGGGTGTGGCCGCTGGAGTGCAGGCGCGCTGCTTGGGTGTGGCCGCTGGTGCGGCCGCGCCGCTGGTGTGGCCGCGCTGGGTGCAGCCACTCTGGGTGTGGCTGCGCTGGGTGAGAGGCCTCCTGGGTGTGGCCACGCCTAGGTGAGGCTGCGCCCAAGTGGAGGCCACGCCTTGGTGCTGGCGCGCCGGTATTGGGACCCCGGTTCGCTTTCCCTTGGTTCCGGAGCGGGTCGCCTGTGACACGTGGCGGCCACCGATTGGCCCGATGAATATTGGATGTATCATTTGCCCCCACTCTCTTGGGATAGGATGTCCAAGAGAGTAGATGCCTTTACATAGTGAGGGGTCCGCCGCAAACAGACTTTCCTTGCGGGGCTTGCTCGTAACTCTAGTAATGAGGTAGGAGAGGTTGGGGGTTCAAACCGTACCTCCTACACTTTTTCTTTTTGTTTTTGTAGGTATATGTTCCTTCCTCTCCTTCTTCTTTCACTTCTCATTTCTCTTTCTTACTTCTTGTCTCCCCTTTTGCTCTCCTTTAATTCCTCCTTTTTGTCTTTTGTCTTCTCTTTGGTGCCCACCATGTGCTTGTTTTTGGGTCACCTCCACTAGTATCCATTTTGCTTGATTTTGGGTCCTTGTGTTGGGGTTGTGTTATCTTGGTGCCTTGGTTTGCTTGGAAAGCTTGAGTGGTGCTTGGCTTGAGTGCCTTCCCTCTTGATCTCTCATTTTGATCGTGCCCCACGGTGTGGCCGCGTCGTCATGTGCCCGCTCCCGGCGATCGCCTTCCCCTTGAGGTAAGTTCGGACCCCTTCTCTTCTTTTTCTTTTTTTTTTTTTTTTTTTTTTTTTTTTTTTTTTTTTTATGCGTGTGCGCCTAGGTGAGGCCGTGCTGCGGGGAGCGAGGCCGCGCTGTGGCGTGAGGCCGCGCAGGGGGGCTTGAGGCCGCGCCGGGTGGCTGTACTGCGGGCGTGAGGTCAGCTGGTCGCCGCGCTGCGTGAGGCGGCCGGGTGGCCGCCGCGCGGTGTGAGGTTGCCCCGGGATGGCTGTGCCTGTGTGGTGTGAGGCCGCGCTATGGTGGCCACGGCGTGGGTGTGATGGACCCTCATGCTTGTCCACTCCCCTTTTTCTTGTCTGTGATGGATCTGCTGCTTATACTTTGCAGGTGGTCTTCATTTCATTTTTCTCTGGCTTCTTGTCTGGGAGATCGTTGCTCTGAGCAAGTAGCTAGTCTGCTTCATTATTTTATCCATGTCATCACCTAATGACTCTGATCTGACTGCGGTCGTGGTTGGATCCCTTGAGGAGTCTTCTTCCCCTGCGGATACTTTTTCTTCTTTGCCTTCCCCCGTTGGTAGTGAAGGGGAGGAGGAGGTTTCTGGAGATTCCACCCCTAGTAGGGGTCGTAGGGCCTCCAGAGCTTCTATTTCTGTTGGTGACCTTAGGAGTAAGTTGGCTTTCATTCCTAGCGTCTTGACTTCTTCGGACTTGGCGGTTCGCATCCTGGAGAAGACCCGTGATTATGACTTCTCAAGGTTCCCTGAGGTCACTACGCTGCTACCTGAGACTGCTATAGTGGCTCGTGTCTCTCCTAAGGATGATGTTGTGGTGACAGAGGAGGGTGCGGTCTTACCAGAGGAGAGTGTTGCTTGTCCTACGAGGCTGATATGATGTCTCCTTCTCGGATCAGAGGCTGCTCCTCCATTAGATGCCCCCTGATTTTATAGATGTTCTTTCTGGATGTTGACTTTTTTGATAACTTTTGGATTGTGATGCTTGCTTTTGTATGTACTTGACTCTTTCTTTAGATGTTGATATGGTTTGATCCTTGTCGCTTTGATATTGATTGCATTGTCTTCTGGTGATCGTTTGCGCGTTGATGCTTTCTGACCCTTGATAGTCATAGGATTTTGGTAGTGGCGTCGTGCCTTGGTGATCCTTGGACCTTGGTGGGTTAACGCCTTAGGCGTAGAGCCTCAGTGTTGGTATGACGCCTTAGGCATACAGCCTCAGTGGTGGCACGTCGCCTTAGGCATGGAGCCTTGGTGTTGGCATGTCGCCTTAGGCATGAAGCCTCAGTGTTGGCATGTTGCCTTAGGCATAAAGCCTCAATGTTGGCATGTCGCCTTAGGCATGAAGCCTCAGTGTTGGCATATCGCCTTAGGCACGAAGCCTCAGTGTTGGCATGTCGCCTTAGGCATAAAGCCTCAGTGTTGGCATGTTGCCTTAGGCATAAAGCCTCAGTGTTGGCATATCGCCTTAGGCACAAAGCCTCAGTGTTGGCATATCGCCTTAGGCACGAAGCCTCGATGTTGGCATATCGCCTTAGGCACGAAGCCTCAATGTTGGTATATCGCCTTAGGCACGAAGCCTCGATGTTGGCATATCGCCTTAGGCACGAAGCCTCAATGTTGGCATATCGCCTTAGGCATGAAGCCTCAGTGTTGGCGTCTCGCCTTAGGCACAAGGCCTCGATGTTGGCATATCGCCTTAGGCACGAAGCCTCGATGTTGGCATACCGCCTTAGGCACGAAGCCTCGATGTTGGCATACCGCCTTAGGCACGAAGCCTCAGTGTTGGTTCGATTGAGTGGTAGGAGAAGACAAGTATTCTTGCAACATTTCTTTATTTTGACTGAAATTCACATTGTCTTTGATGTTGTCTCATCTACTCCTCATCGCCATCGCTCATACCACTACCACTACTCTGCTTATGCTTCTCTGGTAGTACTTCTTCGATGTTCCGACCGTGCACGGTCTACCTTCTTGCCCCTGGAGTCTTCAAGCGGTAAGTCCCTGGGCGTATTCGCTTGGAGACTATGTAGGGTCCTTCCCAGATTGGGTGACAAACTTCCCGCCTATCTGTGGCTGCGATGCGCTTGCCCTCCGTAGTACTAAATCTCCCTGGTGGAATAGCCTTTCCTTGACCCTGGCGTTATAGTACTGGCAAGACGCTTCTTGGTAGGCGACGTTCCTTAGTAGTGCTCTTTCGCGGACCTCATCTATAAAGTCTAGGTTCGCCCGCGTCCGACATAAGTGCGTTCATTGAAGTGCGAGAACCCTATGGGACA
Organism: Telopea speciosissima; assembly: GCF_018873765.1. Taxonomy (NCBI): domain Eukaryota; kingdom Viridiplantae; phylum Streptophyta; class Magnoliopsida; order Proteales; family Proteaceae; genus Telopea; species Telopea speciosissima. Next base: position 47,280,181 of record NC_057925.1, on the reverse strand, counting down.
TAGCGCAGACCTCTACCGGTGCCAATGCTTGATTGCCATATGCTAGGCGGAATGGGCTCTCTCCCCGTGGGCGTCCGCACCGTAGTTGGTATGCCCACGGGACGCTTGCAGCTCTTCTACCCACTTGCCTTTGGCTCCTTCTAGCCTTTTCTTGACTCCTTCCGATGCGTTCACATTGGTGACCTCCACCGACCATTGGCTCAGGGGTATGCTACCGACACAGCCGATAGTCGATGTTGTAGCGGTGATGAGAATGCTTGGAATTTAGGGTTGTTGAATTGTTTTCCATTGTCTCGAGACGAGGATCCGTGGTACCCCGAACCTCAGATGACGTGTCGCGGACGAACTTCTCCATCTCTGTCTCTGTTATCTTGGCCAAGGGTTTAGCTTCAACCCACTTGGTGAAGTAGTCGATCGCGACGACCAGGTACTTTCGCTTTCCTGGTGCTGCGGTGAAGTTGCCTAAGATGTCTAGTCCCCACATGGAAAAAGGTATGGGGTTGAGGATTGATGTCGCTTGGTGGCGGGAAGATGGGAGTGACTTCGGGCGAACAACCGACATTGCTCGCACTTCTTGGCATATTGGATGGCCTCCTCTTGCATTCGTGGCCGTATAGTCCCTGGCGGAGGATTTTGTAGGCTAGGGCTCGCCCCCATGTGGCTTCCACATATCCCCTCATGGACTTCGGCTAGGGCGTACTCACCGCCCTTGGGTCCTAGGCACCGGAGTAGTGGTGCTTTGTTGCCCCCGCTTGTACGATGCCAGTCTAGGACGGTACTTTGCAGCTATCATCCCGATCTTCCTTGCTTCGGCCTTGTCTTCCGGTAAGACATCGTTCGAGGTAGTTGAGTAGAGGGTCCATCCACCTAGGTCCCTCCGTGATCTCGTTAACTCGCTTTTCCTTATACGTTGGCTCATGCAGATCTCAACATAGACTGCGCTAGCCAAATTTCGGAGTTCCTCATTGGCTAGCCTGGATAGGGCATCAGCGGCGGCGTTCTCCTCCCTGGGAACTCGAACCATCTCAAACTTCTCGAAACCCTCGATCAATGCTTGAGCGCGTGCTAGGTATGATGCCATCCTCTCATCTTTTGCCTCATACTCCCCATTCACCTGATTCACCACGAGCTGGGAGTCGCTCCGGGTGGATAGGTGTGTGACTTGGATGGCTTTGGCCACCCGGAGTCCAGCTAGTAATGCCTCGTACTCTGCTTCATTATTGGATGCTTGGAAGGTGAACCGGAGAGCATATTGGATACTGAAATCCCTCGGGGCTGGTTAATATGAGCCAGGCCGCTTCTGCCGCATTGCTCGACCCGTCCACGAACATGTCCCACGATCCATGATCCTTCTCTTCGGGCTCCCCGTTTGTGACTCGATCTCGATCGGGTACACTCTGCAATGAAATCTGCAAGAGCCTGGCCTTTGATGGCTGTCCTTGGTTGGAACCTGATGTCATGCTCACTTAACTCCACCGCCCATGCTATCAATCGTCCGGAGACGTCCGGCTTGTGCAATATCTTCTTCAAGGGTAGGTCTCGTGAGGACCGTGATGGTATGGGCTTGGAAGTATGGTCGTAGCTTCCTGGCTGCCATTACCAATGCATAGGCTACCTTCTCGATCCTAGTGTACCTGGTCTCTGCATCGATCAGGACATGGCTGACGTGAGTAGATCGGCCTCTGGACTTTGTCTTCTTCCTTTAGCAAGATCTTCGCTGACCGCGACAGGGTGACGGCCAGAGGCTGCAACTCTTCGTTAGGTTCCGTCGCCCAAGCAAGGGTGGGCTCTCTAGGTACTCCTTCAATTCTCCGAACGCCTTTTGGCACTCTTCCGTCCATGTGAAGTCCTTAGGGCTTCTGGAGGTTCTTCAATGTTTTGAAGAATGGTAAGCACTTATCACCCGATCGTGACACGAACCTGGAAAGGGCGGCAACCCTTCCATTCAACCTCTGCACTTCCCCGACTGTTTGAGGAGGTGCCATCTCTTGGATGGCCTTGATCTTGGATGGGTTGGCTTCTATTCCACGATGAGACCATGAACCCAGGAATTTTCCCGTTACAACGAAGGCGCACTTTGCAGGGTTTAGCTTCATCTGGTTCCTCCTCAGTACTGTGAATGCTTCCTCTAGGTCGGTCAGGTGTTGGTTGGTGTGGACGCTTTTCACGAGCATGTCATCCACATATACTTCCATGTTGCGCCCGATCTGCTCCTCGAACATCTTGTTGACCATTCTCTGATAGGTGGCCCCTGCATTCTTTAACCCGAACGGCATGACGTTGTAGCAGTAGTTCTCTTTGTCCGTCCGGAATGCGGTGTAAGACTCATCATCCTCATACATGAGGATCTGGTTGTATCCGGAGTAGGCGTCCATGAAACTCAAGATCTCATGGCGGCGGTGGCGTCGATCAGAGGTTGATCCGGCGTGGGTATTCATCTTTTGGGCATGCCTTGTTTAGGTCGGTGTAGTCGACACATCCTCCACTTCCCACTTGGCTTTGGTACCATGACCACGTTGGCGAGCCAGGTTGGGAACTTTTCCTTTCTCGATGAACCCCGATCGGCTTAACTTCTCGACCTCCTCCTTGATTGCCGCTTGTCGGTCGAGGGCGAAGTTACGCCGCTCGTTGAACAAGGCTTCCTGGTTGGGTCGACATGTAGTCGGTGTTCCGCTATGGAGCGTGGTATTCTGGCATGTCGGAGGTCGACCATGCGAAGACATCTATGTTCGCTTGGAGGAGGTGTCCAAGCTCTTCTTTCTGTTCCTTGCTTAGCAAGCGAGCCGACTGAACGACCTTGGAGGGGTCATCCTGGCCGAGGGGCCATGGGATGAGGTCTTCCACCGGCCTTCCCCTTCTCTCTGTCAGTTCATCTCTCCGTCATCGATCATGCTCTCTAGGCAGAGTGCCATTCCACGTGTGTTGCCATTATTCTTTTTCATGAAGGTGGCGTAACACTCCCTTGCTTTCTTCCTCGATCTCCTCGGACTTCGCCTACCCCATTCTCGGTGGGGAACTTCATCTTCGGTGAAGCGGTGATATGACTCCTCTAAGGGCGTCAGGTGATGGTCGCCCTAAGAGGCCGTTGAAGGACACCACGGACTTGACTACCATGAAATTTACCATGATGGTTACTTGTTGAGGGTGTACCGAAGGTGACGGGTAGCTCTATGGTACCTCGATGGAGGCGGTGGCACCTGAGAATCCATGGAGATAAGTGGGCTCGGTTTGAGCTGGTCGTCCCCAACCCGAACTGTCGATAGGCGTCCAAGGAGAGTACGTCAACAGACGCCCGTGTCTATCAGACCACTGTGCAGTCGATTGGCCACCTCCACTGTACTACCAAGGCATCTTCATGCGGGAAGTTTAGTCCTTCCAAGTCTTCATCTGAGAAGGAGATCACCGCCTCAGTCTTGGCTATCTTGCTGGGCTTCTCTGCCACTCCCACGAACCTGGCATGAGCTTTAGCTTTTCTGGTGGACTCTTGCCCTGGTCCTCCAAGTATGGTGAGGATGGGAGGTCCCTTGGTGCCACTAGGTTTTGTGGCATCTCTCCGCTCTTCTGGGCGGTCTCTCTCTCGATCTGTTCTTCTTTCTACTCGTCTCGGCTCCACTCTGTCTCCGTCGCGACCTCTATCTCCTTGGCCTGAGCGGTTGTCACGTCTCCCCTTCACATATTTGTTCAAGCTTCCTGCTTTTACCAGTTGTTCTATCTCTCTCTTCAATTGATAGCACTCCTCTGTGTCGTGCCCATTCTCTTTGTGGAAGAGACAATATTTGTTAGGGTTTCGCTTCTCTCAAGCGCCGCTAGCATGGGTCGTGGCCAATGGAGTAGGTCACGGTCCTGGATCTCGCATGAGTATCCGGGACCTGGTGGTGTTCAAGATGGTGTGAACTCGGGGGTGCTTGCCCTCTCACTTCTCTCTGGGCGGCGATCTGTCCTCCTGGATGGGCGGTCGCTCTGCTCTTGTCGGCGCTCTGTCCTCGACCTCTTACCCTCTTTGCGGTCATCAGGTGCTGGCCTCTTGTTGTCCTGTGGCTTGGCCTCGATTATTTTTGTTCTAGCTTGTAGTACCTCGGCCATATTTGCAAACTCGTTGCACCGCTCCAGGAGCTCTTTCATAGTCCTGGTCTCATGACGTGCGGGTCCTTGATCAAGTCCAGTTCCTAATACCTCCTGCTAGGGCTGCATGTTTGTGTCTGGTCATCCAAGTCTCGAACCTCCAGGGACTCCTTGGTGAACCTGTAACGTATTCCCGAGAGATTCCCCAGGGTTCGTACCACGTTTAGTAGATTGACGGTGGTCTTCTTCCGCTTGACGCTGCTTTGGAAACGGGTGATGAACTGTTCACATAGCTCGCAAACGAGCATATAGATCTCGGTCGTAGCCTGGAGAACCATGATGTGGCTGCTCCCTTAAGGGACGCAGGAATGCCCGACAGATACCACGTCCAGACCCCATACAGCGTCATCATGCCATTAAAGTAGTTGATGTGGTCATTAGGGTCGGTGGTACCACTTTGTAGAGTTCAAAGGTGGGTAGTCGAAACACGGAAGGTAGTGTGGGTGACATGATCTCTCCGAGAAGGGGTGTTGTCCGGTATGGAATGTGTCTCGCCTTTGGTTTGCTTCTTCAACCCTTCCACTTCTCATCCAGGTCGCGAGTCTTTGATCGAGCTCCTCGTCCGTGTCCGCCCCCACGCCGGCGGACGTTCGGCTGCGACCTCGTTCACGCTCTCTCCCGGATGTCCCCTCCCGCCTTGAGTGTTGGTAGGATGGGGAATGGTCACGCCGTGATGAATCCTGTCGTGAAGGTGAGGGGCTTTCTTCTCTGTAGGTCCGGCTTCGTCGTGGTATGTGACTTTCTTCCAGTCGTCCGTCGAACATAGACCTCCGGACCGATCTCTGCGGGCTAGACACCCTCGCCCTGGGTGTTGGCGTCCTCCCACGTTCTGACCGTGGTGAGAGGTCTCTTGTTCTCCTGGGATGCTGGGAAGGCTCCCCCCGCTGCGGAGTGGGGGTTGCCTGTCGCGCAAGTCTCTCTGATCTCGCGCCCCTGGGAGATGATCTCCTAGGGTTTGGCTCTTGTTGAGGTATGGACTCCACCCTTGCTGCTGGTGAAGTCCTCCGACGGTGAGATGTCGCACGCTGCGTCAGGTATTCTCGAAAGAGTCGTTGTTCACCGAGGATCTGTCGTTGCAGGTCGTTGATCTGACCCACAGTGGCTGGAGCATTGGGGTCAGGTGTCACCTCCACCACCACATCGTTGGCCTCGTCATTGTTGGGCTCGGCGATCACGAACTGGTCATTAAGGGGGATCTCCTCCTCCAGAGGGACATGGTCCTGGTCGTTGGCTCTGCGGCGAGATGCCAACACTGAGGCTTCGTGCCTAAGGCGATATGCCAACACTGAGGCTTCGTGCCTAAGGCGATATGCCAACACTGAGGCTTCATGCCTAAGGCGATATGCCAACACTGAGGCTTCGTGCCTAAGGCGATATGCCAACACTGAGGCTTCGTGCCTAAGGCAACATGCCAACATCGAGGCTTCGTGCCTAAGGCGATATGCCAACACTGAGGCTTCGTGCCTAAGGCGATATGCCAACACTGAGGCTTCGTGCCTAAGGCGACATGCCAATATTGAGGCTTCATGCCTAAGACGATATGCCAACACTGAGGCTTCGTGCCTAAGGCGATATGCCAACACTGAGGCTTCGTGCCTAAGGCGATATGCCAATATTGAGGCTTCATGCCTAAGGCGATATGCCAACACTGAGGCTTTGTGCCTAAGGCGATATGCCAACACCGAGGCTTCGTGCCTAAGGCGACATGCCAACACCGAGGCTTCAAGCCTAAGGCAACATGCCAACATTGAGGCTTCATGCCTAAGGCGACATGCCAACACCAAGGTCAGAGGATCACCAAGGCACGACGTCACTACCAAAATCCGAGGACTATCAAGGGTCAGAGAGCATCAACGCGCAAATAATCACCAAGAGACAAGGTAAGCAAAGAAAAGCAAAAGCGATCACATAGAAAAGTCATAGTAATTACAACTCAAGTTCAAAAAAGGAAAAAGGTTGAGACGTCTACAGGATCGGGACGACCGTAAGGTCAAGGGATCACAGAGTGGTGGGTCACCTCCGACCCAGCTAAAGACATCATGTCCGCCTCAGGAGGACGCGCAGCAGCACCCCCCTCAGGCAGGGCAGCCTCCACCTCTAACACCGGAGCGCTCCCCACCACAGCTACACCCGAAAGTGCCACAACCACAGGCGCAGAAGCACCACTAACATCGGTCACTCCAGCAGATGGACCACCCTGAGAAGCGGCCTTCCTCGCATGATTGCCGCAAAGCAAATCAAGTCCTGGACGCTGTATCCACCGCATAGATCGGCCAACCAATCGGATGACACATACATTCAAATACCAACATGCCAATCAAGTACAAAGACAATGCTCTTACCAGGACTCGGCTTCCAGAGAGACAGAAGGCCTCCGAGTCCAACTCTTGGACGTGGAACGGATCGCGACCCAGGCACGCAGAGGGAGTCACCCTCAAAATCACTCACTCAAGCCCCGATTGACCCTCTTGAGGTCAATAACTTCCCTAACGGTCCGTAGTGGGCATCGGGGGACCGTGGCAAAAAAGAAGCGATCCTCCAATACTTCACGTTGCTAGTGATCCCCGTGAGAAGCTCCACAGAGGCATAGGGCCCCTTGAGCACGGGGTGAGCAAAGTGATAACATCCATGGTTCCCCTTCTTCAACGTATAAAAGTGGGAGAACAGGGAACAAGGGCGTACGCCCTGCGGCGAAGAAGACATAGAAACCCAAGATCACCCTCCAAGAGTTGGGCAACACACGCCTAGGGGTGAGGTGTCAATGCTCTAACACCAACTCGACAAAGCGAGGGATAGGCCCTGGAGGAAAAATGAACGGTAGAGGCAGATCTCCCCCGCACGATGAGAGAAGGCATATTCGCTAGGCCCAGGAGCACGCAACATGACCTCGGCGGGAATATGAAACTCCTCACGGAGGGAAACCAAGTCAGAGGGTGACAAGATGCTAGCAACAGGGCCTAACCTATCAGCAGGATCGGCAGCTGAGGATGCCGCCCCAGAGGGCTGACGATCCCTACGGGGACCGGAGACACTAGAAGGTCCCACTCGTCCATCAGTATCACTAGGGGAGGGTATAGAGGGCGGAGTACCCACGTAAGAAGGCGATCCGGGAACGCTCCTCTCGAAGATCCAACCCAGCCGATCGGGGCCAAGGTCACCCGGGAACGACATGAAGGACAAGAGGGGAATGAACTACTTACTCAAGAAAGCAATCTCCTTGAAGCTGGCAAGAAAAAGGAAAGGAAGGTCACCTGCAAAATATAAACAGCAGATCCATCACATACAAGAGGAGGAATAGGGAAGAAGAGCGAGGGTCCATCACGCCCACGCCGCGGCCACCATAGGCGCGGCATCACCGGCAAGGCGTGGACCACACCCAGGCATGGCCACCCAGCGCCGCCAGGCGGCCACACCCGCAGGCGCGGCCTCACCTCGGCCGCACCAGCAGGCGCGGCCTCACCGCGGGCGCGGCCACACCCGCGGGCACGGCCACACTCGCGGGTGTGGCCTCACCGCGGCCACACCCGCGGGCGCGGCCTCACCGCGGCCACTCCCGCCGGGGGCGGCCACACCACACCCGCGGGACGCGGCCTCGAGGAGACACCCCACACAAAATAAAAAAATAAAAAAAAATAAAAAAAAGAAAAAAGGAGGGCTAGAATCGATGTACCTCAGAAAAAAGGTGATCGCGCCGGAAGGACAAGCACACGGCGATGACGTAGCCACACCACTAGGCACAACCAAGGAATAGAGGTCACAAGAGGCAAGGCACTCAAGCCAAGCACCACTCAAGCTTTCCAAGCAAACCAAGGCACCAAGAGAACACAACCCAAGCACAAGGACCCCAAAATCAAGCAAAGTGGATACTAGTGGAGGTGACCCAAAAACAAACACATGGTGGACACCAAAAAGAGGACAAAAGACAAAAAGGGAGAATTAAAGGAGAGCAAAAGGGAAGACAAAAAGTAAGAAAGAGAAATGAGAAGTGAAAGAAGAAGGGAGAGGAAGGAACATATACCCACAAAAAATAAAAAGAAAAAGTGTAGGAGGTAAGGTTTGAACCCCCAACCTCTCCTACCTCATTAGTGGATTTACGGGCAAACCCCACAGGAAAGTTTATTCGCAGCGGACCCCTCACTATGTAAAGGCATCTACTCTCTTGGACATCCTATCCCAAGAGAGTGGGGGGCAAATGATACATCCAATATTCATCGGGCCAATCGGTGGCCGCCACGTGTCACAGGCGACCCGCTCCAACCAAGGGAAACGAACCAGAGGTCCCAATACCCGGCGCGGCGCACCAAGGCGTGGCCTCCACTCGGCGCAGCCTCACCTAGGCGTGGCCACACCCAGGAGGCCTCGACCCAGCGCGGCCACACCCGGCGTGGCTTGCACCCAGCGTGGCCTGCACCCAGCGCGGCCACACCCAGCAGCGCGGGCTCGCACCGGCGCGGCCACACCCAGCAGCGTGGCTCGCACCCAGCGCGCCACACCCAACGCGCGCCGCACCCAGCGCTGCCACACCCAAGCAGCGCGCCTGCACCCAGCGCGGCTCGCACCCAGCGGCCACACCCAGCAGCGCGGCTGCGCACCAGCACGGCCACACCCAGCGCGGCCTGCACCCAGCGCGCCACACCCAGGCGCGGCTGCACTGCAGCGCGCCACCACTCAGGCGCAGCCTCACCAAGGCGTAGCCACACCCGAGCGCGCCACCACTCGGCGCGGCCTCACCTAGGTGCGGCCACATCCAGCGCGGCCTCTCACCCAGGCGTGGCTACACCGAGGCGCGGCCTCTCACCTAGGCGCGGCCTCACCCAGGCGCGACCACCACCCAGGCGCGGCCACATCCAGGAGCGGCCTCTCACCCAGGCACAGCATCGTGGACACAAACGTGAGGTGGGGGCCACTCACCTATGACCCGATCGTATCGCTACAAGACTCATGTCACCACCAGGACTCTAGGCCACCGCTTAGAAGTCACGTCATCCAGACGGATTCAAGCACCAAGGACGTTATCACCACACGCGGATATCTATCCACCAAGGATCCTGATGCCACCAGGACACTCCCTCCCGCGGGGAGATGGCCAATCAGGATAGAGCCCCGTTACCCAGGGCCTCTATCCACTCAACGGCACAATCGTCAATCAAACGGGGACTCTCCACACCGCCATATGCTACTATAAAAGGCAAAGGTACACAACCCCATAGGGGACATCAAAACTCATACTGAATACTCACTACTCATCTGTTTGCGCCAGGAGATCTAACTTTGGCATCGGAGAGCCCTAGGCCGGCACCACACCGGTTCTCTCTGATTGACCCCTTTGGTCCACTTGCAGGTGACGGCACTCGCAGGACCGCTCGACGATTTCTTGACGCAACAGATTGCCGCGCCCGTGGTGAGGCCGCGCCCGCGGCTGAGGCTGCGCCCGCGGTGAGGCCGCCGCACTGAGGCCGCCTGGAGGCGCTGGGTGGCCATGCCTGGGTGTGGTCCACGGCTTGCCGGTGATGCCGCGCCTATGGTGGCCGTGGCGTGGACGTGATGGACCCTCGTTCTTCTTCCCTATTCCTCCTCTTGTATGTGATGGATCTGCTATTTATATTTTGCAGGTGACATTCCTTTCCTTTTTCTTGCCAGCTTCAGGGAGATTGCTTTCTCGAGTAAGTAGTTCGTTCCCCTCTTGTCCTTCATGTCGTTCCCTGGTGACCTTGGTCCTGCTTCAGTCGGGGTTGGATCTTCGGAGGAGTGTTCCCCCGGATCGCCTTCTTCTGTGGGTACTCCGCCCTCTATACCCTCCCCCAGTGATACTGGTGGACGAGTGGGACCTTCTAGTGTCTCCGGTCCCCGTAGGGATCGTCAGCCCTCTGGGGCGGCATCCTCAGCTGCCGGTCCTGCTGATAGGTTAGGCCCTGTTGCTAGCGTCTTGTCACCCTCTGACTTGGTTTCCCTCCGTGAGGAGTTTCATATTCCCGCCGAGGTCATGTTGCGCGCTCCTGGGCCTAGCGAGTATGCCTTCTCTCATCGTGCGGGGGAGATCTGCCTCTACCGTGCATTTTTCCTCCAGGGCCTTCGCCTTCCTATCCCTCGCTTTGTCGAGTTGGTGTTAGAGCATTGGCACCTCACCCCTGGGCAGGTGTTGCCCAACTCTTGGAGGGTGATCTTGGGTTTCTATGTCTTCTTCGCCCGCCGGGGGCGGTCCACCACTGTTCCCCTGTTCTCCCACTTTTATCTGTTGAAGAAGGGGAACCATGGATGTTATCACTTTGCTCGTCGCGTGCTCAAGGGGCCCTATGCCTCTGTGGAGCTTCTCACGGGGATTACTAGCAACGTGAAGTATTGGAGGGATCACTTCTTTTTTGCCACGGTCCCCCGATACCCACTACGGACCGTTAGGGAAGTTATTGACCTCAAGAGGGTCAATCAGGGGCTTGAGCTGAGTGATTTTGAGGGTGACTCCCTCAAGCTGTGCCTGGGTCGCGATCCGTTCCACGTCCAGGAGTTGGACTCGGAGGCCTTCCTGTCTCTCTGGAAGCTGAGTCCTGGTAAGAGCATTGTCTTTTGTACTTGATTGGCATGTTGGTATTTGAATGTATGTGTCATCTGATTGGTGGGTCGATCTATGCAGTGGATACGCGTCCGGACTTGATTTGCTCGCGGTAATCTGCGGAGGAAGGCCGCTTCTCGTGGTGGTCCATCTCTTGGAGTGACCGATGTTAGTGGTGCTTCGCGCTGTGGTTGTTGAAGCGAAGCGGAAGGGTGGACCAGGACATGCCCGCGTGACGAGCTGCGCGTGCGGGTCCTCCTTCCCCGTACTTCTCCTGGTGACGGTGGCGTTCGTGCTCGCGCCTCTGCCTCCCTCTCGTTGTTCCTTCCGATTCCTTCTGTATTGCCCCTTTCCAAGGGGAAGGGTGTGAGTTCTTCGGGCGGTCCTGCATGATCTTCCCACGCCGGGTGAGTCCCCGTGATCACCTTGGGCGTGCTTGGAGGGCTCGACCTTGGCCGAGGCCGGCGTATCGCGGAGTGGGTGGATAGGGGCAGGCTCCCTACCGCGAGGATGGCCTTGCAGAGGCTTAGCGATGCTTGTCTGGCCCAGACTCTCTACCATGACATGGCTTCGGTGAGTTATTCCTTCCCTGTCTCCTCATGTCCATTGCTCCATTTATTTTTACACTATTTTATCTCTTGCCATGTTGATTGTAGGTCCATCACCGTATTGCTGAGGCGGTGCTTCGACTGGAGGGTCACGCTTCTCGGGAGGTGCAGATACAGCGCAACCTGCGTGACGTGGAGAGGGGAGCTCCAGGGTCGGAGTCGATGCCCGTGAGAGGGCCGAGGCTGACGCGCAGAGGGTGCCTGGGAGCTCATTGTGGCGTCCGGGAAGCTCCTAGAGGTGTCCGAGGAGCTGCGTGTGACTTCACTGGTGCGGCCGAGAGCTCGGCTAGGGTTCTTGCTTTGGAGGAGGAGCTTCATTCATTGAGGGGAAGGCATGAGGTGGAGCGGCATCTGCAGTGAGCGAGCTGTGGCTGAGTTTCGAGCATCCTCTGCGTTCTCGATGCTTGTATCGGCAGCTTCAGCCCGCCTATGAGGGAGGGGTCCGGGACTTAGCCGCTTGTGTCCTGGAGGTGACCCCGACTATGACTTCTCTGTCTCGGGGTTCTCCGAGTTTTGCGCGGCGCTCGGTGCAACGGGTGGAGAACGCTCCGGTGTCGAGGTGGAGGCTGTCCCGCTGAGGGGTGTTCTGCCACGTCCTCCTGGGGCGGACATGATGTCTCCACTGGGTCGGAGGTGACCCACCACTCTGTGATCCATTGACCTTACGGTCGTCCCGATCCTGTAGACGTCTCCACCTTTTTCCTTTTTTGAACTTGAATTGTAACTACTATGACTTTTCTATGTGATCGCTTTTGCTTTTCTTTGATTGCCTTGTCTCTTGGTGATTATTTGCGCGTTGATGCTCTCTGACCCTTTATAGTTAACGCCTTAGGCATAGAGCCTCAATGGTGGCATGGCGCCTTAGGCATGAAGCCTCAGTGTTGGCATGTTGCCTTAGGCTTGAAGCCTCGGTGTGGGCATGTCGCCTTAGGCATGAAGCCTCGATGTTGGCATATTGCCTTAGGCTTGAAGCCTCGGTGTGGGCATGTCGCCTTAGGCATGAAGCCTCGATGTTGGCATATCGCCTTAGGCACGAAGCCTCGATGTTGGCATACGCCTTAGGCACGAAGCCTCGATGTTGGCATACCGCCTTAGGCATGAAGCCTCGATGTTGGCATACCGCCTTAGGCACGAAGCCTCGATGTTGGCATACCGCCTTAGGCACGAAGCCTCGATGTTGGCATACCGCCTTAGGCACGAAGCCTCGATGTTGGCATACCGCCTTAGGCACGAAGCCTCGATGTTGGCATATCGCCTTAGGCACGAAGCCTCGATGTTGGCATACGCCTTAGGCACGAAGCCTCGATGTTGGCATACCGCCTTAGGCACGAAGCCTCGATGTTGGCATACCGCCTTAGTGTAGTGGCCGTGATTCGATTGAGTGGTAGGAGAAGACAAGTATTCTTGCAACATTTCTTTATTTTGATGAAATTCACATTGTCTTTGATGTTGTCTCATCGCTACTCCTACTCTCATCTGTCATTACCACTACCACTACTCGCTATGCTTCTCTTGGTAGTACTTCTTGAGATGTTCCGAGTTCCAGTGCAGGTCTACCTTCTTGCCCCATGGAGTCTTCAAGCGGTAAGTCCCTCAGGCGTATCGCTTGGAGACTATGTAGGGTCCTTCCCGATTGGGTGACAGCTTCCCGCCTTTCGTGGCTGCGATGCGCTTGCCCTCCGTAGTACTAAATCTCCCTGGTGGAATAGCCTTTCCTTGACCCTGGCGTTATAGTACCTGGCAGTACGTTGCTGGTAGGCGACGTTCCTTAGTAGTGCTCTTTCGCGGACCTCATCTATAAAGTCTAGGTTCGTCCGCAGTCCGTCGACATAAGTGCGTTCATTGAAGTGCAGAATCCTATGGGACATAGCGCAGACCTCTACCGGCGCCAATGCTTCAGTGCCATATGCTAGGTGGAATGGGCTCTCTCCTGTGGGCGTCCGCACTGTAGTTCGGTATGCCCACAGGACGCTTGGTAGCTCTTCTACCCACTTGCCTTTGGCTCCTTCTAGCCTTTTCTTGACTCCTTCCAGTAGCGTTCTGTTGGTGACCTCCACTGACCATTGGCTGTGGGTATGCTACCGACACAGGCCAATAGTCGATGTTGTAGCGTGATGAATGCTTGGAATTTAGGGTTGTTGAATTGTTTCCCATTATGCCGAGACGAGGATCCGTGGTACCCGAACCTATAGATGACGTCGTCAGCGGATGAACTTCTCCATCTCTGTCTCTCGTTATCTTGGCCAAGGGTTTAGCTTCAACCCACTTGGTGAAGTAGTCGATCGCGACGACCGGTACTTTCTTTCCTGGTGCTGCGGTGAAGTTGCCCAAGATGTCTAGTCCCCACATGGCAAAAGGTATGGGGTTGAGGATTGATGTCGGCTTGGTGGCGGGTAGATGGGATCTTGGGCGAACAACGACATTGCTCGCACTTCTTGGCATATTGGATGGCCTCCTCTTGCATTCGTGGCCAGTATAGTCCCCGCGGAGGATTTTGTAGGCTAGGGCTCGTCCCCATGTGGCTTCCACATATCCCCTCATGGACTTCGGCTAGGGCGTACTCGCCCCCTTGGGTCCTAGGCACCGGAGTAGTGGTGTTGTTGCCCCAGGCTTGTACGATCCCGTCTAGGACGGTGTACTTTGCGCTCTCATCTTGATCTTCCTTGCTTCGGCCTTGTCTTCGGTAAGACATCGTTCTAGAGGTAGTTGAGTAGAGGGTCCATCCAGCTAGGTCCCTCCGTGATCTCATTAACTGCTTTTCCTTATACGTTGGCTCATGCAGGATCTCAACATAGACTGCGCTAGCCAAATTTTGGAGTTCCTCATTGGCTAGCCTGGATAGGGCATCAGCGGCGGCGTTCTCCTCCCTGGGAACTCGAACCATCTCAAACTTCTCGAAACCCTCGATCAATGCTTGAGCGCGTGCTAGGTATGATGCCATCCTCTCATCTTTTGCCTCATACTCTCCATTCACCTGGTTCACCACGTAGCAGGAGTCGCTCCGGGTGGATAGGTGTGTGACTTGGATGGCTTTGGCCACCCGGAGTCCAGCTAGTAATGCCTCGTACTCTGCTTCATTATTGGATGCTTGGAAGGTGAACCGCAGAGCATATTGGATACGAAATCCCTCGGGGCTGGTTAATATGAGCCCAGCGCCGCTTCCTGCCGCATTGCTCGACCCGTCCATGAACATGTCCCACGATCCGTGATCCTTCTCTTCGGGCTCCCCTGTTTGTGACTCGATCTCGGATCGGGTACACTCGCAATGAAATCGCAAGAGCCTGGCCTTTGATGGCTGTCCTTGGTTGGAACTTGATGTCATGCTCACTTAACTCCACCGCCCATGCTATCAATCGTCCGGAGGCGTCCGGCTTGTGCAATATCTTCTTCAAGGGTAGGTGCTGTGAGGACTGCGATGGTATGGGCTTGGAAGTATGGTCGTAGCTTCCTGGCTGCCATTACCAATGCATAGGCTACCTTCTCGATCCTAGTGTACCTGGTCTCTGCACGTCGATCGGGACATGGCCGACGTAGTAGATGGGCCTCTGGACTTTGTCTTCTTCCTTCAAGATCTGCGCCGACCGCGACAGGGGTGGCGGCCAGGTATAGCTGCAACTCTTCGTTAGGTTCCGTCGCCCAGCGGTGGGCTCTCTAGGTACTCCTTCAATTCTCCGAACGCTTTTTGGCACTCTTCCGTCCATGTGAAGTCCTTAGGGCTTCGGAGGTTCTTCAATGTTTTGAAGAATGGTAAGCACTTATCACCTGATCGTGACACGAACCTGGAAAGGGCGGCGACCCTCCCATTCAACCTCTGCACTTCCCGACCGTTCGAGGAGGTGCCATCTCTTGGATGGCCTTGATCTTGGATGGGTTAGCTTCTATTCCACTGGTGAGACCATGAACCCCAGGAATTTTCCTGACGTTAACAAGGCGCACTTTGCGGGGTTTAGCTTCATCCGGTTCCTCCTCAGTACTGCGAAGGCTTCCTTTAGGTCGGTCAGGTGTTGGTTGGTGTGGACGCTTTTCACAAGCATGTCATCCACATATACCTCCATGTTGCGCCCAATCTGCTCCTCGAACATCTTGTTGACCATTCTCTGGTAGGTGGCCCCTGCATTCTTTAACCCGAACGGCATGACGTTGTAGCAGTAGTTCTCTTTGTCCGTTCGGAATGCGGTGTAAGACTCGTCATCCTCATACATGAGGATCTGGTTGTATCCGGAGTAGGCGTCCATGAAACTCAGCATCTCATGGCCGGCGGTGGCGTCGATCAGTAGGTCGATCCGGGGCAGTGGGTACTCATCTTTTGGGCATGCCTTGTTCAGGTCGGTGTAGTCGACACACATCCTCCACTTCCCACTCGGCTTTGGTACCATGACCACGTTGGCGAGCCATGTTGGGAACTTCTCCTTTCTGATGAACCCTGATCGGCTTAACTTCTCGACCTCCTCCTTGATTGCTGCTTGTCGGTCAAGGGCGAAGTTACGCCGCTTCTGTTGAATGGGCTTCCTGGTTGGGTCGACATGTAGTCGGTGTTCCACTATGGAACGTGGTATTCCTGGCATGTCGGAGGTCGACCATGCGAAGACATCCATGTTCGCTTGGAGGAGGTGTCCAAGCCCTTCTTTCTGTTCCTTGCTTAGCAGCGAGCCGACCTGAACGACCTTGGAGGGGTCATCCTGGCTGAGGGGCCATGGGATGAGGTCTTCCACTGGCCTTCCCCTTCTCTCTGTCAGTTCATCTCTCACAGTCACTGATCATGCTCTCTAGGCAGAGTGCCATTCCACGGGTGTTGCCATTATTCTTTTTCATGAAGGTGGCGTAGCACTCCCTTGCTTTCTTCTGATCTCCTCGGACTTCGCCTACCCCATTCTCGGTGGGGAACTTCATCTTCAGGTGAAGTGGTGATATGACTCCTCTAAGGGCTGTCAGTGATGGTCGCCCTAAGAGGCCGTTGAAGGACACCACGGACTTGACTACCATGAAATTTACCATGATGGTTACTTGTTGAGGGTGTACCCCGAAGGTGACGGGTAGCTCTATGGTACCTCTGATGGAGGCGGTGGCACCTGAGAATCCATGGAGATAAGTGGGCTCTGGTTTGAGCTGGTCGTCCCCGAACCCGAACTGTCGATAGGAGTCCAAGGACAGTACGTCAACGGACGCCCCTGTGTCTATCAGTACCCTGTGTACAGGTCGATTGGCTACCTCCACCTGTACTACCAGGGCATCTTCATGCGGGAAGTTTAGTCCTTCCAAGTCTTCATCCGAGAAGGAGATCACCGCCTCAGTCTTGGCTATCTTGCTGGGCTTCTCTGCCACTCCCACGAACCTGGCATGAGCTTTAGCTTTTCTGGTGGACTCTTGCCCTGGTCCTCCAAGTATGGTGAGGATAGGAGGTCCCTTGGTGCCACTAGGTTCTGTGGCCTCTCTCCGCTCTTCTGGGCGGTCTCTCTCTCGATCTGTTCTTCTTTCTTCTCGTCTCGGCTCCACTCTGTCTCCGTCGCGACCTCTATCTCCTTGGCCTGAGCGGTTGTCACGTCTCCCCTTCACATACTTGTTCAAGCTTCTTGCTTTTACCAGTTGTTCTATCTCTCTCTTCAATTGATAGCACTCCTCTGTGTCGTGCCCATTCTCTTTGTGGAAGAGACAATATTTGTTAGGGTTTCGCTTCTCTGGCGCTGCTAGCATGGGTCGTGGCCAATGGAGTAGGTCACGGTCCTGGATCTGCATGAGTATCCGGGACTGGTGGTGTTCGATGGTGTGAACTCGGGGTGCTTGCCCTCTCACTTCTCTCTGGGCGGCGGTCTGTCCTCCTGGATGGGCGGTCGCTCTGCTCTTGTCGGCGCTCTGTCCTCGACCTCTTACCCTCTTTGCGGTCATCAGGTGCTGGCCTCTTGTTGTCCTGTGGCTTGGCCTCGATTATTTTTGTTCTAGCTTGTAGTACCTCGGCCATATTTGCAAACTCGTTGCACCGCCTCCAGGAGCTCTTTCATAGTCCTGGTCTCATGACGTGCCAGTCCTTGATCAAGTCCAGGTCCCTAATACCTCCTGCTAGGGCTGCATGTCGTGTCTCGGTCATCCAAGTCTCGAACCTCCAGGGGACTCCTTGGTGAACCTGGTAACGTATTCCCCGAGAGATTCCCAGGGTTCTGTACCACGTTTAGTAGATTGACGGTGGTCTTCTTCTGCTTGACGCTGCTTTGGAAACGGGTGACGAACTGTTCACATAGCTCTGCAAACGAGCATATAGATCTCGGTCGTAGCCTGGAGAACCATGATGTGGCTGCTCCCTTAAGGGACGCAGGGAATGCCCGACAGGATACCACGTCCGACCCCCCATACAGCGTCATCATGCCATTAAAGTAGTTGATGTGTATCAATGGCAATAGTGGGGTTTTTGTAAATTCTGCTCTTCATTGGCTTGGAATTCGCAAGAGGGACGTTAACCTTGACACCTGCTCCACTATTATTGGTTCTTTTGATCTTCCAGATGAAAAGTATGGAGAGGTGCTACTGCCTAAAGTTGTTGACGCTAAGTTGGGCTATAATGTTATATATGTTCTTGAAGGACAACTCTGCCTGTTCCGTCACCTCAATAGGGGTGGTGTCGATAATTGTGTCCCTATTGAGATTTGAGTGACGAAGGATTACGGCGTGAGAGACTCCTGGGAGAAACAATTATCGATCTCTACAGAATGGATAGAGTCTTATTACAGACCTTTAAGTTTTTCAAAGAATAGTGAAGTTATACTCCAAAAGAATTTAAGAACGCAAGTTCGGTGTGATTTCCATAGTCGAAGAGCTAAGATATTTAGGATTAATAGCGTTCGAGATTGTTTTCGAGCAGAGAGTTGCACTGGGAGTCTTGTGATCTGCGTTGGGAGTCTTGTTCCACTCAATGCCAAGAAGCAGAAATAGAAAAAGAAGACGAAGCAGAAAAGGAAAAAAAAAGAGGTGCAATTGGTAGAGGTTACAATATAACTGGAATTTGACATGGTAATATTTTTTTTTTTTATGGATTATTGACATGGTAATTGGTATTGCAGATGTACATTTCAAGCATTATTCATGTGTGAAAGTAATATGATAATTTGAAGTTGAATGCTAAACTGGTAAACAATAACAAGCATTCCAAATTAGATGCAATCTATTGGTTTTGCTATTATGTAATGAATGTTCTTGAAGGTAGTGAACATTATTTAGGAGGGATGAGTACCCCTACAGAGTTTTGTGAGACGAGATGAGAAACCTTATTCTGTATGCCTCTCCTCCTCTCCTCCCCTCCCCCCTCCCCCCTGAATTTTTATCGTATGCGGTTCCCTAATCTGTGCGGTTCCGTAGTGCCTCTCACAAGAGGAGGGTAGATCCCACCTGGGCAGAGTGTTCGGTCAAGTGCCCCGGGTGGGTCCCACTCCCCTCTTGTGAAAGGCACTAAGAAATCGCACTGGTCAGAGAACCATAGACGATAACAATTCCCCCCTCCCCCCCTCTTCTTGAAACTAATTAGTTTATGATTGAAATAAAAAACACTATTGAACTAATTCAACATCTGATCCGAGAGTAATTGAGTCATAACAATAAGTTTGTATTTGTCATTTTTTTTGTGTTGTTAAACCTCTAACCATCACAATTTGAATTCTAAAATATTTTTACTGAAAAGCTTCGAATGACAAAAGGAGACTTGTTTCCGACCAAAATGACAGTCACAAACCTTTGTCATTTTTCTATGTTGTTAAACCTCTAACCTTCGCAATTTAAGTTCACATATTTGATGTCATCTATTGCATTTTATGTTGGGATATGATAGCCTATAATGTGTTTTTGCGATTATATTTCTTTAAAACAACCATTTATTTTAACCTTCGTTTTTCCATTTTCCATTTTCCATTTAATTAGGTTGTTCAAAGGGCTTCTGGAATAATGCCTATTTTCCTTGTTAGATGACACATTGGAGGGGAGAAGCTGCACTCATAATAACTCCTTGGTGAACATAGTAAATTCAACCAGCAATAGTTTTACATGCCAAAGGATGCTGAAGCTATGTGAGATACCCATGTAATTAAATATTAACAGTACACCAGGGGGTGAAGCATGTCAGGCCTCAGGGGTACACTTTTGTAAATTCATCTACCAAAAATATCCTGGAAAATGCTTTTTCCTAGACACTACTGGTATGCTGTACAATCTATATATTGAAGAGGGATTCAAGCTCATGTAGCATGTGCACGATATGAAACCTGCAACCAAATATCCCTCAGCTTGTGTCTAAAGCTGGAAGGAGACATAGATTTCAAATGTAGGTTCACTCAAATTTAAAACTACAAAATTGACTGTCTCATTATTCCAGTTGGAATCCACCCTGGTTTCAATGTCAGAACTTGATACCTGCATAAGAGAATTAAAAGAAAGACCAAAAGCAGATTAGGCCTTGCTGGTCTATTGATAGCTGTATGAACACACATACATATACCATGAGACTTGGATTATTGTGCAGCACCTCTCATTTGAGCTATACCGGGGACCCAACTTGCTGGTCCTCATCATCTGTGCCAAAATATCGGTCCCCAAACTCACCCATGCCAGGGATGACACGGTATTCTTCATTCAAACCAATTTCGATCTCAGATGTCACAATCTTAATTTTTGGAAAGCTTTTGCAGACTACATGCACTCCTTGAGGCGCCTGTCAAGATTAATAAAATTAGTTATGCAAAAATCAAGTCAAGAACAGTATATAACCATAACCAACTCAAGCACTCATGTATACAAATATGGTTTATATGATGGTATAATCAATGTTTTATCATAAAAGGTGAAAACCACCGTCAGGAATAAAAGATAAATAAATGTCACCCACCCTGGCAATGACGATACACAGACTACCTACAATCCTTGTCTTGGACACCAAAAATAAATAAATAAACAATAATAATAGTAGTAGTAGTAGTACTAGTAGTAATAATAATAATAATAATAATATAAAATAGACGGCCCAGATCTCGGCCCATGAAGGTCATAAACATCTTTGAGGGCTTAACCTAGTAGGGGCAACAAAGAGGAAGTCCTCACAAAAAATGACACTTGGTAGCAAAAGTTGTCAAATTCTAAGTAGACTCTGGGAGCGTACTTTGAGCATTTTACTTTCCTTTGAAGCCAAGTCCTAAGCCCCATTACAATCTAAGAAAGTCCTCCTAAACTAGATGCGGTGAGATTTCCTTTGGTAGCTTCGAGCTCACTCAGCAATGGTGGAACTTAACTATCAACATTTTGACACTAGCATATCATCTATGGTAGGAACTACGTCCGACATGATTCATGATTTATTCGGAATACGTAGGTAGCCTGAGAAGTCAATTTCAGGCTCGATCAACCATTGTTTGAGCTTTCCTTCTCAAAAGGGATCAGAATGTCGCTATTTTTATCATCAGAAGATGGTATGCTCAGATTGAGAATTCTCTCTACCGTCCATCATTCCGGCGGATTCCCAAGAATTTTACCTCTTAGTCCTTGTTTTCTATGCTAATCCTTCATTGACGTGAATTCTCTTGTACGTTTGCCATTCTCAAATAATAGCGTTGTTTTCTCTCTAGGCCATTTGTTTTCATGTCGTCCAGAGTTCAAGTCCAAGTATGACCTTTGGTTATTTCCGTCATGATTCTAATACTATCTGTTGTGTTGGGAAACAAAAAAACGAAGAACAAGAAGAAAAAGAATAAGTTGAAACCAAAAAATAAAAAAGAGAAAAAGAAAGCAGAAAGAAAAGAAAATAGGGTTGCAACGGGTAAAAGGGTAAAATATCTAAAACCCTAAAAAAGAATGAGATATTATTTGAGAGGGTAAAATAGAAAAAAGACCTAAACCCTAAAGTGGATGAGGGACATTAAAAAAAAAAGAAGGATGAGTCATTGAAGGGGGGGGGGCGTCATTAAAAAAACCAGGTGAGAGAATTCAAAAAGGAAAGGAGAGAAAACGGATCTTTATCGCCCCGAGATAAAGATCTAATTTTTAATTTTTTTTTAAAGAAAACAGAGGTAAACCTAACCAATCTTGACCGACAGATCGGTCTGCATCGGTTAGGTTACCCAATTTTCTTTAAGGAGATTATTATTTTTTAAATATTTTTACCCTTATCCGTACTAATCCATCGATATGTGATCGGCCAAGAATCGGTATCGGTCTCAATAGATACCGATCTGTGCTGGTCAGGATCGGTTAGGTCTACCCATGTTTTTTTTAAAAAAATTTACATTTTTTATCTTTGTTCATACTGATCCACCAATATAGGAACGGCCAGGAATCGATATCGATCTCTATCTCCATCGATACCAGTCTGGAATGATATGCATCGGATTGCATCGGTTAGGTTACCCTGTTTTCTTAAAAAAAATTTACATATTTTAATATATTTATACCCTTGTTTGTACTGACCCACTGATACGGGGTTGGTCAGGAATTGGTATTGGTCTCAGTCGATACCGATCCAAATCGATCTGCCAATTAGGTTAATACTTTTTTATTTAAAAACTAGATTTTTTTGTACATTTTTACCCTTTTTCGTATTGATCCAATGATACAAGAATGGCCAGAATCAGTATTGATCTGAGCAGATACCGATCTGTATCAATCGGGATGGTTTACCCTTGAGAGAGAGATATTGTTGAGAATAAAGGAGGTTTTTTTTAAATATAACAAAAAAAAAAAAAAAAGAACAGCAAGATACGTTTTGAGATTTTGTGGATTCAACAGTAAGAGGGAGAGAGATATCGTTGAGAATAAAGAAGGATTTTTTGAAATGAAAAAATAAAAAAAGAGCAACGTTTTGAGATTTTGTGGATTCACCAAGCAAGAAAGAAGGTGTAAACAGATCAGATTTAGCTCGGATAGTGCTATATTTGCATCCACATCCGAATAGCTTTTGGACGGATTCGGATAGTGCTAAACAGATACGAATACGGATTTTGATTGGATA
The DNA here is from genome assembly GCF_018873765.1 of Telopea speciosissima. NCBI lineage: Eukaryota > Viridiplantae > Streptophyta > Magnoliopsida > Proteales > Proteaceae > Telopea > Telopea speciosissima. The sequence continues at coordinate 47,257,932 of NC_057925.1, read as the reverse complement.
TTTTATCCGTTTACATGTAAATATAGCTTTTTGGATAATTATAGCCTATCCGTATCAGCATTTGTTTAGATTTCGAATGGATTTGGATAATGTTAAACGGACTTCGGTATGGAAACGGATTTCCACTATTCATTTACACCCGTAATCTAAACTTGTAACCCATTCAACCAGTATTTCAATAAAATTAAAATATTATTAATCCATAATTAAATTAAATCACTTACTTTTTTAATGAATCAATGATCATTAATGCTTGATTCTAATCCGATGAATATGAGATTAGCTGAATAGAATATACACTACCTACAAGACCAAGTAGAGTTTTTTCTCTCATAATAATAATAATAATAATAATAATAATAATAATAGTATTATTATTAATATTATTAATAATGACGGTTTTAGTTTCCTATGATAGAGTCTTTTGATTGGCTTGGATTCCTATATGAGACTGAAAAAACCAACCAAAAAACTAAAAAAAAACTAAAAAAGAAAAAAAAAGAAACGTAAGACTTAGGTTAGGGAGTGAGAGGTTCGAGTTTCACCGCCCCACGCTGCGAGTCTGTAATATATAAAGTAAAAGGATCCAATTGTCTTTCGTCTTTCTTTTCTCTCTGAAGAAAAACCTTCCCTGGCCATGGCGGACGTCAAGAACAAGAATATGAGCGAAGAGAATACCATGCCATCCATGAACCTCCCTGAGGACCTCATCGTGGATATACTTTTAAGGCTTACAGTCAAGTCTCTTTTAAGATTCAGGTGTGTATCCAAACTCTGGTGTGTTCTAATATCCGATCCTGGTTTCATCAAAACTCACCTCAACCGATCCCTTGCAACCAATAACAACCTCAGTCTCATTTTCTCAGACCACAAAAATCTTCATTCTATCGACCAAAATTCTGTCGACCTAAATTCTTGCGAACAACAAAAGACGATAGAACTCGATCATCCACTCAAGTCTCCAATTTACGAAACCCAAATTTTGGGTTCTTGCAACGGCTTACTCTGTATATCCAAGTATATCACAACCTGTTCTCACCAATACTATTTGGACATAATATTCCTCTGGAATCCTTCTACAAGAAAGCAGAAGAAGCTACCTACTACACCTATAGAGATTCCCCTGAAAACCGTGTATCACTTTGGATACGGATTTGGTTACGATCCTGCAACCGACGATTACAAGTTAGTAAGGATTGTACAGGAAGAAGTTGAAATTGATGATACGGAGGTGAAGATCTACACACTGAGCACCAACTCATGGAGAAGGATCGCACACATTCCCGCAAACATGCCCTTTCAGCTCTGCATTAATTATGAATATGGGGTTCTTGCAAATTCTGTTCTTCATTGGGATGTATATCGCGAGACAGGATCCAGGTTTGTCATTTTCTTAGACCTTAAAAATGAGGAGTTTGGAGAGTTGCCAATGCCCAACTTTGAAGAGGACGATTCGTTTTATACGAATATCGATGTTCTTGGAGAACAACTCTGTATAGTCCGTGACTTCTTCCAAGACCATATTGAGATTTGGGTGATGAAGGAATATGGTGTGAGAGACTCTTGGGTGAAACAGTTTTCGTTTAAACAACCATCAAATCTTTTGTACATCATCAGGCCTGTATGCTATACAAAGAAGGGTATAATTATACTCAAGGGATCATGGTTCCTGAATGAACCCCACTTTCTGGTTCTCTATGATACTCGTAGAGGAACGTTTAAGAATCTTAGGATTTGTTTTGAAACAGAGACTATAACAAGTTCTTGGTATAGGATTGAAATAGAGATCTGCATTGGGAGTCTCGTTTCACTCGACGTCAAAGGTGGATCTGAAATAGAAGAAAAGGAAGAATAACAAACAAACAGAGGTAATGATATAATATAATATTAATTATTGACTTGTAATTGGTGGAGAAGATTTACACTTCAAGTTCCTATTTCAATATATATTTACAGTTGTTTCCTCCAATTTCTTTTTTTGTTTTTTGTTTTTTGTTTTTTTTTGGTGTATTTGCACCCTTGCGTCCTGAATAATTGTTGTTTCATCTATAAAACTCCAATGGATGAGTCTTCCATTCTTGCATCAAGTTTTAAGTTGCTTGCCTTCAAATTGAAGGACAAGTAGAGTGAAGACTTGAATTGGCCGCTGCATGTACTTTTGGAATAATGCTTATTTTCCTTGTTAGATGACACATTAGAGGGGAGAAGCTGCACTTATAAGAATTCCTTGCTGAACATAGTGAAATTTGTATATTATTTATATGCTGAATTGGCATTATGTGTGTGGAGAGAGGAAAGCTGGCCACTTATAGGCTAATTGTAGATTTTTCCTTACATACATACATGGGCTGCAGGAATAGAAATCTTGAAGCCAAACCCAAAGTAGTCTAGAGTAGGTATATTTTGAGTTTTATCTATTGTCCTGTATCCCTTTGTATTGAAAGTTTATGAAAGAGAAGCTGACCTTTTTTGTGCTGGGAAGGGGGAAGGGGGGGGGGGATTTTTATCCTCTTAATTTGCCTACCCATACTTGAGGTCAAGTACATCTAATAGAGGGAGGTGGACCCCATGTGGACCCCATCTCGGGCAGTGTGTTTGGGCAGGGGGTAGAATAGTCATTTTCATCCCCTCTGTTAGATGTACTTGACGTCAAGTACGGACAGGCAAATTGAGAGGATAAAGGGCTCAAATACGAGTTGTGTAAGTTGGGTTCAGCTTAGACTTCCACTCCTAAACCTTTAGTTCACAAAAATCAATTGTTGCAAACATTGCAATTCATATCTGTCTCTTTGCATGCATAAAAGAGAGAGAGAGAGAGAGCTTAGCATTCCATCCCATTAAAATTTCAAGTAAATACATGTGGACTGGTCATCTATCTGAGAATGTGCAAGAGAAGTTGCATAGAACTGCTCCAAGGGAGCCTTGTGCACTGGAATGCTCTTTATATTTCGGTTTGAGGAATTCTAGTAAAGCTTTGTCTGTTGCCTTTACTGGTGAGGATTTTTGTTGTTGAAATTTTAAGACTTACAAAACAAATCTTCTTTTTCTGGGTTTGACTTTCCATGGACTATATATAAATATATCTGTTCTGAATGCCATCACCAATGATAGAATCCTCCCATAGTTCCATAGTGGGATCGATTCACCATCAAGCCTTCAACGGGAGACCATGTAATAAGTGAAAACAGACAAGCACTGGCTTTCATCTCTTTTTCTTCAGATCTATACAACTGATAATCGTTTACCATTGGTCTAAGTTTCTTTCCATTTTCCATTTCCTCATCCTTAAAATTTGTCTATTCTTCTTCTTCTTCTTCCAGCATAGTAATCATGACTCTCCGCACCTCTGTTCCATTTTAGCGTCCAATCCTTATTGCCGCTGATGTTCAAGGTAAAAAAAATAAATCCTCTATGTTTTGAACCCCTTCCAAGCCCCATCCCTACTGAAAAAGATTTTATCCAGCACCTTGCCTGGGCTGCATGTGCAGCGTCGGACAGAGTGAGGCGTGAAAAGACTGCCTCACCCCTATTCGGACAAGGCGCTCAGGCAGGGGTGAGGCGGTCTTTTCGAGCCTCACTCTGTCCAGCGCTGCATGTGCAGCCCGGGCAGAGTGTTGCATAGGAGCCAAGTCCCATCCCTACCCCTCCACATCACATATGAGGAAAGTTAATTGAGTGACATGGAAGGGAAAAACCTCCATGGTCTGTTGCCATGGTGGTGGACAAGAAGAAGATTCCTAAATAAGTGGCATTGCCAACCAAGAACCTTCTTGAGATCCCAATGTGGACATACTTTCTAGGCTTCCAGTCAAGTCTCTTCAAAGGTTCAAGTGAGTATGCGTCAAATATTTCAGTGCCTCTAAAATAGTTAGAATAATCAATGCCAATGCAATCCAATATAAATACAATAATTATATTCTTGCAATAGGTGTTGAGATGTTCAGAATCATAGAGATATAATTCCACATCGGTTTGCTCAGGTCCTTGGTGCCTTCATATACTTGAGAGCTCTTTTCCTCTGATATTAGGTTTTGAGTTGGACTCTCCAACATGATATTAGTGCCCATGTCACTTTGTTATCCTCCCTAAATCATTTGTCCTCGTATAGAGTTAAGTATGTCAAAACTATACATGAGAGGGAGTGTTGAGATGTTGAAAGTTATAGATTTATATTTCCACATCCATTTGTTCAGGTCTTCTATTACTTTACGTACTTGAGAAGCATTTTTCACCTAATGCCTTAAGGTTTTGGGTTGAACCTCCAACAATAAGAGTGATATTCTTAGTCTTATTTGAACATTTTTGAACCATTGAAAATACAAGACATATTGTGCAATGCAAAATTGGTCATACAATGGAATATGACTGAAAATAAAAGTGTAGTCGCTATGCTCTCCATTTGCTTTGTCATTCTTGCATCATTTGGCCTAGGGCTGCAACAGGGTCGAGTTGGGCCAGGCTTTATAGAACCGTAACCCAATCCTAAGTCTCCATACCTGGGCTCCGGCCCGACCTTGATTTAGGGCCAAAAAAATCCAACCCTGACCCTGATTGGCCATGATCATGGGGAGGGGAAGGAAATGTATGGGCTGGAATGGACCCGGGAGAAATTATCAATTTATTTTACATAAAGTAACACTGTAATAACATGTATTATCTCCCTTATTGTCTTCATATATAATATATTATATAACAAAAAGTGGGTGACGTTTAAAGTTTATAATAAATATATTATATCAATATATATTTTATAGTATAACTTAAAGCTGGGCCAGACTTAGCCCGAGGTCTCAACCCTAACCCGACCCGACCCTGACTCAAGGCCAGAAATTTCCAGCCCTAACCCGTCCTCAGTGCCAAATATCTTAGCCCAGGCTCTGTTCGAGCTTAGGGTGAGTTTGGGCCAGCAGGGCCAAACTTGCACCCCTAATTTGGCCTTTTATCATATATTTTGGTTTTCTTCTCCAAAATTTCTTTTTCTTTGTTTCTTCATCTAATGGAAGAATAAGAAAATGAGAAAATGAACTCTATCAGGAGCGTGGCACTTGCGTCAATGCCCCGGCCAATGAGAGAGCAAGTATGGGCATCGACCAAAAAAAGCGCGGTGGTCATTTTGCACTCCCCTATGTCTGGGCGGAGGTGCATTCTCCCAGACAAAGAACACTTTCATAAGAAAACTTTATCTTTTGCTTCCTATTTTAATACATTTTTATTTTTATTTTCACTCTTAGTAGACACTAGCCAAAAGAACACAACATATGAGAATCCACTATGATATTAGCAGACATAGCAGCTGATCACCCAATAGAACAACATATAATCTCATCTACTTTCTATTTACCATTAATATATTGATGTAGCATCCGATATGGCAGATCGGGTGGACCGTGATCACAACTACCCCAAAGAGCTTAGGCGCTCCACGCGGATTCGCCAACCTTCCCAACGCCTTCGCTACCTCGCCTAGGCACCACATCAGTCCTTGGAGTGCAAGTCATTGGCGTCCTAGCATATCTTTTAGATTCTTAGATTATTTACTTTCCTATTTCCTAGTTTCCATATGTACATAGGATTATTTGTTTTCCTATTTACTAGTTTCCATATGTGCGTAGGATCTCTTATGTAATGCAACTTGGGTCGCAAGTTTTAATAGTTTAAGAAAGCTTCCATCATTCCTAGTTTCTATTTTTCCTTCTTATTTGTAATCAGTTTATGGGCTTTAAATCCCCATCCATGGAATGAAATTTCAGAAGATTGAAAGCCATTTGATTGTGTAGCCTAGCTCCAACCGATCCTTGAAGAGATCGGCCTCCTCAGGACTTGAAGAGCCTCCCATCGATAGCCTTGAAGAGCTGTCCTCTCCTTGAAGAGAGTGTCCACCCGCGGCCCAAAAGAGCAGCAGCCCCTCTCCATCATCTCACCTCCACCATTCCACCCTCTCCCCCTCTCATTCTCGCCTCTCTCCTTCTCTCTCTCCCATTCACGTTACCCTCCATCTCACCAGCCCTCTCAAGCCCTCCATCGCCACATAAAATATCAACCCCTTCCAACCTTAAATACACGCGATAACGTTTTGCCGCTCTCAATCTCTCTTCTATTGAGCGATCCACACTATTTTAGTATCAAAGCCGGAACGAAGAGAAGATTGTTCTCATAGCACCACACCATGGAGGACGTACAGCCCGTGTTGCAAAAGTTGAGACATGCGATGATGCTGCCCAAGCCGATACAGCTATCCTTTGATGTCAAGCTGCGGATGAAGATTTGCAGATGAAGATTTGCGCCATGCTCGGGGAAGAGGACCGCGAGCCAGAAACCCATGCCCTCCTCAACCTCCACATGAGCAGGACTGGAATCGTAAGCTAAACGGGGATATTCTTGATTTCACAGGTAATGAATCACCTGATGAAGTTGTTGATTGGCTTACTCTAGTCAATGAAGTTTTTGACTAGAGTAGAAATTCCTCCTATCTCTACTTTTGTAGACTTAGATTCTTGCGAAAAACAAGAGGCAGTAGAACTCAATCATTCGATAAAATCTTAATATCAAGAAACCGAAACAGAAGTATTGGGTTCTTGCAATGGCTTACTCTGTATGTCTACAAAATATGGAAATGACATATTCCTGTGGAATCCTTCTACCAGAAGGCATCAGACGCTTGCCATTACACCTATAAAGCTTCTCGTCAGAGTAAAAAATTGCCATCTTGGATACGGATTCGGTTATGATTCCACCACCGAAGATTACAAGCTGGTAAGGGTTTTGCAGTTTTATAGAGATCACAATGAGGACTCTTGGCATTCGGAGGCAAAGGTATACTCTCTTAACAGCAACTCATGGAGAAGGATCGGTGACATGCCTTTCCACCTTGGCACCAACTCACGATTTGGATGGATCAATGACAACTTGTGCTTCCATGTCATCGTTAACAATGGGGTTCTTGCAAATTCTACTCTTCATTGGGTTGCAATTTGCAAGACGGGAAGTCAGGTCACTTTCCTATGACCTTAAAGATGAGGAGTATGGAAAGGTGCCACTGCCTGACATAGTGGACTATAAGATTCCTTGGAATGTTGAGGTTCTTGGAGGATAACTCTGCATGCTCTGTCACTTCTATTTCATCTATGTTGATATTTGGATGATGAAGGATTACGACGTGAGGGATGTTTTTGGTTTTCTTCTCCAAAATTCCTTTTTTTCTGTTTTCTTCATCTAATTGAAGAATAAGAAAATGCGAAAATGAACTCTGGGAGCGTGGCTCCTCCGTTAGTGCCCAAGCCAATGAGAGAGCAAGTATAGGCATCGACCAAAAAGGGTGTGCTGGTCATTTCGCATTCCCTTGTGTCTGGCTCATGTGTACACTCCCGGACAGAACACTTACATTAAGAAAACCTTTTCCTTTGCGTCCTATTTTAATATAATTTTTTTTTCTTCATTTCGATATGATCCAACCGATTGTTGAATTGGAACTAGTGAAGAATTGAAGATTGATCCTGTGCTCTTTTATTAATTTTAATTTTTAAACCTTGATTTGAGCTCTAACCTCTTTCCAATATTCTTGTCCCAGAGTCCCAAGGGAAAAGCATGAAGTTGGATAGACGGTCTTGATTCACATATGATAACACCAATCAATTTTAAAAAAACTAGAGCGAACCATCTGGTCAACAGATATTGACCACAATTCAAGTCAAGGTTTAAATACTTGATATCAGAAATGGGATTGGTGTCCATCAATTCCAATCCAAATAAGATAGAAATTGGCAAGACTGAAAACGTTTTTTCACTCAGATATTGTGAGAGGTGAATATGAGTCAGAGGTCAGTAGTTCTAGGTCTAAATTGGTGATACTCTCTAATCCAATCCGATTTATAAAAACATGCTTTAAGTTTTCTCCACAATGGTTGATTGTGTCCAATCAGGTCAAAATTTAAACTGAAATTGAGGTGATTTCGAGCACCAATCTGATTATAAAAATAAGGGAAAAGCCTCTCTCAGCTGTCAGTCATTGTAGGTGGGGATGTAAACGAATAAGATACGGATCGAATGTGATCGGATCTAGATATTCTTTGTCAAATATAAATTCCCTAAATGGATATGGATGCGAATTGAATTCGGATTTTTTACTATTCGTTTACATGTCTGACTTGTGTAACTCAGACCTTCCTCTCCCTCCCCCCCCCCCCACAAAAAAAAAAAAAAAAAAAAAAAACAAAACAAAACAGATACAATTCATCCTCAATCTATGTTCTAGTCTCATAATTCTCATTTTCTCATTCTTTAGAACCGGCCTATTGAATCTTCAAAAACCCTCTATATCATTACTTCGATATTTATTCCAATTGGATAAATTTTTTTCGGATTATTTGAATAAAAATTTGAATATCCCTAAATGGATACGGATATCCCTAAACGAATACGAATGCAAATCAAATTCAAATTTTCGGGTATCCATTTACATTCCTAATCATGGGTGGGCTAAGACCAACTCCTCTCTCCTCACTATTGACAAACAGTCAAAACAGGCCCCGATTGATGCGTTCCCCTATACAACTAGTTCAATATCATGTCCATCAATTCTAATCCAAATCAGCTCGAAATTAGCCGGAACCATTGTGGGTGGGCTAAGTTAGCAGCTCTTCTCTACTCCTTTTGGTATAAACTGCCAAAACATGCCCTGGTATGTGCGATCCCCTATGCTAATACCACTACCTCAGAGAACCCTCAAACTAAAAATAAAACCTCCAAATCCAATAGCCAAGCTAAACTCCAAAACTAATAGGGCATATGATTGTTAGCCGGCTGGACTTTGGCCTGGGTTGGGTTGTGGTGTGTAATGGGTGTACCCAAACACTACCCAATGACTTTATCCTTTGAGGGAGGGCTACTTCTGTTGGGAGTCTAATGGGGAGAGGAGTTATTCCAACTACGCTATATAAGAGCCTTGTGTCCCGTTACTTAGTTTGTTTATTTTTTTTCTATACATTCCTGGGATCTTATACCTCTCCAGCGAGCACCCCGCCTAGGGTGCGTTCAATTAGCATCCAGCGGGCCAGGGCGGGGCCTGGTGTGTATCCGGTCAGTTCACCGGTTGAATGTCTCATTCGGCGAACCTCTAATTCAGTCTTCCCAAGCAATCTCCTATTCTTTCTAAACTTCTATTTAAGTAAGACATGATATGACATGTCATATATGTACTTGAGAATCCAATCGTCCACCAAACACTTTAGAAGATCAAAAGACGTCGCTACCCATGTTTTCACAGTCAGATTCTAAGTGTGTACCGTACTTGAAAGGATAAAACCCTGTAATATATATGCCTTATATAAATAGAAATCTATAAAGAATGTGATATACATAACTTACATAAATAAAAGTTTACAAAGAATGAGAGACTCTTAAAGGAAATCCGAATTAGAGGTAAGGAAATCTCAATATCCGTGTTTACTCAAAAAAAAAAAAAAAACTCAATATCCGTCAATATTCACTAACGTTTCTCATCTTCCTCAATGTTGGTGAAGTGGGGTAGGGGTGAGGCTTGGAAGGGGTTTAAAACATGGGTGTTGTGTAGATTTCAACTCATATATTTCTCTCTATTCCAGTCCATAGCGATGGTGGATGTCAAAGAGGAGATAAGCGAAGCAGAGGCAATGGAAATTAAGAAGAATCTTCCTGAGGACATCATTGTGGAGATACTTTCTAGGCTTCCAGTCAAGTCTCTTCTAAGATTCAAGTGCGTATGCAAACCCTGGTGTGCTCTTATAATTAATCCTACTTTCATCAAGATGCATCTCAACCGATCCCTTGCAAGAAATAACTACGAGAACAACCTTATTTTCGTTTCTGATAATCTCTACTCTTTTGATTCTCTCCACTCTTTCGACTTAGATGTTGCTTCCGAACAACAACTGTTGGTAACACTCGATCATCATCAGCCTGACTTTCTAGAATGTTCATCTAGAATATGGGGTTCTTGCAACGGCTTACTCTGTATAGCCGATGATATAGACTTTCCCGTATTCTTTTGGAATCCTTCTACTAGAAGGCATCATAAGATACCTAATACTCCAATAGAGATTAGTGATTGTTCCCATGATTTTGAATTTGTTTATGGATTTGGTTACGATCCCATCACCGATGATTACAAGCTTGTAAGAATTGCACTGTCCGAATATGACTATTTTATTTCAGAGGTGCAAGTCTACTCACTTAAAACCAACTTATGGAAAAGAATCGCCGATATGCCCTTCTCTCTCATCATGGGTAATGAGAATTGTGGGGTTCTTGCAAATTCTGCTCTTCATTGGATTGGAATTCGCAAGAGGGATCCTGACACTTGCTCCACTATTATCGGTTCCTTTGATCTTCAAGATGAAGGGTATGGAGAGGTGCTACTGCCTCATCTTGTGGACAGTGAACCGCCAGACTTGGACATCTGTGTTCTTGGAGGACAACTCTGTCTGCTCTGTCACATCTACAGTGGTAAACGAGTTGAGATTTGGGTGATGAAGGATTACGGCGTGAGAGACTCTTGGGAGAAACAGTTCTCAATCCACACAAAAGGGTATTTGGATTACGGCTTAAAACCTATATGTTATTTAAAGAATGGGGAAGTTTTACTCGAAAAGAATTTTACTGCACCGTCCATGTATGATCCTCCTAGTCAAAGCACTAGGAAACTTAGGATTATTAATGTTCCAGATTGTTTTCAAAGAGAGATCTGCAATGGGAATCTCTTGATCTGCGTTGGGAGTCTCGTTCCACTCAATGCCAAGAAGCAGAAACAAAAAGAAGACGAAGTAGAAAAGAGAAAAAACAGATGTGTGTTGGGAGTCTTGAGATCTGCATTGGGACTGGGGTGTCTTGTTCCACTCAATGCCAAGAAACAGAAAAAGAAGACGCCTCTCGTCCACCATCACCTCCCTCTTCTTTTCTCTGTCTACTTTTTTTTCTTGTTACTTTCTCAATTCTGTAAGAAGTTTGTACTTACGGTAGGCTCTAGTCCCCCTAGTCCCCCTCATTAGATTGTAATTGATTTTTTTTTTCTTTTCATAATCATTAAAAGTTGTGGTGGCGCTCTCTACCTTTCTTGATCTAAAATAAAATTTGGGAAAAATGATCTCTGGGTCGCAGTGCAGGCAGAGCCAAGGCACATGGGCTTCCCACTTAGGGGGATAGGATGGTCATTGCGCCGCACTCCCATGTGTCCGGGTGCAGCCTGCGCTGCCGCCCAGAAAACAGCATCCCAAAATTTATTAATTTTTTTTTTTTTTTTTTATTACAATATCAATGGAGTCAGCAGGTGTAGTAAGTGCTGCAAACCAATGGGCTCTTGTTTCATGCTGTTGCTGCAAATTCTGTTGAAGGACTTCTTCAACCAGAATTTTAAAGAACCAAGGGGAAAAAAACCCCTCAAGAAATCAAATTTCAATAGCAGCAGCACCATGAGTTTCATCTATGATTTATCAGTGAAACTCAGGTTTGTTCCTCTAATTTTGAAAAGGGACTACTTGAGATATTAAACATCACTTCATGTACTATTGCAACTAAATTTCCCCTCATCTTGTATGAGTTGAAATATACTCAGCATACTTATCTTTGATGCTAGAACTCACCTAACTCACCATCCCCTTGGAACATACTCATGTTCCAAGTGCTCTACCAATTTGAGCTAAAGACCCATAAAGTAGACACACAAACCGTGTCAAGTCTCTTCAAAGGTTCAGGTGAGTATTCGTCAAATATTTCAGTGTTTCTAAATTAATTAAAATGATCAGTGTCAATGCAATCCAATATAAATACAGCAATTCTATTCTTGCAATAAGTGTTGAGATGTATCATAGATATATAATTCCACATCGGTTTGCTCAGGTCCTTGCTGCCTTCATATACTTGAGGAGTTCTTTTCATCTAATGTGTTAAGGTTTTAAGTTGGACCCTCCAACATGATATCAACATCCATGTCACCTAAATTGTTTTGTCCACGTATAGAGTTAAGTATGCCAACACCATAAATGAAAGAGAGTGTTGAGATGTTGAAAGTTATAGATTTATATTTCCACATCCATCTGTTTAGGTCTTCTATGTCTTCATACACGTACTTGAGAAGCTTTTTGCACCTAATGCCTTAAGGTTGGACCTGTAACAATAAAAGTGACATTCTTAGTGTTATTTGAACATTTCTGAATCATTGAAATTATAAGACATATTGTGCAATGCAAAATGGGTCATGCAATTGAATATGAGAGAACATAGGAGTGTAATGGCTGTGCTCCCCATCTGCTTTGTTCACTCTTGCATCATTTAGCTTTTCATCTTATGTTTGGGTTTTCTTCTCCAAAATTGCTTTTCCTTTGTTTCTTCATCTAATTGAAGAATAAGAAAATGGGGAAATGATCTCTATTTGGGAGCGTTGTACATGCGTCAATGTTCCGACCAATGAGAGAGTACATATGGACATCGACCAGAAAGGGTGTGGTGGTCATTTGTACACTCCTGGATAGAGAACAATTTTATTAAGAAAACTTTTTTTTTTGCTTTCTATTTTAATAAATTTTATTTTTAGAAAATTTTCACGTACCTCTCCTAAGGTATCACATAATTACAAAAACACCCATCAATTTTGGGAAATTTTGCATATCCCCTAGTTTTCTAAAAAGTTAACACGTGCTCCCATTCCGTTAGTGTACGACTAACAACGTTAAAATCAATGGGGTAAAGTGAATAAAAGAGAAAAAAAACTTGCAACTCATCTTCCCCAAATCGTTTAGGGTTTGAAAAAAGGGAAGATGAGTTGCGTTACAGGTATCCTTCCTTTAGGGTTAATTTTCTTCTCTCTCCCCAATCATGGTGCTCCTGGTGCTTCAGAAACACCATTGATTTTAACATTGTTAGTCCTATACTAACGGAATGGGAGCATGTGTTAACTTTTTAGAAAAGTTGGGGAGACAAGAAATTTCCAAAATTGACGGGTGATTTTATAATTACGTGATATCTCAGAAGAGGTACGTGAAAATTTCTCCAAAATAAAATGTATTAAAATAGGAAGCAAGAGAAAAATTTTCTTAATGAAAGTGTTCTATGCCCAGGAGTGTGTACATGCACCTACACATACGGGAGTGTGAAATGATCACCACGCCCTTTATGGTCGATGCCCATATGCACTCTCTCCTTGGTCAGGGCATTGACGCATGTACCATGCTTTAAGATTGAGATTATTTTCCCATTTTCTTATTCTTCAATTAGATGAAGAAATAAAGAAAATTTTTTTTTTGGAGAAGATCGAAAACCCAGACGTAAGATTACATGAAAACCCTGCACATATTATAAATTTTTGTTGGACAGGATAATAAGGGAAAGTGAGTCAATCAAGGGCTAGAAGTAATAAGGGGTGGTGAGACGCATGTCTTGGGTTCCCCAACTTCCTTCCAAAGAGTGTGTAGAGTGAAATTGAAAATATTATTAGAGAGAACGAACTTTACCTGATTGGTCTTGTAGGGAGTGTATATTTCACACAGTTAATCTCATATTCATCAGATTAGAATCATGCATTAATGACCATTGATTCATTTTAGGTATTAAAATTTTTTTTTGACTTAATTTAATAATACGTTAATAATATTTTAATATTATTGAAATCTTGGTTAGATGGGTTACAAGTTTAGATTTATCAAAAGTAAATCGGTTACCAATTATGGAGAGAAAAACTCTCCTATTCTCTCTCATTAAATTAAGGCAATTAAAAAAAAAACCTTAATTAAAAAGGTGGATATTATCATTCTCTACCTATCTCATTTGTTTGTTTTTTTTATGTTTTTTTTCAAAAAATACTTCTTTATTCTCAATGATATCTGCCCTCTAACCCTCTCTCTCTTGCTGAATCTTCAAAATCTCAAAACGTTTCTTGCTTCTTCTTTTTTTCCGAAAAATCTTTCTTTATTCTCAATGATCTCTCTCTCTCTCTCTCTCTTCAATTTCTTAGCAAATACCGATACTGATTCCTGGCTGATCCCGTATCGATGGGTTGGTATGGACAAGAATCAAAATATAAATAAAAAATCTAATTTTGAACGAAAAAAAGGGTAAACCTAACCGATAGAGACCGATACCGATTCCTGGCCGTTCTTCTATCGATGGGTCAGAATAGACAAGGGTAAAAATATATTATAAAAGAAAACTATTTTTTTTTTTAAGAGAATAGGGTAACCTAACCAATGCAGTTTGATAAATACTGTCCTGGATCAGTATCGGTGGAGATGGAGAACGATACCGATTCCTGGCAGATACCGTATCTGTGGATCGATACGGACAATGGTAAAATGTAAAAAAAATCTAATTTTTTTTTTAAAAAGAAAATAGGGGTAAACCTAACCGATCCCTAGCAACATGGATCGGTCTGCATCGGTTAGTTTACCCAATTTTCTTTAAAAGAATTATTATTTTTTTAATATTTTTACCCTTGTTCGCACTAATTCATCGATATATGATTGGCCAAGAATCGGTGTCGGTCTCAGTAGATACCGATTCATGTCGGTCAGGATCGGTTAGGTTTACCCCTGTTTTCTTAAAAAAAAATTACATTTTTTACCCTTATTCGTAGTCCATACTGATCCACCGATATAGGATCGGCTAGAAATTGATATCGATCTCCATCTCCACTGATACCGATCTGAAACGATATGTATCCCATCGCATTGGTTAGGTTACCCTATTTTCTTTAAAAAAAAATTTATTTTTTCTTTAATATATTTTATGTCCTTGTTTGTACTGACCCACTGATATAGGATTGGCCAGGAATTGGTCTTGGTCTCAGTCGATACCGATCCAAATCGATCTGTCGATTAGATTTACACTTTTTTGTTCAAAAATTAGATTGTTTTGTTCATTTTTACCTTTGTCCGTATCGATCCACTAATACAGGATCGGCCATAAATCAGTATTGATCGTAGCAGATACCGATCTGTATCAGTCAGGATCGTTTACCCTTGAGAGAGAAAGAGAGATTGTTAGAATAGAGGAGGTTTTTTTAAAAATTAAAAAAAAAAAAAAAAACAGCAAAAAACGTTTTGAGATTATGTGATTGCAAGCAAGATTGATTAGATCGTTACCCTTGAGAGAAAGAGATTGTTAGAATAGAGGAGGTTTTTTAAAAATTAAAAAAAAAAAAACAGCAAAAACGTTTTGAGATTATGTGGATTCAGCAAACAAGCAAGAGGGGGAGAGATATCATTGAGAATAAACAAAGATTTTTTGAAATAAAAAATAGAAAGAGAGTAATAAACGTTTTGAGATTTTGTGGATTCACCAAGCAAGAGTGAGGGTGTGATTATATCTACCTTATTTAATTAAGGGAGTGTTTTTTGATTGCCGGGAGAGACTGGGAGAGATTTTCTCTCCTACTTGTTAACTAATTTATTTTTGGTAAATCTAAACTTGTAATCCATTCAAGCAGTATTTTAACAAGATTAGATTATTATTAATTCATTATTAAATTAAATCAAATATTTTTTAAATATTTAAATTGAATCAATGGTCATTAATGCATGATTCTAATCTGATGAACATGTGGTTAGCTGAGTGAAATATATACTACCTACAAGATTAAATATAATTTTTTCTCCCATAATATTATTAGTGTTATTTAATAATGATGATTTTAGTTTCCTATTCGATAGTGGAGTTTTTTTAATGGTTGAATTCCGATAAGAGAGTGAACAATGCCCCAAAAAAAAAAAAAAAAAAAAAAAAAAAAAAGTATAATAGAAGTAAAGTAAGAAACGGAAAGAATTAGGTTAGGGAATCAGATGTTCGAGTTTCACCGCCCCACGCTGCGAGTCTGTAATATATAAAGCAAAAGGAACCAATTGTCTTCCGTCTTTCTTTTTTCTCTGAAGAAAAACCTTCCCTAGCCATGGCGGACGTCAAGAACAAGAAGATACGCCAAGAGAATACCATGCCATCCATGAACCTCCCTGAGGACCTCATCGTGGACATACTTTCAAGGCTTACAGTCAAATCTCTTTTAAGGTTCAGGTGTGTATCCAAACTCTGGTGTGTTCTTATAACCGAACCTAATTTCATCAAAATTCATCTCAACCAATCCCTTGCAACCAATAACAATCTCAGCCTCATTTTTTCTGACTCCAATCTTCACTCTATTTGACCTGAATTCTGTCGACCTAAATTCTAGCGAACAACAAAAGGTGATAGAACTCGATCATCCACTCAAGTCTCCAATTTACCAAATTAACCCAATTTTTGGGTTCTTGCAATGGCTTACTTTGTATATCAAAGTTTGCCTTAACCGGTTCTTACCAAAGCTATTTGGAGCACATAATATTCCTCTGGAATCCTTCCACAAGAAAGCAGAAGAAGCTACCTACTACACCTATAGAGTTTCCCAAGCAAACCATATATCACTTTGGATACGGATTTGGTTACGATCCCGTAACCGGCGATTACAAGTTAGTAAGGATTGTACAGGGAGAAGTTGATCTACACACTTGGCGCCAACTCATGGACAAGGATCGCAGACATGCCCGCAAACATGCCCTTTCACCTCAGCAATAATTTCAAATATGGGGTTCTTGTAAATTCTGTTCTTCATTGGGATGTATGTCGCGAGACAGGATCCAGGTTTGTCATTTTCTTAAACCTTAAAACTGAGGAGTTTGGAGAGTTGCCAATGCCCAACTTTGAGGAGGGCAATTCGTTTTGTAGGTATATCCAGGTTCTTGGAGGACAACTCTGTATACTCCCGTGACATCTTCGAGGTCCATGTTGAGATTTGGGTGATGAAGGAATATGGGGTGAGAGACTCTTGGGTGAAACAGTTTTCGTTTAAACATCCATCAAATCTTTTGTTCATCATCAGGCCTGTATGTTATTCAAAGAAGGTTAAAATTATACTACAGGGATCATGGTACCTGAATGAACCCCAATTTCTGGCTCTCTATGATCCTCGTAGACGAAGGGTTAAGAATCTTAGGATTTGTTTTCCTGATCAAACGATTGAAACAGAGACTACAACAAGTGCTAGGGATAGTATGATTGAAACAGAGATCTGCATTGGGAGTCTTGTTTCACTCGATGCCAAAGATGGATCTGAAAAATAAGAAAAACAGAGGTAGTAATAATATAATATAATATTAATTATTGACTTGTAATTATTAGAGAAGGTTTACACTTCCAAGTTCCTATTCCAATATATATTCAAGTTTACTAAAGTTGCTTGCCTTCAAATTGAAAGAAAAGTAGGGTGAAGACTTGAATTGGCCCTTGCATGTTTATTGTAAAGTTCTAGTCGATGATATCTTACCAAAAGTCGATCGCCTTTGCTACGACTCATGCACTTGGGTAATGTGAAAAGGTATATATAATTATAATTTATCTATCCGTTGTAATTACTTGAGAGTTTCCATGTGAATCAAATTTAAGTTACCTGAATAAGAATGAACCATGTTTTTGTATACATTCGTTCCCATTTTTTTTTTTTGTTTTGGTTGAAATTCGTTCCCATTTAATTAGGCTATTGAAAGGGTTTTTGGAATAATGCTTATTTTCCTTGTTAGATGACACATTAGAGGGGAGAAGCTACACATATAAGAACTCCACTCCTTGGTGAACATAAGAAAATTTGTATATTATTTGGGAGAAAAGTCATAAATCTCCACTCATTAATTAATGTCTTGAAACTCACCCTCTCACATATATGCTTTACACGATCGAGTATGAAAACTTTTCCCTATTATTTATAAGCTGAATTGGCATTATGTGTGTGGAGAGAGGAAAGCTGGCTACTTAGGGAAAAATATCACCTTAATTTGCCTACCCGTCAATTTCCTCAATTTCCTCTAATAGAAAGAGGTGAACCCCACCCAGGCAGTGTTCGGGTAGAAGGTAAAGTGATCATTTCAACCACCCTATTAGATGGAATTGAAGAAATTGAGGGGATAAATATCCAGCTACTTATAGGCTAATTGTAGATTTTTCCTTACATACACAGATGGGCTGCAGGAACAGAATTCATGAAGCCAAACCTAAACTAGTCTGGAGTAGGCTTATTTTGAGTTTTATCTGTTGTCTTATATTCGTTTGTATTGAAAGTGTATGAAGGAGAAGCTGACTTTTTTTTTTTTTTTGGGGGGGCGGCCTCAAATACAAGTTGTGTAGTTTGGGTTCAGCTTAGACTTCCACTCCTAGACCTTTATTTCACAAAAATCAATTGTTGCAAACATTGTGATTTGCATCTGTCTCTATGCTTGTACATGAGAGAGAGAGAGAGAGAGAGAGAGCTCGCGCTTAGCATTCCATCCCATTAAAATTTCAAGTAAATACATGTGCATTGGTCATCTATCTAAGAATGAGCAAGAGAAGTTGCATACAATTGCTCCAAGAGAGCCTTGTGCACTGGGATGCTCTTTGTATTTCGGGTTGAGCAATTCTAGTAAAGCTTTGTCTATTGTCTTTACTGGTGAGGATTTTTGTTTGAGAGATTTTAAGACTTATCCACCGCCACCTCCACCAATACCGTCGCCACCACCACCGCTACTGCCTCAACACTACCATACCCCTACCATTTCCATCACCTCCTCTACCACTATCGCCACCACACCACCACCACCATCAGTACTTCCACCACCACCGCCATCAAACCACCACCACCTCCACCATCGCCACTGCACCGTCACCATTTCCACCACCGCTGCCACCACTATCACCACCATCTCCACCGCCACTGCCACCGCCACCACCATTGCTGCCACCCTCTCCTCCACTACCACCTCTACCTCCACCACTGCCACCACCATCACCTCCACCACCACCACTACCTCCATTTTTTCGGGCATAGTTGTCACAGTGTCTAGGCGACCCAAGGCATTGGAAGGGGTCAAAATTCAAGGCGACGCCAACTAGGCGTCGAAGGCACCTGCTTAGGCGTCACCTCAACAACTATGTTTTGGGTATACAATGACATTTTTGATAATTTATCGAAGTTCCAGAAACACAAATTCCTACGCATAACAAACACGTTTTTTTTCTTTTCTAGCCTAGAAATAGAATTTGCTATTTACCAAATATGTTTTTTTTGTCAAGAAATTTGGCTCAGTAACAGAAAAAAAAATTACTTTTAGAATAGAAACAAGGTCCAGAAACAAAAATGTAATCATACAAGTCTTAAAATTTCAACCTTATAATGATATTTTGTCTTATATGCAAAATATTTTTGTCTTTTACGTGCTACGTAAGATGGTGATAGTTTATTGTCACTATCATGGGTACACTAAGAATAACCCTTTTGACCTTTTAAAAAAAATAAATAAAAGAAAAATCTTTTATAATTATTTTTCTCTCTCTAACCCCATTAATGAAACTGTCCTCCACCTGCTCTTTGGCACACCAAACTCATGCAGGGTTTGCAGACGTCTTTGCCCTAAAGAATAAAAATGTCTTTGTCCCTTTAACAATGGGTGGGCTTAGTTTTCCATAAGAACCGTTGAATCTTGTAACAAGTAGCAAATCTTAAACCCAATTTTCTTTTAATCATGGTGAAGGAGGAATTTCATCACCGATGATCATCATGACGCTTAGATGGGTGTCAGGGAACAATGAAGGACATTTGAACCTTCAACATATGGGGGGAGCATTAACCCAAAATAAAACGATTGCATATGGAGAGTGAAGATGACCTTAGATTTATGGGTGAAACCTTCTCCATCGGTGAATGTAACTTCTCTCCAAACCTTACGGTTATCGCAAACTCAATAATTAGTGTTGTGAATTAAACCACACTTCAAGTCAAGGTTTAAAATGGTTTTTCACTCAGATATTGTGAATCAAGGTGAATACGAATCAGGGGTCAGTAGTTCTAGGTCTAAATTGGTCATCGGCGATCGTTACACACCTCATTGTGCCTGCACTGCTATGGCCGCTCGGGCAATTGCATCGTAGAGAATCTGTTTCGCTAAATTGGTGATACTCTCAATTCCAAACCGATTTATATAATCATGCTTTAAGTTGCCTTCACAATGGTTGATTGCGATTAGTCAAATCAAGTGAAAATTAACTGAAATTGATCGAGGTGACTTGGAACACCAACCTGATTATAAAAATAAGGGAAAAACCCCTCTGAGCTGCCATTGTGGTGGGCTAGGCCACCAACTCCTCTCTCCTTGCTATTGACAAACGGTCAAAACGTGCCCTGATTGGTGTGTTCCCTTATACCACTATCTCAGGATCCGTGTCCCTCATTTCAATCCAAATCACCTTGAAAATAGCCGGAACTAGTGTGGGTGGCTTATCCCCAATTTAAGGGTGTCAAATGTAATCGGAACTGAATATTGAATCCAAAACTGAGTCAAATTAATCGAATTGAATCGGACTGAACTAATTTGATTCGGATTCAGATCAACCAAATAAATTTCTATTCGATTTCGATTCGGATACGGTTTTGATGGAGGAACCATCGATTCTAACCAAATAACCGAACCTCAATGGGTAAATCTTAATTTTTTAACGTTTTAAAGTTAATCTTTTATCTTTAGGTTTTAATACTTTATTAATTTATTCCTTTCCTTGGCCGCAATAGAGGTTTAGTCTTTCAAAGTTTATTCAACAACCCAACCTTTTACCAATCTCAATTCTCTACGACTCTATAAAGAGTCTTCATCTCTCACAACTCCCAAGGCATAAACCCCAACTCTCACGATTTGCAGTCTGATTCCTTCAGCTTTCAACACAGTGGAGTAGTGGTTCACAGCCTCTATAGAAGTCTGCTTAATGGGATAAGGCGATATAGATCGCAATGTTGCTAGTTTTGCTAATATGTTTTTGGGTCAAGTGTCACAGTTCCTTTCAACTTTTGTCCTGATAGGCATATTGAGCACCATATCCCTGTGAGGCATACTGCCACTTCTAGTGTTGTTTTATGCTGCCTATCTATATTATCAGGTACACATTACCGTATAGCAAATCGAATAGGAACCGAGCTTTATAGCCGAATTAAAACCGTATCAAGACACGAATTGAAATCGTATTCTATAACTGAAGTTAAATTGAAATCGAATCGAACCGAATAGATTCGGATTTGGATTCACTTTAAGAACCGAATCGATTCTCGGTTCGGACTTGGATTACACTATCACTTCATGGAACCGAACCGAAACCAAAACCGACCCGATTGACACCCTTAATCCTCATCCTGTATCGGTGTATCCCCCCTCTATTAAAGTTCTCCAATTAAAAAAAAAAAAAAAAAAACTTAGAGAACCCTCACCTTAAAAATAAAGTCCCAAATAAGGACCTTTTTCCCTAAGGTTCGTTGACCAGTACGGTTGTGGGGTTCCTCTCGTAGGGGGGCTGAAATGATCATTGCACCCTTAACCGAACACACTGCTCAGGTGGGATCCACCCTCATTTTATTTGAGGCATTAGGGAACTGTACCAAACAGGGAATCGCAGATGATAAAAACCAAGCTAAATTCCAAAACTAATAAAATAACAAGGCATATGATTGTGAATCGTTACCACCAGTTGGATTTGACTAATGGTGTTCAAAATCAGATTGGTGAGCAAATCGGATCTTGACGGTAAAATCGTTTCTTCCATTCTGAACACAAAACAAATAGCAGTTCGGAGAAGATATTCAGCATTCAGCCAAGAACAAATCACAAAGCCAAGCTTGGTGCCTTGGTTGATTCAGTCTCTCATCGGGGAAAATTATCACCTCCAGTTTGCTGACCGGCCCAGTTCCCCAGTTCCTCTAATAGGGGGATGGTGGATCCCACCCGGGCAGGATGTTTGGGCATGGGTAGAGAGGTCATTTCAGCCCCCCTTTGTTAGAGGAACTGAAGAACTGGACCGGTCAGCAAACTGGAGGTGATAAAGATCCCTCTCATCGGAGATACGAAAGAGGGGCTGGGTCGGATTCTCATCCTACCTGATCCAAAAAGGAGAGGTTCTTTATCCACTTATGCGCCATGTGATCCGTTACTTATTTTGCTTTTTTTTTTTTTTTGTTTTTTGGGTAGTAATAAAGGTTGAATTGGAATAGAGAGATTTTAAGCTTTTGGGATTTTAAGAGCGTTGGTTGTTTGGTTGTCGCTCCGTTACTTATTTTGCTTACTTTTGTTTTGTTTCTATATCCATCTCAGCACCCTTATCGGATCCTGATCCTGATCCTCTCCTTTAGGGATTGTTATTGAATAGGAAATTAAAAGTTCCCTTATCGGATCCTGATCCTGATCCTCTCTTTTAGGGATTGTTATTGAATAAGAAATTAAAAGTTCGTCTCAGCAATTAGAATCAGGATAAGAGAGGGGGAGGGGGTTCCTTCTTAAAGAAAATCCCTAGGCCATAGCGATGGCGTTTGTCAAAGAGAAGATGAACAAAGAAGAGGCAATGGCAACTAAGAAGAATCTCCCTGAGGACATCATTGCGGAGTTACTTTCAAGGCTTCCAGTCAAGTCTCTTCTAAGATTCAAGTGCGTATGCAAACCCTGGTGTGCTCTTATAATCAATCCTGCTTTCGTCAAGTTGCATCTCAGCCGATCCCTTGCAAGAAATAGCTACGAGAGCCTCATTTTCGTGACTGGTAGTATGTACTCTTTTGATTCTCTCTACTCTGTTGACTTAGATGCATCCAAACGACAACTGCTGGTAACACTCGATCATCAGCCTGACTTTCTAGACTCCTCATTAAGAATATGGGGTTCTTGCAATGGCTTACTCTGTATATCCAACTGTAGGGTGTCGGTCATATTCCTTTGGAATCCTTCTACTAGAAGGCATCAGAAGCTACCTACTACTCTTATAGAGATTGAGGACCGTTTCGACGATTTTCAAATTGTTTACGGATTGGGTTACGATCCTGTCACCGACGATTACAAGCTGGTAAGAGTTGTGCAGTCCGAGTATAACTGTTTGCTTTCAGAGGTGAAAGTCTATTCACTTAAAACCAACTCGTGGAAAAGACTCACGGACATGCCCTTCTGTCTCATAAACCCTTCTAATTGTGGGGTTCTTGCAAATTCTGCTCTTCATTGGCTTGGAATTCGCAAGAGAGACCTTAAAACCTGCTCAAATATTATTATTGGTTCCTTTGACCTTCAAGATGAAGAGTATGGAGAGGTGCTACTGTCGGAACTCTTGGAGGGTGTGATTGACATCGGTGTTCTTGGAGGACAACTCTGCCTGTTCTGTCACGTCTACTATAGTGGTAATCCTATTGAGATTTGGGTGATGAAAGACTACGGCGTGAGGGACTCTTGGGAGAAACAGTACTCAATCCGTACAAATCCTTGCGGATTCAGACCCATATGTTTTTCAAAGAATGGTGAAGTTATACTTGAAAAGTATTTTAAAAGGCAGGTCCTGTATGATTCCCATAGTCGAAAAGCTCGGAAACTTAGGATTACTAGCGTTCCAGACTGCTTTCAAACAGAGATCTGCGCTGGGAATCTCGTGATCTGCGTTGGGAGTCTCGTTCCACTCAATGTCAAGAAGCACAAACAGAAAAAGAAGACAAAACAGAAAAGAAAAAAGAAAAAAAAGAGGTGCAACTGGTTATAATATAACTGGAATTAGACTTGGTAAGTTTTTTTTATGAATTATTGACATGGTAATTGGTGTAACAGATTTACATTTCAAGCTATTATTCATGTGTGAAATTAATATGATAATTTGGAGTTGAATTATAAGTTCCTCTGTTTCCCATGGCTCACTCAAATATGGGGTACTTATAGATCTCTGAACAAAACCAACTTTGGATTGTAATGCTGTAAAATATTCAATGACAACACCAATGGGGTCAGCAGGTTTAGTAAGTAAACCAAGAAATATAAAAACCCCTCATGAAATCAAATTTCTATACCAGCATCAAGCTGGCAAAAGAAGAACAACAAGATACCTCAACATCAACCAACTTAGGGGAGTCAGATTATTTTCTCTGTTTGGAGAAGAATGCTATCATTCATCCAATACTGATTTTGAAGTCAAAAAAAAAAAAAAAAAAAAAAAAAACTATAAAGTACTAAATTAGATAAGGGAAGCAGTTTTCTATACTGGAGTGTGGCATACACCAGCACTCCCATGTGTCTATCTGTCTCTTCCTTAAAACAAGGGGGTAAAGGTGTCTTTTCACATGAGGAGGAGAGAGAGAGAGAGACTCATGGGAATACTGGCACAGTCACACTCCCGGATAGAGAACTTTTTCCCATTAGACAGAAATAATTGTTTACAAGTTATTAGTTATGTCTAGTTTCTTTTTCTTCAAAGAAATCAATTGTATTAAACATGCTAGTTTTTTAAAAAAAAAAGAAAATGATGAAATTTGGGAAGATGAAAAGTGGCAAGTATTGTAGGTTTTATTCCCTCAACTCATTCTAGTTGAATGGAATCAGAAAAACAAATTCCTCGTCAGATTGATCCTTGTAGAGTAGGATTGCAATCAAACATATCCTTAGTGACTGGTTCATTCCAAATCATGTTAGATCCGATTGTGTGACCAATCCATATCTGAAGTAGCCTCGTTGAAAGCTATAGATCTGGAGAGTTGAATACACTCTTGTAGATGTGCAACGGGCAAAACGTACGCAAGAAAGAAATGAAAAATGCAAGACAAAATTAAAACTCTCTGTGGTTTCAGGTTTATACACCAAGAATGTCTATCAAAGCAAATTATATTTTATTCATTCACTGAGGTTAATACCCAAACAAATTACATATAAATAGAAAAAAATGAGAACCCTAAATCTCAACCTCTACCCCTAATAATCCTAGAGATTAATTACATCAATATAAAAATGAACAAGATAAATAATCTAAGATACCCAAATCGTGAGGAGCGAAGGAGATATTCAATTTGTGTTGGAAGTGGAGCCATTGGATGTTGGTTCGACTATAGAAGATAAGGTTGTTACCAATTAGACTTAGAATGACTATGTCGATGAAAGAATTGTGGGATCTGAGGGTGTTTCTTTAGGTTATGATTCCCCTATAGGATCTGACCATGTCACCAATTCTCCATAGGGAGATCCCAATGGTGATAGGAATATTGGCATTAATGGTAGGGGAGACCTTGGGTCTAAAGGTGTCATTTTGGATAAGGAGAATTCTTCTTTTTCTTCAAAGAATCAAAGCTCGAATTACATGGTCCCTCCCATTCTTTCTTATAATCCTAATGGGAAGAATGTCAACTTTATTTTCAGATGATTGTTGGTTGCTTGGGGCTGATTTATTCTTTTGATCCTTTTTGGTTAGTCTTCCTTCAGCCTGGCTTGGTTATAGGTTAGTTCATGATTTTGTTGTGGAATTTTTTCTTTGTAATTCTGTTCTTTCTTTTTTGACCTTTTTTAGGAGAAAGATTCCTTTTGCTTCATTGATTATAATCTTTGTTCAAGAAAACAAAAAGAAGCTTTATTTTGCAATTAACAAAAATAAAGAAGGAAAGATCGGAAACATAGAAATGATTCCCCTTGTCTCTAGTCAAAGTTGGTCGTGGTGACAGGAATCTTTTCCTTGGTTCTTCTCCTTTTCTCTCTTGAGTCAATACCTTCCAATTTTTTTTAAATAAAAACAAGTATTGTATTTTATTGTTTTTAAAATACTTTTGAAAGTTTTAAAATCAAACACTTTCCCTCTTTCTATTCGAAATTGCATTTGGTTATGTGAGCTAAAAGCAATTTTGTGTGTTTTTTTTAATCCCACATTGGAAGTAGAAGAATCGTTTCTCAAGCTTATAAGTTGGGATTGAAACTAAGAGGATGGGATTGTAGAGAGAGGTATCTCTCATATAAGATAAGAAATTAGGTTTGGTTGCTTTTAAATCACATGCGCGCCGAGCCGGGCTAGGTGTGGGTGTGGACATGGGTATGGTTGCATGTATATATATCCATACATGTATAATAAGGGGACGTTTCGGACAGCATCTCTTTGGTTCGCATATCACTGTTTAGTGACATCACGCGATCTTCCCAAAACCAATATAGACTTCTCTTAAATAAGATGGCAATATTGTAGTTCCCTTTTGACAAAGATTGTAGAATTTCCCGTCATGGATTAATTTCTATGTCAAGAATAGGAAAGAATTGCCACTGAAATCTCCAAAGGAATAAAAAATGGACGAAGAAAATATTGTTTTCTCGATTCAAGCCTTCTACAAAGCTGGCTAATCTTCACCATCTAGGAGTGAGCTGGCCGGCCTTGCTTACTTTGTTGGTCTTGGGCGGCTGATGTGGACCAAGCCCACGCTTGGCTTTGTAGGACCGGGACTTTATGCGGGTTGATCTTCTTTGCTCCTTAGGGTGCAACCCTCGAGCCTCAAAGGGCTTTGGCTATGATGTACGGGCCTGTATCAAAACCCTAATAATTTCTAAAAGATTGGAGCCAACAATGACGACAAAATTGCGTTGGACCACAACTGCTTTAAAAACCAAAAGTAGTTGCTGCTTCTTAATAGTAATAGGGTTGATATGATGTTCTCTGTGAGCAAGCATGGCCCCCGTATGGACACGGGGATCAGTGAGAATGGGTGCATTGGCATCATAGGGGGAGAAATTTCTGGTTTTTTATTGGGGTGGGGCGGTCCTTTTGCCACCCTTTGCACTCCACCTTAAAAGAATTTTTTTGTATAATAATTAGGGTTGCAAGTTTGGCTCTATCGGCCCGAATCCGCCCTGGCCCGCCTTAGCCCGCCTTGAGTTCGAATAGGGCATGGGATAAGATTTCTGACCATGAAGGTGGGTTAGGGTAAAAAATTCATGGCCCTGAGTCCAGGTCGGATCGGGTCAGAGTTGAAACCTCAAGTCAACCCGACCCATGTGTGATGGGGTGGGAGTTTTTTATAATTACCACCCCAAAAGGGCATTTTGATCCTAAAAAATCCGTGATAATAACACGCTCTCACGACTAACCCCCTCTGTTATGGGTCTATAACAGTGAGGGCTAGAGTTACTTATTAGTATGCAACAGGGGAGAGTACAGTTGTTTCAAGGTTTTTGAGAGGGTAATAATAAATATGAAAGATTTTGGGATGATAATTGTAAAAACCCCTTTTATTATTTGTCTTGTTATGCATCGTGTGAGGCTCGCCTTGTGCTCACACCAATATTATATACCTCGGACATGGAATCTAACATGTCAGATACTAACTCAAGGGATGATATCCAGTACTGACGTAGTCAACAAGTTACTCTGGTTAATGACAGAGCATTGTTTTCTTTGTCCTCACAACCTACCAGAAATTTAGAAAAGGTATCTAGGTTAAATTTTACTCGTCCAATCCAATTTTTGGATGTGGTTTGCCTCATGGTGGTTGTGACGAGGAGATTTATCACTCCACATGTCCAGAATCAATCAAATGTTCTAGAATACTCCTAAGGATTGCAAAAATCTATCCCGTTTAGTTTCTTTTCAATGTGATGACCATATGAAAATTGCAATATGTCCTCCGTATGACATTGAAATTATGAACTTCCAATTGGGTTGGAAAGGCGACTCGATACTCTACGTTTCTCATGTAGAATGCTCCAACCAGTTTTGCAACATCTCATTCATCTTGGAAGAACTGGGAGTGGGGTTCTCCATCATGCGAACAAGCAAGAAGCGTCCCATCCTATCAAGCTCTACAACATCTCATTCACCTCATAATCCAACAAGAAACTCTCAATATATTCAAAATGACCATCCTACCCCTACCCTCTCCAATTTCCTTCAATTCCTCACATAAAAGTGGAAATGACCATCCTACCCCACCTTGGGTAGTGTGTTCGGGCAAGGGTTTCCAATCTCCTCAAATCAATGTTTTATATTATAATATGGTCTTATGCTCTTACCTTAGAATAAAAATTGGCTTATCTAAACTGGTTATTTTTTACTCTTTGTTTCCACATAGGATAACCTTTCGAACATCAAATTCAGCATTTCTATTCTTTTGCTAATCCAACAAAATTTTGGGTGTTGAGGTGACTTGATACACATTAAACAATCAAAATTTTTACGCAAAAAACATAAAAATAAAAGTATATATTTTATCCACAAGATTAGTCAGAATAATACAAAATATATGACAAGTAGTTTGACTGAAAAGGTAAAACATATTATGTTGATCTTATTAGGCCGGCAAATTCATTCAAGGAGATAGAAAGTGCAACCATTCAACCCATTGAGATTGAATCGAAATATCGAAACCCATCATCTTTGTATACTATTTCGAGTGTTGAGACATCACTATCTTTCGCCAACTTCTAGCCTCCATTATGTACTATTGACAAACACACAATATAGACATTACGATAACAATACTGTGCAATGGAAAATGTTCTGTTCCTGGCGAATGAGAAGCAAACAACCATATCTTCTTCCCAATAGACTTTTAGACCTTTAAACAGTTCTTGTAAAGATTTTCAAGAAATAAAACTAACATCAAGTGGTGTAACTTCCAAGGCTTGAAATTAGTCATAATTAAGTAGTAAAGTAAATTATGGAGGATCACTCTACATTGTAAGGCTGTATTTGGAAACCAACTATCATTTTGGTTTCCTACAGCCTTATCATCTCATGGTGAAATCATTGTGCAAGTGTTATAAAAAAATGAAAGAAGACAAATTTGAATTCTCCATGTTAGCCATTTAAAAATATAGAAATCTAACAACAGCTGCCTAGCGTAGTTGATGAACTGTGGTGCGCTTCATGCTCATGCTCACAAGGAGGTCCCTACATCCCAGCCGTGGATGTAGTCTTATGTCTCTCTATTGAAAATTCCTTGTTATGCCATTACTTTTCATTTCTCATTGTTTGAGAAGAAATTCTGTAACTTCTAATTTACTGACAAACAGGGACAAGTAAAGGACTGAAGGTTTTTTTTCTTTCACAGGTACTGTTATTACTGTCTTCGAACACGATGTGATGCAGACCCTCAAGACTAAACTTGTGCAAAAGTTCACCTCCTATGCAAAGAATTGAATAATAAGAACACAGGGCAAAGCAAAAGCCTTGATGCTTATTTTTCCATAATGAGAAGTTCTGTAAGGTAGCCCCTGAGGCAAGAGAATATTATGTCAGTAATTTGAAATTAGATGATTTCAATGAGGAAGAATTCAAGTGTTTGATGTTCTTAGATGGTTGCTTTATGATGTATTTCATTCACTGCATTCTGAAGAATGACCACAAAGATGAACAGATAAAGAATGACCACAAAGCAATCATAATAATGGATTTGTTCTTGCTTGAGAATCAAATCCCATATACAGTTCTCCAAGCATTGACAACTGAGTTCATGTCCTCCCAACCAGGTAAAGATGATGATATCAAGAAGTTCATTAAAATGTAGACTCAAGCCCACGACAGTCCAGGCAGGGGGATACCCTTCTATCAATGGGTTCTAGATCCTCTGCTAAAGAGAAAGGAACCACCAACTCCTCATCCTCCTCTGTTTTCTTCTACTATGACAAATAAGGATCATCATCATCATCCCCTTCATCTGCTGGACTTTATCCGGAACGAATTCCTTGGAGAAGAATACTATTATTCATCCAATATTGGTTTTGAAGCAAAAAAACAAACATAAAAACAATAAAATACTAAATTAGATAAAAGGAATTATTTACAAATTATTAGTTATGGTTGATTTCTTTTTCTTCAAAGAAATTAATCGTATTAAACATTCTAGTTTTGTTAGGAAAAATAAAATCTAAGGATGATGACAAGTGATAATTATTGTAGGTTATTATTTTTTTTGTTTTTTTGATAGTACGAAAATTTATTGAATCAAGGAGTCAGTGTGTCATTATTGTAATTAATGTGTGTAGTGCTATAAGTGATATGATGATATCTTGTAATTTTTATGTGGTGCTATAAATGATAATGGCATTTTATAATTTTGGATTTTAAAAGTAAGATGTACCACAAGGACATATATTTATAATTATTGACCCTAAGTTTCTAATCCATTCCAAATCGTAGGAATCACGACAATCAAATTTGAATTCATAGCTAAGGGGGAAGGCTAAGACAAGCCCACAATCTACAACTAGGGGGAGAGGGGAAAGAGGGTTGGCTTTTTGGCACAATATGCAATTCAGGAGAGTCGATCCCTTGACCTCCTGGGGGGCATGCACTCAACTTGCAATGCCTCCAACCAGCCGAACTAGCGACTGTTTGCTTTCTATTAACATTTGCTAGGATTAAGAAATTAAGTTTGATGGTAACAAAACTTTCAGCAACATCTCTCTCTCTCTCTCTCTCTCCCTCTAGATGAGCTGCCCACCTGCATCTTGTACTACAAATAAAATGGCCTTAGAAAGCACCTAATATTATAAATCTGCATATGGTCATGTCTCATATCCAATCCAAGGGAGAAAAAAAGAGAGAAATAGTCTCTGCCACCAACCATCGAAAAAGGCGCGCAAAAACCTAAAAATATGATCACATATATGAATTATGATGAACTTTTTTATGCTTAAAATGTTGATATTTCAGTTGGATTCATGCAATTGACATAAACAAAAAAGGAAGAAAGAACGAAAAATATCAATATGTTTTAGTTGTAGATTCCGAGAAATACAATTCATCTAATTACCTCCGGTCCTAGACATGCAAAAAAACAAAAAGAAATAATATTCAATCATGCAAAGTAGTCCCTAACTTTTTTTTATTTTTAAATCTCAAGATGAATTATATTGATGTTAAGAATAGGGACCAACAAGCTAGCTCATAATTTTCATTTGTTGCTCAAAGCATGCAAGACACATCAAGCAGCATCCTATAGAAAGAACATGCATTAAAGTTCATTACAAGGTTGTATTACCTTATCTCCATTTGTAAAAGATCCTTCATTTATCTTCCTATTACTACTATATGTAATTGTAATAAGTTTGAAAATTATGACAAAGCGAGGTTAAATTAGACAATGATCATAGGAGCTAATAGTACAAAAAATTCAAACATATGATAATATATGCACTACAAGAAACAAGAAGGAGACTAAATCTAATATGAGAAATAAGCATGTGCATGGGCAAGGGTTCCCTCGGACGCCCATTTTTATAATGCGGGCATTTGAGAGTTTCCTCATTCGAATCTTCAAGTAGGGGTGGGGGCTATTTAAGATATTTCACTGTTTTAAATGAACAGTGAAATGTGAGGGGGCATGCAATTTCATTTTTGAACTATCGTTGTAGTAATCTTTTCATCTTAATCTTACTTGAACATTTCTTAATCATTGAAAATACAATGCATAGTGTGCAATATACAAAATGGATCATACAATTGGATTATAGCTCCAAACTGAGACTCTTGACCAATACATAATTAGCATGTTATATGACCCCAAAAAATAAATAAAAATAGGAGTGTAGTAGCTATATTTCTCTTCTACTAACCCTTTTATATATATATATTTTGGTAGAAATTATCCCTTTTATATTGGGATTGAGTTTTTGAATTTCTCGCCATCTATGGTGAAGAGAGAACATCTTAAGCCATGACATCTAACCTTTGAATTCGATTGGATTGAAGGAAAGATGTTTTCAACTTTGTACCATATATAGTGGGATACACATGCTCGAGTCATATCTGATAAACCCTGCCAAGTGTCAAGTGTTAAAAAACTAGAGCTTCAACCAAAAAAAAAAAAAAAACTAGAGCGACTATGTGGTCCAAATTGTGTTGGGCCGAAACTGCTTCTTCTCCCCTCCCTAGTCCTCCACTCCTCCCCCTTCCCCCCAAAAAAATAATAAATAATAATAATAACAAAGAATCCCTGTCTAACCGGGGTCTGTTAAAGTTTCCTATTCGATACCAAAGTCTTCTGAATATGGAATTTTTTTGGTTGAATCAGAATTGAATGCTGACAAGAGAGGGAGAGAAAGATTTAAAAACGAAAAGAAAAACTGGAAGGAGTAAAGGGTTCCTCCGTCTTCCGTCTATCGTTTCAAAAATCTCACTGATCTGGTCCCTAGATAGCCATGGCGGAGGACAAGAAGAAAATAAGCACAGAAGAAGAGGCAATGCCAACCATGGGCCTCCTTAAAGACCTCATCGGAGATATACTTTCACGACTTTCGGTCAAGTTTCTTTTAAGATTAAGGTGCGTATGTGTTATTATCGTAGATAGATGGATTATTGTGTTGGGTTAGCCTATTAGGGATAGATGGGTAATCTGTATTGGGTTAGTCTGTTAGGGGCAATTAGGTAATTAGAGGATAATGGTTGTTATAAATTGATGAATGAGAGTCATGTAAAGGTATCCAAGAATTAATCAAAATCTCTTCTCTTATCTCTGTCTGTTCTAGGAGGTCACCACCCTCGAAGTGATATTTTCCCTTCCCCTGCTCCTTCTGCAACTTAATTTCTTCCCTTCCCTGTTCCCTGTTCGTATCAGTATGCAAACCCTGGTGTGCTCTCATAAGCGATCATAGTTTCGTCAAATTGCACCTCAGCCGATCTCTGGCAACCAATAGCAACCGCAGCCTCATTTTCTCATGCTCCAATATGTACTCTATCGACCTAGATTATGCTCGTGTACAACAAACGATGGTAAAATTCGGTCATCCACCGTTTCTAATTGACCGAACCAAAGTATTGGGTTCTTGCAACGGCTTACTCTGTATAGCCAACTTTGAGAATTACATATTCCTTTGGAATCCTTCTATCAGAAGGCATAAGGAGCTTACCCACCATTAAGTATTCTATTGCCGACATTGGTTACGGATTTGGTTACGACCCCACCACCGACGACTACAAGCTGGTAAAAATTGATAAAGCGATGAAGGTCTACTCACTTAGCACCAACTCATGGAGAAGTATTGGGGACATACCGTTCCACTCCTCCATCCAACACAAATTTGGTGTTTTTGCAAATTCTGCTCTTCATTGGGTCTCAAAGCGCAAGATGGGACCTGACACTACCTCTAGTTTTATCGTTTCTTTTGACCTTAAAGATGAGAAGTTTCGAAAAGTACCAGTGCCTGACTTGGTAAAGGACTTGGTAAACGATAAGTTTCACATCAGTGTTGGGGTTCTTGGAGGACAACTCTGCATGTTCTGCAACTTTTTCATTATGCTTATTGACATTTGGGTGATGAAGGATTATGGGATAAGGGACTCTTGGGTGAAACAGTTCTCGATTGATCAACCATCGCTTATAGGTTCTTTTTTGAACTTTACCATTGGTTATGAAGTTTTATTTCAGAAGAATTAAAAAGAGCTGGTTCTGCATGATCCCCGTGGAGAACGTGTTTGGAATCTTAAGATTTGTGGTGTTTCTCATATGAGGATAAAAGCAACCTACGTTGGGAGTCTCGTTCCACTCAATGCCAAAGATGAGACTGAACAAGATCAGAGGAATAAAAAGAGAAAAAATTCATGATTATATAGAATTTCTCTTCCTTTCATTTCTTTGTAGGTCAGGATCATGATCCCCTCCCTCACCCCCCCCCTCTTTGGGAGGAGTGGAGGAAGGCTGTGATGATAGTACATTCT
This sequence comes from Telopea speciosissima, assembly GCF_018873765.1. Classification (NCBI taxonomy): domain Eukaryota; kingdom Viridiplantae; phylum Streptophyta; class Magnoliopsida; order Proteales; family Proteaceae; genus Telopea; species Telopea speciosissima. The sequence goes on along the minus strand of NC_057925.1, from coordinate 47,224,458 downwards.
GAATTAAGGAATAATCACAGTGAGAAAACTTCGTTTCAATATTCTCAATTTATGTTGCTAAATAATTTGATTTTTGCATGGTTTATGTAACTGAACAGATTATGGTATCTTAACCTCTTAGAAGATTTTATAAATTACTTTGAGTCAGTATATGTGTTACAGCTCAAATGTGACATGTTAGTAAAAGGTTCCACTCAAGTATTTTGTTGAAACAAATTTAATGTGAGAAAAGAATTGTTATATTGATTTTTGGGGAAAAGAACTCTGTATGGGAGTATGTGTGGTCTACATCAGCACTCCAATGAGTCTTTCTCTCTTCTCCCCATATTAAAAGACATTCCTGCCCCCTTGTTTTGAGGAGGAGAGAGATAGAGACAGAAAATTACTTCCCTTGATTTATATAGATAAATATAATGGATCATAAATTTCTGTTTGGCATGAATAACAAGCTCAACTTGTTCAATTGTTTTTTTTTTTTTTTTTTTTGAATCAAGGAAGGGCAGCAACAGCTACCCGAACAGCTTTAACTTGTTCAATTGTTCAGCTTTAACTTGTTCAATTGTTCTATTTTAAATTTTGAACAACAAAGAATACTTGAATTTGAGTAAAATACAAACTCCTATATACAAGGTGCTCAAGAGAAAAAATAGGAAAAAGATAACTTGTTAGAGCTTGCAATGGGATAACCCTTGACTCGATCAGCATGCAAACCATTGATAGCTTTCAAATTTGATTTTGAAATTGAAAATTCTTCCTTATCCTTAATACACCCCTTCAAGCGAAGCGGTCGGTCAACGACTGTGAGCTTGGAACGTAGAGCACGATACTAATCTTTGGTCATTACATCTGCAATCTGATCTTGAAGTGGAATAAAACGTACATAGAGATTTTTGGCAGCTACTTGTTCACAAACAAAGTGCTAATCTATCTCTATATGCTTTGTTCTGGCATGGAATAACGGATTTGCCGCAAGATACGTTGCTCTTATGTTTCAGAGTATAAAATTGGAACCGGGCATGAAACACCAAGATCTACCAATAATTGTTGCACCCATATTAGTTCAGTTGAAGCATTAGCCAAGGCTTTGTACTCAGATTCAGTAGACGATTTTGCAACAGTGTATTGTTTCTTGGAACACCAAGAGACTAGGTTATCACCCAACTATATGCAGTAGCCACCTATTAATCAGTGTTCATCAGAACAACAAGCCCAATCCGCATCTGTATACGCATTGAATTGTAATAATGAGGATACACATAGATGAGTTGTAATAATGAGGATACACGTAGATAAATACCAAGAACTAGTGTGTCCTTTATATAATGCAGTATGCGTTTGACTGCAATCCAGTGCTCTGTTGTTGGTGAATGCGTGTATTGACAAACCTTGTTAACCGAATAAGTTATATCTGGTCTAGTCAAGGTTAAATATTGCAAGGCGCCTACAGTGCTTCTGTAAAGTGTTGGATCTAAAAATGTATCCCCACTTGTCTTGGATAGATGTGTGGTAGAACCTGGTGTGGGCATAGGCTTTGCTACCTCCATGTTCATCCGCTTTAGAAAATCTAGGGCATACTTGGTTTGAGAGAGGTAGAGTCCTTGAGAGGATCTTGTGGCCTCAATACCAAGAAAATAATGTAAGGTGCCAAGATCTTTAATAGCAAACTCATTTTCTAGTTGAAGTATGACATTTTGAACATCCTGTGCCATTGTGTCTGTGATGATTATGTCATCGACATAGATCAGAATGTATATGAGCAGTCCATTTTTGTTGCGAACATACAAAGATGTATCTCCTTTAGGAGACTGAAAACCGAGGGTTATCAAAAAAGAATCGAGCCAATGAGCCCATGCCTGTGGTGCCTGTTTGAGACCATACAAGGCACGTTGGGGATGACAGATGTAATCTGGATGGGCTGAGTCGACAAAACCCTGTGGTTGAGTCATATATACTTGTTCTTCTCGAGTTCCATTCAAAAAGGCATTTTGAATGTCCAATTGACGGAGCACCCACACTCTAGATACTGCTATGGAGAGAATACAGGATAGAATATATACCTAGGAGAAGCTTTGGATAAGAATTCATCGCATACCTCATTCACGGTGTTGCTATGTATTTATATCACATGTGAGATACGTTACACTTTTGTATTTTGAATTTTGAACAACAAAGAAGACTTGAGTTTGAATAAAATACACTTGAGTTTGAGTAAACTACAAACTCCGATATACAAGGTGCTCAAGAGAAGAAATAGGAAGAAGATAAGTTGTTAGAGCTTCGCATGGGATTACCCTTGACTCGATCAGTATTCAAACCGTTGATAGCTTTCAAATTTGAATTTGAAATTGAAAATTCTTCCTTATCCTTAATAGTAACATAAGGTTCATCAATCTAATTGTTGGGATACACATTATCAAATTTTGGGTTAGCTATGTTGGGATACTTATCAAAATTTGGGTTAGCTAATATTCATGTAAGACATCATTAAGATGAAATTTTCGGGAAGATGAAGAAAAGAGAGAGCTGCCAGTATGGTTAATGGTCAAACCTGCACCGTTACCAACTTTGACCTGATCAGAACCAGTGTATGGGCTATAAACATGCTCAAATGGTGTGATGCACCTGAGTCAAGATACCAGGCAGCATCATAAGATGTCGTGGATGTTGCAAGGAGAGCCTCTGGTGGTGTGATGCACCTGAGTCAAGATACCAGGCAGCATCATAAGATGCCGTGGATGTTGTAAGGAGAGCCTCTGGTGGTGTGGATGAAGCTGAAACCGCAGGTGTCTAGAAGTTCAGATTATATCGATTATAGCAAGAAAGGGCCGAATGATAGCCACGTTGACAGATCTGGCATAATGCTGCATTATTTTGTCATGGCTGATTTGAGTAATTAGTGCGACCTCTTCCACGACCACGTCGATAGTAGTTGCTCCTCCCCCTGTTAGAATTATTATTTGAGGTAGGCAATGAAGGGGTTGGATTGGTGACAGAAACATTAGCTTCGATAGTTGGTAGATCCAATATCGGAGATCTCTGTTCCTTGAGGATTTCTTGGCTTAGAAGGAGGCCAGTGAAATCGTCAAGACTGAGAGGGTCAATCCGGGTAGTGACTGATGTGGCGAATGACTCATATTCATTGCCTAATCCTTTAAGAATACTAAGGATAATATCTGGATCAGCCGCGGCAACAAGATTTGCGACCAAAACCTTTTGAAGATAATCAGTCATGGAGGTAGTGCCTTTTTTTATCTGCAGCAATTGGTACTTGAGTTGCATCACACGAGCCTGTGAATGAGAGGCATACGTGCGTTCCAGGGTCTTTCAGGCAACATGAGAAGATGTGAGGCCAATGATGTGAGCCATCGAATGCTCAGTCAGTTAAGAGATGATCCAGGAGAGTATGATCTGATCTTGGCGCCTCCAAGATGTGTATGCAGGGTTCACGATTGGGGTGGGCATGGATGATTTGGCAGCATCAATGAGTGGCAGTGTTTGGGGTGGGCATTGAAAGCCCCCCCCCCCATTAACATATCCAAATCGATCGTGGGCATGAAGAAGTGAAAGGAATTGGGACTTCCAGAGGAGATAATTGGATTGTTCAAGCTTGATGGGCAGCAACTGAACTATGTTCGTTGGAGAGATTATCCATGGAATCGACGAGGTGGTGGTGGAGGAGGAATCTGAAGAAGTCATGATAGCTTAGGATGTTAGTCTTAGGCTCTGTATACCATGAAAGGATAAGAATACAAGATAGAAGATAGACCTGGGAGAAGCTTTGGATAAGAATTCACCGCATACCTCATTCACGGTGTTGCTATGTATTTATATCACATGTGAGATACGTTACACTTTTGTATTTTGAATTTTGAACAACAAAGAAAACTTGAGTTTGAGTAAAACACAAACTCCTATATACAAGGTGCTCAAGAGAAGAAATATGAAGAAGATAAGTTGTCAAAGCTTTGCATGGGATAACCCTTGACTCGATCAGCATGCAAACCGTTGATAGCTTTCAAATTTGAATTTGAAATTGAAAATTCTTCCTTATCCTTAATAGTAACATAAGGTTCATCAATCTAATTGTTGGGATACATATTATCAAAATTTTAGTAACATAAGGTTCATCAATCTAATTGTTGGGATACATATTATCAAAATTTGGGTTAGCTAATATTCTCTCTCTCTCTCTCTCTCTCTCTCTCTCTCTCTCTTTCTCTAAGCAGCCATATGGTCTTGTCTCATATCCAATTACAGTTTTGGGGGGGGTGCAAAGAAAAATGGTCCCTACCACAAACCATTGAATAAAGGCAAAGAAATGAAATACATGCACACATATTTTAATATTTTAATACATGACGAGGATGGTAAAGACAAATGATATTTTAATCCCAAAATACTCAATTTTTTAATATTTGATTGTTAAAAACTGATTTTGTGTAAGATCCGAATCCTCTCCAATGAGATATCCAACAGCTGGGTTGACTGATACACATCTTGTCATCGCACCCCTAATCCATACACTCAGCTAGCCCAGCCCGTTGGGTGACGCCCTTATTGGAAAGGATCCCTATCCAAATGTACCCTAACTGCATGCGTATCAAAAGTAGTGAAAAGAGAAATGTGCTTCCTTGCTCTTGCTTTTCTTTACCAGGAATGTATGTTTTCTAATATGTGTCACGTGGTAAGTTAGGAAAAAATAAGCCTCAAAGCAAAGCCTTCTTCTTACCTCTTACCTGATATGAATCATGATCCGTGAATTGTTTAAATGGAGATATTTCAGGTGGATTCCCAGAATTGACTTGAATAAAAAAAGAAAAGAAAGAAACATATCAATACGTTTTGATTTTATATTCCCACAAGTACAATTCATGTAATTATGTCGAGTCCTAGACAAGAGAAAAAAATATATATATATATTAAATCATGCAAAGTAGCCCCTAACTTTTTTTAAGCTTCTTTTAAATTCTCAAGATTAATAATAGTGATGCTCATACCAAAGAGACTGCTCAACTGGAATATTTCCATTCTGGGAGGACGAACAGGAGAACTCACGGCATTCATTCATGAAGATTTGGACTAAGCCACCGGCAATGGCACCTTACAGGATGGACCTACTGGAGCTAGAAGAGCCGAGGAGGTAATTGAGGGAGCGTTTGGATGCTGGATTTTTTCATCCATCAAAGGCCCGGATATACTGCTACTGCATCAACCGACCTCCCACGACTACTATTGAATCGACTAGTTAAGCTACCTATGATGCTATCGTCTCTGCTGCTGGTGCCGGTGCTGGTAATGAAGGTAGTGGTAGATAAGTTGGGACATGAAGGCTATTATTATTATTAAAAAAAGGGTATAGATACCTTTTTTTTTTATTTTTTGTAACGGGTATGGAATTTTTCAAAAAAGAGTATGGATTTTAAGTGCTAAGCTATAAGCCTATAACATCCTTCAAACATTTTCTTATTATCATATGACTAGTAATGACAAAAGGAGGCTAAAGTAGACTATGATCATAGAAGTTGATCGAAGCAATTCATCCAAGTGATGTGGATTCCTCTTATCTTTTATCGCCTTTAAAACAATCAGAATAATCAGTGCCATTGCAATTCATTTTAAGTGCACCAATTCTTTTCCTCAGTAAGAGTGGCATTCTTACAGCTCTAAACTTGACTGCATAGTGTCATCTTATCATTCAATGGCTTGTGTTTATCCAATAGCATGCCACGTGCAAAAAAAAATAGGAGTATAGTAGCTATACTTTTTTTTTTTCTAGAAATAAAATTTATTGACGAAGGAATAAAGTTCCCGAAAGGTTAGCATACAACTTATAATTGATACACTGAGGGGGAGAATCAAGCCAAAATAAATTTTGTTGTTCTTCTGCTCCCAAAGAGGCAAGGCAATCAGCTACTGAGTTGACTTCCCTAAGAGTATGCTTGAAGTGGATTTCTTCAAAGAGAGGAATTACCTAGAAACAGTCAGTTATGATTGGAGCAATCCTCCAAGGGGAGACTTGGGAATTTCTGCAAAGGATTTGTACCACGAGCAGATTGTCGCTTTAGATAATCAGCTTTTTTAAGTTGAAAGTGAGGGTTGTAAGGAGAGCTCGCCACACTGCCAAGGACTTTGCTACAGGAGCATGATTCCATCCAATACCTTCAGAAAAGCTGTAGAAAAATGTAGAGTTGTAGTTGTGACACGCTCCCCCAATGCTTGCATTACCTGGGTTGCCTAGGCTTGCAACATCCACATTGAATTTGAAAAATGGATGGGGTAGAGGACTCCATTTGACCAGCCTCATCATCCTTTGCCTTGTGAATTGGAAGTGAGTAACTTGATCCCTAGCTCTTGAAATTGCTCTTAGAGTGATCTCTCTGGGGTTGAAGCTCCTCTTTTTAAAAATCAGATCCCAGTAGCTTGTCCAGATATTCCAAATAACGCTGCAACATAGCATTGTTATAAGAATATTGTCCCTATTGAAATTATTCTGGTTGTTGATGAGGTTGATGATTGCTAATGAGATTGGCTGATTCCTATATTAAGTGAGCACTCCTGCTTGTTGCCATAGATGTTGCATCAAAACACATCCCAAAAACAAATGGTCTATCGATTGTAGTTGATGATGACTGATGAGCACATTTATGTGTGAAATCTTAGGGCATAAAGCATACATTTTATCACATTGGACAGAGTTACTCGGTGCTTTCTTGTGCTTTCAGGTTTTAGGTGAATTCTTATGAAAATGGAGGAGATGATGCTAAGAAAATGTTTTTAAGCTATTTAGAGGTGTTAATGGCATGGATGCGTAGCCCATCGAGTCAGCTTCTTAACGGTTCAAACGGCACTTGATTCCGAGTTGAAACAAAGAAGTTACGGCCGTTTCCATAACGAAGCGCAAAAATGGTCTATAGGTGTTTATTTGTAATTATTGACAGTCGGCTGGGGATAAACTGAAGCAAAAGTTTGGATTCTAGGGGCTTTTACGTAATAACTAAAAGTTATATTTCCTGTACCCGAAAGATTTCATTTGGAGGGCTCTGGACAGTCCAACTTCAACTTGAGATATCTTGGACTCCCGAACTCCAAATTGGACGAAATTTGGGTCTATTTTGGGTGATTTTTTGCAAGGAACACAATGGTGAGGCCTATATAAGCACCCCATGCTCCACGTTTTCTGAAAGACAGAATGGGTATTTTATTTATTCTTGAAGGAATCCTAGTCATCACCCTTACTCTCTCTCTCTCTCTCCTCCAACTTCTCAAGGGCACTTCTGGAATTCTACTTGGGATAGATTTATTTTGAAAGATATTCTTTCACCTATGGAAGTTGAAAAGTCAAAGATGCTTTGATTTTATTGCTTGGAGAAGATATCTACAAAGAAAAGGAAGCACTTGTTAGAATTGGAACTTTACTTTTTTAGAAATAGAAAGTCTATGTAAACTAAAACTATTACAACCATTAAACTAGACTTATGAAATCAAAACTAAGAACTTGAAATCAAAACTAAAAACTTAAGCCAAAAATAGGAAAAGAAGAGAAAATTTCACTAAGTGAATGAAGTAAAAATTACACTAAAAAACTGAATTAAAATTGAATAAAAACTAAACTAAAAAACTAACTTATTACAAGCCAAAGGGGAAGGGGTATTTATAGGGGGAAGAGAGGGGCAGAGAGAAGAGGGAAGTGTAGGAGAAATATTCCCTAAGAAAAGAGAATATTCTCTTCTCCTTCCTCTTTTACAATGCCTTGAATCCTAAGAAAAAAGGAAAAAAAATAGAAAGAAGAAGAAGAGAAGATTGTTTACATAAACCTTCTATTTTTAGAAAATTAAACTTCCAATTCTAACAAGTGCTTCCTTTTCTTTGTAGATATCTTCTCCAAACAATAAAATCAAAGCATCTTTGACTTTTCAACTTCCATAGGTGAGAGAATGTCTTTCAAAATAAATCTATCCCAAGTAAAATTTCAGAAGTGCCCTTGAGAAGTTGAAGGAGAGAGAGAGTAAGGGTGATGACTAAGATTCCTTTAAGAATAAATAAATACCCATTCTGTCTTTCAGAAAACGTGGAGCATGGGGTGCTTATATAGGCCTCACCACTGTGTTCCTTGCGAAAAATTACCCAAAATAGACCCAAATTTCGTCCAATTTGGAGTTCGGGAGCCCAAGATATCTCAAGTTGAAGTTGGACTGTCCAGAGCCCTCCAAATGGAATCTTTCGGGTACAGGAAATATAACTTTTGATTATTACGTTAAAATCCCTAGAATCCAAACTTTCGCTTCACTTTGTCTCCGGCTGACTGTCAATAATTACAAATAAACCCTTACAGACCATTTTCGCACTGCATTATGGAAACGGCCGTAACTTCTTCGTTTCAACTCGGAATCAAGTGTCGTTTGAACCGTTGCAAAACTGACTCGATGGGCTACGCATCCAAGTCAGTAACACCTCTAAACAGCTTAAAACATTTCCTTAACATCATCTCCTCCATTTTCACAAGAATTCACCTAAAACCTGAAAAGCACAAGAAAGTACCGAGTAACTCTGTCCAATGTGGTAAAATGTATGTTTTATGCCCTAAGATTTCACACATAAATGTGTTTATCAATGACAAAAAGGGTAGTAGGGATTCAAATTGAAGCCCCTTCTATTGAGAAGATCTAGGAGAGGTAGCTTTTGATGTAAGATTTTCCAGATGAGATGTTGTGCCTTGGGAATGGTGGGAAGATGCCAAATTTTGGGACTTGGCTCTTGTGCAGCTGTGGCGGGAGCTGCACTGTGCAGCTCGAAAAACCACCCCAAATACAGGGTGGAGGTGGTCATTTCACATGTGGGGCCCAGGTGGGACCCACATGTGAAATGACTACCTTACCCCTGTTTTTGCTGTCGTTTAGCGGTGCTGCACAGGTGCAGCTCCCGCCATGTGTAGGCGCAACGGATGAAGATCGATCCACGACCTCTTTCTGGCGTGGTGCACCCGAGTGTGGGAGCGGTGCGGGGATTGTTGTTGATGGTGTAGGGAGTCGCCACCTAGATCAGGGTCTAGGACCCACAAATGGTGCCCGTTCTTCAGAGAAGGACGCTAATTAACTCAATGACTCAATGGATGGTCTGCTCCGGATCTCGGGTAGGTGTCAAGTTACGGTCGGGAAGGTGTTAGGCACCCAAGAACCGCTCGGGCGACGGCCTTCCTAGACCAAACTCTATTGTATCTTGTTGTGTTATGCGTATTATGCACCTAATTAAACTATTTTATTTTTGTGTTTTGATTATCTTTGTTGAAATTTATGGACCTAATTAGGCTAATTAAAATTAATGTTTTAATCCTAATTACTACCCCTAAGTTAGGTGATTATGTAGGGCCAAAATGGCCAAAATTATGAAAATACCCCTAGAAGACCAAAATATGTACAAAGGCAAGAAATCACATTTAAATGCTGAAATGATTAAAACATGATTACTGGCATGCATGTGAATCATTAAAATATATACAATGCTATAAAGTGGTAAAATTACCAAAATGCCCCTATTAAGGCAAAAATACAAATATGCATGAAAATGCAAACTTATACTTAAAACATGTTTATGAAAGTTAAAACATACAAATAAAGTGATAGAAACCTTTCTAGGGCCCTAAATATGATTTGGTCGCAAAATGGCCAAAATACCCCTGAGGGCAGAAGTGACTTTTCATGCATGGTTATGATTCATGGTGGGCATATATGCTATGAAAACATTCTAAAACAACTTAAAACAGAATTTAATGCTTAGAAATGTATTTTTTCTGATTTTCTTGGATTTTCACAACAAATAGAAAAATGACATCTACATCCCTAACATGGTAATGAACACCTATGAAAATGATCAAACATTCATGTCAGTGATTAATGAGCCCATAAAATCAATCTTGATGAAATATGTATCCCATAATTTCTTTTTGTGAATTTTTATACATTTACACTATTTTTAATATTTTCTAAAATGCTAAAAAGAAGGGAAAACAAAGAAAAATACAAAATCCCCATCACAGACCCGAATTGGATCAAACCAGAGACCACACCCACTAATCAAAACATGATATTTAACATGGTCATAATGATTTTGTCCAAATCCCCACCCACAGGTTCAGATTTTACATAATCCAAAATCCTTCACAGGGGCAAAAATATCACAAAAACCATGATTTGGAGCTTGAGAAAATTAATGGACATCAAGCACAGTGGGAAACATCTTCCCTAAAATTTTCAGAAATTTACCACTCTTGTGTTATTTTTGAAGTTTTTTAACTGAAAACAGCCTCTTTTAACGAAAGAAAATCAAAAGAAATACATAAAAACTAAATAAAGATATATAAAACCTACCCTTGAAGCGTGAAAGTGTCTGGGCTCAGTCTACATATCCTTGGATGGCCGGAATTATCGTCGGAAGGCACCGAAAGCCACTCCAAGTGTGTTTGCCCCGAATGGCAAGAGTGGTGAACAAGGGGTATTTGAGGAATTTTATATGTCTATGGAAGCATGATATGGAGATGTCTCTGGAATGGATGGACAGAGGGGAGAACGAACTTCACAATGATAATTTTTTCATGAATTTTCTTGGTCCCTAAACCCTCCAAATGGCCTGTTATTTATAGGGGAAAAACTGTTTAAGGAAAGGTCTCAAAGACCCCTAGGGCCTTAATGGCTAGGATAAGCAGTGATGGGCTGGCTTGCATGTGGCCAGGCTTGCTGTGCAGCCTGGGCATGGGTGTGCCTAGGCCTGCTGGGCAGGTGGGCATGGGTGATGGGCCTTGTGTGGCTCAGCCTAAATGGTGGGGCTTTGTCCCCTGCCGACAGTCCAGCTGGGCCGGGTCAGACTGGGTTGACTCGGTTCGGGTCAACTCAGTTTGACCCATCTTTTTTTTTTTTTTTTTTTTTTTAATAAACCATTTAAAGATTCCATTTTAAAGGTCCACGTTCAAATGCTAATATCTTTAAAACCGAAAGGCCGATTTTGATGCACCACATATCGCCGCAAAGGTCTCAACACGTACTTTCCATCCGTGTGGCAGATATGGCCCATTTTTCCTAAAAATAGCACGGATATCAAGGAAAGCACATAAGTGGTGTTTCACGCCGATCAAGGTCCAAATAATACCAGAATTACATGAAATTTTACATGTAAGCACAATATGACCAAATAAAGTTATCCAAATGGTTTCATGTCACATCGGGTGGCTCGGGTACCAAGAACCATGCCAGGGGCAAAACGGTCATTTTCATAAAAGTTATCCGATTTGGCCAAAACTTTTCGTGAAAGCTTAATATGACCAAATAAGGTCATCCAAAGTGTTTTGGGCCAAATCGGGCAGTCCAGATACCGAGAACCAGGCCAGGGGTAAGACACTCATTTTGACAAAAAGGCGTCAGATTGGAGTGAAATTTTACATGTGGGCTTAAAATGGTTAAACAAGGCTATCCTAGAGATTTGGGCTCTACTTGGGACAGTTTGGTTACAAAAAGTGGGGTAAGGGTAAATTGGTAATTTTCTACCATTTGGTCACCACGCAAGCCAGTCGAGCTTTAATCATCATCGCCGAATCACACTTCCAAGGTGCCAAAATTCAGCGTCTACACCATGGCTGGATAAGATCTTTTTCCCAAATTTTGAGCCAAAAAGGTTGAGTTGTGTGAATAAAGCCATTGACTGCAATATTGTAGGCTGATGCCACTGTGAAATTTCCACTTGCGGTTGCGGCCCAAATGAATTTATCATCACTTGGGAAAATGGGGATGGGGATGGAGAGGATTCTTGAAGCAATGTCCGGAGGCCACCAATGAAAAATCATATCACGTCTCCAAGAATTGGTAAGTGAGTCAATGAGATTAGCCACTCTAAGAGGAGCATCTCTAGGGAGGGGAAGGGGAGCTGCCAAGGGTGAGTGATTTGGGATCCAATAATCTTGCCAAGGATCAATAAAGAGCCCGTTACCCACTTGTATGAAGAGGCCTTTGCGGAGAAGATCTCTAGCCAAGCAAACAAATTTCCACCCCTAAGAAGCGGTCGAAGGACACTTTGCAAACAAGAAGGAAGTAGAGGGGAAATACTTCGCTTTCATCAGTCTACCCCATAACGATGTAGGAGATATGAGAAGTTCCCAGGCCTTCTTAGCAAGCAAAGCTTGATTCATCTAGGCTGAAAGCTTGATGTTAAGCCCTCCAAACCTTTTCGGCTTGCAAATAGTTCCCCAAGCGACCGTAGGAATCATTGCCTTGCTTCCATTGGACCAAAAAAAAACTCTACTCGTGTCGTCCAATGACTTGTGCACAGATGAAGGAATTTTGAAGCAGGACATTACATAGAGAGGCATAGCAGACAGAGTTGATTGCACAAGAACCAATTTACCAGCTGGACTTAGGTATTGAGATTTCCAATGTTGAAGTTTCTTTGTCACCGGAGAGATCAGACTTGAGCAATGGTTCTTTGATAATTTGCCACTGATGTAACTATACTCACCGTTTACTTTGTCACTTTTGTACCAATTTGCCTTTTATCTTATGTTTTGATTTTCTTCTCTAATTTTTTTTCCTTCTTTTTCCATCCAATTGAAGAATACCAAGAAAATGTTTTTTATTTTTTTTTTTTTTTTGGCTGTATTTTATTTTTCTTCCTTTTCTTACTCTTTATTAGAAATCTGAATAAAAAGGAGAGGACAAAAAGAAGGCCTAAGTCGAACGAAATCGTTCTGTCCTTAAGACAGTATTTGCACCCTCCTAATCCTGCAAAGGGTTGCAGCAAACCTGCCTCTCAAGATAAATCAGGCGGATTATCATGGTTGCGAGACAAGAATACTGTGAATCTATCGAGAGATTTTTTTTTGATATCTGGACTGAGAGAATTCGTGGCCCATTTATAGGCCCACAAGGCCTGTTCGGATGGGTCACACCCATTGGCTCATATGGCTTGACCTGACAGGTCATGACTATTGGGCTGGGCTCCCTTGGCTGTTCGTGTGGGCTGCAACTCTTGGGGTCAATATTAAACCAAGGGTTGCACTGATCCACCGATCCAACGGTCGGATCGATCCTAAGTACCCTTTGATCAGACACCGTCGATCCCGAAAAGATAAGTGCAAAGTGCACCATCAAAGCGCCACATTGCGCCTCACGCATGCGCACGCACACGCGTACGCGCTCGGACGGTTACCGTCCTCGCTCGCAAGTGCATCGTACAATCTCTTCTAGCATTACATGTGATAATAATAACTACTAACTACTAACACATATAAACCCAATGAGCTTTCCTTTCATAGCCGATGTGGGACTAAATGTTATACCCGTACCCCGGATCATAATTAATTATTATTTCTTCCCCGTGACGTGTGGTTATCACTGCCACGCGGCCGGTGAGCTGTTCTCACCGATGGTCAAACCCGCTACACATTATTGGCCATGATACGGCTTACCATTGACACACCATGGCAATGGAGAAGTAAGTTCTAGCCCTTGGCTTATGTATTTATCCTTTTCCTCGATGCCCTCGAAGTGCGAGTCAAGATTTAGACCGCCCGGGCTATTTTAGTTGAGTTGGGAATATTTTATTTGTGGGTCCCACTTATTTAAGGGAGCGTGTGATGGGCTTATAATCCCATGGTGGATGGACCCATCCCCAAGTGGGTTCTTTTCTATTTGAAACCTGTGGGCAGACCCATTTAGTTAAGAGGCCCATTCAACTTGAGGGCCCATTTGACTCTATTTGACCCAAAGATGGGTTAACCCATTCCTTTACCCTAAATAAGACCATGGGTCAACCCATTAAGCCCTCTTGACCCATTTAACTTAAACTATCCATTTGGCCTAATGACCCATTTATCTTGGATCCACCCATTTAACTCTTGACCCATTTAACTTAAAGTACCCATTTAGCTATTTGACCCATTTAACTTAGAGGACCCAAGGTCCATTTTCTTTAAATAAGACAAAGGAGGGGGAGAAGCTTTCTTTCTCTTTATTCTCCCAGCTAACCTAAATCGTGGAGGAGAGAAAGAGGAGAGAAAGGAGAAAGAAGAAAGAAGAAAGAAGGAAAGAAGAAAGAAGGAAGGAGAAAAGGAGAAGGAGGAATGGAAAAGCTTGGTTGAAGGCTTGGAACCTCACCTTGTGGAGCCCTCTACGTGGAGCTTTTCTACATTGGGGAAGGTAAGCCATTGAAACCCACATCTCTTCATCTATTTTGAGTTTTGAGGTTTGGGAAATGGGAGAGATTCGACCTAGGGTTCTCTTGGAACCCAAGGAATCGATGGAACCTCTAAACCTACACTATAGTGGAGTTATTTCACTCCATTACAAGCCCTAAGCCTAAGTAATCTCTTTCCATTTAAGAAATTTAAGGTTTCTACCCTATTATGTCCTAATTTAGGTTCTCTTTGTTTTCCCTCTTAAATCCATGGGATTACATGGACCTAATGAGGTCTTAGAACCCTAATGGACCTTGGAGGAAGCTTTCTTGAAGCCTCCCTACCTTTAAACCCCTTGAAAAATGAATCCCTAGCAAGAAACCACCCGAAATTACCTTCCCGAGAAGGCCCTGTGAAGCTCGGATTTACACTTGGTTTGATTTTAAAACCACATCCGCATCCGACCTTGACTAAAATTGTCCGAGCCCCTGTGAAGCTCGGATTTACACTCGGTTTCGATTTTAAACCACATCGCATCCGACCTTGACTAAAATTGTCCGAGCCCTGTGAAGCTCGGATTTACACTCGGTTTCGATTTTAAAACCACATCACATCCGACCTTGACTAAAATTGTCCTGAGCCCTGTGAAGCTCGGATTTACACTCGGTTTCGTTTTCTAAACCACATCCGCATCCGACCTTGACTAAAGCTGTCCCGAACCCCGGTTTCCTAGGATTTACATGCGGTTGCGAGATTTGGGCATGAAACCACTCCTGCAACCACTTTGTTTCTGAAACCTTATACTAAGTGATTATGGGAGACCTTTTGGGGATCCTTTCCCTTCGCTCGTTTAACCTTATTTCACTCTTTGTTTAGGTTAATATATTCATCTTGTGGCTTATTGCTTGATCGAGGCGACAACTTATAATCTTGGTGCTTGGCATATACATTGTGAGTGGGTTTGGTTGTTTGGGCTTGATATTATTATTGCATTGTATATTATGTCATCATTATAAATTATTAAGCATGCTTGCGCATATTGCATATTTTTATATATGAATGTTATGATGTTGATTGGTAATGTTGTACTTTGATGGGTCTCGGTGCCGGTGGGTGCCGGTGCCGGAACCCCGGATACTATATATATTTATGAAGAAATTATGTTGAATGTCATGTTGAACTGTATGCGCCGTGCCGTGCTGGTAACCGGGCACTAAACCAGATGAAAAGTTGATGCGCCCGGATTACCTCTCGGGACGATAGGACTTGCATGTAGTTGTGGCTAGGATTTTACACCCTTATGCTACGACCCTTACCAACAGGGGTTTAGGTGTTGGGTAATCGCATACCGGATTCGTGGAGGTGGGAGAGGCCGATCATGGTAGTATTGGTTATCGGGGTCCGCCACTGAGTGGTCTTGGAGGCTTCGATCGGCGTAGGTCCCAGGTGACAATTGAGGTTTCATTGTGGCGATAAGTTAAGTGACCCACAGTGTCTCCCGAGTTGTCACAGTAGCATATACCTCTGACTTAGTTGTGATGTTAGGTGGAAAATCTACTTAACATATGCATGCATCATTGGACTATGTGAATTGTGTGTTTGTGCATCCCCATCCCCTCACTCGGCTCAGTGGAGAGCTAACCCTCTCGTGTACACAATTTTTAGATTATGATGCAGTGCGGAGGAGCCAAGTCGTGTTAGAGGAACATGGCAACGGGTGTCCTTGTGACGATTGCGCCTACGGGCCTGAGAATTCTAGGGACTTGTTCCCCTTTTGTTTATTTTAGGCGTAGGCCCATGTAAAAACATTCTATGTTATATCCTTCTTAATCATTATTAGATGGTAATGAAAAATGGATTAACTACAATTTATCATCTAGGCTTTGATCATCTTGTAACTATTGATTTTATACGCTCCGCAAAACTACGATCATTTGGAATGTAATATTTCCCTTTCCATACTCGATATTATATTATTTTAATATTAGTTATGAGTATGCGTTGGGACACCGTGTCGATGATCCTGGCAGCTTAGTAGGATGACAAGCGTTGTCCTAGTCACCCCTTATAATGTATTTTATCCCTTGTTGGGATGGGGCGTGACAAAGTGGTATCGAGCATGATGCTCGCACCGACCACGCCTCGCGGACTCTTGATTTACTCTCCACAATTAGGTTCTAAACTAAAAATCTTCAAGAACATAAATGATTGGGTGCAAACATAGGAGAAGACGATTGTGGTGAAACAAGAACTTAGAAGATAATAGGCAACATGGCACTTAGGATTTGAACCATAGGTCATTAAGCTACAACTTTGAAATTGCTTGGTTGAGCCTTAAGTAGGTCATAAATGAGTAACTATATGTTAAAATTCATAAACAATAATGAACCAATTATAACCAAGCATAATTATCAATAATGATTTAAACAAGAAAGAAGTAAGCAAATACATAGAGATACATATAAGATTAATTACAAATATTCAATTATTCCAAATCTTCTTGGGAGGCAATCATATCCTTCCCATTTCAACATTCATGATTTCATCTATTCCAACAAAGACATATGATTCTATCCTGCTCAATCAAAAGATACTAATCTAAACACCATGATTGTTCCGATTCTCTCGCTTGGCATAATCGTGTCTTTTCCAACTCAAAATGCAAGATCTCATCTGTTCCAACTCAAAACATTTGATTCTGTTCATCTCAGATTAAATATACAAGTCTACCATTTCAAAAAGTTCCCAGTTGGTCATCCTAAGATAAGAACTAGAAGAACTGATCCAGAATAACTTCAATTTGTTGAGAGAAAGCTGGGCTAGTCATTTGCACCACCGCAACCACCGCGACCAAGAAAGGTGTCGATGTCACCTACCCCTCTCTCGATACCCTCTAGGCGCCAAGTCTGATTGGAGAGTTGCTTCGTGACTTCATCGAAGCCATCCACCACTCGCAGGTTCAGCCGCCTGATGGTCGTCAAAATGTCAATACCTCCCACTTGATTAAGGTATAAGGATTCCTTCTAAGTGAACAATAGGTCCTTGCTCCTCCAATGGACACGTTGATAACGCTGGCCAACTGTGCTGCAATGAAGGCTATAGGAACCCCCTTGACACATGAAACAACCCGATAATTCTGTATGCCTGGGTTCTCGGTGTCCAGATTTGTATAGAATGGCAAATGAGTTGTAGGTAGCATGGTTCAGGAAGGTTGAGAATGTTGGTCCACCCCAATGCCTCGAATCTCTGCCCCACCATGTAAGCTTTGAGATCATCCAACACTACATCCCGCCCATCCACTATATTTTTTAAAGCGGAAGTAGTCTGGGCAAAGCTCTTGGTCCTCTATCTTTTGAAACCATAGTGGATCTAGGACAGTTGGTGCAACTTGTTCAACGCATGTACGCCGTGCTCATGGGACCATTAATTGTTTTAACCTGCAGCCAAAAAAACTAAGATTGATAGCAAATTAGTACCTTGAATGCTAAGGCCTAAGTAGATGATCAATGTAAGGTTGTGAAGTTCAAAACCTAGCCCTTGATTTTCCTTTCAAAGCAAATTAAATTACAGCAGAATTCTTAGGCTAGAAAATTCTGATTTTTATCCAATTGTGATCTAAGAAGTTGGGAAAAAAAAAAAAAAAAAAAAAAGGAAAGGCATGGCCATTATGTGAAGGACATGATAAATAATGAAGATTCATGGTCATATTATGCCTAGGACATGATATTTTATACAAAGTAGTAAGTTCAAACAAGAAGTAGACTTGTTCGATCATGGAGCATGCCTTGGGCTTCAAAAAAAAAAAAAAATTTGGGTCATTTTGTGATTGGAAGTTTGAATCTTGAGAAACAAGTAAAGTTGGCTTGTGACAACTCAAAGGATGTAAACTAAGCCCTATCTAGTAAGACCGATTCATACATGGCAAAAGAGAAGAGGAAAATTCGAGTAGGTTTTGGTTTTTCCAAAATCCAACCTAAATCCTTGAGTTAGATGCCAAGATTGTATGCAAGCCTTTGTATAGGTTGCTTATGGTGAGAAAATGGTTAAGATTAGGTTGTGAGTAGCCTACCGAGCAAAAAGGAAACAAAAACCCCAAGTTTTATAAACCTAAAATCGAGTTTGGGGTTTCTCCTTGAGAGAAATCGATGGGAGAGAGAGAGATCTTACGTGAATGCGATTGGATGTTGTTGAGGAGTAATTGGGAGCACTAAAATCCACCGAGGGAAGAGAGAGCAAGAACGATCACGGCTTTTGGTTCTTCAAATGTATTAGGATTGTGCTTTGAAGGAGGAAAATAAACCTCTAAGTCACGGGTTTTAAAATTTTAATTTTTGGGCCATGCGGTTTCACCCGTGGATTCAATTTTGTGAAATCGACTGAGAATCCATGAATTTCTGAGAACAAAATTTGATTCTGTAAAAGCTCGGATTTACCTGTGGTTGCAACTTACTGAAACCACACCTAAAATCGCCCAAACCAGAAAGGATTTTCTTGACCTGTCTTGATGAACCAACCTATGTTAGGCTTTTATTACCTCTATTTGATGTTTCCTCGCCCCTCTTGTGGCATATCTTACCCGGTAACTTAAGCTTTATCTTGGCAAATAAAAGTATAGAAGTGAAATGTCTACAAGATGTGAAAATTATATTGTGACAAGAGCATATAAGGGAAAATGTGACACGATAACCATAGGAAGATGTTTGGAGTGAAGAGAAATGAATAAGATCAATGCACATGTAAAATCCATGTGAGATTCCTAATGCGTGGATGTGAATAATGAGCTCAATGTGAACAACATATACTTTTGGCGACTTTACATCCCAACCAATATCAAACAAGCAAGTTATTGGATGAAAATACCCCAACAAAAGACAAGAATTATTTATTTGAGGAAAAGAGGAAAGATTCTAAGGATTTTTATTAACGATCATGTATACAAGAGAATATGCTTGAAGATAAGACAATGTGATAATTTTCTATGAGATTTTATGGCATGTAAAAGAATTAGATTTGAACTTGGAGAGTTTTCCCAAAATATTGTGAATTGAGGATTTTACTATAACTAAAACCTGAACATAATCCAAGTAAAATTCAACTATATATGACAAACCTAGCAACAATCTCTAAAATGCTTGCAAAGACTTGAAATTTATAAAAGATGCAATAATCAAACAAGGATCCAACAACTTAGTGCCATCGATCAAATAGGACTTGATTACACCCAAAAACCCTAGTTTCGGCCAATCAATTTTGGTATGGATTTGGTGTACATGGCTATGGGATTACAAGCAAAATCAAGACATGATCACAACTTGAGATGATTCATCCCAAATCTAAGAAAAGAGACAGTAGAAATGGGAAGAAAGCCATATCTTGAACAAGTGAGAGTTAAACCTTGAGGCTTAAGATTACAAGAAAACCACCCGAGGGAAGCTTGAACGGAAGTCCCTGTAGAGTTTTTTCTCCCTGCGGTTATGTTCCTTTCTTTGGAGCCAAAAGTGAGTTTTAAAACTCACGGTTCTGTTATGTTAATTTTTTTTTGCAAATGAACGAACGAGCGAAGCCACTTATCGTGAATCCGCTCCGCATAAAACTTGAAATTATCATTATAAATCTGTGCGGATCAACGAACGGATCCACACTCATGCATCCGTCCGTAAATCCGTTTGACTTACACCCTCTCGGCCATTGAGACTTTTGAGATTGGACAAACGAATGGATTCGCATTCCACATCCGCCCGTTAGTCTGCTCTCCCTATTTTCGCAGAGGAGCCACGAACGGACCCGGAGTGCTGACGTCACTCGTGAGTCCACCCGATTTCTTTAAGGATTTTTAGCTTGTTTTGGAGACCTTTGACTACACTTATATGTGATGATTATGTGCCTATACCCTAGATCGGACACCCCGTTGTGTGACCCATTTGTGGGAACCACCTAAGTCTAGTCAATACCTTGAATTGAAAGAGGTTAGGACTTGTACCCGATTGGGCCAGCTAATAAAAAGTAGCGGGCATTGGTAACCGTGTGACTCCTCTCTTACATAAAGGAAGAAGAGTTACCTTTGAGGATAAAGACCTTCGATCCTATGAATTTAAAGACCCGAACCTTATGGATAGAGAAACCTAAACCTATACGGGTAGAGACCCTCAATGGGGTGCGTAGGAAAGGAAAGTAATAGACTGGTTTATTTGAGTAAGCCATGAAGGTCACGTGTATTTGGAAGTCATTCATAACACCTCAAGCTAGTGACGACTCTATTTGAACTTTACTTGGTCCATCCAAACCTTGTTTAGACTCATAGAGAAAGTCCTACACCGTGATTTGACTTTCCAAAAAAAAAAAAAAAGACTTAGTGAACCGTACCTGAGAACTTCTTGTTCTGGTGGATTGACCTAGATGACAGATATGTCCATAGGGATTTGAATGTAATTATTGAATCTATGCCTACATATTGGTGTGATAAATATATATAGATATCCCTTAGAACCCTGGACTTGTGTGACTAGAGTGATTCTCTGGTACTACAAGTATGACTTACCTCGACCTTGCTGTGAAACTAGTTGGAGCCCTGACCTTGGTTGACCAAACCTTAGGGAAATGAATAATGAATTTAATGATCGAGTAGGTTAAATTATTGAGACATGCTTGAAGAGTTGACTTGGACCAAAACTATTAAAAGGATATTGGTTCTCGAAGAGGACTGATGTGGATTCTTCCCTGTGGGATAACGTGTAGTAGGTTTAAAGGTTGTGAAAGCTAAACTCGAAGGATGTAACAAGACCTTCTCCAACGCAGGATCTGAATGGGGTAATGGATCACCAAATGCGTTCCCTCCGTCTGGGAGTGAACAATAGGAGATTCCATCAATATTCCAAATCATTCTAAAGTTGGGTTAGGTAATGAGACAACCGGATGTGAAAGCCTTGAGAATGTGAACCCTATGTTGGGACATGGACAAGTTAAATCCTCTAACCCAAGAATGACCAGAGTAGTGAAGGCTAGAATGGTATCACCCGATCCGGAAGATTTAGGGAACTCTGTTCCTTGAAACTTAACTTAGTAGTTGGAACCTTGCTTTCATAGGGTTATTGTGAACCACACCCCTGTGGTAATGTGACCCTGTAAGGAAAAGAGAATTGTGGAACCTGACTTGCTGTGCCATGTAGGCACTGCCTCATCTTGACTCGACCTTTGACTTAGTTCAAGATGTGGGTGACTTGGGATGTTGTTATCCAACAGTCCTTCTCACTTGAGACCCTAGCTGCCTCAAATTTCGGGGACGAAATTTCTTGTAAGGTGGGGAGGATGTTATACCCGTACCCCGGATCATAATTAATTATTATTTCTTCCCCGTGACGTGTGGTTATCACTGCCACGTGCTGGTGAGCTGTTCTCACTGATGGTCAAACCCAGTTACACATTATTGGCCATGATACGGGCTTACCATTGACACATCATGGCAATGGAGAAGTAAGTTCTAGCCCTTGGCTTATGTATTTATCCTTTTCCTCGATGCCCTCGAAGTGCGAGTCAAGATTTAGACCGCCCGGGCTATTTTAGTTGAGTTGGGAATATTTTATTTGTGGGTCCCACTTATTTAAGGGAGCGTGTGATGGGCTTATAATCCCATGGTGGATGGACCCATCCCCAAGTGGGTTCTTTTCTATTTGAAACCTGTGGGCAGACCCATTTAGTTAAGAGGCCCATTCAACTTGAGGGCCCATTTGACTCTATTTGACCCAAAGATGGGTTAACCCATTCCTTTACCCTAAATAAGACCATGGGTCAACCCATTAAGCCCTCTTGACCCATTTAACTTAAACTATCCATTTGGCCTAATGACCCATTTATCTTGGATCCACCCATTTAACTCTTGACCCATTTAACTTAAAGTACCCATTTAGCTATTTGACCCATTTAACTTAGAGGACCCAAGGTCCATTTTCTTTAAATAAGACAAAGGGGGGGGAGAAGCTTTCTTTCTCTTTATTCTCCCATCTAACCTAAATCGTGGAGGAGAGAAAGAGGAGAGAAAGGAGAAAGAAGAAAGAAGAAAGAAGGAAAGAAGAAAGAAGGAAGGAGAAAAGGAGAAGGAGGAATGGAAAAGCTTGGTTGAAGGCTTGGAACCTCACCTTGTGGAGCCCTCTACGTGGAGCTTTTCTACATTGGGGAAGGTAAGCCATTGAAACCCACATCTCTTCATCTATTTTGAGTTTTGAGGTTTGGGAAATGGGAGAGATTCGACCTAGGGTTCTCTTGGAACCCAAGGAATCGATGGAACCTCTAAACCTACACTATAGTGGAGTTATTTCACTCCATTACAAGCCCTAAGCCTAAGTAATCTCTTTCCATTTAAGAAATTTAAGGTTTCTACCCTATTATGTCCTAATTTAGGTTCTCTTTGTTTTTCCTCTTAAATCCATGGGATTACATGGACCTAATGAGGTCTTAGAACCCTAATGGACCTTGGAGGAAGCTTTCTTGAAGCCTCCCTACCTTTAAACCCCTTGGAAAATGAATCCCTAGCAAGAAACCACCACAAATTACCTTCCCGAGAAGGCCCCGTGAAGCTTCGGATTTACACTCGGTTTCAGTTTTACGAAACCACATCGCTCCGACCTTGACTAAAATTGTCCTGAGCCTGTGAAGCTCGGATTTACACTCGGTTTCAGTTACAAACCACATCTCGCATCCGACCTTGACTAAAATTGTCCCGAGCCCTGTGAAGCTCGGATTTACACTCGGTTTCGTTTTAAACCACATCCGCATCCGACCTTGACTAAAATTGTCCTGAGCCCTGTGAAGCTTCGGATTTACACTCGGTTTCAGTTTTCGAAACCACATCCGCATCCGACCTTGACTAAACTCGTCCCGAACCCCGGTTTCCTAGGATTTACATGCGGTTGCGGAATTTGGGCATGAAACCACTCCTGCAACCACTTTGTTTCGAAACCTTATACTAAGTGATTATGGGAGACCTTTTGGGGATCCTTTCCCTTCGCTCGTTTAACCTTATTTCACTCTTTGTTTAGGTTAATATATTCATCTTGTGGCTTATTGCTTGATCGAGGCGACAACTTATAATCTTGGTGCTTGGCATATACATTGTGAGTGGGTTTGGTTGTTTGGGCTTGATATTATTATTGCATTGTATATTATGTCATCATTATAAATTATTAAGCATGCTTACGCATATTGCATATTTTTATATATGAATGTTATGATGTTGATTGGTAATGTTGTACTTTGATGGGTCTCTGGTGCGGTGGGTGCGTGCGAACCCGGATACTATATATATTTATGAAGAAATTATGTTGAATGTCATGTTGAATCATGAGCGCGTGCGTCTTGGTAACCGGGCACTAAACCGGATGAAAAGTTGATGCGCCCGGATTACCTCTCGGGACGATAGGACTTGCATGTAGTGTGGCTAGGATTTTACACCCTTATGCTACGACCCTTACCAACAGGGGTTTAGGTGTTGGGTAATCGCACACCGGATTCGTGGAGGTGGGAGAGGCCATCATGGTAGTATTGGTTATCGTGGTCCGCCACCGAGTGGTCTTGGAGGCTTCGATCGGCGTAGGTCCCAGGTGACAATTGAGGTTTCATTGTGGCGATAAGTTAAGTGGCCCACAGTCTCCCGAGTTGTCACGAGCATATACCTCGACTTAGTTGTGATGTTAGGTGGAAAATCTACTTAACATATGCATGCATCATTGGACTATGTGAATTGTGTGTTTGTGCATCCCCATCCCCTCACTGGCTCAGTGGAGAGCTAACCCTCTCGTGTACACAATTTTTAGATTATGATGCGGTGCGGAGGAGCCGGAAGTCGTGTTAGAGGAACATGGCAACGGGTGTCCTTGTGACGATTGCGCCTACGGGTCGTGAGAATTCTAGGGACTTGTTCCCCTTTTGTTTATGTTAGGGCGTAGGCCCATGTAAAAACATTTACTGTTATATCCTTCTTAATCATTATTAGATGGTAATGAAAAATGGATTAACTACAGTATTTATCATCTAGGCTTTGATCATCTTGTAACTATTGATTTTATACGCTTTCGCAAAACTACTGATCATTTGGAATGTAATATTTCCCTTTCCGCACTCTGATATTATATTGTTTTAATATTAGTTATGACTGTGCGTTGGGACACTGTGTCAGTGATCCTGGCAGCTTAGTAGGATGACAAGCGTTGTCCTAGTCACCCCTTATAATGTATTTTATCCCTTGTTGGGATGGGGGCGTGACACTAAAAGTCCACATCGATATTTTGAAAAATTCCAACAAGTTCCCCCAATTTTTAAAATAATTGAGCCTCAGTCAATAAACTCTCTGTACTTCTAAATCATACTTACATAAAGGTGTCTTTCGACTTGAACATTTATGTTGTCAAAATACATTAGTACTTGTCAAAAACGAAGTAGCCGTAGCCTTGAACTTAGAATTTTATAGCGATAAATCTAATATACTAAACATATGACTTACTTGAACATAGTTTCAAATAACACCCGCACATTTATGGCCTTGTGCTTTCATCTTAGGTTTTCATAAGTGCCTTAGAAACAAGCTTTGAATCTCGCAGAAGCGGCCCCACTTCCTGCACTTATATAGGTGAATCTAATAAAATGCAATTGTATGACTTGCATTTCCTATAAGGCATAGACTCATTGAAGGATTGATCCTACCCTCTGTCGGTTTCTCCATACAAACATGCACTACCTTGAGATGTCAAGAGATCTTATCTCTACTAGTTGAGTGCATAACCGGTTATTACTATAAGTGTTTTTCCATTGAACTGGTTTACTAGATGTTGGTCTAGTGTCTAGTTGGTTTCCACTTGCAGGTTACCTCTCATTTAAAAGCTTTAAACCCATCTCCTTGGAAGTCTTCCATACCACATCCCTACCCAGGCCTTTTGTAAAGGGATCAGACAAATTTTCCTTTGACTTTACATAACTAATAGTCACAACTCCTTTGATCAGTTGTTCTCTTACATAGCTATGTCTTAAACTGATATGCCTTGACTTTCCATTGTAAACTTTATTATAAGCCCTTGATAATGTTGCTTCATTATCACAAGATATTGATATAGCAGGTATTGGCTTAGACCACAGAGGAATCTTTGTTAAGAGGTCCCTAAGCCATTCTGCTTCCTTTACTGCCATTGCTAAAGCGATAAATTCAGACTCCATAACGGAGTGTGAAACTACAGTCTGTTTCTTGGATCTCCAAGAAATTGATCCTCCATCCAAAGTAAATATCCAACCACTTGTGGACTTTGATTCATCGGATCCTGTGATCCAATTAGCGTCTGTGTATCTTTCTGGTCCTCACGGAAAAATCCTTATAACTTAATGCATAATTCATTGTGCCCTTTAAGTACTTAAGTACTCTAGAAACTGCATTCCAATGAATTTGTCCAGGGTTATGAGTAAACCTACTCAAAACACCAACTGCAAAAGCTATATCAGGACGAGTGCACTGCATGGCATACATTAAGCTGCCAATGATACTAGCGTATTCCAATTGAGATATACAATTCCCTTCATTAGAAATTAATCTAATAGAATGATCATATGGGGTAGCAACTGGTTTACAGTCCTCATGATTGAATTTCTTTAATATTTTCTTTATATAATGAGACTGTGTTAAAGAAATACAATCAGAGGATCTAACAATTTTGATTCCCAAAATTATATTTGCTTCACCCATATCTTTCATATCAAAACACGAAGATAGGAAAGCCTTTGTCTCCAAAATAGTGCTTGTATTAGTACCAAAGATTAACATATCATCAACATATAAACATATTATAACACCATGTCCATTCTTGAATTTAGAATAAACACATTTATCAGATTCATTCATTCTAAATCCATTTACTACAACCTTTTGGTCAAATTTATCATGCCATTGCTTAGGAGCTTGTTTTAGACCATATAAAGATTTGACTAGTTTACAAACCTTACTTTCCTGGCCTTTCAAAACAAACCCTTCAGATTGTTCCATGTAAACTTCTTCTTCTAAATCTCCATTTAGAAAAGCAGTTTTAACATCCATTTGGTGTATAACAAGTTTATTAATCGATGCTAAAGCAATTAACAATCTAACTGTACTAATTCTAGCAACAGGAGCATATGTATCGAAATAATCAATGCCTTCTTTTTGCTTAAAGCCCTTTGCTACAAGCCTAGCTTTAAACTTATCAATGGTTCCATCAGCTTTAAGCTTTCGCTTAAAAATCCACTTACAACTAATAAATTTAAATCCAGGAGGTAAATCTGTTAAAACCCATGTTTTATTATCCATGAGAGAATCCATTTCATCATTTATAGCTTCTTGCCAAAAAACAGAATCTTGAGAATTCATGGCTTCTCGAAAAGTCAATGGATCATGTTCAACATTATACACACAAGAATATGTAACTTCATTTCTGTTTCCTTCTACCAAGAATTGATAGAAATCTGGACCAAAGGATTTTTTCACTCTAACTCTTTTACTTCTTCTAAGTTCAACACTCTCATTATTCTCAGAATTTGATTGAACAATATCTTGATCCTCCTTGTTTGTATTTTCATTCTTCCGTTTCCTAGAGAATGAATCCTCAAAGAACTCAGCATTTCTAGATTTCAAAATTGTATTTTAGTTAACGGTCTCTGTAGATTCCGTCGTTAGAAATCTATAGGCCTTGCTATATTGGGCATAGCCAATGAAAATACATTCAATTGCTTTTTCACCTAATTTAGGTCTTTTAGGATCAGTTAATCTTACCAATGCTCTACATCCCCATATTTTGAAATATCCAAGAGAAGGTTTTCTCTTCATCCAATATTCATAGGGAGTGATATTAGTCTTTTTATGGGGTATACGGTTAAGTATATGACAAGCAGTCATTAATGCTTTCCCCCACAAATTCTTTGGTAAGTCAGAAGTAAGTAAAAGTGTATTCACCATTTCTGTTAGAGTCCTATTTTTCCTTTCTGCTACTCCATTCTGTTGAGGACTATAGGGTGCCGTTGTTTGATGGATAATTCCATAAACTTCACAAAAATCATCAGTGGAGAAGTATTCTCTTCCCCTATCAGTTCGTAAGATTTAAATCTTACGATCCAATTGGTTTTCCACTTCGGCTTTGTAGATTTTGAATTTCTCCAAAGCCTCATCTTTAGTCCTTAACAGATATACATGTGTATTTTGAACAGTCATCTATAAATGTGATGAAATATCTTTTACCACCTCTAGTTAGAATACCTTCTAACTCACACAAATCAAAATGTACTAATTCTAAGAGTTGTGTATTCCTTTCTACTTTCTTAAAAGATTTCCTAGCAATTTTAGACTTGATGCATACAGAACATTTGTCATGACTAGAAGATGTGCATTCTGGTAATAAATCTAATTTAACCATATTTCTCATGCACTTATAATTAACATGCCCAAGTCTAGAATGCCATGTATCAAAAGTAGAAACAATGTAAGCAGAAGATGAGTTTTCATTAATCATATTAAATTTATACATCCCGTTCGATGCATATCCTTTCCCAACATAAACTCCCCCTTTGGACACTATGATGTTCCCTGACTCAAATAGGATTTTAAACCCATGTTTGTCAAGCAAGCTTACAGACATTAAGTTCTTCCTAATATCAGGAACATGAAGTACAGCATTCAAAGTAAGCTTTCTCCCGGATGTGAGATTCAAAACCACTGTGCCTTTACCTATGACCTTAGTAGTTGAAGAATTTCCCATAAAGAGATCTTGTCCATCTGCTATTGGTTCATAAACTTTGAACAAATTTTGTTCTTGACAACATGTTTGGTTGCATCGGAATCGATCCACCATTTCTCATAATCACCCACTGCATATACCTCAGATATCATAGCAGTCCAGTCATCATTGTCAACCATGTTGGCTTGGTCATTTTGTTGCTTCTCCTTGATATAAACTCTGCACTGTTTCTTGAAATGATCGGCTTTTCCGCATTTTCAACAAGCCGCTTTGGGGTTAATAAATGTACCATTTTTTTTCTCAGAAACAGTGCCTTTCCCATCATACTTTCTCTTCTTGCCCTTAGAAGATGCATTTTCTATGACATGAGCCTTTGGAGATTTTTTCTCCAATTCAAGTTTATCCAGTTTGCGAGAATTCTCTTCAACTTGGATATACTTAATCAACTCTTGCATAGTCATTGCATCCTTCTTCTGTTTCAACTCTTTCCGATAATCTTTCCAAGCAAAAGGTAACTTTGAAATAATAGATGACACTTGGAAAGATTCGTCAAGAGAATGGCCCTCAAAGATGATTTGATTCATGAGACCTTGCAACTCATAGGTTTGTGAAATAATAGACTTATCTCCTACCATCCTGTAATCAAACAACTTACTTATAAGAAACTTCTTGTTGCCAGCATCCTCAATTTTGTACTTTTTGTCGAGATCCTCCCATAGTTCTCTCGACGTGCTGTCTGCAAATTTGGGCTCATACACATCATAAAGTGTGTTTGATAACCCATTGAGGATGTAGCCCTTGCACATGAAGTCGTCTTGCTCCCACTTCGCGCCGCTTCCGCACTGTCTCTCCACTTGAAGCTTCGTAGTGGTGTCTGCGTCGGTGTCTGCTAGCACGGCTTCTCTTCGTTCGGACATGAGCAAGTTTCAAAGCAGTGAGGAAGAAATACATCTTCCCTTTCCAACGTTTGAAAAATGATCCATCAAACTTCTCAAGTTTGCTTATCTCGTTCCCAGGTATCTTCATGATTGCAGTCTCCTCCATTGAGAAAATACTGTCTTAAGATTGTTAGAAATCTGAATAAAAAGGAGAGGACAGAAAGAAGGCCTGAGTCGAACGAAATCGTTCTGTCCTTAAGACAGTATTTGCACCCTCCTAATCCTGCAAAGGGTTGCCAAAAACCCGCCTCTCAAGATAAATCAGCGGATCACATCGCTTGCGGAGACAGAATAACACCGTGAAGCTATCGAGATTTTTTTTGATATCTGGATCGAGAGAATTCGTGGCCCATTTATAGGCCCACAAGGCCTGTTCGGATGGGTCACACCCATTGGCTCATATGGCTTGACCTGACAGGTCATGACTATTGGGCTGGGCTCCCTTGGCTGTTCGTGTGGGCTGCAACTCTTGGGGTCAATATTAAACCAAGGGTTGCACTCCCTCTTTGATCAGCCACCGATCCAACGGTCGGATCGATCCTAAGCACCCTTTGATCAGACACCGTCGATCCCGAAAAGATAAGTGCAAAGTGCGCCATCAAAGCGCCACATTGCGCCTCACGCACGCGCACACACACGCGTACGTGCTCGGACGGTTACCATCCTCGCTCGCAAGTGCACCATACAATCTCTTCTAGCATTACATGTGATAATAATAACTACTAACTACTAACACATATAAACCCAATGAGCTTTCCTTTCATAGCCGATGTGGGACTAAAAGTCCACATCAATATTTTGAAAAATTCCAACACTCTTCTACTACATTTTTATTTTCTTTTCATTCATATGCTTAATGTTCGTAAATGACAATAAAGAAAAGGAGTGTTTCTCACTATTTCGGTTTTCTTTTCCAATTTAAAAATATGGTCCACATTTCCTTCCAAGTAACGGAGGCTATGTAGGCATGCAAGAATCAATCAACACCCCTTTATCAGTTTATTTAATAGGAGACAGAGAGGTTATTTCATGGGGGTGGGGAAAGAAAGAGAGGGGGGCACTAGCAGAGACTACGCCCATGGACAAGAAACATTATCCCTGGAGAATATTACTGCCATGTTACACTAGTGGTGCTGGGTTTAGTTTCCTTTATAAAGGCTATTGACCAAATCTTGTAAAGTTGCAAATTTAATAGCTATCCCAAGCTAAAATATTAGTCACTTCTGTGTTTAATTTAAACATGGATTTAAAAATCGGATTGAAATTGACAGAATCAGTGGCTTCAGTTTGGAATCAACCACCTTGATTCCAATTAACCCTGCTCTCAATAACAATGTTATGTTGCTTACATGCTCGACAATTTGGCCAGTATATATCCTCTCTTTGGTTGTGTGAGTTATGTTCGCTCTCCAACCTTGAGTTGTAGCATGTTTTTCCTAAATAAAATTCATCTTCTTACCAAAAAATAAATAAATAAAAAACAATGTTTTGATCAAGTTAGATCAAGTTTGATTGAGACCAACTGATACTTGGATGATTCTGGCTAATTTGAACTCAAAACTAGTGAAGAATAATCCCATTCCTAATTCTAAAATTTTCCAGGGTGCTTCGTATTTTGACCTTTTTTGGTCCTTTCACTTCTTTGGTCCTTACTTTTTCTTCGTCCTTTGAGTATCTCTTTCTCTTTTTTTTGTCTTCACATCACTTTCTCTAATCGTGGTTTTTTTTTTTTTTTTAATGAAAGTGTAATCACACAAATCACACATCAATCACAAAAGGTTAACCGACTTTTAGAATCGTGGAATGGCCTAGTCGCATGCTTTTGTATCTCTTTTTTTCTTCTCTTGTCTTGTCATTTTTCTCTATTTGCGTATTTCTGCTTTTCTCGACAGTGTGTGCTGTTAGTCTTCTCTCCTTTTTATACTTTCCTTATGTTTTCTTTGTTGTCCCTGTCTTTTTTCCTATCGTGGCAGAGGATACTTTGGTTTTTTCTTCTCCATTAGTTCATGTCACAACCGATGTTCATAGTCCTCTTCGGCAACTCTTGACTGAGTTATTAAATTGATATACAGATGGTCCGTTGAGTCTGCTCTTCTCTTTTCGTCTTCTTTTGTACCTTCTTTAACCCAAGATGGGGTGATGTTAGTAGGGACCATGGGCGAAGTGGGATCGCCACACCATCCTCCCACCCATATCCAGAGGAGATAAATCAAATAAAGAGTCACCACCTACATTAGGGTCTAGGGTCGATGCATTATAAAGAATGACTCCACAACTTATCCAATAGAAAATTGGTCTAACCATTAGTCTGAGAACAAGTCTGAGTTATGATCTAGGGAAGGTGATAATGATCCCCTGCAACTCATCTTCCCCGATCGGTTTTGGGAAAGATGAGTTGCAGGTTTTTTTTTTTTTTTTTGGTTTCTTCTTATAAGGGTAATTCCGTCAGTTCAAATCTAAATTTTAACACAGTTAGTCATGAACTGACGGAATGGACTTATTTGTTACCATTTGCAAACCTCAGGGGGATACGTAGAATTTTTCAAAACTGGGGGATAAAATTATTCTTTCGTCAAACCTCAGGGGTGATATGTGTAAATTACGCTTTTTTTTTTTTAACTTGTTGTTGCGACAATCTTTTCCTCTTAATCTCATTTGAACATTTTTGAATCATTGAAAATACAAAGCAAATGTGCATGCAATATACAAAATGGATCATTGAATTATAGCTCCAAATTTGACTCTGACCAATACATAATTAGGATGTCATATGACAAAAAAAATAAGAGTAGTAGCTATACTTCCCATCTACTATCTCTTTTATATTCTTTATCTTGGGACTGAGTTTCCCTCCACCAATTGTGAAGAACTAAAGATAGAACATCTCAAGGCATGACATCTAGCCTTTGAATTGGATTGGATTGGAGGAACGATGCTTTCAACTTTGTACAATAGTGGAATAGACATTCTCGATTCACATCTGATCAACTCTGCCAAGGGTAAAAAGAAACAAGAGCGACTATGTGGTCCAAATTGTGTTGGACAGAAACTGCTTATTCCCCCTCCCTCCCATCCAATCCCATCCCATCCCATCCCATCCCAACCCAAAAATACAAAAAGAAAAAGAAAATAATAATAAAGAATCCTTATCTTACCGGGGTCTGTTAAGTTTCCTATTCCATACCAAAGTCTTCTGAAAATGGAATTTTTTTTGGTTGAATAAGGATTGAATGCCGATTAGAGAGGGAGAGAAAGACCTAAAAACCAAAAAAAAGAAAAAAAACTCGAAGGAGTAAAGGGACCCTCCGTCTTCCGTCTATCGTTTCAAAAACCTCACTGGTCTGGTCCCTAGATAGCCATGGCGGCGGAGGAGAAGAAGAAAATAAGCACAGAAGAAGAAGCAACACCAACCAAGGAGGATCTTCGTGAAGATCTCATCGCAGACATACTTTCAAGGCTTCCGGTCAAGTCTCTTCTAAGATTAAGGTGCGTATGCAAACCCTGGTGTGCTCTCATAACCGATCGTGGTTTCATCAAATTGCACCTCAGCCGATCCTTTGAAACCAATAGCAACTTCAGCCTCATTATCTCATACTTAAATCTATCCTTTATCTTTACCAAAAAAAAAAGAAAAAAAAATCTATACTCTATCGACCTAGATGATGCTCGCGAACAACAAACGGCGGTAGAACTCGATCATCCACTCAAGTCTCTAACTGGCGGAACTAGTGTATTGGGTTCTTGCAACGGCTTACTCTGTATAGCCAACAATCTTGAGAATTACATATTCCTCTGGAACCCTTCTACCAGAAGGCATCAGAAGCTACCCACCATTAAGTATTCTATTGCCGACATTGGTCACGGATTTGGGTACGACCCCACCACCAACGACTACAAACTGATAAAAATTGGTAAAGAGGTGAAGGTCTACTCACTTAGCACCAACTCATGGAGAAATATCGGGAGCATACCGTTCTACTTCTTCCTCCGACACGATTTTGGGGTTTTTGCAAATTCTGCTCTTCATTGGGTCTCAAAGTGCGAACATGATACCACCTCCAGTTTTATCCTTTCCTTTGACCTTAAAGATGAGAAGTTTCGAGAGGTGCCACTACCTGACTCGATAGACAACTTGGCATATGATAAGTTTCACATGCATTTGAGGGTTCTTGGAGGACAACTCTGCATATTCTACAACTTCTTCATGATCCGTGTTGAGATTTGGGTGATGAAGGATTACGGGGTGAGAGACTCTTGGGTGAAACAGTTCTCGATTGAACAACCATCGGTTATGGGTTCTTTTTTGAACTTCAGTATCGGTAATGGTGAAGTTTTATTCCGGAACAATAAGAGTGAGCTGGTACTGTATGATCCCCGTAGAGGAAGGGAGAGGAATCTTAGGATTTGTGGTGTTACTCTTATGAGGATAAGAGCAACCTGCGTTGGGAGTCTCGTTCCACTCAATGCCAAAGATGAAATTCAACATGAACAAGATCAGAGGAAGACAAAGAGACCAAAAAAAGGTAATAACAATATAATATCATTTATCTACATGGTAATTGGTAGAGCAGATTTACGCCTCAAGCTACTATTTCTGTATTTACAATTGTTTCCTCTTAATTCGTTTGTGTATTTAGATCATGGTTCGTGATCTCAGTATTGCCTGGATTGGATCGGATTGGGATCGCCCAAACTCCGACAAATATGACACTTTTGTTCCTGTTTTTTTTAGAAAAAAAATTAGTTTTTTTTATATTTTTACCCCTGTCTGTATAGTTGGATTTCTTGGCCGATACCAATTTGATCCGGTCAAAATCAGCCGATCCGATCCAATACCTCATACCATGATTTAGATCCTTGCTCTGATCACATCTCAAAATTCCCCTGGATGATTCTTTCATTCTTTCAACTGTTTGAAATCTTAATGCAATTAATCAAAGTTTCAAGTTGTTGTTTGCCTCTTGTTTTAATAAAAGACCATGGAAATGGTCATGGAAAAAGTGTCCAAAAAAATCCAAGAATCAGTTCACCTTTAATCATATCATATTATAATGTTTTTTGTTTTCATTAGTACATTGTTAATATTCTTGTTTATTTATTTTGAACTAGCAAAACAAATCTCAAACTTTATAAATGTACAGTTTAAACCTAAGAATAACATATGGACTAGTAGATTACGCTCCCTTGCCTCTTTCTCTATAACAAACAAGACTGTAATACCCCTTTTCCTGTATGATGTAAATATGTTTTTCTCTATCTAATGGTAATATAATTATGTTCCCATCAAAAAAAAAAAAAAACATTCTTGTTTATTTTACCTGAATAACTGAATTGTGACTGCCAGTACTTTTAGATATTGGTAGCTGAAATGACCATCCCACCCCTGTTTTTCTTGTCGTTTAGCGAGGCTGGACCATCTAGCTCCCACCACGGCTGGGCAGGAGCCAGGTCCATAAATGACAATGTGATGCATCTTTGTTAGTCATTAGATGTAATTAGTCTCTATGATGTATCACTTACCTGTACCTAGTTGGGAGATCCATAGAACCTAAGTCCCTATATCCCAATATTTGACAGGTAAATGATGCTTACTCCCAAACATGTACCTTCTAAACATGGTTAAAAGCATGTTTTTTAAGTTACATTCAATATTTCAATTCACAACATATAGTTAAAAGGACTCCAACCTCTATTTCATGAAACAGGTGAAGTAGGTGAAGAGATTAAAGTAGTGTTTGGTATGCATTTTTGGAATGCATTCTAAGATAATTTTGCATTCTCATATGATAAAAATAGTTGTTTTTATCGCTTGAGAATGCGAAATCAACCTACAATGCATACCAAACACTGCCTAAAGTCTCCAACCTCTAGTTCATAATAGGCACACAAATTTGTTGAAGTGAGCTTGGAACAACATTTGATCAAAATCGCAAAACCTTTATAAGAACGCTTGCCCAAGTCTTTACAACCCCAAAGTCTTGTTTCATTATCTTTTTTGTGTATAGGAAATATTTGTTTCTGCTGGGTTCATATTATTCTTGTTACTTTGTTCAAATGGTTTGTTATTTTAGTCTTAAAAAATTCTTTCATTTTCATTCTTTCAACAATGAATAACATAATCTGAAAAGAATCTCCAATTACCCTATACAGGCTGGATGGATGGGGGCTTGTGCTATGATAACAGATGATTATGATGATCAATCCCTTTTCACAAAAGGCGGTGAAGATAATGTATTTGGTGGGGATGACATTAAGGTTTGAATTTGATATCTTATTTTTGTCTTTTTATGAGATTTGTTAAACTAAAATAGCCATTTAGGGAATTTTTATAGCTCTATATAAGATTTGTAATGGTTAGTAATTTGAAGTTCCTAGATTTGTAATTAATGTAAAGTTTATAGTACAATGCAGATCTAAAAAAAAAAATCAGTATTGTAAATCGAAGTATATTTTTAAATGATTAATTATTAGCTATGAAAAAATATTGTATGAAATGTTGATATTTGGGATGGAAAATATTTGTACGTGGCTACCAGTCTCATAACTCTTGCATCTTTTACCATTGAAAAATTCCATGGCAACATAAGTTCTTTGCGATAGAAAGCAATTGGGACTCTTGGTCTAATGATTCCTATACCTTTTGCCACGGAAGCCCTCTAATGGTAAAACTGTATTTGAGATAAATATTAACCATTGCTAATGATCTCATAAATCTTGAGCCTATTTCATCGAAAGTTTATGCGGCAAATATGGTATTTTGAGACAGTTATAAACTATAGGTATAGATTTCGTAAGACTTATAAATTGTCCACGGTTAACAAATGTATTTGAGATGAAAATCGGCTGTGGATAATAAATCGTAGAGCAAATTACTCGGACTTCTCCTCACCTTTCTGACAATTCAAGGAACCTCCCCTGTGTTTCTGACAAATACTAAGACCTCCCCTAATTTTCAATCTTGATTTCACTTAGCTCATGTCTGTTAATGGTGTTAGTAAAATATCTATTGTGATCAAAATACCTTTACTTATAAATGATCCAAACTTTTTGGTCTTTCTTTCAATCCACACCATTTCAAACGAGGAGAGGAGAGGGGAGAGAGGGGTTGAAGAACAAGAGGCAACTGCAACTTCACCTCAGGAGCAGTCCAACCAGTCCCAAATCCACCTCGGATAAGGGGGTGTGATTACCCTTGCTAATAGCTTGTGGCCAAAACAGGATATGGTCTCTGGTTTTGTATGAAACAGAGTTAGAATGGAAGGGTTTATGGTGGTGACAAACAAGGTTGGATGACAGAAGTTAGGGTTCCAAATAGATAGAACAGAGAAGGATGGTGGGAGTTACGGAATGTTTTAGAGGACCAAAGTATTGGGTTCTTGCAACGGCTTACTCTGTCTATCCAACAATGAAGAGGACATATTCCTCTGCAATCCTTCAACAAGAAGGCAGAAGAAGCTGTCCATTACACCTGTAGAGGTTCGCTATATATGCACTACTTATGGATTCGGTTACGATTCCACGACCGATGATTACATGTTGGTACGGATAGGAATTATAGGTGACAAGTCTTCGCATTCCGAGGTGAAGGTTTACTCACTTAGCACCAACTCATGGGTAACGATGGGAGGCATACCCTTCCATCTCAGATACAGACGCGAATTTGGGGTTCTTGCAAATTCTGCTCTTCATTGGGTTGCACTACGCAAGACGGGACCTGACACTGCCTTGAGTTTTATCGTTTCCTTTGACCTTAAAACTGTGGAGTATTGAGAGTTGCCACAGCCGAACTTTGTGGACGATAAGTCTTACATGAATGTGGGGGTTCTTAGAGGACAACTCTGCGTACTTTGTAGGTCCTGGAGGTTTCATGTTGAGATTTGGATGATGAAGGATTACAGCATGAGGGACTCTTGGGTGAAACAATTCTTGATACAAAACTCAATATTGATGATGCCTTATTTGTTCGTCAAGCCTATATGTTATTCAAATAATGGTGAAATTATCCTTCGGAGTCATTCGGACGCGCTGGTCATGTATGATCCCTGTAGCAGAACGATTAGGTCTCTTAGGCTTCGTGATGTTCCAAATTCATTTGAAGCAAACATCTGCGTTGGGAGTCTTATTCCACTCAATGCATGAAACTGAACAAGAAAAAATGAAGAGAAGGAAATAGAGATAATAACAACTCCTTCTATCACATGGGAGAAATTATAACGCTAAAATTTGGAGGAGTGACTTGATTACATTCTCAAAATTGTTTTTTGTTAGAATTATGGCACTGTTCTTTTATTCCTGGTTGGTTTCAACTAAAACTTTCAAAATCTTCATCAGTGCAAATGGAGAGTGACAATGTGATTAATCAAATGGGAGAGGATGCCGAGTTCCACAGGTGTAATCATGTTTAAGGTAGTTATGCTATTGCATGGACTTTTCTTTCCCTTGATTACGTAATCCAACCCACCAACCAGAGAGTGCATGAACTACACATACTCAAGAATTTAGCTCGTCTCTAGGGAGCCCAGCACGCCCAAGGTGCTGCCAGCCATTGAGCTGTGCCGCACACATCCCTAGGCATACACTGAGATGTGTGCGACACAGCTCAGCCGCTGGATGCCCCCTGGGTGCTGGGCTCCTTGGAGACGATCCTGATCCCATACTCAAACATGATGAAGGTCCTAGGGTCTAACTTGACAAGACAATAGGTGTTAGCTAGGAAGACCCCGAATGCCTTTCACTTGTGAAACTGTGGCAAAAGCATTTCCCTTGCTATGTTTGGCTGTAAAGGGAAGGAAACATTGGGTGCATTTTCATACCTAAACAAGAAATTTTTGTAATTGTTACCCCATGTGTTTGTATAAACTACTTAATTTCGTACAATATTTTTAATGATACATTTTACATGTAATTTTTATTTTACTTTTTAAAACAAAGGGAAATGGATACAAAGTAAAGTGAAATTTAATAACCAAATATGAAATGATGTGTAGTTAGTGATATAGTCACATGGGGTAATGATTACAAAAATTTGATATAGTCACATGGGATAATGATTATAAAAATTTCTATTTTAAGTTTGAAAATCTCATTTCCCTTCCCTTTAATTCCCTTTGCAACCAAACGAAACCTAGTTGATTTTGAGGAATCAGATTTTCTCCCCCCACCCCCTTTATGTGGGTGGGGAGGGACAACCAGACAAGTGACCCTTCTTCCGTTACCATACATGCACACAGAAGCAAACTTGTGCGACCAAATGCACGTTTGCATGTGTGCAATTGCACATGAAAAATGCAAGTTAAAAAAAGAATCAATACTTGAAAAGTGAGAACAAGTATCTTGAACAATGACAACGAGTATATGGGCACAACAATGGATATGAAAAAAAATCACCCACATATATACAAGAGAATTTTCCAATGTCAAATTCGATTTCAAGAACTCAAGAGTTCAGGAAACTTTTCTTGCCTTTCAATATTTTATCTGATTGCATACTTGCATGCTAGCTGACAGATCTCACTGATATTTGCACCTCTAAAACCATGTGTGTATCATGCGAGAGCAGTAAGGTCGATCAACATCCCGAGAGATGGGTGATTTACGCAAGCATGCTTTGAAAATCTGAAGATGGGAAGCTTCATCTGGTAGGGTATGTAAATCAACCGGTCTAGATGACCAGGCCTGAGCAATGCAGGATCAATAATGTCAGGCCCGTTTTTTGGCCAACGATGAAAACCATATTCTTCACGGTCATCCCATCCATCTCTGTCAAAAGTTGGTTCAAAACCCTTTCCGCAGCAACCCCTAGCATCTCCTGCTGAACTCCCACGCTGCAGAAATATCAAAATAGAATAACAATAACATATCCATTTTCATTTTTCCAATGGAAAGTGATGCTTGTGAACACATGTGCTTTTGCCGGTAGAGTATTATCACATCCAGGACGACCGCAGAAGAGGACGCCTTTGGATGGAGACGTGCCAAACTTTTTTCAAACTTCTCAGGATGCTCCATTGGGTACTGTACAGTCTCTGCCAATGGTCACAAACTGCCATGTGAAGAAGACATCTATAGCATATAAAAGCATATGAAAAATAGCTCAAGTAAAATAAAGGCAAAACAAGGAAGAAATAAATTAGCACATAAATTCAAGATCAAAACACAATAAGCAATCCAATGGGGTAACTGAAATATATCCCAAGCAATTCTGTAACTTACACCTCTGGATATGCAATTTTGTAACTCACTCTCTGGATACCAAAAGAATACCAGTAAAAGATGTCTTTGGTACGCAGGAAGAGGGATGGGGGATGCTAAAGACAATTAAGAGATGCACCTCTTGAAGCTTCCTTTTCACATCATCCAACCCACCAATATCTCCTCATAAGACATTAGGCCCTCAACAACCTGCCTAAAATATTTGTTCTCTCATCATCAGACTATATACAACAATCAAATAGCTCCAAACAATGCAGACATCACTGACAGTAAGAAACAATTTCAATTGGCAACAAACCATTTCACACAAGGCTTATGGATTGGAAGATCCCAGAGCAGTTTGAAAATGCTCATTTGTTACAATCATTGAATTTAAAACTTATGCATCAATTGTCTCATCTTCTAAGTCAATAATATCCATTTTCTCCTTAATGCACTGAATAGCAGCCTCAGTGTGCTATTCAGTGCAAAGAGCTGCATGATCTGTACCCACAAATTCGTGTGTATCCTTTGCTACTTTTTCCAGATCAACCCCATGTGTATATTTCTTCAATATGGACAATATTTCACAAAATGAATATCATAGATTGGTATCAACATGTCACACCTTCTGTAAGTTTCATATTCTTTGTATGATGCGAAGAACTTCCAGCCTCCCCACCTCATCTAGCACACCAATATCTATCACTCGATCAAATCAACCAACAACAACAACTCAGCACTCGACAAATCTACCAAATCTCCTAAAATTGGGGTCAATGTATTGTGCCTATTGGTGGCTCCAATGACTACATGTGTTCGGCTCTTGAGACCACTCACTAAAGTAAGAAGTTGGTACTTCACCATGTGTCTTTTCTCTTTTTAAGGAAATGGAATCTATCTCATCAATGAAAATAATAGAAGGAGCATTCTTCCTAAAAAACAATGAGGACATATGAGAAAACATATCCATCTTTTCAGAAAATGTTTTGGATGGAAATTCCCACCTTTGATGGTCTAATATTAACGCAGCCTACCATCCAAAATTCCCAATTTGTGGAATAGATGGATTTCAAAATGCTGAATAGGCCCAAAATCTAGAGGACTAAACTGATATAATAAATTTATTAAAGATTCTAAACTGATATAAGAAACAGAGTGTAGATTGATATGTTCTAGAAAATATATATAAAAACCAGAATAAAAGAACTCTGGTAGACTTAGAACTCTCAATCGATTACCAATGGCTGAGTTCTCATATCAATTATTAATTACCTTTAAAAAAATGGAGTTTTTCCATAACATAAATCATATTGTTAAGAAACACATAGGGATAAGATAATGCACAGGAGAACTGAAAGAAGCTCCAAGGGAGTTGACATGCGATCAAGGCACACCTTACACATGGGAGCAACCAAGACCGTACCATCCCAAAATGTGGCTTGTTTCGGTGCCAGAGGAGAGCCACTGCACGCAGCCCATTGATTCTCCCTAGAGAAATCTCAATTTTCTTTTGTTCTCTTTCTTCTCTGAATGGAAAATCAAGTTAGAGGTGCTCCATACCATTGTTTAGTATATCGTAACTTAGAATGTGAGATCCTAAGAATCAAAACAAAAAAAAATGGAAAAGCTTTTGGAAAGATAAAAGAGGAAGGAGAGAAGAAATTTTATCTGACCACATGCTCCTAAAAATAGTTACACAATCGTCAAAGCAAAGGGATTAATCCCCCAGCCCAGCTGATTCCCCTGGCCCTCATAATCAATCCCACATACTGCAAAACCTTCCCCTTGAAATCTGAAATCCCATTCTTGCATCAGAGATACGGACCACCTGAACCAACTGCTTTGCTGGAATACAAACATATATCAATGCCAATAGAGAAAAATGGAACTCTACGTCTCTACCAATGTTTCACACTAACATAACCCAAATTTTTTTTTTTACTAGAAGATCATGTATGTTACCAGAAAAAAAGAAAAAAAGAGCCAGCTCAAACCAAAAAAAGCTCAAAAACGGAATTCCCCACCTTCGGCCTAGCCATCAGCAAGAACAAAACCAACAGCCAAAAGACAGAAACTGCAGAAAAAAAAAAAAAGGAGACCAAAGAAACAAATCAAGCATAAAACAACTGAAACCTCGGCCTACCCTTCGCATCCATAGATAGGTCATCCTGAACCAAATGAGGAAAAGAAACTATCACCAACGAAACTTGCAGAGAAACCGCTGACTTTGCTAAAAATTCTGCAACTGGGTGAGCTTCCCGGTAACAGTGGGAGATTTTCCACTAAATCGACTACAGAAAAGGTTGTAGCACGCTCCAATGTTGCCAAGAAAACCAGGGAATTTTATTCCGAGACACAAGCAAGAATACAGCTGCTGAATCACACTCAATCCAGATTTTAGACAGGCCTTGTACCCTAGCAAATTCCAGACCCAGCATTAAAGCCTGGATTTCTGCTTCTAAGTTTGTCGCCACTCCCAAAAATTCCCTGAAGGAAAAAAAAACACATGAGCTTCACTATTAC
Source organism: Telopea speciosissima (assembly GCF_018873765.1). NCBI lineage: Eukaryota > Viridiplantae > Streptophyta > Magnoliopsida > Proteales > Proteaceae > Telopea > Telopea speciosissima. Next base: position 47,182,912 of record NC_057925.1, on the reverse strand, counting down.
GAATGACACCACCAGCTCCAGATCTCCCTAGATTCCCGAGGGAACACCCATCCACATTAAGCTTGACCCAGCCTGGGGGGGGCCGAGCCCAAAAAATCTCCGGAATCCACGAGGCACCACGACTTCTAATATTGATGTTCAAGCTCCTCCCAAGAACTAAATCCTGGATGGATGAACCCTGGCAAGAGAAAGCGGGAGATATTAAAAGTAATTCCCTTCTAACCAAACCCTAAGTTTGAGCCTGACTGATGCAGCGGTCATCAAACCTACTTTTGTTTCTTTCCAGCCAAATAAAATAAAGAATCAAGACTAAGCCTGAGATCCACACATCTCTAAGGGGAGCTGACGAAGACTTTCTCTTCCACCAAGAACTTAACTCAAGAAAAGAGGCACGTTGTTGCGCTTTTCGAGCGAACCACCTCCCACGCCGATTTAACCGAAAAAGCTCCTGAAGGGTTGTGAGGCCAAAAACAAACATCATCTGTTGCAGCGGGGATCTTGATCTGCTTTATCACATCAAAATTTTCCACCAGAAATGCTGATTCAACTTGGGGAAAAGTCCAGCGGTCCACCTCGATGAAATCAGAAACCTTGCATTCAAAGCCATTAAACATAATCGAATCTAAGGTTAGACAAATCAGCATTCGAAGAAGGACCCAACCAATTGTCCCTCCAAAATCGAATTTTATTACCGTTCCCCACAGCCCATCTCTCATTTATAGAGATCATCTCCCACAATCTTTTTACACCCGGCCAAATCGAAGAGGATTTGTACCCTTGCTTCAACGAACCATCTTGCTTCAAAAATCTCGCCCTCATAAAGCGACTCAAACCTGATTGGCCATGTTTGATATGCCAAACAAGTTTACATAGAAGCGAAATATTCACATCCCTCATACGACGAATACCCAGGCCTCCTTCTGATATTGGCTTGCAAATTGAGTCCCATTTAACTGTAATTTTTTTTGTAGAATCAGGATCCCCTGCCCAAATAAAATTCCGCATCCACCACTCCAAAGTCTTCACTAGAGAGTCAGGCCACCAGTAAATTGAAAAATTGTGAATAGGGATACCCGAAATTACCGCTTTGACCAGCTCCACACAACCCGCAAGGGACATTAATCTCTCTTTCCACCCTAACAAACGAGCCTTGATCTTATCCATCAACGGCAGCATATAATCACGCTTGACTCAGCCTTTGAAACTTTCCACACCCAGACACCGAGTTGGCAGCCAGCAAACAGGGATACCCAAAGCATTGGAAATCCTGTGACGCCTCTAAATCGAAACCTTGCCAAAGAACAATTTGCTTTTGTCCAAGTTCACCCTCTGGCCTGAGAACTCCTGGTACTTAGTCAAGAATGACTTCAAATTAAGAATGTACCTGCTGGAAGCATTCATGAAAATAAAAACATTATCAATAAAAAGTAAGTGGCTAGGGGTGGGCACCCCTCTCGGACCTGGGAGAGCTTTGATCCTGTTGGTGGATAACAAGGATTGTAACCCTATACATAACACCTCTTCCGCCAAGATAAAGAGCATAAGAGAGATCGGGTTGCCCTGAGGAAGACCTCTTTCTACACTAAAGAAACCAACCGGACCTCCATTTAATAAGACAGAGATTCTAGAAGAGAGGAGGAGTTGATGAATCCATCCCACCCAAACTTCTAAGAAACCCATTTTCGAAGAACACCAAACAGGAATTCCCAAGATAGAGTATCATACGCCTTCTGGATATCCACTTCGATTCCCATCCCTCAGCCTCTAGTAGATGAGAACATTAGATTTGCCAACTCTGAGGCCAAACTAATATTTTCAGAAATAATTTTCCCCTTCTCGAACGCACCCTGCTCTTCAAACACTAGCCTAGGGAGCTTCACGGCCAGCCTCATAGCCATCACTTTCGAAATAGTTTCGTAGAGAAAATTGCCCATACAAATAGGGTGGAATTTATGTATTCTTTGTGCATTCAGACAATGATACATTGTGCCAGACATAAGATAACAGATTTTGTTGAGAATGGTAGTTTAGTTTCAAGGGTATACTTGTACATATCCCCATGTTTTTATATTTCTCATGTTATTTGTATAAGGCCAGGGGCCTCTTTGTTATTATTTATTCTTTGGAATATAAACCTGTTTTGTCTCTAGTTTGAGACAACACACACAATACCAAAACCGTGGCTTCTCTCTTGAACTCTCTTCTCTTCTCCTCCTTCTACTCTAAAAGCTAACATGGTATCAGAGCATTGATCCTGCTGTTTGCAAGTGTTCGAAGGAAGTTTGGAGGGTGAAGAAGGGTTTCATTCACCTGTTGTTGCTGTCGTTTGAAGGACTGGTTAGGTCATCTTCTCCATTTTGTTTCTCTCTCGTTTGGAATCCAAATGGAGTGCTTCTTGGTGCTCTAGTTTCGTCTGGGGGTCCTCTTTGATCTCCTTTACTTCTCTCCAACCTTCTGCAAGCATCCATTCATCAGGATTGCATCTCGGCTTGGCTATTCTGCCCAGAATTTCCGCCAGCCAGAGTTTTGTTTGGCACCTGCTCTTCAATGGAGCCTTGTTTGGCCACTTTTTATGGTTCATTTGCATCGTGTTTGGGTAAGGAGCATTACTCATTTTTACTCCGCTGCTATTTGAGTATTTTCTGAAGATCTACAAGTGTTTCAAGCCTTTTTTGGCTATTGTTTGCCCTATTTTGTGCCTACTGTTTTGGGACAAACCTGTTTGCTTGAAGTGCTACTCTTCCCTCCTTGTAGTGGCTGATTTGTGATCAAATATGGGTGAAAAAAAATGTTGAAACACCCCTGCCCCTTGTGGAAACAGCTCCATCTCTCTCTACTTCCTTTGAGAGCCCCAATATCCAACTTCCTATTGCCAAGCTTGAGAACCACAACTATTTGGATTGGTCCCGATCCATGAAATTGATTCTTCAGTGTAGAGGGAAGATGGGGCACAAATATGGTAGCATCAAGGCCCCTCTCCCTACCGAGCAAGGGTACTCCAAATGGGACACTGAGTTTCTCTTATGATGGCTTGGCTTCTTTTCTCAATGAAGCCTGAGATTGGAAGAAGGTTTATGGGCAAGGAGACTGCCAAAGACATTTGGGACAGTGTGGCCCGTATCTTTTATCGGGTTGGGGACTCTACAGAGGTGTACCAACTTCTCCAACAGATTGTGAGCCTGCGCCAGGGTGATAGAAGCATCTCTGACTACTATAGTCTTGTTGTGGGCCTGTGGGAGGAGTATGATCACTATAGAGATCTTCAATTGAGTCCTGATGATGAGGTCAAGGTACACCGGTTGTTTGAGAAAGAGAGGGTCTTATTTCTCCTTGGCGGCCTTAATTCTGACTTTGAACCTCTTAGGGTACAAATCCTTGGCCGACCAAGTCTTCCTTCACTAGAGGAGGTGTATGGATATCTGCAGAGTGAGGAGACCCGTAGGGGTGCCATGGGGACTACTCCCACTGTTGAGCGCTCTGCTCTTGTTTCTTCTACCCCTCAGAACTCCACTCAGGGAGCTGATAAAAGGGCTGCTAAGGGAGCTCCGAAGGGTCGATTCTTATGTGACCATTGTACCAAATCTGGACATACGAAGGACTTTTGTTGGGATCTCCATGGGAAGCCCTCTTCTGGTTCCTCTGGGGGATAGAAGGGGTAGCGGAAGAAGGGGCCTAAGGCTCATGTTGGAGTCATTGAATCTGATCCATCCTCTCTTTCCAAAGAGGACATTGCTGCATTTCGCCGGATTGTGGCCCACCTGGATGGTTCCTCTGCTACTCCTGCTTCCACTGCACTACAGGCCTCTTCCTCCTCCGGCACCACACCTTGGGTCATTGACTCGGGTGCCACGGATCATATGACTGGTAGGTTTTAGCTGTATAATTCATACTCTGTTTGTTCTGGGAAAGATAAGGTAAAAATTGCTGATGGTTCCTTCTCTTCCATTTCTGGTAAGGGAGATATCCAGGTTACACCACTTTTACCCTTGAAGTCTGTCTTTCATGTTCCCAACTTTACCACTAACCTTCTTTCAGTTAGCCAATTGAATAAATCTTTGAACTGCTTTGTCACCTTCTTTCCTACCCATTGTCTTTTTCAGGATTTGGAGACGAGGAGGGTGATTGGCAGTGGTCGTGAAGCTAACGGCCTATATATTTTGGAGACTGGTACTTCCCCTATTGTGCAAGCTCAGTCTTATGTTTGTGGGCAAGAAGGTGGTTGTACTCAGGAGGATATTTTTCTTTGGCATCGTCGTTTGGGGCATCCATCTTTTTTTGTTATGCGAAAATTGTTGCCACATTTGTTTGCTCCTTTCCTGTCACTCATGTTTTTCATTGTAAACCTTGTGTATTTGCCAAAAGTTGTAAAACAGTTTATCCATGTATTGGTAATAGATCTACTTCACCTTTTCATCTTATTCATACTGATGTTTGGGGGCCTTCCCCTGTTGCCTCTTTGCGTGGCTTCCGCTACTTTATTTCTTTCATTGATGATTTTTCTCGGGTTACTTGGGTTTACCTTTTGAAACATAAAAGTGATGTCTATGTTGCATTTAAAAATTTTTATGAGTTAGTGTATACCCAATTTCACACTCGGATCCAAATTGTCCACTCTGACAAAGGTGGGGAGTATATGTATAGTGGTTTGGAAACCTTTTTTTCTGACCATGGCATTATTCATCAGGTGGCCTGTGTTGATACCCCACAACAAAATGGGGTGGCTGAAAGAAAAAATTACCATCTCCTTGAAGTGGCTAGATCTCTTTGGTTTACCATGCATGTTCCAAAAACCTTTTGGTTTGATGCCCTACTCACTGCTGGCTTTCTTATTAATCACATGCCATCTAGTGTCTTGAACTTCAAGGTTCCTCTTGATGTTCTACCTTCACGGTTTTCTTCTTTCTCTCTTCCTCCAAGGGTATTTGGCTGTATTTGCTATGTACATATTAGTAAATCTGCCAGTACTAAATTGGATCCTAAGGCCCTAAAGTGCATCTTCCTTGGGTATTCTTCCACCTCCAAAGGGTATAAATGCTATCATCCTCCCACTCGTCGGTGGCTTCTCTCCAAAGATGTCCATTCCTTTGAAACCATACCGTATTTTCAGTCACTTCTTCAGGGGGAGCAGTCATCTCTTGGTGGTGGTGTTGAGAGTGAAGAGGTTCCCGAGTTTGTTTCATTCCTTTCTCCTCTCTTGCCCCTATTTCCCCTTTTCAGGTTGACAAAGGAAAGAAAAACCTTGTGGATAACTGGATACTGTTGTTGAGGGGGAGCCTTCTATGGATACTGTTGTTGAGGGGGAGCTTCCTAGTGCACAGAAGAATAGGGAACAGGGGGAGCTACTGGTTTATCCTCCTTCTACTCTAAAAGCTAACAGATTTACGGTTCTCAAACCCTACAAGCCAAGACCTTTTGTCAGTTACAAGGTAATGATATATGACAACAATTTCTGAGTTCTTTAGAAACATTAGCAGAAGAACTTGTTATTATCTCTAATTCTTAGTTTAGGGTGATGGTGAAAATCTAAAACAAGTTTACCTTCATGTTCTGTAGATTCCAAGTCAATATCACTACTCTACCGTACAGATTCTCTAAAGTCTAAACTATCATCCAATAAAACATGAACAGCCAAAAATTTACTTCCAACATCCTTAAGTATATCCTAAATCACTTTGAACCCCATTTGAATGGACAATAAAAGATCTCTATTCAAATTTAAGTGGTTGGGGGGGGGTTTGGTTTCCAAATTACATGGATATTCTTAATCAAAGAAAGGTAATTTTCCAGTTATGAACACAACTTCTTCAATCCACAATTCCTTGATAACAATAGCAAGACAAGAAAATAAAAATATAAGATAAAAAAAGCAGAAATAGGATTTTGGGTATCAAAACCATTTGTCTAGGTGAGTAATATGATGGAAGAAATAACTTCATGAGTAGGAAGGAACTGAAATAACAAGAAACAGAAAATATGCCCCACGAATTTGAGAAGATCCCCCTTTGACCAGTCAACTAGGATTGGTGCACTTTAGTAGTTATTATATTTAGTAGTTTCTAATTTGTTCCTGTCATGTGGCTGAATTATAAAGCCTAGTAGTTCTAATTTAGTTACCTTCTATTTTAGCTAGGAGTTAGTAGTTCTATTTTGCTAAGTTTCTATTTTGGAAATTTTCCATTTTATTGTAAGCTTGTTAAGCTATTAATAGGCATTACATTGTAGTGAATGAAACGAATTTGAAAATAGAATTTTCTGGCCAATTAGCCATCGAATTATGGGAGATCCTCCATGTTTCAACATCTGAGATAGCTGTGGGTGAGAGACCCAGGCTGAGAGAGCCATCCCTACCCCCCCCCCTTCTATCTTCTCCTTCTCCTCTTTTATTACCCTGCTCAATCTCTGTTGAACTGCTGCTGCAAGTCTTCAACTGCTGCTGCTACTGGAGAACATCATCCAAAGGCTACTGTGATCCTTCTTTCACTTCTGAGTATTGTTGCTATTGCTGCTGTTGCTGATCAAACAAGGAGACTTCATCCCCTGCGGATTCCAGTTCTGCTCCAGTTTGGCTGCAAGCTTCAAGACCTCACAACTCCCTAATTCTTCATCAGGTCCTGCAAAGTTTTGGAGCATAGAGTACCCTCATCAGACCCTACACTCAAACCTGGTTTGGAGATCAGACTACCTCTGGTTTGCAAGATCCATCCAGACTTTCTATTTTGGTGTCACCCTTGCAATTCTCAACTCAGCCATCAGAATTGCACAAAATTTACAGCATAGGTGCTCCTCTATAGGACCTCCACTCGATCCAAGTATGGATCCAAATTGCTGCTTGGTTTGGTTTCTACACCTAACTCCCCTACTTTCTATTTTGGTGACCTTTCTCTTTGGGTGTCTCTAGCCATCCGAATTGACTCCAATTTTGGGAGTCACTTGTGCAGGCCCAGACTTGAATTCGACCTTAATATCAGCCCCTTCTACAGGCTGAAACCTGAGTTCCAGCACATACCTTAATTCTGAACTTGTGTTGGTCCATACCCTTCTACTAGGGTTTGTTAACTGATTATTGTGTGTTTACTTGGGAGTAAATCTGATCTAATTTAGTCTTACATTACAAAGTCCATGAAAAAATGGACTTCTGGAGTCTAAGATTTGGGTACCCATGTTCTTGAGACATCAGTTATTTAATGAATAATACTGAAAATTTATTATCACATGGCCGTGGAATACTGTGCAAGAAACCAAAATGTTCAAGCAACCCACATTGCAAATCCATAATCCGCCACATATGCCTAACATAAGGGCATAGTTCCCAAGTTCTTTTGACATCATTAATACACATATTCTCTATTCCTCATAAATAAAAAAAGGTGGGAAAGGAAGGTTGGGAAGACAAGTCTTGGGACTAATTGAAATCTATTGCAATTATAAAACCAACACTTCAACTAAATGCATCCATGCGCAAAAGGTTGATATGCAGAAAGAAGGAAATAGAATACATAGAAAATCCAAAATGCATCATTGGTTCACCAAACATAAAAGAAACTACGAATATCAAAATCATCAATATGCTACTAATACCATGGGTAACAAATACAAAAAGGTTAACATCATACAAACGATGAGGAAATACACAATTGATTTCCAAGTGATCTACTTATCTAGCAAACCTCTTCGTTTCATACACAATATCAATACTCAATATACTGCAATATGCCACTTCTCAAGGAAGGTAGATGATTAAATGAGGGCCTAAATGGCCAAAAATTGAGGTACATGTGGCATCCATATAGGAAAGATGCCACCTTTTATTTCTATGAATGATATATATTCATGAAGAGCAACAAATATACATCCAGAGGCCCTATTAGGGGGGGCAAAAGAATAGGGGAAAGGGGGAGAGGGAAAAAAAAAAGAAAATACAAAGCCAGAAGCCCGGGGGAACAAAAACCAAGGATCAAGAAGAGAATCCTGGCATTGGGTGGGGAGCGAACACTATAGACAAATCCCGAGTAGAAGCCACATGACGATTATGGACTGTGTAAGGGCACAAACCAATGATGATTTTGGAACGGACTTCAAAGTTGATGGTGTCCAAAATCTGAGCAAGAGATCTGGACTTACCAGCCCAAAGCCTATTGTTCCTTTCTTTCCAGATGTGATATATAGATGCACCAAAAGCAAGTTTCCCAAGAAGATCAACACAAGTCTTTCTGTTGAAATGATTGAGGATCCAATTCCATTCATTTTCAAGGGAACCAATGCCCTATTTGAAGGCCAGATTGAAACAGAAAGGGGGCATTCAAAAAAAAGGTGATGGATGAATTCAGAAGCATTAGAGCAAATACCACACAAGGGGGGAACATTGATGTGCCCTTGGATAAGGAGGGAACGGGTGGGAAGGGATTGGGTAAGGGTGCGCCAAACAATGAAACTATGTCTGAGGATATGATTCTTGAACCAAACAATGGAATACCAAGTAATCAGGGGGGCATGAATACGAATAAAGTTCCAAACCGAAGATGTCAAGAATTACCCTTTTGAGGATTCTTTCCAAATAACAATGTCCCCGGAACCCTGAGGCCTACGACGGACTTGAGGAAGGGCTTCCCAAATCTCAATAAGACTAGGGGAGATGGAAGGTCCAGGGTCCCAATCCCCATCATGAAGGATGGAGGAGACAGTGGCAAGTCTATTTTTCCCCACATCATACCTAATTCTGTCCCCATAAAAATTCACAAGGGTCCCATGAGGATGCCAGTTGTCAAGCCAAAGAGAAAATGGTGGTGAAAATCTATAGGGGCACAAGCACCAGGAACCAGGGCTTATCAGTCTTTTACCGTCCAAACCGTCACATTATTATGAACAACCATTAGGGAAAATGGTGAAAAATTCAAGAAGTTAATGGGCAGCTAGACTGGACCAGCCTTGGAATCCCCGAACCAAATGCCAGGTCCCATCTCCCTCATAGAACACCATACATGGACCTTCATAAAAGCATAGATAGACATTGGATGTTATATATGAAGATACTTGCAGAAACTCTCTCTCTCTCATACACTCCTTTTGCCTCATTATACCGCTTCTTCAGCCTCAGCTCAAACTCAGAATTTGTAGTCAGATATTCATATCAGATCGTGTAAATTCATAATCAAAGAAAATTAGTCATTGAATCTTCTCTGATGGCAATTACACCCCCCCCCAAAAAAAAAAAAGTACCTTCTTTGTTGGGTCACTTCTCTCTCTTGTTAGCCTAGGGTTTTCAGAAACACGAACAGACGAACCTAATCAAGCTACGAAGGGAGAGAGATCTACACCCAACAAGGGAAAATCGAAAATCCTAGGACAAGAAAACTTAAAACCCTAGGCAGAGAGAGAAAGAATTTAGAAGAAGATGACGATCACAGCCCACCAGAACCGGAGCTCTCTTCTTGGAGGGTGACCGAAGCAAGTAGTGTCATAACACCACCAACGTAGCCCAACAGCAATAGCACCAACAAAGCTGTCGGCGGCTCTGGGACCGGCAGAGATTTTGGGTCAACTGGAGAGATCATTCGGAAGCCTCAAAGCAGACCACCAGGTCAATTGCCAATGCTATGGATTCTTTCGATAGACATCAATGGAACGAGGACATTTAAGATTATTAAAGACTCTAAAAACTACATGTGTCAAAGAAAAATAAGAACATAGGAGAGGAAGGATAATGAGGGGAAAAGGGTAATTAAACGCCTAACTTGCTCCCTGAGAAGGCGGAGAATATAGCTGACATTGTCTCCTGTTAAGGCGTCCTCGCCTTGCGTCCCAACAATGGCCATCGCTTAACCCCCTGGGTTAAGGAATGTAAGGGGAGCCAAAACTAATCTCTTTCCTTTTTAGTGCTAAAATAGGAATGAGATTGATCAGAAACGCCGGGCAGACAATGCAATGATCCCCCCCCCCTCCAAGATGCAGTCGCCTTTGTATCTTTGACCAGGTCATACTTACAGCGTGCAATGGATGGAATTGCGTATTGGTTGGTTCTCAGGATATCAATCAGAAACTTACAGAAAGGAAAAAGTGGAAACTGAAGGAATACTAAGGGTTAGTGATACCAGTTGTAAACAATCAAATAATGATCATAAATATTTTCTTTTATTGTAACTAGGAAACATGAACTGCTAGAATAAGAAAACACTATCCTCTGACAAAGAACAAATTTTCTCATAATTGATAACTTTTGCATAAAAAATAATTACATTGAAGCATACTTTTGTATCATCAGGTTCATGGAACTATACACATTCTGGCAACAGATACAATATCTGTTCCTGGTGAGCACAGACAATAAACTGCATACACAGAATCTCAATCAGCCAGGATTCCTCTTAGATGCTTCAACACGTGTTCCTCACCGGTGAGGTACCCAACCAAACCTTCAAAACAATAGGGAAGTAAGATTGGAGAACCAAAATGACAACAAAAAAAAGAGGCAATGTCTGACCTGACAGATATTATTCAGCAACACAGGCAAACAAACTTATGCAGTTATGCACAACACAACCTCAGTTACAGAGCTAATTTAGCAATGTAGGATTTGGAAGGAAATTATAATTACCATTGGTGTAATCACGACAATCATGTTGACCAATGCTCAGCTCAGTCTGCCAGCTTTCATTGAATTTGTTAGCTTTTTGTACACTATCCCCATAGGAAAACCCAATGAACCAGCACTTATTTTTAGGCAGCTTTGTCAGCTTTCTCACAAGAACAGTTCCTAATAAAGTCATAATTCTGAGAAATGTATCAAGAAAACTAAGCATTCAATAGAATTTGTTTGATGATACCGACACATATATCTGACAGCATAATGAATAGGATTTGGGATCAAGTTAACTTATTTAATATTTTCAGAACATGTCAGCTCTTGAAAATGTTTAAGTTTCAATTTTCCAGTGAAAAAATTCTAATCTCCATAAGAAATCTACAAATTTCAAATGCAAATTATATCATAACAACTATGTAATTCACTGCGAAATAATGAAATGCAAATTTTGAGTGTCATGCCCAAAGCTCTTCAGACCATGGAAACTTGGTGATCCACAAAGTTCCAGCATTATAAAGAATACATAAAAAATAAAATAGCACCCATAATGGGAAGAAAGAAAACTTCATTTGTGGTTTAGATATAGTGCCACAGATCTTAGTTTTGATGGGAAAATGAAAACTTGTAGAAAATCAGAACCAAGAAACCTTGTAAAAATCAAAGTCCATATAAATTCAGTAATATCACAAGAGGGAGAACTGAAAAGAGAATTTAACATGAGGTACAAAATCCTTCCTGGCAAAAGACAAAGCAATGATCCCAATTAGCAATCAAAAAAAAGATTCATGTCTTAGTCCACATATGATACCATCAATGTGTGTTAGGCACTTAGTAGGCAGGGAAGTGGTATGGTCGTATATGGATTATTTACCATTTTACATGGGATTCCTTTTTTTTTTTTTTTTTTTTGGGGGGGGAAAGCAATGCTAGGAGGATCCAGGCGTCAGCTATTGAGGGGATCCCCTCGATTGCATCACACCAAATGGTAACTCTGATTCCATTGCGATTTTCTCAAGGAACTTTTTGTTCTATGGCCCCATGAAATTTGGGAAAAAGATCCTCTCCGCTGCCCACATCTGCCAGTGCGGTGCAGTGTAGGCGCCAGAGCTTGACACATGGAAGATGCTAAATCCAACGGTGCTGAGCTCAAGAAGAAATAAAGAAAAAAATTCTGAGTCAATTAAGCTCAGCACCATTGGATTTAGCATCAGCCACGTGTAGATCTCCAGATCCCGCAATGCACCGCACTGGCAGATGTGGCCATCAGAGAGGATTTTAATCCTGAAATTTGGGGGTCCTCTAGGTGTCCCCTAGATGTTTCCCCGTTTGCTTTTTTTATAGTGACTGGAATTCAGTGCATCCAGTACAATTATTGTAACAAGTTCTCTCCACCAACTTAAGATATTCAAATGGCATAAAGGAAGACTTCTTACACTACTAATTACGTTGGTTATCATAACCACAAAGACTGATTCTTTACGTTAGGATTTTAAATATCCCCATCACAGGAAATGCATCAAAGTTGGAAAATAGAACATTCAAAATCAAATTGAATCATGTTAGAGTGACAATTTGATTAATAAGGATTTGTATTTTGCTGTCTATTTCATGAAAATTAGCATAGGCATAAAAATTGAAACTACAAGACTGAGTAGGACAATGTAATGAAATAAATGAAGTGTGTAGTTCAATGGTTTGCAATAATTTTCATGACATTATGAGCATATCATCAGTAAGATCACACAGGATGCATTCTATATGTCTGGTTTAACAGAAACAGGTTGCAGGGTCTGGTATTTAATCTCACCTGAACTTAGGTAGGGTATGAAAGGTCAAAATGTTGATGACAGAGCCAAAACAACCTATTATATTCACAGATCTAAATTGAGTATATTCTTCAAATTCTCCTTGTATAATATGCTGGATATAGAAGAGTTTTCTAGTTGTCAGAAATGGTCTCCCAGGAAAATTTAGAGAGTAATAGTGGACCTTGTATTGATCAGTGTTCTCATGGTCATCACATGTTAACCAATACAAGCCAAAGTTGATTTATTGGTTTTAAATTTATTCGTGAAATCATGCCACTCAATATAGCAGAGGAAAGAAAAGGCTCATCCTTATGCACATCCAATCGATCAATTGTGGATTATGCAGAAGTATCACAGTTGGAAGAAACATAATAGGTTCACCTGGTACTCCTCTACCAGAGAGGGCTGCAAGTGCTACATATATATTCTGAGGATCTTGAGGCTGAAAATCAAAAACAAAGGCCTACAAAAAAAAACATTTCCCCTTCTACAATTAGTAGAAATAGAGGTCATTCAATGAAGATATACTGAATATTCAAAACCATCTTTCCCTATAGACAGCTGTGTGTAAAAAGTGCACACTTTCAAAAATGTAAGTGGCAATAATTAATATGAACCAGCTTGCTGTACCCCTCATTAGATGTTAAGTTTACAATAAAATATTTATGAATAGACACAGGAAAGACAATTGGCAAAAGGGTAATGGCATTCTACAGGCTTGCTACCCCTCATTACATGTTTATGCAGAGTATGTCAAATTTCAGAGAAATTTATAGACTTATCATATTCCAAAACCTACATCCGATCAGAAGGAAAATGGAAATTTAAATTAAGGAAGTAGCCATTTCATTTCCAGGGAAATATATAGTAAAACAATAGGTGAAGAGTCCGCACTCCACAGTACCCGTCGTTATTCGAAGTTGCAGAGCTAACATAATCCACCCATCAAATTTATCAGAACAAAAAGGGCAAAAGACCTTATAGATGAAAAGCAATAAAGAAACTTTAACTGAATACAAAGGAAAAGGGGAAAACAGATCCACGAAGGATGATGAAATGAGAGCAAGGAAGGACCTGAGGTTGAGAAGTTGAAATGGATCTGATGATGACTAAATAGTGCTGTAAATCCCAGATATTGAGAGAGTAAGCCGCAGACATGAGCAGCTGTGCAGGGCCCTTTGCGGCTCTGAGAGGCATCGCAGCTACATAGACTTCATGTTTGTCTGATGGAATAGGCGTTCTTGCGGCGGTAACGACCAGAGAAGCCATTTTCCACTGTAATAATCTCTATTTGGGGCCTGCGTTGATATGTTCAGTCGCTCAGCTCAAGTCTCCGACTCATGGAAATTGTTTTGCTCTTTCAGTTTTGACATTTGAATGGGCGAGGGGTTCTGGGGATTCTCTCAGTTATCCTTCATGATTAACTAACATCCACTGACGAACTGACCAGTGACAACTGAAATGACTGCCACACGCACGCTGGTGCATAGCCACGCAGCCAGGTAGTTAAATCCTCTAACCTTTATATGGTAAAAATGGTGACCTGCGGCTTGCGCCAGCGCAGGGTTAATGGAAGCTTGTGCATAAGCATCAATATTGGTGGGATTTTCATCTTTCATGGGGGTAGGATAGTCATTTCACACCCGTCTATGTCTAAGCACAAGAGGGGACACACTCTTTTCCCTTAGTTATGTTTAGGTAAAAGAAGGTTATGTGTGAAGCCTGTGCCCAAATACAATAGGGCTTTAATACAAAATCTAGATCATTCAAAATCGTTGGTTGTGTGCCAAGACCTCATTTAGCCAAACAAGTTCACAGAAGATAAACGTACAGGTTCTGTCACTTATTTATGCCAAATATCATTTAAGTAAATAAATTTTGTATTTATTTACTTAAGATATTATTCATAAATAATCAAATACCTCTATTTTTAATCCAATAAAAATAATTAAAGCTCAAATACGAAAATGATAAAAAGCCAACCCCCAATTCAAGAACAAAATTGAATTTTCGATAGTAGGTGAAATTTTCAACTTTCTAATGCTGCGTTTCTCTAAAATCTAAAAATCCCATAAATCTTAATATGGTAAAACATTACTAAAAATCCAAAGTGTGGTAAAATATTCATTTGTTTTGATATTTTAAAAAAAAAAAATCATCCAGAGCGATTTTAATAGCATTTACACACACCAAATAAGGTTTGACCGGAACATAACTTCTTTATATAAATCAAATTTAAGCAATCTTGGATTTGTTGGAAAGCTCGTTTTGTGCTTTAGCTAGTACAAAAAGTCTAATGTAAAAATAAAATCATTTGATTAGTCAAACTTCTTAGAGAACAATAATATTTCTCTTAATCAAAAGCAGTTTAATTACTTATTGATAATATCATATTTTCTAAAACCAAATGCATGTTTTGATTGTTTCAAACTTCCAATAGTTTGCTTCTTCAATTATGTTGTTTTTTAGTTCTATGTTGATTTTTTATGACTTTATGTGACTTAATATTTTTTTGATTACTTTTTTTTTTTTTATAGAAAATATACTTGATATGACTTATTGTTGATTTTCGATGACTTTATGTTGCTTAATATTGATTTTTTATGACTTGATATGGCTTAAAGTTGATTTTTTATGATATAAGGTATATATTGTAGCATACTAAATAATGTTAGAAAAGAAGAAAAATAAAAAAAATAATAGCTTGGTTGCCTAGGCGTTGCCTTGGTGGGCGCCTAGTTGCCTAAGTGCTTAGGCACCCCTCAACCGCCTTAGGTCGCCTTGCCACCTTGACAACTATGTATGTAATGGTGCATGAACCCCTTCCCTTCATTATTATTATTATTATTATCATATGTTTGATATAGAGGTTAGAAATAGGTTTACAAAAGGGGGGGGGGGGGAGATTAGACATAGAAGGTGTAAAATAATATGTTTGATATAAGAGATTCCAATCAAATGGTCCTTTATTAGTCAAAGAAAGTAAAATAGTCATCCTCTAACAAATAATTTTTTGACGTATTCTTATAGGGGAAGAAGAGGGGCTTTTTTTTTTTTTTTTTTATAAAAATCCTAGAGCGCGCGAGAAATCATCAACATAGTCGGATTCCTGTCTTTCATGGGAAGAGGGCGATCATTTTGCACCATCATATGTCTAGGCATATAAAACTATACCCCCATAAAGGGATTTGAATCCTATATTCCTCTCTAGTGCAGGGTGCTGAGGATCACCTAGTGAAGCCTCTCTCTTCAACTACCTGAGATATATTTCCATGTCGTCGATGGAAATATTTAAGGTCCCCTCCTCTCTCCGGTAGGTTCCTTCATTCATGCCAAGAACAACATCATCTATATCTTCACAGATATCCAATATAGGTGATCCTCATTCTACATTTTGTAGTAGTTTTTGGTTGTTCGAAAGCTCAAGACTAAATTGAGATAAATAACTTAGTCTCCTTGAAATTAACGTTTTGCAGTTATCCCATGGAATATGTGAGAGTAAGGTTCATAATCTTGGTATCGGATTGGATCGGGATTGCCCAAACTCAGGCAAATATGACACTTTTGCCTCTTTTTTTTGTAAATTCATTTTTTTTCTTACCTATTTAGCCTTGTTCGTACAGGTGGTTTGGATCGATACCTGAATCAGTCTCAATCGATACCGATCCGATCCAAGATTACAAACCTTGTGTGAGAGAAAAGATGATGGTGGGGATAATTCCAAACTCCCTTCATTGCAACAACAAACTCGGACTAAAAATTCTCAGATGCCTAGTGAAAAAGAGGGAGAGAGGAGGATGTCAACTTGGGAAAAGTGAGGAAGTAATCGAAGTGGTCTCACTGGGAGATTCCAGCCCAGCACCCCGAAGACTCGGAGAGGAACCAAATCTCCGCAAAGAGTCCCCTTTCCTAGAGGTGTTAATTCCAGGCCCAGCCCGGCAAATCCGATTGAGCCTGCCCGATTAAAGCCCGGCCCGTTTACTAAGCCCGGTCCGTTTACTAACCAAGCGGTCCCAGTGTAGGATCCTAGCCCATCGAGCACCCGATCAGATTGATCGATTCTAGGCCCGACCTAGCCAAATCCTTTAACTTGTAAACTTTGCTATGGGCTTGAGCCCTGTTTGATTTATTGGCCCAAATACATTTATGCCATTAACTTTCTATTGGGCCGGGCCTGATGTATTTGGGATGTTTTTATGACATTAGCTTTCTGTTGGGCTGGGTCTGATGTATTAGGTATATTTTTTTGAAATTTTTTTAGCTTAAATTTATATCATGGGACATGGGCGAGCACGAGTGGCACTATTTCAACCTATTTTTAATGAATCGGCCATATTCAAACAGTTGAAATATTTAATTTTAGGGAAGCAGTTTTTTGTACGGGAGTGTGGCCTACGCCAGCACTCCCATGTGTCTATCTCTCTCCTCCTTAAAATAAGGGGGCGGAGAGAGATAGACACATGGGAGTGCTGGTGTAGGCCATACTCCCGGACAGAGAATTTTTATCCTTAATTTTAATAGGAAAAGATAGGAAAGAGGTGGCAAGATGGTTCATCTCTTTATAAAATTAAAATATTCAGTTGTAATAGGTTGCACCGTTAAAAACCTGTTTATATTTAAGCAGGCCCATAGCTTGGTTTTGCACGGTTTAAGGGTCGATTATATTAACCGAGTATAGCCCGAAGCCCAATAGGCTCAGCCTGAATACTTAAACGGGCAGTCACGCTACAGGCTTTAAGCACCGTGAGGCCCAGCTAGGTCCAACCGAACCTGTCTGGTTGACACCCCAGGCTTTTCCCATTTCTTATATCAAGACAGAAAGTATGAAAATTTCATCCTCCGACTGGTCATGCTTATTGATTTTACTTTATAAGCCGAAATATTGGAAGCCGTTCTCGTAACTCCCACTTGATTCGAAGTAGCGTAGGATAAAAGCTCAGTTAGTCAGTTTATGTGCTAACGGAGAGCCCGCGGGTTTTACTATGAGTAGAGAGTCGTGTGACCTTCCCTGTCTCTCTCTCATTCTCTGTCATACTCGTTCCGAAACAAATGAAATCCCCCGTTTTCCGTTTCTTGTTACTCTCAAATCTCAATATCTTCACCTTCCATCCCTAATTACTTCGATTACTTCCTCGTTTTCCCCAACCTCACGTCCTCGTAGGTTTTGGGTTTTGGTTTTTGCATGAATGAGTGGTTTCTCTCTCGCTGTGGCTTAATAAAGCTGCTGTTCTTCTTGTTTTTGGGGTTGCTCGATGTCTCTGAGAGGAAATTCGATTGATTTCGTCTATCAGCGTCACGATCGGATATCTTCTAAGAGGAAATTGGACGATTATGGGGCCTCTGACGAGGATTTCTCCGATTTATTGAGAAGAATGAAGAAAGATGAAGCCGACGCTGTCAATTCGTCCGCTACCAGTGTCGGAGGAGGAAATGAATCTGATTTTTCTGATGCTTCATCAGTTTCTTCTAATCGCTATACCGATGCAGGGGTCGGAAGCTCTGTTTACAGGTTGCAGTTCTTTGTGCGCGCATTTTCTGGTGGTAATACCATTGTTATACATGCCAGTCCTGATGATTCTGTCGAGTCTGTTCATGAACAAATTCGCAAAATCACCGGGATTCCCATCATAGAACAGCGTTTGATATACCGTGGCAGGCAGTTGCAGTGGGAACAGTCGCTTGTACAGTGTGGCGTCCAGAACGATGCTAGCCTTCAGCTTGTTGGACGTATGAGGAGCACTGAGTATCCTCGAACTTGGCAGGTCGTCAATGATTTGGTCTCCTCTATATGCCGGCTCTGTAGAGAGGAGGCGCCCCAGCCACCTCGATCCTACAGATACGTCAGAGCTCGTGTGGAGGAGTTCTTAAGAATGACTCCCAATGACGATTACGAGTTGGCCTCGGGGCATATTCAGATCTTCAAGTCCGCTGGTGCGCCGACTGCTCTCGTCATGCTCTTCCTTTCGCCCATTAAAGGGAACAAACAGTGTGCGGAGGGTGCAATTCGGCCTTTTCTCACCCCGAACGTCGAGTCACTGCCAAAATCCGTGCAGGCTCAGTGTGCTTCCATTGTGCTGGAATTCTGTAAGTTGCTCACCAGAACTTCTCGTGAGGACCCGCTTTACATATCATGCCGAAACACTCTAGGTTCATTGTTAGAAACCTTCGCGTTGGCACATGAGTCCATATGCTTTGGTAACGAGAAGGCATCCGTTGTAATTCGAGAGTTTTACCCACTAGTACGTGAGTTGGCAAACCGGCTTTTGGTGGGTTTAGAGTTGAGTAAGAACTCGTCGTCGCAGTGTGTTATGTTATCAGTAAGCGACGTCCGTGATCTCTCTGCATTCTTGTTGCCCTTGCGGAGAGCAATTGAAGACCAATTAATCGGAAATGGTCCCGGGCGTATTACTTTACTTAACGGTGATAATAGTTCATCCTGCGGGGGTGAGATTGAATTACTCCACAATATTTTCCTTGAGTTGCTGGAAAAGATTGATCAATGCTTAATAACAGTGGAGGGGTTTCTGGCAGCGAAAGTAGGCTGTGAAAGTGAAGGCCGTCGATTTGTCTGGTCCCAATATCTAGCTATTTTGAAGGAACTAAATAGCATTGCTAAACTTTATCATGGCGCTGAAGACAAACTTCGTTCTGTTATGATGCCGAGGCGAAGTTCACTGAATACCATTATTAGATACACAAAGCGATATGATGAACACCGCTGGTTTCTTGAGCATAAAGATGTGACAGATTTTGAATCTAGGAGGCATTTGGCGATGATGATGTTTCCTGAGGTGAAGGATGAGTATGAAGAACTCCACGAGATGCTCATAGACAGGTCCCAATTACTGGCTGAGTCATTTGAGTATATCACAAATGCCGAGTCTGAAGCATTGCATGGTGGCCTTTTCATGGAATTCAAAAACGAAGAAGCTACAGGGCCCGGTGTTTTAAGAGAGTGGTTCTGCTTAGTGTGCCAAGCAATATTCAATCCTCAAAATGCCCTTTTTCTAGCTTGTCCAAATGATCGCAGAAGGTTCTTTCCTAATCCAGGTGAGTTTTTGTTATTCCATATTTGCACTTTTGTTAGTTTTCCTCCCTTCCCCACTTCTGATGACCCATATTGTTTTTGTTAGTTGTACTGTTTATCATAAAAAAAAACTTTATGTATGTATTTATGCATGAATATATTGTTTTACTCAGTATTTCAGTCTATTCCAATATTTTAGCTTTCCCCTTGCTGGCTCAAGAGTTGGATCTTGTATGCTCAGCTTTAGATTGTCTTTGAGTTTTCTTTCTTTTTTTTTTTTTTTGGGGGGGGGGGGTTGATGGTGGATTTATGCAGAACTAATAAATGATATGCTCTAAGGTAAATGAAGAACAAGGAATTATCACATTATTATCCTCCCACTCAATCCCTATCCATTTCTGTATACATAGCTTTTGGAATCGTGATGCCCTTCTAAATTTTATTATTATTTTTTTTAATTTGTTTTTTGGTGTGTGGATCATGGCCCTTGGAAGAACGAAAATTTTTGATAAATAGAATGAAGATGAACCCTTGGGTTATCACCGTACAACAACAAACTCAGGCTTATCCCAACTTAATGGGGTCGGCTACAAGGATCCAAATAAACAAAGTAAGAAAAACTGCGATCTAGCCAAAAAAGGGAAAGAAAAGATGAGAAAAGAGGGATGGGGAAAGAGGAGAGAAATGACAAATAAAACGAAAAGAAAAAATAAAATAAAAATGAAAGATGAAATATAGTAAGAGGAAAGAGGCACAACCCAACACGTCAGGAGAATCTCAGGTAAATGGGTTTTGCTACATGGATCCTTGCGTTCCAATAGGCTCTATCCGAGGTCATACTTGGTACAAGACCTCGACTATGCATGTCCTTCCTCGCCACTTCTCCTACAGTCATTTTAGGCCTGCCCCTAGCTCGTTTAGCCCCTTCAATCGGAATAATATCACTCTTCCTTACTGGAGCGTCTCGAGGCCTCCATTGAATATGACCATACCACCTTCAACAACTCTCTCGGAGCTTGTCATTGATCGAGGTGACTCCCACGTCCGCTTTAATTCGTTCATTCTGTACTTTATCCTTCTTTGTTTTGCCACACACCCATCTTAACATCCTCATCTTTGCTACACATTTTATCAATATGACACTTCTTAACTGCCCAACATTCTGCCCCCATACATCATAGCCGGCCGTACAACAGTCCTATAGAATTTTTCTTTAAGCTTTAAAGGAATATGTTGGTCACACAACACTCTGGATGCACCTCTCTACTTCATCGATCCCGCTTTAATTCTCTATGAAACATCATCCTCTGTCACCATCTTTACTTATGATTATGTAATGTAATTCTAGATGGGTATGAGGCCAACTAGAACCAATAACCAGGATCTGCTATGGATTAGGGAAATCGGCTAGGTCAAAATATGTGAAATTGTGAAATTAGGTTTAGGTTTTGAATTTTTGATGGTAAGGTTAGGGTAAGTTGATGTAGGGGAGTCTTCCAGTGAAGGTCCTGAGATGCTTTGATGAGGTCAGGTATGTAAACTTGAGTGAACAATAGATTAGGTTTAGGGTTTCTGGGTTTTGGGAAAGTGGAAGGAGGGGAAATCTAGGGTTTAGACTGGTGGCCTAGGGTTGGGACTAGAATTCAGTTTCCCTTATGGTGAGAGGGAAAGATCGAATCAATAAAGGTGGGATTTTGATGAGTGGATTGGTCTGAGTGGGATTTAGGTAATGGGGATGATGTTCAGAGATGGTGGGAATGATAGGGTTAGGTTTAGAGGATTATAAGAAGAAGGGTTTGGGGTTGGGGTGTTGTACTTAGTTGTTGATTGAGCTGTTCTTGAGTCTAGTAGAAGAATCCCAGTAGTTGGATTGAATCTAGTTATCGGCTAGGGCAGAACTGAAATAAATTGAACACTTGAATGCATATCGATGGAGAGAGGCAGTGAAGGCTATCTCAGCCTGGGTATCTCACCCTCACAGCCAATCTCAGGACAGTGATGTTTGCAGAAGCAAAATGATGCAGATCCAAGTATCCGCAAGAAGAAGAAGCAGCCCTAAGATTAGGGCCGAGTGTTGGAGCCTTAGTTTAATTTAGTCTTAGTTTATTTCTGCATTCCATTCTTAGTTTAGTTTTCATTTAATTGTAAACTTAAATTGAACTGGTTCAGACCATGGTTCAATTTAAGTGAATTAATCCTATTGGTTGTTAGGTGCTTATTTCCTATTGGTAGTTAGGGAATCTTTCTTTTAAGTGTTTTATTTCCACCCCTCCACGATCTTTAGAGGGAGTACTTTTTAGTTTGTAATTAGGATTCAGCCTAGGATTCAAATTCCTAGGGTGAATACGTTTTAGGCCTATGGCCATATTATAAATTAATGAAATCGTGGGGGGCTCCCCTTTGAAAAAAAACTGTCTTTTTTTGCTGCCATTGTTGCTGCTGCTTTGCTCCTTTGAGAGTGTGCCTTGTGAGTAATATCAAGGTGAAGGGACTGGTGACTCCTTGCGTCTTGTAGACCGGGTGGATCTTCTTCTCAACTCCTTGCATCTTGTAGATCAGGAGACCCTATATTCTTCAAGCTGCTGCCATTGAAGATATTCAATTACAAGTAAGTAATTTACTGTTTCAGCATTCACGTTCTTCTTCTAATCCTCTAACCTAAACCCATTAATCCCCAATCAATCCACTAAACCCTAGTTCAATCTACATCTTGTCCAGCTCAATTCCCCCATCCAATTTCATCCAAAATTCTACCACAACCATCTTACCTCATTCCCTCCACTTGACCTTAACCTCAAGCCCATCTTAGCTCTTAAACCCTAATCCCCCTCAACCTCCATTAAAACCCAAAACCCTAAAAATTCCACCCAGCCATATCCAACCATCAAAACCTCACCAAACCTTGGCCGAATGCTCCTCTCTACCATTAGAGAATTCGACCTAAAATCCTAGCCCAAATTCTCACTCTAAACCTTAAAATCCATCACTCTTATCTTCCCCAAACCCGAAACCCTAACCCTAATTTTCTGATTTTTAAATTTTCACTCAAACATCATTCAAACCTTCACTGTTAGCTTCCTCTAAACCTGCCTAGCATTACCGTATAAGAATTGCATCCATTACCTTAAAGCTAACCCTAGGTCTAACCTAAATCCTTAATTCTGCCCCAATCGGCCAGCAGTATTGAAAGGTCCTGGTTACTTGACTCCTAGTAAATCCTTTGTCTATCTAGGGCTACATTAAGTGGTATCAGAGCCATGGATGAACATGGCAGACCATTACCAGTAGCAATCGATCCTATGGCTACAATATTAGAGCTGTTTCAAAAGTTCACTGCTGAACAGAAGGTCATATCTGAAGAGATTAGAGCTGAACAGAGGACTATCACTGAGAGGTTGCAAGTTATAGAGCAAAGACATGTTGCACCTCTTGGGGACAGCAACAATCCCCTTGAAGAGGACAAATATCAACTTAGTACAAGGAACTTTGGGAAAAAATAGGAATCACATGGATCGATCCAGGAATTACAGAGATTGATCCAGAGATCACAGGGATCACAAAGAGTATAGAGATCACAGAGACAGGTGCAGGTATGACAGAGAAGGGCATAGAGAAGACAGGGACAAAAATAAGGAAGAGCCTAGGAGGCCTAATTTTGAAGAGTACTTGAGATCATACTTCACTACAGATGAAGTTCTTAATCAAAGTTATGACACCCAGAAGGTGAAGCTCGAGTTGAAGGAGTTCGATGGGAACCATGATCCTCAGGTATTTTATGATTGGCTTGCTGCCCTTGATGATTACTTTGATTGGTATGACTTGCCTGAAGACAGGAAGATGAGATTGGCACGTACCAAACTGGTTGGCCTTGCCTGAGAATGGTGGTGAACTGCAGAAAGGGACATGGAATTGCTGGTCATGCACCCACTACATGGGACGAAATGAGATATGACTTGAGGGAGAAATATTTGCCAGGCATTACAGAGCACAGCTACAAGATCAATTAACACCCTACGCCAAGGGATTATGACTGTATCTGAGTACATGCAGAAGTTTGATGCTCTTTCTTCTCTACCTAACCTACATCAATTTAATTTGGTGCCTTAAGACCAAAGAAACACCTTAGAGAGCGACCTGATCCAGTTATACCCCAGGATGTTACACAACAATTTTTTGGACAGGGACTATGACATCAAGGTTGAGGCTTCGGTTACATGGTGAAAAGGGCCTAGAGGAATTCTTTATTAGCTTACCAAGGTTGAAAGGATTTTCGCTTATAAATCCTTTCCGGACGAGAAAAAATGTGAACTCATCCTCATCAACTTTATTGGGTATGCATGTTCATGGTGGGGTGGCATGCTACATCAAGGCTTATCAGGTGACTTGGGCCCATCAATAATTGGAAAGCCATGAAGCAGATTCTGAATGACAAGTTCGTCCCTCCTAATTACAAGAAAGTACTCTTTCATAAGCTAGTCAACTTCCATTAGGGCAATAAAGATGTAGATACTTACACCATGGAGTTTCACAAGATATCCTCCATATGTAGACTTCAGGAGACAGACCAACAACCAGGTTTTGAGATATATCAGTGGTTGAATACTAAGTTTCGACTGGAGTTGGTTAATAGTGATTTCAGCCTTTCAGGTCTATTGATGTGGCAGCTGCTTATGCCAAGATAGCTGAAGACAAGAAGCCCGAGTCTTGCAAAGTAGAAGAAAAAAATTCAAAGGTTATTAGAGGAAATGATTGGTTGAAGAGCATTGTGTGCTGTAATTGTGGCGAGAAAGGTCACTTCAGTAAAAAAATGTCCCAATAAGTCTTGTCCCGTGAATGTAGTAGACACAACTAGCACAGAAGGATGACGATGATGTTATACCTGATTTATACCCTCATCCCGTAGATGGTGCTCTTGATGATGATGAAGTTGAAGCTCACTCCATAAGTTTTACATCATTCTCAAATAGACTAATTGATAAAGCTCCCCTCTTTACACAGAAGGGTATTTTTTTGCATGGTATTGGTTTTATAGATGCTCATACGGTCGTAGATATCGGGGCATAAACCAATTTTATCTCTGCTGATATTGTTAGAGCACACAACCTTCCATAGAAACAACTCTTCAAGAAGATTCATGTGTGAGTAGGGGTGTTAGTTTGACCCTATCGGCCCGAGCTTGGCCTAAGCCCGAACAGGGCCTAGGATGGATTTTTCGACCCTGAGGGCGGGTAGGGTTGAAATTTTCAGGCCCTGGGTCAGGGTCTGGCTGAGCCAGGGTTGAGGCTTCGGGCTAAGCCCAGCCCAACCCGGCTCTATGTTAGGTTATGCCTTACAATTTATTGTTTACATTTTGGAATTCTTGTTTAGTATCTAATTATCTATTGGTTTATCAAAAACAGGCTAATTATCTATTGAACGGAAATATTTACAATTTTAAGATTGGTCCAAGTTTTTTAACAACAGTCAATTGAGTATGAAACAAACCAATACCCAATCACATGTATCTCATTTTTTAATGCATAGGACGACTGAAATGGGAAAAAAGCAGGGCAAGTCAGGGCCAACCAAGCCCTAGCAAAAATTAGGGTCAACCCAGCCCTTGGCAAAAATCAGGGTCAATCAAGGCCAACCCGGCTCGATCAGGGTCAATCAGGGTCGGGCTGGGCTGAAATATCTCAGCCTGACCTAGGGTCGGGTTGGGCTTGGGTTGAGCTAAGAGGACTCAGGGTTGGGCTAAGGTTTTAAAAAACCCATGTTTTCACCCCTATGTGCAAGGTTTTGGACCTACAGTTTGGGAAGAGGCCACTGCAATAGCTCAAGTACATCTACAGTTTGGGCCTTTACAGTATAATGTGCGTTGCTTAGTCACCCCGTTGGCACATTGTGACATTCTTTTAGGATGACTTTGGCAACAACATGCTGGTATTCTCTACGATGATGCACAAAATACCGTCAAGGTAAAACATGGAGGACGTACATCTTTGATGTCATCACACATGTTATCAAACATCCCTCGTCGGCGACAATCTCCTGTAGTTATGAGTCATTCTCTACTCCCCACTCATGGAGTTGCAGTTCAACCATCTCAGTGTCGAGATAATTACAAGGGCATCTTGGGTTCACGACTAACTCAACAGATTGAGTTCTTTAAGACCGGGAGAGTTGATGTAGTTATGCGTAGGAATTAGGACTTGCAAGAGTTGTTCAACTTCCTCTATAGCAGGTTCCAGAGCTGGAAGAAGCAAAGGGAGATTTTAGATGGTTTGGTGATCTCTCCAAGAAAAGCATTTCTTCAACTTGATATCATCAATCAAGATAAGGAAACTCCTAAAGCAGCAAAGGAAATCAGGAGGCCCAGAATCAGTATAAAACCCACCTGGCCATTACAAACTAAAATACTAATCTCCTGCTTTAGGTATCTTTTTGAGTTAATTTTTTAAATTTCTTTTCATTATTTCATCTTTTGATAGAGTCATGGATAGAGTTAGAGTAAGAGTTTGTTTCAGTTTTGAGTCCAAAATAGGTTCAAACTCTGTTTCAGATTTTGATTAGGACTCTTCTTTTTGAGTGCATTTTGTAAATTTATTTGTATTAGTTTATCCTTTGATAGACTCATAGATAGAGTTAGAGTTTGTTTCAGTTTTGAGTCCAAAATATAGTTATTCTGTTTGAGACTTCGATTAGGATTATGGGTTGTTTGAGTCTTTAAATACATGCCATAACGAAGGAGTCATGGAGTTATTTTTGGAATGAAATTATATTGAGTTACCTGCTGTTGCGTAGTGTGATTGCAAACCGTGGCCCTGTCTTCCTCCTCTGCAATTCTGAATTCTTCTTCTGGTACTTTCTCCTTCGGTCCTTCCTTCGTTATTCCTCTTTCTATCACTTAGTTCCTTCTTTGGTTACCTCGGTTTTCTTTCTTTTCTGCTAACATAAACTGTTCATTGGGTTGGGAACATAGTTGTCAAGGCGGCAAGGCGACCCAAGGTGTTGGAGGGGTGCCTAAGCGCTTAGGTGACCAAGGCGCCATTGTTACTTTTTATTTTTCCTCTTTTCGAACATTATTTAGTATGTTACAGTATAAGCCTTATATCATAAAAAATCAACATTAAGCCACATAAAGTCATCAAAAATCAACATTAAGTTTCATCAAGTTATCAAAAATCAATATTAAGCCACATCAAGTCATAAAAAATCAACATAGAATTAGAAAACAATAGAACTGAACAAGTAAGCTATTGGAAATTTGAAACAATCAAAACATACAGTTGGTTTATACTGTTTTTGGAATTGGTCATTGTCACGGTATAACTAGTCTCACATTTGGTTTATATTGTTCTTAGAAAATATGAACTTATCTATTAGTAATTAAACTGTTCTCGATTTAGAGAAATGTTGTCGTTCTCTAAGAAGTTTGACTAGTCAAATGATTTTATTTTTACTTGAGACATTTTGTATTAGGTAGAGCACAAAATCAGCTTTCCAACAAATCCAAGATTGCTTAAATCTGATTTATATTAAAGTAGTTATGTTCCGGTTTCCAGTCAAACCTTATTTGGTTTGCTTAAATGCTGTCAAAATCGCTCTGAATGAAAATATTTTTTAGATATCAAAACAAATGAATATTTTACCGCACTTTTGGTTTTTAGCAATGTTATATCATATTAAGATTTATGGAATTTTTAGATTTGAGAAAAACCCTAACATTAGAAATCTGAGAATTTCACCTACCGTTGATTTTGTTCTTGAACTGGGGGGGTTGACTTTTTATCCTTTTGGAATTTTATTTTTTAACTATTTTCATTAGATTCAAATAGGGGGAATTTGCTTATTTATGAATAATATCTTAAGTAAATGAAAGTGATATTTGGCATAAATAAGGACCAAGGCATTCAATACCACTAAGAGGACAACCGCCTAGACCACCTAAAATCTGCTTGGATGTGTTAGCTTTTAGAGTGGAAGAAGAAGAAGAGAAGAAACTTCAAGAGAGCAGCCACGGTTTTGGTTTGGTGTATTATTTCTCAAAACAAGAAACTAACATGCTTATATTGAAAATAATATATAATTACACACAGGCCCTTGGCCTCGTACAAATGACACAAAGAATACATAAAAGAGGGGTTATGTACATATATACCCCTGATACAGCTATTCTTAACATTCCCCCTCAAGCTGGGTGGTATATGTCATACATACCCAGCTTGTCTAACATAAAACTAAAGTGATGAGAGCTAAGTCCTTTGGTGAAGATGTCTGCCACTTGTTCATTTGTCTTCACAAAAGAAGTACAAATAGTCTTAGAGTCTATCTTCTCCTTGATGAAGTGTCTGTCGACCTCAACATGCTTTGCCCTGTCATGTTGAACTGGGTTGTGAGCAATACTTATGGCTGCCTTGTTATCGCAATATAGACTCATAGGTTCAGTCGTCTCAAATCCCAATTCTTGAACAAGTTTTTTCAACCACAAGATTTCACACACACCATGAGCCATGGCTCTAAACTCTGCTTCAACACTTGACCTAGCTACCACAGGTTGCTTCTTACTTCTCCAGGTGACTAAATTTCCCCCAACAAAGGTACAGTATCCAGAGGTGGATCTTCTATCAGAAATAGACCCGGCCCTATTAGCATCTGTATATACTTCAATTCTCAAGTGACCATTCCTAGAGAAGAGAAGGCCTTTTCCAGGGCATGACTTCAAATACCTGAGGATCCTGTAAACTGCATCAAGATGTCCCATCCTGGGTGCATGCATAAACTAACTCACCACTCCAACAGCGTAGGTGATGTCAGGTCGGGTGAGGGAGAGAGAGATTAGCTTACCTATTAATCTCTGATACTTTTCAGCATCCATAAGAGGTTCACCACAATCTTCCCTTAGTTTGTGGTTATGCTCAATAGGGGAGGAGATTGGTTTGCATCCTAAGTAGCTTGCCTCTGTAAGTAGATCAAGAACAAACTTCCTTTGGCAAACATTGATCCCTTGCTTGGATCTTGAAACTTCAATCCCTAAAAAATACTTCAATGGACCGAGATCTTTGATCTCAAACTGCCGAGCCAAATAAAGTTTAAGCTTTGAGATTTCAGCTTCACTGTTTCCCTTGACCACAATGTCATCAACATAAACAATGAGAGCCGTAATAGTGCTGCCGTTCCTTTATATAAACAATGTGTGATCAGCTTGACTTTGAGTATATCCATTTTGCAGGAGGGCTTGTCTGAACCTCTCAAACCAAGCCTTAGGGGACTGTTTGAGTCCATAGAGAGCCTTCCTAAGACGACACACTTTTCCATTGCCACCAGGATGCTTGAACCCAGGAGGAGAGTGCATATATATCTCTTCTTCTAGATCACCGTGTAAGAATGCATTCTTTACATCAAGCTGGTACAATGGCCAATCAAGGTTTGCAGCCATTGAGAGAAGTACACGAATGGAATTATGCTTGGCCACCGGAGCAAAGGTTTCCTGATAGTCAATGCCATACACCTGTGTATAACCCTTGGCGACAAGTCTTGCCTTATACCTCTCCACAGTACCATCAGATTTGAACTTGACTGTGAATACCCATCTGCATCCAACAGGGATTCTCCCATTAGGGAGTTCAACAAGGTCCCAAGTGTGATTCTGCTCAAGAGCCAACATCTCTATGCTCATTACTTCTCTCCATTTTGGATCTGCCATAGCCTCTGCTACATTCTTGGGAATAGATATGGATGAGATAGCTACAGTGAAGGCTATACCTGTAAGGGAGATAGAATAGTGGGAAACAAACTTGGCAATGGGATTAGTACATGCCCGAGTTCCCTTGCGGTGAGCAATAGGAAGATCTAAGTCTAAGGATGTAGAAGTAGAGGGAGGTATACCTGTCTCGATGGATGGAGGCTCAGGATGAGGAGACGAAGAAGGATTTTGGCAGGTCTTCTTTATAGGAAGCCATGAAGAAGGATTTCTCCTGTCCTTCGTATGCACCAGTAGCTCCCTCTGTTCTCTGTTCACCTGTGCCCTAGGAGGCTCCCCCTCAACAACAGTATCCACAGAGTTTTTCTTTCCCTTGTCAATCTGAAAAGGGGAAATAGGGACAAGAGAGGAGAAAGGAAATGAAACAAACTTGGGAACCTCTTCACCCTCAACACCACCACCAAGAGATGAACACTCCTCCTGAAGAGGTGACTGAAAATACGGTATGGTTTCAAAGAAGTGGACATCTTTGGAGAGAAGCCACCGACGAGTAGGAGGATGATAGCATTTATACCCTTTGGAGGTGGAGGAATACCCAAGAAAGATGCACTTTAGAGCCTTAGGATCCAATTTAGTGCGGGCAGATTTGCTAATATGTACATAGCAAATACAATCAAACACCCTTGGAGGAAGAGAAAAAGAAGAAGACCGTGAGGGTAAGGCATCAAGAGGAACCTTAAAGTTCAAGATACTAGATGGCATGTGATTAATAAGAAAGACAGCAGTGAATAGAGCATCAGACCAAAAAGTTTTTGGAACATGCATGGTAAACCAAAGGGATCTAGCCACTTTAAGGGGATGGCGATTTTTTCTTTTAGCCACCCTATTTTGTTGTGGGGTATCAACACAGGCCACCTGATGAATAATGCCATGGTTAGAAAAAAAGGTTTCCAACCCACTATACATATACTCCCCACCTTTGTCAGAACGAACAATTTGGATCCGAGTTTGAAATTGGGTATACACTAACTCATAAAAATTTTTAAATGCAACATAGACATCACTCTTGTGTTTCAAAAGGTAAACCCAAGTAACCCGAGAATAGTCATCAATGAAAGAAACAAAGTAGCGGAAGCCACGCAAAGAGGTAACAAGGGAAGGCCCCCAAACATCAATATAGATAAGATGAAAAGGTGAAGTAGATCTATTACCATTCGATGCATAAACTGTTTTACAACTTTTGGCAAATAGACAAGGTTCACAATGAAAAACATGAGTGACAGGAAAAGAAATAAATAAATATGGCAACAGTTTCCTCATAACAGAAAAAGAAGGATGTCCCAAACCATGATGCCAAAGCAAAATATCCTCCTGAGTACGTCCACCTTCTTGCCCACAAACATAGGACTGAGCTTGCACAACAGGGGAAGCACCGGTCTCCAAAACATACAAGCCGTTAGTTTCACGACCACTGCCAATCACCCTCCTCGTCACCAAATCCTAAAAAAGACAATGGGTAGGAAAGAAGGTGACAAAGCAGTTCAAAGATTTAGTCAATTGGCTAACTGAAAGAAGGTTAGTGGCAAAGTTGGGAACATGAAAAACAGACTTCAAGGGTAAAAGTGATGTAACCTTGATGTCTCCCTTACCAGAAATGGAAGAGAAGGAACCATCAACAATTTTTACCTTATCTTTCCCAGAACAAACAAAATAGGAATTATACAGCTGAAACCTACTAGTCATATGATCCGTGGTACTTGAGTCAATGACCCAAGGTGTGGTGTCGGAGGAGGAAGAAGCCTGTAGTGCAGTGGAAGTAGGAGTAGCAAAGGAACCATCCAGGTGGGCCACAATATGGCAAAATGCTGCAATGTCTTCTTTGGAAAGAGAGGATGGATCAGATTCAATGACTCCCACATGAGCCTTAGGCCCCTTCTTCCACTGTCCCTTCAGTCCCCCAGAGGAACCAGAAGGGGGCTTCCCATGGAGATCCCAACAAAAGTCCTTCGTATGCCCAGATTTGCCACAATGGTCACATAAGAATCGGCCCTTCGCAGCTCCCTTATCAGCTCCCTCAGTGGAGTCCTGAGGGGTGGAAGAAACAAGAGCAGAGCGCTCAATAGTGGGAGTAGTCCCCATGGCACCCCTACGGGTCTCCTCACTCTGTAGATATCCACACACCTCCTCCAGTGAGGGAAGACTTGGTCGGCCAAGGATTTGTACCCTAAGAGGCTCAAAGTCAGAATTAAGGCCGCCAAGGAGAAATAAGACCCTCTCTTTCTCAAACAACCGATGCACCTTGACCTCATCATCAGGACATAACTGAAGATCTCTATAGTGATCATACTCCTCCCACAGGCCCACAACAAGACTATAGTAGTCAGAGATGCTTCTATCACCCTGGCGCAGGCTAACAATCTGTTGGAGAAGTTGGTACACCTTTGTACAGTCCTCAACCCGATCAAAGATACGGGACACACTGTCCCAAATGTCTTTGGCAGTCTCCTTGCCCATAAACCTTCTTCCAATCTCAGGCTTCATTGAGAAAAGAAGCCAAGCCATCACAAGAGAATTCTCAGTGTCCCATTTGGAGTACCCTTGCTTGGTAGGAAGGGGGGCCTTGATGCTACCATTTATGTATCCCATCTTCCCCCTACACCGAAGAATCAATTTCATGGATCGGGACCAATCCAAATAGTTATGGTTCTCAAGCTTGGCAATCGGAAGTTGGATATTGGGGCTCTCAAAGGAAGAAGGGAGAGATGGAGCTGTTTCCACAAGGGGCAAGGGTGTTTCGACGTTTTTCTCACCCATATATTTGATCTCAAATCAGCCACTTAAAAGGAGTAAACAGCAGCACTTCAAGCAAACAGGTTTGGCTCAAAACAGTAGGCACAAAAATAGGGCAAACAATAGCCAAAAAAGCTTGAAACACTTGTAGATCTTCAGAGAAAATACTCAAATAGCAGCGGAGTAAAGATGAGTAATGCTCCTTGCCCAAAAACGATGCAAATGGACCATAAAAAATGGCCAAACAAGGCTCTATTGAAGAGCAGGTGCCAAACAAGAACTCCAGCTGGCGGAAATTCTGGGCAGAACAGCCAAACTGAGATGCAATGGGAATGAATGGGTGCTTGCAGAGGGTTAGAGAGAGGCAAAGGAGATCAAAGAGCGCCCCCAAACGAAACTAGAGCACCAAGAAACACTCCATTTGGATTCCAAACGAGAGAGAAACAAGCTGGAGAAGATGACCTAACCAGTCCTTCGAATAGCAGCAGAAAACACGTGAATGAAACCCTTCTTCACACTCCAAACTTCCTTCAAACACTCGCAAACAGCAGGATCAATGCTCTGACACCATGTTAGCTTTTAGAGTGGAAGAAGAAGAAGAGAAGAAACTTCAAGAGAGCAGCCACGGTTTTGGTTTGGTGTATTATGTCTCAAAACAAGAGACTAACATGCTTATATTGAAAAGAATATATAATTACACACAGGCCCTTGGCCTCATACAAATGACACAAAGAATACATAAAAGAGGGGTTATGTACATATATACCCTTGATACAGCTATTCTTAACAGGATGCCTAGGCGAAGCCGTGACAACTATGGTCGGGAAGGGTTCTTAGAAATCAGTGGTTTCCAATCTATCTGACCTGGGATTCCGGATGTCAGTTTGTTCCTATAAAGTTATTCATCCCCTCGAATCTCACCCACCAAAAGCCTTCCATCAAGAGAACCATTTCAAATCTTGGTACGAATCTTATGATTTCTTTCCAATCTGGTTTTAGTGAGTTGAATGCAGATTGGTTTTAGTGGTTGGGGCTTCCAGAGGTTGTAGTCGATATAGCTTTGAGTTGCAACCCTGCGCCTGAAACTTTAGCCTCATTTGAAGCTTTCTAGGGCGAGATCTCGTTCCCACAAGAGGGTTGTATTCCACCTGGTTTTGGTTTCGTCCCCGTCCAAGGTATTTTTTTCCCCTATCACGATTGCTTGTTTTGTTCCTTAATTTGTTTTTTAGTTTCCAATAATACCCCCTTTTCCTCTCTTATCTTCTTGTCCTTTATTTATTTTGTTCCAAGTTGTTCCTTCATCTCTAATTTTTATTACCCATCTTGTCCTTTTTATAGTTGATCTTAGTAACCCATTAAGATTCATTTAATTACAATTCTGCCATTCCTTTGTTAGCTTGCAATAATTACAGAATTGACACTCAACCATTAAGTTGAAGTGTTTAACATTCTTGTGAGCCAATAGCGACCCATATCGAGTTTCCAACCCCAGGATCGCATTAGTACAATTACCCATGGTAGCGGAGTTAGTGGATAAAATTGTTGTTTTGTTTTTTATCTTTAGATGAGAGGGAGCTGGGAGATGAGAGAGAGAACGGGGTTATATACTCCAATTATTGAGTTTACTGTTGTGGGATTTGTATTTAAGTTTTAAATAATCCAAAAGCATATTTCTATTTGAATTGGGATTTAATCCAAAAGCATATTTTTTCAAATGAATGGGGGATTTAGTCTAATCATCAATGCTGTTTTTTTAACAATCTATTCTCTGTTATTATATATGGCAGCCTTTTTAAATTCCTTTATGTGTTTCTAGTTCATGTAAGAAATATCTCATGATGATTGTAAATATAATTTTCCTTTCAGGGATTGTGGATTTTTTTCCCCTAATTTTGTTTCTAATTGCAGCTTCTAATGTGGATCCTTTGCACCTTGACTATTTTGGGTTCTGTGGTCGTGTGATTGCGTTGGCCTTGATGCATAAAGTGCATGTAGGAATCGTATTTGATCGTGTTTTTTTCCTGCAATTAGCTGGAAAGTTTATTTCTTTAGAAGATGTTCGTGATGCAGATCCATGCTTTTATTCCAGCTGCAAAATGATTTTAGAGATGGATGCTGATTTTTTGGATTCAGATGCTTTAGGACTGACGTTTGTCAGAGAAATTGAAGAGTTGGGGTCCAGGAGAGTTGTGGATCTGTGTTCTGGTGGAAAGGGCATTGTTGTGAATAGTAGAAACAGACAGAAATATGTAAACTATCTCATTGAGCACCGCTTTGTCACATCTATCTCGGAACAAGTAGCTCATTTTGCCCAAGGATTTGCTGATATTCTTTGTGACTCTAAGCTCAGCAAATTCTTTTTCCAAAGTTTGGAGCTTGAAGATTTCGACCGAATGCTGCATGGAAGTGATAAAGCAATTTGTGTGAAGGACTGGGAAGCACACACTGAGTACAATGGCTACATGGAAACTGAACGGCAGATCTGTTGGTTTTGGAAGGTATGCAACTGTGAGGCCATGATTCTTCAGTTCTACATATTTTTCTTTTTTCTCTCCTTTCTACTTCCTAGTGCATGTTAATGATCTTCGTCCCTTCACCTCCCCCTCCAAAAATAAAAATATAAATAAAAAAAACCACCTTTTGTGGCTGCTGTTGATGTCATGTTGCTTTTCTGTAAGGGGATGGCACACTGTTAACTCACATCAGACCTACAACAAATGGCAACATGGTGCCAACTGATGTCTGGTCTAGAGGCTTTGGACTGACAAATACCAGCCTAACTTGGCATGTAATATTTTTCTTTGGCCAAGGTCTAGACTGACCCGCAACGCCAAAAAATGACCAAATTCATATTGATAAAATTCTGATTTTATATTAAATTTATACTTTGATTGTTTGTAATATGTCACCAGTAGATAATTACATAACTGTAATCATAAAAACTGGCATAATAATTCTACTATTTTTTTTTTAATGATTGGTGAGATGATGCCCTTATCTTGCTGGATGAATTATCATCATATTGGTGATGCAACCTAGGGTTCCAAAACCCTAATTTTGGGTTTGCTATAGGCCCACCCCAAACCCGAATGGTGCAGTTGTATGTGCATGGCTGAACCGATTATGACCCGATCTGGAAACTGAGACCGAGCTGAACTAGGTCCAAACTTCCAAACCAGGATTCTAGTCCAATAGGTGTTGGTAGGGGTTAAACTTGTTTTTGTTTTTAAAAAATTCTATTTTATTTGGAGTTAGATATTTAGGAGCTTTGTTTAGCAGTTTCCTTGTTTGAGATGATTTCTATTTTTGTTTTAGAATTGCATTAGGAGTCTTTCTATTCTTTTTATTTATATGTATGTAATCCAACAAATTGAGCAGAGTGAAATATAAATATTGAAGTTGGCCTTTTTGTTTGGGCTGTTGCTTGTGTGATCAATCTAGAGCTGGTCGAGAGCTTCTGAATTCCCCTTCATGTTTTTTATTCTCTTCATATTTTCTATACCTGTTTCTGGGTGACTTCACAGTCCTAGGATATTAGGAACAATCTCCCTCGTCCCTTCTTCTTTCTTCATAAATCTTTGAGTGTGAATCCTTCCATCATAAATGACTCCCTGTTGAGAGAAAAACCTCCCGAAACCAAAATTCCTTTTTTTAACCACCCCCTCCTGGATGCAACAAGTTATTGACAAGTTAGTCTCAGATTTAGAATCAGTGGGTTGAAATATAGGGGCCTCTTGATTGCGAACATTGTCAAATTTCATTCTATTCGGAGGCTTGAAGGTTGAATTCGATCGATTTCCCTTATTCTGCCGTCCATGTAATGCAAAAGTCGACCTCGAACCAGTGAAACCAGCGGGAGATCGATTGCAGCAGGATCAATAAAATAAAAGAACAAGCTAAACAACTGAAACTGAATTTTTTTATTGCTATTTTCTGTTACATATGAAGGAGAATATAAAATGATAAGAAAAAGAAGAAGAAAGGGATATAGAAGGGGGGAATAGCTATCTCAGTCAGGCTATCTCAGCCCATCATCTTCTCACCCACGGTATCTCACCGTTGCTGCATCTCACAGCTTCATCAATAGCTCTTTTTCTTCAATCTGTCTCTTTTCTGTTCAGCCACATACATGTATTTATAATAAAACATCCCAATCCTAACAAACTCAGCCTTATCCCAACTTAATGGGGTCAGCTACATGGATCCAAACAAAACAAACTAAGGAAAATTGAGTTCTGAAGAAACTAATTAATAAAACCTATAAAATAGAAACTAGACTCTAACTAGGATTTCTAACAGAAATAGGATTCCCAATTAGGATTACAACTCGAATAGGAAACTAAATAAGGGTCAAATAATAAAAATAACACTGAAATCAACTCCTCTAAGACAGCAGTCCATATCAGCCCCCAAATCAGTGTCGTGAGTTACTGTTCACGTGAACAGTAACATTTTTCTTTCTTTGGTCTTCTTCATGCTTCGATCTACATTACCATGTGTCAGATTGAGAGTCCTGAGGTACAAAAGATCACTTCTTGTTGCTATTAAAGATGGATCTTATACTTGCACAAAAACCCTTATCTTCTTGGTGGGGGTGTAAATAGGATGAACCCTATGTTCAGGTTACACACCCCTTTTAACAGGATCTCAAGAAAACCCTAAAACAGAACTTAGGTCAATAATAGGTTCAAAGTCAACCTCATCCCATGGAACTCAGATTCTGGTCAGTGATCACAAATGTTAGAACAATCCAACCCCAAAATACAGCAATGTTCTAACGTGTGGATTTGATTCAACAGTCAAAACAGTATAAATTTGAAACCAGTATAACCAAAATTTAGGAGATTTCTTGTATCACCAGATCTGATTTGATTCCAATCTTGGTTGAAGGTTACTTGCAAGAAGATCTTCAATGCCTCAAAATATGGGCAGCATCTAAGGGACAAATTCCCTTATATAGCCAATGTCAACTTCAGCACAATAGCACCCAAAACAGGGCTGCCGCCAGCTCTCTGTTGATGGTCCTTTGCTGTGTTCAAAACCCAAAATGAATAGGACATAAACAACAATAACAATTGACTATTAATCCTTCCAACCTCATGTTCCCGCAAGCTCGTGACAATTAATAAATTTGTACTTGCTCGAGAGAAGAAAACAGTGTATAGAGAAGGGGATGTGATGTTTGATTTCTAAATCTCTCCAATCCCAAGAGGTTCTCACTCTTTGCTAAGTCTCACAGCAGCAAAAAAGGTAGCAACCATTCTTCATTGATAAAAATTGCTGGTCGCCAAAACAGTCTACAAGCTGTTATTTAAAAGAAAACAGTCACTAGCTATGTAATAAACCTGGCTAATCACACTTACATAACCACTAGGTAACTTAAAAGAAAAGGACACTTGATAGGAAAACACTCTACTAGGTAAAGGTCTTTAACTTAAATAAAATAAATTTAAAGATACATAACTAACTAATCGCGTATGCCTAGCTTCTACCCACATTATGGGCCCATTAAAGTGGTCCATTACAATGAAAACACGTGGGATCAAAGGCTCAAGACATACATAACAACCCAAAGCTTATTTTCCAATAAAATAAGCCAAATTTTGTTTTCTATAATTCTGTTTTATTTCACACTTCGCTTGAAATTCCAGAAAAAGCTCATCGTTTCAAAATCCTTTTATGTTTTGGTCCTTTCACTTGTCTTTAAGGTGTTGGACTGTTTCCAAATTTATAAAATTGCCATTTACGTTCCTAGTTGAGTTTCTATCATTCAGATGGACCCGTAGTGGTCAAAGCAAGGAATTGGAACCTAGGATTGCAATTAATTGTCTCAGAGTAGAAGCTTTTTAAGAGCCTGCTTGATAACCTTACTTCTGTTTCTATGCTGTTTCTGTGTTGAGAAACAGAAAAACAGTTTTTTCCGTTTCTGTGCTGAGAAACCGCGTTTGACCTGCTTGGTGAACCTGTTCTGTAAACTTTTCCAGATGAGCAGGGTAAAGTGTGTTTGGAAAATTCATACACCGAGATCACAGAGTTAAAAGAAAAATCACAGAGATCAAACAATGGGGGAGTTTGCTCCATCAGGCTCAATTCCTTCAATGCAATTTTATGGACTATTATGAGAACTTACCTGACCTTCAATGCGCCAAACGAAATGGAAACTCTTCTCATATGGAACTTGACCGAAGCACAAAAAAATTGACTCTAATCAATCACAGAGAAGAGATAACATTGGAATTCAGATTCCACAACCAAACCCATATAAACAATGGACAAAATAGTAGGGATTGGAACAAAATAAACCCATGTTTAACTGCCACCTGGTTTTTAAGCAACTCTGGATAAGCTCTGCAATCTCCTCCTGCGTCAAGGGCTCACCCAGAATCTCCTCCCTGGACTTGACATACTTAGGTCCCGACCCGCCAGATGCTTGCACAGACTTCATGCCCTTCTTATGTGGTGGTGGCAATTGAAAGGAATCGAATTCTGGTAACTTCTTCTTTCTGTTTACTCTGAGAGCCACTGTTTGCACCTTTTGGTCCAACAACAATTCCTCGGAGCGCCAAGGGCTTGAC
Source organism: Telopea speciosissima (assembly GCF_018873765.1). Lineage (NCBI taxonomy): Eukaryota > Viridiplantae > Streptophyta > Magnoliopsida > Proteales > Proteaceae > Telopea > Telopea speciosissima. Next base: position 47,144,451 of record NC_057925.1, on the reverse strand, counting down.
CTTTGGAGTCTCTGTATAACTGTACTGAAACTCAAAGGGTGCGTTTGGAACTCGATAAGCGACTACATTCTCTCCGATAGAAACACCAACCTTCGTCTCTGTTGCGGTGACCTTCGAACTTCTGGAGAATCGACGGAACGCTGGATGAGCATCGGAAAAAGTATCATCAGGGTTAAATTTTTTGGAGTATTTTGAAGCCTTGCCAGGGATAGAAAAGCGAGAAGGAGAGAAGGGGTTCCAAAGGACTTGAAGGTTTCGTTATCAGACGAGCAGGTGGATGCGTCGTTGCCGGAATTGGTGGCGATTATGGAGGCAGATTTGAACTTCCGTTCGCGTCGGATTTCGTCTTCGATTTCTTTCTGTTCACGTTCGTGGTGGATGAATCATGAGTTCTCCTTGCTTGCTGAATCACGAGTTCTCCTTGCTGGTTTTTCTTCAGAGCTCGTGAGGAGGATGACAGTGGGTTGGGCCAAATGATGTGAAAAATCGGGCACAGTTTTGTCCAACTTGTGCCCAGAAACGACAGAACATGTTGGACATGTTCCGTCAAAAGTCTTCCATGCCACATAAATTTTGATTTATGCTCCTAAGAACATGTTCTACGAAACACCATTTACCAAGCGCTTTTTAGGGTGTTTTCCCATTCTCAGAACGGGAAAACACCAGAAACTGTTTCTCGTAAGGTTATCAAGCGGGTACTAATATTCTTTAAGTTCTAACCATGGTGGCAAATAGTGAGTTAATTTAGTTATTCAATTCCCATAAGGAGGAAACTAGGTCAGACATTGGCCATCTCAGAGATTGGGTGGATCACCATAACACAACTGTTACTTCTCTTCAGACCCTGATGGCATCCTTACAAGCTTCCATTTATAGGCTGACATACCTACTGGTAAAGAAAAGGATCCAATTGAATTTGGGGATTCTTCCAATTCCACAACCCTCTACATTTCCTCGCAACCAACTTCTGCCAACAACTTACATTCCTCCCAATCAGTGGGACTTCAATTATGTTGGAGGGAATGTGAATTTTGAACAAGGGAATCTGTGTCATCACCACCATATGGAGCTGGTTGATCCTCCTTATGGATTTGAAGGAGAGCTCAAGTTGGATGTCCTCGACTTTTACGAGGATGACAATCCAGAATAGTACCTTGACTCATAGCCTGGAGATATTCTTCCAAGTGTACAAACTGAGTGAGGTTAAGAAACTTTTATTTGTTGAAACCAAGCTGGAGGATACAACTCGAGTTTGGTGCCAACAGAATCAGACCCTAGCCTCGAGGTCTTGGGTTGGTAAACATCTGGACTGAGAGATGAAAGAGGTTATGAACTAGAAATTTTTGCTTTCAGGCTATAAGCAGTGTATGCACCTTAGTTCTCACAGTTAAGACAGGATTATATGACCATTGAGAAGTATGAGGTGAAGTTCTACTACTTAGCCACTAGATATGATGTTGAGTGGGATGATGAGGTATTAGTAGCGCTGTTTCGGAATGGGTTGGTGTCACAACCCCAAACACCCAGACCTAGTGGGGCCCATAATACCAGATCTGGCTGCGACCGCACAGGGATAATGTGATCATTCACGTGATTTACATTGGAGCAACTATGCTCGAATAACCTTATAAATTTGAACTTTTATCCTGACATAAAAGCCATCATCAGCTGAAGACTTCAATGATTAAGATGGGGAAATCAAAACATAACATCATAATTAACATAAGCAATTCCCCAAACAATACCTCGTAATAACATCAGTGATTCTATTGACATCTATCTGTAGTCCTATCCATGAACAGTACATAAAACATGATTACGTTAAAAACTTGACCTTATATACACAAAAGTAATAAAAGATGATATATAAACAATCGTGCTTAAATCATATATAACACATATGAGTACAAATAATAGAAGAATCAGGTTCTTGAGTTTGATCTTATCATTCATATATTTGTCACACATAACAGTCCAATCAACATTTATAACTTACGAGTCATCAGTCATTTGTCTTTATACATGAATAACCATGTTCCTTATCATCATATCATAAGTTACATGTTTATTATCTGTCATAGCCCCAATGCCTCTCAAAGTGTGTATGCCGAGTCATGTCTTGGCCGAAGCCTCAATGCCTCTCAAAGCAAATGTGTTGGGTCAAGTCTTGGCCGAAGCCTCAAGGCCTCTCAAAGCACGTGTGCCGGTTATGTGTTGGTCGAAGCCTCAATGCCTTTCAAGGCACGTTATACCTCATCGGGTCGTGTCTTGACATCAATCTTAACATGATAATTCTTTCATTCATTCATAAGCATTTGTTTTGCATTCGTTCGTTTCACATTTTCTTCTTGCATTCATGTCATTTTCTGTACATGTTTCATTTCATTTCATGCTAGAAGTCTGTAACATAATTCCATTGGCATGATACATATACTTGCAAATGGAGTAGCATAGAACATATATACATAAGACAAGTATAAAATGTAAACATTCATAGTCTAATATTCCATTCAATCCATTACATTATAAATTCAACCTTTAATCTTAACATATTTAGCATTAGTTGAGTAATCCTACTCACCTTCAAGTTTTCCTTGGATCAAAAGTCCTCATGATGTAAATAAGTCACTTAGAGGGCTTATTTTATTGAAAATAAGCTTTGGGTTGGGTTATGTGGGTGTTGGGCTTTTGATCCCATGGGTGTAGGAAAACGGGATTTATTTCATTAGTTTAGTTAGAGTCATGTTTTGAGTCTCTTTTTTTTATTATTTCACTTTCCTAGTCAATTTAGGTTATCTTATTAGTTAAGGATAGGGTTAGGCCTTCCCTTTTTAGTGTTTAAGTCTATTTTTTACTCTTCTATATAAGTTTGTAAGGTAGGCCAGCATTTAACACGAATTTGATTAATGAAATATTGTGAAAATCCTGAGATAGGTTGGGTGTGATGCCCAGGCTGAGATAGTCATTCCCTTCCCCAACCCCATTCCATCAATCTCCATTTAAGTTCCATTCAAGCTCCAGTTCTGCCCTAGCTGATCTCTTGAAGAAACATATTCAGTTGCTGGAAATTCTCTGCGAGGTTCAAGATATTTTCAAACAACAAGTAAGTCTGAAATTGAAATTCTGCAATTATTCTTCTTCCCTTCTAGAAGATCACATGCAAGGTGATTTTCGCGAAATTCTGCTCAGCCAAATCTAACCGTTAGAACCTGCTGAAATTTTGATCGAATCTTCCTCAAACCCTAAGAGAGGCTCAATCCAAATTTTATTACCATCCACCCAGCCGATTGTCTGAAATTACCCTTTTGCCCCTCAATCCTATTTCTACTAGGAGTCCTCAATAACTTCAGATTTAGTCATATGATTTAACCATAACTTTCAGCATCTCTTCTCTCCCATATAATCCACACTCTCCTAACTTAGCCCTAACATCAAACCCTAGATCCCATCAAACCCTAACCCTAAATTCACAATTTCTCATATTTTAACTTAGCCGATTTCCCTAATCCCTAGCAAACCCTGGTTATTGGTTCTAGTTGGTCTCCTACCAATCTAGAATTACATTACCTCAAGTTGCTTTGATCCAATTAAAAAGAATCTACACGGGTAAAACAATCTATTTAGGTGGGGTTCTTAAGAAGTAACATGACCCACATACAAGCCTCCAACATATAAAAACCTAATTTTTCAGTGTGCAGATTTGGTTAAAAATCTGTGCACCAAAAACATAAAAATTATAGAACAAATACTTCCCGAATTCAAACGATTCCAAACTTTTTCAGGGTTAAACTAGAGTTAACAACAGTGTTACCCACCGAAAATCAAAACCCAATTCAATGGTTTTATATGGGTTTCTCATACTTCAAATCCAGTACACTGATTCTGCCACAAATCTGCGCAACAAACTTAAGCAGTTCATAAACTCCCAAATTTTCCAGAGTTGAAATAGACATAATACTGGCCCTACCCACTAAAAATCAGTTCAAAATTCAAACCCTAAGTCAGGTTTCCGTCATCCTCTTTCCCAGATTCAGATTTTGTCCCTGACAGGACATCAGACCCGAAATTGGAATTATTAAACATACCAAACAAGCTTGGTTGCAACTCAAATTTGGCATGGTCATCAATAACAATGTAATGTCTCAAAATTTAGTTGGATGAGGATAATATGTATCTTGATAATAAAATGTGGGGCATTACAGTTGGAGCTTAGACATTTTATCTAAAGGTGATAGTATGAATAAGTGTCCTTCTCAACTGGAGAAGTCATTCTGCAGACAGATTAGTGGGTCTTCTATGACATCTTTACAGCTAGACCACGCTATTAGTTCATCTCGTGGGCGTGGTTCTGATAGACCTTCTTCAAAGACAAATGCTGAGATATAGTGCTGCACATGCAAAGGGGGTTTAAACGTTTTTCTGCTCAGTAATCTAATCATTTGATAGCCTTTGCTGATAAGGATGCTGTCATGGCTCTTGCTTTGGAAGAGCAATGGAAAAATGAAATTGATTATCTGGAGGAGTGCATGAACCTAGTGAAGGCAGCGGTTGCGATAGTGATGGAGAACAAAAGCCTTGCTATGCTCTTTCTCCTCTTTTGGCAACATATAAAATCTTTGAAGAGTATGGTGGGCATCGTATCAACTTTTTCCAGACCAGGGCGAAGTGCGACGATTGTTTGTATACTATGGTGATTTATGGAGGTAATTGTAAGAACATCTTTTCTAAAGCCGTTGATCATAAGCTTGGGTTGAAGACAGATCCGCATCCGAACCCCTAGCAAAGTTGCTTGGGAAATAACACCAATCTCTAAATCCATGATCGGTGTTTGCTCACATATTCCATTGGTAGGTTGACAAATGTGGTGCAGTGTGATGTTATGCCTTTGAAGGTTTGTCGCATTCTTCTTGGGAGACTCTGGTTATTTGAAAAAAAGGTGCAGCATTGTGGGGTATAAAACTACCTACTCTTTTAAGCATGGTGGCCTTGAAATGAAGCTTCTTCCTATAAAGGATCTCCCAGCCACTAAGCTCAAGCAGACAATGTGGTCATTTCTTCTTCAATGAGTTGAATCAGACGACATCCTTAGTCCTCATCCGAACTTAGTACTTTTATAGGAGAATCGATGCAGTTGTATATACGTGGCTGGAACGGAATAAGAGGATCTGGAAACCCAGACCAAAACCAAGAGTATCTAGATTTTTAACTAGAATTTCTCACAGTTGGTCACCATAGTTTAAGGTAGGGAAAAGGAGTTTAGGCTTTGATACCAATTGATGCAATCTAGGGTTCCAAAACCCTAATTTTGGATTGTTGTGGGCCCACCCTAATGTAGTCCTAGATAGGTAGGAAACCTACTAGGAGCCAGATAACAGGATCAATAGCAAAAGGGGTTGTTGGTTCGAATGGACAGTACTGGGTTTTAGGTTAATTCTAGGGTTTAGAATGGGAATTTGGGAATGGGTCTTATATGGCTTTAATATGCAGGTCTAGGGTGCTTTTATGGCATATAAATAATAGGATTTTAGAAGGTTTTAAAATTCTGCAATTCTGGACAAAATTGAGTTGCAGGTTTTGGGTTTTAATGGAGTGGAGGAATGGAAGGGATAGAGTGGGAGTTATGAGCTAGGTTTAGGATTGAGTGTAGGGAGAAGTGTAGGGGTTGTATGCTGGAAGTTTGGTTTGAAACTGATGGATAGATCTGAAGTTATGAGGGAGTCCTAGTTAAGGTAGGAGTTGCAGGTTTAATGGAGGTTCGGGTTTGATGGATGGGGGGGAAGGATATATGCAGGAAACTAAAATTACTTACTGGTTTGATCTCCTTCAAAGGCAGCAACAACAGCTTGAAGAAACTCGATTGAAGAAGAAGAAGAACCTCCTGGTACTAGACAGACGCAAGGAGTCGCAGGAGTCCACCCACCCTATCCACCTTGAGATCCACAAGGATATACACTCACAAAGAGCAGTAGCAATGGCAGCAAGCAAAAAGCTAATTTTTATTAATCAAATTCGTATTCGATGCTGGCCTCCCTTACAAATTTATATAGAAGACTCAAAAATAGACTTAGACACTAAAAAGGAATGGCTTAATCCTATCCCTAACCTATTGGGTAACTTAAACTGACTAGGAAACTAGAATTCTAAAGGAAATAGACTCAAAACATGGCTGGACTTATAGAGTCCTAATCCAGCCCAATTTAGATCACATGACCACTTAAGTTGTCACATGACCACTTAAACTAAGTCACATGATCACTTAAATTGAACCAATTGGATGCAACTAATTTGAACCGATTCAATTAAAAAACATAAAAATAAACTAAGTATTGGGCTAATCCCGTATGCAACCTATATACCCCTAGTTTAGGCTCATTAAAGTGGCCTATTACATAGAAAACCCTTAGGATCAAAGGCCCAACATATATATATATATATATATCCCAACCCTAGACTTATTCCTAAAGAAATAAGCTCATTTCGATGATGAATCTGCATCAACTCTCCCCAGCTTGAAACAATTCGTCCTCGAATTTTGCATTGATGAGGGGGAAACAACATATGAGTAGCAGCTTTGACTACTCCCAAACAGAACTCTGGTGAGGCAAGAATATTAAGAATAAAGTGTTCAAGGCGTGGACCTTTCTCTTCAGAGATCCATAGTGGCATAACAAACTCTATGTGCTCGACTTCTTCAAGAACAACATCTTAGATGTCGATGATTTCTTGTGGAGTGTTCTCAATCACCACTTCATCTTCCATGTCCTCAGCTTCGTCTACTTTGCTCTCTTCAATGTATACCTCTTCTGTAGAATCTTCTAAAATTGTGTTTTGGACCTCCACATCAATTTGATGGTCGAGCTTCTCAATTATGATCTCAACTACTAGTACAACTTGGTCTACTTGAATTTCATTAGCTATCGGTTCTTGAATCTCTTCAACACAAACTACCGTAGTAGAATCTTCTGTTGGTACATCCGCCATTGGTGAAACTTCAAACATAGTTGATGTCACTTGCGTTTGAGTTGAAATGTTCGGCAGTCCCTGTGGCTGTATAGTCGATATGGTCACCTTTGGTTGTAACCCTTTTAGAGTAAACAAATGGTATAGACGGTGTCAATCAGGTAGGACACACGAGTTGTTTTCAGGTTCAATCCAACCTTGTCGCTCTCCCAACCAATTACAACCTACTGCAATAACGCTCCTTGGAGATGGTACCGGCTTACACCAAGCACCGTCAGAGTATGAGGAACACTCAAATTCAACAAAAACTTGACCTGTAGGCATGATGCAAATATCTCCTGACTGGGACAACATATCCACTACGGATTGTGAAATAATGTTGTTACGTCGCCTCTCATCAACAATTAATATGACTGTGCTCCCATTGGGTAGACGAACTCGGGTCTTAAAAACGAATGGAGGTGGGTCTTTCGAGGCTTGGTTGGAGCTTTCCTCCGCCATAGCTCTGATACCAAATAATGTGGTCCTAGATAGGTAGGAAACCTACTAGGAGCCAGATAACAGGATCAATAGCAAAAGCGGTTGCTGGTTCGAATGGACAACACTAGGTTTTAGGTTAATTCTAGGGTTTAGGATGGGAATTTGGGAATGGGTCTTATATGGTTTTAATATGCAGGTCTAGGGTGCTTTTATGGCATATAAATAATAGGATTTGGGAAGGTTTTAAAATTCTGTAATTTTGGACAGAATTGAGTTGCAGGTTTTGGGTTTGAATGGAGTGGAGGAATGGAGGGGATAGAGTGGGAGTTATGAACTGGGTTTAGGGTCGAGTGTAGGGAGAAGTGTGGGGGTTGTATGCTGGAAGTTTGGTTTGAAACTGATGGACAGATCTGAAGTTATGAGGGAGTCCTAGTTAAGGTAGGAGTTGCAGGTTTAATGGAGGTTAGGGTTTGATGGATGGAGGGGAAGGATATATGCAGGAAACTAAAATTACTTACTGGTTTGATCTCCTTCAAAGGCAGCAGCCGCAGCTTGAAGAAGCTCGATTGAAGAAGAAGAAGAACCTCCCAGTACTAGACAGACGCAAGGAGTCGTAGGAGTCCACCCACCCTATCCACCTTGAGATCCACAAGAATATACACTCACAAAGAGCAGTAGCAATGGCAGCAAGCAGCAAGCATAAAGCTAATTTTTATTAATCAAATTCGTATTCAATGCTGGCCTCCCTTACAAACTTATATAGAAGACTCAAAAATAGACTTAAACAATAAAAAGGAATGGCCTAACCCTATCCCTAACCTATTAGATAACTTAAACTGACTAGGAAACTAGAATACTAAAGGAAATAGACTCAAAACATGGCTGGACTTATAGAGTCCTAATCCAGCCCAACCTACATCACATGACCACTTAAGTTGTCACATGACCACTTAAACTAAGTCACATGATCACTTAAATTGAACCAATTGGATGCAACCAATTTGAACCGGTTCAATTAAAAAACATAAAAATAAACTAAGTATTGGGCTAATCCCGTATGCAACCTATATACCCCTAGTTTAGGCTCATTAAAGTGGTCTATTACATAGAAAACCCTTGAGATCAAAGGCCCAACGTATATATATCCCAACCCTGGACTTATTCCTAAAGAAATAAGCCCATTTCGATGATGAATCTGCATCACACCCCAAATGATAGAAACTTAAATAATAAAGGGCGAGGATTCTCTAAGCATGCAGGGTACTCTATACCCTCTCACACTAATTTTTTAATTGTTATTTCTCTTTTTTAAAATATTAATTTATGTGAGGAGGCGCAGTGTACACCTTAGGCTCAAAGAGCCTTTTCCCATAAAGTAGATGGAAATTTTGTAAATTTTGGAAATAGTTGAGACTCTTAGGAGTAAAGTAAATAATTATTGGGAGCAAACTGTAAGAAAAGTTTGAAAAGAAGGGCTTTCTGGAATTTAGAAACTAGAATGAAATAAAATGGAATCAAACAATGGAAAGAAGGGGCTGAGAGTAAATAACAGGAGGTTGTCCTTACTTGCAAATAAAGGAAGTTGATGTCTTCTTCCTTTCGAATTAAAACAGAAACACAATAGAAGTAGGAGCAAAAAATCCAATGGGAATCTCTCCCCTTGAGTTCAAATTACATGAAACCTTAGGACAGGGTGCGTAATCCCCATCCCTTTTGATTCCAACTAATATCAGTCCTAAACGAGGGGGATTACGGAGGGGAAGTTTTGTAATCGGTCTGTTGTGATAAGGAACCAGATTTGAAATCCTTGTTAGATCTCCAAGCAGAGATCAAATCTAGACTCTAAAACTGTACAATATGAGTCGTTTCTAGTGCATGGATGACCTCTTAAAATTGCTTACTGATCTGAAGCGAATTAGTAGAGATCGATTTCAATGCTTGGAGCTGCAAGTAACGTCAGAACAGAACAGGGAAAGAAGAGGAAGAAACAAGGAAGAAGTCGAATATCTGAGGGATAATAGAAGAGAGAGTGGAAAACAAGAATAACTAGACTAGGATACCCCTAGTTGACTTCCCTTACAAGTTGGAGACCACTTAAAACTCTGAAGAGATAACTTAAGTTGAACCACTTAAATTAAAGCAAAGTGGACCCAGACCATGTTAAGCCTGTTTAAACTAGAACTGGGTCACGTGAGGCTGGGTTTTTTTTGGACTTCTTACCTGATAAGTCTTCAGTCCTGCATCAAGCACACTCATAAAACGCACAAGTTATTCATTCAACTCTGCTCAATAATCGATGGATTACATCATAAATAGATTTTCTTACTAAACAAGATCAAATCAATCTGGGAAACTGTAACAAATTGGACTCCTATTGACTCCTATCGACAGCCAACTCCCTAACAATAAAATAGGGGAAACATTTCCTCACAGCACTTGTACTATTGGCCTCTCACATGGGATTTTTTATTCTCTCCTACCCTGAACATGTATGCCCCATGTGGATTATGCCATTCCTGTGTCATTGGCGTCATTGGGAACCCTTCCCCAAAAAATAAATCAGATTGTAAAAACAACCGCAAATAAAGATAAATTCCTTAGCTACCCCTATGGAACTGAAACTCAGATTTAGGCCTGGGCTTCCAAATTGGTTTATGCCGGTCCAACCATGAAAGTGCTATTGCATAACAAAATAGAAAGACGCAAGAAAACAGGGAGAAACAATATGCTATTTAGGATTGCGCAACCTGATGAAAAGTGGGCAAATATTTTTCCTTTTGATTTTTTTTTTATTCTTTTGAGGCAATGTTTGTTTTGATGTTGTTAAATGTATACCGTGAGGGGGAGTTCCCCTTTCCTTGTTGTGTCAGTATTAGTCTTATTAGCTAGTAGTGTCTGGTTATGTTTGGTCTAGTAGAGTCTTATTAATATTATGTCTTTCTTTGTCTTTGGGTCTGTGTAATTAACTCCTAGTTGGACTCTTTGTTAGACGACAATATAAGTTATATTGTCCTAGGCCATGATGGATTCATTCTGAATCCCACCATGGCTTCAGAGGTTCTCCTTCGCTCCTTCGATCTTGTCTTCTCTCTTTTCTCTTCTTAAATTTGGTAAGTACTGGTTATAAGTTTCTCCGCTGTTACATGGTATCCGTGATGCAGTTAAGATTGTCCAATTGGGACAATTGGCCTCAGAAGACTGTATTTTGGCCCATGGTTGGGTTCTATAGACTTTGGGCTTCTTATTAGGGTTTATTGATGTAATGGGGCCTAATTTCTAAGCCTATAAAGTGGGGATAATGTTAGTACACGGGATTAATAGTTAAATTGAGTGGTTGAGTTAGGTTAGGATACTTAATAGCTAGATAGAATTCTGTTTTGAGTTTATTTACTTAATTGAGTGTATTAGAGTGATTAGGAGTCCTTAGTCAAATTAGGAATTTTAGAATATATATATATATTGGATAGGGCAAGAGATCTCTACTTGGTGGTGTTTCCTACGCCCTCTCACAGGGCACTGTGAGATGACGCCTCTGCCCCCTCGGTAGATACCCAGGTATGCTCACCCATTGGAGAGCGTAGGAAACACCACCAAGTAGAGATCTTTTTCCCATATATATATATATATATATATAATACATCCCCCATCAATTAGAGATGCTTTGAGTAAAGAATGAGTGTTTTTTCAAGAGTTTTGGTGCTCTGTTGAGCAGCAGTGCATACAGGATAGATATCCCAAACTTGATTTCTTCTCTTCTCTTCTTCTTTATTCTTCCTGCCAAGAAGATCGATCTCATCTCTCTTCCCTCCCCTTCCATCTATCTGATTTCTTCCCTTAACAATGCAGTTGCTTCTTTATCTCAGATCTGATGACAGATTTTGATTATTGGGCCTGTTTGCATCTGAGATCCTTAATCGGGATTTTCAGACTGCATCAATCTGTATCAGAGAGATTTTAATTAGTGCTTCATTTTTTATATTTGTTTTTATAATCTTAGAGAATTTTCCTTGTGGTTGCAGCAACCTATGCTGCCATACATATTTATGAGGCTCTGGTTGAAGATTGAAGATTAAATGAAGATAAAATAGGGTCTCTTTGCATATACTACCCAAGGTATTAAAACTCGGAACTCGACCCCACCTCGACCTTGGGAAAAACCGAGATCTCGGTCGAGTTGGGGCATATTTTTTTTTCAACTCAAAACCTCTTTTCGGTGGGTTTTAGACCTAGTTTTGGTCTGAAACTTGGTACTCAGCCTATTTTAGGCCATTTAAACATAATGACACTATCAGATTTTGCAAAAACAAAGTCCAAATAGGTGTTTCACTTAATGGGAGACCAAGACAAACACTTATGCCAAAAACCAGGACAGACACAGGACAAACATTTATTGTTGCACTTTTTCAACTCGTATGCCATCTTGTCTCGACCCCTTGGAAAACCGAGATCTCGCTAGTTCTGATTATGAATTACTACCTACTTCAGGGTTTCCATGGAGTTCTTCATCTCATAGTCCGAAATCTTGGGTCTCGGGGCCATCTTGGCCTTTGAAAAAACCGAGTTGGGCCGAGATCTTGCCGAGTTTGTGCACTTTTTTTTTTCCGACTCGGAAGCCCATCTCGGTGGGTTTTAGACCTCTACTGGGTCTGAAAATCAGTAGACAGCCTATTTTAGGCCATTTAAACACAATGGCATTATTAGATTTTGCAAAAACAGAGTCCAAATATGACTTTTACATCGGACCCTTAGTTGGTAGGCGGCGACGTATTAAAATAGCATAGTATATACATTAATGACATAATTTATGTACATAGAACTGAAACAAAAATTTTAATTAATAGGAAAACAAGTTAATAAGCATTACAAACCTTCACAAACTTGAGCAACCCTCCATAATTGAGCTGCAATCTTCACTTTGCCACCAAATTCAGCTTCCAAATGTTTCAATCCAACCAAAAAATGAAGAAGGGAAGAGAAGATTGAGAGAAGAAGAGAGTTAGAGAGAAGAGAGCCAAATAATAGAAAGCAAGGTTCAACAACTGTTTACAGCATGTATATGCCTAATATTTTAAGTTAAATGGGTAAAGTGAGTGAAGTGGCCCATATCCAGCAACTGAGACCCGAAACTCGACCTGAGATCTCGCCGAGATCTTGCAATTTGTCTTCTGTTTTTCAATAAAAATTCAAGATGATATCGAGACGAGATCTCGCCGAGATATGGTACTTTTCTGTTTCCCTTGCCATCTCGACTCGGCTTTTGAAAAAACCGAGAATCTCGGCGAGATCTCGCGAGATTTCGGACTATGCTTCATCTACAGGAATCTATTTTTATCAACATAAGGGCTGGAGGCACCCTGGTTTCTGGTGTTTATTTTGGCAGAATTAAGATTTGCCCTTATCTTGCATCGAGCCCGTAGATCCACCTTATATTTTAGGGCTTTGTTGGCCCTTATGATAAGCACCTTTGATCCCTGATTGAGGCTGATCCATGCCTCTGATATAGTTTAATTTAATCTCCAAGGGGCTGGTGATGCTCTGTTTTTCTGAATTTTCTGGACTGATTCGAATTTGAGATTATTAGAGATCAGATCATCAATCTTGTCTGATATTTTTGGGCAATATTAACCCATCTAAAAGACATCAGTTTGGAGTCAATCTGAAAGTTTTGATTTCAGAAATCATCCAAATTCTGGGTAGGTGATTTTGGAATCTCCTTATATTGATGTTGGCTCTTATTACTTCGACTTCCTTCATCAGATTTGTTTAATATTGTGGGCATAGTTGTCAATGCGCTAGGTGACTGAAGTTTGTTGAAGGGCCTTCCTAAGTGCATAGGCGACAAGGTAACCAAGACGTCCAAGGTGCCTGCCTAGGCAACCTAGGCGACCTAGGCAACTGGATGCCAAGGCAATATGATGAAATCTAACTCGGGAATTGAGAGAATGCCTTGTGTCAATATGACACACAGCCCACTTTATTTATAATATGAGGTAGAATATTCTAGAATAGGTACAAGACTAAAATACCTCTATAAGACAATTCTACCCTTGTACCCATATTACAACACTCCCCCTCAAGTTGGCGCATAGATGTTAATCATGCCCAACTTGCCAACAATAGAACTAAACAACTTAGTACTTAAACCCTTGGTAAGAATATCAGCAAGTTGATCTTCCAAAGGTACAAAAGAGATGTAGATTTGACTATTGTCGAGCTTCTCCTTGATGAAATGGCTGTCTATCTCCACATCATAGTTGTCATGGCGTCGCCATGGCGCTGGAGAGGGCTGCATGGCGACCTACGCCATGGCGACCCTCTTTGATTTCTTCTTCCTGACTCTCTTTCCCTCTTCGATTTCTTCTTCTGTCTTCGATTTCTTCTTCCCTCTTCGATTTCTTCTTTCCCTCTTCAATTTCTTTCGATTTCTTCTTCGATTTCTTCTTCCGTCTTCTTTCCCTCTTCGATTTCTTCTTCTGTCTTCTTTCCCTCTTCGATTTCTTTCGATTTCTTCTTTCCCTCTTCGATTTCTTCTTCGATTTCTGAATTTTCTTCTTAAAACTTGAGAAACAATAGAGAAAAAATAAAACATGGCTTGAGTATACATCTATTAACACATTAAAAATAGAGAAAATAAAAAATAAAACATGGTCGACATGCTCGCCATGGCAACACCATGGCGGGCGACATGTCGATATATCGACGTGACACCCCTCCACCGACTTGGATCGCCGTGACGCCGTGACGCCGTGACAACTATGCTCCACATGATGAACAGGATTATGAGCAATGCTGATTGCAGACTTATTATCAGAGTACAACCGCATTGGCATTTCAACACGAATTCCAAGATCTTGCAACAAACCTTGGAGCCAAAGAAACTCACAAATACCCTGGGCCATAACTCGAAACTCAACCTCTGCACTGGAACAAGCCGCAACTGCTTGTTTGTTAGTTCTTCAGGTAACAAGATTACCTCCCACATAGGTACAATAACCAGAAGTAGAACTCCAATCGTCAGGAGATCCAACCCAATTAGCATCTGTATAAGTTTCAACTTTCATGTGACCATGAGGAAAAACCGAAATCCCATTCCCAGATGCAACCTTTAAATATCTCAAAATTCTATAAACGGCATCCAAATGGGTAAAGTACGGATCATGCATGAACTGGCTTACTAGACTTATGGCAAATGCAATGTCTGGACGAGTGTGAGATAGGTAAATTAGTCTGCCCACCAATCTTTGGTACTGCTCTCTATTCATTGGTTCTCCATCTTTTGACCTGAGATGAAAATTCGGTTCAACAAGGGTTTCAGCTAGCTTACATCCCAGCATACTTGTCTCAGTTAATAGATCCATGGTGTACTTCCTTTGAGATAGAGGGATTCCTTTGTTAGAGTAGGGCCAGTAGGCCATCTCAATACCCAGAAAGTACCTAAGCTTTCCCAGATCTTTGATTTCAAACTCAGTGCCCAAATTTTTTTTCAACACCCATAGTTATCAAGGCGGGAAGGCGACCATGGCGTTTTAGAGGGTCAAAATTAAAGGCAACACTGCTATGGCGGCAAGGCGCCCGCCATGGCGCCCAAGGCGTCTAAGGCGACCAAGGAGCCTGGACGCCTGACACCTTGGCGACGCCTTGATAACTATGTCTACACCTCAATCTCCTCCTGGCTACTGCCTGTGATAACTATGACTTCCACGTACACAATTAACATAATCACATGTGTGGTAGTCCTCTTAATGAACAATGTGTGATCGGCATTGCTCTGCTTGAACCCAATGGAGACCATTGCTTTGTGGAACCTACCAAACCAAGCCCCCGAGGGGATTGTTTTAATTTATATAGAGCTCGATTGAGCTTACACACCTTTCCCCGAGTCTTCTAACAATCAAAACCTGGTGGAATGTACATGTAGACTTCTTCAACTAGTTCACCATGCAAGAATGCATTTTTTACATCAAGCTTAAATAAGTCCCTTCCCTGATTCACTGCATATGACAGGAGCACTCTCACAATATTCATGTTGGCTACTGGAGCAAACATCTCCTGATAATCAACCCCGTACATCTGGGTAAAGCCTCTAGCAACTAGCCTGGCTTTATATCTCTCAATGCTTCCATCAGCTTTATGTTTTATTGCAAAAATCCATATACATCCTACAACTCTCTTTCTAGGTGGTAGCTGAACCGAATTGCACTTGTTATTTTTACCTAGGGCTCTCATCTCTTCCTCCATAGCTTCTTTCCAGTCCAAGAGTGCCATAGCCTCTTGCCAAGAGTTAGGGATAGAAACAGAGGACAAGGAAGCAAGGAATGTCTGGAAACTAGGAGACAAAGAGTCATAAAAGAACCACATTAGAGATAGGATGATGAGTACAACTACGTTTACCTTTCCTAACAACAATAGTAAGGTCAAGAGTAGGATCACTTAGAGGAGTAGAGAGTTGCTTACCAAAAGGAACGGGTTCACTAGCACCTGGAATCGTGTCAGTCAATTGAGTAGGAGAGATGGTAGTAGGCTTGTGCTGCTCTTGTTTCCTCTTCCTGGCAAACACTTTAATTGGCTTATCTCCCTGAACCTTTTTCTCTTGTACTAGCTGAACTGTGGTTTCCACTCGCACAGGAGTCTCCCCTAGAATAGGAACCACAATAGTCTCCTCCTGAAGAGGGATCACACTTTGGCTTAGATCTTGTTCTTGACTAGTAACCCCATCCTCAAGAACTTCCTCTTCTTCCCATGGTAACCCTATAGGAGGAATACACTGAAGGACCTCTTCATTTTGAACAGACTCCCCCTGAAGAGGGATAGTGTAGAAGGGAACAAATTCTTGAAAAACAACATCCCTAGACACAAAAATTTTCTGGGAAAACGGATGATAACATTTATAACCCTTTTGGCTAGCTGAGTATACCAGAAAAATACACTGAAGACCCCGGAGATCTAACTTCCCATGGACTTGATGATTACGAATAAAAGCAACACAACCAAAAACCTTGGGAGGAACAGGAAAAGTAACAGTTCCAAGGAGAGTTTCTAAGGGGCTTTTGTTACTCAAGACATGTGAGACCATCCGATTAATAAGAAAAGCTGCAGTGGTAACAACATCCCCCTAGAAACAAACATGCACATTCATAGAAAACATTAAGGACCTAGCAACCTCAAGAAGGTGACAGTTTTTGCGCTCTGCTACTCCGTTTTGAGGAGTATTGACACATAAGGTTTGGTGTATAATGCCATGGGCAGAAAAATAAGGCTGAAAGGTCCCATCAGAGTACTCAGTTCCATTATCAGACAGAAAAATTCTGATTTTGGCATCAAACTGAGAACGAACCATATTGTGAAAATGCTGAAAAATTTGGAACACATCACTCTTTTGCTGCATTAAATAAACCCAAGTAGTTCAACTATAGCAATCTATAAATGTCACAAACCAACGAAAACCAGAAGATGAAATCATGGGCAGGGCCCCACACATCAGAATGTATTAAACTGAAAAGAACTAAGCTATGATTATCTGAAATGGGATAAGCATTTCTGGTTTGCTTGGCAAGAATGCAAGCATCACAGTGAAAATCGTTCAAATTACAGGACTTAGAAAAACCAGGAAATAAACTAGAACGAGTTCGTAAAGGGGGGTGTTTGGTGTCCCAACGATGCCAAGTATGCAAATCAGCAAGTGCTTTAGAAGAAGATCATGAGAGAGAAGCCACAGTGGATAACGGATTAGGAGGCTGCTCTAACAGGTATAGGCCACCTTCCATCTTGCCAAATGCAATCATAATGCACGTTTCCAAGTCCTGAAACACACAATGAGAAGGGAAAAAAATGATCTTGCAATTCAAGTCACGAATAATACAACTAATTGATAATAAATTAGTAGAAAAATTAGGAACATGAAGAATGGAAGATAAGGAAAGGGAAGGAGAATATTTAATAAGGCCTTTCCTAGAAATAGGAGAAAAAGAACCATTAGCAACCTAGACTTTATTATTACCAGCTAATGGAGAATAATATGAAAAATATGAAGGGGAACCGGTCATGTGATCTGTAGTTCCAAAATCAATAATCCAGGGAACAGGATTGACAGAGAAGCTATGACCATAAAACCAAATACCCGAAGTAGTAGATGTAGGACCATCAGAGGAAGAGGTAGTAGTGGCAAAGGCAACACTGGCTTGGGCCAAAGATGTTGAAGTCCGAGATTCTAGCCTAGACATCAAATGACGCTGGTTGGACAGCTCATCAGAAGAGAGAGGTGCAACAGAAGAATCGTCCTTAGTAACAGGCTGATGGGCAGCACTACCTCCAGACCGTGGCTTACCACTCCCACGGGACTCCGGTGGGCGACCATGTAGCTTCCAACACCAATCCTTGGTATGACGCTCCTTGCCACAGTAGTCACATTTTATCGGAGGTTTTCCGGATGAAGTAGGAACACGAACAGATCCAAAGACGGGCCGAAATCCCTTTTGCATTCCCAGAGACAGGGGTAGTATGAAGGGCAGCACGTTCAAGAGGCGGGGGATGGACCATGGCAGACCGCCGACCCTCTTCAGAAGCCACGATGGCATAAGCCTATTTCAAAGAAGGGAAGGGTTCCCTATTAAGCACATGAGAACGAATCTGGTCATACTCCATATTTAGCAAGGCCAAAAAATCATAAACCCCAGGGTTTTGTTCCCACTTGCGATAGGCAATAGCATTAGCCTGACAGGTAGTAGTAAACTTCCCATAAAAATCCAAGGTTTGCCAAATACCCCGCATGGTATTGTAATACTGGCTGAGTGTAAGATCCTTTTGCTTTATCGTATGAATTTTCCTGCGAAGTGCATAACACTGGGCAGCACTGGCAACCTTAGAATAGGTTTCTTTGGCAATACTCCATACAACAACAGCATTTTCCAGGAGAAGATAACTCTGGGAGATGGAGGGATCAATGGAGCTAAGAAGAAAGGACATTAGTCACATTACCAAAAACTCATCAATGTCCCATTTATCCTGAGCCTTACCAGCAGTAGGAGGATGAACAGAGGTGCCAGTCAAATGGCCAGTCAAACCACGGGGACCCACAGCAAGAGAAACAGATCTTGACCACATGAGATAATTATTCCCATCAAGTTTGACAGAGTTAGTCTAGAAAGGACAATACCGCTCACGAGGCACAGAGGATCCACCATGTCCAGAGGAAATAGTGGAGTTTTCTTCGTCCGACATGTCTGCTGGTTGATAGAAGCCAAAATTGCTCAACCAAAAAAGGGATACACCCCATAAAAATCTCCAAAAAAGAGAGGGAGATTAATAGCATAATGGTGAGAAAAAAGGACCCTTGGTGCTATAAACTCACCACCAAGAGAAAGAGGAGGCGACCCCCGAGAAAGCCGAGAAAAATGGCCGTGAGGTGGCGGAGGTGGTGGAAGGTGAAGGTGGCGACGGAGGGTAGCGGCGGTGGTGGCGCTAGGTTTCGCGAGAGCGGAAGTGGTGGTGTTATGGTGGTGGTGGTGGTGGTGCAATCTGGCGGAGGCAGTAATTCTAAGCATGCAAACTCGAATCCCTAGGTCGATTTCTCATGGCTCTGGATACCATGATGAAATCTAACTCAGGAATTGAGAGAATGACTTGTGTCAATATGACACACAACCCACTTTATTTATAATATGAAGTAGAATATTCTGGAATAGGTACAAGACTAAAATACTCCTCTAAGACAATTCTACCCTTGTACCCATATTACAACATAATGCCTAGGCGACACCTTGACCACTATGATTGTGGGGTATATCTCTCCTAGTTGATTACTATATCTGTCTAGATTTGGATACCTATTAGAATTGTTATGTTATTTGCTTGTTACCAGTTAGTTCTGGTTGAATCTATCTCCTATTGGTGCCACTGACTGCTATTTAATCTCCATTGTGATGGTCTATTGATAATTGCCTGGTGGTTTATTCGTTGGTTATATTGGTATTCTTCTTCTCTAATGGGTAATTCAAACCCCCCCCCCCCCCGGTGGACTCTATTCATGTCCAAATCACTTCTATTAAACTCAATGGAGCATCAAATCATTTACTCTGGGCACAGGCTGTTAATAATTTTTCAGGGAAATGCACCTTTAGTTGTTGCTAGGGGTGGTTTTTCAGGGATGTTTCCTGATTCCAGTTATGCGGCATACAGTTTGGCATTGATGACTAGTTTATCAGATGTGATCTTATGGTGCGATGTACAGTTGACGATGGATGGAGCTGGGATCTGCTTTCCAACCCTCAATCTAGCCAACTCTTCTGCTATTTCAAATGTTTACCAAAATTGCAGTGTCTATCCTGTGGATGGGATTCCTGTGCAAGGATGGTTTTCCTTGGATTATACTCTTAATTACTTATCCAATGTCTACTGTAAGTTAAGATTTTGTTTAGTAGTTTACTATTTTTAACTGCTTGAATGTTGTATATTCATTTATTAACCTATAGAGACATGTGAGATACTTCAGAGTCTTAATACGTGACGTATGCCATCTCTTCTTCGAACTTAAATTGATGATTTCTTGCCAGATGTATGAAATATTTTGAACTTTATTCTAATGTGTTAAGCTATTTTAAGCTCTTGAACTGCCATTATAGCTTCAGGTGTGTGGAGCTAGAACTGACTGGGAAACTACAACTTAAGTTTTGAAGGCATCAGTCTTAGAATTTAGAGGGTATTGAAGCCCAGATAGTCTTCTATGCCTTTTTTCCCATTAAAAGGAAAAAGAATCATTTATGATTCAGTAAGGACTAAGGAGAGTTTGTAGCTTCAGTGGATGAGTTTGTTTCTTGTTAATTTCTGTCCTTGAACAACTATTTGTTTCCCATTTTTGAGGTGGTGCAATGCCCTTTCTATGTCTAGGAAGTTGGTGTTCAGAAAATAATGCTTACTTTGACCCCTCCTTTCTTTTCTTTATGGAGGATCGGGAAGTCTGATAGTTCCCTGCCACTAAATGCTAATAAATTCAAACCAGTGTGGTGCTTTGAGAGCATGACTGTGAATGGCAGAAGATTTTTTCATTTTAGGAATTGCTGAGAAAAAGGAATTTTTCAGAGTTGTTGCTTGCTTTGTTGGAATTCCATTTTTATCAATTTAGAGATTGAGTTGCTCACTGAACCAATGAAGTGTTGAAAAGTGTATTGCACTTGATATTATTCTTTCACGCCCTTAAGGCCTTCTGAGGACAATTTTCTTTCAATAGGACCATTAAACCCCATTCGGTTGAATCAGTGAAGTCTGTGCTACATGTGCAACCCATTTGCCCCTAACTTGTTGCTTTAAAAAATTCACCTTGCAATTCTTGGAAATGTTGGAGCCGTTTTTTAAAAAAAAAAAAAAAAACTGGTGGATGGTGTGGGGGGGGGGGGGGGCATGCTGTTCTTCCAAGAGGAAAGAGTCTCCCAAATGCTCATCCAGGACTGCATCATTAGCATTATTTAGGAATACACTTAGCCGTACATCTAGCTACAATCTGTACATATTTGATGATGGGAGTACTGCTGAGCCTATGTTTGGTTGGACTTTATGGTTATATAGGTGCTGCAAAGTAAAGTATGGATGGATGATTTGATTGTTAAAATCAGGTTTGTTTGGGTGTTACAGCCATATTTTATTCATTTCTTTCTTAAAACAATGTGCAGGTTGTTGAAGAAATGTCTGCAGAGCAGCTGAGGGTACTTCTCTTCTTCTGGACGTCGTTAAAATACCTTCCGGTGGAGGGCTTTGGTGGCTTGACTTCTCGGTTGTACATATACAAGACGACAGAGTCCCATGATCACCTACCTTCATCACACACATGCTTCTACCGGTTGTGTCTTCCACCTTACCCATCACTGGCCATCATGCGGGATCGTCTAAATATCATTACCCAAGAACATGTGAGCTGTAGCTTTGGTATGTGGTGAGAAGATGGCCAGAATCAGTGAGCTATCTTAGTGATGATGGATTCTGCTGCATTTGAAATCGGCTAAACCTGTACAGTACTTAGGATCATAAGTTATCTGTTCTCTTGGGGAATGTAAGAAGTTGCTAGTTTGATTGTTTCCCTTTTTTTTGTTGTGGGGGGGAGAGGGGAGGGGATACCATTATACTCTTTTTGCTCTTTTGTTAATAGTTGAGTTGATATGGGTTAGAAGTTGCTTGTTTATTGTTTCCTTCCCTTTTTTTTTTTTTTGGGGGGGGGGTGTGGGCGGCGGGGTTGTGTTGGGAAGAGGGGAGATACCATTATAATCTTTTTTGCTCTTTTGTTAACTGGTCTAGATTAGATACCGTAGGAAGATGGCCTTGGGTGGGAGGTGGCTGAGAGAATAAAGTTATTTCCGGTAAAAATTATGTTTAAAGATGTAAGAGCAGAAAAAACTTTTTTTTTTATGTTCTTTTTTTCTTATTTTGTTGGTAAGAATTCCTTACTCTAATTCTTTTGGAAGCTAGGGATCTGCTGAACACTCATTTGAGTTTGCATTTTCCTACTTGGTCTGATAAATGGCAAGAATTAAGATCTACCCTTGTCACTTCATGTGGATTTTAGAAAAACAGAATATTTTTTTTTCATTGCCCTATCCCAATTCCAATTCCGGTTGATCTGGAGTGGTCAATCCAGGCTGGGTGTATAGTGTTCAGGCTTATTCCTGCTGATTACTGACCCGGCATCGGGTGGATATGATCTGGATCTCGATTCTGATTTTGATAATCTTGGTCCATAGGGATGCAGTTGATTTACACAAACATTGGTACAGTCACAGATTAGTTTTAAGTTGGAAGGGATAGTTAAAGTTCAGATTTCAGTTACAGGGACAGGGGAACCAGCATTTTCCAATGCTCATCCATGGCCATGGAATTTTTTCATCCATTTACACGACATTTCTAGTTATTTTCAATTATTCAGATCTGTAACTATCAGTAAGATAAGAGTGCTTATCCAGCCTGCTCATTATTTAGCAAATAGTGCAGGTACTCATCATATTAGGCATTGGTGTATGGACAATGTTGTTGATCTTTTATTTCCCAATTAATTAAAGCTTTCTTTTCATAAAAATAAATAAATAAATTCCAACGCTAATTGAGCTGCAGGGAACGCTGATCAAGCTACTTGTATTTGTAGGGCATGAGCAAGAATTTTGTTCACTGCTGCACGATACCAATACATATGGTAATCGTATTGGTATTGGTCATGGTCGATATCAGTATGGATTGGAGACAGGTTGTTTCACGAGCCTTAACTGAGCTACAGATAGAGTTCAAGATGATCAAATCTTTTATGATTCCTTCGTACATGATTGAATTGCAAAATCTTCTAGATAGATATTATCTATCTGAACTGGATTCTTTCTAATTGTTCCGGAAAAATTAAGAGATTCCCTATAAGATCTAAACAAAATATGAGGTTCTAGCGGCAACACGCTATTAAGTGGTCAAATCAATACATACTATTGCTTGTGATTATACCAACGTGCTTTGGCATCTCCCTAGACCGCCATACGCCAAGATTAACGTTGATGGTTCTTTTCTTGGATGGTCATGGGCTAGCTCATGAGGGAGCTGGATGAAAGGTTAATATCTTTGGAGTTTGTAGAATACTTTGCTAAACTACAGCAGTAGTTGCTGAAACTTTTGTGTTGAGACAAGCTCTGATCATAGGAAATGGAAGAGGCTATAGTCACATAAGCCCTAGAGGGGATACTTAACTGGTTATTAATCCTCTTGAGCACAAGGATAGAGAACCACCTTGAAGGAAAGCCACTCTTATTCATTGCTGAGGGAACATTGTTATCTTCTCTTCTATTGTCCCTCATATGTGCTTCTTTTGGTTCTAATGAGTCTTTGATATTGCTGAATGGCTCTTTAACTTTTTAAAGATTTTGAGTTTTCTCCACTGACTGGCCCTCCAAACTTCCTGGCTCAAGCTTGCATTGACAGTTACCAAAGTTACCCTCTCCCCTTCTCTTTCCCTCCCTTATCTCTGAGTTTCATTCCCGGGTGTACTTTCAATGAATTCACAAGGAGCACTTAATTGCAGCTTGGTTACTGAAAGATGTCTCTTCGACTGAGCGAGTGAGAAGGCCCAAGAGCTCGAATCCGGATCAGCTACCCACATGGGGACGGGTGAGGACAGATCTGACCCCTCCATGGGGTGTGGGTCCCATACCCTAGAGGCGAGTCCCACACACCCGTGGAGGGTTCAGATCTGTCCCCACCCATCCCCATGTGGGTAGCAGATCTGAACTCGAAGAGCTCCTCTGGTAGTACTTTTTATTTGTTTCACACTTTCACTACATATTTTGTCCTTATTCACAGAGAAGCCCTTCATTTCAGAGATGCTTCAACTCTGGGAAGATTACTTCTCCCTCTTTTCCCCTTGCATCAAACAAAACCCCCCTCTGGTCTCTTGAATATAAACACCAGGAAGATATAAACTACAAAGCACACACTATTTCATTGGTGGGGAGTAGTGACTCTTTCTTTCCACCTGAAATCCACTTTTCTGCACAGAAACTAGCCATTCTGTCCTTAATACCTGTAACACTTGCATAATAACAGTAGCAGCATAGAAAGTAAGCAACACATGAACATTAGTTACAAAAGAATATACAGTAATACAATCCTGAGTTTCAAAGAATTCCGTGAGTACAAAAAATACTCTCACAATGGCTTGCAGCTGTCTATGTTCTCAGAATATGGGTGGAGGGATCGAGCTACACTATCAATGGAAACCCCCAAAAAGAAAATGCAGAAAATTAAGGGAGAAAAAAGAGACATAAAATGGATTATGACAAACATTCAGCTAAAATTACTAACTATTTGCAACCTATAAGAATTGATAGCGCAACGCTCGGACAGTCATATAGTATGGCTTGTGCCCCAGGCCCAAAACAGCATAAGCAATGCATTGATTTTTGCCAGAGATAATAGAAGATGCAAAAGGCGAGCGAAGGTGAGGATCTTTGTTCCTACTTCAGAATAGAAGAAATGCAAGAAGAACAACAAAATATGATAAGAAGAAACTAGAGGCATTCCGTGGCTGCCCGTTTGGAGCTCGGATGGCTGCAGTTGGAGATGTTGCTGGCCCTCCTGCTTCAGAGGTTGGCTTTTTCTGGACAAGAGAAGGCAAAGGCGGCTCTATAACATCAGCATCAGTCAGGACCGGGTTTGGAGCCTCGGCTGGTGGCAAGTATGGTGTAGTAATGACTTGCAAGAGACCAGCAGGCTGAACAGGGGACATGTAACTTGGTCTGTTATTGCCCATGTTTAAACATTTGTTCTCTGCGGAAACACAAAACAAAAAAGCACATCAATGACTGAAGCATAATTTGCAACTTCTAAAATCGCGGCGTAACATATAATAAATATTAATTACTCCCTCTGTCCCAAAAAGACTATCTTATTTGAGAAAAGAAAAAACCCATATTTTAAGAAAATTTTTGTTGATGCATTAATCACCCACTGATTCATACCCTGTTTCCATTTTCCAATATAATCCCTATTAGTTTGGCGGCTTATGTGAATGATGGAAACAATTATGACAAGTGAATACAACAAATGTGTGGATGATTAAATAAGGCATTAAGGGGAATCCAACAAGACTTCATATCTTTGTGGGATGGAGGGAGTATATAGCCAATAGAGATATCGTGTGTACAATGAACAAAACATGCTTTCTTGTTTAAAGTCAAATATAAGCACAGTCCCATGAATGAGGCTTTAGAACGAGGTCAAGCTTCTTGTTTTTATTAATGAGAACTTGAAAACCTCTTAATGGTTTTTCTCTCCCAGAACCCTACTATGAAGATAGTGATTTCTAAAGTATCAGACATTCTGGCACACTTTAAATTGAAGGCATTTTTAAGATGCATACTTACTTCTGTATGATATGGCTGTCCCTGGGAATTCGGTGACGACTCCATCAATATTAGCTGAGCTAACAAATGTATTTATCTCCACCATTGGGTCTGAGAAGAAGTCCCATGCTTGAGATACAAACTCATTAGTAAACAAATTTACATAGACTGAAATTTTATACGACTGAAGCTTCTTTACAATTTCGGTAGCACCAGTGAGGAATAAAGCCTGATTTTCTGGAAAGATGGTCTCCTTGGTGAGTGACACAGAATGGGCAAATCCCTTGATGCCTTCGATGGATGAGTTAAGGGCATCACGGATAGTTTCATCAACCTGGTATACAAGCTCATAACTGGTTTTCTCCTTAAATACCTTCAGAACAGAGCTGTTTGTGGACTGGATCATTACTTTTTGGATTGTCTGGTTATTGTAACCAGACTTGTCTAATGAATCAAAAACTGCATCAATTACACTTAAACCCTGATACTCTGCAAGGTAGGCTGCATTCTGCACAATTAGAAAGCAAACAACAATTTTATCACACCTGAAGTAATTGTAAATGAGGGATGGGAAGTAACCCCCACACTGTTGCAGGGATGGTATACATACAAGATAGTAGAACCCATCTCTGAAGCTAAATACTAAAATGAAAATCATCATCTCAGAGATGATTCCCACAATTTTATCTAACTTTATTGTTGTTTTTCCCTTCTGAACATCCAAAACAAAATTGTTATGAGATCTTTAGTCAATGGGAAGTGTCAGGGGAGACCCACTGAATATTGGTTTCTAGACCCTTGTGAATGTGTACCATGCCTAAGGTAATGTTCGGACGATATTCCCAAACTTGTCCCACCATCCTTACAGTTAATGCAATTCATATTGTCTAATCACAACTAAGCACTACGGCAACAATTAGGGATCAGCTAAACAAACACAGCTCCATCTTTCTACTACACCTACCATGAGCAATATGCATAACTGAATTGGTTTGGAGAAGATCTTGGACCCAACTTGATAGAATACCTGCTTTAACTGGGTTTAACTCTACACACATGCATCCTAGTGAAGATGAGTAATACTGATTATGGAGGAATCAACTTTTGATGGTCCATTTTTACTACAAGGGCATGTTATTCAATAAAGCTTTGAGGAGAGATCTTAAGGTGAGTGGGCAAGACTAGGCAAGAAACCAGGCAGCATTCAGAACCCTGAAATGACTTCTTTTCCCTCATCTCCACCATCCTCTTTTTTTTTGGGCAGCTGAAACATTTGAGGTGGTTCTATCAAAAGAAATCATTTCTTTTGGATGATAAGTAAGAAGCTTACTTAGCCTAAATTAAGGAAATCAACCTCCTTGCACTTTTCATTTTACACTAAGAACATGCAAGCAGTCCAAAACTCATAGATTAGGGTAACTAGAGTCCTAAATACTTTCACATGACACATTTCTGATACTAGAACTGGACTGGAAAAAATATTTATAATATATTTTCCAAAGGCTGTGGTTGGCTGCCAAGACAGCACTAGAAGTGGAAGGTGAAGGTGTAGGGTAAGTGAAGTAGATTTGTGCTAAGAAAGTGCAAGAGAATGATACAAACTCTAGAAAGTGGAGGAGACCCCCCCCCCCCCTTTCCTGAGTTTCATCAATAAGCATCACAAAATCCTACGAATTCTGGGCAAATTCTGTAACAAACCTATTGGAAAATGCAGGACAACCACGAGACAGCTCTAGAAAAGTGCAAATTTCAAGGTATAAGTTCTCTAAATAACCCTAAGTCTTGGAAAGTCACGGTGGAAAGTAAAGAAGTGTACTTTTCGCAAAGTCTTAACTTCCCTACAATTTCTTGATGATCTAACATAGTGTAATATATAAAAGGGCATATGAGAAAGAATCATTCTCTAAATATAATATCTGAAATTTCATTAAATTTAGTCTCTATAAGGAATGTAAATACTTCCCTAATTAAAATAAAATCTGAAATGGGATATCCTAACCACACACCCCATGCTTGCAGTGCTTAATCCCCATCTGTATTCAGAATATGGTTTTGGGAAATTTTAAGTTACATTCCTGATGGTTATCCAACAACCACATTCCCCCCCCCCCCCCACCTCCTAACAAATTCTTCAGGGAACAAATTGAAATTTCAGGTTGTTGAAACCATTTAATCTGAAGATTTTTCTTGGACTGCTTAATGTTTGCCCCTAATCATAAAAAAGATTAGTTTTCTTCTGGCCTAAATGATATCCTGGATCTAGGAGTTGTTGATTCAATTATCATTTTTATAAGCAGGAAAGGCAGAAGAGATTGTAACATACTGACCTCGACACTGATCAAGACCCCAGAAAGAGGATTGGTTTTTGCGAAGGTTAAAAAATCATCCAATGAGAAAAGATTTCCTTGATTTCTATGAGCCGGATACCGGTATAGCCTGTAATCCAGGTATGGATTCGATATAGCAGCTACAAGAAAAGGAAATTTAGAAATCAACAAGGTGTAATGGAATATACTTGCCAGAAAAGAAAGTGTAATGTAATAATGTTCAAGATAAAGAAAATCTAGCCAAACATTAAGCTCACATGGACTAGCAATAAAAGAAAATATGCTCACAAACAAACTACTTGAAAGAAAACTAAAGGTAAAACCAAGGGAAATGAATACCATGGTAATGAAAGGGCTACTCAAAAGTAGGTTAAGACTTGGAATCCCCTCCCCCCCACTTAGGGCCTTCAGTAATTGCACTGATTGTAATATTTGGGTCCCTTAGCTGTTTCTCCTTGAGAACAATTAGCTTAACTATGATTCTATCCACCTGAAAAAACCCTATTTTAGCTAGAATGTAGAGCTATTCATCTGAAAAAAAATCCAGTATTACTCGTAATGTAATCAAAGTCAGAGCAACTAAAATAATGTGGATTGGATTGGTCCCAGATGATCCACATACATATTAGAATAGTGCTATAGGATGTAATAAGAGAGCTCCAGGGCACACTTCACACACGATGAGTGTTGATGTTCCTGTTTGCACGTGTTAACAATTGACAGATCGAGTGCTATCAAAATAGACATGCTGAAATTCATCTGATTTGATTAAACAATAATAAAATTTCTATTGATCACACTATTGGTGAAAAAGATCATGCAGCAGTGATTGAAAAAAAATGGGAGACATTCAAGCTTTTAGTGCAAGAAGAAGATTCTTTAGACTGGATTTGCCTTCTTGGAGGGCAGATCCTTCATTTCCTTGGTGAATATTGCTCCTGATGGGGAAAAAGATCAAGGAACTTTCTAGAGGAAGCCAAGGTTGGGCCCCTTGACAGACAATATGTATGTCCAGTGCTTCCCTATCATTAGGGAATATGATGTGAACTATTGAAATAATGTGTATGAGATACACGTAATTAATGGTTCACATCATACTTGGGGAATACAATGTGAACCATTGTGATAATAGGTACCTTTGACATTTTTTTGCACTAGGTGGCAACCCTCAAACTTGAATCCATGTCTTCACACATGTCAGAGCATTTTCGTACAAGTGACAACCCTTTTATCTGATTCATTACTAAGGGTGTATAGCGTGCATGAGGCTCCCACCACTGCAGGGTCCAGGGAGTTCGTAATGTACGCAGTCTCACCCCCACTTCGTGGAGAGGCTGTTCCCAACTTGAACCCATGACCACTAGGTCTCAATGGAGCAACCATGGAACTAAATTTTGCCATATTTCGGAAATTTCGTGAAGTCCGAGACGAGATGTGTAAACGAAATGAAAAAGTAACAAATTTTGGTTGAAATTTCGGACATTTTGGCATATTTCGGTCATAGGCCGATATATCAATGAAATGAGACAAAAGACCACTAAAAGTCACGTGACCTGGGCCAATAAACCTCTTATTTCTTCTTCTTCTTTCCTCATTTCTTCTACTTTCTTTGGTTTTCTTCCACTCTCCAAGCATTGTTCTTCATAGTTTTCGACGCATTATCGTCGGAAACATGTCGGAGCCTCATCCAAGCACATCCTCCAAGCATTAGGGTCGGCGACCGTATACTGTAAATCAAGGGTGCAAACCCAAAACACCACTTTGAGTTCATTTTTTGCAATATGAAGGTTTAAATGTGTTTATTTAACTTAAATAAGGGTGTCTATGAAGTATCAGGCCTAGATATGGCCAAATACCCACCGAGATGGACTCCCAAAATATTGCAGAAAAAATGCAATATTTCGGCGAAATTTCGCCATATTTTGGATATCTCGGTAGGTCCGAGATACCGATATATCGCGAGATATTGAACTATGGGAGCAACCTTACTTTTGAGCCGAGGTATGCCCTCTTTTATCTGATTCCTTACTATCATCAATAAATCAATACATCGCCCCAACCCACACAACACCCCCGCACCCCCCCCCCCCCCAAAAAAAAAAAATCCACATTTTTTGCTTAACTCATGTGAATATAAAACCCAGAATGACCATAAAATGGGGATGGATTAGTTATGTGGATGTCTAGTTAAGAGACTTGGATTGACTAATTTACATCTGGCAGCTTAGGTGGCAGACCAACTAGGCCTTGCATGTTTACCACATCACTCTCTCCTTGTGTGACACGTTTACATGATCTCACAATGTTTCAGGAGAAACAAATGAGCATTTGTTTTTGAAACGTCACCACTAGCATCACCACAGTTAATAGTCCAATAAATGGTCACATATAAAAGCTGAAATGGACTCTGCAACTGAACATATCATAGATCTAGAGTAGTATATCAATGTATAGACCATATTGGCCACATCACCATTCATGTGGCCAAACGAGAGGGTCCATTGTAGATGAGGAATTTAAATTAGTGTAGAAAGACTTTCATTGTAAGAAAGTAGTATCTTACACATTAGTCCAAAGACGAAACAAAATACTGATTGTCAACATCAACAGAAGAATTTAAGAATTAAATCTATCTTTCATGAAATATGCCTACTAGGAGATGGTTTAAAATTTGAAACTGTCCTGGGATTCTCAAATTTTTATTTTCTCACCCCTTGAAATTTTTCACTAAAACCATGAGATGTGTGCACTCTTCATGCAAGGAAAATTTACTTCCTAATTTTTCCCCCTTCAAACCTGACACCTATAAGAAATTTTCAATTTCTCTTTTCTATTCCTTTTCTTTTCTTTCCTCCCCCATTTAACCATAGTCTCAGTTCGTAAGGTAACTTGAGAAGAAGAAAATCATATCAACTTACGCGACAAGGCCTGAATCTCTTTCCATGTGAGGCTGAATGTAAAAATTCCAGGGGTTTTCTGTAGCTCTGGAATACGAGCAGAACGATTGCTGTACGGTGATTGGGCTACTGCCGTGCCCTCTATAAGATTTATAGAGCCTAAGCATATGGGGATCCCATCACTTGTCATTTGAACAGAACAGTCAATAACATCAGCACCATCTTTAACAGCTTGCTGATAAGCAACATTCGTACAGCCAGGGTAAACTCCGCTAGCTCCATTGTGTGTGATAACCACTGGAGGTGCTGGAGGATAAATAAGGCAAAGAAATAAGTTGGCATTGTGACAGATATAAGGTCATTGAACTTGGGACACTGATGGTAAATTGAAAGAAACGATCAAAAGTAGTTTCAAGGGATCAAAAGTGAAATAGTGGCAAACCTTGTCCAGTACCATTCTTGCTTATATGAGAAAAGCAATCTGCAAGAAGAGTATGAAGAGATCAATATGCAGGAGGGGAGAAAAATAAATATACATGTTGAAGGTCTAACATACAGCCTACACAATTCATCCCTCCCCTTTGCCCTTATTTATACTTTCTCTAAATCAATAAATAATTAAGGAATTTAAAAAGTGGTAGGGATCTACATAAAACCATAAGCATTGAACTTATTTATATCTATGTCATTCATTCTGTTCTAAAAACTCACATGCAACTAAGATTAATTTCATTTTATTATTCCCACAGAGCAATTTTAGTGTATGGTCCAGGAGATTTGTCACCTTTCCATTTTTGCAGATTGATCTTATAACTCTTAAAAATCTAGTAGAAAGAAAATTTCTGTGATATAGTTCTTGTTTTAGTCAAGATTGAACTGGAGTGGAAAATTAGAACAGGAAAGTGGAAAGCTATAAGCATTCCTTGACCCCTCCCCCCCCCCCCCCCCAAAAAAACATAATTTTCTGCAAGAATCTTTCTACAAACAGATGGAGTTTAAGATATTTTTAACAACATTGAGCAATTAGTTCTAATAGTGGATGATACCCAAGTTAATGCGACTCCGATTAAAGAATTGCTGTCCTCGGTCATTTGATTCTGGTGAGCTTCTGCTGAAATTTAATGATTGGGGCAATCACAAAACATGTAATTTGCTTCAAAAAAATTTAGAGTGCCATCATTTGCTACAAAATGTTTGATGAGAGTGCAGATTCAATACTTTCTATCCATCATACTGTGTAACTTCTCTACTCCAGCACAAGAGCATCTGTTTCTGACATCCTTCCTTCTCCTTAACCGAAGGACTTGAGCCTTTGACGCAAGCAACTAGAGTTCGCCAAGATTTAATTACCCGTAAAACTAGATATTCTGAATACACTCGAGCAGGAGCATAATTGCAATAAGTACCGCATAACGTATTTTTTTGGGTGGGGGGGGGGGCTTCTGGTTAGGTAAATTAGAATGTTCCTACTACACTATTGATGCCCCACACTTGTTTGAATCAGGTTTAATATTTCATTTCTACAACAACTCAGCCTTATCCCAACTAAATGGGGTCGGCTACGTGGAACCTTGTAACAACAAAAGATTAACAAAACAAAAGATTAACAAAAGTAGAAAGAAAAGAACGTAGTAGCAATATCGACACAACTCAGCATTATTCTAACTAAATGGGATCAGCTACATGGATCTTAGCCCTCCAATCAGCTCTATTCAAGGTCATACTTGAAACAAGACCTAAGCTATGCATGTCTTTCCTCATCACTTCTCCCAGGGTCATTTTAGGCCTGCACCTAACTCTTTTAGTACCTTCAATCTCAAGTCACTTCTGCAGCTGTAGCATCCGAAGGCCTCCGTTGAACATGACCATGCGACCTCAACCATGCCACTCTCTCGAAGCTTATCCTGAATCGGGACAACTCCCAAATCAGCTCTAATATTATAATTCCTTATTTTCTCTTTCCTAGTGCCACACATCCATGCCAACATCCTCATCTCCTTAATACTTAACTTATCTATATGGCGCTTCTTAACTGCCCAACATTCAGCACCCTACATCATAGCTGATCGTATGACAGTCTAATAAACTTTTCCCTTAAGCTTTAAAGGAATATGCCGATCTCACAGCACCCCAGATGCATCTCTCCACTTCATCCATCCTATTTTAACCCTTCGGGCAACATCATCCTCTATATCACCTTCTTTATGTACAATTGAGCCCAAATATCTAAAATAATCACTTTGTGGGATCTACTTCTCAGCAATATTCACCACCTAATTAACCGCTCTAGTGTGGCTAAAGTTACACACCATATATTCTGTTTTTGTTCTACTTATCGTAAGACCTTTTGATTTCAAGGTAGATGTTCATAACTCCAACTCGGTGTTAATCCCTACATGTCTCATCCACCAAAACAATATCATCAGCAAAAAGCATACACCAAGGAACTTCATCTTGTATGTCTCTGGTTTAATAAATAATAAGCGCAACCCACCTGTAATTGGGAATTCACTACCTTGACCCCCCTCACAGTTATTACGCTAGTCGCCATCATACATATCTTTAATAATGTCCACAAATCTACATCACACCCTTCTCTTCTCCAGCATTTGCTAGATTAACTCACTAGGAACTCTGTTGCAGGCTTTTTCTAAGTCAATAAAGACCATATGGGGATCCTTCTTGCCCTCTCTATATCTTTCCATAGATTTCCTAAGTAGGAAAATAGCTTCCATCATGGATCTACCTGGCATAAAACCAAATTTGTCCTCTGAGATAATAGTTTTCTTTCTCAGGTGGGTTTCAATAATCCTCTCCTATAACTCAATCGTATGACTCATTAGCTTCATACTTCTATAGTTATTGCAGCTCTAATTATCACCTTTATTTTTTGTAAATCGGGACCACATTGCTTCTTCTCCATTCATTTGGCATTTTCTTTGAGCTCATAATCTCGTTAAATAGCCTGGTTAGCCAAGATAAACCACAAATCCCTAGACTCTTCCATGCCTCTATTGGGACCTCGTTTAGGCCTTAAGCCTTGCCTACTTTCATCTTGTTCATTTCTACTCTTGTTAATATGTAACATCACAAAATCTTTCGTGTCTTCTTAGTTCATTACTGATTCTTACAACTACTTATAAGCTTACTCATAATCAGTGAGTAGAACCAGATTCATAGTTTAATATCAACAAATGAAGTTAAGTCAGCTTAAGCAAAGGCTTTCAGAAGTGACAATCTACAGATTACCAACTACCATGGAACAAGAACTCGTCGAGATCTGGTTTTTCAGAAAAACTAAGACAAGATGCTAGGCGAAATCAAAAGATTGCATTGTCTCGCCGAGATCTCAGTGGGAAACCTTGGTATACAGAAACTCAAATATGCCGAAAACCAGGACAGACAGTTATTTATGCCAGAAACCAGGATAAGCACTTATTTATGCCTAATATCATTTAACTAAATGTTTTAAATTTGTTATAAAACATTTACTTAAGATATTATTCATAAATAAGCAAATATCCCCTATTTGAATCTAACAAAAATAATTAAAGAACCAAATTCCAAAAGGATAAAAAGTCAACCCCCAGTTCAAGAACAAAAACTGTATTTTCAGCGGTAGAGGCAATTTTCAACTTTTAAATGTTGGGCGGTTTCCCAAATCTAAAAATTCATAAATCTTAATATGGTAAAACATTGTTAAAAACAAAAATATTCATTTGTTTTAATATCTAAAAAATATTTTCATTCAGAGCGATTTTGACAGCATTCGCGTACACCAAATAAGGTTTGACCGAAACATAACTCCTTCAATATAATTTATTTAGCTTTCCAACAAATCTAAAATTACTTAAATCTGATTTATAGCGAATGCTGTCAAAATCGATCTGAATGAAAACATTTTTTTAGACATCAAAACAAATGAATATTTTTTGTTTTTAGCAATGTTTTACCATATTAAGATTTATGAATTTTTAGATTTGAGAAAACCCCAGCATTTAAAAGTCGTAAATTGCATCTACCACAGAAAATCAAGTTTTTGTTCTTGAGCTACGCCCGGGGGGGGGGTTGACTTTTTATCCTTTTGGAATTTGATTTTTTAACTATTTTAATTGGATTCAAATAGGGGATATTTGCTTAGCTATGAATAATATCTTAAGTAAATGAAATAACAAATAAAAACATTTACTTCAATGATGTTAGTCATAAACAAGTGTCTATCCTGGTTTCTGGCATAAATAACCGTCTGTCCTAATTCCCCACTAAGTCAAACTCCTATATGGTCTTTGATTTTGGAAAATCTAATAGTGCCATTGTGTTTAAATAGCCCAAAATAGGCTGTATACCAAGTTTCATGACCAAACTAGGTCAAAAACCCACTGAAACCATTAAATGAGTTAAAAAAAAAATAAAAAGTGCACCAATTCGCTGAGATCTCGGCCCAACTTGGTTTTTTTGCTGGGCAAAACCAGTAACAAAACCGAGTTCTCAAACCATGCCAACTACAGGCTTTCTGATCACAAAAAAACACAAATCTTCATTTTGCATAAGAATAAATGAAGATAGTTAGCATATAGCACGCTCACAATAAATAACTATTTCTCATCAACAAATAGCATACAACATTTTGAACAGACTGTTATCAACAATGAGAAGACTGTAATTGTTAAAAAAAATGAAATGCAAGCACAAAGAAGTTACAAGAAGATAAAATTCGTTTATAAACTCAATGGAAGTTCAAAGACATGAAATGTAAAACTACGCTTGAGTAAACCACTGACTATATCATGCTTGTTTCGTTTTTCACATAAGTCGGTAATAGAGATAATAAGTAGAAGCGAGATATTACTTCGATGTACCAAATTTTGAGAACATTCAAGGAAAATATTAGATGGAAATATTACAGAGATAACATCTACTTGACTAGCAATGCTATATGATAGCAGTCCCATTCTTTTGGTGGCAATGGGGGTTCCCCAAACTAAAAAATTATATGTTGACAAAACATTTTTCTTGGTATTTTTTTTCATACAGAACAAACTTAAAGAGAAGGCTTACCTATGGCCTCTGATGGAGTTATAGGGAAGTCCGACAGCACACCATCAACAGAGAAATTACCATTGTCAATGAATGAAAGATATTCAGCTACAGGGTCATAGCTGTAGTTGTAGCTCAAAACTGCATCATTTGCAAAGTCCGAGGCAAAAACTTCCAGTCCTTCATTATGAGCATCCGACACAACAGATGTAGGCGATTGTAAATATAAATTATTTACAGGCCATATGTAAGCCTTGGGAACAAGAATTCCAGATGCAAATGTCTTGACAAATGTAAGATTGCTCAAAAGTGAGCCATAAGTCTGATTAGTTGATGGTTCAGTATCATCTTTTTCGAGAAAACGGAAGACCAGTTTTGTCTTGGTTCCTATACGTGAAGCAATACTGCTCAGGAAACCCACCTCCGGTGATGAGACATAATTAACTATAACACGTTTTGATACAGAAAGCACAAAGCTTCGCATGCTCAAATTATGCTGCCTGAAGAATCCATCGTTCTGAAAAAGGATAACGAAATCAGATTGACAATCATCATATGCTAGTTTCGATATTGCACACTATAAACAAAGAATTTCTGGCATTGGAATTCTCTTAATATCTTTCAAATACAGAGATTAAGGGAAGTATACTTTTAGGAATATCATAGAATGGGAAAAAAGAAATAAAAATAGGCAAATTATGGAGCAGCTGGAACATCCACCCTGAATTATTAAAAAGCACCTCTTCAATTTAAGATGCAATCGTATTTCATTCACTAACCTGAATGTTCAACCACAATCCAGGTGGTTTGAATTGGGATACTACATCTTCAACAGTAAGAATACTATACATATTCCCATCAAACTTATTAGTTCGAGAATAAATTCCTTGAGTCACTGTCCAGGTTAAAAAGGAGCCGTTAGTACTTAATCAAATATGGCAAAATATGGAAGCAATAAATCCATTAATATCTGGCAGTGAGCAAGAACCCTCTTCATAGGTACTAGGCAAAAAAACAAAACCTTCATTAACTAGGTTATCAAGCATCCAAATTTATGCTTCTAAGCCAATATATTTCTAAGCAAGATTTATCTCATTGAGAAAAGGTACACCCAGACATGAATATAAAATTATAAATATAGTTATTTACAGCATTTCCCCCCAAAAACTATTAATTCTTTCATCTGAATCATTGACATAGATCTCTTTCAAACATTGGGATAATCCCAACTACAAAAAACAGATGGATAAAGAAGTGTTTGCATTCTTCTAAATAATGTAGGGAACTTCGAAAAACACCGTTATCTCACTTAATAGTAGTATAAGATGGAGGAGGTTCTACATGATTACACTTCAACCTAAAGCAAACATATGTGTTTTTACATTTTGTCTGATGTAGGCAATTTTCTTCCCCAAGATCAGTATTTGCCACCAGCCCCTCACCCCACCAATTTTTTTCTTTTAACCAAATAGTATCATAATAGTAAGGACAATTATTAGACGTGGGTTAGCTAATTCTTCTTCTTTCTTTTTTTTCTTTTTTTTTTTTTTGGGGGGGGGGGGGGTTAGTATTCTTGGGTGTCAACCTAACCATGGTCTTTGAAGGCTGGAAAATGCTCTCTTACTGTTCTAGGTATCAATAGACTTCACTGATTTAACCCAATGGGGTTTAATGGTCATAACGAAAGAAAATTGTCCTCAGAAGGCCCATATTTAGGTGTAGTATATTCATCTAGAGAATGGACCCTCTTTCTTCTCCTATGAAGTTGATAAAGGCGTAAACAGATAATATGCAAGGTGCAATTTCTTGTATCAGCAGCATGTGGGTGATCATAGTAATTGAGACAAACACTAAATGAAAAATAATTTAGGCCTATTATTGTGCATTAATCATATAGTTATTATTCCTGGCTGCTTGCAATTTAGTATCGCTTTTCTTTTTTTTTTATATTTTTCCTTTATCAATTATGGTTGATGCCCTTAAGGGAGTGAAAGAATACTATCAAGTGCAATACACTTTTCAACACTACATTGGATCAGTGAGCAACTCAATCTCTAAACTGATAAAAATTGAATTCCAACAAAGAAAGGAACCAACAACTCTGAAAAATTCCTTTTTCTCGGCAATTCCTAAAATGAAAAGATCTTCAGCAATTCATAGTCATGTTCTCAAAGCACCACACTAGTTTGAATTTTATCAGCATTTAGTGGCAGGGAACTATCAGACTTCCAAATCTCCCATAAAGAAAACAAAGGGAGGGTCACAGTAAGATTATTTTCTGAACACCAGCTTCCTAGACATACAGAGGGCATTGCAGCACCTCAAAAATGGGAAACAATTAGTAGTTCAAGGACATGGAAATCAACAAGAAACAAACACATCCACTGAAACTACAAACTCTCCTTACTGAATCATAAATGATCTTTTTTCTTTTTAAAGGGAAAAAAGGCATAGAAGATTAGCTGGGCTTCAATACCCTCTAAATTCTAAGACAGATTGCCTTCAAACTTTTGCAGTCTTCCAATCAGTTCTAGCTCCACAAGCCTGAGGCAATAATGACAGTTCAAGAGCTTATAATAGCTTACACATTAGATTAAAGTTAAAAATAACTAATAAACCTGGCAAGCAACCATCAATCTAAGTTCAAAGAAGAGATGGCATACGTCACATATTAAGACTCTGAAGTACCATATCTCTAGGTTAATAGACGAATCTACAACATTCAAGCAGTAAAGACTAGTAAACTACTAAATACAATCTTAACTTACAGGAGACATTGAATAAGTCATTAAGAGTATAATCCACAGAAAACCATCCTTGCACAGGAACCCCATTCACAGGATAGACGCTGCTATTTCGGAAAAAATTTAATATGGAAGAAGAGTTGGCTAGATTGAGGCTTGGGAAGCAGATCCCAGCTCCATCCTTCGTCAACTGTACATCGCACCATAAGATCACATCTGATAAACTAGTCATCAGTGCCAAACTGTATGCACCATAACTGGAATCAGGAAACATCCCTGAAAAACCACCCCTAGCAACAACTAAAGGTGCATTTCCTGCAAAAAGAAACCAAAAGATAAGCATGCCATCCATGACACAATAGTTCTCCAAGAATAAGTAAAAATGATAAGCCTGTTTAGAGAGCTGTATCATAAACATTTGGATATTGGCCAATCATAAGTTTCATCTTTCTGACTGTGTACATAAAAAAATTCGCACTTCAATGTGGCACAGGGTAACAAAATTTCACTGTGTACATAAAAAAAAAATATTAGAAATAAAATTCCACCATGGAAGACCTTGGTGTTCCAGGCTTCTTACACTGTCAAGCCAGGTCATGATCCTGATTGTCATATATTATCTTCTACAAACGTATCCCAATTGAATCGAGTATAAACTAATCACCTATTCCTGATAGGCATCAGCATGGACTTCTCTCTATCCATCTTGTTTTCACCAAAGGACCCTAAAACTTTAAATTTCTAATATCTGCCACAAACTTTGACATTCTAAGTGATTAAAATCTTCTTGAGAATTGTAAGATTGATTGTCTTCTCTTACAAGAATTAACATCTAGAGTTTAAATTCTCTACCATTAACAGGGACAGTTTAGGTACTGATAGCAATTTTCTTCCCAAATTGCACATGATTCATAAACAAACCACCCCCACCTTAGCTTGTTAATAATCCTATTCACCTTAACCCTAGCTTCCATGAACCTTAGAGCTTACTTCCCTTAGGTTCTGCATCAAATACTCTGTTTAAAGGTATATTCAGCATGTAAACGGGGGCAATTCAGACACTGTGGACCTGAGAGCTCCTGTGTTGGGCCTCTAAAGCATCACTGATCATGGTTTTTATCACTTGGATATTGAAGGGATTTGGTGATTGTGATAGGATGAATAGTAATGGACAGCGGCTAACTTTGGAGGCCCAGTCATGTGACTAGGTGGGCTCATTTGCCTGTGGTGAACTAGCTAATGGCAGGGATTCATAAGGACCTCAAGCATTGGGAGTCAAATCTTATTTTATCTAGTTAGCATCCAAGGATTTATTCGTCCCTCTCTTCTTGAACCTCTTCCTATCTCATTCAACTAAAATTTCCAGTCATTAAAAAATATATTTCAATGAATGAAACTCCTGCATGTTATTGATAAAAGAGAACATAAATAAGGTTTAAATAGAAGAAATCATGTTGGTATGGATATAAACTAAATCTCAATCATTATTTAAAATAACTTGTTCAATTATTCACGAAGGTGTTCTGGAATCTGAATAAACAGAGAAAATAAGAGTTTCTCACCTAAAAGTAAATTACTTTTAAACCAACAACAATCATGTTATAAACTGAAAGCAGAAGACAGCTGAAAGTTTTGAGGATTTTTACCACCATATCAAAATCATCAGAGAGAAGCTCTTAACTGATAGATATTCATGTAAACAAGCTTCAAGCTTCACACCAATTAAAATAAATAAAATAACTCAATAACAAAAAAAACCACAGCCATGTGAAGATAAAAGAGGGATCTAGCTAGTTACAAACCAAAAGTATAAAATAAAGAAAGCAACAAGACGTCCAGCATCCCACTTAAATTTACATTACTCATCTGTCGGGTTATTAAGTTGCTTACATGCAAAAGCCACAAACAGCGTAATTATATTAAAGTTCATCATCTTATAATCGAAGACCAAAATCCATTTACACACAACGTTGCCGTTATTTCTGATATTCTGGTGGAGCTGAAAGCGAAGAGGATGATCAGTTAAAACTCAAAACAGTTCATATGAAGAACATCAGTTCTTTAAATTTCGAGAAGGATATACTACTCTGAAAGATTTTACGACATATCAAGCATTAATTCTTTTCTCAGCTTTTCTCTGTTCACATACCACACACTCACAAGAAGTTGGAGAGAAAGAGACAGTAAAACCTACTCATCCAACTGATCAGAAAACTCTAAAATAAGAGCCACAGCATTCCGCAGGTTAAACAGGCATAAGAAACAAACATTCTCAGGCAGTAAACAGAAGCAAATGAGAACGAATGTAGTAAAAGACAAACCACTCAACGTCTGCCACAAACTGGTGGTGGCTTTGGATCTCTTAGCGGAAACCAGAAGAGCTGAATGCAGAACCAAGAGCAGTAACAAAGATCGAAGGATCGGCATTGCTGCCGAGCTCGCCGGAAAGATATGTCGGTGCTCTGAACTTCCGACTAGTTCCGGTCGGATTTCCTAGTTCCTATCGGAAAACGAGAGAGAGAGAGAGAGAGACTGAGTTCCTTTTTCGAGGTTTTCAGTACCGAACTACACAGTGAGAGAAAGAGTGAGAGTACTACACCATTTCTTATTTTCAGGTTGGTTAATATTATTTATATAATAATAATATAAAATAATAATTTCTGTGAGTGGTGGGTGCTCTGAGCTGGGCATTGAAAATATTTATATAATAAGAATAATTCTTGGTGTAGCCGGTTCCATGGATTGAATCATCATCAGCTTTGGCTAGAGCGAGCCGATCGCTTTCGCTCCGGCGCAGCTGTAAGACTAACGTACAGTACCGTCGTTTGACATGATTAACTGTATTAACTGTGAACAGATGTGGATTAAGTGATTAATTGGATTTTATATGTCTCTTCTTCTCTTATAAAATCTCTTCTTTCTCACAAGTCATAATCACCTGTAATTAGACACGATAAGTCGATAACCTGCTTACAATTACTAATTCGACACGTTTTTTTTAAATGATAGGCGCGCACCCTCATTAGTAATTATTTCTTAATGTGTGAAATTAATCCTCTCTCTAAGCAAGGTTTTCATTTGGATTTGGCAACCCAAAATTCTCAGTTGCAGTTTCTGTAATGAATCTAATCATGCTGTTTAGCTTCTTGAAGAACTCATTAAGTATAAAAGGAAAAAATATATATATTTTTTCGTAATATGTTCACCATTGAAAACCAAAGACATCACGAATTTTTATTCTCTCAATTTGCCTGCCCGTACTTCTAATAGAGGGAGTTGGATTCCACATGGATCCCACCTCGGACAGTGTGTTTGCGCAGGGGGTGGGATAGTCATTTTTGCCCCCTCTGTTAAATGTACTTAACATGGCCAAGCAAATTGAGAGGATAAAGATCCAAGAGATCATAGTGTTTCACTAAAAAAAAGATCAGAATGAAGTCTCAAAAAAAGGACTACTTGCTGCAACTGGAACCTCTTTAGAATTGTTATAGATACATCAAATATATCAAAATTACACCATATTTTGATCATTTTATCCTCTACTCGTACTAGATCACCTGATTTATATTTATGGGTAAATTACATGTCATCCCTTGGTTTTTAAACGAAACTCAAATCACCCCCTGTATTAGACCCCAATATGACAAATTAGTCCTTACCGTTAGTTTTATGTTGTTAAGTGATGATGTCAGCCAGTTAAATAAATTTAAATCCCTAAACTACCCTTGACATCCAAACATAGATTTTGAAGGGTAGTATTATAATTTTAATTCTAATGTTTTAATACAAGGGTAAAATAGTCCTTTCACACCAATAACTAACAACAAACTAACTTTACTGTAGAGGGGGATAGATGAGTATTTTCAAAAATCAGGGGTGATTTGAGTTTCGTTTGAAAACCAGGGGTGACGTGTAATTTACCCTATATTTATATATAAGATTAGCTCATCAATGAGTGGGTGTCACCTGGTACGAATTCAAACCTAAAGCCATGTAAGCAAGTCCAGCACGTGAATAATTCAAGAACATAAGGAAGCCACTAAGACTGGCTTCCCCATGTGAAACTCATGATCAAGACCCCCCCCGTTGGTTAACAAACCATGGACTCTCCATGATAAAAGTTGCACATAAAGACAAACTATTCAGTTCACCAATTCCCGCACAAACTCAAGTAAGCATGGTACGCATAACTTCAAGACTACGTGAACTCTAGACATTCCTCCATGATCATATAAATAGATCAACAGTACTCAAAGTACATAGATGAAATCATACAATCTCAAGCCTATTGCTCTTTTCAACTTTTGGTTGTGTGAACTCAGAATGAATGAACAAACATCATTTGTTTCTTTGCGTCAGTAAATTTGGAATTGTGAATTCATTGGGATTGTATTTCTTTACTTTCACCTTTGATTCCTTTTTAGAATCCCACCCTCTTTAGAAGATAATTTGGGTAAAGATGGAGGAATAGAGAGAGAGCTAGCTAGCTAGCTGAGGATGGATGTAATTCAAGCTCCTTATGGCCTGAAACTTGAGATCAAGAGATGCCATTGACGAAGCTCACAGGGTAATCTATCATTTGGAACTGAGTGTGCCCCCCTCATCAAAAGTGGGGGTGCACCCAAATCACCCCTTATTGTAATACTAATTTGACACATTGTTAAGTGTTAATCGCAGTTTTAGGAATGGGTATCTATTTACACCCTATTTTGGTCAATAGACCAAATTTAAACAATCCCATTCAAACTCGTGTGACCTCATTTAAACGGGATTGTGATTGCCATTGTTTACACCCTATTTTGGTTATATATCAATCAATAGAGAAATATACTAAAATCCATTTCAGTCAAGATTGACATGTTAGTCAGTGTTTGAAAAATGGTCAATAACCAATGAACGGTCAAAGACTAATGGATTGATAGTGAT
Source organism: Telopea speciosissima (assembly GCF_018873765.1). Taxonomy (NCBI): domain Eukaryota; kingdom Viridiplantae; phylum Streptophyta; class Magnoliopsida; order Proteales; family Proteaceae; genus Telopea; species Telopea speciosissima. The sequence goes on along the minus strand of NC_057925.1, from coordinate 47,101,225 downwards.
CGATAAATGGTCAGTGATCGAGCACGATCAGTAGAGTAGTTATTATCAATTTTCAAAGAAGTGGGTAGCTGTGAAACTACCTGATAACTACAAAAACACCAGAACTGCCAAGAATGCTTATAAAAGAAATTTTCAAAAACAAAGGAAAGCACCCAAAAATCAACACAACAAATTTATCTTTTATTTTTATTCTTTTTTTTTTTTTTTTTTTTTTTTTTTTTAAATCTTAGGAGTAGGGTTAATGTAGACTTTTAAATCTTACATGGAGAATAGCTCCAGTAACATGTCATTTCAAAAGAGATTCATTATCATCACTTTGTAAACTTCAACAGTTTGTGGCTAGCAGAGTTGTGAAGACTTCAACAAGTTCATTTATGGGAAGTAAGCAATTTGATAGTAGAGTAATTGTAGTGTAAATACCAAGTTGTAAACGTCATCAGTTCGAATTTGATGAGTTGTAAAGACTTCAACAAATACAATCTGCAAGTAAACAATTCGATTTCCTCCTTTTCTTCTTAGCATTGCAATCTTTATATTTAAAAGTTTTTTGAGCAACCGAGACACTGGAAAAAACTCATTCTTTCTTGATTAGAAGTCTGATTCAATTCATTTTATAGCACGCCTATGCATTTTTAACTCACATCGACAATGCCGAAAAATAGTGAAAACAATATCAAATTGGTTATATTGATCGATTTGAATCGGGATCGATCGTGATTGATAAATCAAATGTGATCGATATCGATACCTAACTGGTATGGATCAACCAATATGTATAGATACCAATATGGTACCATTGTGGATTGATATTGATACCTGACTGATATGGATCAACCAATATATACCAGCTGATACCATGTACTAAATCCATGGTGTCAACTCCCAATGTGTTGGTCAGTCAATTGAGAACAATAGCAAAAAGCATCAAAACAGGGGTAGGTTTGGACTGTCATCAATGTAACTGTGTATTTATTGACATAACTATAAATGCACAAAATAAGAAATTACCTGATGTTGACCATTAAAATCAACAACTATTTCATGAAGATACATATGGAATCCGTAGTGATGTGCTAAATGTTCCGGCTATAATCCCTCTTAGTGAAAACCGTTTACTTTGAATCCCACCATCATACTTCAATAACTTATTTGTTCTTTTTCATTTGCAAGGGAAATGATGAGAAGTAGGGTTCATTTGAAGAAAGATCTCCTCAATTGTAAACCTTGAGTTCAATCAGAGTTCGCCAAATGTCACATGAAGTTATTTAAATCCAATGAAAAAATAAAAGCTAAGTTATTGACTAGAAACAAACAATTTAAGGTTATCATTATTGAAAATAAGTGTATCCGTAATTCATACTATACGCCTCTACTTTCAAAATGTTTGAGCAAAAAGATGCATGCCTTGATGTTCGTAAATATTAGGATTCAGTTTCTCTATACCTATGGTGAAAAAAGAATCTTTTCATCCATCTTTTCTGACACTTTAATTGAACCAAAGAAGTGTATTTCAGGTCATGAACAACAAACAAAGGGTGCCAATGAATGATAAATTAAAGTTCAATTATAACGTCATATCACCATTGGTGAAGAGTTTGGCGATCATATGATCAAGCACCACCAGACCGTTCTGAATTTTGAGTTCAATTAAAAAGCCGACCATGTTTGAGGGCTTGACTTGGCCCGGCCCAAGAATCCTAATTCTAGCCGAGTTCGAATCGTCATGACACATGAGAGAGAAGGCTTGCAGGTGGCAAACCGGTCACCCGGTCAGTTCTTGGGGAGTAAGCGCATAAGGAGACAGCTAGGCTCCGACAGAGAAAGGGTAGCTTAAAGGGCAAAGCAATCGTGAAATTGATCTTTTAGAGTTTGACACGTGTCGTCATGGATTTGGTTGGAGGATACTTTTTCGTCAACGAACACTTTAAACGGTCACCTATCGTGGGTAGTGGGCCTTGATTTGTTCAGACCCAGTTTCGCCAAAAACTTGAGAAGAAAATGCCCAAAAAAAAGATTCCCTTACTTTTCTTCCTCTAAACAAATAAACCCTTCTGGTTTATGGGAAAGAGTTGAACAACAAATTAGCGACTAATGAGTAATGAGCAAGGACTGACCCATGGTTCGTAATCTTGGATCGGATCGGCTGATATCGACAGGATCGGATCGACCAATATCGGTTGGATCATATCGGTATCGGTTGAGACCAATCCCATGATTAGACCAATACGACAAGGTTTGCTTGGATCCATGGTTCTAAATCTCGGATCGGATCGGCCGATATTGGCCGGACCGGATTGGTATCGGTCGAAGCCAATCCCGAGATTTGACTGATACAACAAGATTTGACTACATCGTTCCTTGGATCTTCCAACTCGGTTGGATCGGCCGATCCGATTGAATATTTTTTTCTTTCAAAGTTTTTAGGGTTTTTTTCCATAATATCTTTGACTGATATTGACTGAGAGATCAAAACATCCACCAACTTTGGCCGATACATAACCCGATCCGTAAAAAACAATTTTGGGGGTGTTCTGACCGATCCTGACTGATTTGTACAGATCTGATCCCGATCCGAAAAGGTTTTTGCAATGACCGATATCGAGTCCGATACCTGGATTATGAACCTTGCTTGGATCGGCCGATCCGATCTGATCTTTGACCGATACCTTGAACTATATCCTTGGGCAGTGTACCGCACTTGAGAAGATGAAAATCAAAAGTAGGATTAATTTGAAGAAAATGTGGAAACTATTGTAACTATGATCATGTAACTAACTTAAAATCTTACAAATTATGGTAATTAAAATTTTCTTTTGTATTTTTTTTTTATTTAAATCAAAGAAAATTGGTTGAAAATGAAGTAAATATTAGTTACTACATTTAGTGAGTTTTTTGGGGTTCCTGATTTAGCGAGCCTAGGAAAATTTTATGTATTAGCATAAGTTTTTTCCACTTGGCAAGTTTGATATGGTGGGAATTTTATGAATATATCCCAAGATCTCTTATCAATGAAAAATAGATTCTAAGTGATAAGGCATAGAATCACCCCACTAATCAGATGTTGCCATCTAGCCGAGCCGAGGTCAATCCAAGGACCGACCTGAACCAAGAGAAGTGGGGCAGACCCGGTCCCCGAGAGATCACATGGTCGAGCTGCGCACCACGACTCAGCCCGCAAAGCACCCCCAAATCAGCCATCGACCCCGAGCTGACCTCATGCCAGTCAGCCGAGGCCGAGGCCGAGGCCGAACTCTGAGGCCGACCACTGTGGTCGAGCTTCGAGGCTAAGCCCTCCACAAAAGCCTTTGTAATGGCTCGCCGAGAATCACGGAGCCACGTCAGCACAATCCGAGAATCGCGGGATAAGGATCGAGCCACAATCCTACCGCGATACGGAATCACACTTAGATATGGACTCTTACCTTAACAAGAGTCCGACCCCGAAAATAACTCTCCACTCTGTGCAATGGGATAGAGCCTTCCAATAGAAGAACTCCTACCATACTAGGACTCCTCCAACCGCCTCATCTCCCTCTATAAATACTCAGGTATGGAGCTCAAACGAGCATCTCACTTTTTACTAGCTGTTACGCTGTTTCACTGGAGACCTGACTTGAGCATCAAAGATTCCTAGGCCGGAGCCACATTGGCTCTCTTGTGCTCACTCGTCTTTTTACAAGCTCATCCGTGGGTGAACAGGATGACGGAGGTTTTCACACGCAACAGATTTGGCGCCGTCTGTGGGAACGATGTCAACACGCCATCGTCGTTTCTACCAACTTCAAGAGTAGGAACAATGGTACATACGAGATCAGGGCAGCATGGCTTGACTTCCCACGGAGACGAGCTATAGCCGGTTAGACAGGCGAGGTGATCACCGCCCCCTGAAGCATCATGGTAAGGCGCGATCGAAAGACCCCCTCGGGCAGGGGGTGTGCAGCCCAGCATGAGCGCCGCGGCCAATCCAACTCCCCCGCCAAGGGTGGGAATGGTGGAAGTGTGCTGGACACAGCAGCGGCTGACCAGACATAGGTTGAGCCAAACTTGAACGGGCTGAGCCTACCACCGTCGCCACCCTTACCGGAGAATTTGGACCCGAAAGCCTCAATGAATAACCGGTAAGTTATGGATTTGCAGCTGCAGATGCTCCACACCAACGAGATGCTGCGTACTTTCATGACCCAGATGGCCCGGGGTGGGCTGATGGGTCAACCACTGATTGCGCCCCATCCAGCCCCGGTCCGCGTAGAGGGAAACTTACAACAGAATGGTGGCCGACATCTGGCCGAGAAGAGCCACATTGTCACATCCGCCTCGTTAGAAAACTCCTCCTCCACGTCCCAACAGGAGGGCTCGGCAGGATGAGCAGGAGCATCGTCGGAGCCCAAGGACCGGGCAAGAGATCGAACCAACGGAATCGATAGCGAGGAGATCGGTATTTTTGGGCCAGCTAGGAGAGGACGGACAGCCGAGGGCACATCGAGAACAACAGGAGGTAGCCCCCGACGCAGAAGCCCGCAGCCTCTTCGAGAAGAGCAGCCGAGAAGCCCCCCGTGGGTCCAATTTTCAGGTGAAAAGAAGAATAAGGAGGGGTGATGCTGATCGAGCCGACCAGAATGGTCAACCTCAAAGGGACGACCAAGTGAACCGATCCTGAGCTGAAGGACAAAATGGTCGACCTTGGCCGAATGAACGGGACAATTTGCACCAGGTGGACAAGCCGAACGGCCGAGCACCTGAAATCGAGCTAGAAAGCCAGCAATGAGACTTGGCCAAGCAGGTGGAGGGATTAAAGAAATAGGCGACCTCGGATGCCTATTCCCTGGTCGGACGACACCCTTATCCTCCCGCATGACCGCGCCACTACCGGCCAGGTTCAGGCTACCTCCCTTCGATTTGTATGACGGGACGACCGACCCGACGGATCATATCAACTACTTCAACACGATGATGACCATGTACGGGGGAACTGAGATTGTCTCTTGTCAGGTTTTCCCCTCATCTCTCAAGGGCGCGACAACCTCATGGTTCTCCTGGTTGCCACCGAACTCCATAACAACCTTTACTCAACTCTGCCAAGCCTTCATCACGCTCTTCCAGAGTAGCATGAGACACAAGAAAATGACAGTCAACCTCCTTAGCGTGAAGCAACGATCTGATGAGTCGATCCGAGTGTTCATCTCACGTTTCAACAAAGAAAATCCTTAGACATCAAGGATTTGGATGAGGCCACGGCCCATACTACGATGAGCAACGGGCTCGCTGACATGGACCTCATCAAGGACTTGGCCCGAAAGCCTACCAGAAACCTGGTCGAGCTCTTAGAGAGGTGCAATGAGTTTATAAATATGGTCGAGGTGCTCCAAGCCTGGAAGGGAAACGAAGGCCGAGCCGTAAAGAAAAAGTCGATGACTGATGATCGTAAGGAGGAAAAGTGGCCCAAGATTGATTATCGAGCCGAGAGATCAGACCGAGCTCAAAGTCCCGACTACACCCCCTTGAACACGTCGCGGAAAGAAATATTGATACCAATACAAGACGGCGGATACATTCGCCGATCCCGATCGATGCAAGTCAGGTCATCTCGAAATCCTAACAAGTATTGTCAATTCCACAAGGACACCGGTCACGACACCGAGGATTGTTATTAGTTGAAAACAGAAATCGAAGAGCTGATCAAGGCAGGGCACTTGAAGCGGTACATCAAGGGAGGCCGAGAAGACCACGGAGGTTCGAAGGCCGTGACCAGAAAAGGGTCGAGCCGAGGTCTGGGAATGGACGAGCCTAGTGTGATGAGGATAAAATCTGAGTTGAGAAGAAAGACGACGGATTCGGGCCGAGCAATGATAAAGGAGCTCCCATATACACTATCCTTGGAGGGTCCGGACAAGAGTCCACTCGGAAGGCCAAGGCAAATGCGCGGTTCGTCGGGGTCACCGAGATACCAAGCAAAAGGCTGAAGTCGGAGGCGAAGATCTCCTTCACTAAGGCTGACCTGGAAGGTATAAGTTTACCTCACGATGATGCTTTGGTAGTGCAGGTGGAAATTATGAAGAGACCCGTCCATCGGGTATTGGTCGACACCGGCGCATTTGTGGACCTTATGTCGGTAGATGCGTATCGATAATTTGGCTTCGGCAATGAAGCGCTCAAGCCGGAAGGTACCGCACTTCACGGGTTCTCGGGAGCTGCCGCCACCATCAAGGGCTCAATCGACCTGCTGGTCACAATCAAACAAAATCCATGTCAAGCGACGGTCCAGGTCAAATTCATGGTAGTACGGTCGGTGGTGGCTTTCAACACTATACTCGGTCGCCCATCATTGACTGCTCTCCAAGTCATCATCTCATCGACGCATTTGAAGACGAAGTTCCCTACCGAGAACGGCATCAGCGAAGTCTGAGGTAACCAGAAGAAAGCACGGGAGTGCTATGCTACTTTTGTCAAACAAAATAAAGGCAACGTCCGAGGGATGGTGATCTGTGTTGAGCACTTACCGGAAGACCAGCGGGATGAACTTACAGAAAGAAGAGGACAACCTATGGAAGACCTGACCCCGTTTCCCCTCAACGACGAAGACCCAACAAAGATGGTACAGCTTGGATCACTGCTGAGCGAGGAACAAAGGAATCAGTTCGGAAACTTCTTGAAGGTAAATGCAGACGTCTTGGCCTGGTAGGCAGTCGACATGCCCGGTATACCTCGACATATAGCCGAGCATCGACTACGCATAGATCCGAGCCGAAAGTTGGTTCAATAGAAGAGAAGGAACTATGCCCTTGATTGCCAAGCCACCATCAAGGAAGAAGTAGAGAAGCTATGCTGATCAGGGTTCATCCGAGAAGAAAAATTCCCGACTTGGCTGGCGAACGTCGTTATGGTTCCCAAGCCGAACGGGAAATGGAGGATGTGCGTCGACAACATCGACCTTAACAAGGCTTGCCCAAAGGACGAGTACCCGCTACCTCGGATTGATTTCTTGATTGACGCCACGGCGGGGCACAAAATGTTGAGCTTCATGGACGCGTACTCCGGCTACAACCAAATCATGATGCATGAGGAGGATGAGTCATACACAGCATTCTGAACTGACCAAGAAAATATTTGTTACAAGGTCATGCCGTTCGGATTGAAGAACGCCGGAGCAACATATAAACGGCTGGTAAACTATATATTCCGTGAGCCGATCAAAAGAAACATGGAAGTCTACGTGGACGACATGTTAGTGAAGAGCTTGAAGGCTGAGCACCACTTGGCCGACCTGGAAGAAGCCTTCGACGTGCTAAGGAAGAACCAAATGAAACTGAACCCCACCAAGTGTGCATTCGGCGTGACCTCCGAAAAGTTCCTCGGCTTCATAGTCTCTGTCAGAGGCATCGAGGCCAATCCAATGAAAATCAAGGCCATCCAAGAGATGAGCCCTCCTAGGATGGTCCGAAAAGTACAAAGGCTAAACGGGCGAGTGGCAGCGTTGGCACGATTCATGTCGAGGTCAGGCGACAAGTGTCTACTGTTCTTCAAGGCCCTCAAGAACATCCGAAACCCGAAGGACTTCATTTGGTCGAATGAATGTTAACAAGCTTTTGAAGAGCTGAAGAAATACTTGGAGAACCCGCCTCTTCTCAGCAGACCCGAGCCAAAAGAAGAGCTTCAAGTTTACTTAGCCGTTACCCCGATGGCGGTCAGCGAGGTGTTGGTTAGGAAAGAAGGCCAAGCTCAAAAGCCCATATACTACATCAACCATGTTCTTGTCAACGCCGAGACGAGATACTCCAAGTTTGAGAAGGTAGCATTCGCTCTTATCACGGCCACGAGAAAGCTAAGGACATACTTTCAAGCTCATCCGGTCGCAGTGCTGACTGACCAGCCTCTCAAGAAAATATTGCACAAGCCCGACGTGTCAGGTCGGCTGATCACCTGGGCGGTCAAGCTGAGTGAGTACGATATAAGCTATTGCCCGAGGATCAAGATAAAAGGGCAAGTACTGAGTGCACAATGCCCGACCTCAAGGTCAAGGAAGAGAAGATAGCGGAAGAAGTCAATGTGAGAGCTAAGACCGGCCCGACCTGGACCATGAACGTTGATGGCTTGAGCAACCCTGGAGGGAGCGGGGCCGGGCTGATCTTAGTCAGCCCCGAGGGCTTTCGCATACAATACGCCCTAAGATTCAAGTTCCCAGCCTTGAACAATGAGGCCAAGTATGAAGCCCTCCTAGCCGGGCTCCGAGTGAGCAAGGCTGTAGGCATCAAGCAATTGAGGGTATGAGGAGACTCACAACTTGTGGTCAACCAAGTCAACGGAGACTATGAGTCGAAAGATGAAAGAATGATAGCCTACTTGAGCCGAGCACGGGAGATGATTTTTGAGCTTGAGCACTTTGAAATGACCCGAGTACCAAGGAAAGAGAACGTCGTGGCCGACGCCCTGTCTAGGTTGGCCGAGGCCGACCTCCCAAATCTAAGCCGATCAGTATACATTGAGATTTTGGAGAAGCCTTCCTTGCAAGAAGAAAGTGTCAAACACATCAAGGAGGACGGGCCGACCTGGATGGACCCCATTGTGAACTACTTAGAGAATGACCAGCTCCCGGAGAGTCGGGAAGAAGCAAGAAAAGTCAAAATCCGAGCTGCCAAGTACACCATGATCGACGGAGTGCTCTATAAGAAAGCCGTGTCAGCTCCCCTTCTCCAATGCCTTGGACCGAAGGGAGCCGAGTACGCCCTGGCCAAGGTGCACGAAGGAATATGCGGCAGCCACATAGGCGGCCGAGCCCTAGCATATAAGATACTTCGACAAGGGTTCTATTGGCCGAGAATGCAAGAAGAGGTCATGAAGTATGTGAAGAAGTGCGAGAAGTGTCAGCTCTTCGTACCAGTGCTGAACCAACCTGCAACAAAGTTGACCTCTATTCTGAGCCCGATACCTTTTGCTATGTGGGGGATGGACATTCTCGGAGATTTCACCCCGGCATCGAGGAACCTAAAGTATGTGGTCGTGGCGATCGACTACTTCACCAAGTGGGTCGAGGCTGAGCCCCTGGCAACCATCATCGAGAAGAGCATGGAGAAGTTCTTCCTGGATAAGGTCATCTACCGGTTTGGACTACCTAAAGTGCTCATCATGGACAATGGCGCGTAATTCAACAACCCGGCCTTTCGGGAGTTCTGCAAGCACTTCTATATTGACTTTCGACCGGTCTCATTAGCTCATCCACAAGCCAATGGACAAGTAGAGGTGTCAAACCGAACACTACTTGCGGGGATCAAAAGAAGATTGGATGAAGCCAAAGGTAAATGGGTGGAAGAGCTGCCGAACGTCCTATGGGCATATCGGACAACTATGAGAACACCGATCGGGGAGAGTCCTCTTCGGCTAGCATATGGAATCGAAGCCCTCACTCCCGTTGAGGTCAAAGCGTCATCATTCCGAGTGCTCAACTTCGATGAGAAGACCTACGAGGATGGGCTTAGAGCCAACCTCGACTTTCTCGACGAAGTTCAAGAGAACGCCTTGCTTCGGAACACAACTTACAAATAGAAGACGGTAAAGTACCACGACTCGAGGGTGAAGGAGCGACATTTTTTCCAAGGAGACCTCATCCTCAGAAAGCTTAGCGCATCCCAGCCAAGGCAGCAAGGAAAGTTGGCACCAAATTGGGAAGGCCCGTACATAGTCTCCAAGTAAATTCTCCCAGGAACGTATCGTTTGCAGACTCCAGGGGACAAGAAGGTACCGAGGTTGTGGAACTCGGAAAATTTGAAGAAAATTTTCCAGTAGTATTCTTAGATATCTTGCTTGGCACGGTCTATGATGAGCATATTTTGTACTCGGCTTCGGCCTCGACGTTCACCATTCAATAAAACAAAGTCTTTCTCCACTACTTAGCGTACTTTCAAACTCCAAGCATGCCGAGTCGTAAGACCGGTCCTCATAGACCTGGCCAACGTCAAGGACCGACCCTCATAGGTCGGCAACCAAGTCGTAAGACCGGTCCTCATAGACCTGGCCGACGTCAAGGACCGACCCTCATAGGTCGACAACCAAGTAGTAAAATCGATCCTCATAGACCTGGCCAACCTTAAAGATCGACCCTCATAGGTCGGCAACCAAGTCGTAAGACCGGTCCTCATAGACGTAGCCGACGTCAAGGACCGACCCTCATAGGTTGACAACCAAGTCGTAAAACTGATCCTCATAGACCTGGCCGACCTCAAAGATCGACCCTCAGAGGTCGGCAACCAAGTCGTAAGACCGGTCCTCATAGACCTGGCCGACCTCAAAGACCGACCCTCATAGGTCGGCTAAGTCAGAAGACCGACCCTCATAGTTCGGCGACTAGACCAGCAAGCATAAATTCTCACCACAGTCGAGCCGAACAAAAGCCAAAAAGCAAGCAAAAATATCCAAGGCATTGTGCTCGACCATAGAGTCAGCTCGGCCGCACAACCAATCAAGTGGTAGCTGGCCCAAGCTGACCGGTGAAAATGACAAGTTAATAAAGACGGATGACAACATGACCTCGGTCCATCGCAAACATTTCATGACCAAGCGGTTAGACCCACCTGACCGACCCAGCACAGCGTAGCTAAAAAAATAAAAATAAAAACCCAAGTCCTAGAACTCGCTAAGAGCACCAATCAAGAACAACACATGCAGGAAAGAAAGGCAAATGAGTGTCGAGCTCAAACACTTGGACAATTTGTAAAAATAAAGTTTTCTATTCATTCAAGGCCGACAGCCCGGCATGGTTACAAAAGTGGGCAGCTTGGCCCAGTACATACAAAAAAAAAAAAAAAAACATTTATCCAAAACCCCACGCAGGGGGATGTGTACATCAAAAGAAGAAAAGGGAGCCTAGAGCTCGGTGGTGTGGAGGGGGTCCTCGGTGGTGACCTCCTTGATGGCGGCGTCCTCGGTGACCTCGTCCTGGGGAACGATCATGGCCAGGCCGGCCTGGTCGACCTCCACCCCAATATCATCTCCCAACTCCTCGACCACGGTGGTCGCGTCATCATCAAATTGGAAAAGATTGAGGGTGGGGTAGGCGGCCTTTATCTCCTTCAAGAGGTCAGCCTGACATGAGGTACTTGGTAATAGCCTCGTACGGCGGCTTCCTCATTTCATGGCACACCTCGGCGTATTCCTCCGACATGAGGTACTTGGTAATAGCCTCGGCTCGAGCCCGTGCCAGGCTGTCCTTGGCCTTCTTCTTGGCTTGGTCGAGCTGAGCCTTCAAGGCCTCGACCTCTTCCCCCCCGCTTCGCCGTCGCCTCCTCCAAGCTCTTGACCTCGACCTCAGCTTCATCCAGCTTTGTTGCGGTCTCCCGATGCCTCAGGACGGCCTCGCGAGCGTCCTTGTTGGCCAACTCGACCCGAGCCTCAAGAGAGGAGTTCGTGGTCAGAAGCCGTTCAAATCGGAGGAGGGTCTCTACGGCCTTGGAAAACCCCTGAAAAAGATAACCGAACATTAGCAAGACAGAGCACAACAGATCGGACCACTCAATAAAAGCCGAACAGAAAGCTTACCATATTAAAGTCTTGGAACAGGGAGGAGAGGAGCTCGGGGTCGGTCAACTTCTCCAGCATTTCCCTGTCCGGAGGAAGCCGACTTACGTCGAGCCATTCCTTTGCATGGGCCGACGTCAGGGCCGAGTCCCCTGGGAAGAGGCGCCAGTTCGGCCTTAGCGGGACATCATTGGCTGAGGCCCTCCCCAGGACGTACCGGGAGACGTCGATCGATGAGGCCACGGGCGGAGGACCACCACCCATCAGATTGACAGAGAGCTTCTGGCGTTTGATGTCCCTCGGTGGGCTCAGCTCATCCTTTCGACCCTTCCCTCTTCGGGAGGGGCTCGGCGGGGCTCTGCTCTTCTCAACCTCGAGGCTGACCACCATGTCAGTTGGGCTCGGTAGCACAACCTTGTCCTTCAATGTCTTGGAAGACTCACCTCAAGACTTCTTCTCGACATTTTTCTCCTCCTCTCCGCGATGGTCTTGGCCCTGAGCCGAGCCGTGTCCATTGGGGGAATGTGACCAGCCACTGCAAGAGAAACGGAATGTTAGAAATATGCCAAAGAAAGAAAAGACCAAGTAAACAGGTCAGCTCGGATGCCCCAGCTGACCACAGTAGACTGAAGACAGATCAGCTCGGACTCCTACCAGGGGTCATATGCCACCTTTGAAGGAACCCCTTATCCAAGAGCTGGAGGGCATCGAAAGGCTTATGCTGGAGGATCAGGTTGAGCGAGGTCAGCTTGTTCTCGGTCAGGGGCAAGGTCTTGTTGACGTAACCTAAGCGGATCACCTTCCACTCGGCCCGGAAGGGACAGTTCGGGATGGAAGCAAAGAAGAATCAAGGCTTCCAGTTTTTATTTGAGGACGGCGTTCCGACTAGAAACTTGTGGCGGCTCAGGGCCGCGTTCTTCTCAGTACGGCGGGTGAAGTAGTACCACCCCTTCTCCAACGACTTCTTCAGGAAAAAGAGTCGAGAAAAAAGAGCCACACTCGCAGCTCGGCCCATCTCACCAAAAAGGACGTGGAAGCCGCACACGGATAGCCATAAATTCGGCACCAGCTGACCTGGAGACAGGTGGACATGGTCCAAGATCTGATCCACCAGGTTAAGCACGGGAAGCCTAAAGGCATACCTGAAGGGCATCTCGTACAAGGTCACCTCGCCAGGCCGAATGAAGCAGGCCATCTCCCCAGGGTTAGGAGCTCGGAGCTCGACGTCCTCGGGGATGGCGTAAGTCACCCTGAGGTCTTGAAGGTCGGCATCAGTAACTGTGCTCTGGACGGTGCCGACACTTCCTTCTTAAAGTTTGGGAACGTGAGCGGACGAGCTGACCTAGCCGACCCCATCTTGGGAAGAACCTTCCTCACCCGACTCTTCGTCATCTGTCGAAGATGATCCCGAGCCCTCGGCTCTGTCTTCAAGAATGGGCTGGGCCTCAAGGTTGGACTCCATGGGTAGGGGAAGCTCGGCTATGGCAGGCTCGTTCGAGGTTGAGCCCAACAGGTCTATTGTGGGGGAATGAGCAGGGAGCTCTCAGCTCGAACTCGCACCCTCAGTCGCCCCAGCAAACACCTCGCCCGCGTGACTACTACCAACTGACATAATGGGCAGAGGGGACTTACTGGTTGAAGAAGCTTTGGAGACGAGCTGAGCACGAACTAGAAATCCAAGAACGCCGAGCACCGAATGAGCTGAAGAATCCGAGCTAGCCAAGCAGTCAAAAACTTGAAACAGTGAAGAATGAATGAAGAAGGGTGGCTTACTTATAGCCTCTGAACAGAGAAGATCCAACTGTCGAGAAGAACTCAACAAGATCTAACAGTCCAGATCAAAAGAAGACTTGAGTTCTTGAGCCTGCCATAATGACTTCGGCCGATGTGGCACTGACACCCCAACTGTCAGACCGTACAACGTCAAATCACCGACAAAACGAGCTCGACTCGGTCAACATGTGGGACAGTCGAGCGAAAAAAGCTTTTGCTCACCAGGGCCGAGTTGACCCCTGAAGAGTGGGGGGGCCTGTGATAAGGCATAGAATTACCCCACCAATCAGATGCTGCCATCTGGCCGAGCCGCGGTCAATCCAAGGACCGACCTGAACCAAGGGAAGTCGGACCGACCCTGTCCTCGAGAGATCACATGGCCGAGCTGAGCACCACGACTCAGCCCGCAAAGCTCCCCCAAATTAGCCATCGACCCCGAGCCGACCTCACGCTAGTCAGCTGAGGTCGAGGCCGAACTCTGAGGCCGAGCTCTGAGGCTGACCACTGTGGCCGAGCTCCGAGGCCGAGCCCTCCACAAAAGCCTTTGTAACGGCTAGCCGAGAATCGCGGAGCCACGTCAGCACAATCTGAGAATCGCGGGATAAGGATCGAGCTACAATCCTACCGCAATACGGAATCACACTTAGATATGGACTCTTACCTTAACAAGAGTCCGACCCCGAAAATAACTCTCCACTCTGCGCAATAGGATAGAGCCTTCAAAGAGAAGAACTCCTACCATACTAGGACTCCTCCAACCTCCTCATCTCCCTCTAAAAATACTCAGGTATGGAGCTCAAATGAGCATCTCACTTTTTATTAGCTGTACACTGTTGCACTGGAGACCTGACTTGAGCGTCGGCGATTCCTAGGCCAGAGCCACATTGGCTCTCTTGCGCTCACTCTTCTTTTTGCAAGCTCATCCGTGGGCGAACCGGGCAACGGAGGTTTTCACACGCAACACTAAGATCTCCTTAATTGTAAACCTTGAGTTCAATCAGAGTTCGCCAAGTGTCGAATGAGGTTATTTAAATCCAATGAATAAACTTAAGGTTTACAATTAAGGAGATCTTAGGGTAAGTTATTGACGAGAAACAAACAATCTGAGGTTACAAATGCGTGAGAAAATGTATGATTAAATTTGACTATGAAATTTTACACATGGTCAACCCAAACCATATTCTATAACCCTAAACCCTAAACCCTAAACCCTAAACCCTAAACCCTATACCCTATACCCTAAACCCTATACCCTAAACCCTAAACCCTAAACCCTAAACCCTAAACCCTAAACCCTAAACCCTAAACCCTAAACCCTAAACCCTAAACCCTAAACCCTAAACCCTAAACCCTAAACCCTAAACCCTAAACCCTAAACCCTAAACCCTAATGGCCAAAAGAATAGATGCTTAGACCGGAAAATTTTGTTAGACGTATCAGTGTAGGACTTAGAGAGAAAAAATAAATAAATTTAATTGTACACTTATTCTCGATAATGATAAAATAAAATTCACATTTTCTAATTGATTTTTTTGTTTTTATTTTAGTTGTACTTTAACTTACCTAATTTGATGATTAAATAAATTTTTAAGATTGTATCCATAATTCATACTCTACCTCAAATTGTTTGAGCAAAAAGAAGCATGCCTTGATATTCTTAAATATTAGGATTAAGTGTCTTTCTATCTATGGTGAAGAAAGAATCTTTTCATTCACCTTATCCGACCTTTTAGTTGGATCAAAGAAATATATTTCAGGCGATGAACAACAACGGTTGCCAATGAATGATGAAACTAAATTCCAATCATAACGACATATCACCATTGGTGAAGAGTGGGTGTGATTTTGGAGATCATATGATCAAACACCACTAGCAAGGTTCAAATTCTAGGGATCAGTCATGGGCCAGATTGGTATCAGATTGGTACAAATTGGTCTGGATCGGTCAAAAAAATCCCAAAAGTCATTTTTTTATGGATCGAGTCATGTATTGACAAGGGTCAGTAGGCATTGTGATATCGGATCAGATCGGATAGTTGGTATCGGTCAAAATAATCTAAAAATTTTAAAAACTCAAAAACTTTGAAAAAAAATCCAAAAAAACTTCAATCACTGAAGTGATCTTATCAAATCGTATTGCCCTATCCGACCATATTTTATGATCCTGCTGCTCCATATGACTTGGAAATGATTGGTCTAATCTTGGGATCGGTCTCGATCGATACTGATTCGATCTTATCGATATTGGCCGATCCGATATGAGATTACGAACCATGACCACCAGACCCTTCGGAATTTTGAGTTCATTTCAAAAAGCCGACCATGATTGAGGGCTTAGCTTGGCCCAAGAATCCAAATTCAAGCCAAGTTCGAGTCATCAGACTCATGAGTGAGAAGGCTTGCAGGTGGCAAACCGGTCACCCGGTCAGTTGAGAAGTAAGCGCATAAAGGCCATCGTGAAATTAATTTTTGGATACTGACACGTGTCGCCATGGATTTGGTTGGAGGATCGTTTTACGTCAACGAACGCGTTAAACGGGTCACCTATCATGGGTAGTGGGCCTTGAATTGTTCAGATCCAATTTCGCAAAAAGCCATAGAAAAATAGCCCAGAAAAGATTCCCTTTCTTTTATAAGTTTATGGGAAAGAAAGAGCTTGCCAACAAAACAGCGACTAATGACTGACCATTGTCGTCAATAAAGCGCGTCAATGCATAGCGAAAGCGAAGACGCTTGCGGCTTCACGAGCTAACGGTCATCTACTTGCTTACGTATACATTTAAAACCGGTTCGTTATAGAGGTCAAGTCAATCTTCTTACTGTTTGATTTGCATTTCTCTACCTAAGAAACTGGGCCCGGTCCATGGGAGTGAGACACAAAGTAGTTTTCTCCTTCTTTGTATCCCAACCGTTTGATTTGTTGGTGAGAGTGTTTAATACATTAATTTAACACTCCTACGTTGATCCTACTGCTCTGTATGTTTTCATGGAAACTAAAATAAGATTTTTCAATATTGATTTTCACATAAAAGTACAATAAAGGAAGAAAGTTTTTTGGTCCGTTGATCAATTAAATGACACCATAGTTTGAAACACTTGACCACTCGAATGGAATAAAACCCACCCCCTATTAAATGAATCTTGATAATACCCTCTTTTTGGGTTTTCTCTCCCTATTTAACCTTGAATCTCTATGGTTCATCGACCAACAAACTCTTTCCCTAAGTTAAAATAACATTGCAATCAAAATATAATGTCAAAGGGAGGCATACCACCAAAATCCAGCCCTAGTAGACCATATCATATGGAAAATTATGTTTTCCAACCCATTAGAAGCAAGAACCAATTAGTTGCCATATATGACTATGATAGACTATTTATACTCTTTTATCTTTTGTGCTCTTTCTTCGCTTTTGAGTAGTAGGGTGTTTTGACATCAAAAGAACTCGGATTTGAGCTATCGAAAACAACTAGTGTGAATCAGGGCAAGTAAGGCTGCCACACCAACCCTATGGATTATTTGCTTAGAGATTAAGAACTTCTAAGAGGCTCTCGCAAGCCAAAAATCCTGTTTTTTAAAGGGTTAGAGACATTGGAATTTTTGTTTGAGGAGTTTCCATTGAGTGGACAAAGTAGCTGGTAATAGTGATTGCCACTAAATTTGATACTTTGATGGATGAGGTGACATTGGTGAATCCTGATCTCAGTGAAATCTAGGAAATAGTATTCACTTTTCCTCAACTCTAGAGGTCCTGCTCAAAGATTGGGGTGGGGGGGGGGGGAGGGAGTCCCCGAGTTTTAGAGGCATTTTTATTGAGGGCAGTTTTGTACTTTTAAAATTAGGGTTTCTCATTTATGTAATGCATTAAAATGTTTCAGGCAGACTGTGAGGGTTTTTAATTTCTTCATTAGAATAGTCGAAGTTCTGGTTTATCATTTGACCGCAGATGTATCCCATCTTGAGTGAACCACATAAATCATTGTGTTTTGTGTATGATTTCTTCTCGTTTTTCTACTGTTTTGTTAAATCCTAACATGCGATATTACTTAGATAGACCTCACTTATCTCAATAATAGGGCCCATGTATGGGATTAATTTTCCCTCTTATTTTTTCACACCCTTGTTCTTCATATTGTCAAACAAATTGATTTTTCTATTAAAGAAGATCGAGAGAATAGTTTAATTGATACAAAAATTAAGCTAAATTAATTCTATAAATACATGATAATCTGTGTCGGGACAGGGTATGCTAGCACTTCAATGTTTATCTATCTATCTCCTTCTCACATGAAATGATTTTATTGCCCTCTCCTGTATGATACCGTTTGTTGCATCAAATTGATATACTTACTTGTGCTACTTTCTCAACAACCCTCTCCCTAATCTAAGAACATATTTATTGCATTTAAGCCTTAAACACAACAGCCACGGCACATGGCTTTTCTTGGGCTTCATCCAATTAACTACCTTATTTTTTATGATTAGTGAAGACAACTTCCATCAGTTACTAAGAACAAGAGAGGTGTGCGGCTGATAGAACATTAGAACAAATTCGTGGCAGTTATTAAAGCTAGAAGGGGTAGACCATGAAGAAGTCAATGTGATTGGATGATTTCAACTTCCCTATGTTTTCTTTTAGTGGCATGTGGGGTCCTGTGAAAAAAAATTGATAGTCGTGAGATGATAATGTCACTTTATTAAAAATAGTCATTTTCATATATTAGATGAATCTAAATCTCCTAGCTTAGCTTCTGCTAAGTATTCTAATTTCATATTTAAACTCTGATTTACAGTATAAGGATATGAGTTTTACATAATTGCAATCCTTCTCTCTTGGGGAAACTGTTATTTTGATAGAAATACTTATATTTTCTCTTTTCAAGTCCATTCCTCTCAAAGTTTATGAATGTTTGTTATTACACTATTACCTCACATAGGAAGAAAATTCCTTTATGGGATTTCTCTTTTTTTAGACCCCTTGCTTGATAAGCAATTCCACTAAGGCCACATATTGATCACCAGCCCAAGAAGAAAAAGATAAAAGAGAAAAGAAGACATAAATTGATCCGCGCCTTAGTTAATAGGATTTTGTCTTCGACACTCATAAAGGAATCAAATAATTTGTAAATTTATTTTTTTGCCATTTTAATATAATACATAAATTTTTTCCAATGAGGGTAATAATGTTATTTCACATGTATACTTAAAAATATGCATGACAACGATATTTTTTGATAATCATATAATGATGTCATTTTAAAATTATTTTTTAAAACCCTTTTGTACCCTTATCTTAAAGAACTTCTGTGAAAAAGGTAAGGGGCAATTAAAAAAACGTGCCTAATTCTAAATACACCTATAGAGGTGTCATTCAAATACTTCCTTAGTTAATAATAGTGACATAGACATCATTGAAATAGTGGAGGGAATGGGAACCCTAAGCGGCACTAGGGGATTGATTTATTTTCAACTTTCAATTTGTGTTTATCTGTGTTCATCTAATGAAGAAATGTTGAACATTTAAATAATGAATTTTCTTATTGATATTCCTTAAGGTCTCAAATAATTTGTAACTTTATTTTTACACTCTCTTAGTATAACACGTTCCTTTCACTTTTAGGGTAAAATATATCATTCACATGTATACTAAAAAAACAAACATGCGAGAAAATAACAATGCTTAATAATGACATAGAAATAACTATACTTTTGAATTATTTTGAAAATCTTTTTTTTACCTTTGAGCTTTTGAGAATAAGACAAAGGGCAATCAAATTAAGATTACTTGTTCAAAATACACATATAGAGTTGTCATTTAGACAACCACTTTAAAGAAGAATAAGATTTCCTTTTATCTAATTGTTGTTGGTAATCTGCATATTAAGTCAGCAACCATTGAGTCCTCTAGATCCAACAGTTTTAAAGAATAGACGAAAGCTTTCTTTTTTTGCCTAATGAAACAGAGAGACAATTAAGAGGGGACATTGTTTCCTTAATTATACACGTAAACTAGCTAAAATACATTGTTATGTTAAATAATGGAGCTTAAATTTCTAATCTAGATAGCTATAGTTATAACATGGGAGAAAGAACTCTACATGGTCTTGTAGGGGGTGCATTTTCCACGCAAGCATCATTCTAACCGTTGGATTAGGACTATTCATTTAAGACCCTTGATTTAGTTAAGAGAATAAAAAAAGACCAATTCAATTAAATCATTAATCAATTTGTAAATGAAAAAAACTTTTATAGATAACCGGTTGTCATGGAATTAAGGTTTTACGAATAAAAACTGATTTAATTATGGGAAGAAGAGAGAGATGATTCGTTTAGAAACAGGAGAGGAGAGAGAGGGAGAGAGAGAGAAAGGTAGTAGACACACACTCCAAGGCTCTTGTTTTGATTTCAAAATCTTTCAAACAATTTCCACGATCTTTGCTGTTTAAATAAGGTAGATAATTATTTTCTCTGTAAGGGTCAGGGGTAAGGCGGGCATATCCCCCCCTCTTGTATTCGTGCTTATTTTGTTCTAATTAATAAAATTCATCGGGACCGGCCGGGGTCCCAGAGAAGTTCGGGTTAAAAATAAATAAGGTAGATAATTATATCTCGCTCTCTCTCTCTCTCTTGATTTTATTTTTCATTCAAATAACTTCCACGATTGCTGTTTAAATAAGGAAGATAATTATTTTCTTCAAAAATTATTTATCCATTTTTTTATAGGTAAATTCCTTATCCTTATTCTCAAACTATATCCTTAACTTCTCCACATTTCTTGCAAAAAATTCCTTCTTTATCCTCAACGATGTCTCCACCCCCGTCTCTCTCTCTCTCTCCTCTCTGGTTTCTAATTTTAACAAAAAGAAAACATGTCCTATATTCACGAATATCTTGCAAATATTTTCCTTGATTTACTTTCTCATATTCCAACCATTTATACTAATGGTGAAAACCGTGCAAATATTATCTCATAAGCAAGATGGAGAAGGAATCAGGGATGAAGAGGAAACTGAAGGAGATAATTGATGAAGGTAGATAATTATCTACCTTATTTAAATAGCAAGGATCGTGGAAGTTGTTTGAAAGATTTTGAAGAAAAAATAGAACCGTGGAGTGTGTGTCTACTACCTTTCTCCCTCTCTTTCCTCCCTGTTTCTAAATGAATCCTCTCTCTCTCTTCTTCCCATAATTAAATCAGTTTTCATTTGTAAACTTTAATTCCATGACAACTAGTTACCTGCAAAAGTTTTTCTCATTTATAAATTGATTAATGATTTAATTGAATTGGTCTTTTTTATTCCCTTAATTAAATCAAGGGTCTTAAATGAGTAGTCTTAATCCAACAGTTAGAAGAATACTTGCATGGAAAATATACCCCCTACAAGACCAAGTAGAGCTATTTCTCCCTTGTAGGGATAACATATATAAGAACATATCCCTTCATATGTTAAATAATGGATTTTTATTTAATCTAGATAGCTATAATAATAACATGGGAAAAGGTTGTCTTAGCCGATCGGGTAGGGTACGTTAGCACCTCTGTGTCTATCTCTTTTCCTCATGTGAAATGACATTGCTGTCATCTAATATAGGAAATTATTTTACAACACTTCAGTGCTGCGTTCCTCTATGCCGTTTGCTAGAAAAACCCTATTATAATAAAAAAAAGGGAAAAACACGTTGCCTTGTCACATGCCTCCCGCACCCACATATAGGAGCGCACAAAATTATCATCCTACCCTCGTAAAATAAAAAATACCATACATCCATAATGATGTCCCTATGCACACTATCATTGGCTCTCGTCCTGGTGCGGGGGCCACTTGACTAGGCAACATTATCTTGCTCTAACAAATGTAAGAAAGAATCCCTTAGCTCATATTGCCATGAATATATAAATTGAGGAAGAGTTCTCTATGTGGGAGAGTGGCCCCTACGCACATGCAACGGTCAATGGGAACACACCTGGAAGCATCAATAGGGTGAGCATTTTCACCTCCAGTCATGCCCCGTCTAGGGGTTACGCTCTCCAACAGAAACCATATCCCAATATAAATTATAAAGCTAATGTACAATTTTAAAATAATATTATACCAAGTACATAATAAGAAGATCTACCAAAAAAATTAGTACATATAAGAAGATTGGTTGATGTTGGGATTTGTTGAGTTCAGGGTTGGAAGCATTTGAGAAGGGCATTTACAAAATGCAAAGCAGCTGAAGCAACAAAATATAAGCAGAGAGATACATGAGTGGATAAGATTCATGATCGTAGAGGACAGCCACACCTGGAGTCTGAGCCACTCATATCTGATATCAGGAGGTTTTCGATGTCGTTTGTTTCAGTTGTTTTTTCTTATATTCCACGAACCATCAATTCTGTTGCTGATGTCCTGACTAGGAAAACCCTATCGCTTGTGTGCGTGATGGATTGACCGTTATCCACTTAGTGGATTCATGAACCTTCCCCTCATGATTCTACTGCTTGGACACCCCCCTTTATTAGTAAACTTCCTTTTTACCAAAAAAAAAAAAAATATACATGGGTGGGGATCGAAGGACTACTAGGATAACAGAAGTGGAGAAGCGGCACATGGTGATGGTTTTGGTGGGACTTGGGGGCAGGGGACCCACGTAGCCACATACGTCCACATAACCACATTGGATGGACTTCACAGATTTAATTTAGGGGTTTTTATCAAATGTCCTCTTATAATTTTTTTAATTATAAATTCTCCCTTATTTTCAAAACATTGTAATAGTTTAATCTCTAACGTTAGTCTTGATCGTTATATGCAAACGGATTGATTTTTTTGATCAATCTTAGACCATTCTACCCTTAAGAGAGTAGAATGATCACAATGACCCTCTGATAAAATCTATCTAAATTAAAGAAGTTACCCTATTACCCTTAATGTGTTTTTTAATTTTTAATATAAAGACATGGGGTCCACCATTTCTTCTTCTTCTTCGTTTCTTTCTACTCTCGCTACAACCTCTGACCACCATCTGTTGGGACCCACCATTTCTTCTTCTTCTTCTTCAACCACCGCTCTACTGTGCACACTGCACACCACCGCCCCACCTACGCTGCAAACTCTGACCACCTCCACCACTCCACTTTTCCGAGACCAAAAACATAAAAAAATGGAGTGAACAGAGCATCCTATGCTCTATTCTATCAATAACCAAATTCGAAACCTTAACCCTCTCCCATGCTGCTCTATTTTCAGATCAAAGGAAGCGGGCAGGTAAAACCTAATTTTAGTTTGTATACTAACAAGATTCGTTTGGTCAGCGACATGGCAGGGGTTCGATTCTAGCAATCCGAAACGGATCCGGACTGGGATGCAACGGCCAGAATTGATCGATTACTTCAAAACCATCTTCTTAGCCCTCTCCCATGCATCTCCCCCTTCTCCACCCTTGGCAGCCGGAAATCCTCAACCGAACAGTCCACTCAACCTAAAAATCTGACCTGCAAATCAAGTCCCCTCTACCTAAAGGGATTGATGGGTGATTATAGGGTTCGATTTTAGGGTTCATCTTCCCCAAATGGTTTAGGGTTTGATTTCCGTTTCAAACCTTAAACAATATGGGGAAGATTATAACATTTTAGTTATTTTATTCTTTAATTTAGATGAATTTTTATCAGTGGGGTATTTTGATCATTTTATTCTTTAGTTTAGATGGGTTTTATTAAAAGATCATTTGATCACTCTACCCTTCTGAGGGTAGAATGGTCTAAAACTGATCAAAAAAATCAATCCGTTTACACATAACGTTCAAGACTAACGACAGAGACTAATTTGTTACATTGTTTTAAAAGTAAGGGAGAGTTTATAATTAGAAAAATTGTAAAAGGGCATTTGGATAAAAGAACATTTTTAAAAGGGCATTTGACAAAACCCCTTAATTTAAAGTACATTTATTGTTTGCGTTTGTCTAGACAAGAGTCAAGAGTCTCAAGACTCAAGACTCAAGACTCAATTCTACAAAAAATAAAAAGTCTCAAGACTCAAGACAAACATTAATTGTAGTTGGCACAGCACTCAATCAGAAGCGGCGTAAAAATCGGCTGTCATTATATTAATGGAAGGAGAACAATTTATATATTTTTTTGGGTAATAGGAGCACAATTTACCAGAACGTTGGGATGGATGTCTGTACCCTCACCCTTTGACTTAATATTCAACAATTCAAAATTTTTTTTCTTCTTTTCTTTTGTTTTCTTGTCTTCCAAACATAGCCTAACGAAAGAGACCATCAATATTGCTTATTGTCATGTAAAATATTATAGATACAGGGTTATCTGAGCAAGGGTCATAGAGAGCGCAACAATGAGCAACAACGGAATGTTTTTCCATATAGAGGTGCTAATGTACCCTTAACCGTTTCCATTCAGTTTAGAGAATCTTTTTCCAATCTTATATCATATAATTCAAGCAAGGATTTTAGTTCACGGTATCGACATGTGTATTGGTCATGGTTGATATCGATATCGATACCGATGCTGATACAGATCGGCTATTGGTTAGATTGAATCGTATTGCCCCCTCAAAAGACCAATACTTAAGTATTTTTGAATGTTTACTTCCTTGTTCCGTGGTATCAGCTAGGTATCATAATCAATCCTCCCTAATGTTGGAATCAGTGACCCGACTATGCAACAGATTCGGATCGAATATAGAACCTTTACATTCAAATTTGAGATCAAATTGACGACGATCAATTCTTGAAACGGAAAAAATAGGTTACCTTAGAACCGCATCCACCTCACTCAAGCAACGATGAGAATTGACGATGATCAACAAAACTATCATTAACGATTTAGGGTTTCCAAACCCTAAACACAATCACACACCACACCTCAGAGAGAGAGAGAGAGAAAAGTTTGGGCAGTATTGGTTCCCCCCTGTGTCCTTTTCTGCATGAGAGATTTGTTGGTGAAGTTATTGACTTGCAATCCATCTTGCTTCCAATGTGGGAAAACGTGAATCTAAAAGGGAATTTAATATCTCTTTAACTATAGTTGATAATTTCATGAAAAAAAATCACTATAATTAAAAAGGTAATCAACCTATTTTATTTGTCCAATAAATGTCATGCATAATTAAAAATTTTAATTTACATATAAGATCTTATACTAAACAATATCTCATGATGAATTATATGACATATAACTAAATATTGTCAAACCCCAATTCATCGTATATATCCTTATCAGTGATTCTGTGATCACAATTGGAGGCTAAAAACACGATCAAACATCGTTGAAATAATATAATAATATATTTGATAATAATAAAATAAATTTTATAAATAATTTACAAAAATTCTATTAGATCCAAATTCCAATATGATTGATCACATACTTTCTCTCTTCTTGATATTTCTCAATCAAGGGTAATAGTGGATTCCATTTTGATTATCTCTTGCGTTCACGATCCACAATTATAAATCTAATACACCGATTCAACCATTGGTGTACCAAAACTCGTAACGTAACAACGTAACACCGTAACGATAAGGATCTCTCAGGTCAAATGGTCAACTGGTGACGGGTACACATCTCGTCCTAATATCATAGATAGTAATACATGTGAGAATTGTACCAGGTTCTTTTCTATACACATACATGATGTACGTGTAATTATATTTATGTCCTGAAATCATCATTTCTAGTGAAATACAATGTAACAACCATATGAACAGGATGTCCGGTCCTATCCCTACTCCCAAGTCGAGAACTGTTTTTAAAGTGAAAACCCATGGAACAATCTTATAAGCCCGAAAATGAAATTCCTACATAATATAAAATTAAATTATTTATTCAAATAAATTCGGGTTTGATGGACCTACTCCAACAACTGATACCAATACGAATCGATCAATACAACCGATCCAATATCGATCCCTAAAATCATGAATCCAAGAGAGACCAAAGACCTTGAAATTTGCATCATCTTCAACATTCTCTCATATTTTCCCAAAGAGGCATGTTTTAAAAATTCAGCTAAACTTTGTGATGCTCCTTCAGCTAATAAAGGTGTGGTTCCTACTAATTCCTTTTTCACACCTTTTCATTCTATGACACTTTCTTATCACAACAAAACATGAATTGAAATACACACCTAGTTATATTCCACTCCAACTCCACTCATTACTCTTTGACCTTTTTGCAGTTTGCACTTTCTAAATCTCTATTTACAGCCCATCAAAACTTAAAGCACAGAAATCTCTCCATGTGCAATCTATATAAAAGCTCGGCCATGAAGAACCTAATCTGGCTCTGAATATGTGGTCCTTTTGTCCATGTTATTCATGGACAAAGTTTCAATTTAAATGTATATCACCATTTGGGAAAAAAAAAAAAAAAAAGAAAGTTCAAAAATATGTTTAAGAGGTATACAATTTTGAAAATAAGTAGATCATTATGAATACAAGGTAGAAGTTAAATGAATCGTTATCGTCTCCTGTTCGCTGCCCGAACAGGATTGTCCTGTCCCCTCATATGAGATGCGAAATGATGATCAAACCCCTTGCCTGAACACACTGCCCAAGGGGATTAAGTCGTCATTTCACACCCCATATGAGGGGACAGGACGGTCCTGTTCGGACAGCGAACAGGAGAGGAAAAAAATTAAAGTTAAATAGATGGTGAACAACATGTTTCAGATGGGCCACAAAAAATTGATATGTGGGACATTCTTAATCTTACTTTTTTACCCTTTTAATATAACATATTTTTTTAATGATGGTAGATATTGTCCTCTCACATATAAATAAATGCCGCATTAAAATGAGTTTCAATTTTTTGAAAACCTTATTTTTTTTTAAGGGAAAGTTTTCATACACGGCCGTGTAAGCATGCACGGTTGTGTCCCCTCTCACAAAGAGATGGAAAAGTCATAAACCCCTACCCATTAATTAATGCCTTGAAACTCCCACCCTCACATACACGGCTTTCACAGCCGTGTATGAAAACTTTCCCCTTGTTTTTAATAATAACTTTTGAGAATAAAACAAGAGGTGATTGAAAAGAGGTGTCAAGTTCTAAATACACCTCTATTTAGACAATCCCACAAATAAATAACTAAAGATCTTGATTTATGGTCTTAATCAATGGAGCCCATTCTTTTTCCTTTTTTTTTTTATTGAATCAATGGAGCCCATTCTGGGCTTATAACAAAGCAAATCCATCCAAACAAAGGAAGCTTCCTGGTCACATGCATAGTTAATGTCACCTGAACCTGCCCAATCCATAAATGGGCTCCTAAGTGGGCCACTGAACTTTCCTTATTTTAATGGTCTGGGCTTAAGTAAGCAAGCAAACCCATCCCAATCCATTTAATGAGAAATTCTGCATTAAGTGTATCCGTTAAGTGCTGTTTAATACTTTAATTGCGAGAGTTTTCTTAAGTAATACGTAAAACCTGCATTTTAAATAAGAATTCTAAAACCATTATTCAAGAAGAGAAATATTTCAAAACCATGAGATGTAGTTAAATCTTGATTTTGGTGAAGAATTTTTTTTTTTCTTTAGAAAAAGGAAAAGAGTGAACATTTTTCTAAGGACCAAGCTTCCTTCCACCCACGGTGAATGGGATCCCATTCCCCGAGCGTGTAAGGGCAAGAAAGGGTATCAGGAAGGTATTTTGGAACATACTAAACCCTAGGAGGAGTTTGTGAACCCTAGGATGGTAGGTGAACCATCTTCTATGGGTGGAGGGAAACTTAGTCCTTTTTCTGGGCAAGACTAA
This sequence comes from Telopea speciosissima, assembly GCF_018873765.1. NCBI lineage: Eukaryota > Viridiplantae > Streptophyta > Magnoliopsida > Proteales > Proteaceae > Telopea > Telopea speciosissima. Next base: position 47,074,183 of record NC_057925.1, on the reverse strand, counting down.
AGAGTTTCTCTAGTCCAATATCAAGTTTTGCCATGTGGAAGGGTGACATGGCAATTTTGACCATATGGATATCGAGGAAATATTCTTTATCGACAACATATCAAATTTCATACTTGAATTCACTCATACACCCTCCTATGCATTGGTATATTCCCTTGTCTTTTCGATTGTCTTTTTTTTTTTTTATATATAAATTATTATGGGAGAATGTTCTCTGTGCCGCAGCGCAGGCTGCGCCCAGGCACATGGGTCTGCCACTCAGGGGGGCAAGGTGGTCATTACGACCACCCCATGTGCCTGGACGTAGCGAGCGTTGCGGCACAGAGAACAGCGCCCCAATTATTATTTTCATGGGATTCTCAAAACTTTATTTCTTCTCTTGACCAACTCCATTTTTACTATAAACATGACATGTGAGCAGGAGGAGCCTTGGAATCTATTTTTCCAATAAATTTCAGTTTTATCCAATTTCCCACATGGCAAATAGTGGTGTGACAAAAAAAAAGTTTTCCCGAAAAAAATCGTGGTGTAAGAAACTAAACATAAAAAAGGAAAGGATTTTCCTTCACCCCACGTAAAGAAAGAATCTCTTCATCATAGGTGATGTGATTCTACAGTTAAACTCCGATTCATCATTAATTCTCAATCCCTATTATATGCGATCAAAATAACATTCCCTAATCTAATAAAAGTGTCAAAACCCATGGTTGAAGACAAATTAATTCGTTACCATAACTCCCTTCTGTTGAGAAAATAGATTGTGCACTGTCTGCTATCACACAAGCCGTTCAATTCTTATTCATAGGCATTTTTAGTTTGACAAAATTTTTCCTTTACCTCATCGTGGATGAAGGAAATACCCACGGATCTATCACTATCATCATTTTCTCCCTATATATTGATGGTCTGAAATACTTTTTACTGTTTCAAACAACCCATCCAAGTGTAATTATGAACAATAATGAAATACCTTTTTCATCCACGGTGAAGAGAAACTCGGTCCCTCTGTTTTTAACTCAAAAACCAAGATAAAAACACTTGCTAAAGGCAATGTGATCCCCAATATAGATGTAAAAGCACATGATGAGCAGCAAGCAATACCATGGGCCTTTGATAAGAGATGGTTCATAAACACCATCTAACGGTCCTGATTCATTTATTAAGTATTTGTTTATACCCCAATTTCGGTCAAAGTAATAGGGCCGACATAGTTTGAGCCCAAGACGGCACAAAGACAAGTAAGCCGGTTTCGTTCAGAACTGGCCAAGACTAACGACATAGTTATCTGATACGGTTACGACCAATCCATCAGGTTTTTAGTTTTAATCAGTCAAGAGGAAAGTTATAATTGTTGTTAGCAGGGCGTGGAGATGATCGGTTTCAGAACCGTCAAGCATGAATAGAACAATTGAAGGAATGAAAAGGATCTTTTGTCAAATCAACAAACTTGAAATTTCATTTTTTCTTAAGAATAAGAGTAATTTAGATTAATTTAGTTTCTACAATAGAAATTTTTTTCTCTCAGGTTTGCTGCCCGGTACGGTTGTCCGATTTCTCTCATAGGGGCCAGAAATGACGACTTAACCTCATTCGAGCAGTGTGTTCGGGCAGGGGGTTAGGTCATCATTTCCGCCCCCCTATGAGTGGAGCCAGACAAGGAACCTGAGAGGATAATGATTCGTGTGAACACGCATTCCCTCTGTGGGATCGTGTTAATGTATTTCCATTGTACCAAAAAACCATTAAAATCAAATTTGGTCATCTTCAATCATCTATATTGAAATCCTTGGAGTGATCGAGGTAGGAGTGCAACTCATTATCGCCAGAAAGAAATCAGATTAGCATCTACAACACTTGAGTCTCAGCGATTTTGGCACGCTTGCGCATCTCAACTTATGGTTATCGAGATCGAAATTGTGGTAATTAAATAGTGGGAAGCAGTTTTCTGTACGGGAGTGTGGCCTACGCCAGCACTCCCATGTGTTTATCTCTCTCCTCCTTAAAACAAGGGGGCAGAGATGTCTTTTCACATGGGTAGGAGAGAGATAGACTCATGGGAGTGCTAGGGTAGGCCACACTCCCGGACAGAGATCTTTTTCCCTTAAACAATATTACATTATAGGGAGAATGTTCTCTGTGCCGCAGCACAAGTTGCTCCTAGAAACATGGATTTGCCACTCAAGGAGATAGAGTGGTCATTGCGCCCACCTCTATGTACCTGGACATAGCTTGCGCTGCGGCACAGAGAACAACGCCCATACATTATATTTAACAGAAAGTTAAACTAATGCATAAACCTGCATAATGATGAAACATTCCCATAAAATTCACAGAATAATAGTAATATTTTATTAATAACAATATTATTATTATTATACTATATTAACTTACATGCATAACACCAGATCCATCGACTTTACTTGGATCCAACAAAGTAACACTACCCACCACATGGCAGAAAAAAGATACAAACTCTTCCTTCCAATAAAAGTTTGCCACGTGGACACTGATATGTAATTTGTGGGCCCAAGAGATTTATTCCTATTCCTAGCTTCCAATAAGTTCCCTCACTCGCCACTCTACATTCTTATCTTAATTAAATAGATCCAAATATCACAATCAAACCACCACTTGAGAAATCTAAACTAAAAGACACTTGAAACCCAACACTGTCACACTCAGATATGTAATCCATCCATCCATCCATGGTATCCTACTCCTCTGTCTTCTCCACTGGAGTTTCAGTACTAACCTTCTCTTCTTCTGCTTCACCTACTTTCTCTTCTTTGGCTGGTGTCTCCTCCACTACCTCGCCGGAATCTTTAGCTTCTTCCTTAGTCTCCTCCACCACAGCCTCTGCTTCCACCACCTCTTCTTCTTTTTTCTCTACTACTGCCGGCTCTTCCTTAGCTTCTTCTTTTGTTTCCTCCTTTGCTTCTTCCCCCTCTACAGGGGTTTCAACTTCAGGAACAGCTGTTTCCTCTTTGACTACATCAATTGTTACTTCTTTTGGTACTTCCTCTGTCACTGTCTCTGGTGTTGCTGGCTCTGCTGCCACTGTCTCCGGTGATGCTACAACTTCTTCTTCTGTGGTTGGTTCTTGAGTCTTAACCAACTCCTCAGTCATAATCTCCTTCTCTGGTAATGCAGTTGTTGCCTGTGCTACCTGCCATATATTACAAACAACTTTGAGGAACTAATAGATGAGTAGAACAAATAAAATTATCAGTTTTAAGACTAACCCAATTCAATTCATACAAAATTGTAAAATGGGTTTCTTTAGAAACATGATTTTATTAGCCAACTATGAAATTAAGATGGGTGTAGATCATTACCTCAACTGTGGCCATTGGAACTCTAAAGGGAAGAAAGTGTAAAAAACACAATAACTGATGAACTAATGGAAGATTGAAAGAATGGAATTACAGCCAAGGAAGATGAACTGTAATGGTGAATTGTGTGAAGAGATGATCCATGGGAGAGGTATTTATAGAGATTTGAGAGACTTCAAATTGATTAAGAGAGAGAGAGAGAGAGAGAGAGAGAGAGAGAGAAAAGGAGAATTGTCTAGACAGTAAGAATTGAAGGGGGAATAAAATAGTATTGGTCACACACACACAGAATCTTGGCAAATTGAGAAAGTATTAATGGTGGATCGATAGATTGGTTTTCAATTGGTAAATTATTGTAACTTTTGCATAATTTAAGCTGGAAACGCCAAATGGTGGTGGGTGTTTTCAGCTTAGCCATCATACATTTTCTTTGAGTGTGTGTCTCTGTGTTTTGTGCGGTAGGGTTTGGAGGTAACTAAACCATCATGCCATGCACTTAACACTGATCTCTATAGTGAATCTATACAGATTATAAAATTACTGTTTTTTTGAAAAAGCCACTTCCTAATTAACCCTAATTTTAAGTAAAATTAGAAAATACCCTTAATAAGTTCATTAGCTTTCTTGGTCATCTTAATCTATTATAGTTACTAGATGGTGAGACTTGTAATCACAATTGAATGACTGAAATGCCACTATGTTGAGACTTGTAATCACAGGCCAAGGTGATTTGAAGTTATAATTGGACTCTTAGAATAGTGAATGTTTGAAATACTTTTTCTCAATCTAATTGAAGGTTCAGATCCCATGGATTAAGAAGTTCGATCTATTTTTACAATTGGTGGAGAGAAACTCAGTCCAATATTATATGTTTTGCATCAAGGAAATCCTTCATGGACTATCGAAGTAATTACCACATGGAAATATTTGCTCTCAAGATAATGTTGTGCATGGCATTATCTTTTTGGGAGGGTTTTCAAGTATAGCTGTATAAGAGGGGGATGGTTATGATGCATGAAATAGATTGGGGGTTTAGTCATTTCGGCCCCCTATTGTCATATCCCAGGGTTGCTGCTTGACTGTGCATAGTGCACGGTTATGCAACAAACTTTTTGCCTATCTTTTTTTTAAGAAAAAAAATTATATCTAATTATGGTTTTATTTTCAATGTAATTTAATTTTATTTACTAATATAATAATTTAAAATTTCTTGCAAAGTCAAATTTGTTTGACAAACAAATACCATTCTATGATAAATCATATTGTTGACCTAAGCCATAAATTTGAGAAGCAACCTATCAAAAGGATAGCATAAAAATTGATTTGATATGTGATTAATCAGATAAGCTATTAACTAGTTTTGTAAATCTGTTGAAAAAAAATAAAAGAAAAGGTCATATAGCAAGCTAGGGGGATCATTGATACATTACAACCCACTGGAAAAAGAAAACAAAAAAAGTAGAAGAAAAACTGGCTCAGTCCAACTCAGCACCGTTGGATTTAGCATCTACCATGTGTGGAATTCTGGCGCTTGCACTGCACTGCACCGGCAGATGTCGATGGTATGAGAGAGGATTTTAATCCCACCTAAGTTGCAACACCAAAGCACTAGGAGGGTACTTTGATCAAAGAAATGGAGAGGCAATGGTGAAATCCAAGGGTTATTCTGGAATGAAGTTTAATTTAAGGGTTGTTATTCATGTAATAATTCCACTTAATCCCCCTTAATTTAATTTCTCCTAAATCCTAATCTTTCATTTTAGCCATTTACCAAATAGGTTGGCTACCATTTTCTGCTTTATCAAAAAAGGGAAAAAAAAAACTACCATTTTCTCATTTGATGATACGGACGTAGACCAAACTCCAAAGGATCAGAAGCGGCAAATGCAAGGGCGGTGACCAATGGGTCCCACCCCACATACCCACCAGGCCACCAACCTACCATCATTAGCTTCCTTGAACCTACACGAAAGTGATGACGTGGCTGCCTTTCCTATTTTGCTACAGTGCTTCGTCTAGGAAAACGACCTTTTAAGATCCATTCCCTCTCCTTTACAAGTCCTTGGATGGATCTCTGTAGTGGTCCCCACGGAGTACGCTTTGGAACAGTAAAACCACTCTACAGATTCGTGAATCATGGTCCACTCTCGTCGTCAGATATGCCACGTCCAATCAAAGCGAATTTACAAAAAGAGCCCTTCCAACCCATATAACATTTTACATTGAGAGATGTCATCATGATTCTATGTACATAAGTACATTACATAAGAAAAGAGGTAATAATAGCATTATTGACACATTCTCCTAGTACATGGCTCAACCGGTTGGTTCAAATCGATTTAGGTCGGGCCTATTCAATTACCAACCATTTTAAGACCTCACACAATGCCTGCACTATTTAGTTAATCGACACTCTTAGGCCAGGCATGGACTGATTATCGGTCTATAATCGGACTTGTTGCCGTATAAAATTGACCAGGCTGATATGGACGGATGTGTTTGTAGGATTAGAAAGCAAAGGGCATAAGAGAGCACTAGAGCTTGACTTTGGAGGACTTTCTAATGCTTAAGTCAATTCTCTAAGCAGCGATATGAATGTGTAAGAGTGTGAAGATTGATCGATCCTCTTACCTGAATGATTATATTTGCATTTATAGGATGGAATGACGCGGCTCTGTTGAGAGTCAGTGTTAGGAGTCCAATATTGCAAGTAACCTCTAAAAGGAAGTTCAGTCATTGTAAGAGTTTGATATGAGAAAAGGTCATCGGGGAGAGTCTTAGAAAGAAAAGTAATGTGGCAAGGAAGGAGCGTCTCGAAATAATAGGGAAACTTAGCATATCTAGAGAATTACAAGAGATTTGGGACACGTGTCATTGTGTTCAATGCCACGTGCGCCTATCTAGAGATGGGTGATATTTATTCGTATCAGGACTCATATTTAGTTAAACGCCCTTGGTTTAGCATCCATCATTCTACCATCAAGAGTCGAGTACGACCGAATTGGATTAGGCCCAAGACTGATAAGTTTACTAATTAGTCCGGCCTGACCCGGCCCGGCCCGGCCCGGTCAAGTTAGTTGGTGCAGTCCTCAACTTATCCTAATAAACTGACCCCATGGGTAAAATAGTCATAATTGTAATCTCACCTTTTATCAATCATGGTTCTTAAACCAAACAAGACCTTCTTTCTTTATAGTAATATTATTGTAGATCTCGATGCAAATTAATGAATATAGTAGTGAGCTCATGCTTCGTACGTAGAGCATCTTTTTTTCTTTCGAAAAATAAACTTGAAATTACGTGGAGCAACGTTGATTGATTGATATGAATACTGAATAGCCTTTTTTTGTTGTTTTTTTTTTCTGTTGCCGTGCCGTTTCAGGCTCTCTTTAGTCCTCCAAGTTGTTGAAATAGGGAGTAGGGACACCTCATGTAGGGCCACTCTAGGATTAGGCCAATTCATTCAGTAAAAGATTTTGGGAAAAAAACAGATCATTGCCACGTTGTAAAGCAGAGGACGGCAGGAGTGATTAGGAATTTAGGAATGTGATATTGCGATGATGGTACGGCACGGGCCCACCAAAGTAAAAAAGAGTACATAAATTTATTTTAATTTACGATCTCTGCCACTGTCTCCACAAATGGATGAGATCTTTCATTCCATATTCCATGTGTATCCTCTCTGTCCTATTTCCTTAGACTCAGTGACGATCTGCTTTCCGTCAAAGGCTATAGTGGGTGGTGGTGCCAATGCCACTTAGTGCCCATCTGGCAACATTATCTCTCATTATATAATATGGGAGAGGGTTTTCGAGGAAGTGTCATATGAATGTTTTTTCCCTCAGGTTCCCTGTCTGTCACAGTAGTCCGATTCTTGTCATAGGGGACAAAAATGATGGCTTAATTATACCTGTACAGTATGTTTGGATAAGGGGTTAGGTCCTCATTTCTGTCCCTTATGAGAAGAACCGAACAACTGTACTGGACAAGATCCGTTTTATATTTTGTATAAACTCTTTATTTAGAGGGAAAGTAGTCAGTGAGATTTAAAGGGTTGGATATTTATATACTTGTTTCTCACCCCTTATCACCGATACGAGTATTTGGTCATCTCACCAATATGTGGCTTCTATTGTTACAACTCTCTAACCTATGGGTGTTAAACTACTCATTTAGGTATAAACGGTTTGGTTCGATTTAGTGTAAGATTTTTTAGACAAATCATTTCATAAATAGTTTAAACGGTTGCGGTTTTAATAGTTTTTAAATGATTTTATTAGATTTTTTTTTTTTTTATTCAAACGGATTCTTTCTCTTTTAATTTTTTTTATTGAAATAGATGTAACATTAATATTGAGTTGAATTGGTTATTGTTATATGTTTTCTTTTAATAATTATAAGGTTATAGTTATTTATATGTTTTAAATTTGGGGAAGAGTTCTCTCTGGGAGAATGTGACCCCTGTGTATGCGGGGGGAGTCATCTATAGGGTGAGTATTTCTGCCTTTTATGAGGGCAGGGCAATCATTCATCCCCATTGTGTTTGGGGAGGGAGCTACACTTCCCCAAGGATACATTTCTCAAAGTTTTTTATTCAAAAGGTTTGAATGTCTCTACATTTTGAGATAGATGTGTGGTGAAACTAGAAATGATAAACTAATGAATGACCATATTAGAGCTGAGTTGGGAGTAGCTTCGATTCATGATAAGATACGAGAGAGTCGTATGAGGTGGCATTGTCATGTTCAACAGAGGTCTTGGGATGCTCTAATACAGAAGAGTGATTTGATTCAGATTGAAAGAACTAAAAAAGACCGGACAAAGCCTAGATTAACCCTAAGAGAAGTGGTGAGAGAAGACATGCATAGCTTAGGCCTCATATCATGTATATGACTTTGAATAGAAATGATTAGACAACAAAGATCCAAGTGATCGATCCCATTATGTTTCGTTAATTGTTGTTGTTGTTGTATTTGTTTATTTTACCATGATTGTTTATTCTAATAATGAATGAGTTAACTTACTATGCATATGTTAATCGGTTTAAATGGTTTGATTCGTTTTAAACTTACTAAACAATCTCAAGTTTGAAACTAAAACCGAACCATTTATTAAAAGGTTTCACGGTTTCAGTGTAAATAGCTCAGTTCGATTTCAATAAATAGTTTGGATTTAGTTTTGACACCTTTAGTCCCACTCCACAACTCCCCTTTAAATAAACAGCCCAAAGGATCAAACCAATAATGTATGATAAAATAGTATAGTGAGGTCATTTCATGTGAGGAGGAAAGAGAACACTGTCGGTGCAGTTTTAAAAATTGGTATCAGATCAAACGTATTGGTCAATATGTATAAGTATTAGTCATGCCTGAAACTGATATCTGCCCGATTCTATTAATGGAATGATTCTAACTCGAACTGGGCTCCTCTACGTTGCAGGGTGTAGCGGACATCTTCTGGCACAACACAAGAGCTCGCCACGTGGACTAGCTCCTATTTGGACGACACAGATTGATGAAGCACAGTTGAGCGTGGTGCATGTGTGATGGACAATAAATTTTGAAATTAAAATTAGAAAAGCTCAATCGTGTCATCCAAATGGGAGCTTGTCCACGTGGCGAGCTCTTATGCCACGCCAAAAGATGTCCGACGCACCCTTGAACCGTAGAGGAGCTCGGTCTGTTTTAACTCGAGGTAAATCTATCACAACAATCTGGGTAAATTACATGTCACCCCCCTGGTTTTCAAGCGAAACTCAGATCACCCCCTGGTTTTTGAAAAAACTCAAATCAACCCTTCTATAGTAACAGTGTTAGTCTGCTATTAATTATTGATGTGAAAGGACTATTTTACCCTTGTACTAAAACATTAAATTAAATTTACAATGCTACCCTTCATCTTCAACATTGGTGAAGGGTAGTTTAGGGATTTAAATTTATTTAAATGGTTGACATCATCACTTAATAGCATCAAACTAATGGTAGACACTAATTTATCATATTGGGGTCTAAACCAGGGAGTAATTTGAGTTTTTTCAAAAATTAGGGGGTAATTTGAGTTTCGATTGAAAATCAAGGGATGACATGTAATTTACCCAATACTTTTTAAATTAAAATTGAGGCCAAAAGCATCCTATTCAACTAAATATGACCGATCAGTATTGGTCAATTCTAAAAACTAATCCTGATATCATTTTATAAAACCATGGCTATTACATCCACACCGTGGGACGGCTCAAGAGCCTTTTCCCATCCTTTCTCTTTCTCTCTTGACCTTTTGGGTCTTGGGTTACTTTCCCATTTTTGGTGTGGGGCCAATTTATACCTAATCCACTAATAAACAGAATCGAATCTCATGGATTCAGATTCAACCAGAATCAACCTGAATCCTAGGAATTGATGATAATTCGATTTGATTCTTCAAACACTTACAACCGTTGTGTCAAAATGCCATCAAACAAAGCTAGCTACTCGTTTGAAGTAAAAGCAAATCACTGTGGAGGATATTTTTTTGGGAGAAATGTTCTATGTGGGCGGGTGGGTTGGAGGGGGCAGACATGGAGAGGCAAAGTGACAATGACCACCTTATCCCCATAAAAAGTGATAATGACCACCTTATTGATGTCACCATGTGCTCACATGGGAAGGCAAAATGATCACCTTACCACCACAAAAAGTGATAATGACCACCTTGTTGATGCTACTATGTGCCCTTCCATTGTCCTCCACAAGGGTCCTAGGGATCTTTATCCACTCTAGGTCCTTACCCAGCCTAGTTCTCAGTGCCCCTAACAAGGGGGCGGGGCACAATGGCCATTCCACCCCTACTCAAGTGGGGTCTACCCCCACCCTATTAGGGGCACTGGGGAATTGGGCCAGGCAGAAAATTGGAGGAGACAATTTTCCCATGCCATCCCACAAAGAACTCTTGCCTTTTCTTTTCAGATAAAGGAAAGACATATTATAATAACCCTCCAACCTCTCTCCCATTCTATAATTTCTTGGGAACCCCTGCTATCTACAGCCAAGAGTACCACCAATTGCTCTTGTAGTTTCCTAGTTTTCTATTTCTACAAGTTGAAATAGACCAGTCTACATTGAATTCCATTCAAATAGTTTCGGAGCGGTCGAGAATTGATCAGACTTGACAAAACTCAGTCGGACTCAATTGGACTCCATCAGAACTATTATTGAGAATCAAAGTTTGAACCTCTTTATTACTCATTTGGGAATAACTCAGTCATCTTGAAACCCACAATCAAGAGATTCCCCTTCACTGTGGTGGAGGAATACTCGGTCCAAATTAATATACAAAATGACATCTTTGTAACTTTGAATCACTTTATTATGCATTTGAGGGTTAAAGATTGACCAACATAATAAGACAAAAACAATGATAAATTTATGCGGCTTTCTCCCTCACTCTCTTTTTTTTTATTTTTTATGTTCTTTTCTTGCTTTCCAAACATAATCTAAAATATTTATTTTAAAAAGCAAAAAAATAATAACCATTGGAATCGCATAGACCATTGGCACCATGAAATTATGGTTGCCACCAAAGTGGTCGGACCGGAGTGTAGAGATAGGAGAGCTCAAAAAGGAGGAGGGCTGGAGGGGAGAGAGGATAAGTACTAGTTTGCCCTTATCTTTAGTATTAAGTAGTTCTAAAATAGTAAAAATGTTCACTGCCACTTATTAATCCCACAAGTGCTCTATAACATCCCATTCTTTAACTGATTTGGAACTTGAACTTTCGAAGTCAAATAAGTATTAGATTTTTGGGTTTTCTTCTGCGCCATTATTTTTTTTTGGGTAGAAACAGGGCTATTCATTCATGTGGTCCCATCGCTAGAAAAACATGAAACATAAACTGGATAAATATAGCATGACAAGCACAAGGACCCCGTACCCAATACCTAGGACCAAGGAATGGAAATTGATCCGATCACACATATTATAGGTTAGTCCATGTGATAGAGTACCGGACAAGCATCTCATTAGTACAATTTAGCTTAAAAAAAGTAGAGGAAATAACTATAATTAGAAAATATGCTATTTTGTATTTAAATTTATCTTTATTTGATAGTATTTTGGTAATTTTTCTGAAACTTTGAATCAGAGTTTGAACAACTTCACTAAACTAGGCAGACGTCACGAAGGACCCTCAGATTTTAGTAAGTGTTTCGATTCCCTACCAAAAAGAGAAGAAAAATAAAAGTTAAAGATCTATGGTGGGTAGCTAACTACTAGCATCGGGGTATCTATTTACCTATGGACCAGCCTTGCACACTACCCGTCTTGATAGGCTGAGATAAGGTTTCGTTGCCCCTCTACCAAAGGAGAAATCATTTAATTGTCAATTGTGTTATTTTCAAAAATTCTTTAATTTTAGAGTATAAAAAGGGCTTTAAACGGATGAGATCTTTCATTTCATATTCCATATGTATCCTCTGTCGTAGTCCCCTGAGTCAATGGCGTTGTACTTTCCGTCCATGGCAATAATGGTGGTGCCAATGCCGCAACATTATCTCTTATTTTCTATTATGGGAGACAAGGAGAAGGTTTTCCGTGCAAGTTTCATACGAAAATAATCCTCTCCAATTTCCTAAAAATGTGCAATGTGACAATTCGGGGTAAAAATGTCAACACATGGCAGCTTAGACATCCAATGGTGTTGAGCTCGAGAAGAAAAAAAAAACAAAAATCAATGAGCTCAGACTGTTGGATGCCCAAATTGCCACGTGTTGATATTGCCACCTCGAACTACTGCACTCCACACTTTCCAGAATTGGAGAGGATTAAAATCCAGTTTCATAAAAGGGTCGTTTGTTTAGAAGGAAAGGAGTGAGGTGAAATTTTGTGGAGTTAATTTGTACCTGTTTCTCACCTCTCATTACAAATAAGACTGTCTGGTCATTTGTCCCACTATTATAACTCTCCCTTACCCAAAAAAACAAAAACAAAATCTCCCCCACCCTACTCCCCTATTAATAAATTGCTCGTAGTTTTAAAAATTGATAACCAATCAAGCGTATTGGTTAATCTGGATTGATTCTAACTCAAGTTAAATCTGTTTATATAATAATTTTTTAATTAAAATGAAGGTAAAATATCATTTTCAACCTAATATCTAGGGGTGTAAATGAATAGCCGAAATCCATTTCCGTATTCGTGTTCGTATCCATTTAGCGCTATCCGAATCCGTCCGAAAGCTAAATGGATGCGGATACGGATAGGCTATAGCTATCCAAAAAGCTATATTTACACGTAAACGGATAAAATATCCGATCCGTATCCGTGTCTGTATCCGTATCCGTATCCGTTTAGCACTATCCGAATCCATCAGAAAGCTAATCGGATGTGGATGTGGATGCAGATGCGGATATAGCACTATCCGAGCTGAATCCGATTCGTTTACATCCCTACTAATATCGCGGATCTGTATTAGTCAATACCGAGCGGGATACGACGGCTCAAGAACCTTTTGTCATCATACTGGCCGATTCGTATGGATATTGGTGGAGACCGATATCGATTCCTAACTGATTCCATATCGGTGGATCGGAACAGACATGGGTAAAAATGTAAAAACACAATCATTTAAAAAAAAATCAGTGAATCTGTCCGATACGGATCGGTATCGGCTGAGACCAATACCGATACAGATATCAGTTACTAAATCACTCTCTCTCTCTCTCTCTCTCTCTCTCGGTCTCTTGCCGGCTCTTGGGTGTTAGGCTAATTTCCGTTTTTTGGTGTTGGCCCAGTTTATACTTTATACCAAACCCATATAAGTGGAATCAACAACGGAATCGACTTCCATGGATTCAGATTCAAGCAGACTCAACCTGCATCCTAGAAATCAAGTATGATTTGGTAGATTCTGATCCGATTCTGCTGAAATTGGTAATTCGATTCTGATTCTTCAAATAAAGAGCTTACATCGTTATGTTGAAAGGTCATCAAACAAAGCTGCTACTCGTTTGAAGACACAGGTGCTAGCATTCTAACCCGGCAGCTCAAGGATTGAGATCTTAGTATCGGTCTCTGTCAATACTGTCGTATCAGCTAGTATCGGTTTGAATCAGTTAATTTTATCCTTACCTTTTATTAAAAATCAAGATTTTTTTATTTTTTTTACGATTTTACCTTTGATCCAATACCAATATCCGATTCAAGATCGACTGGGTATTGATATCAGCCTCGACCGATATTGATACAATTGGACTGATCCGGCAATCCGATACCGATACCAATACCTACCGCAATCCATAGATTGAAGAAGATAGATGATATTTGGGGTCTACCATAGATCCTATGGGTGGGTCTAAATCATGGGCTTCCATATGTAGGTTTCAGCACATTAATTAGTTGGACCTCAATTCTAGTGAATTATAAGTGCTATATGGGCCAAAGCTTATGCATGATAGTTCACTAGTTTAGGTTTTAATAACATGCTGTTGTGGGCTGATTACTAAATCTTTCCTCACTGGGAACCAAGGGATGGCATCCGCAACTTCCCTCAGAACACCTGCTATCAACCTAGCATGAAAAGGTCCCTCAACCTTTGCAAAAGAGAATGGAAAGGGAGCACCTATCATTCAGAATTTCATGCAATGTTCAGATTACTAAATCTTTCGTCATTGGGAAATGTGAATATATGGAGGAAAACTCATTTATTTTCATCATTTCACAGATACAGAGAAAACATTAGCATCTTTATTAGGAAAGATACCTCTGAGATTCCTTCTGGTACCATGTAACTCAAACCAGACATCAACCTCATTATGTCCCGAATGAAAGAACATGGATTATCAGGGAACCATCTCCATCAGTTGATTTTCTCTATGTACTCTCCCTTGGTTTTCAATTCCAAGCATTGCTTCATCATAGAAGGGGCTGTAATTGGGATCTGAATCCATATGCCCTTGTATAAATTGGAAGTTGGAAAGGGATAGTTTTCTCTAATGGGTTCTTTAAAAATTCTTCAAGAGAGGGATTTGAAGGCTGCAGTGGTGTTTGGGAAGCCAAATACAGGCGAGTAACAGAGGAATAAAGTTATAGTAATAAACAAGTTAAGAGAAATAGCTTTGAAGCCTTCATCTCAGATGGAAAAGAGATCAGTAGAGACAAGCCACTATACTAAACTTTAACCCTTCCTCATGACAATCCCACAATACCTAGGAAATGTGAAAATAATGGAGACAAGATACTAGACTGAACATTAATCTTGTGATCTGTCAAATAAGTGCCCCAGGGGGGGTGGAATCCAAGGCATGTATAAAAATCTGAGGTGTACAAAGAGAAATACCTAAATCGCAATCGGTGGGATTGAGAACCAATATTGGAATTCTGTTGTCTTAAGAGTTGGAGAGGATAACAATTCCTGAGCAGAGGAAAGGAAGGTGCCCTATAATGTAGGTCTTTTTTTTTTGGATAAAAAATGTAGGTTCATTTAAGTCCTCATCATAGACCTTCACTTCTAGATTTTCAAGCTTTTTTAGATAGGGTTAGAATAAGATCAAAATGACATTACAATGAGGTTAAGTACCTATTCCCAATTTCCCTTGGCCCTGAAAATTATATATTTTGACATGAAAAACTCAATTGGCATAGACCCCAAATAGAGGTTCAGCAATAGAAGCTACATCAATTCCATTTCAATGCCAAAAAGTTTAGTAAGAAAGTACAAAACCATTAATTTTTATCCCAATCTTGAGAAAATTTAACAAGGGAAAACACTGGTGCACAAGTCAATTTTCAATAGAAAAATTTCAACCAGAGAAGATACAAGTGTACTAATTGATTTTCAATATGAAAATTTTAGCAAGAGAAGATACAAGTGTATTTATTGATTTCCAATATGAAAAGTACAGCAAGAGAGGATACAAATGTACGAATTCAATTTTAATATGAAAAGTTCAGCAATTTCATTTAAAATGAGAGCAGTCTGGACTTCAAGTGCTAAGGTGAGGAACATCAATGATATAGGCATTATCATTTATCATGTTGAGAAATAGAACCAAACTACAAATCCAGCAGGGTTAATAGCTCAAGAAGCACTGTCATACCGAATCCTTGAATCTTGCTTCCTCTGATGAGATCTTTAGCTGTCCCAAATGCTTTTATTCCATAATAGTCTTCCTCTACAACTGAAATCACAAGGCCCAATATAAAAACAGCCTCTTTGCAAAAATAAAGGTTGAAAGGACAGGACAAAGCATAAGAGCGGGGCCCTCTTCTCTGTCCCACTGGCTCTCTCTATTCTGAAATCTTTGCAGGACTTTTATCAACAGGAAAGAAAGAAAAAAAAAGAAAAAGACGGAAATGCTAATGGGAAACTATTAATTAAATAGGAGCCTAGAAAGAGAAGAGGGTAAGACAAGTACAATAATCTCTGCAGGACTTTTATTATAATCATACCAGTAATTCCGTCTGTTACACATTAGGTTAAACAACAATTAAGAACCAAACTTTACCTTCAGTTGGTTTGGAAAAGCCTAAATAGCAGATGCTAAAGACTTAACAGCCAAATTTTGAAACATTGCAGCAGCAACATAAATCAAAATATATAAATAAGAAAAAAGCTACAGATTATAGATTATAGAATAGATTTTCTTAACCCTGTTTGAGAAACTCGGGGACCAACAATTTTGTTATGAAGTTCCCTATTCTCCAATTTTGAAACATCACAGCAGCAAGAGAATCATCAGTAAGCAGTTAATCCACACCCCATTCCAACCGCGAAAAGGGCAAGGAAGGGGAATTCGGGAAGAGATCTTCTGAAAGGGTCACGCAGGCCGTAGTAGCCAAAGAAAAAGAAGAAAAAAAAGAGAAAGAAATCGACGATTCCTAGCTGTGTGGCATGTCAACAACCACAAAATTGGGAGGTTTCTGCTTCTTCTCCTTCTTTTTTCCTTTACCACATTTTCAACCTTACCCACAGCTGCACACGGGGGAAAGGAAAGGAAAGGAAAGGAAGAAAAAAGCCCTAGAAGCCATGGCAACCGTTGTCTGACCTTCTGACGAGAGATAGATTAGAGAGACATAGAGAGAGACTGAGATTGATGGACAGATGCTTACTTTGGGAAAGACGAGGGAGATCGAGAACAAGCTCGCTTTGGGGAGTGGAGGACTACTCGTGTACTTGACCAAAATTTTTCTCACCATTCCTCGTGTGGAGGACGAGATTAGTTTTAGGGTCCAATGAAAAGTTTTCTAATTTTTATGATTTTTTATTTTTTTATAAAATTTTCTTTCCTAAATTTATCAACCAAACAACCAGAAAACATGAAAGCCAAGAAATTTACAGAATCTTCTTTTCTTGGCTTCCAAACACAGCCTTAGGAAAAACTCGATGAACTGACTATGTGGATATTAAAATGGAATTAAGCTAAGTAACGAAATGTGCAATAGCATAGGTGCAACATTATACAATAAAAATTTATGCACTGCAAAAACATAACATATACTTTGTAAACCCATGCCTTGATTACCTTGTCATTTGTTTTGCATTTCTCAATTAGTTCATTGCTAACCTTCCACTTTCAATGTCAGCCCTAGAGAACAAGGTTCCACAAATGAGATACTTTTCCATAAAAGTTAAAAAAGAAAGACAGTGATATTCATACCTTAACATATTAAGAAGAGATAAGAAAACACCACATACTCCTTTCATTGTTTATAGATTGAGATTCTAAGGAAAAAAATTAAACTTGAAGTATACAACCAATCACATAAACAATAGAGAGTATAAACACAACAGCTGCTTCCAGGAAGCACTTCTTTGTCTTCAAGACCACACTTTTATATTTTTCTTGTCCATCTTCCTCATCCTCATAATAGCTCTACATGTCCAACATCAACTCTGGAAGGAACAAGAACTAGCGGAAATATCACCCTACTGAATAATATAACGGCAAACATCAATTTATGTATTTGTACTTTTCTCTGTTAATTGCTAGGCATGCTAGATCATCACATCGGTACTCACCTGATGGTAACTCAAACGTACCAATACTCTAAAGATCTCTACTAAGCAATGGGTGCAAAAGATATTCACATCCAAGATCAATTCTGCAAATAAGAGAAAGAAAGTTCAGAGCTCATTTATGAATTGGTATGCACCCTACAATCGACCTCTCATAGCCTTGGATTTTGAAAGCCTTATTTTACCACTTGACAATTATAATTTACTGAAATTTGGCAAGTGGCAATGCAACTTAGGGACTATGTTTGGTTTCCACCAAATTTGGGTCCAATTCAGCATATCACGTGGCAGATATTTGGCCAACCAGATAAACTTTACCCATTAATGAAAGAAGTGCTGTAATCCTTTTATGAAATTTTCTGTGGTCAACTTTGTTAAAATATATTTTTTTTGAGGTAAACAATTCATGGACAAAGTTAGTGCGTGCATGCATATGTTCTTCATATAGAAGACTCATATGACAATTCTGAATTTCAGATAGTTGGATATCTAAATAATGGTCTAAACTGACCATATTTCAACTTTTTTTTTTTTAATTTTATGAGGACCACATTCAAATTTTAACTTCAAACTAAAAATTGTGAATGTTCATACACCACCTTGTACTTTTGTGCACTGTCTTAATAATCCTGATTTTTAAGAACCTTGTTTTGCCATGTGATCAACTCTGATTGACCATAAACTTAACATGTGAACAAGGGAACATGGGATCTACCTGTTCATAAAATTTCAACCCCACCTCATTTCCCTCGTGGCATATCTAAGCACCACCCCACTGCTTTTGCCCATTGGTTTCCATCCAAATCTACTAATTATTGATCAAATAGTCGGATCCACGACGAGATATCTCAATTGCACAAAAGTACCCCATCCCAAAGAACAAAGATTCAACAACCACAATGCAAAGGCCACTCCAAAAGCATCAATGTGCAGGACCAGACACAAGAACACATTCCTTCATCAGAAGCTTTCTCACTTGGTCACTTTAACCACTTATCCTCATAGTCCTAATAGGAAACCCTACATTACAGCGATGAAGCTTCACAAAATAACCATACAGACAGAGCTTTACCTGAATTGCTCAGCCTGGAATATCTTAAGAGCAATTCCATGCAACTTCACTTGCACATTCTCATATAGATGTCTAATAAGTACCAACAACTACTTCTGCGTGAAACACCAAGAAGCACATAGGAGTTTTAATATCATTTCAGTTTAAGAACAGAGTTTGTTGAAACAAACAATCCCAAAAATAATGACAATAAACTTCCATTACAAAGGAATTTTGGACAAAACACACATCTCAAATAATTAAGCCTGCTCCAAACTACTTTAGGTTTGGCTTCACAAATTCTCTTTCTCCAGTCAACTCTAGTTGAGGTGAAATCTTTCGGTTACTCCATAAGTGGTATGCCTACCAAACTCTCCCCAGAACATAACGCCATTCCAACATACAATAATATACAAAGTTTACAGTTTTCACCAAGCAATTCTTATAATTGCAGCATCTCCACTCTAATGTGTCATCTAACAAAGGAAAAAAGAAGCATCATTTCCATTTGCCCTTGCACGGGCCAAATTAAATGGAAAAGAATGTATGAAGAAAGCATGGCTCATGCCTCACTCTTATCCAAGTAACTTAAATTTGATTCGCATGGAACGATTTCAAGTAATTACTATTGACAGGTAAATTGAATACCCCTTTCACATCACCCAAATGCATAAGTGCTAACAAAGGCAATGAACTTTTGGAAGAGACTACCAATTTGCAACAAACATGCAAGGGCCAATTCATGTGTTCACCCTACTTTTCATTCAGTTTGAAGGCAAGTGTCTTAAAACTTGATTAATTGTATCACAACTTCAAAGTTAAAAGAATGGACAACTCATCCATGGGAGCTTTTGAGGTGAAACTATAATTTTTCCAGGCAAGGGTGTAAATACACAAACAAGGAGAAAACAATTGTAAGAATAGGAATAGTAGCTTGAATCTTTTGAAGTATAAATCTGGTCCCTGTTCTTTTTCTTCTAATGCTTACTGCGGCTTTTCTTTGTTTTTGGTTCTTCAATTCCATCTTTGGCATTGAGTGGAACAAGACTCCCAAAGCAGGTCTTTATGAAAGTCCTACCTGCTGTATCTGGAACACCATGAATCTGAAGATACCTAACCCTTCCTCTGCGGGGATCATACAAGATCAGCGGTCCTTTTGTATTCTTCGAGAGTAAAAATTCACCATTCTTTAAATAACATATAGGTAAGAGTTTCCCAGAACCCCATATCAGCCATGGATGTTCGATGGAGAACACCTTCACCCAAGAATCCTTCATCATCCAAAACTCAACACGTTGGAATCTGAAGGTATGCAGCAAGCAGAGTTGTCCTTTAAGAAACTCAACATCCCAAGGAAACTCATTTTCCGCAGAATCAGGCAGTGGCACCTCTCGAAACTCCTCATCTTTAAGGTCAAAGGAAACAATAAACTTGGAATTGATGCCAACCCAGTGAAGAGCAGAATTTGCAAAATTCCCAGCATTGTAAATGTATCTGAGATGGATTGGCAAGTCCCCAATCCTTCTCCATGAATTGGTTCTAAGTGAGTAGATCTTCACCTCCGAATGGCTAGTCAGACCAGGGTAGTGATGATCACCAAAGAACCGCACAACCCTTACCAGCTTATAATCATCGGAGGTGGAGTCGTAACCGAATCCGTAAACAATATAACGAAGGCGATTGTCAAAGGGAAACTCTATAGGTGTAATGGGCAGCTTCTGATGCCTTCTGGTAGAAGGATTCCAGAGGAATATGTCATCGTCAGAGTAGGATATACAGAGTAAACCGTTGCATGAACCCACTATTTTGGCTTTGTAGTTTGGAGACTTAAGCGGAAGATGGAGTTTTACCGCTGCCTGTTGTTCCCAAGCATCTAAGTCAACAGAGTAGAGATTGAAGGAGGAATTTATGAGAATGAGGTTGAGGTTGCTATTGGTTGCAAGGGATCGGTTGAGGTGCATTTTGACGAAAGCAGGATCGGTAATAAGAGCACACCAGGGTTTGGATACACATCTGAATCTTAGAAGTGACTTGACCGGAAGCCTTGAAAGTATGTCTGCTATGAGGTCCTCAGGGAGGTTCTTGTTTGGCATTAACATTGCCTCCTCTTCTTCGTTTATCTTCTTCTTCTTGTCCTCTGCCATGGCTAGGGAATAGGGTTGGGTTTTGTTTTCAGACAGAAACGAAAGACGGTGGATCCCTACCCTTTATGCGAGAGACCATGAGGCGGTGAAACTCCAATTCTGATTCTCCAAATCCTTCCGTTACTTACTCGATTCCCCAAATCCTTCCGTTTCTACCAAAAATAAATAAATCCTTCGGTTACTTTACTCTACTTGCCCTATTTATTTCGTTCCCCCCCCCCCTCCCTCTTCCTCTCTTATCCTAATCCCATCCCTTGCTTACGGAATTCCTTTGCAATGGAATAGAAAACTGAAAATACAACCTTGTAAATGACAATAATGGGACAGCTGGTTGCCTTTCACATGTAGTACTTGCAGAGGAACTAAATCTCTTCAAAAACTCTCCTATCGAATAGGAAACAACCTATTTACTAGAGAAAAAAAGGAAAATTTCTTAGATCTACAAGATAAGAAAATTAATTAGAAAACAAGTAGGTTTGACCTTAGTTAGTAAGTTCAGGAACAGCAATAAAACAGGTATGGATAAGTACGACAATTAAACGGCTCAGACGGCAATAATACTTTTAAAAATCTGGTATAATAAAACGTGTACGTCAATCATACGGTACGTGTTTAATACGGCCACTCTGTAAGCAAAAATACAAGTATATATTCACTATATAACAGACATGCAACCATGCCCTACCAAGCCCTCCTCCTATTAAAAATATTATGCACCAATACATATGCAATAATAGTAGGGATTCATGCCAATCACCAGTTAGTGTTCTGCTGGAGTATTCAGAAACAGGACAACAGCATTTTGTAGTCAAGTTGAGGTCTACAAATGAAAATGCAATTGTTCCAATAAGAACTGCAAGAACGGCTTCTAAGTCCTAATATCCATTGTTAGATTCATTCTTACTTAAAAAGCTACATTCTCACTCCATAGTTCTCAAGAAATAAAAAGATAAAATTATAAACAAGAGTAGAAAGTAATCTGTTAAAGAAAAAATATAAATGGCACAATAAGTATCAAAATATTAATCTTTCAGGGAACAAATATCCATTGTTAGATTCATTCGTACTTAACAAATAAGGGGGAAGGGGGAAGGGGGAAGAAAAATATTGAACCGTTCCTGAGTTCCTCTTTAAGATTAAAACCTAGAAAAAAACCAATATATACACCATGGATCCTGAAATTCTGTAAACCAATATACACAAAACCTCGAGCTGACTCGAATCCATCACAGGAGAATTCACAGGTGGAAGAGGATATTTTTTAAAGTAAAATTAAAACCCTTCAATAACACTGTGGTAAAATTTAATTGAAAAAAAAAACCCATGAATACAAGCAAACAGAGACAAAAATCAGACCATAAAGGCTGAGAAAATACTTACAGATGGAGACGGAGAAGAGAGAGAGTCTCGCTGGCCGAATTAAGACGGAAAAGAAGAAGGGGGCAGGGGTTCAATAGCTTCAGATGGAGTGTTCCCAACGCTGAAATCTCTGGCCGAACAGATACGGAGAAGAAGAAGAAGAAGAACCGAGCGTTGTCTGTCGGTATCACCTTGGAACACTGTGTTCCCGCCACTGCAATTAATCGGGATCGGAAATGGAGAAGAAGAAGGAGCGGAGGGTATTGAGTCTTGGAGGAAGGAAGACTCGCCCGCCCTGTTGAGCCCAAACGGGAACGGAGAAGAGAAGATGAAGGGGGGTAGCCGCTAGGTTCCAAGTAAGGCTGTAAATGGATAACCAAAAGTCCGAATTCCATCTGATCCGTATACGTTTAGGGACATTCGTATTAGTTTAGAGAAATTCGAAGAAAAAAAAACTGAATACTCTCATAAAAATCTGTCCGAAAAAATAGTCAAATACTTAATAATAAAAAATTAAATAAATTCATTATCTTGAAGGTTTTTGAAGATACAACGGGTTCTAGAATATGACGAAAAGAGAATCATAGTCCAAGAAATATGAATTGAGAGTGAAATGTATCCACTAGGGGAAGAAGTTCCGGGTTACACAAGGCAGAGATGTAAACGAATGGTTCAAAATTCGAATTCGATATGCATCTAAATCCATTCAAATCCGTTTAGAGGTAATTCGTATTCGGCCAGGGAATATCTGGATCCAATCACATCTAATCCATATCCGAGCCGTATCCGATCCGTTCACAAGCCTAGTTCCAAGACCAAGAGTTGAGAATTTTTCATTCGTGTAAATCGCAATGGAGGGTTTTTTATTTTATTTATTTTTATTTAACCTAAACAAACTTAAAAGTATTATACGTTTAATATGCATTTATACGTGATTAATACACTACCTAATAAAAATGTGTTTTTTACTGTATGTATAAAACACATATTTACTAAGGGTTTGGCTTCGTTTCACACTTACTTTTCTTGTAAAACTACTTGTATTGTAAGTTCTTTTCTTATCTAGTACATTTAGGTTATATGTTTGGTTGGCAAGAATCAATAGGAAAAAAAATCATAGATTCGTTTTATACAATTTTCTTCTCTATCCATATTTCTTGTTGCTTGGTTGTGATTTTGGCCTATGGAAGATTCGAGATTAGTTTTTAAATTTTTTCTTGGGATACTCGAAATGTTCTACTCCCGCTATAGAAAAGAAAACAAATCCTGCCATATTGGGTTAGGGGTTCCCCATTGTGCTTTCAAAGGTGGAAGCAGGGCTTTCGTGTGCAAGATCAAGCCTCTTCTTTTCAGCTGGATTGGATTTGGTTTCCAAACCTTCCCATGAAATATTGGCACAAATCGATCTTGCTTTCTTTGGCGAAGGCCATGGGAAGGCCTACGTACCAAGGCTTCACATCTAGGTTGTTTTGCGAGGGTATGCAATGATCTTGATGAGTCTACTCCCAAGATTGATGAGATTTACGTGGAACGTGAATAAATCTTTTCCAAATGCCTTGCCTGAGCAGGGGTAAGATGGTCAAAGCGCAGCACCTTGAGTCTGACGCTGCACATGCTCCAGGGGATTTATGCGCTCTAAGAAGAAGTTTAAATCTTGTCGGTTCCAAGGCTAAGGAATGTCAAGGTGCCTTCCTACCTTCTATATCTGGATGACATTCTAGTGTTTATAAATTTGAATAATCGTTGTGTTGGACGGCTGAAGAATTTGTTAAATGGGTATCAACTTTTCTTTGGAAAAAAGATTAGTTGGGAGAAAAGTAAAATTTTCTTTGGTAGGATTTCAGTTAGTAGGAAGCGGAGAATAAAGGATATTTTGGGTTTCACAGAATGCAAGATCCCTACCAGATACCTTGTAGTAGAAATTTTCAAGGGTTGTATTTGTAAAGATTTGGTTCTTCTACTGGTGGATAGATTTAAAGCCAAATTAGCAGGGTGGAAAGGAAATTTTCTTTTGATGATCTCAAATTTTGCAGACTCAAGAATCTATATATCCCTCTCTCAGTCTGGCTCATTCACAGTTAAATTAGCGTGGGAGGGATTGAGATCTACGTTCTCTTCAGTTTTGGGGGCGTCCTTGGTATGGCTTAAAGGTCTACTCCCTCGTCACTCTTTGTTCTCTTGGTGCTTAGTTCTTAATTAATTATTTACGGTCTGATGACGATGTGATAAATGATGCGTTCCTTTATCCCCAAGATGTTATTTGTGTTCTCCTGCTATGGAAAGTTGTCGAATCTAACTCCTCTCAGGTTCGCTGCCCGGTCAGGTTCGTAGGTTCCTCTCATAGGGGTTCAGAAATGACAACCTCACCCCCTGCCCGAACACACTGCCCAGGTGGGGTGAGGTCGTCATTTTCACCCTCCTTATGAGAGGAACCTATGAACCTGACCGGGCAAGGAACCTGAGAGGAGAAAAACTCAAAGTTGTCATGTCTTCCTTGAGTGTTCCGTTACGTGCACAAGAAAGAGTGGATAAGTAGTAGTTCTTATTTAAGGAAATTTACGTTTATCACCCCTGTGGTTTCAAACAATTACATCTACCACCCTTGGAATTTCACTATTTCATAAACCTCGAGCTCCTATATTTTGAAAGATTCTTACAAACGTACCCCTACCATTAGATGAGAACAGTTAAGTGATGATGTCAATGCTCAAATATTAACTAAATGCCCATAATACCCTTAATGAAAGTGCTTTTACATATTTACCGTCATTTCTTTGAAACACCATCGTCTCAAAAGAGAAAGCCTTCACCCACCCATCCTCTGCAAAACCCCCCTTCATCCCAATCCACCGCCCCACCTCACCCTTGCAACCCAAGCCCACCCCATGCTATCCCAATTCATAGAAGAAGAAAACAAAGATGATAGCCATTTTCAGAGCCCACAAAACCTAGGGCTAGTGGTGGCCGTCAGGGAATAGGGAATTGGATCTCAGCAGCGTAGGAGTTCTCTAGTGGAGCAGCATATGGGTAGATCGTGTGCTCTTCTTGCTTGGTATTATTGTAATATCGTGGTTTCTGAGATGCGACCACAAAGTTGTTGCTTTGATCGGTAGTGCAAAAGGTGGGATTGGAGACCCATCTGGGAAAAGCTTAGAAAGACCAGAATTAGATATTGAAACATTAGAGAATAACACGGTAGGGATTATGATTACAGTTACTAGGATTTTAGGTAGAAAGACTTCGGTTTCAACAATAGGTAATGAGAAAAACCGAACTTCTGATCTTGTTGCAGGTCAAGATCGTATAGCTTTATTGGAGCTTTGTTCATTGTAACCTTGTGGTGGCCAGTATACCAACATCAATTTTGACCATAAAATGTTGGCATTCACTCGGTTCAACACAGCTGAAATTAGAAGACTTATTAACAACTTAGAAATTAAGTGCAGCACTTCCGCCGGAGATGATTGCAACTTCCGCCGGAGCAGCAGGTGGTCGCTAGAGTAGGAGGTAGTCACAAAATGGAAGGTCGTTGGCTCCCAAACCCCTGTCGCTCTAGGTAACAGGGTATGCAACGGTAACAAGGGTGGGGTGAGTTTATTAATAACAAATAAAAAGGGCAAATTGTCTTTTAAAAATAAAACTAACAGAGTTAGTACTCTGGGGTATGGACATAAGTTTTTAAAATTCCAAGGTGGTAGACGTAATTATTTGAAAATACAGGGGTGGTAAACATAAATTCCCTATCATTTATTTAAATTATGTAGTTATTGTATTGAATTGTGTAAATAGCATTGAAGTAGTTATATTGGGAGTTATTCTTTGTGATATACATGAGGAGAAGTTGTAGGAGTTAAGAGAAGAGTTAGAGGTGTAGGATAAATGCGATTGAATTCCCTAAATTATCGCTTAAATTTATCTTGAGAAGAGGATTGGCGACCTCCCAATTGTGACAGGACATCTGACGGTCTCGTTCGTAAAGCCCCAAAATCCTTATCCCCTATTATATTTCTCTCTTTCTCTCTTTTCTTATTTTATTTTTTTTAGATTATCTTGCATGTATCAAATGGAATTATAGCCAGGCACTGCGAAGGAATTCGACCGTCCCGAATCTATACGGGAATATCCTCATTTGTTTAACGGCAAAAACAAGGTGACCTTCCAACCATGCAAGACGAAGAGAGGCTCTCCATCCATAACCGCAAATTGTGTTGGATCGTCTTCGAAAATAACTCTACTAAGATTTGGGATTTGGGTGGAAATGATTTAAATTTTTATTTGTGCACTTTTTCGTCCTACAATTGGTCCTTGAGGACAAGGACAATTTCAAGGACGGGAGAATGTATTTTTTTGGTAAGGAAAAAGAGGGGAGAATGTTACGTGCAAGAAAAAGAGTGGATAAGTAGTAGTTATTATTTATTTAAATTATGTAGTTATTGTATTTGAATTGTGTAATTAAAGTATTGAAGTAGATATACATGAGGAGTGTATTCAATATGAGAAAGAATTTTGCAAAAAATCCTCAAAAGAAGCAAGAAAAGTATGATAGAGAATCTTGACTTACATGTTAAGATTTTTTTTTTTTTAGAAAACCTTAAATGGGCAAATCAGTAACCTGCAACATCAATAAGAATTAAATAATAAAAATCTTATTTAATTATATAAAGTAATTTTTATTACATAAATGAAATCAGTAGTCATTATTATATGATTCTAATCCAAGGTTTAAGAGGTTTATTGCATGAAATATACATTACCCACGTAACCAAGCAACCTTCTTTCTCCCTATTTTATGATTGATATATACAATATTATTTAGTGGGGAAAATTCTTATTCCTCCGAACGTTCAAAAAATAATAGATGTTTCCTGCACCTGAAATCATTGTTCCCAATTCGCTTCGTAATCAAACCACATGGTTCGGGCTAGTTTTTTATAACTAAGTATGATTGTGGTTATCATATGTGAATCAAGAGTGTCTAGCTATCCCACTATAATAAATTTTCCCCAAGAGATCAATGCACGAAAGACATTAATAAGCTCAAAGCCAAGGTTTAAAAATTCAGAATCGTTATTAGGATCAATCTCCATTAATTTCGACTTTGGATTGAAAAGAAATTGCTGATAGTCGTCTCGAAGAAGGAACCTGAGGCAGTACTTGCTGTACAGATGAGTAACGATGAACATTTGGAAGAGATTACCAATCTTCTTTCTTCAATCCGTTTCTGGTTGTTGTTCGGTTCAATCTTTGGCATTGGGTGGAACGAGATTCCCAAAGCAAGTCTTTATGAAAGTCCTGCAACCACTTGTATCAAGAATCCTAACCCTTCCTCCTTTAAGGGGATCATGCAAGAACAACGCTTCTTCATCTCCATCATTCGTGAGTATAACTTCAGCATTCTTTAATGAACACATAGGTAAAGAGGTACTCAGAATCCTGTGTCAGCCATGGATGTTTGATGTAGAACACTTTCATCCAAAATTCAACACAGAACCTACAGAAGCTACACTCAATATTAAAATTGCTGTTAAAGGTATGGAGCAAACAGAATTGTCCTCCATGAAACCAAACATCCCAATGAAACTTATTTTTCGCAAAATCAGGCGGTGACACCTTTCGAAACTCCTCATCTTTAAGATCAAAGGAAACGATAAACTTGCAATTAATATTGGTGCTAACCCAGTGAAGAGAAGAATTCGCAAAAATGTCCTGATCCCAAAATGTATCTGAGATGGAATGGCAAGTCTCCTCTGATCCTTCTCCATGAATTGGTGCTTAACATTCGATTGGTAAGAATTGTCATCACCATTGAACTGCACAATCCTTACCAGTTTATAATCATTGGAGGTTGGGTCATAACCGAATCCGTAAAAAATGCGACGGCGATGGTCAAAGGGAAACTCAATAGGTGTAATGGGAAGTTTCTGATGCTTTCTGGTAGAAGGATTCCAGAGGAATATATCATCGTGAGAATAGGTTATACAGAGTATACCATTGCATGAACCCACTATGTTGGCTCCATAGTTTGGAGAATTAAGCAGATGATGAAGTTTTACGGCTGCCTGTTGTTGTTCCCAAGCATCTAAGTCAACAGAGTAGAGATCGAAGGCAGGTTTTATGAGAATGAGGTTGAGATTGCTATTGGTTAAAAGGGATCGGTGGAGGTGCATTTTAACGAAAACAGGATCGGTAATAAGAGCACACCAGGATTTGGATACACACCTGAATCTTAGAAGAGACTTGACCGGAAATCTTGAAAGTATTTCCGCTATAAGGTCCTCGGGGAGGTTCTTGGTTGCCATTATTGCCTTCTCTTCTTCTTCTCTGTATATCATCTTCTTCTTGTCCTCTGCCATGGCTAGGGACCAAAGGGTTGGGTTTTTCCGCTGTAAGGTCCTCAGTGGATCCCTTTTTCTCTTTATGCGTGAGTGCTTTAAAGAGAGCGTGAGAGGCGGTGAAACTTGGAATTCTAATTCCCTAACAACTTCCCTTACTTTACTCTTAAAAAGCCCATTATTCAAGAGACTCTCCCAATCCTGCCTGACAAAAGACGGCTTCTTTCTTATTAAGTTTTTTATTTTTCGTAAGGCCTTTCTTTATTGAGTTTTCTTTTCTTATTTGACTCGACTTTCCTCATTCAGCACTAAATTGTATGGCTAGAGACATATGAATTGGAATCTTGGGGAACAATAGATTTTTGTGAACTAATTAAAGCTCTAGAGTACCTACTGATGATTTTTCAAATTAATCTAGGTGTATAACAAACATATTCTGAAAATATTAAATAAAATATATTAATCTAAAAACATCTATATTGTGTTGTTCAGACATGTGTCTATATCATCAAACAAATTCTAGTGAATGTTTAGTTTTCTTGATACATGTCTCAGAATTATGACTTTATTAGGAACTCTTCTTGTGATAAAGCTGTCTAAAACTTAAGTGTTGGTTCATTGGGTTTTCCTACGGGGATGGTATACAGAAAGTTTCTAGGATTTTAGGTAGAAAGACATTGATTTCAACAACAGGTAATGAGAAAAATATGATTTCTAATCTTGTTACTAAGGGTATCAAAACCAAACCGAAATCGAAAACCGAACCCAAAACCGAGCTGAATTAATCGAATAGAGTCAAACCGGGTTTCAGTTATGGTATATGGTATTCTAATTCGGTTCGATTTGGTTTCAATTTCATGCCAAGACTCGTCGGTTTGAACCGAAACTGAACCGTATAAACCACTTAATCCAAAGCCATATATTTTTTAAATTTTTTGGTAACCATTTCTAACCAAATGATTTTAAATATTTCACTTTCTTATGTTTTCATGTTTTTTGGTAACAATCTAACGGAATGAAATTTATATGCCACTTTTCATAGGGAAAAATAAAAAACTCTATAAATTTTCTTTGTATTTTTTGGTAACCATCTAACCTAATGACTTTTCATATTCCACCTTCAAGGTTTTCTCTATTTCCCTTTCTCAGTTTCCCTTTTCAACTCTTCAAATGTGCAATCGAATTTGAACCGTAACCCAAAATCGAATTAGACCCAAATTGGAACCGTATTTGGAAACTGAATTAGAACCGTAATTGAACCGAACCGAGCAGGTGGTCCCAAAACCGACTCGATTTTCGGTTAGGTTTCGCGTCACATCCTCAAGTCATGGAACCGAACCGTTTGACACCCTTACTTGTTGCAAGTCAAGATCGTATAACTTAATTGGAGCTCTGTTCACTGCAACCTTGTGACGACCAGTTTACCAACTATCAATTCTGACCATAAAACGTTGGTACTCACTCAGCTCAACACAGCTGAAATCGAAAGATTTAAGAACTTAGAAATCAAGCATAGCACTTCCGTCGAAGATGACTGCAACTTCTGCCGGAGTAGCAGGTGGTCGCAAAATGGAAGGTCATCGGTTCCCAAACCCTTGTCGCTATAGGTAAGGGTGTCAAAACCTAGCCGACCGAAAAGACCTGAACCAAACCTTATTGGATTGGTTTTGGACTGGGGTATGACCAGACCGGTTAAAAACTAGATCGCACCGGACCAACCGATAACAAATCGAAAACGGAACCGAATCAAACCGATAAAAAAATATTGAGTATAAGGTTATGAATAGGTGAATTGATTATCCATGCAAACAACCGCTAACTCGGCTGGTTAGAGGTATTGCCAGTTGAGTGCATGCCCCCTAGGAGGTCAAGGCATCAACTCTCCTGGATTGCATATTGTGCTAAAAAGGCACCCCTCTCTCCTCCCGGTAGTGTTGGCTTGTCTTTGTCTTCCCCCCTTAGTTTGTAGTTGGCCTGTGGGCCCTTGAGTAGGATAGATCGAAAAAAAAAAAAAATCATTATCAATTGATCTCAATATTTGTGAGCAAATTTTTTGTTGTAAGGGAAATTATTACAAATCAATGATTATGAGGTTATGAAAATGGGGAAATTGATTTGTAACAATACTTCTTCCATTGATCTCCTTGTTTTTTTTTTTTTGGGTGAAAGATCTCTTTGTTTACTATACAACATTAGTTGATTGTCAAATAAATATTTTGATAGTAGGGTTCATTTTGTGATTTCAATATTAGTTATCTTCTCAATAACTATTCATTGATTTCAATATTAATTATCTTTATTACCAAAAAAAAATATTAATTATCTTCCCCTTACAATTAATGATGAATAATTATATGAATTGTAACAATGATTTAGCTACAAACTCTATTTATCCATTGATTTAAATATTATTTATCTTCCATTCTTTCCTTTACAATTTATTCTTTTTTGTTCGGATTACAATATGAACATATCTTATTTATATATGGTTGTTTACTTGTTTTGACGTGGGGAAGGTGAATTAAAGTGTTTTTATCGAATCTTTCCTTACTACAAATTATGAATGTAAGATTTCATTGTGGTTCAAACCCGAAAACAAAACGATCCAAACCGATATTGAAATAAATCGAAACTGCACTAGATCGAAACTGAAACCGACCACAAACCAAAGTTTCTTAATGATTTGGTGTTGGTTTCACTAATTCTGAGACCGAAACCGATTCAGCCCGACCGAAATTGACCAAACCGACCGTTTGACACCCCTAGCTCTAGGTAACAGGGTATGCAACGGTAACAGTAGGGGTGTCAATGGGCCGGTTCGGGTCGGTTTCGGTTCGGGCTTTTTGGTTTCGGTGTGACTTTTATAGAAACCGAAACCAAACCATTAAGAAATGTTCGGTTTCGATTGCGGTTTGGTTTTGTGTCGGTTTCGGTTTATGATAACGGGTTGATATCGGTTTGGATTCGGTTTGGTACCGGTTTTATATAACTAGTAAGGTCCGGTTAGTGCTAATTTTTCTTCTCTTTCTCTTTTAAGTACATAAAATATTTCAAATACAATGCATCTTTGTATCCTATGTCCTATGGCCTATGGATACAATTGGTTGGGTAATCACTAACAAAGGATATGAGATAAAGTGAGAAACTATCACAACACATTTAGGGGGCAATGGGGCATTAGGCATTTATTGATTTACTTATTTATCGGGTTAGGTCGGTTCGGTTTGGGTTCGGGCCTAATGGTTCGGGCTACCGGTGCACCGTCGGGCTAGCCCAAACCAAACCAAACCGTTTGCCTCTCTGGATCCACAAACCGAACCCGAACCATTAAGAGTTCGGTCCGGTGTGGTCCGGGCTCGTTCGGGCTGGTTCGGGCCGGTTTCATCGGTTCGGGTTAGGTATTGACACCCCTAGTAACAAGGGTGGGGTGGGGTGAGTTTATTAATAACAAATAAGAAAGGGCAAAATTATCTTTTCAAAATAAAACTAACAAAGTTAACACTTAGGGGTATGGATGTAATTTTTCAAATTTCAAGGGTGTAGATGTAATTTTTGAAAACACAGGGGGTGGTAGACGTAAATTTCCTTAATTTTTATTTAAAATATGTAGTTATTGTATTTGAATTGTGTAGTTACAGTTAGGGCAGCAACAAGGTCGGGATGGGCCGGGTTTTATAGAACCCTAGCCCAACCCTATGTCCCTTTAGCTAGGCCCAAGCTCGACCCAACCTTGACTTAGGGTCAGAAAAATCCAACCTTGACCTGCCCTCAGGGTCGGACCTGATCATGGGAGAAGGAAATACATGGGTTGGAATGGGCCGGGGAGGAAGTTATCAATTTTACGTAAAATAAAACTGTAATAAAATGTATTATATCACTTATTATCTTCATATATCATAAATTATATAACAAAATGTGGGTGACATTTAAAGTTTATAATATGTATATTATATCAATATATATTTTATAGTATAATTTAAAATAAGGTTGGGCTGGCCCAGGCCAGGCCAGGCTTAGCCCGAGGCCTCAACCTCGGCCCGACTCGACCCTAACTCAGGACCAGAAATTCCTAGCCCTAACTTGCCCTTAGGGCCAAATATCTCAGCCCAAACCCTGTTCAGGTTCAACGCAAACCAGGGGGGTTTGGGCCGACAGGGCCAAATATGCACCCCTAATATATATTTTATTGGGGAGGGAGGCCCCAAGGAAAGTTGATCTTATGACCTCTTGCTTTTGAGGCGTTGGTATTTGCCAAGTGAGCAACCCATTGGGGTTAGTAACCGATTTTTTTATTTTTCGAGTATTGGTTTTGTCTTTTAGGGTCTTAATAATGACATATTGGAAAACCAGATTTTGACTGGGGCGAGTAGCCCGAATTGAGTCAAAATCTTGGAAAACCTGGTCAAGATCAGTGAAGACTAGGCAGGGTAAAAAATGACAAAACTGGGTCATAAATTGTCTGATTCAAAGACGAGTATAAGACTCAATATTTTTACGTGAGTCATGACAAATTCAACGAGTTTGGTCATTTTCTAAAAAACATAAATACGGTTCACCTAGAATTTGAGTTTAATAAAATAGTAAGAAACCCTCAACTCTTTAACTCCCTTCACTTGTTCAATGATGTAAGCTCAAAATGCGTTGATATGTGATTCATTATTTTATCTGATTTTTTACCATATTTTTCTGTTTTTTATTTTTTACTAATTCATAGTGACTCACCTTGACCAAGTTGTGTGGCTACTTATGTTCTTCACAAAGAAGACTCATATGACAATTCTGATAGTTGGATATCTAAATAATGGTCAGAACTAACCACATTTCAAAATTTTTTTTTTATGAGGACCACATTTCAAATTTTAACTTCAAACTAAAAATTGTGAATGTTCATACACCACGTTGTACTTTTGTGCATGTCTTAATAATCCTGATTTTTAAGAACCTTGTTTTGCCATGTGATCAATTCTAATTGACTTGAAACTTAACATGTGAACAAGGGAACATGGGATCTACCTGTCCATAATTCAGGTTTGGATACACACCTGAATCTCAGAAGAGACTTGACAAGAGGCCTTGAAAGTATGTCCGCTACGAGGTCCTCAGGGAGGTTCTTGGTTACCATTGCCTTCTCTTCTTGTTGTCCTCTACCATGGCTAGGGACCAAAGGGTTGGGTTTTTCTTCAGAGAGAAACAAAAGACGAAAGTGAAAAATCCCTTCTCCTTATGCGTGAGAGGCGCTGAAACTCTTCCCGCCTCTTCTCCCCCTCTCTTCTCGTTATCCAATCCCTAACTTATCGGAAGTCGTTCGTTATTGGAAGAGAAAATTGAAATAAAAAATCCATTATTCAAAAGCCTCACCTATATTAAGAAAGAATCCCGATGGGGGCAGTACACTAATTACTCTCTTGCAATGTTGAATGACAAGATCATGTGTGCTCTGTTTTCATAGGAAGTAGTTCATAATTGATCTTCCAGTGCAAGGAACACTCTGTAAAAAAAGGTTTTCTAGTGATTGCATAAGGAGGTGTGTATTGGTCATTGATTGATACCATTAAAGACATGATAGAAAATTCTTACAACTTTGTATTCTTGGGTTGAAGGATTATAACCTAATCCAGATTTCTGTCCAAAGGCACTAGAGATATTCTAGTTAATGGTGGTAGAATTAATATGTCTCCTTTGAGAGGATTACATATGAAGACAAGCTCCCCACCACCTTGTCTAGATGGAAGCAGGCAATTACTGTGTATGGAGAAACAAAGCAAGCCATTGCAAGAACATGGACCATACTTGCAAGAATTCACAATTTTGCATAGTTGCATTTTGACTTGCCTTGAGAATCCCTCGGTCTTCTTTAAGCAAGTACAAACTTGTCATGCTTGCCTTTGGTGTCAAACATATCCTCGATATGTATTGGATCTAGCCACATTTGATACCGATACCAAATCGATACAATATATTTTTTTTTTGGGGGGGGGGGGGTTTAAACCGATACAGTATTGATGGAACACTCAAAATGCGTTTTTGAGATCGAATCGGCTTGATACGGTCTGATATGATAGATCCGTGTTGGTATTTGTATGGGTATTGGTCAAGACCAATACCATGTTTTATAGCAAAATAAAGGAGAGAGAGTATCACTGTGTAATTACAAACACCAAAAAAGGGAAGATTATTTGGTCAACCTATTATTTCTATTACATAGCAATATGATGTAGTCTGACTTGATCACATGTCAGATTTAAACTTAATTTCAATCAAATACCCTCCCTTGTATGTCCATGCATCCATGCATTTTCAACCAACCATGAATAAATTTTTTTTGAGGGGGAGGGGATTTTAAATCTATGAATTGGTATGCAACCTACAATCGACCTCTCATAGCCTTGGGTTTTGAAAGCCTTATTTTACCATTTGCTATATATATATATATATTGAGGTAAACAATTCATGGACACAGTTAAGTGTGTGGCTACTTATGTTCTTCACATAGAAGACTCATATGACAATTCTGATGGTTGGATATCTAAACAATGGTCAGAACTGACCACATTTCAAACAAAAAAATTTTATGAGGACCACATTTCAAATTTTAACTTCAAACTAAAAATTGTGAATGTTCATACACCACCTTGTACTTTTATGCACTGCCTTAATAACCCTGATTTTTAAGAACCTTGTTTTGCCATGTGATCAACTCTAATTGACTTGAAACTTAACATGTGAACAAGGGAACATGGGATCTACCTGTCCATAAAATTTCGACCCCACCTCATTCCCTCGTGGTGTATCTAAGCACCACCCCACAGCTTTTGCACATTAGTTTCCATCCAAATCTACTAATTATTGATCAAATAGTCGGATCCACAACGGGATATCTCAATTACACAAAAGTACCGCTTCCCAAAGAACAAAGATTCAACAACCACAATGCAAAGACCACTCCAAAAGCATCAATGTGCCAGGACTAGACACAAGAACACATTCCCTCATCAGAAGCTTTCTCACTTGGTCACTTTAACCACTTATCCTTATCGTCCTAATAGGAAACCCTACATTACAGCGATGAAGCTTCACAAGATAACTATAAAGACAGAGGTTTACCTGAATTGTTCAGCCTGGAATATCTTAAGAGCAATTATTCCATGCAAATTCACTTGCACATTCTCATATAGATGTCTAATAAGTACCAACAACCACTTCTGAGTGAAACACCAAGAAGCACATAGGAGTTTTAATGTCATTTCAGTTTAAGAACAGAGTTTGTTGAAACAAGCAATCCCAAAAATAGTGACTATAAGCTTCCCTTACAAAGGAATTTTGGACAACACATACAAAACTCAAATAATTAAGAGCCTACTCCAAACTACTTTAGATTTGGCTTCACAAATTCCCTTTCTCCAGTCCACTCTACTTGAGGTGAAATATTCGGTCACTCCATAAGCAGTATGCCTTCCTGTCTCTCCCCAGAAGAACATAACTCCATTCCAACATAAAATGATATACAAAGTCTACTATTGTCACCAACCACTTCTTATAATTGCAGCCTCTCCACTATAATGTGTCATCTAACAAGGGAAATAAGAAGCATCATTTCCATAAGCCCTTGCAGAGGCCTAATTAAATGGAAAAGAATGTATGAAGAAAGCATGGCTCAATGCCTCACTCTTATCCAAGTAACTTAAATTTGATTCGCATGGAACGATTTCAAGTAATTACTATTGACAGGTAAATTGCATACCTCCTTTTACATCACCCAATTTGCATTGAACATGTAAGGGCCAATTCATGTGTTCACCCTACTTTTCATTCAGTTTGAAGGCAAGTGTCTTAAAACTTGAATAATGGCATCACAACTTCAGATTTAAAAGAATGGAAAACTCATCCATGGGAGTTTTTGAGGTGAAACTATAATTTTTCCAGGAAAGGGTTTAAATACACAAACAAGGAGAAAACAATTGTAAGAATAGGAATAGTAGTTTGAATCTTTTGAAGTATAAATCTGGTACCTGTTCTTTTTCTTCCACTGCTTAATGCGCCTTTATTCATTTCTGGTTCTTCAGTTCCATATATCTTTGGCATTGAGTGGAACGAGACTCCCAAAGCAGGTCTTTATCAAAGTCCTACCTGCTGTATCTGGAACACCATGAATCTGAAGATACCTAACAATTCCTCTACGAGGATCATACATGCATATCAGTTCTTTTGAATCCTTCATGAGTAGAAATTCACCATTCTTTAAATAACATATAGGTAACAGGTCCCCAGAACCCCATATCAGCCATGGATGTTCGATGGAGAACACTTTCACCCAAGAATCCTTCATCATCCAAAACTCAATAAGTCGGAAACTGGCGGTATGGAGCAACCAGAGTTGTCGTTTAACTAACTCAGCATTCCAAGGAAACCCATTTTCCGCAGAATCAGGCAGTGGCACCTCTCGAAACTCCTCATCTTTAAGGTCAAAGGAAACGATAAACTTGGAATTGAAGCCAACCTAGTGAAGAGCAGAATTTGCAAAACTCCCATGAGTGTAAATGGATCTGAGATGGATTGGCAAGTCCCCGATCCTTCTCCATGAATTGGTTCTAAGTGAGTAGACCTTCATCTCCGAATGGCTAGTCAGACAAGAGTAGTCATTATCACCAAAGAACCGCACAATCCTTACCAGCTTATAATCATCGGAGGTGGATGTTAGCATAAATCAATCCGAATAGGGACAAAATTTCAAAAGCCAGGATCTCCATAGGGCGTTCAAGAACACAATCAAATAAATAATAGAAAATAGGGATAGAACCACCAACCTATTTTCGCATCCATAGTGATGATGATTGCAGCGAAAAATAAAGAACAAAGATCTAGGTGCTTCCCCTCTATTCCCAAAGTAACTGGCCTGATGAGAATACCGTATGCGCAGGGATGATGAACACTGAATATCTCCCTCTCTTTCCAAAATGCACTCCTCAATAGTGATTGAGAATAATTAGTTGTTATGGGTAGGGGGGGGGACCTAACTCTCCTTATATAGTAATCCCTATAGAGTCTGACTCATCACAGTCCCAATAGGAATCTATCTAGCCCACACTAAGTCAGTCCACATTAGACTTCTAATATAACTTAATGACCCCACTTTATTAGACCAAAACCCTAATTAGCCTGGTTTAGGGATTTAATTATGTCCATATGGAATTTTATTAGAACTAAAATTCTAACATTCTCCCACTTGGACTTACATTAAATTCCTTATTTAAAAAAAGATTTAAAACAGTTTTGACCAAAACAAATCACAGGCTAACAACTCTTTAAGAAAACTTTATGTGCACAATTTTTAAAATAAATTGGTCTAGAGGTCATATTAGAAAGTCAATCCTATCCCATAGAGTTTTAGACACCGAATCATGGCGGTAACTGCATCTATGATCAAGCGACATAGAGCCTTCCATGGTCACGAGAGCCCTCAACTCTACTAACATGGATGCAATGTGGTAGTGTGGCAACGAGATAATACTCACGTAGTGATTCCTTATGTATTATCCATTTATCAGTCCAAAATTTCTCTTCTTTAAGTGGCACAGGTTCACTAGAGAAATAAAATTTGTGATTCTAACGAATTTGTATATCTCATCAGAAATAACTCGAGTTATACTTTATGTGTTACAAGACATACCTTTAGGCTAACAACTTAATGCCCCAGCCTTGCTTAAGGTTAACACATTCCTTAAGACTTTAAAATCAGAAATATATTCATCATGTCAATAAATAACTCATGTGTTTAAAAGAAACTGTATGCAATGACACCTGATATATATATATAAACCAAGGTTTACCATAAGGTAAAAATACAGATGAAAAGAAACTTTAAATTACAATGAAGCAAAATAAAACAAACTCCCACTAACTAACCACATCCTATGATGCAACTAGGCCCATGCTCATGACATGTCTTTCAAAAACACAAGGGCGAAGACCTTTGGTTAGGGGATCTGCAACCATATCATCTGTACCAATATGCTCCACTGTAATGTCACCTTCCTTTACTCTCTCCTTTATGGTCAAATACTTGACCTCCATGTGTTTAGACCCTCTAAGTCCTTTATTGTTGTTTATAACCAACACAAAGAGCATTATCACAAGATATCCGGATGGGTCTATCCACAAAATCTACAATAGTCAAATCCTTTATGAGATTTCTGAGCCAAATAGCCTGAGTAGCAGCCCCATAGCATGCTACAAACTCTGCCTGCATAGTCGAAGTGGTCACCAATGTATGTTTTTTACTCTTCCATGATACTGCCCCTCCGCCATCAAGAAAACATAACCTGATGTGGATTTCTCGTCATCCTCACACCCAGAAAGTCGAGTCTCAGATACCTCACTAGCTTGAGTTCGGAACGTGTCTGTAAGTCAGCATATAATCTCTTGTCCCCTTCAAGTACCTCAATACTTTCTTGGTAGCAACCCAGTGGCTAAGACCAGGATCTGACTGATACCTGCCAAGAAGTCCTGTCACAAAAGCAATATCCGGTCTGGTACAGACCTGAGCATACATGATACTACTAAGTGCGCTAGCATAAGGCACCTTCTTCATTTCATCCCTCTCAGCTTCATTTTTCGGGCACTGTGTCGAACTCAGTTTGTCACCCTTGAGAATAGGAACATTCCCAGGTTTGCAATCCAGCATACTGAACCTCTCCAGAACACGATCAACATAAGCCCTCTGAGAAAGACTTAATAAACGGCGAGAACGATCCCTATGGATCTCAATCCCAAGAACAAAAGAAGCCTCACCAAGGTCCTTCATGTCAAATTCCCTAGATAAAAGTTACTTTGTATTATGCAACATCCCTAGGTCACTGCTTGCAAGCAGGATGTCATCTACATACAGAATGAGAAAACAGAATTTGCTCCCACTGACCTTGTGATATATACACTGATCCACTTTATTTTCCATAAAACCAAACGAAGTCACAACACTGTCAAATTTCAGATACCACTGCTTAGAAGCTTGTTTGAGACCGTAGATAGACTTCTTGAGTCTACACACAAGATGATCTGAATCATCCACTGCAAAACCCTCAGGCTGAACCATATAGACTTCCTCATCAAGATTGCCATTGAGAAAAGCGGTTTTAACATCCATCTGATGCAGCTCCATATCAAAATGAGCTACCAATGTCATGATCACCCTGAAAGAATCCTTCGAGGAGACTAGAGAAAAGGTTTCATTGTAGTCTACTCCCTCTCTCTGAGTGAATCCCTTGGCTACCAGTCTGGCTTTAAACCTCTCCATTTTTCCTTTGGAATCTCTTTTGGTTTTATACACCCATTTGCAACCAATGGGCTTACAACCTTTAGGTAAATCAACAAGCTCCCAAACATCATTATGTTTTATTGATTGCATTTCATCTCTCAGCGCATCTATCCACAAATCTGACTGAGGACTAGAAACAACGCCTGAATAAGTAACTGGATCGACCACACAACCAATGTCATAGTCATGTTCTCCCAGATAGACCTCATAGATAGGTGATATAGCTGACCTTCTCTCCCTGGTGGATCTCCGTAATGGTGCCACTACTGCCTCAACCTGAATCTGAGGAATCTCAGCTGAAACTGCAAGTTGTTGTTCCCAAGCATCATCCAGAGATTGAAGGAGGAATTTACGAGAATGAGGTTGAGGTTGCTATTGGTTGCAAGGGATCGGTTGAGGTGCATTTTGACGAAAGCAGAATCGTTAATTAGAGCACACCAGAGTTTGGATACACACCTGAATCTTAGAAGTGACTTGACCGGAAGCCTTGAAAGTGTGTCTGCTATGAGCTCCTCAGGGAGGTCCTTGTTTGGCATTAATATTACCTCATCTTCTTCGTTAATCTTCTTCTTCTTGTACTCTGCCATGGCTATGGCTAGGGATTAAGGTTGGGTTTTTTTTCTTCAGACAGAAACGAAAGACGAAATAGGTATTAAGGTTGGGTTTTTTCTTCAGAGAGAAACCAAAGACGAATTAGGGATTAAGGTTGGGTACGGTGGACCTCTCTACCCTTTAAGAGTGAGACCTTGAGACTGTGCGGCGGTGAAACTGAATAAATAAGGGAATCCTTCCGTTGCTTACTCAACTGGTACTCTACTTACTTTTTTTTTATATTTTATCTGATAAAGTAGTACTCCACCTAACCGGTTCCTCAAATCCTTCCGTTTCTATCAAATAAATAAATAAAAATAAATCCTTCCTTCAATCTACTCTACTAATTTCCCTCTTATGAATTCCTTTAATCTATTCTACTAACCCCTTTTATTTTCATAAATACCTCTCCTCCTCTTGTAAATGACAAGAATGGAACAGGTAACCTCCTCACCATGGTTCGTATTCTTGGATTGGATCGGTTGGATCAGATTGGTATCGATCGAGGTTGATCACGAGATTAGACCGATCCTATTCAGGTTTTATGAATCAGTAGTTGGATTAGATAACCCATTTGAATCGAACGATCCGATCCAATACGCATAACTTTCCAAAGTATTTAAAACCCATATTTTTTTTTCCTTCGTTCTTCATCCTGAGCCTTTCAATTCGTGATTCACAGATTTGAAAACCTCAAATCCGCAAGAAAAGGGGGAAGGGGGTTAAAATCCATATTTTTACCTGGAATTTGGTCATTTTTGGCTAATCTAGGACAATTTTGTTTGATTCGGATTGGTATCAGCCTTGACTGATCCCGAGTCCAATACCTAGATTACCAACCTTGCTCCTCACCTTGTAAATGACAATACTAGTTGTCTTTCACATGTACGTGCACTTGCATGTACTTGCAGAGGAACTGAATCTCTTCAAAAACTCTCCTACTGAATAGGAAACAAACTATTTACCAAAAAAAAAAGAAGGAGAAAATTACTTAGATCAATATGATGGAATTTAAGCTTTGGGTTAAATCAAAGAACCAAGTAAATTGGAAGGAAAAAATCGACTAATTAAACATTAAAATGGAATTAACCTAAGCAACGGAATGTACAATAGAATGGTGTATTTGAGCATAAATTAAGGATGTAAATCGGTCTAGAACTGGGTATTCGGTTCGGTTCTAAGGAGTATTAGTGTGATTTAGATCCGGACCAAGTCCCGTTTCAGTTTTAAAATTTAGTACTCGTACCTAACTTGTACGATTTCGGTTCAGTTCTGGTTACTATATCCAATTACTATGTCCGGTTTAAATTCGGTTATGCCATTCAGTTCACATTCGGTTCTAAGATTCAGGGGACAAAACAATTGCTTATTCTCTGGCCAAGACATGTTTGGGGTTCAGGATAGCTTTGGTTAAAATATTAATAAAATACTTTAATTGAAAAACTAATATTAATCTAATTGGTACTTAATAAGTCGTAAAGAGTAATGAGTAAGGACTAAGGCCTCAACTTAAGAATCCGAGTCAAACCATTAAAAAACTAAACCTAAATTAAGGTTTTAAGTTGTAACTTTTAAGGTGGATATTCAGTTCAGATTTGATTAAGACCGTCGGTTTAGTGGTTAGTTCCGGATCTGATCCAAACTAAATTATAGAGACATTTTTAGATTCAGGACTTAACCATATTAAATTTGGTTTGGATTGGTTCAGGTTATTCGGTTCGGATCTGGATTCAATATTCGGTTCTGGTTCCTCATTGACACCCTTAGTATAAATGTATAGTACTTAGGATAAATTTGGTGGTGTATTAAGAACCTAAAATTTAGCTAAAAAATGATTTAAGATATCGATGCAAGATCATATGAGCATATAGGCAGAATAGAAATACTAATCTTGTAATATAAGCCATAATATAACCAAATTAAGAACATACATATTGGTATTTGTCCTTTGAATAAAATTAAGGAAACTAGTCCAGTTAAGCACCTTTTTTTCTAAGGTAAAATAAATTTAAAAATGAAACATATATTGTAAAATAAAAAAGAGAGAACCCAAGACCTAATTAAATTATGAACCAAGTAAACGAAAATATAATTTAATTAACATAGTTGAGTAAAAATAAATATAGACCCAATACTTATGGCATGAAGATAGTTATGAATGTTATAGACTTAATAAATCAAGAAGAATTAAAATAATAATATCTGACATATAGTCTATATTTCTTTTGTTATTTTGCAGAAGCTTAAGAGGTGTTTGTTATAGACTTCATGCATATTAATCCTGAAAATTTAATTGTTGTCTACTTATTTCATTAGAAACATATGCCTTGCTAGACAACCCAATCTGTATTTTTTGAATATCATCTATTTCTTCTTTGATGCAGAGAGTGAAGAAGGCATTTGAGTCTTATTGGAGTCCAAGAAAGTTGAGTTGTGAGATATCGCTTTTAGTGGGTTGGATTCGTGCCATGTAAATTGAATGATGTTTAGTAGTGTTGTCGTCTCTTAGTCGATCTCTTCTTCCTCTCCCTCAAAACCTAACCATTTATTAAAAGGAGTATCTAAATGGCACCTTTATTGGTGTATTTTGAACTTTGGCACCTTCATTTAACTGCCATTTGTCTCCAACTTTTTTTTTTTGTCACATGGCATGTTAATTGAATGATAAGAGAACACCATGAATGTATTGGTCAGGAGTCAGGTTCAGAGCCATAATTCAATTGTATGACTCATTTTGTATTACACGCTATGTCTTGTATTTTCAGTGATTCAAAAATGTTCAAATAAGACTAAGAATGCCACTCTTATTACAGAAAATAATTTTTGAGTGTGTGTAGGGGCAACAAGGGGTGGGTGAGTGTGTGTAGGGGTAGGAAGGGGTGGGTGAGTGCGTATGTGTGTGTGTGTGTGTATAGGGGCAGCAAGGGGTGGGTGAGTGTGAGTGTGTTAGTGTGTGTAGGGAGAGTTTAACGGACTTGGGAAGATTGAACTTTGGTTTGGAGATCCATGGACAAAATGAACTTTATTTTTTATTAGTACTTTTTGTTCTTGCTTATATTGTTCTTGAAATTGACACCACATTGTAGTGTCCTATATGTAAATGATTTCTTTTTCATTAGCACCCCATTGATGTTATGTTTGTAGTTCAATGAAGTTTGGATTTCATTTGAATCTGTTTCATTAGATTTGGGTTAGGCTTGGGTTACTTGTAAACTTCAAACTCTACTTGTTGGGTCTTTAGCTCAAATTGGTAGAGCCCTTGGAACATGCGCATGTTTCAAGCATGTTCTAAGGGGATGGTGGTTCGAATCCACCAAGATCCTTTTTGGATAGTCATACATGATCATGGTGGATATTTTTTTCTTCATTTTAAGTTAGTTTAGTCAAGTAATGACATTTTTGTAATAACTCATTAATTTGATAAAATGTGTTTCAA
Source organism: Telopea speciosissima (assembly GCF_018873765.1). Lineage (NCBI taxonomy): Eukaryota > Viridiplantae > Streptophyta > Magnoliopsida > Proteales > Proteaceae > Telopea > Telopea speciosissima. Next base: position 47,030,638 of record NC_057925.1, on the reverse strand, counting down.
AACAGGTTTTACCAAATGGAATTATGTTGTTATTTTGTTCTAAAAAAGTTTTTAAAACAAGTTTACTAAATACCATTTTAGAGTCCAGAAATATTAAAAAAATGATAAAGGTAAAAAGCACATGTTCTAGAATAGAAGCATTACCAAACGGGTTGTTACTTTTCTTGTAAACCTATTTAGGTTGTGTTTGGTTGGCAAGAAATGAATAAAAAAGAAAAAAAAAAACCATAGATTCTAGAAGATTTTTTTGTCTGTCCATATTTCTTGTCATTTATTTATGCTCTTGGCCTATGGAAAATTCGAGATTGTTTTTAAAAATTTTCTTGAGATACTCGAAATTTTCTACTCCTGCCATGAAAAACAAATCCGGTCTTGAGGTCGAGATTTGTATAGATTTCTTATGAGAAATTCCAAGGAAGAATGGAAGAAGGGGCTACAGTTCCACTCTGCGTAACTCATTTTCCAGCAACCATCAACTGTTCTTGCATCCTGCACAACTCATTTTTCAGCAGCTGCAAGGAGAAACACCAAGTAAACAACTAAAATATTCATCACCATAAATCTCTCTATATTTTATGGCCTTTTGAGTAGAACCACTACATGTGATTCTTTTATTTTTTTTTCCGCAGGGGGAGGGGGCGGTGTGTGTGTTCCGGACTTGGATCTTGTGCAGCTGTGGCGGGAGCTGCACTGTGCAGTTCGAAAAGCACCCCAAATACAGGGGGAGGTGGTCATTTCACATGTGGGGCCCAGGTGGGACCCACCTATGAAATGACCACCTTACCCCTGTTTTTGCTGTCATTTAGTGGTGCTGCACAGGTGCAGCTCCCACCACGGCTGCATAAGATCCTTTTCCGTGTGTTCCTCCGTGCCTGCCTATTGAATGTGTCTCTCTTTTTCATTTTAGGCCGTACCCAGTACACAAGGCTCCCGCATTTAGCAGGGTCTGGGGAAGGTCAAATTACGCAGCCTTACCCCTGTTTCTGTCTCATTGTTTTTAGTTATTGGTTTAGAATCTTGCAGATAACCACGCCTCTGTATATTGGCATAAATAACTGTCAAATGTTCATCCTACAGCTCATAGCTCGATTGAAGTTGCTATGCTTATTTTTAAATTTCTCCCCTTTAACATCTACCCTGACCATTCTTTCACCTTTGAGTATATATGCGTTTATTTAGATCCCTTCTATTTAAACAAATTTATGCATTTCTAACTGACTTTTCCATTAGAAACATCTTCCTCTCCCAAAATCTCACTTCTCTAATACCACCTAGCAACATAGAGTACACTTTTTTCTCTTTGATTAATCTGATAATAACATCTGGGCAAAGGAACTGTGTTTTATCTATCATATGTTTGAGAATATGATTAAGAGAGATCCTCTAAACAGCTGAAGCAGTGTTGCAATATCTAAGAATAAGTGTTAAGCTGTCATGATTTTTCCTCCACACATGATATATCCATAGGCTACATGGGAGCCCTTACAGGTGAGCTTCCATCATAAATAGGCCACTAGTTCCACCCTTCATTTTTGGTTTTAGGGTTGCATGATAGTGCATCGGGTTGCAATTAGAGGACTGAGAAAATAAAAGAACACCTAAACAGCAGTCCATTTCTGATCCTCTCTATACTAGGATTCTATGACAGAAAATGACTTTTGTGGACCATATACTCTTGTGATTGGCTTGTGTTTTTTGCATTTGGAATCTTTGATTCTAATTGATTTCTTAGTATGTTTTGTAGGTAAAAAACCAACTCCTCTCACATGATGGTTGTGGTTTTTCTTGTTTTGCTTTTTTTTTTTTTTTCCACCCCTCGATTCACTGATGAATTGTCTTTATTAATAGAATACTTGTGTGATAAATTTTGGGGAAATTCATTTTACAACTTGTAGCAGAAAAGATGGTGCTTAGTGTCCCAAAGAAATTCTATTTCCTGATAGTCTGCTATAACTGTTTTGAAATTCACATCATGTGAGGCAACTGTGCTGCTGGGTATCCATGCCAAGTGCCAGTAGAGCTTGGGATTGGTACTGAAAGGCATCAAATTTTTACGTTGTAATTGTGCATGATTCATTAGGCTATTTTATACTAAAATGCCTAACTGGTCAGCATGGAGCACATTTAAAATTTAAGCAAATCCAGGAGTAGTATCCCCTACTAAAATGGATCATGAAGCAGAGTTTGTTCATTTCAACTGAAGCATTATGTAGGAATCTCTGATGTCTATGGGCTGAGTTATATTATATTTCACAGTTCAGTTCGGCATTCAATTGCTTGTCATCTTCAGTAGTATCAAAAACAAGGAGAAACAAGTGTACCTAATAAAGGAATAGCTGCTTCCACTGCCTTTTCTTCGTTTTTGGCTGTTCAGTTTTATCTTTAGTATTGAGTGGAACGAGACTCCCAAAGCAGATCTTAATGAAAGTCCCACCTTTTGTATTTGAAACACCATGAATCCCTGGAACACCATGAATCCCAAGAATACTAACCCTTCCTCTGCGGGGATCATACGAGATTAGCGCTTCTTGTCCATTCTTTGTGAGTAAAAATTCACCATCGTTTATATAACATCCATCCCTTGTGAGTAAAACTTCACCATTCTTTAAATAACATATAGGTATGAGACACCCAGGACGCTGAGTCAGCCATGGATGTTCGATGCAGAACACTTTTGCCCAAGAATCCCTCACGCCGTAATCCTTCATCATCCAAAACTCAACATGGGAACTGCAGGAGAAGCTACGGATCAAGCAAAGTTGTTCTCCAAGAAACCTAACATACCAAGGAAACTCATTTGCCTCATAATCAGGCAGTGGCAACTCTCGAAATTCCTCATCTTTAAGGTCAAAGTAAACAATAAACTTGGAATCCGGGTCCACCCAATGAAGAGCAAAATTTCCAAATTGCCCAGATCCCAAAGTACATCTGAGATGCAATGGGGCCAAATTCCCCACGATCCTTCTCCATGAATTGGTGCTAAGTGAGTAAACCTTCACCTCTGAATGGCCAGAGTAGTGACGGTCAGAGTGCTGATAGCGAGTGTAGAACTGCACAATCCTTACCAGCTTGAAATCTTCGGTGGTGGCATCGTAACCGAATCCATAAACAATGTTTGGGTGATAATCAAATCTGACTGGAAACTCAAATAACTCAATAGGTGTAATGGGCGTATCGGGTAGCTTCTGATGCCTTCTGGTAAGAGGATTCCAAAGGAATATGATATGGACAGAGTAGGTTATACAGAGTAAACCGTTGCATGAACCCACTAATTCGGCTTTAAATTCTGAATTGTAAAGCGGCGGATGATCGATTTCTACAGCTGCTTCTAGTTGTTCATCCCCATCATTTAAATTAAAAAACTGGAGATTAAAAGAGGGTTTTATGAGAATGAAGATGAGGTTGCTATTGGTTGCAAGGGATCGGTTGATGTGCATTTTGACGAAAGTAGGATCGGTAATAAGAACACACCAGGGTTTGCATACACACCTGAATCTTAGAAGAGATTTGACCGGAAGCCTTGAAAGTATTTCCACTATGAGGTCCTCAGGGAGTTTCTTGGCTGCCATTATTGCCTTCTCTTCTTCTTCTTCGTTTATCTTCTTCATCTAGTCCTCTGCCATGGTTAGGGACCAATGGGTTAGGTTTTTGTTCAGAGAGAGACGAGACGGTGGATCCCTTCTCCTTTTATGCGTGAGAGCGTAAGAGGCGGTAACACCCTTCCCGCCTCTTCTCCCCTCTCAAAATTCTAGAAGGACTTTAATCGGAAGAAAAAACTGGAAAAAAAAATATTAAATAAATAATGGAAGCCCAAAAGACTCCTATGGAATAGGAAATTAAAATATAAAAACCCATTATTTTGCAAAAGACCTATAATAAGAAAGAATTCCGATGGGGGTCATGTACAAGCCTAGGGGGGATTTAGTCGGCCTAAAGTCGGATACCCCTCCTGTCTCCAAAAAAAAAAAAAAAGTTCTTAATCTTGGGATCAATTGTCAATTGGTCCGGTTTTAAACTATCAGCCCGGTTCCTTTACAGTTCTAATCCTAAGGGGTCAAGACTAGAATCGAATCAATAAGACAATCGATTCCAAACTTTAGATCCAAGACCATTACCTAATGGCTTTAAATTAACGGTGTGGACTTAAATGGCTTTAGGGGGTAAAGTAGGGGTCGCGTTGAAACAACGGAAAGAAGAGCCGATCCGAGATTTCCTAACCCGATTCATGAATGGGTCATTGGACGTCGAAGACCTCAATGAAATGATGGCGTTCAACACCCTACATAATGGGGTGAGCAACGTAGAATTGGTTAAGTCTCTGGTCCTAAATCAGGTAACCACCATGCCCCAATTAATGGAGAGCGATGCAACCAATACACTAATATGGTCGAGGTACTTGTAGCTCGGGGAGAGACCTATGGGGGGCAAGACAAGAAAGGAATAGTGACAGGGAGGACCGGAAGGACTGACGGGAAGATCAGAAAGATGATAAGAGACCTAGGTCTGATCGGAGGGAAAGGGCACAGAGTCCGGAGTGTACCCGACTCAATACAAGATGATCAGAGATCCTGATGCAAATTCGGAATCGCGATATACTAAAATGGCCCGACCCGATGTATTCTGACGCAAAGGATAGGAACCCGAACAAATACTGCAGGTTCCACAAAGATACTGGGCACGACACCAATGAGTGCAGGCAGTTAAAAAGAGAAATTGAGAACATAAGATGACCAAATTAAGAACATACATATTGGTATTTGTACTTTGAATAAAATTAAGGAAACTAGTCTAGTTAAGCACCTTTTTACCTAAGGTAAAATAAACTTAGAAATGAAACATATACTTTAAAATAAAAAGAAAGAACCCAAGACCTAATTAAATTATGAACCAAGTAAAGGAAAATATAATTTAATTAACATAATTGAGTAAAAATAAATAAAGACCCAATACCTATAAAATAAAAAAATAAAAAAAAAACCCAATACTTATGGCATGAAGATAGTTATGAATGTTATAGGCTTAATAAATCAAGAAAAATTAAAATAATAATATCTGACATATAGTCTATATTTCTTTTGTTATTTTGCAGAAGCTTAAGAGGTGCTTGTGATAGACTTCATGCATATTAATCCTGGAAATTTAATTGTTGTCTACTTATTTCATTAGAGACATATGCCTTGCTAGACAACCTAATCTGTATTTTTTGAATATCATTTGTTTCTTCTTTGATGCAGAAAGTGAAGAGGGAGTTTGAGTCTTATTGGAGTCCAGGAAAGTTGAGTTGTGCGATATCGCTTTTAGTGGGTTGGATTCGTGCCATGTAAATTGAATGATGTTTAGTAGTGTTGTTGTCTCTTAGTCGATCTCTTCTTCGTCTCCCTCAAAACCCAACCATTTATTAAAGGGAGTATCTAAATGGCTCCTTTGTCAGTGTATTTCGAACTTGACACCTTCATTTAATTGCCATTTGTCTCCAATTTTTTTTTTGTCACATGGCATGCTAATTGAATGATAAGAGAACAGCATGAATGTATTGGTCAGGAGTCCAGTTTGGAGCCATAATTCAAGTGTATGACTCATTTTGCATTTCATGCTATGCCTTGTATTTTCAGTTCAGAAAATATTCAAATAAGACTAAGAATGCCACTCTTCTTGTAGAAAATAATTGGTACACTTAAATTGGAAGGCAATGACACTGATTATACTGACCATTTTAGAGGCACTGAACGATAGGAGGAATCCACATCACGTGGATGAATTGGTTCGATTAGCTCGTATGATCATAGTTTACTTTAGCCTCCCTTTGTCACATTTTGCTAGTCTTATTACTATGTTATATTATTGGGGAAAAAAAGAGTCTTATCACTATGTTATATAATAGGGAGAATGTTCTCTATGCCGGAGGAGCAGGCTGTGTCCAGACACATGGGGGTGGGCGTAATGAGCATCCTGCCCCCCTGAATGGTAAGCCCATGTGTTTGGGTGCAACCTGCGTCCCCCGGCACAGAGAACATTCTCCCTATATAATAATAGGGAGATGTGGAGGGATGTAGAGCTTAGCACTTAATACCATACCCCTTAATCACAAACATAGATAAGGTGACACGACGTCGAAAGAACTTTGATGCATGGTTTCACTATGGGATGATTGAGTGATACATGTGTATGGAATTGTGTGTGTGTGTGTTTTTATTTTTTTTTTGTTGATAGAAAGCCCCAAGGAGGTTTGGACTCATGACCTCTTAATTATGAGGTGTTAGTCTTTACCAACTGAGCTACCACCTTGATGCCTTTTGAGGGAAAAAGAAAAAAAAACTACATAATACTTCAAGATTTTCAGAGGTGAAAAGAAAATTCAAAGAAAAGATCCCTTGAAAATGATAGACTTATTTAAGAAGAGACCATTGCCATTTCATGACCCAATCCAAATAAATTTATCTGATTAGTCCATGTATTTTTGCCACATGGCAATATGATGTGGAAATTCTGGCATCGGGTAGAAGGGTAACATCCTGCGAGAGCACACACCAAATTTCAAATTCAATTTCATCTTAGAAGAGACTTGATTGGAAGCCTTGAAAGTATGTTCGTTATGAGGTTCTCTGGGAGGTTCTTCTTCATTGTCATTATTGCCTTCTCTTTTTCTTCGATTATCTTCTTCGTCTTGTCCTCTGCCATGGCTAGAGACCAAAGGATTAGGTTTTTCTATAGGGGGAGACAAAAGACGGTGGATCCCTTCTCCTCGTGAGAGCGTGAGAGGCGGTGAAACTCTTCCCGCCTCTTTTCACCCTCTCCTCTCGTTATATCTAATCCCTATTTTACTGGAAGTCAAAGAGAATACTGGGGGTAAAAAGAATCCTATTATTCGAAAGACCTATAATAAGAAATTAGGATCCCAACGGGGGCATAATCTCGGGATCGATACCGATCAAAATCGTCTTAGATTGATAAAAAAAAAAAAATGATTAAAATCTAAGTTTTATCGGATCGGTTGTATCGGTCAGAAAATATTAAAAAGCTAAAAAAAAAAAATTTGAAAAGACGGTAATTACAATTATCAGTTATCACGGCTTCTTTTTTTTTTTTTTTTTTGGTAAGTAGTTATCACGGCTTCTCTAATCTTATTTTTAAGGTAGAGCTTATCTTTAATAACAACGTGAAAAACTCATGAAGAAGGACATAAAATTTAGGTTTTAAAACCCTAATAACGACCTTCCCTTTCCTTTTTCTCGCGGATGAATCAAAACTAAGAACGAAGAAATATGAGTATTAAAACCCTAAAAAATTACAAGTATTGGATCGAATCGGATAGACCGATCCAACTGAGTTGGTTGATCTAAGGAATGTTCCAATAAAACCTTGCCAAATCAGTCTAATTTCGAGATCAGACTCCACCGATACCAATCCAAGTTTACAAATCATGGGCATTACACTAATTCCTCTCTTGCAATGTTGAATGACAAGATCATGTGTGCTCTGTTTTCTTAGGATATAGTTCATAATTGATCTTCCAGTGCAAGGAACTTGCAAATACAGGTTTTCTAGTGATTGGTGTGAGAGTTGCATATATCTCTCCAAGACTTCCTACCCAAAGTTTATATCTCGACACTAAAGCTGAATTGGTCATTGATTGATAGAAAATTTTTACAACTTTGTATTTTTGGGTTGAAGGATCTTAACCTAATCCATATTTTGGTCCAAAAAGGCACCAGAGATACTGTAAGTAAGTAATGGTGGTAGAATTAAAACGTCTCCTTTGAGAGGATTACATATGAAGACAAGCTCCTCACCACCTTCTAGCAGGCCATCACAATGCAAAGGCCGCTCCAAAAGCATCAATGTGCTAGGACTAGACGTACACAAGAACACATTTCCTTCATCAAAACCTTCTCACTTGGTCAACCACTTATCCTCATCGTCCTAATAGGAAACCCTACATTACAATGATGAGCTTCTGAAAATAACTATAAAGACAGAGCTTTACCTGAATTTCCATGAGCCAAATGTATGAAGAAAGCATGGCTCATGCCTCACTCTTATCCAAGTAACTTAAATTTGATTCACATCACCCAAATGCATAAGTGCTAACATAGGCGATGAACTTTTGGAAGAGACTACCAATATGCAACAAAGGCGATGAACTTTTGGATGAACAATTTTTCTTTTCTTCATTTTTTTCTTGTTCATCAGTAATAACTCCAGTTCCATCTTTGACATTGAGTGGAACGAGACTGCCAACACAGATCAGAGATAATTAATATGGAATATCATTACTACTACGAACCCTAGCCGTTCCTTTATGGGGATCTTTCCGTAATATCGCATGGGGATCGTACATGAAATAATCCAACGGGGATCTATCAACCGAATCCTTCTGGAATATAACTTCACCATCCTTTGAATATGATATAGGCCTATACATTTGAGAGATTACCCTTCGTTCCAAGCTGCATCTATAATGGTGATAGCTTAACATTGTTTCGTGATCAATCGAGAACTGTTTCACCCAAGAGTCCCTCACGCCGTAATCCTTCATCATCCAGATCTCAACACCATTTGTTAAGATGTTACAAACCACGTACGCAGAGTTGTCCTCTATGAACCCACCCCCATGGTGAACCTCCCAGACTTCACAATATCGGGCAGTGGCAGTTCTCGATACTCCTCATCTCTAAGGTCAAAGGAACCTATAAAAATGGGGCCAGAGTGACCATTCGTCAAGGGATGTGCAACCCAATAGAGAGCAGAATTTGCAAGAATATTAGAGTGGCGATCCCGTTTCCATTCGATGGGGACAAAGGGCATGTCCCCGATCCTTCTCCATGAGTTGGTGCTAAGTGAGTAGAGATTCACCTCCGAATGCCAAATGTTATCTCTACTAAACTGCAAAACCCTTAACAGCTTGTAATCGTTGGAGATGGGATCATAACCAAATCCATAACCAAAACGGATATTGAAGGACACGCCATCATTGGGAAACTGTAAAGGCGTAATGGGCTGATGCCTTCTGGTAGAAGGATTCCAGAGGAATATGTCGTCTCCATTTGTTGTTGTGGATATACAGAGTAAGCCGTTGCAAGAACCCAATATTTTGGTGGCTTGCATATCGATTAGATATTCAAACGTGTAATTGATTTCTATTGGACAGTCCACCTTGCTCTTGTGTGGGGCGTACACGGTAGTAGGGACAGGCGAAAGTAGAGGAGTCGAATTGAATACAAAATTGAAAATGCCATTCAAAATGTGATTAATTGGATCCTCTGCATTCCTACACGTACATGTTACAGGGAACCTTCTGTTCCTTTTATTTTCATAAATACCCTTCCTCACCTTGTAAATGACAAGAATGGAATAGGTAACTTGAGTGCTCACCATGGTTCGTAATATTGGATTGGATCGGCCATGAAATTAGAATGATCATGTCCAGGTTTTATGAATCGGTAGTTGGATTGGATAATCGTTCTCACCTTGAATTGAGCGATCGATATCCGACTTGCGAAGGGTTTTAAAACCCATATTTTTTCCCTTCGGTATTCATCTCGAGCCTTTCAAGTCGCATTTTAAGAGCCTCAAATCCGTGAGAAAAAAGGGAGTTTTAAAACTCATATTTTTGCCTGGATTTTGGTCATTTTTGGCTGATCTAGGATGATTTTGTCCAATCCAGATCAATATCGGCCTTGACCAATCTGGAGTCCAATACTTGATTACAAACCTTGCTCCTCACCTTCCAAATAACAAAAATGATTGCCTTTCACATGTACGTTCACTTGCACCACATCTCATTTTCCAGCAGCAACAAGGAGGAACACCAAATAAGCAACTTGAACATTCATCACCATATCTCTCTCTCTCTATATCTTGAAATTCACATTATGTGAGGCAACTTTGTTGTTGGGAATCCATGCCAAGTGCCAGCAGAGCTTTTGGATTGGTAGTGAAATGCATTAAATTTTTACATTGTAGTTGCACATGATTCATGATTCATTAAGCTACTTTATACTAAAATGCCTAGTAACTCTATGTTGCCCATCAATAATTTTAAATTCTTAACTAGAGTTATTATTTATTAAACATTCTCAATTGGACAAAGTCGAGAATAACCCGAGACCGTGCATGCTATCTTCCAATCTAGATCATCTACTGCCGAGTTGTCCGGTAGGACCGTGCAGCCCAAACACAGTGAGGCATGCAGTGACCGCCTTACCCCTGCCCAAACGCCTTACCCGAGTGGGGGTAAGGCGATCATTGTATGCCTCACTGTGTCTGGGTTGCACGATCCTGTCAGGCAGCTCGGCAATAGAGGATCACGATCCTGCTATCCTCTCTCACCCATCTGAAGGCTGCGATCCTTTGACCATGGCTAAAGGAAAACTCGATCTTCAAAGTTGTGCTACCCTGTCTCACCCATCTGAAGGCCACGGTCCCCATTTGGAGGGAATAAAGTTAGAATGGATATGAGGTCCTTTGTAAGGTTTTGTGCTTAGCCTACCCACTACAAAGGAAAACCATCATTTCATACTCGTGGTGGTCTGATAGATTCTCAAAGATGGTTCATTTTATTCATTGTCACAAGACATGAGATGCATTTATAGTTTTTTAAGGAGGTCGTGCATTAATACATAGACTGCCAATCCATCCGAGACGTAAAGTTTATGAGCTAATTCTGGAAGACTTGGTGCATGAAGACAAACACAAAGTTTTAATTTTCTAGAGCTTTTCGCCCATAAGCAGATGGTGAAACGGATAGGGTACTCACCAAAGAAAAAAAAAAAACAGAAACGTGATATACCTAAGTTTGCATACAATAGTTCCGTGAATAGGACAACGGGTCATATTCCGTTGGAGATAGTACTTTGGGTTCAGCCCAAATGTCCCATTGACCTTGTTCTATTGAGGCAGATGAATTTATACGCCATATCATGGAGGTGCATGCTGATATGCAATGACTTATTGCAGTCTTAAAATGCAGAGACGGAATCGGTTAGTGACAAATCTGATCCGAATCAAATCAGAATCGATTCTCAAGAAGCATCATTTCCATGAGCCATTGCATTATCTCCATCTCATAGTTGTATGTACGATTGTGTATCATACACGGCCGTACATATAACCTATTGCCAATATAAAATACAAAGTTCACAAACCTTAACAAACAAGGATCCACTGGATGTCTAACATTTTGTCTTTTTTTTTTTTTTTTTTTTTTGATGAAACAACAACAAAGTGAAGTGTAATCACACAAACCACACACTAATCCCAAAAGATTAATCGACTTTTGGAATTGTAGAATGGCGGATATACACAACACATACACCACACACACACCCGATGTCTAACATTTTGCTATTATGACCCTATTTTTATGTACATATTTTGACCTCTAATTCCGGCTGAAAAGTTTCTTCCCATTTTGCATTACCAATGAGAATCTTATACAACACACCTTGATAAATGGGCCTAGAAAGAACCTAAAATGAAAATGATTACATCCATGAAGTTATGTATGATATATGGGAAAAAGAATGCTACTTGGTTGCATGACTCGTGCTCAAACATAAGAGTATGCAAAAGTATCGTCCCATCCCTTCTAAAATAAAAAATCTCAATCCTATTGATTCTCCTGTGCATGGTCTCATTGGTCCTTGCATTGGTGGAGGCGCTACACGCCCATATAGCATTATCTTCATTCTGGAGTGGGTGTCCCCTACAGGGCTCAAAACCAAGGCCCCCTAAAAAGGACTAAAAGGACAAAAATGAGCAGAGCCCCTATAGTAATGTATAAAATTTTCTTCCCCTTTTCCTTGATTATGATGTTGGACCCAATTTTATCCGACAGAGACATCACAAATCCCATTAGTTTCTGCAAAAACAATAATAACAATTCACATCACATGATTAGATCCGCTCATATGGATTCCACTTGGAAGAGAAGAGAAGAGAAGAGAATCTCACCAATCGAGTGGGTTCAATATTAAGAAGTGGTTCCATAAACATCTCAATGCTCCTGTTGAATTCACACACATACACAACATATTACAAAAAGTTAATTAATTATAAAGCGCTCCAAACTATCTTAAGGATATGTTTGGTTGGCAAGCAAAGAAAATAAAAAAGAACCAATAATTTTAAGAAAAAACAAAATCCCCTTAGGGTATGTTTGGTTGGCAAGCAAAGAAAAGAAAAGAACATAACATAATAGAACAAAAAAATTTGAAAAAGAAAAGAGGGAAAGACTCATAAACTCATTAGTGTCATCGTTACTCTTGTCATATTATGTTTTTGAAAAAAATGGTTTCTATGGGTGAAGTGTGGTGCATGCGCCCAATCACATGGGGGTGCAAAATGACCACCCCACCCTAATTCGGTTCAACTCCAATGTGGTTATCCATTTTTTGGATCTCACACAGTCCATAGAGTGTGGTACCCACCTTTGGAGTGTGGGGCCCTAGAAGATTTTAAGGGAGGGTACCCACATGGGGAGAGGGTCCCGACTCCCCACCCCTCATGAAATAAGAAATGACGCCTCCGTTGATGGCATCGCATGCACACGCACCACACTCCCCCACATGAAACACTTGTCCAGTTTTTCTTTTCTTTAACATCCATTTCTTGCCAACCAAACATGACCAATTGCAAATGATCTGCCTTGTGAATTCTTACTTTATAGTCACCTTCCCTTGGTAGACATGCATGGTGTGGAAGGTGATACCCTTCCCCAAAGGCCAATGTGTGGTCTTCCATTCTACAAAGAAGCCATAAAGAAGCTAGCAAAGAAGATCTATGAATCACAGTACTACAAACCAAAGTGAGGGCTTTGGTATTGGAAAAAACTGAGGACTAAAGAAGGAAGAGGCAAACCTAGTCTCCATTGGACACCAACAGTCATTCCTTCATGCATTGTGGGTCTCACAATGATTTCTACATTCTTCCCCAGTGATCCCAATAGAAATGAGAAGAACTCCAAGACTTGCTAGAAATCATCATTCACAGTAAAAACAAATCTAAGATCACTAAAACTGATGATACAGTTTTGGGCAATGAACAAATGTTTCAAATTCTCAAGTTATACCCTTATAATTCAATCAAGAAATACCTGTTTTCCATGGAACAAATGAAGGAAGGAGACGAAATTACAAACGCATCTGCATTCATCTCCAATAACATCGGACAATTCGCGAAGATTCCTATTCTTAATGGCTTTGTAAAGCTTATGGACTGTTTCTAAAGCCCTGTTATCATCTTCTCCAGGTACTACGCTGTCACGGCTACATCGCACTGGTGAGAACCCTGTAATGCTCTTGAAAACTAAGCTCCTCTGCCCCAAATCCTGGGTTGATAGAGTTGTACGGAAATCCAAATTATTGTTTCTGGGTTTTAGATTTTGGTGAGGAAGATGATATGCTTCTGTTGGTCTAGAGATCAATGGTATGGTAGTTTGTGTCATCTTCATGGGACAAATTGAGTACATTTTTGGAATGGTTGTGGGTACGAAATTAATGGGTTTAGATGCAAGTCAGGTCAAGAGAAAATCAATTACAGAAAGAACATATATAGATCATGTAAAAAGGGAAGGAAAGAACATTTTTTTTTTCACTAAAGAAAAGAAGAACATGACAAAAAGACAAAGTGGTTTCTCCCTGCAAAATCAACAAGCCAAGGATCTATAAAGTTGAACTGCTTATCAGAAGATAGTATATCTTATTTCACTGATACTGAATAGCTGAAGACCTGTGTATTGTTTTCTGAAAATGCTTAACTTGTGAAGAGCCAAAGTCCATAGCTAGGGGGGGACCTGTTAGGGGCAGGCCAAGAAGCTCTACATGTTTTTTTTTCCAGTGCAAACAACTGTGGAGAAATATTTTATTGGGGAAAGTTTTTCTACATCATCTAGGGTCATTAAAATTTAAACATCCTTAATTAGACAAAGTCGATAATAACCCGAGACCGTTCGTGCTACCTCTTCTCGCCCATCCGAAGGCTGTGGTCCCTTGACAATGGCTGAAGGAAAACTTGATCCATATACATTCATTTGGAAGGAATAAAGTTAAAACAGGTATGAGGTCCTTTGTAAAATTTTGTGCTTAGCCTGCCCATTGACATGGGAAAAGCATTATTTAATACTCGTAGCGGTTCAATAGATTCTCAAAGATGACTCATTTTATTCGCTGTCACAAGACATGAGATGCAACCATGTAGCAGGACCCATATTCTTTAAGGAGGTCGTGCATTACATGGACTGCCTGAGTTGATTGTATCCATTCAAGATGTAAAGTTCATGAGCTAATTCTGGAAGACTTAGTGCATGAAAACAAACACAAAGTTTCAATTTTCTAGAGCTTTTCACCCATAGGCGAATGGTGAAAGGGATATGGTCAAATTACAATCTCTTGCGTTGCCTTGTACGTGACTATGAAAAGACCTGACCATCTATACGTGGTATAGCTGAGTTTGCATACAATAGCTCTGTAAATAGGACAAAGGGTCATATTCCATTCAAGACAGTACTTTGGGTTCAGCCCAAAGGTCCCATTGACCTTGTTCTATTGAGGCAGATGAATTTCTACGTCATATCACTGAGGTGCACGCTGAAATGAGAGTCGCATAATGGTAAAAAAAAGCATAAAACCCACTTAGCAAGACAAACGAGCTTAAATATTTACTAACCTAATACACGAACAAAAACATAAAAATCAATACTCTGCTGAAGTTGCGTGATGCCCTAAAAAGTGATTGTGAAGTATCTGTTGGCGACTGAAAGGTTATCATCATATGGATAGTGAATTGCCAAGTAATTGGACTTTATTATCAATTAGGGAAGTCCTTTCTCCTGAGTAATTTTCATTGTTGAGGATGGGTTGAGATGATCCGTCTCCATACAAACCAGGGTTTTAAAATGCGGCGACAGAATCGGGTAGTGACAATATGATCCGGATTCGATCAGAATCGGTTCTCAAGAATCCTAGAATCAGTCTTCAGATCCAAAAACAGGGAATTTCTAGGGGGTTTTTGGGTGTGAAATCAACCATATAGTGGAATTCAGGACCAGTCACGGCCAATTCACCAATCTGATTCCCAATTCTTAAAACCTTGATACAAACCAAGTGTTCTAATCATTGAGAATGATGCAACCTAAACCCATTACCTTTTGTCCTGAACCAATAAACCTCTAAGTAAAACCCATTACCCAGCCAAAACCCAGAACTCCTTCAGTTCTCACTTCTTAGATTACTCCCTTTCAACAAAAGGAGCACCTTCTTGTTCTCTCATCAAAGAACAGTGAAGCAGGACCACTCATAAGTGCAAACCAACATTTCCTTCCCACTGTATAAACATTTAGAAGCTATACTTGATGAAGTTAAGATTGTAATTGCTTCTCATTAAGGATTTAAAGTCTTATGAAGCAGTTATTATCGTATACTTATATACACCTCAGGACATCCACATCAGTATCTCCTCTTGACCTTACATCACTAATTACAGCTACCTGAGTGTTTCTACAAAGTGAAAATGGCTTACCAACACCTGTCTTGTATCATCGGCATGGCCCACCAAATATTGGTCTCATGTAGGCATTGTCGAACTTCCGCCAATAGAAGTGTATGGTGTATACAGGCCTTTCTATTAACATAGATAAGCTCTCTGCACGTGAAAAGTTGGTCGAGGAAGATTCTTCAAAGTTGCGCAAAGGAACCTTGAGCTCGTCATTGTGGGAATCTGGATCTTGATGGTGGTTGTTTTCCATTGCATGATGAGGAAGTAGTACATTTATAAGTGGCTTTGTCAGGAATCCAAACACCTGCAGTAGAACTTTCACTCTAGTAAGAAACTGAAAAATTAGGAATGGAAGATCCAACATGCATCAGACACATCTAAATATCTGATTGGCAAATATGCCATGATAGATTCCTAAGGCTCCGTTTGGTAGCAAAGGAAGTGGAGATAAATATTTTCACTTTTTATGAAATATATTTCACTTCCTATAGAAATATATGCATTTCCCTTGCAATCAAATACCAAAAGTGATTTTTCTGTAAAATATGTTTCACTTCCTATGAAAATATTTGCTTCTCCCTTGAAACCAAACAGAGCCCTTATTAACATGTTGAGGCCAAATCATTTGTCAGGACTCTTTGGAGTAAGTTCCCTGGCTTGGACAGGGCATTTAGTTCATGTCGCTATTCCCGGCTCCAAGGGAGAAGGGGAGAATACATTCGATGGAATAATTTAACATTTTTTTGGGGGGAGGGGGAAGCTTAGTGCCATTTACCCAGATTTAAATTACAGTTAAATCATTGAATGAGAAAAAGTAACCTTTCCAGGATCACATACTTACCAGTGTAGTGAAGAGTACAACAATGACAGTGCTGGTAACCATTGTAGCATGAACTGGATTCCATGTAATGCCTGAGAATGTGAACTTAAGAGGCCAAGATGAAAAACACCACAATTAAATGTTTAGTAGATTGTATTTTCAATCAATCATTTCATCCCATGTATGCTTTTCACCAAACAGCACTCACCTGACTGAAAGCCAGAGCAATAGAGACAGCACCTCTCATAAGACCAGCCCACCAAATTACAATCTATACAGAATAGGTCACATAGTTAGATAAAGCATTACATGGAATCCATCAAATTGTATTTTACTTTGCCCATCATTGTTCATAATGGTTCTCAATGAATAAAAATCGATATAGCCACCTGATGTTTGAATGTAATTGGTGTTCTCTCAGCCCTTCTATTCATATAGTTAGATAAAGCAGACAGAGGAAACACAAATGCAGCACGTCCAAGCAATATCAGAAAGATTAGGGTACAACATATTCCCACTGATGTCTTGAAGCTGAAATAAAGAAAAAGGAAGTGAAGAAAAACAAATTTATATATATGGATAATATTTTACTTGTACAAAATTCTGTGTGAACATTTATGGCCAAGTTACAAGCATAATGAAGATTTTAGTTATCTTATTCCAAGAATGCCAATGTATTAAATCAATAACTCTGTTCAAAGATGAAATAAAAGTCTCCACTGTTCATCATGCTACAGACCGAACTACCAAGAGCAGATTCATACATATAATGCTAATATAGTGGGGTTGGACCCTAACAGTGCATACAGATGATCCTAAGCATCAATTGATCTAAGATTTCACCGTCTGGAAGTCGAATTTGTACCTTGTCTTGCTCATTTTCCATTTTTCGATGTCAATAGAATCCATTCCCACATAAAGAAAGATGAAAGTTTCTGCAATGAACGACATTGTTGCAAATATGTGCCTGAAAATGAAGAGGCATTTTGATGTATCATCAGCCCATCTTTGAAATAATTCGTAGACTAAATCCAGCTACTGAGACAAAGACCAATGATAAAAGCATCACAGTCCAGCAGCTAAGATTCACCAAATAGTACAAAAAATAGCTCAGATACGTCATAATTCACAAAGCATATCTAGAAGAATAGAAGTTCCTAGATGCCACAATATTTGTTCATACTTGCCTGGTTGTGATTCTTGAATTTTCAGTTACATTATACCATGCATAATGTGACATCACAATCCCACAGAAGAAGACCGTAAGAATCCCACTAAGCTGTAGCAGCTGCACAAAGAAAACCCAGTTAAGGACTTTGATTTGATGATCTTTAATGTCTTCTCTTCTATAAGCTTGCCAAGCAGAATCTCACAAAATTTCATACAATTAGATACTAAATGCACGACTGACAACACGCATACATTAGGGAAATGTACAAGGATGCATTTGATAATGATAACCTCATAAAATATAAAGCTGCTCACCCATTCACCTTCCATGTTTCACACATACACCAGCAGGACTTTAACAACAAATAAGCAGGATATATAACTGCCTATTGAAAAGAGGGAAAAGAAAGTTCAATTAGATGGGATTAAGCAGCATAATATTGTAATCAGCTTCCCTTCTCCAATCCAACCAATAACCCACATCAAATGGAGTCCTATGTCCGCACACATGGAAAGTACATGAGTTAGAAGCATACAGTTTTTGGTTGCACCACACCCTAAATTTTAGGCCCTACATGCTTTCTCATTCAGAAGTTTACTGCTTGAGACAAAATACAATTCGACAGTAACTTCTTAGGTTTGGATGGATGCAAAAGTGTTATGGACTGGAAACAAAAAGTTCATGCATTCTGCAATCATCAAGTATTACCTCAGCGAGCATGTAGGACAGATATGCCATTAGAACCATTAGAGCGATTTCACGATCAGTTGAATGCCTGGAACAAATATACAGTATCAATATGGGAGGTTTCTTGCACAATATGGCAATCAATTGTTGCAACAGACATATAAATAAATAGATTTCCAGGAAGTCCTTCAAATTAATCACTTACCTACCAAAGTATAAGGATTTAAAAGCATATGCAGTCAATAGGCCAGTCTACAAGAGATAACAAACAAGTCAACAACAATGGTGAAATACAAAGAAATATACCTTGCAGGAGATCCTTCCATTACGAAAATCAGTCCCTTCTGATTTTGTAACTTGGGTTATTAATGGAGGCGTCTATCCAATGTGCCCAAATCAAATATTTAATGTTCATAATTCTAACTAACCAAGGCAAAATTAAGACAATTTCCAAACAGACATTTTAAACAGTTTGACAACTGCATCTAATAAAACGAAATTCTAGGAATGGCCTTGCCATGAAAATCAGCAACTTTTAGGATATAGAACCTTCATGTTAGACTTAATTGTATGATCTATTCATAGCATTATCTGGCTCACCTTCTGAATAAGGCATAAAAGCAACCATAAGGGGAAATTCCATCCACTGTGAGTGGGGCAAGGAAGCAAAGTTCTGGTTACCACAATATTTCACCATAGAAGTCACCAGATCACAATGTTGGTATGCCCTCAAGGGCTATGCAGTCATATTCTCTATATAAGATGCACCAGATCAGACCAAATGCCAACTATGATTTTCCTCTTAAAGATTGTTGGTGGTACATTCTCAGTCTTCCAAAGAGACCCAATCTCTTAGGAATTTAGACAAATCCAATATTATGAGCTACGCTAAAAGATCACCTGGATTTGGCTAAACCCTTTTAGTCATTTTAATCAAGAAAAAATATATTATACTGAATGATTAGATTTATAAAGAAGAAAGAAATTGTGCACTGTGAATCAGCACAACAGCTACCTAACGAATACCCTATTTTTTTTAATATATTCTTATATTTACCAAAATATACTTTACATGCGAGGATAACATAGTTGTCAAGGTGGCAAGGTGACCCAAGGCGTATTGAACACATAGTGCAGATGGCAATGACTGTGTCTTAGTTGTCATTGTTGTCAACACAATGCATATTGTGTTAGAGTTTATGTGTTAGGGGCATATTTGTCTATGTTTCTATTATAGGTCATAGAGTTGTAATTTTCCCTGTTTATTTCTTTTTTATCTTTTACCTCCTTAAGGAGACCTTTGTAATTCCTAAAGAATTATTAGTGAAGTAAATAGGAGTTAGGAGAGTTCTCTCCCTAACTCACAATTTCCCTCTCAACTCTTCTCCTTCTCTTCTTCTTCTCTTCCAAACTCTCACATCTCCTGACTTGCTAGAATCAGTTCTTATCTAATTTGTAACTTGGTATCTGAGCTGGTTTGAGAGTCAACCAAGCTCATTTTCCTCTTCTAGATAAAAGGGTTCTACTAGAGGCTATACAATGTGAGATACTTTACATAGAAGATTTAATCGAGGTTTATCTTCTAAACTAAGCCTTAATGGAGCAGTTTTTCTGGGATTTGTTGAAGAAGATCGAAGTTCATTGAAGCTCCACCTGTTCTACTGCAGTTTCTGCTAGGCCTGCCTTGTTCTCTTCGATTCTTCTTCATCCCATTATCATTTGAAGTGGGACCAGCATTGTTAGAGTTGTCCAGGGGTCCTCTTTCAAACCCCCAAGGTCTCGGTTGTTGATGTTGAAGGGTTGAAGCCTGCAACTCATCTCTGTGCATCCTCCCTAGTACTGCCAGTTCTTCTCTTCAATCACCTTCTACCACCTTTCTCTCTCTCTCTCTCGGCTTCTCCCTTTTTTGTTTTTTTTTTTCTTCTTCTCATCCATGTAAGGGGGCAGCACTAATGAGGTAATCAAAGAATCCAATGATTTAGTTGCTGCCCTCCTCCCATACTACCTTTTTTTATTAAAAATTCTGTTCGAAATCTGCTGGAACCATACCTGCGATATTGGAGCTTTCCAGAATTTTTCGGAGATCTGATTTCTATCAGTAAAGAAGGCTGATCCTCCATTGTTGGAGACTCCTATGCGCCCTTTTCCAGCCCCTTTCTACCCTATTCCATCGTCCTCCTTCCCTTTTTTCTTTTTCTCCATCATTCATTAACCTTTCCAGTCCCTACCCTAATCGATCTCAACTTGTCAGGGTTTTTCAAAACTTTGACTCCAATCGATTTTAGGGTTTCCCTTTTCAGATGCAGCTGATTTTTTGGGGGTGATTCCCTACTACTACAAACCCTACTCGACCTAAGTTCGGACCCGTTCTGATAGCTGGATTTGATCCTACAGGAAAAACTTTCTTAACCTGCTAATTTGGTTACCTGCTAAAAACCCTGACAATACCCTGACTCCAATTGAAATTAGGGTTACAGGTTTCAGTTTTTGCTGATTTTTGGAGGGCTGATTACTTCCATTACTAGGACCACTTGACCTCAATCTTGCACCTATCCAAGTTTTCTAGAAGACCCCTCCCCAATCAATCTCTATTTTTCAGGGTTTTCCAAAACCCTTACATTAATCGATTTTTTGGGTCAGGGTTACCTGCTGCTTCTGGAGTTTTTGGAGGTGTTTCTACCATCAAGAGAGGCAATCTACTTTAATTATTCATGGCTTAAAGAAGTATTTTACCTAAGATAGCTGCTGCCCTATTTTTTCTGCACTTTTTGGTGTTTCTCCCATTTGAAGATCAAGTCTCAAATCCTACAAGAGATTGGGTGTTCGTATTGGAGATCCATTCCAGCAGCTGTGGACAACATCTATGCTAAGAAATCATCACACTTTGCATCAACAGATTTTTTAAGTCCCCTTCCCCTAATCAATCTCAATTTCAGGGTTTTCCAAAACCCGAACAAAAATCTATTTTAGGGTTAGGGTTGTCTATCAAGCTAATTTTTTTAGGAGAGTCTTATACATATCAGAGGAGTATTAAACCCAAATTTCAGTATCATTCTTGGAGTTTTTTTGAAAAAAATTCAGATTCACACTTATGGCTCGATTTCTTCAATTATCAACCTATTTTTTATTGGTTCCTATGTGGCTGGCTGCTTCAACTACTTATGGATCTGTCGGATTATTTATCTTAAATTTGCTGGTTCTATTGAGCTTTACTACATACCTTGCTGGTTCTATTGATTAGCTTCTGTAAGCATGATTGGTTGACATGTTAGTATGTTACTGCTACCTTTATATGGAGTACTGCTGCCCTATTATTGAGACTCAGTATCCTACTATTGGAGATCAAATTTCTTTCATTATTGAAGACTCGAATCTACTACCCTGGAGATCAGCTTATTTGGGATTACAACAGTGTGTTCCAAGGTTATTGGTTGCAACTACGAACCTCTTCAGTTATGTGAAGCTTTTCTAGTCATATCCAGCTTACTTTGGAGCTTGATCCTAGCATTGTTCACTAATTCAGATCTGATCTAAGTTTTTTGTTGAAGCTTCTTACATCAATTGCTGTCCAGATATCTTCGTCAGTCCTATTTCGCATGTGGGAGTTTGTACATTGGAGTTTTTGCACACTTGTTCGTCCTTGTTTGAAGATTGGAGCTTTTCTTTACTTCAAATCAGCTCTGTATACTTATCAGATTTGAATATTGGAGTTAGGAGTTTCTCCCCTGCAGGAGTTTCCATAAAAAGTGTTTGTTTGATCGTTTGAAGATGGTTGAAAATTTATATGTTGCATTGTTTTACTCCGTAATTCATTATCCCACTGCTCTTTTCACTTCACCACCTTCCAAAACATACCTTTGGCATATACCCATAACCACTTTGGACGATAATGGTATTCTCTAATATGCCATTTCTTCCTTTTCCATTTCCCTTAGCACCTTTTTTGGAAAATTATGGAATATTATGCTTTTACCCTATCACTTACATCATCTCTGTTATGTCCACGTGTACTACTACACGTGAGGGGGAGATTATGTACAGTACACCTACAGACATTGTAGAAGCAGAACTTGTGGGAACACTTGGTGCAATACATAGAAAGTCAGAGTTTCCACCATTGCCATTGGGTATCTCCTTTGTTATGGGGGTTGAGTTTGCCGTAAGGGGGAGATTGAAGTATTAAAGTATTAAAGATGTTTGGTTATTGCTTGCCTATATGAGGATCTACAATTGGGTTGATCATTTCTGCTGCCTGATTTATTTGTTTCCGCTGCTTGCTACCCTAGTTGCTTATCTTCAAGATTATTAGTCAGAGATTCATCACTGGACAGCTGTTGAAGATTGGTGAAAGTTTGTTGATCAAGTCTGCCCAGGTTTTGAAGATCTATTTTTCAAGTTCTTGAAGGTTTATTTGGGAGTTGCATTCATCTGTCAAGGTGGATTCTGCTGTAACTTAGTTTCTTCCCATTTTGTTCGAGTTGGGAATTAGTACCTTGTATGCGCCAACTTGAGGGGGAGTGTCAAACAAGTAGTGCAATAATAGTCTATTGGGTCAATCAGTCATTCAGTACAGGAAGACCCCCTAAGAGAAAGTTCACATTCCTTGTTGCCTTAGGACAAGGGATGACTACCTTAGGACAAGGGACAGCTACCCTAGTACATCCTGCCAAAGAGATGGCTACCTTAGGGCTTTAGGGACATATGAACATTAGCCGTTTGCATTATTATAGAGTTCTTTTTTTCTTTTTAGTTCAAGCTGGATCTTCTTTCTTTACTTATTTGTATAATCCAGTATG
Source organism: Telopea speciosissima (assembly GCF_018873765.1). Classification (NCBI taxonomy): domain Eukaryota; kingdom Viridiplantae; phylum Streptophyta; class Magnoliopsida; order Proteales; family Proteaceae; genus Telopea; species Telopea speciosissima. Next base: position 47,007,672 of record NC_057925.1, on the reverse strand, counting down.
AGGGGGAGTGTTGAAATATGTAATCCAGAATACCGTGGGGGTATTCTGATCCTTTTGGGGTAATTTTATTCTTATGTTATTAAGTATAAGTCGGCTATGTGGGTTTTAGTCCCACATCGCCTATTTCAGTCCCTTTGTAACTTTTCCCTCTATTATAAATAGAGAGGCATACCTATCAATGAATCTAAGTCATTCTCTCTTTCTAACCCATGATTCTCCCAACAGATAGATCTAAGTCTCTAGGTCCATTAGATAGGACATGTTTGGATGGTATAAGCCCTAGGTCTAGTTTAAGTCATTGGGCCTTTGGATCCACTTGGGCCCATTGCCCATGGCCCATGGCCCATGGCCCATGGCCCAAACTTAATTCTAAAGAAGAGTCCTAGAGCCCAATTAATATTTATATATATAATAATGATCGTGCATAGGCGTGAATTATTTGGATAGTGACTTACTCCAATTCGTCATGAAGTGGGCATGGGTAATAACGGCGCGGGCCTTGCGGATTCTCGAAATGAGGGAATTCCAATAATACACCATCATAGACGAATTTCCCCCTTTCTTTGTCGATGAACCTATCCTCGACGACTTTCCTTGAGTCACGATCGACAGTCTTGTGAGATGGCTTGAGTATCATGGCCCACAACACATGAGCTTAATACGCTCCCCCTCCTACACACGAGGTTCAACCGGCCAAGAAAGTTAGACCGGGTTTTAAACCGGGTTATTGAGCACGGTTTTAACAGATCCACTGTTCCTTTTCATATTATGCATTCTGATGTTTGGGGACCCGCTCCCACTACCTCTTTGTCGGGATACCGTTATTTTGTTTAATTTGTTGATGACTACACCCACACCACTTGGACCTTTTTAATGAAACAAAAGAGTGATGTTTGTGATGCTTTTAAGAACTTCTATTAGTTAATTGTTACTCAATTTGGTACCTGCATCCAGATAGTCCGTTCAGATAAAGGGGGGGAGTACATGTATGGGGGGCTCCAACAGTTTTTTATTGATAATGGTATTATCCACCAAATTGCATGTGTTGATACACCTCAACAGAATGGGGTGGCTGAAAGAAAAAACCACCATCTGTTGGAGGTCACTAGGAGTCTTCTTTTTGGCATGCATGTTCTCAAGACTTTTTGGGCTGATGCTCTCCTTGCTGCTGCCTTTCTTATCAATAGGATGCCAACTCTGCTTCTTGGCTCCAACTCCCCTCTGGGAACTCTTCTTCCCCAGGCATCTACCTTTTCTCTTCCTCCCAAGGTCTTTGGGGGTGTGTGCTATGTCCATGTCAATAAATCGCCTAGGTCTAAGCTTGATCCCAAGGCCCTCAAATGCCTTTTCCTTAGCTATTCCTCTTCTACCAAGGGGTATAAGTGTTATCATCCCTCTTCCCGAAGACGCTTTCTCTCCAAAGATGTCACCTTCTTTAAGTCTATTCCCTTCTTCACTCCTTCTCATCAGCATCCCCTTCAGGGGAGAATAGTTGGAATGAAGAGGATGTTGATATCCCTTTCCTCCTACCTTTGCCTACTTCCCCATTTCTGTTTGATATTGGGAAACCTAAAGAAGGGGCTTCTAAAGAAGGGACTGTTGATACTGATGATCAAGGGGCAGTTGTTGATATTAGTTCTGGTAATGGGAAAGATTACCACATTCAGTACAAAAAAGGTGAATGCTTGAAGAGTAAAGGAAAGAAGACCTGCCAAGAGCCTTCTTTGGAGCCACATCCTGAGCTCCATCCTCCTCAATTAGGTGATGATCTTCCTTCTGATCTAGATCTCCCAATTGCTACTAGAAAGGGAAAAAGTGCTTGCACTAATCCTATTGCCCAGTTTGTTTCCTATGATGCTATCTCCCCTACAGGTCTTGCCTTTACCACTGCTCTCTCATCTGCCACTATTCCCAAGAATCTTACTGAGGCTATATCTGACCCAAAATGGAAGAAGGCCATATCAGAGGAAATGATGGCTCTTGAGAAGAATGGTTCATGGACACTTGTTGATCTCCCCAGGGGCAAAGTTCCAATTGGATGCAGGTGGGTCTATACAATCAAGTATCGATCAGATGGTACAGTGGACAGATATAAGGCTCGGTTGGTAGCCAAAGGGTATAGTCAAGTTTATGGCATTGATTATCAAGAGACTTTCGCTCCCATAGCCAAGCACAACTCAATCAGAGTCCTCCTATCAGTGGCAGCCAACAAAGATTGGCCATTATATCAATTAGATGTGAAGAATGCTTTTCTTCATGGTGATCTAGAAGAGGAGGTGTATATGCAACCTCCACCTGGCTTCAAGTCTCCTTCAGCAGAAGGGAAGGTTTGCCTCCTCAAGAAGGCACTTTATGGACTCAAATAGCCACCCAAAGCTTGGTTTGAAAGGTTTCGAAAGGCCATTCTAAGGAATGGATATTCCCAGAGTCAGGCTGACCACACCTTGTTTATCCGAAGAGGAAATGATACAGTCACTACTCTTATTGTTTATGTTGATGATATTGTTGTAACTAGACATGACACAGATGAGATAAAGAGGTTAAAATCTTACCTGGCCGAACAGTTTGAAATTAAGGATCTTGGACTCTTGAAGTATTTCTTGGGGATTGAAGTATCAAGGTCAAAGAAGGGCATCAATATTTTCCAGCGGAAGTTTGTTCTGGACAGGAATATTGGGATGTAAACCAGCCAACTCCCCAATTGATCAAAATCACAAACTTAGTGAAGACTGTGGTTCTCCTCTTGTAGATGCAGGGAAATACTAGAGGTTGGTTAGGAAATTAATCTCTCTCTCCTTAACACGGAGTTTTGCAGTTAGAATGGTGAGTTAGTTCATGCATGCTCCCAAAAGTAGACACCTAGATGTTGTCTATCGCATTATCAGGTACTTGAAATCTTCTCTAGGAAAAGGCCTTCTATATGCCAGACATAGTCACTTGAGGATAGAGGGCTACACTGATGTAAATTGGGCTGGTTCTATTTCTGACAGACGATCTACATCCGGTTACTGTACCCTTGTGGGTGGTAATCTTGTTACATGGAGAAGTAAGAAACAACCAGTTGTTGCTAGATCCAGCGCGGAGGCTGAATTTAGAGCCATGGCTCGTGGGGTGTATGAACTCATTTGGTTTAGGCGTTTGGTTCAAGAATTGGGGTTCGACTATGAGGGACCCATGCGGCTCTATTGTGACAACAAAGCTGCTATAAGTATTGCTCATAATCCCGTGCAACATGACCGAACAAAGCACATTGAAGTTGATAGGCACTTCATCAAAGAGAAGCTGGATTCAGGTTGCATTTGTACCCCATTTGTGAAGACCGGTGATCAACTGGCAGACATTTTCACCAAAGGTCTCATCCCTAACCAGTTCAGTACTCTTCTATGCAAGCTGGGAATGTATGACATTTATTCTCCTGCTTGAGGGGGTGTGTTAGAGGCATATTTGTCTATGTTTCTATTATAAGTCATAGAGTTGTAATTTTCCCTTTTTATTCCTTTTTATCTTTTACCTCCTTAAGGAGGCCTTTGTAATTCCTAAAGAATTATTAGTGAAGTAAATATGAGTTAGGAGAGTTCTCTACCTAACTCACGATTTCCCCCTCAACTCTTCTCCTTCTCTTCTTCTTCCTTTTCTTCTTCTCTTCCAAACTCTCACATCTCCTTACTTGCTAGAATCAATTCATATCTAACTTGTAACTTATTGGTGCATCACATACAGTGTATAGATAGCATTCTGGATGAGTTGGCAGACTTCAGGCAGTGACTGAATAGTGTCCCAGCATCCCCAGTAGTTTTGATAGTGTTCACAGTGGCAGTGACATCATTACAGGGGTTTGGCAATGTATATAGAGGTCCCATAGTGTTTGGGAGTCATCCAAGGGCATTTCTGTCACCTTCAAACATGGACAGTCAGTACAGGGGCATTTCTGTAATTTTACAAAGTATTGATGGTCTAGACAGGGGTATTTTGATCATTTGACAGTATTATGACATGTGGCAGTGATGTTGGAGCATCCGGGCTTATGTGGCAGCATGAGATTGTTCATCGCAGGTTTATATAGTGCCTGGCAGGCTTCAGCAGCCTTGGATGAATGTTGTATGCCTTGGAAATTGTGATTTGATAGGATCAGACACTGGCAGCGTGTTCGTCGGCATTTTCGAAGATTCTAAAGGCATAACTGGGCGAAGCAATCCACATGAATATTGTAGCTCGTCAAGTCTTCTTCAAAACGCAACTGGAATCGCGCAATTTCGAGTTCGAGCGGCGAAGTTATAGTGATTCCCGTTTGGTCGCCTAAAATGAAAGGTATTTTAGGCAATCCAAATTGTTTTTGGGTTCCCTGAGAAAATCAGCAAGGATCTTGCTGATGTGGCCAGTTTGGTAATGCTCCTCCTCATGGATATGTGGCCTCAAACGGCGCTCAAATCGGAGGTAAAACGAAGAAGTTTTGGCCTAGATTCCATTTCGGGCTCTCTGGTAGGCTGTGAGTGCAGAGGATTCCGATCGATAAGACAAGGTTCAACTGGAATTTTGAAATTTGAATAAACGGTCAGATTGATATAGCTCCCGTAGACCCTTGTGATCCCTGATCACGTGCAGCGCCAGCATAAGAGACATGCCCGAGAGATTCCTTTTTATTGGTAAAGATCTCCTTGAGTTGATGAAATGCAGTCAAAAGAGATCCGACGGATGAAAGTGTTTCCCGCCTCCACCGACAGAATCAACGGCCTAGATGTGGCCGTATCTGACGCGACAATCAGATGGTAAAACGTCGCCTGCTACCTCTGCCCTCAGATGGCTGTGTACGTTAATCGGGATTCCTATTTGGCTTCTCAGATTGGTTCGTTGACCAAGCACTGATCCAGTCAGACTGATTAACTGACATTAGATCTGACGGTTTGATTGGCCCAAATTTCGTGCACCCCGTAGTCCCTATGATTCCGTGTATGCTCGCGCACGCGTGCACCATCAACCAAGATTCCATTTCAAGCTCCACAGTTCGCCCAACTTCAAAACTCGATATCTCCCTCATCCGGAGGCCAAATGAGATGTTCCAAATTGGGTTTTTCTCATCTCTCCGAGCTCTATCCTCTGGTATGAAGAGAACACACTGGTTGCAGCCTCCGTGGAGCGGAAATCACAGAAACCCCTTCTCCCCTTGTTGGTAAGCATTAATCCTATCCCTTACCCTTGCTTTTGTGTGTATGGTGTTCCATTAATGGTCCCAGCAAGGTAGGATGCATTTATTGATGTTTTTATGAGTGGATAATGCATTGAAAGAGAAGACAAAAAAAAAAAAAAAAAGAAAGGCATAGAAGAAGGAAAGGGGCAGGAGAAAAGAACAAGGAAGTTGGAAGCTCATCTCATATTCGGTGGAGATCTAGTGCAAAAAGAAAGAAAGGAAAAAGGAAAGAAAAGAAAAAGAAAAAAAAAAAGGAAAAGGGAGGAAGACAGCGGTTTCCTATACTGCCAGGAGCCACTCCAGGACTCCAATGACAGTGCACACTTGAAGATTCCAGCTCTCCATCAAATTGGGAGAAGTTGAAGATTCCAGTGAACCACCAGAGTTGCCAGACTCCATCTCTGGATACCAGAAATCAGAGACACTGCATGGTTGTGAGAATTTCTATCTCTTGACTTTGTAATTTTTATATTTCGGTATTCATTGTATATGCTAGCAGTAGGGATGCACATTGAGGCCTATGCTAGATGTGGTTTGACTGTAGGGCATTGTTATAAGTCCAATTATTTATGTGAGTTGTCCAGTTGCATCTAGACACAGTATAGGTTACCAGTGGGTGCTAGGAAGCCATTGGGGGTAACACCCTTGTCTCTATACTTAGGGGTTGAAGCAGGTTAGATGTCTTGAGTCATGGGTGTGACTGAGACATCATCTGCCGTGGGTGCGGCCTCTCAATTTCATGCTGGGAAAATTAGTATTGAGTAGATGCTGAGATCTGACTGACCATTACTCCGTGCAAGTAGGCAAACTGTCGAAGCACGTATTTTTGTATGTTGTGGATGCTTTCTTGCTTTGGTTAGAAGTGCTTTTCTGTAGGATGGGCGTACACACCTGGTAGAGCCTTTGAAAGTCATGTTGGGGTGTGTATGTGTATGTATGCCAGCATGTGAGGTCATCCAGCCGTGGTTGAGTTAGTGTGCTTGAGTGAGGGATCTCTAGCAATTGACATAGCAGCTCTTAGCATCATTGTGATCTTCAGCTCTTGGCAGCAGGGGTTGTGAGTGTAGTTGTGTGTATCTGAGTTAGGGTTGTCAGATTGTGCACGGTGGTATGATTGTGCATTTGAGAGGATTACATTAGTGACTGTGCAGAGTGTTTGGGATATAAATAGTTGAACTGTGAACTGAACCGATTGAGGGAAAAGTTTTTTAGTCCACTGATTCACACCCCTCTCAGTGGCCATCATTGTTCAAAAAGGCGGTGGAGGGGTGTCTAAGCGCTTAGTCGACAACGCGCCCACCTAGGCGTTGCTTAGGCGACCAAGGCGCCCAAGTGTTATTTTTTATTTCCCCGCTTTTTTAACATTATTTATTATGCTACAATTTGTACCTTATATCATCAAAAATCAACATTAAGTCACATCAATTTATAAAAATCATTATTAAGCCACATCAAGTCATCAAAAATCAACATAGAGATAGAACACAACAGAACTAAAGAAACAAGCTATTAGAAGTTTGAAACAATCAAAACATACATTTGGTTTATATGTTCTTGGAATTGGTCATTTTCAAGTATACCTAGTCTGACATTTGGTTTATACTGTTCTTAGAAAATATGATCTTATCAATAAGTAATTAACTTGCTCTCGATTTAGAGGAAATGTTCTTGTTCTCTAATAAATTTATTGATCAAATGATTTTATTCTACATAAGACTTTTTGTATTAGGTAGAGCACAAAACCAGTTTTCCAACAAATCCAAGATTGTTTAAATTTGATTTATATTGAAGGAGTTATGTTCCGGTAAAACTTTATTTGGTGTACACGAATGTTGTCAAAGCGCTCTAAATGAAAAAAAAATTTAAAATCTTTTGGTTTTTAGCAATGTTTTACCATATTAAGATTTATGGAATTTTTAGATTTGAGAAAAACCCAACATTAGAAAGTTGAAAATTTCACCTACCACTAAAAATCCAGTTTTTGTCCTTGAACTGGAGGGTTGACTTTTTAAGTTTTTGTCCTTTTGGAATATGATTTTTTAATTATTTTTATTAGATTAAAAAAGGGGGTTATTAGCTTATTTATGAATAACATCTTAAGTAAATGGAATAACAAAACATAGCATGACAGAACCTAGCTCGATACCAATTAAATCAGTGCAAGGCGGCCTACAATAAGACCCTATTATCAGATCAGATCATCACATGACAGAAGTCCCCCCTCCCCCAATTAGTGACTAGTCCTCAAATGTGTTTCCTGGTGGTGACCTAGAAGACCTTTTCCCTTCATAAATATCATATTACATTTACAGATTTACTATGTAATATTATGCCATATATACTAATCCATAAGATATCTTCTTTCTTTTTGTGTGTGTGTTGGGGGGGGGGGGAGGGGGAGGGGAACTCACTGCTACCCAACGTCCCTGGGGAACTCACTGCTACCCAACGTCCCTGGTCCCCCCTCCATATTAAATCTAAAAATTTTCATGAGGAAAATCACCCACTACCTCTAAAAGATGAAAAACCATATAGAATAGAGTATGTACATACTATAGAAAAGTGCATCGATTTACATTAGGGCTCTTATTTTGGGTTATAGTTTTGCCAAAAAGGATGGCCCAGAATTTAGAGAGTTGAACTTACTGCGCATGTGACCAATTGCACAACATCCATGTAATAGTTTGAGAGGTCATAAGCATTAAATGTTTAACGCATACATATCACATATCAGTGAGTCATTGTGCATGGTATAGATGGGCGGAGAGAAAGACGAGAGAGGAAAACAAGAATCTGGACTTACAGCAACTCCAAGAACAGTGCTTGCTAAAAATAGGTAGAGGAAGTCTCCAAATACATAAACCGCTGCCCAAACATCAAGTTTAGAAATATCTAGTTCCCGGACTGCATTGAAGAGAACAACTGATGTTGCATCATTCACCACTCCTTCCCCAAAAACTATGCTATAGAGTAGAGGAGTCTCATCTTGATTCAAGACCTACATTACATTTGAATGTAATACATGATTATACACACAGACTTGAAAGAAACTTGAAACCAGTTGTGAGTTAAATGGTCTACCCAACCTGTAGCGTACAGACAGTATCAGTTGATGAGAATATTGTTCCAATTCCTGAATCCAAATAACAATAAATTCAATTGCAACCAAAGAGTTATTCGTCAGATAAAATACGGAGCGGTTATTACAGAATGCAATATAACATACTCAGGTAAGATAGGGAGTTACTAGAGCCACACCAAGATACTCCTGCACAACCAGCCCAGAAAAGCCGAATTTTGGAAACAGCCACTGGCTGCCTAGATTAAGAGTAACAAGTGAGGGTTTAGAAGCAAATCCAACAGGGCAATTTTTTTTTTTTTTTTTTTTTGGGTGTGGGGGGGGGGGGGGAAGGGTGGCATATGGCAACAATAACTATTAAATGAACCTCCTATTTCTCAGGGAATTCACAGAGAACTAAGTAATTGATAGCTTCAATATTACCAGCTGCTATGATGGCTGAAGAAATAAAAACACCGACCACTCCAAATAGCATGATAGTTATAAAGTTACGGAAGAACTGCTTCTTCTTAACCAGAAATCTGTGGATAGATGAGTACAACTGAGCAAACCATTCACAACAAGAAAGAAATTGGCTCTCCTCATGTATAATATGCAATTTCTTAGTGGATGCGCTTACCCAGCATTGAAGATTATGGGTGGAAGAAGATATATAAAGAATAATTCTTCATTAAATCTTACGATGTGAGAATTTGTACCCTTGCTCCAAAGCAAGATTATGGTTCCAGTAAGGCATCCCTGAGTTAAAATGGAAAAAGGAGGGCATGGATGATCATATAAGATATACATAAGCACTGGATCTTCCAAATCAGAATCCAAAAATCCATTTGCTAGTACACTGGAAACAAAATTTCAGCAAAAAAAAAAATTCTTCAGGTTTTGAGCATGACAATCAACAAGGGCAGCTTAGTCAGTGACTAAAATGTTTTGCTCACATAATCCAACGTATAAGGGTTCATGGGAGAGAAGTCCTCAAAACTAAGAGAGAGAGAGAGGTCCGACAAGTGATGATGCTCTCAATCTCACAGTGTTGAGTTATGTGACCCTATAAGGGTATTTTTGGGTTTTTCACTTGCTTATTCCCTGTTATTAGCATAGTCGGCTGTACAGGATATTCTTGTAATTCTATCTTATTAGATAAAAATGAAGGGGCTGAGTGAACAAACAATTCACTCAAGCCATTCTCTTAATTTCTGTCTTGCTAACATGGTATCGGAGCAGGACCCTAAAACCCTATCCTGATCCAAGTCCAAAAACCCACCTCCTTCCCTCCATCTTTTTTCTCTTCTTCCCTCCTCTCTTCGATCTTCTTTCTCCTCTTCTTCTTGGTTCTTTCCCTTCACCTTAGGGCAGCACTAATGAGGTGATCTTACGATCTAGTTACTGCCCTTAAAACCACCTCATTTTCTTCATGACATAAACCACATCTATGCCCGATAGTTGCTGCCCTTCTCTTTGCGATTTTGAAGTTTTCCAAGTTTTGAAGATTCGGCCTCGATACCTGCTGTAGGATGATCTTCCCTTGATTGGAGCTTACTTTGCAACCCTAACCAGCAACTATCAACCTTTCCCATTCCTTCTTTGCTGGTTCTAACCTCTAATCGATCTTTTTTCTCAGTTTTTTGTTCAAAAAATCTAACTCCAATCAATTTCTGGGTTAGGGCTGCTGGGCTGCCTATTGTTGTGCTTCTTTTGGAACTATTTTCTACCATCACAAGCCTCTCTCAACCTCAGTTTCAGCCCTTGTTTGTGCATCTTTTGAGAGATCTCTGTTTTTCCCTTTCTTGAGATCAATTTTCTCTCATATCAATCTCAAGGTTCTTGGTTCTTAGTGGCCGACTCTATTGGGTCATTGCTCGTTCCCTTCATCGTTTGGCTGCACCAATGACAGGTTCAGAGTCCTCTTCAGTAATCTCTGGGCTTGATGGACAATCCCGGACAGATTTCTTCCCTTAGCTGCTCCTATCAAACTCGATGGCACAAATTACCTCAAGTGGTCTTGGACTACCTACTTGACAATTGCTGGTCCTGGCCTTACTGGCCATATCCTTGGGACTAACCCCATGCCGGCTGAAATTGGTGCTCCGCAAGAGAAGTGGATGTCACATGATGTTATGGTGATGTCCTATTTGATCCACTCTATGCAACTAGATTTGTCTGACAATTTTTTGCTTCTAGAGACAACCCACCAAATCTGGAGTGCTGCCACGAAGACTTATGGACGCGTTGGGAATGATGCTCAGGTGTATGAGATTCGCAAGAAGGCCCATGACACCACTCAAAAGGAGCTATCTGTTTCGGCGTACTATGCTGCCCTCAAAAGCTTGTGGCAGCAATTGGATCATTACTCCTACGATCAGCCTTCTACACCTGCTGATATTGCTGCCTACCGCAAACACGTCGACAAAATCTGTGTATACAACTCCCTGGCAGGTCTGAATGTGGAGTATGACCCTATTCGCATGCAAGTGCTGAGCCGCTCTCTCTTCCCTATACTAAAGCAGTCCTTCACTTTGATTCATACCGAGAAGACTCGTCGAGCTGCGATGTTACATGCTCATACTGTTGATAGGTCTGCCCTCCAAATTACTTCCAGTCCCACTTCCATTACCATTACTGATGATGGTAATGTTGCCTCCAAGGAGCCTATCGAGTGTGAACACTGCAACAAACCTTATCACACCAAGGCTCAATGCTGAAAGTTACATGGGAAGCCTGCTGATTTTGAGGTCAAACGGGGCCATGTGAAGTCCAAACTCAAGGCCAACCTTACGAAGTCTTCTGCTGCCGCCGCTACTGCCCCTTCTACTAACATTGGGCACTCAGGATGAACTCTTGGCTTTCCGTCGCATGCTACAGGCCTCTTCCGCTACACCAACCACGACATCTGCACCTGCTACCCCTTCTAGTTCTCACTTTGCCTCAAATATTCCAGTCAGTAGTCATTGTGCATCGGATGTCTCTGTTCCTTAGATTATCGACTCCGGTGCCACTGACCACATGACTGGTTCTTCCCATATGTTTCACCGGTATTCTCACTCTTCTGGCATGGATAGTGTTAGAGTAGCTAATGGTTCTCTTTCTCCTATTTATGGGAAGGATTCCATTTGTTGCTCTTCGACCCTTACATTAAATTTTGTTTTGCATGTTCGTTCTTTTTCTACCAATCTTCTTTCCATTAGTAGTCTAACTAAAGATTTGAACTGCAAAGTAACTTTCTTTCCCTCTCATTGTGTCATACAGGATATGGTGAAAGGCCACACGATCGGGGGTGGTAAGGTACATGGTGGTCTCTACATACTCGACACGGGTCAGACTTGTCCACCGTCAGCTTCATCCCTACCTCATCAGTTACATTCAGCCACTTCTTCGGATCTCCATCTATGGCATTGTCGGCTTGGTCACCCTCTTCTTCGAACTTTAGCTTTTCTGTTTCCTTAGCTAGTTAAAAATTTTAAAAAGGATGAGTTTTTATGTGAAGCCTGTGATTTGGCTAAACAGACTCGTTCCACTTACTCTCCCTTAAATAAAAGAAGTATTTCTCCCTTTACTTTAGTTCATACTGATGTGTGGGGCCATGCCCATTGTGTTTCTATTTCTAGCCATAGATGGTTTGTTTCCTTTATTGACTATTTTACTAGGACCACTTGAGTGTATATAATGCAGCACAAGAATAAGAAAATTTTGCGGAGTGATAATGGCAGGGAATACATGGAAGATCAGTTCCAAAATAATTTTACTGAAAATGGCATCCTTCATCAGACCAGTTGTGTAGACACACCGGCCTAGAATGGAGTGGCTGAAAGAAAAAATAGGCACCTTCTGGAAGTGGCTCAAGCAATTATGTTTGCACGGTAGGTTCCTCCTCAATATTGAAGTGATGCTATCCTCACCGATGCCTACCTCATTAATCGCATGCCTACTCCTGTTCTTGATGGTCGTGCCCCTTTTGACCTTCTTCAAGGTTCTTCCTCTTTTGTAGTTCCCCCAAAAGTATTTGGTTATGTTTGTTATGTTCACAACCATCATCTTCATTGCAAACTCGATCCTCGGAGAATTTGGTGTCTTTTCTTGGGCTACTCCGCCACCCAAAAAGGTTACAAATGTTATCATCCACCCACTCGGCATACATTTGTTACCATGGATATTATCTTCCATGAATCCCTGGCATATTATTCACAGCCACCTCTTCAAGGGGAGCATGATCCAGGGTTCGAAGAAGTGTCTGCTCTTCTACTGGTTTCTATTCAGGGGGAGCCTTCTTCTCCAGCACCTCCCACCTCAGTCTCCCGTATGATTCCTATTCAGGGGGAGCGTAGACCTGTAAGTCAGATTCATATTGATCAAGTCTATACCCAGAAGCACAAAGAGGAAGTTAAGACTACCACTTCTCCAATCGTCAGAGCTTGATCCAGATCCAGACCCTCCTACACCACTTGGTAAGGATCCTTCTCTTGATTTACCTATTGCTACCCGCAAAGACATTAGGTCTTGCACCCAACATCCCATCTCCAATTTTGTTTCCTATGATGCTTTGTCTCCTTCCTATCGTGCATTTGTGTTCTCTCTTTCCTCTTTTTCTATTCCTAAAAAACGGCAGGAGGCAATTGCAGATCCAAAGTGGAAAGCAGCTATGATGGAAGAGATGACGGCCTTATCCAAAAATGAGACATGGGAGCTGGTGGTTCTTCCTATAGGCAAGAAAACAGTTGGTTGCAAATGGATGTTTGTTGTCAAGCAGAAGCCAGATGAACTGTGGACAGATATAAGGCCAGACTTGTGGCCAAAGGCTTTACTCAGACCAATGGAATTGACTATTAGGAGACGTTTGCTCCAATTGCAAAGTTGAACACTGTTCGGGTTTTGCTGTCATATGCTGTCAATCTAGACTGGGATTTGCATCAATTGGATATGAAAAATGCATTCCTCCATGGAGAGCTAGAAGAGGAGGTTTACATGGAGGTTCCTCCATGTTTCTCTTGTGACAATACTAATGGGAAGGTTTGCAGGCTGAAGCGGGCATTATATGGGCTGAAGCAATCCCCTAGGACTTAGTTTGGAAGGTTTCATAAAGTAATGATCTCTATAGGATACAAACAGAGCAATGCGAATCACACCTTATTCATCAAGCGAAAAGGGGATAAGGTCACTCTTCTTATAGTCTATGTCGATGACATAGTTGTGACTGGTAATGATTCAGCTGAAGTTTCCCACCTGAAGGCCTTCTTGGGCCGAGAATTTGAAATAAAAGACCTAGGCCAACTCAGGTACTTCCTTGAGATTGAAGTTGCCCGTTTTTCCAAAGGCATTTTTCTCTCCCAAAGGAAATATGTTCTAGACCTACTCTCAGAGACTGGTTTGTTGGAATGTCATCCATATGACGCTCCTTTGGAGGCTACTACTCATCTGCAAGAGAAAGGATGGTGATCCGGTTGATAAGGGGCGATATCAACGATTAGTGGGAAAACTAATCTATCTCTCCCACACTAGACCAGACATTGCAGTTGTCGTAAGCTTGGTCCGTCAATTCATGCATGATCCCTACTCCACCCATATGGCTATTGTTCTTCGTATTCTCCATTACTTGAAGTCAGCTCCAAGAAAAGGGATTCTCCTGTCTCCGCATGATCATCTTCGCATTGAGGCTTACACAGATGCAGACTGGGGTGGTAACCCTGACAGGAAACCCATTTCAGGTTATTGTACTTTTGTGGGAGGTAACCTTGTCACATGGCGAAGTAAAAACAAAATGTGGTGGCAAGGTCCAATGCTGAAGCCGAATTCCGTGCTATGGCCCAGGGCATATGTGAGTTATTGTGGCTTCAGAGTTTACTCCATGATATTAGTGGTTCTGTTCATCTTCCAATGATGTTGTACTGTGACCACAAAGCAGCAATCAGCATTGCCCACAATCCAGTGCAACATGATCGAACCAAATATGTGGAGATCGACAAACACTACATCAAGGAGAAGTTAGAAAGTGGGCAGATTTGTATACCTTTTGTGAAGTCTAATGATCAACTTGTTGATGTCTTCACTAAAGGGCTAAGTGGAAAGTTATTTCATCCTAGTCTAGTCAAATTGGGCATGTGTGATATCTATGCCCCAACTTGAGGGGGAGTGTTGAGTTATGTAACCTTATAAGGGTATTTTTGGGTTTTTTACTTGCTTATTCCTTGTTATTAGCATAGTCGGCTGTACAAGGTATTCTTGTAATTTTACCTTATTATTGAAAGATATAAATGAAGGGACTGAGTGAACAAACAATTCACTCGAGCCATTCTCTTAATTTCTGTCTTGCTAACACACAGGTATTGGTTGCAGATTGTACTTTATAGAAAGAAAAAAAAAAATGGGAATTGTAATGGATAATCCACAACTTCAAAATTTAAACTCTCGGTTGATAGAGTAAAAAGACGTTGGATCTGTTCCACCTCATAAAGATAATCTTATCCCTACAAGATAGACAGAGTTCAATCAAACTCCAACTCTATATCTTGTAACTGTATTTTTGTAACGTTTGAAACATACTGATAAATACATTACAACCCCAATCGCTAAAAATGATAAGGGGAAGCATCCAATTCAAACTCAAGTTCTAACTTGGTATCAATTGCCGCTGACTAACGTCACCAAGAGCCATAACTAACTCAGACAACTCCGCCACCACCACTCACTCAACCCACAACTTATCTCTCCAACAAACATCGTCTCCCTGCTTCCAGTTAAACTCGATCGCACCAACAATCCATAGTTACCAAGGCGGGATGGCGACCATGGAGTTTTAGAGGGTCAAAAATCAAGGCAACACCGCCATGGCGGCAAGGCGCCCGCCTAGGCGACCAAGGAGCCTGGACGCCATGGCGTCGCCTTGATAACTATGCAACTATCTGCTCTGGAAATCCCAATTTCTGCCCCTTCATGCCTATGATTTCTACGGATATGTAGATGGCAGTAATCCACGCCTATCTCAAACCCTCTCTCCCTCACCCACTTCTTCATTCACCGACCCAACCCCTATTAATCCTGTCTACACCACATGGCGGGAACAAGATCAAATAATCCTAAGCTGGATTATTTCTTCCCTAACCGAGAGCGCCCTTGCACAGATCGTCGGTGCAACCTCCTCGCATGCTCCCTAGAGTACTCTTGAAAGAACTTATGCATGTCAGTCACAAGCTCGAGTGATGCAGCTGAAATATCAGCCTTTTCAACTGAAGAAAGGGACCTTAGCCATGGCGGAATACCTTCAACGCATCAAGAGCTTGGTTGATAACCTCGCTGCTGCCACGCAACCTGTCTCCGAACCAGATGTTGTCTTATACATCCTACAAGGACTCGGCTCAGACTATGATTCTTTTGCAACCTCAATCACCACTCGCCTTGAGCCATTAGCATTAGATGATTTCACTGGTTTGCTTCTCAGCCAGGAAATCCTGAAAGATCAGCGCGCTTCTCATTTGGATTTGCCAACCGTGGAAGCAAATGTTGCTGCCAAGAATTCCAGCAACTCATATCAACAAAATTCCAATTTCAGTTGGAGTCGTTGTTCATACAATCACAATGGAGCACGTTGTGGCCACAGAAACTATTACAACAATGCCAGTCGTGGTTCCAATAATGCTTATCAGCAGCATAATCCAGTACAATCAAATGGTGGTTCAGGCTGTCAAATATGCCATGAACAACCACAATGGAGCACGTTGTGGCCACAGAAACTATTACAACAATGCCAGTCGTGGTTCCAATAATGCTTATCAGCAGCATAATCCAGTACAATCAAATGGTGGTTCAGGCTGTCAAATATGCCATAGGACCAACCATACTGCAGCAACATGCTACAACTGGTTCAATCCTGACTATCATGCTCCTTCTCCACCATCCGGCTCAGCTCAATTAGAGGCCGTGCTCACGACCCCATTTGCATCATTTGACTCAGCCGGGTACCCAGACTTGGGTGCCACCCATCATATAACATCCGACCTGGGAAACATGAACATCGGCTCTCCTTATACAAGTTCTGACCAAGTTAGGATTGGAAATGGGGCAGGTTTGAATATCCAAAATACTGGAACCTCTCACATTCACTCTTCTTCCTTATACATGTAATCTTTGCATGTGCCTAAGATTACAAAAAATCTCTTGTCAGTAAGTAGATTTACTGCAGATAATAATGTAATCCTAAAATTTCATCCAAAGTGTTGTTATATGAAGGGTCCACGCACGGGGATCATGCTGCTCCAAGGAATGATTGAAGATGGTCTCTACCGTCTCCCTCATCCTCCAGTATCCACCACATCGCCACTGCTGCCCACCGTTCACATTGACGAAAGAGTTTCCAAGTCAGTTTGGCATGACCGACTAGGCCACCCTTCATCAAAGTGTCTGAACTCCATACTTCATCATTCATCTCTACCTCTTCATGCATCAACTTCTTCTACAGTATGCAGCTCTTGTCAAATGGGAAAAGCTCACAAACCTCCCTTTGGCGTAAATAAATCAGTAGCATCATCTCCATTTGAATTAGTACACTCAGATATATGGGGTCCTGCACCTTCTCCATCAGTGCAAGGATTTACATATTATATTTCTTTTATTGATGACTTCAATAGATTTACATGGATATTCCGGTTGTATTTTGATCTGAAGCTTTCTCTGTTTTTATGCAATTTAATTCTCATGTTCAGAATATTTCAAATGTAATCTGAAAATTTTCCAGTCAGATGGAGCACATGAGTACCAATCATTTGACTAGTATTTTATACAACATGGCATTATTCACCAATACTCCTACCCCCATACATCTGAGTAGAATGGAAGAGCAGAACGGAAGCGTCGACATATAGTCGACATGGGCTTAACACTTATGGCACGCGCATCAGTTCCTATGTGACACAGCTGTTTATTTGATAAATAGGCTACCAACTCCGGTGCTGAAGAATCAATCTCCTTATCAGGTGTTGTTTGGAAAGAAGGTGTTGTTTGGAAAGAACCTGATTACATGATGCTACGAACTTATGGCAGTGCATGCTATCCTTGGTTGAGACTATACGACAAATATAAATTGCAGTTTCAGTCCACCCAGTGTATATTCACTGGCTACATCAATGTTCATAAAGGGTACAAGTGCTATGACCCGTCATTGGGATGCACCTACATATCGTGCCATGCAACCTTTGATGAGGCGTGTTTTCCATGTGCTACTCCACAATCATCTACCCACAAACAAAACAACCAAGCCAACTCACCACCACTAGTTATCACCCATGACAACATCGTTCCCTTAATCCAATCGATCTTACAACCAGTCCAAAATAACCAACCTCATCAAACACCCCCATTGCCGAGCTTCCCTCCCATCTCCACTGAAACTACCTACCTACCAAATCATGACTCAACTGACCAAACCATAAAATGGATCACCTTCTCAACCGATTCCCTCTCTTCCACCGGTCCAACATTCAATGGTTACTAGACTTCGGTCTAGTGTAACCAAACCAGTTTCCAAACTCAACCTTATGGCTACCCAATATCACCTTTCATTAACATGTCTTACCCAAACCTCTCCCGATGATGTGGAACCCACTTCATTTACAGTGGCCTGCAAAGATCTAAAATGAAGAGAGGCCATGAGCGAAGAATCCAACGCTCTCTTGAGAAATGGGACATGACAGCTTGTACCTACCCAACCTTCAATGAATTTGGTTGGAAACAAATGGGTTTACAGGATCAAACACAATTCTGATGGATCAATTTCACGCTACAAAGCCCCACCAGTAGCAAAAGGATTTCATCAGCGTGAAGGGATTGACTACTTTGATACATTCAGTCCTGTCGTAAAGCCCAATACAATTAGGACTGTTCTCTCTATTGTTGTATCACATACTTGGGTACTACGCCAACTGAACATGCAAAATGCCTTTCTCAACAGGCACTTTAAGAAAATGTGTATATGTCACAGCCACAAGGATTCATTGATCCAAACTATCACAATTATGTTTGTCATTTAAGGCGTGCACTATATAGCCTAAAGCAAGTTCCACATGCCTGATCCAACAGACTTGGAACATTCTTGCTATCAATCGGATTCCATTCTTCCTCGTCAGATTCAGCACTCTGTGCACACAGCCAAATTCCATTTCATATATCTGCTTATATATGTTGACGACATAATTGTCATTGGTACAAGTTCAAGACATGTGCAGGAACTCATCAGCACTCTTGCCAATGAGTTTGCCATTACAGACCTTGGCGATTTACACTTGTTCCTTGGGATAGAGGCAACTTTAAGTTCACAAAGGTTACATTTGTCTCAAACCAAGTACGCTTTGGACCTACTTCATAAGGCCAAAATGGATGCAGCAAAACCGATGCCTACACCAAGTTCCACATCCTCTCTAGATCGTGGTACTAGGTCTGCTTTTGATGATCCCACTCTATATAGAAGTATCGTTGGAGCTCCACAATATTTGACTCTCACCTGGCCAGGTATCGCATTCTCTGTAAATAAAGTGTGTCAATTCATGCACACACCAACAGTGGATCACTGGGCTACAATTAAACGAATCCTTCAGTGTTTAAAGGATACTATAGACTTGGGGATCCAAATTCGGCCTTCACAACAATTTCAGCTTTATGCCTACACGAATGCAAACTGGGCTGACTGTCCATATGATAAGTGGATATTGTATATATCTTGGTGATAACCTAATTTCCTGGAGTTTTAAGAAGCAACACACAGTTGCAAGATCATCCACAGAGTTGGAATACAAAGGAGTAGCCAATGCATCAGCTGAATTATTATGGTTGCGTCAACTGCTACTTGATCTTGGGATTACTATCAAAGCACCAATGATTTACTGTGACAACATTGGGTCAACCTATCTAGCTGCAAATCCGTTATTTCATGTTCGTACAAAACACATAGAAATCGACTACCACTTTGTAAGGGAACAAGTGGTATCTAATTGTCTATATATTTTTGCTTTGTGCCAAGCCATGATCAGATAGCTGATATTCTAACCAAAGGGTTACCTGGACCACAGTTTAGAACTGTCAGAGACAAGCTCACCGTGTGCAAGCGGCCATTTCGCTTGAGGAGGCATGTAACGGATAATCCACAACTTCAAAATTTAAACTCTCATTTGATAAGAGTGAAAAGACGTTGGAGCTGTTCCACCTCTTGAGAATAATCTTATCCCTATAAGATAAGCAGAGTTCAATCAAACTCCAACTCTATCTCTTGTAACTGTATTTTTTTAACGTTTGAAACATACCGATAAATACATCACAACCCCAATCGCTAAGAACAATAAGGGGAAGAATCCAATTCAAACTCAAGTTCTAACTGGAATTTCTCAGTTACTTCGAATTTGAGAGTAATCTCTAGGAACACGAATCATGCAACCCCATTCCTAAGTCCTATTTGATGATTATAGACTTGATTAACCTACAATAAAACTACAGTAACACATTCTCTATCAGGAGTGGTCATTATGGTCAGTAATGAAGAATCAAAACGTGGGAAATGGGAACAGAGAGCTCACAATTAAAATAGCAGTGATGGACTCGTTGACCCATCGATTTTCCTCGAGCAAGTGGCCGATGACAATGCAGAGACAGAGCACAGCGACGAAAACCGACATGGAGACGACGTTGACATGATTGTCGGCGAGGTTTTGAGTGAGACCACCCGACCACATTGTCTTGAATTACAACTATTTCAGTATAACCCAACAAACCCAAAACAGAGGGATGAAATAAAAAGAAGAAGGAACAAAGGCAGAGGCTGGAAGCTGAAACGAAATCCTCCCCCGCTCCGGAAGACCAACACAAAGAGAGACAAGTGAAGGAGAAGAGAGTGAGTGAGCTGATGAAAGTGAGAAAAAACGGATACTTGGAGAGCGAAGCGCCTGTGGTTTTCAGAGGCTGTTTGCCCGGGAATGAAAATCTTCGGTGTCGACTATTGATGCATAGACCCCTGCCAGTTGTCGTCACCTACATTATTCCTTCGCCACGATGCAGAGTTAGTATAGAGCTTCTCAATTTTTTTATGTTTTATATGTTCAGTAATACAAAAGATAAAATCTATGTGTCATTACACGAATAAGATGCTTCATTATTTTTAGGGAAAATATCATCCCTTCCCTCTAAGTTTGCCTAATATCAATCTAATATCCAAATTTTGAAAAAATATCTATCCCCTCCTTTACTTTATAAAGATTATATCAACCGTATCCAAACCGTTAAAAATGATTATTAATGGATAAATTACATATGCCTCCCCTGTACTTTGCCCTAATTACACGTTTCTCCCCTTGATTTTTCCACCTTACATTTTGATCCCTTATGGCTGACGGTGTTAGTTTGCTGTAAGTTAATGATTTGAAAAGACAATATTACCCTTGTTCTAAAACAACACAAGTTGAATTACAATGACACCCTTTTCATCATCTTCAACCTTAAAACACTCATTTCTTTCCTCCTCCACCGCCGCCACCACCACCACCACCACCACCACCACCACCAGCCGCTGCCTCCTTCTCCACCGCCACCACTGTCGCTGCCGCCTCCTCCTCCTCGGACTCTTATTCCCTAAAACTTTAAATTCACGCACTGCAAAGACTGAACAGCAGATGGGTTCATCATCATAGCTTCCATTACCGCGTGAAAAGCACAGCAGAAGGTGTTGATTTCAATCTTCCAGTGCTCTGCTTGAACACGCTGGAGCATCTCTTGTTCTATCACGTAGGAATCACAGAATAACAAATTAAAACTGCATTTTCAATTCTACCTTTCTCATCATCTTCAACCTAAAACACTCATATCTTTCCTACTCCATTGCCAGCACCACCACCACCGCCACCACTGCCGCTGCCGCTGCCTCCATCACCGCCACCACTGCAGCCGCCGCCGCCTCCACCACAAACAAATAAGAAGAGATTAGAGGAGAAAGAAGGGATACCGATTGGTAAAAGATCACCGAAGGTTGCTGCAGGTAGGACTAAAACATTAGAAACCGAACCAGCGCTGCAACCTCTGTCCTGCGCACATAAGAAAAAACACCTGTGAACCTCTGGTTCTACCCACGTTTTATATTTATGTCTTTCATCTAAATCATCTTCTCCATCATTGCCAGAGAAAAATAAGAAAGAAGAAGAAACAGAGAGGCAGAAGGAGCCCTTTGGTTTCTCCTGACCAGAGGGCAATCAATTTCGGGAAGGAGAGACTAGAGAGAAAGAGAGAGATTGAAGGAGAAGATGGAATTCAATGCAGTTGCAGAGATTCTGTATTTAAATTTTCTTTTTGTTTTATTTGTTTATCAGCTTTTGAATTTTTATCTGTCAATAGATGAGATAAGATGAAAGATCTGATTATTTTCTTTCTGCTTCTTATTTCGGCAGTGCTTTTATGTCTTTCCTTCTTGAATTCTAACAGGCATTTTCGCTGTTTGATTCCCTTCTCATCCAAAATAGCACCAAAGATCCACTTCCACCAACATAATTGATAGTTTTTTTTATCACTCTTTTCAATGGAATTTTTGTTTCCTTTACTGCTGGTAATTCATAAATCCACGCTTTTTCAAGGTGTACAGAAATCGCAAAGGAATTACAGTTGAAGGTTTAAAATATATCAAGAAACCTAAATATAATATTAATAGCGTAAAGAGCGAGGAGGGCGGACACAGGGATGGAGCATGGAGGCACGGGGGAGGTAAGAGATTCGTCACCACCCACCAACCGCGTATGTTGAGAAATGTTCCAACTTTGAAGAGAGAGAGAGACGGGTCAGGACTCAGGGAGGTAGGAGTGGCGGACAGAATTGTTTAACAGAATCTCCAGACGCCGTTTCTAACACGCAGCAGCGCCAGCACCACCACCATAGCAGCAGCAGTAGCGTCTCCCTCTCCTGCTCGAGATTAGTGTAACCAAAAAATAATTAAAGAAAGAATCATCTCATTAAAGAAAAAGAAAACAAGGTCCCTAATTGGAACCGAACAGCAAGAATTCATGGAGTGCATTTAAATGTAACCATAACCCAAAAAATAAAAAAAATAAGAGATACAGACAGTCGGAGAGAGAGAGAGAGAGAGAGAGAGTGTTGGGATCAAAACAGGAAGGAAACCAAACACCTAAACTTAATCTAGGTACATCCTGAGACAAAATTTGTTTGCCTCAACAGCTCTTCCCATTAAAAGACAGCTAAAGCCTTTGAAGGTCAAAGGATGTACTGCTATTTTGCAGCACTGCTGTTTTGCTGTACTGCTGTTTTGCAGCACTATTGTTTTGCTTCATCTCAAACAGAGTCTCAAATAGCCCCAAAACTCCATTAACATTTGCAACTCACTTCAACAGCTCCCACAAAAAACCAGAACATCCAAACCGAAAAAACCAACAGAATCTGAAACTGATCGGCGAAGTAATGTTGCAGCAGATCGTCAATGGCAGAGAAAAGTTGCAGCAGATCGTCAATGGCGGAGAAAGGTTGCAGCGGATCGTCAATGGCGAAAGAGAGGTCGTCTCCTTCTTCCCCTTCTTCAATCTCTCAGCTTCTCTTCTTTCTCTCCCTTCTTCTATCTCTCGATTTGGGTGTTGCAAGGGATAAGAAAGGTTTTTGCCTTTTAACTCTACATAAGGGTAATATAGTCTTTTTATAAATAAGGGAGAAAGACATATGCTTTCAATAGATATTAAAAAGGATAGTTTTGCTTTTACACAGGATTTTTTTAACACCGTTACATGGTTAGGGTACGGTTGATATAATTTTTATAAAGTAGGAGAAGGGGTAAATATTTTTCAAAACTTGGGTACTGGATTGATATTAGGCAAACTTAGAGTAGAGGGGGATGATATTTACTCTTATTTTTAACATGCTTTAAAATTTTAAAGAAGCATCCTATGTGTCTTATCTCTCTCTTTCCCATTTTGAAATGACTCCCTTATTCTGTTATCAAAAAAGAAATGATTTTCTTATTCCTCAAATACACATGGCGTGTATTTTTAGGGGTCGCTATATCTAACATTATCTAGGTTGCCCTTTTGACAAAGGGCTGCCCTTAATCAATTCCTTATCGAAATTTGCAGGTAGGAGAACAACAACAAACTGTTAAGCATAGATTAAGAAGAGGAAAGGGCTTCCCGCCTTCCCTTAGCAAGAGGTAAGGCGATAAGTTTGGTATATTCTCATGCCAAATAAAGGAGAGACTCACATAGGAGGAGCCACAAGGTTAAGGGTGAGGAGAGAGAGAGAAAGAGAGAGAGAGAAAGGTATCTAAATAAAGAGGCAGGAGAATGAGAGGACATGTACTACATGGTAGTGTGTACAATATTTTTCTATATTTAAATTACAAGACGATGACCTACAAGGATAATGTGCTTGTTTGTACCTTCTCCTTCCTTTTTTTGTTTTTGGTTGGGAAGAAACTTATTCATTAGATGATCGTGTAAAAGCCAAGGCATCCTTGTGACAGAGATCAAGGAGCAAAGGAATGGAATGTGGCCAGATTGTCATACACAAATATGACAAGGCCTTTCGAGCAAGAGTATCAGCCACAAGGTTGACTTCTCTTGAAGCATACATAAAGGACGAGGATAAGAAATAGCCCCCCAAATGCTAGTTGTCCTTAACCAACGGTGAGAGAACAAAGGGGGAGGGGGATGCAGGGAGTGGGTTATGAATTGAATGAGCTCCTTACAGTTTGATTCTACAATGAGATATTCAAAGCCTTCTGCAATGGCGTATAACATCCCAAATCTCATTGCTAACGCTTCTCCAAGAGCAGTACTTGGAAAGGAAGCATGGTCCGAGACTCCAAGACAGCAAGAAGGCAAGTACCCTGATGATCTCTCATTATGAAGTCGAGGCCCCCTTTGTTGCACTTGGGAGGAAGGGAAGCATCACAATTCAACTTGAATGAACCCTCTGGGGGAGGGCACCAAGAAGGAGGTCTTCAAGGCTACAGACAAGGAGAGATCGGTGGGGGCTTGAAGTTTGCTGTCCAGAACTCCGAGTGAGTTTTTTCCAATGTCTTGATCAAATCCCCTAGAGTCCAAAACTTGTTGTTGAAGACTCTATCATTTTGGGCAATCCACAAGTACCACCCAATGAATGCACTCAGGCCTAACACTTGATTGTTGATCTGTGTACCTTTGGAAATAATAGAACTCCAACCCTAGATCCAAAGGTAAATGGAAATTAGCACCTTTCTCCTTCCTACTAGTGATTATTAATTGGAGAAAAGTTTCTTATTGGAGAGTACACCGCTCATGCCCTGACATAGAGGAGGTCAAGACACAGAAAGTGGCAAAATGATCTCCCTGCCCTGAAGACAAAAATGACGGCCGGTCTGATGCTTCCTAGTGAGCATGCTAGGGCCACACTCCCCCCCACAAGAAACAGTTTCCCTTATTAATTAACTGATAACTAGTGTGTCCCTTCTGCAATTGAGGATATTAATTACAAGGACGAAAAAAAAAAAAAAAAAAAGGAAAAACATCAATCAGGTTGATATTGGGCATTTGGATAAATTTTTATGGCAAAAGGTTTCCTACACAGTTGTGCATGAACCATTAATGTTCGTGATCATGATTCAAAGACCGGCTCTCCTAAGTGTAACGTTTAAAGAATTACTTACCATAAGATAAATCTTTATTCCTATAGTGGTCTTTGTCATGTGAGATGTGAAATCAAGAACTTCTATTGGTTCCTGGTATAGGCACATACAAAGGAAGTGCCACTGTTACAAGAAATTGCAGAAGAACTTGATAGGGGGAGAAAGAGAAAGAATGATCACAAGGATCAGGGGGAAGAAGGGAGTTAAACTAAATGTAGAAAGAAAATAAAAGATCATTTTATCATCTTTGAGGTTGCTTTGACGATGATGAATATCCTTTGAGACGTGGGATTTTGTATCTACAGATTTGTTGAGTCTCACGAATTTCCTAAAATGTCTACAAATCATTCATATAAAATGATTAAAATATCCCGGTGGGAAAATATGATGAAAATGGTTATATGATTTGAAAATTTGCTGAAACATCCGAATGAATGATTATTTTCCTATATACCTCAAGTTTGGTACAGAATTGAGCTCATTTGCTTGGGGTGTTTTAGGATCCAAAATGAGTTTTAAACACATAAGGTTCCAAATAGGACTTAGGCTACACATCTTAGGGTTTAGTTAAACCCCTTAGGTCATAAATAGACTGGGTTAACTCAGTGTGGAGCCCTAGGCTCGAACCTAAGTGATCCAACATAAGGCTAATCGAATCCAGGCTGTATTAGCCTCTGCGGAGGATCAATGTGGAGGGCCCCTGCATCCTCTGCAGGCTGCCCAGATCATCCTCCGCAGAGATTATTCCGATCTGGTTTGATCTCAATTGCTTGGGGGTTTTTCCTCATAGATGTCTATACATGAAATAGGGGTATAAATGGGCATGGATGGTACACTAACCACACACATAGAAACACATTAAGGTGTTGGTTGATTAGATACAATAATTAAATCAAATGCTTATTAGTCAGGTTTGATAGAGCATTACAATAGCTATCTAGTCCCAAATTTCAGGTTGATTGGATCAATATTGAGAAAGATTTCTCTCGTGCTTTAATTCTGGTTTTCCGCTATGGGTTATTGATGCAAGGAAGAAGACATCTTTTCCTTTTCCCATGATTTCTTTAGGGCCCGTTTGTTTGCCGGATAAAAATGGGATAGGCAAAAAAAGGTGAAAAACATGTATTATTTCCCTACAAAATACCAAGGATGTACGTGTTTGAAAACATGGGACGAAAAAATTCCAAACAAAGTGCAGTGCTTTCAACCATTGGATGGGGATGAGAAATCATGTATTGTACAGGTCATACTTATCTAATGGTTGAAAACACGACCATGTACCATACAAAGCCATGTACAAAAACCGATCCTAAATCTTATTGGAGAAATGATTCCTGTCCAGGAGTGTAGCCCAAGGCATTCTCTATTTCTCTATCCTCCTCTCTCTGAAAGGACCTCTCTGCCCACCTATTAATTGAACCAACAAGGGGCATCACGGGGTGATAGGAAACACCCTCCCAAAACTTTCATAGTTGATCAATATATACCACACGATAGCTTAAGCTGCATCAACCCTTTAGTTCATGTAATAAATTTTAGCCCAACAGACTATAAAAAGTTATAAGGAAAAATTGGTCAAACTTTATGTGACGGGAGAAAACATGGTGGCACCACCTTCTGTTCCAAAACCTATCTATGGCGTCACATACTCTTTTCTGGAATAGGAAAGAGGCCCTTCCCACCTTCCTATGGCTTCGCACTCTCTCTGCATCACAAGACCAATATACAAGGTCATAACTCATTAGGAGTCGTTCGGGCAGGAGAAGGAGTTCAAGTGGTTCCTTTTCCAAATGGTTCACTCAGTTGCAGAGACAGATCCCATTCATGGAGGTTGATTCTCGTATACCACTATTCACTTCATGCTACACAGAAATGTGGGCAATACCTTCAACAAGAAAAATATATAGTCATACGCGATAAGACTTTCCTGTTGATGCTTATGCCACCCAATTTTAGATTTGATTGAATGCTTCTTGACAAATCAGGAGTGAAATTGGGTGATCTTCTGTAGATGTTAGTATCAGGATTTAATCACTCCCTGAAAGTTTTCTTGTTATCTTCTCTTTTCTAGATTTTAGGTGGTTAGAAATAAGTAACAAAGGAACTGAACTGTACCCTAAGATACTCAGTGAGAAAACCTGAATCCAGGACCATGGCTTTAACTACACAACATATTCCTCACCATTGGCCCAGAGTATACTTTCATCTTGCTCATAAATGAGTCTGAAGAACAACTTAGCATCTAATCAATCACAGCACATAAAATCCAAATGATATCTTCTTAAAAGTATCTGCTCTACTGTAAGAACTGACTAGTCAGCATCGATGCTTTACACCTGCAAGCAACACCAGAAAGAATATCGGTTACTAATTAGAGATCACACTGGAAGTCAATGGAGCTAGTGATATGGTCTGAATTCCCAAAATCTTCGAAGATAATAATCCAAGTGAAAAAAAAGAGTCAAATGAGGTGCAGAATGTGCTATCACTCGAAACACTAATTGAAACTAATTCAGCCTGAGAAATTACTAGCCAAAATGTAGAACAAGACAATGCAAAGATTCCAGGTTACAGAGGTTTCCCTCTCCCATGGAGGGGTTGTGAAGTGTGACAGTGAGTGTATCTTTTTATGCCTGCATCAAATTAGTGATCCTCAATCCTAGTAACAAGCAACAACAAAAATGTTAAGAGATTTAACTTCTCTCATTCGACAAGTTTCTCAAAATATTGAAGATGACAGTGGCAGCGGTAGTGGCACTAGTGGTCAAGGGGGCTCTACCATGGATAAGCAAACTAAAACTCTTCCTTCTTTGTTACGATCCCATTCTGATTAAACACACCTTCATTTTCTTCATTGATATTTTACCTAAAAAAGTTTAAGGCAGTTTTAATAAGAGATCTATGTAAACACCAATTCCATTCACCCTGATTGCTGAGCCATTCAATGAGTGGTTGATTGGATATCAAGGATTTGAATTTTAAATTTGAATAGTCAAACAAAGAACCCTTCAGATGTTAAATCATGGTGAAGTATCGATCGAGTATAATCAAATTGAATTATGATAAATCAAGATCCAATTTGAATTCACTCCATTTACAGCCCTTAAACCAATCAAGCATTGCCCAGTGTTAAAAGCATAGCCTAGAAGTGGCTTGTATCCAAGGTCCACTAATGGTTCTATGCAGCAGACACAACCTAAGCGCATAGGTATTACCCAAGCGCTAATGTGCAAAATAACATGTGAAGATCCTCAATTATATATAAAAAGAAAGAGAGGGACCATAACTCGGTGCAAGTCCCGCTTTTGCAGTTGTAAGAGGGGTGGCCTAGAGTCCATCCTAACCTTTGCCTTTTTTTGCACAAAGCGACTACTCAGGCTCAACCTTGTGACTTCACTGACAGACTGAGCTTCTACCATTACACCAAGTGTTGTCCCCTTCCTAATTCCTAATTACGAAGAATGTTAACTGAAAAAAAAAAAAATGTAACTTAAAAATCTACCTGGAAGTCATTGTACTCTTCTATACCTTGGATGAGGTGGATGTCAAGCAGAGTACACTCACCTAAGGAACATCCAGCAACATCCGCCTATACGAATTCACATCACACTAGACACTTCGACTTCATTGGAACAACCAAGTTGCCACTAATCTAGGACATGTTATAAGTACTTGCATAGACAATAACACAATCTGATGATAAGTACAGATAAAACCAAATGCTTAGCACACACACTCCCCCCCCCTTTCCCCCACCAAAAAAATGTTTGTTTCATTGGAAAATATCGAAGAATATATTAACTGATGAATAGAAACTGTTCATTTGAAAATTGAATGCAGCAGGTAACAACGTAAAAATTAGATTACAGGTATCAAGCCAATCATATGAAAGGAGCAACCACATAGGGAGATACCATACCAAAAGTAGGACATGTTATTTAGTACATTAGATATTCCAAAGTAGACATGAAACACAAAGAGATTGCAAAGTTGAGGACTTCACCAACCAGTCAACACTAGAGGACATCATGATCGTTTGAAGAAATGGCGCACCAGAATCTCTGACATACCCAATGCAGAAATGCTTTCACATCCAATAAGTTCATGAAGCTTTGCATCACAAAGTATCGCCATCGAGTTTAGGGGGTCCTAAAAATAGGGAGAAAAAAAAAAATAGTACACTTAAATGCCAATTGATTTGTAGTGTATCTAAAATTTAGGTAAACAGTGGTGCTTGCCATCCCCCAGGGAGGAGGTACTAATATACACTGATGAAACTGTGAACCTAAGCCAACAAAGTTACACTTTCTTTTACAAGTAATAACTACCAGACCAAGTTAAAACATTAAAGATGAGTAAATGCAATAATATAGAAGTGCAAGTTAAACAAAAATTATATACTTTTTGCGAATTTTTCATATTACATACTCAGTGCATCGTTCTATCTTAAAGTATGATAACAGTGATGGGTAACAGGAGAGCAGAGATGCATGCATGCGTATACTCAGCACATGAGATCATACTCTGGTGAATTTTAACATGTCAATAAAAAAAAATATGATATAGAAATCTGCACTCTGCAAAATATTGCACAAACGCTGAAAACGAAGCAAGATGCTTATCTTAGCTCTGTGCAAAGATATACGAAAACACCAGAAATTGTGAAGGTGGCGTCGACTACATAAGGTAGAGAGATTGGTATCAACAATTGCTATTCTTGCTTGCATGCGGATAGCAGGCCAACAGCGATATCAGCTTCTTCGCTCCATACGGGCGCAGCACTAATACTAGGCCGACTTCCGTTACGTTTCAAGCTTTTCTTTCTTCTGGAGCGGGGCAAGCAATTAATTTCAATATTGAAATGACTATAGGATATCCAAACTTTGACTAGAGTGAGTTGAGCTTAGCAGCAGGAGATTGAAAGCCCTATGGGCTCACTAATCCCGACGACGCTCCTCACTCTGCTCTGACCTGACTCGAGACCAAACTACACTTTGAATGCCTGTAGAGGAATACATAGAATTGAACATAGAGGAATACATAGAATTGAACATAGTAAAATAAGAAATTGAAAGATTTCGTTGAAATTGTTCGTTTGGAAATTTCCTGAAAAGTTAATCATAGGTTCTTCTCTCCATTGGAACAATAGGATGGTTATGCTCATTACTAAACTTGTTGAAGAGATGAAATATAACCAAGGTATATCTTTTTGAATAGAGGCTGAATCGATCATCAGAAGAAGAATTAGACCAAAAATTAGGATACATTCTGGGAAAATGAAACTTCCATAGAAGAGAAGCAAATGAAACGATTTCATAAAACTTCTTGTAGAATCGAGAATGAAGTTTTCATTTTGTACAAGCCAGATCATGAATTATTAACTGCATCCCATCTCCAAAAAAGTCCCAATTGTTACGAACTTTCTATTTTTGGAATGAGATATTTACAGAATCCCCATGAATAGGATCAAATCTTACTCCTCGGTATTTACATGAGATTCCTCTTTCTTATTCTTAAGCAAGCCCCCGAGAGGACTTAGTTGATCCATGATTTATGTTTCATCTTTTGTTTCCTTTTTGTTTGTTTCGAGAAAGATATCGATCAATTCTGATTATTTTTTTTCTATTGATTCTTTTCCGATCGAGATTTATGGATCTATGTGTCTATATAGATCGTGTTCATGGATTAACGAAAAATGAGCAAAAGCTCTATTTGCCATTCTATGAGTCTCTTCCTTTTTGCGTATGGCATCGCCACTCCCTTTGGCAGCATCCACTAATTCGGAACTTAATTTGAAAGCCATATTTCGACCCGGTCGTTTTCGGGATGCCCCCTAATAATCAATGAATGGCAAGTGCTTTTCCTTGTGTAGACCCTATTTCAATGGGAACTTGATGAGTCGATCTGCCTACACGTCTTGCTTTTACTGCTATATCGGGAGTTACTCCACGTATTGCTTGACGTAAAACAGATCGTAGATAGTTTCTGTCTTTCATTGAATCTTTTTCACTGCTCAATAGATAATTTGATAAGCCAATGATTTTTTTCCATGTTTCAGAATACGGTTAGCCAACTTGTTAACTAATCGATTACGATAAATTGGATCGGATTTTGCAGTTTTTTCTTCTACAGTACCTTGACGTGACATGAGCGTGAAAGAGGTTTAAGAATCAGTTTTCTTTTTAGAAGGACTAAAATCACTTATTTTGGAATACGGCTTTCCAAACTGTACATACGACTTTCCACAGAATTCTATATGTATCTATGAGATCAAGTATGGAATTCTGTTTACTCACTTGAAATTGAGTATCCGTTTCCCTCCTTCTCCTCTTAGGATTGGAAATCTTGTATTTTACATATCCATATGATTGAGTCCTTAGGTTTCCGAAATAGTGTAAAAAGAAGTGCTTCGAATCATTGCTATTTGACTCGGACCTGTTCTAAAAAAGTCAAGATATTTCGAATTGTTTGTTGACACGGACAAAGTCAGGGAAACCCTTTGAAATGATTTCAATATTGGACCTTGGACATATAATAGTTCCGAATCGAATCTCTTTTCAGTATAAACACTAGACTGTTTCACCTCATTTAAATGGTTTGATGTGAGCATTTCTTTAAATATTTTCTTTCAATTGAAATCTTCCCAAGAAATTGAAAAACTCAAGAGTTGAGAAGGAGCACCCCCCCCCCTCTTCTTAAACATAAGAACAAAGCAGCTGAGGAACCTAATTAAGGCCCAAGAACTTCCCTATGTTTCAAATAAAAGAAACTAAACTGAGAGAAAGCATTTCTATCTTTCTTTGGCTTATCGAACTATCAAGTGGCTTTGTGAAATGAAAGTTTACCGATTGAAGCCAGATACTAGTCAATAACAACTTTTAGAGCGCTTCGTGATTCAAAAGAGTTGAAAGCTCCACAAAGAGATCAGTGTCAAGACACTACAAACAACAACAACAAACTCAGCCTTATCCCAACTTAATGGGTTTGGCTACATGGATCCAAACAAAACAAAATAGGGAAAACTGAGGTATAACAAAAAAAGGGGGAATGAAAAGATGAGAGAATGAGGGATGTGGAATGAGGTGAAGGAAGAAAAATGGACAATGACAAATGAAAGATGAAAGACGCAAGTAAGAGAAAAGAGGCACAGCCCAGCAAGTCAGGAGAATCTCAGCTAAATGGGGTCTGCCACATGGATCCTTGCCCTCCAATAGGCTTTATTTGGGGTCATGCTTGGTACAAGGCCTAGACTATGCATGTCCTTCCTCACAACTTCTTCTATGGTCATTTTAGGCCTGCCCCTAGCTCTTTTAGCTCCTTCAATCGGGATCATATCACTCCTCCTTACTAGGGCGTCCATAGACCTCCGTTGAACATGACCATACCACCTCAAATGACTCCCTTGGAGCTTGTCACTAATCGGGGCAACTCCCAAGTCAGCTCTAAATGTTCATTCAATCAGTGTCAAGAACTGCCGGAAGAAAGTTGCTAATGTAGAAATAGTTATTCTACAAAGGATGACCAAGCCAAGTCGTCATACAGGTGGACGTATAAGAATATACTTCTTGAACAAGTAGTTACCACAAAGCCATCTATCGCATGAAAACTAAATTGAAGTTTCCTAATTGTAGTCTAGTGCTAAAATAGAAGTAAAATCGAACTCTATTTCTTATGTATCTAACCAATTCTAAAACTAACTATAAGACTTAAATTGGAATGGAATTCTAGCCTAAAACAAATTATTACAAGAGAAATCAAAATAAGTAAATAAACTACTAATATCTTACTACACCCAAATCCCAATACAGGCCCAGTTTCTGGACAAAGTTTTCAAACAAGTTCGGCTCGGTCCAAAGAACTGCTCCCACATCAATTCTCTTGATGGAAAAAACTCGTCCATGAGTTTTCTAGGACGGTAGAAATAAAAGCACACGAACGGGGGCTATCAGCTCCTTTTCTAAAACTTGAAGATAATCCAAAATATGCAACTTCGATGTTGCATCTGTGTTTTGAAATATGTGGGGAATAAAAAACTCAATAAGTAGAACATTCATTGTTGTAGTAGAGTCTATAGATGCTTCACCCACAATAACCGTCTCCTTAACCAGTACTTCTTGTCCCAGATCCGAGCATTGACCCATTCGGCTCGTCTTGTGGCTGCATTGACGGTACCACCTTCTTTGACTCTGAGCATTTTTCATCAACCAATCCTTGAAGAACGAATGTCTGATGCATGTGAAAAAGATGTAGGGTGCATAAATTTCTTTTGCAATCAACAACGTCACTTCGTTCTTCCAACCACTCTTGACTTAATTTAATAATGCGTTGAGAGCATGGTTTAAAGAATCGACCGATACGTATCGGTATCGGTATCGTATCAGTCGATACCGATACATCTCCTTTTTTTTTTAAAATGAACTGTCTCGAATTGTATCGAAATGTATCGACCGATATGGGCCGATACGATACAATAAGACCGATACGTATCGATACCTCCAGTAAAGGGTTGAATGGGTGATTGAATACGTATCGGCCGATATGTATCGATACATATCGGCCGATATGGCTCGATACATACCAATACATCACCGATACGTACCGATACATACCGACATGTACCGATGCTATCTTACAACTAGAATCCCTCTTTTTTCTGATCCGGTTCCTCCACCACCGCGAACCCCAATTAGATTCAGGCATGATACACTTTTTAGTTATTAGGAGAACCCAAGTACTCTCTTTCGGATCCGTGAAACAACTCTCAGAGATCTTTTCCCTTTTGGAAGATACAAGAGCGAAACAATCAACCTATTGATATTGGAAGACCCAAAAGATTCTTCCAATGTATCATTTCTGGGTCCAATGGAATTCATAACCATCGATACAGTTCATTAAGAAGCCATTTTCACTCATAGAATCAATACAATTCCTAATCTCACGAAAAAATGAAGGAAAACTCTCAACCAAGAGTCTAAAATCTTGCATTTAATCTTGGTTTTTCACACTTTTAAACTAAAAACGAATCATGGAGTGCTATAACATCATCCTTTGCATCATCCAATACTCTTCATGGCTATAGACGATTACAACATGTGAGAAACTTCATCTTTTATAACAATTTCAATTTAATGCACTTGTTTGATTATACATTATTCACCATTTTAGGTTTTATGCATGACACTTATTATATATTGCTTATTTATATTGTTTTTTGTTCCAAAAGTGTATTTCCATGTGTATCTTGACCATTTCTATGCGTATTTGTATTGTTCGATACGTATCTCCGAAACGATACGATACGATACGAATCATACGATACGTCTCTTAAAATCACCCAACCGATACGATACCCGATACCAATACTTTAAACCTTGGTTGAGAGGAATCAAAAACTTCACAATAAGCACCATCACAATACTGAGAAATGGAAAATTCGAAACATCATCCTCAGACTCAATGATGATCCTGTTGGGTCTTCGATAACATATCCACCACAGACTGCAAGCCGAAATTGTCACTTTACCCTTCATCAATAAATAAATAGCAAGCTTTCCGTTAGGCAAGCGAACTCTAAATTTGAACACAAAGGAATCAATGGTCAAGTTTGCTCTGCTACCAATTGATGCAGAACCCGGGTCACAATACCTTATTTGGGTTCGAACAATAGGACTCAATTAAAAAAGGATAATGGTGATTTTCGTAAATTAGGTAACAATCCAGCACTTAATAAAAGGTGAATAAATATTAATGGCAGGGCTGTAATTTTCTTGACTTCCAAAAGCACCCACAAGAATAGGAGTGGAGTTATAAGTTTATAACATAAAGAAGCAATTACTTCAAGGAGGGATACTTGTGGAAAGTAATAACAGAAAAAGAAAAAGAAAAAAAAAAAAAGTAACGTAATAAAGAAGGGGATGAGGGGGTATTTAGGGAATAACAAATAAAAAGGGCTTAGACTATCGACATAGAGGAGAGGAATAGATTGTCTTATTCCTTGTGTTAAAACAGAACAGCATGAGCAGTAAACCCAATCCATCTGCCCAATTGCAGATGGAAGAACTCAATCAGATGAGATCTGGTCAGCCTAAAATTTTAGGATAAGATTTCTAACTCCATGCCCTTAGGAAGTACCGACAGCAATTCCAGAGAAAGTATTAGTAGCTTCCAGGAAAATTTCTGAAATAGGAAGCTGGCCGCAAAAGGAAACCAGGTCTGAAACTGAAGTTGAAACCAAGAGATGAAGATGACTTTGGAACTAAGACAATAGGGTTTGAATCGTCTATGGAAGGGCACCCAACACCCAAAATCTCAGAGGGAGAAGAGTTGAATTGAAGAAGATTGATCCAACGTATGGATTGCTGCAAGTACCGCATAACAGAAAAGAGGAAGAAGAAAATAGACGAGGTAATGAATAAGAGGGTCTCGTTTGAAAGGGGAAAGAAGAAGAACAAGAAGAGAAGAAAGGAGGGGGAAACAAGGCCACCGGCCTAGCACCACACTCACAATCGTGAGATTCCAACCTTTGTTAGTTAAAACGCGAATAAAACAGCCAAACCGTTTAAAACGCGTATGGCTGAACTGCTCCCAAAGCAACGGTAAAAAACGGTACGACTGGATAAAGAATTCTAAATGCATATAGTATGCGTATACATTTTTTTAATGAAAAAAACAGCTATTAATAAAAAAAACCAAACCAGCCCGATTTAGCAATTTAACCAAAACCCTAAACCCATTCCCTCATTTTCTCGATCGAGCATTTCAGAGTCTCACACTCTCGCACAGCCGAAGTGCCGAACACGAAGACCTCTGTGGCTCCTCATCGTACAGTCCCTCTCCCTCTCTCCCAGTGGGAAGCCGGCGACCAAAGCTTCTATCCCTTACAGAGCAGCGGCGAGTTGACAACTGGAGGTAAGAAGCAAGCCAGCAAAGAATCAAGAGTCCGAGACTCTCCGCACAGCCAAACCTCCTCAGCTCCCGATCGCATAGTCACTCTCCCTCTCTCCTGGCAGCAAGTCGGAGATCAGAGGGAAGCAGCAAGCCAGCTACCTGCGGAAAAACAGTTAGCAGCCTGAAACCCCTCCCTTCCTCTGTCTCAATCTCTTCATTATGATATAGTGAATCACACTTCACACTAGATAGTGAACTATTCCTACAAATAAAAATGGTGATGGGAATGTTATTGATAAATGTGTGATGGGAATATTATTGAAACTCCATCGTTCTCTACCTGATTCGTTACAATAGAGTGGAAAGAAAAATATGTGATGGGAATATTGCTTTGATAATTAAGACTCCTACATGTTCAATCGTTCATACTTAACTGCTAAGTTGATTCATTCACTGTTATTCTTTAACATTCCAAGATTTAAAAAGATCATATTCTCTATTATTATTTTATAATGACTATGTAAAGGACATGGCTAACATACTTATAGTGCTCTGATTAATATTTTTCTATTATTTGTGTGATGGGAATATTATTGAACTTGTTCATTTGGTATAGTTGATTCTGATATTGGAATGGGTGGTTTGAATAAATGTCTGATTGTAATATTATGGTGCTTAAGATTCCAACTTTAATTTGGAATGGAATGTGGATACTACCTACATTTGTTTTGATTGTTATAGTTGCTTTGAATTTTGATGCAGGTATTTAGGAAATTATTTATCAATTTATGCGTATATATTGCCTTTTTTTTTGTACCGTATTGTTCAAATTTACACGTTTAAAACGTGTACCGTCTGGTTTCTTTTTTTGTTCCCGTTCTTGAAGTATTCGACTGTATTTTTTACCATCCCATTCACGTTCTGATCCGTTTAAAACACGACCGTACCGAATACCATTTTTTTGCCGTTTCCGTTTTAACTAACCATGATTCCTACTCAACTTTTTATTCTATTCAATTATGTTCAATGAATTGGGTTACAAGTATATGTATAAAACAAAATTGAAATTCTAATTATATTCTAATGCTAAAACAGAAGTAAAATCTAACTCTATTTCCTAATTATCTACCCAGTCTAAAACTAACTCTAAGGCTTAAATGGAATTCTACCCTAAGACAAAAGATTACAAAATAAATCCAAAGAAGTAAGTAAATAAACTACTAATATCCTTCTAGCCCCAAATCCCAACTCGGGTTAGGTTTTCAGGCGGAGTTCTCAAACAAGTTCGGCCTAGTTCAAAGAACTGCTCCTACATCAATTATCCAGGTATTAAGAAAAAAAAAAAACTCATGTAGAACAGTAGAAATAAAAGCACACGAATGGGGGGCTATTGGCTCCTTGTCTGCAACTTGAAGAAAATGCAAAATATGAAGCTTTGATGATGCATCAGTGGCTTGAAATATGTGGGGAATAACAAACTCAATATGTAGAATGTTCATCGTTGTAGTAGGGTCTAATATGTCAATTGA
Source organism: Telopea speciosissima (assembly GCF_018873765.1). Classification (NCBI taxonomy): domain Eukaryota; kingdom Viridiplantae; phylum Streptophyta; class Magnoliopsida; order Proteales; family Proteaceae; genus Telopea; species Telopea speciosissima. The sequence goes on along the minus strand of NC_057925.1, from coordinate 46,970,380 downwards.
AGCTTCACCCACAATAACTGTCTTGTCTTCCTTGACCGTTACTTGTTATCCCACATTCAAGCGTCTTCCTTTTGTCTTGACCCATTCGACTCGTCTTGTGGCTGCACTGTCAGTACCACCTTCTTTGACTCTAAGCATACTATGTCAACCAATCCTTGAATAATGAATGTCTGGCACATGTGAAAAGGTTGTAAGGTTCACAAACTTCTGTTACAATCAACGATGCCGCTTTGTTCTTCAAACCATTCTCAACCCAGTTTAATAATGTGTTGAGGGGAATCAAACACTTCACAATAAGCACCATCACAATACTGAGAAATGGAAAATTAGACAAAAACATCATCCTCATACTCAATGATGATCCTGTTGGTCTTTGATAACATATCCACCACAGACCGTGAGACAAAATTGTCACTTTGCCCTTCACCAATAAATAAAATAGTAAGCTTTCCGTTAGGCAAGCGAACTCTAAACTTGAACAATAAGGACTCAATGGTCAGGTTTGCTCTGCTACCAATTGATGCGGAACCCAGGTCACAATACCCTATTTGGGTTCGTTGTGGGCCCATCCCGGACAATAGGACTCAATTAATCAAGGATAATGACGATTTTTGTAAATTAGGTAACAATCCAGCACTTATTAAAAGACTAATTATTAATGCCAGGGCTGTAATTTTCTTGACTTCCAAAAGCACCCACAAGAATATGAGTGGAATTTTAACATAAAGAAGAAATTACTTTGGGGAGGGGTATTTGGGAAGTAATAACAAAAAAGAAGTAACGTAATAAAGAAGGGGATGAGGGGGTATTTAGGGAATAACATATAAAAGGGATTAGACTATCGACAAAGAGGGGAGGAATAGATCGTCTTCTTCATTGTGTTAAAACAGAACAGCATGAGCAGTAAACCCAACCCAATTGCAGATGGAAGAACTCAATCAGATGAGATCTGGTCAGCCTGAAATTTTAGGATAAGATTTCTAACTCTAAGCCCTCTTAGGAAATACCAATAGCAATTCCAGAAATCAAGGATTAGCTTCAGGAAATTTTCTGAAATAGGAAGCTGGAGGCAAAAAGAAACCAGATCTGAAACTGACGTTGAAACTAAGAGATGAAAATGTCTTTGGAACTCAGACAATAGGGTTTGGATCACCTATGGAGGGCACCCAACGCCCAAAATCTCAGAGGGAGAAAAGTAAAAGTTGAATTGAAGAAGATCGATCCAACATATGGGTTGCTGTAAGTACCGCCATAACAGAAAAGAGGGAATGAGAAAAAGAGGATCTCGCTAGAAAGGGGACAGGAGAAGGAGAAAAAGAAGAGGAAGGAGAATGAGAAGAAGGCCACCGGCCTCACACCATACTCACAACCGTGAGATTCCAACTCAACTTTTCATTCTATTCAATTTTGTTCAATAAATTGGGTTACAAGTATATTTATAAAATGAAATTGAAGTTTCCTAATTGCAGCCTAATGCTAAAACAGAAGTAAAATCTAACTCTATTTCCTAACTATCTAACCCAATATAAAACTAACTCTAAGACTTAAAATGGAATGGAATTCTAGCCTAAAACAAAATATTACAAGATAAATCCAAATGAGTAAGTAAATAAACTACTAATATCCTACTAGTCCCAAATCCCAATTCGGGCCCGGTTTTCAGTCAGAGTTCTCAAACAAGTTCTGCCCAGTCCAAAGAACTGCTCCTGCATCATTGTTTCAATTTCTACTTCACATCCATGTTGTATTCCATCACAATTAACAAACTAAAATCAGCGCAAACCAAATAAATGGTGTTATAAATGATATTTTAAAAATAAAAAAAAATTTATGCACCGATTACCCACCTCCAGCTGGTTAACTTTTATGTAATCCCAAACACGATTTACAGCTTCCGATTGAAGCATTTCCCTTTCCCCAGTGCCAAAAAATTGGGCAAGTGCAACAGATATTATCACGGAAGATTCACCAGCTTCGATACTTTCAGTTGCAGACTCCATGTCTAGCTTTATCCTCTTAGAATCTTTACCTGACTCTTCTACAAGTAAGAAATCATATAAACTACCATCCATGTTTCAACAGATGCCAAATATGTTAAAATCATTAAAAAAAGGACATGCATACTTGAGGGTTCAAGAGGGATAATATGCTTGGCTAGCAGTTTATTCATCTTGAACATGTCAGTACAGTCTGTTTCAAACACCAAACGCAGCTCATCATTGCAAATTATCTTTCTCTTATTGCTTGGATCTTGGAGATTGTTTTTTCTTATGTAAGCCCATAATTGCTTCACAATCTGCAGAATAAAATAATGGTGCCATTAGGATTCTCTTGAATAGTAAGCAGAAAAAATATTTAATAACGGGACCAACTAATAAGTAATAGGATGATTCAAGAAACAGAGAACCTGGGTCCTTGGCAGGGCTGGCTCACCAACAATGGCCTGGAGTTCAGGTGAAACACCACAAACTTTGTTGAGCCCTCCCGGGCCACCTCTCCTTTTGGTTCCAGTTGGAGCACTGCAATAAATGATAAACAGAACAAATAGACAAGCTCAAGTATTATGTTACCCAGGAGTATTTGTAAAATATACTTAGAATCAGAGAGACCCTCATAAAACATCACATTCAAAATGTATGAAACTGAACATAACAGAACTTTGATTGTCACGTCAGAAAAAACTAATTTTTATGGGCAAAAGATAACTAGAGTTGCAAGAAATATATAAAATGGAGGAAGTGATCAAACATCAGCCAACAACCATAGTTCCCAAGTACCACACACAAAAAAGGGTACCATAGTTCCCCATCACCTACAAAACTACAACCCAAACCAAGTTGCAGCACATCAACAAAGGCGGAGAAGTGCAGACAGGCTGCCACTGCTGAAAGGATGGACAGCAATAAGCGAATGAAAGTTAGAAGGCACATACAAACACGCATTTTCAGTTCATAAATAAACATTTTTCTTTTATTTAGTGAAGTAGAAAACCAGACATGCAGGTCGAGTTTCTAAAACGCATTGAAGGCACATAAAGACACGCATTATGAAGAATCACTACCGTGTACGGAACGTATGCAGTTGGAACCAACCAAGGCACGAGAAGAACAGTAAAAGAAGAGAAGGGGGGGGGGGCGGAATACGAGATGACATACATAAAAGACGAATAATCAAGTAGAGTACCCAAAAAAATATTAAGTTGCGAGAATTGTTACTGCAATTCATAAGCATTAGTGTAGAATTCCCGTCATTCTGCTTCCAATAAGAAAATAAAAAATCAACTATAAAACCAAAAAACTCCGCTCTGCTCTCGAAAAAAAAAACCATAAACTTTGCAACGAAAGACATTTCACCTTTGATAAAAGACAATGTAAAATACAAAATAAATCGAGAAGAACTCAAATTCCAAAACCCTGACAGAGAAACCCTAGGGCCATGATTTCCAAGCGTGAACGGAAGAAAAGTAGAAGGGCAGCGAACCTTTCTTTGGGTATTTCAGGGGCAGGTAGAGCAACGACATTCTGGATAAAAGCATTAGCTTTGGTCACCGGTAGGGGCTGTAGCTGCGCCGGAGGAGGAGCACCTCGGAAGTTGAGCTCCTCGTGACGGTGGACAGGAAGGGCGAAATGTTGAGGGATTTGGGGATGGGTGTTCTGATATTGAGGGTGCTGGTGGTGGTGCGGGTGCTGTTGCTGCTGTTGCTGCTGCTGTTGAAGGGCAAAATGGTCCTTCGGAGCGTGTTGTTGGACTTGTGATCGGAGAAGATGATCGATCTGGTCTCTGATGAAGCCAGCCTTGTGGGCGAGGCTTAACCCTAGCTTCGCTTCCAACTGCTGAACGACGCCGTTAAGGGAGGTAAAACTGCGAGGATCCGATTGACGGAGCAGAGACTCAACGCTGCTTGATATTTCTTGGTCCGACACCATTGCTGTGGGTAAACCTTCATATAATAACTGAAAAAACGGAAACTCAAACGGTTCCCTCCTTAGCCATCTCTCTCTCTCTCTCTCTTCTCTCTCTTCTCCCTGTCTCTGTGTGTGTCTCTCTCTCCTCTCTCCTCTCTCTTCTCCCTGTCTCTGTGTGTGTGTCTCTCTCTCTCTCTCTCTCTCTGTCTCTCTTTTATATATTTTGAAATGACGCCAAAGGCCCCCTCCTTGTTTGTATTTAACAGTTTCTAAATTGTGATGACAATAATGCCCTCATCTTCAGAAAGGATAGAGGGTTCTGAAGAGTGAGATGAGGATAAAATCGTCATTGGATATCTTGCAGATAATGGCCTTCTTTTTCCTTTTTCAAAATGGGAAATGAATCTAAGGTGGTAGTTCGATATTACAGTAATACCCTTACCAGAAATATAATACACAGTAGTAACGGCTATGGATAAGGGAGAGAGAGTACAAAAGCTGATAGATACTGCCTTATGAGCTTTTCCTTTTATAGAAAATAATGGAAGGCCATTTTGGGAACCGAATTGAAGGCGCAGGTCGGTGACGGCCCGATCGGAAAAATGATCCTCCGCTGGGTTGGTTCAGTTCAGTTCAGATAACCGGAACCTACTACTGAGAATAATTATTTTTAGGTGGGGATGTTTGGTTCACTGGTTGGTCAATAAAGGGTAAATTTTCATAAGGGATCTTTACCGTTTGATGAAACTAATTATGATGTCCCTCAAATTTCAGAAATTTTGATTGAGGCCCCTAATATTTGAAGGAAATTATGATTAGGCCAAATGTTCTCTGGCTCGGGGCGCAGGCAGTGCCCAGCATTTTTTGAGTTATTGGATCGGATCGGACGATATTGGCTGGATCGGATTGGTATCAGTCGAGATCGATCTTGAGATTTTGACCGATACAACAAGGTTTGACTGGATCATTGATTGGATAGCCCAACTCAATTGGATTGGCCGATTCGATACGATCCTTGACCGATCCAATTGAATTTTTTTTTATGTTTTCAAAGTTTTTAAGTTTTTTTTTTTTAATTTTTTATATTATCTTGATTGATACCAATCGATTTTGACCGATCCGATCCAGATAATATCAGCCGATCCAATCCCAAGATCACAACACCTACCAACCAACTCTAGCTAATACATGACCCGATCCATAAAAAAACGATTTTGGGGGGTTTTTTGACCAATCCTAGCAGATTTGAACCAATCCGAAAAGGTTTCGGCCATGATCAATCCCGAGTCTAATACCTGGATTTTGAACCTTAGTGCCCAGACACATGGGGGTGGACGAAATAACCACCCTGCCCCCCCTGAATGGTAGACCCATGTGTCTGGGCACAGGCTGCACCCACATGGGGTGGTTATTTATGTCATTCAAGGGTAGAACGGTCATTTCGTCCACCCCCATGTATTTGGGGGTAGCCTGAGAATATTTAACCATACAATTATTAGGAACAACCTATGTAAAATACATAGTGATGGCTACAACAGATAACACACGATGCTTCTTAGATTGGGGTAAGGTTGAAAAGTACATTTAAACTAAATATTCAAATAATTCAACAGGTGAAGAAGATCGGAAAAACTCTATGTGAATACCAATGGTCCCGCCATTCAAACATGTTTAGCAAAAGTATAAGAAGTAAATAAATGTCACGCAAACTTATTCTCAACCTTACACGAAGGACAAGTAGTACTAACGGTCAAAATATTAACAAATTTATCTTTAGTAGATAAACTGCCAATTAATGTCTTTCACAAAAACATCATAAAACGTAGGATGAATTCTAAGATTCCAAATCTTCGTCCACACTTTCCCCTTATATTGCAAGACCTATTACCTAATTCATTTTTAATCGTAAAACTAACAAGCAATCAGAGTAGTTAAAATACCTTTACTAGAGAAATGACACAACCATTCCTATTATTATATGTAGCACTAATTGGTATTTTCATAATAGTCTTAGAGTGCGTTTGGTAACGTCGAACAGTGTTACGAACAGTTCTTTTGTTCAAAAAGAACGAAAAATATGAAAAAGTGTTTGGATTATCGGTTCGTTTTTTATTCTTTAAAGACCGAACCGGGCATTTTTGAAGTAAAGAACGTTCTTCTGGACCGTCTTGGAGACGATGCAAAAAAACAAAGAACAAATCGAGAAGGCTATCGAGCAAAACCCGTGACTTCACAATCGAAAGAAACGCAATGCGAGAAGAGGAGGGGAAGGAAGAGAAGGGAAACGCTCGAACCACTGCGAGTACAATGGTTTCTCTCTCTCGCTCTCTCCTTCACGCTCTCTCTTCCTTTCTCTGTGTATCTTCCTCTCTCATCCTCTCTTTCTCTCTCTCTGTCTCGCTCGCTCTCTCCCTGTCTCACTCTCTATCTCGCTATCTCTGTCTCTCTTTGCTCGTTCTTTCCCTCACGCTCTCTCTGTCTCTCTCTCTCCCTTCACGCCTCTCTTCCTTTCTCTGTGTATCTTCCTCTCTCATCCTCTCTTTCTCTCTCTGTCTCGCTCGCTCTCTCCCTGTCTCACTCTCTATCTCGCTATCTCTGTCTCTCTTTGCTCGTTCTTTCCCTCACGCTCTCTCTGTCTCTCTCTCTCTCGTCAATCGTTGTTAGATTGTGATTTTGACGAGACTGAATTTTTTCCTCCCATTTGTGTCTCAGGAATCTCGGTTTTGGATCTACAAGCTGTAAAATTAGAAGTAATCGCCGAAAGGTATGATTTTGGATCTGTTGAAATATTTGATTTTAGGTCTGGATGGATGTTAGGGATTTTGGGGATTTTGGGGATCTTGGTTTGTGAAGGTAGTAGATCTGTAGTTCTCTCGGTCTTCGTAATGGCTGTTTTATTCGGTTTTTTTTTCTTTTCTGGATGAACTCTCTCTATCTTCGTAATGGGTTGTTTACTCCATTTTGCCCATGTAGAAGCTCTTATTGCATGGAAACCTTTTCAAATAAAAAGCTGCTCTGGAACCGGTAAAAAGAGAAGAAGAAGAAATAGCCCTTTCTTTTTGGCCTCTTTGGACGATTTGGTGACTCACTAGTAACCATAAAATCTGCACTGATCTCGGAAACTGAATCCAATTCCATATCAATTGCAACAAAGTCCTATTGCATATCTATCTTAACTAGCTAATATTCTTTGGCCCTTGGCACATTTTTCGATTAAGGGGCCTTTACTCACTGATTTATGTTAGATCTATCTTGCATTTACAAATTGATGTCCATATCTTTGGTGGAAAGAAGGTTTTATTACTGTGAACAATGACTCCATCAATTCAAGAACAAGTCGTGTATCGCATGAAATCCAAATACCAATAAATTCTGGTCTACATGTATAGATGACTAATGAATGAATGGTAAGAACTCTTAACTATTGATTCTCACACGGAGAGCCAACTGAGGCATGATTCTAGGGAAAAAATGGAACACAAGACTTCCTAACATTTGGCCATTAAGGGGTTCCAACGAGCGTTCAAAAAGACGGGTTTTTTTTAAGTGGGTTATATTGATATACGCCTCTTGTTGCTTGGCATGCTTTAGTCTGATTTCTGCATTCCATTGGCTTCCCCTTGCAACTCCATCTTTTTGCATCATGAAACATAGTTGTAACCCGGAGAATTTGATGAAATGGTGGTTTGTTGCCTCAACCAGATAACACATAGGAAAGAGAGGAATAGGTAAAGGTGCGAGGATGAGTTTCTTACTCCCCACATGATCATTAGAAGGATTGTTCATGATGTTCGTAGTAAGTTGCGGTAGAAACATGGATATGATATAAAGAAATGAGGGAATTCATCCGTTCAAGGGACAACCGATTGCCTTCATCCACTAGTCCGAGCGGTGCTCTTGAGCTCTTCCCTCCATCTCGATCTTTCTTTTCCCAAATCCACCAAATCTCAGTCCTCTCTTCTTTCTCTTTTCACGAGTCTCTGGTTTGCATATCTGTGACTGTTTTTTTAAGCTCTTAAACACATATTTCCAATTTCTTTCCCCTCTTTAATTGCATTTAATATATCTTTTTCCCCCTTGGGTAATTGGGATAGATTTGTCTTTAACAACTCATGACAGGAGAAACGGTTCCCTGTGCATAGCGATATCAAAGCTCGGCAATTGGAGTTTATTCTTGAAAAACAAGCACATGGGTTCTTCTATGCAGTCCCTTTTATGGGCCTTACAGGGACTGAATTCTCATTGCTTTCCTTATACGATTTGTGGGTCTTCTCTAATTTTTTTGTTCTTACTTGAAGATTACCCATCGCTTACTTGATAATTTGTTCTATAATTTTTAGTACTTTTGTTCTTGGCCAAAAGGGCCAAATCGTGTGGTTAATACCTATATGTAGCCTTGAAAACAACATGTTTGTATGGAATTGTTTGGGTCTTTTGGTTATGGTTGAGGAGTGGTTCTCTTTCAAGTGGACTAACCCTAACTTTGCTCATTGTGATCAAGCCTCCTATTTCTCTCTTTTTTTTTTTAATCAACATTCTTCAATTCTTTGGTAATGAATATGACTATTTATTTTTTTGGGTAATAGATATTTTTATTTCATATTGTTTGTTACATAATGTATGTGTTATTATTCGGATATTATGACTACTTCATCAAGGTCAAAAGGAAAATCAAAAGTTGGTCCTGTATCTTGGTCCACTCTGAGGTTGCCTTACTAGTTCGGTTGATGGTAGATAATGTAAGGGTGGCAACAAGAGTGGGGCAACCTTCGCAAGAAGAATGGGTGGGATGATATTCGGACCGGTTGGAAACCACTCTTGGTAGGGTGTTCGATAGGGAACAGATAAGGAACAAGTTCAACAAGATGAGGATAGATTATGGAAGTTTCAAGTCATTACTTCAAACTACAAGATTTGGATGGAACTCAATCACCCAGGCGATTCTTGTTGACGATGACGAGTGTTTGGGATAAAGCTATAGCGGTAAATACTATACTAATATCTTCTTTGGTTTGATCTAAACTATTATATTTAGTCTTATGTTGATTATGTAGTAAATATCTAATAATTTATTTGATATTGTATATAGGCAAATTCAGGATGGAAAAAATTTAGGCATCAAGGTTTGGCACATTGGTCCGAACTCCAAATTATATTTGGAGATTCTTATGCCCGTGGAGATGGTCATTTGGATAACACGCAAGACCGGGTGACAACCGAGATTGATGATCTAGATGTTGATAATGAAAAACCTACACCAACCCACACCACTTCAATGGGTCTAGATGACTTTGAAGTCAATGAGGTTGAGGAAGATACTACGATCCATAAACAAGATAGAACTCCAACGGCTAAACGGAGCGAAGTATGAGTGGTAGTGTGACAAGCTGCTTTGGGATATGTTGGGAAGTTATGTCGATAAAGATAGAGAAGGCAACTGCAAGTCTTGAGGCTATCAAGTTTCTGGCCATGGCACTTCGATGACTCCTATCGATACTAGTGTTTTGGCATGTACACGTGTCCTTGATGAGATACCGATATAAGTAAGGACATGTATCCGAAAGCCTTAAAACAAATTAGGGAGTCGGGACCGTGGAGGGAGTCATTCATTGGTTGTAGGCCTGACAGGAGGATGTGGTACATTAGAGGAGTTATAGGGTGATGTTATTTAAATCGTGTGGTTGTTTGAAACAATTTACTTATGTTATGTTTAATTTGGATGGTATGATGATACAATCTTGTATTTTTTAAATTACAGTGTGGTGGTCTAAAACAATTTAAGTTGTGTTATGTTTAATTTGGATGGTATGATGATACAATCTTGTATTTTTTTAGTTATGTTTGAAACAATTTACTTCTTGTATTATGTTAAAAGTTTATTACTTGTTGTGTATATTTAGCGGTCATGACAACAATATACCATTCGATAATGACTCTTCAAGTGATGAGGATGACTTGATAATGGTAGCTGCAACTTTAGTTGCCGCACAATCTCTATATACAAGAGAACCTTGTAGGGATGGTAGACATCCAGGATCAATTATGGTCCATGAAGTTTTGAGTGGTCATGCGGACCGTTGCTTTCTGAAGTTTAGCATGGAAAGACATGTCTTCCAAAATCTATGTACACTAATGATATCTAGAAAGTGGTTAAAAGACAGTCGCTATTTAAGGGTGGATGAACAAATAGCCATGTTTATGATGATAGTAGGAAGGGGTTTCTCTAATCGGGATATTCAAGAGGAGTTTCAACATTCTGGAGAGACCATTAGCCGTACATTCAAGCGTGTTTTAATGGCTATGGGAAAATTGGCAAAAGAAATGATCACACCACCGGACATCCGAGAAAATTCAGTTAGACATGCAATCAAAACCAAAATACTATCCTTTCTTTAAGGTAATATACAATCAATACAAGTATGAAAATTCAATTATTTAAATTGTTCTTATTTTAGTATGACAAGTTTATGTTATGAAATCTGTTTTTAGGATTGTATTGGAGCAATAGATGGTAGTCATATTAGTGCCATAGTGCCTCAACAAGACGCTACTCGCTACAGAAATCGAAAGGGCATTACCACACAAAACGTGATGTGTATATGTTCTTTTGATATGCGATTCACGTATGTTTATGCGGGTTGGGAGGGCAGCGCTAATGATTGTCGTATATTTGAACGTGCAAGGAGAGATCCAACATTACAGTTCCCACATCCACCTGAAGGTAAAACCCATTTAATTCTACTGATATATGAAGTACTGATGAGCACATTTATGTGTGAAATTTTAGGGCATAAATTATACATTTTACCACATTGGACAGAGTTACTCGGTGCTTTCTTGTGCTTTTCAGGGTTTAGGTGAATTCTTGTGAAAATGAAGGAGATGATGCTAAGGAGATGTTTTTAAGCTTTTAGAAGTGTAAATGGATGCATAGCCCATCGAGTCAGCTTCGCAATGGTTCAAACGGCACTTAATTCGAGTTGAAACGAAGAAGTTATGGCGTTTCCGTAACGACAGCGTGAAAATGGTCTGCAGGGGTTTATTTATAATTATTGGCAGTCGGATGGGGACAAAGTGAAACGGAAGTTCGGATTTTAGGGACCTTAATGAAATTATCAGAAGTTACTTTACTGTACCCGAAAGATTCCATTTGGAAGGCTCGGACAGTCCAACTTCAACTTGAGATATCTTGGGCTCCCCAACTCCGAATTGGATGAAATTTGGGTCTATTTTGTGTGATTTTTCGCAAGGAACACAATGGTGAGACCTATATAAGCACCCCATGCTCCACGTTTTCTGAAGGACAGAATGGGTATTTTAGTTATTCTTGAAGGAATCCTAGTCATCACCCTTACTCTCTCTCTCCTCCAACTTCTCAAGGGCACTTCGAAATTCTACTTGGGATAGATTTATATTTTCTCATCTATGGAAGGTTGAAAAATCAAAGATGCTTTGATTTTATTGCTTGGAGAAGATATCTACAAAAGAAAGGAAGACTTGTTAAAATTGGAAGTTTATTTTTAGAAATAGAAGCTACATGTAAACAATCTTCTCTTCTTCTTCTTTCTATTTTTTTTTTTTCTTAGGATTCAGGCATTGTAAAAGAGGAAAGAGAAGAGAATATTCTCTTTTCTTAGGAATATTTCTCCTACACTTCCATCTTCTCTCTTCTCCTCTCTTCCACCTATAAATACCCCCTACCTCTCTTGTAAAAATTGGCTCATTCACTTAGTGAAATTTCTTCTCTTCTTCTCCTTCTAATTTGTGATTTTTGGCTTTTCTAAGTTCTAGTTTGCTTTTATAATTTTTTAGTTAATGCTTATAATAGGTTTAGTTTATGCTTTAATTTTAATTTAAGTCTTCAATTGGGTTGTAATTTCTTAATTCTAGTTTAGGTTTTAAGCCTTCTAGTCTAAGTTCTTAAGTTGATGACAAGACTTGAAGATTTAGAAGAGGAGGCCATGGTAAGTTTATGCAAGTATTCAAGCTTTTCATTTACATTCATGCAAGCACATCCAGGTTTTACTATCTAAACTCTCAATCTCATTCTCCATCTCCTCTATCTCTCTCTATCTTCTTCTTCTTCCCCCTCTATTTCTTTTATTTTAATTTTATATGGTTGTGGTTTATGGATGCATTTTTATTCCTTATTTCTTTTTATGTGGTTAGTATGTGTGGCTGCATTTTTATTCCTTTCAATTCGCTTTAGTTCGATAGGTTAGATGCTCATGTGTTAGGGCGCGATTTAATCCCTTAATTTTGTTAGATGCTTATGAGTTAGGATGCATTGATTTTCGTTAGTTTAATTAGTTTAATTTAACAATTTAATTTGGTTCATTTTGCATTACTTTTAAGTTAGTTAAATAGAGTGGCGTATATCTCCTTGTGTTCGACCGTAGCTACGATTGACCGTGCGCTTGCGGTTTATTTTTAACTCAAACAAGTTTTTGGCGCCGTTTTGGGAGATTATTGTCCATTTTATTTATCTGATTTTTAAGTAGTTCGAAGTGTTTTAGTTTATTATTTTCTCTTCTTTTTTTTTTTTGAAAAAAAAAAAAATTAGTTTTTGAAAACCTCTTCTTGTTTCTCTTCGTTTCAAATAGTGTGCGCCCAATCTAAAGTCCTTCATATGCTTCAACCCTCCATCTTTTGGTGTCCCTCATAGGATTAAGTTACCTATGACGCTACATCTTGACTTGGTTGGGTGGATTGACATGTGACTTATCTTTGGAGGTGACCACTCTTGATAACGATAAGCGACATAGTGAGAGTGTTGGAAACATAAACGTATAGTAGACCTCCATTCTACATCGAATCCATATTGGAGTCGCACGTAGGTGGCTATAGAAGACTATACGGGTTCCCTTCTTGTCAACCTACATGGCATCCTTATAGCTTTTGAACCATTGTTTCGATTTTTGAGGGATAGAGATGCACTATCTACCTTGGGGTCCCTCTTGTTTCTAGTTTTTTTTTTTTTTTTTTTAAGTGTTATTTTTCTTTAATTTTTCTAAAGGAGACCTCATATCTATTTAGGTGGCTAAGGTGTGGACTCGTGATTCAAGTAATCGTCTTATTAGAAGACCATCTTCTCTACCACCTTTGACCATGGGTGACCAACAACCCAAGACTCTTAAGGATAGGTTTTACCCCACCAGGGCACACGCCCTCATGCATTAGTGCACTTTGTTGTTACGGGGAATAACTATGAACTCAAGACCAACTTCATCGACATGCTACCCCATTTCCATGGGATGGCTAATGAGGATGCATATCTCTTCCTTAGGGAATTTGAGGAGTCTGTGTTCTAATTAAGGTCAGAATTTGTGATGATGCGGTTAGGCTTAGGTTTATACCCTTTGCCCTGAAAGACCGAGGCCAAGAAGTGGCTCTATGGATGCCAACAAACTCCATTAATACATGGGATGAGTTCACCATTGTCTTTTTGAGAAAATTCTTCCCTCTTCACAAGACCAATAAGCTTAAAAGTGACATCCTCCAGTTCGAGCGAAACCACATGAGTCCTTTTCTAAATTCATGGAAAGATTCAAGGACCTCCTCTTAGAATGCCCTCACCATGGTTTTGACTTGTGGCGCTATGCCAAATTATTTATGAGGGTATTGATTATCGGACCAAGCAACTTGTAGAGTCTATGTGTCCAGCGGCTTTACTTCTTTTACGAGGAGAATGATGCATGGACATTCTTAACCAACTTGGTGATAAGACTAGGGAATGGGAATCTTCCCAAGAGGTGAAAGGACCACTAAGGGGTATCTCATTGAGGTATGCCGACCAAGGAGGCCAAACTTGATAGCCTCATAAAAGCGGTTGGAGTCCATAGTTCTTAAAGAGTCTATACCGATTAATCCGATCAACCAGGTCAACCATGTGTCGGTATGCGGTTGGTGCCAAACCCCTGGACACCTTTACGAGGAATGCCCCAACACCTTGGTGGGCAATTCCAGACGAGAATGTAAATGCTCTCTACCAAAATAACCCATATAGCAATACTTACAATCCAGGGATGGAGAAATCACCCCAATTTCTCATGGAATCAAGGGAACCAAGCAAGCCCATCCAACTTTAACCATCAAGGCCAGGTTGGTGCCCAAAGGACCAACTATGCACCACAAAGCCAAGGAATGTCTCCTAACCCCTTTCCCCTCGTCCTCATCCAGGACCATCTATTAATCTGCTAGGCCTCCTCTCCTTGCACCTTATCGCAACCCCGGGGTTTACCAATATAGGAGAGGCAACAAGGCTGAATGAGATGGACAACAAGATAGCTCTTCTCATGACAAGCCACAATAACATGGAAAAACAACTCAACCACTTGTCACAATCCTGCATGAGAGGGAAACAGGGAAGTTACCTAGCCACTGAGCCAAATCCTAGGCATCGGGTTCATATTCACAAGGTACCCAAGCTCCTCCAACCAATGTTGCACAAGGCCAACGACACCAAGGGCCCTCCAGGACAAGTAAATGTTGTTTATGCTTTAAGGAGTGGCGTGAGTATCAACAGAGGCTAGTGCACCTCGGTCTTTATCATCTCATACTCCTGTTGACTCTCCCCCTTACGAAGAGGCCATTGAAGTGCCTACGATTTGAGTTGTCGATGAACCTAAAGATATACGAGATGATTTGGTTGAGGAAACCAAAGAGGATTACTTGAGGAAGTCAAAAAGACCAACCTTGAAAGAATTTATACCCCACCTTTCCCAAATAGGTTGGTTAGCAAGAAGTCTCCTACGTGGAGAAGATATTGGATGTGTTCAAACGAGGTTCGGTGAATATCCCCTTGTTGGATGCTATTGCCCGGATCCGCTTATGCTAAAGTCCTCAAAGACTTATGCACCCAAGCGGACCACCAATGTGCCCAAAAAGGCATTCTTGGCTGCTAACATTAGTTCTCTAATCTCACGACTGTAGCGACCAAGCATAAGGATCCGGGAAGCCCCACCATCTCTTGCACTATAGGCCATACTACTATTGATCATGCCTTATTGGACCTTGGTGCAAGTGTGAACCTCTTACCCTTTCATGTCTACCAACAAGCGGGATTGGGAGAAGCTGAAACCGACCAAATTACTCTTCAACTTGCGGATCGATCGGTTAAAGTTCCTAAGGGAATGATTGAGGATGTCTGTTGAAGGTTGGGGAATTTATTTTCTGTAGATTTTATTGTTTTAGATACCCAACCCCTTGCCAACTTCAGGACCAAATCCCAATCATATTGGGTAGACCATTCCTAGCTACGGTAATGCTTTAATCAATTGCGGGAATGGTCTCATGAAATTATCTTTTGGCAATACTTCGTTGACTTCAATGTGTTTAGGTTGGGCAAGCGGCTGACATGGATGAAGAGGTGCATATGCTTCAAGGATTTCCGATGATATTGATACGTTCTTTGAGATTGATTTTGATTCGGGATTTCAAGAATGTATGCAAGAATTGGAGGGTGTTGATGATACTCCCTTATCCGAGTCGGAGCATCCAACCACCTTTGGAGCCCCTTGGACCCCTATCCACTTCCATTCCCAAATCCTCTATTATTGAGCCCCCACATTAGAGTTGAAGGCATTGCCCTCCAACCTCAAGTATGTCTTCTTAGGACATGATCATACTCTTCTGTTATTATTGCTTCGATTTGACTTCTATTCGGGAAGAAGAGTTGATTAAGCTTCTAAAGGATAATAAGGAAGCCATAGGTTGGACCATGTCGACATCAAAGGTATTAGCCCCTCCATTGTTCAACATCATATACATCGATGGAGAGTTCCACACCTTCTAGGGAACCCCAAAGGAGGGCTAATCCTGTGATGAAAGAGGCAATTAAGAAAGAGATCCTAAAATGCTTGGATCATGGCATCATTTATCCTATTTACGATAGCCAATGGGTGAGTCTGTGCGAGGTTGTGCCTAAGAAAGGAGGAGTCACTTGTAGTTGAGAATGCTAATAATGAGTTGATTCCAACCCGTATCCAAACAGGGATGGAGAGTGTGCATTGACTATAGGAAATTGAATGCGGCAACTTGGAAGGACCACTTCCCCTTACCTTTTATTGATCAAATGTTAGAGAGACTAGCTGGCCATGAATATTATTGTTTTCTTGATGGTTATGCAGGCTATAACCAAATTCCTATTGCTCTAGAGGACCAACACAAGACCACTTTCACATGCCCTTATGGAACCTTTGCTTACCGGCGTATGCCTTTTGGGCTTTAATGCCCCTGCTACATTCCAAAGGTGCATGATGAGTATCTTTTCGATATGGTAGAGCACTTCCTAGAGGTGTTTATGGATGATTTTTCTATTCATGGCTCTACTTTTTCTAATTGCTTGCATCATCTCTCTTTGGTTCTTAAAAGATGCATAGAAAAGAACTTGGTCCTGAATTGGGAGAAGTGCCACTTCATGGTAAAGCAAGGTATAGTTCTTGGTCACATTGTGTCCAAAGAAGGGATCAAGGTTGATAGATCTAAGGTGGACCTTATAGCCAATTTACCACCACCCAAGAGTGTGAAGGACATTCGATCTTTTCTTGGCCATGCGGGTTTTTATAGAAGATTCATCAAGGACTTTAGCCGGATAGCTAGACCTCTCACCTCTCTTTTGGCAAAGGACTGCCCATTTGATTTCTCTTACGAGTGTCATGATAGTTTTGAGCAATTGAAAAGAGCGGACTTCAGCCCCCATTATTCAAGCTCCAATTTGGACGGTTTCATTTGAACTTATGTGTGATGCCTCGATTTTGCTATAGGGGCTGTTCTTGGGCAAAGAATCAATAAATTGCCCCATGTGATTTATTATGCAAGTAGGACTCTTAATGATGCACGTTTAATTATACCACCAGAGAGAAAGAATTTTTAGTTGTTGTGTTTGCTTTAGAAAGTTTAGGCCCTACTTGGTTGGATCACATGTGATTGTTTATACTGACCATGCGATATCAAATATCTTGTGCGGAAGAAAGATGCCAAGGCTCGCCTCATTAGGTGGGTCCTTTTGTTACAAGAATTTGATCTTGAAATTAGGGATAAGAAAGGGTGTGAAAATTTGGTTGCGAGACCATCTATCTGCCTAATTCCTTATTGTTGATTCTCGAGTCAACGAGAATTTTCTCGATGAGTATCGATGGCGTGTCTAGTGAACCTTGGTTTCTTGACATTGTTAATTATCCAGTTCTGGTGTGACACTGCACATTGGTCCACCCAAGATAAGAATCGTTTCTTTTCACAAGTTAAGTATTTCTTTTGGGATGATCCTTATCTTTTTAAGACCTGCCGGATCAAGTAATCCGGGAGATGTGTCCCGATCATGAGCAACAATCGTCTTATCTTTTGCCATGATCGAGGCTTGTGGAGGCCATTTGGGCCTAATAAGTCATGCCAAAGTTTTACGGTGTGGATTTTATTGGCCTAGTCTGTTTAAAGACGCTTTTACTTATTGCGGGCATGTTCTTCATGCCAATCCTTAGGGCGTCTTACTAAGAGAAATATGATGCCCCTCAACCCAATTACGGTGGTTGAGGTGTTTGATGTATGGGGTATTGATTTCATGGGGCCTTTCCTAACTCTTTTGGTAACTTTGTACATATTACTTCTTGTGGACTATGTGTCCAAATGGATTGAGCGATTGCTTGTAAGACCAATGACCACAAGGTGGTTGTGAAATTTACGAAGGAGAACATCTTCTCCGTTTTGGTACTCCCAGGGCTCTCATTAGTGATCGGGGCAAGCATTTTGTAATCGGCCTTTTGAGGCCCTCATGAAAAAAGTATGGTGTCGTCCATAAGTTGGCCACACCCTACCATCCCAGACCAGTGGCCAGGTTGAGGTTTCAAATAGGCGGATCAAGCAAATTCTTGAGAAAACCATCAACCCGAACCGCAAGGATTGGTCTAACCGATTGGTAGATGCGTTGTGGGCCCATAGGACAGCCTTCAAGACCGATCTTGGTCAATCTCCGTGCCGTCGGTGTATGGAAAGGCATGTCACTTACCTGTAGAGATTGAGCACAAGGCCTTTTGGGCTATCAAGAAGCTTAACTTTGACCTACACCTGCGGTGCCCATAGGAAACTCCAACTATCACGAGTTGGAAGAGCTTAGGAATGAGGCATATGAGAATGCCCGAATTTACAAGGAAAAAACCAAGGCTTTCCATGATAGGCACATTTTGAGAAAATCTTTTGAGGTAGGCGAGAATGTTTTGTTGTACAATTCTCGTTTGCATATCTTTCCAGGTAAGCTGCGTTCTAGATGGGATGGGCCCTATATTGTTCAAAAAGTTTATCCTCATGGGGCTGTTGAAGTCCTCAATCCAATTACAGGAGCTACTTTCAAGGTCAATGGCCAAAGATTGAAGCCGTACATAGAGATGCCTACTCCAGTTGACGAAGAGGTCATGAATCTCCATGAGCCTCTTTACCTTGACCCCTGATATCCTGGTATATATCCCCTCCCTTGTCCTTATTCTTTCTTTTCTGCATGCATTGAGGACACTGCATGAATTAAGTGTGGGGGGGTGTGTTGGACTTTAATTGTGAATTTTGTGCATTTTGAATTTTGTGAATTTTGATTGTGGCGATAGTTTTTGGGTATGTGCATAAGTCTCTTCAAATTGCAAAGCAAGAGTGAGAGGGAATTAGGTGCCCTCCTAGCATGCGAAATAATAAAAAATCCCTTTTCAAGGATGGTAGTTGGTTTGTATCCGGTGATGGGGATTGAGTTTGAAAATATGAGTGCTACTTCATGTGATGGTTAGATTCCTCTATGTGTTTATGGACCCCTTTGATCTTTTGGCTAGTAGTTGAGACCAATTTGTTTGTGGCAAGGCAAGGCATGAAAGTGGAAGTGAATGAAAAAAAAAGAAAAAGAAAAAAAAAAAGGAACAAAAAAAAGAAAGTGGAATTCCTTAGGACTAGACAGGCACTGTGCCTCATGAAGCGGGGTGACTTGATCGAAATTCCTTGGAAGGAAACTCAAAAAAAAAAAACTCTTGCATCAATGTCTCAATGTCTTATGGATATATGCAAAGCGAAGCTACCAAGTATTTGGGTGTCAGTGTATGCTCCACCATGTCATTCGAGAGAGTAGTGGAGTAGAAATAGAGTTTGTGGTTGAGAAAGAAAAAAACTTTTGCCTTAATGCCGAAAAAAAAAAGTATGGTCAACAATACTCAATGCCTAAGTCTTTGGTTCCATCGATGCTATGGGGGTTTACTTGAAGATGAGTAGTGTTCGAAAAATATGAGGAGATCCCTTGAACTTGATGCATGCTTGTTACATGAATTGATGTGGGGTGATAAAATTCAAGTGTGGGGAACCTTTGGCTCCTTGATCATTAGTTGAACACTTTTTGGGATTATGTGCCTTGTCCTACTTTATGCCATGATTAAAATTTGCAGCATTTATTTACAATTGAATTTTGGGTGTATATTCACTTAACACACCACGAGACACAACTCGTCCACTAGGGGTAACCTAGGGGTTTAAAGGCTTGTTGCACATGCTAAGTGCAAGTGATTCCTACGAAAGTGAGTTAGGATTTTCTACATTCTAGGTTAGTTTTTGTTTTTGCTTTACTTGAGGACAAGTAACGTTCAAGTGTGGGGGAATCGATGAGCACATTTATGTGTGAAATTTTAGGGCATAAATTATACATTTTACCACATTGGACGAGTTACTCGGTGCTTTCTTGTGCTTTTCGGGTTTAGGTGAATTCTTGTGAAAATGAAGGAGATGATGCTAAGGAGATGTTTTTAAGCTTTTTAGAAGTGTAAATGGATGCATAGCCCATCGAGTCAGCTTCGCAATGGTTCAAACGGCACTTAATTCCGAGTTGAAGCGAAGAAGTTATGGCCGTTTCGTAACGACGGCGTGAAAATGGTCTGCAGGGGTTTATTTATAATTATTGGCAGTCGGATGGGGACAAAGTGAAACGGAAGTTCGGATTTTAGGGACCTTAATGAAATTATCAGAAGTTACTTTACTGTACCGAAAGATTCCATTTGGAAGGCTCTGGACAGTCCAACTTCAACTTGAGATATCTTGGGCTCCCAACTCCGAATTGGATGAAATTTGGGTCTATTTTGTGTGATTTTTCCAAGGAACACAATGGTGAGACCTATATAAGCACCCCATGCTCCACGTTTTCTGAAGGACAGAATGGGTATTTTAGTTATTCTTGAAGGAATCCTAGTCATCACCCTTACTCTCTCTCTCCTCCAACTTCTCAAGGGCATTCGAAATTCTACTTGGGATAGATTTATATTTTCTCATCTATGGAAGGTTGAAAAATCAAAGATGCTTTGATTTTATTGCTTGGAGAAGATATCTACAAAGAAAAGGAAAGACTTAAAATTGGAAGTTTATTTTCAAATGAAGTTGTAAACAATCTTCTCTCTTCTTCTTTTATTTTTTTTTTTTCTTAGGATTCAGGCATTGTAAAGAGGAAAAGAGAAGAGAATATTCTCTTTTCTTAGGGAATATTTCTCCTACCTTCCATCTTCTCTCTTCTCCTCTCTTCCACCTATAAATACCCCCTACCTCTCTTGTAAAAATTGGCTCATTCACTTAGTGAAATTTCTTCTCTTCTTCTCCTTCTAATTTGTGATTTTTGGCTTTTCTAAGTTCTAGTTTGCTTTTATAATTTTTAGTTAATGCTTATAATAGGTTTAGTTTATGCTTTAATTTTAATTTAAGTCTTCAATTGGGTTGTAATTTCTTAATTCTAGTTTAGGTTTTAAGCCTTCAGTCTAAGTTCTTAAGTTGATGACAAGACTTGAAGATTTAGAAGAGGAGGCCATGGTAAGTTTATGCAAGTATTCAGCTTTTCATTTACATTCATGCAAGCACATCCAGGTTTTACTATCTAAACTCTCAATCTCATTCTCCATCTCCTCTATCTCTCTCTATCTTCTTCTTCTTCCCCCTCTATTTCTTTTATTTTAATTTTATATGGTTGTGGTTTATGGATGCATTTTTATTCCCTTATTTCTTTTTATGTGGTTAGTATGTGTGGCTGCATTTTTATTCCTTTCAATTCGCTTTAGTTCGATAGGTTAGATGCTCATGTGTTAGGACGCCGATTTAATCCCTTAATTTTGTTAGATGCTTATGAGTTAGGATGCATTGATTTTCGTTAGTTTAATTAGTTTAATTTAACAATTTAATTTGGTTCATTTTGCATTACTTTTAAGTTAGTTAAATAGAGTGGCGTATATCTCCTTGTGTTCGACCCGTAGCTACGATTGACCCGTACGCTTGCGGTTTTATTTTAACTCAAACAAGTACTTATTGGTAAAGTTGAGTTTTTCCTTACAATGGTTTGTATGTGTAGGAAAATATTATGTTGTAGACTCTGGGTATGCAAGTCAAGTTGGTTACTTAACTCCATTTCGAGGTGAGAGGTACCATATTCCAGACTACAAGGGAGCTGGGAGAAACCCAAAGACTGCTAAAGAGCTGTTCAACTACGACATTCCTCACTTCGAATGTAATTGAGCGTACATTTGGGGTTCGAAAAATAGGTTTAGAATATTAAGTCATATGACTAGTTACTCAATCGAGATCGACTTACATTGTGATGGCCTGTTGTGGGTTGCATAATTTTATTCGTGACGAACAAGAGGCGACAAAATATTTGCTTGGTTTAAGTGCCGATGACAAAGTAGTCATAGATCCACCGAATCCTGTACACTTGCCTTATGATACATCTATGTCTACTCTCAATCGAGAGAGAGTGCAAGAATCATGAATGGATTGCGGATAAACATTGCAAATGAATTGACCATAAGTTGTAGGATGGCGCAACTTACATGAGTTTCTTTTGTATTTGTTTGACCAAACTAGATATTCAATCAGAGAGACAATGCAAGAATGTGATTTGAATGAGTTTCTTTTGTATATGTTTGACCAAACTATGACTTGTTTATGTAACTTCTGTTGGATTTTATAGAGTGATAATTGCGGATGTGAATTTTTTCAATGGATAGAAGAAGGCATGACCTCATCTTCTAGCCAACAGACTAATGTATCGAGTGGTTTGTCCCTCGGCTCAACAGTATCCGCTCCGTCTTCTTCGAAATTTCCGAAGGTTATTGCAAGAGTGCAATTACATCCTCGGAGAATCATGCCAAGATGTTCAAAGACATCCTTAAAGGTCTTACCAAGTTAGACTTGAAGAAAGAAGAAAATTAAATCATGAGAGAGGTTGTCAAAGTTGTAATTTAATGACTTTAATTAACTATAAGTTGACATATTTTAATTATAGACATATTTTAAATTATGTTAAGTTTAGGAATTTATTAGATATTTTAATCTATGTTAAATAAGGAACTTATGAGACAATTTTAATTTATGTTTGTAGAGAAACATGTATTTTGAGGTAAGGATGGCATTATTGTAATTAACATCAAAACTGTTCGAACAAATTTTACCAAACACCATTTCCGTTTCGAGCAGCGTTCTGAGAACGTTACCAAATGGTTATTTTTGGTCTCGAACGCCGTTCCAGACGAAGAACGCAAAAGAACGTTCTTAGTCAAGAACGGGCGTTCTTTGTTCAGACCGTTACCAAACGCAGCCTAGGTTCTTAGCAACATGTAGAGGAAAGAGAAAAATTCACCAACCTAAAATTCAAAGAATTATCACTTAACATGAAACACTCTACCACATAAATGAGGATAACTGGGAATTCTTAAATCTCTAATTGGTTACAAAATGTAATGGGGAAATAAAAACAAGACATGCCTGGAATAATAGAGGTGTCTTCCATAACCCCAACTTCGATCGAAGCCGATTAAAGATTCAATTCGAAATCTCCTTTTTTTTTTTAGGCACAACCAGGGTTCTAAGATAAGGATGCTCCCCTTCATCAAGGAGACTCTCAAAACTTTGAACCTGTATCTTGATTAAAAATGGAAGTTCCCTTGTTAAAGAAAATCCCACTTCTACATAAATTGATTTGTTGGCTAAATAAATCTTCAAAAATGTTCCTAATAGCTTTGATAGACTTAACATCATTCTCTATTACTCTACAAAAAAATACGAGTATCATTGGCAAAAAGAAAGTAGAGAAAGAGAAAGAGAATTTTTAAGGCTTCCCTCCCAATTTTAATTCTCTTAAACAATTAAGATTCCTATGAACCTTGAGGACCCTAGACAAACCTTCCATAGCTAAAATAAATAAATTTTATGATTCAAGTTGGACTTAGAATCACCCTAGACAAATAAAAAAAATTAGTGTTTCTAAGCGTCACTATGCCTAGTGAAGTATAACGGTTCACTATTTTCCATTTGACAAGACATGGGTTAGTCCATGTGATAGAGAACACATATATTTCAATGACCAATTTTAATCCAAAGGAAGTAAAGAAAGTTGCTCAACTCCTACTCAAAGTTGTATTAAATTACCAATATACCATCAAATTTAGATGAATATAAAATACGAGTGGCATATTTTGTGATTTTAGCTACTTCCTCTACTCGTTTTAAGCTTAAATTATACAAATGAGATGCTTTCTTCGTCCTCTATCACATAGATTAACCCATATACTGTCATGTGGCAATAGTGAAGCGCTATACTTCACTAGACATGAATAAGGTTTAGCTAAAATGAATAAATTTGATCCAGTGATCAGGGAGGAAGAGAGAGAGAGAGAGAGAATTTGGCACCTCTTGCATCCACCAAAACCCCCTTTCTAGCTTACTATCGCTTCCCTTGTACCCTCACGTCCAGGGTTTTAAAACAGAACTGCGGATCAAATTGGGCAATACCGAGTCTAATTGGAATTGGATCGGATTCGACCTAAATCGGTCAGATCCAATTGATTCTCAACCATTTATGGGGTGAAAAAGGAATCAACTTAGGAATTGAGAATCGCTTTAGGAATCGGTTTGATTCAAGTTAGAATACGAAGAAAATGACTAAAGAATGGCTGACCCGATTCCAATTCAAGCACTAATGATTAAGATGGGTGGGAATCAAAATCGGTGTCAGTCGGTTCTGATCCAATTCATGATTCTTGAAAACCATGCTCACATCACCCGCATAATTATCACCTCCAATTCGCGGGCACCTCCAATTCCTCTAATAGGAGTGGACCCCACCTTGGGCAATGTTTTTGGGCAAAGGGTACGATGGTCAATTCTACCTCCATATGAGGGATTGGAGGAATTGGAGGGGGCAGCGAATTGGAGGGGATAACGATTCTACATCACCCCCTTTTGTTCAATGGCGAAAAAATAAGAGTTCAACGGCAAAGGTTTCCAGCAACAAAGACATGTAGCAAGGGCATAATTGACTTGCAAACTTGCCAGTGTCCTTTCTTTTTTTTCTTTTTTTTTTTTTTTTTTTTTTTTTTTTTTTTTTTTGATAAAGCAAACTTGCCAGTGTTCACTAATGTGATAAACATTATTAGGACCCTTTTAAAAAAAAAATAAATTGGGCAATTACTACCACTCCTCTACACTTGGCCTATAATATATACTAAAACTCTCCTACCTTAAACTTCTTTTCTGATACTTCCCTACTTTTTTTACATCTCCTTCTCCCCTCATGTTTTTAAATACTTAGATTACCCTTCTTTATCACCTGCTAATCTATTTATCCATTCTTGGTGAGTGGCTCACAAGTTGTTTTTACCGAATCAAGAAAGAACCAACCAGTTAACAAAATTTTAACAAGTTTGTTTTTACCCAACCAAGAAAGAACCAACCGGTTAACAAAATAATAGGGGAGAAGATGTCAAAAGACGTGTGGCAAGAGAAAAATACGATGATGTATCAGTATTGGTTAGGGATGAGACTAATTTGATATTGATTTTTATCATTTCTTCATTATTTTTTAGGGATAAAGAACGCCAACCGGTCAAGGGGGTGCGTCGATATTTCGTTCACGACTGTGTCTGGGCGCAGGTGCACGCCGCGCTATGCGACCAAGTGGCGTTCCTTTTCCCTATCTTTTAATCCCTAAAACCTCTTATTGCTACCTTATTAAATGTACCACCGATCCCATCCCAATACGGTTGAGACCGATACTGATCCCATCCCAATGCCGATCCTGCCATCGATTACTAAATCCATGATAATGGATGAGACAAAAGGAAAAAAAAAGAAGATAAATTGACGTATGTCCTTAAGTAAGTACTAATGCATTTAAATACAATTCAACCAAAAAAATAATAAATTAATCACATTAAAATACATAAGGGGAAGAACTACTTCGTTAGTTGGAGGAGTGTTAAAAATTTGTTAACCGGTTAGTTCTTTCTTGGTTCAGTAAAAGCACCTTATGAACCACTCACTAAGATTGGATAAATAGATTAACAGGTTATTAGGTAAAAAGGAAGGGCAATTTGGGTATTTAAAAACATGAAGGGAGAAGGAGATGTAAAAGTTTAAAAGCAGGGGAGTATTAGAAAAGAAATTTATGGTAAGAGAGTTTTAGTAAATATAGGTTAAATGTAGGGGAGTGATAGTAATTGCCCCTACAAAAATTAATTCTTTTCAATATTTTTCAAAATTTCCTTGTGGTACACATGGTATTTTGAAATATTTCTTCCCAATAATTTTCAAAATTTCCTTGTGCCATACATGGTAGATTGGTTGGGGCCAAGATTTAAGATAGCACCAACCTCTCTTGCTCATGTGTCAAATTTTGGCCCTAAAGATACTGCAAGGAAAACTTGGGACTATCAAGGTAGGGAGGTTTCGTGGTCTAAATGGACCACCATGATTTATCGAGAATAGTAACCACATGGTAGGTTGAATGTAGCCCAAATTTCGAGCAGAGGTAACCCCCAAGGGTTTCATGTTCGCATGTGGGTTAAATATAATTGCCAGGTGCTAAAATTAAGCATTTGAAAAGTTGAAAACTGGGAAGAGAATCCATGGACATGCATGTGAGAGTAGGTAATTACACAGGAAAGTAAATGATAAAATTAGGGACTAAAATTTGATATATGATCAAGGGTTTTCAAATTCAAAATATATTAGAGGGAAGTAGTTTTCTGCCCGGGAGTGTAGCCTATGCCAGCACTCCCATGTGTCTATCTCTCTCCTTCTCAAAATAAGGGGGTAGAGGTGTCTTTTCCAATGGGGAGGAGAGAGATAGACTCATGGGAGTGCTGGCATAGGCCACACTCCCGAACAGAGAATTTTCTCCCTACATTATATATCTAATAGTAGAATTACTACATCATCCAATGTGGCACAAGTAAATTAGTTGATAATAAAGTCGTAGACTATCACATAGGGAAAATCTTGTTGTAACTAAGGGTGTCAAAATTAAACCGAAATTGAATCAAACCGTTTAAATTGAAATTGGCAGATTGTTTGGTTAAATGGTCTGGTTATGGTTTTAGAAATGACACTGGTTATTTAATCGATTTGGTTCGGTTTAGGTCAATTAATTCAACGATTTCAAACCATGTAATCCAATTAAAACCGACTATAACCAAACCATCTAACCCTTTTAAAACTTAACAAAAACAAATTTTAAAAAAAATAAAAAGTCAAAACCTAACAAGTAGCAACTACTAAGCAGTGATGTTTATTCATTAATGATTTATTTTTTTCAAAAAGAAAAAGCTAATAACTAGGTAAGTAATAAGTATTAACTATTAATTAATAATTAGTATAAATAAATAGAATAGAAAATGTGTATAGACCCGTCTAACCAAAACCGTGTAAAATCGTGTAGAACCATTTAATCGAAACTGTTTAAAAATCGTTTAGCCGAAACCGTTTACCAAATGGTCTAGGTTTTGATTATGAGACTATTTAGTTAAATGGTCTGGTTACAGTTTCTACCCTCAAACAGTCAAAACCAAATGGAACCGAACCGTTTAATTGAAACTGGATAATTTAACACCCTTAGTTGTAACTATGATTTATTACGACAAGAGTGTAACCTTAATTTTTGTACTTATCTTATTCTTAAAAGTTACTTTAATTAGTGTTAGATAAGAGTTTTCAAAATAAATTGAAAATGACTTATCATTATATAAATTTCAAAAGTTGTCATTGTCCATGTGAAATGATAAGATTACTCCAAAATTAATTAATTTTTAAGGATAAAAAAAAGACAAAAAATAAGATTACAACTTCATAAGTCACTTACCTAGTGACAACAAATTGCATTCTTACATACGTCAATGTAGATCACGAAACCTTTCGTCAATGTGTAATAGATGGTTGATCACTTGATCATGAGTAACAACATCAACTTTTTGTCACCTAACACCATTCCATAGTGTCGTCTTCATCTTCTATCCCAATGGGTCATATTCTCCAAATGGACCTACCACATGGCAGAAATCAAAGGTGTCGGACCTGCTCTCCCAATGCAAACCTACCTTCTGCCCAATTAAATTAATTTGCTAAATATTTTTTGTATGTTAAGGGAATCTCGAGTTGGGCCTTAGTTGAGTTAAGAGAACTTAAGGTTAGGCTGGGATTTAAAAACCCCGCTCAATCCTATTTTTATTTTAGGACAATTTCTTTGACCGTAGTGAAGGAAAATCCATCATTATAGAGTCTTAAAACATCCCTCTATTTATGAATGGTTAAACATAATCCCCTAGGTTATGCAACACCCTATTGATACTAATCAAACATACTGGTTAATGGATGGTTGAAGGAAAACTCGATCTTTTATTTTATACAATATTTCAAAACCATAGCAATAAGTTGCATATAAAAAAACCATAATAGCAAAGAGAGATTTTTTTCAACCACCCAATATATTTTTGGAGAATCAGTGGAGAATAAAGTAATGGTTACTCACTGACTCCACTCATGTAGTATGAAGTGTCCAGAATGTTCTAAGTACAGTTTAGATTCTATCTTACATATATAAACATTCTCCTCTCTAACTATATGGATCTCTCTTGTTTATTAATTGTGAGACACTTCTTCTAGTGCTCATTGACTTAATATAGAAGATGCCAATACACATGAGCAACCGGTAAATCTCTCTCCCATTACACATGCCACCTGTGATCTGAGAATTTTGGCCTTGATGATTGATCAAAGATGATCCAGTCAGAGAGGCAGGTGAGTCTACAAATAACTCACCATGCAACCTTGTCACACTTCATTAGCTCACTTGGACCCACTAGGAAGCTTTTCCAACTCGGGTCATCTAAGTCGATTTGAGCGGGAACCCATGACCCATCGGGTGGTGGGTCCCACATTAAGAAGATGTGCCTCTCACAACTCACATTTATATATTTATTCTATCTATGGTAAATATAACCACCCCACATTACCATAAAAAAATAGAAAACAGACTCCCTTGTATTGTATGGCTGGAATCAAGAAATGTTGTAGTATTGCATCGTAAATGGGTCATTATTGGTCACCCGGGGTTTCTCAACCCATTCATCATATATGACAAGAAGGTCATGCAACACATGTCAAAGGCATCTAAATGAGTCATTGGCTTGGTCCTCATAGGGCCAACCCCACTAAAATAGTAAAAATCCCCAAAACAGGGGTGATCTGGGTTCCTCCGTCGGACTCGATGGGTCACAGCCAATTTGGTTGTCGGGTTCATCGGCCACACTTAATTATGCAGCCCTATATGTAAGTAAACAGGAATGGCAAACAACCGTTAGCTCGTTTAGCTGGCGGCATTGCAAGTTGGTGCATGCCCCCTAGGAGGTTAAGGGTTCGACTCTCCTGAATTGCATTTGTGCAAAAAAACGGCACATTTCTCCCCCTTCCCCACTAGTTGTAGATTGTGGCTTGTCTTAGCCTTTCCATTAATTTGTAGTTGGTTGGTTTGATCCAATTTTGATTGGATTGAACCGGTTTTTGGGTTGAAAATAGGTCAAATCAAAATCAAATCGTTAAGTCAAAAGTCGATTTTGGCTGTTTTAGTTTTGGTTCGTTTTTAAAAGTTAAGTTATTTTATATATTATTTATTTTATTATTATTTTTATTTATAATTCACTTTCTAATTTTTATTATGTTGACTTATTTTTTGCGATCTATTTCAATTGATTTGATTGATTCGGGCTGAAAATTGATATACCTAGCGTGAAGGATAGAAAGCTCACCAATGTGGGGTCTAATACACGGTCATCGTTGATTGATGTTCCATTCTAGAGTCTCCAGACTCCTGGTTTGTAATCTTGGATCGGATTGGTATCGATTGAGATTGATTCTGTATACCTGTACAGACAAGGATAAAAGGGTAAAACAATATTGTACAAAAAAGGGGCAAATGCATCATATCCAGCCCGATTATGAGCGATACCAATCCGATATCGATACGGATCTGATACAGAGATTAAAAACAAGTTGAGAGTTGAGACTGACAATAATAAACCCATTTACTACTTTGTGCTTTTAAAATCCCAAAGAAGGGTCAAACCGCAGCTACTTGAGTTGGGGAAGCCGAAGGAGGCCTGGAACTAGAGGAGGCATCGAATCGTGGGTCGTGGCCTGCGTGATAGAGATGTGCGAGAGTGACCATCACGATCTCTCCACCTCGATTGATCTCCAATTCTTATATTTGTATCACCACATTACCATTTCCCACTTTCTTCAAACTTCCTCAACAACCCCTCTCTCTCTCTAGCTTCAGGTTTATCAGAGCTTGAGGAACAATTACTATTTTCTTTTGTGGGTCTCTATCTTTGTCTGTGGGTTTTTCTGATTTTTGGTTTTTGAGGGTTGGGAAGAGAGGATTGTTGTTACCTCTATACTATTCATTGACCAGAGAGGTCTTTATCTTTTGTAAAGTACCTGTTTGTGTTTTTGTTTGACTGGTTTCTCCCGCCTGTTTGGGTTTGTTCTCACCCAGAGAAGAGACTCTTCTCACGAAGCTTTTGGTTTATTCCTTCGTGGGATTTTGTTTCTCTCATTGTTGGGTGAAGTGGGTTTTGGGTTTTACTGGTTTTGGTTGAACTGTTCATGAATTGTTGATGTCTTTGGTTATTGGAGTTGCTTCAAGTTCCAAGAACATGGGTTTTGATGAAAGAAAAGATGGTGAGGAGGAGAATCGTTTACCACCACCATCTCCAACGCCGACTGAAGAAGCTCTCGGAGGAGGAGAAAAGTACAATAGACAGATGAGTGAAACTTCTCTTTATGGTACTGAGGAAGAAGATGAAGAAGAAGGTAAAATAGAGTTGGGTCCTCAATACACATTGAAGGCGCAGATTGAGAAGGATCAGGTTGGTAAATCATATTGTAAGCAAACTAATCTGTTTTTCTTTTCTTGTTCATGAATATTTGTTCCTCAAAACTCAAAAGCAAGCATTTCTATGTTCTTTGATGAATTTTGTGGCTCAGGGAGACGAGAGTCTGCGGAGGTGGAAGGAACAACTTCTCGGGAGAGTGGATTTGGATTCCGTTGCAGGTAATCATTTTCTTCTCCTCTCAAGAATAGAAAATTTTTCTTAACAAAATTTTAATCTTCAAGAAAGAATTGTCATTCTTATTTTGTAATTTTACTCGCTACCCATTACTCCAATCGTTAAAAGATATGAATTAGTACAAGATTATCTTCCATTAGACTGATTCTCAGTGATGGAAAGCTTGAATTTTGACTGGTTTCTATCTCTCTGCCCTTTTCACTTCATGTTTGTGTTATCTTCCAATAAAAAACTGTGATTCTCTCTTCTTTTTTTGGTTATTGCTGTTTACTTTCTGAAAAGACGATATCAGTCTTTTGTGTTTTACATTTTCTTGTTTTTCCTTTGGTGTAGAAACTTTGGAAGCAGATGTTAAGATCCTAAGCTTTTATATCATCTCCCCTGGAAGACCTGAACTTGTTCTTCCGATTCCTGAGGGTGGAAATCCGAAGGGTCTATGGTTTACTTTAAAAGAGGGTAGCCGTTACAGCCTAAAAATCTCCTTCAAGGTCAGCAACAACATTGTCTCTGGCCTAAAATACACCAATGCAGTATGGAAAACTGGAATCAAAGGTAAGCTTTTCCTCCTCTTCCCCATTTCCATCTTCGTCTGAAACAACTTAGATCATTACCAATCTTTCACAATTTGGGTTTCAGTTTGTATAGTAATCTGTTGTTATACTTCTTTGAATGGATTAAAACATGTCCTCTTTCCCTCACAAATAGTTTGATTTCAGTGGACAGCACAAAAGAGATGCTTGGAACCTTCAGTCCACAGGCAGAGCCTTACACACATGAGATGCCAGAAGAGACCACCCCCTCTGGCATTTTTGCTAGAGGGTCATATTCAGCAAGAACAAGGGTAGGATCAACCACTTGACAATTCTTTTTCTCAGTTTATGATATTTGTTGATTTTATGGGAATGTAAAATTAGACACAATGCTTAATTTTATGTTAGTTGAGTAATTTGGCCCCATAACTGGACATTAGACCAAGGTTATTAAAATTGGATTCGACCCGTGCAGATTTCGATCTGGATCGGATCAGAATCTGCCGGAATCGGTTCCCAAAACCCTAGAATCAGCCGTCAGATATGAAAAGCCAGCGATCCAGTGACCAAAACCTTAGAATCGGCAGTAATTGGGATCGGTCTTGGCTAATTCCAACTTGGATCGGCTCAGAATCTGCCAGAATTGGTTCCAAAATCCCTAGAATCGGCCATCAGATATGAAAAGCCAGTTATCCAGTGACCAAAACCCCAGATTTGGCAGGAATCGAGATCGGTCTCCGCTGTTTCCAATCCGAATTGGCCATATCCAATCTGGATTGGCCCAATTTGACCGATTCGATTCTGATTTTTGAAACAATGCATTGGACACAATTGCCGGTTTCTCTGTTTAAGCTCAGATGATTGTCATTGTTTTCTGATCACCTTCATGTTTGGTTTCAGTTTGTTGATGATGACGACAAATACTACTTGGAACTCAACTACACCTTTGACATCAGGAAAGAATGGCCTTCCACTTAGCTGATTATTTTTCATTCTGCAACAGCAGCTTAGGCTCATTCAATTGCATTCTAATTAACCTCCCCACTCCCCTTCTTATTTTTCCTTCCAAATAGAAATTCAAAGAAGAAAAGGCCATAAATACATTGGTGAATATCTCCCTTTAATAAGAGAGAGGTTTTTCTTTCTTCTCTCCTTATTCTGATCGAGTCTTAAGCTTCATTTCTGTATCATGAGCTTGTTCACCATTTGTATAGGACTCTTTAAAAATGAAAGCATTTCAGGTGATGGGTTTGCTGAATAGCTGTTTCTTTTGGCTCCTTACTACTAAATCCGAGTCAATAACCATTTTTTTCAAGGGACCGAATTTCCCTCCACCCACGGTGCGGGAGAGGGCGGAAAGGGGGTATCGAGAGTGTATTTTGGAACATACTAAACCCCTAGGAGGGGTTTGTGAACCCTAGGATGGTGGGTGAACCCAAAACTTTGTCCTTTTTCAAGTTAGATCAAGCATTCTTTAACTTTTTTTTATCCCTTTTGGTAATCTTCATTTACTAAGATGAATGGCTACTTTCCTTTTGTCTGTTGAGTTCTCGCCTTTTCTTTTTTTACTTTTGGTTGCATACCCACATGAATCTTTGTTGTCTGTGACAAAATAGGATTTAATGTAGACACTTTCCTGTGAGGAATTTTATGTGACTAAAGGTTGTAGAGGGACCTGTTCGATAACTTTCGTTAATCACATGCCTCACACCTGCTCACAAGGATTCACATAAAGAGGCCACGATATCACGGTCAGTCCTAGTCGGTTTTGCTCGAGCCTGATTGGGCCACCTCAGTTCTATCACTCGCACCGTGATCACCCGTTTAGTTAATCAGCCCTGTATTGGAGAGACATGGTTCCATTTATCACGAGTCTTTAATCGGGCTAAACGGGCCTTAAACAAGCTTTTGCACTTTTATCTCTAAATGGGCTACTGAGCCTTTTATCTCTAAATGGGCCATGCCTGAAAATGAGCTATTGAGCAATTTTTCTACTTTCACCTCAGAACAGGCTCTAAATGGGCCATGTTTTTAAGAAATAGTTTCCTTCTTCATGATATAGTATTTTTCCAACTTCTATGCTTTTTAACCATAAAGTGGATTTTAATGATAGTAGATATATCGGTTAGGGGCCCTTTCGGTTTGGGACTTGCCTTTTGGGTTTGGGTTTAGATTAGGAAATTTAAAGGGACTGTTGGGCAGCACCCTTGCACCGGGAACGACTGGATGTTAGTCAGGCACTTAGGCCGAGCTTGAGCTCAACATGTTTAATAAATGAGCCAGGCTGATTTTGGGTTTTACTGGTCAGACTACCCAATGCGGGCCTAGAATTGACACCCCTAGTGGGGTACACTTTGTCCTATTTCGGGGGAAGATGGAATATATGATATGGGAAAAAGTTCTCTGTTTGGGAGTGCGGCCTACGCCGGCACTCCCATGAGTCTAGACGGGTGGTTAATTTCGAGATATGCCAATGTTATTGCAATTGAGCAAGTTTTGTGCTGGGTTGCTTACTTGCTTTATGATAAGATTTTGCCTTTCTTGAGATTCCATTGTTTCCTGTTACTTTCTTTGTTGTTATTTATCTAAAGGCTGCTTAAACACAATTCGGTGTGCCGGATCAAGATTCGGCATGGTGGATTATAATTCACTTTGGACGAAGGGTATTTTGGTCCTAAAAAATCCATGACAACGGCACAGTATCACTATTAACCCCCTCTGTTATAGGTCTGTAATGGTGGGGGTCAGTTAGTTATTAGTTTGCAATAGGAGAGGGTAGCAGTTGTTTGAAAGTTTTTGAAGGGGTAATAACAAATATGAAAGTTTTTGGGGTGGTAATTGTAAAAACCCCTAAAAAATAAATTTAAAAAGTTGAAAAAGTGTGAAACAATAAAAATATAAAGAAAGCTGCGTGATTGTGTGGTTCCTACACCCAGACACAGGTGCGTGTAATTACCATCCCACTCCCCTGTGAAATCAAAATTTACATTCATGTTGATGCTCTCCATGCTTTTATTGGCCCGGACTGATGCAAGGACCATGCAATAAGGCAGCGATCTCTTGCCCGTTAGTAAATTAACAAAAAAAGATACTTGCTTTAGCTCAAGCACCCAAAATCCTTAATTTGCATTAATGGCAGGAAGAAACCTTGATTGGGACTCAATTAGGGCTCCTCAACCTACCTTTAAAAACTTCTACTTTGCCATTGTATCACACATCGTGGAACTATGGAAGTGAATGCCAAGCAACTAGTTAGACTCTGATAATTTGATTCAAAGTCCCAATGACATGAATGAAACAAATATACTCACCGATAGAGTTGACATTATTGTGATCGGAAGTTGCTGATACTTGTGGAAAGGCACTGTCCCTTGCATGTTACTTCGCCTCCTCTACCGGTGTAAATAAGTTTCTCGGTATTACACTCCTCAAGGATTCAAAAAGGTAACCATTACATCGCCCCTTTACTATATGCTACCAGTGAATCCTGGAGTAGTGTGCCAAGAAACTTGTTGATAATTCTAGTTAGAGTATCGGGGGAGGTGAAATAACATGCAATGGCAGTGCCTTTCAACTCACATCAGATATTCAACCTATAGAGAATACAAAGTACTAGTTGAAATACTAGTAAAAGAGAAGCTGAGAAGAATGTTGCAGTTCATCCCCTTTATATAGAGAACCTTCGGATATACAATGAATGAAACATAATCAGAAAAAATCTTCAATAAATGATTAGATCTTTCCAAAAAACAAATTATTAAACTTAATAAATCTTTCTAAATATGTATTTCAAACCAATGGAAAGAAAATGGTAAAAAATATATATAAAAGGAAAAATAAAAACAAATAAATAAAAATCAAATCAGATCTCCAATCAGTGAATATATATGGACATTATAAATCCAACTTTATGAAAATGATCAAATATTTAAAACGAGGATAAGCATGAAGGATCTGGATTTTGGATCAATGACCCACACCAATTTCCACAACCTTGTCCATGCAATTAACATGTGTTTTAATAAACCAATGTTAACAAATTATATGAAAGGAAAAAAATAAACGAATATAAAAAAAATCGAACAAGATCTCCAATCATTGCACGATTAGATTCTTTTCAATATAGATGGATGTTGTAAATCTAACGTTATAAAAATGGTCAAAATATTTAAAACGAGGAAAGTTAGGGTAAGCATGGAAATTCTGAGTTTTGGATCAAAAGACCTGCACCGATTGCCATAGCCTTTGTTCACACAAGTTAACATGTGTTTAAAACCGACTGTAAAAAAAATTGTATGAATGAAAAAAAATAAAATAAATAATCAAAATCGAATCAAGTATCCTTTTAGTTAATGATTAGATTTTTTTTGGGTAAGATATATTAACATTATAAATCTAATGTTGTGGAAATGGTAAATATTTAAAACGAGGAAAGGTAAGGTAAGCATGGAAGATATGGGTTTTGGATCCAAGACCTACATGATTGCCACAGCCTTATCAACGCAATCAACATGTGGTTCAAACCAAAAGTAAGAAAATGATAAAATCTTGAAAGGGAAAAGAATAAATCAAATAAACAAAATCATATCAAATATCAGTGCATGATTAGATTTTTCTAAGATATATGAACATTATAAATCCAACATTATGAAAATTATCAAATATTTAAAATGAAGAAAGATAGGGTAAAGGCATGGAGGATCTAAGATTTGTATCAAAGACTCACACCGATTGTGACAAACTTGTCAATGCAAATTAACAGGTGTTTTATCCAGCGGTAAGAAAATGATATAAAATTATTAAAAGAAAAAGAATAAATAAATAAAAATCGAATCAAATCTCAAATTTAATAAAAAAAAGAATTAGATTTCATATCAATGCTGGATTAGATTTTTCCAATATATATGAATAATTTAAATCCAATGGTATGGAAAGGGTCAAATATTTAAAACGAGGAAAGGTACTCTAAGAACGGAGGATCTGGGATTTTGATCAAACACCCATATCGATTGTCATAGCTTTTTCCACATGAATTGAACAAAGTTTTCCTAGAATATTTACTATGTATTTCAAAAGATAGTAGTGTTCACAAAAAAAAAAAGAAAAAAGAACCAAAGCATGAAAGCCAGGATCTTTCAGAAAATGGATTCCTATTCGAAGAGTGCATAACCGCATGGATAAGCTCAAAAAAAGATTGTGTTTCTTATCGACGTTGAGTGAACAAGGATCACAATACTCTCTCTTTCTCTCTCCCTCATAAGGATTACAAACCTTTTGCCTGAAAAGTGCCAAAGATTGTTTTTCCAATTTATAATTATTCTGGCGAATTTTATTAAAAAGTGCCTCATTTAACGCTATGATTCGCCAAAAAGTGTTTTTCCCATTCTTTCAGAATTTTTGGACTTTGCCAAAGAGTGCTAACTTTTCCAATTCATTATTTTTGTAGATGTAACCAAAGAGTGCCTTATTTACTGTTGGAATTGCCAAAGACTACTTATCGTCTTATCCCATTCTTTCAGGATTTTTAGACTTTGCAAAGAATGCTTGGATAGTCTACAATTGCCAAAAAATTGTAAAAAATTTGCACCGCTGAAAACACAAGGGTTAGAGTCGAATACGTGGTGGACCCTACAGTACAGATGTACCTCTAAATTTGATATTTTTGCGAATCTGAAGGATAACTAGTCTATCCAATGATCTGAGTGACCTAAGCAGCCTTGCAAGTTGTAGGAAATAGTTTCCAAGTGTTGAAATTTTTTCCCTTAATTTACCATAAGGGAAGCAGTTTTCTATACAGGAGTGTGGACTTCTCTCCTCCTTAAAACAACGGGGCAGAGATGTCTCTTCACATAAGGAGGAGAGAGATAGACTCATGGGAGTACTGACGTAGGCCACACTCCCAGACAAAGATCTTTTTCCCTTACTATATATATATTTTTTTTTCAGATATTGAAAACAAGGATAAATGCTTTTGTGGATTACTCTGTTTTGGTTTTTCTTTTTTCTTTTTTTTTTTCCCTTTAATTCGCCTTGTTCTTACTTTTCAGGAACTTCTCATTCTCCTATAAAGGTTTGTACACATTGGTGATTTCCTTAATTACAAAAGACAAAAAATAAAAAAAAGAGATGGTGGACAAGCAGCCTAGGCAAGGAGTGATGCGACTAAGGATATGTCATTGATTGCCTCTTCTCTCTTCATGTAAACTTGATTAAATAACCGTTAGCTCGGTTGATTGGTGGCATTGCAAGTTGGTGCATGCCCCCTAAGAGATCAAGGGTTCGACTCTCCTGGTTTGCATTTGTGCCCAAAAAAGGCACCTTTATTCCCATCCCCCCCCTCCCCCTTAGTTGTAGATTATGGGCTTGTCTTAGGCTTCCCCTTAGCTTGTAGTTGGCCTCTGGGCCCTTGAGTAGGATAGACCAAAAAAAAAAAAAAAAAAACGTGATTAAATATATAGTTGATACTGTTCTTCTAAAAGGCAGGCTGGGGTCTATGCCCTACCTATGTGAGGCCGCACAATGGCTCGGCTGCCCGGCCATAGAAACATGAAATTGAAAGGGATTGAAAATAAACGGATAACAACTTAGGAAGGTGGTGGAATTCAAATAACTCCTAGGTTTACTGAAATGGGCAGCCCATTTGTAAATGTATCAAATCATACACTTTAGAGTTTGTAATTACCAAACTATGCTTACATGCTCTCCTGACAGTCAAATAAGAACTCATGTTTGGAATGTAGTTTCTCAATTTTTATATGATTTTCTTATTGACACTCCTTAAAGTGTCAAATAATTTTTCACTCTATTTTTTTTTTTCAATGAAAGTAAATCCTGGCATTTCACATGTATAATCGAAAAATGCAAAAAAATAATGATAGATTTTGATAATGACGTAATGATAAGTCATTTGTGAGGTGTCAAATTCTAAATACACCTATAGATATCTCATTTAGATAATTCATTTTTATATAAGGGCTTTTCTTATTTATACCCATCCTGGTAGCCAATAACTTGTAACTTTACTTTTTTGCCCTTATAGATCGTCCCTTTATATAAGCAAAACCTACTTGCTCTTTCATTACTCCAATAAGGTAGAATCTTCTTTTCATCGGCAAAAGGCAAGATGAGGAATAAGAAATTATCTAAATATGGAGATCAAAGATTTGTTGAACTTCGTATTTCGCATATCCTTAGTGCATAATTTGGTAAAAATTAGGATGGAATCAAATAAAATCAAATAAATACAAACCCACAAGCATCAACCTCTTTCTCATGCCTATTGTCGGTTATCTTCTGGTGGCGACACTAAATGATTCACTCACGATTTTCATTATAAATCACATTCCTTTTATGTACATGAAATCTCTCTTTCAAATAAGCTTTGTCGTTTGGCATGAACTAGTTAAGTGTCTAAGTTCTTATTTCAGATAATGTGGAAACCATGGTTGGTGAAAAAAAATTGTGACCTTACTTTTTTACACTTTTAGGATAATAAACAAAAATCCTCTCATTTAACATGCCTATTCGAAAAATGTGCAGTTTTTAATAATTAAAAACTATTTTTTAAATAAAAATCCTAAAATAATTTGAGAAATTATCTTCTTATATGTGGAGATCACACAACTTTACATGGTAGTTGTGCCACATCGAATAATGTTTTGAAAATTTTGACCATTGGATGTCTAGAGAATGGTTTGGATTGGTCATGTGTCAAATTTCAACTTTAAATTCAATTATTTACCCTTGTATGTTCATGCACCCTTTTAGTTGTCCTAGATTTTTTTCAATAGTTTGCTTTGCCACTTGGTAAACTTCATTTACACTGAAACCTACATATGAGCATGGACTTTGAACCTACTAGCATGCAAAACTTGGCTCCCATCTAAATCATAGTTTTAGGTACCTGGATCAGATCGGTCGTGGACGGTATCAACACTTGACCGATATGGGTTGATGGTATCAGTAGAAAATTTGATAATTTTGAGATCGCTGCCTAGGCCTCTAGAGCCTGCATGTGCGCTGGCCAATGGGTACGTGCGTGCAAGCATCACTCTAGGCAGAATTTTTGCCTTTCCATGGAGTAGTGCGGTACTTTTGCACGCTTTTGTGTCTAGGCGCAGAAGCCATGCGGGCCACATGACCAGGTAGTATTCTTTTACCCGAAAAGATAACTGCCAAATTATTGTTCAGACCACATGGAGCCGTTGGATGAGGAAAATCCTGGCCGTCCATCTCCCAGTGTACGCTCCCAATATGCCACGTTTATGGTTCGCACACTGCTTTGTGGGCTCAGTGTGTAAAAATTCAAATCCCATATCCATAAGTTAGTTACTTATGGGCCTTCCGCCAATGCTTAGCTTGCCAACTAGGAATATAGCCCAACTTATTAAAAGATAAATCTTCTCAAAATCCTTCTTCTTTCTCTCTCGTTGTAGGGGGGCATGGTTTTAAGTATCAGTATTGGCATCGAATCGATCAATACATTGGTATCAGCTAGTGGCCGATGCATCGGTATCGGCTGGTGACCAATACCGCATTAATGATTAGGGTAAAATGGTAAAAAAGGTTAGGTGTCAGTCTTTTGAGGAACAAAACTGTCCGATCCGACCCAAATGGCCGATCCATATCAATATTAGTATCGATATCAGTATTGGTATCGGCAATGATTGATACCGGTACCAACCGTGAGCTAAATTCCTGGTTGGGGGGGATTGATAGAGAAATTTGGTTTATATATTACGGTAAGGGTAGAGTGCAAGGTCGGCCACTAAAAGTGAAAGAAAAAGAAACTAATAAGTTGGGGGGTTTTGATTTAGAAAGCCCACCTTACATGGTGGTCTTCCCTTTACATGTTTCCTATTCACTTACCCTTCATTTTCTTCTACTACAAAGAAATACCACATTTAGCAAAGGAAAAAGAATCTGCTAGAACTCTCCCCCAACCAAACGGGGCCTTAGAGTAATCTGCCTCTGTACCCACCTCTATTCACCCTTCACCAGCTTCAACACCCAATCTCATGGTTTTTTGCACCATTCTTCCCATTCCTCCTGTCTTTTATATAATCTCTCACATTTCAAATCTTTCTTGTCATTTAATAGTCTTCCATGTTTCAGTCCTTCTTGTAGTTCCTGTCCAATCTCTCTCTCTCTCTCTCTGAATTCCTCTGTCAGGTTGGTAGTCTCCCATTCTCTCTCTCTCTCTCTCTCTCTCTCTCACATGTATCTTTCTGGTTCATTTATGGGCTCTTCTTAAGTTCTCTTTAAATGAACTTTTTTTCTTTTTTCTTTCCTTTTGTGTTTATGGTAATGGCATTTGCTTAATTGTCAGTTCTGTTTTAGTGATCAAGATCTGATCTTTTTATTGGCTGGTATTGTTCTTACTGTGTAATGATTTAATCAGTTTTTCTTTCACCATCTTTCTGGTTGTTCTTGCAGTAATTGGGTAAGTTGGGTTCTCTAAAAGAACCTTCCTGCTACTATTGCATATCGTCACTAATGTGGAACCAATGAAGAATGATAGAAAAGATGGATCTTGATCTAATTTTGTTATTATGAATTTGTTTTCTATAGCTGTTTGTGCAGAGAAATAGAAATCAGAAAACATTTTCCCTGTGAAATGCACCTAGAACAGAGAATTTGAGTCCTGTTGGCATTCTTTCTGTGGAGCATTAGTCACTTTTACTCAGTTTGAAATGTAATTATTCTGTGGGTGGTTGGGTTGTTGCAGGTTTTTGGTGAAAGAGAGAGAGATTACATAGAAGAGTAAGGAAAAACGAAAAACCAAAAAGGGAAAGAAGAACAATGGCAGTTACCATGATTTTCACGGTTACCAGTGTACTAATCCTGTTGAGTTCTTCATTTACAAGTGCTCAGTTGGTTGCATCTCCGGCATTCTCTCCAACTCTGGCACCGGCACCGGCACCAGCACCGGCAACGGATTACGTCAACCTCGTGGATCTATTGACTGTTGCTGGACCATTCCACACTTTCCTCAACTTACTTGAATCAACCAAAGTGATTCAAACATTCCAAGACCAAGCCAACAACACTAAACAGGGAATAACCATCTTTATTCCTAAAGACAGTGCCTTCTCATCTCTTAAAAAGCCTCCTCTGTCAAATCTAACTCAAGATCAGCAAAAGTCACTTATCCTCTTCCATGGATTATCCCAATATTATACTCTATCTGATTTCAATAGCTTGAGCCAATCAAGCCCTGTAACCACAATGGCAGGTGGGCAGTACACTTTGAATTTCACAGATGTCTCAGGAACTGTTCACCTTAACTCAGGCTGGACCAACACCAAGGTGAGCAGCAGTGTACATTCTACAAACCCTGTTTCATTGTTTCAGGTTGATAAGGTCCTTCTTCCTGAAGCAATCTTTGGTGAAGCCCCTCCTCCAGCTCCGGCGCCGGCACCATCTCCTGAGATTGCTCCAACCGCCGATAGTCCTCCAAGCTTAACCGAACAGGGATCTTCTCCCTTATCTTCATCTTCCTCTTCTCACAGGATCATCTGCTGGGGTGCCTTGCATTACTTGGCTCTGGCAATATCAGGTGGATTGATCTTAATCTTCTAAGAGGATCAGCTGGTGCTTCATTATGTGGATTACTGGAGTGTCTAGTGTCTTAATTTATATTGAGATGAGAGGAGTTTAGTCATCTTTGATCTTTCAGTTCAGTCCATTTTTTTTAAAACATAATAATTTGTATATTGAAATTAAGTTGGAGGATATGGTTCCCTTCTTTTGTCATATATTGTTCTTCAGTTCAAAATCCAATCTTGGACTGTTAGATTCTGTGTGAATCAAAATTTGGACAGTGGAAGCTAGTTTATTCCTTTTAGGTCTATTATAAAGTTGTTTTGAAA
This sequence comes from Telopea speciosissima, assembly GCF_018873765.1. NCBI lineage: Eukaryota > Viridiplantae > Streptophyta > Magnoliopsida > Proteales > Proteaceae > Telopea > Telopea speciosissima. Next base: position 46,928,684 of record NC_057925.1, on the reverse strand, counting down.
AGGAAATGATTGTTCTGGTTCATGTTTTGTGCTTGTCAAAGAGAATTCTGTTTGAAAAATTCATTATATAAGTACTGGAATGTGATTTTTGGGCTAGATCTGGCAAAAAGATTAGAGGAAATTGCAATTTAATATAAGTTTAGCTTACAAGTCAAGCATCAGTTTAGTTGGTTTGTGTTGTAGGTTATGATTAATAGCTTCACACCTCAAAACTGAAAAAAAAAAATGTATTCTTGACAATTAACAAAACAGCAACAATATTTTTAACATTGAATCCGAAAAATAGGTTAAACTGATATTTTACCAGAGTCTTGACTGGGACTTAAATTAGTAGTTTGGACACAAAACGAAATCATCTGATCATATGATACTTTGGAAACAATATGTTTAGAATGAATGATCAGAAACATCATCTTAGAGGGCAGACATCGGCACAACGGTAAGGTTACTCCATTACGACCTAGTGGATTTATGCTACAGACCACGATGTTAGTTAGCTGATTGTCATGCCCCCTCTCACAATAAAAAGGTTGAAATGACCAAATGGCCCCTATTTGATGCTTCGTAACCCAAGGTTTCGAGCGTTGGGCCCCTCTGTAGCGTGATAGGGAGTGTAGTGCACATCCAACAACGGTCCATAGTGCACGTGCATGCAGCCCAACACACAGGTGCGGGCCATCGGATGGTGAGCTACAAACCCTGTCACACCATAGAAGACCCAAATCCAAGTTTCGGCAATATAAAATTTATTTAACATGAGGTATCCAAATATAATATTTATGAAACTTAACAGTACCTCAAACATAATCCTGCATGGTCAGGTTTGTAGGTTCCTCTTATAGGGGGCCGGAAATGACGACCAACCCCTGCCTGAACACACTGCCTGGGTGGGATGAGGTCGTCATTTCGGCCATCCCCATGAGTGGAACCTACGAACCTGGCCGGGCAGGGAACTGAGAGGAGAAAAATTCAATAAATTAACCCTGGCTTGCTCTTTCTCTCTCTAACAAAGTCGAAATCTTCTTCAACCCCACCATTGATGCACAGCAACTCCGACGTCCCTCAACCTTCCATAGAGAGCCAAGCACTCCCAATAGGCCCTGTTGCTCTTGCTCTTGCTCCTCCTCCCTCCCAAGCCTTGGTGTTCGCACTCTAGAAAAAGCTCATCCACCAAACAGATAGCTCTGCTCTTCATCATCTCCTCCACTATCTCTGCTTCTGCCTTCATCACCACGTAGTCCTCTTCTCTTAGATTTTTCGTCACCCAGTCCGACATTCTCATCTGTGGTTCCATTTCATCCAACACCTCTTCGTTTATAGTCTTTATCTTGTACATCTCAAAATCTCGGTTCCTTGTTGGGTAATTCTGTGCAAACCATGTCGGTCCGCCATAGTCGTTCTTTTCTGGTGAGCCAACATCGATGAATAGGCGACGAGGGTACTCTTCTAAAGAATCACCCATTAAGTCAGGGAGGTATTTGGTCCTCTTCAAGTATTTGTTATTTTGCTTCACTAAAGAAGCTTGTGGTGGTTCAAGCAGCACATCCTCCAAGCCATTCAATGCTGCCCTCTTTGCTATCGATGAAAATGGGCAAAGGCATCTCTTCGTCGGTGACTTTATCTCAGCAGGTCCGATCTTCTTCATCGCCCAGACAGTGAATTCGAATTGCCTGAGATACACAATTTTGTAATTCGATGGTTTGTGGAAGGCATCCGATGCGTCATTGCTCAATTGAATGGCGACAATTCCGCCGGTCTTGAGGCTTCTATCGATGAACTCGCCGGCAAGGAAGCCAGTCGCGAAGACGAAATCAAATGTGTCATCTGGGATCGAGAGATGTCGCTCGGCATCAGATTCAGAGACGATGTCATAGGCGTTCAAGATTTGGGCACCATGAGCTATCTCTTCATCGCCATCGCCGTGTCGGTTCACGAACAGGGATTTGTCGTCCGATTTCAAGAGACCCTCGCGGATTAAATCACGAAGAAGCATAGGCAACAATGATTCACTATGGATGGGTGCCTCATCGGCTACAGGACTGTAAGATAAGGAAGGGTCCCAAATGACAAGTGATCCAAGCCAGGAAGATGTGATAATGGCAAAGGCCAAAAGTACCGATCGAGCGGTAACCTTCAGAACATTTGAATTGGGTAGCTTAATTATGAGCTGATTCTCAGGATTCACGGTGATCCCAGTTCTGTGCCGGTGCTTGGTCCTATACTGCGGCTTTTCAGGTCGAAATCCTGGAGCTAACACCATTTTTTTTTCCATCAAATTTAATTTCTACCTTGAAGTTGTTGAGGATTCTATCTGAATTCAGGTGAGGGAGGGAAGAAAGAGAGATGGACGCAGGTTTTTTTCTGGTAATGGGTTGTTTTTTTTTTGTTTTGGTTTTACAGACGACGACAAAGTCAGAGAAAGAAAGAAAGCAAGGACACAGATGAGGAGGGGGAGAGGAGAGGAGCAGCGAAGGAGGGGCAACTAGCGAGTGCAAAACCTGGCAGCGGTGTGGTTTCCACCCACGAGGGCCACACGGGTGCTTATGATTCTTGACCAAACGAGCATCAACTGCCTAAGCCTCTGCGCTTCCATTTTTAAACAGCCCCAGATTGACGAATGGGTTTTTGTCCTCAGCACTCAACTTGTGTTTGATTCTTCCTTTCTAATGGGACATCATTAGAGAGGAGAAGAAGAAGAAGAACATGCGAGGCTGAGGGGTTGGAGGCTTTTTTTCTTCTTGTCTGGTTGTTATTTGATTTGGAACGGAGGTTCATTTCAAAGGTGATTTATTGATTGCCCCAATGGAATTCAGTTGAAATTGAGAAGGGAAAGGTGAGCTGTTTGAATTGGGGAATGGGAGACGAGTGAAGGAGAGACATTGGCTGATTAACGGATCCTCGAGAAATAAGTTCCTCCCTAGTTCTTGTTTCTTTTGCAAGTCTGGTGGCCTTGTAAAATTAAGCAAATTGATCATTCAAACAGTGAAACTTGTTATGATCTAGATCCTCTACTGCCGCTGCCCGTCCTGCACAGACACAGCAAGGTGCGCAATTACCACCTTACCCCCATTCGGGCAAGACGTTTGGGCAGGGGTAAGGCTATAATTGCACGTCTTGCTGTGTATGCACAGTACAGCGCAGGACGGGCAGGTGGCTGGATCCAAATTGAACTTGTTATTACCCAAGTACTCTATTCAAAAAAAAAAATTATTGCCTAAGTAAAGAGTTGTAATGTTACTATTGATAAAGGGTAAATTACAAGTCACCTTCTAGTTTTCAAACAAAACTCAGGTCATCCCCTGTTTTTTGAAAAAACTCCAATCACCCCCTCTATAGTAACGGTGTTAGTTTGCTGTTTGTTATTGGTGTGAAAGGACTATTTTACCTTTGTACTAAAACATTAGAATTAAATTTACAATACTACCCTTCCTTCATCTTCAACATTGGTCAAGGGTAGTTTAGAGATTTAAATTTATTTAACTGGCTGACATCATCACTTAACAACATAAAACTAATGGTAGGGACTAATTTGCCATATTAGGGTTTAAATCAGGAGGTGATTTGAGTTTTTTCAAAAACCAAGGGGTGATTTGAGTTTTGTTTGAAAACCAGGGGGTGACGTGTAATTTACCCTTAATAAAAAGGAAAAAAAGAAAGTGAACGCTACCTGGCACGTGTGGTGCGCTGCCCCTAGGCTCAGACACAGGAGCACATAAAATGACCGTCGTATCCTCATGGCAAGGTGGAAAATTCCGGAGTTGTGGCGGTCATTTTGCGTGCCCTTGGGCGCAGGGGCAACGCTAGCATTCGTTCTCTCCCCCTCCCCTAAACTAAAAAAAAAAACTAAAAGAGTTGTAATTGGGAGTGCAAGTTTAGCCCTATTGGCCTGTTGGAAATTTCTGGCCTTGAGTCGGGGTTGAGTTGAGCCAAGATTGAGGCCTCAGGCCCTAGCTGAGATACCCTGACCATGAGGACAGGTTAGGATTGAGGCCTCAGGCTAAGCCTGGCCCGACCCGACCCTGTCTTCTTCTTTTTCTTCTCGACCTCACCCCTACATCTTCTAAAGATAATTTTGGTTGATTTATCACTATGACAATCTAAAATTGGCTGATTTCATGTAATTCCACGCAAAATAATAGATAAAGTAGTACTTTAATGGGAAGGTAGTACAGTAGTAGTCAATGGTGTCTTAGATTTAAAAAAGATAGAGTTTTAAATCATGTGGTTAAAATGCCTTACCCTAAAGGTCAGCCTAGTAAACATTAAAATTACGAAATAGCTTGATATTAACTAAAAGTATCCAAATAATTGAAAAAAGAAAGGAACATACCACCATAAGTGTCATGTCTTATGGTTAGGGCCAATCAAGGTTTGCCTGGCACGATCCTGAGAACAAGTTAGGATTGGATTTTTCAGGCCCTAAGTCATGGTCGGTCCGTGCTTGGGCCCATCTCAGTTGGGCTAGAGTTTTTTAAAAGCTTGGCCCAACCCAACCCTATTGTAGCCCTAGTTGTAATCTTATTTTTCTTTTAATTGTTCTATGTTTTATTTTTAAAAGTTATTTTAATGTAGTATTTAATGATTTTCAAAAAATTGAAAAATTTTTAATGCAGTGTCAATGTGAAATGACAGGAATTATCCTCAATAAATAAAGAATTGTAGAACCATTGTGACGCATACATTTAATGCATTTGGATATTTTAGCTGTGAAAAAAAACTGTATAAAATGTATGCAAGTGAGGGTTTCTTTGTTTTGGATAATTTAACGGGAAAATTACACCTGGGGTCATGATTTTGAATCTCGGATCGGATCGGCTGATATCGATCGAGGCTGATCCTGAGATTAAACCGATACAACAAGGTTTGACTAGATCATTCCCTGGATCGACTACCTCGGTTGGATCAATCGATCCAATTTGATCATTGATCTATTTGATTGAATTTTTTTTTTTTTTTTTCAAAGTTTTTAAGGGTTTTTTTTTTTTTTTTTGGTATTATCTTGACAATCCGATCTGGATAATATCGGCCGATCCAATCCCGAGATCAAAATACCCACCAACTTTGGCTAATACATTACCCAATCCATAAAAAATGATTTTGGCGGGGGGGGGGGGGGGGAGGGGTTTGACTTATCCTGAGCGATTTGTACCGATCTAATCCCGATCCTGAAAGGTTTTGGCAACGATCGATACCTGGATTTTGAACCTTGCCTGGGGTATATATCGTTTGGAGAAATTACATATGGGGTAGCTCACGTTTGATATATTTTGTTTAGGGTACTTTTCATATGTCTAACTTTCTCCATACTACCACCCTCCAAAACTTCCCCCAAACCCTGCAACCCCAACTTTGCCCTCTAATCCTCTCGCAAAATATCAAATACTTGAAGAGGATCAAACTCTCGTACAATTTCCTTAGGTTCTTTCTATATTTCGTTCTGATTCGTTGACAGGTCGAAAGCATGCAAGATCTATGAAAAATTAAGGCAATACCAACTAGAGGAAGTATAACCTCATTTCTGGTTGCTTCCTTATATCCAAGTTCTTTTGTTACTTTTGAATTGTGTTTCGTTGCTGTTTCTATTGGCCTTTCTACGTAAAGCTCCGTCTTAAAATTTGGTTTCACTATTCTTCTTTTTTTCTGTTTTCTATGACTGCATTTATATTGATCACTTAATTAAATACCAAGTAACCAGGTTTGTATGATAGTATAGACTTGCACTTGAGCTGTTACTCATATAACATTAAAGCTGCTTCCAACTTAATCATTTTGCAGGTCTAGGAATGGCCTGCTGGAAATGGAATGTTCCTCTTCTTTTTTTCTTTTTATTTTGCATGTATCTATGCTTCAGGACATATAATTAAGGGTAATTTACACATATCACCCCTTAGGTTTAACGAAAGTATAATTTTACCCCCCAATTTTGGATAATTCTACGTGCCCCCTGAGGTTTACAAACATTAACATATACACCCATTCCATCAATTCATGACTAACAGTGTTAAAATCAAGGGGTAAAGTTACAAAAATGACTCTTCAAGAAAAAAAAAAAAAAAAAAACAACCTACAACTCATCTTTCCCAAATAGTTTAGAGTTTGAAAAAGGGGAAGATCAGCTGCTGGGTATTTTGGGTTGTTGGTGTTGTTAATTACTTGGTTTTCATATTGATGAGTCATAAATCTCCTAACCAACCAGAGGTCGCCACGTGGATGTGCTAAGACCAAATCCCAGGTCCAAGCCGAGCAATCCGAGGCCAAGCCGAACCGTTCACCCGGAGAGAGGTGGCATTCCATTTCTCGCCTGGCCGAGCACCCAATGAGAGCACTACACCGGGCACGGAGCAAGAAAACGATCTCCCCCAACGTGGCCAAGTTCCGTGGCTGAGGCTCAGGCCTGCCGAGCCCACACAAGTCGGCCATAGACAGAGTGCCATGACTCGGCAGAACTCCTCGAAGGGTGGGTGTTGGCGAATCAGATCGAGCGAGGTCAGCTCGTTCTCATTCAGAGGCAATGCCCTATTGACATAGCCCAGATGAATTTCCTTCCACTCGGTTTGGAAGGGGCAGTCTGGGATGGAAGTGAAGAAGAATCGAGGCTTCCAGTGCTTGTTGGAGGTCGGCACCCCGACCAGAAACTTGTGGCTGCTCAGAGCCAAACCCTTCTTGGTTCAACGGGTGAAGTAATACCACCCCTTCTCCAAGGACTTCTTCAGATAGTAGAGCCGAGAGAAGAGGGCCACGCGCGGCTCGGCCCATCTCGCAGAAGAAGACGTGGAAGCCGTACAACAACAGCCACGCATTCGGTGTCAGCTGACCCGGAGAGAGGTGAGAGTGGTCCAGGATTTGGTCCACCAATCCGAGCACTGGGAACCTAAGAGCGTACCTGAACGCTATCTTGTACAGGGCCACCTCGTCGGGCCGGATGAAGCAGGCCATCTCCCCAGGGCTGGGGGCTCGGAGGTGGATGTCCTTGGGAACGACATATGTAACCCTCAGGCATTGGAGGTCGGCCTCGGTGACCGAGCTCTCCACCATGCCGACGCTTCCCTCTTCCGTCTCAGGAATGTCAGTGGTGGAGTCGACCGAGCCGACCCCATCTTCGAAAGATCGCTCTTCGCTCGACTCTTCATCGTCTGATGAGGACGATCCCGAGCTCTCAGTTCTGTCTTCAAGAATTGGCTGGGCCTCATGGCCGGACTCCAGGGGCAGTGGGACCTCGACAACATCGGCCTAGCGGGACTCTAACGCGACGGGCTCGTCCGAGGTCTAGCCCAACAAGCCTATGGTGGGAGAACGGGTGGCGAGCTCTCGGCTCGGACCCACGATCTCACCCACTCTGGCGAGCACTTCGCCCTCGTGACCACTACCGACTGACATGCTAGGTGAAGAGAACTTACTGGTTTAAAGAAGCTTGAGGGACGAGCTGAATGTGAACTAGAGAGATGAAGGTGCCGAGCACTTGACGAGCTGAAGACTCCGAGCTAGCCGAGCATTCCAAGATTTGAAATAGTGAAGAATAAGAGAAGAAGGGTCGCCTATTTATAGCCTCTGAGTCACCAAGATCCAACGACCGAGAAGAACTCAGCAAAATTCAATGGACCAGATCAAAAGATGGTTCGAATTCCCGAGCGCCATAATGGCGCCGAGTGACGTGGCACTGACGTCCCAACTGTCAGTCCATACAGCATCAAATCGCCAAAGAAAAAGAGAGCTCAGGCTCGGCCTCGGAAGAGAATCGTCAGCAAATGGAGAGGTTCTACTCATCAAGGCCGAATCAACCCTTGATGAGTGGGGGGCCTATGATGAGTCATAAATCTCCTAACCAACCAGAGGTCGCCACGTGGATGTGCTGAGACCAAATCACAGGTCTGAGCTGAGCAATCCGAGGCCGGGATGAACCATTCATCCGGAGAGAGGCGGCATTCCATTTCTTGCCTGGCCGAGCACCTAGGCTGAGCACCTGGTGCGCGGCGTTACACCGGGTACGGAGCAAGAAAACGATCTCCCCCAACGTGGCCAAGTTCGGTGGCAGAGGCTCAGGCCTCCCGAGCCCTGAGCCGAGCCCACACAAGTCAGCCATAGACAGAGTGCCATGACTCGACCGAGCTCCCGTATGACTGGAGGAAATTTACATGCCATGTACGCCAAGGCCGAGGTCGATCACTGAGGCCCCGACCGCCAGAGGCCGAGCACTGAGGCCTCGACCCCCAGAGGTCGAGCACTGAGGCCCTGGCCTCCAGAGGCCGAGCACTTAGGCCACGGCTGTCCGAGGCCGAGCCCTCTCCAGAAACCTCAATAGCGGTGCTCCGAAGATCACGGCACCACATCAGCATGTCCCTACAATCATGGGATACGAATCGGGTCGTAATCCCGCACGGATTCGAATCACTCTCCCATAAGGACTCTTACCTTACTGAGAGACCGACTCCGAAAATAACTCTCCACTCTACTGCGCATGGAAGAGCCCTATCAACAGAGGACTCTTACCATACAAGGACTCCTCCAACCGCCTCATCTCATCCTATAAATACCCAAGTATGGAGCTCAAACGCTCATCTCACTTTTTACTAGCTGTTACGTTGTTGCACTGGAGACCTGACTTGAGCGTCGGAGAATCCTAGGCCGGAGCCACACCGGCTCTCTCGCACTTACTCGGTTTTTTGCAGGCTCATCCGTGGGCGAACCGGGCGACAGAGGTTTTCACACGCAACAGATATGACAAAAATTGCCCTTGTAAGAAAAAAAAAACTGCAACTTATAAACTGACGTAGTACCAAATTCAAATCCAATAAAAAATTGAAGCAATTCATGTAGCAACCAATCAATTAGAACCGTTTTAAAATGAAAGAGAAAAAAAATACCAAAAATCATCTGCAAATCCTAATTCTTCAAGTCTCCTATGCGAAAAAACTCTTCTAAGATAGAAAGCAGAAGAGGGTTTTCAAAATGGAACCAGAAGGAAATAAGATAGAAATCTATTTAAACTACACATTGATTGCTAATGATTTACTAACAAATGCACTCACAATCCCAAACTCTAAACTCAAAAGATGAGAGACCCGAAACCCTAGTCATTTCAACAATATGGAGCCACAAATGGGCATCTACAGAAACCCACTAGCGAATTTGATCCATTAAATGCTGAAATACTTCATTTGAAAACCAATCGATGAGAAGCACTGCTTAAAAATGCATCAAAAGAAGAAGAACAAGTACCCAATGTCATCTCCAAATCCCTATTTCTCAAATATCTGGACAACCCATTTACAAAGGAAGAGGAGAAATAAAATAGGCACCAAGAGAGAAATTAGGTAGAAAACAAGAGATTCTCATTGCTCATAATTTGCTTCGTAGATACACCAACTAGTTCCAACCCCAAACCTACAAGCTAAGGAATCCAAAACATCAACCATTTCACGAACTAGACGCTGAAAGGGCAGTTTTCGGATCAAAAGCTCAATACTATTCAGATACTTTCTTATCTCACGAAGCGCCATTGTTCCCGGCCTAAATCAGTGGGGCTTCTTCACTCCTCCGGTTGTTGGGGTAGACTTACGAGCTGCCTTGGTTGCAAGCTGCTTACAGGGAGAGCTTTTCCTCCAATGACTTTTCTTGTTGTTTGTTTCGTTCTCGCCATTTCAATCTCACAGTAAAAGGAAAATAAATTGCAGAGAGCGGAAGAAACCAAGAAAGCTATAAGACATATTTGCAAGTGTTCGAGGAAGGCGAGAAGGATTATATAGATTTTGAATTCCTTGAGGAAGACTTTATGGCCGTTCGAGTGGATAAATTTGATTAGGAAGTCATACATCGTTACATCTTCAATTAATAGGGGAATTTTCACATACCAGCAAGAAGAAGAAAGATGAAGAAAAAATTGGGCTGACGATGACGATCTTGATCCGACGAAGATGAAGGGACAAAGTTCCACTAGCACATCCAAGACTCAAGGATACCTGCAACTCATCTTCCCCAATCGATTTGGGAAAGATGAGTTGCAGGTTGTTTTTTTTTTCTCTTGAAGGGGCATTTTTGTCACTGTACCCCTTGATTTTAACACTGTTAGTCATGAACTGACGGAATGGGTGTATTTGTTAATGTTTGTAAACCTCAGGGAGGTACACAGAATTATCCAAAACTGGGGGTAAAATTATACTTTCGTTAAACCTCAGGGGTGGTATGTATAAATTACCCTATAATTAATAACTCTTTAAGTTCTAATGAGTTGATTTTTTTTTTTTTTTTTTTTTTTTTTGTAAAAAGAGATCTATTGATTAGAGCATGAAAAACGCATAGAGTCAATATTACAAATATCAACAATCCATGGAGTGGATAGTGGCCAGGATGTCATGCACGCAAGTGACACGGTCTTCCTAACCAAGGTATTAGCAGCATTGTTGAGGGACCTTGGAATAAAAGCAAAGGAGTAGCTAGAGAAAAGAGACACAAGATGAGTAATGTCCTTGAGAAACGACATGATGCATGTTGGCAAAGAGCTGGGAGATTGCAACTGGCCGATTAGCTCTTGGCAATCCGATTCAAGCAGGATATGCCTGTGACCTTCACCAAAAGCATGAACAAGCCCCGTCCAAATCGCTACTACCTCACCTTGAAGACAATTAGGCACAGAGGTTAGGTCAGAGAGGGCAGATAAACAGTTGCCTTGCAAATATCTATTGATCACACCAATGCCCACTGGCTCAGATGAGGAAGAGAAGGAGGCATTGCAATTGATCTTAACTGAACCTTGAGGAGGGAGGTTCCAGGTTGAGGTTGGAGAATGAGGGGACGTGGCTGATCTAGAAGCTTTATTGCTAATAGCCTAGAATTCTTCAAAGGCACCTATAGATAGATTGCAAGTTTCCATAGGAGAGATCGAGCTTTTATCAAGGTGAGATGCATTCCTTGCTTTCCAAATGTACCAACAGAGGAAGGCATACAGACTTTCCAATTTCCTGCTATGCACTTTGTCTGTTGAGAGAGAGGCTATCCAACCAGCTAGCCAGGAAGGGAAGGAGGAGGTAACATTGTTGATCCTTAGATTCAGGGGACTTCCAAACCAGATTGCCTGAGCATAGGGGCAATTTAGGAAAATATGATCAATGGTTTCATGTGCCCCACATCTATGACATTGTAGATCCAGCTGAATTTTACAACGTCTAAAGCCATCACCAGTAGCAACTCCTCCAGCACACGCCCTGTTATACCCGTACCCCGGGATATAATTAAATATCATTTCTTCTCGTGACGTGTAGATACCGCTGCCATGTATGCTGGTGACCTGTTCTCCATGATGGTCAAACCTAGCTACAAAATCGTTGACCACAGCACGGGTTTGCCTGTGGAGGAAAGATTCCTCAACCGCCAGTGGGGAAAGTTCGTTGACGGCGACTTCGTCGATTACCCTCCAAGTACCAGCCCGGGAAGCGAGGAGTTCAGGAGAGAGCATCCTGGACCGTCACCTCAGTTGGATATTTCGTTCGGTGATGAGCTTAGCATTGCCGTGGCGAAGCTATTCGGGGTCATGGGTAATAAACCATGACAGGGGGAAAGGTAAGTTCTAGCCTCAAGTCTTATTAATTATTCTTCCCTTGGTAACCTCGAAGTACGGGTCCGGGCTTGAACCGCTCGAGCTATTTCATGAGAGAAGGGAATAATTTAAGTGCGGGTCCCGCGTACCTTTAGGAAGTACATTGGGGACTTATACCCATCTCATATGAACCCATCTAAGAATGGGCTTTTCCCTAATTGAGGTTGTGGGCAGGCCCATTTAACCTATTGACCCAATGATGGGTTATTCCATCCACTTACCCACATAGGACTAATGGGTTGACCCATTAGGCCTCATGACCCATTTGACTAGAGGTACCCATATACCCATTTATTATAAATGAGTCCATGAGGGAGAGAGAGAACATCACTTCTCCTTCATCACCCTCTTCTACCCTAAATCGTGGAGGAGAGAAAGAGGAGAGAAAGAGGAGAGAAAGAGGAGAGGAAGAGAAAGAGGAAGGAGAGAGAGGCTTGGAGGAAGGTGGAGACCCCATCTCTTGGGCCATAAATCGTGGAGCTCTCATCTTGGGGGAAGGTAAGCTATTGAACCTTCTTCCTTCTTCTATTTTGGATTTTAAAAGGGGTTGGGTAATGGGAGAGATTGACCTAGATCTCTCTTGGAACCTAGGGAGTAGATGGAGCTTTAAAGCCAAGCTATGGTGGAGTTAGTTCACTCCATTATGAGCTCTAATGTGAGGGTTCTCATTGCCATTTGGGAGGTTTAAGGTTGGACCCTAATGAGCTTAGGATGGAGTTTTCTAGAAGTCCTTGTGCTTTAAAACCACTTGAAATGGGGTCCTTGGAGGGGAATCCTTCGGATTTTGGACCTGAAGGTGTGAGGGTTTACAGGTGGTTTCAGACCTGCAAGAAACCACCCTGAAATTACCTTCCCGAGAAGGATTCTGTGAAGGTCGGATTTACACTCGGTTTCAGTTTTCTGAAACCACATCTGCATCCGACCTTGACTAAAGCTGTCCCGAACCCCCGGTTTCCTAGGATTTACATGTGGTTGCGGAATTTGGGCATGAAACCACTCCTGCAACCACTTCGTCTCTGAAACCTTATACTTAAGTGTTTATGGGAGACCTTTTGGGGATCCGTTCCTTTCGCTCGTGTAACCTTATTCCACTCTTTGTATAGGTTAATATATTCACTTTTGTGGCTTATTGCTTGATCGAGGCGACAACTGATAATCGTGGTGCTTGGCGTATACGTTGTGAGTGGGTTTGGTTGTTTGGGCTTGTTATTATTATTGCACTATATATTATGTACTCAGTATAATTAATAAGCATGTTTGCGCATATTGCATAATTTTATATCTATTTGTTATAATGTTGATTGGTAATGTTGTATCTTGATGGGTCTCGGTGCCGGTGGGTACCGGTGCCGGAACCCCGAACTCTATAAACCTTTATGAAGAAATTATGTTGAATGTCATGTTGAACTGTATGCGCCGTGCCGTGCTGGTAACCGGGCACTAAACCAGATGAAAAGTTGATGCGCCCGGATTACCTCTCGGGACGATAGGACTTGCATGTAGTATATTGTGGCTAGGATTTCACACCCTTATGCTACGACCCTTACCAACAGGGGTTTAGGTGTTGGGTAATCGACACCGGATTCGTGGAGGTGGGAGAGGCCAGTCATGGTAGTATTGGTTATCAGGGGTCTGCCACTGAGTGGTCTTGGAGGCTTCGATCGGCGTAGGTCCCACGTGATAATTGAGGTTTCATTGTGGCGATAAGTTAAGTGACCCACAGTGTCTCCCGAGTTGTCACAGTAGCATATGCCATTGACTTAGTTTGTTTGTTAGGTGGAAAAATGGACTTAACATGTGCATGCATCATTGGACTATGTGAATTGCGTGTTTGTGCATCCCCATCCCCTCACTGGCTCAGTGGAGCTAACCCCCTCGTGCGCACACTTTTTAGATTATGGTGCAGGTGACGGATATCTCGCAGGACTTGGAGTTCAGCCCTCGGGATACGATGAGATCGGTGAGGAGGAACCGGAGGCCGTGTTTGAGGAACATGGCGACGGGTGTCCTTGCGATGATTGTGCCTACGGGCCGTGAGGATATTCGGGACTCGATCCCTTTTTGATCACTTTTGAGGCTAAGGCCTATGGTGAAATACTTACTGTAATACCATTTTTGATAGTTATTAGATGGTCATTGGAAATGTAACTAATTACTGTATTTATCATCTAGCCTTGAACATCTTGTAACTATTCGATTTATACGCTTCCGCAATACTACTGATCCTTGGAATGTAATATTCCTCTTTTCTGCATTCTAATATTATATTATGTTAATATTGGATATGACTGTGCGTTGGGACACTGTGTCAGTGATCCGGGCGGTTTAGTAGGATGACACGCGTCGTCCTAGTCACCCTTTATATGATATTATATTCCTTGTCTGGAATAGGGGCGTGACACGCCCTTCACAGAAAGTTCCAGACTTTGGGGAGAGTATTGCATCAACTGATTGTCTTCCAAGTAGTTGGAGGGATGACAGGAGCTGAATGATGAGATGAGGACAGTCGATTCTGGAGCTTAATCCATTGTTGATTACTTAGAAGGTGATAGGCTGTTTTCGCACTGAAAACACCATTCTTTGCTACACCCCACACCTGAGCGTCCTCCCTAGGAAACATTTGAAGCTGAATCTGGAAAATGACTTGTCTATCTGTTGGATGGAATAAATTATCAATGATGTTCTTGTCCCATGTCAAGTTCTCTTCATTAATCAGTTGCGAGACCCAAATATAGTTGCACTCTAACGACTTTGGAGTATGAATCTTGAAATCGACAGACGATGATAGCCAATTGTCTTCCCAGTTATTCATCTCTTGGCCATTGCCTATAATCCAAAGCAAACCATCACAAAGCACTTTCCTTCCTTCTAGCCATGATACTCTTCCAAGCCCAAGAAGGGGATGAACCCAATTTTGCTTTTAAAAAGGATGAGGAAGGGAAGTAGACCTGCTTCATAAACTTTCTCCAGTGCGAACCAAGGTTGCTCCATAAGCGCTAGGCCATTTTCGAAAGAAGGGCCAAATTCTGAAGGTGTGGATCTCGCAAACCAAGACCACCAATATCCTTCGTTTGACAGAGTTTCTTCCAAGCAATCCACTTAATCTTTGGTATCTCATCCTAAGTACCCCAGAAAAAATTTGAAGCCTCTTTCCTAATTCGATCATGGTGAGTAACTGGGAGTTTAAAGTGCAATGTTGTGAATGAATTCATAGCAAGACCGATTGACTTCAAGAGGACTTCTTTGCCTGTCTAGGATAAAAGGGAATTTTTCCACCTCTGGAATCGGTTAGTAGTCTTCTTCCCAATCTCGCGGAAAGCTTCCACCTTTGAGAGCCCGAATTTTGTAGGAAGGCCGAAATATTTCTTTGGAGCACTGCCATATTTCACGTTTAGAATGCGGGAGAACCACCGTTGAATTCTATCAACACTGCCATATTTCACCTTTAGAATGTGGGATAACAACCGTTGAATTATCATGAACTTCCTGTAGATTCACTTTAGTAAACAAGACACAATCATCAACAAACAAAAGGTGAGAAATCTGATCAGCTCGGTTGTGCACCTTCATTCCTCCAATTAGATTACCTTCTTCAGCTCTATTGAGGACAGAACTAAGCGCCTGAGCACAAAGAATAAAAATAGAGGGAGACAGGGGTTCCCCTTTCCAAATCCCCCGTGAAGGTGTGACACTTCCACTGATCGAGCCATTAACCAGAAGTTCATGCTTAACTGTGGTTAGGCATTTCATAATCATTTCCACCCATTGAGCAACAAAGCCGAAAGCCCTAAGTGTCCTATCAATAAAAATCCAGTCCATGTGGTCTTAGGCTTTTCGCATATCAAGTTTAATTGCCATGAGTTTGTTTTTTCCTTTCTTGCGGTGGTTAATGTAATGGTATAACTCGTGGGCTGTGTAAATGTTATCGAAGATGAGGCGAGATGGAACGAAAGCTGACTGATATGGCGAGATAATTAAGTTGATTAAGGATATATTTGATACGCAAGGTTTAAATCTTTGTAATCACCTTCATTGTAACGCAGCAAAGACTTTTTGGTCGATAGCTATCAACCGATTCAGCCTTTGAGGTTTTGGGAATAAGGTAGACCAGGGTGTCATTGGAATTTGGGGCCAAGTGACCATATTTGAAAAAATCAGTCACAAATCTGGTAAGGTCCAGATTGGTAATGTCCCAAAATTTGTGTTAGAAAATGGGTGGCAAACCACTAATCCCGACACCTATAGATGGGACATCGAAAACAAAGATTTCCTGATTTCATCAACTTGAGGAATAGAGCATTGAAAATCATTAGTTGCAATGAGTTGAAAATGTAAGGGGAGATTGCATGGAAGCTACCCAGAGATAAAATACTAAATGGGCACAAGACTTTAATTTAAAAATGAGATAATTCCCTCCTGAGATTTGCCTGTTAGAAGCACATAAACTTATGGACAAAGACAGGGTACCTTTAAAGCAGAATGGATGCTTAAAATTATGTGATTCTGATTTGATTTGTCAAATATTTTTACAAAGAGAAAATTCATCTTTGCTTAAGTAATATTTATTGAACAGTACCCAATCCTCATATTCATCATGTATGGTATCCATGTACTCTGTTTTTGCGAGCTCTAATTAGGGCCTGATCCTTCGTTGTCACAGCCTTAGTATTACACCCTTCATTCCCATTTTCTTTAGGAGCAAATGGTTCTTTCTTTGGGAAGAGGCTATCAAGCATTCTGAGTTAGCTTTAGTCAGATTCCAAATTGGCTGTGGACTTGTTAAATGGAAAAATTAAAGGTCTTTGGGTATTACAATGGTTGCAGAGCGAAATCCACCATTTGAGTGCCTCTCTTTCTTCAGTGGAATATAAGTATGTGTGGAAGGAGGTGGAGGTGAATCAACCAGCAGATTACATTGCCTCCTTATCTACGGGTGATGTGGAGAATATTCTCCAACTGGTTGACTTCCCAGAAGAACTTTGTAAATTGGTTATGGGGATGCTGATTTCTGTATTTACTATCAGTTGTAACTTTTGTTTTTGGCACTTTGGTTGATACGGGCCTGTCCCGTTTTAGTTAGAGGCCTCCCATTTCCATCTTTAAATATTTTAAAGAGGTTCTAGGTGGTTTCCTGTTTTTTTGTATATCTTTTTTTTTTTTTTTTTTCTTTTTTTGATATAATTTACTTATAAAAAAAAAAACCATTCTGGATTAGGGTTTTCATTATGCAGAACTAACAACCCGAAGGGAGGATGAAGAGGAGTGGTTTTTCTCCCAAATGAGTCGCAGCTGAGAGGGTCGCAGGTATGCTGAGTGGAGGAAGAAGGGACAAATAGAGTCGCAGCCTGCCAGGTGTCGACGCCCCAGGTATCCCTGGGAGATGCACTCCCTGGAGACGACCCGAATCCCTAACCAAAGTCGAAATCTTCTTCAACCCCACCATTGATGCACAGCAACTCCTTCGTCCCTCAACCTTCCATAGAGAGCCAAACACTCCCAATACGCCCTCTTGCTCTTGCTCTTCCTCCCTCCCAAGCCCTGGTGTTCGCACTCTAAAAAAAGCTCGTCCACCAAACATATAGCTCTGCTATTCATCATCTCCTCCACTACCTCTGCTTGTGCCTTCATTACCACGTAGTCCTCTTCTCTTAGATTATTCGTCACCCAGTCCGACATTCTCATCTGTGGTTCCGCTTCATCCAACACCTCTTCGTTTACAGTCTCTATCTTATACATCTCAAAATCTCGGTTCCTTGTTGGGTAATTCTGTGCGAACCATGTCGGTCCGCCATTGTCGTTCTTGTCCGGTGAGCCAACATCGATGAATAGGCGACGAGGGTACTCTTTTAAAGAATCACCCATTAAGTCAGGGAGGTATTTGGTCCTCTTCAAGTATTTGTTATTTTGCTTCACTGAAGAAGCTTGTGGTGGTTCAAGCAGCACATCCTCCAAGCCATTCAATGCTGCCCTCTTTGCTTCCGATGAAAATGGGCAAAGGCATCTCTTCGCCGGTGACTTTATCTCAGCAGGTCCGGTCTTCTTCATCGCCAAGACAGTGAATTCGAATTGCCTGAGGTACACAATTTTGTAATTTGATGGTTTGTGGAAGGCATTCGATGCGTCATTGCTCAATTGAATGGCGACAATTCCGCCGGTCTTGATGCTTCTATCGATGAACTCGCCGGCAACGAAGCCAGACGTGAAGACGAAATCAAATGTGTCATCTTGGATCGAGCTCTGTCGCTCGGCATCAGATTCAGAGACGATGTCGTAGGCGTTCAAGATTTGGGCACCATGAGCTATCTCTTCATCGCCATCGTCGTGTCGGTTCACGAACAGGGATTTGTCGTCCGATTTCAAGAGACCCTCGCGGATTAAATCACGAAGGAGCATAGGCAACAATGATTCACCATGGATGGGTGCCTCATCGGCTACAGGACTGTAAGATAAGGAAGGGTCCCAAATGACAAGTGATCCAAACCAGGAAGAAATGATAATGGCCAAGGCCAAAAGCACCGATCGAGCGGTAGCCTTCAGAACATTTGAATTGGGTAGCTTAATTATGAGCTGATTCTCAGGAGTCAGGGTGATACCACTTCTGTGCCGGCACTTGATCCTATACTGGGGCTTTTCGGGTCGAAATCCTGTAGTTAACACCATTTTTCTTTCCATCAAATTTATTTTCTACCTAGAAATTGTGGAGGATTCTATCTGAAATCAGGTGAGGGAGGGAATAAAGAGAGATTGACGCAGGTTTTTTCTGGTAATGGGTTGTTTTTTTTGGTTTTACAGACGACAAAGTCAGAGAAAGGAATTCATCCAAAAAAAAAAAGTCAGAGAAAGGAAGAAAGCAAGGACAGGGATGAGGAGGGGAGAGGGGAAGAGAGGAGCGGAGAGGGAGAGGAAATTAGCGAGTGCTAAACCTGGCAGCGGTGTGGTTTCCACCCACTAGGGCCGCACGGGTGCTTATGGTTCTTGACCAAACGAGCATCAACTGCCTAAGCCTCTGCGCTTCCATTTTTAAACCCACCCAAATTGACGAATGGGTTTTGTCCTCAGCACTCAGTTTGTGTTTGTTTCTTCCTTTTTAACGGGACATCATCAGAGAGGAGAAGAAGAAGAAGAAGAACATGCGAGGCTGAGGCTGAGGGGTTGCAGGCTTTTTTTCTGGCTGTTGTTTGTTTGGAACGAAGGTTCGTTTCAAAGGTGATTTATTGATTGCGCTAATGGAATTCAGTTTAATTGGGAAGGAGGGAAAGGTGAGCTTTTTGGGTTGGGGAACGGTAGACGAGTGAAGGAGAGACATTGGTTGAGTAACGGATCCTCGAGAAATAAGTTCCTCCCTAGTTCTTGTTTCTTTTCCAAGTCTGGTCGCCTCGCCAATGTCATGGACTCGTGGTGGACTACTTAAGTTAGGCAAAACGATCATTCAAACGGTGCAACTTGTTAGTGAGAATGGAAGAGGAACATGTGAGAACCAATCACTTGTCTTATTTTTGCCATTTACAAGGGAAGGAGGGGATTTCATGGAAACAAAATTAAAATGTGATTGGCTCTCACATGTAAGTTCACCTGGAGAGGAACAGAAAGTAAAGAGTTGTAATGTTACCACCCAACCCACCCACCCACCCCTAAAAAAAAGAAAGAAAGAGAGAATGCTACTTGGACGCCTGTGGTGCGCTGACCCTACAACGAGACACAGGGCATGCGAAATGAACCCTCATGATAAGGCTGAAAATCCTAGGGGTGTGGCGTTCATTTCGTGCACCTTTGGATGCAAGGGTAGCGCACTGCACATGCCAAGTAGCATTCTTTCTCCCTCCCCCCCCCCCCCCCCAAAAAAAAAAAAAAAAAAAAAACAAAAGAGTTGCAATTAGGACTGCAAGTTTGACCCTGTCAGCCCATCTTGGCCCGTCTTGAGCCCAGACTGAGATACCCAGACCATGAGGATGGGTCAGGGTTGAAAATTTCTGACCTTGAGTCTGGGCTGAGCCGAGCTAGGAGTGAGGCCTCAGGCCCGGGTTGAGATACCCTGACCATGAGGCGGGACAAGGTTGAGGCCTCAGGCTAATTCTAGTTGATTTATCACTATGACAACCTGAAATTGGATGATTTCATGCAGCTCCACGCATAATAATAGATACAATAGTACTTTAGTGGGAAGGTTCTTATATCATACATTAGTAGCCAATAGTGTGTTAGATAAAAATCATTATAATTTCAAATCATGTGGTTAAAATAGCTTATCCTAAAGGTCAGCTTAGTGAACATTAAAATTGTGAAGAAGCTTGATATGAACTAAAAATATCCAAACCAAAAAAAAAAAGAATCATAATTGTCATGGCCCATGGTTAGGGCCAATCAGGGTTAGCCTGGCACGGCCCAGGGTTAGATTTTCCCAGCCCTAATTCTTCTAAATGACTCGCAACTAAAAGGCTTTCAGAAATGTTATTCAGTTGTGGTCATGGTTCCAGATTAATGCTATGATTCGTGAGAAAAGAATGTGAGGATAAAATAAAATGAAGGGTTCAACTTGGGGTTTGAGAAATGGATGAAGAAGGATAACGGAAGAAGAAGAAGAAGAACAGAAGGAGAGGAGGATCGGATTTTGCTTACCTAATATTTTATACCCACACCTTGAATTACTCTAATAATTTCATTTCTTTGTATTAATAATTGGAAAATATTTCTATCATATAAAAAAAATATTTGATCATCTACCTCAGCAAGATAGGAAAATTGGGTAGTGATTTGATCCCCGTGGACATGTTTTTGTACTGAATTCCTTTTTTTAATATAAACGATCTTTTTATTGCTTATGTTGTGATATCCATCTCTTTTTTTATATCTATTTTCTACTTCATGAATTTAGCAAACTTCAATTAAGATAACAGATCTGTGGGTTTTGCTTATTTGAACCGTGCTTGGATTTTTTAGACATGTTCTACAGTTACACTACGTTTCTTTTGAATATCCACATACCTGAGGTGATTTAGAACAACAACTTTGGCCACTTAAGATGTTTGGCCAACTTTGTAGTTCGTTCTAGTGATAGTGGCTAAGGACGGTACTTATTTGTATAAGTAAGGTGATCTGAGGACCATAAACCCAACAAAGAAGAAGGACTCATAGATGGATGAACATGTGATTGTTCCCAAGGTTGTTTGTATCTAAAATCCCAATTGATTGTTTTTTAGTTAATAATAGTTGTGTTATTGTAGTGATGGTTGTTTGGTTAATGTACTATTTAGGTTGAATACTTGATTAATCTTTTTTCTTTTTTTTTTTGTCTATTAAAAGAATTTTATTTTTTTTTTATTCTTTTCTATGTCAACCAAACAACAAGCAAAGAAAAAAATATATATTTTCTATTCTTTTCTAGGTTTTTTTTTTCTATCCAACCAAATGCAGCAATAGATATACAATGGCAATAGAAAACTACGAAACTAAAGACAAAAATTCCTCTACAACAATTCTAGACGTCCAATCTAAAGACACAAAAGGATCATTAATAGCATTTACAACTACTAAGCAATCAGAAAATAAAATCAAAGCATTCAAATTCAAACACAGAGCCAACAGAAGTCCATCTCACCTTATGCTCCCTTGCAAATTCATCTAATCATTCCAAGCACCATCATAGTAGATACTATAGTGCTCAAGGCACATAATAGACAAGCTGGGAGAGTCAGTGGGCAAAAAATGAATCTGATTGGTAGGAAATCTGGCTCAAGTAAATGCGGTTTTTTTCAACAGGATTTGGGTCCTCTGTAGCGCGACATGGTGTGTAGCGCACCATTCATGCACAATGGTATCCTCTTTTTAATTACATAAAGAGAAAACCGGATTAGGAGAAAGTTTCCTATTAAAAAACAGGAAGATGCTTTTGGTCTGAGAACATGGCTCCTACGCTTGCACGAGAGCTAATCAAGGCCCCCCATTCGGTTCAATCCATAGGTGGCAGAGAGGTCATTTTTTAGGAAGCGACGGAGAGATACAAACACAAGGGAGTGGCACAAGAGCTACACTCTTGTACAAAAACCATTTTCCCTAAAAAAAAAAAGGGTTTTTTACAATTACCACCCCAAAATCTTTACTATCTATTATTACCCTTCCAAAAACTTTCAAACAACTGTTACCCCCCTCTATTGCATATTAATAACTAACTGACCCCCACCGTTACATTTCTGTAACGGAGAGGGTTAGTCGTGACAGTGTGCCGTTGTCACGGATTTTTTAGGACCAAAATACCCTTTTGGGGTTTTGGGGTGGTAATTGTGTAAAAAAAAAAAAAAAAAAAAAAAAAAAAAAAACCATCACCCTCCCTTCTCCTCCTCCTTCTTCTTCCTCCTCTGCATAAAACCATTTTCACTGGATCAGATTCTTTCTAGAACAACCTTTACAGAAATCAAATAACAAAAATATGGAAAGAGAAATCTCTCTCCCTCTCCCTCTCCCTCTCGTTTAAATGATGAGATTTCGTTTAATTTCTTTTAACTCTCATGAAAAAGTAGACCTAGCTACCAAATCCCATTCAGCATTGAGCATCTCTTTTCTGATCCTATCTTGTAACTACTCGTCTTCCTCACTAAGTCGGTCAAATGCCCACGAAAGGGTTCGACTCAATTGGTACTCAAGAGTTTCTTCCTCATATAAATCCTCTCGTTCCTTTGTTCCAGTACTCCTTTCCATAAATCCTCTCTCTCTCTAATTAAAAGGGCACAAAACACATAAAAGAAGCAGCAGCAGAACACATAGAAGAGAGATAGACAGATGGGTCGTTCTCCTTGCTGTGAGAAAGCCCACACCAACAAAGGTGCATGGACCAAAGAAGAAGATCAGCGCCTCATCAACTACAACAGAGCCCATGGCGAGGGCTGCTGGAGATCTCTCCCCAGAGCCGCAGGTAACCCATTTAGGATTAACCTAACCCAAATCAGCCAAGCTAGAGAAAACCCATGTCGTTACTTCTTCTCTAACTCTCTTTCTCTCCATTTATGTGTGTTTCAGGTTTGCTGCGTTGTGGAAAGAGTTGCAGATTAAGATGGATAAATTACCTGAGGCCTGATCTCAAAAGAGGCAATTTTACTGAAGAAGAAGACGAGCTCATCATCAAACTCCATAGTTTACTTGGAAACAAGTAAGCCCCCTTCTCTTTCCTTCTCATCAATTCTTTTCGATTACACATTTAATTGAGAATCTGAAAGCACTTTCAGTATGAACTCATTTGGGACTTTTTTCAAATATTTAGATGGTCTCTAATTGCTGGTAGATTACCCGGAAGAACGGACAATGAAATCAAGAACTATTGGAATACCCACATCAGGGTACTCCAGACGCCACTTATAGTGGGTGAGAATTTAATTGGGTTTTTCAAATGGGCCTGAAAAAAACCTGAATTTTCTATCGGTCCAAGGTTTTTGATTTTGGTTTGATGGCAGCCACATTTTGGGGTTGGGGTTGCAGAGGAGGAAGAGGAGGATGAAGAAGAAGAAGAAGGAGAAGGAGGAGGAGAAGGGACGGTGATGGGTTTTTTTTATTTTTATTTTTTTTACAATTACCACCCCAAAAGGGTATTTTGGCCTTAAAAAATCCGTGACAACGGCAAACTGTCACAACTAACCCTCTCCGTTACGAAAATGTAACGGTGGGGTCAGTTTGTTATTAGCATGCAACAGAGGGGGGTAACAATTATTTGAAAGTTTTTGGGGGATAATAGTAGATAATAAAGATTTTGGGATGGTAATTGTAAAAAACCCAAAAAAAAAATAAAATTGCCAACAACTAACAAGTTAGTAGTGCATCTCCAAAGAGAAAGTAATTCAATCTTAAAGATAATATTTACGCCCCAAAGTTTCACCCAATATGGATCATGAGAAAAAGAAACAAGACTAGTAAATTGAAAGTAGTATAGAAAGCAGATTTTACCAAGAACTTACCAGAATTGGCTGAGGCCCAAAGCCAATTGTCTTCCTTCACTGTGAGAAAACAGAGGGACTTGGAGAATGGCCTATGATTTTGAAAGTGAGAAAAGAGATTTAAATTTTATTTTTTTTTTGTTGGTAAATGAAAAGTGATTTAATCAGAGATACATTTCATTGATGGGAGGTTCAAGAATAAGGTTATATACCTTTGTTGGAATTTTAAATAATTTAAATTTATGGATTCAAAATATTATTATATTTTATAAAATGTATGTTAGAGGATTGCGTCCTTTCTTAATAGACACCTAAATACTCAATGGGTGTGCCTATTGGAAGTATTATTTGAATGGCTAACAAACAAGCCTTGTGGGAAAATACACATGTTTTGGGGCATATCTTTTGGAGACACCTCTTGGAAGTATCTCTTCTTCTCTTATATAAAGAGAGGAGGTCTTGCCATTTCTCTAACATGGCTTAGAAAACATTCTTATTTTGTTGTCTTCTCTATCATTGTGTCTGTATCAATGAACTAATGAGTATTACCTTCGGATACTCCGTATCGTAATCACACTTAAGGTGCTGTCATTTGTGATTGGAGTTGTTTTATCTTGGAGGTGCGAACGTAAGGTCAACCGATCGACACATATTCGGGGCATTAAAATACCTTAAGGAAAGTACGTTAGTACGACTCAACTCAAAGTACAGGTTTGTTGATTCAACTGATACAAAAGGATGATATTAGTGCTATCAATCTCTTTTCCGATTTCTGTAGGGATATTTTGGTGACTATACAATCTGTCATACAAGACAGATACGTCTTATACTTCTGCCCTTGTTATGTTTCTAACAATCTTAAGGTATTTGAATCAAGTATAAAATTGTAGATTTAGTTTTATTTGCGATTCTGATTACTTATCTGGCAAATTCGTTGCAGGGTTGTACACAATGAAATGAGTGTTCTTGCCATAAGAAACTCAGTCCATGTATTGTGTATTTGAATTGTTTAAAGGCAAGTCACGTTTTTTTAAATATTTTTAATACAATAAATATATATAAATTAGTAAAAAATTCAGAAAAAATATGGGGAAAAATCAGATAAAATAATGAATTACATATCAATGCATTTTGTGTTTATACCATTAAACAAGAGAAGCGAGTCAAAGAGTTGAGGGTTTCTTAATGTTTTAGAATACGGATTTACTATTTTACTCCACTCAAATTCTAAGTGAACTAGCTTTATGGTTTTTTTCTAGAGTAAATTACTCAGACCTCCCCTAACCTTTTTGACAAATAGTCAAATACGCGAACCACCCTTGCGTTTCTAACAATTACTCAAACCACTCCTACTTTTCAAACTTTGTTGCACTTAACCCCAGTCTGTTAATGGTGTTAGCAAAAACCCTGTTGTGACAAAAAATACCCTTACCTATAAAGACCAAATCTTTCTTTCATTATCCACATCATTTCAAACGAGTAGAGGAGAGTGGAGAGGGGTTGAAGAACAAGAGGAGACTACAACTTCACCTCCGACGACTGAAACTTCTCTCAATCCATCACCGGCCAAGAACTAATCACGCCGGCGACTTCAACTTCACCTCCAGTGAATATCTCTCCCTTCTACTACCTACTGCTACTTATTCAAGAAAAACTTCAACCATCAGGGAGAATATCACTCCCTACTTCAAATTTGCACATTTATTTTGCTCATACCTGCACTCTCTAGCATTCCAGCAAGCTTCAACCCATTTTGTGAATTTCATATTTCAAGCTTGCATTTCCTAATTAGTTATATAACTAGGTTTTTTTATCCCTTTTTTTTTGCAAAATTCCTTTTACATTGTACATTGTATGATTTCTATTAGTTAAGTTGAATCAGGTTACCCTGATCTGATTTGCTTGATTTATGTAGGTTAGCTATCAACCTCTAGTGTGAATGATAGCAGGAATAGGCAGTTGAAGTTTGTAAACATCAAATACAAGTGTAAAATAAGAGCTGTAGTGAAGATCTCAGAGTCAGCTCAGAACCCAAACAAGCTTTACTATCTATGTCCAGATGACATATATGGATCTGCATCATGGTGTGTGCCCATTGATGCACCAGGGGAATATGATTTGACTATGGATGCACCAAGGGAATATGGTTTTACCATGAATGCACCAAGAAATGTGGGAGAAGTTACTCTAGATGATTCTAAAAGTCTAAAGAGAAAAGTAAAAAAGCTGGAGAAGTTCAATGAAACATTGAAGATTTTTTGGAAGATCATGTTAGTTTTGTTTATTGTTATGTTTGTTGTCATTATTGTAAAGATTTGCAATAGGAAAGATGGAAATCTTGGTGGAACTTTTGTTTGTTGTTAGTTTTATTATCTTTGTTGTGGTTTTAGGTATATAAGAACCTTTAATTTCTTAATGCAATGGTTCCTTGGTTGTGGTTAAAGAGTAATTTACTCTTAGTTTTATTTCTTACTTATTCTACTTGTGAATGAATGGTGAGATCCACTGAATAGTTATACATAAGTATAGCCAATGTACCAAAGATATGAATCACAAGAAAATTACTAAGTTAAAAGATATACCAAGAAGATAATCCAAGGATCTTAAACAGTGTTGCGATATATTAAGGAGATAAAACTTGGTGTTATATACCAAGGACATAAATTAAGGGGCAAAAATACTTGTTGTGATATATTAAGCTTATGAACCCCGGTATTATACACCAAGGACATGAATCAAGGGCTTAATAATTACAAATCAAGGATATTGGATACCTGTGATATATTAAGAACATTAAACTTGTTGTACTAATGGATGAAGCACATGAATTTGTTGGTAATATTCACAAATCAAATAAAAATTGGACATTTGCTATAATGACACTATATTTTAACATCCACATTTCATAAAGGACATTATATGAAGTAAAGACACTTTTGCAGAAAAGCATTTTAAGTTCTTCAAATACAACTTCAAAGCCATAAACAAAACATCTAAGTCAAATACACATCATCAACTTCTTACTGTTCCATAACAAACCATACAAGACCTATTGTTTCAAATACACACCAACACTTGTCTAATACACACCATCATTTCTCAAATCCACACCAACATTACTTCAATGTTCCCTTGTTTCAACTATAACAGCATAACTCAAAAAGAAAAAAAAACAAGTAGTTTGGGAGTAGTAGCACCATCACCACCAACACAACAACAATAGCACCCTTAACACAAAGATAGCCAACAACACCCTTAACATAACAACAACTAGCAGCACTACCACCAACACAACAACAAAACCCGTAACACAACAGCAACACCACCAACACAACAGCAGCCAGCAGAAGCACCTCCAACACAGCATAATGAAGTTAGTAAGGTCCAGGCTCATGAGGATATTGCTGAGCCCTCCTTGCCTTCTTCTTTGCTAACTTGGCAACCATATTTGACAATCTCTTCTTTTGTGCAATGCAAACCTCTGTTAGCAAAAATGCGTTTAAAACGTCTTTTTTTTTACTGTTTTAAACACATTTTCTCGTATGTTTCCCAAGCATAAGAGAAAAATGACAAACGACAAGCATTCCCGTTTTAAACGCATTTAAAATACATTTCCTTTTTTTAAGCTTTTTTTAGTCCTTGGACTTGTTAAATAATGATTTACTTAACTGACCATATCTCTCTATCCCAAACTCTGATTGACTTGATATTTTCATCGACGTAAAGATGACTCAAAGGGCTACATTTCTCACGATATCACCTTCTACTCAAAGTCAATGGATGAACCTTGAAATTGAGCTACAAATTGATGCATCTACTAAAAATGATTTCTAAAGTTAATTTTGGATGTTATAGTTGTTTTAAACATTAAAAGCATGTATGTCAAATAAAATTTCCTCAATTTTTATGAGAGTAGGGTTTTTTTTTTTTTAAATATAAACGTTTAAAACTCCACACCATCCGTTTTCCATATTTTACGATTCTCTGCTTTTATTACCGTTTTATTTGATTGTTTGTTTGTAATTTTTGACCATTTAAAACCCGTACCGTTAGATTTCGTTTTTTTGCCGTTCCTGTTTTTGTTAACTATGGTGCAAACTAAGATTGTAGAAGATGTCTGTGACCTTGTTACCCTCTGGGATTAGCCGGTTTCACCATGTATTTTACTCTTTTTCTTTTCCTGCAAATGAAAACCAGAGCTTCCCATGAATAAAAATTGGTACAACAAAGAGAAAATCAAATATCAGAACATACGTTGCAAAAATCTCTTCATATGATATCGAGATTGCAGCATGGCCATGGGCATGCTATCAGTAATGGAGTCAGAAGGTTTCAAGCCAGACATAGAAGCCATTGGATCAGGATTGAAATCTGAAAAGCTATGAAAGATAAAAGTTCTGAATTCAGGAAAGGGAAAGGCAATTTGGTTCATCTAGCCAAGTTGTGGAGAAACAATTTATAAATAGGATTTATGGGTTTTCTGATTTAATTACAATTTTTATTTTTTCCATCATCTTGCTTTTGGTTTCAACAAGTTTAACAATAGGAATCCAGAAACTCGGTTTAGCAGGAAATGAGGGAAGGAAGAATGTGAAAGCTGTGGGGAGAGGAGAAAGCACATTCGATGAAGTAGGCTGAAAAGAAGGGAAAGATTAAGGACACGAAAGGAGTTCAACAAAGAGAGGAAAAAGAGATCCCTCGATGGAGGGAAACTCAAAAAGAGAACATTTTAAACTATCTCCTTCGACAAGGAAAACATAACACCGACACCTTTGTCAACCAAATTCTCTTTTTTATCTTCAATTATAGCATCAAAAACTCAGTTCTCATCCCAGCAAGGGAACTCTTTGCAGGGGTTTGTTTTTGCGAGGGCACTTTTGTTAGTTTACCCCTTGATTTTAACACTGTTAAACCTAAATTAATGGAATGGTGGCATGTATTAACTTGTAAGAACTTTTGGGGGCATTCAAAATTTTCCAAAATTGAAGAGTATTTTTGTAATTATGTGTTATCTCATGAGAAGTGCATAAAAATTTTCTTATTTTTATATAAGTAATTTTCTACCGGGAGCACAGAGCACTCCCATGTGTCTATCTCTCTCCTTCTCAAAACAAGGGGGCAGAGGTGTCTTTTCATATAGGGAGAAAAAGAGATAGACTCATGGGAGTGCTAGCGTAGCCCAGAACGTTCTCTCATTTTTCTTTTAGGGAGAATGTTTTCTGTGCCGTAGCGTAGGCTACGCCCAAACACATGGGCTTGACACTCAGGGGGCAGGATGGTCATTGCGCCCACCCCTATATGCATGGGTGCCGCCCGCGCTGCGGCACAGAGAACAGCACCCCTTTCTTTTATTATCAAAAAAAGAAAAAAGAAAAAAACGGTGGTCCCACTTCCCTCCCCGCTCCCTAACTCACCTGCCCGACCGACCCAACACGACCGAAGGAACCGACTAGAAGAGAAGATTTGGAAATTAATTGTTGACTTTTTCCATAAGTTAAGGATACCATATTTTCTAATGACGAAAGTGCAAAGTGCAAAATCGTCCCTCACTTTTCGGCATTTACAACTCATGATGATGATTGATGTGATTGTAAACCTCCGATTAGATGCACTTGTCATTATTAACCCCTCATTCATTTATTAATCTCAAAACCAAAATCTATTCTTCTTTACGCTTCCGCCTTAATATACCAACCACCATACCACCCCACATTGTTTTGTGCATGCATCAGCCCTCCTAGATCCTCATCACCACACGTTACATTGACCTACATCATCACCTCCCCATGAATATTAAGGTTTTCCAAATTAAACCAAAACCATTTATTGAAAACAAAACGACCCGATTAAATCGGACCGAACCATTTAACAAAAAAGACTGTTTAATATTCTTAGATGTACATAAATGTACCAAAATCAAACATAAATCGTTTATCGAAATCGAACCAAACCGTTTACTTAATGATTCGATAATGGCTTCAAAATTGAGACTCTTTAATTCGAATCGAACCATTTAACACCCTTACGGCCATGATTATTCTTCTAAGCAAAAAGAGATTATACAGTGCAATCCCGGCTTTACAAATCTTTTGTATTTGACTACTTCTTGAACCGGTCTTGGATCACATCAGTAGAGAGGCAACTGGATTATCGAATCAGAACCGTCTGATCGAATTAGTGAATCGTGATGATTTGCAGGTTTTTTTGTTTCTAGCTAACTAGTTTTGTAGTAGGACTTTTGTACTACTCTGGCATTGTGAAGTGGATTCCAAGTGGATGCATGTCTGCCACGTGTTTTGCTGAATGGGATATCAGGGCCAGTGGAAGGGGATGAGAACACCAAGTAAAACACCACATACACATGTGACTTGGGAAGATCGAAAATACCTGAAATGATGAACGGTGGGACCCATCTCACACCCTCCCCCCCTTCAAGACAATCTCCATCAATCTACATAGCAAAAAGCCAAAACTAAAATGTATAGTATGACCAGGTGGGAGGAAATTAATTCCATCCTATCATGTGAGAGAGAAGATTGAGAACTCTTACCTTGGAACCCAAAATCTGGAATTTAAAAAAAGGGTGTCAAAACAAAATTGAAACTGTTTATTGAAATCAAAACTAAGTTAGTAATATAATAATCATTAAATCGATTAATAAATGATTTGATTTTGGTTTAAAAAATGAAACTGTTTACTTAATGGTTCGATTTACTATCTTCCAAAAAAAAGTTAATAGATGGCAAGTTGAAGGCTTCTTCTATACAGCCACGGAAACCATAACATCTTATAATATACAAGCTCCCTTTTAACCCAAAAAAAAAAAGTTAGTTGTTCAATTTTAGTCTTAAATTTTGGTTTATATATTAAATTAGGGCAAGAGATTGTTGTCAGGTCGTGTACCACCTGCACTATTACAGGGGACCAATGAGAGCACATGCAAGGGGAACTACGTGAATAGAATCCATTTATTTTAATAGGGGTTGAATGGTAAATTCATTTTGTCCTATTTCTAGGCACGGGAACCATAACATCTTTCCAAATCTTCAACATTCCCATGGCCGCATTCAAGATTCAAAAAAATGTTATCGATTTATATTAAATAAGTATTTATGTTTTTTATGAGAATACTTCTATAATAATTTTTTTTTCTTTTGTTAAACAAAATTACTATTGAAGAACACGGATTACACTCCTGGGATTTGAGATTGAATCAACAAAAACACAAGGATCGGAATTAGGCCAAACTATCCAATTCATAAGAGATAGAGCCCTCCTGGTAAGGGAATCAGCCACAACATTGGTTTCCCTTGGAATATATTGAAATGAAACCTGGTCAAAATAAATAACCAGATGTTTAATATCAATGGCAATCGGTCTAATTGAGAGAGTCAGAATTTTCGTTAAATCACGGAGATAGGAGATAACCTCTTGGTTGTCACTTTCCACCACTAGCATATAGGTTCCTTCTAAAAGAGCCTCAAGTAATCCATCCTTATTAGTCATTGTCTCTCCAACCAAAATATTATTGAACATAGAAGGGGTTGCTACATCCACCCGAGACTCACCAAGATGATTTCAAATTAGAAAACCCAAACCACTTTGATTTTTGTTTGGGTTCCAAGAGGCATCACAGTTGAGCTTGAAACTATCAAGAAGGGGGCCGTCCAAGTTGAGACCATGGAGGTTGATGAAGGCAACGGAGTAATCGTCGACCTTGGAGGAGGCATGGAAGCTACGAGAAAATCAATGCATGCACAATGTGCTGATAGGATCACGTCATTAGGAGATTTAGCCTTAGATGAAAACAATAGAGCATTCTAGGCATATTAATTAATTGCTTATGACTTTTAGAGTAGATTTTTTATACAGCATTTCCTATGAGACTTTGTTTAAGAACAATATAATCATATAATAATTGGTTCGATTTTGGTTTCATTACATGGAGCCATTTAATAAACGGTTCGATTTTAATTTTTACTTTTGATACTGTGAATGGAATCGAATCTAACCAAACCGAACCAAATCACACCAACATCATTACTCTTAGGACAAGGAAAGAATGAAAGTTTCATATTGCCACCGGTCATGCCATTGACATTTTAAGCCTTCTCTCTCTCTCTCTCTCTCTCTCTCTCTCTGCCTTGCAAGGTCGCAAAGGACCGTCCTGCAAGTCTAAAGAGGATCTCAGAGCCAACAGTCTCTCTAGGTTGGCCCCCTCAGTCTTCGCGGGTCCGAAGGCAAAACGGTTTTCTCTCCTCTCACTTTGCCCATCGACGAAGGAAAATCGATCCCTTCTTTCTCTCTCTCTCTCTCTCTCTCTCTCTCTCTCTCTCTCTGTGTATCTGCATTCTCCATGTTCTAACAAGCACATCAAATGGAGAGAAGAAGAATATCTTAAGAATAGTCAAACCAACCTTCACAATCATATGGAAGGAAGAAAACACATCATCGCCTTCAACATCATTCGTTGATTTTTTACAGGTTTGTTCTCCTGGGTTCTCTCTGTTTCTCTGATACATGGTCTTGGTTTCCATTTTTTTCTCGCTTCATTGACTAAGTTCTTATAAACAACAGAGATTATTTTTGGTGGCAGCAATAGAAAGATGATGATAAGATTATTTTTGGTGGCAGCAATAGAAAGATGATGATGACATTGGAGATTCTCTCAATTGGGTTTTTCTCTGGTCGAGAATTTGGATCTAGATTCCTGCTTTGACTTGAGTGTTGTTTCCTATTGAATTCCATCGTTGGAGACTGAATTGAGTTCTGTTTGTTTACTGAGACTCTGATCATAAACTTAGTGATTCCTTCTTCCATACACCCCGTTTCCGATTAGCAACAGCCGCAAAGATGTCCAGTTTCGTGGGTGTTCATCTGTCCGATTCATCGCTCCAGAGCCAGTTCACTCAGGTCGAGCTTCGCGGGCTCAAATCCAAGGTGAGTATTTCCAAGTCTTCTTCTTTTGTTTCAGAAGTGGTGCATTATTCAAGTTCGGTATCAAATCTGATTACTCTGCGATTTGAGGTGATATATGAATTGGGTTATGTTTCTTTCTAGTTTGTATCGTTGAGGAGTCAATCGGGTAAAGTGGTTGTTGGAGATTTGCCGCCTGTAATGGCCAAATTGAAGGACTTTCATCAGATGTTCACTGAGGAGGAGATCTCTGTTATCTTGAGCGAGTCTTCTGATATGAACGATGATATCGATTTCGAAGCCTTCCTAAGGGTGAGACTATTTTTCTCCTTATTGGTTTGAGTTGAATGGATGAGGATGAACTGATGTTGATTTTCCTCTTCGAATTGGTAGGCATATTTGAATTTACGAGCCCGAGCTACAGCCAAATTGGGTGGCTCTAAGCACTCGTCAGCATTCCTCAAGGCCACGACCACCACTCTTCTCCACACCATTAGCGAATCAGAGCAGGCTTCTTATGTTGCCCACATCAATAGCTACCTTGGAGATGATCCATTTCTGAAGAATTTTCTTCCTATAGATACTAATGCTCTATTTGATCTTGCGAAAGATGGTGTTCTTCTCTGGTATATATGCAGGGTCTTTGTGACAATCTCCTGCACTGCTTCTATTTGCTTGTTGATTTAAGTAGCTCTTTTCTGATTGTTGATGCATCCAATGGCTTGTTACAGTAAGTTGATCAATGTTGCGGTGCCTGGGACAATAGATGAACGAGCTATTAACACCAAAAGAGTACTAAATCCTTGGGAAAGAAATGAAAACCATACCCTTTGCCTTAATTCTGCAAAGGCTATTGGCTGCACAGTGGTTAACATTGGAACACAGGACTTGGTTGAAGGAAGGGTTAGTTTTGCCATTTCGAACTACACATTTGAGTTTCGTCAGCATTGTGTTAGCAGTTTGAGGACTCCTCAGTTTTGGTTTTGTTGTTGAAATTCCTTTCTTTCCTTTTTTCTTCTCTTTCTTTGCAGCCACACCTCATACTTGGGTTAATTTCTCAAATCATAAAGGTAAGAACCTGAACTTATTCTGCATTGACAATACGAAAATAATCTTTCTAGGACACCAAAGCAAAATGGGATATTGGAAAGGTTAACAATCCAAAATCAACTGTAGAAAACTCAATGATTTAGTTGATATAGATTTCTTTTTACAATTGTAACTTACTAATGTTAGCGCACTGTGTTTGATGATATCAGATCCAACTGTTAGCGGACCTCAACCTTAAGAAGACACCTCAACTGGTGGAATTGGTGGATGACAGCAATGTAAATATACATTGATGCCCCTCTCTTTGTTTCTGAATCTGGAAGTGCATAAGTTTTTTTTTTTCAATATTTTACATATTTCTTGAGAGGAAAAATTACTATATGTTCTTTATTGATGTTGAATGACCAGGAGGTGGAGGAGCTTATGAGTTTGAGCCCAGAAAAAATCTTACTACGTTGGATGAACTTCCATCTCAAAAAAGCAGGGTACAAGAAACCTATTACAAATTTTTCATCTGATGTAAAGGTAAGGAAAGTATTCGCTGATTTTCAACTTTTAAATTAGCAAGGGCATCATTAAGATGACACACTCAAAATCTGAGTAATCAGAACTATTGAAACTTTGGTTGCATGCTGTCACCCTGATACCTTTGGAAGGGGAATCTGATCTCTTGTCCATGGGAGAGTTAGAGCAGCAGAGAATTCCTCCTATCTTCAGTAGTGCCCTCTAGCTGGATTAGGAGTGGAATGTGAGCAGACTGTCAAAGGAACCATAAGAGTCTCAAATCCAGGCCAAAGTCATTCATAAATAGGTTATCCAAATTCCAAAGAGGAAATGTGTGGGCATGTGAGCTGTTTGGACACTCATTACATTAATTGGTGCATAGCTTGTTCTAGGATAATTTGGTTTCATTTTCTCTTACATTAAATCCTATAGGTGATAATACGTTTCCAAAGGAGAATGAAGCAGAAGAGAATGGAAATTGGATCTTAGTTACCGGAAGTATTTCTTAAAATGATCCTCAAGCTACTTTGGAATACTCCGTAGTAACGTTTCTACCTCCTAAAGACCTTGTGTTCATATAACCAGACCTCATAATTTTGCTTCCCCATAACTTGTACCACTTCATTCAGGACTTCCTTAAAAGTCAAACATATGAAATTTCCTCATTGTCTTTTTTGTTGACTTTGGGCTTTACGTATTCCAAACTTCTTAAATCTTACTGTTAAATTTTATCAAGGTACTTCCTTTCCTTTGACCAGCGAATCTCATTAAATCAAGCTGGTCTGTTGGTTGAATACTCACTTTATTGAGTAGCATTGTTCTAACCACTTTTATCGGATAAGATGTAGAATAACTTCTCTTATGAATGATATAATTTATTAGCATGGGTTTATGCATGTACAGGATGGGGAGGCTTATGCTTACCTTCTCAATGTTCTCGCCCCTGAGCACTGTAGCCCTGGTACATTGGATATTAAGGATCCGACTGAAAGAGCAAAATTGGTACTTGAGCATGCAGAACGGATGGACTGTAAAAGATACCTAACACCAAAGGACATCGTTGAAGGCTCGGCAAATCTGAATCTCACATTTGTTGCACAAATCTTCCATCATAGGTGACAAAGAACATTGTCTTCCATCCTTTTCATATGCTTTGTTATTACTTTTGCTTATCACCTTTCCCTTAAACCAGGACGGCTATGGTCCTTGAAAATTAAGTAATAGAATCTAGGTATAAAATTTTTAGTATAGGACAGTTACATTTTCCTAAAAAGTGCCAAGTTATTAGACTGAATTGCTTCTTCAATATGGTTGCTTTGCATGGGGAAAAGTTCGATTACCTTGCTACATTTGTTCGATATGCTAAATATTTATGTTATCATATCTGTTTTCTGTACTATATGGGTTCTATCTTTTAGGTAGAAACAATATCAGTACCTGAGAGCGAGAGAGAGAGAGAGAGAGAGAGAGGAATCTATGAGGGAAGAGAACTGGGAGACTGACAATGTAATCCATCGTCCAGCCCCTAAGCTTTATGTATAAAAGTAAAAAACAGAATTACAAAGAGAATAGGAAACTTACAACCAACCTAAGTATAAAGCATAAACACAATAGGAAAACTTAATAGCCTAATTCTAAGCTACTAAACAAGGAAACATAACCCCACGGTATGGAGGTCAATGAACATCCATGGACCTCCAACCATACAAATGTATTCTAACACTCCCCCTCCAACTGGAGTGTATATATCTTGCATACCCAGCTTGGAATAACTTTCAAAAAATGTCGGGCGAAACAGCGCCTTGGTAAACATATCATCAAGTTGATTGCCGGTGTTAAGACAAACAGAGTGGAGATGATCTTCTGCATAACAACATTCTGCACAAAGTGACAATGGACCTCAATGTGCTTGGTACTTTCATGAAAAACAGGATTGCTAGCAATGTAAATTGTAGCTTGATCATCACAATACATCTCTATTGGTTTAGAAGCTACGAACCCCAACTCTCACAGGAGAGACTTTAACCACATCAACTTAGCTGCAGTATGAGTCATATTTTTATACTCAGCCTCTACACTCGACCTAGCCACATTAGTCTGCTTCTTACTCCTCCAAGAAACAAGATTACCACCAACAAATGTACAATATCCAGTAGTCGATTGATGATTGTTGGCAGCTCCAGCCCAATCAGCATCAAAATATCCCACAATATTAGTGTGACCATGACTTCGATAAGTGAGACCTATGCCAAGAGCACCTTTAAGATACCTTAGAATAGACAAACAACATCCCAATGAGCATGTTTGGGAATTTTCATAAATTGACTAATGATACCAACAACAAAGGAAATATTTGGACGAGTGATGGTCAGATAAATGACTTTCCCAACAAGTCTTCTAAATTGAAATTTATCCTTAAGGTCGTTTTCCATCACTCACCCCAAGTTTCAGATTTGGATCCATAGGATTGTCGGCTTACAAGAGTTACAGCCTAACATACCATTTTCGGATACAAGGTCCAGAACGTACTTTCTCTGAGACAAATTGACACATATCTTGCAACAAACAACTTCCTAACTCGGAAAATTCCTGAGTACTCCCAGGTCCTTCATCTGAAAATGCTGATGGAGATACGCCTCTACATCTTCAATACCATAAGACTATAGGAGTCATTACCTGAAATTATGATATCGTCAGCATACACAACAAGGATCCCCGACGACGTACGAACACAGAGTGATCAGAAAAACATAGAGAAAATCCATATCCATTAATAACTTTACTGAATTAAAACAACACACGCGGAGACTGTTTCAACCTGAATATAGTCTTAAGAAGATGACAAACCTTTGGCACATTCTTTCCCTGAGCAACATACATTGGAGGTTGCTCCATATAAATCTTTTTGTCAATATCACCATAAAGAAATGCATTTTTTATATCAAGCTGAAATAGAGGCCAGTCAAGGTTCATGGCTAAGGAGATAAACTGTGCCACGGGTGAGAAGGTCTCAAAATAATCAACTCCATAAGTCTGAATAAAGCAAGTGGGGATAATTTATCAAGTCCAGGGCGAAGGTTGTGAACAAAGCAAACACAACCAAACACCCGTGGAGGTAAACTGAACTGAGTAACATCAAGAAAGACAACAGAGAAAGGAGATTGATTACCAAGAACAGTGGATGGCATACGATTAATTAAATAGCAAGCACTCAGAATGGCGTCATTCCACAAATATTTGGGAACATGCATGTGAAACATCAAGGTACGAGCAACCTCAAGTAGGTGCCCGTTTTCCTGTTCAGCTATACCATTCTGTTGAGGAGTATAAAAGTAACTAGTTTGATGTATCATGCCATGCACAGAGCAAAAATCAGATATGCCACGTTGAGTATATTCTAAAGCATTATCTGACCAAAAAAATATTAATTGACAGACCAAACTGAATTTTTAACTTCAGAATAGAACTGCTTTAAAAAATTAAAAAAAAAATTCAGTACGATCCTTCAACATATATAATCATGTTATACGAGAGTGATTGTCAACAAAGGTAACAAAATAAGCAAACCCTAACGGACTCTTAACATGACATGGACCCCACACATCAGAGTGAACTTTAAAAAAAAAAAGGGGAAGAACTACGAGGAACATCACGAGATGGGAATGGAGTACGGTGATGCTTCCTAAGCTTACAGGCTTCACATTCCAAACAAGAAATCTTCATGCAATTGGGAACCATTTGTTGAAGCTTGGAAAGGGAAAGATGTCCCAATCAGACTCCTTTGGCAGTGGGTTGAAACATTAAGTTTGCAACAATAGCTTGATCCATGCTATTCCACAGCCATATAAGTAGCGTATCATTCTCTCGCATCCATTCCTCATATGCTTTTATTCCAGCAGGTTCTTTGGAATCAGCACATGGAGGATCAGATTGGAGGTACTTCAACTTTCTGTTTGCAGTAGTGTAAACCTCGACTGTTTGAGCCCATAACAAGGTATTTGGAATTCCCCATAGTTTAATAGCTGTAATCTGGAGATTCACATTGTTCGTTGTAGGTTTTGGGTCAGCAATGATGTATCAAATAGATCAAATGAGAGATGCAAACAACCACAAATAATTCTCCAAATCTGAGAGATGATAAACCAGCAATTGGATATAAAAACCCTGCAGACGATACTGATATAAGAAGAATCTGATGTAACCGCAGGCACAAAACTGCAAATCTGGAATATAAAACCCAGATATTTGGTCATATTGACCCCAAATATGGATCGAGTTATGTCCCAGATAAGAGTACAAGACCCCAAAACACTGGGTTGATCTGCAGGTTAGATCAGGAGCAAAACCAGAAGTCGATCTCAACAAAAAAAACAAGAAAACAGACAAGCTATGTTTGGGTTTTCAAATGGAACCACAATCAGTGGTTCAAAACTCCTCAAAATAGCAATCAAGTGTACCTCCAAAGGAATTTAAATAAACCCTCAAAATTTCAGAGAAAACTGCTAGGTAGATAAAACTAATTAGAGAATCAAGTTTCTGAAAAAACTACTCTAAAACAGAGTACCGCATGGAGCTTTTGTGAGCAGCAAAGACATATGATCAGCAGGGCTGATCAGCTTCAAACCAAGGTCGAGTGGCCTTCCTGTATGGGAGAATAATTCTTGAAAACTTGGAAGATAATCTGATGGGTGGATATAAAATAATTGAATATCTTGATATCCCTCAAAAACCTTGAATTCCAGAACTGCTGTAACTTTGAATCTGAAGATAACTGTATTCAAATGACTTCCCACTCCATGCAAATCAATAAGAAGATAGTAGAGACCCTAGTATATCATCATATCATCACCAACTAGGGCCTACAATGGTATTACACAGCATAGGTTGCTGCAACCTTCAACTGAAACCATTGTTGACCTTCAAAACCAGAATAGAAGATTAACCCAGGTTGTCAAGAGAACTCTGATGCCAAGAAACGATATCAGTACCTTGGAGAACCAGGAGAGAGAGGAATCGATGGAACTAAGCTTTATTTATAAAGTAAAACAGAATTACAAAGAGAATATGAAACTTACAACCGAGCTAAGTATAAAGCATAAACACACTAGGAAAACTCAGTAGCCTAAATCTAAACTACTTAACAAGGGAATATAACCCCACAGTATGGAGGTCCATAAACATCCATGGACCCCCAACCAATACACATGTATTCTAACAAGGTATAATTGCATTTTGTTGCATTTTTTTTGGACTGTCAAATGGTAGACATCTCTATGTCACTGATATTGGTAGGGTCGTTCCTTCCCTTCGTGTGACATGAACGTCATCTTTTCAGGGTTCCCAACACACTGAAAGCATTTCACTATACGACACATCACCTTCTCTCGACAAAGGGGTCGGGGGGTTGGGGGAAAGGCATATTGTAAAAGTGAAAAGCAAAAATGAACAAACAGGGGTGGGGGGGAGCATAATTGATTTTTAGGGTATTGACAATTAGTTTAAAACCTAGAGGATCACATGGTGTGGTGGTGATAAAAATTAAGAAGAAAAAAAACGATTTCAGTATGGGGCCTGCTGAAAAGAGGATTTTAAATCCCCTGCATATACACCACTTAATTACATTTATTCTTCAATCCTTATGCATACTCTCAAACTTTTTGTATTCTGAGGAACTTAGGTGACAATTGGTTAGCAAACCCCCTACTCACTTGTAATTTTTAGCGAGAGATTCACAATATAAATATTTTACAAGAACAGAGAACAGATGGAAGTTGCTTTCACCCCACACCACCTTCTTCTGCTTCTGTTTGGATCCTAACCCTATGCATTGGGGATGCTTCAGTGTTTCCTTTCCTTGATTAGTGCCTTTATTGTACTGATCCTTGGGTAGTGTATGCCTGTCCATCAATATCAAAATCAGATATCTCCTCCTCTCTGACTTGTGTCAAATGGATCTTGTTCTCTTACAGTAAGTTTGGGAATTTATATTAATTAGGGTTGGGTCTCTTTTGCAGAAATGGCCTGTCATTGGATGACAAAAAAATCTCCTTCGCAGAGATGATGACGGATGATGTGCAAGTATCTAGGGAAGAGAGATGCTTCCGACTGTGGATTAATAGTCTTGGAATTACTTCATATGTCAATAATGTGTTTGAGGATGTCAGAAATGGGTGAGCTTGTATTTTCTAGGCATGTAAAATTGGAAGCATCTGTGGATCCTGCTTGATGGGGATCATTTCTTATACTTGCAGATGGGTCCTTTTGGAAGTACTTGATAAGGTGTCTCCAGGATCAGTTAACTGGAAGCAGGCAACAAAACCTCCCATTAAGATGCCATTTAGAAAAGTAGAGAATTGCAACCAAGTTATCAGGATCGGGAAACAAATGAAATTCTCCCTAGTCAATGTAGCTGGAAATGATTTTGTACAAGGAAATAAGAAGCTCACACTCGGTATGCTTCTTCTTCTCAAACATTTTTGTCAGGAGAATTAACTCAACTATTTCTGACTTACTCATATCTGCCTGATTTGATCCAGCTTTTTATTTTGCTTTGTTCAGTATTGTTATTTGGTAAAGTACTGTCAAGTGCAAGATTAGATAGCAGGGAGCTAGCCCCCATATATGAGTGTTGCAGTCACTTATACTGATGGTGCAAATAAAACACAGAAGTGGGTTTATTTAGTGGAAAAAAGCCTTGTGTTGGGTTCTACACATGTTGTGCCTATGGCCCAATGGGTTTTTATTGTAATAGGTCACTTTAATGATTCTAAAATACAGGTGGGAGGAATTAATACAGGATTTCCTTTATTAGTTAGTTTAGTTAGAGATTTATTTCTTTATTTTATTTGTTATGATGTGTTTTAGTTTTGTTCAAATAGGTGTCTATGATTCCAGCCTTATTTCAGCCTCTTTCCTTTGTTATTTTAGTTCCTAGTTAGTTTAAGTTACCTAATCAGTTCAACATTGGTTTAGGTATTTCCTTTTGAGTTTGAGTTTGCTTTTAAGTCTTCTATTTAAGTTTGTGAGGGGCTACAGCCTTGTACATGAATTTGAGTATGTCCTTTGGTTCTATTGTAATTCAGAACGCTCCCTACTGTGGTGATTCAGTAGGCTCCATGGTGGTGATTCCAAGGTTGGGTATTGGTGATGATTCCAGCCCTGTAGATCAGGTGGTGATTCCTGAACATATCTGCTCTATCTTCTTTTATTTCTATTCAGTTTGAGTCTCAGTTTCAAAATCTCACAAACATCCTTTCTTTCCCATCGAATTCTAGTTTCCTACTCCCTCCAAATCTCTTGTTTTAAAATTAATCTCCGAATTCTGATTTCAGTTCCCTATTATGATGTTAGTTCTGAATCTTGTCATGGCTTCAAAATGGCAAAATCTCTGAATTCTTATTTCAGTTCCCTATTATGATGTTAGTTCTGAATCTTGTCATGGCTTCAAAATGGCAAAATCTCTGAATTCTTATTTCAGTTCCCTATTATGCTGTTAGTTCTGAATCTTGTCATGGTTTCAAAATGACAAAATCTGAACTTTCCAATTAAAATCTGAAATCCTACTGTAAGTACGATTCAAACAATTTTCAGATTTCTGGTTCTATTTTGGAAATTCTGTTTTTATATTTTGTTACTGTTCAATCAGCTATTTGAACCTTAATTGATATCTGTTTAGGGCCCCAATTCTGTCCATTGATTCTGCAGTTGTAGAGCTGTCCTTCCCAAGTAGGATTACTCCATAAGTGTGAATCTGGCCATTAGATTTTGATTACACATTGCAAAAATCTTACACTAAAATCAAGTCCTTTAAATTGATTATTGGCCAAATTAGACCAACTACAACTCTGTTAAAAGTTTTCTTTTCAAATCTGGTTTGTCTTTTTTCTCCTGCAATCTTGTCGCAAGCTGATCTCCTACTGGATTTCACTGGTTTGGGATTAGCACTCCATTAACTGAGCCTCACATAAAAGTCTGTAACACACTAGCGTTAGATTTCACACCGACCCCACACAAATTGGCCAGACAATATGATGACCACAATACAATGAAACTTCTGAGTGTTGCTTTTATTGCTATCGTTATGTTTTGTGGTCTGGGTCTCTGAGATGAACCATGGGTTCTCAATTGAAAGTGGAAGAAAGATGAAGCAAAGTGGTGTGACCTAAACCTAGATTTCAAGTGTACGTGTTTGCTAGAATGTTTTCCTTTCATTGATGGCTGACTTCGGGTGCACAAATGTTAAATTTTATCCAACACACTACTTTGTAAAATCATCCACCCATCTCTTTGAAGTGTTCAATGTTAGTAAGCCTTCCCTAGGATGGATGGCAGTAGAAAAACCACAGTGACATTGAAACCATTTCTCCATAAGTCAATGCTTCTCATGATCACATTTGTGGTGTTCCCATTTCCATGTGGGAGGCTTTTCCCACTAACCAAGCATAGTAATCTAGTTTGGATTCATTTCCTGTTTCCATTAATTGTATCATTTCTCCTACTATTTCTGTTTGGGGTAACTTCGGTAAAACTATGTCAGATAACCATATTAACTAACCATTTGAGTGCAAGATATGGGCATATAAATTTAGTGTTTATATACCATCCAGGAGGATCCCAATTGAACTGTCCCAGTTGACACATAGTGAGGCCATTTCCCTCAATTTTCCTGAGGTACAAGTAACTTTTTTTCCCTCACTAACACAAGTACTTTCCCTTTTAGGGTCTTTTTGGTATCATTTTTCATTTTGTTTTTGGCCTAAGCAAAAAAAAATCATTACTGAAAACCATTTTCGATCAAAAAAGGAAAACTGTTTGGTAACTACTAACATAATTGATTGTAGAATGAAAAATAGGTTTGATATGCGATGAATAGAATAATTTAAGTGCTGGATGAAGCGATTCCGCCTTCACCCATCTTCCAACTCAAATCCTTCACAAAATCGTTAATAAAGTCTGTTGCATCATAAGAACACAGCTCAACGAAACATGAGTTGACGACAAAACCCAAAAGGTCTGATAGCCAATTACAAAACAATTCAGAACAGAAAGGTCCTTCGGCAACCTTCTTTTATATATAGAATTTCAGTAAATGATCAAAAATGATTTTTAATTATACAACAATGCAGAGAGAGGAGGCTGCATTTCTAATTATAAAAGTAAATTACTATTTTACCCCTCACTTTTAAGACTTATGAGCATGTGCTCATTAAAGTGTCCGAGAAAATGATCAAAAATGGTTTCTGGGCAAAATACATAATAGGGTCTTGACTTTATTCTGGTTTATTTTAAATAAAAATAGGGTAAAAAAATTATACTAAATACCTGTAAAAATGTTTGTGTCAGAAAAATAAAATGAAAAGTGATACCAAAAAGACCCTTAAAGACTACTTGGATAAAAAGTGAGTCAAGTGACACTTTTGGGCACCCAAAAAAAGGAGGGGGGGGGTAGTAATGCATTCACCTGTTAACATTTTTCTTCCTCTTCTTTTGAGTTATGAGATAACCTGTCTGCTAACAGGTTAAGTTTCCTGCATCCTCTGCTCTATGGATAATCTGTCTACTAACAGGTTAAGTTTCCTGCATCCCCTTCTCTATTCAGAATTTCCTTTTTCTTATTTCCAGTTCTATAAATACTGTTACTTTGTTTCATGTCACGAACTCAGATATTTTGAAAGTTCATTAGTCTTTCAGGAAGACCCAATCATTAGTAAACTGCATCAACTAGTTTGATGGAAGATTTCTCTATAATATATATATATATATATATTTTTTATTTTTATTTTTTTTTTTTTTT
The DNA here is from genome assembly GCF_018873765.1 of Telopea speciosissima. Lineage (NCBI taxonomy): Eukaryota > Viridiplantae > Streptophyta > Magnoliopsida > Proteales > Proteaceae > Telopea > Telopea speciosissima. Next base: position 46,884,913 of record NC_057925.1, on the reverse strand, counting down.
TATTTTATTTTATTTTATTTTATTTTATTTTAATTTAAATCTAGAGTTATCAGAAGAAGAATAATGTTACTGTGTCTATTTATCTAAGCATTACAGTGGTTGTTAGAGAAAGAACAATATCTATGGAGGGATTATCATAGTGACCTCCCAGGATATTTCTTATGGATCGGCACCTAACACTCTGTGCAGATGATGGTGCTGAAATTTTCTGAGTTACGTAGACTCCAAGTCCCCTACTCACATGTCAAGTTTCAGCTCTAACAGGTTGCATGGGCATTCATGTGAGTGTAAATGATTGAATTTGAGGTTGAATTTTGACACATGGCAATTCAGATCATTCCCTAGATATCCAATGGTCAGAACCGCCATATTAGCCTTCCACATGGATAACTGTTATCAGCACCCATGAAACCTTATGCAATTCTTAAAAAAATGATGCTGAGAGAGTCTGATGTTGCTGTGGGTGAACCTTTTCTTTGTTGTACCTCTACATATTACTGTATTAGAGGTGCCTTTTTATCCATCATCTGCTGTTCTATAAACTAAAGTATTGGTGATGCAGATAACAGGTACCTAAACAAATACCATCACAGGGTAAAACCAGGCCACAAAAGGGGCTTGTGGTTTTGAGCCATTTTCTGATTCAAAACTGAGCCACGGTTCAGTACTGGTTCACCCCAATCGTGGGGTTTAGTATGGGTTAGTTTTGTTTGTTTTTTATCAATATTATCAGTTCCCTTGTAAAGGCTGGATTAATCCCTATAAAATCTCAGCCTTTCAACTTGGCTTGCTATATTCTTAGATAGGTAATGATTTTTACTATGGCTTGCGTATGGGAGAGCTGTTTCCTCATTCATTTTTTTTTTTTGGAGAGGGTTCTTTGAGCAAACAGCATTGGGGAGCGCACCAATGAGGTGTGACAAAATGATATCATATATAGGAGCGCAGCGAGATCATTTCATGTGAGGAGAGATAGATACAGAGGTGTTAGTGCACCCCACCCCGCTGGCTCAGAGAACCTTTTCCCCTTTTTTTTCATGTTCTGTGAAAGATTGTTTCCTATTGGCTGCTGGATATCCTATGGTCAGTATGCTACATCCTGTCTAGTTTCTATCGATTGATGTAAAAGCCAAAGAGCCTCCTCCCGATTACAGTAATGAAGCTGGTTTCTACCTCTATGTTCTGTGAAATTCAGAATAATTGATGTGAGATGCATTAGTACCCTTAGTGAGAAACTGAGATGCTAAGGCAAGGCTGGTGGGATTCCAGTCTAGGGCCAAGTGAGAAACTTGATTCATATCCTTCTTCCCTATTCTTCTTCATTATGTCTCCATCGGTTCCAAGTTAGTACCTGTACTTTCTATTTCCTGTACACCTTTCTTATTGACTTATATCTGATGCTTGATTGATTTATCTGAGTTCCTGAACTTCTGTTTACAATTCTGTTGAAGTTCTGATTCTGTTCATGCTTATCAATCCAATCTTTTTCTGGTTTCTTGAATTCCTACAACTAGGAATTTTCTGAAACTTCAAATCCAACCATTGGATTTCAGATCTGTTTTCACTAAAGGCCATCGGTTCTGTTCTTAAACTTCATACGGTTTCAAATTTCAATCTTTTGTCTGATTTCCTGCTTTCCTTCTAAAAGTTTGATTTCAGTTTGATCAATTTTTAATTTCTGTTTACTAAATCTGATATCATAATTCCTGGCTATCTTTAGGCTTGTTATTTCATACTGAAGTTGATCTCTAATCTCGTTTATCTGAATTTTTTATTGATTCTCAGATTTGAGAATTCCTTCTTCTAGTAGGAATCTTCAGATCCTAAGAATCTGACCATTGGATCAAGCCTGATTTCTGATATTATATTCGCACATCCAATTAGTCTTTCACTAGAATTTTGGCTGAATCTAATTCCTTGATTTTCTTTTATTTAAAATTTCCTGAAATCTGATTTCTTAACCTACTGTGGTTCTGGTTATTTCATTGGATTTCTGAGCATAGTCACCTAGGCTTCTAGGAACCCATCAACTGGACTCTAAAATTGACTCAAATCATAGTGCTTTTTATGTTTGGTTAAATTAGCCAAGATTAAAGGGTGTAACTGCAGATTTTGATTGATATTAAGCTGCAATGACATTCACAGTTTTCTGTCACAACATTTCTTTTGGCCATCGTATTGTATGAGCTACAGAATTCCATAAACAAACAACCATTATATTATGATGGTGGCTTTTCTCCAACACAAAGTTCATCAGAACCGGCATCAATATTTTTAAGCTGGCATTGGAATCTTCACAAAAATAGCTTCATGTCATAAATCAACATCTCAATTCATTATTAAACCAAGTTAGTTGTGTATTTAATAGAAAGTAAGGTTCTATGTTTCCTAATAAACTCTAGTTTTATAAGTTATCAATGCAACTTGGAAGCATCCAATAATGTTTGTCATAAGTATGTTTGGTGGTTCAATTTCACTGAAATTTTAGGTCTGTCTCAGCATTTCTATGGCAGTTGATGAGGTTTAATATGCTCCAACTCCTTAAAAACTTGAGATTCCATTCCCAAGGGAAGGAGATGACAGATGCTTACATCCTAAATTGGGCAAATGACAAGGTGAAGAAAACAGGCAGAACTTCTCAGATGGAGAGCTTCAAGGTAAAGAAGCGTTAACTTTTGTTTGATTAACCCCTAAATCCTGAACTGTGATTGATGATGAGTCTACTGCCATTCTTCTTCAGGATAAGAATCTATCAAATGGGATATTCTTCCTTGAACTTCTTAGTGCTGTAGAGCCAAGGGTAGTCAACTGGAACCTTGTTACAAAGGGTGAAGCTGGTATGATTTCCTGCGACTGGACTGGTTAATTTCCATTTTACTGAGAGCTGTTCCTATGATAAGTGATAACCTATCATCTTGGGAGTTGTAGGAGTTGAAGCCTTCTACAAGAGAATGAGGAATGCACCATTGTTTCCACATTTTAAATTTCTTGTAGCATGAAACAGGAAATATGTTTTGTATGTTAGGTAGAAAGAAATTTCCCATCTTGATAAATAATAAACAATAGATAAGTGAAAGTGGACGTGAAAGTGAAGGTGAAAATGAAAATTATTGACTGTTTTTCTGTTATAAAAATGCCAGATGACGAAAAGAAGTTGAATGCTACATACATAATCAGTGTTGCACGAAAGCTTGGGTGTTCCATTTTCTTATTGCCCGAGGACATCATGGAGGTAAAGAGCATATTTATGGTAGACTAGTGTATTTATTCCTCAAGCTACTTATTATTATTGTTATTATTCGCTTCTGGCTCCGATGCAAATGAGCTTTTCTTAGCGACCCATCTGATTCCGCCACATAACAAAATGATGTGGCAATTCTTTCCGTTGGATAGACAGTGGGCGGTCTGGGTAGGCTTGTCAAATTTCATACTCAAATTCAGCCATATAGCCCTGTGTATTGGCGTACATCTCCCTATATGTCCATGCGTGCCTACCCACTATTGTGCACTCTCCCGTGGTCCTGGATTTTTAAGCTCCATTTTTCCACTAGGCAAACACCATTGAGATGAAACTTGACAGGTTAGCAGGGGGGACCTAGTGGTCTACCTGTCTATAAAATTTAGACCCCATCCAATATGCCATGTGGTGGATTTTAGGCTGACTAGATAAGCATATCTAGTCGGACTGATCAGATGGGAGTTATTTATTGTTATTGTCATTGTTATTAAAAATATATTTTTTTTATCTTTTCTGTTTGAGTTGCAATCTTAGTGGACCTGTACACTAATTTTGGGTGGACAGAATTGCCTAGGTTTGATCTTTTTAAGTTCAACTGTCTCATATTCTGTTGGTCTGGCAGGTAAACCAGAAGATGATCCTCACTCTGACCGCCAGCATTATGTATTGGAGCCTACAAAAACCAGTAGAAGGATCAGATTTATCCCCCGCCGAAGCCTCTGCCTCTGCCTCAAACTCATCCCTAGCATCCTTAGTGGATGAAACAGATGGAGGGGTTTTAGCAGGTGAGATCTCACAGATGACCATGGACGATGCAGCCTCAGATACTGCATCTGTGACGTCTTTGCAGCTTGAAAGTGACACTGCTGCAATTGATGAATGACCCACAAATTCTAAATTAAAACAACCTTTTCTTTTTAATTTCTAGAAGATCAACAGAGATGAAAATTATTTTGCAGTAAAGAATTTTGGGATCACCTTTTTTTAAAGTGGGAAGGGATGCACAGTTATTTTTTAGTGTACTTGTGATTCTTAAAAAAGTCTTGTAAAATCATTCTTCTTTTCATTTGAGCAGGATTTAGGTTCCTTGCTAGGTTCCTCTTTCATTTTTTGTAATTAGAATTTGCAGTTGTGTAGGTGTATTCTTTTGACAATTTTTTATGTTCATGGTGTTGAATAGTGAAAATAAGAATACGAGAAGAAACTGCTCCCATTTACTCATTCTTGCTACTTGTTTGATGGTTTATTTCAGCACTACCGCTCAGATTTGGCTTCAAATTATTGTTCCTGGATTTATTGTAATTTTTACAGTCTTTTTTTTTCTGCCGTCTGATGTTGGGCCAAAATCAGTTTTGACCCTCACAATGACACTTCTATGAAATGGATTCACGGGATTTAGCCAATTGCCTCGATCGTGGGATATCATTGAGAAATAGGAATCAATGTTATCAAAGGATTCCCTGTGATTATTTGAAAGTCCGCGATACATGCAGTTGCGCTGCACCATACACACCCCGGGGGTTGGAAGTTGGTAACTTCCATTGAGTGGTCTGGTTTTTTTTCTTTCTCGGGTGGTATAGAATGGAATAGTGCCATCGTTCTCAATTTAGGCCAACTCCGACCCTTAAAGAGATGGGATAATATCCTTCTCATGTTCTCTGATGCTCTCCAAATGACTCTAAAAGGCGGAACGGTGAATTGGCCGATTTGGATCAGATTTGGTTGTGGCTGATCTGGTCGCCTCCCTCCGGTTTTTCAGTTTCTAACCGAGTTTGGCTAATCCTGATTGATTTCTGGCCGATTCAGATCAGAATCGACATTGGCCAATTCGATCCTCAATTCCGTGTTTTGAAACACTGGCACAGAACTGGGTTGGACAGCATGCTAGCCTTGTACAATAAAACCTAAACCATTTATGGATCATCATCTGTCACAACCAATTGGTTCTAAAGCACATGATAGATGATGATGTGGTAAATTTGAACCGTTGAAGAGGTAGCATTGAGGGATGTAATAGATAGTCGAAAATCCACATTCGATTTGTGTATGTATTTGTTTAGGACGAATCTGAATTCGAAAAATTGATTTTTGGAAACTATCCAATTCGGATGCGGATATAAATATTTCAGGTTTAAACCCCATATTATCCTATCCAATTAGGTCTGATTATAAAAATATAATTAAATAAATATTTTATAATATTAAATTACCCTTATCAAATTCATTATACAATACAAACAATTAAACAAGATATTAATAGAAAAAAAAATCATGAAAACATCTATGTAATTTCAGATATTGAAACTTCAACAACTCCCCTAGTGGAGGTCGGTCATCTTCTCGAATTTTTGTTTTCATTATTTCTCCGTCGCTCAACACAGACAATGAGACCGCCAATGTTGTTCTCCTTAGACTCATCATGACCCCACTCTCTAAGTCTCCACTAGGAATATAAATGCATAATTAAAAAATCCGTATTTGATTCGTGTTGATATCCGAATATGTATTTGAAAAATCGGTTTCGAGAACTATCAAAGCCATTTGGAAGCTAATTGAATAAGGATATGAGATTAGATGGTCCAGCTTAACCACATAACGACCTATATATTGGATTTCACCACTTGGTTAACAACGTCAGTTTGATGCTCTAACTTCATCATATAACTCGATATATTGGATTTCTCTGAATCCTAACCCGACCTATAACTTTACCTATTTGACTTTATAAGACATTTTCAATCTTCTTTTTTTTTTTTTTTTTTTTTTTCAGATGCAAGTTTTAGATTGGCTGAAAGTTATACATTGATGGTGATGGTGGGCCTACCAGCATCAACTTTGGGTGCAAGGTATCTCAGTTATTAAGCTAAGCTGCCTTGTGACAGTAATAGGTGGGCAAAGGTTTGGTGTGAAGTGGATACGGCTGTACTATCTCACATTCGCTTTTTTTGTCACTTTCGAAAAAATGGGACGGGGAATGCTACGGCGCAGAGAGCAGCTTCCACTAAAGAAGGGGTGGGTGATCCAATCGTCCAGCCAGGAGAGAGATATTTAAAAAAGAGTGTGGTATGTAAGTTCCAAAACTATATCTGGGAGTGTCGTGAGGCTATCTCTCTCCTCCTCGTATGAAAAGCCACCTCTGCTCCTTGTTTTGAGGAAGAGAGATATAGACACATGGAAGTGCTGGCATAAACCACACTCTTTGACAGAAAACTGCTTCCCTTCTAAATATTTTGAGCCAAACAAGTCGTTAAAAACTAATGGACCGAGTTTCTCTGCATCATGGCTAAAGGGGAATCTCTACAGCTATTATTCCCATGAGTACCACTAGATTGCATTAGGGAGGGGTAATTTTATCTTTGTCAAAAGGGGTGGTGGTGTATTAATGATCACTCAATGGAGAGAAATATTTAATGAAACTAGAGAGTGTGGGATGTAAGACGGCCTGTAACAAGAATCTGCACATTTTTTCTCTTAAAAAAATATTTCTAGAACTCTATCCTGGAGTGTGGCCTACACCAGCACTCCCATGAATCTATCGCTCTCCTCCCCATATGAAAAGTCACCTCTGCCCCCTTGTTTTGAGGAGAGATATAGACACATGGAAGTGCTGGTGTAAGCCACATTCCCGGACAGAAAATTACTACCCTATCAAATATTTTGAGCCAAACAAGCCATTAAAAACTAATGGACTGAGTTTCCCCGCATCATGGCTAAGAGGGAATCTCCACATCTATTCCCATGAGTACACTAGATTGCATTAGGGAGGGGTAATATCTTTGTCAATAGGGTTGGGAGTGTAATGATCACTTAATGGAAGAAAGATGAAAGAAAACTTCTTCCAAAACCAATTTCATTTAGAAGTGAGTATCGATCATGGTTCAAGTAATCTAAATCAGTTACAGTATCAGCCTCCGCTGATTCCGATCCAGCCGGAATCTATAGGAACAATTCTGAACCCTAGAAAAGTATACTGGATCGACCGACTTGGATCAGCCGGAATTGGGATCGAACACTGCTGATTACAATCGAATTGGAAGATTAAGCCAATCCACTCCCGATTCCTTATGTCCATAGTGAAAACACCTCCGCCAGAAATTCCTCTTACGTTATTATTGCGGATACATGGCTCTCACGCAAATTGCATCCTTGTTTTCATGCTTCAATTCCCTAAAACAATAGGAATTGGAGTCCAAGAATGACTGAATAATCGTCCCAAAAGTTCAGTAAATCTTAAATCTTAAAGACGTACAATTGGTACTTGTATCCATCTCAACCTTTCGGTGAAGGATATTAAGAAATCACAAGTGAATCAATGTACTCAAAAGAACACCATCACAAAATAAATCAGCCACAAGAAAATGTGATTCACTCAAAAGGATTTCAACAGATTACTATACCCAATTTTTATATATGTATAACCCGATAAATAAAATGAACAATTAATTTTTTTCCCAGCTTCCTATTCCTGTAGTCAAGTGTAGAGAATGGCTTACACTCTGTTGCAGTTTAAGGATCATCAGTGTCATTTCCAGTATTTTCTTGTTGTGCCACAAGAATAAGCATCTCCAGCCGCTGGTCAAATAAGGCGGCACTCTCATCTCTCTTGTCAAGCTCAGCAGCTTCAGCCTCGAGCCACTTCTCCCGCAGGTCATCAAGAATATTTCCTTGGTCAGTGTTCACACCAGCTCCTGGAGCGCTTGGAAGGGTGGTGCGAAGTGAAGAATCTCCAGAGGGTGGGGGAAGTTCCAATAGCATTGCCCGGAACTCACGTGTATCAGCAAATGTCTCGAAGTTGCAAGAAATAATATCGAGGCAGTATTCCCTTATCTTTAGAACAGAATACCTACAACACGACCAAAAGATACGAGAGAAAAATGAGCTTGTATATGGATCCTCTGAAAATAATGAAGAGGACTTCAAAAAGACTGACCAAATCTGTGGCTGGCTAGATGGGTAAAAGATTTTCTCAAGGAAAAATGTATTTATTGAGATTGTTTTACAACTGAGTGGATTTGAATAGACAAGCCACTTATACATTTGAAGGGCTATGCTCGATCAAAGTGTTTACCCATTGATTTGGTTCATGTGTTGATGGGACATATGTACAGCTTATCAGTGTACTTTAAAGTTCATAGATCTGATTTATAGTCTTCCTCAAATACAAATACTCTTTAATTGTACTATCTCACAGAAGGATAAAAATTCTAGGGTTACTGTTACTCCAACTATCAATCAAGGACGGGGAAAAAACAAGAAACGCAAAATAAAGCACCATACATATCTGATAGCATCAGCCATTGGCACAGTTCTGCAGGAGAGACCATTTCAAGGTGTGGCAACAATGCATCAGCTACAGCACGCTTCAGAGGAAATAATAGATATCTTGAAGCAGCATCAAACATTTCTTCGGCCTACACAATCATAATGCAAACAGTACAGCACAAGCACAAGCTGATTAACATCCATGCAAGCACATGTGCACCCACACCCACACAAACTCACACTCAGAGAGAGAGAGATTCCCAGTGTCGACAAAATAACATACCTGGTTTGGATCTATATCCTTCAAACCATCTGTGTACCTGAAATCATTAAGTAGCAGAACTAAGTAGTGATAGCACATTCTAACCAAAGTCAACTGTTTACCATTCTAAAAAGTGGTAATAGGTATTTCAATTTTTTTTTCCAGTTTCCATTTTAGGCAACGGAACTTACATATATTCTATCATCTTCTCAAAAGCCTCTGTGCTTAAATCGTGTTCTTCAAGACATGGAAGAGTATCACCCGGCAATCTATTGGTCCCTTCAAGAAATTCAGTCATACGAGACAACCTTGCTTTGAAGTATTCTGACCTTGATGCTAATATCACTTGATGGCAGCGGAAAATCTTGCCATCAACCCTTATGCAAATATCTGCAAGATCATCTCCAAAATCACTCATCAGCAATGCCCTAACTCCAGACACTAGTTCCTCAGTACCATTTTCCAGATTTTCTTCCCTACGGGACTTGGCAAGGGAACATTGAAGAATTCGGTACAAGGCTGCAGGAAGCCGGTCCTCCTCTGGAAGGGACAGGCCCTGTAAGATAAATCGTTTCTGAGAATTATCCTCATCCCTCAGTGATTTATAGTCAGCATATTTTTGGTGGATCAACTCTTTCCCAAGAGCCTTCTGAAGTTCTTCACATTTGCAGACTTTGCAAATTCGTATGAGATCTTCCATGTCATCCACTGCAACCTCAAGTCTGTCAGAATAGAAGAAATGGAAGAGGCTGTATAGGGCAGGATAAGATAACTTTCCACTTGAGAACCTCACTTCCCTGCGGTTTCTCCAATCTGACTCAAATTTCTTCATATAGAAAGCTGACCGAGCACTTAAGATGACTCTGTGAGCTTCAATTGGCCTGCCTTGCACAAAAAACACCACATCGGGAGGAAACTGACATGAAGTGGATGTGTCATTTGATAAAGTACCTGCTCAATTATCAATAGTCCCATATCAGTATCTCGGTAAACAGATTTGTATTGACAAAGAAGAGGGGGGTTGAGGGGAACATCAAAAATACCACAAACAGGAAAAATGTTGATGGAGAGCAAAATCATTTCATAAAGAGTCAATTTCTAAACACAAACTGTCACTTAAACATACAATTATCAAAGAAACGTCCTTGTGAAAAGTTGACCAAGTGCCAACCGGAACACAATTTTGATACTTCAAATTAATTTCAAATTCATATGGTGGTACAAGACTTCAAATTCCTCCTGTTTGTTAAAGCTAGGCCAGAATGAAAAGTTAAGGAACAACACATGAGGAACTTTAGCCAAAAAAGCTGCAGAAGTAATTCTTGAATGGTCATATGCACCAATAAGAAAGAAATTACAACACAAATTAGTCATGTAGCTCAATTGGTTAGAGAGTTTCTCCCAAGTCCCAATACAACAGCCAAATACCTTGAGGTTTCAAACCCCATGAAAGTTCCATGCTCGGAAAGCTTCAGACACCAAGTGCAATCTCTTTATTATATATAGGGTCTTAGCAGAAAAGATAACAGAACCCCACAGAACTCTAATTTGTCCAATATGAAAGTGACAGACCAAAGAAGCAAACCAGTGAGGGGGGGAAGAAGGGGGGGAAAACCCTAAATGAGGCCTCCTGAACAAGTGATTCAGTTAATGAAGTTACAGCACAACTTAAAAGTAAACCTGTCAAAAAAAAACACCTTTCGGCTATAGTGCCACTTTAAGTAAGTTTTCAAAATCTAAAGATTCATACGAATATAAGATCTAATGTTTTTATCCAAACCTAGTACCCTACAACAACTCTATACTATGATTTAAATATTTTTTACTTTGGATTCAATTCCTAAGTGTAAGTGACTGCAATCAGTACTGATCTCACCCTGTTGTCATTCAAAGGTACAATCCGAACCTCAAAATTTGTTGCAGTTCATGATAGTGGAAATCTTCAAAATGTTAGATATATTTCTTCAAGTGATGGGTGGAGGGAAATAGTAATTTTAAGAATGAAAGTGGAAAACTAGCAGAATCCATTTCCAATGCCCACAAGGTCTTATTTCATCTTTTAAAACCAATCTAATTGTTCTCATTTCCACTGGGATAGCTCATAGAAATGGCAACACAAGCACTAAAATCTAATTTTTGTCAAATCCCATACTCTACTGACCAAGCTCTTAAAACCCCAATACAATGACATTAAGAGGAACACCTTCACCAACAAACAAGCTTAAAGAAAACTGCAGTAAATATTTTTTTTGATAGGCAAAGAGAGAATACTTTTAAAAAGAAAGGCAAAACAATGAGAAAATAATCTCTAATTGATTAGAATTTGTTGACTAGAAGGCTAGTCAAAGAAAACAATGTCTTTGTGACGCAGTTACACAGTCACACACAAGAATAGTTTCTGTTTTGATGTTAGATGGTTATGGGATTTTGTTTTTAATGTTGTTAGTTGTTATGGGCGCAATAATAAAGCACAAAAATTTAGTCCAATGGGGGTGCATGAATTTTACGTCTTTTCCTTGAACCATTAAAAGCTTGAGAGTCTAATTGCTTGTTTGGTCCTAGCCAAATTACAATTTCTGAAGTTGTTTTTCATCTTTAATTTATAGTCAGTTTAGGAGTCTGATATGCTATTTCTAGTCTACTATTTTAAAGTAATGGTTTGAATTGTATTAGGATTAAGGTTTCAGCATCAATTGAAGGCATTTCCTCCATTCCCCTTCTTTTCTTCTATCAATCCCTGCTACTCTTCTCCGATTTCTATCATTGTTCTTTTTTATTTCTTCAAGGTTAGTTCACAGTCTCATAATATTAAGCCATATCGATTGAGTTTCACTTTGATTAGGATTCTTGTACAGATTTCCTGTCTTAGATGTATTTTCATAATTTTGGATTCTTGGTCGGCAAGGTAATGTAATTTATATATTTTCAATATCTCCTACATGGTTTGCGTAGAGTGCCAATACAATCTTCTTCTTCCTCTTGAGATTTATGAAACTAACACAAAACAGCACCTGATTTCTTATTCTTCCTCTAATTGGTTCTAAAAACCGCCCAATCAATTTTAACCTAGCACCATCATTTCTTGCGGTTCAGCCTTAGAAAAGCCATAACCCTAGACTGAGCTGCATCACTTTGCTATCTAATAAAAAATTATCCTAGATTGTAATTAGTATCTAATAAAATATCATAAATTTCACTTCCCCTTGGTATCATAGTTTCCTTCCGTCCCTCTCTTACCCAACCCCTCCCCTGGTAAACAAGATTGCTACCAAAGGTGCAAATGCTAAATGGTACTGGTGTGGTTGAAGTGGAGTGCCAGAACCAAGGTCTTAAGGATTATCTGATCCTCAATAGGATGACCCAGAACAGATCTAGAATAATACAGATCAAGATCAATCAGGATCAATCCAATTCTTGATCCCAATAACTCATTTCTTTTCCTGAACCCATACACCAAAAACGACCAAGGTGAGAAAGATGTGCCTTTCACAAAGTGACTGCACATTAATAACGCTATTCTCAACAAGATGGTGAAGAATATCTTCCCCCATGAGAACACTTCAAGATGAAAGATAGCTAGTCCAGCATCCGGCTGATACCATTCGATGGATACAGTAACAAAGGCAAATGCCGGCAGATATGCCCTCATTTATGAAGTTCCAAAATTAAATAAAGACCATGTTCTAGAAACAGTTTTGATGTGAAACCTCTTATGATACAAGACCAGTTTTAAGATTCCAGTTGAACCCATACAATGCCCTACTACATTGATTTACTGCAACCAAACATAAGGTCACAAGCATTACTAAATGTATTTTACAGTCTTATTTATGCGATTACTAGTAAGATTCTGAAAGACAGTAGCTAAGGCACAGGAATATGTGAAAAATGTATACATGACAATTTTAATGCATACTTGAAGTAAATAAATTTCTATATCATTAAAATCAAATTAAGGTTTTTTAAAAGTTATTTCAGATTCCAGGTGAAATTTCAAAATGATCTCAATTCAGGATCTAAGAAAAAGTTCTAAATTTTTTATTTCAAAATATACCCTCAGAATTGTTATTGTTTTGATTGTCAATTATAAGGAGGAGAACAAGGAAGGTGGGAGACTGGGAGCAAGGAAAATATCTTTCAAGCAACAAATGTATTAAAAGTAACCAATCTAAATTCAACTTGTTATCCAGTTTGACCCGACTTCCTCGATCCAATCTGCAGGAAAAGTAGGGCGAATTTTTCTACTGAATACCCTTTAGATGCATCCTAATGCACAGTACATAAAAGCAACAAGACAAGCAGCACCTATGAGTAACAGATGAAATACACTCCACACACACACACACACACACACACACACAAACTAGACTATAGATACCAAGTTTTAAACTAAAAAAAAATAAAAAAATATTATTGAACCTAGACGGTTCTAAGTACATAATGCGTTTTGGATATGAAAACCTTATATGATGTGTGTTTGGGAGTTCTAACATATTTGTTAATATGCTAAGAGAATGATGAAACCCAAGTACTTGAGGTGGAACACTTGAAGGAAGAGACGGTATGTTAATTGGAGAAAGAACTATTGTTGACAGACAACTGTGTGGAGAAAGATTCAAGAACTTCAAGTTACATCAAAATTGAAGAATCTTTCAAATTTAGGATTGGTTTTATATTTCTATATTCTTGTAATCCTATTATAAGATATCCGATGAAAAAGCCCAAGTAAAAGTCACCAAAAAAAAACATAAATGAACAGACCCAAGAAACTAGGGGTTTGACATACAAAAATGTCTAAGTTTATTGTTCATGGCCTTCTGTGAGTCGGTGACGAACATCTGTGCTTAAAGAGAAAAGAAAAAGTTAGACTAAGTTCTCTCGGATGAACTATCACGCTTATTATTGAGTGTCCGTGGAAGATCCGACAGACTTTCGAATCTATCTTCCATCCTAATAGAGACTAAGGTTTCGGATTCCCTATTCCACAAGTTTCCATGGAAGTCGCGTGCACTTCCATGCGGAAAGCATTTAATGTTCCGCGCTAATACAAGGTTGAATATTTTCAACACATTGAATGCACCACTTGGACTCTAACCAACTATGTGGGAACTCTAACATCTTCATTAATATTGAGGACCTCCAACAGCTAGTTTAACTTGATAAACAAACATGATTTTCAGGAAACTAAAATGGTTTGAATACTTCCAATAGTTGGGAAAAACCATGCTCGACTCTACAAGCTAGTTTGTTGACTCTAACAGCTAGTTTGTTGCCTATATAAAGCCTAAGTCATTTGAAAATAAAAATACTGAACCTACACGAAAAATATCTTCTTGAGAAGGGCTATCAAGAAGTAAACTTGTGTGAATAATTGTGAGCTTAATTGGTTCAGTTTTCAGGCTTGAGGAAGAAGCCATTTGGTTGTTTGTACTCCATGTACATGTTTGTGGATGTGTTCACTGTTGAGAAAGAGTCATTGGTCTATGTGACCCGGGTACTCAATCCGAAGGACTATGATTGAGAGGTGAAGAAATCCTTGGTTTGTGTGACCTGGGTGCTCAATCCGAAGGACTTTGATTGAGAGGTGAAGAAATATTTGGTATGTGTTATCCGGGTGCTCAATTCGAAGGACTGTGATTGAGATGTGTAAGGCTTGATTACTGCCATTTGGAAAGGGATCGTTGATAGTGAAAGAAATCATTGGTCTGTGTGACCCGGGTAATGGATGTAGGATCAGTTGGATCTGAACCACTCTAAATCGGCTGTGCACTCATTGCCTCTATCTTTATTTCTCACTTGTACTCTCTACTTTTTATTTAATAATTGTTTTTGCACTGTTATTATAATTGTTTGATTTATATTTTACAAGAAAAATCCATCATCCAATTCAAACCTCCCCCCCCCCCCTCTTGGGTGTTGCCACTGATCCTACATTCCTATTCTTAGGTTTTTGGATGGTGCTGAAATATAACATTCTTTCCCCATACATTCGTATCCTTAGCCTAGTTTGGATTGCTACGAGCTTAAAAGTCAGAGTGAATCTCATTTTGGCCTACAATGTGGCATTGATGGTCTTCAATGGAAGGAAGACCATGAGAATCTGGGTTTTGTACATAAGTTTCATGCCTAAATGACAAAGTCTTGGGTAGTGGCAGCAACCTATTTAATCTTTTTCAATAAGTGACCACTCTTAAAAGGAAAGCATATGCCTCAGGAGAGTAATATCCACAGAAAAAGATGAACAGCATTGAATTCACAATAAACCCTTTGACATGAGATATCATTTCCCCCTCTTCAATTGTATTAAACCATTGTCCCCGTAAGTTCTAATCTAGTGCAGATTTTAACCAGAAAACTCCTCTCCAAATTTTCTCTCCTCTTGGAGAAGTGACCAAAATGCTCGATCTCTCCATTTCAGTTAATTAATTGGTATCTTCAATTAATATTAATGAGTGATGTGGTTGGATGGCTACAAGCACATCCCGAAATTTTACAGTTTCTCGTTTGTTTCAGGGAGAGAAGTAAGGTTTGAGTTCTATACCATTAAAGTAAACGGGTACCCATTGATTGTTCCTTCAATTCAGAGGAAACAGGTCAAACAGCTCCAATCCAATCAAGCCCAAAAAACAACTAAAGAAAAAAAAAATAAACACAAAATTGGAAGTTGATTAACAGACCATGGAAATGGGTAAGATTATCCGACTGTTCGAAGTAAGTTCGATTGGCTCTGGACCCAAGGAATGTCTCTCTCAAAGCAGCCTGCAACGGCCCCAACGGAGGCGGCCGAGCTTCAAAAGCCTTGAGCAATTTCCTGACTTTAAGGTTCAAAGAAGCATAATGACATCGATCGCCATCGAACGTGTGCTCGGAGCATATCGCACCGCTTTCTAGAAGCATCCGAGCTGCATCGAGGTGGCCGGCCAAGCACGCGTAGTATAGAGCAACAGAATCCCATTGATCTCTGGCATTTACGTTTACCCCTGATTCGAGCAGGTAACGGAGCCTCTCGACATCTCCAGCCCTGGAAGCTTCGAATACATCGCCGGTCGGAACCTTTTTGAGAGGAACTGAAGCTTTGAAGTCTTCAGGATCAAGATCTATTCCGTCCAGATCGGAATCGATGGTCCATTGTTGTCGGTCCGACATCTTTAGAAATTCTCTGTTCGTTTTCTAGGGTTTCGATACCCTTCGTATTACGATTATTACGAACAAAATTCATGTTTTCTCGTACTAGAGTTTTGATTTTTGCCATTTACGAAAGATGAAATTCATATAACTAAGCATCTTCCGAGCGGGCTATTCACAGTAGAGAATGGCGAAGCTACGAAGAGTCTGTCAGTCTGAACTCTGAATTAAAGGCGCGGGAACGTCGCGCAAGTGCAACAAAGATAAGCTTTTAGTTTTAGATGATATTTATATGGTGGACTCTTTGAATGTGTGGCATACTGGCATGGGATCATAAGATTCTACCAGTTGGGTTTCCTTATAACGACGAAAACCATGCTTGTACACGTGGCCTTTGAGTATTTTATGTATTAATTAAAGGAAGAACAACACCATCCGGTCGTGTAGCCCTGCACCAGTGCAGTGGCCAATGAGAATGGCACGCATAGACATCAACATAGATGAGATTTTACCTTCTAAGATATCAGATAAAATTGGAACAAATCATGGAACCATGGATGAAAATTTTTTTTTCAAGAGGGTGGATAGGTAATTCTACGCACTCTTGTATCTAAGGCCATGCGACGAGGGAGTGTTATTTTTCCCATTAATTATTGGGCAAGTGATTGTTGCATGGATGTGTGGCCTCAGATGAAGAGCGCACATAAGCATCAACATGAATGAGATTTTTTATTTTAGGGAGTGGGATGGTAATTTCACGTGGTCTTGTGTCTGGCGGGTTTGTGCGTTATGGTCATGTGTCCCCTGCACTAGCGTAGGGACCACCAATGAGGGTGCCGCACAGGACATCCAACAGGAGGGATGTGACTGTCATTTTCACCCCCTCCTTGTGTGCAGGTGCAAGGGAATGCGACGAGACAACGTTCTTTTTCCCTTAATTTTAATAGAGGATTCACCAAGTTATCGACATGGAAGGAATCTCCTACACTACACCAATGGCAATACAAAAATTTTGTCAATAAAACCCCGGATCTGGCTCGTCTATGGCCTGGGTGTGAGTGGCCATCGTGCTACCCACAAGCCCAGGCCCGACACGTGGGATCCTTCAAATCTGATGGTTGTAAATTATTAGATTCAAAATTCATAAACCATACACAATCCCTAAACCCCTAACCCGGTTTTGGTTCACTAAGGGTGTGTTTGGTTGTGTAAGTCTATTAGAATATGGTTCAATTCTGTACATGATTAAGCTGGAATCTAATTCAGTGGAATCGTAGTGTTAAAAGATTAACTGTTTGGTTACTACGATTCTGAGAGATGAATCATCTTGGAAAACTGTTTGATTACCCTGAGTCTATCAGTTGGATTCATTCTGAATCTTTCTGAAAATTTGTTTGGTTACCCTGAGTCTGTCAGTTGGATTCATCCTAAATCTACTTGAAAAATTGTTTGATTGACCATGATTCTATGAAAATGCTCAAATTCTCATTTTAAGTTACACTAATTCTAAAATCAAGTTTTTTTTTTTTTTCCCAATCATTTGTTACTATTCCAAAGCATTGCATTATAAGTCATACAGTTCCTTGTCATATGTCAGGCTTCTCTCCTCCCACACTTCTTTACTTGTTGATGTCTATTTTCTCAAGGACATGCTCCAACGTTTTTTTAATGCTGCTCATATACCCTTCTTAGTTGTTCAAAACCTTCAATTGCTGTCTGGGTGTATCCCTGCAGATAGTTTGTGGTGGGATTTGGTGCTTGTGTGGTAATAGTTGGACCCGCATAGGAAGAAGACACTTCGTGCTTTGAAGATGAAGACTCTCCCTCATCTATAAATTGATGCATTCCACAACTATTGTTTTTTCCCTGTAAACTATTGAAAAACATATTTATAAATAATTTTCATCTAATGAAACAAATATCGAAAAATATTAAGCTGAGATTCCTTGTCAAATTTAAATAATTAAAAAAACAAAGGTGTGTGTGAAAATCACTTTCTTCTTCTCCGTAGCAAAGCCTTTAAACACCTAGCATTAAAGAAATTAATAAAAATCATAAACTTGGGGGGTGATTCTGCAGCATTAGCATAGATCAGACTCTAGGTTTCCTTATTATTGTGCTTAATGTGCAGTTGCATCACAGTAGGTAGAAGCAAGATGTCAATCTGGCCATCAAGGAATAGTGTATAGGCTCCTCCATCAGTTAAGGCAATCAACACCTCATCATAAACACAGGCCTGCAAAATATGTTTTTCTCCTCATCTTCCAGTACAGGGTTAGCAGCCACAAGTGCATCCTGCACTCAAATATAGAGTGAGTTATAGATCTTCCAATACATATCGATGACCTTCCGGAGGTTGGGTAGAATAGACCCTATAGACCGTAGCTCAATTCTAATGTAATACTGGTTTAGAAAGCTAAACAGTACCAATAACAGAAGTACAGAACTGAATCCCAGAGATAGAAATTTAGATCAAAGAGAACTGACATATAATCAAATCAGATGGTCCGAAGTCGGTTAACCTTTTGGGATTGGTGTGTGGTTTGTCTGATTACATTTTCATCAAAAAAAAAACCAAAGTTGCGCCGGGTGCGTAGCTGTGTGGGTTTAGTCCCACATCGGGTGCATGCGTGTAGTGTATATATCCACCATTCCACGGTCCTAAATGTTCAGTTAACCTTTTGGAATTGATGTGTGGATTGTGTGATTACACTTTTGTCAAAAAAAAAAAAAAAAAATTCAGATGGTCCAATTAGACCAAATTCAAATCAGTTCCTGTTCTAAAGTATAGGTGGTAATCAGTTGGTTTGGACCGATTTCGGTGTGAGAATGAGTGAGTCCAAAACATGATCGATCCAACAAGGGTGCATCGGTTCCGATTTGGTCTGATCAACAAGAATTTCTAGTCGAAGGCCTTGTCTAAGGTGATGAATAACTCTTCAAAAGTTGAGGATGCTCTGTTGTTCAGATCTCCTTAGCAAGTTAAGGTGTAAAAAAACACTTGTATATGACATCCTTCATCAAAATATGAATTGTGGAAAACAAAGGATGACTTACTTGATCAATGGAAAATAAGAAGGAAGAACAACCATAATAGGGGTAAGTAAGAGAAGTGTTCTCACCATAAGATAATATTGGGATAAGCTAATGGGGAAGGCTATCTACAACTAGGGGGGAGAGAGGGTATATTTTTGGCACAATACGCAATCCAATCTATCCCTTGACCTCCTGGGGGCATCCACTCAACTGACAAGCCACCAACCAACCAAGCTAGCGGTTGTTTGCAACTTTTTTACCCATGGTTCATACCCATCAATCGAGAGTATTGTCCTCTAGAGCCGATCCCTAGTCATATCCACATTACAAAACATCTTTTAAAGTCTAATTAGGTGATAGCCCCAATATTAAAACAAAGAGAGCAAAAGAACTTTATTCGAGATACCGGACGAGGAGAAATGACTGCCCCTCACCCATGAAAGTTCAAAATCCTACCCCTGTCGATGGCCCTATAGATGACTGCCCCCCACCCATGAAAGTTCAAAATCCTACCCCTGTTGATGCCCCTATAAATGCCTCAAGGTGCACTCCCATTGGCCCCACGTTGAGGCAGGGGCCACATTCCTTGACAGAAAATTCTTTCCCTAATAAAGAAAGAGACATATAAATTGAAGGGGCGCTGTTCTCTGTGCTGCAGTGCAGGCTGCACCCATGAACATGGGGATAGGCGCAATGACCACCCTGCCCCCTTCACAGGCTGCCCATGTGCCTGGGCGCGGCGTAAGCACAGAGAACATTCTCCCTAAATTGAATCATAGTTAAATTTGGACCATCGGTTCAACAAAGGTGAACAAAAAACAACTAAACACAAAAGAGATTTAACAAAGAGAAACTAGAGTTCAACCAAGAAGAACAAAAAACAACTAAACACAAAAGAGACTAGACAAACTAGGCTGGCCTCTTCTTCTCTTCAATCTCCTGCGGGAAGGAATTCAGATCTGCATCAAGGATCATAATCAATTGCTACTCTGGAAACTGCTTAATGACAATGGCAATCCTAGATTTGAGATCTGCTGCTTGCTGTCTCACCTTCGCACTCTTGGTAGTCAAGAGCAACTCTATGCTACCATATATCACGGGAAGATAGGGTTTCACTCTAAGCCCAAGAGCCTTAACCACTGCCTCAAACCCATTGAGCATAACGTTATCTTCATCACTGGTCTGCTGTTGTAAAGCATATAAGCTTCCATCCATAAGCTCCTCTTCCAAACGATTATTAATATCAGAAGCACCCAAGTTCGTAAGAACCTTCCCAATTGTCTCCATTACCATCCGCCTATATGGTTCACTCTCATCTTTAAGATCCTCAAATAATCTCCCTATTATATCAGCAGCACCAACTTTGTTTGCAATCTCCACAGTTGTATCTAGCAGTTGCCTATAGTTTCTGGGATCCAGTGCCATCGATCTAACCCAGAAATTAGGAAAGAACTCAGGTAAAATCATAGTACGAATGTAGTCAGCGTCTAATTCTGTGTTCATACACTGCTTCGTGAGGGACGCGAGTTGTTGCTCTATCTTCTCCCTCTCTTCCTCGTCTATGGATGCCATGTTTCCTTCTCAGAATCGTTCTCACAAAAAAAACAGAGGTTACAAAACCCTAGGATAAGGATTTTAAATCGTCAAAAAACCCTAAATCTTCACTTGTTGCTCCCACGGGAACTGCGAATTCAATGGAAGAGTCAGTAAACAGATTAGGATATCAATTACCGACTGGTAATGGAGACATAACAAAATTGATTCATATTAGGATTCAAGATTCAGGAACAGAGTTTGAAATTGAAACTCTATAACTCAAAAACTAAAACCCTAGGCATGAATAAACAAACCCGATCGCTCTCTTTCTTCTCTCTTGAGCTCTCCCTTCCGAGTTACTTGAGATTATGACGATGACATTTGCGAACTATCTATATGATAAAGTCGGTTATCTGGCTAGCCGTCTGATCAAGATTAGCTTTTTTTTGTTTTTTCTAATCCTGATCAGATGGCTAGCCAGATAAAGATTAGCCACGTCACATTGAATGAATTGGTTCCTCTCTATTTTTATTTCTTTTATTTATCAAATCACATGGTAGGGAAAGGTATCTAAGAGTATTGTGAAAGGGAGTACTAAAAAGGATTTTTATCCCCTCAACTCCTAATTTTACAATTTCGGTCAATTATCCCCATAAAATCATGATATGTGGTATTTTTCAATCCAACGGTCATGAGAATATCCAATCTTAACCCAACCCCCAACCTCCAGCACTAACCTAACCCAATCTCTCTCCTCTCTCACTCTTCCCCTTCTCTCCCTACCTTAGTTTCTCTTTCTTTCTTCATTCTTCTTTCTTCTTCTCTGGAGAACACTACAGTCATGGACGGTGTGTCCATTCTCTAAGAGTTTTTTGACTTTTCAGATGGATACGCCATTGGGTTCAAAATGGCCTCTTGTATGATACACAAGTAGAATTAGATTTTGAGTGGAACTTCAGTCCTATTATCTTAACTAATTTGATTTACGAGATGATCCCCAAATATATATGCAGCTTGGGTTTCCTCTCTTTGAACAGTTGAAGCTGCAACTATGACAAATCAATGGTCATGATACCTCCAATATTCACCGGGCCAATCAACGGCCACCACGTGTCACAGGGCGACCCGCTCCAAAACCAAGGGGAACGAACCGGGGTCCCAGCACCCAGGCACTGCCTCACCTAGGCGCGGCCACACCCAGGCGCGGCCACACCCTGGCGGCCTCTCACCCAGGCGCGGCCACACACCCAGGCGCTGCCTCACCCAGGCGCGGCCTGCACCAAGGCACAGCATCATGGGCACAGACGTGAGGTGGGGGCTACTCACCTATGACCCGATCGTATCGCTACAGACTCATGTCACCACCAGGACTCTAGGCCACCGCTTAGAAGTCACGTCACCCAGACGGATTCAAGCACCAATGACGTTATCACCACACACGGGTATCTATCCACCAAGGATCTTGATACCACTAGGACACTCCCTCCCGCAGGGAGATGGTCAATCAGGATAGAACCCCGTTACCCAGGGCCTCTATCCACTCAACGGCACAATCGCCATCAAACTGGGACTCTCCACACCGCCATACACTACTATAAAAGGCAAGGTACACAACCCCATCAGGGGAGATCAAAACTCATACTGACTAATCACTATTCATCTATTTGCGCCAGGAGATCTAACTTTGGCATCGGAAAGCCCTAGGCCGGAACCACACCGGTTCTCTCTGTTGACCCCTTGGTCCACTTGCAGGTGATGGCACTCGCAGGACCGCTCGACGATTTCTTGACACAACAAATTGGCGCCGTCTGTGGGAACGACGCTAGCCATTACAGCTACTAGCTCGCTTCCATATTCATTCAATGGCACGAAGGAAGACTACCACCAACAACAACGGAGCAAGGAATGGATCACCACCCCCAGAGTGCTCTCACCGCAAAGCCAACGACAAGGACCATGTCCCTCTGGAGGAAGAGATCCCCCTTAATGACCAGTTTGTGGTCGACGAGCCCAATAATGACGAGGTAGACGATGCGATGGTGGAGGTGATACCTAACCCCAATGCTCCAGCCACTGTGGGTCAGATCAACGACCTACAACGACAGATCCTAGATGAACAACAACTCTTTCGAGAATACTTGACACAGTGTGCGACGTCTCATCGTCGAAGGACTTCACCATCAGCAAGGGTGGAGTCCGTACCTCGACAAGAGCCGAACCCTAGGAGATCATCTCCCAGGAGCGTGAGATCAGAGAGTTGCGCGACAGGCAACCCCCACTCCGCAGCGGGGGGAGCCTTCCCAGCGTCCCAGGAGAACAAGAGACCTCTCACCACGGTCAGAACGTGGGAGGACACCAACACCCAGGGCGAGGGTGTCTAGCCCGCAGAGATCGGTCCGGAGGTCTGTGTTCGACGGACGACTTGAAGAAGGTCACATACCACGACGAAGCCAGACCTACAGAGAGGAAAGCCCCTCAACTTCACGACAGGGGTCATCACGACGTGACCATTCACCATCCCGCCAACACTCAACGTGGGAGGGGACATCCAGGAGAGAGCGTGAACGGGGTGGCAACGAACGTCCGGCCAGGCTTGAGGGACAGTCACGGGACGAGGAGCTCGATCAAAGACTCCGCGACCTGGATGAGAAGCTGGAAGGGTTGAAGAAGCAGACCAAAGGTGAGGCACATTCTATACCCAGACAACACCCATTCTCGATGGAGATCATGTCAGCCACGCTACCTTCCAGGTTTCGACTACCCACCTTTGAACTCTACAGTGGTACCACTGACCCTAATGACCACATCAACTACTTTAATGGCATGATGACGCTGTATGGTGGGTCGGACGTGGTCTCCTGTCGGGCATTCCCTGCATCCCTCAAGGGAGCAGCCACATTATGGTTCTCCAGGCTACGACCGAGATCTATATGCTCGTTCGCAAAGCTATGCGAACAGTTCGTCACCCGTTTCCAAAGCAGCGTCAAGTAGAAGAAAACCACCGTCAATCTACTGAATGTGGTGCAGAACCCTGGGGAATCTCTTAGGGAATACATTACCAGGTTCACCAAGGAGTCCCTGGAGGTTCGAGACTTGGATGACCAGACACAACATGCAGCCCTAGCAGGAGGCATCAGGGATCTGGACCTGATCAAGGACCTGACACGTCATGAGACCAGGACTATGAAAGAGCTCCTCGAGCGGTGCAACGAGTTTGCAAATATGGGCGAAGTACTACAAGCTAGAACGAAAATAATCGAAGCCAAGCCACAGGACAACAAGAGGTCAGCACCTGATGACCGCAAAGAGGGTAAGAGGTCGAGGATAGAGCGTCGACAAGAGAAGAGCGACCGCCCATCTAAGAGGACAGTCCGCCGCCCAGAGAGAAGTGAGAGGGCAAGCACCCCTGAGTTCACACCACCAGGTCCCAGATACTCATGCAGATCCAGGACCGTGACCTACTCCACTGGCCACGACCCATGCTAGCAGAACCAGAGAAGCGAAACCCTAACAAATATTGTCTCTTCCACAAAGAGAATGGGCACGACACAGAGGAGTGCTATCAATTGAAGAGAGAGATAGAACAACTGGTAAGAGCAGGAAGCTTGAACAAGTATGTGAAGGGGAGACGTGACAACCTCTCAGACCAAGGAGATAGAGGTCGCGACGGAGACAGAGTGGAACCGAGATGAGAAGAAAGAAGAACAGATCGACAAAGAGACCGCCCAGAAGAGCGGAGAGATGCAACAGAACCTAGTGGCACCAAGGGACCTCCTATCCTCACCATACTTAGAGGATCGGGGCAAGAGTCCACCAGAAAAGCTAAAGCTTATGCCAGGTTCGTGGGAGTGGCAGAGAAGCCAAGCAAGATAGCCAGGACCGAGGCGGTGATCTCCTTCTCGGATGAAGACCTAGAAGGACTAAACTTCCCGCGTGAAGATGCTCTGGTAGTACAGGTGGAGGTAGCCAACCGACTGCACATGCACGTGGTACCGATAGACACAGTGCGTCGTTGACGTACTCTCCTTGGACGCCTATCGGCAGTTCGGGTTTGGGGACGACCAGCTCAAACCAGAGCCCACTTATCTCCATGGATTCTCAGGTGCCACCGCCTCCATCAGAGGTACCATAGAGCTACCCATCACCTTCGGGGTACACCCTCAACAAGTAACCATCATGGTGAATTTCATGGTAGTCAAATCCGTGGTATCCTTCAACGGCCTCTTAGGGCGACCATCACTGACAGCCCTTAGAGGAGTTATATCACCACTTCACCTGAAGATGAAGTTCCCCACCGAGAATGGGGTAGGCGAAGTCCGAGGAGATCAGAAGAAAGCAAGGGAGTGCTATGCCACCTTCATGAAAAAGAACAATGGTAACACCCGTGGAATGGCACTCTGCCTAGAGAGCATGGTCAGTGACCAGAGAGATGAACTGACAGAGAGAAGGGGAAGGCCAGTGGAAGACCTCATCCCATGGCCCCTCAGCCGGGACGACCCCTCCAAGGTCGTTCAGGTCGGCTCGCTGCTAAGCAAGGAACAGAAAGAAGGGCTTGGACACCTCCTCCAAGCGAACATGGATGTCTTCGCACGGTCGACCTCCGACATGTCGGGAATACCACGTTCCATAGCGGAACACCGACTACATGTCGACCCAACCAGGAAGCCCGTTCGACAGAAGCGGTGTAACTTCGCCCTTTATCGACAAGCAGCAATCAAGGAGGAGGTCGAGAAGTTAAGCCGATCAGGATTCATCAGAAAGGAGAAGTTCCCAACCTGGCTCGCCAACGTGGTCATGGTACCAAAGCCAAGTGGGAAATGGAGGATGTGTGTCGACTATACCGACCTGAACAAGGCATGCCCAAAAGATGAGTACCCACTGCCCAGGATCAACCTACTGATCGACGCCACCGTCGGCCATGAGATGCTGAGTTTCATGGATACCTACTCCGGATACAACCAGATCCTCATGTATGAGG
Organism: Telopea speciosissima; assembly: GCF_018873765.1. Taxonomy (NCBI): domain Eukaryota; kingdom Viridiplantae; phylum Streptophyta; class Magnoliopsida; order Proteales; family Proteaceae; genus Telopea; species Telopea speciosissima. The sequence continues at coordinate 46,859,476 of NC_057925.1, read as the reverse complement.
ATGATGAGTCTTACACCGCATTTCGGACGGACAAAGAGAACTACTGCTACAACATCATGCCGTTCGGGTTAAAGAATGCAGGGGCCACCTATCAGAGGATGGTCAACAAGATGTTCGAGGAGCAAATCGGGCGCAACATGGAGGTATATGTGGATGACATGCTCGTGAAAAGCATCCACACCAACCAACACCTGACCGACCTAGAGGAAGCATTCACAGTACTGAGGAGGAACCAGATGAAGCTAAACCCTGCAAAGTGTGCCTTCGGTGTAACGTTCAGAAAATTCCTGGGGTTCATGGTCTCAGTCCGTGGAATAGAAGCCAACCCATCCAAGATCAAGGCCATCCAAGAGATGGCACCTCCTCGGACGGTCAGGGAAGTGCAGAGGTTGAATGGAAGGGTCGCCGCCCTTTCCAGGTTCGTGTCACGATCAGGTGATAAGTGCTTACCATTCTTTAAAACGTTGAAGAACCTCCGAAGCCCTAAAGATTTCACATGGACAGAAGAGTGGCAAAAGGCGTTCAGAGAATTGAAGGAGTACCTAGAGAGCCCACCACTGCTTGGGCGACCAGAACCTAACAAAGAGTTGCAGCTCTACCTGCCGCCACCCTGTCATTGTCGGTAGATCTTTATTGAAGGAAGAAGACAAAGTCCGAGAGGCCCATCTACTACATCAGCCATGTTACGATCGATGCAGACCAGGTACACTAGGATCGAGAAGGTAGCCTATGCATTGGTAATTGCAGCCAGGAAGCTACGACCATACTTCCAAGCCCATACCATCATAGTCCTCACAGACCTACCCCTGAAGAAGATACTGCACAAGCCGGACGTCTCCGGGCGATTGATAGCATGGGCGGTGGAGTTAAGTGAGCATGACATCAGGTTCCAATCAAGGATAGCCATCAAAGGCCAGGCTCTTGTAGATTTCATTGCAGAGTGTACCCTATCTGAGATCGAATCAAAAATAGGGGAGCCCGAAGAGAAGGATCACGGATCGTGGGACATGTTCATGGACGGGTCGAGTAATGTAGCGGGAAGCGGCGCTGGTCTCATATTAACCAGCCCCGAGGGATTTCGTATCCAATATGCTCTCCGATTCACCTTCCAAGCATCCAATAATGAAGCAGAATACGAGGCATTACTAGCTAGACTCCGGGTGGCCAGAGCCATCCAAGTCACACACCTATCCACCCAGAGTGACTCCCAGCTCGTGGTGAATCAGGTGAATGGAGAGTATGAGGCGAAAGATGATAGGATGGCATCATACCTAGCACGTACTTAAGCATTGATCGAGGGTTTCGTGAAGTTCAAGATGGTTCGAGTTCCCGACGCCCTATCCAGGCTAGGCAATGAGGAACTCCGAAATTTGGCTAGCGCAGTCTATGTTGAGATCCTGCATGAGCCAACATATAAGGAAAAGCAGGTTAACGAAATCGAGGAGGGACCTAGCTGGATGGACCCTCTACTCAACTACCTCCAGAATGATGTCTTACCAGAAGACAAGGCCGAGGCAAGGAAGATCAGGATGAGAGCTGCGAAGTACACCGTCCTAGACAGGGTACTGTACAAGCGGGGGGCAACAGCACCACTACTCCGGTGCCTAGGACCCAAAGGGGCAGAGTATGCCCTAGCTGAAGTCCATGAGGGGATATGTGGAAGCCACATGGGGGGACGAGCCCTAGCCTACAAAATCCTCCGTCAGGGACAATACTGGCCACGAATGCAAGAGGAGGCCATCCAATATGCCAAGAAGTGCGAGCAATGTCAGTTGTTCGCCCCAGTACCCCATCTACCCGCCACCAAGCTGACATCAATCCTCAACCCCATACCTTTTGCCATGTGGGGACTAGACATCTTAGGCAACTTCACCGGCAAGGAAGCGAAAGTACCTGGTCATCGCGATTGACTACTTCACCAAGTGGGTCGAAGCTAAACCCTTGGCCAAGATAACAAAGACAGAGATGGAGAAGTTCATCCGCGATGACGTCATCTACAGGTTTGGGGTACCACGGATCCTCGTCTCAGACAATGGCAAACAATTCAACAACCCTAAATTCCAAGCATTCTGTCACAGCTACAACATCGACTATCGGCCTATGTCGGTAGCATATCCACAGGCCAATGGTCAGGTAGAGGTCACCAACAGAACACTACTGGAAGGAGTCAAGAAAAGGCTAGAGGGAGCCAAAGGAAAGTGGGTCGAAGAGCTACCAAGCGTCCTCTAGGCATACCGGACTACAATACGGACACCCACAGGAGAGAGCCCATTCCCCCTAGCATATGGCACTGAAGCATTGGCGCCAGTAGAGGTCTGCGCCATGTCCCATAGGGTTCTGCACTTCAACGAACGTACCTATATCGACGGACTACGGATGAACCTAGACTTTATAGATGAGGTCCGTGAGAGAGCACTACTAAGGAACGTCGCCTACTAGCAACGTACTGCCAGGTACTATAATGCCAGGGTCAAGGAAAGGCTATTCCACCAGGGAGATTTAGTCCTACGGAGGGCAAGTGCATCACAGCCATAGAAGGCAGGGAAGCTGTCACCCAACTGGAAAGGACCCTACATAGTCTCCAAGCAGATACGTCCAGGGACCTACCGCTTGAAGACTCCAGGAGGCAAGAAGGTAGACCGTACCTGGAACTCAGAACATCTGAAGAAGTATTACCAGTAGAAGCAAACAGCTCCATCAAGAGTAGCCATCAAGAGTAGCAGTAGTGGTAGTGATAACAGCAATAGTAGCAGTAGCAGTAGACGACATCACTGTTTCAAGGTCAATTTGAATTTCATTCAAAATAAAGAGATGTTTCAGGAATACTTGTCTTCTTCTACCACTCAATCGAATCACTGCCACTACATCAAGGCGTCATGCCACCCTAGAGGCTTTATGCCTAAGGCAACATGCCACCACTGAGGCTTTATGCCTAAGGCAACATGCCAACACTGAGGCTTCATGCCTAAGGCGACATGCCACCACTGAGGCTTCAGGCCTAAGATGTCATGCCACCACTGAGGCTTTATGCCTAAGGCAACATGCCAACACTGAGACTTTATGCCTAAGGCAACATGCCAACACTGAGGCTTCATGCCACCACTGAGGCTTCATGCCTAAGGCGTCATGCCACCACTGAGGCTTCAGGCCTAAGGCGTCATGCCACCACTCAGGCTTTAGGCCTAAGGCGTCATGCCACCACTTAGGCTTTATGCCTAAGGCAACATGCCACCACTGAGGCTTTATGCCTAAGGCAATATGCCACCATTGAGGCTTTATGCCTAAGGCAACATGCCAACACTGAGGCTTCATGCCTAAGGCGTCATGCCACCACTGAGGCTTTATGCCTAAGGCATCATGCCACCACTGAGGCTTCAGGCCTAAGGCGTCATGCCACCACTGAGGCTTCATGCCTAAGGCGTCATGCCACCACTAAGGCTGTATGCCTAAGGCGTCATGCCAACACTAAGGCTCTACGCCTAAGGCGTTAACCCACCAAGGTCCGAGGATCACCAAGGCACGACGCCACTACCAAAATCCCATGACTATCAAGGGTCAGAGAGCATCAACGCACAAACAATCACCGAGAGACAATGCAATCAAAGAGAAGCAAAAGCGATCACATAGAAAAGTCATAGTAGTTACAACTCAAGTTCAAAAAAGGGAAAAGGTTGAGACGTCTACAGGATCGGTACGGTCGTAGGGTCAAGGACCACAGAGTGGTGGGTCACCTTCGACCCAGCAGGAGACATCATGTCCACCTCAAGAAGACGCGTAGCAGCACCCCCCTCAGGCAGGGCAGCCTCTACCTCTGACACTGGAATGCTCTCCACCACAGCTACACTCGAAAGCGCCGCAGTAAACTCAGAGAACCCCAAGACAGAGAAGTCATAATCGGGGGTCACCTCCAGGACACAATCGGCTAAGTCCCGGACCCCTCCCTCATAGGCGGGCTGAAGCTGCGCCTGATACAGCGTCGAGAATACAGAGGACGCAGCCACAGCTCGCTCACCTGTAGATGCCAGCTCTGCCTCATGCCTTCCCCTCAACAAATGAAGCTCCTCCTCCAAGGCAAGAACCCTAGCCAAGCTCTTGGCCGCACCAGTAGAGATCACACGCAACTCCTCAGACACCTCCAGGAGCTTCCCGGATGCCACCGCGAGCTCCCCCGACGCCCTCTACGCATCAGCCTCGGCCCTCTCACGGGCATCGATCTGTCCGTGGAGCTCCCTCTCCACGTCACGCAGGGTGTGCTGTATCTGCACCTCATGAGAAGCGTGACCCTCCAATCGAAGCATCGCCTCAGCAACATGGTGATGGACCTACAATCAACATGGCAAGCGATAAAACAATCTAAGAATAAATGGAGCAATGAACATGACGAGACAAAAAAGGGATAACTCACCAAAGCCATATCATGGTAGAGAGTCTGGGCCAGACAAGCATCGCTAAGCCTCTGCAAGGCCACCCTTGCGGTAGGGAGCCTGCCCCTGTCCATCCACTCCAGCGACACGCCGGCTCCGGCCAAGGTTGAGCCCTCTGGCACGCCTAAGGTGATCACCAGGGACTCATCCAGCGTGGGAAGATCAGTGGCAATACTACCAGAGGAACTCACACCTTTCCCCTTGGAGAGGGGCAATACAGAAGACCCGAAAGGAGCGACAAAGGAAGGCAGAGGCACAGAGCCTGAAACGCCATCATCATCAGGAAAAGTACGGGGAAGGAGGACACGCACACCAGAGCTCGTCACGTGGGCATGTCCTGGTCCACCCTTCCTCTTCGCTCCAACTACCACAGGCGCAGAAGCACCACCAACATCGGTCACTCCAGCAGATGGACCACCCTGGGAAGTGGCCTTCCTCCGCAAATTACCACGGAGCAAACTGAAGTCCGGACGCGTATCCACTGCATAGACCGCCCAACCAATCAGATGACATATACATTCAAATACCAACATGCCAATCAAGTACAAAAGACAGTGCTCTTACCAGGACTCAGCTTCCAGAGAGACAGGAAGGCCTCCGAGTCCAACTCTTGGACGTGGAACGGATCGCGACCCAGGCACAGCTTGAGGGAGTCACCCTCAAAATCACTCAGCTCAAGCCCCGGATTGACCCTCTTGAGGTCAATAACTTCCCTAACAGTCCATAGTGGGCATCGAGGGACCGTGGCAAAAAAGAAGCGATCCCTCCAATACTTCATGTGGCTAGTGATCCTCGTGAGAGGCTCCACAGAGGCATAGGGCCCCTTGAGCACGTGGCGAGCAAAGTGATAACATCCATGGTTCCCCTTCTTCAACAGATAAAAGTGGGAGAATAGGGGAACAGTGGCGGCAGGCCCCAGGTGGGCGAAGAAGACATAGAAACCCAAGATCACCCTCCAAGAGTTGGGCAACACCTGCCCAGGGGTGAGGTGCCAATGCTCTAACACCAACTCGACAAAGCGAGGGATAGAAGGAGAAGGCCCTGGAGAAAAAATAAACAGTAGACAGATCTCATCCGCATGGTGAGAGAAGGCATGCTCGCCAGGCCCAGGAGTACGCAACATAACCTCAGCGGGAATATGGAACTCCTCACGGAGGGAGACCAAGTCAGAAGGTGATAAGATGCTAGCAACAGGGCCCAACCTATCAGCAGGACCGGCGGCTGAGGAGGCCGCCCCAGAGGATCGACGATCCCTACTGGGACCGGAGACACTAGAAGGTCCCACACCTCCATCAATAGCATTAGGGGAGGGTATAGAGGATGGAGTACCCACAGAAGAAGGCGATCCTGGGGAACGCTCCTCTATAGATCCAACCCCGACTGAAGCAGGGCTAAGGTCACCCGGGAACGACATGAAGGACAAGAGAGGAATGAACTACTTACTCAAGAAAGCGATCTCCCAGAAGCTAGCAAGAAAAAATGAAATGAAGGCCACCTGCAAAATATAAACAGCAGATCCATCACATACAAGAAGAAGAAAAGTGAAGAAGCGCGAGGGTCCATCACAACCACGCCGCGGCAACCAAGCGGCCTCATGCCCCACAAGAGCGGCAACCCCGGCCTCGCCCCAGTAGGCGCGGCCACCCAGGTGCGGCCACACCAGCAAGGCGCTGCCACCCCAAGCGCGGCCACACCCAGAAGCGGCCACCTAGGCGCGGCCACCCAGGCGCCTCACCGAGGCGCCACCCTACAAAAAAAAAAAAAAAGAGGGAAAAGAAAGAAAAGGGATCGAACTTACCTCAGGGGGAAGGCGATCGCACGGGGAGGTAGGCACACGATGACAAGGCCACACCACTAGCACGATCAAGTGAGAGACACCACCAAAGGCAAAGCACTCAAGCTAAGCACCACTCAAGCCCTCCCAGCAAACAAGACACCAAGTGAGCACAAAGCAAACACAAGGGCCCAAAATAAAAAAAAATGGATACTAGTCTAGGTGACCCAAAGACAAGCACATGCTGGGCACCAAAAAGAGGACAAAAGACAAAAAGTGGAATGCAAAGGAAAAGTTAAAGGAGACCAAAATGGGAGACAAGCAAGAAAGAGGAATGAGAAGTGAAAGAAAAGAAAGTAAAGGAGAGGGACATATGTCTACAAAATATAAAAGATGAAAAAGTGCAGGAGGAAAGGTTTGAACCCCCAACCTCTCCTACCTCATTACTAGATTTACAGACAAGCCTTGCAAGGAAAGTCTATTCGTAGCGGACCCCTCACTATGTAAAGGCATCTACTCTCTTGGACATCCTATCCCAAGAGAGTGGGGGGCAAATGATACATCCAATATTCACCGGGCCAATCAGCGGCCACCACGTGTCACAAGTCGACCCGCTCCAGAACCAAGGGGAATGAACCAGGGTCCCAACACCCGGGCGTAGCCAGCACCCAGGCGCGGCCTCACCCAGGCGTGGCCTCACCCAGGTGCGGCCACCACTCTGGCGCGGCCTCACCTAGGCGCTGCCACACCCTGGCGGCCTCTCACCCAGGCGCGGCCCCACCCAGGTGTGGCCACACACCCAGGCGCGGTCTCACCAAGGCGTGGCCACACCCAGGCATGGCCTCTCGCCCAGGCGCGGCCTGCACCCAGGCACAGCATCATGGGCACAGACGTGAGGTGGGGGCTACTCACCTATGACCCGATCGTATCGCTACAGACTCATCTCACCACTAGGACTCTAGGCCACCGCTTGGAAGTCACGTCACCCAGACGGATTCAAGCACCAATGACTTTATCACCACACGCGGGTATCTATCCACCAAGGATCTTGATACCACTAGGACACTCCCTCCCGTGGGGAGATGGTCAATCAGGATAGAGCCCTGTTACCCAGGGCCTCTATCCACTCAACGGCACAATCGCCATCAAACTGGGACTCTCCACACTGCCATACACTACTATAAAAGGCAAGGTACACAACCCCATCAGGGGAGATCAAAACTCATATTGAATAATTACTATTCATCTATTTGCGCCAGGAGATCTAACTTTGGCATCGGAGAGCCCTAGGCCGGAACCACACCGGTTCTCTCTGTTGACCCCTTGGTCCACTTGCAGGTGACAGCACTCGCAGGACCGCTCGACGATTTCTTGACGCAACAGGTCACATGACAGACATGTCGTTCCCCCATAGAAGCATCTGTTGCAGCAGCTAATATTTGATAAAGAAAAATGGATGCAGGTTGTGTTATAGGCGGTGCACATAGGCAAATGTCTTTGTGTTTAGGCCGATTCACATTGGATCTGATTCCATACTCTTGATTCAAAAACTTTTTTTTTCTAAAGGGTTTGGGCCAATTCTCTCTCTCTCTCTCTCTCTCTCTCTCTCTCTCTTAAGATCGGTGTCCGTGACTGTTACCGGTCAGAGTGAGTGAGAGCAAGAAAGGCAATGGCGGACTGGGCACCATTTTTTGATAGGGGTACTGCTATTCGTACTCCTCTCACCAGGCTCCCCTTTTAGCTACCAAGGAACAATAGCCATGTGGAATTCGGTAACTTCAAGACCAACGGCAAAGCCATCGTTGTCCATACTCTCATCTTCTTCCCATCTTCACCATCCTTATACTCATCGTCGGCAGCCACCACAAAACCATTTGTTAGAAACCAAGGCAGGGAGGGACGGGGAGGATTGAGAGAGGAGAGAGAATGGGTTAAGTTAGGGTTGGGGTTGGGGTTGGGTTAAGGTTGGATACTCTCATGATCCTTGGATTAAAAAGTACCACATGTTATGATTTTAAGGGGATAATTGACAGAAATTGTAAGTTTAAGAATTGAGAGGATAAAAATCCATACTAAAAGTTGATCCACGCATCACTAGGCCCAACATCGACTTGTTGAAACCCGAGAGACTGATCGATTATTGAACATGACAAGTTCAAATATTGACCGATTAATAATTAGACAATCCCGGTGCAAGGTAGTGGCTCGATGATCGCTTGATCGGAATTGAACAAATAATAATTGACCATTTATAGCTAGATTAACCCGTTTAAGTCCATTTAGCCTAATTGTAAACAGTTTAAGAACGAACTGTGTATAGCTCAATTAGTTAATTAGCACATTTAAAACCCGATTATAGCCTAATTAACCTAAGGGCAAGAGATCTCTGCACAAGCGTCTGGGCCAATGGGTGAGCACACTTGAGTATCTACCTAGGGGGCAGAGGAGTCATCTCACGGTGCCCTGTGAGAGGGCAGAGGCATCATCTCACGGTGCCCTGTTAGAGGGCATAGGAAACACCACCAAGTAGAGATCTTTTTCCATTAACCTAATTACTAGTCTTGAGCCCGATTATGAACTAGTATAAGTGATTGACCGAATAGAAATGTGTCAATACACTTGGCATAAGAGGCCTGATTACCTAAACGACTTTTAGCTAGCCGGTCATGCCAGTATAAGTGATTGGCCGAATAGAAATGTGTCAATATCTTAGCCTAAGAGGCCAAATTACCTAAACGGCTTCTAGCTAGCCGGTCATGCCACTCTTGCACTTTGTATTGACATATTTATAAGTAGTATTGGACTAGTGGTTGGATTCAATATTCATCCATGACGAGCACCAACTCTTTCTACAGTGACTTTGTAGCAACCCAGCTCCCACTATGGTTTGAAGAATTAATATCTGATTATCGATTCATATTGGCATCCACAGAGGTTGATACTGATTCATGGCCAATCTTGTAAAGATGTAAAAAAATTTGGGCAAATATAACGTAACTAGTCATGTGTTCACTTTTCTACAATGAGTTCGCAACGCGGCAACTCCAAACGGGCTTCCAGTTCCTCCCCATCAAAGAAGAACTCGTCATTCACAACCTGGAGAATAAGGCTTCTTATTCACCCCTCCCCATTACCATCATCGCCTAGGTTAATCTCTACAAGTCCAAAAGCTTTTAGGTGAATCATTAATTAAATGAACGAATGAATAATCCACAATTTACTTATGTTTTTTCCCTTTTAAAACTTGCTTCTTAAACATTCTATAAAAAAATATATATATATCAGAAAAAGGTTGGATATGCTAGCGGTATACTGTATGCTAGCACCCCATGTGTTTATCTCTCTCTTCCCCCTTTAAAATGACTCTCTTACCCTTCAAAGGGGGGAAGAGAGAGATAGACACATAGGATGCTAGCATACCCATCCGGGCCATCCCTCTCCCAAAAAAATATTATCCAAATAACCTGCTAACATTGATATGTTTTTACTACTAATCAACCTTGAATGAGGAAACAAAAACAAAAATAAATTAGGCAAGGTGACTTTCAGGAGTAACAGTGGTAAACTGGTAATTGGGCATCAACATCTGGGTAATTGAAGGCCATCAAAACCGATAGAGAAAAGGAGATTGAGAGAGAGAAGGGGTCATAGGGAGGAAGCAAATATTGGGACAAAGATGGAAATTTATCCTCTCAATTGCAATGCACTATGCCCAATGCACCACACTTGAGAATCCAACTGTCCACCCAACATTTGAAGGATAAAAGATGCCATTGCCCATGTTTTTATGGTTGGATTCTCAAGTGTGGTGCACTACGCAATGCACCACACTTGAGAGGTTGAAAATCCGATAAAGATCAATAGGGAGAGATGGGTAGATAGAGAAGGGAAGATATATTTAAATTATTAGTTTACATGATTTTATGGGCGGTTATTGCTCTTAGGTTTTAATCTAAAATTGTTAATGATTATAGACAATTAAATATTTTGTTTATGTGATGTTCTCTGTGCTGCAGTGCAGGCTGCGCCCAGACACATGGGCTATTCTTGTCATTCAAGGGGGAGGGTGGTCATTTCATCCACCCCCATGTGTTTGGGTGCAAGCATAGAGAACATTTGGCCTTCGTTCATATAGTCATGATTTTGTATGTTCTTAAGAATGATAATAAACACAAATGTAAATGTACATATATGTGTACAATAAACTGTATCGCATAGGAGTTTTGAAAAGAAAAAACAATCATTTCCCAAAAGACTTCTTGACCTAGTCAAATAATAATTCTTGACCTAACCAAATATTGAAAAAAAATAAAAAAATGTTCACAAGTATCATCCTCAAAAAACCAACAGAAGGATTGGACTCCTCTATGGCGCAGTAAACATCTTGTGGCGTTGCAGAGAAGCTCGCCACCTGGACGAGCTCCCATTTGGACGGTGCAGATTGAGTCTCAATGTCGACATATTCATAAGCAATAGTGGGTACATTCAATATTCAATCATGGCGAACATTGACTCCCCTACAACGAGTTCGTAGCAGCCCAACTCCCACTATGGTTTGAGGAATTGATGTCTGATTATCAATTCATATCAGCATCCTCAAAGGTTGATATAGATTTATCATGTCCGATCTCGTAAAGATATAATAAAAAATTTAGGTGAAAAGAATGCTAACTAGTCGCATGGCTAGCGTGGTTCTTGCACCTAGACATAAACCAATGACTCTATGAACGAAAGACCATTCAACCCGAGTGAAATAAAAAATCCCATCCAAATCAATGCCTTTATGCGCACTTTCATTTGCCCCTGCGCTGGTGCAAGGTCTAGACGACTAGTTAGTGTTCTTTAGCCCATTTATTTAAATTTTGGAGAAAAATAAAGGTAAATCTATTCTATAAAAAATGATACAGGCCAATCTGATACCGTATCCATACCGATTCCTAAATCTCTGGCTCTTGCCTCCCACCTCCCACTGAGCTTCTAATTCCACCCCACCAACGAAAAATTGATTAGCTTTGGCCCCTAAGGCTATGTATGGCAAAGTTTATGTGTTTTTATGAGTATTTCTAGGTCTAGCACAGTTCTATGTATTTCTATGTTTTTTGAGCGTTTCTAGGTCATCAAATGTTATATGGTAACACTAAAAAAAAAATATTTCTATAACTTGGAAACAACATAAACCTGTATGAGTCGCACTTAACAGAATCGTTTCTCTTGTTCACAAAAAATTACATAAAATGCTACCTATGTTGGGGTATACTAACTCCACCTCCATGAGTGTTTTGATGATAACAAACATATAGACAAGGTTGTGTGTGTGGTCTTGTGTGTGTCTCTATGACAACAGGAAAATAAGATGAGGAACTTGAAGACACAAAGTACGAGAAGATAATAAAGAGAAGTTCAAGAACTAACCATTGAAGATCAAGACCATGAAGGCATGACAAAGCTTGACAAGTGTAGAAGACATCAAAAGAGCTTTTGAAGGTCGAAGAATGACATGTGAAGCAAGGAAGACAAAGATGCTTGTGTGCACTCTTAGAACACTCATTGCATACTTATACTTGCATAACTTAAATTAATAAGTACTTACATCACTTAGAGACCTTAGGAGGTTATAAATGAACCCCTCCATGACCCTTAAATATGACCAAATTGGTTGGAAAAAGACCCGGACCAATCCCCTCAGTCAAATGATCGGAATCAAGTCTTGACTGTGATCCGATCTAAGCATCCGGTCGACCGGATCTCAGTACATGCATAGACCGAATTGGGCAGAAGCTTCATGGGTATATTCCCATTGATGATCCGATCAACCGAATCATCGTCCCACTTGATCCGGTAGATCGGACATCGACCGGATGGCCCTATTGCCCTCCAACGGCTAATTTTTGTAACGACTAGAATTCGATTGACCGGATCAATCTTCAGGTCGATCGGATTGGTAAAAATAGAGCCGTTAGAGCACTTTCTGCACATATTTCTTAGACCATTAATGAGCCTATAAATAGAGAACATGTCAGACCTTTTCACCTATTAACTACAGTCCAAAATCCTACTTTTGAGAAAGGTGAAAAGTGATAATTGCTCTCATAATTGAAGTCTTGTCCGCATCAATCAAGAGTTGACTTCAAAGGCTAAAGAACCTTCCCAAGCTTACTCTCTAAGGAATAAATCTTAAAGAAGGTCTTCATTTTGCAAGCATACACTCGCATCATTTGGCACTTGCAAGGAGTACACATCACACTCCTTGCCTAGGTAATTTTACCTTTATTTCTCTTGTATTTAGTTTATGCTTTTAAGTTTGTAAAACATTGGTTGCATTGGCCTATACTGTACTTAGGCATTGCAAAGATCCTCTTATCCTCAAAAGATTTTGGATTCTCTTATCCTTAAAAGATTGGGATTCTCTTATCCCGTGAAAAAATATTGTAAAGGTGTTCTTCCCATAGTTAGCAAAAATGAAAACGGTAATAAAACGGAGTTTTACGGTACAGATTTTAAACGGTAAAAAATTACAAACGAACGATCAAATAAAACGGTCAAAAAAATAGAGAACGGTAAAAAATGAAAAACAGACAGTATGGGTTTTAAACGTTTATATTTTAAAAAAATAGAACAAAAAAAGGGTCACTATTCTCATATAAATTGAGGACTTTTTATTTGAAATACATGCTTCTATTTTCGGTATCCATGCATTGACTTTGAATTGAAGGTGAGATCATGAAAAATATAGCCCTTTGAGTCATCTTTACGTCGATGAAAGAATCAAGCCGATCAGAGTTCAAGAGAGAGAGATATGGTCAGTTAAGTCCAAGGTTGTAAAAAAAGCCAAAAAAAGGGGAACGTGTTTTAAACTTGTTTTAAACGTGTTTAAAACGGGAATGCTTGCCGTTTGCCTTTTTTATCGTTTGTTTGGGAAGCATACTGCAAAACGTGTTTAAAACGGTAAAAAACGAAAACGTGTTTAAAACTCCGTTTTAAACGCGTTTTTGCTAACAATACTTCTTCCCACCTACTGTACTGAAAGGAATGAATTAGTGAATTCTCTCAAGGTTGAGAGGAGTGGACGTAGGCTAAGTTTAGCAGAACCACTATAAATTTGGTGTGTCTTTCTATTTGCGCACTTTGCCTCTATCTATCTTGTTTATTTTCAAAGAAATTTTAAAAAGGACAAATTCACTAGTGATAACCTATTCACCCCCTCTAGGTTATCCAACAACCTACACCGTAATTGATTGTCTCATGTTTTTTAAATCATAAAATGTACAAAAAAAATCATTGCAAACTGAAAAAATAATGCCATATTTCTTTTGGGGGTGAAGGGGTGGGGGTTATAATGGCAGTGACCAACAGGAACAAAATCGCAGTGAATTCATGTAGAATACATATTTCTATTGAGGGTGAAGGAAGTGGGGTTACGATGTTCTTATTTGAGGATTGGCTCAGGTCAAACTTTGTCTTCTCCTCCTCTATGAATTACCTTCTCGCTTCTTGTTCAGAACTGAGATGACCATGTAGTTAAGATTTAAGAGACCTTTTCAACAAGTTTTGAGCAAGGATTTGGTATATCTATGAAAGTCAAATGACCCTTGCCCACATATGAAAATGTATCGAAATTCGTTACATTTAAAAATAAGATAAAAGAGATTAAATAGTATTGGCAATAGAAGTTGAGAAAAAAGAAGAAATCAAACTCGCCTAACATCAGGTTCACTCTCGAATATAGTATTATACTATTATTAGGAAGAGTACTGACATGAAAGAAAAGACCCAAAATACTGGTCATCTCAATGGCACGACCGTTGACATAGGTTCCCTTGGGTACCCACCAAGGATGATTCACCAGAACCTTGGCACCACTGGGAAAGCAAACCAACATCAATAATGCTCTCAAGGGTTGCTGGAAGTTTCCAAGCGTAGACACTTTGAGAACAACATCCCTCAAATCCTCATACAGTCTCTTTTGGATTGGCTCAAAGCTATCATAATCAGAGTCCCAAAAAATACTCTTCTAGAAAGCTGGGAGTGCAACACAGTTCACCAACAGTACTACTTCCTCCAAACCCATCGATTGAGTTAGAAACTTCTGATAAAATCAAAGGCAATAAATAACAAAGAAATGGATTGAATTCGACCATAGATGACCAACTGAATATAGTGGATGACACCTGCATGCTATATTAGGCTAAACGCCAAGGAGCTGCACTGGATAGAGCCCGCCCACATGAAATGGCTATCAATGCCGATTAAAACAGGGACGAATTGAACCCACCATCGAGAAAAGACAAGGCGAGCTTTCTAGGGTTTCCCCCAACAATCCAATCAGTGGAAGCATCCTCTTTAAAGAAATCTCCATCATCAAGCTTACTAGAGGGAGAAGGAGAGGTACCTAGAAGTGACTCAAAAGGATTGCACAAGACGGGTTGTGAAGAACCAAAGAAGATGAGAGGTTGTCAGAGGCGTGGCGAGGTGGGGGTATCATGACAGGGGAGAGAGAGTTGTCAAATGGTCAAATCTCAGAGATCACCTGTAAGGATGAGGCAGCGTGGCCTGATTTGGCTGAGTACAAAGAGAGCACCAACAGAGAGTTGCAGAGGTCGTGGGCGAAGAGAGCACCTGAGTTTTTCTCGGATTTGTAGAGGTCGAGTGAGAAGGTAGTCTTGCGAGTGAAGATTGTGAGGTTTTAGGGCAAAACATCATCTATGTTATGTTTTTCATGGAATCCCAAAATACCCTAGCTAACTTAAGTGGGCATTGTGTTTCTCTGAAAATTGTTGAAGTGTTTCTCTAATGTGAGAAACATGATTTTGGTTTTTTTTGCAAATGTGTGCTAAAAGTGTGCCAAGTGTCCGGTTCGTTTAAAAAAAATTAAAATAAAACTGGACGTACCATATAGTTTTTAATGTGTCTCTGTTCCAAAAAAGCGAAAAAACACTAAAATTGCTTAAAAAGAACGTTGCCATACAGAGCCTTATTTGTGATATTTGTTAGGAAAAATTACAGTATTAGACATATATGGGTTTGCTCTTACAAAATTATCCACTCACTATTTTAATTAACAAACAGGAAGCAGTTTTCTGTCCGTGAGTGTGGCCTATGCCAGCACTCCCATATGTCTATCTCTTTCCTTTTTAAAACAAAGGGGCAGGACTGCCATTTCATATGGGGAGGAGAGAGATAGATTCATGGGAGTGCTAGCGTAGGCCACACTCCCAAACATAGTTCTTTTTCCCTTAACAAAAATGTTCAGTTTTGGGTTTGTATTTACAAAACTAACCAAAACAATGATTTTCCCTTAATCAAGTACATATATATATATATATATATTTACCATTTTACCCCTAATTCCTCCATCCACCCACAACCACCACTGCTGGTACCATCATCATCACTAGGGCTACAATAGGGTCGGGTTGGGCTGGGCTTTATAGAACCCTAGCCCAACCCTAAGTTCCCTTATCTAGGCCCAGGCCCGACCCGACCCTGACTCAGGGCCAGAAAAATCCAACCCTGACCCACCCTCAGGGTCGGGCCTGGTTGACCCTGATTGTCCCTGATCATAGGGAGGGGGAAAGAAATGCATAGGCTGGAACGGGCCGGGGAGAACATTATCAATTTTACATAAAATAACACTATAATAAAATGTATTATATCACTTATTGTCTTCATATAAAATATATTATATAAAATTGTGGGTGATATTTAAAGTTTATAATGTATATATATTATATCAACATATATTTTATAGTATAACTTAAATCAAGGTCGGGCCGGGCTAGGCCAAGCTTAGCCCGAAGCCTCAACCCTAACCCGACCCGACCCTGATTCAGGGCCAAAAATTTCCAGCCCTGACCCGCCCTCAGGGCCAAATATCTCAGCCCAGACCCTATTCGGGCTCAGGGCGGGCTAGGGCGGGTTCGGGCCTACAGGGCCAAACTTGCACCCCTAATCATCACCATCTCTCCCTCTTGCTGACACCTCCTCTAACTGGCCGCAACAACCGCAAACCCTCTCTGCAACCCTAGACCCCACCTAAGACCTTCCTTCTCCTGACCATCTTCCCTGGTAAAAACTACCGCTGTTGCACCCGTTGCGAGCCCTCCTACGAGCACCACCCTCATGCTAGTGGTCACTTCCCTTGCAACCACTGGAAAACGCCTTGAAAACATAGAAAATCCATTTGCCATTTTCACTAATGGAGTTGTGAAATCTGAAATTATTTCCAGTATGTCTTTGTTCCTCTTTTCTTCTCTGTCTACTACCATCGTCAAAGAGAGAGAGAGATGATCAACGCATATTGGCGGTGCTACTAGTGGATGCTTGAGGCTTTTGAGTAATCTAGAAAAGGAAAAATCGTTAGGAGGAGCCATGAGGCGATTGCAAGACTAGGGCTAAGGGGTTTCAGGGAAGTCTTAGGCAGGGTTTCAAAGAAGGGTGGGGTTGCTCATAGGAGTGATGGACATGGTGGTCAGAAAGGTAGGGTAGAGGAAATCAGGGGTAAAATGGTCAAATAATATTCATTGTTGAAAGATAATTACTGGTTTGTCTAGGTTTGTAATCTCAAACCCAAAAATTGTGTGTTTTAGTTAACTGAAACATAGAGTGGTTAGTTTTGTAAATGAAAAAAGTGTAGAATTTTGTAGTTTTTCCTATTTTTTAGGGTAAAGTACACGTACCCCCCTATGATGCACCCAATATTCCTCGTACCCCCCTAAGGCTCTGACAATTCCGCGTACCACCCCTCATAATTCCACGTACCACCCCCACTTTACCCCCTAATGCCAGACAAGTCCAAACCGTTAAGTTTAGCCGTTAAGTGCTAAAATCTTGACCATTTTACGCTTTCTTCTATTTTTATAAATTTGAAAAATCCTAAATGCCCTCACCTATTTGTTCACAATATGAAAAGACCTTTGGGCATTGAATAATCTAAATGCCCAAACTAACCCTGGGTTCATGTAACATGACCCTTTTACCCTTCTTCTTGCTTCTTCTTCTTCTTCTTCCTCCTCCTCCTCCTCCTCCAACCTATAAAACACCCATAACAGAGGAAACGAAGGTCTGGCCTTCATCTCCAGCGAGATTCATAAAAATAAACTGATCTGTTAATAGCAGAAAATTTTTTTCAGTGTTGTTTCAGAGAATTCTTGACAGCAGAATAGCCTACCAACAATAACCCAACAGAAAAGAGGACGAACAGGCTTTCACAGGGGAGAATAGACAAGGAAAAGAGGATAGAGAAAATTGAAGGATTCTGTCAGCAGTATCAGCCACAGAGATGAGGGAGAAAGGAAGAGAGTAGAAATCATAGGGAAAAAATCTCACAATCGATCGATTCCCTTATTAGAACCACAAAATGGTAGGGTTACAGCTTTCGATCGATTCCCTGAAAGCTGTTCCCTAACCATTTCGGTAAAACCTCCTTAGGGTTACAATGACAGTCCAATAGAGGTGACAAAGACTTCCACTTTCTGAGCATTAACCCCAACTCTTAGAAACAGAGATTTGTACACAATCCACTGTAGTTTCTATGCAAATTTATTGCTATCCTAAAAGATATCAGATGAAGATTATTTCTCTCATAATCAGACGTCTTGGTGTGACCTGTCTTCTTCCTTTTCTTCCGATCATCACAAAATTGAGAAATTATGTAGCTCAATGTTGAGTCAGTTCCAAGTTAAAGCCTTATTGTCGTGTGAGATATAGAATCGAACCATAATCTTTGATGATCTTTGCAGTAAAAATTTCTAATAGAAATAAGGGAGGTGAAAGGAGAAACAAGGAAAGATGGAAAGAATCAAGTAACGACAAAAGTTATTGAGCTTCCCTCACTTTCTTGTCTGCTCTGGGAGAAATTAAACAGAGCGATTCAGATCATGTGATGAGAGAGAAAGAGGGAGAGACACTGGTATTCGAGATGGAGATGGGGGCTTGGGCTTTAGTTTCGTATGGAGAAAGAGATGGGTTTACAGGTTTAGGGTATTAAAGAAAAAGAAAGAAAAGCAACAGTGGGGAAGAAGAATGTTCGTTTGGGAGAAGTTCCAGAAATGGAAGATGGATTTTGGGGAAGATGAGGGCATTTTGGTAACTATGCCCTAGCAAGGGCATTTTGGTAATTAGGTTAGATTAGGTTCTTAAAAACAAATAGCTGGGGTAAAAGGGTCTTTTGAAATTATGTTAGGGCAAAAAGGTCTTTTCATATTATGAACAAATAGGTCAGGGCACTTAGGTCTTTTCAAATTTATAAACATAGAAGAATGGGTAAAATGGTAAAGTTATTAGCATTTAACGGCTAAACTTAACGGTTTGGACTTATATGGAATTAAGGGGGTAAAGTAAGGGTGATACGTGGATTTTTCAGAACCTTATGGGATACGAGGAATATTGGGTGCATTACAGGGGGTACGTGTACTTTACCCTATTTTATTAGGGTTAATCTGTAAATGATTCTATTTATAGTACCTGTGTTGGATTATGTACAGTACGATGCACGTGAGAAGCATGAAATATACATATATATGTATAGGGTACGATGCAGGTGAGATGCATGGTATAGATTTGTAGGAAAAAGAAAAAAAAAAATCCAAAAGAAAAGGACGAAGAAGAAGAGGAGAGCCATTCGTACTTCAAATTTCGCAACTGCTGAACCACTGAACCCTAACCTCACGACGACGTTCGTGATTCCGGCCATTCCTACGGGAGACGGCATTACTTGATTCCATTCCGGCGACTCTCCGGTGAGAGGTAGGTTTTGATTTCTTATTACCCGCTCTCTTTTTTTTTCTTCTTGTAATTGGGTTCTTCCTCCGTATTCTTCTCCCGTCTGTTTCCCCCCTTCTAGTTCTTCTTCTTCTTCTCTTATTTTTCCACCTCCTCCTCCTCCGGTGCTGTTTTTTCCCTTTCTTTGATTACTTGTTTATTGATTTGATGCACGGTGGATATTATTTTGTGATAAAACCAGCCCTTTTACCTTTCTTATTCCTTTTCTTTGACTGAATCATGAATTGCATGCTCATACTTCCATATGAAGTTGGATTCTTTATCAATGGACTGTGCTAATTCTTAACGACTATCCTGTTAATCTGTTAAACCTAGTTCAGCACCCTTGTGTTACATGTACAACTCTGAAAGATTGTGCTTGTTTCATTCACGTTTGTTTTTCCTTAGCTTTGTTAAATGCTACACAATTCTTGATAGTTGAATGGGCGTGCTTCATTCTTATTTGTTCAAGTGTAAGGTTGTACTGTAGCAGTGACCAGTTGGTATAGAAGATCATCTTGATTTCGTTACCTGCTTGATCGTCAATATTTCATTTACGTAATGGAGCACTAAACCCATTCTCCGTAGATTTTGTTGTCATTATATGTCTTGTAATGCTGTGTCTTTCATGAGCTGTTAAATTATTCGTACTTGCTGAAAAATTCATGAATGTGCTGCTTTAAATGGGCTGTTGATCAGACATAATGGATATATTGAAACAGAAAAGTGGGTGCCTTGTTGCCTGCGCTTAGGCGGCCCTCCAACACCTTGGGTTGCTTAGGCATCTTGACAACTAGATATGCAAGTAATTTGGCAAAAGATCACCAAATCTGTTTTTTTTGAGCTTTCCCCCCTCTTATTGTCGAAACCAATGAAACACTCAAAATGGGTCAAAATTTAGTCCCATTCCAATCGAATGGGATACAGAAAACGAAACAGGGCCGGAATTTTTGCTGAAATGTTGAAATTTCGGTCGAAATATTGCATTCCTACCGAGTAGCACTGTGTTCCGTTTCGACCTTTGTTGAAACTGAAAAATATTCATGGGATTACGGTGGTTTCAACCGAAATCTTGCACCATATTTATTACACACTGGATCAGTGGGGATGTCGACTCAGTTCAGTTCGTATGCAGATACCAAATATTTGACTAACTGATATGATATATGCATTTTCTTTTCAGGTTGCAAAGTAAGGGTGTGATTGGCAGTGGTTATCTTTCTGCCCTCTGAATTGGTTAAACAATGTCTTCTTCAGATGGGGAGGATGAGGCTGTGCCACAGTCTGTTGCAAATTATCATTTTGTAGATGACAAGGATGAACCTATTACATTTTCTGTTTTGCCTATTCAGTGGAGTGACAATGAGAGCCCAGAATTTACAAAAAAGCAGATCTTTTTGCACGGGACAGCGGATGGGTTTCAGAAAATCTATAAGCAGGTTATATCATGGAAGTTCGAACTTTCGGATGCACAGCCTGAGATTTCAGTGCTTTCCAAGGAGAGAAATTGGATTAATCTCCAAAAGCCAAGGAAGAGTTTTGAGGATACAATCAGGACAATCTTGATCACGGTGCAATGCCTTCACTTTGTGAGGAAGAATCCAGATACATCTAGCAAATCCTTGTGGGAACATATTCGGAAAGTTTTCTGGTTTGGCTAGTTATATTATCAGATAAACTGTCTTATCAATTTTATTATAGTGGTCATTGCAGATCTTAATGAATTCTATGCATTGTGCAGCTCATATGATGTCCTACCTTCTGAGAATGACCTGTTGGATAACATGCTTGTAATTCGGGCAGCTGTTCAAAGAGACAATAAATTGGCAAAATCGAAGGTCTTTTACTTTCTTGAATACTTTAGCTGTAGCGTAGCAATAAACATATTTTTTTGTTCATTTTACGTGTATTATATTATTATTATTATTATTTCATACAACAGACTAATCAGATGGCTTTCATTTTCATACAATGGCTGCAAATTTATTGAAACTAGAGAACCATAACCAGTTTCATCAGTGATTTTATTTATTTTTTAAACATAGAACCATGACATTGCTGAAAAACTTGACCAAATAATTTGATATATGCCCATGTTACTGTCATTGCAATTATGGGGGAGAATTTTATGGTTGGTTCTCTCTTTTGTGTTCTTTGTGAATTAAAAGGAGAGGAATAGGCGTCTTTTGATGAATCTAGTAGGCATTTCAATGAATTTTTGGGGATGCTTGCTACCTTATTTTTCAGTTGGTTCTTCATTCTGCAGTAGCTTTGGATACTTGCTTGCCTTTCTCATGCGAAGATGCTTATGTCTAAGTTCTTGTATGTGTTGGGTTCTTTTGCCCATATCTTTTGTGGGGATTTGTCAGAAGTTTCTTGATAGGTAAAAAAGAGTAAAAGGGTCTATTCTACTTTACAAGCATTGAAGCAGTGCTATCCAAAGATAGAAAACGTAGGGGCTATGCAGAAAAACATTTTCCAGCCTCTAACGATATCAAGAGAACCATTCTCCATGAATTGTTTGGTCACTAGGGCCTATAACATTTCTTTCTTTTTTGTGCTTGTTAAGCAGGTTCTGCATGTCTCTCAAATGCCTCGTCATTCTATTCTTTCCACATACTCAAAGCCATGGCAGCTGGGTTGCTATTCCTTAGGTTCCTTCTTGTCCTATGAAACTGAACCTACTTTCAATTCTCTAGGAAGGTAGACAAAATCCTCTGATTACCCAGTTGATTCCCTTTCTAAATTCTAAGAAAGCTCGGTTGGTGGAGATTCCCCACCCCTTGATAAGTTGGTTTTGCTGAGATTTGATTTAGTTGTTTTGCTTAATTCAGGTGAATCGAATCAGAATCTTGCAATTTCAAGCTTTTATCGCCACATCTGACTTCTTTGTTCATTGGAATTGAAACCTTTGTAAGGATGTGTCATCTCCCATGAGATATGGGCATTATGAATTTTGGTAGGAATCTCAAATGACAGTTGATGCTAATATAGTGCTTATCTATCAAACAGCTATACTAAATTATGGGAGTTGAAACTCTTAGAATTCATACTGGTACATAATAGTTTTTTGCTTGTTATTTTTCAAAAGGAAAAGGTTGAGGCCCTAAGTCTGCATGCTTTGTAGGGGTTTGAAGAAACAAATCAAGAAAAAAATATGGTTGTCAGTTTTGTGCTATGAGTAACTGATAACAAAAAAGTTGTTGGAATAAGTGAAGGGGATCATTTAGTTCAAGATATAAGGCTATGCTTCTTGTTGAGAGATTGTTAGAGAGTGCAAGAAAGATGAGAGCGATTTTGGGATGGTGAAGTGAGTGGAAGAAATTAAGTTGTTAAGATCAAATTCGTTAAGAACAAAATTTTTAGGAATACTTTTATTTGGGTTAAAAAGTGCAAGAAAGTGTGAAAAGTTTGTGGGACAAGTCCATAGTTCGAAAACTCACTTGTCTCGACCAGGTCAAGACGACTAAGATCTTGGCGAGTTGGTGTATTTTGTTTTTGGGTATGATGTTTCGGTGGGCAAATGGCCACTTTTGGCTCCGAAACTTTAAGAGAAGCTTGTTTTAGGCTTGATAAACATATATAAATCTTCAAATTGTTAAAAAAACACCAAATTTGGTGTTTTGGATTTGCACCCTTGGCTGGTAGTAAACGTCGAACCCTTAATTTAATATTGCCTATTCAGCACATTTTTTGAGTGCTATGAGACAATTGGAAAGTAAAACAAGTAAATTATGCAATAACAGATGAAGACACATAATATTGAATAATTATTTAAGAAAAGACGCATAATATTGAATAATTATTTAAGAAATAGCTGAAGACTTAAAGTTTCTACTACAAACTACAAAGTACAGTGAAGTGTGAACAATGCATATTACATAGACACCCAACCCAAGTACAGTGAACAATACATAAGTCATAGACACCCTGATCTTCCACGTCCCAACTCCCAACGATACAATGCTATGAGTATGTGATTGCCTTTTGATATGAACTATGACGTGCTGGATTGAGTCTATTCATGGTCCGATGGAGACGATGTGCATTGTCCTCTGTTTGCATGACATATGAATGCCGCATCATAGTGTTCGAGAAGAAATAAGAGTTGTCCTCCATAGCTGCCCTATAAACGATCTCATCTACATACTGCATGTATCCTATCCTAGGGTATATGTTACCGCAATGTGAAAAACCAGCCATTGAACCATTCTCACAAGATCTATACGGATGCTTGTACGGCTGGTGGGTTGGGTTGGAGAAGAAGCTATCGACAAAGGACGATCCAATATGTCCTTGTGATTGTGAGTAGGCGTCAAACGGATGAAGAAGATGCATACTCCCCAACACCAATGAAATGCCCATGTGGACTGTACTTTGAGATGGGGCATGGCAGTGCTCACTTCCTTTGCTTTCCCCTATACTCATCCCTCCCATAGTGCTAGACAAGCTATCAATGTCCATACAGTCGGCTTGCCCATCTGCTCTGAACCGGCGACGATTCCCTCTTGTGTAGGCTGCGGCTGGACATGCTTCGTGACCCGTATCCTTTGTGGAATGATCAAACTGGGTCTCTCCAGTGAATCGAACCCTCTGTAGCCATGTACTCATCCACATCAACACCCATCTCACTGGCTATATGGGGGTCAAACCTACGACTAATTTGATCCATCCCTTGTCCACTCCACCAAGGGATTCTCATCATCTGACTCAATTTGCAAAATGTCTGCGAGCTCGATCTGGGAAGTGTAATTCTCCATACCCATGTGTATGTGCTGCATCTTTAGTCTCATATTATAGTGCACATACACCAAATCAGCGAGGCATTGGGAACCTAATAGGTTGCGCCTCTTTGAGTGGATGAGCGAAAACATACTCCAGTTTCGCTCATAGTTGGAGGCGGAACATGTCTGGGATAGGACTTTGATTGCTATCCTCAAAATTTCTGCCGAAACCCCCATTCAATACCCACCATTCAACTGCAGTACAACAAGAATCCATTTATTTACATTTCACAAGTTTAAATACATATGCAAGTAAGAAAATATACTATTTAATTACGGTTAAGATACACCAGAATACCAACCGTGGGGGTATTCTGGTCTTTTACTGTCTTATTTTTATTTCTTGTTATGTTTTATGTATTCCTAGTTATATGTCGGGTATGACTAGGGCTATTTCTGACTTTTGGCTGTAATAATTCAATCTATAAATATAAGGCTTGGCTGATCTCATCGATCAACCAAGTATTCTCTCAATTCTAGTGCTGAGACAGAATTTTGTGCTATGGCACAAGGTATTTGTGAGCTACTCTGGTTAAAAGGTTTGCTACAAGATCTTGGAGTTCCTATTCGCCTTCCTATGATGCTATATTGCGACAACAAGATTGTCATTAGTATTGCACATAATCCGGTACAGCATGATCGTACAAAGCATGTTGAGGTGGATCGGCATTTCATCAAGGAAAAGTTAGAGGAAGGCCTTATTTGTGTTCCTTATGTGAAGTCTACTGATCAGCTTGCTGATATGTTCACCAAGGGACTGCCTGGCAGGGTCTTTCATCCTAGTCTAGTCAAGTTGGGCATGAGTGATATTTTTGCTCCAACTTGAGGGGGAGTGTTAAGATACACCAGAATACCAACTGTGGGGGTATTCTGGTCTTTTACTGTCTTATTTTTATTTCTTGTTATGATTTATGTATTCCTAGTTATATGTCGGCTATGACTAGGGCAATTTCTGACATTTGGCTGTAATATTTCAATCTATAAATATAAGGCTTGGCTGATCTCATCGATCAACCAAGTATTCTCTCAATTCTGTCTTTTATCAATTACTTACCAGCATCACCACCATTTCAGCTTGCCTCTTCGACGGGGGTTCCAAAACACCCTGTTCCGTCCCTGAAACTTTTGATCTATACCCATTTGGAAAATTGTATGTGTTAGGATCCCATTTTGAGTAATCACTTATTATATTCATAAAGAACTACACAACTCACCTCATTGTTGCAAATAGTCTGTTGGGCTATATTTGGCTCCAACTTTGCAACCACTGTATTCACTGCTTCTATAAGGTCCGAATTCATCCCAAGTGTATGGCTATATTGATACTTGGGGTTTAGGTAGTATGCTGAAAATTGACATATTGTCAATTTATTACATATTTTATGAAAGTATTAATAATAAAAAGTAATGTGAATTGGACGCATATAAGTTAAATACTCTCCAGCCTTATGTAGTTGATGCATAAGTTGAAGCTCCCAGCGGTCCTTGATAATCTTTATGAAGTTCCTACTGCCATGTGGCAGCGTATTGTAGACTCTGTCTTTCACCGTATCCACAACAACATACAATTTTGGCATGGTGGACTTGAAAGCAGAGCCCACCATCCTTAGGACCAAGAAAACTGCGCCTAACACTTTTACCACCTTATCCAACTGGATCCAAAACTCCGTAGATGCAATGGTTGCCTGTGCTGCCCTACCACAAGGGGAACTCAACTCCCTCCACCCAAACCATTCTTCAGATGCAGACATAGATCATTACCCAAAAAAGAAAAAAAGATGCAAACATAGATCTGAGTCCAACCTTATTCGTCTCAAAACTCTTTAATGCAATATAGTTTGTGGCGAATTTGGTGATTCCGCCTAACCAAGTCCCCACCACACTTCTCCCTGAGAAGGTTCAGTGCAAACCCATGGTTGTAAACGAAGGTACTCATCTGTCTAGCTCTCTCAACAATACTCTGGACCAATTTTACCTATCCTATGTCCTTCAGCATCAAGTCAATGCAATGGACTGCACAACGGGTCTAGAAGTGCCAGTACTTACTGTTATTCATCTACTTTTGACCAACCTTCTTGATGTTGTTTCCGTTGTCCGTTACAATCTGGACAACATTTTCCACTCCACATCCCCAACCACCTCCTTTAACAATTTATAAATATATTTTGCGTACTTTTTGTCCCTTGATACATCCACAGATTTGAGGAATACTGTCCTCCCATCATAGAAAACCATAAAGTTGGACTTTCTTGTGGGCCCATTCCAACCATCACACATAATTGTGACTCTGTAGCGCTCCCACATTACCCTCAACTCATCTATATAGTCTTAAAGCTCTTTTTTCTACTGAGGCAAATACACATTCTGGTAATAGCGCCCCATAGACGTTTGCTGAGATGCTGTGGAATAACAACCGCTTAGACACAACCTCCTCAACCATTCCCTTCACATTACTCCACATCCCTATAATTCTACGTTGCTTGTTTCCTTTTTCTTGTATCTGCCAAGAGTATGGGGTCCACTCATGGTGGGACCACTGGAACTAGAGGTGGAGGTGGAGCTACCCTAGTATTCTAAGATAGGAGAGGGGAAATAAAGGCTGCCTACTAGGCGGACCAGCTGCTCCACTACCACTACCACCTGCCGTAGATGGACCAGCTCCTCTGTGTCTACCTTGCTCCTTATGGAAGGGCACATACACAGGGTCATCATTTTCATCATCACTATCATAGTCCCCCTGTACCAGGTTTGGGCGGGTGGCATAAACTGCCTCGCCTTCTCCCTTTCTGCTTTCCTCCACTGCCCTCCCGTCATGCTTTCAGCTATGGCCCTAGCAATCTCCACAGGTACCATGGTGCATGCCGTCACATCTATGGCATTACCATCCAAATGTTGTTTCAGTCTTCTGACCCCACCTGACATCATCGTCTTGTGACAATAGTTACATCGTGTTTTTCATTTGTTACCATCAATG
Organism: Telopea speciosissima; assembly: GCF_018873765.1. Classification (NCBI taxonomy): domain Eukaryota; kingdom Viridiplantae; phylum Streptophyta; class Magnoliopsida; order Proteales; family Proteaceae; genus Telopea; species Telopea speciosissima. The sequence continues at coordinate 46,832,761 of NC_057925.1, read as the reverse complement.
AGAATACCATGCAGCCATGCTATCTGTCTTATCACCTCTTCCCCTATCGCCTCCCCCGTCTCCTTCCCTGTCAGCCATTATCTCACATCCTTACTATTGCATAAAGAAAAATAAGCTATTATTAACTGAGAAACATCAAACCGAGACCACTAAAACAACGTTCTAGGCACTTATTAATTTTCCCCTAACCCTACCATTTTTTTCATAATTAAAAATAATTTTCAGAAATTTTTTTCAATAAGATATTGGTGTAATACAAGAAAACCAAATATGGTACAACATTTGAAGCCTCATTGCACTTCAATTGCTTTACGCCTGTACCATAAAATTCCGTTATTTTTCTAAACAAAACAGAATATTTTTCTTATTTACCCTATTTTTTGAATTTTTAAATAATTTTCATAATTTTTGGATATTAAAAATATCTTGCTGAAAATAATTTCTGACACCGTGAGCCTGTAGATTTGCCAACGGTGATTAACATATATATAATTGAGTCCCATCTAGTGTATATTAACCCTATTTGTTCACATTTTTGTTGTAGGAAAATCAATTTTTTTGACCAGAAAAATAAAAAAATAAATTTATAAACAGAAAAAAAAATTCGACCCATTGAGGTCGTAGATCGGCCAATGGTGTCTGACGTATAAAAAATCTACCCTCATACAACAAGTATTTGTCATTTTTTTTCTTTCAAAAATAGTAAGAGGGCGTGCCTTGTACCAAGTATAGTCTAGGTCTTGTACGAAGTATGACATCGGATAGAGCCTCTTGGAGGGCGAGGATCCATTTAGCAGACTCCAATTATCTGAGATTCTCTTGACGTGCTGGGCTGTGCCTCTTTCCTCTTACTATCTTTTACCTTTTATATAGCATTTTTCATTTTTCTATTTATTTTTATCTTTCATTCGTCATTTTCCATTTTTCATTTCTTTTCTCTTTCCTCATCTTTTCTTTCCCATCTTTGGTTAGAACTCAGTTTTTCTTACTTTGTTTTGTTTGGATCAATGTGGCCGACCCCATTAAGTTGGGATAAGGCTGAGTTAATTGTTGTTGTTTAAGAGGGCGGGCCTTGGTGCAACGGTAAGGTTGCTCTATTGTGACCAAGTAGTCATGGGTTTGAGTTTGGAAACAACCTCTCTGCGAAACAGGGGTAAGGCTGCGTACATTATGACCCTTCCCAGACCCGGCAGTGGCCGGAGCCTTGTGTACTGGGTAAGCCCTTTTTTTAGTTTTTGAGAATAGTAACTTTAGCTAAAATAGTTGAATTTAGTCAAATCTTCCACAGTAAGCAGTAATCGTTCTCTTCGTAGTGATGTGGCAACCCCCAGTAGTGTATCCTAGTAGTATTGAGTGATGTTGTGGCAAAACAATCAAGAACCAAGGTTTTTCCCCCTTCTGTCTCCAAACCACGCTTTTGTCGAGTCTGGGTCGAGTTTGTACCTTTTTATTAGGCACTTTGTATCATTTTGGTGAGATGATACAAAAGTACCAAAATCTCGTCGAAATTTCGGTTGAGATTTTTGAATTAATGCCACTTTGAAATATCACACTATAACTCATCTTGACCAGCTCGAGTTTCTCGAGATCCCGCTGAGATTTAGAACTATGGGAACATCTGTTTTGTGTTTTTATACTCAGCCTCTGTAACAAGCCTAAATAGGAGAACGTGAGTGTTGGAAAGTTTCAAATTCCAATGCAGAAACTGATAAGTGCACAGTTGATATAAAAATAAAATAAGAAAGAAAAAGAGAAATAATAGGAGAGAGAGAGAGAGAAAATAGGAAAAAAGAGGAGTTTGGGGCTTTACGGATGAAGCCGCCGACGCCTGGCTTGTTGGGAGGTAGCCTACCTCTTTCAAGATAAACTTTAGAGAAAAAATAGGGATTCCAAAGTCCCTTTCCCTCTTAATTACTTCCACTTAAATAACACAACTTACAATTCACGTACATAACAATAACCACTTACTTAACTGACCCTACTACTCCCATTACTCAAATGACTAACCCATCCCAACTAATTCACGTACATACAATAATAACTACTAAATATTAAGTAACTATTAAATAAGATAAACATGGAGTACGTAACAATCCTTCCCCCTAAAATTGGTCTTTCCCTCTAGACCATTAAATTGTTGCAGCATTTAAATATTCCATGATGCTTCAGCCGATGATGCCAGGATTCCGTATCGTAATAGGAAAAAATCCAAATTAATAAATCAAGAATGGTCATCTCAAGGTGCGTCAATCTCATTGCAGGGAATGTCACCTTGAAGGAAGTGGTGCTTGATTTGCAATTTTGCATTGCTTCTTCTTCTTCTTCGGACATTGCAGGCTGAGCATCTATTTCTCACAAATTGCTCCACACCGAGAAGAGCACAACTCCCTCCAACAATAACAAGAATGGAACCATAGGCTCCTATGCTGGGAGCATTTCGGGGTATAGGTCTCATGCTGCTTTGAACGTCCCTGAATAGGCACATCCTTTGCTACATAGAGCGAAAGACAAGGGCACAGGACACTGGAAGAGATGGCTAAGCTCAAACTCCAAAGGAAGCAAATCAAATAGAGAGGGAGGAAGAATGCAAGCAACAAATAGTTTTCTGCTCATTGAAAGTCTACCTCCCTGAATCAATATCTCGTTTTCCCTTTGCTGCCACGGAGAGTGAAGTTCCGCCTCTTTCTTAAGTTCTTTCTTCTTCTTTTTTTTTCTTCATTATTTCATAAAGCAAAGCCAAATTTCTTGCTAGAATATACCAGGTCTCCATCAAGCAAAGCCAAATTTCGTGCTACAATATCCTGAATCTCCATAGCGTGTGAGTAATTCTCTGGCTCTAATGCCAAATGATTAGTGCACGGATGATATAAAAATAAATATTTAAAATAAAAAAGAAATAGAGAAATTTAGGGAGAGAGAGAAAATAGGAAAAAAGAGGAGTTTGGGGCTTTATGGACGAAGCCGTTGACGTCTGGCTTGTTCGGAGGTAGCCTACCTCTCTCAAGATAATCTCTAGAGTAAAATTAGGGATTCCAAAGTCCCTTTTCTTCTTAATTACTTCCACTTAAATAACACAACTTACAATTCACGTTTTCATAACAATAACCACTTACTTAACTGAGCCCACTAGTCCCATTACTCAAATAACTAACCCATCCCTACAAATTCACTTACATACAATAATAACTACTAAATATTAAATAACTATTAAATAAGATAACCACACTACTAAATATTGAATAACTATTAAATAAGATAAACATGGAGTACTTAAGAAACTATCCCAACAAGAGAACAGTTGAAAAGCAACTAAACTCAACTCAGCCTTATCCCAACTAAATGGGGTCGGCTAAGTTGAGAAGCTACTATAGAGGGAAAAAATTGTCCTCTCCCTATGATTTCATGCACTCTCCATATTTTCTTGGCAAACAATGGCTGCCTTATTTTTTTTTCTCCTTTTGAAGTTCTTTAGATGGCTGAACCTACACTACCCTTCTCTCTAAACCACTTTTTTTGTGGCAGACTATCTCTCACTTTTTGAAGCTCCTAAGATTCTGAACGCTTAGGCTGTGTTCCTAAGATGGTTGGTCTTGGGTCTCTTCCTCCCCCCTTTATCTTGTCTTCATGGCGAAAGCACCTTTTTTTTCGCGCTTAGTTTTTATGGATATTTTTTTTCTTCCAAATTGTCATCTAATAGTGTGTTAAGTTTAGCCCAAATCAATTGTCTCAGGCAGATATGTAAAGCTTCGAAAATTGGTTGAAACATTAGCAGCTCTAGTTCACTGTTGAATATTCAAAGGGTGATAGCTAAAAACATGATGGGCAATGTGATTGAGAGGAGACACTATCTGGATCATGCCATTAAGCTTGACTGTAATCTTGGTAGTTGATGGGATCTAGTTTCTGAAATGGGGTAATTTTGGTATCGGGGTGAATTTCATGCTGTATTTATTTAGTTTCACTTTTATTGTTTTTTACTGTTGATTCTGCCCTTGGTGATAAGCTTGCCCTTCTTGTGATAGTGTAGCGCTCTCCTTTGTTTTGTTTTGTTATGTTTTGTACGTTCTATTACCTAGTCACCATCAACTTTTAATGAAAGCTTGCTTATTCTAAACTATTTCTGGGATAACTTGCAAAGGTTCATATTACTTTAAGATATTTACTGTCTTCATGATAATAATGTTTTAAGCAGTATCTACTTACATTTCTTGAGGAGAAGCCCAGGAAGAGGAGCTTAGATGAGGTTAGTGCTGTTGTTGTACTCTCTAGCTTGTATTTCAAGACATACCTCTTTCTCTTATTTGGTTGATATTTTTACTTCTATTCTAAGCTATTGATCCATACCAAAAGGATGGTTTGCAGGATGTTCAATGTGGTTCAGACGCAAAAATACGTAAATTTATTGTTGACGATGAAGATATGGAAGGAGATGAATCTGATGAAGAGAATGACCTTTTTGATTCTGTTTGTGCTTTTTGTGATAATGGTGGTACCATTTTGTGGTATGCTTTTTGTCTAATGGATCTTTATGTTTGATCAGTGTCATTTCATATTTTTAAGTTTCTTTTGAGAAATCCTGGAGTTACTCTAGAACGTTATTAGTGAAATCCTGCTATATCAAATTTTACTTTTGAAGCAGAAAATTTAAACCTGCATGCATACTTATCTTCAGAGAAGACTAATCATTTTGTCATTTTAGTCTTTCCTCAGTTTATGTACTGCAGGTGTTCAATTATCATTTAATTCATTATTGAGTTCTATGTTTACTTTCAGTAGATAGAGTACCATTCATGCAGGAGCATTTTAAATTTTATAACTTCTGTTTTTGTTAATTTCTTATTTTACTTTATTTACAAATTTTGCTGTTTTAGTCAGTTTATTTCTGTTGTAAATATATATTTCTTGTTCTTGGAAGCTTCTGTTTTAGGCCATATTTGGAATATAGGTTTAATTGATAGTTAAGGTTCTGGCTCCAAGTTAGTTAGGATTATTAAATTTCAGTTCTAATTCTACTTGGTTTGAGTTTGAGTCTAAGCTCTGTTTGTTTTAGCGTAAAGTGGGTGGAAGTAAAATTAGGAATGTGAAAATTTTCAGACTGTGTTCCATCAAAGTTAAACATAAGGGACGTACAGATCTGCAGCCAGGCTCACTATGCCCAAAAACTGTAAAATATGTTATTTCCTTTGATTTTACTTCCTGGCATTTTCACCAAAGTGCTTGTTTGCCTGAATTTACTATGCTGCACTGGCTTTCGGGATCTTGAATATTAGCGTACAAACTACAAAGATTTGCCACATTTACTATGGTTCGTAGTTAGCAATTCAAGCTTTGACCAATCATGAAGATATATGTGAAAACTATCTCTCTTTATCCTTGGTTAATTAGTGATCCTAGAGGGATTATATTGTGTTATTATGCAGTTGTGAAGGGAGGTGCTTGAGGTCATTTCATGCAACCAGAAAGGATGGTGCTGAGTCTCAGTGTGAATCCCTTGGTTTATCCAGGTTTCAGGTGGAGGTATGAACCTTCATAGTTCACTTTTTATTCTGCCTTCTTTGATGTCTTTGGTTCTTTTTCATTTCTTGTTTTTTAAACTCTATAACATTATACGGTTGTTTGCAGGCCATTACAAACTTTCTCTGTAAGAATTGTCAATATAAACAGCACCAGTGTTTCGCATGTGGAAAATTGGGTTCTTCTGATAAAGCTAATCATGCTGAGGTACAAAATTTCTACAGCATCACATTCCTGAAAGTTTTGTTTAACTAAGATGGCAACTGAGAGGGGGGGGGGGGGGTTGAGTCAGTGGTATTCATAATCCAATCCCAACTGTTCGTTTCTCAACTCACTCGTCGCCGTCACAAGCACTCCGGCTCACATCCACATCACAACCACTCTTTCACAAACACATACCTCGCAACCATATCACTACCATGTGGCTAGGTCTACCAGATTTTCACATACATTCACACCACCCTGCAGAGCACTTCACAAATATACATGCATCCACACAACAAAGCAACTCACAAGACAGAGTATATATGGTCCGGCAGTGTTCCTACATCCACGGTGCAAATGACCGCTTGGGCTACGACCCAAATCCGGCTTCGGTATGATGCACAATATAACAATTCGACCGCACCCACAGTTGGGAGCACCAATCCCTAGTTTATGTGACATACATCCAAGGAAGTAAAATTCGGAACTCAACTAGGTTTCGACCTCGGAAAAAACCGAGTTGACTCAAGATTTCGGTCAAGTTGGTTTTTTTTTTCTTCCAACTCGAAGGTTGGTTTCGGTGGGTTTTAGACCTAGTTTGGGTCTGAAACTTGGTACTCAGCCTATTTAGAGCATTTAAACACAATGACACTATCAGATTTTGCAAAAACAAAGTCCAAATAGGAGTTTCACTTAGTGGGAAATTAGGACAAACACTTATTTATGCCAGAAACAAGGGCAGACACAGGACAAACACTTATTTATACTTAATATCATTTAAGTAAATTCATTTACTTAAGATATTTTTCATAAATAAGCAAATACCCCCTATTTGAATCCAATAAAAATAGTTAAAAAATAAAATTCCAAAAGGAAAAAAAGTCAACCCCCCAGTTCAAGAACAAAAACTAGATTTTCGGCGGTAGGTGCAATTTTCAACTTTCTCATGCTGGGGTTTTTCTCAAATCTAAAAATTTCATAAATCTTAATATGGTAAAACATTGCTAAAAACCAAAAGTGCAGTAAAATATTCTTTTGTTTTGATGTCCAAAAAAATATTTTCATTCAGAGTGATTTTGACAGCATTCGCACACACCAAATTAAGTTTGATCGATACATAACTTCTTCGATATAAATCAGATTTAAACAATCTTGGTCTTGATTGAAGGAGTTATGTACCAGTCAAACTTAATTTGGTGTGTGCGAATGCTGTCAAAATCACTCTGAATGAAAATATTATTTTGGACATCAAAACAAATGAATATTTTATCGTACTTTTGGTTTTTAGCAAAGTTTTATCATATTAAGATTTATGGAATTTTTAGATTTGAGAAAAACCCCAACATTAGAAAGTTGAAAATTGCACCTACCGCCGAAAATCCAGTTTTTGTTCTTGAAATGGGGGGTTGACTGTTTTTTCCTTTTGGATTTTGATTTTTTAACTATTTTTATTGGATTCAAATGGGGGGGGTATTTGCTTATTTATGAATAATATCTTAAGTAAATGAAATACAAATACAAAACCATTTACTTAGATGATATTAGGCATAAATAATTGTCTGTCCTGTGTCTGTATACCAAGGTGTGCATAGATAGGTTTCTGTATATCAAAATGGCAATCTTAGTAGAACTCGACAGAGAACTCACGAGTTCTGGTACTTTTATAAGGTAAAATGGGTCGAAATATGGGTAGGGTCGGGTCGAGATCGAGATCTTGAATCGACTGAGATTTCTACTGAAGCAGGGGTAAGGCTGCATACATTTTGACCCTCCCTAGACCCCATAGTGGTGACTAGTGAGAGCCTCATGCATTGGCTACACCTTTTTTTTTCTAAACTACAAGGGAGCACTCACCCCCAATTTAGGTAACGCCCGCTACCAAAGAGCACCAACCCCTCCATCAAGCACCCATTCAATAGTCTCAATGATTACTATATGAACAGTGAATAGAGTGTCCTAGTGCACAAGGCTCCCTCCACTGGAGGGTCTGGGAGTGGCAAATGTATGTAGCCTTACTCCCCGCTTTGCAGGAGAGGTTGTTTCCAAGTTTCGAACCCACAACCAACAGGTTGCAATAGCGCAACTTAACCGTTGCAATATGGACAGTGAATAAGTTTCAATAAATCTCAAACTAGTCTAGGCATTTCATCATTCATTTTGCTTACGCTCTAGTACATACATGTGGGAAATACAAACAAATAGGTTACCTTAAACCAACCATGTTTTTCCTTTTGTGCGGCTCACATTCACCGATGCCTCTTTGCCACTGGAGCTTCAACCAAGTCAGCACTTGGAAACTTGAAGTTTCACACAAACCCTTGGTTTGTTTTCCTCTTCTTTACAAACCCTTAGATATGTTTTTGAATGCACTTGAAGATTCCTTCACAATCTTGATGCTTGAAGCTTTAATGTCAGCTTAAAGGAACTCTTCTTGCGTTCTTCTCTTTGGAGACTCTCCTTTCCTCTCTTGAGGTTTTTCTCACTTCAAAAACCCTCTCTAGATATATCCCTCTCAAAGAGCCAAGGGCTATTTATAATATCTCAAAGCAAATGGCCTCAGAATATTCTGCATTTACGAATTTCACGCCGCAACCGGCGAGCTGCTTCCATAACTGATGCACTTTGAGCTTAAGTGCTCTCGGCCAACAAGAGCTGGTTCCATTAGCCGGTTGCTTCAGTGATCTCAGCCTCTATCAGCTGGTTCCACTAGCCAGTTCCTGATCTCTGCTTATTTAAATGGCCATATCTCTCTCTCCTGAACTCCGATTGACTTGATTCTTGAACTGTTGGAATGCTAATCCAGAGATCTACCTTTCTCATGTTTTGAGGTTCCACGAAGTCCAAATGGAGGGCAACTCAAAACACCCATGAAATCAGTGTCACTACACATTGCACAAAGCTTGCAGTTTTCAGCTTTTCTCATTTTCCCTGCAGCTTGTGCACTTCTTCACACTGGCCATTCTTTCTCTTCCACATCAGCACTGCATTCCTTCACATGTTAGTGTTTGTGGACCCACATTGACTATGTTGACAACAATGACAACAGCAGTGGTCCTTTGCACAAGAAGTTAGTCTGGTGTTTTTTTTCCTTTGGCATTACAGAGTTTTCAGTTGGCCAATGCTAGTATAACCTAAATTAATGTGTGTGGAGACTTGATATTTTTTTTGTTTTCATTGATAGGTTTCTGTTCTTGAAATTTTGTTGTTCATATTGATGTCCTTGCTGATTGATTGCATTAATGCTTCAAGAAATCAACCCATTCCATATGCCCCTTTATTTGCATGAAGCTACATCTTTCTTGAATTTCTATCCTATTGTGCATCATCATAGTCTTTGTTGTTCCCTTCACTCCAAAATTGTTGCTTTTCCTCCCTTTTTGTTCTTTTGGCAACCCTAAATTTCGTATGGTTGTTTGTTGAGCCGTAGACCTTCCATCTGACGAGCTCATTCCTTCTGTAAGATAAGTTATCATCTCAAACCTTCTTAAAGTTCTGACTTTTCAGACTTCTGGCGGGCTCTTCTACATGCCTGGGAAATAGTGCGACTTCTTGTTCTTGTTGGAGGGTTCTACTTTAGTCACTGTTATAGGATCTCTTTACTACAGATGCTCAGTTCAGTATTTTAATTGCTTTAATCATGATTTCTTGGGCCAATTATAGGTATTGGCTCTATTTATTTGGGCCACCAGGGCACTTGCATCGAAAATTGTCTTTGATTGTATTTGTTGCAGCTAAAATGTATAGAAAAGTTTTATTGCCAAAATATGAAACCTAGTACAAGATAACAGAGGTCAGAGAAGACCGCTTAATTCATGGGTCAAAAAGGACCACATAACTATGTGGTCGCTTGGGGACTCACTCAACCCAAATGTGGGATTTACTCAACCACATGAGGACCTCAAACTCAAATGGGTACTCACTCACAGCAAAAGGTTACATTGGATTCAAAATTTTCCTTTCTTTCTACACTTTAGAATACAAATATATATGGGAAGTGGAAACAAGCAATTGAAATATAGCTGTTGAAATATAGTCATTGGAAATATAGCCATTGGGAAATAGCCTATTGGGACTCACTCACATCAGGAGTGAGTCCCCATTTGAGTTTGAGGTCCTCTTGTGGTTGAGTAAGTCCCACAATTAGGTTGCTAAAGGGTTCCTAGGGGAATTGAAAGGAAACTGTCATATGCCCCTAGGGAGACTTGGTGGTGGGATGATGAGGTCCAAGCAGTCATTAAGTCTAAGAAAGCTAGTTTTAGGACATGACAAAGGACTAAGGAGGTAGAGGATCTAAAAAGGTACAAATTTTCCAGAAATGAAGGTAATAAGATTGTGGGGAAAGCAAGGGCGAAAAAATTCTGAAGTTCTTTACAACATTTGAACACAAAGGAAGGGGAAAAAGCTGTCCATAAGATTGTTAGAATGAGAGAAAGGAAGAGTAGAGATTAGAGTAGAGATTTCGACCATGTTAGATATATTTAAAGTGAAGATGGTAGAATACAAATAAGCAATGAGGACATTAAGGAGAGATGGAAAGATTATTTCCACAGCCTACTGAATAAAGGCGTTCCAAGTAATAGTGCCCTAGGAGACTGCATTACTCATCTAGACATCACATGCCGTAGATAGATACGCAAAATTGAGTGTATGAAGTAGAAGAAGCTTTAAGAAAGATGATAGTAGGCAAGGCACCAGGCCCAGACGGGGTCCCAATAGAAGTGTGGAAGAGCTTAGGAATCTACGGATTATCTTGGGTGACCAAGCTGTTTAATAAGATTATGCACACAAGAAAAATGCCAGATGAATGAAGGAGAAGCATCGTGTTTCCGATCTACAAAAATGAAGGTGATATTCAGAGATGAAATAACTATAGAGGCATAAAACTATCGAGTCATACTTTAAAGTTATGGGCAAGGGTTATTGAAACCCACCTGAGAAAAAAAACTACTATTTCGGAGAACCAATTTGGCTTTATGCCAGGAAGATCAAAGATGGAAGCTATTTTCTTATTTAGGTTATTCAAGAGGCTCATGGAATGATTTAGAGAGGGCAAGAAGGATCTCCATATGGTTTTTATTGACCTAGAAAAAGTAATGTAGCTCTAGATAGGAGAAGGATCCAAATAGAGACCAAGTATCAAGATCAAAAGGGGGCTGCTGGTTTGAATGCACAGATTGGGTAATTTAGGGCAGAATTAGGGTTAGGTTTATGAGAATGGGGTCAAATTTTATATGGTTTTAATAGGCAGGTCTAGGAGAAGCAAATGGTATAGGTTTGATGTAGTTTTAATTAAAAAATTAAAATTCAGAAATTTTGGGTTAGGGTTTCGGGTTTTGAAAATTAGGAAAAAGGGTGAATTTAGGGTTTGGAGTGGGAATTCTGGTCAGGGGTTCTAGCCGAGTCCTAGGAGGAACAAGGGGGTGGTTCGGCTATGGTTTGGTGCAATTCTGATGGCTGGTTAGGTCTAGGAAGGATTTGGGGTTTTCAGGGTTTTGTAGAGACGAGGGGATTTTAGGGTTTGAGCTAGGAATGGGGGGCAGCAATCTGGATCGAGTGTAGGGGCTACTGTGGTGGTGTTATGCTTTAAGTTTGAAAGGATATGGATGGTTGAATAGGGCTGGACAGTCTCTAGACAACCTAGGATTTAGTGGAGATCGATGGGAATGGATTAGGGCTAGATTGGAGGATTAGAATAAGAAGGAATGTTGCAAGAAAATTAAATAACTTATTGGCTGTTGCAGAATTCCAATAACAGTAGCTTGAAGATGAGCTTGAGCAATGGAGAAGGATAGAACCACCTTCAATCTTAGGGACCCTCTCAGCCATCACGGCGTAAGGAGTCGCAGGAGATCCACCTACCCTTTCTTCCTTGATAGAACCACAAGGCAAACGCTCACAAGGAGTAGCAGCAGCAACAATGGCAGCAATTTCAATTTTTTTAATTCATAAAACTTTTGGGGGAGCCTCCCATGATTTGAACTTTTATAATAAAAGGCCATAGGCCAAATCCTAATACAAATTAAACTCTTCCCTCACTTAAATTGTGGAGGGGGGTAAAATTTTAAAAGGTTAAAAGTCCTATCTACCCGTAATAACTGAAAACATAAGACACTTAATTAAATCACTTAAATTGAACCATGGTTTGAACCGGTTCAATTTAAGTTTACAAATAAGCTGAAATAAAACTAAGTATGGAACCTACTAAATGTAAACCTAAGCTATGGCTACCAAACTAAGCCCTAATTTCAGGGGTGCTTCTTCTTCTTCCTTCGGGTGTGGGTACATGTTGCTGCATCAAAAAGCATGCAACAGTCCCTAGAGAGCTAATCTGGCATATACTAGAGAAGAGAAGAGTTTCAAGTGAATACATGGACATAATTAAAGATATGTATGATGATGTGGTGACTAGTGTAAGAACTATGGGGGGGTCAATGTAGTCAATTTCCAATTACAATTGGGTTACATCAAGGATTAGCCTTGAGCCCTTATTTGTTTGCGCTTATCATGGATGATTTAACCATACACATTCAAGATGAGGTCCCTTGGTGTATGCATTTTGATGATGATATTGTTTTGGTGGATGAGACAAAATTAGAGATTATTGCCAAGTTGGAATTATGGGAATCAACCTTGGAATCAAAGGATTTTAAGATAACTAGAACAAAAGCAGAATATATGGTGTGTAACTTTAGTCACAACAGGACAGTTAATGAGGTGGTGAAAATTGATGAGAGGAGATTCTACAAAGTGATTATTTTAGGTATCTGGGCTCAATCATAAGTAAAGAGGATTATATAGAGGATGATGTTGCTCATAGAATTAAAAATGAAGTGGAGAGGTACGTTTGGTGTGTTGTGTGATCAACGTATTCCTTTAAAGCTCTAAGCAAAATTTTATAGGACTGTCATATGACTGGCAATGATGTGTGCTGCAGAATGTTGGACAGTTAAGAAGCATAGATAGATTTAGTGTAGGAGATGAGGATGTTGAGATTGATGTGTGGCAAAAGTAGGTAGGATAAAGTAAGGAATTGTTAATAAATTAAAGAGAAAGAAGGAGAAAGAGAGGAGAAGAGAGGAGGAGAGGAAGAAGTGCTGCAACAAGTTGGGAGTCACAGCCGTATGAAGACCTGCCCCAAAACATTCAATAGATTAAAAATAACAATAGGGTAAACAACAAAAGACTAAAACACCCCTAAGAGGGAAATCGTGAATTAGCTCTAGCGCTAATTCACGACTTCCCTCCCCCTTTCACGACAACTTCTAACACTCCCCATCAAGTTGGAGCATATATGGTAGTCATGCCTAGCTTGTTACAAATATAATCTACTCTCACACTCCCCAAAGACTTTGTAAACACATCAGCAAGTTGCTCCCCGGTTCAAACATGACGAGGAGAAATAATTCCTTGTTGCAGCTTTTCACCACAAAATGACAGTCAATCTCAATGTGTTCCGTTCTCTCATGAAACACAGGATTAGTAGAAATATGAATGGCAGCCTGATTATCACACCATAATAACATTGGAGAATCATCACTGAACCCAAATTCTGTCATCAGCTATTTAATCCACATCAGCTCACAAGTGCCATGTGCCATAGCACGATACTCCGATTCTGCACTGGACTGAGCTACAACGGTCTGTTTCTTGCTCTTCCTTGAAACAAGATTTCCTCCAACAAACACACAGTAACCTGAAGTAGATCTTTGATCAACTGGAGACCCTACCCAGTCAGCATCAGTGAAACCTTCAATCCTCTCATGACCATGATCAGTATATAGAAGACCATGCCCTGGAGCTTTCTTGACATAGCGCAAAACCCTTATAACCACATCCCAGTGAGACGTCCGAGGAGAGGATATAAATTGACAGGAAAGGAGATGTCAGGCCTAGTCACAGTCAAATAGTTGAGTTTCCCTACAAGTCTCTGATAATTCTCTGGATCATCAAGGATATCACCATCATCTGCCATTAGTTTCAAATTAGGATCCATAGGAGTATCCAAAGGTTTAGATCCCAGTAACCCTGTCTCTGAAAGCAAGTCAAGAACATACTTCTGCTGTGAGAGCGAAATCCCTTTCCGTGATTGAGCTACCTCAATACCCAGGAAATATTTCAGACGTCCCAGGTCCTTAGTCTGAAATTGCTGTCTCAAATGTGTCTTCAAGCTCTCAATACCTGAAGAATCATCTCCTGTGATAACAATATCATCTACATAAACTACCAAAAATATCCTCCCTGCATCAGAATGCCGAAAAAACACCGAGTGATCACTCTCAGACCGAGTCAGTCCAAACTCCAACACAACATGTGTAAACCGGCCAAACCACGCCCATGGCGACTGTTTCAGCCCATACAATGATTTCTTCAGACTACACACCTTACCAGATTCCCCCTGAGCAACAAAACCAGGAGGTTGCTCCATATACACTTCCTCATGGAGATCACCATGCAAGAAAGCATTCTTGACGTCCAACTGAAACAAAGGCCAATGGTGTGTAGGAGCCAAAGAAATGAAAATGCGAACAAAAGCAAGTTTCGCAATAGGAGAAAAGGTATCCAGGTAGTCTATACCATAGACCTGTTCATATCCCTTAGCAACAAGACGGGGCCTTCAACCGAGCCATAGACCCATCAGGATTAACTTTCACCACAAATATCCACCGACAGCCAATGGCAGACTTACCAGAGGGTAAGGAAACAAGGTCCCATGTCTGACTGTCCTTCAACGGAGATAATTCCTTAGTCATAGCAGCCCTCCACCTAGGGTCAGACAAGGCTTCTGCAACAGACTTAGGAATAGGATGACGTTCAAGAGTAGACAAACAAGCAACCAAAGTAGAGGACAAACCAGGATAGGACACAAAGTTAGAGATAGGATGTTGGGTACAACTCCGAACACCCTTACGAAAAGCAATAGGGACATCTAAATTAGAAATAGCAGGAATAGGAGGCGAAGAGGAGGTACCTATTAGAGGATTCGGATTTGGAGGCGAAGAAGACGAGGTAGAGGTAGCTAACCGGGTGCTATATTTGTCATAAGTTGGAATGCGAGGTGTAGGCTCGTCGGATGAGTGACGGTGGAACACAACAGATGGCTTAGTAGGAGGTGGCGTTGTAGGCAAAGGATCCCTCAAAAGAGAAGAATACTCGACAACAGAGATGGGCAGATCATCATCCAAATCTGAAGAAGGCAGCGAAGACTCAACAAACGGAGTGGACTCAAAGAATTTAACATCAGTTGTAACAAAGTATTTCTTGAAATCAAAAGAATAGCAACGATAACCCTTTTGAGTGTTAGAATACCCCACAAAAAAACATTTAAGAGCCCTAGGATCCAACTTAGAGTGACTGGGACGATGATCCCTAATAAAACAAACACTCCCAAATACATGAGGGGGTAAAGCAAACAAAGGTTGAGAAGGAAACAACAAAGAATATGGAATACCCCCACACAAAACTGAAGATGGTAGACGATTAATAAGATAACATACGGTCAAAACTGCATCAGCCCAAAAAATTTTAGCCACTTTCATCTCATACAAAAGAGATCGAGTGACTTCCATTAAATGTTTGTTTTTCCTCTCGGCCACACCATTTTGTTGAGGTGTGTCCGTACAAGTGGACTGATGAATGATGCCATGTTGAACCATAAATGTAGTAAAAGGAGCAGAAAAGTATTCTTTAGCATTATCACTACAAAGAACTTTTAATGAAGTATTAAACTGATTCTGAATTTCAAGAACAAAAGCACAAAAAATAGAGAATAACCCAGAACGATTCTTCATTAAATAAATACAGGTAACTCTAGAATAATTATCAACAAATGTAACAAAGTAACGAAAGCCCAACTAAGAAACAACCGGACAAAGGCCCCATGCATCAGAATGAACTAAAGAAAAAAGGTGGGCAGCCCATTTATTGACTCTTGGGGAATAACTTACACGGTGAAGTTTCCCAAACTGACACGACTCACAATCAAGACTAGACAGAGATTTAAAACGACTATCTAAAACTTTCAAACTCTCCAAGGAAGGATGACCCAAACGACAATGAATCTGATGAGGAAGCGCCATACTCGAACATGCCACCGCTGATGTGTCCTCAAGTAGATACAACCCCCCAGATTCACGACCTCTACCAATCGTCTTCTTTGACTTGAGATCCTGAAATACACAATAGCCAGGGAAAAAAGTGACAGAACAATTATGAGCTTTGGTGAATTTGTGAACAAACAACAAATTAAATGGAAACTTAGGCAAATAAGAAACAGAGGATAATGACAAAGACGAGGTAGCATGCACAGTGCCTGTACCTCGAACCTGAGCTAAAAACCCATCAGCTAACACAACATTTGAAGAAGACTCACGAAATGAAGAAAAAAATACCTGAAACCCCAGTCATATGATCCGAAGCACCTGAATCAATGATCCAGGGACGAGAAGTAGATGAAAGGTATGCAGTAGCATTACCTGTCTGAACAGTAGCAGCAGAGAACTGAGATGATCGGGAACTCTGAAACTGAGTAATGCGCTCATAATCTTCATCAGACATTGTCACAGTCTTACCCTCAGGCTTGGAGGGAGTGGGAACACCTGAATCACTACTAGCCAAGTTGGCAAATTGAGGTGGTTTACCATGTAGTTTCCAGCAAAAGCGCTGAATATGGCTAGGCCTACCACAATGATGACAAGTCCTCACTTGTCTTGAAGTTTCTGAAGCACTAGAAGTGGGAGCTTTACTAGTGCCAGTCCCTCGACCACGACCACGACCACGACCACGACCACCACTATTACCTGGCCCATCATTAGAGCCACGGTTTGGTGGAACAGAAGCAAGAGCAGAATTTTCAGCATTGTTGGTTTCTTGGCTGCTTTCACGGGAAGCACGTAAAACTCGAGAAAAAGTTTCCGAAAGAGTGGTGACCTTATCTCCACCAAGAATTTGAGACCTCACTGACTCAAATTCCTTCCGAAGTCCACCCAAAAATACCATAACAGCAAGTTGTTCTCGTTGGTTTTGCATCACTTGCACATCCGATGTAATAGGAAGGTCAACTCCTCATACAAACGTTTGAAGTCAGCAAAATATTGAGTGACATTGAGATTCTTTTGATCCACTTTATAGAAAGCCTGGGAAAGATCATATATACGTGATAGGTTGTCTTGTCCAGAGTACAGGATATTCAAATAGTCTCATAATTCCTTAACTGTATCAATATGAGTCACCAAGTCTGCAATCTGATTTTTCATTGAATTCAGCATCTGGCTCAAAATCCGTGCAGTGACAGTGTCCCGTGATGTATCATCAATAGGTTGCGATTTTGTCAAATGATCCTGTTGGTCACTGCCAATCAAAGCCAATTGAACCACCTTCTTCCATTGCTGGAAATTTGATATTCCCTCTAACTTGCGATCAGTAATACGATGAGAAGACGAAAGCTTAGTCACCGTAGTCTTGGTGATGCAGATCCTAGCCTCCTCGAATTGAAGAAGCCACCCTAAGCCTAGGGTTTTAGTTGGAGCCTTAGTTTAGTTTATTTTAGTTCTATACTTAGTTTTTATTTTGTGTTTTTAATTGAACCGGTTTAAATTGGTTGCATCCAATTGGTTCAATTGGTCTACTTTAAGTGAAGTGATCCTATTGGCTAAGAGGCTCTTATATCCTATTGGCTAGTAGGGAATCTTCTTTTATTTAAGTTGTTTTTAAGTCAGTAGGGGTAGATAAGTCCTTTCCTTTTAAGTATTTAAGTTATTTTTAAGTTGGTCCACCTCTCCACGATTTAAGTGAGAGAGTTGATTTGTAATAGACTTAGGAATAAGGCCTTTGGCTTCTTATTTAATAAGAATCGTGGGAGAGGCTCCCCCACCTATTATGTTTTTAAAAAATTCGTTTCTCTATGCTGCTACTTGCTCTTTGAGAGTGTTCCTTGTGGGTAATATCAAGGAGCCCTTGTAAGTCATATCAAGGGTGAGGGCTGGTGGACTCCGGCGACTCCTTGCATCTTGTAGATCGGGAGGTCCTTCTTCTTCAATAAAGTTTCTCCAAGCTACTGTTGTTGCAGATCTGCTATTCCGGTGAGTGTTTACAGTTTCTGCAAGTTAACCTTTTCTTCTTCTTCCCTCCAACCTAACCCTAATCGATCCCCCTTAGACCTTAATTGTTTTAAACCTAGTTATCCTGTCCAGCTCCTTTCCACCATCAGATCTGTCCCACTTTTACACCATAGTCTCAGCAGGATATCTCCTTCACTTGATCCCCTTTCTGCCCCCACTCCAACAGCTAAACCCTAATCCCCCTCTTCCCTATTAAAACCCCAAAACCCCAAGATAGTCTCAATTCTGTCCAGACTATTTCAGCCATCCGAATTGACCAATAATTTGATCGAACCTTCCCCCCCCTGCCAGTAAAACTCGACCTGATACTCAGCCCTAAAATCCCATCCTAAACTCTAGTTTTCAACCTAGATTCTAAAACCTAAAACCCAAACCCTAACCCTAGAATTTCAGAATTTTAATTTTCTGTTAAACCTATTTAAAACCTATATCATTAGCTTCCTTTTGACCTGCACATCATTACTAAATAAAACCCTAGTTCAAACTCCTAGTCCTAACCCTAATTCTGCCCTAATTAACCTAAACTGTCCCAATCGGCCAGCCTTTGTGTGTGATCCTATGACCCTGGTTCATAGTGGGATTATTCCTAACTAGGACTACATCACTTGGTCTCAACCATTCTTACTAAGTCAGATAATTTAAATAGCAGAGACAGCCAAAGAACAATCCACCAAATAATCCCAATTAAAAAAAATCGAGAATCACCCCCAAAGTATAACACAACTCAAAGCACAAAATCATGATAAAAAAAAAATCGTGAATACTCCCAATGTCGCTGACTTCAAACACTTACTCCATCAACCTTCACGTCCCACAACAACTCATCAAAATCATCCGTCCAAAAATAGACCTAGTTCTTCACATAATCATGAACTGGTCTCTAAACAAAAAACAAAGACAGCATAGGATGCTGCACCCCTTCAAACGAAAGACTGAATAGTCTACAACTTGATTGGTTTGTAGAAGACACCTTCAGCCACTGTAAAACCTCGATCAAAAGAGAACAATGAATCTCTGGAAGTCGTGAACCAGTCCCTATGGATCCAGCGTTGATACCATGTTAATAACTTAAAGAGAAAGAAGGAGAAAGAGAGGAGAAGAGAGGAGGAGGAGAAGAAGAAGTGCTGCAACAAGTTGGGAGTCACAGCCGTATGAAGGCCTGCCCCAAAACATTCAATATATTAAAAATAACAATAGGGTAAACAGCAAAAGACTAAAACACCCCTAAGAGGGAAATCGTGAATTAGCTGTAGCGCTAATTCCCGACTTCCCTCCCCCTTTCATGACAACTTCTAACAGGAATGACCATATATATTAGAGCTGATTTGGGAGTAGCTCCGGTACATGAAAAAAAAAAACAAGAAAGTCGTTTTAGGTGTCCTGGCCATGTGCAATGGAGGCCTTGGTATGCGCCAGTACGGAGGAGTGATTTGATTCAGATTGAACTATAAGAGCCAGGGGCAGGCCTAAAATAACCATAGGAGAAGAAGTGAGGAAAGACATGCTTAGCTTAGGCCTTGTATCTGTATGTCCTTGAATAAAGCTGATCGGAAGCAAGGACCCACTCATGTAGCCGACCCCATTTAGTTGGGATAAGGATATAATGTTGTTGTGGTTGTTGTTAAAAGATCCATTTGAATGTAGCTATTGGAAACATTTTGTAAGGAGTGCATGGGAGAAAGTTTTGTGGGCATTAAATGTTCATCAACATGACTACATCAATCTCCCCCACTTTGAAAGAACTCATCCTCGAGTTTGGTACAGCCATCTTCATCATTCAAGTCTCATGATCAAGCTTCTTCTATTCGTGCTCTACTTGTGACATGGTGTTGAAGATTGGAACTTGCTTTGATACCGAGTTGATGCAACCAAAAAATATAGAAGAATTTTATTACCAAAATAAGAAATGCACACTATAACTAGGGTCAGAGAGGACCGCTTAATTCAAGGATCAAAGAGGACCACTTAACTCTGGTTTGCTTGAGGACTCTCTCAACGTAAGTGTGGGACTCACTCAACTACAAGAGGACCTCAAACTCAAATGGGAACTCACTCAACCCAAGAGTAGGACTCACCATAAGAGGTTACAATGGACTCATCCCTGACCCGTGTCAACAAACAATTCGAAATACCTCGACTTTTTTAGAACAAGTCTGACCGAGTCAAATAGCAAGGGCTATCACCTTCTTTGGCCAGATCTTCCAACCTTTTCACAATCTAACTGGGGTTCGCGGTGGTGGAGGAACCGGATCGGAAAAAAGAGGGATTCTAGTTGTAAGATAGCTAATGAATCAGTAAACATAATCAACTTGAATTCGGGACAACTATTCGAAATCTTAATGAAACACTGGATTTGTTATCTGAAAACTATTAGCCCCAGACGAGGTTTGTGAATAAGTGATTGTCTGGTAACGGATCATTTATCATAAAGAGGATGAGCTTCAAGAGAATGATTCGGAGTTCTTGCAGAGTGGAACCATGTAGTACTAGACACGAGATAGATCTTCCTAAGAACAAGGTCTTCTACCCTTTCCCGGGAGTCGATGACTATTCAACTTGTTGCTCAGGTGTGCGGTGGTGCAAACCACCCACTCAAGGAGCGGAGCCGGAGATTCTTGTATTATTCGAGTTTGCTGGGCAGAAGATTTTTTTTTCTTTTTTTGCTAGGAATGGAAAGTCCGCTTTGAAATCGTCCGCCTTGCACCCACCCCCGAGTATATGCTTCAACAGGAATCATACAAGGGTAGATTGATACAATAGAAACCTATGGTAAAATGCCTGCTCGTAACCTAGTAGATAAAGTACATTACATAATCGTTTTAGGGATTGGCAACTTATCCATTCAATGACTTTGGCACTGCATGTTCCCAAAATGGTGGGTCGGGTGAATTCTATATATATATAGAGGAGAGAGAATTTTTTCTCCTTCATGTTGAATGTAGTCTATCACTTTGAGGTCATGAGAACCTTGTGTAGAATTTTGTGAATATTGGCTTGAGTCAGAGTGACTACAACCGTCTTTATTTATAATGTAGAGAAGAACATTCTGGAATGGGTACAAGGACAAAAATACCCTTAGGACAATTCTACCCTTGAACCCATATTACAACATATATATATATATATTATATGGTAAAAGAACTCTGTCCGGAAGTATGGCCTATGCCAGCACTCCCGTGAGTCCATCTCTCTCCTCTCTATGTTAAAAGACACCTCTGCCCCCTTGTTTTAAGGAGGAGAGAGATATCTACAGGGGCATGCTGGCATAGGCCACACTCCCTGACAGAAAAATACCTCCCCTATATATATGTATAGGAAGGGGGAACTAGCCATTGGAAAAGAGCCATTGAAATATAGCCGTTGTCAAAGTTTTTTAAAAAAATGCATGGGAGAAAGTGGAGTGGGCATTAAATGTTCATCATCATGACTACATCATTATCCTTCCCATTTCTCCCGGATTGGGGGGTTTTTATTATTTGAATCCCTTGTCAAACTTTCTTTGCTGATTGCTTATCAGGTCTTTCATTGTGCTTCCGCAACTTGTGGTCATTTCTATCATCCTCAATGTGTTGCAAGACTGCTTCATCGGGGAGACGATGCTAAAGCTCAAGAACTTGAGAAAAAGATTGCTGTAGGGGAAACATTTACATGTCCTGTCCATAAGTGCCTTGTCTGTAAACAAGGAGAAAAAAAGGAGGATGATGATTTGCAGTTTGCAGTATGTAGACGTTGTCCTAAGGCGTACCACAGGAAATGCTTGCCTAGGTACTCAATAATCTTTTGACTTTTATATTATGGGATTTTTTTAATAGGTTGAAGGAAACTTCACTTCATGGAAAATCAAAGTTTGTTATCTATGATTGCTAGAGTTTCATTTTATTGATTAGGGAGATCGCGTTTGAAGATTTGGAGGATGACGATATCATACAAAGGGCTTGGGATGATCTCCTTCCGAATCGTATCTTGATATACTGTTTGTAAGTTTTAGTTCTCATGTTTTTCTTGGTTTTAATTCTTATTTTTCGTTCATATGTTGTCTACAAAACTTCTTACTCTATTTATATTAACAAAGCGATTATTTGTCCAGGGAGCATGATATTGACGAAGACATTGGGACGCCAGTGAGAGATCACATTCTATTTCCATATGTTGAAGAAAAGAAGAAAAAGCGTCCTTTTGAGTTGCAATCAGGCAAAGAGAAGATCAGTACAGAAAATAGAACTGTAGGTTCTGATGACTCCACAAAAAAAAATACTGTGAGGACTCTGAAACAACTTGGAAAGGTGCCTTCTGCTGTTAGAGATGGTAGTTCTGTTGAAAAAAGTGTGAAACAACTTTCTGGGCAAGGATATGATTTGTCAAAGAAATCCACAATAGTTGGCTCTAGGAAACCTCCTCTCAAAGAGAAGACAAAGCCCGTCTCCGACACGCCTTCTACAGCAGAAGAAAGCAAGTTATCCTTGAGAGAGGAGAAGTTGAATTCAGTGTTGAATAGAGGGTTGGAACCAGTTAAGAGTAAGCAGAAGGATGTAACCGGTGGTAAACTTGGAACCATGACCGTGAAACCTGTCTTGAAGAAATCAAACAGTTCTTCTTCAGTTGATCCTGAAACAAAGAAAAGGTAAGATAAATGCCTTCCCCATTCTTACTGCTAGTTTTCTTAGCCTGGAAATTTGATTAAAAAGATGGGCGTACCCAGTGCACAAGGCTCCCACCACTGTGAGGTTTAGGGAGGGGTCATAATGTACGCAGCCTTACCCCTGCTTCACGGAGTGTCTGTTTCCCGACTCGAACCCGCGACTACTAGGTCACGATAGAGCAACTTACTGTTGTGCCAAGGTCTGCCATCTTTAGCAGGTAGAAACGTTACTATGGAGTTTTCCAAAGTAGCTCGAGGATTATGTTTAAAAATACTAACAGTAACTAAGCCCCAGTCTCCGTTCTCTTCTGCTCCATTCTGCTTGGAAATCTACTATTACCTATTAGAGTTTTATGTAAGAGAGAAAGAAACCAAATTATCCTGGAAAATTGATGTTGACACAATAATTTTGTTGGTAGCAAGCAGCTGACTTTGTATTTTATTTTAAGCTGCTGATTTTTGTTTCCTAATTGCATTCTGAATCTTGGGAAACAGCCTCTCCATGAAGCGGGGTTAAGGCTGTGACCTGTGTACATATATTACTCTCCCCAGACCCTGCAGTGGTATGAGCCTCCTGCATTTTTTTATTGTGATCTGAATCTTATATGTTCATTGCAGGATACTGGATTTAATTCAATGTTATTCATCATCAATCACCTTAGAGAAAATCACGGAGAAATTCAAAATGCCAGTTACACATGCACACTCCTCAAAAAACATGGTTGACAGGACCATTACTCAGGGAAAGGTGGAGGGTTCCGTTGAGGTATGTCTTATCCATGGCAATTTTGAAACATGGATGTTGCAATTCCTTCTAATTTTTATGTAATCATTAAATTGGCTGTAGTTTGAAGGTCCAATTGATATCCCCACTCCCCTCTCAGGCTGCTCGTGCGGCTTTACAGAAGTTTGAAGAAGGATGGAGCATTGATGATGTGAAGGAACTTTGTGCACCTGATGTCCTGTATAAGCTAGTTCAATGGAAGGTGTTATCACTTTTTCAATTTTTTTATTTACTGGAAAACTGAAATTCCAATCCTAGTACTAAGCTTTCACTGACACAATCATTGATTTACTGCATATGTAGGCTGCTTTCTTCTTGAATATACCATTTTACTCTCCATCATCGTACAAGTGTTTTTTTATCAGCTTGTTATCCTGAGAATTCCATGTTCTGTTGTTACCTGATTTCTATGGTACAATGAGTTTTGTAATGCATGGAATAGTTGTATTTTCTTTTTACCCTCCTGTCAATCATTATGCTAGTTATTACATTTTTTTTTTCAAGGAGGGAGGGGATATTATTGGCGAAAGGAGAGAACATACAATGCACATAGCACAACAATAACAAATGTAGGCAATGCCTGAAACCCACAAAGGAGACAGATCAATCAATGGGGTAGTGACCCAAAAACAAAGGCTGTCTAATTGTCTCACCCGTTAAGCTCATCAACCCTGGAAATTAGCTGGTTGCATCCTCCAGACAAAAGTGAAATTGAAGATAAATTGCCATGTTTTTCTTTTAAGTTATTATTGCGAAGGCCCATCAGTATTGGTTCAAAGGCAACCATTCGTTGTCGTAGAGCCTCCTTCAACTGCTAAGTCCATCCATCCATTAGATATGGACTGTTCAGGGTCCTTTAGAAGTCCTTCAGCTCCTCTGAAGTGGAATAACAAATACAATATCTGAGAAAACCAATACAATATCCCTGTTGTGGTTCTTGAGTGGCTCACCTATACTAGATGGGCTAGTTTAGGACGAGTTTCGTCCCAGGCTTGAAGGAATTCTTTTTGATTGCAAAGCTTGGAGGAGCGAGCGGAGCTTGAGATTGTTCTGGGTCATCACTTTGATTGTTTTATCACCCAACGGATCTGGCAAGGAATTGAGGAAAACTTGCTTGATGTTGGGATCATCAAGTCCTTCTATGATGTAACATCGTGCCATCATCCGTGCAAAATGCTGGTCCAAATCAGATCAGAGGAAGGAGCAGCATTTCATTTTAAGGAATTCTTGTCGAGCCTTGTACTTTAGATTTTCAGGGGGACCAAGAAATTCCTTGTGCAAGAAGTCCATAAATACTTCAATGGATCTGGCTTGGACGACTTGCATCTATCAGTATTCTCCATGGTCTAAATATCAGTCACGGAGCATTCCAACGAAACGGACACAAAATTTGGTCAAGATTGATCGTATTGTAGCACCTTCTCGTAGAAGTTCAGTGGTAAGCCATGCTGATGCAGGCTCATCATAGAAATTGGCTTATTTCTTTAGAAATAGGCCTAGGGTTGGGTTATATACATGTTGGGCCTTTGTTCCCAAGGGTTTCTATGTATTAGGCCACTTTAATGAGCCTAAACTAGGGGTACATAGGTTGCATACGGGATTAGCCCAGTACTTAGTTTATTTTTATGTTTTTTTAATTGAACCGGTTCAAATTGGTTGCATCCAATTGGTTCAATTTAAGTGATCATGTGACTTGGTTAAGTGGTCATGTGATGTAAGTTGGGCTGGATTAGGACTCTATAAGTCCAGCCATGTTTTGAGTCTATTTCTTTTAGTATTTCAGTTTCTTAGTCAATTTAAGTTACCTAATAGGTTAGGGATAGGGTTAAGCCTTTCCTTTTTAGTGTCTAAGTCTATTTTTGAGTCTTCTATATACGTTTGTAAGGGAGGCCAACATTGAATACGAAGTTGATTAATAAAAAATGTTGTTTTGCTGTTGCCTTTGCTGCTGCTGCCATTGCTCCCTTTGTGTGAGTGTTGCCTTGTGGATCTCAAGGTGCTAGGGTGAGTGGACTCTCATGACTCCTTGCGTCTGTCCAGTACCGGGAGGTTCTTTTTCTTCTTCATTCAAGCTTCTTCAAGCTGCTGCTGCTGCCTTGAAGGAGATCAAACCAGTAAGTAACTTTAGTTTCCTGCATATATCCTTCCCCTCTTCATCCTCTAACCTAATCCATCCTTTCCCATTGACCCAATCAGATCACTACAGCCAGCCTTCCATCCCCTCCATTAAACCTGCAACTATTCCTTCGAATTTTAGCTTGATCCCCAAGCATTCACCTTCCAACCATCAGATCTGTGCCAAACTTCCAGCAAACATCCCTCCCTCTCCCTCCTACACTCGATCCCAATTTGAGTCCCATCTGACCATCTAAATCCTAGTTTTCAGCCTAGATCCTTAAACCTAAAACCCGAAACCCTAACCCTAATTCTGCAGATTTTTCAAACTTAACCAAAGCCAATTATTTTTATCCCATAATAACCCCCTAAACCTGCATATTAAACCTATATAAGACCCATTCCCAAATTCCCATCCTAAACCCTAGAATTAACCTAAAACCTAGTGCTGTCCATTCGAACCGGCAACCCCTTTTGCTATTGATCCTGTTATCTGGCTCCTAGTAGGTCTCCTACCTATCTAGGACTACATTACATGCAGCAAACTCAGAAAACCTTTGTGGCCATCTGGAGACATGAATATCATCAATAGTGGAAAAACTGTCTCGTCTCCTGTTCTTGTGGAATAGGGTTCCGAGGGACTGGGGTGTGTGGGGGTCCATTTACTTCATCTTCCTCATCAGTAATTATGGGCTCAGTTTCAGCACGTGCCTGCCGCTGCTGGTCGTTGCCATTCATATATTGTTCCGGGATGTGTGGGGGAAAGTGATCTGAAGTATTGTCAGAACTTTCAGAGTATTCTAGGATTTCCAAAGGGGGTTCTTTGATTGAAAGGGTGCGGAGGTAAGCTGAGAGAATGTTTGTATTTTCAATTATATTAAGTGTAGAGTTGGAGCCAGAAGAGGAGGTGGGTGGAACATATGGTTGTAAGGGAGGGGGGCCCAGAGGAGGAAGGTTGAGTTCGGGGACGAGGATAGGGTCTCATATGAGATGCTAAATTACGTTGTTGATGTTGAACTTCTTTTGGCATTTCAATGTGGAATTTGGGAAGAGATGAGGAGGAAGAAAAGGGGTTTGATGGGTAAGAAGTGGGGATATGAGCATCTATGGAATTATCATAGGCAGGCTGTAAGTAAGAGGGACTGGATCTTGGACGGGGAATATTAAAGTGTTCATCCTGGATGCTTTGGGGTTGTGCTTCAAGAGATTTCTTTTCTGCTTCCTTTTCCCGGATAAGCTGGTGTACCACTTCGAAATTAGAAACTGTTGTAGCAATGTGCTGAAGTTCTGAATGGAGAAACTCAATTCTTTGTTGGAGACTCTTGATGGAGGAATTTTGATGGGATATAGATCCTTTGATTTCTTCCTGGTTCTGAACTATCCGCTGTAGATAAGAATTCTGGATAAGGGTATTTTCATTTTGCCAGTTCAGAGTTGCTTCTGACGGGGTGAGCTTACGTGATCCATCTGGAAGAACAGTATTGGGAGCGTGGATCTTCCACTTGTGCATGGCGTTTTGAGAATCTTCATAGTCTGCTTGGGAGGGGGAAATTCCTCAACTTTGGTGAAGAAGAGGACGAAGCATGAGGAGTCAAAACTGCACAAGGGATGGCCGGTGCTGGTGGATCTGGTGGTGGAAAAATCCTTGGTGAGGGCCTGCAAGTTGGAGGTTCTGGAGGAGGTAGGCTTGGAGTCTCATCGAGGGGTTGCTTGTCATCACCATAATATACCAAAAACTGGTATTTTCCAGGATCATCTCCCAGAGGGGCCAACAGTAGGATCCCCAGCTTGGTATCATTTCCATAACTCTTGCTCAGAGGATGATCTGCCTTTCTTTTTTTGGGTTTGGACCACATGGATTCATCATCTGAGGAAGAGGAGCAGTCTGGACAGTCACACATATCAAACCATACATGACCTGTGGGAGGCTGAAATTCATAAATTGGATGGCCATCATGTCCATATGCTTGGATGGGGACATTTTGGAGAGTGTCGAATTCAGTTGGAAAATTGGGAAGAGCTGTCATAAGATCGGGAGATCGTGGGAACTTGATCTCAACCGATCAATCAGGGTGAAGAGAGAATACTGGGTCAGTTGAAGTGACCGGTTGTGGTTCAGGCTGTTGACTCTGCTCATAAGCTGTTACCCATGATTTAGGAATCAACTGAAGTACTTCTGATCTAGAGATCTGTCGGGGTAAATGAGTACAGGTGGGAACCTGGTTGGAATCAACATGGCCGAAAAGAGCATCTTTTGAATGGCCTGTGATGATGTCGAAAGCATGATTCTGCAATTGATAAGTCATCTGATAGTGGAGGGTTGTTGCTATCGGTGTTGAGACTAGTGGAGCAGCAGAAATTTGGACTTGAACCTTTAAGGCTGTCGGCAAATGAACATCAGAGGGGTATATTAAACTTTGGGAACAGTGTAAAGAATACTGTTCCAACATTCAATGTAGTCTGAATGTTGTAGATCACTGCATGTTCATAAAGCTTGACTCGACTATCCAAAAGATCAACTCTTGATGCTACTGGAAGTCCTTTTCAGCCATGAAAAGTTAACGCCAACCGTATCACACCAAAATGGAGGTGGGTGTAGCCTTCAGCACTTCATTGTCGTATAGCTTGAGAGGGTACCACCAATGTGAAGAGCTGTTCTTTTTCAGTGGCTGGGATCTGGTACTGATCAAATCGTGAGGCCTGTACATATTTCCGAAGAGCAGGGGTCTTTCTTAGAGATAAAATGGCCTTCACAGTCTTTGATGCTGTATTTGGTTGCTTGAGAAAGACAGTGTATGGACTCAACAAAGAGTAATTGGTCGGATGAATTGTCTGATCCTTTGGAAGATAGTTTATCTCATAGAGATAGTCTATCTTATTTGCTTTTGTCATTCGCAGAGATAAAGATGAGGAGGAACTTCGAGAAAAGGATCGCCGAGAACTTTCAGAAGTTGAAGGAGGAGATAGATAATCACTCATTTTGAAGTAAATGTAGTCGTCGGAAGAGATCTATCTGGAATAATTGCTGGATTTAACATGCCTCGAAGATAAAACTGAGAGCACATACCAAAGAGATCAAATATCCATGAGCGCTTGCCTGAGACAATAGGGCAAAAAACGGCCTGTGCCTTGAATGCCCAATACAAGTCTCAAGGGACTTTATCATGAATATCTTACTCTAAGGCCATGCAAACAGACTTATCCAATGGGAATCTCGTATTCATTTCCGCCTACCCGTACTTTAGGTGCATTAAAGTGGCCTATTATAAAGAAAACCCATTGGACCAAAAGCCCAATACATATGTAACCCCAACCCAAGGCTTATTTCCACTAAAATAAGCTCACTTTTGTGTTTTATCTGCATCAAGTGAAGCTCATACAATCAGGTTCGATCAGAGGCACTTGTTTGTGCTGGGTTATCTTTAACAGGGGTGTCAATTATAAGCCCGCACCGGTAGGGCCAATCGAAACGGACCGGATAAAAACCGAGGCCGACACAACCGACTGACCGAATGTCTCTTTTAAGTGATTTTTTTATTAGATTTTGATTTAATCATTACTGGAATTAAAGGTTTTTTTTTTGGTAATCGAATTAAAGGTTATTGGCACTTGGCAATTGACATTATAATATATAATATTTTAAGATATATAATGGTTAATAGTGGACAAGAATGACAGATTGTGACATATATAGTTTTTATAATATATTATATCCACCGACAAGGTATTAGTTTCTACTCGAACACGTCTCTTCTTCTTCTTCTTCTTCTTCTTGTGTTTCAACCTTCCATTAACTATGTGAAGCGAGATCGAAGCTTTTCGCTATAACTCTGCGAGACAAGAAACGTGACTGCTAAGGCCCAAGTACCCTCACACCGTCGCTAACCTCTGATTTGAGATTTGGGATTTTCCCCCTTTTCCTTCCCTCCAAAGTTGTAGACAAGCTTGTCCCATATAGATTTGAAATCCAAGTTGTAGTAATCTCCTCCCATCCCTCACTCAATCTTTCATAGTTTATTGGGGCTTTCATTTAATAGAGATTGACGGCTAGCGGCAGAGTGTGATGGAATGAGTTTTGCTATTTCATTACCAGTTCTATCTCTCTTTCTCTCACTCTCCTGTGTCAATGGCCTGTCTGCCAACATTTTTCCTTTTCTAATGCCTATGGCCAGCTCTGTTTGCCGTAACCCTCTCACCCTCACAGAGCAGGGTCTCTTCCCTATCAGTTTCAGGCTAAACGGACAGTCCCCCTGCATCTTTGATATTCTTCTTCCGACGTTAATCTTGTGGGCATAGAGATTTGGGACAAAATTCGGTTAACCCGGCAACCGACCGACTGTTTACCAGTCGGTCACGGTGGGAAGATTTGTAGACCGACTCTTTAATCGGCCGTGCACGGGCTGGGGTATTAAATTGGTAGGACCGATGAAGGCCCGACCGAAACCGGCCGAGACCGACCGGTTGACACCCCTAATCTTTAACATCTGTTTCTTATGACCAAATGGCATTTTATCTGATGCAAGCCCTACGTTGAGGCATATGTCAAGTAACTGAGTAAGTAGGTTTAATCAATTAAAATAATAATTTGCCTTTGAAATATTGTTTTAATTTGTGCCTCCATTCATGAAAATTAATGGTTTGAACAGTTATAACCATGGAAAATTCCATTGTGCACATTGGTTTAAGGGTATTTACGGATTTATTTTTTTTCTGGGGTTATATTTGTAACTTGATAATTATTCTGATAGCTGTCTACAGGAGTTAGAGTCGAAGTTAGCTTTAAGGTCTGTTTTAGGATACTATAAGGAGCCTTTTCCCCTTTTTTTGGTCCATTATATTTTTGAAGTTTAAACACCCCATTGAGATTTGTATAGTTGAATGATTGAAAAATTTTATTTCGTATGTTATGTGCGGATGTGTCAAAGGGTTGGTTTAACTGACGTGTTCTTCTTTTGATGGGTTTCTTAGGAGCCTAAATTGTTAGCTTCCAGAAAACAAGAGATGACCAGGATTGCAGTGATGTGTTTATGACCAGAATCTCAAATAAATAGCACTCAGATATTTAGGAACAGCCAATTTTTTGGTCAAATGCAATATCAGTATAGGAGAACATATAATCAAAATTTGAAGTGGATCTGCCACTCGGATTGAGTCACAGTTTTATTTTGTGGCTCAATTGGCTCCAATGGGCATCCTTAACTTCATCATCTTTCAGTTCTTCTCTCTCATTCTTCCTTTCCAGGTCTGATTTCTCTGCAATCCTTTTCTTGATCTTCATAATTGTGTCTTAATCTTTCTCTTCCTTTCTTAATACTATTCCCTTTTATTTCTTCTTTTCCTGATACTGCTGTACCTTTGGAAAAGAAGAAATAAAACCGAATACTATAAAGAAAGGAGGAGGAAGATTAAGTAACAATTACGATGATCAAGAAAAGGACTGTAGAGAGATCAGACCTGGACAGGAAGAATATGAGAGAGAAGAACTGAAAGAAGAGCACGTCAGTTGAACCAATACTTTAACATGCAACAACAGCATATGAAACCAGTTTTCCAAACATTCAGCTATATCAATCTCAATGGGGTGTTTACATATATGAAGGAAAAAAAGGAAAAGACAACCATTGGTATGGCTTGCAGATTCCTCCCCACATTGGTGTCATGAGGAACCCTCTATTTTATGATTATATGCAACATAGAAGCTATATCAATGCAATATGATATATTTATGCTAGTAATGACCTTATATGAGAACCCACTTATTATAAACAAACTGTAGAATATATATAAGCATATTTATCAAAAAACAAAGCAATAAATATAAAGCAATGTAAACTCGTGAAGTGCCAAAAAACTAATATAATATAAGGCGTGCTGCCACAAGGCATCCATGGCGGGCGCCTTTCTTGGTTCAAACAAATTGTGCTGTCATCTTGGACTCCAGAAGGCGCCTGATCGCCTAGGCAACTATGCTATCTACAACTGCCTGAATAATTATCAAGTTACCATAATAACTCCAGAAAATATATAAATCTCTAAATCTCTAAATATCCTTAAACTGAAAGCCAGGTTTGAACCTGGTGTCTCCAAAAGGCTACATTCATTTTATTTTGGCTTCTGAAGAACCTAGACTTAAGTTCCCATGTTTGTCAAAGTTTTCACAAAGGCTACATTCATTTAACTTTGGCTTCCGAAGAACCTAGACTTCCTCTTAAGGATAGTAGCTTGTTTCACCTTTTTGATACAGGAGCTCACAGTCACTGCTAACTCCTAATCACAAAATCTGTCTGGTTGCTTAACTTGCTCATCACCTGCATCAGTATTCTAAATTTGCTTGCTACTGACCTAACCAGCAAAAGGAGATTTAAGCAGATTCTAATTTGGCACCACATTGAGCATTATCAACTTCTAATTTTGGCAACAGCTAGAGCCTAAATATTTCGATGTTTCTAGGGAAATTATTTTTATACCTGTTGGACTAAAATCACTGGATTGATTTTATTTTGGTGCTTGTCAAAAGAATCATTTCAATTTTTATAAAAAAAAATCCATAATTCAGACATTTTTAAACATTCCATTGTCCAGGAGGGAGCCCTCAAATGCTGAGACTAAAGCTAACATATCTTCATGCTGGCAGAGCCCAAGTTTTTACCCTTGCACCAAGAAATGGTCCTCTTTTCATATAGTCAAAAATATTCATTTGAATCTGAAATACTTGTATGGTTATGTTCTTCTCTGTAGGCTATTTGGGGATCCCATTGCTTTTTCACTACTTCAAACAATATCTATTTTGTATCTCCATTTATCTTTTGGGGTTTTTGTTTTGTGAAAGCTTATAATTTGGTTTTCGTGCACTTAAGAATAGCAAGGATGCAGTAGCTGTAGCGAAGACACAAGATGCTGATTTCATCATCCCAAGTTTTAGACTTGTTTGATACTTGTAGCCGTTGATTATATTTCTTATATTTTACAATGTGAATGAATGGAAATGATACTCTGTTGGCTTTACTGAAATATTTCTGTCTTGTTGTAGAATAAGCTTAGAGTATATCTTGCGCCCTTTCTTCACGGCATGCGTTATACATCTTTTGGGCGCCATTTTACTAAAATTGACAAGCTTAAGGAGGTATTTGAGTTGTCCTTATATTCATTGACAATAACATTTTTTATTATCCAATATCTTTAGACTTTTTACATGGATTCATTGTAGCATATGAGGGCTAGTATCTACAAATTTTAAAAAAAAAAAAATCCTTGAAGCTGATGTTTAAATAGTAAATGCTGCTACTTATATTATTCGTTGTTCTTGTGGTAGTATTACCTTTTCCATTATTTGATGGTCATTGTCATCCATTATAATTTGAAATTTGGCAATGTCGAAAGAAACCTTGATGTGCTATGTTTTGAAATTCTTGTTCTTTTATCCCTCTTGTGCCTGTTCACTGATAATCTATCAAGGATTTAGATCTTAAACTCATGGATTGGGTCTGTCACGGTTGATTCAGATATGACCCCAAGTTGAATTGGGTTAGCTAGCCATGGATCAACCGAGTTTTGGGGGTTGATTGGTATTGCTCTCAAGACAGCTTATAGCAATGAAGATTATAATCTGAGTATTGATGCAGTTAGACATAGTGATAAGTAGGGATTTATGTAATTAAAATTTTTTATTTATCTTAGAGTCGTGAGTCCTTAGTAGCAAGTAGGGTTGAGTAGATAGAGTCAAACTCTTTTTCAGTCTTAGGATATTTTTTTTTGGCTTAATTCTATAAAAGAGCATGTAACCCACAATCGGGTTTAGTTTGTTAGAAGGAAATTTTATTTGGGTTAGTTTGACTCCTGCCATAAGCTGTACTTGTCTTTCTCACCACCTCTCTGAAATTCTTCCATCTCTTCTCTATTTTCTCCCTAGTCCCTACCTTGCTGCCACAATGTTCGTACCCAGCCCCTGCCCTGTTCTAACGAGAATTACAGCCCCAATTTTTATTTAAGGTAAGTTTGTTTTTCTTTAGGTCCACACCTCCCACGAATTAGAAAAGGGAGGTGATGTTAGAGTTAGCTGGCTAGGAGTATTTACACTGCTAGGCTGATCAGGAATATGGATTATGCCCACCATAAATAAAACAATTCGGTGGGAGAAGGGGGGGGGGATTATTCTCACTTCTGAAGTTTAGAAAAAAAAAACTGCTATTGTTGCTCTGCAACTTTTTTTTCTTCTTTGACGAATTGCTCTGTGTCTGATCTAAGCTGGGTGGTATTGGTGTTTAATCCAGTTGACACCATGCGGTGTGAAGCCCAGGTGGTTCCTTTGAAGAGCTCCTTCAAGTTTCAGTCCAAGATTCAATTTTTGTTCAAGTTTTTCAAGGAAACAAGCTGCTGCCAGGATAATTCTGTAACTCCAGTAAGTTTGAAACATTCCCCATCCCCCAATTCTTCTTCTAATCCTCTACAGCCCCAACCCTAGTTTTTCCCCTTTTTGTTTCTTAATTTTCCCATTACCTAAAAGCTGTACTGACCAATCCACCCATCAAAACCACACCAAACCAGAACCGAATTTCCATCTCTGCCCCTATAGCACTCGATCGAAACCCTAGCTCCATCCTCCCACTCTAAACCCTAGATTCCTCTCTTTTCCTCTTTTTAGAAACCCTAAACCTAAGTTGCTGCCCATTCAAGATTACACACTTCAATCCTTCAAAACATCTCAGAACTTTCATTGATGGACTCCCCTACCTCAACTTGATAACCCATACATCAAACCCTAACCCTAATTTCACCAAAAACCCTATTTTTGACCTAGTCGATTCACCTATTCATTACAGATCTTGGTTGATTGGCTCCTAGTTTGACTTTTCAAACCTAAGACTACATTACCAGATCAAAGAAATAATTAACAGAGGCCTAACACAGCCTATCGCAGGGCTGAGACAGTGACCCAAAAACCTTGGCATAAACTCTCCCTAATAAACCCAGCTACAGTGAATAAAAAGGGACAAGATTGCCATTGAAAACCAGAGCACAGAATAGGGGAGAAAACAAGTATCTTTTGTCTCAATTATGGGTTCCATGGGAATCTTAAGTGTGAATACCGGATCGAACTGAGGAGGGGGGGGGGTGAATCAGTTCCCTTAATTTTTTACGTCTTCTGCAAACTACACAGTCGCTTATAGTCTCACCTTGCATCACCAGAATGTGGCCAGGTCTACCAACATTGTAAACCCACTCTGCAAAACAGGGATTAGTCTCTAACAAATAACAGTAAACAGAGAGACATGATGTACGTGGTTCACCTCACAGTATGTGAAGGCTATTTCCACGGAGCAATACCCCTCGGGGTTTCTTATATGCCCAATACTCAACAACAGTACAATTAGCTGCCCCTACGGCCAGGATACCCCTTACCCTGTTTCAACCTCTCACCTCAGTGAGGGCAAGGACTTCAATCCCCAATATAAAATGGCCTCAGCCTTACAATCAATCAACCCAATAATTAAATTTCAATCACAAACCCAACCCATCACAGATTATACTCTAGGTTCTGCCCAATACATTCAATAATTAAGAAATAAACCTAGAACATGAAAACAATGGTTTGTGAACATGTTTACCTTCTCAAAGGCAAATTCCCAACTCCAAACGAATGCAGTGAAATCTTCAACAGAATGTATCAAGCACTCTACTCCATTGTCAACAACCAAACCGATGTCCTCTGACGATTTCCTTCGCGACTATGCTCTCGAATCATGCCGGAATGGTAGAAAACGACTTCTCCTCGATTTCCTTCTTCACTAGGGCTCCAGAGATGCGTTTTCGGTCCTTTAACGAGAATATATATACAATTCGAAGAGATACCTTTCGGACCAATAAGAAAGAAGCAAGAAAACGCAAATCCTTGTTGCCAACTGAATACTGTTTTCACAACCACACCACTGCCAAATCCTTGTTGCCAACAATGACAACACTGCCAAGAGCACCAACATCAAGAATAGTTCTCCTACCATCCTTCTTGGGGAGGCCTTGAAGGATTAAGGACCTTCAAGGCAGAAACCACCTTGTAGCAGAGTAATGCAAATATTCATTTACTTGTATGAGAAATCAAGTACAATTATGGACTTCACGTAACCAGACTCTTGATCCGACTCCAAATATGTAAATCCCATGTCAGGTGTAATGGGAAAGTTTTGACTCCATGAGGCCTTGATAGTATGCTATAGGAAATAAAAAATAGACTTAGACTCAAATTAGTCATCTAAAAACTAAATAAGGAGAACCAACTCTATGATAATGTAAATTGGAAACCCTAAATTGAAATGAAATCACCTGGCAACCCTAATGGCATCGTGTAACTAGGCTCAATTCTGATGACTCATGATGAAGATATTAAAGCCAAATCCTTGCTCACCTGAGATGGAAGTGGGAAAAAAAAACAAGAAAGGAAACTAATATACTCAACCAATCCTCTCTTCAATGCTATTTGGGCCCAAGGCCTAGAGATTCTCCTATATGATTAGTTCTAGATCTCAATTTAGTTCTTCTTTAGGTTCTCGCTCCACGTCATTATATCTAGGTAATCCAATGCAGTCATCATTCTTGTTACCTTTGTCCTTTGAACACCTTCACCTTGCACAATATCACTCCTCTCTAGTGCAGTCCCCAGCATGGTTGGGGAGTTTGGATTTGGATCATCCAGAACGCCTGACAGGATCACCGATCTACATTTTGGTAGTATTCAGATCTTGGAGTGGATTACCAATCCACATTATTTTAATATTTGTTCTAATCTGGTTGCCTTATCCAGTGGTCTGGAGATCGTCCAAATCGCCCAATCTCTAATTCTAGATTGGTATGTCCTGGGGACAGTCCAGACTGTAATACTGATCTTTGCATCCTTGGTCCTCAGTCTTTCACTGCTCTCCCATCTTGTCACTTATGTGCTTTTCCCTTGAAGTTCCTCCAAATTTATTTCTGTGATTGGAATATTATTGCAAAAGATAATTTGTGGAAACTAGGTAACCTGGTATACACCAAAACCAAAAGATTATTTATTCCTAGTTTGTGCTTGTTATACATAACAGCTTCCTTGTTCAAACAAACTAGGAATGATGATTGCTTTGTGGAAATTAGGTAATGCTATTTAACTTGTTCTTTCCTGTTCATTTTTACCCCTGTTTTTTTTTAAGGTTTTCCTTTGTTCATGCTGTTTCAGTTAATGGTTTTGGCATTTTTAACATTTTAATTTCTTTTTATATCTTTTATTATGTGAAATTATTTGGATAAAGTGCACACGGCATTGATATATTTTAATAACCTGATTTGCAGATCGCTGACATGCTCCACTCGTATGTTCAACCTGGTGATACGGTAATAACTAATATTTCTTTTTTTGCATCTTTTGCTATATTTATATATATTTTAGATTGTCAAATTATTCATTGGTAATTTTATTGATTTATGAAATAAATTAACTTGAACTAATCAATAAAGATGTGATTCTACCATTTTGCAATCAATTAGCTCTTTGGTCAATTGAAATCCACTAGCTTGGTGCTCTGAAACTTTTGTCGAATCAATTTGAATGGGCCAGTGAGGTATATTCATTTCCATGAAAATGAAACTAAACATAAACGCACAAAAGAGAAGCAAAAAGTGAGATATACCTGCAGGGACACAATGGTTTCAAAAGTGGAAGAGGGGGGATCCTGAGTATAATGTCTCAACCTTTTTCTTCTGTACTGATGGCTCTTCCTTGTCTTAAGATCTTTTAAGACACAATGAGAAAGATAAAAGGTAAAAGAACATTTATAGTGTCTTGGTAAGTTTACTAACCGAAAGATGACTTAAAGATGATTGTGGTACATGAAGTACATATGTTAAAGAAAAGGAAGAAGAGAAGGAAGAAGACAGAAGCGGAACAACACCTGAATGGGCTAATGTAGCAGTGGATGAGTCAAGCTGCTGGACATGTTTCAGTAATTGGTTGACCAGATCATCGCTAGACAAAGGAACTGATTGACTACCTATGGACAAAGAAGCAAGATTAGTGTCAATAGATGACACGATATCAGAATTCCCTTCAGCCATTGAAGTATTGGCAAATTGCTGTGTCCACTGAAATTTACCATGCTTAATCCAACTCCAAGATTATCAATAGTATGATTTATCATGCTTAATCCAACATTTATCAACACTGACGTAGGACTTGGTCAGTTTGTTGTCCATGACCTCCTCTATTACCACTCCCTCGACCTCTTCCAGGAAAAGTAGAGATACGACCATGACTACCACTGCCAGGAACAAAGGCAGAACTTTCCTTAGAAGAGGAAGATAATTTTGATTCAGCGAGAGAGGGAAACAATATGGTGATTGGTGGATGCAACAATAACCTTCATTCATAGAAGGAACTGTGTTGCTAGCAAGTTAACTTTTGATAGGCTGGAGATCAGAATTCAAACCAAATAAAAATTTTGCGATCTGAAACTTTGCATTTTGAGTCTTCAACAATTCTAAATTATTGGTGAGGGCTGATAGGAATTAAATTCCTCCCACATTCATTTGAGAGCACTATAGTAGTCACCCAAAATATTTTCACCTTAAAGAAGATCTTTTCATAGAGGTCATATATTCTAGACATATCTTTATCTTGGGAAAAACTTATTTGAGGTCATCCCAAACACCTTTAACTATAGAATGATACATAACATTAACAGCAATAGGCGGGTCTATACTCTTCCGCAGCCACACAAGCAAAGTGTCATTCTTGCACGCCCATTCCTCACAATCTTTAGAGTCTGCAGAGGTACGGTTTGAAAGCAGATACTTCAATTTCCTTTTGCATTGGTTTAAACCTTCACAGTTTGTGCCCATAGAAGGTAGTTGGATGCACCATTGAGCTTAATAGCAGTACTTGGACATTGATTGAGTCCACTTGGAGCTTTGAATCACTCATAAGACCACAAAGGATAGAAATCCGGCAACCAATAGGTATTAAGCACAACCACAGACCACAAGGATGTGATAAAATCTTCCAATGGCAATCCACAGGATAGATCAGAGATGAACCAAGCTACAATCGCCAGTCAATAACAGAATAGTATTAAATCCACAGAGGATCAATAACACAGTCTGAAAGAACAAGAGCAGTCCAAACTGCAGAAACACTCAATACACAGAAAAATCTTCCTTTAAATTACAGGGAGTGTCAAAGATCTCTAAATTTTGGGGCAAAACTTCTGCAATATAGAGAATATGGCTTCAAATTTTGCAGAGGTCTTACAAAGGGAATATGACTTCTTGAAAAAATTCTCTGGAATTAGGGTCTTTCAAGATACTGCAGAAACGTAGATCTGAAGATCAAGAACACATAATATAAGGCTTCCATATAGAGATTACAGAAACATAGGCAGGGCACAGAAGTAGATCAGACCAGCACATCCAAATTATAAAAAAGCTACCGTAGGAGAGATTTTCCATGTGCAGATATAAACTAGACAACCTCTTGCTTAGGGTAGGAATGCCATCCACATGATAAGAGATAATCAACAATATATCAGCAGCACGCCAGGCAAGTATCAATCTTCGTCAACATAAAAAATCCTAGTTTTCATATTATATCAAGTAGGGTGATGCAGATTTATCACCAAATTGGGCTTTTTTTATTAGGAATAAGTCTAGGATTGGGCTATATACATGTCGGGCCTTTGATCCCATGGGTTTTCTATGTAATAGGCCACTTTAATGGGCCTCAAATATGGGTAAATAGGTTGCATACGGGATTA
Organism: Telopea speciosissima; assembly: GCF_018873765.1. Lineage (NCBI taxonomy): Eukaryota > Viridiplantae > Streptophyta > Magnoliopsida > Proteales > Proteaceae > Telopea > Telopea speciosissima. The sequence goes on along the minus strand of NC_057925.1, from coordinate 46,793,617 downwards.
GCTCCCATACTTAGTTTTATTTCCATACTTAGTTTATTTTTGTGTTTTTTAATTGAATCGGTTCAAATTGGTTGCATCCAATTGGTTCAATTTAAGTGGTCATGTGACAACTTAAGTGGTCATGTGATGTAAGTTGGGCTGGATTAGGACTCTATAAGTCCAGCCATGTTTTGAGTCTATTTCTTTTAATATTTTAGTTTCCTAGTTAGTTTAAGTTGCCTAATAGGTTAGGGATAGGATTAGGCCATTCCTTTTAAGTGCCTAAGTCTATTTTTGAGTCTTCTATATCAGTTTGTAAGGGAGGCTAGCATTAGATACGAATTTGATTAATAAAAATTAGCTTTATGCTTGCTGCCATTGTTGCTGCTCTTTGTGAGTGTATATCCTTATAGATCTCAAGGTGGTGAAGGGTAGGTGGACTCCTGCGACTCCTTGCATTGTGAAGATCGGGAGGTTTCTTCAAGTTATCAAGTTGCTGCCATTGTTCTCTGCAATCCAGTAAGTTTAAACCTGCTATTTGTTTTTAAACCTTCTTCTACCAGCTTTTATTTTCCCTTAGACCTAATCCACATTCCCCTCCATCCATCAAGCCCTAATCTCCATTAAACCTGCAACTCCTACCTCAACTAGGACTCCCTCATAACTACAGATCTGGCCATCAATTTCGAACCATACTTCCAGCCTATATTCCCCACACCTCTCCCTACACTCGACCTTAAACCCAGTCCATAACCCCCACTATATCCCCTCCATTCCTCCACTCCATTAAAACCCAAAACCTGCAACTCAATTCTGTCCAGAATTGCAGAATTTTAAAACCTTCCCAAATCTAATTATTTTTATCCCATAATAACCCCCTAGACCTGCATATTAAAGCCGTATAAGACCCATTCCCAAATTCCCATCCTAAACCCTAGAATTAACCTAAATCCTAGTGCCGTCCATTGGAACCAGCAACCCCTTTTGCGATTGATCCTGTTGTCTGGCTCCTAGTAGGTCTCCTACCTACCTAGGACTACATTATAGGGTTTCATTGTAGACAAGGCAACATTGGTTGCTGCGCACCATAAGGAGACAAAAACCTAAATGGATTCTCAAACCAAGAAGGAAGATGACAGACACTGGTTACTTGGTGCTCTTATACCATGTGACGATACTAGGAACAAAGAACCAGTACCTGTTCAGATATGGAGAAGAAGGAAAGTAAGAGAGAGCGAGAGAGAAAAAAGAGGGAAGAAGAGAACAGAATGGGAAAAACCAAAGGGGCTGACGGCTTGAGTGATTGCGAGTCCTCAATCACTCAACTGTGACCTTATTATTTTAAGAGGACAGCTAAGTACAATTACAAATAAGAACAGGTTTATGTGTAATTTGGTTTTCCCCTTGAGGTGGTCTGCCTCATGTAGCGTTTTTTCAATTATTTGGAATCTTATTGTTGATTCGCCGTTTGGTATGGTGTATGTTCAGTTCCCGTGCCAGAGGCTGCTGATATCTCCATAGTGTGCTAGCGTCCCCTCCTATGAGTAAGTAATAGTTACCGTCAAGCTACCACCAGTGCTTCAAATACTTTTTTAAGGGTGTACAGAAGATGATCAAAATCCTTCTTTTCTATTGGGCCACAAACCGACCGACCTAGGTAAATTCATGAGCTCGATTATTCCTTGCTATTCTTAATAACCATTTGAACCCTGATTTGTCTTATGACTCATCAATCAGATGATTTTTTTGAAAGAACTGTCAAGGTGCGAAAGTTAGGCCTTTTTTTGCTTCCTTTCCTTCTCAAAAGAGTAGATCATTCACTTTCTCCAATCCAAATTACACACAATCCCACTAATAAGAAAATAACAATACAAAAACACCCCTATATGGTGCAGTGTAACTTCTTAACATACACTGCAGAAGATTTTATTTGGTTGACAATTGTTAGGAGTATATTATAAGTTTTGCAAACTCTATATGTAGAGTTGAATGAATGGGTTTTATTCATAGTTTGAAATCTCGCGATATTTTGGTATCTCGGGCTGGTTGAGATATCCGAAATATACCGAAATATGGTATTTTTTCTACCATATTTCGACACCCCATCTCGGTGGGTTTTTGGCCATATTAAAGCCTGATACTTCATGTACACCCTTATTTAAGTTAAATAAACACATTTAAACCTTCATATTGCAAAAAAATGAATTCAAAGTGGTGTTTTGGGTTTGCACCCTTGATTGACAGTATACGGTCGGACCCTAATGTATAAATTGTTAAATACACTTTATTTACGAAATATACCGAAATTTCGACGAAATATCACGAAATATACCAAAATGTGGACTTTTTTCATTTCGTATGGTCATCTCGTCTCGGCAGTGTCGAGATATCCGACATATACTGAAATATCGGCGATATATCGCGAGATTTTGAACCATGGTTATATTAGAGAGCTACCGTGGATTATGAATCATGAGTTGAGTCAAGTATATCTCTCCTTGTTTAATCTCCTTCCTTTGATCTCTAAATCGACTCTATTTGAGGTTTTTGACACTCCAAAATAATTGTTCGACTATATCATTTCTACAGAATCCGGATGATCTGGTATTTTATGTGGTGCTCGTGGGACACCACGTGTTTTTTAGGTGTACTCTTCGGAGCTTTGTGGCAGTTTCTGGTTTGGGAGTCAACTTTTCCAAGTGTGCAATCTAAAAAGTTGTGGAGGTGGACTATCTTGCTGAAGTGGCCCATGGCCTTCACTGCAAATTGGGTGGGTTTTGTTTGGTCTGGGGGCATAAATCTACAGGTGATTAGGATCCATTTTATTAGGATGGAAAAGAAACTGGAGGAATAAAAAGTTCAGTATGCACACAAGGGGCACAAAATTATTGTCATTTAGATTTCTTTTGCAGCGTCTGCAGTGCTATGATTTGGAGTTTAATTGGTCTTGGGGTTATATCTATAAACTAGAAGGTATATGTAATGCATTGTAGTCCTGATCTACAAAAATAAAGGTAATATGAAGAGCTATAATAACTATAGAAGCATAAAACTAATGAGTCATACTATGAAACTATGGGAGAAGGTTATTGAAGCACATCTGAGAAGAGAGACTCATATCTCGAAGAACCAATTTGGTTTTATTCTAGGAAGGTCCACAGCAGAAGCTATTTACCTATTGAGGAGGCTCATGGAAACATGTAGAGCTAACAAGCAGGATCTCCATTTGGTCTTTATTAACCTGGAAAAAGCCCATGACAGGGTCCCTAGAGACTTAATCAGGCATGTTCTTGTGAAGAGAGGGGTGTCTTGTAAATATATAGATGCTATTAAAGATATGTATGAGGGCGTGGTGACTAGTGTGAGATCTGTTTGAGGCCACGACAAAGAATTCCCAATTACAATTGGATTACATCAGGGATCAGACCTAAGCCTTTTTCTGTTTGCGCTTATCATGGATGAATTAGCCAAGAGCATTCAAGACGAGGTCTCGTGGTTTATGCTCTTTGTAGATGAGACAAAAGCAGGATAAATGCTAAATTAGAGGTTTGGAGATCAACCCTGGAAAATGCTAAGTTAGAGTTGTGGAGATCAACCCTGGAAACAAGAGGCTTCAAGATTAGTAGATCAAAGACGGAGTATATGAGGTGTAACTTTAGTCACACTACAATGGAAAATTGAGAGAGAGAGATACCGCAAAGTGACTATTTTAGATATCTGAGGTCAATCATAAACAAGGATGGTGACATAGATGATGATGTTTCATAGATAATTAAAGTGGTATGGATGAAGTGTAGAAGCGCAAGAGGAGTACTGTGTGACCAACTTATTCCTTTAAAGCTTAAAGGAAAGTTTTATAGGACTGTTCGACCGGCTATGATAAGGAATGATCGTGTAAGAGCTGATTTGGGAGTTGCCCCAATCAATGACAAGCTTCGAGAATGTCGTTTGAGGTGGTATTGTCACACCCTGCTCCTTATAACCTAGGAGATGTGACTAGGATGCTTACATCATCCTACTCAGCCTGCCAGGATCTCTGACGTGGTATCTTAACATCACAATCCATACTCAAACTGTAAACAAATCAGAGCAACAGAAGATAAAATATACGATCCATGTAACTGGACATCTAAGTGATACAGTTATTACATAACAAAAGTTTATTCTTGTTCTTCAATTCAAGACCCAAAACATAGTAAATTATATCATTTATACAAACCCATATAATATAAAAAATACCCAAAAGAGAATGGGGACATCAAGTCCACAATCCCAATCTATAGTAGGCATAGTCATCACAGGTACAACCCAATCCATGCTCTTTAGCATCAGGGTTCCACCAATCCATCTCGCCTTCCTCACCACAAGATGAGGTATCCGTAAACGCCAGTGCAACATCACCTGCATCAACAGCTAAAAAGGAACACACACGTGGTGTGAGCTTCACTAAGCTCAATAAGGGATGGGGGCATGCAAGCATGCACAACAGTAGATGATGCGGTTCATGAGTTCATTTTATATTTATAACCTAACAACAAAACTAAGTCTCAGGTAAGATGCTACTGCAACACATTAGGATGTATGCTTGCATGCCCCCATCCCTAGTCCCCGAATGCAACCTGGGTCCCCCAACGATACTGACCTAGTTGCGAAAGGGAGCTTGCCAGTCCCCGAATGCGACATGGGTCACTCAACAAACCTTGATTATACCCCGCCAACCTCGGAATCATCCATCGGACACCTGACTCGGTCCGCCTCCAGCAATAATCACATCATACCATGGAAGTGGTATTCAGGCAAATCATCATCCGAATATACCACGAAAGGCCATCCAACTCGTAACCCCTGTTGGCTAGGGGTTGTAGCAATCGGGTTGATTATCCTAACCATCATTCATTCTAGATGTTCAATATGCGTCACATGTATACATATATGTCTAGAGCATAGTTGTCACGACGGCTAGGCAACCCAAGGCGCTGGAGAGGGTCCAAAATAAAGGCGACACCAATTAGGCGAACAAGGCGTCCAAGGCACCGGCCTAGGTGACCAAGGCGCCTGGACGCCTAGACAACTATGGTCTAGAGGCCGAGATCATAGTACCGGAATCATCTATCGACCACACCATCCTCCTGTCTCTATCATATACACACATACAACAAGTATGGCGAATACGGTACCAGAATCCACCTCGGCCACACCGCAACCCATTTCCATTCTGAATGCATTACATGTTTCTATTACAACAGTTATAAATGTAAACACAATTAGTATGGCGATTACGGTACCGGAATCCACTTCGACCACACCACAACCCATTTCCAAGCCTACAACTAATGCACATGATGTACATAATTATTTCATTAGTATGATGATCACAGTACTAGAATCCACCTCAGCCACACCAGATCTCATTTCTCAAACACAATCCACAAATAAGATTTCAATCAATTAAGCATACATAGTGAGGTTATGGAGTTAACAAGCATAGATAAGATTATAATTGATAGAACATGCTATGCGTGCATCACACAATGATTAGGTGATTCAATTCCAAAATCAAAGCGCGATAAAATCCCCGACACGCCTCACCGTTGCACTTGTCTCTGACCGAATTAGGTGTACATTAAATTAGACTAAGTGTTGGAGGAATGCCCGAAGAATTCCCAGAAGGGCAAAGTAACAATCAACTCTGGGAATCCACCGGTAGAAGTAACCGGTTTATCAGTTGATTGACTGGTTAATCATTAATGATCGGCCGGTGCTTGAAGCAGGAGCTTCAGATGAAAAGTTTACCAACAGGCAGAACCCACTGGTAGAACCAAACTTCTGCTGGTGGTGTTCAACCGGTAGTCAGTCCAAGAACTGAACTTTTATTTAGGCCTCAACCGACGTCATGCGGGGGTCATTTCTGTTTCATAGAGATTGTAGGGGATTGCTCCGCCTACACTTTAAACCTAACGACATCGGGTTTCACCGGTTGAAACCAGAGATACGATCGATTCTCCGATTTGAAACCCTAAAGTTAGGGTTTGGGCTGTTTTCACCCAAACCTCATAGGAACAATTCCAGAATGGGATTGGGAGTGTGTAAGAGAGTCATATGCTCTCACACAACCACACTCCAGCTGGCTTCCAAGCACAACACTGGGCAAAAATCCTAAGCCTAAGCTTTCAGAACAACAGAAATGGAAAGAGAGAGACAGGGAACAAGCGCCCCTACCTGAGATGGAGCAGGGACAGCAGCAAGTGCGGATCCAAGCCTCTTCCTTCCTCCTCCTTCCTTTCCTTCCTTTCCTTCCTTTTTTCTTCTTTCTTTTCTTCTCTCCCTTCTATGGTTTTGCAAGAGTGAGAAATGAGCTTTAAAGCTCAAGTCTCCTTTTTGTACTTTTAGACCACTAAGGTCTGTTTGCCTGCCTACCGAATCAGTCCAAACTAATTAATTGTCCAGTTGGACCTCGTGGGCCCACCACCTTGGCTTCATATTGAGTACGAAGGTAAAGGTGGGTCTCGCATTAAGTTGAGACATGTGGGAGAGAATTTGATACGGAACACCGGGTCCCACAGGCAGTAGTTCAATTTCTAGACAACAAGACCAACCGGCTAATCAGGGTTTGTCTGTGCTGATTGGCCGCTTGGTCAATTCCAACTCTGTTCCAGCTGAGAATTCAGCAATGCTTTCCCCCACTCTTAAGGGTAGTTAAGAGAAGTTTGTGCATGGTATCATGCCAGTGTATTACCATGCTTTCAAAGGTATAATTGGTAAGAATGGGCACCTTTGATCAGACATCCAGCAGTGGATTCAGATATCCATCTTTACAGGCATGGAGGAAAGTGATGCAGATTCACCACCGAAATGGGCTTATTTCTTTAGAAATAAGTCTAGGGTTGGGATATATATATGTTGAGCCTTTGATCCTAAGGGGTTTCTATGTAATAGGCCACTTTAATGAGCCTAAACTAGGGGTATATAGGTTGCATACGGGATTAGCCTAATACTTAGTTTATTTTTATGTTTTTTTAATTGAACCGGTTCAAATTGGTTCAATTTAAGTGATCATGTGACTTGGTTAAGTGGTCATGTGATGTAAGTTGGGCTGGATTAGGACTCTATAAGTCCAACCATGTTTTGAGCCTATTTCTTTTAGTATTTTAGTTTCCTAGTGAGTTTAAGTTACCTAATAGGTTAGAGATTGGGTTAGGCCTTTCCTTTTTAGAGTGGAAGCTTGCTTTTGAGTCTTTTATATAAGGTTGTAAGGGGACAAAGCCTTGAACACGAATTTGATTAATGAAAAGCTTTTGTTTGCTGCCATTGCTGCTGTCCTGCTCTGTTGAGTGTTGCTCCTTGTGAGTGTGCATCCTTGTGGTTCTATCAAGGTGGAAAGGGACTGGTGGAATCCAGACTCCTTACGCCGTGACGGCTGGGAGGATCTTCTTCAATTCGAAGGTGGTTCTATCCTTCACATCTGTTCAAGCTGCTGCCAGTGGAATCTCCAGTAAGTTTGACACCCAATTTCTTCTTCTAACCCTCTAATCCTGTCCCCCAATCGATCCCCTTTATTTTTGGTTTGAATCCCATAAACCGTAACTCCATTAAACCTTAGATCTTGCTGCCCAGCCATATTTAACCATTAGAATTACTTCAAATTCAAACCACAGCCTCTCCTTAACACCCCCTACACTCGACCCAAGCTGTTGCCCCTATTTGTCTTTCAAAACCCTAAATTTGACCTAATTTCTAAACCTAAAACCTGAAACCCTAACCCTAATTTGTGGAATTTTGAATTCTCATCTAAACCTAACCAAATCTAGCTTTCTAAACTCCCCAAAACCTGCCTAGTTTAATCGTATAAACTATATTCCCATTATCCTACCCTAACCCTAGGAATTGACCTAAATCCTAGTGTTGTCCATTCGAACCAGCAGCCCATTTTGTTATTTGATCCTATTGTTTGGCTCCTAGTAGGGCTCCTACCTATCTAGGACTACATTAGAAAGTCTACTCATCTACCATGATCCAAATATCTTTTCGATACCTTGACAACGATCCTACGTGGATACTCAACATTTGCAGCCCACATGCTAACAGAACTGAGAATTGCTGGAGGAGTACCTACGCATTAGATTCCAATTAGGATTGATTTTGGCACGGGTGTAGAAGGTATGGCCATGTTCAACGATGGCCTGAGGATGCCTTAGTACAGAGGAGTGATCTGATCTAGATTGAAGGAGCTAGAAGAGCTAAGTGCAGGTTGAAAATGACCATAGAAAAGGTTGTGAGGAATGACATGAGCAGTCTGGGTCTTGTACCAAGTATGACATCAGATAGAGCCCTATTGGAGGGCAAGGATCCATGTTTTGGACCCGATCTAGCTGAGATTTTCCTGACTTCTTGTGGTGTGCTTCTTTCCTACTTTCTTTTCTTTTCTCACTTCTCTTTTTTTTTTTTACTCTGTTTGCAATGATCCATGTAGCCGACCCCATTCAAACAGTTGGGACAAGACTGAGTTTGTTGTTGTTGTTATTGCTTTGTATGGGCCCTCCCAAATGACAAAAATACAAATGTAAGAATAAAATGGCAATTCTGTAATTAAATAGTAGTTCAGAACCTCTTGAAATAATGGAAAACAGATTCTGGGACTGAACCACAATTAAATTTGAGGAACAGGGCCAATCTGGAATCAAAGAACTCAAAAACTGGAGGGGCTTTTGGTAAATACCATAAATTCTGGTCTGTCTTATAATTACGAGAGGAGGTTGTCTTCAACCTCTTCACAAGTAAAACGAAGGCGGAAATCAGGATTGCTTCGAAGGAGAGAACTATCTCCTGAGAACACCAGTCAGACTGAAACTTTAGGGGCTTATTCTTCACTACTAATCCTCCCAAGAATGACAATGCCAAATTGAAAGAACAAGCAGCAGTGTTGAATTGGTCTGAAATCATGTCTGGCTGTAATCTTCTGACCAGATCTGAATTTTGATTGGGATCTCACAACAGAGGGAGCTTTTGGGTCTGAGCTCCTATGTTATGAATCACCCTGGGGAACAGAGCTTAGTCCTAGAATCTGAGAGAAAAGATAGGAAGGATTGGAGAAGATTGATCCAACCATGTAGGGCTGCCAGAAATAAAGCAGGGAAGAAGAAAGAACAGAAAAGGAATCTGATCTGAGAAGAGGAAGGAGACCCAAGGAGGGGGTAGCTGCCGTCAATCAACCACAGAGAGAGCAGGAGCATGGATTAGAATATTGTAACCAACTCCCTAAATAAATTAGAGGCAGTTTGTAGATGGATTCACTCCATCAAATACAAGCGTCTGTTCCATGTTTTGCCTCCTCTCTTTGTTTGTTCTGGTTACTGATACTTAAATGGGGTTACTTCTGCCCTTTGTTATTTCATTATATAATTTTGTTAGAGAAGCGGGGTTACTTCTGCTTTTTGTTATTTTCTTTACGTGATTTTGTTCGAAGTGGGATTGGTGCTTTGGTGGTCTTTAAATATGTGTAAAGAGCAGGTCTCATTCTTTTCCAATGTTATAGATTGATCCAACTTCATGAATTGGAAAAAGAATTGTTGAAAAAATTTGGTTGTGGATCTGTAGAAAGGGGTTTCAAAGAATTTCAGTTGTATAAGTGATTGTAAATTGGTAATGCTGGTGCCGCTTATCTCTTTTTACTTCATTTCTTCCCTCCTTCTCCGTCAACTGCTATGCTCCCAAACTTTAGATTTTGTGGGGGTTGGGGGGGGGGAGAGGAGAGGAGAGTGGCTAGAGCTGTTATTTCTTGTTGTAGCCCAAAATTTATGAATACTACTTGTTTTTCTTGGGCAGATAGTTGATTTCTGCTGTGGTGCCAATGACTTTAGTTGGCTAATGAAAGAAAAGCTTGAAGAAACTGGCAGGAAGTGTTCGTTCAGGAACTATGATCATATTCAGCCAAAGGTATTTCCTCTTTTTTTTTTTGGGTGCCATTCTTGTGTTCATGTAATATTCCAAAATTTCTGTTTCTTTTTGGGTCTGGATCTGCTAGGATTGATAATCTGATTTTAATATCAGCTGATATGGACCAATCATCCTTATGTTCTATTCAATCCAAACAGGTAGTACTGTGTATAAGCATGTAGCTCCAAATATTATTGAGATGATTTTTCCACCAAAAAGGTTGATGTTTCCTTTTGGTGAAATGCAGAGTGATCCTCTTTGGGGTGTGGGATGTGCTTTGTTCTGCTATACTTCTTTCCGTTGGCTTGAATGGAGCCACTAAAGAAGCAAGCCATTATGACACATGGGCACCTTATCCATTCCCCCTTTGTGCAGCACTTCTACGGTTGTATTTATGCATAGATGATATAGGGGTGTGCCAAGGAAATAATGAATAAATGGTGAATTGTAGGATTTAACTGAAAAGTTTGTACGCCTCATTTGTCATTTCTCTTGAACTTGGATCATGACACTAGGAGTCTAGGGCTGATCTAGACTGAAACATTCTGCAGATATTTGGCATGGTAAACATCTTATGATTTGGGTTCTGTCTAGGCTACGTCACTGAAAAAGTACATGTTCATTCTATAGCTGTGAATTCTGTCCATAGTTGGGGACAATGAATCAAGAGGTGTTTTCTGATTAGAGTGCAGGGAATGTTCACGTACGTTCAGATGGAATTCATTCTGTGGGAATGTTCCATCTGAACGACTGAGTTGTTCACAAACGTGAACATTCACCCCCCTCTGATTATGCGTGCTGTTACTGCTGTTTATTCATTTGTTTGAAGCCGATATCCTCAAAGGTTTAATTATAAACAGACCCACTCGAACTATTTGGGCCACTTCAAGGTCTGAACTGCTGAAGGGGTGTTATTTTTGGCAGAAAACCTTGAGATTTATTGTTCTACTCCTACGCATGGTGGGTTTTGCACATGGATACACATGAATTAAATGAGAACGACCTGTTGTGGGGTTCCGTCTGTTAGATCTCTTGTGACAATGTGTGGCTGCCCAGGCTCAAAAACAAGTGAAATTTGTAGTATTGTTCAGGTGGGTTTGGTGGATTGAGCAACGAGATTTAAGTGCATTTTGGTGGTTTTAAGTGCGGCTCTAAAATTTCAGTTAATTAAAACAGCAAATATAAAGAAGGGAAAGAGATTGCTGCTGGGTCTCTAGCACCTCCACCAGTGTGCGGGCCAATGAGAACGCATGCAGTGTGGGTGCAAGAGATGGCATTTTGATTTCATGGGGAGGGGGCAGTGTGGTACTTTCGTGCGCTTCTGTGTCTAGGTGCAGGAGCCACACAGGCCACGTGACCAGGTAGCGTTCTTTTCCCCTTTAAAGAAATCTTGGCGCAGTAGTTATTGCTTTCCATAGGTGTTTTGATCATGGCCAGTTTTGGGCTCATCACTGGGTTGATAACTACGCCTTATCCCACAGAAGGTTGTCATTGAGGTTTTTCCATGTCCCAAATTCTTTGTCCGGTTTTTCATTTAATGCATTAAGTTTCATCACATTCTGAATTTACCATTTGTTATGCAGTCTTTTTTAAAACTTAAAAAAATTAAATTAAATTAATGATAAATAGGATAGTGGGGGACAATTTTTGACATTTTTAATAGGATTAGTGGGTAATTACCAAATAACTACCTCACCTTAAAAAGTGAGATTTGTCAGAATGAACATTGCGGGACGGAGGGAGTTGCTATGTGAAGATAATATCAGGAGGATAGAGCATAACCCTTGAGCACTTCTTTTATTGACCTGAGGTCTCAGAGCATTAAATTTCATCACATTCCTACTTCATTGTTTGTTGCTTAGTTGCTTAATATTCATTTTATGTGATACGTTGTTTCTGATTTTAATTTTGGTGTAATATATTTCACTATGCCAGGTATGAGTCACCTTGACTAGATAATCATATAATCTTTTTTTGATGCTGTCGATATTCTTGTCCGTCTGTTCAAAAAAGGAAAGACTAGATTTTTAGTATATCAAACAGGGCTTTTGGTCCATCCATGTAAGAACTCTAGTTGGGACTATACTTGAATGGACTGCTTCCTTCTTATAGTCATGGCATACCATCATGCTGTGAGAGGATGTATATTCAATTAAACCATATCCTGAGTAGTTGGTTCAGCTTCACAAATGCGATTTCAGCATTCCATTTCTTGACTTTAGATATTTGAAAACTTGATATCATTTTATGGAAGTGAACTGGGCCTGAAGTGCTGTGGTGCTGCGTATGATTGAGTTTTCCACTGCTCGATATGGCACGTTCTGTTTTTAAGTTCTCCCCAGGAATTTATATTTTGACTGATTTGGAGTCCTGTTTTGTAGAATGACTTTTGCTTTGAGAAGAGAGATTGGATGAAGGTCTGGCCAAAAGAATTGCCAACTGGATCCCAATTGGTAAGATTTTAAATGCTTTTTGTTTCTATTTGTAATTCTTTTACCTGAACCTTCTACTTTCTTCCAGTACCTTTTTGTGCATAGTTTGTTTCTTGTTTTTTTACCCCATCCTTTGTGCATAGTTGAAAGCTACTCTATTTTTTTTTGAGTAGATCATGGGTCTAAATCCTCCATTCGGAGTTAAAGGTGCTCTAGCAAACCAATTCATTGATAAGGCCCTTGAGTTCAAGCCTAAGATCCTCATTCTTATCGTTCCACCTGAAACAGAAAGGTAGTAAAAACTTTTCTTTATTTGGGGGGGAGGGGGGAGATTTATGCACTTCTCTTATCCCATCTGTTTTCTCTTTACTAAAGCTCACATTTATTCTCTTTTTTAGATTGGATGAAAAGGAATCACCATATGACCTGATTTGGGAGGATGATAAGAAACTCTCTGGCAAGGTATGCTTGGAGAACCGGAGAACTTTGAGATGTTTACTTGTCTTCGATTTTGATTGATTGAATACTTAAGGATGGAGTGTGTTCTGGTGTCTGATTTGCATTTCTTCCTTTCAGTCCTTTTACCTTCCTGGGTCTGTTGACGTGAATGACAAACAAATGGACCAATGGAACGTAAAACCACCACTGCTGTCTCTTTGGAGCCGCCCTGATTGGACTGCAAGGCACAGAGAAATAGCTCTCAAGCAGGGCCACATATCCAAGGAGCAGAGAAGGTCATCTATGGAAAAAAATAATCTTAATGATGCACGAGTTTCTGATCATTCACCAAAAATAAAACCAGTCATTGATAATCGTAAGGAAGATGATCATGATCACTATATCGGTATCTCTAAATCGAGTCACATTCTGAGTAGAACACATGATCTGCCCGAGCAAAAAAATGAAACAGAACCTGAAGAAACAAGAACAGTTGTACCTGAAGAGCAGAAGGAAAGCTTCCCACTGAAACATGATGTCAGAGTCATCCGAGATAGGCATGACAAAAGTGCTGTTGGAGAAGGCCATGATAAGCATCATAACCGTAAGAGGAACCAGTCCTCTGAGAATCCAAAGGAATGGCAAGATAAGAAGAGGCAAACAAAGGCTAAAGCTGATGCACCATCCGAGAGAAAATATGACAGTGTCAGGCCTCAGTCCAGAGAGAAACACAGTAGAACACCTCCAGTGGCCAATTCCCTCCTAGACAGGACAGATTCCAGAAACTTATTGGAAAATCATCCATCTGAAGGCCATGAGATTATCCCAGAAAGGGCCGTCACCGATGAAAGCTCCCGACACTTCCAGCCCGGCCTTTCTGGTTCTGGTTTAGGATTTTTAACTGGATATGACAGTGGCAGGCCTCAGTCCAGAGAGAGACACAGTAGAACACCTCCAGTGGCCAATTCCCTCCTAGACAGGACAGATCCCAGAAACTTATTGGAAAGTCATTCATCTGAAGGCCATGAGATTATCCCAGAAAGGGCCGTCAACGACGAAAGCTCCCGGCATTTTCAGCCCGGCCTTTCTGGTTCTGGTTTGGGGTTTTTAACTGGATATGGAGGGAATCGTAGTAGTTTTGCCTCTGAGGATTTTGATGATATTGAAAGGAGGTATAGTTTGAGCTCAGGTAACCAGTTTTCGGGTGGGACCCATATAGGGGCAACTGGCAGTAGTTCGACCCTGCCCCAGGAGTATGGGGTTCGCGGTTCGATTGAAGAGTTCTCACGGTACACTAGAGACGGTATGGATAAGTATGGTGGGCGGTCATACGTGACTGAACGGGATGAGTTCAATAGGAGGGAGGATATCAGGTCGCAGCTCCGTCTTTATGGCCAGCAAAATGGTGAAACTTTGCCCCGCAGCAGCACCCTTCAAGCTGGTCAATCGCTGTCTTCCACACCTTATGGGCTTATGGGTTCAGCAAGTGATTCATCCTACCAAAGGATGAACTCATCAGCAATGCAGCGGTACGCACCTCGCCTTGACGAGTTGAACCACACAAGGATGAGTACTTATGGGGCTGATACTTCAGGGACTGCTGGTAGAAGTGCTTATGACGTGCAGGGGACGCAAAGTGGCTTCCATGTTGACTCGATCGGCTTTGTGCCTGGTCCACAACGCCCCTTCTCCCACCATAATAACTCATCTGGCTGGCTCAATGAGTGAGTCTTCTCTCACAATTAAGCCGAGATGGCATGTATTGTGTGTACATATCTTATCTGAAATTGTTTATATTTTTGGTTGTCACTACCAGCAATGGTTTAGTACAATTTTACTGCTTCTGTTCCTGCTCTCTGGACCTTGTGCCAAGCTTTTTGATCAACATCGAGTAGGCCACATTAAGATCTTAGGGAATGGCATTACGCTTATCTCCCTAGGCCCTAGTTGAAATAAAACCTATATAGCCCAGTTTGTTTCGTTTGATTTTTTTGTTTGGGCAACTGATATCTTATGTGAAAACGATTTTTTTAATGCCTTTTTTTTCTTTTTTTGGAGAAAGTTTTCTTCCACCCATAGAGGACGGTTGACCTACCATTCTAACGTTCACAAACCTCTTTAGGGTTTTATTATATGTTTCCAAAATGCCCTCTTGATGCCCTCTTCCTATTCACTGTGGGTGGAGGAAAACTCTTTTTTTTATTATTATTTTTTACATTTTATGTTAAAACAAATAATGAAAATTTTTATTTTATAGGAAAATTTTCTTTTTTCGCCTCCGTGCATGGAAACCAACTTAGCCTAAGAAAAGCCATTATGTTTACATCATAGGGTACATTAGAGCTACAATTTCTTAAGTAGTTGATAGGTAAATGTTTTACAAAAACTCCACACTTTTCAAACAAAATATTATTAGATAAAGGATCAAGTTTTCGTCCACCAACGGCGAATGGGATGCCATTCATTGCGGGGTGGGAGAGGGCGGGAAGGGTATCAGGAGTGTATTTTGGAACATACTAAACCCCTTAGATAGGTTTGTGATTCCTAGGATAGTGGGTGAACTGTCCTCTTGGGTGGACTGAAACTTAAATCTGTAGATAAATATTCAATAATACATAAAAAAAAAGAGTATATTTTTTATTTTTTTAAAGTATATATGTATTTATTTATTTATAATACTTAATAACTGCGAGTGTAGATGGTTAATTTTGGCTTAAGGGTGGATATAATATTTTTATGAGCTTATCACATGGTAGCGTAGCTATGTCCAGAGCACCATTTTCTTTATAAACAAAATAGATTAAAGAAGTATGGGTCGATCATCCTTTGATAGTCAATACTCTTCCATCTCCTACCAAATGCCCATGGCCGAGGTTTTTGTTTAAAGACTTCCTTTATATCTCTAACCATACCCAAGGAGTTAAGTTTACTAGGGAGGGTAATAGGTTCTGTCTAACTGTTGCTAAAAATTTGGCTAGGAATGTTTGCTCGAACAATACTGTAAATGATGTTTATTAGTTGTAATATATAGTTTTTTTACCATAAAAAAAAAATAGATATTATGATTGAAAAGATCGAAATGTTGGAATTGAGCTCATCTCCAGGGAGGCGTGTGCCCAGGATGCTGCCAGGGGGCATCCAACGGTTGAGCTGTGTCGCACACATCTCGGTGCACGTCTAGCCACCTAGGGATGTGTGCGGTACAGCCCAACGGCTGGCAGCACCCTGGGCGCTCCCTGCTCCCTGGAGACGATCCTGATCCGAAATATTGGGTTATCACTGAGAGAATGTTTCAAGTCCATGTTGCCTCTTAGGCTGATAGAAAAGCTGAGATACACCAAACCTCCTTTATAAGAAGGATATTCTTTGTCCTTGCATATTGTAATCCTTCAATAATTCCCTGCAGCTCAGCGTCAAAAGAGTTGGGTGATTGTAAAAATCCTGTGACAACCATAGTGAGAGATCCATCCACTAAAATGCAAATAGGCCATGCAAAGGTTCCTAGGGTTTGGTTAGCAATCCCTACGCATATTAGAAATGGGAAATTAAAAAGGGGGAGGGGGGTCAAAATATGGATACAGAGAATAAGAGAAGAGACATCAATTTGATCATCAGGTGGGGTGGGGAGGAGGGTGAATGTTCATATCAGAAATCTAATTGCGGATCGAATTAAGGACATACTTAGGATCAGGCTTTGCTAAAATGTTTGAACAAAGAACGTCCGTTCTTGACTAAAAACGTTCTTTGGCGTTTCTGGTCTGGAACTGCATTCTGAGATCGAAAATGACTATTTAGCAATGGTCTCAAGAACGCCGTTCATAACGAAAATGGTGTTTGGTATAATTTGTTCTTGCTATTTGATGTTAATCACAATTATGCCATCCATGTAAGGAAATAAATGTCTCTCTTACATAACAAATTGAAACTTAAAATCTCTTATAAAAACACTTAACATAAATTAAAAGTATCTAATAAAGAACCAACCTTAACATAAATTAAAATATGGTACCTTATAGTTAATTAAATCTGAAATTACAACTTTAACAATCTAAAACTTATATTAATCTTCTTCTTTCTTCAAATCTAGCTTGGTAAGACCTTCAAGGATGTCTTTGAACATCTTGACTTGATTCTCTGAGGATGTAATTGCACTCTTGCAATAACCTTTCAGAAATTTCGATGAAGGCGTAGCCGATACAACTGTTGAGCCTGAGAGACAAACCCTTGAGACATTAGTTTGTTGGCTAGAAGATGAGGCCGTGCCTTCTTCTATCCATTGGAAATATCCACAACCTCGATTACCATTCTGTAAATTCATGTATATTACGGCTATCATATATAATATATAAATCAATGATAAAATATGTAACATAAGAACAAATATAATAGTGTATATCAAAATAATGGAAGATATTAGTGTAGTATTTATCGCTATAGCTTTATCCCAAACATTGTCATCGTCAACAGTAGCCATGTTGGTGATTGAGTTCCATCCAAACCCAGTCAATTGAAGTAATGATTTAAAACTTTCATAATCTATCCTCATCTTGTTGAACTTGTTCCTTATCTGTTCCCTATCAAACACCCTACCAAGCGTGGCTTCTAATCGGGTATGAATGCCATCCCACCCATTCTTGTTAAAGGTTGCACCAGTCTTGTTGCCAGACCTTACATTATCTACCATGAACCTAACTAGTACAATAACACCTCATTGCTGGACCAAGTGACAAGACCTACTTTTGTTTTTCCTTTTGCTTTTGATAAAGTAGCCATAATATCTGAATATAGGTAACAAACATTATAAAATAAAAAAACTACATAGAATTAAAAGGAAGAGGAACTGAATTTCTGGTTGTACTTCAGGCCCATAAATCATCTATAAACAATTCGCTATATATGAAAACAAGAGCTTTATCAAATAATTTTAAACAGATATCTACCTAGATTATCCAAAGTTCAACATTTCAACACCAAATCATATCTTCCCACAGAAAGATCCAAAGGTCAACCACCCATTATTAGCAAATCAATTAAAGAAAATAGTTTGGCTAGAAAGATGTAAATGCTCATGAACCAGATGCATGAAGGCCTCACCTTCTTCCTGTTTTGTTTAGTTTTGGAAGTTTTATTTGCTGGCAAATCTAACACTTAAAAATACCCTTTTAAGAGATATCCCATAATGCAAGATGAATGAATTGATGAACATGTATAGAAGAGCCATGTATTCTCTTCCTAACATTATATACCATGCAAATAGAGAAAGAGACAGCCATAGGGAAGGAAATGTAAAGCCCTAAAATAAAATTTCTAAGTTGCCCCTTGTTGTTCATTGATAACCCAAGGAGTGGAATCATGGTTGTTCATAGATTATCCAAAGACTCATAGGGCCTTTTGCCTTATAGTTATTAATCGGCGGAATTTTTTTTCAAAATGCCCTCTATTACCACAAGTATACTCAAGGTAACACAATACACCAAACAATACCTAGCACCTATTTGATTAACTCTCTTAAAACCATCAATGGTGCCATTACAAGGGTAAAAAAAGTCATGAGGGAAGGAGATCGACCATTCTCCTTCACCTGTTCCTCTCTCCGATCACAATCCCTCTCCTAACCCCAAATGGGTTCTTTTCCTCTCTCTGTATTTCCTCAAGAACAACAAACTATGATTTTACTTGCAATTGACAAAGAGGACACTGTCATGAACTGATTCAGCACAAGGCATGCCATCACTGCTCAAGTTACATGGTGAGAGCACCACAAATGCACATAGAGTCACATCATTGCAACACACACTAAAATCCCAAAACCCCTAACATCCATACCGAAAAAACAAACAGAAAATTAAAACAATATGTAAAAACCCTAAAATCCCTAACATCTATTCCAACAAATCAAATTTGCTCAATTAATTCCATAAATCCCATACCTTTCAGTAGAATCCTTCAAATTTTAGGGATGTTGATTCTATTCCTGAGACAGTGAGAGACAAAAAATGAAGAACTTGTCAGATCTTCACAGAATAGGGACGATCGAGAGGGAGAGAGAGAGAGAGAGAGCGAGACAGAGAGAGACAGAGAGAGCATGAAGGAGAGAGCGAAAGGAAGAGAAAGCGAGAGGGAGAGAGATAGAGAGAGCGAGAGGGAGAGAGTGAGACATAGAGAGACAGAGAGAATGAGAGAGGAAGCGAGAGCGAGAGAGGGAGAGAGAACGAGAGAGAGCTAGAGAGAGATGAGAGAATGGTACCTCTGATCACCTTAAAGGGCGCAGTTGCAGTGACGAGGAGTGAACGAAACATTCAGTTCTCAATCCCACAGGACTTGCAGTCCAAAGACGCTTAGACCATTCACAAGAGAGGAAGAGATGCCAAATTGTATCTGCACAAGAACCACGAAAAACATAATGTGGTTCGATCGAGATCCATTTGGAGAGGATAGCTTTAGCTGGGATTCCTGCATGTAAGACATGCCCCCCCCCCCCCCCCAAAAAAGTTTAAATTTGGGATGTAATTTAATTTCCAAAAAAATCACCACCAATTGGAGAAATTAAACCTTCTCAAGGGGCATTCAGAAAGGGAGATAAATCTAGCAGCATGACGAGCCTTCCTCTCCATATTATTAATCAATGGAATAGGCCGATTTCAATCTTAAACCCAATTGTACTTATATCGAGTGTGCACGAGTTAATCTGAGTCATGGTGATTTCAATCGATTCTCGATTTATTTTGGGGCAAGTTGAATTGAAATCGATGGAAACTTTAACCTATACCTGATTCCAAAATTTTAAACCTTGTTCCCTCTCTCTCACATTATTGGGAACAAGAATTTTAAACTCGAAATTGGGTGTTGAATCCGTCTTTGCCAATTGGAATCTACCAGAATTGGTCCTAAAAACCCTAGAATAGGATGCTCTAAACATCCAAAACCAGGATTAGGCTGGTCCAATTATCAAATTCGGCCGATTTGATTTTTGAAACAGTGATAGGGAACTCATCAATACATGACTCAACCTGGTATACCATTTCGCATATCTGATTCTGATTTTTGAAATAGTGATAACGAACTCATCCAAACATGACTCATTGTGGTTTTCCATCCATCCAATCCACAAACATTAATGGTGAACCGCCTTTGGTTTCAACCAAATGGGCCATCTCATCCACCCCAGTTAACCCAAAAGCTGATCTAGTATGTACTAATAATGCTGCATATATGTGCAGTTTCTAGAAAAGTGCAAAGTTGTGAGTCTTGTGACTCATTATCCCGGATCCTCCAAGTCCCCCATAATTTGGAATGGGGCTTACTATGGGCCTTTGGCACCAGTACCTCTTGCTCTCGATGTCAATCCTTCAAATTAATTCATTGGAAAAAGATTCTTCCATTCCTGAATAATGATATATTTGTCAATGCCCCGTAATATGTTTTTTTGGGCAAGAGATCGCAATCTAGTCACGTGGTCCTTGCACCAGTGTGGTGGCTAAGGAGAGTGTCTGCAAGGACATAAACATGGATGAGAATTTTGATTTTAGGGGGAGAGAGTAGGATGGTAATTTTGCATGCTCCTGTGTCTGAGTGCAAGATCCATGTGACCAGGCAGTAGTCATTTTTCCTAATTTTTAATTAAATTAATATACCCTATATTTTTTTGTCAACAAAATATCAGCATCATTTTGAAGTACCACTTGGCTACTATTTAGTTTACAGTGGCTAAAGAGCTGTGAGCTCTAATCCCCTTAATTAATTTGACAATCCTCTATAAAATTTATAAAAATAATAAGGGAAAGAGAGGCTACCTGGTCGCATGTGGCTCGTGGCTCCTTTGCCTAGACACAAGGCTATGCGAAATGACAATCACACCCACATGAAAAAGGTGGAAATCCATGAGGGTGTGGTTGTCATTTTGCGTGTCCAGGTGCAAGAGCTACGCGCTCCACAAGATCAGTTAGTATTCTTTTAGCAATATAATAACTAAAAATCCCTAAAAAAAAAAGAGACAGAGAAGAAGAAGATCACTATTAGTACTCAAGGCAATCAATTAACAAGAATGCCACTATTCAATTATTGAAAACACCAATCTCAGATTTTGTGAGTCTCATCGATCTTATGGTCCAATGACATAGTCAGAAAAATAATTTTTACTTTTTATTCCTTATTTTATAGATTCCAATGCCAAAAATCACTATATTTTATAGATTCCCACGTATGGAATCCCATTGCAATTAAAAGGCATAGGTTCTAAGTTGCTAATACATCCCTGACTAGGACCGGCGCGCTCTGATACCAATATTGGGTTGCTGGGAGTATGATGATTGATCGTCACTAGCAGGATGATTCTCCATTAGAGTCAAAAAAACATGTAAAACGAAGAAGGCAATAGCAGACTCATGAGACAAATTAGTTCTTTAGGGATTTTTGGGGCTCCACTGTAAGTGATAGAGATGGTTTTCAAAGTCTATTATTTATAGACTCTATATTTCCGTTAGAGATTAACAGAATTCCTATCTATTAGAAATCGTCCCAAAAAATCTCTCCACATTCCTCCCTATACGGGGTAACTGAAAGAGACGTTAGATGAGGCCAACGTGGCACATCACCAACCCAATCAATTTAGTTTAGGCTATAATATGTATAATCAGTCCGTTTTATTCGATTTCATTTGGTTCGTACAGGGTCTCGCTAATTCGATTCAAATCCGGTTTAAGTGAAAATAATCTGTTGAAACACATAAAATTCGATAGGAAATTACAACCTCATGAAGATACAGTCTCACAATGTCAAAACTGGTATCTTTCAACCATTTATATACAACTGAACAAAGCAAATTCTTTGCAACTCATGCTACTATTGTTTGAGAATTTGGAGCAAAGAAAAGCTAGGGCTTTCCTTATTTCATTTCCCTCCTTCAAAGCTTGGATCTCTTTGGTGAACAGTACTGTGGGTGAAATCTTGGATCCGATTTTCGGTCCTTTTGGCCCTTTAGCTTCATATTATTCAGATCCCCTCCCCCCCCCCCCCTCCAGACCAAGGGCTATGGAGCTTGGTTGTTTGGTTCTATTTGATGATGGGAAGCTTGTCTTAGTGGCTACTGACCACCTGTTCCCTAGTTCGATCTGCTCTTGATGAGAAAGCCCTTGCTATCGGGTTAGCTCTTCAGTTAGATTTTCATGCTAGTCTGAAGAGTATCATTGTCCATTTAAATTGTTACACCTTGATCGAATGCATTGCAAACGCCATGGTTCGACCACCTACTAAGATTTTCACCATTGTTGGTGAAATTTTAATTCTACAAACTTGCTTTGAAGTTTGTCTATTTAGACATGTGAAAAGATTGGTGAATGTTGCCACCCATTCTATTTTTAAATAGGTGTGAACTATCCTCATCGTGGATTGTGGAGGTCATCCTCCCCCCCCCCCAACCTCTTGTACATCCCCTTTTGGTTAATGAAACCAAATAAATTTCTTCCTTTTTGAGGGGTGTTTTCACGAAAGAAAAAAAAAAATCAAAGAAATCTATAGTAAAGAATTTTACACAACTCAGTAAAGACACGTGATTGTAGGGTTTAGTATGGTTTAGATTCGGTTTGATTTATACTGATTACACTTTATTCGGTACAATTCAAACATATGATTTTCAGTACGAGTTTCAATTTGACTTCATAGTGTAGAACGTCT
Organism: Telopea speciosissima; assembly: GCF_018873765.1. Lineage (NCBI taxonomy): Eukaryota > Viridiplantae > Streptophyta > Magnoliopsida > Proteales > Proteaceae > Telopea > Telopea speciosissima. Next base: position 46,771,163 of record NC_057925.1, on the reverse strand, counting down.
ATTGACCTTGTGGTTTACTTAATGATGGGTGACGATTGAGAAAATCAGAGTTATGAAGACTATTTAAAATTAGTCTTCAAGTGGGAGAATGTAAAATAAATAAGAAAGCATGTCGACAACAGGCATGGATTTAAAACTCATAAAAAAAAGACATGTGACATGCATAATCTCGTAGAAAAATAATGTGTGGTGCCACCGTCCTTTTATACAAAGGTACACGCTACTTTACAAAACACGTGATATCTTCGGCAGTTGTATTACGTACTTTTTTCTCGTTCCCCTAATTTATATAAAAAACCAAGGTATAAAATATGACTTGCACCCTCGCTATCACCTTAAAATTTTAGCACAGTAGTTGAGCCCATACTTGGTATCAGAAGATAGACAAAGTCAAGTTTGCACCCTTTGAAGGATTATTTGAGGTAGTGACTATACCTACTACACCTATTGTAGAAGTGATAGATTTGAAGTAGGCCCCACATGACTGAAGGAGTCGTGCTTAAATAATATGAGTTGTTTTCACACTATCACCTTAATGTTTTAACATAGTGGTTGCTCCCATACTTAGTCTATATTAGCCATGTGTCAAATTTCAGAGACTTATTTCATTAAGGGAAAAAGAATGTTGCTTGGTTGCGTGGCTCTTGCGCCTTAACACAGTAACACGCAAATACCACTTGCCCCCCGCAAAATAAAAAATCCATCCATGTTGATGTCCTTGCATGGGCTCATGGCCCCGTACTAGTGCAGGGGCCATGCAACCAGGTAGCGATCTCTTGACCTTTAATCAAATACCTCATTTTTATTGGCATGCATCTCGTGTATATCCATGCATGTGTACACGCAAGTCAACTCCACTAAAATACAATGAGAATTTATTTAAAACAATTTTTCATTAATTAAAATTTCTCATCACTCATTTAAGCATGCAAAAACAATAGAAGGATTAGTATTATTATCATTTTCTTCTCTCATGAAAACTTTGCACTAGTTAGTTTAAGGAGAAAGTTTTCTTCCACTGTAGGTGGAGGAAACACCTCGATCTGACAATCTTAATTACTCTGCCCTCACATTATTCCATTAGACGAACTTGAAAGCACCGTTCCCTTCATAATGATGCCTATCCCACTATCGAAATGACTCACAATCAAGGGATTTGCCTTCACCATGGTTGAAGGGAAACTGGATCCTTAGTTGGAAGCCTTTCATAATAACTAAACTAAAGGGAATGAAATTGGACAAGTGATTTTCGTTCACCATGATTGCATCATTATTTGCAAATTATTTTCATACCCTGTTCACTACATCTCGGCCTCTCGATCCCAATTTTGTTGAAAGTCTTTTCCCCATATCCTCTCTAATGAGGATAATAATGTCATTTCTTCCTCCTTGCCCCTTCGAGGAAGAGATAAAAAACATTGTTTTTAGTATTGATGCCTATAAATCACCCGGAATGGATGGCTTACCAGCTATCTTTTACCATCACGATTGGAATGTCATAAAACCTGATGTCCTGAACTTTGTTGGGATGTTCTTTGAGTCCATCCATTTATCATTTGGCATTTACCATACTCTTCTACCTGTTATCCCCAAAAAGGATAATGTCTACCCTGTGGATGAATTTTGACCCATAAGTTTATGCAATGTGTCTTATAAAATTATTGCAAAAAACCCTTGCTAGCAGGTTGAAACTTCTCCTCAGCAATTTCATCCCCCCATTTCAAGCTGCTTTTGTTCATGGTCATCAAATCTTTGACAATGTCATCATTGCCCATGAGATTTTCCATTTCTTGAAAGAAAAAGAAAAAAAGAAAGGTAGGCTTTCTTGTTTTCAAATTTGACATGTCCAAAGCCTACAATAGATTGAAATGGGGGTTCATTAGGGATATTTTCGAGTTTCTTAGCTTCAACCAAACTTGGTGTAAGATTATTTGTAAACTCTTTGCTTATTCCTTTTCAATCAAACTCAATGATAACTCCTTTGATTTGATTGAACCCTCTAAGGGCATTCATCAAGGCTGCTTCCTCACCCCTTACATTTTCATTTTGACTAGGGAATGTCTGTTTCCTAAAAACTTACCGAAACCTCAATCAATTCAAAGGGATCAAAATATCCCGCTCTACCATTAAAATTATCTATCTTCTTTTCGGTAATGATAGCGTGCTCTTTTGCCAAGTCACAACTGAAGATGTCATAACTCTAAAATCCATCTTATGTCTTCTTGAAGACCTCCCTGAACAACATAAAAAAAATTTCAGGAGACTTCTTCTTCAGCCCCAACACCTCCCAGACTGCCAAACAAGCTATCTAATGGATCCTAGGATTTAAGGAGATGGACTGTACATCCAAATACCCAACGCTTTCCTTTTCCTACTAGGTCCAAATGCTCTCTCCTTAACCTGCTTGTTGATTGTGTACGAAATCGATTATCTGACTGGAAAGTAACCTCCCCTCTCAAGCGGGCAGAACTGTTCTATTCAAATCAGTACTCAGTGTCACCCCTACCGTTTGGATTCCATTCAGGCAAATTTTTGGTAAGGGAATCAAGAATCCAAGAAAAGCCTTAATCTTATTTCATGGTCCTCTATTTGCAAACAAAAATCTCATGGAGGGTTAGGGTTAAGGCAAAGCTAGCTCTATTCATAGAGCTCTTCTCCTCAAACTTGCTTGCAGTCTTTTCTCACTTAACTGAACTACATTTGGGTTCGTATGATCTAAGCTAAGTACATCCATTCAAAATTAATCATTGACAAATCTACCCAGTAGAGTAGAGGCTCATGGTTCTAGAACAGTCTTAAGGCAACTTTCCTTGACATTAACAACATCATTTGTTGGAGGGTAGGTGATGGATTTTCCATCAATATCTAGACTGAGCCATGGTTGCCCAATTTCCAAGATTTTTGCATCCCTCCATTGGTGATGATGCACACTTTCTATTCCAATGTTGTAGATTTGATACATAACAGATAATGGAACCAGAATTTAATCTCCTCTATCTTCCCTAAGGAGGTAGTAGATGCAATTACAAGGATCCCATTGGTCACATCCGCATCAAATCTTCATATCCATCACCAAATCTGGAATTCACATCACCAAAGCTGTGGCATACCAACTAAGTGTCTCTAATTCCAATCATTAGTCCAATAATGATATTTTGCTTTGAAAAACCATTTGGAAACTCAAACCCAAAATTCAAGCTCTTCCTTTGAAAGATCCTTAAGGATGTCCTTCCCTACCTCTCCAAACTCAAACATATCATCGATACTGATGATCAATGCAGATTCTGCAAATCTAAATTGGAAAATGAATGACACCTCTTCCTTGTATGCAAATTCTCCAATTAACTGGTTTGCTGGTTCCCTTGGCCTTCGAACTGAATTTCTCCACAGTAATGGCCTCTCAAATTTGATCAAGGGTTTTATCATCAACTCAAATTTTACAAAATCTAATCAATGTCGCAATTTGATCACCTTCTCTATCACATCCTACTTCATTTGGATCATGAGAAATAACCTGATCTTCAAGAACATTAAATCCAATCCCTATCACCTCCTTTACCAGGTAAGTAAATGAAGACCTTCAGATCCTCCCATATCCAGTTGAGCAACCTTCACCGTCTCCGTCACCTAAATCCACCCCTGACTTTTACCTCAACCTCCCCACACCAACCACCCCATCATCATCACATACAATAGTTTCGATCTATCCACAAACGAAGTCGGGTGGGCAGCTATTATCATCTCTAACAATCATTTCTCTCTGTCTACTATGAATTCTGATACTACAGAAACAACCCAAGAAGCCAAAGTGAGAGGAATACAAGAAGGAACATCAAAAGCATCATCACTTGGTTTCAATAACCTTGAACTCTGGACATACTCCAAAGAAATGGTACAATGGCTGACAGATCTAGTGGCTCATTCATGGTTGCGGGAGCTTTCTGCTACTCTCTTTGATATGCACTCCTTTGTTAAAACTCTGAACTCGTTTTGTATTAAGAAGATGGACAGATTAGCTATTAGTGTAGCACGTAATCTCGCATCACAAGATAGGATTAGGAAGCTGAATGAATGCATTACTTACAATGTAGCAAATTTACGTTTGCAGTTGTTTAATGAATTTATTTTCTTACAACAAAAAGAATGGACAAGGGATTTCATTTTTTCTAAGGTGGGGAGAAATGCAGGGTGTGGGGCTAAGTATGGTTCTAAGTATCAGTATTGTACTGACGTATCGACCAATACATAACAATTGATACCGATAAGGATCTGGTGTTCCAGTCAAAAATTGGTTCCTTTTTCAGATTATATCCCATGCAGATATGTATAATATCGATATTGACAGTGACCGATACAACCACTGATACTGATACCGATATCTATAACCCTCAAGCTAAGTGCCCAAAACACAAAACAAGAGTAGAGCAGGTTTAGGAGCAAAAACACAAGAAATGGGCTCTAAGCAAACACAGAATAAAATAAGGGATAATGTTCCCTGTGGGGGAGTGCTCCTTCTCTGTCTCTCTCCTCTGTCCATATGGGTCATTTCACATGGAAGGAGAGAGACCAGGGAAGTTACACTCCCCCACAGAGAATTCTCTCCCCCCCCCATAAAATAATAAGTTGAGAGTGACTTCAAAGCATGTCTGTATATATAAATGGGCTCTAAGCTTTATTGAATTATAAAAAAAAAAGGATGGGAAACAGAGAAAGCACCTTCAATGTTTATTAAGTACAAATTTCATTTAATTTGAGCATACTCTTACTGATAGAGTGGTTTTTTTATTTCTTTTTTAATTATTTTCAAAACACTCTCAAACATTTGAATTTAAAGGATTGGAGCGCAGAGGCACCACTCCTATGAGAAAGATTTGGTCACTAACCAGCTGGGGAGGGGGGGGGGGGGTTGGTGGGTGTTTGGGCATCACTGGAGGAATAAACTGTAGCTTCTTACATGTTTAAAACAGAAAAAAACTACAGGTCAGAGAGATATCCACCAAAGCCCTGACCTGAGTTGCAGTGTGATTGTATATTTTATCACAACTGAAATGTACATACATTTACCCATATTACAGCCTGAAAACATATCTGTAAACAGGCTACCCCCACTTTTGGAAGCTTTCCATAAAACAATCCTATCTCTAGAAGGAACACCAGGCCTAAACTGGGTGCTGGCTATGACACATTCTGTGATCAACTTGTTACCAAAACCAGTTATTTGTCATCCATCTTTAGAGAATTTAGCCGTCTTAATCTTTGGTCGAGTGCTGCCATGACTGCTGGTTCTTGCTTTTTCCTTTGCTTTGTTATAGTGTTGGTTGTCATGGAACCAATCTTATCAAAAGCCACCTGCAAGAAATCATTCAACTGGTTCACTCACTAATCCAAACTGGTTTATTCATGTCCAGGGTTTCAAAAAGAAATTGACTTACTGTCAACAAGTCATCAGGATCAAAGAGATGATGGGTTGTTCTCTGAAGGATACTGATTACATCACCAACTTGATGGGTCATTAACAACTCTTCTTCCTTCATCTGCAATCATCAGCACATACAGCACATCTTCAGAACAACTTATCTTTGTGGTTCTGAACATGTTGGGGGTGTAATTCCTAAATGGCACTATGTATAGGAAAAAACGACATAAATAACATGGAAGAACAAGCAACAAGGCCAAACTGAGGTGTGTGTACCTTGAATATAGCCAAGGCGACATGAAATAAAACTTTTGCCCCTTCATTGAAAAGGACATCCCACACTCGCATGGTTGTCTGAAAATTGAATCCACCAGAAAGGAAATAATAAGTCAAAGAAGAAGCAAGAACAAATATTATGTGTTTATGAGAGACAAAAAAGACGGAAAGGAGAACAAAACAGATGAAAATTTCTTGACCTCTGAAGGCAAGCTCTTAGAGAAGAGACATAGGAACCACTCTGTGGTGACAAGGGAGACATCAAAACCCAAAGCATCCAAATGTGCAGCTATCCTGCATATAGATGTAGATAATTTCAAAATAGTCCCGAGCACAGTAAAACAAAGTGAACTGTCATAGGCCCAGCAAAGAGAGAAGGGATTAAAGAAGAGGTGAGAAATACCTTGGGCACTTCTTAGCTAGCAAGTCTTTGAAAACCCTTTGCTCAACATGGCATCCTGACAAATTATCAGTGTAGCAGTCATTCACTAAGACATTTTCCAAAAGGACAGCAAGCGTCCAGAATGCATCTTCTTCGGTTTTCATCACTAGCAACAACAATGCTGCTACATAGTTTAAACCCTGCACCAAGGAAAATTCAAGCCTTAATCACATGATTAGAGAGAGGGAGGGGAACTATTCTAAGAATCAAGATCAGCATCCAAGAAATAACCCTACCTGACAGTATCCAACACAAGAATCCCGGAAAGAATAGCCAACAAGAACACGTCGCAAAGCTGCATGACCCTCTGGAGTGTCTAACCATGGATGACCAGGGAAAGTTCGTGGTAGATCCTGTATATCATCATAGAACGAATCAAAATAAGGAAAGGAAAGTGCATGACATCACAAGGCACGATCTATATCAACAAGATCTGATGTAACAAAGAAGCTTCATTTTTCGAAATTGTGCCATCTTGGATATCCCATGCCCATGACAGTGTGTGATACCAACAGGTTCAATACTTGTATTATCATTTTAAACATATTTATGGATGAATATATTTTAACTAAATTTAATACAACACCTGGATTCTAATTTTACCCTGCATCCATGTCATGACAGATATACAGTAAATTCAAATCCATAGATTTTTGCATAATATAAGTATCTAATGCAATTACCAAAAAAAAATCTAATGCAGACCAGTAATTTACAGCAATCTTAAAGAATTAAAAGATAAAATTAGATTTAACATCTAAAGCATATGATGACAACATAAAATATATGGCATTTTCAAAAGGGTGCATCTGCTTTGTAACCAGACATTCTTGCCCTTTATACAATGACATGTCAGCTATTAAAGGATCTAAACATACAAATTCCCAACTCTACACATTAGCCTAATACATCCCCTCTTTGCAACTCCTTTGCTCCGACTTTGGCGGCTATTTCATCACCCTGTTCATTCGACCAACTATCTTCCACAGCAGCGGAAATGGATAAGCCGGACAAGGCCCCCAGATTCATCACCCCGAGCCTTTCAACACCTCCCTCAGTCTTTGCTTCCTTCTCGAGCTCATGCTGACCAGAAGAAAATATGACCTGTACTACATGATCGATTCCTTCAGCTGCTGCAATTGGTAGCTTCAAAATTGATCAAATACCTTCCTTGATCCACTCATTGTTCTAAAGGGGCAAACGAATTGGTCAGAAGAACCCAGAACCTCTCTCCTTTGTGGGTACTCGTCGGTCAGCACTCGGTCAGTGGTAAAGAAGCGGAAGTAATACAGCTCTTCCAGTTCCCGGTAGCCACTGGGACATCCGCCCTCTCTCTACTCGTGATCATCCCCTATAAATTTTAGCCGCCTCTTCTAGTCTTTCTCCTCTGTTTCCTCTCCCCTTCTACCCAGAAAAAATACAGCCTAATCAATCTACCAATTATAATTTTTAATTGTCTTTATGCTGTATACTGGGATATCTACAATCTCAATGTGAACTGTTCTTGCAGTTCATGATGGCAAGAGTAACAACTGAGGAAATCGCTGCCTTTGCAGTGGTCCACAGCCTTATTCTTTTTCTTTTATTTTTGGTAATCCATTCCCTTGGAATTACATTCTGATTGCATTCATCATCTCAAATCGATAGAAGCAAAGGAATGGATTTTTCCTCTCCGATATCTGTTCTCGCTACCGATGGAGTGGAGTATACATAACGGGGCCATTGCGAGTGCTCAAGTGGTGGATAAGCATTTAAAGGGTGGGGGTCTTTGTTTGAAAGAGCAAGCTCAGTTTGAAGCATTGAAATCATTAGATGGGGCAATGGCTTTTGGATGCGAAAACCCAGATTTGATTTTTGAGTTGGGGTTTAATATGCAGAGCACCGGAGCTCAAATGCAGCCTTACGGTGTGAAAACATGGTTTATAGATGCAACAAGGGGTTCCATATTAACAGGTTGGAGATTGCTTGTTCTGGTTGTCTGCCCAAACATGGGAATTCGAAGGCTAAAGTTGCCAATGGTGCCGCTTTAGATGAGACTGCACAGTGGGAGCAAGGACCGTTGCTCAGATTGAAGGCAAAATTGAAGATCTGAAAATCATTGCCCATGGTGGGGATTTCATGGTTTGACGGTTGCAGTTTATGGCTTCATGAGTATTCGGTAAAAAACGTAATTTCCGGCAATGATCTCCTGTGGTTGATACTGTTTTCAAAAGGTAGAAGATAACGAAGTGGCTTTGGCACAAGTTGAGTCATTTATCCAAGCCAAGCCTCATGAATCAACTGAACTAAGTCAAAAATAAAATTACCCCTCTCCCCAATCCCTGATTCCAAATTGCTCAAAAGAGGAAGCCAAAGGTAGAAAAAAGCGGTTACAAAATCTGTTGTAAATAACTCGGTTACAAACAGATTAACCCTTTTCAAAATATAGAGCTTCAAAACTACAAGAGATTTGTTCTTGATCTCAGGAACCAACATTAATTACATAAAACAACGTTGCTCACTTTTTTTTTTTTTTTCTTTTGTGCAATAAAGCCATATATTTAACAAACTGAGAATTACTTCAAATTTCATCTTGTAATCCAACATGAGGATGAAAGCCCACCTACCTTGAACTGATCAAAATTATGGCAAAAATTCAGAATTGGAATAGCGTATAATTTAAAATTTTTATCCCCACCCGAACAAGCCATGTTTAGGACACAATATTTACAGCTTGTATGGTTTAAATTTATCATAGAACGGCCATATAGAAATTTAGATTCATTATCAGCAATCATGAAGCAGGCTCAATCAGTCTATATTTTCACCATTCACCTTCAACCACTCAGATGCAGCTGCATAGTGTTTCTGAAACAAAGTATTTTGAGAATTACAAGACATTTCATGGGATTCTTTAGATTATTAAGCCATGCCATTGGAAAAATTATCAAATGGGTTCTGTTGGAAAGTGCAGAACTAAAAGCGGATCGTCCTTAAATATTACAAAGAAGAAAAATTCACAACTTACAAAGATCACCCAAAAAAAATATAAAATCACAGGAAACAGAGAGCGTAGAATCAGAATATGCTAACCAGTACTAAGAAAGCAACTCTCTAAATGACTTACAATTTCAATAAAAAAGGGAAAGCTAATAACTTACTTGATCGATCTGCCGTGTAGCAGGTGTGACTTTCCCATCAACAGCATTGGTCAAATCTTCGTAATAGCTTTCAGGCACTGTCGATCGTTTTTTGGCCGCACCAGACACAGAAAACCAGACCTTAGGTCGTAGAACAGGTGGGATTCCCTTCCTTATGAGCTTCTTCAAGGCAATTGTATTGGTGAGTACCGATAACTTAAGGGAGGACACAGCAATGCCTTCGGTATTGGAAGAAATCTGAGGCTGCAAATACCAATTTGCGCCTTTGCTTGCCTCCAAAGCCCACCATACACGGCCTTGCTGTCTCACCTTCTCTCTTACCTCGTTCAAAACGTTCACATCGTCGACATTCCCTTCTACAGTAAACCCATAAAGATCTTGGAATTTGACAATGATGTTTGCTCTTCTGGTGTGGATGCTGGGTTTCCAATATGGCATTTGCTGCTGAAATTCATGGGAGATGTCCCTTGTCGTATGGGTTCCATACATTTCTCTAGATTTTGGAGAATAAACCAAAACGAAGCAAAATAGAAGAGGATGAGAAGATTGTAATGGGTAGGTGCCGCTTATTATAGATCGGTAAAATCCCACATTGCAGAAGTCATGATGATACTATTTCTTTCTCAAGTCCGAAGGTTCGAAATCTGAAAAATTACAGAGAAAAAAATTGGTTTTTCGAAATGGGTCTGAGAGAATATTCATGGGGAGAATGGATCACCAGGAACTCACAATTACTAAAGCCATCGAAGACCCTTTTGAGGAATGCAATTCAAATAAAAAATAGACCTTTCCTTCCCCTCAAAGACATCTCTTGGAAAAGTAGGATTTCGGTGAAGAAAATCTGAAAGGATCGAAAAAAAAAAAAGATTTAAAAATTGAACTAACAGAAAAATAAACTAAAGCCCGAGGCCATTACAGATTGAACAAAAAAAAAATTCCCAAAAAGAAAACGGGAAAAAATGTAGAAAAAAAAAGGGATTCTGGAGATGGGTATTATGGGATAAGAAAGTTTAAGAAAAACCCGCATTTTTAGAAGCCATGAAAATAGAGAGAGAGAGAGAGAGAGAAAACAGAAATTTTTGCAGTTAGAGCATGGAAAAGAAGAGCAACGACAGGAAACTAGTTGGTTTGAGGTGGAATTTTGATGGGGATATTCTTGTTTGGAGTTGAGGTCTTGAAGGTCAGAAAATAATAAGAGAGGCTTTTTAATTTTGTGGTGGAGTCACTGTTCTACTTCATATACCTAATTACAGTATAGACTATACAGAGAAAGAGAAAAGAAAGGTTGAAGAAGATGTTTTTTGATGATTGATGATGATGGTTTGGGAGTGTAGAGGAGTAGGTAAATATAGCACGTGTTAGAATTTAGATGAATTTACTGAAATGTCCTCATTTTACAACTCCAAAACCTAAGTGCTGATCAGGATATTTTGGGTATTATAATAAGTTTTTCTTTTTGAATAGGAGAGGGGTAAATTAGTAAATATAATAGACAACGAAAATCATTGTTAAGTTGTAATCCCATGTTCTTATCCGAATTGTTAGCCCTATTATTTAGGGGGAAGAAAACAAAAGAATTGTTAGTCCTATTCGGGCAAAACAAGCGAAGGATCAGCTCGCACGTTCGAGTTTTTTTCTTTAGATTTTTTTTTTTTTTCTCTTTCTTTTTTATTAAAAAATGGTCTTAGTTTTGTGTAACCATAGGTTTTTTGACATTGTCACCTTATCAAAGGGTAAAAGGACTCTACCTGGGTTAGCGGTGTAAGTTTGGCCCTGATGAACTCGCCCTAGTCTGCCATGAGCCTGACCATGGCGTAGGCTGAGATACCTTGGCCCTGAGGGTGGATCTGAATAGGGAATTTTTGGTCCTGAGTCAGGTCTAGGCTAGGCCAAGGTTGAGGCCTTGGGCTTGGATTGAGCATGGCCCAGCCCAGCCCGTCCCTGTATTCTTCTTCTTCCTCCTCCTCCTAATCATTCTTCTTCTGTTCCTCGGCCTGCCCTATCTCTATATCTACCTTCCCCTTTCACATAGTAAGGGTCGACCCAGCTCAGAGGGGTGGTTTAGGGTTGGATTTTTCAAGCCCTAAGTTAGGTTAAAAAGCCTAGCCAAATCAGACCCTATTGCAGCCTTAGTGTGGGAGCATGGCTCCTACTTGCTCCCACACCCAGACACATGATGGAGTGAAATGATCACACTGCCCCCATGAGAGCGAAAAATCCTATCCTTGTTGATGCTTCTATGTGCATTCTCATTGGTCCTTGTGTTGACGCAAGGGCCATACTTTCGGATAGAAAACTCTTTCCATATTGAGAAAAAGAACTCTATCCGAATGTGTGCACGTTGTGCACAAACACAATGGGGGTGAAATGATTGCCCAACCCATGAAAAGCAAAAATGTTGTCCCTATTAATGCTTCCCCGAGTGCTCACATTGGCCTTTGCATTGGCGCAAGGGCAACGTGTTCCCCAAATTTTATTAGAGTGTAAAAAAATGCGATAATGCTATTTACACATCATAATAAATATCCCCATAAAATGCTATATAGAAAACAAGCTTTAAAAAAAAAAAAAAAAAGTTGAAATGATATTTATTAGGGTGAAGCGGTGATGAATGATGATCAGTTGATCACCTTGTGTGTTCCTCCCTTGTCTGTCCTGTGGACCTATTCATTCAATGACTCACCCTTCCACATCTTTTCTCGACACGTCGTGCAACATGGAAACATAGTTTGAAACTCGGTATCGGATCAGCCGGATTGGGATCGCTCAATGGCTTTACGAGGTATGGACCGAGTTAATTATATGTATCTTGGATCGCTTGAATCGGGTGGATGGGCTGATCCGAAAGCCCCGTATCACTCAGCAACAAAATCCAACGGAAATAATTCTAAATCTACACAGCTTTGTGAATAAGACTACCTTATGTAGATTTTGGGACTGCCTTGATAAATAGTGATACTCTTGTTTTAATATTTACCATGTGATAGTGAGAAGAACACTTATATTAACTAGATCAATGAATCGTTATCCCCTCCAATTTGCTGCTCCCTCCAATTCCTCACATGGGGGTGAAAATGATCACCCTACCCTATGCTCAAAAACACTGCCCAAGATGGGATCCACTCCCCCCTATTAGAGAAATTGGCGGTGCCCACGAATTGGAGGTGATAATTATTCCTAGATCAATGTGATGGGAATTCTACCCTTCATTTATGGATCATTGTTGACTACCATACATTCTTAACTAATATAATACTCTAAAGTTGCTCTAGGGTTACTATAATTCTACACAAAGTAAGTCAATATGTTAGATGAAGCAGGCATGCTCCTTAGCATGTGTCTATATTAGTCTTTGGATGTCAAATTTCATATTCACTTTTCGTCGTCATATATGCTCTCACGTATCTCTTGCATTTTCTTGCATTTTCTCAGTAGTCATTACTGTTGAATTTTTTTAATACTTTATTTTATCACTTGACGAACTCCTTATAAATTGGAACTTGACATAAGCACATATTAAGATGCATTGACGATGACACTAACTTTTATTTGATTGGAAATAATGGTGGCCAATCCTGATTCTGATCAATCTGGATTAACCAATCCTTATACGGAAACGAGGGTTAGGACTTATTGGGACCGACTTCTTCATTGATCGATCTTGTCTGATCAGGACCGACTCGGATCTCGATTCGAGGCCAGAGGTACCCAAGAGGATAGGACCTGTGATTGTGGAACATTTGAATCATGTGAGTGCTTAAAAATAAAAATGATGAGAGGGAAAGGTACCCAAGGCCCCAACATGATATCAATTAAAAGGATTGATGGAGATAGGGTGACTTGTACCACAACCTACCCCCTCTTTTTATGAATTTGTTTAGAGAGAGTGAGAGAGATGATAATGGTGAGGGGGGGAGAGCCACTTTAAACCTTTTTGAATATTTTCAATAATTCAAAGACGCTAATCTCAGTTACGTATTTCCGAGTTGCTTCAGACAAAAACTCCAGTCTTTACGCTGAAGCCATAGTTAGAACTAGTAGTGAATTTGTGACTACGAGGATGTGGAGCCTTTCATCATCTCTTCTCATTATTAAGAGAACCTGATAACAATCATACAATATCCAAGGGACCGATCAGGATAGGGTATCGTACTATAAGGGGGTATTTCAAGATCAGGATTGTCTCCAGGGAGCCCAGAGCCCAGGGTGCTGTCAGAGAGCATCCAGCGGTTGAGCTGTGTCGCACACATTTCGATGCACATCTAGAGATGTGTGCGGTACAACCCAACGGTTGGCAGCACCCTGGGCTCCTTGGAGACCAGCTAAATTCAGTATTTCAGGACCCTAGGATAATGGTTGAACCCTACAGTATCGGTGTAGGAAAACTTTTTCCATATCCAACGGCGAGTAGTACCCCTATCCTCTCATAAACACTCTCTAGGGAATTTTAATTTATGCTTATGACATTTGAAGTTTACTGTCTAAAATCTAGTCTTCTAGTGTTAAGTAGGGGTGTAAATGAATAGCCTAAATTCGTTTCCGTATCCGTGTTCGTATCCGTTTAGCACTATCCGAATCCGTCCAAAAGTTAAACGGATGTGGATACGGATAGGCTATAGCTATCCGAAAAACTATATTTGCATGTAAACGGATAAAATATCCGATCCGTATCCATGTCCGTATCTGTTTAGCACTATCCGAATCCATCCGATAACTAATCGGATGCGAATGCGGATATAACACTATCCGAGTCGAATCCAATCCGTTTACAGCCCTATTGTTAAGTATGTTTTGAGGACTACAAACTCCTCAGCTCATCTCCTAGTTTCTTTTGTAATTTCTTCTCTTGTTCCTTTAGCAAATAAGTGGGTTGGCATCCCCCACATTTCTCTGGGACAAACTTAACCTTGATCGTTGGAATTGGGCTTAATGAATAATTTATTTACGACCCAAAAAAAAAAAAAAAAAAACATATTGGCTCCCTATATACGAACTGAAATACAATCCCTTCCTTTTCCCCATTGACAGGACGTTTACTGCCACTATATCTTGATAGTGTGTTGATCTCTTCCCCGATCTTTAAAATCCAGAAATGGATGGAACTTGTGATTTCCATTCCCCCAACATTGAGATTGACAAGTTGATAGGACCATTTGAATTTTAAGGGTGTCAATCGATTCAATTTCGATTATTCAGTTCAATTCAAGATATAAAATGTAGAAATCAAAATCAAACCAAATTGATAATAAAAACACATTTTCAAAATCGAAACCAAAACCAAATGATGTGGTTAAGTTTGGTTTTGTTTTTATTCGGTTTCAGATTCAGTTCCTTTAATTGTTCTAATTAATTTGGTTTAGGTCCTATTTTAGGTGTTTGGGCTAACTCTTTATATCTTCCCCAACCAAAAAAAAATAAAATTGTTTTAAACATTAAAAAGAAATATAATTTATTATCCACATTGATTGAAATATCAATATTGGGTTCGGAAATAGGTAATTCGGTTCCAACACTTGTAGTTATGAAACTGAAACCGAGAAAATTAAGAATCCAGCCTTTGAAACCATAACCCAATCGATTTACTTTGGTTCAGTTTTAAATGTCCGGTTTCGATTTTAAATTAACACCCTTACAATGATAATAAGGATGCAAGAATCCAAGTAATGTAAATATAATCATCTCATCTTACTATCATATTATTCTTAAAAACCTACACGATCTTTATAGCAAAGGGACCTAATAAATTCAAAATTGTCAGCTAACCTTAAAAGACACAAAACACGCATGTTGGGGTTCCATGAGAAAGTAATCGATCACACATCGAACGTAAGTAGCTCGATGTGAAAACTTATATAAGGAATTAATGGGCGCTCTCCTTAATGACTAGTTTTTAAGGGTGAGTTCTACTTAAATCCCAATAAGTAGTATCATAAGTCATAACAAAGGCCCCCCAACTCCAATGTGCCTCCAAAGATAGAGAAAATCCATCAGATAATATCTTAGCTCCCATGTGTATTCCTGAATGAACGGGAAGACTATTCGAGTTCTACGCATAAATAACCAATCCAACATCAGATGTGAGTAACCCGATATGAATATTTAAGGACTAAAGGTGATTTTTACCTAAGGTGTAAAACTTTCTGCTACGATTCGGAACCCTATATCCATGATTTGTTCAGATCTATAAATCGTTGACTTCACTTCTAAATGGTCCCAAAATGAACTTTATGGTCTCCCATTCGAGCAACTGATAATTAAATAATACCCTTTCCCCACACATTTATATAAAATAAAAAATAAAAAACAAACAAACAAAAAAAAGAAAAATTAGTTTTTGCACGTTGTCTATAAATGTAAGAAATTGGATTACAACTATAGTCTACCGCACGTAAAACATGTACAATTTTATTTTATTTTTTTCTTGTTCAATTTTAATAAATCAATCCAACTTTAGTCAACTACACGTCACCGTCCAGGTTCACGGTTTGGAGAGGGTGAAGAGGTAATTGGGGCCCAAGATCACGGTTTCCTTTTAGCAATTGGACTAACTGAAGCACACAAGAGAATTCAATAGATGGCGATGCATATATTGGCTGTGTTTGGTATGTATTTTTGGAATGTATTTCAGGTCAATTTCGTATTTTTTAGTTATAAAAATAATTGTTTTTATCATCGAAGAATGTGAAATCGACCAAGAATGTATTCCAATGAGGCATACCAAATGCAGCCTAAGTTGAGAAGGTGTTTTGAGTGGAAATCTGTGTTTTGTATTGTGGATCTTAAAGCTCCATATGGGGTTCTTGCAATTTTCTTTTAGAAAGGATGGGATGGGATTTGATCGCTCTACTATGTGGGCTCCCCCAACAGCCCTGTTGCGTAGACACAGGGTCGTGTGCAATGACCACCTTACCCTGCCCGAGCACCTAGCCTGGGTGGGGGTAAGGCGGTCATTGCACCTGACCCTGTGTCTGCACAACACGACGCAGTTAGGGCAGCACGTAGTAGAGGATCCGGATCGGATGGGATGTAGTTACAAAAAAAATAAAGAAAGACAATGTTGATCTTATACATGATTTCTTCTTAATTGTATGTTTTCTTTTGGTATTAATCATATACTTCTTTCCCTTATCCCTAAAAAATATAAGGTTGAGTGTGCAAATGATTTTAGGCCAATTAGTTTGTGTGGTGTCGAATTTATTATTAAGTTGTTAGCTAATAGGTTAAAGGAGGTTTTGGACAAAATCATTCTCCTTTTCAGGTTGCATTTGTCAAGGGGTGGCAAATTTCCGATAATAAAAGTCCATGAGATTTTTAGCTTTCTTGATTGCCATATTGGATGACCCTTAAACTAGATATATCTAAAGCCTATGATAGACTTGAATGAGGTTATCTTTTTGCAATTTTTGAATTTTTAGGAAAGAAAATTCAAGGGACATTCCTCTTACTCAACCCTAATAAATAGACGAGTTTTCTACATGTGCAATTCTATCTACCTCCAACCTTACCTCTAATCAAGGCAACAACGCTGGTGCTGGTGTTGGGTCATCTCCATCTTCTTCAAAGGACGTTCCTTCTTTATCTTCTGCTGATAGAATTGAATACCAACGGGCATTATTCCTGAAATAAAAAATCTCATCTATGTTAATGCCTATATGCATGCTTACATTGGCCCCTGTATTGGTGCAAGGGGCTACATGACCAAATAATGATCTCTTTGCGCTAATAATAATAATAATAGTATTCCCTAATTAATAAAGGTTTGTAGTTTAATAATGAACTTGATTGATTGAAGGGCTGGGGTGTTTGTGTGCTTTGAACTTTCGATGTTGAATAAAATACAGGGTTATAAACACTGGTAGGAGTAAGAAAAGATGGCCCTTTTGAGATTTGGTTGGTAAGATTATCGAACAATCCTTATTCCCTACAACACGTAGGGATGTTTGTTAAGAAGGAACTGAGATATCCATACCCATTGCATAAAAACTTTTGTCATAGACCCGTCCGTTGATCTAAGTATGTTCTCTAACATCCAAATAGAGAACAAACACCAAGAGGGGGGGTGGGACCCACCCGGGGCACCTGACCAAACACTCTGCCTGGGTGGGGTCCACCCTCCTCTTGTGAGAGGCAGTAGGGAACCGCACTGGTCAAGAACCGCATACGATAAAAATTCGGTCCAGGAGCTTTGAATTTTGTTTAGTTTTCTTACCAAAAAAAAAAAAGTTTTGTTTGGTTTCTTTATTTCAGTTGATTTGAGGAACAAAAAAAAAGGGGTAAATTACATTTCACCCCTTGGTTTTCAAATGAAACTCAAATTACCCCCTGGTTTTTGAAAATACTCAAATCACCCCTTATATTAGACCCCAATATGACAAATTAGTCCCTACCGTTAGTTTTATGCTATTGAGTGATGATGTCAGCCAGTTAAATAAATTTAAATCCCTAAACTACCCTTGACATCCAAACATAGATTTTGAAGGGGATAAATTACAAGTCACCTCCTAGTTTACAACCAAAACTCAGACTACCCCCTGGTTTTTGAAAAAACTCAAATCACCCTCTGATTTAGACCCCAATATGACAAATTAGTCCTTACCATTAGTTTTATGCTGTTAAGTGATGATGTTAGCCAGTTAAATAAATGTAAATCCCTAAACTACCCTTGACCATTGTTGAAGATGAAGGAAGGGTACTATTGTCAATTTAATTCTAATGTTCTAGTACAAGGGTAAAATAGTCCTTTCACACCAATAACTAACAGCAGACTAACACCGTTACTGTAGAGGGGGTGATTTGAGTTTTTTCAAAACCAAGGGGTGATCTGAGTTTCGTTTGAAAACTAGTGGGTGACATGTAATTTACCCTTTTGAAGGGTAGTATTGTAAACTTAATTCTAATATTTTAGTACAAGGGTAAAATAGTCCTTTCACACCAATAACTAACAGCAGACTAACACCATTATTGTAGAGGGGGGCGGATGAGTATTTTCAAAAATCAGGGGGTGATTTGAGTTTCATTTGAAAAACCAGAGGGTGATGTGTAATTTACCCCAAAAAAATTTATCAAGAATTCTCAAATTTGGAACCTTAAGATCATTGAAGAAGAGGAATTTGACAAGCAACCAATTCCAAAGTTTCTAAGTTCATTGATCTACTCTTTGTGCCAGATTACTTTGTAGATAATCTTTTGTGCCTAAGCAAGGTTGCAAGAAAATTCTATTTGAAGGTCTCTGATCCATGGTAACAGATGGTAGAAGACTATTTGTTACAAATCTCAACATTCCATGCAAACGATTGGAGATACAAATCAGAGAACCAGAATAGTTTCTCCAGCAAGTGATAGACTGTTCTATACTTGATCTTATGGAAGACCTACTGGTGATTGAAAACAGTGCAGAAGTTTTTTCGTCAACAAGAATTCAACACAATTGTATCAACAGTCAGTGATGACACTACTTAAAATCAAAATATCGAAAATATGGATGTCTGATTTTGCATTGTCATGAGATTCCCTGATCACCAACACAAATTATCTCGTGAATACTCCAGAAAAGACGGTGACCATATAATATGCATCAGAAAGATAAATGATTAGCACTACTGTAGATTTTCATGAGTACTATTCACTTTTCACCATTCATGTATTGTACACTTTTTGTTTTTTTGAATTACAAATAGAAGATGGAGGAGTCATTGATAGTATAGGAGCTTTGGCAAGAAAGAAATAATCGCAAGCATGGTAATGGTATGAGCACGTCTACAATGGATATTGAAAAAAATAAATTATGGATTAGAGAAATTCATTATCCTTCCACGTTTACAAAAAAAAGACTTTCCAAAAGGATGAGTTGATATTGAACATCCTTAATTAAAGCTTCTTCTATCAAACATCATTCACCCCTACCACCCTTTAATGCGATGAAGCTTAATGTTGATGGGACGAGTAAAGGAAACCTCGTATTAGTGGAGGGGGAGCCATTATTCGCAATCAGGATGGTTTCTTTGTTAAAGTATTTGTCAATTATTATGGAGTTTGCACCAATTCGGAGGCAGAAATGAGGGCGCCTTTAGATGGCCTTCGTATGTGTGCCGAATTGGTTTATACAAGTTGTCATACTAGCTCTGATTCCCAAACCATTGTGCGTTTTGTCACTCAAAGATTTTTCTCTTTTTAAACTTGTTTATATTAGTTCTAGGAGGTTCTCTATTTGATTCACTTCCTTGGAGCAAACCTTTTCGTTTCGTTTTATTTCGAGAAAGCAATCGAGCGGTTGATTACTTGACTAATTCTGCTTGTATTTCTTTGACTTTCTCTACCTTCTTTGTAGATAAGGACATTCATCAAGATCTTGTTGGGGTTGGATGTGTCTTGTATTCTGTGGGTCCACATAATTGTAATTGAGATGGGTTTTAGGTCAATTACATTTGCAGAATTATAATTGTAATTGTGTGGGGATTAGGGTTTTGGGTTTTCCTATATGTTGTCTTTGTGTGGAAAATCCTACTAACTACAAAGGGGAATACTTTGTGAGGTGGAGAGTGGTGTAGAGAATTTTTCAGAAAATAGTGAAAAATCTCTGGTTCTCTCGGGTGGATATAGGCAATCTTGTCGAACCACGGTAAATTCCTTGTGTTATGTGTGATTGTTTGTTTGGGTTCTTCTTCGTGGTTGCGTATTCACCCCCAACAAGTGGTATCAGAGAGGGTTTGGTGGATCATTGAAGGTGGTACGAGGAGATCCAAGAAACGGAAGATGCATAAGGAGAGGAAGAAGGAACGATTCTCAGGTATAGATTTTGCTTCGTCGATATAAATCTTGTGGGTTCGTGTAAAGATCAACGGTAATACAGTTTGTTCAGGTTGATGATGGGTACGAAGGGTATAGGTCAGGTAAATAAGATGGTGATAAAGGGTTCAAGTTTCTCCATAGAACCTCTCAATGGCCATAATGATTTCATGTTGTGGCAACAATGGGTGAAAAATATTCTTACAAGGGAAGGGATAGTCAAAGCTCTCAAGAATAAACCAGAAAAACCAGAGAAGATGAAGGACGATGAGTGGCAGGAGTTGAGGGATTTAGCAAATAGTATGATTCAATTGTATCTTGCAGATGACACCCTTCGTGAGGTCATCAAGTTGGGGGATCTAGAGGAAGTCTGGGCAAAGCTTGAGAGTAAGTACAAGTCCAGGTCTTTGACAAATCGGTTGTTTTTTAAGAAACAAATATATGGTCTTCGATTGTTAAAGGGAGTGTAGTTTGATGTACATTTGGATGAGTTCAACAGTATACTGACGGAATTGTCGGCTCTTGATGTGAAGATTGAAGAGGAGGACAAGACACTTCTCCTGTTGGCGTCATTACCTTCTTCATTTGATCACATTGTAATTACACTACTGTTTGGTAAGGATACTATCAAATTTGATGAGGTTATTGTTGCTTTGCTGATGAATGAGACACGACAAAAAAATACCAGTGAGGGGGCATCAAAGGAGGATAATGCCTTGGTTGCAGGTGGTGGTTAGGGTAGAGGCAAATCAAATGAGAGATTAGAGGAGTTTGGCAAGTACAAGGGTCACTCAAAGTCTAAGGATCGCAAGATAATTTGTCATTATTGCGAGGAGGAAGGTCATATAAAGAAGAATTGTTCGAGGCGTAAGGAGGATAAAAAAGAGGAGGAGGAGAAGGCAGGTAAATCATCCACTGCTGGTATTGTGGAAGAGTCTTAGAGTGATGATGAAGATATTATTCTCAGTACATCATCAGGTATGGATACTTCATATTGGATTTTAGATTCTGATTGTTTATTTCATATGTGTTCAGTCAGGAATTAATTTGCTACATATCATGCATGTGAGTGGTATTGTCAAAATGGAAAATAATGCGAAAAGCAAGGTTGTCGGGATTGGGAATGTATGGATTTACATGTTTGATGGAGTTGCGCGAACTTTGACTAGGGTGAGGTGGGTGCCAGATCTAAGGAAGAATCTGATTTCATTAGGAACACTGGATTCGAGAGGTTTCAGATGCTCATCTGAAGGTGGAGTTCTTAGGGTTTCGAGAGGGGCCATGGTTGTGATGCAAGGACGGATGATTGAGAATTTGTACATGCTTGCAGGGAGTGTTGAAACAGACAGAACTCTTGTTGGAATTCAGGCAAGAGGTACAGGTAGACAACAAAGATTGCAGGTGGTTCAAGCAATGAACAAGTGTAGGTCTAGAAAGAAGCGGGTGTCTTTCGCTTCGGATTTGATGAGTGGCAGTGATTTCTTGGAGCGGGCTATAGCAATCCACATCACATCATGCGGCGGCGGTGAGTTGTACAGGACACCCTGGGTGGGGGTATGGGCCATGCTAGTTTGGGTCTGGCGGTCAGGCAATGACACCCTAGGCAAGGGTGTGGGTCATGCCAGTTCAGGCATGGGAGAAAGGCAGAGACAAAGGTGGACTTTGCAGAGTCGACATCAACATCGATCTTCTTCAGGGTGGCTTGCAGAATCCAAGCCAAAGTGGAGATTGTTGAGGTTGGGTGTGTCTTGTATTCTGCGGGTCCACATAATTATAATTGGTTTGTATTTGTAATTGGGATGGGTTTTGGGTCAATTACATGTACGGGGGGTATAATTATAATTGTGTGGGGATTTGGGTTTTCAGTTTCTTTTTATATTGTCTTTGTGTGAAAAACTCTAGTAACAAGCAAATTAAAGGGGAACACTTTGTGAGGTGGAGAGTGATGTAGAGAGTTTTTCAGAAAATATTGGAAAATCTCTGGTTCTCTCGGATGGATGTTCGCAATCTTATCGAACCACGATAAATTCATTACATTGTGTGTGATTGTTTGATTAAGTTCTTCCTCGTGTTTGCGCATTCATACCCAACAAATCTTTGTCGTATTATTCGGGAGGACAAAGCTGGACTTCCAATTTTTCGTATGTATTTTTTTTTTTTAGTTTTGTGATGGGAAAGGTGTGGTGATTTGGTTTTGAGTTGAGAGAGATTATTTCTCAAGACGGGTTATGTTTGAGTTGAGAGTGATTATTTCTCAAGATGGGTTATGTTCCACCCCCCACCCGCCACCCCCCACTTCCCATTGTTTTTATTGACTTTACATCTTAATAAAATTTAAGAACTTTCTGGGTCCTAGATAATTTTCGGGCTAAAAAATAATTGAAGGGAAGTCCCCCATACGGTTGTAACAGTCTTGTAAGAGCTTGTAAGTTTGTGTGTCTTCCACTTCCACCTCCACTTAGTCTCTTCTTCCTTTCTTCTTCTCTTATGTTATAAAGAAGAGTCACAATTTATGTAAAAAAAGATACAATATTATACGAGAGTTTCTTTGTTTCTTTGTTATTGCCTGAGTAAGCTTATTTACTTTGTAAGTTATTTCTCTTCTCTAATGGAATAAGCTAGCTTGTCTGTTATTGCCTGGCGCAAGTTTATGTTTTTTTAAGTTATTTCTCTTCTCTTCTCTTCTCTAATGAAATGAACTCTCTCTCTCTCTCTCTCTCTCTCTCTCTCTCTCTCTCTCCTTCTTTCTTCTAAGTCATTCACTAGTCCTCCGGTTCCACTTTTTTCCTTCCACTTCCTCTCTTTATCTCCTCCACATTCTAGTCATGGTTTGATAGTCTTAAATCGTACCTTTCTAAGCAGTGGAGGCGGCACTAGGTACGCCCTTATTATATTAATGGTAAAAATACATGAATTTATGTGTATCGTATCGGCCAATACATATCAATATCAGTATGAGAGTTGACCAATATTGATACGTATAAGAGTCTATAGGTCTTTGAATTTTTATCCCCTCTAGTGCTTGTGCACTGCCTAGTGCATCGGACGCCGGACGGCGTATCGTACTTGAGACTTTAATTTTTATCCTCCTGGGCACAAATGAATTGGGGGATTCATCAGCCCATTATAAATTGGAATGGTGGTGAAATGGGTTCAGTAATGGGGGCCTCTTAGCTGCATGGGTTTGGGCCCATTGGGCTCTCAGAGGAAAGACACGATCTGCTCAGTTAGGGTAAAACAAAAGAGTCTGTGATGGATCACTTTTCGGTTAAAACACGAAATCAGGGCAGAATTGGTCGGTGCTTATTCCAAATCGGTCTGAAAAAACCCCTAGATTCGACCAATCTGAGGAATATTCTAATGATTCTTGTGTTTGTTATTTGTCCAGGAATCAACCGTAATGAATCATCAGGAATCGGGATCGGTGACAGCCGATTCCCATATGAATTGAAAGATTCACCGATCTGATTCCCGATTCTTGAAAGACGGCTCCAATTACCTATTTATACCAGTCCATGGATTTCAGGCAAGGTTCACCTTTCACCTCTTCACCTCTTCACCTCAGAGGTTCAGGTCAAGTGTGCAAGCTCTAAGTATGTTGGTTATGGGATGAGCACTAGTTTGGAAAAGTGCAACCGTTTAGTGAATGGTTCGATTTGGTTTCAAACCGTGTAATCCGTCGGATTTGAACGGTTTACAAACTGTTAAATTGATTACATTTAACACAACTAGACCATTTACACCAAGTCTCCACATTTTGATAATTGCGCTTAGAATTTAACACAAATATGCCATCAGGAAAGGGATTTATAATTGGGAAACCGTTTAAGAACCGTTTATGAGCCTATTACCTCATATCGATAACAAAACACAGACTGAAACCGTTTACAAAACGGAAACCGAAACTCTTTAGAAGTATTGGACATCAAGAGGAGACCATAAAATCCTTCATTCTCTATAATTCAGTTCGTTCTAATACCATCAGAACTCCAAAAACAAAAAGATTCAAGAAAATATCGGCCGTGCTAGCAATCTCTTCACAATATCAGGCTCGAATATCTTCTTCTATCTGGGTCAGGTCCTGCCCACATGGAGATCAGATTTAGGGATGTAAATGGATAGTCGAAAATTCGTGATCGAATCCGTTTTGGGGTTTTCGAATGCAGAATTTTTGTTTTCGAAAAGGATAATTTACGCGTCACCCCCCTGATTTTCAAACAAAAATCAAATCACCCCCTATATTAGACCCCAATATGACAAATTAGTCCCTACTGTTAGTTTTATGTTGTTAAGTGATGATGTCAGCCAGTTAAATATAAATTTATATCCCTAAATTACCCTTGACATCCAAACATAGATTTTGAAAGGTAGTATTGTAAATTTAATTCTAATGCTTTAGTACAAGGGTAAAATAGTCCTTTTACATCAATAACTAACAGCAGACTAACACCGTTATTGTAGAGTGGGACAAATGAGTATTTTCAAAAATCAAGGGGTGATTTGAGTTTTGTTTGGAAACCAGGGGGTGAGGTGTAATTTATCCTTTCGAAAAATATATGAATCCGTCGGAAAGATAATCAAATTCGGATTTGGATAGTTCCATTTCGGATCGGATAATATTCGGATAATTTACTATCTGATTATAAAATGCAATTAATTTAATATTTTTGTAAAAAAACATATGATATATTACTATAATACCCCAATTATAAATACTTTTTTAAAGATATTTTGGTAATCGGGGTTCGAAATTGGTAATAGATATAGGTTAGATCCGTTTACTAATTGGCTAGTTTATCGAATCGGATAATATCTGGATATCCGATAAGCCCCCGAATTTGGATACGATATTAGTTTTCAAAATTTCGTCGAAAATCAGATCAGATACACAGAGTTATATGTCATTCGATAAACAAATTCAGACTCGAATAATAGTAAATCCGAACCGAATCCGATCCATTTACATCTCCAATCAGATTGTTACCATGTATGGCCCGGGATCCATGTTTGGTCGCCTAGGTTGCCACCAAGAATACAGTATCAGGATAGAATTTGTACCAGTCCTTAAAAAGGTGTCTATATTTGCTAGTGGACTCATACCCCATGTGTAGATTGGGCATCGACCCTTCAGTTTATAGGTTTGCTTGCTTTACTTGTTGTAGGAACGATCATTTTTATGCAACCTAGTTTACCTATACCTCAATGTATTAAGTGCTTATTACCACCAAAAAAAAAATGTATTAAGTGCTTAGATTAAGCTATTTCATATTTTACAATAGGGTAAATTACACTTGACCCCCTGATTTTCAAATGAAATTCAGATCACCCCTTGATTTTTGAAAAAACTCAAATCACCCCCTCTATAGTAACGGTGTTAGTTATTGGTGTGAAATGACTATTTTACCCTTGTACTAAAATATTAGAATTAAATTTACAATACTACCCTTCATTCATCTTCAACATTGGTCAATGGTAGTTTAGGGATTTAAATTTATTTAACCAGCTGACATCATCACTTAACAGCATAAAACTAACGGTAGAGACTAATTTGTCATATTGGGGTCTAAACCAAAGGGTGATTTAAGTTTCATTTAAAAATCAAGGGGTGACGTGTAATTTATCCTTTACAATAAGCATATTACTACTGGTAGAATGCTAATTAGGTTAGGATTCCAAGAGATACCATACCGGTCTGGCTTTTCTTATTCCTCCCAAACCATTGAATGGAATAGCCATCTTGTACAATGCACAAGGCTCTAGGCTGATTAGCACGAGCTACTTTTAATTTGTTATGAGCCGAAACTATGGATACAATAAGTTCTTGTCAATAACTACAATCATGAACCATTTCATGAAGTATGTGTCCTGATAACCCAAAGTCTTGACAATCAGCTCTCATTCCTCTGGTCGAAAAACAACTCGATGATGAAATGTAAGTGAACTATTGCACGGTTAGCCGGGATTCTAATTATCCATAAATTTCCCATTTTGAACCAATGACTCATGCCGTATGAAAGCAATAGTTTAACCACTAAATTAAGAATATATGGATGTGTCATTCTCTCTATAAAAACATCGCATTCTAAGGTGTGAAGTGGGAGAGATCCAAATTTCTCAAACAGAGTGTTTTTCTTATTGAGAAAGTTGTTTTGCCAAGATATAAAGTGAGATCTTAGTTGCTAGGGTGGGACTCCTGGAACAGTAATTCTCTTAATTAATTAATTCTCACCTCCTATTCATAAAGATCGAAAGACCCATTTTGGGTTCAATCGAAAGATCAAATCATGAGGATTAAGAGGTTCTCTAATCACCATGGTGGGTGAAGGGAAGATCGGTCTTGTTCTAATATTGCAAGGGTGGGCTATATATTACGCAACTTTAATTATACCAGTAGTGTTACACAATTCTCCTCCTTTCTCTTGTAGATGTAGTCCTAATTGAGGGTTGTTCTTCTTCTTGATTTAACGAATGCCTTTGAATATAGTTGTTTCATAAGCACACATGCACACACACTCAAAACCTTTAAAGAAAAAACATAAAGGTACAATTTTCAAAATGACCCCATCCCTCAATCATACATACTTTTTTAAGTGGTCCTTCGAAGACGACCCACAACTCAAAACACAGAATTCAAGACATCAATCCTCAACAATTTGGATTCCTTGTTTTGACAAACCTTTGAATGACTAAGAAATATTAGTCACAAGTAGTTGAGCTACCAGTCCAAATGGATCCAAATCACCATGACAGATGAACATGGTCAATAATGGTAGATTTTCAGTTAAATTAATCTTCCAATGCAATATATTATTGCTGCCTTATATTGAAAATGATTTCCTCTATAAGAAGATTTGGAATGTGCGTAATGTTTCCTCTTAGTGCCAAAGCAAGAAGAGCTAAACGGAGTTTCAGCCAACTTTTTGATTGAAAACTGTAGTTTTATCATAAGAGGAACTACACTGTTACTTCGTCTTTTTAAACTTTTACATCTCCTTTTCTCCTCATGTTTTTAAATACTTAGATTGTCCGCCCCACCTTTTTACCTGATAACCTGCTAATCCGTTCTTAAAGTAATTGGTTCAAAAGTTGTTTGTACCAAACCAAGAAAAAGAAACTGTACTCAATGTAAGCGGTGCATGAAAACTATTGACTTTATTATTGGAGTATGCGATTGACATGATCTTCCATGGGTCCTTATGTTTGTGCTCTTCTATACATGTCATCTTAACAAGGTTTAAAAACCCAAAATTAGACACAGGATTGGCTTTTTCAGAATTAGCCAAAACCTAGAATTTGAAATCGAGAGGAATATGCAAAGATTTGGTTGTGGGAATCAATTGTTGCCAATAACCCATAACAACACCCAAAGAAGGGTGGGGGGGGGGGGGGGGTAACAGTCACATAGTGAAAAAATTTGGTTGCATTGCATGTCCTTTATTGTTGGAGGGTTCAAATTGAAACCTTTAAGGCATTACATAAGGAGAGTTTTCAAGTATATAAATACACCAAGGACTTCAACACTTCCATTCACGTGTAGTTTAGACATACTTGACTTTATACGTGGATAAACAACTTAGAAATGATAAGAAAGAGATTTAGGTTTTGATACTGTATTAAAAGATGTAACCCAAAACCTTATTAAGAGATTAAATGAAGAAAACTCCCGAAATATATGAAGGTATCAATAACCTTAGCATGCATTTCCCTTCCCCAAAAGACTTCAAAGTCTTTGATTGGAAATTTGGGACAAGTTGAAGCGTTTAAAGTGGTGGTACAATAGAAGTTGAATAAATAGGGTAAAAAAGAAGTTGGATTCTCAGATTAAAATCCTCTACAATATCAATGAGGAGACGGTGCACATCCGACAGCATAGTAGAGATCAATTGAATGCTTCAAAAATAGCATACCAGAGATCAATTGAATGCTTCAAAAATAGAAATAGCATACCAGAGATCAATTGAATGCTTCAAAAATAGCATACCAGAGATCAATTGAATGCTTCAAAAATATTAGTCACAAGTAGTTGAGATGGGTTGGTGCATGTGATGTGAGATTGGGAGAGAAAAGACAAGTTGACAAAAGGATTTGTTCATTCACATGTGGTAGGCGTAAGACTTATGAGAGGAGTGCAAACTTCCAGTAGTGTTGTAGGCACCATTATCCATGATATGACATTTTTAATATACTTTCTCCATCTTTTATCTCATTTTATTATTTTAATTCAATCTATCTTTTTCTTTTTTCTTTTTCTCTTTTTTTGGGTATTTTTTGGTTTTTTTTTTTTTTTTTTTTGTTGTCTTCCCATCTATTCCATGTTTTCTAGAGTACAAAATTTCAAGGCATTGTTGTCGTTGATGATTCAAGGCCCACTATATTCTCATTTCCCAATAATTGAGATTAACAGGTAAGCTCTACCAAAAATTATAAAAAATAAAACATTAGAAGGTAAGAAATCCCAATAATAACCCTTCTCTCTCTAGGTTTAGTTCATGGTATCGACGTTGGTATTGGTCACCACTAATATTGATACTAGCATCAATACAAATATCATTGTATGGATTCGTATTCAGTTGATTTCAGTGGGAAAATAATTTTTTATCATATCATCGGATCGCCCAATATGTATCAGTGTGTCATATCAATCACCGTTGTTAACTGATACGGCCAATGTGATACCAATATCTAAATCCATGCTCTCTCTCTCTCTCTCTCTCTCTCATAATTTCTTGTAGCTCATTAAATGACCAGGCCAGCCAATCAGCCATGAGCTTGGGAGTTGAATTAATGAATTTAATTTTTTATTAGCATGATTAGTTATTGAGCTCAGTTGTTGTCCATAGGTATTCATATCTAAAACTGTTCACTACTAGGGACGGGACTGGACATCATGTCCAGCATGGTGGTTACACTGTGTGCTTAAGAAGGTTATTTTTTCAAGACACAAGTGTGAGTGTACATACGCTGTGTACATTGGACTGGATCACTTGAGAATTTCACATGTGGTGTATTGTTAGCTTATAAAGAAAATGAGATTTTCTTAAGTAGTTCATGATTGGTCCCTTGACCTGAGGGGTCCTTATCATTGCATTCATATGTTGTGAGTTTTGGTGCACCAACAGTTGATGTCTCTCTAACTATATATCAGTACACTGGATTTACAGTGTCTGATTGTATTCAGAAGACATGCTCAACATGAAACCCACAGTCCATACATTGGGTGTATGTTGAGGAGAGCATTCTATACAGGATTGGACACAAATCCGATTCCGGTAATATTTTCTAAATGTTTCTTTAAATGATTTTAGATATATATTTATAAAACCATTATCTATTTTCTTGATCATTTGATTTGAAATGTTTTTCCTCAGTCCAATTAAGGTAATAGAATCTCTCGTACAATGTATCGATTCATTGAGGATTGATAGTCCCGAACATATGCCTTATATTGAACCATGCATCATTGTAATTGTGGGAGACTAATGCGTGTCTTAACTACTTACCTCGGGTATTGGTTGCTACACTCTACTTGGTATCTTCTGTGTTGAACACCTTAGAACCTGAGTAGAATCTCATTGCGATCCTACCCCTTTCTCTTTAGTTCCATTCATTTACGCAGCATGGTTGATCATGATTTTCTTTTCGCGATCCTCACGTAAGACTAGATCTTACAGTAGAATGGAGGAGATTGTTAAAAAATGAAAAATATTGAGTCAATATTGGATTCCTCTAGCAATGGGAATCTTTCCTTGGCTGAAAAGATTCGTGGGCTAAGTGATTGAGTCCCATAGGAAACTCAATATTGTTTAGCATTGTGATCTATCTAATTAAGGTTAAGAAAGGACAATAATATATAATAATATGAGATTGCCAAAATATAAAGAACACTCTTTCACAACCCAAAAACGTGGAGCACCTCCCCTCCTAGAAACCGACCTCTCTTCCCTTCCCTCTCTTGGTGTTTGATCTTGGAGATAGTCTAGGGTTTTGAGAACCCTAGAGTGTGGAGGAATTAGCTTGATCGTGAGGGAATGCAAAACTGTGCGTGTTGCGTGGAATGATTGCGAAAAGGTTATCATCGATTGGAGATTTTGCATCTATGAAACTCTAGATAACGATGATTCCCCTGTTGTTCTTGTTCATTGAATAACATCTCCCATTGATAGCTATTGATCTTGTTATACTTCCGCTGGATAGCACACTGATTTCCAACAATTTCCTCATACTTCATTTGGAAATATCGAAACCAAGTAACCATGAAAGGATTACATCCCAATCCAAAGGAAATTATAGATAATACAAACAGATGTATCACTGATGAGGCATAAAACACCCCACCTATCAGAGGCTGCCACATGGCCGACTTGACCTCAGTCCGAGAATCGAATTGGGCCGAGCAGGAAACCGGGCCGACCCCATCTACGATAAGTCACCTGACAGAACCAGACTCGCGCAAGCTAGCCGGTGGCTGAGGCCGAGCTCATACAGGTCAGCCATAGACTCCTGGCCGAGCTTACGGCCGAGACCAACCTCTCGGGCCGACCTCCCTTGCCGACCTCCTAGGCCGACCTCTGAGGCCGAGCCCTCCTCCTCTAAAGCTACCATAACGCCCCACCGGGGATCTCCTGGCCACGTCAGCGCATCCCGAGAATCACGGGATAAGGATCGAGCCATGATCCCAGCGCAACACGGAATCGCACTCTACATGGACTCTTACCTTAATAAGAGCCCGACCCCGAAAATAGCTCTCCACTCCGCTCTACGTGAGAGAACCTTCCGAAAGAAGGACTCCTACCATACTAGGACTCTCCCAACCGCCTCATCTCATCCTCACTCTATAAATACCCAGGTATGGAGCACCATTCCTCATCTTGCTTTTACTACGCAGTTACGCTGTTGCATTGGAGACCTGACTTGAGCATCGGAGAGTCTTAGGCTGGAGCCACACCGGCTCTCTTGTGCTCATCGCTTGGTTTTTACAGGCTCATCCGTGGGCGAACCGGGCATCGGAGGTTTTCACCAGCAACAGATTTGGCGTCGTCTGTGGGAACGACATCAGCAAACATTACCGTTTCTACCAAATTCAAGAGCCATAGTAATGGTGCACACGAGATCAGGGCAGCATGGCTCGACTTCCCGCATGGATGAGCCACAACCCATTGGGCAGACGAGGCGATCATCGCCCCCCAAAGCCTCTCGGCAGGGGATAAACAGAAGACCCCCTCGGGCAGGGGGTGCGTAGCCCATCACGGGCACCATTCCCCCACCGGAGGGTGGGAACGGGGGAGGTGTGCTAACCACAGCCACGGCTGATCGGGTACAGGCCGAGCCAAGATTGGACGGGATGGGCCTACCAACGCCGCCGCCGTTGCCGGAGAGTTTGGACCCTGAAGCCCCGGTAAATAATTGATAAGTTATGAACTTGCAGTTGCAGATGCTCCACACCAACGAGATGCTGCGCACCTTCATAAACTAGATGGCCCGAGGCTGGCTGATGGGCCAACCACTGGTCTCGCCCCCTCCAGCCCCGATCCGCACAGAAAGAAACTTACAGGAAAAAGGTGACCGGCATAGGGCCGAGCCTAGACGAGCCGCGTCCTCACACCCGTCTCGTCAGAAGACTCCACCTCCGCACCTTAGTAGAGGCGGCCGACAGGATGAGCAAGTGCATCGTCGAAGCCCGGGAACAGGGCAGGAAATTGAACCAGTCGGCTTGGTAGCGAGGAGGTCGGTATTTTCTGGACGGCTCGGAGAGGACGGACAGCCGAGGATAGTCTGAGAACAAGGGAAAGAGCCAAATGAAAGGTGCGCTCTAAGACAAGGAGAAGGATCTCGTCATACCCCCCCGGCGTCAAAGCTCGCCTCCCTGAGAAGAACAACAGGGGAGCCCCCGTGGGTCCAACTTCCAGGAGGAAAGAAGAACAAGGAAGGATGGTGCGGACCGAGCTGACCAGAACGACCGACCCTACCGACCTCGGGCTGAAGAGCCGGTTGGCCGAGCACCTGAAACAGAGCTGGAGAGGCGGCTACGAGACTTGGCGGAGCAAGTGGAGGGGTTGAAGAAACAAGCGACCCCAGACGCCTATTCATTGGTCGGGCGTCACCCATATCCTCCCGAGATCATGACCGCATCGCTGTCGATCGGGTTCAAACCTCCCCGGTTTGACCGATATGACGGGACAACCGACCCGACGGATCACATCAACTACTTTAATGCAATGATGACCATGTACGGAGGAACCGAGATCGTCTCTTGTCGAGCCTTCCCTGCATCCCTCAAGGGCGCGGCGACCTCATGGTTCTCCTGGTTGCCGCCGAACTCCATAACAAGCTTCGCTCAACTCTGCTGAGCCTTTGTCACGCCCTTCCAGAGTAGTATGAAACACAAGAAGACAACGGTCAACCTCCTCAGCGTGAAGCAAAGGCCCGACGAGTCGATCCGAGGTTTCGTCTCTCGCTTCAACAAGGAATCCTTAGACATCAAGGATCTGGATGAGGCCATGGCCCATACGGCTATGAGCAATGGACTCGCCGACATGGACCTCATCAAGGACTTGGTCAGGAAGCCAACCAGAAACCTGGCCGAGCTCTTGGAGAGATGCAATGAATTTGTAAATATGGCCAAGGTCCTCCAGGCCCGGAAGGGCAACGAAAGTCGACCCGATAAGAAAAGGCCGACAACAGATGACCGTAGGGAAGACAAACGGCCCAGGATGGATCATCGAGCTGACAGGTCGGATCGAGCTCGGAGCCCCGACTACACTCCACTGAATACCTCGTGCAAGGAGATTTTGATGCAAATACAAGACGGGGGGTACATCGATCGACCCCGACCGATGCAAGCGGGGTCATCTCGGAATCCCAACAAATATTGTCAATTCCACAAGGACACCGATCACGATACCAAGGATTGTTATCAGCTGAAAAGAGAAATCGAAGAGCTGATAAAAGCAGGCCATTTGAAGCGATATGTCAAAGGAGGCCGAGAAGAGCATGGAGGTCGGCGGCCTGAAGAACGAGATCAAAGAAGAGCCGAGTCGAGGCCCAAAAATAGGTGAGTCGAACGAGATGAAGATAAAGTCCGAGCTAAGAAGAAAGAGGACGGGTCTGGGCCAACCAGTGACAAGGGAGCTCCCATATACACTATCCTCGGAGGGCCCGGGCAAGAGACTACTCGAAAGGCTAAGGCAAACGCACGGTTCATCGGAGTTGCCGAGATGCCCACCAAGAAGCTCAAGCCAGCGGCGATGATCTCCTTCACCGAGGCCGACCTCGAAGGTATAAGTTTACTTCATGATGATGCTTTAGTGGTGCAAGTAGAAATTGTGAAGAGACCCGTCCACCGTGTATTGGTCGATATCGGCGCATCCGTGGACCTTATGTCACTAGAAGCATACCGACAATTTGGCTTCAGCAATGAAGCGCTCAAGCCGGAAGGCACCTCACTTCACAGATTCTCGGGAGCTACCGCGACCATCAAGGGCTCAGTCGACCTGCTGGTCATGATTGGGCAAGCTCCATGCCAGGTGACGATCCAAGTCAAATTCATGGTAGTACGATCGGTAGTGGCTTTCAACGCCATACTCATTCGCCCTTCATTGACCGCTCTCCAAGCCATCATCTCCCCGACACACTTGAAGATGAAGTTCCCCACCGAGAACGATGTCGGCGAGGTCCGAGGTGACCAGAAGAAGGCGCGGGAGTGCTATGCTACTTTTGTCAAGCAAAACAAAGGTAATGTCCAAGGAATGGCAATGTGCGTCGAACACCTCCCCGAGGATCAGCGGGATGAGCTTATCGAAAGGAGGGGACGACCCATGGAAGACCTAACTCCATTTCATCTTAGCGAGGATGACCCAACGAAGGTGGTCCAGCTCGGATCATTACTGAATGAAGATCAAAGGAATCAGCTCAGAGCTTTCTTAAGGGAAAATGTCGATGTCTTCGCCTGGTCGGCTACCGACATGACGGGCATACCCAGGCATATAGCTGAACACCGGCTCCATGTAGATCCAGGTCAAAAACCAATTCGGCAGAAGAGAAGGAACTACGCACTTGATCGACAAACCGCGATCAAAGAAGAGGTGGAGAAGCTTCGTCGATCAGGGTTCATCTGAGAAGAAAAATTCCTGACCTGGTTGGCTAACGTCATCATGGCCCCCAAACCGAACGGGAAGTGGAGAATGTGTGTCGACTACACCGACCTCAACAAGGCTTGTCCAAAAGCTGAGTACCCGCTACCTCGAATCGACCTCCTGATCGACGCCACGGTAAGCCACGAGATGCTGAGTTTCATGAACGTGTATTCCGGCTACAACCAAATCATGATGCATGAGGAGGACGAGTCATACACGGCATTCCGAACTGACCAAGAAAATTTTTACTACAAGATCATGCCGTTCGGATTGAAAAACGTCGGAGCGACATTCCAGCGACTCGTGAACTATATATTCCATGAGCATATCAGAAGAAACATGGAAGTCTACGTGGACGACATGTTGGTGAAAAGTTTGAAGGCCGAACACCATTTGGACGACCTGGAAGAAGCCTTTGGCATATTGAGGAAGAACCAAATGAAGCTGAACCCCGCCAAGTGTGCATTCGGCGTGACCTCGGGAAAGTTCCTCGACTTCATGGTCTCTGTCAGAGACATCGAAGCCAATCCGACAAAAATCAAGGCCATCCAAGAGATGAGCCCTCCGAGGATGATCCGAGAAGTGCAGAGGCTAAACGGACTAGTGGCGGCGTTGGCACGATTCATGTCGAGATCGGGCGACAAGTGCCTATCGTTCTTTAAAGCCCTCAAGAATATCCGAAACCCAAAGGACTTTATCTGGTCGGATGAATGCCAGGAAGCTTTTGAAGAGCTGAAGAAATATTTGGAGAACCCGCCTCTTCTCAGCCGACCCGAACCAAAAGAGGAGCTTCAAGTTTACTTAGCCGCTACCCCTGTAGCGGTCAGCGCTGTGTTGATTAGGGAAGAAATTCGAACTCAAAGACCCATATACTACATCAGCCACGTTCTTGTCGATGCCGAGACAAGATACTCCGGGTTCGAGAAAGTAGCATTCGCTCTTGTTACGACCGCAAGGAAACTAAGGCCGTACTTCCAAGCTCATCCGATCGCGGCACTGACCGACCAGCCACTCAAGAAGATATTGCACAAACCCGACGTTTTGGGACAGCTGATCACCTGGGCCGTTGAACCGAGTGAATACAATATAAGCCATCATCCGAGGACGGTGATAAAAGGACAAGCCCTTGTCGACTTCATCACCGAATGCACAGGGCCCGACCTTGAAGTCGGGGAAGAAAAGACAGTAGAAGAGGTCGGGGCTACGGCCGACCCGACTTGGACCATGAATGTTGATGGCTCATGCAACTCCGAAGGAAGCGGGTCTGGCCTGATAGTGGTAAGCCCCGAAGGGTTTCTGATCCAATATGCCCTGAGGTTCAAGTTTCCTGCCTCAAACAACGAGGCCGAGTATGAAGCCCTCCTAGCTAGACTTCGAGTCAGCAAAGCAATGGGCGTAAAGCGGTTGAAGGTGCGAGGAGACTCCCAACTCATGGTCAACCAGGTCAATGGAGACTATGAGGCGAAAGACGAAAGGATGATAGCTTACTTGGGCCGAGCACGAGATCTGATTTCTGAACTCGAGCACTTTGAGATGACTCGAATACCGAGAAAAGAGAATGCCGCGGCTAACTCCTTGTCCAGGTTGGCCGAGGCCGACCTCCAATATCTGAGCCAATCAGTATACATAGAAAACTTGGAGAAGCCCTCCTTACAAGAAGAAAGCGTAAAGCACATTGAAGAGGACGGGCCGACCTGGTTGGACCCCATTGTCAACTACTTGGAGAATGACCTGCTCCCGGAGAACCGAGACGAAGCAAGAAAGGTCAAGATCCGAGCTGCCAAGTACACCATGATCGACGGAGTGCTCTACAAAAGAGCAATCTCGGCCCCTCTTCTCCGATGCCTTGGACCGAAAGGAGCCGAGTATGCCTTGGCCAAGGTGCATGAGGGAATATACGGGAGTCACATGGGTGGCCGAGCTCTTGCATATAAGATACTTCGGCAAGGATTCTATTGGCCAAGAATGCAAGAAGAGGCCATGAGGTATGTGAAGATGTGCGAGAAGTGTTAACTGTTTGCACCAATCCCAAGCCGACCAGCAACAAAGCTGACCTCAATGCGGAGCCCAATCCCTTTCGCTATGTGGGGAATGGATATTCTCAGAGATTTCACCCCGGCATCGGGAAACAGGAAGTACGTGGTAGTGGCGATCGATTACTTCACCAAGTGGGTCGAGGCCGAGCCCCTTGCAACCATCACCGAGAAGAACATGGAGAAATTCTTCCGAGATAAGGTCATCTACCTGCTCGGGCTACCAAAAGTGCTCATCACAGATAATGGCACGCAATTCAACAACCCGACCTTCCAAGAGTTCTGCGAACACTTCTACATTGACTTCTGACCCATCTCAGTAGCTCATCCGCAAGCAAATGGACAAGTAGAAGTGTCCAACCGAACATTACTCGCCGGCATTAAGAGAAGGTTAGATGAGGCCAAAGGAAGATGGGTGGAAGAACTCCCAAGTGTCCTATGGGCATATAGGACGACAGTAAGAACTCCAACCCAGGAGACTCCTTTTCGCCTAGCTTATGGGACCGAAGCCCTCGCCCCGGTCAAAATTATGGCATCATCGTACCGAATGCTCAACTTCGATGAGAAAACCTATGAAGATGGACTGAGAGCCAACCTTGACTTCCTCGATGAAGTTTGAGAAAATGCCCTACTCCGGAACACGGTATACCAACAGAGGACGGCAAAGTACTATGACTCAAGAGTAAAAGAGCGGCACTTCCGTCAAGGGGACTTTGTTCTCAGAAAGTTTAGCGCATCCCAGCCAAGGCAGCAAGGAAAGTTAGCACCAAATTGGGAAGGCCTGTACATAGTCTCCAAGCAAATTCACCCTGGTACGTATCGCTTGCAGACTCTGGGGGGCAAGAAGGTACCGAGACCTTGGAACTCAGAAAATTTGAAGAAGTTTTTTCAATAACTGAGCATGCTTGTATTTGGCTTCAGCGCCGACGTTTGATTCAATTAAATAAAGTCTTTCTCCACCATTGAACGTATTTATAAGCTCCTAAATCAAAGTCGTAAGACCGGTCCTCATAGACCTGGCCGACCTCGAAGACCGACCCTCATAGGTCGGCAACCAAGTCGTAAGATCGGTCCTCATAGACCTGGCCGACCTCGAAGACCGACCCTCATAGGTCGGCAGCAAGGTCGTAAGACCGGTCCTCATAGACCTGGCCGACCTCTCAAGAGCAAACTCCCCCTTTGGCCGAGCCTAACAAAGTTTGAAACTAAGCTAAGGCATTACGCTCGGCCAGGAAGGCTGCTCGGCCACGCGTCCGCTTATATGATAGCCTGTCCAATCGGACCGATGGGAATGGCGAATTAACCAACCAAAGCGAGGATCACATTGACCTCGGGCATGACATGGCCGAGCCGTCGACCATGTGAAGCATGGGTAAAAAAGAGACAAGTTCCTAAGCTCGGCTAGCGGAATGACTCGACAGTTCGGCCACAACCTCAAATAGAACAGCATACACAAGGAAGAGAAGGTTAAGAGCGCTGAGCTAAAACACTTGGACAAATTCTGACAAAAATAGATTTTTTCATTCATTATAAGCCAACTGCTCGGCACGATTACAAGATGGGCAGTTCGGCCCCCCCCAAAAAAAAAAAAACAACAATAAACAAAATTTTACATCTCAATCTCCTTGGCGTTGGACTTGGAGGCGACCTCGGCGGTATCCACGACAGTAGGCTCGACAGGGGGGTCTTGGGGTTCAGCGTCAAGAGGGAAGACGTCGGCCTGTGTAGGTACCTCAAGGGGCAGAGCCTGGGTGACCTCGGCTCCCTCCTCATCTCCCAACTCCCCGGTAAAGGTAGTCATGTCGTCATCAAAACGTGAGAGATTGAGCTCGGGATAAACCGCCTTGATCTCGGCCAAGAGATCAGCCCGGCCTACCTCAAAGCCTTCGGCGAAGGGAGGTTTCCTGATCTCATGACACACATCAGCGTACTCCTTTGATTGGAGATAGTCGCTGATCGCCTCGTCCCGAGCCGTAGCCAGGTCCTCCTTAGCCTTCTCCCTCATCTCGACAAGCTGAGCCTGTAGAGCCCGGACCTTCTCTTTCTGCCTGACCACCTCGGCCTGAGAGCTCTCCACTTCGGCCTCAATGGCAGTAAGCCTCTCTTGGGTCTCTCAACGCCTCTGAACGGCATCCTGGGCATCCTGGTAGGCCTTCTTGCACTGGACGCTCAAGGAGTGGTTCTTGGTCAGGAGCCGCTCAAAGCGAAGCATGGTCTCTACTGCCTTGGCGAAGCCCTGTAAAAAATAAATAAATAAATAAAAAAGAGCGCATGAGAACAAAAGTCAGGACAGACTACGCAGGTCGGACCTAATCACAAGAGCCGACCAGGAAACTCACCATGTTGAAATCTTGAAACAGCGTGGAGAGGAGCTCAGGGTCAGACAGCGCCTCAAGCTTCTCCCTGTCAGTCGACAGCCGACCTGCGTCTAGCCATTCCTTGGCATGTGCGATCGACGTCAATGCCGAGTCCCCGAGGAAGAGGGGCCAGGTCGGCCTCACAGGAACGTTGCTGGCCGAGGCCCTCCCCAAGACATATCGGGAGATGTTGGGGGGTGAAGCCATGGGCGGAAGGCCATCACTCGTCAGATTGACCGAGAGCTTCTGACTCTTGGTGTCTTTCGGCGGGCTCCTCTGGCCTTTTCGACCTTTCCCTTTCCTCGGAGACCCCACTGGGCCCGTACTCTTCTCGGCCTCAAGGTCGACCACAGCGTCTGGCAGGCCCGGCATCACGGCCTTACCCTTGGGGGCCTTGGAAGACTCGCCCCGGGACTTCTTCTCAACATTTTTCTTCCTTCGATCTGCAAGGGTCTCGGCCCTTAGCCGAGCTGTATCCATAGGGGGGATATGGTCGACCACTGCATGAGAAACCAAACGTCAAAAACAAATTAAAAAAGAAATGAAGACTAGATGAAGAGGTCAGCTCAGGAACAGAAAAGGGCTAGGCTCGGGCTCCTACCAGGGGT
Organism: Telopea speciosissima; assembly: GCF_018873765.1. Classification (NCBI taxonomy): domain Eukaryota; kingdom Viridiplantae; phylum Streptophyta; class Magnoliopsida; order Proteales; family Proteaceae; genus Telopea; species Telopea speciosissima. The sequence goes on along the minus strand of NC_057925.1, from coordinate 46,731,974 downwards.
CATATGCCACCTTTGAAGAAACCCCTCTTCCTGAAGCTGAAGGACGTCAAAGGGCGGGCGCTGGGGGATTAGGTCAAGAGAGGTCAGGTCATTCTCGGTTAGGGGCAGTACCCTATTGACGTAGTTCAAGTTCATCTCCTTCCACTCGGTTCGGAGAGAGCTGTTGGGAATGGAAGCGAAGAAAACATAAGGCTTCCAATACTTATTGAAGGTCGGCGTGCCGACCAAAAATTTGTGGCTGCCCAGGGCCGCACTCTTCCCAGATCGGCGGCAGAAATAGTACCACCCCTTCTCGGGAGACTTCTTCAAGAAGAAGAACCGAGAGAAAAGTGCCACGCTTGCACCTCGGCCCATCTCGTGGAATAAGGCGTACAAGCCGTACACGGCCAGCCAAGAGTTCGGCACCAACTGACCAGGAGACAGGTGGAAGTGGTCCAAGATCTGGTCCACCAAGCCGAGGACGGGGAGCCTGAACGTGTACTTGAAAGGCATCTCGTACAAAGCCACCTCGCCGGGCCTGATGAAGCAGGCCATCTCCCCGGGGTTAGGAGCTCGGAGCTGAATGTCCTCGGGGATGGCATAGGTCATCCTCAGATAGTCGAGGTCGGCCTCCGTGATCGTGCTCGGAACGGTGCCGACACTACCTTCCTCGAGCTCAGGGGCATCAACGGACGAGCTGACCGAGCCAACCCCCACTTCGAACGAATCTCCCTCACTTGATCCCTCATCGGATGAGGACGACCCAGAGTTCTCGGCTCGGTCTGCGGCGATTAGGTGGGCCACGTGGTCGAACTCCAGGAGTAATGGAGGCTCGGCCACCTCGGCCTGACGAAGCTCCACTACATCGGGCTCATCCGAGGTCGAGCCCAACAAGTCTATAGTGGGAGAACGAGCGGGGAGCTCTCGGCTCGAACTCGCGCCCTCTGTCGCCCCGACGAACAGCTCGCCCATAGGACTACTACCAACTGACATACTGGGCGGAGAAGACTTACTGGTTAAAGAAGAGCTAAGGATGATCTGAGCGCGAACAAAGCAAAGGCCGAGCTGATCACGAACCAGTAAACACTGAGCACTACAGAGCTGAAGAATCCGAGCTTGTCGAGAAGTCAATAACTTAGAGCAGTGAAGAATGAATAGTTAGGAGTCGCCTATTTATAATCCTTGGGTTGTACTGATCCAACGGCCGAGCAGAGCTCAGCATAATTCAACGGCCCAGATCAAAGGACGTTTTGAATTCCTGAGCCTGCCATAATGACTCTGTTGACGTGGCACTGACACCCAACCGTCAGACCGTGCAACGTCAAATCCGCGGTAAAAAATAAGCTCGGCTCGACCGCAAAAATCTTCAAGACAAGTCGGCTTGGAAACTTCACTCATCAGTGCTGAACCGACCCCTGATGAGTGGGGGGGGCTATGATGAGGCATAAAACACCCCACCTATCAGAGGCTGCCACATGGCCGACCCGACCTCAGTCCGAGAATCGAATTGGGCCGAGCAGGAAACCGGGCCGACCCCATCTACGATAAGTCACCTGACAAAACCAAACTCGCGCAAGCTAGCCGGTGGCTGAGGCCGAGCTCATACAGGTCAGCCATAGACTCCTGGCCGAGCTTACGGCCGAGACCAACCTCTCGGGCCGACCTCCGAGGCCGAGCCCTCCTCCTCTGAAGCTACCATAACGCCCCACCGGGGATCTCCTGGCCACGTCAGTGCATCCCGAGAATCACGGGATAAGGATCGAGCCACGATCCTAGCGCAACACGAATCGTACTCTACATGGGCTCTTACCTTAATAAGAGCCCGACCCCTAAAATAGCTCTCCACTCCGCTCTACGCGAGAGAACCTTCTGAAAGAAGGACTCCTACCATACTAGGACTCTCCCAACCGCCTCATCTCATTCTCACTCTATAAATACCCAGGTATGGAGCACCATTCCTCATCTTGCTTTTACTACGCAGTTACGCTGTTGCATTGGAGACCTGACTTGAGCATCGGAGAGTCCTAGGCCGGAGCCACACTGGCTCTCTTGTGCTCATCGCTTGGTTTTTGCAGGCTCATCCGTGGGCGAACCGGGCATCGGAGGTTTTCACCCGCAACAATCACTAATATAAATCTTTCTCCTTTCCACTCTGAAGAAAAGGACCACTTCATCATTGAGAATGGTAATGCATCTAGTCCTCTTGACAATTTAACGATTCCTTCTTTAATGTCTCCCATTTTAATATGTGCAGGACACTATAATAGGAAGCTGAACAAAGTATGATGGGTGTTTGAGTTTTGGTTAACGAACTTTTTATTTTTGTTAAACTTGACAATATTATCACAAACAATTGTATAGAAGAAAGGTTTATATTTTGTTCTAGCTCATGGCTGCTTGAATTTACAGGTTAGGAATGTGTTGGAGGAGCTGCAACAAGTTATCAAAGATCCTTTCACCCCTCATATGTTTTGGAACTCCCTTTACATTTTGGAATAGTTAAACATTTTCACTCAAACAATCACACTTTGTAATATTGGGGATAACGGGGTAATTTGTTAAGAAAACAACGCCCAGAAATGATGATTTGCAGAAGAAACCGAAATAAGAAAGAAAAGAGGCAACACACAACGCACAACACAAAGAATTTACGTGGTTCATCCCCAAGATGGGAAGCTACGTCCACGACCGAGCAACAAAACAAGTTTCCACTATTTCTGAAATGTTACAAACCCTCTACATCCGCCCTCCCAAAGAAAATAACCATATATAGATAAGCTCTAACCAAGAAAGTACAGATACTCCTAGAACCCAAAAATAACCAACTAGTCAGGGTCAGATCAAAATTAAACATATATCGAAATACATATCGTTTCGAAGATCTCAATGAACTCTACACAACTCATAGCCCTCGGCGGTTATTTATCAGTTTTTTAGGCCATCTGAACTTGTTTCGAGGCCGAAACGGTCTTCCGAAGATCCTCTGAACCACTTTCTGGACCAAAATCAAGCTTCGCTAATAACATAATTGACTAGCTTTTTTAAACTCCGAGCTATTAAAGCCAGCAACTTACTTAAGGGATGTCTGCTTCAGGGTCTGTAACAATTATTTTACTTTTACTTATATTTAACTTTTATTTCTCTTATTAAAAAAAATGTCATTAGGTTTACCATTAAAAAAAATGTCATTGGCATTATTTGAAAAGTCATAACCTATGACTTAAGAAGAGATTAATCTATTCACCATTAGTGAAGGTAATGAAAACTTAAAGTCTTTAATGTTGATGTCCTTTTTGACAAATTTTATTGCAGTATTATTTTAACCCTATCGTGTACAACACTACAACTATATATTTCAACTTACCACTTAAGAAATGGACAACATGTCCAGCGGCTCACCCAACCATTATTAGGGTGGGGAAGGAAAATGGTCCAAAGTCAAATCTAAAGTCAAACAAAACCGGTTTTTCAGCTTCTCCCTCGGGCGTAATGCAAGCCGTAAAATTTTGAAAATTAAACGGCCCATTTCCATTCCCCATCCGACACGGTCTACTAAACTAAGGGGTGAAATGTGGTCAAGTGCCCAGTGCACTTGGTAGCTAGTAGGGCTGCAACAGGGTCGGGTTGGGCCGGGCTTTATAGAACCCTAGCCCAACCCTAAGTCCCCTTCGCTTGACCCAGGCCTTACCCGACCCTGACTCAGGGCCAGAAAAATCCAACCCTGACCCACCCTCAGGGTCGGGCCGGGCCAACCCTGATTGGCCCTTATCATGGGGAGGAGGAAAGAAATGCATGGGCTGGAATGGGCTGGGAAGAACATCATTAATTTTACATAGAATAACAATATAATAAATTATAGGGAAAAAATTCTCTGTCCGGGAGTGTGGCCTACACCAGCACTCCCATGAGTCTATCTCTCTCCTCCTCATGTGAAAAGACACCTCTTGCCCCTTGTTTTAAGGAGGAGAGAGATAGACACATGTGACTGCTAGCGTAGGCCACAGTCCCGTGCCGGAAGTTGCTTCCCTAAATTATAATATAACACTTATTGTCTTCATATATAATATATTATATAAAAAAATGTGGGTGAAATTTAAAGTTTATAATGTATAAATTATATCAATATAAATTTTATAGTATAACTTAAATCAGGGTCGGGCCTGGCCAGGCCAAGCTTGGCTCGAGGCCTCAACCCTAACCCGACCCGACCCTAACTCAGGGCCAGAAATTTCCAACCCTGACCCGCCCTCAGGGCCAAATATCTAAGCCCAGACCCTGTTCGGGCTCAGGGCGGGCCAGGGCGGGTTTGGACCGACAGGGCTAAACTTGCACCCCTAGTAGCTAGTGGTGCATAAAAGTCCATTGCGATCTAGAGGTCTTGAGTTCAAGTCTCCTAGTTCACATCCTACATCTCCCTTTATCTATCAAAAAATGTAAAAAAGAAAGGGTGAAATTGATGAAATTTGAGAAGAGAAACCCACTGACTCCAAACCATCTCTACAAGAAGGGTAAGAGAAGTTTTCTAGTTGCACTAGTAGACTAGTAGTGTATAGTAAAACAGTAATGATCTAACCCTAAAATAGCATTTTTGAAAACAAATTATGTGTATTCCTTTAGGGTTCTATGTATCGGGTATCGTATCGGCCAATACATATTAGTATCAACACTATCCGATATTAATATCGGTGCTGTGTATCAATCCATACTGAGGGCAAAATAGTTTTTTTTTTTTTCAAAAATAAGGGTAAAATCGTCTGATATGGGTTGTATAGGCTGATAAGGATCCGGACATTGTGATTTAAATCCTTATTTCATAAGGCTGATAACTCATAAAGTCTCTTCCCTTTTTCTCTTTTTTTTTGGAAAAAAGAACGTTAACCGATGTTGTGTGTGGGTGTGAATCTGTGCCAGACACAACCCGGCGTGAAAAACCGCCGCACCTAGACCTTTCCACCTTTCTAGTGGGTGTGGTGGTCTTTTCGCGCTGGGTTGTGTCTGAGCACAGGTCCACACGCCTGCACATAACACTGGTTAGCGTTGTTTCTCTCTTTTTTTTATTTTTTAAAATTAACAAATTAATTAAGTGAAGACCATACCTTTAAAAGCCCTAACATCACATGGGGTATAAAGAATTCCTATAATTTAGAAAATTGTTGCCTAACAATGCTAAAAGCTATGAATGAAAAGAATAAAATATATGGATATTTTTGTCTAATAAACAAAAGAATAATAGCTCTTGGCTGACGAAGTGTCTTTTGTTACTTCGCTGTTGTTGAGGCGTAGCTATCTCAATGTTGAGGTCATAGATTCAATCCAAGGGAAGAAGAAGAAAGGAAGCGGGAGGAGAAAACAAAGAAATAGTTAGAATTGGTAAAGGCAATAGCTGAGGTGAAAATTAAAGCTTTTCTATTTAATTCGGTATTTAGATGGATTAGGGCCTTGGATAATAAAGGGCAAGAGCTTGAGTAGATTGACTAGTGTAACATAGTTTTTATTAAAAATTTGATGATCTTTTTGCTTATTATGAACTAAGGTGGGTTAAAACCATGATTAAGATGTTGATGGTGCAATGATCCAAATATGTTTAGAACCATTGATCGTATTGAAATCATACCTACTAGGTTAGGGGGCGATAATTTTTGGACTTGTTCTAATTAATTAATAGGCAAGAGATTGTTGTCGGGTCATATACTCGTATATCGCTAGCACCAACGCGAGTGCTAATGAGAGTGCAAATAGGAATGGGGACTTTTAAATTCACTCTAGTCTTGTGTCTAAGCAAAGGAACCACGCAACTAGTTAGTGTTCTTTTTCACTTAATTTATTTTGGGTAAGAGATTTTTTCCTGATCGTGTGGTCCCTGCCCCAGCTAGAGGGCAAATGAGAGTGTTTTGTTTTTTATTTCATAAGGGTAGAGTGGTAATTTTATGTACTCAGGCGTCTGAGCACGGAAACCATATGACCATGCAGCATTCTTTTTCCCTTTTTATTTTAGGAAACGGTCATTGAGCAAGCACCACGGAGGCACGGAGTGCACCAATGAGGAATGAATTGGACAGAAAAACACATTTCATGTCAGCAGGAAGAGAGAGAGAGAGAAGGCCGAGATGCTCTAAGTATGATCGGTCTACTTTGTTTATGCTAATCAGTGTTCCACACCATAATCTCAAATTGAAAATGAAAGCTTAACAGTCATTCAAATAAGAACAATATTTTTTTTCCTCAAAATTTCCTTAAATTCTGATTTTCTAGGGAACATTTTTGTCTTCATATCAAAAAGTAAGATAAGAGAGAAAATAATGTAAACCCACTTGCACTCAAACTTGATGCAAAATTAATGAAATTAAAAAATGAAGAAAACATGCATGTCAGATAAACTACTGAGAGTGACCCGGAAAACCAGCCAAACCTTTTATTACATTTCTATCAATCTTCCCTTCAAATTCAAATTGAAGGCCAGTTTTACATATATTTTCTCTCTCAAATCTCAACTATTAATCCTTAAGAACCCAATCTCTCACAAATACTAATTTGAAACTATAAGTAAAAAGATACAAGAAAAGTAGAACAAGAACATTAGCAAGAAAGAAGAAAAAGAAGAAGAAGAAATGCCTGGCTTTCCCATGTACGCCACAAGCTGTCCAATGAATTCTTCACCAAAAACCCATTTCGATCAGACAATGTCAACAGAGATCGCCAGAAGATCAAGAAAGATCAAGAAATCAAACTTTGGTAATTCATGGAGAGATCTTTTGCACAGAAGAAGAAGAAGATGTGTTCTCTTCTTCTTTCTCTTCTTCTTCTTCTTCTCCATCTATGCTGTAGAAGAAGAGAGACAGACAGGAGAAGTGAACGCTACTATTGAGGTTTTAATGAGAAAAAGGGGCAGCAAGAGAGACCAAGAAGCGTTAAGTAAGGAAGGAGGAAGAAGAGTGTTCCCAAGAAGATGACGAAGCGTTTCGTGTTTTAAGTATTTTTTGTTGATACGAAACTCTGATTAATTAATTTATTTTTGTAGTTTGTGGACCATGGAACTCTTGTTTTTCGTTGTCTTCCTTCCCCCTAAACCTAGGGGTGTCAATCGGTAGTTCGGTTCGATTTGAATCGATTTTGGTGTGAGAATGATGAAATAAAAACCAAACTAATAAGGAATGTTCGGTTTCAGCTCGGTTTGGTTTCGAGTTTACATTGATTTCTTGTATCGGGTCGATTTCAATTTCGATTTCAGTTTGGTTTGGGTTTGGTTGACCACCGTCTGACATTTATAGACTTATAGAATATATATATATATATATATATATATATATATATATATATGATTTTTACTGGGTTTTGGATTGTTATCGTTTTCTTATTGGGGATTGTAATCCCCAAAATCGAAACCAACCTAATAAGACTTCGATTCTAGCGGGGCTATTCCAGTTTGGCTCGGGCCAGTTTACCCGGTTTGGTCCCTACTTTGACACCCCTATCTAAACCTGAATTAGTCAATAATTTTGATGCCTCGAAGGACTAAATTGGCCTTCTCTTTGTCTCACCGGCTATATATTTTTTTTCTCTAATTTGTCTTTGGTTTTGTCTTCCTTTCCCTTAAATGGACGGATCCAAAAATGTTAGAATTATTAAATTGTACAGGTTTCATTCCGTGATTATGAATCAAATCATGGTTGAGGTGAAATGCTACCAACCATGCTATTAAAACTCGGATCGGAATGGACGGTTCGGGCTGGAATCGATTAGGAGTTGATTCTGATTAACCTTGATTCTATGCATATTGAGTCTACTTGACTTAGAGAGAGTTTGGACGAGTTTATTGGCCAATTCAAATCAAATTAAATGGAGACCGATCTCATACCCAATTTTGAGTTTTAAACTTTACTACCAACAATCAACACAACCTTTAGGGTGTTAAACAGTTCGATTTTGATTTAAATGGTTCAACCCTATCCAAAGTTTCTATTTCTTTCTGTTTCCTAATCTGTAAATGGTTTTGATCTCGTTTTTGTTACCGATTTGAAGTAATAGGTTCATAATGATTCTTAAACAATTTCAATCTCAATTTTATGATTATGTACCATAGAGAAGAGACGAAGATAGAAGAAAGAGATAATAAGTTCATAAACAATTCTTAAACGGCTTACTAAATGATTCGGTTTGATTTCGATTTAATGGTTTTTACACAATTTGGAAATGCTGGTTTCATAGTTCCAAACAAAAAAACAAACCATTTAATAAAATGATTTCATTTTTAAAATTAGAATCAAACCATTTATTAACTAGTTGCATAAGAGTGTGAAAACCAAGCTGAAACCGCCTACCAAAGTCAAAACCAAACCATTTAGATTGATCCAGTAAACCATTTAATAAATGAATCGATTATAGTTTTGTACACTCATACCTGCACCGTGCTCGAATTGAACCAAAACTAATTCTGATCAATTCTAAAATAATTCAAACCAAAATCGATGGAAACCGATCCCATACCCAATTTTGAGTTTTTGAACTTTACTACCAACAACCAACACAAACCCTAACCCCACCACCCACAAAAATATATATATATATATATATATATATATATATATATATAAAAGTAAAATTGGGACTCAATGTTTTCAAAACTCTGAAGGAATTTAATGATTGCCCATGCTAATTATGGCCGACATTTGTTTGAGTTTTAATCAAATTTCATGTGAATTTGGTTTTCAATAGAGGCAAGTGGGGGTAGGCAGGTCCACTATGACTGCACCTTGGTGTATTTCCACCGATCCTGTATGTCTTGTGGCAAGTCAGAATGGACATAAATTTTAAGGGATAAAGTTCTCTGGGACGTAGGTGCGCCCAGACACATGGGATGGGTGAAATGATTGGCATGTCCCCTGAATGATCCAAACCTCTCCCCTATCCTGCCCCATATGTCTAGGCTCAGTCTGCGCCTAAATGCGCTCCCAAACAGAGAACGTCACCCCATTAATTACAAATAGAAAATCCTACCCTCAACTACTTATATAGGTGCCAAGTTTTGAGTCCAATTCAATTTTACCAATTGAAAAGTAGAGATAAATGTCTAAACAAAGACATCCTTCAAACAATTAAAAAGACAGCTCAAAATACTAAGAAAAAACAATGTAATACAAAATAGGATCGAGTTTCCCTCCACCCACGATGAATGGAATCTCAGTCACGAAGGAGTGGGATAGGTCGGGAATGGGTATCATAAGGATATTTTGGAACATATTAAAACCCTTGGATGCTGGGTGAACCGTCCTCTATGGGTGGAGGAAAACTTTGTCCTACAAAATATATCATACAAATGTAATTTGTTTGATAAATCCTAAAGACATCCTTTAAGGCTTTAACTGGCCAATCCAACCTAATGGCCCAATGGGACTTTAGCTACCAACTACAAGAGATATCTACCACTAGGGGGGAAGGGAGAGAGAGGGTGTTTTTTTCTAACACAAATATGCAACCAAGAGAGTCAATCCCTTGACCACCTAGGGGGCATGCGCTTCAACTGGCAAACCTCCATCCAACCGAGCTAACTCTTGTTTGACAAAATAATTTGATTTACCAATGATTCTTTTACTATAAGAGAGTTTCATCTAGCTACACTTATGGTAATAAAAAATTGGGAAAAAGATGTCTACTGGGTGGTGTTTTTTACGTTCTTCAATGGGTGAGCACGCCTAGGTATCTACCCAGGGGGCAGAGGCGTCATCTCACTGTGCCCTGTGAGAGGGCGTAGGAAACACCACCAAGTAGAGATCTCTTACCCAAAAAAATATTAACGGATCAAGTGTATTGGCCATACCTGATATCAACATTTGTTCAATCTTGCAACGACAAAATGATTCTAACTGAAGATTTTTTTTGGGTAAATAAATTCTAACTGAAGATAAATCTATAAAAAACTAACTTTTTAATGGAAAAACATTTCAGTTTGACTTATTGATATACAAAATCCGATACCATTTTTTAAAACCATGGTCACACCATTTGGGCAAGACTTTTCTTTCTTTAGGATTTATCAAACAAATTTTTTTTTTTTTAATTGATGGGATATTTATTCTTAAGCAAAAGAAAGCTAAAAAAAAGTGGACATTCACAACTTAGGAAAAAACAAATAATTAAGCTAATAACCTAAACAAGTACAAAAAAACTATTAGCTTCCCTGGTGCTAGCGGCTATGTCCAGTAGAAAGGGTAGGATGGGAAGAGTAGGGGAGTCATTTCCATAGGAACTAGGAGAGAGAGAGAGAGACTCAGGTTGAGCACAGCGTCGACATGTCTTGGCTTTTTACCTTTAAATAACGATGATCATTGATGAAGGAATTCTTTTTTCACTATGACTAAAGAAAACTTGAGGGAAATTTTTTTAGTGGAAGGTTCACCGATAAATCCACAATCATTATGTTGGAAATTGGTTTCTTTTTCTTTTCAAAGGAACATGGCTTTCAAACCTTAGTGTATGTATTAATAGGCCTAGCGCAAGACACGCAACTTGGTTTTAAGCCTTGGGAGAATGATGGACCAGTACAACACTCATCTTCATAAAAGGTTTTAAAGATGACAGTCCGTATTGGTCTCATTTCAAATTTCGGTCCACCTCAACAACATGTAAAGCCATCATTTTTTTTAGAAAAAAAAATGTTACAAAGGGGTATGGGGAAAGCGAGATACATGGAGGATACTATAGGCAGTGTTTGGTATGGATTATGGAATGCATTTTAGGTCAATTTTTTACCATCCGAGAAAGCAAAATTGACTTGAAATCTATACCAAACACAGCTTACTTGTGTAACTGAGCCTCAAAATCAAGATCTTAGGGCCCAAACATCTACTATTGTGAGAGACATTCGACAAGCATGTGTGTGTGTGTGTGTGTGTGAGAGAGAGACCTTTGACAAGTAAAAGTGCGAGATATTGGGGTTTATAATAGGGATTGGAGTAATGAAAGCCAATAGATGAAACATGCGAGCGGTCACTAACCAACAAACAAAGCTTGTTTTGGAGCACCCTTTCTTTAAGACCAGTTATTTCTTGCCAACAATATGTTATTTGTGCTGGCGGCGCAGGTTGCGCCCAGACACATGGGGGTGGGCGCAATGACCACCCTACCCCCTGAGCGGTAGGCCCATGTGTCTAAGCACAGCCTGCACTGTGACACAGAGAATATGAGCCCTTTTTCTTTTTAAGATAATGTGATATTAGTATTAGTTATTGGTTTGCCAATAATTGATATGACACTTCAAAATGCAATTCCAATCTTATTTGATTAATTTGGAGTGGTGAATTTACACAAGCTTTCTTACCAAAAAAAAAAAAAACTTACAAAAACTTAGAGGACCTCATTAATTGCTTTGTATGCTGATATGACACTTCAAAATCCCACCCCTTTGTTATCCAAAGTCCCACAAAATTGATGGAACTTTGATTTTTGTTCATGAAAAAATTAACTTTACCTCAACATTTCCACCCCCAACAAAACCCCACCAACATGTGGGCCCCATCTTCCCAACAATCCCACCCTACCTTCCCCTCTAAAATGTAAACAAATGAGGCCTCATTGTCAAATTGGATCCATCTTTGAGAGCCTCCTTTGCAATTTTTTTGAGAATGTTGTCAAGAGGTGTAGATCACTTGTGTGTAGTTGGCCCTCTTTCTCCTTATGCTTATTTGAAAAATAATAAAAAAAATTAAGGCTTAGATTAAATGTGAAACTGCAAGTACCTATAATTATTACCAATACATATGCTGCATACAATATTACATCTTGAGCTAGTTTCTCTTTCCTCAACATGGAAATGTAAACCTTTGGATTAGTTTGGGAAAGGATATTTCAAATCTGTACAATGGCGGCTGGAGTTAATGATGATACAGTAGTCCAAACACAAAGTCACACCACTAGTGGATAAGAGATTCTCTTGTCTCCACTGTGGAAGGCAAACTTATACCTTACTTTTAGATACTATGGTTAGAGTTTTTATCATCATCATCATTAGGAAGAAAGTTCTCTGTGGACGAGTTACCGCCCTGCCCCCCATTATGCCATTGCATGTGCTTTCATTGGCCCCCATACATGCACAAGAGTCATGCTTCCCCAGAGAACCTCGATCCTTATTATTATTACTAGTACTACTAATAAGAACAACAATAATTATCATCATTATCGTTAAGAGGAGATTACACCTTAGGATCCTACATTAAAGGATGGACACCAATTGAAAGGATATGGTTCGACCATTATATTTTAATTAGTATTTGTAAATCTATGATTTTCATCATTGGTGATCAATCAATTATTTCATTAGAGCAATGATTATGATCATTCATTTGAACTATCATCACATGATTGTAACATTGAATGCATGATTGGATTTTTCTAATGATTTGATCATAGATTAGACTCAACCATCATACTTATCACATTTAAATCGTTGTAAATTTCTAAAATTTGAGGTTGAATGATATCATTTATCAAAATATTTTAAAAACTTTTGATGTTCTGCTAGATGAACGACCATGATTCAAATAAAATGTTTACAAGGCCAACCACGATGGTTGAACTCTATCCCTCTAATTGATATCTCTTAGAAGCTTATAATGGTCTGTTCTTATATTATTAGACTATAAAAAATGTATTTGGCATGATTTTGAAAGTCCAAATGAATGGCTAAGATCTAAAACCCCAAATATTTCAGTAGACAAAAACATGATAATTGAATCTTATCTTTCCAATTAAAATCTTTCGTAAGTTTTTGACGATTTGAACTTAAATCAGACTATACCATTGTGCTTTTTCATGATTTAAAATGCTCAATGTACAACCATGATCCGAATTATAAGTTAAAAAAAATGTTAAACATGATGGTAGTATTCTATTATAGATATTAGAACAAGATGATTGAATCGAATCACTCTAATTCAGTCAAAAGATGTAGAAGGTTGGGTAGTTTGGTAATTTACTCATCAACCGTTACTCCGTTAGCCTAGACTAACACCATTTGTGTTCAGGCACCCTAAACGACAAGTTATGAATATTAGGTAATCCTTGCCATTGCTGCTCGACATGAAAAATGGGTTTTTTTTTTTTTTGATGAAAGTATAATCACACAAACCACACACCAATCCCAAAAGGTTAACCGACTTTTAGGACTTTGAAATAACGGATATACACAACACACACCACACACATACACCCAATATGGGACAAAACCCACGCACCAGTGCACACAGTGCAGTTTTTTTTTTATTTTTATGAAAGTGTAATCACACAGATAAATTGAAGTTGTCTACTGTATTAAAGTTAGCGCTTGAACTTGTAGGCCATCCCGAGCCCAATCTATTCCATAGAAGAAAACTGGAGCCCAACTAATAATGATTCAGGCCCAGGTTAAACCCAAGCCCAAACCAAGCGCAACATGAGTACATGACCTAACTAAAGCCTAACACTTCCCAACCCAAGTTAGCACATGTATTCAGCAATTAATTCTGCATTGATCGTAGAACTCCAAGAGCATTACGAAATCAATTTTGCACAGAATCTGCTCGTATTTATTCATTAACCAATTCTTCTATTTCTCCCATCCCCCTCTTCTCTGCTCCCATCTTTTGGAAGCATGGATATACTGATGATATCGGTCTTCACTGATACCAATATTGATATCAATATGTATCGGGCCATATTGGCCCGATTTCATATCAAAACATCATTTTGTAATTAAAAAATAATGAAGAGTTCTCTGTGGAGGAGTGTGGCCCTTGCACGTATGTGGAGGCCAATGGGAGCGCATGGAGAAGCATCAACAAGACGGGCATTTCTGCCTTTCATAGGGTGTGGCGGTCATTTCGCCCCCCCCCCTCTGTGTTTGGGCACACCGTGCACACCCCCCCCCCCCCCACAAAGTTATTTTCTTTTAAAAATTTCATATGAGTATTGTATCAGCTGATCCGTATCAATAAGGTATTAGTATCAGTAACAGTTAATACCGATACAAATTGGCCAATACTGAAGATCAGATATCTAATCCTAAACCGTGTTTGGTAGCTAGTATACATGAGAATAGGGATTTAATTTATGGGAGAGGGAAAGGCACACTGCTCGTGTGTGATAAGCTAGCAGGCGACACCGATGGAGGTGTGAGACGGGGCATCATACAGGAGGGGCAAGGGGTCATTTGAAAGAGAGGAAGAAAGAATTAGGCATAAAATGCACTTGCTTGCGGTATGTGGGTGGTGATCTCAGCCTTTTCCCTTAATTTTTTCAAATCTTTACTTTTAAAGAAAAATTAACTAGATATTTTCTATTGACATTAAAGCAGAATGTTTCATGTACGGTCATGCACCGTCATACTTAAAATCCTTGAATGGGAACAAAGTTCTTATCGAAAATTCTCTCCCCTTTTCGATGTGTATGATTCGAATATAAGAAAGAAGGGGAAAAGAAAGGGGAAAAGAATATGGCGGTCTCTCTCCCTTAGTTTATAAACCCTCATAGCAACAACTCATCCATGTTGTTCTTCAAAAGACTTTTAAAGATTAGGTAAGTAGAGTGTAAACTCTTCAAATTGAAGGTACAATGTTCAAAGCAGTCCATATTTTTACAATAAGATTGGATCCAAATTATGATCTCAAATCAGATATGTTCTTATAGATGGGTATTACATCCTTAATTGGCCTTCTCCAACCCAACCCAAGTTGCATCCTTTATATGCTAAATTAATGAAAATGATAATTTCGAGTTTGAATCTGGTTCTTGTTTTGTCACTGTGTCAATATGAATGAAAGAACAATAATATGGAAAAATGGGCTTTGCAGAGCAGAGGCATAACGTATCAATTTTGAGTTGCCATCTCAACCTTATAACCCACTATATACTTATTTTCATCCTTATAATGATTCCAACATTTACAAATAGGAGGGGGAAAATGAAAGTTAGGCTAACTTAATAAAATGGATACAAGGGTTTCTCTCCTGTGTCGAAACTTGATTTGATATTTTCTTCAGAGATTGAATTTTCACCACCCGTTCAGAAGTTGTATCCATTGAGACATGTGTTTGAAAGGGTAGGGTGTCAAAACCTAGCCCGAACTGGTAAGATCGATTTAAAAATCCCGGATTGAACTGAACCGATCCTTATCAAATTGGTTTGGACTTGGGTATAATGGGATCGTCTAAAAATCGAACCGAACCGACATCCAAATCAAAACGAATGAAACCAATAAAATTCTTTGAGTATTAGGTTATGAATAGGTGAATTGATTACTTATTGATTTCAATATTAGTGAGAAAATTTTTGGCTTTAGGGGGAGTTGTTATAAATCAATGAGCATGAGCGTATTAATATGAAAATTGATATGTATCAATGCTTCCATTGATTTCCTTGTTCACTATACAAAACTATATGGACATTTAAATAAATGATTTGATAGTAAGATTAATTTTGTGATTTCAATATTAGTTATCTTCTCATTCATTGATTTCAATATTTGTTATCGTCCCCTTATAATGATAAACAATGATTTCGTTATAAATAACAAATTCTATTTATCCATTGATTTTGAGGATTGGGATCCTCTCAATTGAGTGGAGAGCCCAATGAGGCATTCGACAGCTGGACTTGTGTTGCACAGATCCTGACGGCGCTATCGGAATGTGTGCAACACAACCCAACCCAACCCAACCCATCCCATCAAATGTCTCACTTGCACTAATTGGGCAGGATGTTTATTGGAGAGGATCCAAATCCTTGATTTCTATATTAGTTATCTTCTCTTTGCAGTTCATTCCTCTTCTTCCGATTACAACATGAACACATCAAATCAATTTAATTATTCTTGGTTGTTTACTTGTTTGATTTGGGAAGATCATTTAAAGTGTTTTTACCATATCTTCCCTCATTAGTTATTATAAGTTATGAATGTAAGTTTCCATTATAGTTTAAGTGAAAACAAATCAATCTAAATCGGTATTAACATGATTATGGATTTAGGCGATTCTAATCGAGGACCGAGTTTAAGTTTTTAAGCACTGATATAAACTAAAGAACTTTGGACTAACACCCTAAAATCCATGAAAAACTATGATGATCTCAACCTCTGTTAATTAATTCGTGTTTAAAACACGAATAAAATGCCGAACCGTTTTGTTGATGTTTAAAACATAAACAATTGAACTCTGATCAGAGCGACGGAAAAAACGTGAACGGCATGGGAAACCGTTCTAAACCCAAGTAAAACGCGTATCGGTATTTTTTAAATTAAAAAAACGCAGAAGTCGAAAAAAAATAAAAATAAAATTTCTCGATGACCCAAACCCATTAACCCAATACCCTAACCAGTAACCCGTCTCACCAAAAAAAAAAAAAAAAAAAAAAAAAAAAACCAGTGACCCCTTTTGTTCCCCCATTTTTTCGAAGATTCGCAGTGGCCAAAGCAAAACCCAACTGCTCTCCTTCAGTCCCAACAACGGTGACTCAGCGTCTCGGGCCTCTCGGCAACCAGCGTTTTTGGAGGCAAGAAAAAATGAACACCGTTTTTTTGCCGTTTCCGATTAACAGAGATCTAAACCTACTTATATTTTTTCGGTAACTTTTGCCGTATTCATTAGAAGGTAAGAGATAATCTTATTAGTTATTACTATTGAGATTCAATCTTTGTTTCTTTGGCTACTCTTTTCTTCTAGTACAATGTCAAGGTGTTTTACTTTGCTTCCTTCTCGGAACTCATTACTTGGGTTTGTTTCATTTATCCTCTCCTCCGTTTAGGGTTTCGTCCTCCTCTGTTTAGGGTTTCGTCCTCCTCCGCCGCCGACTTGCTTCCTTCTCCTCTTTTCCGGCAACCGCAGGCACAGGCATAGGCACAGGTACACACACTTCTCTTTCTCTTTCAAGTCTGAAATCTAAACTCTTGGGTTTTACATAAGCTATCGTTGGTGAGATTTTGCAGAGAAGGTCAGACCAGAGCCAACTCTGCCCATCCCGGCCCGGCCTTAGGGTTGAGCTTGGGTTTAAAAACCCGGCTCAAACCGGCCTAGTTGCACCCCTTATTTATACATTACGAGCGCTGCCGCCTCTGCACATACCACTCGCTGAGCTTCGTCTCGCTTCTCTTGTAGCTTAACCTATACCGCCAGAAGAGTAGCAGAACACTTACCAAAAAAAAGAAGAGTAGCAGAACATGGGGCCTTCGAAAGCCAAAAAGAAGTCAAGCGACTCTGAAGACTTAGAGCTCCTGAAGTCAGATGTTGCATCTTTCGCTTCTTCTATTGGGTTCTCTTCCGCAGCTCTTCCGAGTTCTGGTTTCGACGATACTGATTTTAGGAAAACTGGTCCTCTCAAACCTAAGGGACAAGATAAGACTCCCAAACCCCAGCCATCTCTCAATGAAGGCAGGAAGTTGCAGAAGGAAGAGGTCGAGAAGAAGAAAACGAAGAGGAATGATCATCGAACTAAAACTGGAGCTCCTGCTGTGTCATTGGATCATTCTAAGCCGATTGATCGATGGAAGAATCTTCCGAAGCTTCCTCTGGTGAAGGCTAGTTCACTAGGGATTTGGTATAATGATGCAGCGGAATATGAAGCAAAGGTTATTGGAAGTGAAGCGAAAAATATTGAGGCCAAGAATGCAGATGAGCTGAAGAACTTGGTTGCAAAGAAAAAGGAGCTTGCGGAGAGGCTGTTGTCACAGTATACGCAGGATTTCGAGTTGTCAAGGGGGAAGAGCGGGGATGTGAAGATGCTAATGACAACGCAACGATCAGGAACAGCGGCAGACAAGGTGTCTGCATTTTCAGTGTTAGTGGGGGAGAATCCGATTGCACATATGAGATCGCTCGATGCACTCCTAGGTAAAAATTTTCAACTCCAGAAACGCGAAGATTGTGTGTCATTTGTTTTCACATTTAAACCTTTAACATCTTTGTGGAAAAATTTCTAACCTCTTTTTTTTTTTTGTGTGTGTGATTTTGGATACCTTACTAACGTAAAAGATAAAGTTATTTATTTGCCTCAAGTTCCAAACTTGCAGTAGGCACGAGATAAGCGTAAGAAGTAATCTGAACTTGAATCAATTGAAGAGGTGGGGAAAAATAATTTGAAACAAAGTTGTAAATGTTTTGCCATTGTACAAACCGTTTGGTGTTGGGTATCTTGTCCTGTGTCTTCATTTTCAGGGTATTTGTGTTTGGGCTGTTAATGGATGGGATATTCATATGGTTCCGTTTCTAATTTGATTTGATAATTTGGCTATGGATCATGGATATGCTTATGTACCCTTCTGCTATAATTTATAATGCAAAATTATAAATAGGTTAGGGGGTTACCCAAATCCTTAATTATATTATTTATTAGGGTTAACCTCCCCCCCTCCCCAAAAAAAGAATCAAAAAGGAAAATTTCTTGCCTTTTGTGATTTTAGATATCATGTCCTGTGTCTTCATTGTCAAGGTATTCGTGTTTGGGCTGTTAACGAACGGGATATTCATATGGATCCGATTATAATTTGATTTGATAATTTGGCTATGGATATGGCTATTTACCCTTCTGCTGTGATGTATAAAGCAAAATTATATATAGGCTAGAGGGGTACCCAAATCCTTAACTATGTTGTTTGTAAGGGTTAGTGTGTAATTTGGGAAGTTTATTTGTTAAAAATATATAATTTATAGGAGTTATTTATGTTTGTATGTTTGATTATAAGTATAAGATGGTGTGGCAAGTTGAGCTTAAGCCAATAGACGTGTGACATAGGCAGGAATTTTTATCTTGTGCCTCATTTGTGGTTAACAGGATGTCTGATATCATATTCGATATTCAGATCTCAAATGGATTAAAATATATATGCCTTGTTTTTAGACCGTTTGGCGTTTACAGCCCTAGATCTGGATATGTAAATGTTAGTCTTAATATAAAGTGAGGCTATAAGTGGAAACCACAGGCTGAAACAGGGGTAGTAAAACCTCAACATGCAAAACACTTAGTAAACAAGTCAACAATTTTACCTTCCTTTAGATTGTGGCAAGAAGTGTCATTCAATGTGAGCCTAACCTCTTTGATTTGTCAACTTGTGCTCCAAACTTATGCTTATTCGCAATGCCCGTCAAATACTTTTGTTTGGTGGACTGTCCAAAAAAATTGTTAAACAAATGCTCTATTTTTGTAAATTTGAATAGTTGAATTCTAAAGCCAGGGAGGCTCCAAAGGCCATCTTTGACATTTTCTTTCTGACCTATAGAAATGCTACACTTGCCAGAGATACCTGGTGATGCAAGCAGGTTTCAACAAACCTGGTACCCTGTGGATTTTAGGGTCAGATAATAAACCCTATGAAGATGTAGTGTTTGCTAAAAATAAGGAAAGAGTCAAAAAGAAAAAAAATAGAAAAGAAGAATGTTCCCACACTTCTCCTGAACACATTAATCCCACATATATGACGGTTTGTATTTGGATTAGAACACCGTTGCTTGAAGTACATCATGCTCCTGCATCATCTGGATTTTCTAGTGAGCAAACTTAAAAAAATTGGTGGTCTTTTTATCTTGTTGATGTATACATTGACGCTGCCCTTCCTAACAGTTCGAGCTTTTAGGTGAAACAGTAATGAATATGGTATCAGAAGTTCAGAACAGGGAGGTCAAGTGTTCAACTCCTGGGAAGTGCATCGGAAGAGTTTTCCCGGCATTTCTTCTCGGTGCCACATGAAGGAAGTGCCGCGTTAGCTCCATGTGCAAGGACCATGGGATCTTGGCCTGCAAGTGTGGGGGGGGGGGTGTTGATGTATACAATGATACTTTGCCCTTCCCTAAAAGTTGGAGCTTTTAGGTGAAACGGTAGCAAACATATCATTCATCACTTACTTGCTTCTGCTTCACGTGAGTGACCACTTCCACTCAGTTACTTGAACAATCAATAACTTGACAATGAGGAACCCTTTTGCCATATTGTTTTCAATAATATAACAAAAAAAACCCTTTTGGGACTTTATATTATTGTTGTTTTCTCTAGGATCTTTCTTCCATATTCTTGTTCACTTGAAATATTAAGTTTTTTCTTCATTTGTTTGACGTCTCGGCACAATGCCAGAGGCTTAATTTCATATGGTCATGCTAATGGATTCCATAGTAAGGTGCATTATGGGTGGAAATACTAGTCCTACTGACGGCTTATCAATTTCCAACTGCTGGAGAAATCCCCTTTGCCAAAAGGTGGGGGGGGGGAAGAATGTGTAGAATAGTGATCAGTCCCCTTGTTGCTGGTTTATTTCTTTTAAATGGATTAGAACATATATTGGTGCAATGATCTATCCCAGCATGTTCAGTGTACTTAGATTGGTGGGGGGGGGGGGAATAATTTTTATTATTCATTGAGTTGGTTCCATTGTGCCTGAAGGAGGTCTCTCTGTCATGGTTCGAGAACTCGTTTTCAGACTTGGTTTTGGTCAGGCCAAAAACCGAGTTGGACTGAGATCTCGATGAGTTGGTGCACTTATTTTTTTGAACTCGTTTGATGGTTTCAGTAGGTTTTTGACCTAGTTTGGTCATGAAACTTGGTACACAGCCTATTTTGGGCATAGTTGTCAAGGCGTCGCCTAGGCGTCCAGACGCCTTTCTCTCGCCTTGATTTCTGGTGTCGCTTTGGTGACACCTTGTCGCTTTGTTGGTGTCCACTTGGTTTTTAACCTCCTCAATCTCCTTGGTTTGCCTAGGCACCTTAACAACTATGATTTTGGGCCATTTAAACACAATGGTACTATCAGATTTTTCAAAATCAAAGTCCAAATAGGAGTTTGACTTCGAACCCTAGGTTGGTAAGTTACGACGTACTAATAGGCCCTATTCTACACATAATTTAGTAATAGAAAGCAATCAAAACATACAATTAATGTATAACAACTTAAATAAATTGGACTCCATCAAGTCATAGATCGGCCGAAGTTGTGTAACATATATTAAATTGACACCAAACCACCAAGTTTTGAACATATTTTTTTGGAAAAAAAGAGATTTAGGAAAATGGTTTACCTTGGAATGTTCATATCTTCTTCAAAGTTCTTTGGATTTGTTGTAGATCTTGTAAGCATAGTTCAAGATCTCGTCTCGTCCCACCATTTTGGGCAGGTCGAGATTTCCGAAATATCCGAAATTTATTGAAAATTTGCCGAAATATGGTATTTTTTCTGCCATATTTCGACAGTCCATCTCGGTGGAGTTTTGGCCATATTAAAGCTTGATACTTCATGTACACCCTTATTTAAGCTAAATACGAAATATGGTATTTTTTCTGCCATATTTCGACAGTCCATCTCGGTGGAGTTTTGGCCATATTAAGGCTTGATACTTCATGTACATCCTTATTTAGGCTAAAAAAACACATTAAACCTTCATATTGCAAAAAAATGAACTCAAAGTGGTGTTTTGGGTTTGCACCCTTGATTGACAGTATACGGTCAGACCCTGATGTATAAATAGTTAAATACACATTGTTTAAGTAATATACCGAAATTTCACGAAATATACCGAAATTTGGACTTTTTCATTTCGTATGGTCATCTCGTCTCGGCAGTGTCGAGATATCCGAAATATACTGAAATATCGGCGATATATCTCGAGATTTTTAACCATGCTTGTAAGTTCGATGTTTGCTGAAGTATCTCCGCGCAATCCGGCGTTTTTTTTGTCGAATAATGGGATCAAAACCAAGTTTGTGGTACTTTTTAGAGGTTCTCTGCTGAAACCAGCTAGACGACTTTCGACTGCTCTCGGTCGAGTTAAAGGCCATTTTATATGTGGGTTTGGTTCAGTCTCGGTCGAACCAAGTTCGAGATCTCAGCCGAGACAATGCACTATTCTCATTTCGTAACTGGTCTCGTCTCGGTTTTGCAAAAAACTGAGATATTTCCGAGATCTCAGTGAGACCTCGTTCCATGCTCTCTGTGCAATGAACCTTCTCTTTTGAATCTAATTTACATGAGGAAAGGATTAGTATGTTTGATAGGTCATTTAAAATTTCTGCTGGTATCTGGTGCTTATCTTGTAGTCAAATAATACTTGAGAGAATTTCCCTTTAATCTCATTGCAAGCCATTTCCTTCTACTCTAGTTCTATGATCTGGTTTTTAATTGCCCTGATGGTGTGATGCAGCGATGGTGACATCAAAGGTTGGAAAACGCCATGCGTTGACAGGCTTTGAAGCGTTAACGGAATTATTTTTGTCAAGGTCTGCACTATTTCCTGTAAGAAGAATGATCTCTTCTTTTTCGTGTGACTCCTTTTTGATTTCCAAATGACTGAATATGGGAGTGATTTACTCTTATGGTTTTGGATCATTGCCTAGGCATCAGACACAATAGCCCAACTTATAGCTGGAAGAAAATGTAGTTACGAAGATATAAGTGAAAACCACTTTGGTATCAAGAGCCATTAAATTGTAGAATTTAAAGATAGAAAGAAAAATTCTGGGAAAGTGTTGTAAGTTTGATAACAGTAGCTGGTAAAAAGAAATTTGGTTTGCTATGAGAGTGTAGTAATGTGACTCAGGATTTAGGAAATAGAGAGCCTTTTATGAATAGTTATTCATATTATAAATTTACGAAATCCAGTGGTAAGGTTGCTCCATTGCTACCTATTGGTCACGGGTTCGAGTTGGGAAACAGCCTCTCCGCGAAGTGGGGGGGTAAGGCAACATACATTATGGCAGACTCCAGACCCCACAGTGGCAGGAGCCTTGTGTACTGGGTACGCCCTTTTTTTATTTGCAATATCCAACGAACAGTATTATGGCAGATGTGGAAGTGGCATACCATGAAGGGATGATCAATGCTAAACCCTTGTCAGAAGATTCAATCCGTAATGTAGCAATAAGAATCAAGGAAGATAAGTATAAAGCAAAAGAACATTCACTGAATAGTATTCTGAATTCATAAAATGAGCACGTGATAGTGGTATCATATTTTTAAGATGTGCCAGTGCAAGACTAGTGTCAAAAGAAAAAAACAGAATCTAATTTTGGAATATTTGGACAATGATTTTTAACAACCCCAAGGTACAATGTTGTTTGACATGTGAAGCTTGGTGGCTTGCCTGGATGTCTAGCCACTTGCCTTCATTGGTTGCTTAAGTCATAATGTAGTCCTGGATTTAAATGGCTCAAACCAGAAACCAAAACAGAATCTTTTAATCAAAAGATGGTAGTTCAGATTAGGGAAAATCTTGATAACAGAAAATCAGATGGTTGACTGAGCTTAAAACTTAGGTCGAGTCTATAATAGGTAGGGAAGAATAGTTGTTGAAAGTTACAACTAAATCAGATGGTTAATTCTGGAGTTATGGAGGAATCCTAGTAGAGATAGGAGTGAAGGGTAAAAGGGTAATTTCAAACAATCGATTGCATGGATGGGTATGAAACTTGGATCGAGTCTCTGTTAGGGTTTGAAGATGATTCAATCAAAGTTTCAGCAGGTTCTAACAGTTAGATTTGGCTGGGCAGAATTCTCGCGAAAAATATGTAACATGTAACCTTCTAGTAGGGAAGAAGATTGGTTGCAGGTTTTCAGTTTCAGACTTACTTGTTGATGGTAATTCTTGGTTTCAGAACTTCAAAGCAATAAATAGGTAATGGAGGATATAGAGGATGACCAAACGACCCACCCGGGCTTCCCACCGCAAGGTGTCAACTGGATCAAACACTGATTCCTTCAAACCTTGATCAAACACAAGATTTTCTTCGTGAGGAAGATAAGTTGCAGAGCTGCAGCTTCAATTTTCTTTTTCTGAAATTCGGTGAAGTAAAAAGGAGCCCCACGAATTGCTTTATTTCAACGGCCTAAGGTCTAGGAATACAAATCAGATTAGGAGACTGAAAGTCCACCTAGCTGCCTAAAAAATAGAAACACTTCCTCTCTTATGCGTGGAGAGTAAGTGGACCCAATTTAAAAAATGAAAACAACAAACTCAAAATCACTTGAATTGAACCAACAATTGGACCTGGTTCAATTTAAAACAAAAAACATCAAAATGGAAACTAAAAACAACAAACTCTAAAGCAACTACTTGGACTTCTTCTTCTTCCTATGGATTGATGCTGGTCCAAGCATCCACAAGAAGAAGAGACAGCCCTAAGCTTAGGGCCGATTGAATTGAGGAGCCTGAGTGAGCCTTAGTTGTTATTCTATGCTTAGCTTCTTTTGTAAAACGTAAACCAGGTTTATTTTGTAAACTTAAATTGAACCAGGTTCAACGTGTGGTTCAATTTAAGTGATTCACTCCTATTGGCTAGGAGTTGACCTAATTCTATTGGTCCTTAGAGGATCTTGTATTCCTATTGGTCCTTAGAAGATCTTGTATTAGGTTTTGGGCTTTCAGCCTTAATATAGCTAAGTAAATCGTGGGAGGCTCTCCACTATTCGTTTTGCTAAAAAAACTGTTTCAGCTTGCTGCCATTGTTGCTGCTGCCCAGCTCCCTTGTGAGTGTGCCTTGTGGAACTCAAGGTGACGGATTGGTGGAACTCCAATCGATTCCCTACATCTGTTCAGATCGGGAGGTTCTCTTCTACATCTTCGACTCGCTGTGCTACAAATCCAGTAAGTGTATTTCAGAATTTCAGCACTATTTATCTTCTTTAATCCTCAGCCTGAACCAATTCCACTGTCAAAATCCCTCAATACTTCAACGTCAGCCCCCTGACCACCTCCCCTACACTCGATCTGAGTTTGGTCCCCAAGCTCCCACCCAAACCCTATAAAATCGTACCTCCATTAAAACCCAAAGAAACCTTAAAATCTCACTTGAACCATTTCCAGCCATTAGAATCTCCTCATGTTTGGACCTTAGCTTCTTCTTATCAACCCTTCCACTCGATCCTAAGTTCTGTCCCATTTCCTACCTCAAAACCCAACATCCCCCTCATATCCATTAAACCCTAAAATAACGTAGAACCTGTCCAGAGCTACCCTACCCTTAAAATCCCTCCATATTAGGATCGAACCTCCCCCTCTCTATTTGGGAAACTTGATCCAAGCCTTGAACCAAACCCTCCACTATAAACCCTAAACTCAGCACCTTCTCCTTCCCCAAAACCAAAACCCGAAACCCTAATTTTTGTGGCTTTTAAATTCTCGTCAAAATCTCTCCAAACATGGTTTCATAGCCTCCCCTAAACCTGCCCTGCTTTACCCTATAAGATTCAGTCCCAACATCCTAAGCCTAACCAAAGTTTTTACAGATTTCCTCAAATTTGCCCCTCCAAACCAGTAGCGTAACAGTTCTTGTTTTACCTGGCTCCTAGTAGATTTAACATCTATCTAGGACTACATTAATTGGAGGTATCATTCAACACTTGATAATGTAGTCCTCGATAGATTATAGATCTACTAGGAGCCATGTAAAGTTGTAAACCAGGATCATCCAACACTGCTGGTTCGGAGGGGTAGATTTGAGAAATTTGGTCATTTCAAGGGTTAGGCTTAGGGTATTGGAGTGGAATCTCATATGATAAAGCAGGGCAGGTTTAAGGGAGTCTAATGAACCAGGTTTGGTGAGATTTGAATGAGATTTTTAAAATCAGAAAATCAGGGTTTCGGGTTTTGGGTTTTCTAGAAGATGGAAGTGGGGGATTCTAGGGCTTAGAGTAGGAATTATGGAAGGGGACTTGGATCGAGTTCTCCTAGGGTAGGAGTGAGCACTCGGCCAAGATATGGGTGGGGTCTAATGCCTGGAAATGTTTCAGGTGAGGTTTTAGAGTTTCGGTAGCTTGTGGGGGATGGTAGTTTTAGGGTTTTGTAAGAAGGAAGGGGCTGAGGTTAAGATCGAGTGTAGGGTTGGGTGAGGGGAGGCTGTGATGGAAGTATGGATGGGTCTTGATGGTTGGTTGTGGCTAGAGGATCAAAAGAAGAAAGTAATTACAGAAAACTTTAAACACTTACTGATTTGCAGAATTTAATTTGCAAGACAGCAGCTTGAAGATGATTGTGTCTCCCTATCTGAATCCAAGGAGTGAAAAAGAAGACCTCCTGATCTTAACAGATGTAAGGAGTCGATCGGAATCCACCAATCCCACCACCTTGATATCCACAAGGCAAACTCACAAAGGAGCTAACAGCAGCAGCCATGGCAGCAATGCTGGAACAGAATTTTCTTAAACTTTCCTTGTGGGCAGCCTCCCATGCTTTTGCTATTAATAAGATGGCCATAGGCCCAAACCCTAATACAAGCTAAAATGATCCTCTAAGGACCAATTGAAATAGAAAGCATCACTTAAATTGAACCAAGGTTGAACCTGATTCAGTTTAAGTCCCAAAATAAACTAGGTCTAACCAATAGAACTGACTCACTTAAAATAGGTTCAATTTAAGTTTACGAAATGAACTAAGTATAGAAAACAGAAAATAAACTAAGGCTAAAATAACTGAGTCCTAATTGTAGGGCTGCTTTTATTTGCGGATGCTTGGATCTGCATCAGCTCTCCCTGGTTTAAAAACATTCATCTCAGATGAATGGATGAAGTCCATGCGATGTTCCTGCAACTCGGGACTAAGCTTCTTGACATCATCAATATGACTCCAAGTACTGTTTTGGCTTGAAGAAACTCGGCCTCGAATTTTGCAGTGACCGGGGGGGGGGGGATCAACATATGAGTGGCAGCTTTAACCATTCCCAAACAAAATTCTGGTTGCTTGTAGACTTTAGGGATGTAGTCTTCAAGGCGTGGAGCTTCCTCTTTAAAAAAACCATTGTGGCATAACGAATTCTATGTGCTCAACCTCTGAATCAATATCAAACGTGAATGTCGTATGCATAGAGTCTTCATCATTGGTAACCTTCTCACCTAGGACTTGAGGCACAAGCTGTACCTCTTCAAGAACAGCACCTTGAATGCAAACGATTTCCTGTGGAGTGTTCTCAATCACTTCATCATCTTCTGCTGTTTCAGCTTTGTCTACTTTGACTTCTTCAACGTAGACCTTTTCCACATGTTGACCTTCCATCTTTGAAGCTTCAAACATTGTCTCTTCTTTTTCATCACAATTCATTATGATCACTTCAGCTTTATCTTCAACTGGTGCTCTCTCAATTTCCTTTGGCAATGGAAATTTGTATTCAGCCGCTGATTTAACACTGGTGATGTTAGATTTCCCACATTCTTCAACTTGCAAACTGAATCCCATTGATGGAGGCTTCAAGGTGTCTTCATATTTGAAGGCCTTTTGTCGAAGGGAATTTAAGTTACCTTGTTGTAGAGGTGGCAAGGTGTCAATTGGATCAAAGACCGATTCCTTCAAACCTTGATTAAACACGAGATTTTCTTCATGAGGAAGATAAGTTGCAGAGCTGCCGCTTCAATTTTCTTTTTCTAAAATTCAGTGAGGTAAAAAGGAGCCCCACAAATTGCTTTACTTAAAGGGCCTAAGGTCTAGGAATACAAATTAGACTAGGAGACTGAAAGTCCACCTAGCTGCCTAAAAAATAGAAACACTTCCTCAATTATGCGTGGAGAGTAAGTGGACCCAATTTTAAAAATGAAAACAACTAACTCAAAATCACTTAAATTGAACCAAATTGGACTCGGTTCAATTTAAAACAAAAGACATCAAAATTATGGAAACTAAAAACAACAAACTAAAAAAACTAAGCAGCAACTACTTGGACTTCTTATCTTCCTACGGATGTAGGTCTTCAGATCTGCATCAGGCCACCTGCTAACTATCATTGTCTAGGGTGCGGACAAGCACCTTTTAACAGTAACAATAAGTGATTTTGTAATTGCCTGAACTACCCTTGGAGTAGGAATATCCTTGGTGGGTCACCAGTCTATTTTTGTGATATGAATGTTTAAGCATGAATGGTTCAGGTATGAATTTGATTTTGCATGTATCATAACGTAAGAAATACGACATCTATTTCAAATTTTGATCCTTCTCATTTTATTTCTATTAGCAATAATTTTTCTTTGCCAATATGACCTTTTTACTAAAATAGCTGTGTAATGACAGCATATATTGTAAAAAAAAATCCAATTAAAATTGTCCCATTTTATGGACTCTTGAGGTCTCAAGTCAGACAGCTGTTGTATCTCATCCAAGGATCAAGGTTTTGGTTTCGAGGCCGGTTTCTAAACCGAAACTTCTCAGGTTTTGACTGAAACCTGGGATTTTTCTGGGCTAAATTCTAAACCTAGGTTTTGAGGCCCAGTAAATGTTTTTTTGACTACTTTTTTTTGTACTGCCTATTTTTACCATTTTACACCTGTTCCATGAATCAGTTTAAAAAAAAAAGAAAAGCCCAAAATGGTACTTGTGGTTTGGACCCAAGTTTGCTAGTGTACGCTAATGCCGTTGTACACTAGCCCTATTATAAACATTGACCACATAATTTAGCTACTGGAGATGTAAATATGCAATTAAAACAATCAAAACATACATTAGGTTAGAGAATACGAGTATACAACACTCACCACTCAATTCATGAAGTTTCTTGGCGGGTCCAAACCACGTGCTGCAACCACTAAAGATGTAGTTGACACTCCTTTGAATGCAACACTTATGTATACAATGACATATTTTATGCTCAGCACTATGTCTATGTACTAATTTTCTATAAATTAGATTTGAGAAAAAAGACCATTACCTTCAAGCTCCAATTACGTAAATCCAAGCTGTAGAAGGGTTGAATGAGTAGAAGAATACCAAAAAGTAGGAAGAAATCAAGTTTGGCAGTGCCAAAACTTGCAAAACCTGGTACAAACCTGTTTCAACCCTTGGTTTCATCTTGGACAAGGTCGAAACCGAGTTGTTTCGGTCGAGTTTCAACTGAAACTTAGAACCATGATCTCATCCTGCCCAGATAAGCCTTTGTGATGTTTTTCTTCTGTGTTTGTGCTCCTTATAGTGCTCTCTCTTTATATTGCACTTTTTTTATTGAACAGTTGTCTATGAAGCCACCCCACCCCACTACTTAGGCTATGTACTTCTAATTCTTCATCATTGATTGGTCTACTTTATCATGTCAGTCTCTTACCGGATCGTAAGCTGAAAAATCTTTTCCAGCGACCGTTGAATCACCTGCCTGAATCAAAAGATGGTTACTCACTTTTACTCTTCTGGTACTGGGAAGAATGCTTAAAGCAGAGGTATTCTCTCACTATATTCATATGCCTTTCTTTTTAACACCATACGATTAAATGCTACATTATTTCTATTGCACAATGATAAATTAAAGCTTCATGAGGTTGCATTAGTGATATTAAGTCTCTCTACCTACGTGTATATGTCTGCATGCAACTGGCATAGCTTGTGATGCCTAGCAAAGCTTGATATTATTGGTGGATTAGTTCAAATTTGTGAAGATGGTTTTGCATCTCATTATGTACAAGGTGCAAATTGGGCAGAGAATTTGGAACCCAAGGTCCCAATTTTCAGATACAGGACCATACTGAGAAACATGTAACCCGAGCAAAAATATAAGTTGCAGTATAACAGATGTGAGATGCCACCACCAGAGAATCATGAAAACTGTAAACCTTGAAAGAGCACAACAGGTAACATTGGAATACCCAAGGCTGTTACACTGTGGCTGGAGGGCTTAGCTGCAGCTATTCTGAGCTATCTTTGATTGGAGAGCTCTCTTTCTCTCTCTTGTGATGAGGTCAAAACTCAGTACATCTTATCTGAATCAGCTGGGGTTGGTTTCAGAACTTGTTCTACCATGCTATTCTATTCAAGGCCATATCTTTCATTCTGTTGTTAACTCAGAATTGCTCATTTCTTCTCTCACCACTTCAGAAAAGGACATCTTCATTGGTCCCCTTGTCCTTTTACCTATCACCTATGCTGTACTGATGCAGCTTCTTTCCCCTTACCCCTTCTTTCCATTTTTCTCCTAGCTTGTTTGGTATGACTGTATGAATATACGTTTTACTTTGTTTTTCTCATGTGTATTTGATGTTCCAGCCTATTGTGCGTCAAGTCAGATCCTTATATGTTTCACTAGAAGTGGTTATAACTTCCCATGCACTCTATGGGCTGAACTAGATTCTATTTCGCTGAATGTGGTCCTTAAATATATTTTGATTACCGCAGGTATGAACGCTTTATTTTTGCACTTGAGGAAGCATCTAGAGATATGTTACCTGTACTCAAAGATAAGGCATTGAAGGTTAGCTTGCGTATTCATTCTCCCTTTTATTCCAACTTAGAAATTTTCTGAGGAACTATTTAAGTATGCCTTAACTTTCTGATGTTATCTACTCTAGAATTAGCTTCACTTTGAATTGTCCGAGTCCAAACAGCTGGTATTGGTGAGTTTGTGCATTCAATTTATGATTAGTAGTCCGTCTGGCAAATTATCTTCCCATTAAAGCAACTAATTCTTATATCTTAATATAAATCAGACTTCTACAACTTTAGGCTGTGATGAAAACACACCTTAACCAATATGGCCCATCTAGAAACCCACAGAACTTCACTGAGCTTATTTGCTTGGGATAAAAAAAGATCCATTCAACTCATGTTTCCTTCAGGTAGATAATTATCAGACAAACTTGATTTGTATCTTAATAAAAAGAAATTAAACAGGTGAGGAAGTGAGAACTTCTATGTTGTTTAAAGTACAGAGTATGGGAGTTGTATCTCCTTTTAAGGAATGATTTGTATATACCAATATGACAATATCATTGAAAGTGCAGTATCTCTACCATCTTTTACTTGCATGTTTTCTATATAATCACTTTTGAGTAACTCAAGTGTTTGTATGTAGTGTGAATTTTCCATTGCATCCTCAGGATGTAGTTAGTACTTCGTCCAGTGTCACCTTCTTTGTCGAGGGGAGGATTCATTGGAGAATAGCTCCTCATGCTACTATGTTGAGAGGAACAAACTGGAAGATTCTTTTATGATTTGTGTGAATACCAAAGGGGAGGATTCATTGGAGAATAGCTCCTCATGCAACTATGTTGAGGTTGTTGAGAGGAACTAACTGGAAGATTCTTTTATGATTTGTGTGAATACCAATCTATAGAATTTGGAAAGATATTGAAATGTACTTTTGGATTGGTTTTCCATATATTATTTCATGATATCAGATACTGCCAAGATTGTACACCTTGTTGATTTTGTAAGGATTTCTGATCCCTTCAGCAGCTCATAAATCTAATGCACTACTGATCTTTGGAACATGAGTTTAAGCAAATATGGTTGGAAAGACTAATGGTACAATCCATTAATGATCAGAACCTTAAAAATGCAAAATATCAAAGCCTTTGTGGTGTTTTCATACGTGCATTTGAAATAACAAATGCACGAGGACGTTTCTAAATTTTTTTATGACAAAATTTATAACCTATGTATTTAAATAAAGAGCTGTTATTTTATGGGAACAGTCCTCCCGTGAAATGCTTTACTGTAGATGAATTGCGAATAATTGCTGGGTCTCACCTTTACACTTATTCCCATTTCGCTTCAGGTGGAGAGCTCCCACTGTGTTGGTGAGTGAATTTCACTTGCAGAAAACTTGTACCACCTTGTTGCTTAGGTAGTAGTAGGCTTGTAGCATTACACCTCTGTGACGAGGTAAATTGCTACCATTTGTCCACTATATTTAGGCCATGATGCTGTTGTACTCAGATATTATGGATCCTGGAGTTTCTGCTTTATGATGTATGGAACTTGGATTTAGCTAGTCATTTTCACATTAGAAACCTTCTTTTGCACTAGGGCTGTTGAGTAGGGATGCTCAAGTATTTAGTAAATAT
Source organism: Telopea speciosissima (assembly GCF_018873765.1). Classification (NCBI taxonomy): domain Eukaryota; kingdom Viridiplantae; phylum Streptophyta; class Magnoliopsida; order Proteales; family Proteaceae; genus Telopea; species Telopea speciosissima. The sequence goes on along the minus strand of NC_057925.1, from coordinate 46,700,254 downwards.
CCATGCTTCAAACATCTTTTGTTCAAACTTGAATATTTGGTTGAATACTACAATATCGGGAGTATTGGGAGAAGTAGCCGCATTTATCTGACGAAACTTAAGAATCTCCATTATTTTTTATCAATATTTGACTGGTGAAGGATTTCATGTCTAGGAGAAGTCTAATCTTAATAGAAAGTTTCTTATGTAGTGAGACTCTTTTGCAGACAATATATGCTCTACTGAGAATTAAACCGGAGCAAGAACGAAGGTTGCTCTCTGCTCTAGTTAACAAGGTAATTCTCATTGAATTTCTGTTTTGGTCAGAAGAAATTTATGTTACTATTTCCTAATGTACATTCAGCAAAATTTCTTATTTCTAGCCACTTGTGTGGTTTTTATTTTGATTTTTTTACTGAGAGGGTCTTATTGTTAAAGAAGTTTGTTTTTCAGACTTAGAGAATAATAGAAGCTTGATCCGAAAAGTATTCTAATTTTTTGATTATCTGCAGCTTGGGGATCCTACTAATCGGGCTGCATCTAATGCTGATTTTCATTTGTCAAACCTTTTATCTGCACATCCAAATATGAAGGTACAACTCTCTAGTTGAGGCCATTGCCCGTTTTCGTTATTGATCCTATTGTAGCATATTCATGGAAAATATGCGTCATTGTGATTGTGTTTAATTAATTTTTAACTATTTGTTCAAAGTTAGCCTCATTGAAGAGGAAACTAATATGCCATGGGTCTATGTACTTTGGAAGTATGAATATCAATCAAGTTCCTAACTTCCAATTCAAAGTCTTCAAAATATGTGGAGCATTTGCCTAGTGGATTTGGTAAATATGAATTTAAGCCTTCCATCCATCTGATAATGCATTCAAAGGATGAATTTCAATTCATGGATTTCCTTTAAAACTCAAAGAGGAAAATTTTATAGGACACTTGTATGGCCAGTAATAATGTATGAAGCTGAATGTTGTGTAGTGAAGAAACAACATATGAACAAATTAGTGTAGCTGAAATGAGGATCTTGAGATGGATTGAGTAGTAAAACTAGAAAAGATAATGTAGGACACTTGTACGGCCAGCAATAATGTATGAAGCTGAATGTTGTGTAGTGAAGAAACAACATATGAACAAATTAGCATAGCTGAAATGAGGATCTTGGGATGGATTGAGTAGTCAAACTAGAAAAGATAAAATAAGTTGCAAGAAAGTTGCTCAAGGTTGCATGGACATGTGCAGTGGAGGCTTTTGAGTGCTCCTGTACTGAGGGATGATCTGATTCAGATCAAAGGAGGGTAAGCCTAAAATGACTCTAGAAGAAGTGAGGAAAGACATGCATAGCTTAGGACTAGTAACAAGTATGGCTTTGACTAGAACTGATTGAAGAAAAAGGATCCATGTAGCCGATCCCATTTAGTGGGAATAAGTCTGAGTTGAGTTGGTACTTGGTAAGTAAAGAAAGTGATATAGATGATTATGTTGCCCAGAGGATTAAAATAGGATGGATGAAATGGAGAGGTGTGTCCGGAGTACTGTGTGATTGACATATCCCTTTAAAGCTTAAAGGAAATTTTATAGGATTGTCATACGACCATTGGTGAAGTTGTGAAGAATGACATGTATAGTCTGGATCTTCTGCCAAGTGTGACCTTAGATAGAGCCTATTGGAGGGCAATGATCCACGTTGTCGACACCATGTAGCTGAGATTTTCTTGATTTCCTGGGCTATCCTCTTTCTTTCCTCTTACTCTCATTTTTCATTTCTCACTTTTCTTGTCTCATTTCTTCATTCATTTTACTTCCCCTTTCCCTTTGTTTTCCCTACTTTGTTTTGAAAGGATCCATGTAGCCGACCCCATTTAGTTGGGATAAGGCTGAGTTGTTGTTGTTGTCATACGACCGACTATGATGTATGGTGAGGAATGTTGGGCAGTTAAGAAACACCATATAGATAAACTGTGTGTAGCGTTGATGGGGATGTTGAGATGGATGTGTGGCAAGACTAGGAAGGATAAAGTAAGGAATTACCATATTAGAGCTGAGTTAGGAGTAGCTCCGATTCATGATAAGTTACATGAGAGTCATTTGAGGTGGCATTGCCATGTTGAACGAAGGCCTTGGGATGCTCCAGTATGGAGGAGTGATGCAGATCCAAGCATCCACAAGCTGAAGAAGCTGTCTCAATCATAGGGCCATAGTTAGGAGCCTTAGTTATTTCCATACTCAGTTTTTTTCATCAGCTTCAGGTATTTCCCGTACTTTAGTTTTTTTTCAGCTTAATTGTATACTCTTAAAGTGAACCGGTTCATACATGGTTCAATTTAAGTGAATTATTCCTATTGGTTGTTAGGGTCTTATTTCCTATTACTTAGGAATCTTTTTAATTTAGATGTTTTAATTGTTTTAAGTTGTTTTAATCATACCCCTCCATGATTTCTGAAGAGGGAAGAGTTGTAATCGATTTAGCACTTAGGCCATTGGCCTATTATATTAATAAAATCGTGGGAAGACTCCCCGACAATATTCAGACTTTAAAAATTTCGATTCTGCTTGCTGCCATGAGTGCTGCTGCCTTGCTCCTTGAGAGTTTGCCTAGTGAGTAATATCAAGGTGAGGGATTGGTGGATCTCCAATCGACTCCTTGCATCTTGTAGATCGGGAGGTCCTTCTTCTAGTTCTTCGAAGCTGCTGCCATTGAAGGACCTGCATATTCCAGTAAGTACTTTACAGTTTTCAGTCATTCTCTTCTTCTCCTAATCCTCTACAGCCTATCCCAATATCCCCCCTTTTATTTTATTTGAATTCCTTAAACCCTAGACCTTCATTAAGCTGTCCAGCCCAATTCTACCATCAGTTTACACTCAAATTTCAACCACAGTACCTTCACAGTCTTACCTACACTCGATCCTAGCTTCTACCCCAAACCATCAACTAAACCCTAAATCCCCCTCATCTCCATTAAAGTCCTAAAACCCTAAAATCTACCTAGACCTAACCAGACATCAAAATTCATTCAAATGACAGCCGAACCATCCCCTTACTACCTCTAACACTCGGCCAGAAACCCATCCTTGAAATCCAATCCTAAACCCTAATTTCACCTATTTTTCTATTTCCCAAAACCCGAAACCCTAATCCTAATTTTCTGAATTTCAATTCCACACTCAAACCTTATCAATCCTACATCACTAGACTCCTAAAAACCTGCCTAGTTTTTTGAAATAAGATTCAACACTTTTACCCTAGACCTAACCCTAATTCTGCCCCAATCGGTCAGCAGATTTGTGAGATCCTTAATTACCTGGCTCCTAGTAGACCCTTGTCTATCTAGGATTACATTAAGGAGTGATTTGATTCAGACTGAAGGTACTAAAAGAGTCAGGGGCTGGCCTAAATTAACTATTGGAGAAGTGGTGAGAAAAGACATGCTTAGCTTAGGCCTCGTACCACTTATGACTTCGAATAGAACTGGTGGAGTGCTGGTGGGGGAGAAGAGGAAAATTGGGAAGAAATTAGAGTTGCAGGGGGGGGGGGGGAGAAGAAAGCGCGCACATAGCCCGCAGGTATTCAAACCATAACTCAACTATTCCATATTCAATCTGAGTTCTAATTGCACGATTACATGGTATAAATAAAAGGAACCAAAACACTCCTATGCTAACTCTAAAACTAAAATAGAACTTGACTATATCTTGGACTTTTAGAAATAAAAGCCTAACTCATGAGTCATGACATGGAATAGCTTTCACTGCATTGGAGTTTATTGTAACCTGATCCACAATCTTCTTGTCTTCCGTTGCCACTATTTGCTGTTCTGGTTGAGGCTGTATCACTAATGCTGCCTCTTTTGGCTTGGAACAAACATCATCAACTAACTCATGAAGAATGAATGTATGGGGCATGTGAAAAGGATGTAGAGCACACAAGTTTTTGTTATGATCGACAATCCCTTTTCGTGCTTCTAACCACTCTCGACCCAATTTAATAATGCTCTAAGGAGAATCAAACACTTCACAATATGCACCGTCACAATAATAAGAAATGGAGAATTCGACGAATACATAATCCTCAAAGTGAATAATGATCTGGTCGTTCTTTGATAACATTTCTACCACAGATCAAGAGACGAAATTGTCGTCCTACCCTTCATCAATAAACAACATAGCAAGTTGTCCATTGGGAAATTGAACTCTAATTTTGAACATAAAGGAATCCATCACTAAGGGCCAAACAACTTAGAGGATACTCAAATCAAGGGGTTAGTGGGGGTATGATAATAATGGCAGAATTGTAAATAATGTGAAAGGCACAATTGAGTGGCAGTTCTGTAATTTGGAATTTAATTTAAAAAACACTAGAGGGTCGAACATATAGGGAAGGAGGGACAAATTTGGAACTAAACAAAATTAAAGGAGAATAGGAAATAAGAGAGAATATCAGGGGTATTATGGGAATCTAAAAAAACAATATAGGAATCATAAAGGAGTCGTGAGAGGGAAGGGTATACTTGGAAGAAAAAAATACGAGTTTAAAGAGAATAAAAGGTGCACAGAGGGGAACTTGGGAAAAATAAAAAGAAAAATTAAAGAGAAAGGGACAAAGGAAATTGGGAGCGGGATACCATATTCGAGTGGAATTCTTCTACTTGGGAAGACCGAGGAAGGAAGGAGCTTCGCAGCATTGGAAGACGGCAATGAATTGAGGGGGCCGACCAATCTTGAGGATGGAATTGGATTCGTGGTGGGAAGGCTTCAAACCAGGTATGTACCTTTTTTTTAATTCGATTCTCTGCTTCTCTTCACAATTTTTTTTTTCTTCTGCTTCTGGTTCTCTTCTTCTCTTCTCTCTCCTTTTTTTTTTTGGTTTTGTGGCGGAACACTGAGGGAAAAAGGGGAAGGGGGATGATGTTGATTGAAGTTTCAAAAAAGAAAAAAAAAGGAGGGTGGGTTTGGGGTTGCAGGTGAAGGCGAAGGAATGAGGTGGTGATAATGCCAGTGGGTTGGGGACCGAAAGGAGAGGGTTTTTTTTTTGGGTCGAAACCTTTGAAGGGGCTCAATTGCGGCTACTGGGAAAAGAGATGGCGGTCGGGAGTTGGCTTTAGGGATCAGGAGGAATGGGAATGGGATTGGGCACTGGGTTGCGGTGGGGAGTTGGATTCTTTCTTTTCTCTTTGTTTTTTCACTGCTTCTGGTCATATAGCAGCACAGTAATGGAAGAGAGGGTAGGGAAGGAGAAGAAGAATCGGATGGGAGAGTTTAACAGGGAAGGAGATGGATCCTTTGGCTCTGATACTAAATTGGTGGAGGGCTGGTGGGGGAGAAGGGGAAAATTGGGAAGAAATTAGAGTTGCAGGGAGAGAAGTAATCGCAGGAGAAGATAGGGGGGGGGGGAAGAAGAAAGCTCGCACACAGCCCGCGGGCTATTCAAACCATAACTCAACTATTCAATATTCAATCTGAGTACTAATTGCACGATTACATGGTATAAATAAAAGGAACCAAAACACTCCTATCCTAACTCTAAAACTAAAATAGAACTTGATATATCTTGAACTTTTAGAAATAAAAGCCTAACTCTAACTCTACCACGACTCAACAATAAAATGAAAGTATGAATTAAATCAAACTCCTAATGGACCCACTTACAAAATAGACCATCAAGTAAAATATCCTACTGAACTAAAACTCAAATTGGACCCGGTTCTTCTTCGTCTGGATACCCAACTGGGTTTGGGTCTGTCCAAGGTAGTGTATCTGCATCAAGAACTGATTGGAGAGAAAGAATCCATTTGGCCGACCCCATTTTGTTGGGATAAGGCTATGTTGTTGTTGTTGTTGTTGTTGTTGTAAGGCTGAGTTGAGTTGTATGTTGGATCCAAAGTTGGTTTCCAATCACAGCTATTGTTTATCCCTTAGTTATTAAAAAGATACAAAGATGAAATCAGGCATTTTGAACTAGTCATTGTCTTTCAGTAAGTAATGTGCGTAACTCTATACCGTTACATGGTAAGTCGTTTTGCATTTTGTTTTCTCTGTTATCTTATCAAATTAAAGGTTGTGGATCTTTTATTTTAGTTCTGAGTATAGAGCTTTTTCCTACAGGCTGTAGTGATTGGCGAGGTGGATTCTTTTCTCTTTCGACCTCATTTGGGATTACGATCGAAGTACCATGCTGTATGTTCTATCATTTGTACTGCTTTTCTATTTTTTGAACTTGACTTTGCTATTGTGGTGAACCGAAGCTTGTTAGTATATGTACTTGTTACTCCAAGGGTTTATTTTGTATTTCAAGAGTACCCTGCAAAAGTCTGGTCATTTTACAGCTAATAAATTTCCACCCCCCCTTTTTGTAGCATTGATATTTTTAATGCTAATGTTCTTTAAACTCTATTCTTCTGGAATAAATAGTTTATCTTGAACTTCTAATATTTGAGTTTCTTCTCATTTATACCTTGTTCTGCAGTGGTTGTTATGAGAAAAAAAGCTTGTTTCTGTACTTTATGTTTTTGTGGTTTTTCTCATTACTTGTCCAGTTTTTCCCTTCTTTGGTTCTGAAGCTGAGCTTGTTATTGGTCCTGTTTAGATTTTTACTGCTTATTGGAGCCTACATTTTAGCTTAATGCAGTAAAATAATAATCAAATAAAGTTGTGATATGACCTTCTTCTTTGTGTTTATCATGTGTTTGTTTTTTGGAAGTCAAAAGGAATCACGTTCTCGTGTGATCTTCTGAGAACGACATTAGTGGGCTTAGCTTTGGTGAGAGGCTCTATTGTTTCATTCTAGCAGAATCCATACTATGACAACCTAAAATAACTGCTACAATATCTTTCTTTTCCACTGTGCAAGCCCAACAAAGAGGTCATCTAAACTTTTGGGCATAGAAATGGTCACTCTCAGATTATCAGAGAGACTTGTGAATGCTTCAAATGAAATGCATTGTATAAGGGTTTTTTTTTTGAGTAGATAAACTGGGAGGGGCTAAGCAAACTAGACAAACATTGGAAGACAAAACTCCTTGGAAACTAGACATAATAGTACGAGAAAAGTTGGGAGTTTCTGAATTTTGATGCACTCCCTTAAACTAAACCATATCAACTAGGAAACTAAGGGATTTAACTCAGAGTTCTCACAGATCCTCACCCTTTTATCTTTGAGCCCTATTCAACTGCTTAGAGTTCAGTGGTGAGAGCAACTGTAAACACTAGACATCGCTGCACTTCCAGATGATTCAAGTTTCTGCACGCTTGGGAAAAGTAGACAGAAATCACACCTTCAGTCTGAGTAATGTAGTCCTAGAATAGGAGATAATCCTACTAGGAGCCAGGTAAAATCAGCTTCTGATCGATTCTACTGTTTGGGGTAGATTTGGGGCTGTTTAGGGCAAATTTAGGATTTAGGCTAGGGTTAGGGGTGAATGTGATATATGGTAATGATCAGCAGGTCTAGGGGATTATTTTGTTATAAAAATATTGGGATTTGGATGAGTTTAAAATTCCTGCAGAATTAGGGTTTGGGTGTTAGGTTTCAGGTTCTAGGGTGAAACTTGGGGTTTTGGATGGGAGTTTGAAGTTGGGTTTTGGGTCGAGTGTAACTGGCAGTAGGAGGCTGGGTCGATCAGATTTTGGGAGGATTCTGCTGGTTAAATTGGGCTAGACAGGATGTAGATTGATTTTAGGGTTTTGGGTTTTATGGGGAATGAAGGGAATTAGGGTTTAGATGATTAAAACAGAAATTAAAGGGGGACAGCAAACAGTCTTTTTTTTTTTCAAATTTTCAATTGTTGGGAGCCCTCCACGATTTTGTTTATTTATAATTAGGCCATAGGCCAATTCCTACTACAAATTAAATACTTCTCCTTCACAAAATCGTGGAAGGGAGAGGTTTAAGTCTAACTAATTAATTAAAAGAGTGTAATGACCTAACTACCCCTACTAACTTAAAATAAAAGAATCTAACTTAAAACAACTGATTTAAAAGAAGATTCCATACTAGCCAATAGGATTTAAGAACCTATTAGCCAATAGGAGTATTTCACTTAAATCAGCCCAATTGAACCAATTGGATGCAACCAATTTAAACCGATTCAGTTTAAAAAACAGAAAATAAAACTAAGTACGGAAAATGCAAGCAAAATAAACCTAACCTATGGCTCCCTACTTAAGCCTAAGTTCAGGACTTCTTCTTCTGCCTACTTGGAGCTGCATCACTGAGCATATTCCCTTACTATGTCTTCCTATTGGATGTAATTTAAAAAAATGCAGGGAATGTAAATGCAAAAGGTGTGGCCTAAAGGGGGTATCTGATCATCTTCCATCTCTACTCTGGTGTATGTACTGTTTGGGGCCATCATTGCCTGCCATTATGGTTTTCCAAAGCCACATGCCATGACTACCAATAGATTGCAGAGATTCCCACTCATGTTGATTACTATATATTCAGCAGTGTAGATCCTTCTCCTAGGGCTGCCAGCCTCATTACTGTATCTATAACCAGTTTGATTGTATTGACTATTTTACTTAGGTAGTAGCTTTTCTAATACTAAGCCCCATATTTCTTTTTTAGCAGTTTCCATCTCCTGCCTCAACAAATGAAATAGGCAGAAGATCTCATTGAGTTCAAATTTTCCAGCTGCTGAAACAGTGATCTTTAAGAGAGAGAGTTAATGGGCGTAGTAGCAAGAGTTGCTTTTATGAGCAAAGTCTCCCCCTTGACAAAAATTCCCTTTCCACTCTTACAATTCTCCATTACTTGAGAACGTGTTTGCAGATAAATTGAATCTTTTTAAAAGGCTCCTAAGGGAATCCCAAATGCATAAGTGGAAGAGAACCCATCCCACATTGAAAGGGTCAAGCCAGATATTCCAAATTCATTTCTTCCACTGCTATGAGCTCATTTAGCATAATTTATTTTCAGCCTTTGACACTACTTCAAAGCATCTAAGGACATGACTTAAATACCTCAACTGTGTAGGTGTGACCCTAAAAAAAGTTGTTCCTTGAACTGAATGTGAGGTATGCTAAAGTTTGGAAAATAAACCATCAATGGACCCAACTCTTCATGTTTACTCAAATTTTTTGCCACTAGCTATAACAAGAAGAGGAGGACTAGAAAGGGACTCTCCCTGGTGCAACCTTTTGGAGGCTTGGGGAGAAAGATTTCGTGACACACTGAACATCAATGTGAATAGAAAAGTCGGCCATGCAATACATGATTCAATCCATTTTCTCTGTTTTTGAAGAAATAATATCCTGCTGGTCATTGATGGGACTATTTCCAAAAGAACATGGTTATGTGCTTTCTTAGTATCTGTTAAGTAGTCTCGGTTTATATGGGTTATGTCTTATGTTTGGTTTATGCTTGTGAGGGTGTTTTGGGTAATTTGGTTTAGTCTTAAGTAGATCGGTCGTTATAGGTTGTATGTTTACATTGTTTTGTATGAGTATATCTCTCCTCCCTACAGTTTGAGTAGATTGGTCATAACTCAATTTGTGGGCAAGATTCTCCTCTTGATCTCTATTCTTCTCCTTTCTCTCCTCCTCTCTTTTGCCTTGATATTGTCAGTATCCACTTTACAATTTTACACCTAACCCTTGCTCACCACTCCTATGTCTGGAGTCAATTGTCTCACTAGCAATAAGCATGCCATCCACTTCTTATTGTCCCCGCATGAATTATCCTTGCATACAAGAGAATGCTTACAAAGAAACATGGAGTCTCAAGGCAAGTGTCTTGGAAATCATTTTGTATGTGCTGCCTATCAGACTAGTGGGTCTATTGTTCTCCAGCACCTGTGCTCCCTCTAGTTAGAATGATTGCCCCAATCATAAAAATACTTGCAAAGTTTTTATCAGGTTCCGTTTCAACGATGCCTCAATAATGCTTCTAGAAAGTTATTTTGAATCCATCTAGGCCAGGAGGTTATGCCTTTCCATTACTTGAACAGCTTTCTTGAGTTATTCTATATTAAAAGCGTGCACCAGCTAGTCCCTCAGGTATAAGGTTCGAAAACTTTTATTGACTTGGTGTCTCGACCTGGTCAAGACAACTGAGATCTCGGTGAGACAGTGCATTTTTTTGGTTTTGTTTCGGTTTGATGTTTCGGTGGGAAAATGACCCTAGTTGGCTTCGAAACTTTGAGGGAAGCTTGTTTTAGGCTTAATAAACATATTTAAATATTCAATTTTTTTTTTAAAAGCACCCAATTTGGTGTTCTGGATTTGAACCCTTAGGTGGCAGTAAACGTCGAACCTTTATGTAATATTGCCTATTCTACACATTGTTTGAGTGCTATGAGACATAATTGGGAAGTAAAACAAGTAAGTTATGCAATAATGGATGAAGACAAATAATATTGAATAATTTTTTTAAGAAATAGTTAGACTTAAAGTAGAAACTACAAAGTACAGTGAACAATGCATATTACAAAGACACCTAAGTACAGTAAACAATACATATGTCATAGACACCCTTGTCGTCCCTGTCCCAACAATACAATACTGTGAGTCTGTGACTATCTACTGATATAAACTATGACGTGCTGGATTGAGTCCACTCATGCTTCGATGGAGACGACGTGCATTGTCCTCCATCTACATGACATATGAATGCCACGTCATAGTGTTTCAGAAGAAACGAGAGTAGTTTCTTCTCAAGTAGGTCAAGATATCTGAGATTTTTGAGATCTCACCGAAATTTCATTAAACTTGACCGAAACTGTGTAAGTTTGAGATCTCGTATGCAATCTCGTCTCGTCTTGACCTGGTCGAGATCTCGACGAGTTTTTGAACTATGCTCAAGTTCTCAACTCATCATAAGTAAGCTAGTTCATTATCAAGGAGTTCAATATTAACAGTTACGGAACCCACTTTGAATCAATGTGTTGCATTGTTGTTATAGGCAGTGTGTATTCGATTGCAGTCACCGTCAAGGTACTAAAACTCGGGTATCGGTACCAACTCGGCCCTTGGAAAAACCGAGTCGAGTCGAGTCGAGATCTCGCCGAGTTGGTGCATTTTTTTTTCCGACTCGAAGCCTCAACTCGGTGGGTTTTAGACCTAGTTTGGGTCTGAAACTTGGTATTCAGCCTATTTTAGGCCATTTAAACACAATGTCACTATCAGATTTTGCAAAAAACAAATTCCAAATATGAGTGTCAATTCGGACCATAGGTTGGTAGGCGATGATGTACTAAAATACCCTACTCTGTACATAATTTAGTAATAGAAAGCAAGCAAAACATTCAGTTAATAGCTAAACAACTTAAATAAGAATTAGAAATGTTAAAGTGATACATCAAACTGTTTAACAGTGTTACAACTATCATCACATAAAATGACTTTGAATCAAGTATTCAGTCTCTGCTAGTGTCACATAGTCTTCCCATGACATAGTGTTGCTATAGTGTTGCATATAGTGCTCCACAACAAGCATATAGGAGTTTTGTCGAGTTAGGTAAGTAAATACATAGTAGATTGGTCATTTCCATGGGTCAAACCGAGATCTGAGATCTCGCCGAGATATGTCGAGTTCTGTCGAGTTAGGTAAGTAAATATATAGTAGAAAGATCATTTCCATGGGTCAACCCGAGATCTCGGTGAGATATTGCACTTTTATGTATCGTAGGCCATCTCGTCTCGGTTTCTCAGAAAACCAAGAAACTCGCCAAGTCGAGACGAGTTTTAGAACTATGGTCACCGTGGAATGTTTTTTGTTTTTTGAGTAAATTACTTGTACCCCTGGAATTAGCCCATAACTCATGTAATCCCCACGTTTTGAAAAAATTACAACCACACCCATTTTGAGTAACGGTGTTAACTTAAAACTTTGTAAAAAACAAAAATACCATTTTAACCCTGTTATATCTCTCCATATAACAATCTAATTGACAATTCTACCCTTGAGAGGGGTTAAATCACCAATTTTCCCTTATGGTTACCCTTACCATCCTCTTCGTCTTCTTCTTCTTCTTCCTCCTCCTTAGAAAACCACCGCCCACCCATCCTCTGCGAAACTGTAAACCCACATCCACCCCTACAACCCAGTGATGCGGATCCAAATATCCACAAGAAGAAGAAGCAGCCCTAAGAGTAGGGCATAGTGTTTGGAGCCTTAGTTTATTTCCCATACTTGGTTTTTATTTCAGTTTAATTGTAAACTTAAATTGAACTGGTTCAGACCATGGTTCTATTTAAGTGAATTAATCGTATTGGTTGTTAGGTTCTTATTTCCTATTGGTAGTTAGGGAATCTTTTAAGTTTTAGCTTTTAATTAAAGTGTTATTCAAGGGAGTGAAGCATATTTGTAATAGGATTTGGGCCTTAGGCCATATTATAAATTAATAAAATCGTGGGAGGCTCCCCCACAATTCAGACTTTTAAAATTTGCTTTTTCTGTTGCTGCCATTGTTGCTGCTGTTGTGCTCCATCGTGGGTGTGCCTTGTGAGTAATATCAAGGTGAGGGACTGGTGGATCTCCAGTTGACTCCTTGCGTCTTGTAGACCGGGAAGATCTTTTTCTCATCTCCTTGAATATTGTAGATCGGGAGATCTTCAATTCTATCTTCAAAGCTACTGTTATTGAAGATCAGTTTTCAAGTAAGTAATTTACTGTTACAGCATTTATCCTTCTTGTAATCCTCCAACCTAAGCCCTATTTATCCCCATCAATCCCCATTAAACCCTAGCTCATCCTAAATCTGTCCAGCCTAATTCCACCATTAGAATTACTTCTAATTCAGACCACAGCCTCTCTAGATCATCCCCTCCACTCGACCTCAATTGCACACCACTCCCATCATTGCAACTCTAATTCCCCTCATTACCTGTGAAACCCTAATCCCTAAAATCCTGTCTAGACATATCTAACCATCCAGAACCTCCCATATTACAGCCGAATCACCTCTACACTGCTCCTAACACTCGACCCAAAGCCCTAGCCCAAACTCCACCTATGAATCCTAAATTCCATCACTCTCATCTTCCCAAAAACCCGGAACCTGAAACCATAATTTTCTGAATTTTGAATTTTCATTCAAACTTAACCAAACCTTCACTGTTAGCCTCCTCTAGTCCTGCCTAGCTTTACTAAATAAGATCCAATCCCATTATCATAAGCCTAACCTAGTTTTGCCCTAATTCCTCAAATCTGCCCTAATCGGCCAATTGTTTAGGAAGGTCCTGGTTAATTGGCTCCTAGTGGATCTATCATCTATCTAGGACTACATTACCCAGTCCCACCCCCAACTTCGTCAATCAAACACCCTTTGTAATATGCCTCCCTAAGAAAATACAGATTGGGTGCTCCCCTTGGTAGATATATAGAAAATCCTTGGTGTTTTAAATGGATATTAATTTCCATGCCAAAATCCCTACAGAAATGAGATAAGCGTTCTACCTCAACCATATTGTCAAACACACAAGCTCATGAAGAATACCAACAGCATGTTTCTCATAGCGCTTAATTCCACCGCAGGTCTGGACTCTAACAACATACTTTTTCTCATAAGGCTTCAAGTAAGGAAACCTTTGCCAATTCTTTAATTTCTCCTTAAACCTTTTCTCAATGTTAAATCCAGTCTGGAAATTGATTTGGAAAGCATATCTTGTTTCAAACTCACTCAACCACTTTTCCTTGTACTCTTTTTCTCTCTCTCCACTTATCTACCTCAGCTACAGCCAAGTTTTCATTTCTAGAAGCCAAAGCTACTATCTCCTGATCCACTAACCTGAAGTCATCTGGATACTTTAGGAGAATAGAATCTCTGAAATCCTCATGCAACCCCAGTTCTTTTCTTATCAACCTCAAAGCATTTCTTTTCTTATCAACCTCAAAGCATAGATGTGCAATGCTCCAACAAAAAAAAACAAACTTTCAGAAGAATCTTCACATACCTGTACAAAGTAAACTCCCTCTCCTTTTCTCCTCTTTCCCTCCCTCACTCGGTCTCTCCCTAAAACCGTATGAAGTTTAATTTTGTGACAACCAGGCCGCCCATAATCATCCCTGCGCCCCTTCTTTGTGGTCTTCAAATGGACCCATTGCCGGCCTTAATGTGGTCGCCGGTAATGGGTTCCTTCTCTGGTGATTTTTTTTTATTAAAAAAAAAAGAAAAACAGAGTTGCAGGGTGGCAGCAGGATTAGTGAAGGAGGAAAGAAGAAGGTAAAGGGGTTTTACGGGCGATCAGACGCTAAATTATGCTCGCCAGAGGTCTGCCGTCATTCACTGGTGTCATGGAGGCCGAGGGTCATCGGGTGCAGCCGCTGTTGGCGGCTGAATTTTTTCCTTTTTAACAGAATCTGTGAGATGGGCGAGAGAGGTTAGTGACAGGGTCTTCATCGTCATTATGAATTTTAGTTTGCTCTTCTTGAAAGGTAGTTCGGTCATTTAGTAAAATCCAAACCGCTGATGTCATCACTTAACTGGGATCAACTAACAGAGTGGATCACTCTGATATTAATTTGTAAAAGTGGGGGGAGGTACATGTATTTTTTCAAAACGTGGGGGTTACATGAGTTACGGGGGGTTACAAGTAATTTACTCTTTTTTTTTATAGGTGCAATATTAAAGATGTTATGGAAACACTGTCAGAATACTGTCATACAAGTTAAACCCTGTTTATATGTAGGTCAATTTCTTGAGCCAAATTCGTCTGAGTCATAAAGGAGATGGGCCAAAAGTCGCAAAGCGTTTGGTGGATGTATATTTTGCACTATTTAAGGTCTGAATGGGCTTTCCTTATTTTTTAATGATTGTTGTTTGAATGATATCTGAACACTCATTCTCTATTAACCCCCCCCCCCCCCACCCATCTTTCAGGTCCTGATTTCTGAGGCTAATGGTGGTCAAAAAACAGCCAAGGGCAGCAAACAGGAGGAGAAGAAAGCTAATGAATCTTTTAAACATAATAAAGGAGAAAGTCCTGTGGTTTCCGATGTTGAAATGGATTCACGGCTTCTGTCTGCTTTGCTGACGGTCAGTTTGTGTGTGTGTGTGTGTGTATAGCAGTCAACTAGTCAAGTAACTATTGGAAGAAGCAAGAATTCAAAATTACAAATATAGCTCTTTTATAGCTCTTTGTTGATGACCTCCACTCTTAAAATCTTATCTCTGTCCAGTGGATTTAATGGGATGAATGTTATATCAATTTCTACAAATATATAAGGGAATCGAGTGGGGATGACTGCCTGGCCCAGCACATACAGCCTGACTATGGGGCTGGGGAAGCCTTCTCAATATCTAGCATGAGCCTGATATATATATAAGATTTAAAGAGATGTATCATATTGTATTAGAGAGACGCAAGATACGGTAAAGAGATGATGAAATCAACACTACTAGAGTTGCTTTTTCCTGTAGAAGCAAGTAATCAAGTTGATTTTAACAAAACAAAATTGATTAGAATTCCTAAAGGAACTTTCAGTAAGTGTTTTGCAATTATTAATTGTGTTATATAGTTTATAAGAGATGTATCGATAAGTATCAACCATATCGGTCACATAATGACCCGATACTGTTGATACTTTATTAGGTATCGTATCGGTACCTTAAAGATAGTATACGTATTAGTATCGGCGGATACATTAAGGTACTTAAAACCTTATATATATAATGTTTAAAATTAGCTATTATACAAAGTTCATAGGTTGTATGTAAGCTAACAAACGGAAGCCAAGGCACAACCAACATGGAACTGACTCATATTATTTTTTGTTTTGGATCTATAACCACTGATTCAATCCAGTCCACTCATTTCATATAAGATTTTTTTTCCCCGAAAATAGAATGTAAAACCAATATAGTTGTTATTTTTTTGCCCCCCCCCCCCATCTTTCCTATTTAAACTTGTGTAGTAGGTCTACTGGCATGTTGGGCTGGTCAATTCCATCTCTATTTTTTTCTTAATGCCCAGTGGTAATCCTGCCCGATAATGTTTTTATTCTAAAATCCAAAAATTCTTCTTCCCTGTCCCTGAATTCTTCCCTTTTTTGGTGTATGTGTGTGTTGGGGGGGGGGGGGAGGGGGTTTGTCTTTTCTCCAATTTTAGTTCTTATCCTGTCAGATTAGGTTGAAAATGTCTGGGAGATCACATTTTTTATTCCTATACTCTTGTGCCACCCCGTACCCAGTCAGAAACTTTACTTTCTTCTGTGTTTCTGTTTGTTCCATGAGTTGGCTTTTCTTTAAGAGAAATTTCGTAGGTTATCAATTAAATTTGTTTGGCATTGGAAGTAGTCCTTTGTGGGCATGTGGGAGGGGGTTTATCCTCAAATGTAAGCAGGAAGGGGAAAGAGAGAAGTGTAGACATTAGGAACGTTATGAAGAAAAGCAACTGCTAATTTTTACAAATTCAGAAGCCCATTGCAAGGTAGTTCATTATTAATTCAGAAATTCTATTGCTGATATCTTTTGAAGCATCTTCTTTTATCTACTCACATGGCTTTCTATTTCTTCTTCTCTATGTACCTGTTAATGCTTTCTTTCCCTTTCTTCTCTAGTTCATAACATCAATTTTCTGTTCTTGGGTTTCACTCTCGACAAAACTTTGTGCATACTTGATACTTTCTGCTTGGTATAACTAATTGGATGTGACATGTTTTGGCAAAGTTTTCTGAAAGCGTTTATGTTACCGTTTACTCTCTACCAAATTCACAGGGAATCAACAGAGCATTTCCTTTTGTTGCAAGTGATGAGGTAGATGATGTTATTGAAGTCCAAACACCAATGCTATTTAAATTGGTAAGTTAAGGTTATGATACCAACTCCATTAAGAATAATGTCTGAGCAATCTTTTTTTTTTTCCTTTTCCCCTTCCCCCGGCTTTGGCATGTTTCTGTACTTCTGGCAAGCTAGCATTTTTTGTGTCCACATCTGGCATATTTGTGTCTACATTTTTATTCACATAATTATGGCATTCTTATGTTGACATTTTTTACATGCAGGTTCATTCGAAGAATTTCAATGTGGCTGTTCAGGCTTTAATGCTTCTGGATAAGATTTCGTCCAAGCATTCAATTGTTAGCGATAGGTTTTACCGTGCTTTGTATTCCAAACTTCTGCTGCCAGCTGCTATGAATTCTTCAAAGGTTGTGGTTGTCTATTTTGATTCTTTTTAATCTACTTAGAGATTGAATTATTCATTTCCTTCCAGGAATTTTATATTTGAAATAAATTCTTTGAGAACAGGGTGAAAAATTAAAAAGAACAAAGCAAATACAGTTGGCCTGTTAATGAGCACTGGCACAATGTAAATCAAATATTAAAATAGCTGCCTTCTTGTCTTCCATGATGGATCACATTCTCTCCTTGGACATTTGAAGACTAAAATATCTCAACAATTAGCTCTCTTTTGTTTTGATGGATTAAGATTTTTTGTCCGTTAATGAAGCTTCCATCTTCATCCTATTCGTTTATGGATTCAAGAACAAGTACAATTATGGACTCAAGTTACTCAACTACTCCTGAAAATATATACCTACATTATCACAATATGGAGTGGGGAGAAGAAGTAGTATGCGGCTTTTATGTTTGTTTATTGTTTTCTTAGTACAAGTCAAGTAGCAGAACCAGTGTTCTAACTGAGAGAATTGTTGTATTCATGTCCTCCTTGTCATTTGATCATATTCATGTCCTCTCCATTTTACCAGTGGTTGAAGGTGACCATCTTGCAAAGTTGTTAAAGAAAATGATTTTGATTCTTGGGTGAAATTTGTCTTGTTTACCCTCGCTTCATGGGCAATTTCTTTTGTTTCTTCTAAAACTTTATATTAAACTGATGCCTAAAGATCTACGGTGTTATGCAAAGTAACACTTAAAAAATGTATTGCTAGTTTATGCAGTTTAATTTCATTGTATACCACCAATAATAAACCTACTAACTTGTCTAATTGTATTGATTTGTAATGCATATACGAAAAATTTACGCAATAATTATGATTTGTTACCAGCTGGAAAGGAACTTTTCATATCCTTGATGACTCAAAAGAGAATTGCAAAAATCATTTTCTATACATTATGAGGTAACTACCAAATAAAAAAATTCTGAAGTTTGGATATTTCTTAGGGAGGTTGAGAGCTACTTATCCTTAACGATTGAGTGGCTTATAATAAGCTTTTCTGGGCTAGGACAAAGGTCAATTATTGCCAAGGTGACAGTAGTTTATAGGGCCTCACATGTCACCTTGATTGTTGCGGGTAAGGTTTGATCGGTTTTACCCCTGGAATTGCAAATAGCAGCCAGCAACTACTTTCAAAAGTTCATGCTGTGTAACTCCCATGACAAGATCTGATTGGACACTATGGTATCTAGTTTAGTTTTTGTTTTCAATTGTCAAATATTCACCAACTTCATTATGGATTTTACAGGAGTTTAGATGGCATTGCTGAACTTGTATTACCCCTACCCCCCCAAAAAAAAAAAAATGAGGGAGATATTCCCACACTTCTATTCAATTGGTAATGAGCCCATTAATATTTGAAATGAAGAAAAAATGAATTTATTCTATAACTGAAAATGATTGCCTAGATTCATTTTCCTTTGAGATAACTTGGCATCTTTATCAGATTTTCTATAAATGTGGTATTCTTTCTTTACTGCTCTTTCTCCTATATCTGAAGGTTTTCTTGATGAAGATAATGCCTTAGGTTTCTTTACGTATGAGCCTAGTATTCTCCTGTAGATTGCCACACTTTTTTTTAGTGACACTGGTTTTCACTGCATTGTTGTGGTTTGGATTCCAGGCTGAAATGTTTATTGGACTACTACTTAGAGCTATGAAGAGTGACATAAACTTGAAGAGGGTTTCTGCCTTCTCAAAACGTATCCTACAGGTTAGTGATGAAACTGGTTACTTATTTCTGTCTCTCTGGATAAGACATTTCCTGAGCCAGATGGTCTTTGTGATTTTCAGAATTCGATGAGACACTTTTCTTCTAGGAAGTATAAGCTTTCTAGCTAATAATATGCACCGTTTATTTTGTGATATCTGGTTTGGTGGAATTCATTTACATATTTAGATTGTTTATGTTGGCCAATTCTAATTCATCTGCTTCTGATATTTTGCTATACTAGTAAGATTAAGTTTATCTGATTATTCTTTGCTAAAATAAATTGAGTTGCACTGTGATCAAAGATATAGAGTACAAGTGTTTTGGGTGGTCTGGGTCCTAGAAGGGTAGATTGGTTGTTGGACTTTGAAGCCCTAGCTGGATTTATCCATTTTGGCTGAAATTTGGTGGGATTTCTACCACTAGGCCCTAAAATTTTTGGACGAAAAGATATCTGTGGCATGTCCTGACTGACACTTTATCTAAAAAAGAAAAAACTGGATTAGAAACAACAATTTTTCAGAATTTATTAACCTACTTAATCTGTTTTTTAAGCGAGTGATAGCTTGTCTGTTAGTTGGAAGAAAGTTCCACCATGAAATCTCCATGAATTTCAGAGGTTTGATAATTTATAAGAGAATCTCCAATTATTGATAGTCAGTTCCAACTTCCAACACTGCAAAATTATGGCTTTTCTTGAATTTTTTTTTTTTTATTGTGGCTGTTAATATGCATGTCCTTGAACTGTTGTCGACCTGATATCAGTTGTTTTAATACTTCTACATAACCCATCCAGTCTCCATCTGTGAGTGCATTTGTTGGTGGGTGGCTGTGGCTGTTGGTGTATGCTTCCATGTGCCATTCATAGGTTTATGTGTCTATGTGTGAGAGAGCGCATAGTTGTCGAAGTATCTGCCTAGTTTGTTTCTGGCCGACCTATGTGCCTTGATTTCCTAGGCGACCAGTTGTCTTATTTTTCAAGGTACACATGCCCACATGATGAAGGGAATATACTGTAATATTGAAAAATGTTTGGTATATGGAGAAATACGTGAAATATGGCAAATATACCTGTAATACAGTGCTCCCTAGGGCACCTTGACCTCCCCTGAGCGTCGTGGTGCCTTTGCTGCACATAGGTGTCATGCGAACTATGAGAGTGAGAATCTTTGAAATGTATGAATGTGGAAGGAACTCACTTTCCTTGCTGGATCTAGCTATATGTGAGTTCATATTTTAGTTTTATCAATAGAAGGATGGGGCTTTGATCTCTTCAATGGATAGGAGTTCCTTTCTCCATTTTCAAACTAAGAAGCTGTTACATAGATACATGTGCGGTCTTCAGTATCCAACATGGACACACTGGATGTTGCATTTGTTAAACCGCCCAAAAGAATACGTTTTGGGGACTTGGAGGCACATATGTTTGACAGGGAAGCAAATCCTTTTGTGGTGTCTAGGTAATTCAAAAGGGATTGAGTTTATGGTCTCCATTTCCGCCTTTCTTGTGCTTGATCATAATACTAATATCATTTTCTTTTCCTTTTACACTCCTGCATTCCTAATGATGTTGATTGTGATGCGATAGATGACATTTCATCTTTCTTCATAAACCAGGCAGCAATGCCACTAGGAAGATGAATCCTTTTTATATTGCCTGAACAAAAGCACCAGCTACAAAAGTGATTTTACACACACATTCTAATCCTATAGGATCGGTTCTGGGCAAGATTCGAGGTCTCGGTATCTCGGCTGGTTTCGGTCAGCCCAAAAACCGAGTTGTCTCGATAACTCGTCGAGATCTCAGCCGAGTTAATAATTTTTTTTTCTCCCAAATTTCAGCCCTTGGTTTTGGGGGCCATATGACCTAATTAGGTCTTGAAACTTGCAAGACAGCTATTTTAGGCCCTATAAACATGGTGGAACCCTTAGTTTTTTAAAAGTCACACTCAAAATGGTAGTTCGACTTAGGATCCTAGGTTGGTAGTGTATGCACACACGCACACACTGATGTGACCTATTCCACACAATTTTTAGTATTAGAACACATAATTCAAGTACAACAACTTAAATAAGTAAGTAGGAATGAAAAGACATCAAATTATGAACCATTTCATAAATCATACATGTAACATTGTTTGTTATATAGAGTCAAATATATTTTGAGTAAACATTTAAAAATACAAGCCAACCACTACCAAGTCACCTCTATCCCTATATGCTCATCCTAATATTGAATGACTGCCGGGCCTTCAAGTTCAAATCTCCTCCAAGGAAGGTTGTTGGGCAGCAAATTTCCTCCAAATGTTGTTCTTGAGCATCAAATCAAAGTGTTCCAAACTTTTTTGAGGTAAGATTTGGAGCAATAAGTGATTGGAGCTATTTTCTTCACAAACTGTCGAAACCAGTTGAGTTTACCGAGAATAGGTTGTAATTTCAACAGAGAAAAGTCGAAACATGGTATTTATATAACTGACTTTGTCATTTCGGCGAGATACTGAAATTTTGGACGAGAATATACCAAAATTTTGGCCGAGTTTTTGCACTTCTGTTGACTCGTGGCATGTCTTGTCTCAGTACATGAAAAAACCGAGTTCTTTACTTAAACCTCAAACCATGGTTCTGGGTTCTGTAGGGTTGGTGTGTGTGAACCCATTTTGTACCAAAACTAACCATTACCTTCTGTAATCATCATTATCATAGTCTAAAGTTGAATTCTTTAAACACTACCAAAAGAAATTTGGTGATGATATTGAATGTGCAAGACTCAGAAGATGTTAGGATTCAGATGTGCTGAGGATAGAACATGGTTCATCTTATTAGTTTCAACTTTGAATAGTTAAAATTTATCTTTTGCTTTCAAGTTCTTTATGTTACAGGTATTCGTTGTTGGACTTGTCCAACAAAATTAGTGGTAAAACCCTAACTCCAATTATAGATTTCGTATCCAATTGCATGTAGCTAAAAGAGGGCAGATCACGGTTCTGACACAGGGTAGAATCTAAGGGTATTAACAGAATATAAGAGAAAATACAGGACAGAAACAAAAGAATTTTTATTTATTAAAAATTAGGTACAAAATGACAAGGTCGGAGACTTTTGATAACTCAAAAACTAGGAAAACTTGGATATGGGATACATGTCCAAAGATGGGTATGGGTACTTGGCTAAAATGTGTCAAAGAACACTGCACTCAGAACGTCATAACTTTGCTTAGAATTGGTCATGCCTGTAGCTTCTTTACTGTCTTTTGCCTAATTAATTTCAAAGTTATCTTTGCCTATTGTTTGGGGCTGGCTTTTTTTCCCCTTTTATTTGTCCTGTCCTTCCCTCCCCCCCCGCGACAAATGAACCTAAATTGAATTTCCCATATTGATATGGAAATAATATCTGAATCTAGACCTGTACATTCAAGATTTCATTTTATACCAACACCTTTTGTAGCACTCTGTCAATGATTGATCAGCTAAGTATTTGAACAGGTTGCCCTTCAGCAACCCCCTCAGTATGCCTGTGGATGCCTCTTTCTCCTATCTGAAGTCCTTAAAGGAAGACCACCTCTATGGCAAGACTGCTTTCTGATTTTAACTATTTTGATCTTGTGTCAGTGTTTAATTTTGCGATTTCATCTTGTTTATCAACATATTAATTTTTCTTACTATATTTATTCTCCTCCACAGGAATATGGTGCTTCAGAATGAGTCAGTTGATGATGATGATCTTGAACACTTTGAAGATATAGTGGAAAAAACTGAAAATGAAACGGGCATGTCTCCAGTGAAGCAACAACAGGGTACCAATGGAGTTGTTCAGACTATAAGTGATGGTTTGAAAACTGGTGATGATTCTTCTTCTGATTTGCAAGATGAAGATTCTCTAGCTTCGTACTCTGAAGAGGATGGGTCAGATGGAGTAGAGGACCTTCTTGGGGGAGATGGCCTAAATATTGTCCGGGATTCCAAAGGAAAAAACGTTTCTGAATGTGGTCACCCTCAAGTATCTAGTACGAGATCTTCAATGCCTGGAGGGTACAACCCACATCACAGGGAACCTTCTTACTGGTAACTTTCCTCTGTTAATCAATTTTGCTTTGAGGAATTATGCTCCAAATGGTTATGCCTAGTAGTTCTGGAGATTCTTCAATCTACACTCTTTAGGCTCCATTTGTTCCATGTGTAGTGAATATATGGGACTTAAGTGTTACACTAAAGCCCATTATTTTATGCCTAAAGGCTATAAAGAAGGGGTAATAAAATAGTTCGTGCTTTATTTTACTTTCTGGTATTTATGCCAACAAACAGAGCCTTGATAAACACTCTCGGCCTGGTAGTTGAATTAATGAAACCAGTATAGTACCATGGGATTCTTATCAAGGGGATGTTTTAGATAATTTGGAAGATTTGTAAGCTATGAGAAATTCGTTTGAGGTTGCATGGCTATGTTGAACGTAGGCCTTTGGATGCCCCAGTACGGAGGAGTGGATTTGATTCAGATGGAAGTCATGGAACTAAAAGAGCCAGGGGCAAACCTAAAATGACCTTGGGAGAAGTGGTGAGGAAAGACATGCATAGTTTAGGCCTTGTATCAAGTATGACCTCGAATAGAGCTGATTGGAGGACAAGGATCCATATGGCCAACCCCATTTAGTTGGGATAAGGCTGAGTAGTTGTTGTTGGAAGATTTGTTAAACTTATGAAAGAATTCTTAATGATGTAGGAGTATGATAATTACTGTCCATGCAAATTTCTTTCTATGAGGCAATTCCCTTGGGAATGGGATTACTGGGGAATTAGGTGGGTACATAAGCAGGGCCTTTTCAATCGACATGATCTGTTTGTCAATTTCTTTCTCTTTTTTTTTTTTTTTTTTTTTTTTGGGCTTTTTAGTCTTGGTTTTTGTTGGTTTGATTTTCTTTCTTCTCATGGTTCCTTATAAATTTTATTATTCAGTTGTTCTTTCAATTGCGATTGTGACCATGGATGGTGGAGTTTCAGTGCAGTAGGCCTATGACACTCATATTATTCTGTTTGTTAAAATTTTGCTGTTACAAATGGCCTTTATGATTAGTTCTCTTTCAAGAAAGAAATTGCATAAAGCAACCATGGTCATGACAGCCATTGTAACTGTTATAATAGTAAACTAATGGGCAAGGATCCAATTGTTGTATTTTCAATTTAAACCTTGCTGTATGTTCGATTGTCAATATGAAGTAATTGCTGAAAAATTTTAAGCAAATATTTTTTCCCTTATAGTATATGGATATTACTTTAATATCTTTAATCGGTTCTTGTGCTTCACTTCTTTCTCAATGGCAAGCAAATTGAAGTCATTTTCTTTGCTTATTATACAATAGCAATGCAGATCGTGCAAGCTGGTGGGAGCTGATGGTTCTGGGTTCTCATGTGCACCCATCAGTTGCAACCATGGCTAAGACGCTCCTTTCTGGGGCCAATATTGTTTATAATGGGAACCCTTTAAATGATCTGTCACTTACTGCTTTCCTTGACAAATTTATGGAGAAGAAACCAAAGGCAAGCACATGGCATGGTGGTTCCCAAATTGAACCTGCCAAGAAGGTCAGTTTCTTTGCCAAGTTACTCTCAATCTCATCTTTGTGTTTTGTTTTTTTACTTCTACTTTCAGTATAAAACTAGTTAAACTAGGTAGATACTATTAGCTTTCGAACTCCAAAAAATAAAGGAAACTATTGATTGAATTTTCAGTCATTACATTGGGAAAGCCATTATTGCTAGTTGAGCACCCGTTTTCAATCCATATGGACTTGTGAAGCATAACACAGACTGGGAATTCCAAGGCTATTAATCAATTGTATTGTGTACCCCTTTCAATCCATACAGAATTGAGATTTCTGTAATATATATTTGGTGGAAACAAGTGTCTGATCGTTGTGCCCAGAAACAATTGTTTCAGTCACTTTTATTTTTCAACTGCAGATGGATACAAACAAGGATCTGATTGGGGCTGAGATTCTCTCATTGGCTGAAGTAGATGTTTCCCCTGAGGATTTTGTCTTCCACAAGTTCTACATGAACAAAATGAATTCCTTAAAGAAGCCGAAGAAGAAGAAAAAGAAGAAAGGAGCTGAGGATGAAGCTGCCGAAGAGTTGTTTGCAGTGGATGGTGATGAGACAGTGGATGGTGGTGATGAGAGTGACAATGAGGAGATAGAGAACATGTTGGATTCTGGAGATCTTCCGTTGGGATCTGAAGGTGATTATGATTATGATGATCTGGACCAAGTAGCCAACGCAGACGACAATGACCTGGTAGGGAGTGGCAGTGACATTGAGACAGACCTCCCTTCTGATCTTGCCGAAAGAGAAGATGGTGATAGTGATGATGATGATGATGAAGAAGAAATAGATATTGGAGATGCAGATGACAATGATGATGATGATGTCAATGGCAGTTCCAACAATAGGAGAAAACGTAAGTCGGAAGGAAGGGCTGGGGCATCTCCATTTGCAAGTCTTGAAGAATATAGTCATCTGTTGAATGAGGACAATGCCTCAGAAAAAGAGCCCAAGTATGATCATCTATTGAACGAGGACAGTGCCAAAAGAAAGAAACCAAGGTCACGAAAGAAGAGGTCATCAAATTGAAAGCCTACCTTTAGTGGCATGCAGGATCAGTGATCAGTCAGTTTATTTATTCTTCTTGGATTTTTTCGTCCCCTTTTTTTTTGTAAATTAGAGTGGATCCTCCCCACTGGTGTTCTTACACCAGTGTTTAATTTATGATGCTCATATAGGTCTGATCAAGACGTCTGTGGTTGTCTTCTATAGTTATTACACAGGAGGGGAAAGTCGGTGGTTGAGGGGGAAGATTAATGTATTTTAGCTCATATTGTTCAGTTAAAGATAGGTCTGTTTTTGCCCATCCTTCATCTTTGGTTTAAGTGTATTTTCATTAATCTTGAGATATGTTGGAGCAGCTCTGGAGATTGGTGAAATAGTGATGGCTCTGTAAACTTCAATATGAACCTTGTTGGTTGTCATGCACAAGCTTAATCCGAGGGTGAACAGAATGGTTGGCAAGTTTTGGAGTTTGATCATGAAATGCACGATCTAATGCCAGTGAAAGTTTCATTATCTGATCTCATGTTCTCAACTTTGTGTTTGGAGCTCCAACTTCCATTGGATATTAATCAAACACCTATGCTAATATATGCGCGTATGTGGTATGGTTTTGAGGTTGGGGATTGGATCAGAAATATGTTAGATCAGCACAGGATCAGTGGTCAGCAATGATTTCAAAAATCTCTGAATTGGGATTGAGACCCGATAGGAATAGGCTGATTCTTGATACCTATTTTTTCCATTTTGAATCAGAATATTCATCCCCTGGATCTTCAATTTTTGCCCTTCCAGGCTAATTCCAATCTTATCTGAATCGGAAATCGGCAGTGACCGATTCCGCGTTTTAAAACCCTGCTGATATCTATGAAGTTTGTTAATGATACTGGTCTTTAAATCCTTGTTTGGGAAGGGGTCCTCACATAACCAAACTGAACCCCTTTTGTGGAAGAGAGGGAGAGGGAGAGAGAGATGTCTCAAAGACGCCCTCTTCAATCTCATACACACAAATTCCAGGACTCCCGAAGACTTTTAGAACCATTTAGCTTCAGATTTTAGGATGAAATCAAGTTACGTTGCTGAAGTTAGCAAACCAAGTCATTATTTCCCTTGGTAGATGTGTATGAGTCCAAAGGCAGGTTGTCTTTCCTCACTTTTAAGTTAGTGTCTGATCCATTTCAAATTCAGATCGTCTTAGCCTGTGAGACCATTGACCAGCCCATATTATTCTTATGTAGACTTGTAAACGGATTGGATTCGGCTCAGATACGGATCTGAGATCTGATCGGATCCGGATATTTTCTGGTCGAATACGGATACCTCTAAATAGATTTGGATGGATTCGGATGCAACTCGAATTCGGATTTTCAACCACCCGTTTACATCTCTGCCTTGTGTAACCCAGACCTTCCTCTCCTAAACGGATACAATTCACTCTCAATCCATACCTCGTATATCATGATTTTCGTTTTCTCATTTTCTAGAAACCATTGAATCTTCAAAAACCCTTAAGATCATTATTTACTTAATTTTTTATTATTAAGTATTTGGATTTTTATCGGAGTATTCTGAATTTTTTTTTCTTCCAAATATCTCTAAACGAATACAGATGCGGGTCAAATTCGGATTTTCGATTATCCATAAACAGTCCTATTCCTATAATACATGTTGCTCTTTTTTCATTCACAACAGTCAGATTTCCTTTCTCAAACAGCTTTTCTTTTTTCAATTTAGTGGCTCATTTTCTCTCCTTAAACCCCCTTAATTTGCATAACTTGTGACTCTTTTCTCTCTCATTTTTTCAATTAGCATTCACTGGGATTAAGAAATCAAGTTTAGATGTAACAAAAGGTTCAGCAACATCTCTCTCTCTCTCTCCACCTGCATCTTGTGTTACAAATAAGGGCCCCAGAAGACACCCAATATGATTATCCGTGTATGGTCCTGTCTCATATCCAATCCTCAATTAACATTCCCTTCTTTTCCCTTCTCTTACTCCCTGATCGTAGATCATTCTTTTCTTCTTGATCTTTCCACTGGTAGGTCTAAAGACACCTTTATATATATATAAAAGAAGAAAAGAAAGAAACATGTTTAACATGTTTTGGTTGCAGATCTCGACAATGAAATTTATTTAATTATGTTTAATCCTAGACAAATAAAAAAAAAAAAAAAAAAAAAAAAAGAATTTACCAACATCTGCCTAACTAACGTAGTTGGTGAGCCATGTGCACTTCATGCCCATGCTCTCCTAAAATATTAAGTTTAAAAAATGTGACAAAGGGAAAGGCTAAAGTGGAGACTATAATCATAAGAATTGACCGAACCAATTCATCCATGTGGTGTGGACTCCGAGCCGACCCCAATTAAAACGGATTCTATGTAAACGGATTTTAAAATATGAGATCCGCCAATGACTTATAAAACTAATTAATTTATATCTTTTTTCTGTGTATAGAAACTTTTGCTTTATTTAATTACAACCACTTTTGTAACTTAACCAGATAAACCACTATTTAAAACCCATTCAATGGCTCAACATATCCTCACATCTATTCAACATTGCATACTAAGCATTTTATTTCTTCGAGAAAAAGACATGAAGATTGTGAGGGAGCGCTCAAGGATTGTAAAGCCAATTTATGAAGGTGATCATCCTCCAACCTTTGGCCACATTCCTCTAACCGTATTTGACAGGGCCTCATGCGACACTCATATGGCCATCATCTACGGCTATAGGCCACCCACGCCGCCTAATGCGGCGATCGAGCAAGGCCTTCGTAAGGTTTTATCGGAGTATAGGGAGTGGGCGGGCAGGTTGGGCACCGATGAGAAGGGTAACCTCATCATTCTACTCAACGACGAAGGCATCAAGTTTGTTGAAGCCTCAATTGATTGCACCCTTGATCAGGTCATGCCCTTCAAGCCATCACCCATGTTACTAAACCTTCACCCTAGCCTTAAGGGTATGGAAGAGCTTCTACAAGTCCAACTCACTCGCTTTACTTGTGGTTCCTTAGTGATTGGATTCACAGCACACCATCTAGTCGCAGATGGTCACTCAACAAGCAACTTCTTGGTTGCATGGAGCCAAGTATGTCGAGGCATTGATGTGAACCCACGTCCCTCGCACGATCGCTCCATTTTCATCCCTCGAGAGCCGCCAATCTTCGAATTCAAACATGGAGGAGTGGAGTTTAGAAGCAAGAATAAGCTCAGCAAAGTATTTCCTCTCTTTGAACCATTTCAAGTACTAGATGAAGAAATAGTGGTGCACAAGGTTCATTTCACATTGGAATTCCTAGCCAACCTCAAGGCTAAGGCTTCTATGGGCCATGGCACTAACAAGCTCTTTAGCACATTTGAGAGCTTGATGGCCCACCTTTGGAGAACTGTCACAAGGGCTCGTGGGCTTAATGGATTTGAGATGACCCAAGTTAGGATCTCAGTGAATGGGCGACCAAGGCTGGGCCCATGTGTGCCCAATGAGTATTTTGGAAATTTAGTGCTATGGGCCTTCCCTAGTGCCAAGGTAGAGGACCTCTTGCATGAACCACTGCCCTTTGCAACCAAACTCATACATGATGCCATAGCCAAGGTGAATGATAACTACTTCAAATCATTCATTGATTTTGCAAGCTACAAGGTGGATGAAGAAGGGCTCATGCCCACCGCCGATATAAACATATCGGCATTGTGTCCGAATTTGGAGGTTGATAGCTGGTTGCGGTTTCCGTTCTACGACCTCGACTTGGGTGGGGGAAGTCCTTTCATTTTCATGCCATCTTATTTCCCAACAGAAGGGATGATGTTTTTAATTCCTTCCTTTAAAAGGGATGGAAGCATTGATGTGTTTATACCCTTGTTTCAACAAAGCTTAGTTGTCTTCAAACAGATCTGTTACAGTCTAGACTAGAACACATACCTAACAAAACTATGGGCTTATACATGTTTCCTTGTTGGTTTCTTGCAACCATTGGTAACATTAGCATCGCTTAAGGATGTGATCACCACAAGTAGTGTTGTTGCTCAATTCAGCTCTTATATGTTGTTTGTAATTTATTGGTTATTTGTTCTTTTAAGAGGAAATTAAAAAAAAAAATGTTGTTTCTGGTATATAAAAAGTGGGCAGTATAAATTTTTTTTTTTTTTTTTGGTAAAAGAAGTTCTATTCTGAAGTACATGAAGAACACGTAGTTGGTGATCGAAGTACAAGACTCCATCAGCCACGGAGTGGAAAGTGGCCAGACTATCGTATAAGGCCTTCCTGGATAAGGAGTTTGCAAGAGCATTAACTTCCCTAGGAACAAACTGAAAATTATAATTTCAAACAAATGAGTTTTTTATGGAAGACAATCTCAGGTTATAATTTTATTTCGTTGATCAATGAATGAATTTTTGCATTTTTCTTGCTTGACAAGAAGACAAAGTAATCCCATGCCAAAGTTGTAAGGATTTTTTATGGAAGACAATCTCAGGTCATAATTTTATTTTGAGAGAGAATTCTCTAAGCAAGCAGGGTACTCTACACCTTCTCACATTGTTTATTGTAAGGGAAAAAGAATGAAAAATTTACACGTACCTCCCCTGGGGTAAGGCTTAATTACAGATCCATGCGTGAGTTTTAAGATATTTATGCGTACCTCCCTTGCTTTCCAAAATAATTAGTAAGTAAACCCACTCCGATAATCTGGGACTGACCTGTTTATTCTTTTAGTTGTGTTTTTCTAACACTTGTTTTGTCGCGCTGTCAGAAGGTAAGTTTCTTTTTTGTTTCAGTACAATCAATGGCCTAATGTCTTTCTATATTTAATAGTATCCACTATTTATATTAAAAATAGGTCATATTTAATTTTAAGGGTTTTTTTTTTTTTTTTGTTTTGAAAAATATAAAAGTGTCTAGAAAAAAAAAAATCCAACCATCAAACAATTAGACCGTATTATAATAGGATCCGTGTTGTCTATGGGGAGCGTGGCCACTGTGCATATGCGGAGGCCAATGAGAGCGTTGGCATCATCAGTGCGGGATTTTTGCCTTTCATAGGGGTCAGGTGGTCATTTTGCCCCGTGTCTGGGCATGACTAGTATACTCTCCTACTGAGAACTTTCTTCCATTGTAATAGTCAAGAGAATCATTAACACTAAGTTATGGTAAAAAAAAAACCACTTGTCTTTATAACGTCAACTATTTTCATAGTGTGCAGAATTGGCTTTCAACCTTTAGACGATGATCTGTGTGGATGCGTAAGTGCAGATAATGGGTTTGCAACTTTGCATGGCTCCAAATAATAATCTTAAGAATAACAATCTTTTAGTAAAATCTGCAGTCTGATCTCTAATTTGTAAGCTCTCCAATTTATCTACTAGATGTGGTTTGAACAACATTAACTTCCTTGATCAAAAGATCAACGGTCAATTTTACTGATTTGGTGAAAAAAACTAGATTTTCAAATTTTCTTGAGAACTTTAACATGAAATTTATTCCAATACATTGAAATTTCAATACATTTCAAATGGTACCAATTTCATAGTTAT
The DNA here is from genome assembly GCF_018873765.1 of Telopea speciosissima. Lineage (NCBI taxonomy): Eukaryota > Viridiplantae > Streptophyta > Magnoliopsida > Proteales > Proteaceae > Telopea > Telopea speciosissima. Next base: position 46,669,311 of record NC_057925.1, on the reverse strand, counting down.
TGGAACCAAAATACAAAACTCGCAAAGTTTATCAAATGTCCCTACATTAACCCTCGATAAAATGCCAATCCAAGCATCATATTTTAATCAACCAAGGCAACTACTTTTGAAATGTATTAAATTTTCTATCATGACTGATCAAAATCGGCTTTCTTGATTGATATATCAAGGTATCTGGAAGATAGCTTCTCAAGAAATTGTAATTTTAATTTTTTTTTACGTTAAATAATAATTTAAAAAAAAATAAAAATTAGCTTTTCTCCATTAAAGGAAAATTATTTCAAAATAGTGGCAGTCCCATCAATTTTTTAGTTGAAACCACCATTTTCATACGAAATTAATAAAATTTTCATAATGGATCAAGCTAGGTCAAACTTAGATCACTCAAATCAGAGCATTTGATTCAAGATTGGTCAAGTCAAACCAATTTTTATTGCAACCCAATTCAAAATAGATGACTGGGAATTTTAGAACCTGAGATTCACTTCAATACAATTTTGTTTTGGGAAATGAGTATTGATTTCCAACATACAATTATTGAGCTGCAAGTGTTTTTGGAGTACTCGTGCATTTGGTTAATACCTAGGTAAAATTAATAAATATCAAAAGACAATACATATTAAAAAAAAAATTAATGATACACTACCTATTGATTTTAAAATATCTTGATAATATCTATTAATAAAAACCAAAATGACATACTTTGTTGAAGTTCCCTCTTTTAAGTGTTGTTTCTTGAGAATAGCATCAAGTCTTCTTGGATCTTCTTTCGGAAGAATAGAATGTCATCCTACATTTTGAAAGAATAAATAAATAATAAAAGAAAATAAGTTAATCAAATTAAATGACTATAAACCTACAGAAATGAAGATGTTGCAATCGTATCCATACCTGCGAAAAATTTTCAATCAATACCTCATCCCAACATTCCATATACTTCAACATGAAGACACCGCAATCGTTGCTATGAAAAATTGTGTCAAGGTTGTCGATGTATAATGAAACAATAAGAGAATATTTTAGTTAAATCCAAAATTGAGAAACATATTAGTTTGCTTGTAATGGAAGTGGAGGCCAAACTGGACTCCATTTTGAAATTGGAAGTCTCCTCCCCTCATTTAGTGAGGTTAATATACTCTCACATGTAACCTTGTACAAACCATTCACATAATAAGCCATCTAGGAAATTAAAATAATGTCTTAAATCAGACATGAGAAAATTAATTATAGATAATAAACAAACCACTAATTTGTCCGTCAAATTTTGATAATAAGTATTTTCTTTTTTAAGGGAATCCAAAATATATAATCTTTGATCCTTTAAATTTATCACGTATAAAAACCAGTGTTTATCCAACCATATGAGGATGAAAAGCTGCACACAAATCACTATAATTAGTCAAAGTTTTATTACACTAGTCATTAATTACAACATACTTAACAAAAGAACTCTAAGATGTACTCATGCCAAGCTATAGCATAAGATACGTAAACGGGTAAAACCTTAACCATAGAAGATACAACTTTAGGGAAGTACTTTTGAAATAGTTACCAATTTGCAATCAGTCAAGTTGTAGCCTAGCTTCTCCCTTGAATAGTAAGGTTCTAGATCTTTTATTAACCCTCCTTTAACAATCTTTTCCTACCACAACCATTGTGAAAATTAATATATACAGCTAACTTTAATCACTTGGTTCAGTATTGTATATCCAAAAATAAAAATTTACCCCAAAATGTGTGGGAAAGTAGTGGCGTGATATAGATCCAAATATTCTTATTTGTTTGAGGATTAGCATTTACCCGAAAACATTAACAACCTACATGACGTCCAAAAGATCAATAGGTAGTTAGTAACATCTGGTTCATTAAAGGAATCTGGTTCATTAAAAGCATAATGGATGACTTCTATCTTAATAATCGATACGACAAATTTAGATGTCATTATAAGTAACAAAAAGGAATAATCATTAATAAAACAAAAAATTCTATTATAATACAGGAAGAATGTATGTGACGGTGAATTTACAACTTATTATGGGCCAGGATTCCCAAAAAAAAAAAGAAAATGAAAAAGCAAAACCTTCTGCCAAAGAGTTTGTTAAATTGTACATTTTTCCTACCCCTCATTTTCCCATGTGTTGAAGTCTTGTTTGCTTTCACTACTTTCCACGTCAATTACTGCTACAAGATTTTTCACTTCCTGCCAAGTTTTTGACCCATGAGTTAACATTAACTTTGACAAAGTGTTTACTAAAAGAAGAAATATCTAAATATCAACTACTCATGAAGTTCTCAGATGTAGAAAAAATGCCCAGCACAACTCATGAGGTTCTCCATGCCAATCTCAAAATAAACTCTAAAACTTGGCCTATAGATCCTTATCACTAAAACCAAAGTAATAAATTTCATTCCAATATGTTACTTGAAAAATGAAACTTTACTGTTTCAGTAATTTTTTTTACTGAAACTTTGATGGAACTTTTGGTCCATATATGATTCATATGCATACATATATTTATACATGTATCTATAATACAACATATGTACTTCATTCGGATTGCATAAAATGGTATTTTTTTTAATGCAATTAATGAAGTACTCCTTCCCTACCAATGGCAATAGAATAAAATGACTGAAGAAACCCAAAACTTGGCACTAATTGTTTTACTTTGGTTGAGGGGATAATTGCATTTTAGGTTTCCAAATTGACCAAAAAGAAAAATGTTTAGAACTTAGTTTAAGCTTCTTACTCTTATATCTTTAAGGAAGGAGGCTAGCATTTATACCTGAGTGTGTTGGGCTTCAAGCTCTTCATCTAACGGACTCTCTTTCAATATGACCTGTAAAAGAAGATAGTAGGTTGCAATAAGCTAGTAGGTAATCAAAATTTTCTTTTAGTATTTTTCTCAAAAACATTTTTTGCGAAGCTTTGAAGGACCCAAAAAGAACCATATGTTTAACTTCACACTAAAAACTTTATTTTTATATAAATTTTTTTTTTTTTGGTGTCAATTTCATAATGTGTTTCTTTGTACTTACATCGTCATCTTCGTTTTCGAGCTTTCTCCTCTTAGAAGATAATGGTTTCATCATCATCAAGTCTTATCTTTCTTAATATATTTTTAATCTTTTCCTTTACACTATTTTCCAAATTCAAGATCTCCATTTCGGTTGTCAGTTTCTCCTTAAAACAATTTTGGAGTTCCTTGACCGAGCTCATTAACCATTCATTCTTAATTTTCATGGAATTGTGATCTGAGCAAACCTCGTACCATTCAGTGATCATGGTTTCAGAAATGTTTTCATGATTGGTAACTTGAATCTGTTGAACTACTTCATACATTTGATCTAGCATAAGACGACGTGTATCCTTCCTTGCAATAACACATTCTTTAAAGATATCATCACCATAACGGTTGTAAATGCAATCATCAATTTTCCCACTTTCCACTTCTACCTTTCTGATCTCATTTTTAATCTTCTCTTTTACTCTGTTTTCCAATTTCAAGATCTCCATTTTGGCTGTCATTTTCTCCTTCAAACAATTTTTGAGTTCCTTGACTGATCTCATTAGCCATTCATTCTCAATTTTCATGGAATTGTGATCTGAGCAAGCCTCATCCCATTCAGCGATCATGGCTTCAGAAATATTTTCATAATTGGTAGATCGAATCTGCTGAACTATCTTACACATTTGAACTATCAAAAGGCTTCGTGTATCCTTCCTTTTAATGAAGCAATTTTTGAAGATATCACCATGATGAGAGCAAATCGAATCAAATGTGTGTGATAAAGAGACTGGTATCATATAACCAGCTTGTACTTTTTCATATTTGGTTGCTTCAGAAACAAAGAGAGTTCTAAATTGCATTTCCCGACCACTCTTCAACTCTTCGGTACTTCAATCCTTTGCTTAACAACTGTAGGCAAGACTAATTTAAAGGGAGATGCCTCATCAACCTCAACCATTGCAATAGTAGTTGTGGTGGCCTTGTCCTGGCTGGTTATAAACTCTTCTGCTGAATCTCTTTGAAATTTATGTTCTTTTCCATCAATAGTAATTTTAAAAATTTCTTCTTTTGGAGCCCTTTGGACAGTAGTAGCATCAATTGCTTCTTCCATATTATCAACCATAGTCTCATCATTCACATGGCTCATTTCATGGTTAGCAGCAATAGAATTGCAATTCATATTCTCTAGAGGAGTAACTTTTTCAACAAGTTTCTGTTGGCTGTCTACAAGTAGTCTAGAAAGTCCAACATTAATGCCAGTTTGGCCAGCCTTCATGTTTCCTTCCTTAACTACAAGACTTGTATCTTCTCTTCCTTGTCCTTGTATTTGTATAGCACCAACCTGTATGCTAACATTCTATGCCAGTTAAAGCAATCTTAGTCAACAATACAATGATAATATTTAAATATAATTGCAAAGCAAATATATATTTAAAATGAACTATATATGTTTGTAAGGCATCACAAACAGATCTAGACCATTGATCTGTTGAGGTTTGACTTCTACCATCGATAAAGGGCAGAACTTACTAATGTTGTCTATGTTGATGGGGAGCCAAGGAACTTACAAGGGCACTGCTATGTCACCAAACTTTCAGGATGCAAGAGGGAATGATTGGGGAAGATATGTGCCTATAGTTAAATCACATATTTACCCTTCTTATTTCATTTTCATTGAATAAAATGTAAGGGGGTAAAACTATCTTGTTATGTTAGGGAAAGTCACATATATACCAATTGTGACACTAATATTAAAGTAGCACGAAGCTGTTATGGGTGACAAACAACTAACATCCCATTTAGTGGTCTCGACTTTGAACTCTGGATATAACAACCTTGTTCAACAACGACCTAATATCAGTGAACAATTTATAATGAATCTTTCTCTCTCGTCTTTTTTCCCCCTCTTTAGAATCTAAAGAAAATTTTGACAAAATCGACCTATCATTGATTAGAAATTGAGTAATATTAAGTAGGGTAAGAAAACGCTACCCGATCTTGTAGCCCCTGCACCAGCATGGTAGCCAACGAAAATGTACATAGTGGCATTGATTTGGATGCAATTTTCAATTTCAATGGGGTTAAACGGTCTTTTTCATGCACAAAGGCATTGGTTTGTGTCTAGACACAGGAACCACGCTAACAACCGGATCAATTAGCATTTTGGGTTGTATTGTTTTTGTTTCTCTAAGCCTCTTGTACGTTGTCCTTGAGGCCTAGCTAGTTCGATTGGTCTTGGCCTTTGCTTGTAAGTATTTTGTTCTTCTTTTCAATAAATTGATTCTGCCTATCAAAAAAAAAAAAAAACTAATAATCATTTATCCAATTCTTAAAATTCTACCAAAACTAAGTACACATTAAAACATAGTTTTAAGTATTAACTATCTTCGCTTTTCATACCTTGGCAAAACTTCCAGTAGAGGTAGATGAGTGGTGTTTGTCTTGGATCTCCTTTGAGGCGTCCGCATTGCCTTGCATGACTTTCTTCCTTGCTGAAACCTTTTTAAGATTATTTTGAATTTCATTTCGAACACTTGGTGGAACTTTTGGGCAAGGTGTTGCATCCCCCTTTTCTTGATGACCTAAATGTTGTTTCATCCGGTGAATCCCACCACCATGGTATTTCTGTTGAAAATAGTTACAATGAAGAATACTATTCCCCTTTATGGTTGGGTGGTCAAAACGTTGACAATGTTTCCAAGTAATGTTTGTTTTTTTGCGAGTCCTCTTACGCTTGACAGAAGATGAGTCATCAACAAGCATATTTGTATTTGATATCCTGACTGTTTGAAGAAAAAAAAATTAAGAATGAGAATCTAAATAGTTAAGAAAGAAACTAAACATCATTTATATATAGAGTCTTACAGTCATTATTAGTTCCTTTACCTTTTGCAGTTGGGAAGATAGTTTTATGTTGTTCATCCACCATATCTTTTGAAAGATTGTGAGGCAATTCCTCCTCTTTTGATGAACGTATTTGCACAATGCAATCAAAGTTAAGTGTTGAGAATTATGGGTGTATATGTTTCTCAAATGAATTTATGGTAGAACAAAAAAATGACTTCTTTTCTACCTTTCTAGTGCCATCCTCGATCGAATCAAACTTTAAAGTTTGATTATCAATATAAACCTTATTAATTGTATGACAAGCTTGTCCAGAGTGTTCTTAATTGACTAAGTTAACACTTTCCTTAAACAAGTTTCATAATTTAAAGTAGCCATTAACCAAAATTGACTTTAGATACACTTCTATGCTTCTTTATACTCAATGCATGAAAGTTCTTTACATGCCCCACCTGGGAAGGTTACCTTCATCCATGGCACATCTACTTTTGCCATGTTGGATAGGTGGATATGGTTAATCTTGTACCTCCCCATTTATTATCAATTTTTGTTCCATGTTCACCCATCCATTTGTTTTCAAACATTTTCCTAAAGTTTAATATTTTTATCCATTTTACAAAAGTTCAAAGCTGTCTTCGCCATGTGGAAAATCTTACTTTGGTTGAAATTTGAAATGCTTGTGAGAAACCCTAGGTTTGTGGGCAAAGTTTGTAATCTTGGATTTGGGTCAAGAAACTCGAGATGGCAATTTACGAAAAATTAAACAACATATAGAAGGTAGAAGATGGCAGTATATGTTTTGCATTAAAAAAAATACAAAATGGTTGTTGAATTTAAGTAAAATATCACCCAACAAAGAATGGAAAGGTTGTTCCTAGTAGAGATTATTTCAAAATCTGTCCAATCTCTTTAGAGATCAAACCATAATCTTATTTTGTGTTTGTGGTTTTTGTCAAGTCTTTTAGCCGGTATTGAGTATTTTTCAATTTGAGACAAATGGTCGTGTGATCATTCTTTTACTTTTCCTCTAAAAAAATATAATTTTCGAAGAAAACCAACAAGAAAAGGCACATATATGGATCCACAAAATTTGCTTTGGATAAAAGACAACACAGAAATTTATTTTGGATGTAAAAATTTTGGTGATTTTTTTTAATTTAACTTTTGGCTACTCTATTGACTTGCTTTCATTTATTTCTTTGAACACTTTAGGAATTTTTTTTTTATTTTTTATTTACAATTGAAGAGTTGTAAAACTTGAATATCGATTTGTTTTAAAAAAAAAAAAAAAATTATGATTCAATGAGTTTTTCAGAATACTGCTTTATAAAATAAAATAAATAAATAAATAAAAAACGCTTATAAAAGAAAGGCAGAAACGAGCTTAGCCTTAAAAAAACACCTGGAAAAGGTACTCACTGGCGGTGGTAATAACAATGTTCCACTAGAAGATGGGAGGAGGATCCATTTGCCATTTACAAATTCCTGACGACGGGCCCGCACTTCTGACTCAATCACCATGTTAATTGTAGCAGTATAAGCATTACACGCATAGTGGATGGAATAAAATATCTTTTCCTGTTTGGAAAGAATTCCAAATATCTCTCCTTTCATCCAAGCTGTACGAAAACCTCGATACACCTCAATAAATTCACCCAAATTGAACACCTCCACCTGCAGATCAGGCGGTGGTGGATGCATCCACCCACATGCATTCTTATTATTAACGGCACATGATCAATCCCCAAGTCTTAATCTCAATATGGTTTTTTGGCCAAACTCGGAGAAGATTGCTGTGTGCCACCCAAGAGTCTCAAATCTATAAACCTCAACCTCATCTCCAAACTTTAAGGTCTTTAATTAACATCTGCTGCTGCTGCTGCTGCTGCTGCTGCTGCAGAGACCTCTCTCTATAAGTTAATTATAGAAATAGAACTAAAGATTTTAATTTTTTGATAACTAAAATAGAACTAAAGATGATATTAAATCAAAGTTGCTTTGATATTGAAAACACCCACAAAGCCACAAATAAGAAAACGATGGAAATGTAAAATTACCTGATGGACCGATGAATCTGAACGTGGGCCCTCAATCCATCTTCTCTCATTCTTCGTTTGATGACTGGTGCAGCAATTACTCATATCCTTTAATGTTTCCTCATCGGCGGTCGAACACCTGTGTCGTTGCTTTCATCTTTTTACGACTGATAATCATCGATCTCACAACAGCGCACACATTTTACGCGCGGGAAGCAGCAACAGCAACAGCAACAGCAGAAGATAGATCTTCTTCCTGTCCCCCTTTTACTTCTCCGCTTTCGTTCCCTTTCTCTTCATCTCCCGGTTGTGGCCATCCTTCATTTCAGATCCAGTGCTCCTCCCCACACTCCATTATCTCCATTAACAACTTCTCTTTTGATCTCCTTCGCCACGAACCCAACTCTACCTCTCTCCTCATCTCCCCTCGACCCTCAACTCAAGCCCCCTGCTCTTCTCTCGCTACTGGTGGTCTCTTAAGCTCCATCCCCAATCGATCCACCGATCTCTCTGGTTCCCCGTTTCGATTCTCCGACGCTTCTTGCTCGCGCCTTTCTCTTCTTCGACCCTGTGAACCCCTCTCTCTCTCCCTAATTGTAGCCACTGTTCTTGGGAATGGGAATGCGAGATACACAACAATCCAGCTTGGCTGCTTGCAGGCTGCGGTGCCAAGCGTCACCATGTCTCGGAGCAGGGTTGCCATGTAGACTTATTGGGTTACCTTCATGGTTACCTCAAGTTAGGAATCCAGGTCGAGTGGGACGGTAATGGCGACCATTACTTCTCCAGCTGCAAGGGTTGCCAGGCCAAGAACGGCGTTTGCGGCTTCAATTCCTCCGACCTTCTCCAGCTGCAAGGGTTCCCTGTTCTTGTTTTTTACCCCTTCAGCCCAGTGAAAACGTTGAAGAGAGAGAGAATGGTGTTTGTATTTGGGGTTTTACCTTAAAGGGTATTATGGGAAGTTCACCCTGTTAGAAGGGTAATTTTGCCATTATAAAAAAGTTAACAGGGACTGAACTACTAAGACCTAACGGAGTGGATTAAGTCGATATAAATAAAAAAATAGGGGGTGTCTATGACATTTTAACCAAGTATGATAAGTTTATGAGATATTGGATACTTTTAGGGGGTGTCCGAAAAATTTTCCCTTAAAAACAAAAAAGGGTAATGCTCTGTTGATTACATAGAGTTAGCTATTACCATTATTGAAATACCCTCAGTGCACATAAACAAGGATCTTTATGCTCTCAAGTACACTTTCCGTACTTGACCTCAAGTACATCTAACAGAGGAGGTAGAAATGACTATCCTACCCCCTGCCCAAACATACTGCCCGAGGTGGCATCCACATGGGGTCCACCTCCCTCTATTAGATGTACTTGAGGTCAACTACGAGCAGTGTAATTGAGAGGATAAAAATTCCACAAACTTAGGTATAAAAATCGTCTTTTCACAAATGAAACGCTCACTTTCTTGAATTTTTTTATAGAACAGGGGAATAAAGAAATTAAACCCATCAAGTTTGTACAACAGCTAAATTCGTCTGGTGACATCAATTTGGCTCCTCTACGGCCAGGCAATCGAGTGGCAATGGTGCGGCCTCACAAAGGCAGGCGTGGACTCCACCCGGGCAGTGGGTGGGCAATCATTTCTCACCTACCTGTGTGAGGCAGCACCATGGCTGCTCAGCTGCCCACCGTAGATTCCATGGCTTTCCCCTCCTCCGTCGTTCTTTTCCCCTGATGACCTTCGATCTCCTTCTTCGTCTTCGCACTGTTAGAGATTTTATGGTCAAGAACTACAATTTTCTGGGCTCCTTGCATATTTTGTAATGGTACTCAATATTTTCTCTATATTCCTTAACAAATTAACAAACAGTTATTTGAGGGGTTTGGTAATAGGTCATGGGGGACAAAAAAAGGAAAACACCCTCATATGATAAAATTTGTTGTGACATGAGAACATTATACATACTTCCTATGAATAGTTGGATAGGTGGAACTTTTTCATAGTTATGTTGGTGGCAATATAGACATGTTGAATCTTCTCGTATCTAATTTAGTTTCATTTATGCAGGTTTGGGGCAATGATTTAATTGGCTGATTTCAATAAAACTGGAACCAAATAGGTGTTCTGATTTTCCCCGAAGTAGTTGATTTGGTCTGGTTGTTAGAACAATGCTTCAGATGCTAATTGAGGTACCCAACATTTATAAAAATTGCACTTTAGATACCCAAAGATTGTAAATTATATTTAAATACCAATTTTATTATTAATTATACCCTAAATCACCACCACCACTACAACGACCATTGCCCCATCAACCACCACCACCACCATTACCACCATTAGCAACCGCTGCCCACAAAGGCACAAAGAACACGAACCGAAACCCCAACTCATGAGCTGCAAAAAAATTGCAGGTCTGATCCAAAACCCTCGTGTCCCACTGAGAAATCGTAGGAAAGGGTTTAAATTAGGTCATGGCAGTTTTGTATTTACTAAAAATCTTTTGTTTCTTGGCAATTTCTTCTCTTGTGTTTCTCAATTTCATTTCTTTTCACTTCAATTTTCAGTAGAAATAGCAGAACAATTTCCCTGTATCAAACATTAGCAGGCGACGACCCTCATCCCTCATTCCCCCATTCTCAAAATCATCCATTATCCAGCTACGAGGAGGTTGACTAGGGGGGGTCTGGCACATACCAGCGGGTCGCAAGGGAGACACTGACACCGTAACCGAACCAGGTCCGCTCGGTGCACCGGGAAGCATGATAGAAACAGGATTAACTCCAGGAGGCTGTATATTGGGGTTCTGAATGATATGATTTTGAAAATTAGGGAAGGGAGAGAACTGAGGGGTCGGCAGATTAGAGGAACTGGCGTCACAGGGCGGAAGGAAGGAGCCGAAGAAGGGAAAACTCCAGGAGCAATTGACGACGACACGAATGATTGGACCAACGGTGGCGGTGGAGTTATCAAAGTAGGATTTGAATTAGGAGTTTCTGCGACAGTACGAACAGAAGCAACAGCTGAAGACGTAGGTGGCTACGAAGACAACTCCGACGACGACAAAGACAATGGAGCAGGCGTAGGCTGCGACAGATCTGGTTGGGTTGGTTGAATGTCCGGTTTTTCAGATTCACAAGTGTCTAGCTGGTCATCTGGTAACGCAGGTGAGGAATGAGACTCCGCCATTAGAGAGAGTTTGGAAGAACCACCTATGGATGATTCTTGAGCATGCCCTAAAGATTAAAGAAAGACCTATCTCATCTGGTAACGTAGGTGAGGAATGAGACTCCGCCGTTAGAGAGAGTTTCATGAACATATCGTCCATGTTGGGTTTTTCATATCCAAGGGTAAAAAAGACTTCATCACTTAACGACGTAAAACTGGATTTGACTCCTATCCTGCTGTGGCGGGAACTGGATGGGCCAACAACCCCTTAAGATAAAGACACATGGCCTTTAATACATCCAACAGTCACTTAACAACATAAAACTAACAGTAGGAACTAATTTGTGAATAAGGGACATGAGCCCGTTAATAATACCAATCACTTTATCTACTAATTTTTTCAGTATGGTCTTGTGAGCCTCCTTGCTCATTTGTCCTTCCTTCCATGAGGGCTTTAGAATCTCCTTAACATGAAAACACTGAACTCCAAGACAAACTTCTACAGTATCCCTCCAACCTTGCAGTATCCAGTCGATGTTGATGATAGAGGGACAGAGTGAGCAAGATCTTGAGCTAAAGCCACCTGTAGATGGATCTGGTGAGTTCAATGCATGATCAACCCCATTCTGTTGACCAATCAATAATATTACGATTCTGCAACACTAAACTACCTTAAGTACATTGGACTAATTACTTAAGAAAAACAAATAGGTGTTCATCATGACGACTATCCATTTCAATCATTCTGATTTAAGAAAAAATCACCTTGATGAGGAAAGTAAGAGATTGGCTTGAAACTTTTTGCATCGAATACACTAAGGTCGCTTCGTACTCTGCTTTTGTTGTCTACAGACCTGCAACAAACAAATATAGTTGCGGCAACTTGTACAAAAACAAATCACTGCTAAGTAAATATATGGCTTGTTTGGGAACCCATAAGGAAGCCAAGTTTCAACTATCTGATTAATTAAGTAGTCGAAGACACTGAGTAGTCCCTTGACAGAGTAGTAATAGGTCCAAGAAACCCAGTGGTTGAGACACCACCAAGTGACCTTGTTAAAAATATGCTAAGACTACTCATTAAGGGCTTCAAGGAAATGCATGCTCTTACTTTCTGAAAAGCTTAAGCATACCTATAACCATATTCTAACTATGAATTATATTAATCAACATCCAAGAAGATAAGAAGAAATATCTAATGCAATCATTTCTCGAGAATACCAAAAAAGTTGCAACAAAAACTCTATACCCAAAAAACCCTAACACAAAAAATTCCCAAATTACACTTCACTCTTTCTTAGACAACAAGACAATAAAACAAGGTAATACTCCTCCAAGTCGGGTTGGGTCAAATCGAACCATAGTACTGAAAGGATCTCTGATACGATCCCACGGAAACAAAATGGATTTTTGCAACTGATGGGATAAACCATTCAATCTCATTAATGAAAATAGAGTTTCAATCGCTACCTGAAACTTCACAGATGCAAATCCTCAACGCGATCTTAGCCCTTTCACAATGAGTCCAATTGCACACGTACAATTTTGCGTTCTCTTGATCATACACTCAACTGATAGAGATAAGAGGAAAAGAGCACGATTTCTCTTAAGAGGGAGAGTGGTTTTCTAGTCAGAGAAAAATTGTACTAAAAAAATGACTGTGGTTCTCTCTATCTCTCTCTCTCTCTCTCTCATTAACACATTAGTAAGGGTAAAAATATATATATATATATAATAAGTGGGTGAGGGATGGACACTATTTTGGATAGTTTTGTAATGGAATATTCTTATTGATACACCTCAAGGTCTCAAATATTTGTAACCTTCTTATTTTTTGCCCTTTTAGTGTGACAATTTTTGTCCAATGAGGATAATAATGTCATTTCACATGCGTACTCAAAAAATGTGAATGACACTGTTTGTTAATGACATAATGATATGTCACTTTCAACTTATTTTAGAAAACCCATTTATCCTCTTATCTTAAAAAAAAAAAATTTGAGAATAAGACAAATGACAATTAAAAAGAAGGTGTCAAATTCTAAATACACTATAAGGGTGTCTCATTCAGACACTCCCTTTTGTAATTGGCATCTTTGCTTTTGTTAAGGCTCCTTTTGTTTCAACGTAAATCTCTATCTGAAAATTTTTATCTAAAAAAATTTACATGTTGAAAAGGTTTCTGATGTTTGTTTCCATCGAAAAACCAAATACTGGAAAAACTTTTACCACATAAAATTTTTCGAAGTAAAACACCTAAACAAATGGAGCCTAAGGAAAAGATTTGATAGGTAATTTGGTAAACCAAAATCCATTTTTGTGAAATCATGTAATTTTCCCAAGAAAATATATGTCCTGGGCTAATGTAAATTCGAAAGGCCTCTATGGTGACGGAAAATATTTTTTTTTCCTGAATAACAATTTTCTGTCCCTAATATATTTCACAAATATTCTTTAGGAACGAAAGTCAAATCTACACCTACAAAAGTGTCGCAATTACCCTTATTTGTTATTTTTTCAACCCCATTAATTAGAGGTTATATTTGTCATTTTAGATAAAAATAAAGGAATTGGTGATGCATAATGTATTCATTTGTATAGGTTGAGCCGAATTCGAGTAGGATATGATCAGATATTCTATTTAACATAAATGGGCATAAAATACAAATTCATGTATCTATAATCTCACCTTATGAAATTAGATCCGGATAAATATCACCATATGAAATTAAATCCGGATAATTCTTTCAAGAACTCTTAACGTACCATTTCAAGTTACAGTGTATATATATATATATACCCATAAGAGAAAAGCCACAATCCTCATTCAACCACGACAAGAAGACTAGTAGTAGTAGTAGTAGTAGACGACCACAATGGCATGACACAAACGACATAATTGGATGGAGCAACCTGCTGGTTCCATGGAGTTGATCTATAAAAGCAGCATCTCCATGGACAGAAAGAAAGAAAGAATGTGCAGCAAAAGTAACTCCCATTCGAACCATCAGTATAACCACGGACGGAAGCTTGTGGTGTAAAAAGATACCTAACAAGTACATCAAGGAGGCAAGCTAGCATGAAGGCAAACAGACCGAATCGGAGCATCGGGGGAACCTGTGGACGCTGTTGATAATAAAGTATCACAAGAGGTGTTGCATCTGCTAACCAGATACCGATATCCATCGTTGCTAACTTGATATGATCGGCGGCTCCAGAAGACAAAGCAGAACTGACATTAATGTCGGGATTCGGGTTTGTGATCAGCCATGGCTGGTGTTGCTTGGTTTTCAGTATCAACATCAAAAGGAAGCAGAGATGGAGGACATGCAGACGATGATGCAGAATTGAAAAATCCTTCCATATGTGTTTTCTTATTTAGATCTTGCAAGCTCAAGCTGTGACTAAAGGGTCTGGGTTTGTATATTCATATAGGCAGGGATGGAGAAATGGAAGTGAGCTAGATTGCGTCATTATCGGGTTGATATCCATCCGTACTTTTTAAGTCTAGTGTGAACGTACAGATAGAGAAGGATATCTGATTGGTTCATTATCGGGTTGATATCCCTCCATCCCTCTCCTCCCTATAAATAGTCGATCATAGCATAGGTCTTGAGCACAAAAAGAGGGAAGCCTCTCCAAGATCCTTCATTAACTTATCTTCTCTCAATGCCACTAAACTCCTCTCTATCTTCTCATCTATTATATCATCTCTAAGCCCTGCCCCTCCATCTCTTTCAATTCTTTCTAATGATATAGAAATGCAAGCGCAACGAGCAGCAATGGCACCCAACCCAACCACCAACCTCATGAATCCCAATAATGTTGATCCTGCTATCTCTTCTAACACCAGCCATATCGAGAGTGCAAAGATGGATATTCGTGTCTGGTTAGCAGCTGCAACACCTCTTTCAGTCTTTTACTATCAAGCACGCCCACATGCTCCTTCCATGCTCCGCTTCAGTCTTTTCACCTTCATGCTGGCCGCCCTGATTTACTTCATTGGAGTGCTTACGCATCACAAGTTTCCATCCATTGCTAAAGTGATGATTCAAGCAGGAGTTGGTTTTGCTGTAATTTCTTTCTATGTATCTATGGGGCTGATGCTTCTATAGAGCCTCTCTCTGCTGGCCGCCCTGCTTTACTTCGTTGTAGTACTTCTGTTTGTACCGGTGGTATTTGATTTGAGGCATCGAATATCTTCTTTCACTGTGTGTTTAATTACCCTTGTCAGCAGCTCATCTATTATATTAGTGTATCCCTGTTTTATAACTTTCTTGCAAGCACATGTTCTTTTTTACACAATGCTTTCTATTCCCCATTCTCAATGAAAAATAGATCTGCATTCCTCTCTGCTTCAGCATTTTACCTTGTTCTAAAACTATTCTTTCCTTCACAATCCACCGTGTGTGTATATATTAATAGAGAGAGAGAGAGAGAGAATTACTGAAATCAGCTAAGTTCATTCATACAATGCAGAGATTCAAAAATTTTGTAATTTGTATGTATACACCTAGATTGACTCGCAATTAATTTCCAATTCGTTTAAAGGTATATTACAACCTAATTGTCTCGTAGCATATACAACAATCCATTTGGCAAAATGTGAGGATAACAATCCATTTAATTAGTTCTAATTTCTTTTTCAGCAAAATCTAATCTAACAAAAAAAAAATTGCTTTTCCACCGAAGGGAAAGAACCCTTCTAAATTAGAGAAGGAAGATTGAGCTGAGCATATCGATTTAAATATAGGGGCAATTTTGTCATTGGATATCTACTGTTATGTAGGAATGTAAACGGATCGGATAGTGCTATATCTGGATCCACATCCGATTACCTTTCGAACGAATTCGGATACAGCTAAACGGATACGGACACGGATATTTTATCCGTTTATATGTAAATATAACTTTTCGGATATCTATAGTCTATCCGTATCCGCATCTGTTTAGCTTTTGGACGGATTCGGATAATGCTAAACAGATACGGAAATGGATTTCGACTATTCATTTACACCCCTACTGTTATGTCCTTCTCACTCTGTTTCTGGGCCAGGGACCTTGTTTTCTTCGTTGTTTTTGGTAGGTGGCTCAAACAATGACTGTGGGTGTGACCTGAGATAGGTTCTTATCCCCTTTTTTCTTGTTATGCTTTGTTTTTCCTGCAACTATTATTGGTCTGAAGTTCTCTATGGATTAACACTCTTGTGACTTGTTTGATTCTTTAAATCCAGTGGCTTAAATCTTATTTATCAACTGCTATTGACTGGTATACTGCGCTGATTGGATTCCTAACAGAACTCATTGATTTTACAACTTGCGGTTGCTCTGTTCTGTCTCTCAGTTTTCAACCTAAACTGTTCTATCAGATCAGGACCTAATTACCTTCGGGATATCAAAGAGGAACCAAAGAGAGCAACTGGGTCGATCTGCTCTACAGATCTGATTCTACGCAAAATCTCTAGATTTCTGCATGTTTTGGTTTCAGAGAAATATGGTGGTTTTGATATTTAGTTTTACTATCCAAGTTTGAGCTCAATCCAACTCTTGAATTTAAATTAATTTTAGTTTTACTATCAGCTGGGTTTTCTCTTTCAGAATTTAAATTCTTCAATTACTTTCAATATGTTCATTATTTCTCTCCTACCTTATGAAGGGCGTCTATCCTCATTGTGTGTGATTGTTTATTGAAGTTTGATTTTTTGGTTGATTTTGAGTTATTTTTTACTATGTTTTTGAGATCCTATTGTGAGACTGGGTATAATTGACTATGGTAAATCAGGTCTTGCATTAGAATTCTTAGGTTGTTAGAAATTACTTTTTATTTGCTAAATTCACAAGGAAAAAGTAATGGAATGGTAGACTATCCAAACACAAATAGCCTTAATGATGAGTAGAAAAGAAATTAAGAATGAAGGCTATCGTTACAATCATTATAATGGATTTAACCAACAGTCTGTAGTTGAAGAATTTCTGTTTCAACAAAGATAGCAGTGATCAAAATTCGATTGTTCTTTATTTCAATTGGTTCTTAAAACTTCAATTTTATCTCCCTTTATTGCAGCTCCCTTGTATGTTACCAGTGAGCATTGTCAGATCTAATGTTAATAGTATCATCTCTGAACCAATTAAATCTGCATTTAAAATTATAGCTACAGTAATCCCATTCAGGGTATGCCCCATTGTACCCTGCAGAATTAATATTTAAGAAAATTAACTCAGCTTCAACTCCATTAGCCTGTAATGGAAAGAATTAAATTTCTGAAAACAAAAAAACCTGGGTAGTAGTAACCATAATAACTAGTGGTCGGATGGTGAACACCTTGATCTGCAACCAGATGTTGATCTGTCCCACTTTTGATGCTAGATGCTAGAAGTAGAGTCACCTGATGAGGATACAGAAGAAGTCGAATCAGATGGGTCTCCTTCTTTTCTCCATTGCGGTGAGTCCTCTCCTCCATTAGGCACTATAAAGCTAGAACTTTGGCTCAACTCACTGCTTGAGTATTAGCAACTCGATCCAATAAAAGACTTGTTATGGGTTGAACCCAAACAGTCAAATTGGCTCCTTGGTTAAACTACCTTTTAGTTATTCAACCATTAGTAACATTTGTTTCGGTGAGCGGAATTATAGGATCTTTTTCTTGCCCTTTATGAGGATCTCAGTTTTTCCTACCTTGTTTTTGAAAGGATTCATGTAATTGACCCCATTTAATTGGGATAAGAATGGGTTGTTATTGTTATTGTTGGAATTATAGGATCTTTCCGCAAAAGACAAGTTTGGTTATATAACAAGGCAGAGGTGATTGCCTCGGTTGAATTTTCTTGACCTCTAGCTTTTGACCCTCAGGTCCCAATGTGGGTTTAAATATTGCTTCTGAAATTGGTTTTTGTAAATTACAATACTCTCTAGTAGTAGTATTTAATTAGCGTCACAAGTAGGAGTTGTACAGTAGCAATTTGAACATGTAAACGTAGTATGGTTGGTAACCACAATTGTTTCATTGATGGAACATGAGAATTCTAGCTGAACCAATTAAATTATCGATTAAAAAAAATTTAAACTCTCTAAGAATGCTAGAAGATATAAAATTCTATATTTATGTTGTTGGAAAAAAGAATGTTGCCTGGCTGTCTTCCCCTCACATGGGACAGTGAAATGACCACCCTGCGCCCTCCCCCCCTGATGCCAATGTGTTCTGCCAGTGCAGCACGCAGTCGGGAGTCAATTCTGGGCTCAATTTAAGCATACAGAGGAGACAGGAGAAGCCTTTCATAAGGTCCGATTCCTCTTTATCCACCAACTTACCACATATCCACTGTTGACAAATACCTCCTCGAACACATCCATTTCCACAGTCACGAACAATCTACAAAAGAGGGATACATGAGGAGCAACGGATTAGTGAGGAGTCCAATGCTTCAATGCTATCTATCTTTTGATCAACCATGAAGTGTTCACTCAATGTTTCTGGAGTACTCACGCCTTTTGGTTAATACCTAAGCAAAAGTCGATAAACGTTAATATGTATTTCAAACAAATATTACCTTTTTTTGGGTAAAGTCAAAGAAATATTACTTGGTACACTAATTAATGTAAAAATGCAAATAATATCTATGGTAAAAACAATGACATACATCGTCAAAGATCCTTTTTACCTCTGTTTCCTGTGAATTGCAACAAGTCTTCCCTGATCACCTTTCGAAAAGTTTTAATGTCATCCTACATTTTTGAAAGAAAAGATCTATTAAGTTACTCGAATTAAATTTAAAACTACAGAAGCATACACATAGATTATAAACATATCCATACCTGTGAGAAATTTTCAGTCCATTGCTCATTCCAACATTCCATAAAGTTCAACATGAAAACACCACAATCATCCCTATAACAAGATTTCTCAAGATTATCGACATATAATGAAACGAGAAAAGAGTAATTTAGTTAAAACACAACATTGAAAAAGGCATACGAGTTTGTCTGTGATGGAAGTGAAGGACGATCTAGATCTAATTCACAAATTGAAAGACTCTTCCCATCATTTAGCAAGGTTAATATATCCTCGCATGTTTGCTGTTGTAAATCACTCAAAGATTCAATCATTTAGGAAATGAAAAAAAAAAAAAAAATTCTTTGAAATGGAACCATGAGAAAATTTAGTATAGAAAGTGAGCAAACCATTATTTTGTATGTAATTTGTTGATCATCCGGAGTGTTTGCTCTTTGTATAGAATCCAGAATATGTAATCTTTTATCCTTTTAAGTTTATCATGTATAAAAACCAATGTTTATCTATACACATGGGGATGAAAAGCTGCACACAATTGAAAGCAAAACAACACTAAAGCATACTTAATCCAAAGCTAGCCCAACACGCAAAAATAGGTAAAGAGGTTAACATGGAAGATTGGGTAAGTACTCTTGAAATAATTACCAGGTCGCATTCAATCAAGCGGTAATCTAGTTTCTTAAATGCATAGAAACTTTCCAGATCTTCTATTGTCTTGGTGCTTCCTTTTGCAATCATATCCTACCATAATAAGAAAAAATAAATAAATTCATACAACTAGCTTTAATCACTTGTTTTAGTATTGTATAAACAAAAGTACAATATACCATGACGTGATACAATTCCATGTAATTGTTTTTGTTTGAGGATTAGCATTTGCCCAAACACATCAACAACCTACATGTGAAAAAAATTATGAGGTTGTAAGTATATATAGTAGTTAGCAGTAATAATATGGTGTAATGAACTTACCGGACTCTGAATCCATTCTCAATCTTGCAAGGCAGAGAGTTCCTTTTGAGTTGCATAAAAGGATCCTATGTCTACCAAAACTTTTGTCTATGAACAAAAATTATATCATATAATCAGAAGCACTTTCAGTGAATCAAATGTTACTTGATATTTAATGCCAAAACTAAATTTTGAATAAAAGCTCAATAGATGACTTTTGTAAAATCAGATAGTGGATGAAACAATCACTATTAATTTCCTTTGTTTTATCGTATGAAAAATCCGTTATAGCTTGTATCATGTATTGATGTCATTAAAATAACAAAAACAAAGAATCATAGATAAAATGAAGAAGTTCTATTAAAATGTATAGAAATAGGGTATGTGATGGTGAAGTCATCACTCTATACAAAAAAAAAAAAAAAAAAAAAAAAAAAAAAACACCAACCCATGCCGAAGACTTGTTAAATTATACTATTTTCTTACCCATCGTTCTCCCACATGTTGAAGATTTTTTTGCTTCCGCTGTATTTTATGTCATTTTAATTTAAATGTAGCATATGTTACTAGATTTCCCATTGCCTGCTAAGTTTTTGACCAATGAGCGATCCCCAGCTCAATATTATTGTATTTATCCTATTATGAACCTAGACAAAGTATCTAATAAAAGAATCAAGTTCTCAATTGTAGGAAAACGCCCAGCTCAGCTCATGAGGTTCTCTATGCATGCCAATCACGAATTAAACTCTAGAACTTGGACTACAAATTCTTATCAATAAAACCGAAGTTAAAATTTTCATTCCAATGGCCATTTGTGTATGCTACTCGAAAATGAAATTTTATTATTTCATTAATTTTTTTAACTGAGATTTTGATGAAACTTTTGGTGTATATATGGTTAAAATGCATGTATTTATTTATTCATGTATTTGTAACATAACATGGATACTTCATCTAGACTGCATAAACTGATTTTTTTAAATGTAATTAATGGGGTACTCCCAGTGGGCAAGCCTTGCGCAACGGTTAAGTTGTGCTATTGCAACCATCAGGTTGCTAGTTGAAACATAGAAACAGTAGTATTTGGAGCCTCCTCATGCACTGAGACGCTCTTTTTTTTTTTTTTTTCTTTCTTTTAATGAGTACTCCTTCCCCACTAGTATAAAAAACAATGAATGAAGAACTAAAAATTTTAAACTTAAATGTTTTTCTTTTGTTGAGGGAATAATTTTATTTGAAGTTTTCAAATTGGCCGAAAAGAAAAATGTTTATAATTTAATTTAAACTATGGCTGCAAGTTTGGCTCGGTGAACCTAAGCCCACCAGAAGCCGGCCCTGAGCCCAATAGATCTTGGGTCGGTATTTTAGCCCACAGGGTGGGCCAAGATTGAATGTGTGTGGGTGGTGGGGGCAATTTTTATTATATGCAGTTCTCTGACCAGTGCGGTTCCCTAGTGCCTCTCATAAGAGGAGGGTGGACCCCACCCGGGTAGAGTGTTCGGTCAGGTGCCCCGGGTGGGTCCCACCCCCCTCTTGTGAGAGGTACTAGGGAACCGCACCGGTCAGGGAATCATAGAACATAACGATTCGTGGTGAGGTGGGGGAGGGGAAAAAAACTTTTTCTCAAAGGGAAGAGAAAAGACTAAGCGAATGCAAGCAATTTTAGTCCAAAATTGGAAATTTAAGTAGAGAAGAAGAAGGTATTTAGTGAGGTGGGTATGAAGGAGGTTGGCAGAGCTTGTAGAAATTTATGATTGGAGAAGATTCTTCTGGGTAAAACGAAGTGGTATCTTATCCATTGGATGACTAGAGGTGCGACCCAAGGAGGTACGGTCTTAGGTGCTGCCCAAGACCCCGGCGAACGACATGTGGTTGACCTAGGAGACTTCCTTGATTTCTCAGTGTTACATTAGCAAACCAAGGAGGCAATGGCATCACATGCGACTTATGCTTCTGTGACTAAACCTTCATTACTGGAGATTGAGGGTTTGCCATCACCAGTCAAGGATGGCTCTCTCACGCGAATCAAGATCCCTAGGCAGCGTATATGGCACAACTTGATAAGCTTAAATTCTCACTTCTGGGGAGGGTGAACTTTAGGTTCACAATGATGGTGAAAATACATGAAGCCTCTCAGACCTGGGGCCTATGGGAAGAAGTTTTCGTGAAGTCTCTTGCTAAGGGTTTTGTTATTTTTCGGTTCAACAATTCGGAGGATATGATCAGCATGTGGAGACGAAGTCCAATCCGTGTGGATGGACAAGTTCTGAGGTTCCAGCAATGGCAAAAGGTTTTCAAGGTTGACGACCAAGCTATTACGCACAGGCTCTCTTGGATTCGCTTTCCGAATTTAACACAAGAATATTGGCATAAAGATGTGTTATTATCAATTGCTAAGGCAGTGGGGAGACCTATTGCTATTGACAAAAGGACTAAGGATTCTCACTACGGTCACTTTGCACGGGTATGCGTTGACATCGATGACTCTCTACCCCGTTTTGAAGAGGTCATTGTTGAGAGGGAGTAGGAGGGATCTTCAAAGATGTATGTGTTTAAGCAAATGGAATCTTTGAGGATCCTCCCTCTCGCTGCTCTGGTTGTCGCCGCTACGGGCATAGGGTGGATGTTTGCCCCAACCATATGCATGATAAGCCGGTCGAAGCTGGGATTCCAGGCGCCAACTATGTGGACCCTCCATTGCCTTCTTGGCGGCAGCGTCAACAGTGGCGTCCAAGAGCAGCTCCGGCAAGGTTGGCGGCTGTACAAGTTGGAGAAGATGAAGTTCATTCGAATACGGATTCTGTGGGATAGGTTACAGATTTGGTGGAGCCATTTTTGGAAACTACCAATCCGAGGGTTTTGATAGTGGGAATTTACGTAACTCCCTCATCACACCAAATCAGACTCTATCTCTTTCTAGAGTCTTGAACTCTCTTTCCAACTCTGCTGCCATTGCATCTTTAGAAAATCCTGGTAGTGGGGCTTGCTTACTCAACAATGTGCACGATGAGGAGCGCTTTAGGTCTCCTCTAAGGTCTAGACCGGCTGAACTGAACTGGGTTGGCTCATCTGTGGTTCATGAAGAAGGAAGGTTAGAGGTGGTTCTCTCACCCATTTCCATTACAAGCCACGACAATGGGAGAACGGTGGTTGTGACCCATTCTACTACTGGGCAAAGGGATGAGGTGGGAGTTGAAGCTCCATTCACTGTTGTTTCTCAACGTCAACATGTGCGCGAGAAGCATATTGAATAGGCGAACATCATCACTGGCGGGCACCGTCAAGGCAAGAACATTGTGGAGGTTGATTTAGTCGCTGCTGCGCTGCAAACATCCTCACAAGTGGGCGCTCTTGACAGGGGTCTCGACAACTCCAACTCTCTGTGATAATTGTTGCATCTTTTGGAATATTAGAGGGGTTGGAAAAGATAGGGCTAGAGCCCACTTGCATCTGATCGTGAAGGACTGCAAACTGGACTTTCTATGTCTAGTTGAGCCTAAAATAAAAGTCGACAGATGCCCCAGAAGGTTTCTCAATTCGCTTGGTTTGAATTCTAACTTTATTGTTAACCAAAGAGATGAGGGCTTGCCAAACATCTGGTTTCTATGGAAAGAAGGGCTATCAAGGCCGGTTGTTATTCTTGACTCCAACTAGCACATCTCTCTCCAGGTTGAGGTTAATGGGGTTAAAAGCTTTATTTATGTTGTTCACGCTAGCTACTTGAGAGCGGCTAGGCGACAACTCTGGTGGGACTTGGTTTCTTTAGCAAGGGTTGCTTGTTCATGGCTAGTGATTGGAGATTTTAATTCGTACATGTATGCGAATGAAAAAAAGAGGGCCAGAGCGTTTCAACATGGAATCTGCAGAGGACTTTGCTACTATGGTGGACTCAGCAACTCTTATACCAATCCCTTCAACGGGCAACTGATTCACTTGGACAAATAATAGAAGAGTTGGGAATGTGCTGGCGGTTCTGGATCATAGTTTTTGCAACGATGAGTGGTGGCAACATTATACTGACATTGTGCAGTGAGTTCTGGTTAGGGGTTCTTTTGATCATTCCCCCTTATTGGTATTTTGTGACACTTAACCACGCCCTTCCAATATTCCTTTTCGCATGCAGCGTTTCTAGGTGGAGCATGATGATTTTCGAAGCTTTGTTAAAAAATCTTGGGTGGCACTAGTGTTTGGTTCCCCTCTTTTTGTGGTGGTGAAAAAGTCGAAGCAGGTTAAAGGGCCCCTCTAGGAATGGGCTAGAGGGTTTTCCCTAACATTGATCATGAGGTTCTCGCACAGAATCCTGTTTAGAATCCATCCAAAGTGAAATTGAGGCTGATGATTTTTCAGACGCTTTATTTGACAATGAAGTGGAAGCTCGAAAAGATTATGATAATGCAATTGGGCTTCAAGAGAAGCTATGGAGTGAATGGGCTAGGGATAAATGGGTAAAGTATGGGGACAGATACATTAAATATTTCCATTTATCCACCAGATCTGGCGTGCTAGAAATTCTATCCGGAAGATAAAAAAGGATGATGGCTCAGTTCTGTCTGATGCAGGGGCGATTGGAGTTTGCATGGCAACTCATTTTGAAACCTTCTTCAAAAGAGGGGTATCTGCCAGAGATGATGATTTACTTTCGGTAATTCCCTCTTTGGTCTCTGAGGGGGACAATGAACTGCTTGCCAAAATTCCATCTCATGAGGAGATTAGAGAAGCGATTTTCTATCTGGACCCTACCAGTGCCCCAGGCTTGGATGGATTCCTAGGGACTTTTTTCATAGTTTGCTGGGATTTTGTTGGTATGGATATCTATAGAGGAATTTAAAATTTCTTTCGGGAAGGTGTTGTTACAAAAGGGGTGAATAGCAATTTCTTGAGCATGATCCCAAAGATCAAGAATGCCAATAAGGTGGGGCAGTTCCGACTGATATGCTGGGGAAATTTTTTCTTTAAAATTATCCCTAAGATCATGGCGACCAAGCTTTCTTCTATTTTTCATAAGTTGATCTCTACAGAGCAAGGGGCTTTCCAGCGGGGCAAGGTAATTTTTTAGAACATAGGGGTCACTTCAGAGTTATCTAATCTGATGGAGGCAAAGTGCAGGGGCAGCGATCTAGGTATGAAACTGGATATTCAAAAAGCTTTTGATACTCTGGAGTGGAGTTTCCTTTTCGATGTTCTCAGTGCTTTTGACTTCTCCCAACTTTGGATTTCTTGGGTGCATCAAATCCTAGTTTCAACTAGGATCTCGGTGTGGATTAATGGTGGTCCAGTGGGGTTTTTTGGTGTGGAAAGGGGGTTGCGACAAGGTGACCCATTGTCCTCTCTTTTATTTATCTTATCGGAAGAGGTCTTGTGCAGAGGTCTTGATACGATGCGGAATAGGGGGTGGATTAATGCGCTGCCTGGTCATCGTCAGGTGACTACTCCCTCTCATCTTCTTCATGCTGATGATCTCTTTATATTCATGAAGGCAGACCTGACAAATGTGAAATGGGTCAAGCGATTTCTTGAAGCCTATGGGGCTTGTTCGGGCCAGGTGGTTAATCTTGCAAAGAGCAAGGATGTCTTAGGGTGAGTGATTGCTTCTCAAAGATAGCGGTTGGCTACGGTGCTCCAAATCCCGATCTGCACCTTCCCTACAAGGTACTTAGGTGTGGAATTGATGAAAGGCAGAATAAAGCGCGATCTCATTCAACCTCTAGTGGATCAATCCAAAAAAAGGTTTGCTGCTTGAAAGGGGCGTCTGCTGTCCATGGCGGGGCTGATAGAGTTGGTTCGATTGTTGATGGGAAGTATCCCAATTCATAACTTCTCAATATATCTTTGGCCTGCAGCATCTATTGAGGTGATGGAGAGATGGGTTCGCAATTTTATTTGGTCAGGGGCTACGAATCGTTCGAAGACTATCACTGTTCGATGGGATTGTCTGTGTAAGCTAAAAAAGACGGGGGGGGGAGGGTTTGGGCATTCGACGCCTGAGGGACCTTAATTTGGCTCTGATAGCCAAGTTTGCTTGGGCTATTAAGAATGAAGATTCGGTTTTTGCAGGTTTTATGCGCGGGAGGTTTGTTAAGTCAGATGGATCATTAAAGAAATCTGTTGGGTCATCCACTATTCTCCCTGGTCTCAGAATGGTGAGGGATTTTGTCCATGCTTCCGAGCGTTGGGTGGTTGGTAATGGTTGCTTGATTCATTTATGGTATGATAAGTGGATTAGGGATCAATGTATTGAGAAATTGTTGTTCCCGGCCCAGATCCTCCGCTCCTTGTCTGCTACAGTCTCTGATTTTATGGAAGATGTATCTTGGACTCTTCCGAATGCATGAACCCTTCAACAGGTCTTCTCAAAAATCCAAGATTTGGGAATTATTGCCACAGACAAGATGGACAAGCTTGTTTGGGACCATTCCCAGTCTGGAGCTTTCTTAGTTAAATCAGCCTGGGAAGCTTTAAAACTGAGGACTGCTACTCCAAATTGGATTTGGGCGATCTACATCGAGATCTTCAACCTCGTGCATTTGTGTTTGGGTGGAGGCTAGTGCAAGGGGCGATTCCTACTGATGATAAGGTGTCTCAAAAAGCGGTGTCACTAGTGTCCAGATGCGAGCTCTGGTTGGCTGCTACTGAATCCAAAAATCACATGTTTTTGAACTGTGTTTACTCATGTCAGGTATGGAGAGAAATGCTCTATCTCTTTAGTGAAAATTGGAGTGGTTTCCCCTCTATTGAGCTATTTTTCTCCTGGTGGTGTAGAAAGACTAAGGTAGTCCCCCTGTCTAGAATATGGGGGTACTATTGATAATTACTTGCCAATAAATTTGGATGGAGCGCAATAGGCGGAAGTATGAAAATTTGAGAAGAACTCCTACGCAAGTGGTGAAATTATGCCTCAAAGAGGTCACGGATTGCTCACATATTCGCTGGGTACCAGGCAAGTCAGTCCAAGATCTGATCTTAGCAAGAAAGTTACAAATTCAAATAGCTGGGCCTCCTACGAAAAATATAGTAGAGGTGTACTGGAGGCAGCCCCTCCAAGTTGGTGGAAATTAAACATAGATGGATCTTCTCTTGGTAATCCCGGATCCTCAAGAGCGGGTAGAATCTTTAGGGATCGATTTGGTTCAATTATCAGCAGCTTTGCATCTTATCAGGGAGTGGGAACCAATTTCAGAGCTGAGATGGCTGCTTTCTTTGTTGGAGTATCACAAGCCAAGGTTCTAAATATTGACAAACTATATATGGATTGAGAGCGACTTGGTGGCAGTGGTAACTTCTATTCTTTCTCGCAAGATCCCTTGGTATTTCTTGCAGACATGGTGGTCAGTCTCTATTTTCCTGGACTCTATACAATGGCGTATCACCCATTGTTTTCGTGAGACAAACGAGGCTGCTGATGCCCTGGCTAATCACACAGCAAAGTGAAAGTCTCAAATATTTGGAACGACACCCCTCGATTCATTGCTCAGCCAATTTCTTGGGACGCGCTTCGCCGCCCTTCCTATAGATTTACTTATTCCTATTTCCTTGAGCTTTGGAATTTTTCCAATCTTTTGTATCGATTTCCAGGGTTTGCTATTTTGCTGATGGCAATGCCGAAGGTGAAATGGCATTCTTCTGAGTTTTTCACTTTGGTTGTTTTCCTGTCATTCTTGTAACACCTACTCATATATTTTAATACACACATTGCTAACCTTTAACAAAAAAAATAAGTAGAGAAGAAGGGGCTGATAGTCTATGAATAAGAGGGAGAGATGGTTAATATTTTCAAAATTGGTTATTAACCCTAAGGAGATGGCTTTGTTAGCATGGACCAACACTTTACAAGTAAGAGGTCATGAGTTCAACTCTCTGTGGGACTCTTATCTATCAAAAAGCAGTTTGTTATGATTAACCAATAGTTTACTGACAAAACAGGGTCAATTCAGGCCCACCCTGACCTTTGCATGGCCTGGCTTGGGGCTGGGCTGAAATATCTCAACCTGATCTAGGGCAAGGCTGAGCCTTGGGGACCTTGGCCTAAGCCTAGGTTTTCAACAACCCAACCCAGCCCTGTTGCACCCGTAGTTTAAACTTCTTACTCTTATATCTTTTATAATTATTTTTTAATTATATAATACAACTTTAGTTTCAATAAATAAAGAAAATGTACTCTTTTAAGGGAGGAGGATAGCATTTATACCTCCACCATACTGCTATCTAGGTGAGTGTGTTGGACTTCAAGCTGTTCATGGCATTCTGACACATGCATCTCTAACAAACTCTCTTTCAATCTGTCCTGTAAAAGAAGATAATAAGTTGCAATAAGCTATTAGGTAATCAAATTTCTTATTTTTTCGTTAAAAAAAGCTTTTGTAAAGTTTTGAAGAACAGAACCAGATGTTGAATTTCGTAGTAGAAATTTTATTTTTATATAATTTTTTTGTCAATTTTATTTAACTTAACTATAATAAAGTTACTATAACTGACTATTTAGCACATAATGAGTAGGACATGGAAATTTTGACTTCATAATTATAATGTGTTTCTTTGTACTTACATCAACATCTTCATTAGCGAGCTTTCTCCAGTTAGAAGATAATGGTTCTATCACCTAGTCCATTTTTCTTATTTCATTTTCAATCTTGTCCTTGACACTATTTACCAATTTCAAAACCTCTTTTTCGACTGCCATTTTCTCCTTACAACAATTTTTGAGTTCCTTGATCAAGCTCATTAGCCATTCATTATCAATTTTCATACGTTTGAGATCTAAGCAAACCTTGTACCATTTAGTGGTCATGGCTATAGAAATGTTTTCATAATTGGTAGCTTGAATCTGTTGAACTACTTTACACATTTGATCTTCCAAACGAAGATGTGTATCCTTCCGCGCAATAATACAATTTTTAAATATATCACCGTATCGATTGCAAATTGAATCAATTTTCTCACTTTTCATATCCATGTCAATCTTTCTGATCTCATTTTCAATCTTCTCCTTCACAATATCTTCCAATTTCATGGCCTCTGTTTCAGCCATTTTTTTCTCCTCAAAAGTCAAAACAGTTTTCGAGTGCCTTGACCAAGCTGATTAGCCAATCATTACAAATATTTTGGGCTTTGTAATCTGAGCAAGCCTTGTACCATTCAATGATCATGTCTTCAGAGATGTTGTCATAATTGGTAGCTCGAATCTGTTGAACTATCTCACACATTTGATCTATAAAAATATTACGTATATCCTCACTTTCATGGGAACAATTTTTGAAGATATCACCATGATGAGAGCAAATCCAATGAAATGTGTGTGGTAAATAGATTGGTATCATATGCCCTTGTATTTTTTCATATTGAGTTTCATAAAAAACAGAGGGAGTTCCAAATTGCATTTCCTGGGCACTCTTCAACTCATCAGAATTTATCTCCAGAGTGTCTTGATTGTTCTCTTTTAATTCAATCCTTTGCTTAGAGGGAGATGTCTCATGAACCTCAATCGTTGCAATAGTAGTTGTTGTGGTGGCCTTGTCCTTGCTGGTTATCAACTCTTGGGTAGAATCTCTTTGAAATTTATCTTCTTTTCCATCAATAGTAATTTTAGAAATTTCTTCTTTAATTTGGATCCCTTTGGACTGTAGTAGCATCAATTGCTTCTTCCATATTATTATCAACCATAGTCTCATTGCTCATTTCATGGTTAGCAGCAATAGAATTGACATTCATATTCCTCAGAGGAGTAGCTTCTTCAACAAGTTTCTGTTGGTCGTCTACAAGTAGTCCAGAAAGTCCAACATTAATGCCAGTTAGGCCAGCCTTCTCCTTTCCTTCCTCAACAACAAGACTTGTATCTTCTATTCCTTGTCCTTGTATAGAACCAACCTGTATGCTAACATTCTGTGCCAGTTAAAGCAATCTTAATGAACACTACAATTAATGATAATAATATTTAAACATAATTGCAAAGCAAATATACATTAAAAATGAACTATGTTTGGAAGGCATCATTTTTGTGTCAGTGATATAGTTACTATTCAAAATGTTTAATGTCCAAGTAAAAAGAATATTAACATGTTCATATTATGGATTAAATAATATTTAACTGCTTTCCTTCATCGACGTACTCCTCAACAGAAAAATTGTTAACAAATGAAGTGGAATAAAAAAACAACAAAGTGAAACTTTTTAATGAGGTGTTTGGTTGGGAAGTGAAATGAAATACGATAAAGGAAACTTCTTCAATAAGGTGTCAGGTGTGTGGTTGAAAGTAAAATAAAAAGAGTTTTAAAATTTTACTTTTACCTTTAATGGGACATACCTCCAAGTGTAGAATTTATAAAAAAAAAAAAAAAATGACATTAGAAGAAAATAATTAAAACTAAATTAGAAATATAAGCAGCCTAACCTAGTGTGTCTTATCAAGCAATCTCAAAAGAATATATACATACATTAATAGACCAGATCAAAGACATGAACTGCTAAGAATGAAGTACTATGGTCATATAGTACTTGATACCCCCATGCATGTCAACCTAAGAATGAATACAAAGAATGTGAAACCTCAAAACCAGATCAAAGACATGAACTGCTATACCTGTGAAAATTCAAAATTTTAGTTGGTACATAAAAACTCAAAACTCCAATAGACTAAATAGCACAGCTCGTCCAATTACGTATTGCACAATAGTTGAAGATATGTGCCAATGGTTAAATCACATATTTACCCCCTTTTTATTCCATTTTCATTAAATAAACTACTATAAGAGGGTAAAACTGTCTTGTTATGTTAGGGAAAGTCACATATATACCAATTGTGATACTAATTAATATTCAAGTAGCACGAAGCTGTTATGGGTGACAAACAACTAACATATATAATCACTTACAACTTAAAGAGCAATTAAATATCAGTAGTGAATAGTCATCATCTATAATGAATCTTTCTCTCGGTCTCTTCTTTTCTTTTCCCTCTTTAAAAAATCTAAAGAAGCTTTGACAACATCGACCTATCATTGGCCAGAAATTAATGAGTAATATATATTAAGTATTTAATTTTTTTCGCTTTTCATCATACCTTGGCAAAACTTCTTGTAGAGGCAGATGAGTGGTGTTTGTCTTGGATCTCTTTTGAGGCATTGCCTTGCTTGACTTTCTTCCATGCTGGAACCTTTTTAAGCTCATTATGAATTTGAACCTTAACACTATCAGTAACTTTTAGGCAAGGTGTTGCATCCCCCTTTTTTTGATGTCCTAAATGTTGCTTCATCCGGTGAATCCCACCACCGAGGTATATTGTTCCACAATAGTTACACCGAAGAATCATCTCCTTTATGGTTGGGCCGCCTAAATTTGCACAATGTAACCAAGTACTGTCTATTTTACTGCGAGTCCTCTTATGCTTGACAGAAGATGTGTTATCAACAAGCACATTTGCATTTGGTATCCCAACTGTTTGAAAACAATTCAAAGCATTAGAATCTAAATAGTTCAAGAAAGAAACTAAACATCATTTATATATATAGTCTTACAGCCATTATTAGTTCCTTTACCTTCTGTAGTTGGGAAGGTAGTTTTATGTTGTTCATCCACCATATCTTTTGAAATATTATTGTGAGGCAATTCCTCCTCTTTTGATGAACTTATCTGCACAATGCAATCAAAGTCAAGTGTTGAGAATTATGGGTGTATATGTTTCTGAAATGAATTTATGGAAGAAAAAAATATGACTTCTTTTCTCCCTTTCTAGGGTCATCCTCTATCGAACCAAACTTTTAAAGTTTGCTTATCAATATAAACCTTATTAATTGTATTGCAAGCTTGTCCAGAGTGTTCTTAATTGACTAAGTTAACACTTTCCTTAAACAAATTTCATAATTTAAAGTAGCCATTAACCAAATTTGACTTTAGATACACTTCTATGCTTCTTTATACTCAATGCATGAAAGTTATTTACATGCCCCACCTGGGAAGGTTACCTTCATCCATGGCACATCTACTTTTGCCATGTTGGATAGGTGGATATGGTTAATCTTGTACCTCCCCATTTATTATCAATTGTTGTTCCATGTTTATCCATCCATTTGTTTTCAAACATTTTTCTAAAATTTTATATTTTTATCCATTTTACAAAAGTTCAAAGCTGTCTTCGCCATGTGGAAAATCCTACTCTGTTTGAAATTTGAAATGTTTGTGAGTAACCCTAGGGTTGTGAGCAAGGTTTGTAATCTTGGATTTGGATCAAGAATCTCGAAATGGCAATTTACGAAAAATTAAACAACATATAGAAGGTAGAAGATGACAGTATATGTTTTGCATTTAAAAATAAAAAAAAAAAACAAATTAAATACAAAATGGTTGTTGAATTTAGGTAAAATATCACCCAACAAAGAATGGAAAGGTTATTCCTAGTACAGATTATTTCAAAATCGGTTCCCTTTAGAGATCAAACCATAATCTTATTTTGTGTTTTTGGTTTTTCTAAAGTCTTTTAGCCTGTATTGAGCATTTTTCAATTTGAGACAAATGGTTGTGTAATCATTCTTTTACTTTTCCTCTAAAAAAATATAAATTTTCGAGAAAACCAACAAGAAAAAAGGCACACATATGGATCCACAAAATTTGCTTTGCATAAAAAACATAACAGAAATTTATTTTGGATGTAAAAATTTTGGTGAATTTTTTTATTTAACTTTTGGCTACTCTGTTGACTTGCTTTCATTTATTTCTTTAAACACTTTAGGATTTATTTATTTTGCTTCACAATTGAGGAGTTGTAAAACTTGAATATCGATTTGTTTAAAAAAAAAAAAACAAATTATGACTCAATGAGTTTTTCAGAGCACTACTTTATAAAATAAAATTTAAAAAAACGAATAAAAAAATAAAAAAACGCTTATAAAAGAAAGGCAGAAACGAGCTTAGCCTCAAAAAACACCTGGAGAAGGTACTTACTGGCGGTGGTAATAACAATGTTCCACTAGAAGATGGGAGGAGGATCCATTTGCCATTTACATTTTCCTGGCGGGCCCGTACTTCTAAAATCTGTCCCATGTACCAAATCCGATCATGAGAGTCATATAACTCAACCTTGTCATGTAATATCGGATCCTCGATCACTGGCGGTTTAGGCCTTATCACACACGCATCAGTCATATTACTCCACATGTCTTCTTCTTCTTCTTCTTCTTCTACTACTAGCTTAATTACATTTTCTCCCAATTCCACTATGATTCCAGCTGACTTCCATCCACCCTTACCACCGTTGAAGACCTCAACCCCAGTTCCAATCCAAATAAATTGTGCACCTTCCAATTTATTTTGTTTTACAGCTTTCCAAAAGGTTGTTGATGAAATTTCCCTAATTTCAATGTTAAAATTTTAACAAAATTATAATTAATTCAGATTAACACATATAATTAATATGATTAAGTCCCCCCCCCCCCCCTCCCAAAAAAAAAATTCCCCTCTT
Organism: Telopea speciosissima; assembly: GCF_018873765.1. Classification (NCBI taxonomy): domain Eukaryota; kingdom Viridiplantae; phylum Streptophyta; class Magnoliopsida; order Proteales; family Proteaceae; genus Telopea; species Telopea speciosissima. The sequence goes on along the minus strand of NC_057925.1, from coordinate 46,636,055 downwards.
TCCCATAAGTTGACTATCCATATGGGGATGGATGGGGAGAGATCTGAACCATCCATAGGGGTGTGAGACCCACCTCTAGGATGTGGGATCCATGCCCCATGGAGGGGTCAGATCTGTCCCCACCCATCCCCATGTGGGTAGCTGATCCGAATTCAAACTGACCCCCTCTCTCCCCCCCCCCTCCCCTATTATTAGCATCTACATTGCAAAGTACAAAAATAATTATTAATCCATTCATTTCTTCTAGCTAGAGTTTAGAAACAAACCTCCTCCTCTTGTCACATGCATCATCATCATCATCATTCTTAGATTCTCTGGATTGACAGAAAGTAACCCGATGTGATAGAAAAAACTAAAACTCTCAGGATCAACTTTCAGACGGCATAACTTTGTTAGTTCTCATTTGATTTGCCATTAAACTATCTTTTCAGAAATGGCGCACAAAGATCTACTAGCCCGGTTCAGTCAAGACATTCGCTCAAAATACCCCTTTGTTTTCTTGGCTGTCTGGGATTTCAAAGTTTTGGCACAATTTTTTATTGAATTTTAGTGTAACTTTTTAATTTTGAATATAGGTGCATTTTTTTTGAATTTCTAATTGTACTTTGATCTATTATATAAGGTCTCTTTTAGGGTTTGTAATCTTCATCTAAAAATCTATTGAAACCTGTCATTTTTGTTCTTATCTTCAATCTTGTGGATTCAAGGATCATTAGTGCTTAAAATGATATCTAGTCCACCTATCCTTCTACTATGTCAATAGGTCCACAGAATAGACTTGCACCTTACCTATAGTTAAACCATACCCCTTGTCTTACCCAAAAAAAAAAACAAAAACCATTCCCCTTGAGCTACCTACCAATATCTCACATGTATATTCTTTACTTGGCCGTTTGACTCTGTATGGGACTTCTTAGTTCTTATTCCCAACATTAGTAACCCAAATCCTGTCCATAGCTAGTGATATGGTGATGCACTATTGAGCTCATCTTAAGTCCTCAAATCATGATCTTCATTAGCTAGAGGGGCCCATTTGATAATTAGGGATATATAGCCCAAGACCATTGGCTACATTTAGCTTAACCGGTTCAAACCTCTCTAATGGCACCCCTATATTGACTTTAGTTATTACTTTTGCTGCCTAAATAGTCAAAAACTATGGGAACCAATGTGTGATCAATAAAGATCTCTAGAATACAAGGGCATTAATAATCAATGAATATCTATATATAAACTGGACTTTAAGCTCGTACCTTTGATTTCTATTTTAACTTTTGGAATATTGGTGATTGTAGCACAATTAGCAAGTGGTCATTTCTAATTAATGACATAGTGTGACTTGATTTTTCTTGGCTTAATTAAGATTTTCAAGATTAACAACTTTAAGGAATTTGAGATGAGTATTGTTTAATTATATTTAAGTGATCACTCAGCTTGGAATTTCAGAAAACATTTGAGCTATTGGAGTGGAAACCTTACAATAGTTAATTACTATTAATGGCTTGAGTGAGATAAAAAGCTACTAATTAGCATGTTTAAAAACTTAGCTAACATGATAATAGTCAGAAATCAAGAATGTAAGTTGGCTTATAACTTTAGAATAAAAAATGATTTCCTTAAGGTCATAGTTTGAAAACCAAGTTTTCTGACTCGATGTGCCTTTCAAAAAACTTGGTGATTCGGCGCAGTCAAACCTAGTTAAGGTGATTCATGGTTTTTTTTTTTTTTAAATACAATAAATATATATAAATTAATAAAACCATCAGAAAATATAAGAAGAATACAGGAAAAAACATATCAATGAATTTGATCTTATTCATTGAAAATATTTTTGATAGAAATTTCTTACAGCATTTGTTGTATATGTTACGAATTCATTCTTTGTCAAATTTTTTTTTTTTTTGGGTTTATAAGTGTATAATGGTTCATCAATGGAAAAACAGAAATGGAATACTCCCCCTCACCCTAACCCCCTATAAAGGATGTGGTTCATTCATGAAGACCAACGTGATTGAATAAATAGATATGTATTCTTCTTGTAGTACAAAGGTTCTATACTAGTCCACTTTGTACACCATTTAATTTAGGAATGATTTGATAATCCAATCAAAAGACTAATGGTTGTTAGCCATTGACAAGCTGGAAAGAGACTTAGGGTTTCATTTTCTCTCAATGAATTATCGAACAGAAGGACTCAAGGGTTTTTACCATTTTACTCAAGAGGAATAGTTTAATGAGAAAATGATCAAACTCATTGATTTTGTTGCGACTCTGATGAGTTGTGACTGATTCTTGTGTTTTTTTTAACCTCACCCCAATTTACACGACTCTTGAACAAATTTTCAAAAATTCTGACTCACCTCGGATGACTCGCCCCTCCCTATCAAAACCCAGTTTTTGAACTCAGATTTGTGCCCTTTTTTTCTTTCCAACTACCACTTCTACTAATAACAATTTTATCAAGCTGCCTACGGATCCTAATAGGGATCAGTTTGGACACAACTCAGACAGTTGTTAAGAGCTTTTCATGAGAGAAATTGTGCATCATGGTTTAGAGTTGACATTATGTCAAATGCTCACTCCTTATGCTGAATTGAACGTATTAGAATGGTATGCTACAAGTGGGCCATATAAATTTTACCAAGAAAAGGCTAAGGCCTAAAAGGGGAACTTGCAGCTCATAAGGTTCTAAGATTTATTTATGATTGCTAGTGACCAAATATGACCTTCCTTGATAGACTCAATCAGGTGAAATCTCTGTCTAAGTTCTGTTCTTGTTGGAAGGGGATCAGATGTGTAGAAAGCTCAAGACATTTTACTATCAAGACTTAAACACTCAAGAATTAGACAAGCTTCATTTCTCTTGTGGGATCATCACAAAGATCATCTTCATCATCGGATGAAGGCAAAGAGGAAAAAAGAGTTGATGTACAGGAAAAGAGGTAGATTCATTAATAAATGATGAGATAAATACATCGAGTGAGATTTCAAAAGAGAACAACAAAGGGGAAAATCTAAAGTGCTTAGGGACTCAGATCTGGACCTAGTAACGTCTTTAGTATGATCATTCTCCGACTTTGTACAAAAGTAAGTTAAGTCCAAATAACTTCAACTAGATGCAACTTCAATTGCAAGGACCATTAGGAGGAAGGGTGCCAATGTAGGAAAAGTGCTAAATTCCGAATTTCTTGAAGCCCATATTTCACCATGGATGCGTCCGCCCAAGACTGCTCATGCCATCCTTGAGGAAATCCAATTTTTTGATTTTATTGCTCGAGGTAATTTTCCGGTTACAATCACTATACTGTCCATCAACCTGGACTATTACTATGCAGTATGTACAACTTAAAAAAATGGCCTTCAAAATAGAGCTGGGTGTTGGATTCATTTAAGTCAGCCGGCGAGACTGATTCTCATCAAGTTAATGATTGTAGTTTAACACATTCGGGCTATTTTTCAATATGTACAATCAAAAGATGCCCTTCTAACCAGAGCTAAGTGATGGATTCATTTTCAGTCAACCAGCAAGACTGATGATGCTCATCAAGTTAATGATTGTAGTTTAATGCCTTCGGGCAAGATACTTACAACATCTCAGCCAGTGCTTGAACCTATATCAGAGGACATACGAAGAACTTTCTTCATCAACATTATCACCTTGTGTTCTAAAAATGTAATCAGAGAACTAATCTATTTCAACATTGGTAAAGGCATTGAAGGATTGATCCATAAACTTGGAGGAATTTATCTTTTGGAAACCTCGTTAAACTCACAGAGGTGAGTCATCACATTTTCCCAATTACTTCTTATGAATTTACTGTCAACAGGATTCATCAAATTGTATGAGATACCAAAATGATAGGCGCAATGGGGCTGATGAACCCAAATTCACACCAACCAATCGGAGATCGCCACGTGGCACAACCCAGAAGAGTGGGCCAAGACAGAGTCAGTGAAGCACCATCCACCAACACCCATGGGCGCGGCCACCCTTGGGAGCCAACCCCCTTGGGGCGCGGACCCCTTCTCTGAACACGTCATCCCCGGGCAAGTCTCCCTCGAGCACGACAGTCACCGCCACCATCAACAAGGCATAGATCGCATCACCAAGGACTCTAGGCCACCGCCTATCGAGTCACGTAGTCTGAACGGACTCATGCACCAGAAACCCCATCTACCACGTAGATGAGGTCTATCCACCAAGGACGCCAAGTCTATCAGGACACTACTTCTTACAGGAAAACAACTACCAAGTCTATCAAGGACACCACGTCTCTTCGGAAGATGACTACCAGGTCTACCGTGACACCACGTCTCACGGAAAGACCACCTATCAAGGATAAGCCCTGCTACTCAGGGACTCTATCACCTACGGCAAACACTCTACATCAACTGGGACTCTCCACACCGCCATACACTACTATAAAAAATAAGGTACACAACCCCATCAGGAGACATCTTAACTCATATTGAATACTACTATTCATCTGTTTGCTCAGAGAGATCTAACTTAGGTATCGGAGAGTCCTAGGCCGGAACCACACCGGTTCTCCTTTGTCACCCAGGGTCTTTTCCAGGTTACGGCACTCGAAGGACCGTTGAGGGATTTCTTGACGCAACAAGGGCAAACATATGATCCAATGTTATCAGGATTCTCATTAGGTCCTTGCCGCAATTCCTATTTCCGGCCAATAGGGGAGACAATACACAGGACTGTGAAAAGCATAAGGAACATTCCATGATGACAAACCAAACAGCTGCTTGAGCCATTGAGTGTGTGTCTGGAACCAAAGTAGGAACTTCATTGTATTTGATCAAGGGGGGACAAACTTTGGGTGTGACTGATTTGGGTCATGTAAGTAACTCAGGAACATGGAAGTTGTAGACCACAACATTGCTTTCACAGAGATAAAAGAGAAAACAAAGGACTTCAATATATAACTAGTAGAAATTTTTTTACCTCAAAAAAATTGAGAAAAGATAATCCGGAAGGATGGGTAGCCATTTGAGATCATTATCTCAGTGACTTAAGATGATAATTTCATGAAAGGTTCTTAAGTAATCCTTACCCTTTAATTTGGGCTTCGCCTCCATAATGAAATCTTCTCTGAGCAAATTGGTGAAGATCAGACTGAATTAATGGTATCCCTAAGTCCATGTATTCTTTCTCATCTACATGATGGGACTGACCTTTGCTTGGTTGATGAGGGAGCAAAGAGTCATGACTCATGACTGAAGTGGAAGCCACATAATTTGACTTAAGGTTTAGCCCGGATAATTTCCTCTTGCCTCCACTTTACCAAAAGGGCACCGAATTTGGATTTGTGTCAAATTAATTACAGTTATTTTCTCTCCTTTAACTCTCCTAATTAAGGCAGTACATACCATATTGGGCGTCTCATTTGAATATGATCAAACAATGCAAATCCAGCACACCGATTTATAATCAGAGAGACATCAATCGTTGGTGTTCCAAAATTCATTCTACGTAACCACATTGAAAAGGATCCCATAGGTCATGGGAGCAATCGTATATTACTTAAAGAATTCTGTTCCATATAAACCGATACTAACAGACATACATAATTCTTGTATGATTTAGTTCAATGCACACACAATACATACACTTGCACTTATGCCACATTATCTACATTCTTAAATACACATAGTATGACGAACATATGAATAGGGGTGTCCAGTCTTATCCCTAGTGGCGAATAAATTTTAGAGGCCATCTAGCAAAAAGCAATAAGCCCAGCCTATAAGTCTATTGAAGGTTCATAAAGGCTTGCGCAACATAAAACTGGGATTGGATTGTATTAATCTGTTTCTGAAAAAAAAAAAAAAATTATATATTAATGTATTTATCCACATTTAATAATATAGACTAACAATGATGTTTTGACTCTTTTTTAGAAATGAAATATTTAATATCAATCCATTAATTTTTCCTTAGGAAAAAGTCTAAAGGTCATTCCCATTATCGGTAATATTAATTATTAAATGTATTTACCGAAAAAAAAAAACACGTTTTGAACATGTTGGACTCGTCCGCCAGGTTTTGAGGAAGACGAGTTTGAATCGGAAAAACCTGGTTTCCAACTATGCTGTGTATTACCAACGTTTGAGATGTTTCGAAGAGCTCCCAGCGATTCCATCTTGGTAGGGATTTGGGTTCGGTTTTGATCTGAAACCCTATGGCAGAACAATGGTGGTTCAGTTTGGTTTCCAGTTTCAACGAGTTCTGGATTTGGTGATGGGCAGACGGTCGTATCATCTGTCTTAGCCTGCGTGCTTCCACCTTCTTCTTCTTCGTCGTCGTCTTCTCTCTCTGGGCTAGAGTATCTATGGAGTCTGGAGAATCCGGATGCAACCACATGACGACGACGACGTCTCATGCGTTGAGTGGCCATTAATTGCAGCAGAGATGGGATAATAGTAGAATAAGTCAATGACGGTGGTGGGAACGCGAAGGGGAAAACCATGAACGACAACCCAATTCCAATTTTCCAACCATGAACGCTTTACGGCACTCATCAATTTGGCATCTTCTTCATAATTCCAATACTTTTTACGGGTAAAGTCATGGGCCATCGCCATCGCCATCTTCTTATCTGAAAAAGTTCAGTACCATGAACGTCATGGATGAAGTCATTACCCCCAATCCTCATTCTGACGCGTGTCATAATCTTGAAAATTGATACACAAGGGACGTAATGACGTATCCGTATGGGTCGCATCTTTGTAAACTAATAAAACCAGAGAGAAAGGTCTCTATTTCTCTCTCTCTCTCTCTCTCTCGCTCGGCCGCTCGCTGTCTCTGCATAGTCTAAGGCAGTTTTAGAGCTCAGCCGTGTCTGTGTTAACGACGCTGCAAGGTATCTTCTTTCTTATCTCTCCTTCGATTTTTCCATTGTTGATTAAATTTCAATTCTAACGCCAGTCCCCATTTGTTGCTGTCAGTGGTAGAACTAACAAACCCCGTTTTAGAATTTGATTTTCTCTGCATCCCATGCTTAAATTATGTTCGACTGGACATAATTTTCTTTTCATGTTTCTTAATAAGCAATGGGGTTTCTGCTTTCTTCTCCTCCCCTGTTCAGTAGCTATTTGATAACTCTCGTTTTATACTGCTTATGTTCTTCTATAAATCAATTGATTAGGCTTGGTTGGTTTGAGGGCTGCGACTCCATGTTTCTGTTAACTCGGCTTCCTGTCACATCTGTTCAATATTAAGTTTTTTCCCTTCTTTTCCTTGTAACCAACTTTCTTAGTTTTCAAAAATATTGCTCTGATAACCGGAGATTTTTGTAACTGTTAGTGTTGAATCCCTAACTGTTAGTGTTGAATCCTCAGAAGGACCCATCCTAAGGCTTTTACTTTTTTTCTGTCTTCCCTGAAAAAATAAAAAAATTCACTGTTAATTATTCTTTATCTTGAACACAAAAACAAAAGGGACCCCTGATTACTGGTCATTTGGCCCATTGTATCCCCCTCACCTGCAATTTGTGTGTTCACTACAATCCTGTCTTGCAGGGTATGTGTTTGTGATCTTTGGTTGGGTGGTTATACCATTCCTTTATAATTTTCATTCTGTTATTGATTTTAAGAAAATCCACTCCTTTTTTCTTGTATTTTTACTTCTTACTTATTTGTTGGGGTTTTTTGGGTGGGGTGCAAAATTTTTTTTTTTTACTTCAAATTCTTAAATTACTCATCTCTTTTTATTTACTTTATGTTAGCATTCTCATATTCCTTTTCTTTGAAATATAAAGGTATTTTGAATACTGCCACAAATTAAATCTTGCTGAACTGCAAATAATTGGGTTTTAAGTAATGAAGTATAATTTAAAAAAAAAAATCAATTCAATTAAATCATCTGACTCTTTTAGATTCACAAAAATATGCTTACTAAGAATTATCTCTGATTTTATCAGAATGTATGTTTTAACTCAAGATCTTTGACTCCACAGAAAAATGCAACATTGTTCTCAATGGTATCTGCTTTTACTGGCAATATTTCTCTTGGCCTTAACGGTGCAAGCTAATGAAAATGGGGTGAAAACTGCTGTTTTCCTGTCGCCGGAGTTTGTGCTGGGACCAGGAAAAGTGGAGAATAAATTCTACTATAATATCGACTATCCAAGAGGTCATATTGCAATTAAGGAATTTTATGGTGAAGTGGTTGATGAGTTGGGAAATTCTGTGGCTCTTCACGAAACTTATCTCCACCACTGGGTTGTAGAAAGATATTACGCCCCCAAGGGTGTGGAAGTCCCGGAGGGTAATGATGATGGTCTTCACTTGTCAAAGAATATTATAGTAAGAAACTCTGGAGTTTGTCAGGGAAATGTTCTGGGGCAGTATTTTGGTGTTGGATCTGAAACACGCAAAACAAAGACTTACGTCCCAGATCCTTATGGCATAGAAGTTGGGAATCCAATGGAAATTCCTAATGGCTTTGAGGAGAGATGGTTGCTTAATATTCATGCAATTGATACACGGGGTGTGGTGGATCGGCTGGGATGCACAGAATGCAGGTGTGATCTCTATAATATCACAAGGGATCAGTTTGGCCGGCCTTTGCGTCCAGGGTATACGGGAGGCCTATTTTGTTGTTATGATCAAGTGCAGTGCAGCTTGAAAGAAGGCTTTGAGAGTGTCAAGAGAAGCCTTTACTTGAGATACACTGTGAAATGGGTAGATTGGGAGGACACTATTGTACCTGGTAAAGTTTATTTACTTGATGTTACTGATACCGGGAAGAGGGCACATGATTCAGCCAGACTTGGTGCTTTACATGGTTGCCAGGTATTTAATGACTACTCTTATCTGTATTTGTAGGATTTATTTTGATGAGACTAGAGAGGTAACTAGTGGCATTACATCTTACCTTCATATTTGGAAGATCAGAGCAGTTTATATGAGAGGCTCTGGTCAGTAGTTTGGATTTTACCATATTTCTCTGTTGCAAGTGTGGATGCTTGGTGGGGGATAGGTAAGATGAACCCTAGGTTCAGATTACACACCCCTGTAACAGGATCTTAGGAAAAACCCTAAACCAGAAATTAGGTCAACTAATACAGTCAAAGTCAACCTTTATAGATGGGATTCAGATTCTGGTCAAAGGTAGGAAGATGTTAGGATCAATAAACCCCAAAATACTACAATGATTCATTGGTCAGATTAAGGTCAACAGTCAAAATAGTATGATATGAAATCCCAAAACCAGAATTTAGATTTATCACTACAGCAGATCAGAGGCTCAGATCAGCCTCAACTCTGGTCAAAGGTCACTGCTGGGAGGCCCTTTAATACCCAAAGAGATGAGGGAAATCTGCTGGCCAGATTCCCTGGTGTGACCAATATAGACTTCAGCAAAATAGGGCCCAAAACACGGCTGCTCCCAGCTCTATGTTGGTGATTTTTTTCTGTGATTAAATCTCAATACCAACAGCATATGAACAGAAGTAACCGTAGATGATTATCCTTTCCAATCTCAAGTTAAATCAAACTTCAGCAATCACAAATAACGGTAGATAAAAATAAAACTTACATGAGAAAGAAAAAAAAAAAAGGGCAATATGACCTTTGATTTCCCACCAACAAGCCTAGATCAGAATCTCTCTTATCACAAGAATTTCTCACTCATTGAATCTCACAGCAGCATACCATTTCAGCAGCAAAAGAGGCAACAACCATAAACTTCATTCCTCAAATCTTTGGATGGCAAATAGCCTACAATCAGTCTATTTAAAGTAAAAGACTCTGATGCAGATTCATCACCGAAATGGGCTTATTTCTTTAGAAATAAGTCTAGGGTTGGGTTATATGTATGTTGGGCCTTTGATCCCATGAGTTTTCTATGTAGGCCACTTTTATGGGCAAAAAATATGGGTAATTAGGTTGCTTACGGGATTAGCTGTTTTAATTCCTTAGTTTTGATTTTTATGTAATTAGTAGTCATGTGATCACTTAAGTGATCATGTTACTTGTTTAAGTGGTCATGTGATGTAAGTTGGGCTGGATTAGGATTCTATAAGCCCAACCAGGTTTTGAGTCTATTTCTTTTAGTATTTTAGTTTCCTAGTTAGTTTAAGTTACCTAATAGGTTAAGGATTGGGTTAGGCCTTTCCTTTTTAGAGTAGAAGTCTATCTTTGAGTCTTTTATATAAGGTTGTAAGGGGGCAAAGCCTTGAACACGAATTTGATTAATGAAAAAATCTTTTGCTTGTTGGCTGCCATTGTTGCTGCTCCTGTGCTCCTTGTGAATGTGCATCCTTATGGTTCTATAAAGGTGGAAAGGGATTGGTGGACTCCGATCGATTCCTTGCGCCGTGACGGCCGGGAGGATCCCAATTCGAAGGTGATTCTATCCTTCACTTCTGTCCAAACTGCTGGTAGTGGATTTCTGCTGCAACTTGTTCATTAATTTCTTCTTCTAATCCTCTACTCCCTTCCCCAATTGATCCCCCTTTATTTTTGCTTGAATTCCATTAAACTCTAGATCTTGCTGCTCAGCCATATTTGTCCATCAAAACCCTAATCCTCTCATCCTTCATTAATTTCCCCAAAACCCCTAGTCGATCCTGACTTACTGCCCAGTTTTACAGAATTTTCAAAACACTTAAAACTCTATAATACCTACATTATTAGAGTCCTATAAACCTGCCTAGCCATACCCCCTAAGCCCCCCTTCCATTATCCTAACCTAAGCCCTAGATTTGACCTAAAACTGCAATTCTGTCTTACTGAAACTGTAGAACCAACAGCCCCTTAGTTCCTTGTTATTGCTCCTGGTTTAATTGGCTTCTAGTAGGGCTTTACCCTATCTAGAACTACATTAGACTCCCTAGCTAAGTGACCTTTCAATCCAAACTGAAATATCCAATAGGAAACTTAAAAGGAAACCTTCTACACTAGGTGGATTTAAACTTAAATAAAGCAACTTTAACTAACCTAATAAAGAAAATCCTGTATTCCTACCTCCTACCCATTATTTAGGCCCATTAAAGTGACCTATTACAATGAAAACCCATCTGACCAAAGGCCTAACACATATACAACACTTATTTCTAATAAAATAAGCCCATTATATGATTTATCTACAGCAATGCTTCTATTTTCATGTGTCAAATGGCCTATAGTTTGGAAATCTAATGGTAAAAGAACCTTCCATTAAGGCTGTCTTTTTTTTTTGACCGTGCAATATTTTATGGAAAAACAATTATTTCTTTATAAATTTTATTTTATATTTTTCTGTTTTTTGTCATTTTTTTGGTTGTACATAACCAATAAGTACATTTGAACATGATTGACTGAAGGAAAGAATTTCAGCCATATGATGGGGATAGAGTCCTCCATGGGTGCCAAAAGTAGCAATGATCAAGATACTATTAGAAAGAGGGGAAAATGTTTTACTGAACTGCAATACATGAGTTTGCATAAAGTGTTGGGTTATTTTTTACGGAAAAGCTTACCATTACTGCACAACCCCAGAAAAAAGTAGAAGTAGAAGACTGTAAGTGAACTCTACTGTGAAAAAATCTAAATCTTAATAAATTTCAGGAAACAAAGTACTAATGAAAAGAGAAAAATCTATAAGTTTCTCTAATTTTTTCGTATCCATTTGAAGTATCAGAATATAATAATCAATAACATGAGAACCATTGGTCCCACTCGACGTAGACAAGCTGTCTGCAGCATTTGATATGATGGGTATGCTTTCTTCATTCTTAGTACTTTTCTTTTTTCTGAACGTTAATTGATGTTTTGGATGGGTTTTTGGTGCAGGTAGAGTACGAAGTTGAGTCCTGTGGTGCCAATGGTTTGGCAAATAATGGGTGTGTAGATACCAAGAAAGCAAGCATTGTCATGCCCCATGGGGGTTCTGTTATCTATGCTGTTGCCCACCAACATTCAGGGGGAGTCGGATCAACTCTATATGGCGAGGTGATGATCGGCATCTACTTCTATTCCTGTATTCAGAGACTCTTATTAATTTTATTTATCTTTATTTTTTCCCCTCTACTTTTTTCCTAGATGAATACTTCTTTCTGTTTCCTGTCTTTTTATTAGGTAGGCTGCTAGATGAGAACCATTCTCAGACTACTAAGTTATTGCCTGCTTTTATTTCCATAAATATGCTTGTGTACATCTTAATTATGTAATTTGGAAGATTGCCTATGCTTATGGAGGTAGATTGGCATTCCTCAGTAAACCTGGAAAAAGGGAAAGGGGGTTAGAAAGATTGTTTCCTCTTTCTCTCATCTCTCTCATGAGAAACTTTTGTCAACTACAACCAAAATCTGGTGAAAACACCTCCTTTGTTACAGTGTATTCCTTTAATCAATCGTTACCAAAAAAAAAAAAGGTATTCCTTTAATCAATCAGTCAACAGTCTATAAGAACCTGTCCATAATCTAAGGGAAAGTAATGTAAACTGTAATTGAAGACTCAAAACAGTAACGAAACAAAATCTTTTCTCAGAGAATAAAATCCAGATTATGGAGAAATAGCGTTAGTCAGAAACAGGTGGTCAGATAAACTCAAAACTCAGGTCGAGTTCTGGGTTCAGGGTGTAGAACACTTGCAGAAAATATCAATTCAATCCAAGGGTTGGATCTGGAGTTATGAACCAATCCTAATGGTACTAGGAGAAGGGTATAACAGTAAATTCACAACTCAGATTAAAACTCAGAAAACAGAAATATGATGGCCACTCGATTCTGATCACAAAACATATATAAGCATTAATAAATCAGTAGAAACAGTAAATTGATGAGCAATTAGATAGATGGTAGTAAATCTGAAAACAGGGGCAGAATTGGGAGATTTTATCATCTCCAGATCAGCAGGTCCGATCAAGATCAAATTATGGTCGAAGGTCTCCTTGAGGATGAAGAACAACTCCTCAAAAATTGAGGGTGATGTGATGGCTAGATTCCAACTGTAATTCATGTGAAAAAACACTTGCATATGAATTTCAGATCCAAATATAAATTGCAGAAAAAAGACAAGCATACCTACTTGTTAATGGAGGAAGAAGAACAAGAGTAAGGAAGAACACTCGGGCTTTTCACCACAAGGTGGTTGGAAGGATCAAACACTAACCAGCCTTGAGCATACATAAGGATCCTTGATCAAACAAGGAGAGTCTCCACGCAAGGAAGAGAACAGCAACAACTTTTCTTGGTTATTAAAGTCATGGGCTAAGAATGGGCCTCATGGTTTGCTTTTATTGACAATAGAAGAGAAAGAGTAGGAGTTGGTTAGGGAGACCCCTTAGCCAACTTCAACAGTAAATAACACCATTCCTTTTAAAGTCTGGTAGCCTATGTCGATTTTAAAAGTGATGTGTACTGAAAAGCAAATAAAGAAACATATCGTAAACTGAACCAAAATTGAACCATGACTTAAAATTGGACCATGGTTCAACCAGTCTGATCCAACACAACTTAAAACAACAAAACATAAAGAACAAACTTAAAACTGGAAAATAAAAGGAACTAAAAATAATAGACCATGCCTAAGCTTGGCCTCTCTTGGTTCTCCTGCGGTAGGTCTTCAGATATGCATCAGAAATAAAGGAGGGAAACTGGAAATTTAAATTCAGAACTGTCGACAACCCAGAATCAAGATGTATCCACTATACGTGTTGCTGTCCCTTCCCACCTGTTAATGAGTTACTGTCAGAAATTACAACTGCGATAGTGATTCATAAGCTGTTTGGTAATGTGGGAATTGGTTGCAGGAGTTCCCCCCCATCCCCCTCTGAATTGGCTTGCATTTGGCTGGACTCAGTTGCAGAGTTCACAATAGACTTAAATAATAATCCAATCTTCTCTATCATAAAATTCTGCACAAAATAATATTGCAATCCCCCTCTATAGGTATTTTCCGCACATTTGAATTAGATAAATTTTTTCGATAGGATTGAATTAGACAAATTTGTTGTCTGGAATTTCTTGTTTCATGTCATGTTCACAAAAATCTATTTCATGGGTGCATGGCTGCAACCAAACCCCTTTGGAATGTCAAATTCATGTTCCTTCAGGTCTTAAGCAGCCCAACTGTTTGATTTTTACCTTTTTTCTTTTTTTAAAATTTTTTTTTCCTTATGCGCTTCTTTATTTCTAATGGAGTTTCCATTAATTGAATCATGAAAAAATTGTTTTTTTTCCCTGAATAAATAATCGTAATATCTCTATCTTCTAATAAAACCACTTCTCCCTCTTGGTCCATGGAAAATGGAATTAGGATGGTCGAGTTATATGCTCTTCTTTACCAATTTATGGAGAAGGGAAGGAACCAGGTAATGAAGCTGGTTACATTGTGGGAATGTCTTCATGCTATCCTCAACCAGGCACAGTTAGGATATTTGAAGGAGAGACTTTGATTTTGGAATCCAACTACAACAGCACCCAAAAGCATACAGGGGTGATGGGTCTCTTCTACATTTTGGTTGCAGACTCGCCACCAAAGCCCATGCTATCTCTACGAACTTCAGTTCATGTAAGATTTTTCCCCTTCTCCACTTTATTTATCATGATGGACATTTCTCTCTCTCTTACACATACCTCCACAGAGTAGAATTGTGTAGCATTTTGAATGTTGGACTGTGTTTTCCTTGAGCCATAGTGAAGGAGGAATTCCTTCACCAATGGCCGTAATTGCACTTGGTGGGTGCCAGGGAACAGTGAAGGGCATGAAGGAAAACTTTCTCCGTGAATGTTGGACATAATTTTTCATTTGTGGCGTTCATATGAAATATTAAATTGATGATGAGTGGCAGACAGATGAGAAATAGACAAGCAGAAATGCCATTCTTCCTCTTTTGCCATTTTGAGTGTCAACTTCACCAGGGATTATTGAGCCTGATTGGCCCAGCCTGACTTTTCTGGCAGGTTGGGCAGTCATTTTCTGAACTTCAGTTTAGAACTGGGTGGATAACCATGACCTTAGCCAAGGGTGGGCTTGAAAGAGCCTGGAAATTGGTTTTTAGGGTGTTTGTTGGTACAAGGATAATTCCCCCCCATGCAGTAAACCCCACCAACCCAACCCCTACCCGTAGACGGCAGGATTCCATCCTTGGTATTCACTATCTACAGCTGGAGACCTTACCACCAAGCCAAGGATGGCACTTTGGTTTTAAAGTTTATGCAGGTGAACTTAGCTACAAGTTTGGAAGAATGTGAATTTGTATGCCAATGTAATCACAATATACCTTCCATTAACAAAAGCCTCGTCATTGATAGGAAATTGGTTCTGATCATTTTCGCAATGCTTGGAATTTGTGTGTGCAGGAACTGAAGATGCTTAGCAAATATTCATGGGCATTAGTTTTCATTGGAGTGGCTGTAGCTGTAATAATCGGTGTTGGTTATCTCCGAAGGAATGAAAGAGAAGGCGGTTACCAATCCATATGATGTATGATTAATCACTAAGTGTTATAGTTGTTTTGCCCACCAATCAAGCTCTTAATCTCACAGATGAGATCATTTTGCTAGACAGTAATAGCTCTGTAATAAATCTTGTATACTTTTCTATACTACCATAATAATGATGTCCTATACTGGTCTATAATCACAACCTCCTTCTCCCTGGAGTTCAGAAACACTTCACTTTCTATTGCTCACACCAGAGTGAGCCTCTGAGAAAATCACCTCTTACCTCGGCCATTTACAGCATATTGCTCGATGGCTTATTTGAATGAGCATTGGGTGGTATTTCTCAATGGAGTGGGCTTAAATAGGTGGTGTTATATGTGTCTTGAATTTTGTATCCGTTTCGAAGTTTTCCCCGCTCCAACATTTTTTGGTAGCGACTCAAGGGAGATTTTGTGAGGTCTGTGATGGTAGTGGATGGCTTGAGCGGGTCTAAGCCCGGAGGAGTATTACCTTGTTTTATTGTCTTGTTGTGTAAGCAAGAGAGAGAAGAGTGATTTAGCCATTTTCATGTTAGGGTTTTCTAAGGGGAGTTCTTGTTTTGAGTTTTGGTGTTCTTTGGGAGATCTCCATTTTATTTTTCTTCTATCACATAGTGAATCATCTTCAGCTTTCATCCGTGGATATATCACATTAAATTTGCCTGTGGATATAGCACATCAAATTGGTGTGTGAACCACAATATATTTGTGATACCCTTGTTTATATTTATTTTATTTTTTCATGTTTCTTGGGGTTTGCGTTAACAAGTAACTCAATACGACCCGTCCTCATGTGTAGGGTCTCCAATAATTGCAGTGGAGATCGAACTATGATAGTAGCGTCAGTGGTGGTGATGGGTAAGGGGAGGGGAACCATTGACACAGTACTAATTTCACTTTCGAAGCAAGGACACACTCCGATTGGCAGCTTCTTCATAATTCCAAAAGCATTTTACATTTATATATATGGGTAAGAGAGAGCTGTCTGAGAAAATCAATACCATGAACGTCATCTATGAAGTCATCATTGCCACCCAAATCCTGACGCCTGGCATGAACTTCGAATTTAGTCCCACAGGAAGTAATGGCGTGCGTATCCGTATGAGATGACACCCAAATGAGGTATAAGTAAAGCTAGAGGGAAAGCAATCTCAGTGCCTCTCTCTCTCTCTGTCTCTCTCTCTCGCTCGCTCTCTTTAGGCAATTTTGGTGCTCAGCCGTGTCTGTGTTAACTACACTGGAAAGTATTTTCTTTCTTTATCTCCCCTTCTATTTTTCTGCTATTGATTATATTTCAGTTCTAATGCCAATCTCCATTTATCGGTGCGAGTGGCAGAATTACCAAACCCTTTTGAATATTTAAGCTTATCTTATATATTACTCTTTATCTTGAACTCAAAAACTTAGGGTTCCCTGATTAATCGTTGTTTGGCCCAATGTTAACCCCGCACTTGATATTTCTTCATTTGCTGCAATGCTGTGTTGCAGGGCATGTGATTATGATCTTTGGTTATGTCATTCTTTTCTATTTTTCATTAAGTTATTGATTTTAAGAGAATCAACTCCATTTTCATCACTTTCTATTTACTTATTTTTATCATTGTGATATTCCTTTTCTGTGAATTTTAAAAGGTATTATTATGAATAGTACCACAAATTAAATCTTACTGAATTGCAAATTAATTGAATTTTAATTAATGAATTATCTACTTTTTGGAACACAATGTATTCAATTAAACCATCTGACTCTCCTTGCTTCAGTAAATTAACTTACAAAGTCTTACCACCTGCTTTTGGGTTAATACAAATTTTTGTAGAAAAAACATTCACTGTGTTTTTGCTCTGTTTCATGCTTCAATTATGAATTTTTTCTTTGAGTTTAGCAGAATGTATGTTTTAACTCAAGATCTTTGACTTCACAGAAAAATGCTCCCTTGTTGTCAATGGTATGTGCTTATACTGGCAATGTTACTCTCGGCCTTAACGTTGCAAGCTAACGAAAATGGGGTGAAAACTGCTATTTTCCTGTCGCCAAAGTTTGTGCTGGGACCAGGAAAAGTGGAGAATAAATTCTACCATAATATCGACTTTCCAAGAGGCCATATTGCAATTAAGGAATTTTATGGTGAAGTGGTCGATGATAGGGGAAATCCTGTGCCTCTGCGTGAAACTTATCTCCACCACTGGGTTGTAGAAAGAGATTACATCCCTAAGGGTAATGGCAATCAGGAGCTTCACTTGTCAAAGAATATTGTAGTAAGAAACTCTGGAGTATGCCAGGGAAATGTTCTGGGGCAGTATTTTGGTTTTGGATCTGAAACACGCAAAACAAAGACTTACATTCCAGATCCATATGGCATAGAAGTTGGGAATCCAATGGAAATTCCTAATGGTTATGAGGAGAGATGGTTGCTCAATATTCATGCAATTGATACACGTGGTGTGGTGGATCGGCTGGGATGCACAGAATGCAGGTGTGATCTCTATAATATCACAAGGGATCAGTTTGGCCGGCCTATTGATCCAGGGTATACGGGAGGCCTATTTTGTTGTTATGATCAAACACAGTGCAGAGTGCAAGAAGGTTTTGAGAGTATCAAGAGAAGCCTCTACTTGAGATACACTGTGAAATGGGTAGATTGGGAAGACACTATTGTGCCTGTTAAGATTTATATACTAGATGTTACTGATACCAGGAAGAGGGCAAGTGATGCAGCAAGACTTGGTGCTTTACATGGTTGCCAGGTATTTTAATGACTACTCTCATTTGTTTTTGTAGGATTTATTTTTATCAGACTGGAGAGGTTAACTAATGGCATTACATCTTACCTTCATATTTGGAAGATCAGACCAGTTTATATGAGAGGCCCTGGTCAGTAGTTTATATTTCACCATATTCCATATAATAAATATGCCTTCTTCATTTTTAATACTTGTCTTTTTTCTGAACTGTTATGTATGTCTCGAATTCTTGGACCCGTTTCGAAGAATGACCCGCTCCGACATTTTTGGTGGCGATCCGAATGGAACTTTTTCTGAGATCTGTGATGGTAGCAGATCGGCCCAAGCCCGGAGCCCATCACTGATCTCGTTGGGGGTGCGTGGGCGAAGCCCCCATGGTACGGTTCGACCCAACCCGATGGATCGACCCATATCCGATGGAGAAGTATTTATGTTCTTTACCCACTTTATTGTAAAGATGAGTACGATTTGGGGTTTTCGTTTTAGGGTTTCTGGGAGAGAGCAGCATCGCCGTTTTGGGTGTTCTTGAGAGATCTCTCTTGTAATTTTTCTCCGATTTGCATAATGAATCATCTTCGCCTTCGCCCATGGATGTAGCACACCATACTGGTGTGTGAACCACGTTAAATCTCTGTGTCATCTTGCTCTGTTTTTGTTTTCTTTCGTGTTTTTGGTTGGTGTTTGCTCTAACATGAACATTGATGATGGATTTTGGTGCAGGTAGAGTATCAAGTTGAGTCCTGTGGTGCCACTGGTTTGGGAAATAGTGGGTGTATAGATACCAAGAAAACAAGCATTGTCATGCCCAATGGGGGTGCTGTTATCTATGGTGTTGCCCACCAACATTCAGGGGGAGTCGGTTCAACTCTATATGGAGAGGTAATTCTTGTAATTAAAGACTTTTTTTATTTTATTTTGTTTAGAGAAAATTGCATGTACACCCCCTGGTGTTTGAAACAATAACAGAATTCCCCCCCGCGTAGTTTCACCATTTATGTATAACTCTCTGATGGCTCACAGTGTTACTGAGCTGTTAGTTTGGAAAGTAAAAAGACAGCTTTACTCTTTATACTTCAGTGACTTAATTGAAGACCTATTTACCCTTATTTTCCTTCTTCTCCTCCAAACGAAAATCCCTAAATTGATCTAGGGTTTTGCTACACACCAGCTCCGGCGAAGGTGAAGAAAACCATCTCTTGCCGGCGGACCTCCCCTTGCCCAGCGACTCTCCGGCGAAAGTCTTTCCACCGCCCCTCTTTCCCAATCATTTTTTTGTGAAATTAGAGCACAAATCTCAAATCCACACACCCCTGTGATTCCAGCAACTCACACACCCCTGCAACCACTGCGATTACAAGGACTCACACACCCTACCTGCGATTCCAGCAATTCACACCTGAGATAAATGGGGAAATATCAATTTAGTGAAATAAAGTCGGATTTGGCTCTGAATGGAATTGGAACCAACTCAAATCTTACCAATTTACCAAAATGGAGGGTTTCATTCAGTTGGTTGTGGTGAGAACCCAAAGATGGGTTCTCATTGGTTCTCAGGGGGAAAAGAAATTGTTCTTTTGGAAGTAATCTCATGAAGATATTATTGAAAGCAGCGATAGTTAACAAGGAAGAAGCAGAGCGCAAACAAAATCATTGAACAGCTCAAAAGTAATTCCATTTGACAGTGATACTGATTCAGCCCAAATATGGAACTGATAACGTATTTCTGTACAGATAACCGTGAACCCAGGGAGGAACAAGTAAGCTAATTGAATCCGAAGAAGAGAAATAATGGTTCAAGAGCAATAAAAGTCAAGATTTTCGAATAGGGATAAAGATAGAAAACAAAGAAAGAGAAGAGAAGAGGAAGAGCACCTGAAGATAACTCCAGAGGTGGAAATTGAAGAGGGAAACTGGAAATTTAAATTCAGAACTGGCAACAACCTTGAATCAAGATGTATCCACTATACATATTGCTGTCCAATCCCACCTGTTAATGGGTTACTGTTAGAAATGCCTCCAATTCATTTTTATGATACCAAGTTGGTATACAACTGAGATATTGATTCATAAGCTGCTTGGCAATGTGGTAATTGGTTGCAGGAGTTCCCCCCCCCCCTCTCTCGAATTGGCTTGCATGTCGCTTGACTCAGTTGCAGAGTTCAAAATAGACTTAATAATTGCAATCTTCTCTTTAGGTAAAGTTCTGCACAAAATAATATTCCAATCCTCCTCTATAGGAAAAATATTTGTTGTCTGGAATTACTAGTTTCATGGTCATGTCTGCAAAAATCTATTTCAATGGGTGCATAGCTGCAACCAAACCCCTTTGGAATGTGGAGTTCATGTTCCTTCAGGTCTTAAACTGCTTAACTTTTCAATGTGTCCCTTTTTTTATGCACTCATTTATTTCTAATGGAGTTTCCATAAATTTACTTGTGAAACAAAATTTCTTTTTCCCCCTGAATAAGTAATCTTAAGATCTCTATCTACTAATAAAACCACTTCTCTCTCTTGGTCCATGTAAATGGAATTAGGATGGCCGAGTTATATGTTCTTCTTTACCAGTTTATGGAGAAGGGAAAGAACCAGGTAATGAGGCTGGTTACATTGTGGGAATGTCTTCATGCTATCCTCAACCAGGCACAGTTAGGGTATTTGAAAGGGAGACTTTGATTTTGGAATCCAAGTACAACAGCACCCAAAAGCATACAGGGGTGATGGGCATCTTCTACATTTTGGTTGCAGACTCACCACCAAAGCCGTTGCTTTCATTACAAACTTCAGTTCATGTGAGACATTTTTTGTCCCTCTCTACTTTATTTATCATGATGGACATCTCTCTCTCTCTCTCTCTCTCTCTCACACACACACACACACACCAAGTAGAATTGTGTAACATTATGAATAAAAAAGGGCGTAACCAGTGCATGATGCTCCCGCCACTGCAGGGTCTGGAGAGGGTCATAATGTATGCAGCCTTACCCCCGTTTCACAGAGAGGCTGTGTCGCATTATGAATGTTTGGACACAAATTTATTCTGGCTTTCATATGAAATATTAAATTAATGAGATGGCAGATAGACGAGAAATAGACAAGTAGGCAGACAAGTGTGGGCTTGAAACACACCAGGGCTTATTGGGTCTGATTGACCAGTCTGACCTTTCTGATGGGTTGGGAAGGCATTTTCTGGCCTTAAGTTTAGAACTGGGTGGATAACCAAGAGCTTAGCCAAGTGTGGGTTTGAAACAGACTGAAAAAATGGTTTTAAGGGTGTTTTTTGGTACAGGGATGATTCCCCCCACCCAATAACACCCCCCCACATAAGGCAGTTGGTTTCTTCTATCAACAGCCAGAGATCTTACCACTGAGCCAAGGATGGCACTTTGGTTTTAAGGGTTATATGCATGTGGTCTTAGGTAGAAGGTTGAAAGGATGTGGTTGAGTTTCAATATGTAAGCACTGTACTTCCCATTAAGAAAAGCTCCATTATTCAGGAAATTGGTTCTCATCACTTTCACAATGCTTGGATTTGTGTGTGCAGGAACTGATAATGCTGGGCAAATATTCATGGGCATTAGTTTTCATTGGAGTGGCTGTAGCTTTTATTCTCGGAGTTCTTCTTCTCCGAAGGAATGAAAGAGCATGCAGTTACCAATCCATATGATGTATGATTAATCAAGAAGTGTTATAGTCGTTTAGATTCGCCCAAATAACTCTGTATCTCACAGATGAGACCATTTTGCTATACAGTAATAGCTCTGAAATAAATCTTGTATGCTTATGTTATATTATCATAATAATGATGTCCCAGAGTTTATAATCGCATCCTTAAATTCACTTTCCATTGCTAACACCAGAGTGAGCCTTTGAGAAAATCACATGTTAACCTCAACCATTTGCAGCATATTGTTCGATGGCTTACTTAAATGAGCATTGGGTGTTATAGCTTAATGGGGTTTCAAGTTGCAACTTGCCACCCCCTTTGGAAAATGGCGAAGCGTTGCATGTCTGAGGACTGTAGAGTTCCCAGCAATTCCATCTTGGTAGGGATGGCGAAGGAGCGGTTCGTCAAATAGGAGAATAACCTGCCCTGTTAGTCTTGGCTGGGCCATCATAGTCAGACTTTCAGTTGGGTTCGGTTTGGCTCTGAAACCCTATGGCATAGCAGAGGCAATTCAGTTTGGTTTCCAATGACTCTTTTCCCCTATCTCAAAGCCTAAGGCGTTTCCTGCATATAAACAAACTTAGTGTAATTGAAATGAGGATGTTGAGATTGAAGAGTGGTAACACTATAAAAGATAAAATAAGGAATTAAACAAATTAGAGCTACTTTAGGAGTTGGTCCGAAACATGATAAGTTGTGAGAATGTTGTTTGATGTGGCATGGACATGTGTAATACTTTTGAATGCTCCAGTATAGAGGGGTGATTTGATTCAGATTGAAGGAATAAAAAAAGGCAGGGGTATACTTAAAATGATTCTAGGAGAAGTGACGAGGAAAGACATGCATAGCTTAGGACTTGTAACAAGTATGACTTTTTAATAGAGCTAAATGGAGAAAAAGGATCCATGCAGTCAACCTCATTCGGTTGGGAAAAAATTAAGGTGACTTGAGTTGAGTTGAGTTATGGCCTTCAAAGAAGTCAACACCCTGTATTGTTGCAGGTTTGGGATGAAGTTTATTTTGCATGTTTTTTTTTCTTCTGGGAAAAGATTGCTCATCTTAAATTACTTTTCTATTTAAATTTCATCCCCTAAGTTGTCGTTGAAGTTTGTGAATATACATTGAGACACTGTTTGATGAACAATTAAAGTAAAATTTACACCATGTTCTAAAACTGAAACAATTTTTTTTCTATGTTACAATGACAAGTGCTACAAGAAGAAAAAAAATTGGTGATATAAATAGAAGGACCGAGTTTTCCTCAAGCCACAATGAAGCAGAGATTCCTTCAATAATGGCCATCATTGCATTGTATTAGAGTTGTAAATGGATAAACGAAAATCCAAATTTGATCCGCATCTGTATCCATTTAGAGACATCTGTATTTGTTTAGAGATATCCGGAAAAAAACTCAAATACTCCAATAAAATCCATCCAAAAAAAAAAAATCCTAATACTAAATAATAAAAAATGAAGTAGTAAATGATCTTGAGGGTTTTTGAAGATTCAACAGGTTCTAGAATATGAAGAAAAGAGAATCATGATCTAAGAGATATGGATTGAGAGTGAATTGTATCTGCTAGGGGGAGGAAGGTCTAGGAATTCGATCCGCATCCGAATCCGTTTAGAGGTATCCGTATTCGACCAGGGAATATCCGGATCCGATCACATCCGATCTGTATCCGAGCCTAATCTGATCCGTTTACATGCCTAAATTGTATGGGTGTCGAAGAATAATAATAGGGTAAATTACACTGCCACCCCCTAAGGTTTGCCTTAAATACAGTGTGACCCCCTGTGTTTTCAAAATACACACTTAGACCCCTTGAGTTTAGGGTATTTGTTACACTCAGCCCCACTCTGTTAAAGTATTCCGTTAGTTGCTGACGTGTTGGCCATTGATGCCTTAAAATGACAAATATACCCTTGATATGATGTGAACTTACCATTTTGCCCATAGAGCAGTCCAAACTTTACACCCCTTTCTTTGCTACTTGAATCAAGGTTTAGGGTTCTGGCGATCAACCTCAGGCCATCTTCCAGTCCATCAACGATGACCTGCCTCAAGTTCTTGCTATGGCGATCTACTGAGGCCATCACCGACGACTTGGCTCAGTCCTCTCTCTCTGCTCCTGTTCCTCTTCTCCTCTCTTTTTCTCTCTACTCTTGAACGACTTCTATTCTCTTCTCGTCTTACTTTCTCTGATATGACACGGTACGATAGGACAGGAGAAGACAAAAATCAGTTCAGATGGCGATGGCTGCCAACCCAATACCATCGGCCGATAAAGCTCTGATGGCTTCAACGATGCCTATCCCGGCAGCACAAATGCCGTTGGAGATGTTCGCAAGAGACGCCATTATCACATGGTTTAGGGGACAATTCGCGGCGGCCAATGCCATTATCAACGCTCTTTGTAACCACCTGACTCAACTTGATGGACGGCCATGGTGCTAAGTATGAATCGGTTTTTGCTGCGATACATAGGAGGCGATTGAATTGGATCCCGATCCTTCAGATGCAGAAACACTCTGTAGCAAACGTTGCTTTGGAGCTTAAGAAAGTCGCGGCCAAGAAAATGATAGAGAGAGGGAGGAGAAAAGAAGAAATTGAGGAAGTCAAGGTTTTTTTTATCATAAAAGGGAAGAAACTAGACAAGATGTCAATGGTAGTGTTCAGGTTGTGAATGGAGAATCCAGGGAGGAAATGAAGGAGAGTGAAGGTGAAGCCGTTGATGAGGTGGTGGAAGAAGTTTCGTCCGTTGACGATCAAGAGCAGCTCCAAGTTTGTATGATTTTTTGCTCGCTTCTTCGATTAGTTGTTCCCGATCTTCATTTGAGGATTTTTTTTCCTCTTTTTAATATTCTCTTGGTTAGCTAGAACTTCTTTCCAACTTTCGTTTTCTTTGGTTTCATTCCTTGTTATCCCCTCTGCAATCGGTCCAGAGTTTCAACTTGGTTTTGGTTATCATCTGTCCTTCCTCATTCCCTCCTTCTAAAAATCCATATTTGTTGAATCTGGGTGAAGCATGAAAATAAGAGTTCCATCATCCGTGTGATTTCATGCTCTTTTCTTTCTTATGGAGGGCTATCGATCATTATATAGAAAATTTATATAGGGGTTTTAACTTGATTTAATAGTTTTTGTATCCCCCATCGTTTAATCCAACTGAATTTTGGGTCCCCAAGGCACAACGTTTCTCCTTCTTTGTATACTCTCCCTTCTGATTCAAGACTATTTGGGTTTCCTTCCTTTTTTTTCCTGGGAAAACAGAACTGAAGCAAAAATAAAGGGGTTACACGTGCAAGAGGGTGGTTTTCCCCAGGGAGAAATGGCCATAGATTTCGTTTTCTATGGGGTTACTGGAAGAGGGTAGACGATGGTAGACAGAGGTTGCAGCGGTGGTGGGGCGGTGGTTCAGGAAGAAGAAGAAGAAAGAATGAGATAGTGGTGGGTCCCATAAAGTTAGGAAAAAAAATTAGAATATGATTAATTGAAGGGTAAAATTGTCATTTAAATTTTAGACTTAACTCCATCCACTCAAGGGTCCACTCAGGGGGTGTGGCTGTATAATTTAGAAACACAGGGAGTCGCTCTGTATTTAGTACAAACCTTAGGGGGCGACAGTGTAATTTTCCCGTTATAATAATAATAGATTCAATGTTTCCCTCATCGTGGTTCAAAGAAAAGTCTCCTAAGCAAAATGGGAACAAGGTTTGATTCCCTTGCACGAATTATTCCACGTCTTTACCTCAATAAGAAACTGGATCAAATCACCCAAAAAAAAAAAAAAATAGAAACTGGATCAAAATTCCATCACCAACATAAACACCATTCAACCTCAACGGGTAGCTCAATTGGTAAAGACCAACACCTCACAACTAAAAGATCACAAGTTTTTTTTTTTTTTTTTTTCTTTTTTTTTGGTAAAAGGGAGATTTATCGATGATAATTAGCATTTGTACAACCAAAAAATTCAGATAAACAAAGATCATGAAGCCAGGGAGTGGAGATAGGTCAATTTGTCAAACACATGATAGACATAGGCTTCCTAGTCAGGGCATCTAAAATATTGTTCATAACCTGTGGAATAAAGTTAAAGGAGGTAGTGTTATTGGTGAAGCCTGATCTCAGTCCAGAAAGTGCTGTGGGAAATCTTCGAAGGGTCGTTTTAGCTTCAAAACGCGTATGGATAGCCTAAAAAATGCATACATTGTCGCCAAAGGCACTGAGTCCTATAGAGCTTGTCGAGTTTTTCGATTTGATATGTATATCGACATATGTTAGGTTCAGGTGTGACCCTAACCTGGTGGGTCTTTGGAGCTTCTAGGGGCATTTCTATACTTTTTTGGGTTGGGGCTTTTCTATAAAGTGTCCTCATCTCGTTGAAAGAGATGGATGAGATTTGAGGGTTTTGTAACTTGCTTCAGAGAACTACTGGAAACCAGTTCTATCACTGGCCGTGGATGTAGCCTACTTTCTTGAGGGTGAACCACGTAAAATTCTTGTGTTGTGTGATTGTTCTTCTCTTCTTTTTCGTTTTCTTCTGCAAATCCCATTTCTGGACATCATTTATCTGACAAGTAGAAGCAAAAGAGGCTGAAAGCTTCCTAATATCAGATATATCAATTGCTACTTCGAAGGGAGGAATTCGGTTCTGATGAATATAACTGACAACTTCTTTCATATCCAATTCCTTTTGTAGAAGAGTCAAACCAGCTCTAATAGCTTTAGGAAAGACAGATAACCTTTCTACTCATGCATTTGAAGCCCATTTGTGGGCAAAAGATATTCCCTACCCAATCTTTTTTAACAATACACAGAACTAAAAGTTTTGGATTCACATCCTCTACTTCCATCACTTGTACTTCCATCCTACTTCCAAGCCCTATAAGAGCGCCATCTGGACAGACTTGTATCCAACGGTTGACATCAGTCAAATTCAATTTTTTTGAATTTCATCCATGTCATGATTGAACCACCTTAAACCCCCACTCAATCCGGTTCAAAGGGCCTCCCTCAAACCGAACCCAACCCACCCTTAAACCAAGCATTAGGGTTTGGATCCAAAATTCCCAAATATCTCCTTCGTTTTTCTCTCTTCTTCCCAAAAATGCAGAGCAGAGCAAGAGAAGCCCTAAAACGAGCTGAAATCGCCGAGACCGTGAGAGGGAAGTGTGGCGGAAGGAACTGGACGACCTAAAACTCTGAGTTGCTCTAAAACTCTAAATTGCCTCACCATCTGTCACCATCCATCGTTCTTCATTTCGAACGAGAAGTCCTAGAGGTTTATCCATCCATCCATCGCTCTTCTCTTCTTCCTCCCAAAAATGCTATCAAACTAAACTCATCTCTTATTCAGAAATCCCCATTTCATTTCGATTGAAAAGCCCTAAAACGAGTTGCATCATTTCGTTCTTTTTTTAATTTCACAGGGTCACCCCAGGCTACAGTGTATAGAGGCTACGAATCTCTGGAAATCTGATTAGAACGATGAAATACATTTTTGACTTGTTGCTCCACCCCAATATACTTTCGGTTTTGGCCCCAGAAAAGTCGAATAATCACCATTGTTGAGGTCACATCATGTTATAAAGAGTAAGGACTGGGGACCAACTCAGCTCCATAGAGAGATCCATACATTTATTCATCATATGACCCTCCAATGACATGAGCAGTGAAAGCAGAGAAGTATTCAGAAGTTGTAACTGGAGAAGAGATAAAAAGAAAGAAAAAAAAAAGTAGAACTTATTAATGGATTCTCTGTTTTACAACATTTTCTCTGTTTAACTAGTGAAATCTTTCAACCCCGAAATCCATCAAAGTTCTTCTCTTCTGAATTTCAAAGTCCAAAAGCGAACCTTACACAGGAGTAGGAAAATGCAAAGAGGAGAGGAAATTGGATTTCTCCTTTTTCTTGCTCTTAGTCCACTCTCTTCTCTCCATCTATATCTCATACTATTCCTACAAGCTTCTGTGGTAAAATCCCAATTGAATCGCCTTTCTCTCTCCAGAATTTAGTTGAATCTTCTCCTCTACACCGTTTGCTTCTCTGCAAATCCGAAAAGCTTTAGTTTAGACCGTCCATTAGTCTTTTCCTGAGAGCTTATGTGGTTATGGGCTTCTTCTCTGCTTTGCGTTTTTGGGAAGAGGAAGAGAAGAACGAGCAAATCTATTTGGAGATTTTTGTTTGAATTGTTTTGACCCTAGTTTGGTTTAAGGGTAGATTGGGTTCGGTTCGATTTAAGGATGATCCGGTTTGAATGGGGTTTAAGGTGGTTCAATCATGACATGGGTGAAATTCAAAAAAATTTGAATTTAACTGATGTCAACCGTTGGATATGAGTTAGGCCAGCTGACACTCTCATAGGGCTTGGAAGTAGGATGGAATTACAAGTAATGGAAGTAGAGGATGTGGATCCAAAAGTTTTTCACTAACATAGAAATGTCGAGAGTAATGAGAAATTCTCCCAAGACCATCATATCCCTTACTTGTACCCTGCATAAGCTAATCAAACATTTTTTCTCTGATTATTAAGAGGAAAAGAGTTTGGAACTAGTTGGATAGGTTACCCACATACATCTCTCTCTCTCTCTCTCTCTCTCGAATATGTAAAAACAGAAAAAATACCATATTCAACGACCAATCCGTATCATTCAAATGACATCCTTCTCATTGGCTGGCTCCCCACCCCACCAGCTAAAGAACACTCTTCTAAGTATTTAAGTTGTGTTTTGTCAAACTGCAAGGAGCTCATTACTTTGTGGATGAGGATCGTCTCCAGGGAGCCCAGCGCCCAGGGTGCTGCTAGGGGGCATCTAACAGTTGTGTTGTCCCACATACATCTTGGTGCACGTCTAGGGATGTGTGCGGCACAACCCAGCACCCTAGGCATACTGGGCTCCTTGGAGACGAGCTAAATTCTTACTTTGTTACCTCATAATCCCCCCCCCCCCCTTTGGAGATCCTTGATGTTGTAGATGACATCAAACACCATCTTACCGAAAAAACAGGAAGAAAGAGGACATCAAGCACCTTTCCACTTTTTTTAGATCCTGCTCTTTCTCCTACATTTTTAGGGAGATTACTAGCGTGACTGACTCCTTGGCTAGGAAGGCCTTGTCTTGTGCGTGTGAGATACCTTGACCGTTTTCCACTCCTTGGTTAACGGATCTTTGTAATTCTGATACCTTGGGCTGGACACGCAAGAATAAATAGTCCTCCTTCATACCTAAAAAAAAAGAATAAAAGTCGTGTTTTATCGTAGCAAGTAGGATCTCATTTCGCAATTCGTAACTCGGACTCGGTAAATCTGCTGAGGACTGAGGCACATGCCTATTTTCAGTTACTTTGGTTGCTTGGGTTTTAACCTTATGTTTGCTTCTCTGTCACCGGTGGTTTGATCCCAGAGACAAGTTGCAGGGATGGCTACGCTTCACCTCACAAACCCTAATCAGTTATTTTCATCTTCTTCGGTTACTGTTGGGTTTCGTCAGATGATGCTCTCCCGTGATGGTCTCCATATTGCTGCTGCTCCGAGTGTTCGTCGAAGAAGCTCACGGAGTAGAAGCAACTGTGGTATCTTCTGTTCTTCTTCTGCCTTCCCTCCCACGGAGTCAGCTAAGATTAAGGTAGTGGGTATTGGTGGTGGAGGAAATAATGCTGTTAATCGCATGATTGGAAGCGGATTGCTGGTGGGTTTTTTTTTTGCAGTTTTTGTGGGCTTAGATAGACATTACAATTTCCATTTATTTTTCCTCTTTCTTGTGATGTTTTACTTTCATACTTTCTCTCTTCATAGGAAGATGTGATTGGGTTTTCCATTTTTTTGCTTAAGGAGGTGTTCGCTTCAAACCTTTTTTTAAATTCTTGAGCAGCATTTCACATCTTGATGTATTTGAAATCAATCTAGTTGACCCTCTTCTGCAAGATGCAGATTTAGATGCAAATTTAACTAGAATGAGTACAGGTTAGAATTTTTAGTCAATAAATGGGCTGATTCTTATTTATGTTCTCACTAGAATTGACTAGATTTCAGTTTTGAAACAACTCTCTTTTCATCGATGTGCTTATTGTACTGGAATGCCCGTGAAATTCTCCAATTCAAAGGTGCAATTTCTATGAAGCCATTCTGCAGTTGGAGGAGCTCTTAAGAGATTTTACTTGTGACACATTTTTTTCGTTGAAACATCTGTGCAGCTTTTGAGAAATTATATGAATTTTAATGTTGAGTACTTTAATATCAGGGTGTTGAGTTCTATGCCATAAACACGGATGCTCAGGCTCTATTACAATCTTCTGCAGAGAACCTTCTTCAAATTGGCGAGCAATTGACTCGTGGACTAGGTCTCGAACTTTCCCAATAGACTAAAGAGGTTTCCTAGAATTGTAAACTTGGGGGTAGTATATGAATTATAATGCTAATTCCGTATTTCATACCCCCCCTCCTTTGGTGAATATACTATTGATTAGAATCACTTAATAGAGATGCAGGTACAGGTGGTAATCCTCTTGTGGGAGAACAAGCTGCAGAGGAATCAAAGGAAGCAATAGCAAATGCTCTCAAGGGCTCAGATCTTGTGTTTATTACATCAGGTATGGGTGGGGGTACTGGTTCTGGTGCTGCTCCTGTTGTTGCCCAGATATCAAAGGAAGCAGGTTATTTGACCGTTGGTGTGGTTACCTACCCTTTTAGCTTTGAAGGACGTAAGAGATCTGTTCAGGCAAGTGCGTTCTGGTCTCTCTCTTTTTTTCTTTCTTAAATATAGCTCAACTTTTATTGTTCTTTTAATAATTCATTTGGTTGTTATATGTTATGCATTTTAACTTTGATCTGTAGGCACATACATACATCCATGCATGTATTTATATTGTATATCATAGTGATTTCTTAATTCTTATTGTGCATCTGCCCTCCTATTTTCAGCCTTTTTTGGTTTGCTTTGGCATTGGGCTATTGATGACAGAATTTTCACTGACACATAAAAAATTCCTATGTTCAATGTTGGATATATAATATTACATAATTTTAGTATTTCCTTTGATCCCATTTGTTTCACTTTAACTATACAAAACTATTCCTGAAATCTATCTAATGTTACCTCAATGTTGCTCTGCTCCAACAACAACAACAAACTCAGCCTTATCCCAACTTAATGGGGTCGGCTACATGGATCCAAACAAACAAAGTAGGTAAAACTGAGGTCTAGACCAAAAAAAAAAAAAGGAGGGTTGGGAAATGAGATCAGAAGGGAAAAATGAACAATGATAAGTGAACAATGGGAAATAAAAGAAAAGTGAAAGATAAAAGTGACAAATAAAGTAAGAGGAAAGAAGCACAGTCCAGCAAGTCAGGAGAATCTCAGCTAGATAGGGTCTGCTACATGGATCCTTGCCCTCCAATAGGCTTTATCCGAGGTCATACATGGTACAAAACCTATACTATACATGTCCTTCCTCACAACTTCTCCTATGGTTATTTTAAGCCTGCCCTCGCTCTTTTAGATCTTTCAATCGGAATCATATCACTCCTCCTTACTGGAGCATCCCTAGGCCTCAGTTGAACATGACCATACTACCTCAAACAACTCTCTCGGAGCAACTCCCAAGTCAGCTCTGATATGATCGTTCCTTACTTTATCCTTCCTTGTTTTTCTACACATCCATCTTAACATCCTCATCTCTGCCACACATAGCTTCTTGATATGACACTTCTTAACTGCCCAACATTCTGCCCCATACATCATAGTCGGCCGTACAACAGTCCTATAGAACTTTCCTTTAAGTTTTAGAGGAATGCATTGGTCACACAGCACTCCGGATGCACCTCTCCACTTCATCCATCCCACTTTAATTCGTTGTAAAACATTATATTCTATGTCACCTTCTTTATTTATGATTGACCCCAAATATCGAAAATAATCACTTTGTGGTATCTCTCTTTCCTTAATTTGCACCATGTCAGTATCCATCATAGTGTGACTAAAATTACACATCATATACTCCGTCTCCGTTCTACCAATCTTAAAACCTCTTGTTTCAAAGGTTGATCTCGATAGCTCTAACTTAGCATTAATCCCTGCTTTTGTCTCATCCACCAAAACGATATCATCGGCGAAGAGCATACACCACGGGACCTTGTCTTGAATGCTCTTGCCTCTTGGTTAAGTTGTCCATCATAAGCGCAAAGAGATAAGGGCTTAAGGCTGATCCCTAATGTAGCTCAATTGTAATTGAGAATTCCTCAGTTAAGTTGTCCAATGTTGCTTTGCTCCAAATTTAATATTCATGGTTTACAATAATGCTAGCAAAATTAGATCCCCAATATCTCATTCTACATCAACATCCCAATTCTCTGATCGGATCACTTAGTCATCGACAGCAATGTCTTTGTTTTCTTTTCAGACTCCCAATTGTGAAACTTTTCCGTTATGACCCAACATTGCTCATGAGATAAGTCTCCCAGGATTTTTCTTCTCTAAATGCAAATTAATTTTGGGTTAACAACAATATGGATTTAAATAAAGTTGAATGGTGAAACAGGATTTGTTAGCCAACCTCATTTAGTTGCAAAGGCTTATTGTTGTTGAGTTGAGTTGAAAAGGAGTGGTGTCATTCTGAAAATTAGTAATGGTGGCTTTTGCCTTGGTGTTTTCAGAGGTATTCAAAATGTAACTCCACCTCACTGAAAATAGTATATTGCACATCGGTAGTTCTCTACTAATTTTATTGTGACCATCTTACTCCATTCTTAAGAAGCACTGGTGTCATTTCTGTTTTTTAGCTTTTTTTTTTCTTAGTCTGTCATGTTATTCTGCTCCTAACTTTTTTCCATGTTGGTGGAGGGGGGGTATTTTTTGGTGAATAAAACAATTTATTAAAGACCAAAGAATACAAAGCCAATAAGGCAGGAGGCAAGCCAAGTTAGCAAGAAACTAAGAGTCAATACAGAAGCCTTAGACAAGGCAAAGGAAAAGAAAATACAAGGACCATATGGTCAAACACAAATTAAGTTTGCCATTTCTTGGGTTGGGGGGGGGGGATTGTTCTCCCAAAGTGTATTTCTCCATTTATTTCCTGCCTTGGATACTTCCGTCGTTAAGGGGGATGATAGGGTACTACCGTGGTATTACTAACAACACCTATCATGTCCCTTCTGAAGGAAACATACATTTATCTAACAGAAATAAACCTGGGGAGGGGGGGAACAAGAATCTATACATATATGCGTTGTGAAATAAAAAGAATCTCTGCATACATATTTCATGCTTTAATCTTGGCAATCTAATCAATTTAGCCAGTGCAGGAGAGTTAAATATCAGACTGAACCATCTGACAATTTCCATTCTTTGGCAAATCATAGCCACAATTTAGAGAATATGGATACATAACCTTTTTCCCTTTTCTCTCCCCTCCCCCCTGAATGGTTTTCATTCACCCAATTAGATCATTATTTGGGGTTTACAGATCTGTGTGGGTGTTACTTGTTGATTGAGTGATCTGTGCTGTGCTACAAACATGTCATGTAGGGAATACAGTATAAAATTGATATTATGATGGAAGTTCATTTTTCCTATGTTTTTAGCTGCCCTAAGCAGAGAATCTTTTTCTTGCTTTCCCCTCCCCCTGAAAAAGATCTTTTTTTTTAATTCTTCAGGCATTGGACGCTATTGAAAAATTACAAAGAAATGTTGATACTCTTATAGTAATTCCCAACGACCGTCTATTGGATATTGCTGATGAACAGATGCCCCTTCAGGATGCTTTCCTTTTCGCTGATGATGTTCTACGCCAAGGAGTCCAAGGGATTTCTGACATTATCACAGTCAGTGGTTTGCAGAATATGCTTTTCTCCTTTAACAAAATTTCCCCCTATCAACAGTCCAATTTATGTTGGAAAGTTACTTCCAATTATCTTGCAGATACCTGGACTGGTGAATGTGGATTTTGCAGATGTCAAGGCGGTCATGAAGGACTCTGGAACTGCAATGCTTGGAGTGGGGGTTTCTTCCAGCAAGAATCGTGCTGAAGAAGCAGCTGAGCAAGCAATTTTAGCTCCTCTGTTTGGATCATCAATACAATCTGCTACAGGAGTTGTGTATAATATCACTGGAGGGAAGGACATAACCTTGCAAGAAGTAAATAGAGTATCTCAGGTGCTTAGCGAACTTTTTCTTGTACTTCACAAGTCTTCATTCCATGCTTCTGTGTCATCTGCTATGCTCATATTTTCTGATAGAATAAAGGCTCAGTCAGAGTATTTTTTATATTAGGCCATGAACGTGGCAATGATTCAGGTACAGATTCAGGCTTCTGTGACATCCAAGTGTCGGAAACTCCAACCCAAACTCAGAACTAACAGAATCGATTGGAGCTTTACTTACTAAACCCCCTGGTTGGGTTGTGTCTGGCTAGATTGTCATCAGGTTCAGGTTGCTGTGTAATGCCAACCAGATCATGAAAGGTTTTATCCGTTCCATTGTTTCCAGGTTTGGTTGGTCGGTCTCTTGAGGCTTTACCATCCTTTTTGGGCCTGGCTATAGTAGAAGTTGAGCAATGTCATTTCCTCCCTGGGGAATTCAACGTTCTCAGTCAGTGAGATATCTTGCCAAACCCCCAACAATTCAGAATACATCCAATATTGTTTTATATGTTTCAGTGGAAAGCAATTTATTTCTATTTTATTTATAAGTAAGAGAAAAATTGGACATTACCAAAAAAAAAAAAAAAAAGAGAATCGACATCACCTTAAAAGACGAAAGTAGGACTAGTTATTCTTGATTTAGAGAAACTCTCCTCTGCTGATGCTGGTTTCCACATATTTGGCTGTGAATTATGTTTCTAGTTATTGTGACCTCTTCCAGTGAATCATATCTCATGGTGTTGTAAGCATTTTCTTTAATGTAGCTCATGCATAAAAAAAATTTATGGTGTCATTTCAGTTTTTAAGGTGTTCTACCTCTAAAATTTAGAATTGCACTAAATTTTTTTTTGATAGTAAGTTCATTCCCTGGTCCGAGGCACTTCTGATTCCAATCTCATGAGTTCTATTGTCATACTTTTCTTTTCAAATTATGATCATCATTAAAAGGAAAGGAAACTCTATATGAGCTTCAGTTACTGCTGCCTTGGCCAAGAATTTGTTTTTGACGTATCTGTGACACCTGAGCACAGCTTGACATTTCTCATTTTTGTTTTCCAGGTAGTTACTAGTTTGGCAGATCCTTCAGCGAACATAATATTTGGGGCGGTGGTGGATGACCGCTACAAAGGTGAAATCCATGTGACAATTATTGCAACCGGCTTCTCACAGTCATTTCAGAAGATGCTATTGACAGATCCCAAGGCGGCCAAGTTGGTAGAGAAAGCAGCAGGGAGCCAAGAAAGCAAGTCCGGATCTGCTTTCACTCAGCAGTCACCGGCTGCAGCATCCATTGTTAAATCTTGGGCCTCACGAAGATTGTTCTTCTAGCCTTCACTTCTTAGGATAACTGAATTTTAATTTATTTTTTCTTTCTTGGTTGTAAGAAGGTTTTCTGTGTCTTCTTTTTTCCCCTTTGTTGGGGTTGGGAGGTCTTCAATCTCTTTGTCATGTAATGTTCTTGAAACCCTTTTTTGATCATGTACATACCATTTTGAGGTTCTCTCCTGGAGCTGATTTCTTCTCATCTTTTCTGTTTGTAAAAAGGAAATTTATAAAGCAGCGCTCATTTAGTGCTCTGTTGCCTCCTCCCCTAACCATCCACATAATCAACATGCTTGAGTGCAATGGATTGAAAATGGCTGCTTGTCTTGTGGCATCTCCTCTCACTCGCTGAAGAAGAGAGGGAAATGGAGAAAATGCTGATGTAGGTGGAAGTGAGATTCTGTGTGCTTTGGTATTCAAAAGTGAAGATTCTGGGAAGCAGTTTTTTGTCCGGGAGTGTGGCTTACGCCAGCACTCCCATGTGTCTATCTCTCTCCTCTTTAAAATAAGGGGGTAGAGGTGTCTTTTCACATGGGGAGGAGAGAGATAGACTCATGGGAGTGCTGGCATAGGCCACATTCCCAGATAGAGATCTTTTTCCCTTCTTTATATTCCAAAGTTCTAGCTTGTGCAGAGGGCAAATTCTATTCTTTTCTTTTTTTTTTTGTTTTTTTCCTAGGATAAATGTAAAATATATTAAAAAAAATGATACACAACATTACAACTCACGAGCCAAGGATGTTAACCAAGGGCAAAGATCCTAACCAGCCAGCCCAGTCCCAAGAAGAGAGGGATAGAAAGGAGCAAGGGAAGGGGAAAACATCTGAAAAATAAGGGGAGATTCACCAAAATAGGGGCGGAGTAGAAACAACCAAAATAAAAATAAGGGAAATTTACACGTACCTCTCTTGAGGTATTAGGTAATTGCAAAAACACTTGTCAGTTTTAAATAAGGGAAGTAGTTTTCTGTACTGGAGTGTGGCCTACGCCAACACTCTCATGTGTCTATCTCTCTCCTCATTAAAACAAGGGGGCAGAGGTGTCTTTTCACATGGGGAGGAGAGAGGTAGACTCATTGGAGTGCTGGCATAAGCCACACTCCCGGACAGAGAACTTTTTCCCTTTAAATAATTACTCATGTTTCCTATTTTTTTAAAAAGTTAACAAATACACCTATGTCGTTAACTTGAGATTAAAAACATTAGAATAAAGTAAATATTCATCAAATTGCCCTTCCTGCTAAAAGAAACATCTTTCTCATTATTTCCCTTTCTCTATTCTTGAATAACCCTAATGACAGAGAACCATAGAAAGCTTCTTCAACAGACACACGGCAAGATGTAGATGGTAAGCCTTAAAAATATTTTCTTTTAGGTTGGAGAGACCTATGTAACGCTGGCTCGTGTGCCATCCACCTTTCTTTCTTTCTTTTCTAGTTGGGCTTTCTAGGGACTTGGGTTTTGATGGGTTTTGCTTTTTTGTAGAATAGAGTTTTGGGATACTATCTAATCTAATAAACAACAAAAATTTATACCTCCAGAACAGAGTTTTGGGATTTTGACCTATGTGTTTCCATCCATATCTCCATAATAATTCTCTATGAATATTTGGATTGCTATGAACTATTATGGTAAATGCCTCTGGCGTTTGATCTTCTGTAATTTTTACAAACAATGATTGTTGCTAGTAGCATCCGATTGTTTCTTTCAATTGTTCATGGATATTGTTTATGATAATGGGATTCAGTCATTTGGATGCTCAAATCGAAACCTTATTGTTGAGCAGAGAACATTTCTTTGTTCTACTATTAGTCATCTCGATATGATAGGGATAACCCATGGTTCTGGAACTGCGATCGAATCCACAAACAGTTCCAAAGAGGTTCATGTATTTCGATCATGACAGAGAAGAAATGCGCTGTAATTATCGGCGACCTTCTAGCTTCTTTCCCTCATTTCAAGGTGAGAACGAGGAAGAAGAAGATGAGGTGAAGAAGACAATAATGTCGTCATTCTACGCTATCAAGGGTATATTGTTCATAAAATGGCTTAAAACCTCTTATAATTTGCAACTAGCGGGAACAACTAATGGTATGGGTGTATTTGTTAACGTTTTTAAAAGTAGCGGGTATGAGTAATTATCCAAAATTGATGGGTGTTTCTATAATTATGTGATACCTGATGGGAGGTACGTGTAAATTTTCCAAAAAATAATTGATGATACAACAAAACTAGGGGGAATAAGTGGAAGGTCCCACGAAGAGACAAGATGTATATTTCTGCTAGTATTAGAACAAACAACTATACCATAAAAAAAAAGAATAAACAATAAAACTTTTTTTGTTTTTGAGAATTTTGTTTTTGACCTCAAAAGAAATAGTTGTCCTAGATCTATTTGATGTTGCATGAAGAGGAAGTCCACATTTTCTTGTTTCATTGGATAAAAAGCAAACTTACCAAGAGTGTTATAGATAGTTTTTACCATTAAAAGTGTTTGAGATCGACTTCCATTCTCTATCAAAGAGAATGATAATTCTAGGAGTCAACCATAATTATCTAACAATACCTCCCCAAATGGACTTGGAAAAAAGACATGAAAACAATAAATGGTCAACATTTTCAATGAAATTACAACAGAGAGAGGAATGTTTTGAAATCATCAATAAATGGTCAATCAATTCCAATAGAAGAGGAACTCTTGAGTGGGAAAATAATTGCTCATAGCTTTCCAAACAGTAAAGGAATATTGTTTTGAAATCATCGTGCTAAATCAAATCTTCCAAAACTAGGGAACATGAGGAGCTTTTGATGTTGAGATAATGAGAAATGCTAGGGCAGGACTTCAAACCCCATCCCAGAGAATGGAGGAAACTTTAGAGAACCAATGTGAATTTGCATCATACCTAATTTTGTAATCATATTTTATAATTAGCACACCATCAGGATATCAATTATCAAGGTAAGTAACAGAATCATCATCAATGGAAGTCTGGACATGTTAAAAAACCAAGGAACCTGTATGTTAAGATTTTCCTCCAAGCCCAACAAGCATCTATAGTGCCAGGAATAGTCCAGATGAAATCTTCTTTGAGTTATCTAGAGTAAAACCAATTAACCCAAATGCTCTTCTGTTTAGTAGCAATCTTTCAGATAAGCTTAACAATGTCAGCAATATTGATTTCTTTTACTCTACGGAGGTCT
The DNA here is from genome assembly GCF_018873765.1 of Telopea speciosissima. NCBI lineage: Eukaryota > Viridiplantae > Streptophyta > Magnoliopsida > Proteales > Proteaceae > Telopea > Telopea speciosissima. The sequence goes on along the minus strand of NC_057925.1, from coordinate 46,597,555 downwards.
AAATCCCCCTCTTTTTTTGGAAGACAAACCTAAGCCCAACTCAAGGGATGTAGAAAATTTGGATTATTATGACATTTACAAAAGAAGGAAAACATAAGAGACTCAATCTTTGAAGAAATACAACTTGAAAGACCAAAAACCTCAGAGCAACAGTAAATATAGGAGCTTTGCAAAACTAGCATAATAAGTTTTGTTTTTTTTTTTTTTTTTTTTGGGTGCTAAAGGTTAGTAAAATATATAGATTATAAAAGAATGTACAAAAGATTTAATGTCCAAGCATACCTAGATAGGAAAAATACAAGATTGATTAACAGTCCACCTTCGGCATGGCCATCAACAATAGTATAGACAACCTAATAAAAGTTTATTCAAGGGCCCACCTACGACATAACCATCAGTAAGAATCTAGAGACAACTCAAAAATATAGAGGGCAAATTCCACCTACCTATCAGTCAATGTACAAATCCATATCAGGTCTTTCTTGGAAGTCCTAGGCAAGATTTTATTTTTTTGATAAAAAGTCCCAAGCAAGATCATCATGGACAAATCTAGGAGAGGAGACCCAAGAGGATGAAGCTTGTTGATAAGTCTCCTTTTTTTTTTTTTTTTTTTTTTCTTTTTTGCATGTGCGTCCGCCACAATATTCATCTAAAGCAGTGAGCTTTCCACTTGATGGTGTCCAAGAAGGATCTAGATCGTCTACGGTGCAACTGCCCGTCCTGCCTGTGCTGCACAGACATAGGGCCGTGCGCAAAGACCACCTTACCCTCATTCAGGTAAGGTGCTCGGGAAGAGGTAAGGTGGTCTTTGTGCGCGATCCTGTGTCTGCGCAGCACAGGCAGGACGGGCAGCTGCGCTGTAGACGATCCAAATTGATCCAAGAAAGGCTTGAAGAAAAACCACTGTTTCATAAACATCCATAGTATAATGTGGTTATTCACACTGACTACAACAGAAGTAGAATCGCTTTCAACCCAAAGACTATTATATCCTTTGTTTTTTGCTATCTACACACTCAAGAAAAATGTTGAAAATTCTGTGAAGAAGTTAGAGTGGATTTCCAAAGGAAAGTAATTTATTCTTCCAAAGTTGAAGTCTCTTATGAAGCCTTCCAAGTATAGGAGAGCAATGATAACCAGAAAGCTTTGAGCATTCTTACTTACTCATCCTCGACTGGTATTTTAGACTGTTCTTTTTGAAATGGTGGGCAACCTCTGATTCTCTAAGAAGGTGACAAATGTTTTTCTCGAGTGATTATCTTCTAAGTTTGAACCAGAGATTACCTACCCCTCATCCAATCATGGTTTTAAGAATCGAGATCGGATTGGCCATTTTGGGTGATCCGTATCAGTATTGGCCGACACCAATCACAATACTTGGTTGATCCCTTATCGGTGGAACAGTACGTACCAGGGTAAAACAGTCAAAATATTTAATTTTTATGAAAAATTAGGGGTAAAACTGTCTGATATGGGACGATCCGTGCAAATCTGTATTGGTATCGTAACGGATTCCAAAAGGGCCGACACATGATGAGAATTGGACTCAGCATCTTCTCCATGGTACCCAATACCTGAATTTCAAAATTAAGGATTGCCTTGCCATTGACACCCACGAGGTAGAGCTAGAATATATCCATTAAGGATTTGAGGCTCGGGTTTTGTTGAGATGTTGGGAGTTGTAGAATTATAGTCCTATATTGTTTTGTTGATTATGTCGCTTTGGCGTATGTCTTTATATATTTGAGGAGATCTCTCCACTTAATGCCTTAAGGTTTTGGGTTAAACTCTCCAACAAGAAAATAATAGTATGTCGTAGAGCTTCAACGCATGCCAAAATCAATTGGTTTTATAATTTGTTCCCTCATTCCGTTGGACATTCATTCAACCCGTGGTTTTAGTGCATGGTATCGTTTATCTGCAAAACCAATATGATACCGATATGGTTTCAACACAGATCAGCCGTATCGAATAAGTTTATACCCCTGATTTTCCTTAAAAAATGGTTATTGTTTTACTAATTTTTCCCCTTGTTTGTACCGTTTCATTGATATGGTATTAGCACGGTATTGGGATCGGTGACTTAGAATACTGATACGAATGATACAATACTTATACCTTAAACCATGATCCAACCTCATGGCCTAGCTAATGCCCTAGCTACTTTCCTCCATCCATAAACCCTTATCATAAAAACCCGAATGAGGAGTTGTAATGAACCAGATCACCCAACCATACATGAATGCTTCATGAAATCGGTCATTTCGCACCTCCACTGTGTCTGAGCATGAGTAGTACATGACGGCGTACACTCCCTCCATAGAGAAATTTTTTTTTTAAAATGAATAAATATATATATGTTTAACCTCTTACTATTTTTTATTTTTATTTTTTATTGGTAACCTATTTAACCTCTTACTAGCTTGCTCGATCCATGGCATCATGAATAATCATGAATGCATTTCAGAAGAAAGTAATTTATGATTTGGGCAGTAAAGCAAGGCTGTTTATAGGTTATACATGACATCTACTATATGGATGTCGATGCACGTGTACTACCAACTACTACCAGAGTACACAGAACAAACACAGTTGAGAATTCAAAGAGAGAGAGAGAGTACTGGCCTGGACAACCAACTTGCAACTTAGCAGAGCAGATCCTTCTCACGGAATCCCTACTCCATGCGTAATTGTATACGTACACCTTCAGTGGGACTGTGGTCTGTGGCCTGTGGCCTCCCTGTGGGAGAGAGGAATGCCAAAAAGAAAGAGAACCAACCAACAATAGTAGTAATTAATTAGGAACTTTAAAGACAGATGATGGTTGGTTCCTTCTCGGCCTCTTTCCCCTTAAAAATTTGAAATATGAAGCCATTTGTATGTCTATAAGACAGAGGCACTGAAAGCAATGAAAAAAGTACTGTAAGGCTTCACTCTGAGACCCACGCAACCCATTCCATTCCCCTCTTACCTGCACATAGCTGGGATGGAAATGGGTAGATATTCAAAAATTTCTTAGTAAAATTTTCTCCTTTTATCTTCCTTATAAGCTTGGAATCCATGGATATATGGTATTGTTGGGGGGCGGTTTGATGTCTTGTAGTCCATGGCTTACTTAAGTGTTCTATTTTCGAAGGGCCATTAAGAGGGGGCTATATTGGTATTTCGTTAAATTTTTTGTATAGGGTTTGCTATAAATTTGTAGCATGCGAGTTTTTTTTTTTTCCTATGATTAATCTAAGAGAGGTGTGAGGACAAAAGGTTGTAACCCTATTTGTTATTGGTGAAGCCTGGTCTTAGTCCAAAAAGTGTTGTGATGATTTTTCGGTGGACCGTTTCGCCTTAGAAAGGTGCCAGAATGGCCAAAAAGTGCATTCATCAGTGCCATAGCTGATATTCGTAGAGCTCGTCGAGAGCTTTCATTTGATTTGTATTTCAGGCTATTTTGGTTCTGGTCTGAACCGTGTGATTTTCAGGGGGAGGGCCGTGTATGTACATTATGGGGTTAGGGTTTTCTTATATAATGTTGTTATCTCTTTGAGAGATGGTAAAGAGGGTTTTATATTTTATTTCTGAGAATATTGGATTTGTACTATCGTTCGACCGTGGATGTAGCCTTCTTTCTTAGGGTTGAACTACGTAAATCTTGTTTTGTAAGTGTGTGTGTTTTTCTTTCTCTTTGTTTTTTTTTTTTGCAAATCGTCATTTTGGGCATTGGTTTCGTACTATTTTGAATTGTGTGATTGTTTGCGATTTCCATTATTTCTGCATCATTTTAGATATCTTGCTTTTTCTACTACAAATTGTACACTCCCTCTATCTTTTCTCTCTCTCTCTCTCGTAACCCAGTTAATAAAAAGATTCAGGACTCATCATGAACAGCGTATGGGGAGAGTGGTTCTTTCATTATTTTCAGGAAGAAGAAAAGATGGAATTGAAGGAGGTGAGACAGACCAACAACACAAAGAAGACATGAAGAATGGGTTTCTTCAAACAGTACTTTTTCTTCCTTTTTTTCAGTCTTTTCAACCCATCCAATCAGACCATTCAAAATCTCAATCTGATACTGTTTTCTCACTGTATTGTACTGCTCTATGGTACTCAAAAGTTTCACTTCCTCTCAAATCTCAATTCAATTCCTTCACTCTTTCTAGTACAACTTCCGTAAGCTTCCTGAGGTTGGTTCAACTGTACATGCATAAGTGAGTAGTGGTCCAAAGTCCAGTACAAGAAGGTTTGCTTCTTCTTCTTCTTCTTCTTCTTTTTCTTCTTTATATGGTTGGGGCTTGGAGTTCTCCATCTTTCCCTTCAAAATCATTGAGTGGGTTTTTTTTTTGGTGCAACTCCAATGGGTTTCTGATTCCTCAGATTATGGGTTTCATCCAAGTTTCTCTCTACCAAAGAGAGAGAGAGAGAGAGCATGGCAAGGTTAGCTGAAAGAAAAATGGGTCAGCTTCTATTTTTCCACAGCTTTCTTGAACTTAAGACAGCATAGGCAAAGTCATCTGAAGAAGTTGTTGATGACAAGAAGCTTGCAATATTAGGCTCAATAAAGCTGTGGAAAAAAATGAGTTGGACACAAACCCAAGATCTGCTGCTGATGCTTCACAGTTTCAGTGCTTCTTGCTGTGGTTTCTTCAAATTCCAGAAGGTATGCAAATTTCAACCCTTTGCCTCCATATATTTTATGTTGACATACACCGTACCTGTTTATAAGTTTGTTATGATTCAAGCTCACTTGTTGCTTAGAAATAAAGATGGCATCCTTAAAGAAAAAATATATTTTGCTCCTACACTTGTAATGTTCCTGCTAAAAAGCTGACAGCGAAGAAAATAGGATCTTAACGGGTATTTTAGAAAATACTAAAACCTAAGAGGTTATTTATGAACCCAAAGGAACATTTCCTTGGCTTCCAATCTTGTAGCACTAACATTCCTGCTACAAGTATAGTAGCAAAATTTCAGCCGGTATCGTAACCATTGATAGTACCGGTATTGCCGGAGCCTAATACTAATGGAATTTTTTTTAATCTCAAATCAGATCAATACAGATTGATCCAACCGATACGTACTGATATCGATTGAGACCGATACGAATATCGGTACTGATAACGAAAAGTATGCCTTAAATATATATATATATATATATATATAAGTTTGTTTGTATAAGTCATTAAGCATCTCATGCAGTTACAGCTTGATTTGTTGATATCCCAAGGCTAAATCGTTAGCTCACTAACCTCATGAATTTGTTACTATGTCAATCAATATCAGAAAATGATTTTGAAATGCTAATCTCATGAATTCGTTATGAAATCATCTATAAGGATTTATTTTTCTTTCTACTATTTGACGGAATTTGTAATGACCCAATACATGTTTTATATTGGAGTTGTAAGGAAGATTGGTCAAGTTTCTTGTGACATTGGTGACGGATCTTTTTCACCTCCAGGTCCCTGTCCAGCCCAGTTCTCCAGTTCCTCTAATAAGGGGGGGACTGGAATGAGCACCCTACCCTTGCCCAAACACTCTGCCCAGATGGGGTCCACCATCTCCTATTAGAGGAATGGGGAACTGACCGGGCAGAAAACTGGAGGAGATAATGTTCCCATTGGTGACACCTTTAGTCCCTTATAATCTCATTAAGGTACAGTATGATAATATCAAATTTGGTACCTTTAAATGCTTTTACACAACTCAATAAAGAAACATGTGCAGACAACCGCTAGTTCGATTGGTTGATGACTTGCCAATTGAGTGCATGCCCCTACGAGAGTCAATTCACCACCTTAATTTGTCTGATTTAACAACTTTGATAAGTTTATTCAGATTGTTTCTCTATATTTACTTTATAGTTTTTAAAGGCGCCTAACGCGTCATTGTTTTTTTCTTTGTTATTTTCTATTAAATATAGAAACATGTATCTTGTTTGGTCATTAATAAAAGAAATAAAACATCTCTAACTAATTAGACCCGGTGTGTGAATTGGACCACAAATATTTGTGTGTATGATCCCTTTCTATATTATTTGTTTGTTTGTTTGTTTCTCTACTACTCTGACATTTTTGGTGCAGACTCGAATGGAACTTTTTTTTAAGATCTGTGATGGTAACGGAGGATTCAACCCAACCCAATTCGATGGAGAAGTATTTATATTCTATACCCGCTTTGTTGTAAAGAGAGAGAGATTTGGGGTTTTCGATTTAGGGTTTCTGGGAGAGAACAGTAGCGCCGTTATTGGGTGTTCTTGAGAGATCTTCATTGTAACTTTCTCTGATTTACATAGTGAAACATATTTAGTTTTGGCCATGGACGTAACAAACCATATTGGATTCATGACAAACAAGAGTAGATTGAAGTTTGAATCATACCTTTGTGACCAAGCCAGTCTAGGTCTTAAAGGAAGATGATGACCAGTGACCATTCTTGAGGTTCTTAAGTTGAAGAAGGTGGAATTGTGGGGATGAATATATCTACTCTCATTCTCAGCATTGAATGATGCAACCTACTTGAACTGCTTGTGTGTATGTGTTTTAAGATAGTTGGAAGGAACCCAAGTTGACTCTACCATGATGGTTGGATATGAGAGCAGGAATTCATGCGCAGAGCCTAAATGCTCTTACCCATTTCCTTTTCTGAGCCTAATTATTTTCCTTGTATACCAATTAATTGTTATTATGTGCCAGAAGGGGTAATGATTTCTTTGCAAAAGCAGGGCAATCCAACCATAAACACACCAAGGTACATGCCTCAGTGACAAAGTGGCAGATCAAGGGGGTTTGCACCTCTTGCCAGAGGTGCAATACTCATGTCTGATGCACAACTTCTTAAGAACACTGTACCAAGCTAATCTGTTTAGTCAATATGAAAGGCTTTTTCTGTAGGCCTTACCCTACCCTCTGAGGGATGTAAAGGATCTTTACTCTTACTCTTACCCTGTAGGGTACAGGTAAAAATTTCCATTACCTGGTGGATTGATCTACGCATGAACTGGACTTTTGAGAAGATAAGAGTCACATGGATGGGATGAACAATCATATTAGTTGATTCGGCTGAGCCCTATCTTAATTCCTGTCAATCCGAATCAGTCGATCCAAGAAAAATTTCTAAGATATAGGTCGATTTCCGACCAACAATTCTTGCTGAATTGAAGTTGGAATCGGAATCGGCTGAGGCCAATCCAATTGCTGATTCTGTTTACTTAAACCTTGGGAGGCCTAGCATTCATATCAGTCCCGAAATAACGCTGCCAGGTTGTGTAGCATACGCTTGCGCCTCCTTATGTCTATCTCTACTCCTTCCTCATGAAATAACATATCTGCCCCTATTGTGGGAAGAAAGATAGAGGGAGGTGCTAGCTCTCTTCCCACTAAAGAAACCATTCCATCTGTGTCTCCATAATTCTTCACCTCATTATCATCATTGTAAGTTTATCTAGTTAAATACAAATCCACTAAAGAAACCATTCCATCTCTGGAAGTCCAAGTAGTGAGTCACTCGGTACAGCAGTTGGAAGTTCAAGCAGGGAACTCTGAGGAAACTCCTACAGTCAGGGAGGAAAATGTGACTGTCCAGCATTGAGTGCAGCAGAAAGCCCGAAGTCAGGTGTCTAAGTTGAAGGTAAAAGAAGGAAAGCAATCAATTCTTTCTTAATGTTTCGATTATTAGATGTAGATACCAATGAACAATGGATTGGCCAAATCAATTACCATTACAGTCATCCCAAGAAATTGAGCAAAGATGAATTGGTAGAGAACCAACTAATGAAAAAGTTTAAAAGCATTAGTTGTAGAGACACCATAGACTTTATATTCACATATTGTTTTGGTTCCAGGGCAGCATTTCACTCTTAGAATTAAGTTTGCTAAAACTGAACCATGATATACTTGCTGAGTTAAAGAGTCGAAGAATGAAACTTTGGCAACATCATGATGACAGGCTTTAATTGGTTGAATTATTTGACGTGGAGTGCACCTAATATTTCCATAAAGTTGATGAAATGTATGATTAGGTGGATTAATTTTAATATTTGAATGTCACAGTGATTCATCTTGAAACAAATCTTCTGGGACATGAATTCTGCAGGAAGACTGGGATGACAGTGCAGTGAGTAACAACATATCAAAAATGAGAATCCAGCGTGACCAGGCATGAGAGAGCTCTACCTGCATTGTTTCAAGACAAAAAACTGTGCCTACATACCAGTACCCAACACATCCAACCAAGGTAACAAACTCCTCATCAGTGACAATTACTCGGTTTAAAAATGAAGGAGCCGGAGCTGGGGCTGGGGAAATTAATTTGGTGAACTTGAATTTATGACAGAATGTAAAAATAATTTGAATTCAAGAGAAAGGAGAAATAATGTCTTAACAGAAATTGCTTCATGCTATGATGGTCTTCTTGAATATCTATCAGAATATGAATAAAAGCAACCCGTAGCACATAAATTTGTGTTAATTGCCAGTGACAATTCATTATTGGGCGAGCCTTGGCACATCGGTTAAGTTTCTCTATTGCAACCATCAGGTTGTGGATTGGAAACATGAAAACAGCCTCTCCGTGAAACGGGGTAAGGCTGCGTACATTTGCCCCTCCCAAACCCTACAGTAGCGGGAGCTTCATGCACTGGGACGCTCTTTTTGACAGTGACGATTCACCATTAGTGTTAATGAAGTGGAGTCATCCTGGCAATAGTAGATCAATACCCATTCATATACACCTGAGTTCAATGCAGAAGGATGACAAAGATGGGAGAAGTGTAGAAGTTACAATGCCAAATAATAACAAACCAATCATTACACCCCTAATTTTGGTATATATCAACAATCACATTCTGTATGTTACAACAAATAATCACATTACAACATTTACACCTTTGATGAAGCAATACCAGTAAAATAATAAGCTTGGCTAACACTAGTTGGTGAGCATTTTCATATAGAACCCATCTCAGCTCAAATTTCCCCACATGAACTTGATACTTCTGTTAAAATCTCTCATAACAGATCCCCATCAAGCCATCAGGAACAGAAAAAAGGTATGTCCCTCAACATTTTGGACTTTCTTTCTCATTTAATGCAGACAAATTTGGAATAACAATCAATTTAACAATATCCATCAACAGCCTAACTGCCAAAACAAAGATCTGCATGGTTAACTTTCTTGTCTGCTTCACCTTTCTCAAACATGATTCGCAGTCTGCATGACTGTTCTAAAATCAGTTTATAAGTAGCAGGATGATCCCATGCTACAAGGGAGAATTGATCACTATAGCTCTCCACTCCTTCAACGAGAAACTGCCAAATTAAGGCTCCTGCTCCAGCCTCCTTTTTCTTTGCTGACTCGTATACTTTATCATAAATAATCTTCAGTAAAGCTGTATCATTTGTTCTGTGCATTGAAGAGCCAACCTCAGTGAAAAGGACTGGTTTTTTCAGCACACTCTCTCCATCATGTATATGGTAATCCACCCAACGTGAAAGAAAATGTGCTTTTTCTTCCAGATCAGCACCAGAGATCCTGCAAGAGGGTCATGGTAAGATGTCATTGATATAAGAAAAGATGGTAAAAGTATTTGATGAAACCAATCCACAATCCTCAATGAACCCTAAGTGGCCCACCAATTCACTGATCTGAACCTCTTGTGAAGCCTCTTAGATGAGGCATATTACAATATGAGACCACCACTACGTTTGCAAGGGCCAAGATGATTAACTGGTTCACCTGTACCCTAAACTCTCATTTGGGGATCCATCCAAGTTCAGTTCTACAAAGTCTAAGATCCTCCGCTGTGAAGGCTGCATCAAATTAAACTGAAACCTCACCTAATTGAAAGTTTCAGATCAGTAACGGTTGTGGTACACTACCACGGTTGGGTTCATTGGTGACAAAACATCATTTGTTCTCAAACCAAGTCATAGAAAATTGACTGACCAGCTATCAGGGTATGCATGAACAGAAGCAAAATCAATATTTTCAATTGCTGAGTCCTGTATAAAATCTGATCCAAGCAAGGCTGCCCATTCCCCAGGATTCACTCCAGATCTTTCAGTTGTTTTTGGTCCATAGAACCCTTCGAGTCCGACGGTCACCAGATGTTTTTGGTCCAAACTCTTGATAAATGATGCCATTTCTGTAATCCAAGTCTGTTCCACCAAAAATTAATCATAGAAAAAGGACATAAGAACATATAAAGTATGAATAGGGGTAGCATAAAACGCCAACCTACTAAAGGGCATGGCATACATGGGAAGGTGGGATCCACCATTTCCCCATGCAAAGATAAACCACATCGGATGACATTGTCAAGGAACTAACCTATTAGATGGATGGTTATAATCATCCACCTGGGGTTGGTCTGTGTGATAAGGGATCTTAAATGTAAGTCAAATATGCAGAATGCCCCAAGGGAATATATGTTGATCATCTGATTAGAAGTACCATTTGCAGGGTATGCTAAATGTCTGCAGCAACAAGAGGTCAAATATATAAACCAAGACGTTGGGGTTTGGACTATTTTGCACCTGAAGAAGAGGAGCAGACGAACTAGATGTGCAGCGTGGCTCATTTATGAGTTCCCAAGCAAATACTGCTGGCTCTTCAGAATATCTCCGCCCAGTTATTGAGTTCTTTCTTGCCACAATGGCCTGCAACATTTCAAAGAGAGAATCTTAAAATAAAGACATAGGAATAGGAAGATGATGCACATCTCACGTATTGACATGGAAACTTGACTCAAACTTGGAAAGCATGGGATGGAGCTCACTTGGGGATCACCAGGGTCTGGGCTTGACTCAAGAGTCAGGCCCAAATTCTCTAAAATTTTATGAATAAAAAATAAAAAATACAGATTGTGCTAGCATGGTGTTACAGTTCAGTTTTAGTATAATTGAAACTTGTTAATGCAAACAAGATCACAATTGATCCATTCATTCTATAACAAGTAAATTTAATGCCTGTCCATAAATTTACTTCTATGATTTAACAGATTCTATACTACACTAGTCTTTTTTTCCTTTTTCTTTTTTTGTGTGTGTGTGTGTGGGGGGGGGGGGGGGGATGCTCTAAACAACAACACTAAATGGGGTCGGCTACATGGATCCTTGCCCTCCAATCAACTCTATTCGAGGTCATACTTGATACAAGGCCTAAATTATGCATGTTTTTCCTCACCACTTCTCCTAGGGTCATTTTAGGTTTGCCCCTAATTCTTTTAGTTCCTTCAATCTAAATCAAATCACTACTCCATACTGGAGCATCCAAAGGCCTCCGTTGAATATGACCATGCCACCTCAAATGACTTTCTCGTAGCTTATCATGTATTGGAGCTACTCCCAAATCAGCTCTAATATGATCATTCCTTAACCTTCCTAGTTTTGCCACTCATCCATCTCAACATCCTCATCTCCGATACACTGAGTTTACCTACATGATGCTTCCTAACAGCCTAACATTCTGCACCATACATCATAGCCGGTAAACATGTATCAAAATAATAAACGTTGAGTGGATGAGGCTTTTAGGTACCAATCATGCCTTTGGATCATGATCAAGGCTTCACGTAATCCAAGTATCTAAATTAATATTTCAAAAACCAAATTTGATTTGGAAATATAAAAGCTTACATTTTGTATAAAATGAAAGGAAGACAAACCTTTGTTGTTCAAAGTAGAAGAGAAAAATATGGCAATTGCTAGATTATTTTTCACTTCTCATAGGATTTGTAATTCTGAGAAGGAACTATGAAGTTCAAGGGCTTTAGGAGAGATTTCCCTTTTTAACAACAAGAGAATGTTAAGACTACATTAATACTATGAAAGCTGTAAGTACAGAAGTACAAGGGGATGACAATTCATAACAATAACAGGAGCAAAAAGAGATAAAATTGTCTTTTTTTTTCTTTTCAAGCCATCCATCAACAATCAAGCACATCCAAAGTGATTAACGCAAACTGAGACAACTTTAGAGGGTCATGCAGTGACTACAAGGTTTATCCATCAAGTACAATGAAAGAAATCTCTGGTGAACCAAATTAACATTTTTTGTTTTTGATAATTCTTGGTTTAATAAAGCATGCAAGTCTTAGTTGAGTTGATTTTCAACAAAAATGCATGACTGAACACAGTAAAGTTACTAAGGGGAAGCCAAATCGGTCAAAGAATCAAGCAATTCACTTGGCAGAGTCATGCATAAAAACTAAAGCTGGCAAACTATAGAGACAGCTAACTTTAACCTCTAAACCTTAAAACATTCAAAAAACACATTTTGAGCATGAAATTTGTTAGACAAAATGCTGACCTGGAAGCATCAAATAAGAATATTTATCTAAGTGGATCTTGACATCTCTGCGTTAATCTACATAACTAATTAAGCTTTAGAAGGTGGTCTACGTGTTATTTTACCTGATGGTTTTAAGAGAGGAGTTTTCCACCTCCTATCAAATTCTCATGCAACTTACTTCTCTCAGATGTCCCCACATTCCTCCACAATCATCACATACTTTTTGGGTTATTTGATACAAGTACACTACAGTAAAGGGTAGAGATCCACTGTTTGATGAGAAGTATCACAGAGATGGCTTAACGAGTAGGAAATATTTGGAATGCAGATCCTTCTTCAAGCAAGGGAGTAAAATATATTCCTATACTTTTGCAAACCAATGTTCACAAACATACCTTAATGTAATCCTTGTAGTATCTCTTTATAGTTGGATGTGAAAAAAATGAATCAGTCGAGGATGAGACATTGACTCCAGCTTCTTGTGCCCATTTTACATACTGAGCTTTTCCACCAAAGGCGTCCAGGTTATTTACTAGACTAAGGATTAACCTTATCTTATGTTTCCTTGCTTCAGCTATCACAAAATCCAAGCCCTAAAAGCAAATGGAGTCAGTCAATTATGATCCAGAAATAAGGATGTATCAAAATTCATAAGATAGTGAAGCTACCAAAGTTTATGTCCAGATGTACCAAATACAAATAAAATGGTGCAGATTAAATTGGTGACACTACCAGTGGCATATGGTGCAATGAGTTCTGCTACATAACCATTGGCATCACATAGAATGGGGAAAGCAATGGAAAAATTGCAACACTAGCAAAATATTTTTGTAGATATACCACTCTAAGTGGCAAAAGGTTTAAGATGCTTCAAAAACTACTAATGGTTAAGGTGCTTTTGGAAGAAAAAAAAAAAGATAAACCAAATAAATTACTTTAGGAGTTCAAATAATATCAAATCAAGGCATATAGGATCAGAGAAATAGCAACCTTGGGAATATTTTAAATTGACTTCATAAAAACTACCCCTTCCATCACTGTGACCAAACTGAAACTCACGAATATGACTTCATCAGTCCAAAGGTTAGACAACTTCATCAATGAAAATGAAAATGGAAAAGTAGAGCTGATTATGTAACAAAACAATGTGAAACTTCCACACAAATTTCTGTGGGTGTTTGGGGAGGGATTGCATTTAAATGAACAAGATACTGTGCTTCTTGCAACTGAAAGAATAAAACCAGTTTATAAGACTGCCGTAATGGATGAGACATACGCCCAAAAAAAAAAGAGACAGGTTATACACAACGAAAGGGAAGTTCGGGAGGTGCATTGTGGCCCATTTCTATTCTTGGTTGTCATCATTTACTTGGAATAGAGCTTAGTCCAATTGAGTTGTATTCTTGGCTCTCCAGGTGGATAATGTGGTCATTAGTTCAACTTTAGACAACTTCATTAATGGAAAAGACAATAAGAAATGCACAAGTTGGACAAATCCCCTCCATTTTCTTAGAAGGTAAGAACATGGCTAGTCGACATAAGTGGAACTAGCCAGCAATTGCCCCCACTTCCTTCATGCTCACACCTTTGTCAGCAATATGAAAAAGGCTATACTAAATAATTTTAGCAGAGCCATACAGATACTTCAAAAAGAAACCCCCTCTCCCCCCCCCACCCCCCACACCCCTGAAATTCAAACTTTACCCCTGAGATCGAAAATATGTCATAAATTGGTGAAACCACTGGGTGATTAGTCCCCAAGATTAGTAGTCAGACATTTGACGATTCCAGCTGATAAACCAGGCACCAATCGAGTCTTCTCTCTCTTCTAGAATTTTTTATGATTATATATTCATGACAACCCAAGCCAAACTTGATCACCAGAACTGGAAAATCAAGGAAAATCCAAGTCTCACCCATGTCTCGACATGTTATCAACCAATTAGACAGCACAGCATCTGTTATCTCCTCTATCAATTGAATTACTAATTAATGATACGCCCGATTGCATAGTTGCAGGTTTCTGTAATAAATCCTACTATTCAGAAAAATCTCCTTCTGGAAACAATTGCTAAATTAAGAGACAACAGATCTGAAACTGAAGAAAACAGGAAATTCGGTAACTGTCGGCAGAACGAAGCAGTTCAATTTTACAATCACTAACACCTTGGGGGGAGGGGGTTGAAGGTAGAATTGAAACTTGAAAGACCTCGATGTACCTGGAAAACCTTTTCATTGAAGAACCCAGGTGCGAACTGAAGAGAATCATGACGATCACCATCACTGAATGCCCATGTCCGACAAACAGTCATCCCCATCTGGGATCCTCTCTTGAGCATCTCAGAAACCTTATACCTCGAAGTACTCCACACACTTTCCTCCATCAACCAGTACGAATTCCACCCATTAACGTAGAATATTGATTGTTCGCCATTATCATCGTTGATGACAAATCGGGTGGAGTTGGTACCGACAAAACTCATCTTTGGCTGCCATAGAATCGGGAATGAAAGCTTGTCGCCGAAATTCAGGTAAAGAATAACACCTATAGACATAAGACCCAAGAGGGGATAAGCTTTTCTCTCCCTCCATAGATCTTCCATCCCTTCGTGTGACTTACTCAGCCATGGGACTCTTTCTGCAATTTACATACTAGTAATCTAGTACAAACCCACAAGCCTTGCATGTAGCACGCAAGGCTGGGAGCTTAATTTTTGCCTGAAAGTTAAAACTTTTTCTGAGTTCTTTGGTTAATCTGCGTCAAAGTTACTTGCGAAGACTGAGGTCGAGGTGTGGATGAAGCCTTCGACATCTTACCCACCGAATATCTCTTCCTGGAGATGCCCTTCCACCTTATTGTTTGGTTCCTTCTAAACAACTCCATCAGTGGGAAAGTTCAACACTTCACAACCTTTAAATTGTGGTGGATACTGAGTGGCTCAGTGACTGATAAAATACACGTTCTATCCTGGTCCACATAATGGCACGGGTGTTAATAAATTGGTTTGGTTTGGTTTGATTGGTTTAAACGTATATAAGTTATAGGAAAAAGAAATATGTTCGGGAGTGTGGCCTGCGCCAGTACTCTCACAATCAATCTGTATCATATTGTCACCAAAATGAAGGGAGAAGTAGTATCTTTATTGTAACTGCCCTCTTGTCTTATTCCCAAAATTAAAGTTATTTAATGTTCATACGGCATATCTAGTGCATGAGGTTCCCGCCATGGCGGGGCCTACAACTCTAGAGAGATATAAATATATAATACACCTAGCCTTCCCAAATGTTATATAATATAGGAGTAATAAAAGGTTTTCAACCGCAAGGACTGGTCTCCTTTCAAGGTGTTCACTTAAGGATGTCAACGGTTATTAGTGGATACTCGGTGGCTCTAAGTGATAAAAAAAAAACACGTTCTACCCTGGTCAACATAAAGGTACAGGTGTTAATCGATTGGTTTGGTTTGGTTTGGTTGGTTTAAATGTATGTAAGTTATAAGGTCAATTCGAATCCGAACCGTATATATATTGGATCCTATTGTCACCAAAATGAAGGAAGAAGTTGTATCTTTCTTGTAACTGCCCTTTTGTCTTATTCCCAAAATTATAGTTATTTAATGGGCATACCGCATACCTAGTGCATGAGGCTCCCGCCATTGCAGGGTCTACGACTCTAGGGAGAGATAATACACCTAGCCTTCCCAAAAGTTATATAATATAGGAGTAATAAAAGGTTTTCAACCGCAAGGACTGGTCTCCTTTCAAGGTGTTCACTTAAGGATGTCAACGGATATTGGTGGATACTGGGTGGCTCTGAGTGATAAAAAAAAACACGTTCTACCCTAGTCCACATAAAGATACGGGTGTTAATCGATTGGTTTGGTTTGGTTTGGTTGGTTTAAATGTATATAAGTTATAAGGTCAATTTGAAGCCGAACCGTATATATATATATATCGTATCCTGTTGTCACCAAAATGAAGGGAGAAGTTGTATTTTCTTGTAACTGCCCTTTGTCTTATTCCCAAAATTATAGTAATTTAATGGGCATACCGCATACCTAGTGCATGAGGCTCCCGCCATTGCGGGGTCTATGACTCTAGGGAGATATAATACACCTAGCCTTCCCACATCCCAAAAGTTATATAATATAGGAGTAATAAAAGGTTTTCAACCGCAAGGACTGGTCTCCTTCCAAGATGTTCATTTAAGGATATCAACGGATATTCGAAAATCCGTATTCAATCCACGTTCGTATCCATTTAGGAGATCCGAATCCGTCTGAAAACTAATCGGATACGAATATGATAATCCCCCTATCCGACCAATTATTATTCGATTTTAGCAATCCGACGATAATAAAATGTCTAAAATATATCTTTGTGTCGTCTATCTAATTAAGTTTTTTATTTTTATAATTTTATAAGTTAAAATAATGTGATTCTTTTTTTAGATTTTCTATTGGTTTATATATATTGTTTTATGCATTGTGATACACGGAATCACATATCTATTAAAATAAATACAAGATAAAATCAAACATAGAAAACGTAAGAAAATCAAAGACTAAGAAGCGTAGAAGAAAGGGTAGTTGCTGAACTCTCAAGTCTCAACCCTAACCCTCATCAACAAAACGGTAAAGATGTAAACGGATAGGATATTATCCGAATCCGTCTGAAAATCAATAGGATGTTATCTGAATCCGTCCGAATATAATCGGATACGAATATGATAATGACACTATCTGACAGAATTCGATCCGTTTACATCCTTATCACTCAGGAAAATTATTCTCTTCAATTCCCTAAAGCTCGGCAGTGCAGTAGTGTTAGGTGGAGATGCCGATACGTGGCAACTCGAACGTCCAACGGTCCGAGCTCATTGCCTATGTTGAACTTGGACCATTGGATGTCCGAGCTACCACGTGTCAGCATCTCCACCTAGCACTATCGCATTGTCGAGCTTTAGGAATTGGAAAGGATAATAATCCGTTCAGTTACGCCCAGAAGGCCTTTGAGGAATTTGTGGCATCGACCAGGGTGGAATCGCACCAAGCAACACCTTCCCCATCTATCCGTCAAGCGTGGTTGCACCCTCCAATCGGCTTTCTCAATCTAAATTGTAACGTCACTCTCCCTACTTCCCCAATCGCATGGAGGCATCGGTGTAGAAAAAGTTCTCTACACATGCAAACAAAAAGGAATCTCTTGACTGCCCATTCTTTTCAAGAAAAACACTGGTCGTTTCTTTGTCAAATTTTATTTTACGTGTAAGTAAATGATCCTAGGTTTATAAATGTGATTTCAACCCCATGCCATCATGTCATGGCACTACTCCTCTCAAGTAGCTTGAAAGCTAGGATAAAAAATATGGTGTCGACGTAGGTTTTGACCAGACAGAAATTGAGAATTGGTTGAAACTAGTTGAAACCTGGTATTTTTTGGATAAAACTCAACAGGTGATGGGGTGGTCAAAACTAGTCGAAACTAGTCGAAACTTGGTATTTTTTTTGTCGAAACTAGTTGAACCAGTTGAAACTTGGTATTTTTTAAACTCCCCTAAGGTTTTGTTCCGGTTTGCTGTGAAACCGAATTGTCCCGATCGAAACCTACTGAGATTTAGTTCCATGCTTGAAAGTATTGGTTACACAAAATGTAGAGGGGACTACAAGGTTCAGTGGGGGTTTACTGGTCATCATTCCACTCCTTGACATTATCGGAGATGAAGAATCCGACACCAAAGGCCTCTCCTATCACAACCTTCAGGAGTTAGAAATTATTCTGGGACTGCCTTCAATTCCGTTCGTGGTCCTCCTCTACCAATGACAACTATGACGATTGCACTCTCCGGATTTCATATCCAATCCCGATCCTTACTCTGATCTCCATCTAATCTTGTTCTTGATCATAGAGGTACCCACTGTTAGAATTATATTTGGAATATAATTCCATATTACTTATTATGGACTAATATTAAATAAAGTAAAACTCATGCTAATTATGGTACTGGTCTAATTAAGGGGGTCATTGAGTTATATTAGGAATCTTATGTGGACTGGCTTTAGTGTGGGCAGATAGATTCCTATTGGGACTGTGATGAGTCAGACCGTATAAAAATTACTATATAAGGAGAGTTAGGTCCCCCCTCTACCCATAACAACAAATTATTCTCAATCTCTATTGTGGAGTGCATTCTAGACAGAGAGGGAGATATTTAGTGTTCATCATCCCTGTGCATACGTTATTCTCGTCAAGCCAGTTACTTTGGGAATAAAGGGGAAGCACCTAGATCTTGTTCTTTATTTTTCGCTGCAATCATCATCACTATGGATGCGAAACAAGGTTGGTGGTTCTATCAATGTTTCTATTATTTATTTGATTGTGTTCTTGAACGCCCTGTGGAGATCCTGGTTTTTGGGATTTTGTCCCTATTCGGATCGATTTAATCTAACACCCACTACCCATGGAGGTTCTACACTCTTTCTTTGCTTGCTTGGGTTCATGGCCGGTGGTGCGAGGGCTTGCAAAAGAGAGATCCCGGTATAGGGCTACAGGAGGGCCAATGTCAGTGCGTATTGGGATCTCAAGAATCAACAATAGCTTAATGAGAATTTTTGGATCAGACTGTATATTGTATAGGCGAAAGGGGCTGATCACAACAACTTGTTGCAGGGCCGACGGGGCACGATAGGAGGGTGACTGCGGGTGGACAATAGCGATGGAGAGATGCATGGCGCTTGCACCTAAGCATAGGAAAGGCGAAAGTACTGCCCATCGGCACTGAATTGAACAATTCCACCCTGTTTTTTTTTTTTCTTTTTTTTATATTGAATCCCACCCCTCTTGAATGCCCCCACATGCACTCTCATTTCCCTCATGTTGCTACAAGGGCCACACAGCCTACCAACGATCCCTTTTCTTTATAATAGTATGTACATCATTTTCCCATTATTATGATAGAATTTTCCATTTATACAAACTTTTAGGCTACGTTTGGATGCCAAGAAAAGAAAAGAAAAAACATAATGAGATAAAAATAATGATGATGCAATGATTGTTTTATATAGGGGTGTCAATTTCAGGCCCGCATTGGGAAAACCCGAGGCCAGCCCAGCCCGTTTAGTAAACACGTCGGGTTTGAGCTCGGTCTGAATAACAGTCGGTGGTCCCCGGTTCAAAGGTCCAACCCAACAATCACCCGATCGAGACCGTCTGACTAATAGCCCTACCCAGCCTTACATGTTTAAAGCCATGCCCCGTTTATGGCCCGTTTAGAGATAAACATGTCATGAGCCTGTTTAGCCCAATTAAGGACTGGTACCCAACCAATTATTTATAAACAGGACCATGCCTAGCACATGAGAACCGATTACTTAAACCAGCCAGTCATGGTGCGAGGTCCTAAAGTGTGGAAGCCTGATTAGCCCGATCAATTGGCATCCCTAGTTTTATGTGTCTATCTCTCTCCTCAAATTCAAAAAAAAAAAAATTTGAATTTTTTCTTTTCTTGATATCCAAACTTAGCCTTAATGTTCTAGAAGACAGTAAAGAGATCGAAAGATCGAAAAAGTAAACTTTACTTAGACAATCAATGGATTTGGATCCTCTCCAATGAGTGTCACATCCAATGAGTGCCCAATAAGACATCCAACGGTTGGGCTGTGCCGCACACATCCTGACGACCAACTCAACCATCGGATGCCTCATTGGGCTCTCCACTAAGTGGAGAGGATCCCAATCCACAATCTATTTTGGAATCCATGTGGCACATACTTAATTATGCCATATGCCATGAAAATGTGCCAATTCAATCTCAGGAAATAGACACATACTAGACCTTTTAGATTCAATTTTTTCATGTACTCTCTCTCTCTCTCTCCCCCATGCTTTGTATACACCATTTTGCGCTTGCCTCAGATTTTTTATTACTTTGTTCCACCATTTAACCAATTCCGTTTGGATACCAAGATCCGGCTCCTCCTCTTCAGGGATCCCTGTGGAGAGGAGCTCAATGCACAGATCTATCTGTTCAAAATGTATACGATACAACCCAACCGTTGAATGCCCCCGGGTACTCCCAGGAGAGGAGTTCAATGCTAAGATCTATGTACTCCGCAATTATGAATTATGGTTTTTGGCATGAGTATTAGAATAGCAGATAAATAATTCAGGGGTGGGTCCTACAGTAACCCATCCATATCGCAGTTTGTGTATGTGTAAAGGCATTAGGCTGTTGCTGCCTCCCCAAGAAAATGTTCGACCGACATGAGTCCAGATGATCCAACTTCTTGCTGGCTTGCAACTCACAAGTCACGATCAATGCACACCCATCCCAAACGTATAATGGGATGATGTTTCATTTTAGTCAAACAATTACTAAATAAAGCATTTCAATTACTTTACAAAAAAAAAAGAGTAAAGCCACTCCCAAGGGGGAAAGGATCCTCTCCCATGTGGGAGGGGTATGAGTGTGCATCCAACGGCTGGGCTGGTATGATGTGCATACCAACATGCATATCGGTGCGCATCATGAGTCATGACAGGCCAGTTGTTTGATGAACAATGGTGCCCCTCCCGCATAAGAGAGGATCCAAGTCCCTCCCTGAGTCCTTGGGTAGAGACGTAGAGTCTTAGGTACAAATCTTTCTTTCCTCCGTTCACTATTAAAAATCCTTGTGATAGAAGAAAGGTAGACTGTGGCTAATACTAAGCCAAAGAGGTGTCCATCGACAGCCTTATCTTTGACATTGAACTGCCACTGCATTCACTTTGCCAACCGACCTAGTCAGATAAGCAGATAAGGAGAGAAATCATCTAACTGTTTGAATCAAAGAACCAGAAATGAGAATAAGTTCTGTAGAGACAATGAGAGTAAGATTTCAAGTCTGAACCGACCAATGTTGAAGAATCAGCATATGAATTGTGGATAAGGGTGAAATGTCACTCAAACTCGAAGTTAACTGGTTCTCTCCAAACTGGGTTGAGGTGCAACAATTGACTAAACATCTAGGAGTAAAACACTATTTGGATGCAAGTCGAAAGAGCATTAACTAAGGAAAATTATTGCCCCCAATATTGGACTGGGGGCGATCAAGTGCGCATCATGCGGCTGGGGCACTGCCCATGTGTGCATAGTAGGTCCCACCGTGCACACATGGGTGGTGCCCAACCGCACGATGGCACTTGACCGCCCCCAGTCCAGTATTGGGGGCGATAAAGATCCCACTAACTAATCAATGTAAACTCTAAATACTAGATATCCCCCAAGGATGAAGGTCAAGTCACACGGTTTCAAAATATTGGTATTGATTCATATACTTGGCCAATATTAATCTTTGGTAAGACCAAAAAGGTCAAAAGTCGGTTAACCTTTTGAAATTGATGTGTGGTTTGTATGATATCACAATTTAAAAAAATACAATAACGGCCAAAAAAACAATTCTTTTAAAAAATGGAAACAAACCCGTCGACTAATCCATGCCAATATTTAAAATCATGCAAAGACAGTCTCTCTTCCCCCTGGTTTTTTTTTGAATGGGTAAAGCTTTGTATGACAAACTTTCTTTAAAAAAACAGAATTGTATGACAAAATGACACCCAGTGAATTCTTCTCTCGTTCCCCATTGTTCCAGAGTTAATAAATTCTCTTTCTCCAAAAAAAATAAAAATAAAAATTTATTCAACCCCCAATGAATTGAAAATTTTTCATCCAAATCAATGCCTTCATGCATGCTATCTATCATTAGCCTTGCATTGGTGTAGGGGCTACACGACTGGTTAGCATTCTTTAACCAAAAAATTAATATGGAAAAAGAACACTGCCCAGTAGCAAAAATAATATGAGAAACAAAAAAAAAAAAAAACTTCCCGACAACATCCTCCTACACCAGGGCACCATGAAATGACCAACCCATACCTAATTGGATTCCCATGCACACACTCCCATTGACAGGGCCACACAGCTGGGCATCGATCCCCCTCCCAAAATAATAACAACAAAGTATGAAAATTGGTTTCTACTTCCCATAATGCCAATGTAAAATGTAGGAGTGTCAATCGGTCAGTTCGGTGCGAGTTCGGGTCGATTTTTTCGGTTTTGATGTGATTTTTAGGGAAATCGAACCAATAAGGAATTTTCAATTTTGGCTCGATTTTGGTTTCGGTGCGGTTTGGTTTCATATCGATTTTGATTTATGATAACGGATTGATAGCAGTTTAGATTTGGTTTGGTACCGGTTTTTTTAAATGGATTGAGTTCAGTTTGTGCCTATTTTCTTCTCTTTCTCTTTTCAACTACATAAAATATTTCATTAACCTCATATTCCACAAGTTCATATTCATTTCGTAGCGGGCAAGACTCGGATAGAAATAAATCAATCTGATATTAGACCTAAAGCAAGCACCGGTCACACTTGAAAAGAAGATCAATGGAAGAAGCATTATTACAAATCAATTTCCCTATTTTCATAACCTCATCATTGATGTGTAACAATTCCTCTTACAACCATAAATTTGCTTACTAATATTGAAATCAATTCAATTATTCATAACCTTATACTCATTGCTTTTTTATTAGTTTCATTCGGTTAAGTTTTCGGTTTATTATCGGTCGGTCCGATTTTCAACCGATCCCATCATACTCCAATCCAAAACCAATGTAATAAAATCAGTTCGGTTCGGCTAATGTTGTTTTGGTCGATTTTGATTGCTTTTAACGGTTCGGGCTAGGTTTTGACACCCTTAGTCAAATATAAAGAGAAATATGCACACCGCAACAATGATAATGTAGTGAATGATATCTACATGCATGGTTTTAGTGCGCAGTATCGGAACGGGTATCAGTATCTTGGAAAAACAATACAATATCAATACAGTATCAACTGAATTGACTGTATCGAACAAAATTACCCCTTAATCTCCTTAAAATATGATTTTCAAACCATTTTTCCCCTTGTCCGTATTGTGCTATCGATATGATATTGACACAGTATCGATATCAACGACTAACAAAACCAATACGCATCACCCGATACGGACAATATGATACCAATACTTAGAACTAGGGCTGTAAACGGATCGGATTTGGCTCAGATAGTGCTATATCCGCATCCGCATCCGGATCCGCATCCGATTAGCTATCGAACGGACTCGGATAGTGCTAAATGGATACGGATAAGAAAACGGATTTCAGCTATTCATTTACACCCCTACTTAGAACCATGTCTACATGTCCTTAATCTTCGACTTACAAGCAGCTCCTCCTATTGAGGCGAGTACCTCCATTCAAGACATCTGTTATTTAGCTACTCAGTTCAGGCCAGCATTGTTGACTCCCTTTAACGAAGGGCCCTCTGTCTTGGGCATGCTAGACTAGGGATGTAAATGGATAACCGAAATCCGAATCCGAATTCGCATCCGTATTCGTTTAGGGGCATCCGTATTCGTTTAGAGATATCCGGAAAATAATCCGAATACTCCGATTAAAATCCGTCCGAAAAAAAATCCAAATACTTAATAATAAAAAATTAAGTAAATAATGATTTTTAGGGTTTTTGAAGATTAAACAAGTTCTAGAATATGATGAAAAGAGAATCATGATCTAAGAGATATGGCTTGAGAGAGAATTGTATCCGCTAGGGGGAGGAAGGTCCGGATTACACAAGGCAGATATGTAAACGGATGGTCAAAAATCAATCCGATCCGCATCGAATCCGTTAGAGTATCCGTATTGCAGGGAATATCCGCTCGATCACATCCGATCCGTATCCGATCCGTTTACATCCCTATGCTAGACACATTGACCTATTTCCACTCCTATGTTATTTGTATTATGTGATTCAGATGCCTTGTATTGAGCACACTTCAATAAGTTTGCTTGAAAATAATAACAAAAAAAAAAGATATCTACATGGAACCCATGCGATCAGAACACCGACCATCGCAACAATTCTTTTCCTATAAAATAATAAAGAAGGGCGATTGTTCTCAGCTGGGAGGCTGGGAGCAGACTGCGTCCAAACACAGGGGATGAACATTTTGACCATTCAGGGGAGGCAGGGCGGTCATTTCACCCACCCCCACCAAACATTTGGCCTGATGAATATGTCACCCTGTGTAAACCAAGAACCATTGATGCGCATAGAGTTAGCTAGCTAGCCACAATAAGATACTGATATGCACCGCATAACTTGCGAAAAGGTAGGTCATGTGTCCTATTATCTGAGGCTCAGAAGGCTTCATTTTCGTATCCAATTCTTCTTCATACAAGAAGTGACCATTCAGACCCTACTGCATATGCGACCCCACTCCCTCTCATCTCAACTCTCAAGCATCAACTCAAGTGACATATGACGACAGTAGATTCCAATTGCAAATAGGCAGCGCGACCTCCTCACAATTTTGTTTTTTTTTTTTTTTAAGAATTTATTGATAACATGAAGCATTCAAGGCTTCAGTATTACAAAGATTTTGATGAGGATATTTGCATGAGTCGATGGAGAGAGGCATCACAATTGATTTTAATTTGTTGGTGGAGAGAATCAGTAGGATGTCATGCGGTGGCTTGGAGACGAATGGAGAGGTACTTGTGGAGCTGGAGTGTTTGCTGCCCAGAATTCATTAAAGGCTCTTTGAGCTGAGGTGAACTCTTCTACAGGAGTCCAGTTTCTCCAATTACATATCAGATCGTTTCTTGCAAGCCAAAGAAACCAGCACTTCAGTGGCCTGTTGCTTGTTCAGAGAGGAGAGAAGGTCCTAACTAGCTATGCATTTACGAAGATTACTAACCAAGCAAAGAGAAGGGACAGAATAGACAGAATAGGAAAGAGTACCTACCTAACCAAGCAGCTCTCACAAACGGACAGCCAAGCTATCTATGATCATTAGACTCCACATCTCCACATCTCAGGCATGAAGATACATTCGATCATTGGCGCGGATCGGGATCACAATGGAATTAAAGCTTTAAGAGGGGGAATCAACAAGGAAACAGAGGACAATGCCAGAGCAATAACCCAACTAATTATTACTACTACTACTATTACTTAACACCCAATTCCATGAGCACAAGGGCCACCAGTACGCAACCACTACAATCCCTAGTTTTCAATTCCATGAACACAAGGGCCACCAGTAAGCAAACACTACAAGACCTAGTTTCAATTCCATGAGCACTAGGGCCACCGAAAATCAAACACTACAATCCCTAGTTTTCTATTACAATATCCCAACTAATATGTATTTTGGTGACAAAAACCCTTCCCCCATAATCAACATTCACATCTTGGTCCTAAAATAACCATGGCTTTCTGAAATCATAACCTTCATGGCTAAAGACTTCCCAACATGGCAACATCTTCCATGCTCAAAATTCTATACTGGCCCTAGATTGCTTGGTGACTGCCATGTTTATGGACATGGCTCCTCCCTTGCTCAACGATGAATACATTTGCAGAACATAGAGTAATACAAACATTACTATGATGAATTGAAAACAAAATGAATGGCCAGGGGAAGTTGTAGTTATCCATACTCATGGCCAAATTCGATCAAATTCTTCATCCACTCACAGAACAGTGAAACCACAAATTAACCGAGACAAACAAAACATAAATTTGTTCCATGAATATGTTACGAAACCACAAATTAGGCCAGGAAATAGCCTAACTCCAAGATTACACCTATTTCCATAAAAAAAAAATAAACAAGGAGAAAAAAACACAAACTAGACCATACCAAAAAAATTCGCCATAAGTTCATTGTTTTCAGTCCCTTAATGAAAAGAAAATTCTAATTCCATAAGCCATATACCAACCTAACACAGAGACCACACCCATCTCCATCATAATTCAAGTATAAGTGTTAATAATCAAAAAGCGCTTTAAGCATTCAAAAATATCAAACTCTCACAAACCACAGTGTCATCAATCTCCAACATCAATTCAACCAGAAGACCAGGTGACCAAATATTACCAGTTTTCAAGGTAATTGTATAAAAAAGGGAAGATTAAGAGAGAAAGATACTTCGAATGAAAATGGATGGGAAGAAAAGATCCACGGATAAAGTATGCAAATTGATAGGTTTACCATTATTTTCATTTCATCCAATTGCATCGGGGGAAACCCTAATTGAACATGTGACAGCAATAAATTCACACAAGAGGAGGGGCTGGGGAAGAACCCTCAAATTTTGCTACAGAACGCAAACCCCGCACAACTCATCCTTGTAAGATTTCATATTAAACATATTCCAGAAGAGGGGGAAAAAAAAGATAAGAAAAAAAATCGCAAACCCTAGATCTTGTCGATGTCCTCGTCCTCAAAATCAATATAACCGTCACCGGCTCCATCTTCGTCTTCGTCTATTCCAGCAGTGATACCCTCGTTGAGACGAGTATTCTCTGGGAGCTCACCATAAGCCTTCAATAACCTAGCTTCATCGGGCATGTACTTGAGGATCACATCAGCTTTGTCGTCCTGATAATCACGAAGTCCCACAAGTATGATATCGCCAGCAGCGATCCAGACCTTCTTGTGCATCTTCCCTCGTATGTGGCAGAGACGTTTGGTGCCGTCGATGCACATGGCTTCGCACCGACCGTTCCCAAGCATACGAAGAACCTGGGCGTATTCTTGCCCATCTTCCTTGAATACCAGCTCACGTTTCTCATCGTCAGCTTCGTTCTTTCCTCTCTTCCTGTTCTTACCTCCCTTACCCTTGTTCTTCGGCATAGCTGTCGCTACTGCTGCTTCTTCTTCTTGTTCTCCTCCTGCAAACCCTAAATCTGTTCTTCCGATTTTCTCTCCCTTATTTCTCTCTCTTTTTTTTCTCTCAAAACGGGGGATGGATTCTGTATTTATCACCGTGAGAAATCCACTTGGAGTTGGAGATGGAAAAGGAGAACGCGACTGACGCACACTCGTATTAAAGAAGCGTGATGGCCACGCATAGTTAAGTCTTCGGACCTTGTGATCCAAGTTAAATTCCAATTAATCATGTACAAACCCAAAGTGAATAATGTTAATGATTCCTAATTGAGCTGAAAATAGGTATTCGTACAGGGGAGATTGATTCTCTCATGGAATCCTCAGATAGAGGGTAGGGGTATTTATGTCATTTTCAAATGGATATTTATATCAATACCAATCTTACTAGATAGAGGATAGGTATTCGTATAATCGTACACGGGAGATTCTCCCATTGATTCCATTAAGTGAAGGGTGTGAGGGTTTTTATGTCATTTCAAATTGATATTTATACCAATGTGATTGCATTTAATGCAAGCCGTGTACACGTATCGTCGAGCATGAAAACTTTTGCCATACTATTTTAATAATGAGCAAGAGATCATTGTGTGGCCCTGTAACCTCCAAATCCATGCATGGGCCAATGAAAGTGCACGCAAGAATATGAATATAGATATCTTTTTCGTTCTCATAACGGGTAGGACAGGACGGTATTTTCACATGTTTTTATGGACTTCTAGACATAGGAGTCATGTCAGTCAAGGTAACCCTACTAAGATTGTTTTCAGAATCCAAATCTGATTTGATTAGCCTGATACACATTCTACGAGACTTTAGGACTGGTTTATTGATCCAACAGAAGTGATGAGAAAAAAAAGGGTGTGAATTGCAGACTGAAATCATTTTATCCAAAATTAATTTGTTTTCTAATTTATTTGGTTTTAGATTTAATTAGTGAAATGGTTTAGCTTTGAATTAATAAATCACTGGTTTTGAATAGGTTAAAATCAACTAGAATAAATTTATAAACAAAATATATTATCAGCCATAAAAACAATCTCTGATTTAGAACCCTACGTTCTTTGGCTCTCTTTACATTCACTAGTAGAACCCCCATCTCCCCTTTTTTGTATGATGTACAAACTTTTTGTTCTCTTTAAGAAATATATGTTCTTCTGTTCCATCAAAAAAAATATACAAACAAAATGGATTAAAAAAAAAAAAACTGATTAGTATTTAAAATATTTTTTATTTTAGGTAATTTGAGATTAGATGTTGTGGTTCAACTTAACATCATTATTTGGCTTCAAAAAATATGTTCATTCTCTCTTAGGTATAGAACTCGTAAATCAATAACTCGAACCAATATCAAAAGCATAATAATAAAATCCATTTATTGGTTTCAATTTGGGATATTGGAACCATTTACTAAATGATTCAATTTTAATTTAGAACTTTTATGGAAAAAAGAATGTTAATCGGCCCATGGATTCCATCCTTCTTCAAGAAAATTGGTTTTTTTATCAAGAGAAATATCGATCTTTAATTTGTGCTTTTGTAGTAGCACAATATTTTG
This sequence comes from Telopea speciosissima, assembly GCF_018873765.1. NCBI lineage: Eukaryota > Viridiplantae > Streptophyta > Magnoliopsida > Proteales > Proteaceae > Telopea > Telopea speciosissima. Next base: position 46,568,956 of record NC_057925.1, on the reverse strand, counting down.
AAACCTGTCAGTATGGACCCTTTGAGCATGAAAAAACAACAATAACCTTCAGTTATAAGGTATAAATAAACCACAAAGGAAAAAAAATGTTGGGTATGCTAGCAGTATACCTCATGCTAGCACCCTATGTGTCTATCTTTCTCTTCCTCCCTTTGAGGGGTAAGGGAGTCATTTCAAAGAGTGGAAGAGAGAGAGATGTGCATATGGTGCTAGCATATTCATCCCTCTCCCTCTCCCATAAACAAAATGCTTCTTTCCCATGCAATAACAGGGTTATAGGTAAGGAATAAAAGCCATGGTCCAAGTAAACAAAATTGGTAATGTATTCGGCTCTAATTCATCCTAAATCAATTGGAATTGATCGAAAACGAATGGAGCCTTAAAATTTTAGTACAAATTGGTTGATTTGAACTGGCTGGAATCAGTACCTGAATCATCCACTTCCTCAAACCATGCTATAGCTTTGGCACATGGAGGGAAAAAAAGGGAAATTGGCAATGTATTCGGCTCTCTATCTCTCTCTCTCTCTTCCATGAGTATGTATGACTCCCTTTTTTTCCCTTTCTTTCTTTGCATTCACGACGTTTGTATGATCTCCGACTCAAGATGTAGCCTCTCTGCCACAGCGGTGTGATATCCTTTGCCTAGTGGCATGTTTTTTTTTCCTTTTTCCTTTTTGTTTTTCTTCTCCTCACACTAGCCTCATCTCCGATCTCGTCCAAATCAATGTTCGGCCTCCTACTCTCATCTTAGCTCTGTTCAAATCTTGATCGGAAACTGATGTCGGGCCTTCAAAGATATTCCTCAGTGGGAGGCGTTAGAGGTCTCACAGGGGGATGGAGCCGATGCTGATGGGGAATCTACCGTTGCACACACCGAAGGTATTAAGCCCTGGTACATCATTTCAGCATGTGCTTTCGACCCTTCCTCTCACTTTTGGCTTAGCATCTCCATCGGTGACATACACCACCAACACCAACGCTCCACCTCCGCCTCCCCAGCACTCTGATCCTCCCATTTCCAACACCTTGTTTGCAAGCTTTTCACTAGTCTCTTCTCCTTTGACGCCCACCATTTCACTGGGCACTAGGAAAAAGCGCCACGCGTGTGGCCTCAGGTCCTCATCGTCGCTCTCATCGGCTTCCGTATCCTCGTTGCTGGTGGCATGTGTAACTTTGTGGACAACCCACTCGCTGTCGAGATGTACGACACCGGATCCCGAAGATGGGAGGAGTGTGAGCTCATGCCAGGCCTGCTCCAGGACTCTGCTACCCACACCTGGCTCTCCAACACCAGTGCTACCGACAATAGGCTATGGGAACACATTGGGCTTTGTCTTTCAGGCCAGCATCTGAGAACATGGGGACCAGATAGGCTACCAATCATCATTGGTATTGGGGGTCTCCAATCATGTAAATTGTTTTACCAAAAAAAAAACTATGTAAATTGAATGTTTAATGTTCCATAAAAATTGGAAGTTTAATGCATCAAGGTTGGTAACAAATATCGTACTAAAACCTTCAACATGCATGGAGTTTGGTTTGGTTGCTTGTACATGCATGTATGCTCAGTGTCAAACACACGTCGTATACACTAGTAGCAAACATAACTTTAAAGGGAATCAAGATAGTAAATCTCTTTGATAAGCGTGGCCACCATGTATGAGACTCTTCACCTTGATTTTTCAATACAACAACAACAACAAACTCAGCTTTATACCAACTTAATGTGGTCAACTACATACATCCAAACAAAACAAAGTAGGGGAAACTAAGGTCTAAACAAAAAAGGGGGGATGAAAAATGGATAAAAGAGGGATAGGAAATGAGAAGAGAAATGAAAAGAGAAAAATGAAAGTAAGAGAAAAGCGAACCAACAAGACATGAGAAACTCAGTTAAATGGGGTCTGCTACATGGATCATTGCCCTCCAATAAACTCTATGCAAGGTCACAGTAGCAATGCCACTACGAGAAACAACAGTAGGGTTGTGGGAGATAAATTTTCTCTGTTGGAACTCAAGTCCGAAGGAGGAGAGAGTAGTTCAGGTACAAAAAAGTAAAAAACAAAAAAATGGGAAGTAGTTTTATGTCCGGGAGTGTGGCCTACACCAGCACTCCCATGTCTCTATTTGTCTTCCTCAAAACAAGGGTGCAGAGGTGTCTTTTCAAATGGGAAGTAGAGAGATAGACTCATGGGAGTGCTAGCATCAACCACACTCCCGGTTAGAGAACTTTCTCCCAAAAAATATATATGAAAGTAAGGGAAGAGCACTATTTTGGTTCGTTTTGTAATACCCTTCTTTATTTTGAATAATTTTGTCAAATAAAGGATTGAATAGATAATTTGGTAAGATGAAACCTAATTTTAGATAATCTTGTAATTTTCTTCATTAAATTTAGGGTAATTTACACATACCATTCTTGAGGTTTAACGAAAGTATAATTTTACCCCCAGTTTTAGATAATTCTACGTACCCTCAGAGGTTTACAAGCGTTAGTTAACAAATACACCTATTCTGTCAGTTCATGACTAACAACGTTAAAAATATGTTGTGAACTGACAGAATTACCAAAATCGTGACATCTTCCCCAAAATTGAGACGGTGGCACAACGAGTGAAGGATCCGAAAGCGATTTGGACCAGAGTCTACCAAGCCCTGTGACATCTTCCCCAAAATCATTCAGTCCTCTCGTTTCTTATTAGAGGAGCTAATCACAGTGACATGGTGACCCATCGCCTAGCTATCATCACCACCATATGCCCAACCCCCCCGAGGCCTAGAATTCCTCCTCTCACTCCACTCCGATTGTACCCAAAATGCCTCAATGGACTGTAAGCTATCAACCCTGCACACAAAAGCAGTGTCGCTTGTTTAGCCGCCATCCCTTCTGGTATCTTCACCACAAACCTAATAAAAACACAATCGAGTAAATTAATCGAATACTTGAGATGCGATCATGGGAATACGGGAATGAGAACCCAAAAACCTACACTATTTATTTATTTCTGATCGGCGACCATGGCACCGCCAAAGCCTCCTTAGTCCTTCCTTCCTTCCTCCATGGCCTCCCCCTGAAAAGCACACACAGACACGTTAGGTAATAACTCCATGGCCCATTTCTTCTTCTGAAGATCCCAAGATTCCTCTCTTTAAAGCCTCCGCTAGATCTTCTTCAATCATCAATCCAACAACAATAACAACAAGAGATTGGATTTGAGGCCATGAAAAATCTGAAACCTCTGTTGGCCCATTTCTTCTTTTGAAGATCCCAAATTCGATTCTTCTCTTTTTTTTTTTTTTTTTTTTGGGTAAAGAAGAGACTATTCATTAGAACGTGTTGAGCACATGAACTTAGAAATACAAGAAGACTGAATCCACGGAGTAGAGATAGGCCAGTCCTTCCTACATGATAAGGAAAGGGCCTTCCTTGCCAATTAGTCAGCTAACATGTTGTTGTCTCTTGGAATAAACTCAAAAGAACAGGAAATGAAAAAGGAGGATAGGTGGGTGATATCACTAAGGATTGGCCTAACAAGCAGAGGGGCTCTGTCTTGCTGTCCCTAAACGAATGAGATAAGATCTTTATTATCGGATTCAAACTCCATTCGATTCTTCTCTTTAAAGCCTCTACTAGATCTTACGTTCCATTGACCTATCTAGATCTAAGTGTTTCTCCCACGTTGGTCTGTCTAATTTGGTTCTTAACTGCTCGTCTTTGGTCGAGCTTGATCTATCTAATGGTACTGAGCTCACCGATTCTACTGTAGCGACTATAGTAGAGGCAAGGAATTTGGAGAAGTTATGGCTGGTTAGGTGTAAATTGATTTCCAATTTGGGTATTGGATGTATTGCGATTGGGTGCAAGAAGCTGAGACTGATCAGCTTGAAGTGGTGCTTAGGGCCGATTAGGTGTAAATTGATTTCCCATCTATGCCCTCCCCAATCGATTTTGGGGAAGATGAGTTGTAAGTTTTTTTTTTTTTTTTTTTTTACTTCTTGTAAGGGTAATTCTATTAGTTCACAGTATATTTTTAACGTTGTTAGTCATGACCTGACGGAATGAGTGTATCTATTAACATTTGTAAACCTCAAAGGGTACGTAGATTTATCCAAACTGGGGGTTAAAATTATACTTTCGTTAAACCTCAGGGGTGGTATGTGTAAATTATCCTTAAATTTAAATTCCCATTATTTTACAATTTACAACTTCAGCCAAGACATTAGATTTACAATTTACAACCTCAGCCAAGACATTAGAGAGAGAGAGAGAGAGAGACCTAATGAGACTTGAGAGTCGTAATTTCATATTTGTAGATGGTAACAGCATTAAGGGAAAGAAGATCAAAAACTCGTAGTTTTGTTCAGGATTTCCTTCTTCCACTAGAACACGCTTTCTTCATATCTGCGACGAGTCCGGCGGAGGACTGAGGAGAGGAGAAGAGAGGAAAGAAATAATTAAACCCCACGAAGAAACCTCTCAAAGCATCGGAACCCTAACTTCTCCGCGCAAAATCTCTCCATTTCCTCCCCTCCTCTCCTCAGACATACGTCTTCTTCCATATCTGCAATCATCTGATCCCAGTTGGTGAGGAACCCGTCGGCATCGTGGACTCTGGCGTCCGCCACTGCATCCAGAATCTCCTGCAACCCCACTACCCGACGGCTCGCCGCTCTCCGTATCTCACGCACCGCCGGATATATTCCCGGCACCGAATCAAGCCTCAGCAGCAAAGCCATGAGTGCCTCGTTCATCCTCACCTTCTCCCGTTCGTCGCTTCGGATGGCATCGACGGTCTCCTGCCGTTGTATGAGCTTCTGCAACCGGTCCGCCTCCTTATTGACGGCCCTGATCCTCTTGACCAGTGTTCGGATCATGTGTGCCCGATAGGCCGATTGTATCTTCACGGCAGCTGAAGATTCCGAGGGTTGGAGAGAGGCCGGGAGATGGACATCGATCGGAACTGGAACTTCATCGGAAAAGCACTCGACGGGAATCTCGGCGGTTTTGACCTGTGATGGAGGGGTATTTTGGTCATCCTTCTTGTTGATGATCGTGTAAGTGACACTGGCATATGAGGAGGTGGAGAAGAATCGAGATTTCTGGGAGGATTTCATGGCAGGCTTTTAGGATCTTAGCTTCAGTGGAGATGGTAACGGGAAGTCTGGAAAGGCTCTCCACTCTCCACTCTCCACTCTCCACTGCCGACTTTGAATGAGACGTCGACGAGATATGATGGGTGGAGTCTGTGGACCGTTGTGGTGTGTGTCCGAGCAAAGTTAATGGAGAGAGCCACATGTATCAAAATTGTACTTGTGCAGGGAAACAGAAGATGGAGAGGGACCCACACCCTTTTGACAAACCAATGGACTCCAAAAGTCTGAGAACCAGAGAAATCTATACCTTTTCCCAAGTTGGATCCTCTACGGCGGAATCGTTATCTCCTTCAATTCGCTTCCCCCTCTCCCTATTAGAGGAATTAAAGTTGCCTATAATAATTATTTCTCTGCGGCGTACTGGCTGTCCTGCATCGTTATACGCAAACACAGACCATGCGGAATGACAGCCAAACCCCTGTCCAAACATCTTGCTCAAATGGGAGTAAGACAATCATTGCACATAGTCCTGTTTCTGTCCTGCACCGTAGAGGATCCGGGTCCTTCCTTTCCCCCTTCCATGTATCTTTTTTGACTTTTCTGACCGCTTTTAACCGATTCGATCAACATCAATAGAGATCAGATGAAAGTTCTGAAACAAGGAATTGGTATCTGAATCGGTCTAATAGATTCTGATCGTTCCAAAATGGGTTAGAATCGGCCAGATTACACCCGAACCCTAAAAACCTTGTATGGATCACCCGCTCTCCCAAAGCAGGATCGAGATTGGGCTTGGCCGATTCTGATTCGAATACACAGATTCCTCCAATCCAATTTCAGTTTTTAAATCCATAGACTGTTCAATGTCCCAACCCTGCTCTGCTGTGTTTGGCATTCATTCTCGGAATGCTTTCTAGGTCGATTGTGCATTCACGAACAGTATAAACAACTATTTTTATCATATGAGAATGCAAAATTGACATAAAATGCTTAACAAACAGTGCCTTACAGGGTCAGTCCGATTTGGATTGGACAGAATCAGGATCAAGATCGGCCTCCAAAACAATTTTTTAAACCCTAGCTCTTTGAAATCAATCAGTGACGAACAATGAAATTTCTTTAAAATTCTATGGATCTCCCCCGCCCCCCCCCCCCCCCCCCCCTCTAAAGTTACACACACCACCACTCCTATAAGTTTACAACAAGAATTGAGGCCATTATGGCCAGTTCTCTCAACATGTATTTATCACAATCCTGGGATCAATAAACGTTATTCCCATTTTTAAATTGGAGAGCACACAGAAACAAGGTCAAAGAACTTGACCTCATGGTATCATTGAGCCCCGGTCAATATGGAGCATCCCTGTGAGCCAAGCAAGTCCATAGGATCAAATATGAAGCAACCAGGTTCATTCACAAAAGCAATCAAATATTATGAATTTGAGAAGCAGAATTCATATTTCCCTTGCCAAAGAAATCCCAATTGGCCTGTGTATTCTTGTTTTTGTCATCGAGATGTTTTTGACAGGCTTGTTTTCACAATCATTTTGTAATACTTTGCTTGTCTTTGAATTTTTTACCTCGCCTGCCTCGGTAGTTTCAACAATGAATTGCAGTCCCTGGAAGAAAATAATTGAGGCACATAAATATAGATTAGGGAACAAAAGAGCCCCCACTAAGAAGAATAAAGAAGAAAAATGGATATGGGACAAAAAATGAAAAAGAAAAAACTCCTTTTGCAGCGTACCTTGAGCGATGTTTTCTCTTCATAGGTCAACGGTGCACGTTCTGGTGGAGGTCTAACACTACCATCCTGCCACATTCAAAAATAATAACACATCACCAACTAAGCAGAAGAATCAAAGTAGTACGATCTGATTCTACATGTATCAGTTTTGAGTGACAAATATGTTCTCCAGTATGGGGATTTTGATTCTTGTTCTTAATTTAGAAGGAATGAACATTCTGATTGGCTTATTTCTAAATGTCTATTTCATTCCTGAAATTAAGTAATTGACTCTAGTAATTAGCTTGCCTATAAGATGCATAGGGGATGTTTACCAAACACAAAAAAAAAAAAGATGCATAGGGGATGAAGATCTGATTCTAGGTTATGTTTCAGAAAAGATCCAATGTAGTGAGAAGTTTGTCAACTAATTAAATTTTATGGGAACTTGTAACACCAACAGAAAGATGCCATCCAGCAATTGATTGACTTAGAATAGCTTGCTTATAAGATGCTTAAGGGATGAAGTAGTTTTTTCAACTCAACTAACAACTTAGAGAACTAACACTACTTACAGGATGTTAGCTACCAAATGATTGAGTCAAGATAGTAACTTTGATTTAGTAAACTAACAACTTATGTGAACTTCTAAGTATATAGGTACCCAATGATTGGGCAAAGGCAGTGACTTAATCTACAAATGGATTAATTTAGAATACCTTTCTTAAAAGATGCTTAAGAAAAAAAGAAGCAGCTTTAACTCAACTACCAACCTTATGAGAACTTCTAACACCACTTAATACAAAGTTAGCTACCAAAAAATTGAGTCAATGTCAAAGCTTGGATTTAATTATCATTCCATAAGCTAAAGTGTACATCTCTCCTATCCACTACTAGAGCCTACAATTAAAGCAACCTGCGATTCTGCAATTGTAACTCTAACCTGATGATTTGAGTTGTGGTAACCCTGGTGAGTCGGGTGTTGGTAATGGTGATATTCATCAGATGCTCCACCAGGTCTCTCATTTTTTTCTTTCCGTCTTTTTTTATTTTTTTGAATAAGTCCTCTCATTTAGCTTGCCCCTTATTCTTTTAACTCTAAAAGAGCAAGGAGCAGACCTAAAGTAATCATATAGGAGAAGTGGTGAGGAAAGACATGCTTAGCTTAGACCTCATATCATGTATGACTTCGAATAAAGCTGATTGGAGAGCAAGGATCCATGTGGCCAACCCCATATAATTGGGATAAGGCTATATTGTTGTTGTTGTTGATTAAGTACTCTCATTTCTTGTTTCTTTCTTTACCATGGATAGGGTTCCAAAAATTTGCTGAACTGAATGCTCTTGTGAGGGCCTGAACTTTATTAACAAAGAGAAGACTCTAGTATCATGTATGCGGTTCCTTCCGCACAGATTTGGTTTGCCTAGGCCTGTTAGGCTACCTTTGTTTGATTACAACCTTATCTTTATCAGTATTTAGTTTTTTTCTATTGGATTCTTGTTTGGAAATTAATGCACTATGCACCCATCATATTTGTGTCTTAAAGGGTTCCACCTCTGTACTTGGATCTTCCTTATTTGACTAACGAATCTGTCATTACTGCCATGTCCTGAAGTTCTGAGGTTATAAGAGAAGGCATGCAACCTATATAAAAAAGGGTGTACCCAGTGCATGCAACCTATATCTGATTTTAAAATAATAATGATGACGAAAACAATCCCATTTCAAAATGTGACAAAAATGCAAACAAAATAAAATGTCCAACCTGCAAAGGTTTAGCACCGAGGCCTTCTTTAATGCCTCCAGCATATTGACATAGATACCAGAGACCAGAATTAGTAACATCCTGCACAATATTCAGAGAAGGGAAATCAATCACACTTCGTAAACTCTCAGTGGGTAAAGCAAACTGAAAGGAGAAATATTCACAATGACTGCAATCTCACGGATGTATAACCAACCTGTTTGCTTTCCAGTAGTCCAATCTTTCCTTCCTGCTCAGTGTAACAAAAACTAGAACATCAGCCCGACACTCATCTTGTTGGCCTACTCTACCTTTAGCATGCTCAAATTTTTTTGTATTCAACTTACCAGTCCGGATACCATTTTCTGGATTGTTTCAATATCAAATCCAATTAGAGAAAGATCTGACTTCACTTCATTTACCTAACAGACAAGTTGTAAATGCATTAAAATCAACCCTAATTTGAATAACACGAGAACAGAAACAGTGCAAACCTTCCATTCATATTCAACTCTCAATCTCAAAGGTAGGACCCAATCAGTCATGCACTAAGACTTGTAGGTCCAAATCCCCACCCTCCCAAAGGCACACAAACACACACTTGCAAAACCTAATCAGAGAAGAGTGTATAATCACATTTCACTTCTCAAAGGGTAAGAGCAAACATAAGTATATTCACTTACCTTTTCATGATATGATACTCTATAATATGTCTATTTCACATCCATGTGTTAAGGACGCCTATTTGTCATTTCAAAGCCATTTATGTATCGGACACCAGCATGCATATCAATTCTAACTGGACAGTTCATGTATATATTTTGTCTTCCAAAAAGGAAAATGAGATTAAGGGAGGGGAGAAGGGGTAGATTTTCTATAGAAACAAAACATAGAATAGCTGCAAATAGGGGCCGACTATATGTGTCGTCAATTTTTTACCATTGGTATATCAGACACCTCATTTCCATGTCAGGCACCAACATAAATCCATGTCTTTTAAAATGAAAGTTTCTGTGAGCATACACTTCAACTTTCGACGAAAAATCTTCTGCTCCCCCTGAAGTTAATTATTTATGAGAAACTGAAAAAGTTAATGGACGAACTCCATTCCTCTCAAATTCCATCCCAACTCCTCTCAGTGAGGCACAGCCCCCCTCCCCCCCCCAAAAAAAAAAAACCCTCCATGACCCTGTCTATACTGTCCTTTCTGTTTAGATTGAGCAACATGTTAGTAAGAGCTTCCAATGAATCCAAAAGTTTCCTTCACCGATAATTCTTGGGAGTTTTCCACTATAGCTGTAGGAGATATTTATCGCTTCTTGGAGACGTGTAGTATGAACCAGATTAATTAAAAGTTATCAAGCCCCTTAAAATATCATAATCAGCATAAAATAATTATACCTGTAAATAAGAAACACATGGGTGTGAACATGTTTCTACCTTGAAACAGAAAAATTATGTATAATCTACCTCATTCATGATAAGCTTTGACGTTTCCTTCTCCTCATCCATCTTTACATCCAAGATCTCAAGCTTCTGGGTCAGATGCCGTTTTGTTGACTGTAAAGTTAGTAATGAAACTTCATCAAGAAAATAAAAGAATAATTCATATAAAAGGGAGTAATGATTCTTCAGTTAGTAGGACTATCAGTTTCCTAGACATACAGCTAAAGCTGCAGATACTTGCTCCAACTGCTTAGACACATTTGCAACAGCATTGGCCATATTATGTTTTGTAACAAACATGACATCAGAAAATGACCATCCCTGCAGAGAAGAAGAAAAAACATAGACATATTTAAAGAAGAAAAGGAAGTAGCACTCATATCCGAACCTTAAAATACCAAAAAACAGCCTCTTTAAGTCCATAAGATCATCAATAATAGAATCTTGCCTTCCACCACATATAGCAATATCCCATTGCCCCAAGTGCAGCAGCCGGCATAATGTAAGATGCAAATTTCCCTGAGCAGAAGAGAAGAAGACAAACATGAAAACTTCTGTTATCAATGTCTGATACAATTTTTGATGGACTGAAAAGAAGCTGTGAGGACATGAAGATTGCAAAACACATCTCAAATGCACATCAACACGAATCATGCACACTACCCAACATAGGGATGGAAACAGATTGGGTACCGAGTGGGTTTTTTTCAATAGAAAACATGACCCTATTAAATATTGGTCAATCCCAACTGCACCATCCAGTAAAGCATGCATGGGACTACCTTCTTACGATTAACTAGAGCAGAATCTTGCAGGTTGAAGCCAGGCAGGGGTCCTGGAGTTTTTCCTAATATGAAACCCAACCCTACCTTCATGAGGCCACAACAAATTAGGGGCTAGGGAGGGGAGCCCCAGTTTTAGCTCGCCATGTTGCCATCCCGAGCTAACTCTTCTAATGATCCTAACTAAGGCTGACTGAAACATGAATTTTTAATTGAGCAAATATAGTGCACCCGTGGGCAGACCTCTGCAGCACAGACCTCGTGGGAAGCCTAGTAGCTGCACACCTCTAAAATTATGCACTGAAAGAAGTGGGACCCCTCATTCCTCGTGTTTCATTGACAAGATGTCTGACAGAACTGCACCATCAGATGATCATAGAGTCCAATCCAATCATTTTCTTTAGTCAACCAGACTTGTTTAAGGGGGTAAAGCAAGAATGCATAATTTGGAAAGCTACTGTCATCCAATCAAAACTGATTAATGTCTTGAGTTATCCCTGGGTGCAGCCCATAGAGTGGTGGGTCCCAACTCACTGCATAAACACCATGACTGCCTGTCTTCACTAGAAGTTTGCACACAAAATTCCAGGAGTTTGCTGAGGTACTGCTAGCAGGCAATGAAATGTGTAAAATAATCAACATACATACCAGTACCACTAGAATCGGTATTTCCATTGAAAATGGTCACAGGATTGGACAATGCCAATTCCTTGATCTCCTGAGCCAACTGTCGAATCTGAAAGTAACAGAAAACAGACACCATGTAACAGAAACAAGATAACTTGATGAAGACAGGGGAACTTAAAATTTAACTTGAACCTTCACATGTTATAGAAATGAACTGGCAAGCAAGGTTTAAAGTATTGGTATCGGGTATCGAATTGGGAGGGTGATTTTAAGAGAAGTATTGTATTGTATCAGAGAGATACAAGATATGCTAGATAGTATGGAAATGCTTAGGATGCATGCAAAATGCAGTTTTAAAGCATAAAACACTATGGATAAGTAATATGTAAATGTAAAATATATACATATAATGTATAAAAAGTAGAACAAAGTATGACACTACAAGTGCATTCAATTGATTATATATAAAGAATGCGGTTTCTTACATGTACTAATACCAATATTTTTTAGGTATCATATCGGTACCTTAAAAATAGGATACATATCGGTTAGTATCGGAGGATACGGAAGGATACTTTAAACCTTGCTGGCAAGGCTGTACAATAACCTCTCCAATCACAGGATATAAAAAAGAGAAAATCGAAAGAAATATCAACACACCAAAGATGAATCAAGGTAAATCTCTCTCTCTCTCTCTCTCTCTCTCATATGCACCAGACACGCATGTTTCTTTCTATTGGAACCGAGGGGAAAGGGGGAGATATGAAAACATGAACCAAACTCTCAACCACAAGATTAAGATCACAATTCAACAGAATCTGGAGGCAACCCTTTTAACCACGTCACTGATATTAACCACAACAATTCCTAGTACCGCTACAGTTACAGGTAACTTGGTATGAAACTATCGCCCATCAAATCCAACTCTTCTTCATTTGGTCTACATTTCTGCAAGATGAGACAAAGTAATTCCCTTCACCTATTTCATGTGTAAATAACTAAGAAATAAGAAAGAAAACAAAGGATAGCTTGCATGTGTTTTAGTTTAAAATTGGTAAGCATTAATTTTCTACTTTTATGGTCTACAAATCATGCTATGGAAAAAATAGTTTTAAATACTATGCATGTTAATTATAAAACCTGAAAAGTGTCATTCAGTTTTTTTAATAGAACAGACAATATTTTTTATATCTCATGGAAACTGAGAAAACTCAATAACTAGTTAAGAAAGAGTAAACAAAATTAAATATTCTGAAAACTTGGACAAATGCTATCTGGACTTGGGATTGCATTACTAAAGTCATTAAAGTTAGAAACAATGTAACTGTGTCCCCTCCCCCCCAACAAAAAAAAAAAAAAAGAAAAGAAAAGAAAAGAAAAGAAAGAGGTAGAATAAAAAAGGCATAAGGATAGAGAGCTCATGGAGAAGCTATCCTCTTTCACATTCTATTTGTACAACAGGTTAGGGTTTGCTATAAAACTCCTGACAATACGAGATATGAACACGATGGAGTTAAAGGAAGACATTTAATCCCTCAAACATATATTATATTCTCAACAAAAAGAGCATCCACGTGCATGAGGCTCCTCATACTGCAGGGTCTGGGAGGGGCGAATGTACGCAGCCTTACCCCCTGCTTCGCAGGAGACACTGTTTACAAGTTTTGAACCCGCGGTTGCAATAGCCATCAGAATTGGCTGTAATTTGGAGCAAAGGACCTGATCAGCATCACCTCCACTCAACTTAAGTTTGGTAGCCATCTGTTGGCCGGTTTGATCTCTACCTCCTAAGTTACTAATTCTGGTTTTCAGCCATCAGAATTGGCTGAACAGCTCATTAACTCAGAAACATAGGTAGCAGATTATATTCTTGCCTCAACTGTGAGATGCACTGCATATGATATTTGAGATATGCATGCACAACTGTATCTAGGTTGCGTCAGCAGTCTTTGGGGACAGAAAGAAACAAGTTACATTGGACCACCTGTGAAGAAGGGGCCAGGTCATTATAAGTAGACTTAACTGCAATCACCATGACCAGGAATGTCAGACACCAAAATGTCACTGACATGGGAAAAAACCCAATAGCAACAAACCTCTCACGCTACTCAACAATCCACAACAACTAGCAGCAGAAACGCAACAAAATGGAAGAGGCATAATTGAGAGGAAAAAAATATGGATCTATAAACCAAGCAATGGTTACTTAAAACTGACCCAATTACCATAAAAACTCTCCAAAACAGAGGTTGATCTGGTATATTGGAAACAAACAAACAAACCAACAAAAAAAAATAGATCTTAGCCAGAAACAAGCTTCCATCACAATTTGAGTATCAGATTTGTAACTGTTCTCATTTATTACCAAACTTTAGAGAAATTTTTGAGAACTCTTCCCATTTGAATCTGTGCAACACCACCACCCCCAACCCCCCCCCCCCACCCCCCAAGCACTAAAATCAGCAAGTGAAGCTCCCTTGGGATCCATATATGCTCTGATATCTATCCAAGATCTAGCATTTGAAGGAAGAAAATATAGATAAGATACACATCAGAGTACAGCAATATTACCAAAATACAATAAACAGAAGACAGATGACAAACATTCACCCATTTAGTTATTGATAGCTAGCATTTCCTCCCAAAGAAACATTTAATTACAGTACTAATGCCTGGAATAGCTCCTAAAATCAATGTTCCATCTCACATAGTAATGACCTTCACCAAAACATTTACACCCACAGTTGGACACCACTAAATCTTACTTTCTCACTGTTATCCAAATATGAGATCTTATGGAAACTCGAGGATGCATGCCTGTGTTCATACTACAAGAGATTCAGAAATCATAAAAGTTATATCATGATGCCACTGCCATTATTGCAACACGGAAAATCTGGTCCAACCAGGAGACTGATGATAATCAATTATTGGTTGGTAAACAAACTTAGATCATCAACTATATATATATCATAGAACAAGCATTGCAACAATGAAGTTAGAAAATAGCATATTAGATGCCATAGGCTGTTGTAGATTCAAAATACAAGTTCCAAAGGAGGGGGAAAAAGTTTGGATCCCAAAGGATTAAGAATCTAATTAATACCTGAGATGCAAGAAGAACAGTATCGTACCGGTTAGGTGAAATCTCTACTTCATTCACACCCTTAATTAATTCCTGAGAAAGAAATAACACTCCACTCATTAGGATAACAGACATATCCAAATACAACAAGATATTACTGAATGCAGCCAAATCTGTTAAGAATCTTTGAGTATCCAAAAAAGAAGAAAAGAAATAAGAATTTTCACCGCTTATGAAGCCAAGTTCACCACAACACAACAAACTCATAGAAAAGCGCATTAAAGAAAACCATAACACTCCCCCCCCCCCCACAATATATATATATATATATATATATATGTTGGGATATCCATGCATACGGCAAAAGAATAGTCCCACATCGGATATGAAAGAGGATGTGGGTTGGTTAATAGGTACTTAGGCACCTTCTCCTTAACGGCTAGCTTTTGAGGATAGAAAGAGAGAGAGAGAGACAGAGAGACAGAGAGACAGACAACAATAGCCTCACTGGACATATCAAGTTAATTAGGGCTTGAACAGGCTACGGTGCAGGAAGCTATGTGACAGTCAAATAAAGCTAGAAAAATTGGCCATTAAACTATTTCACACAAGCTCTCCATTTCTTCAACAATTATCTGAAAATATCAAATGCCAGAAGCAACATGTTTTTTGAAGCATCTTCTGAATGTATTTATTACTTATGCTTTCTGCAGGAAGCTTGATTGTGCCCTTAACATTTCACGTGAAATGAAAAAATTTATTCTTTTGCATATAACAAAAGAATCCAGGTAAACGAGGTTGACTGGTGTTACTTTGGAGGGCTGATGGCTGTGTAATGTTAAGACATTTGCAACCAATCCAAAACATGCCTTAGTAAAGAAGACAATAATTTTAAGAAAAGCATTATATTTCTAAGTAATAACCAGATAGCACTGGTAAAAATCCATCAATCCTGTACAAGTACTCCACACAGATAACAATCCATATTTCTACACCATGGTCTGTGAAAAATATCAATATAGGAAATCAGTGCTAACAATGTAGAAGAGAGAGACAGAGAGAGAGAAGAAGAAGATCGAGAGAAAAGGAAGTGCCACAAGCTAAGAGAGGAGAATAGTAGCTCACAATTGGACTGGATGCACCAACCATGGGCTACAGAATGTATTTATATTAATGAAAATAATATCAGGGACAAGTATACCCCTGATATAACAACTATTACAAATAAGCCCTTAACTAAACAACTGAATACCCAAAATACCCCTAGTGGTTATACTAAACAGAATAAATACATTCTTAACAATTATGTAATATAATCCTAATGGGAGCATAGCAGATTGAGAAGGAAATGTTAAAATAATATAAGTACTTCCCATTATCCTTTTTTTTTTTAATGAGAAGTTAATATTTTTCAGAGGACAAATAACACAATGGAAAGTATGAAAACAGTAGTTCTTCCCTGCCATGGTTGAGACTCTCCAATATTGACAGAAATGAATCAATTACCTGAAGTTGCAAAATTACATCGGACAACCGACCACTCCTCAAAATAACAGAACCAGTCAACCCTAAATTACAGAACAAGATCAATGAAGTTAGCCAACGGCAGCTTTCAAAGAGAAATGTATGTGAATAATAAAAAAGAAAAGGTGTGTGGATGTGCCATTTCTTTTTACCAATTCCAATAACTGAAGCTACAAAAAAACCAACAAAGAGAAAAATATATCATAGAGAACACGAAGGCAAAGAAACAAAAACATAACAAAATAAACAATAATATGAGTAGAAAGTCGTTGACATGTGTTCCTACAGGCAACTACACAAATTTGCAGGGTATTTTATTTTTAGAGATTAGAAAGACAGATCTAAAAGAGCTAGGGGCAGACCTAAAATGACCATAGGAGAAGTAGTAAGGAAAGACATGCCTTGTTTAGGCCTTGTTTCAAGTATGACATCAAATAGAGCGGATTGGAGGGCTAGGATCCATGTAGCCGACCTCATTTAGGTGGGTTATCACTGAGTTGTTGTTGTTGATGTCGTTGTGCTCTTCCTGTTTTACTTCTTTTTTGTGTCTTTTCAAGGATCCATGTAGCCGACCCCATTTAGTTGGGATAAAGCTCAGTTGTTGTCGTTGTTGTATTTTCTTTTTAGAGATTAATCCAAGGATCATGACTACTCATTATTATTTTCTTTAGAAAACGAGGGAAGAAATTCTTGCCCACTAACTGTGAAGTTCCTTCCATTTGTTGTGCAACAAGGCAGCAATGTAAATGTTAGGAAAACATGACTTCACATGATTGGATGCCAATAAATGATTTAGTTAAGAGGGGGGGGGGGGGAGGCTTGGATTGAGAGCATCAATAGTCCAGAGTGTTGGGAAGCACTTCTTATTTTCTTATTAGGATATGGTGAAGATATATTTATCCCGAGCCATAAGAAGTAGGTTGTGTTTAATGCTCAACGGTTGGTCTTTCTACGAGTACCTAGGAAAAAAAAAACTCCGCGGACGAACTTTAAAAAGTAACTCAGTCATACAGTTGCTCTTGAGAACTCTATGATAAGTTTCACTTTGATAACAGACTAAATTATATAATTGCAAACCCAAGGGGGTAGCTCAGTTGGCAACGAACAACACTGCACAATTAAGAGGTCATGAGCTCAACACTCCTTGGGGCCTACCTAAAAAAACTTCTACAATGGCATAGTGGATTTCACTGGAGCATTGAAATATGTATAGCTTGGAATTCATCAAATACAAAAATTGAGACTAACTACCAAAGAATCCAAATTCATGAAAACATCTTGACGTAAATGAGTTCCTCCAAACATGCATGCTAAAATTAATATTAATTTAATGTTAACAACTAAATACCAAATGACTTTCAAACCAAATGAGTTACTGAGTTAGCAATTCTACAAATCATAATTGATTAGTTGGATTATTTAGAAATAAATATACATTAAAATACAGACAACGGGAGTGCAAAAGAAGGGTATGGATTTGTGCATTTGTTTTTAACATGTGTAATATACTTTCCTGAGTGTTTGAATGCCATATCATAATTATTAGTTTTTCTAGTTAGTTTGATTTCAGATTTATTTCACACTTCTAATTGGGCTTGTCTGACTTTAGTTTTAATACGTCAGAGTTCTATTTTTCATAGTGGAGTCAACTCTCTTAGGTTATAGAGTGTGGTAGTGTGAAGCTCTATATGAAACCTTCTTTTTCTTTCCTATTAGGTTTGAGAAATAAAGGTTTCTTGATGATCTGGCTTCAGAACCAATACCTAATAGCCTGATACATTTAATAACCTGGGTGATGATTCCTAAAGTCTGCTTATACTAATTCCAGCAGTTACAACCGTTTATCTTGAAAGCTCGAGCTATTAAGTACTGGACACAAAAATGTACATCAACACAGAACACCCCTCCACACATGCAGGCCCAAACGCCCAAACAAGGCTCTACACGTGGCACATAGGGGGCACAACAACACATAACACAAACCCCTCGCATTTACCAAGGGTCAAACACCCAACCTCCTGGCTCTGATACCATGTTACAATCGCTTATGGCTTATCCTAAAAGCTTGAGTTGTTAAGTAATGGCCACAACAATGTATATCAACAAACAACACCTGCCAATTGATTGTGTCTTCTTTATTTATTTATTTTTAGTCTCTATTCATTTTCATTTTCTGCTGAATTCTCGATACCCCCACAATCCTAACCTGAGATCCATCAGACATTTTGCATCAAGTCGAAAAACCTTTGTAAGCACTAAGCACATTCAGATTATGCCTGGTTCTTTAAATAAAAAATTTAAACACAAAAAGGTAAAACTAAAGATCAAAACTTTACCAAGGAATACCCAATAATAGGCCATAATTAGGATAACTAAGCAGGATAACAATACGTCAAATTGAACTGGGTGGTGTCTAAATCCAGTCAATCAATATTAATTCTTATTCAATTCTCGTATTTCATGTCGTATTTACAAATAAAATTTCTTAGGTTCTTGATAGTTGAGATTCAATCCAACGGATGAAAAAGAAAAAAAGGGAACTTTTTGGAACTTTTGCCCTTAAGTTCATTTATTATGGTTTACTAAAAATTCTCCCACCGCTCTCAATGAACTCCAAATTAAATTCGAAGTGAAGTGTGAAACTCCAAGTTAATTCAGCATAGAAGAACAAATCAAACAAGAAAAGCAAGACCAAATCAAATTCCAATAAGTAGCTGAAATCAATGAAAAACAATGAAGAGAAAATGAATCAGAGAGAGCGAGAGAGAAAAGCCTATAACCTGCTCCAACGAGAACAAGAACTTTAGAAGTTGAAACCCCAGTCTGCATCGCCATTTCCGCGGCCTTTCCCGACGACTTTCCCTTTTCTTTCTTCCCTTCTGTCTGAAAAGCGAAGTTAAAATTCTATGTGGAATACCTAAAATGCCCTTGTTCAGAAAGAAAATGGTAAAGGTGGTGTTTGGCTGCCTCGCCATATCGGACTTTCCGGTTATGCGAGAATCACTCATTGGATATCCCGTCTCTCTTTCTCTCCAGACAAGTGACGTGTTCCTCTCTCTATCTCTCTCTCTCTCCAAAACTCCATCCAGTCTCTCCAGTCAAGTGACGTGTTCCTCTGGTAAAAGTCCTAATGCGCAAGCAAATAATGAATAATCTAAACCATTATTATGAACTAAAACCCAAGGAAACCAGTCATAGGAATCAATACCTTGCAAGGATAATCAGCTGCCCTTTCCTCTGAAATCGGCAAATCTGAGGCTGACTAACCGATTTGATAATCTGATTTGAATGCTACTGCTCTCATTTCCAACTGAGTCTTAGGTTTTCCTCTTACAATCATTAAGGGTATCTTCCTGAATTTAATGGCGACGACTCTTCTCTGAGTATTTTATGTTTCTCTCTTGAGGTTTTCCATGGCAACCGCTTTCTTCTTCCTTCTTATGCCCTTCTTTTTCGTTTCTGCAAGTACACATTTGCAATCCACTGAAGAGGGCTTGATTTCTACAGTCATCACTGAAAAGGGTCTTGCTTTTGCCAAGGATATACTGATAGAGAAAGCGATTTCTTCTCTAACGCCTCTCAAGTTGCCTCAAATCGAGGAGTTCGTGAAAGTTCCGTTCTTGGGAAGTGTCCATTTTGGTCTATCTAATATCACGATTTATAGGGTGGATGTTCCTTATTCGGATGTTAAGCCTGGTGATACTGGTATGTCAATTGTTGCTTCTGGTGCCACTGCGAATTTGAGTATGAATTGGTTTTTTTCCTACAGCACCTGGCTTTATCCTGTGACTATTTCGGATAACGGCCATGCCTCTGTTCAGGTATACAACTGGAATTGTTACTAAAAGTTTTCTACATAAAGTAGATTTCTAGATGCTAGACTGCATGTACTGGTTCCAATTTTTAATGTGTTCTTTCTAATGTGAATTCTTATAGGTGTTCACAGAATTTCAACCGTTTCTATTATTTGCCCACCCTTGTTAAAATTTCTCTAGAGATAATACTAAATGTGCTCCTCTGTCTTGTCAGATATGGTGCAAAAAATTCTCTACTAAACCTTCAAGTTGGCTTTGTACTGAAAATACACAGATAGGGGGGGGGGGGGGGAGAGAGAATCAAAGCACTGGGTAAGCAATAGAATTCTTAGAACTGCAAGTATCTTGCTATGTCTTGACCTCCCAATACTGATGTGGGCTTGATGCGAAGAGCGATTGCAGATGGAAGATAGCTCAAGATACTTCACTAAAAGTAGTCATCTTTCAAGGACAGCTGTAGTGGAAGAATTCTGAGTAATGAGAAAATGTAGCAAGTTTACCATTTCATTTAATAAAAAAAAAGGAGCTGCCTGTTATTGCTCGGTATTTATAGAGAGACTTATATGATTAAAAAGAAACAGCTTACTTAGCAAGGCATTGACACTTTTCTTAGTTGTTCTATATTTTCCCCAAAAACATGTATTTACAGCCCAATGAAACCTATTGAACTAGGTAAAACATCACCTGCCCATAATGTTAATGACCCTAGATACTGAATTGTCCGTCATCAAATGATTCAAACCTACAATGAGTTCTGAAAAAAATTGGAAACTTTCTACTAGATTGAACCTTATATTATACTACCTTCTTTTTATGGACTTGTACATATAGATTGAGGGCTTTGTAGGCTCCCTAATCAAGCCATAAGTGATTGCAATACTAGTGTTTCCTTCGAAGTGGAAAAATCTAACTTGAAAACTTAGACCGTTGCATGGTAATTGGCTCATATCTACTTATCTCGAATCAGTATTTATGTTGAAACTTGAAAGTTGATATTATCTAGCCCCTTCAGATTTGATTTGAAGGCTCTTGAACTTTCCTAGCCTAAATCCATTTTCTATACATTTAGATGGTAGCGTAATCGGTATGCTTGACTTGGTGTAGTCCAGTTTGCCAGAATATTAGTTGAATGATCATGTTTATTTCGTTGTCCTCTATTAATGCTGTTGGAGTTTAAACAAGAAGGATCTAAAGTTAACACCTTGACGTGTACTGAAATATTTCTGCTTTTCTAATTTGGTGTAGTATGGAATTTCTTTTGGCTGATGATCATGTAATGATGCTGTCAATCGTTTTTTAAAGCTTGCTTTTCTCTTTCCTCTTATAGAGTGCTTTGCTTATATTCAATAATCTTTCGATAAAGAGAATTGATGAGTCATGCTTCTAGGTAAGGTTGAAGGCATAGAAGTGGGGCTTACTCTAGGCCTGGAAAATCGGCAAGGAACTCTGGAGCTGTCCAATATGGAATGTGGATTTTATGTGAAAGATATTTCTATCACCTTGGATGGTGGAGCTTCTTGGCTTTATCAAGGGTAAATAATGCTCATTTGGAATGTGTGATTTTATCCACAGATGGGTGTTTTATCTTGTTTGATTTCCTTTTACCTTTTTTTTCCCCCTTTAATTGGGAAGAACTCTGCTTGATGTTTCATTAGAGTGGCAGCCAAATGAAGATTTTTCCTGTCTATTGATTGCTTTGACTGTTAAAATCATGAAACAAATTTTAATAAGGGGGAAATTTTCATCGAAATGGGAGGGTAAGGTGTCCTGGCTAACTTTGCATTTACATGTGGTACGCATTGAGGGGTTTGGAGTCCACAAATTTGATGTATCTTATTAAGTATGTCTGTCAGACCAAAATTAACCCAATTGAATGTTCTTATTGCCTGTTGTTTTGGAAAATCTAAAATTATGGTGAATGATCCATAAAATACTTGCATACAAGCACACACACTAGCACACATATCATATCCATAATAGCATATATATAATTTTCTTATGGTCTAACTAAGCGTACTTTACACATACCACCCCTGAGGTTTGACGAAAGGATAATTTTACCCCTCAGTTTTGAAAAATTTTACGTACCCCCCTAAGGTTTGCAAACAGTAACAAATAAGCCCATTCCGTCAGTTCATGACTAGCAGTGTTAAAAATAAGAGGTGAACTGACAAAATTACCCTTGCAAGAAAGAAAAAAAAAACCTGCAACTCATCTTCCCCAAATCGATTGGGGAAGATGAGTTGCAGGTTTTATGCAGAATAAGTTTAAAAAGATCTATTGTTCATGGATAAATGAGTTAATCTTCATGAAATAAGTTGGGAAAAGCAGTGGATGAAGAATTTCCCTCTTCTTCCATCTTCCTTCCCCTTTCTTCCATCTTTCTTCCTCTGCAACTTTTCTAATCACACAACCCTAATCGATCAATTAATGGCACCAAAATTCAAAAACATCTTTATGTCAAAATTCCCTCTTCTTCCGTCTTCCTTTGCAACCTCTCATCATTGTCAAGATTCAGGCCCTCAATACCCTTCAGAGTTGATTCATAGTTCTTTATGTTAGAACGATTTCTGCTAGAAGATGTGCGCTTATGCTCCGCGGATGCAACTGGCGAACTTCACTTGCTACCTTGCTGAAAGCTCGTGGGCTTGCTTCTGTTGTTCGAGGATGAGAAGGATCAGACTCACTTCCCACCATCACTGCATCACAACTGCTAGAAACAGCTGCTCGCCTTGACGATCCACTTGTCCGCCCCAAAAAGGTACTATTAGACAACTGCACATGTCCAAGCATTAAACCCCAGGCAGAACGGGAAGGGATTGAATTAAATTATGGGTAGAAGAAGGTTGGAGTGGAGAGAGGTTATTATTGATTTCGGGTATGGGAGTGGAAGATTCATTCTTAGTTTTTCCCCTTTCCCCTCTTCTATCAACTGATCCGAAACCCTAATCTCAACTTCATGATCAGCATGTCCTTCCATCCTTTCCCCTCTTCTATCATTCCTGTAACTCTCCTTAACCAGTCTCTCTCCCAGGTGTTCTTTCAGCAACTCATCTCGGCATCCATGTTGTTCCCTACTAAGGATACCTGCAACTCATCTTCCCCAATCGATTTGGGGAAGATGAGTTGCAGGTTTTTTTTTTCTTTTCTTTTCTTGCAAGGGTAATTTTGTCAGTTCACCTCTTATTTTTAACACTGTTAGTCATGAACTGACGGAATGGGCTTATTTGTTACTGTTTGCAAACCTCAGGGGGGTACGCAGAATTTTTCAAAACTGGGGGGTAAAATTATCCTTTCGTCAAACCTCAGGGGTGGTATGTGTAAATTACCCTTTAACTAATGATATGGGCTTAGACAGGATGGAACAACGTTTTGCTTATGTAGCATACTCCAAGTAGCTGGGAGCCTGGGATAAGGCTTGAGATTGATTGATAAGGAGAGTTGATAAACAGATAAATTTTGTAGGAGAATGATAATGAGTGCTTCATGTACTTAAGGTACAATATGCCACACAAAAAGTTGAAAATTGACACTAATAGTGGTCTCCTTTCAGTAAATCAGGATATTTGTATTATCTTGCGTTAGTTATGGGACATCAAATCTAAAATACCATTGTCACCCTTCCATCTATCATTTGTTCGCAATAAATATTTATTTCTTTTCCTTGTACCAAGCATAACACTTGGTACATTTGTTTTTTATAGAACTGAACCTCATGGATGCAATAGCTTCTTTGTCTCCATACTCAACTTCATCAATTCTCAGCTCTTCGATGTGATTCAAGTCCTTCTACGGGAAGGAATTTGCTGAATAAATCGCGTGTAGCAGTCAGGATTGCCTGATTCAAGTCCTTCTACGGGAAGGAATTTGCTGAATAAATAGCATGTAGCAGTCAGGATTGCCTCCATTAGCATTGCCCATTCCAGCTATTCTTTGGTAAATATGCCTTGCAGTTCTTTCTTCATCATTCATCCCATTTTCTCCTCTTTCTTTTAAGTAGAGTTATTTCTGATAATAGAATAGCGTTTTTGAATATATGTTTTTCTGAATTCTGTTCTATTCCTCTCCTCTAGCTCTACTGTCAGTGCCTTCAATTTTAGCATGAAAATTGCTCCAGCAGGTCCAGCACTGAAGTTCTCAACCTCCACCTAAGTACCACTCATCTGATCTGCAACCAACTCATAGAGAATCCAGGGTGCTTTAACCACATATCTGTATGCTAACATAGTGATGTAGATCAAAACATGAAGAAGAGGAGGCCAAAAAACTGTTCACGTGAATAGTGTCACAGACACCTATTTTACCTTTGTATGAATGCAACTAGAAGATCTGGTGGGGCCCAAGACCAGATCATGTGAAGACTTTACTAGAAGACTCAATTTTGTCTATGTGTGGGGCAACTAGGAGTTTAGTTTAGTTCCTATTTTTAGAATTATTCTCTTAGATATATTGTGGTTAAGCGACTTTAGCTCGTTAGTTTCTAATTCCAGATTTAGAAAGTAGGCTTAGCTTTCATTTAGAATTTTCTATTTTTAGTTTGTTTCTTTTTCTTGCAAGTTTCTAATTTTCTCTTACTTGTAAGGCAAGCATAGCTGCCATAAATATGTAATGCCCTTAGAGGCCCCCCCGACCAACGATTATGATGAATGAGGATATGCCTTTTGTGCAAAGTGTTATTATCCGATTGTTGGTCGGGGGGCCTCTAAGGGCATTACATATTTATGGCAGGCCTGGCTGGTGAGAGCCGAATCTCCTTATCCCTTTTCCCGTCTCCTATCTTCTCTTCTTATTCCAATCAATCCAAAGGCTGCTGTTGCTATTACCCATCGATTGAAGACTGCTGATACTCCCTGTGATCTGATTTAGTGCTGCAGCTTCTGTGTCTCATATCTCCACATCCACTGATCAGAATAGGCCAAGATTTGGAGGAGTTTCTCACTGCTACTGGACCTCCACTCGATCCTAGTTCCAGCCCCTACTGCTGGCTGGATTGCTCTGCAGCCTTTACCCTCTAATTTTGAGTTTTACCTTCTATTTTCCAGATCAACCCTGATCTCCACTTCTGTCCATCAGAATTGGACCAACAAGCATGTTTCTTTCTATTTTGGGTGTTTACCTTCAAATTCTGAATTGCTTCCATTATTGATGATCTGCTGCAACAATTAACGATCCTCCTGTAGAGTGGTTCTTAGTTGAACCTCATCTACATTACATAGAGTTGATATTTTTATGCTAACATAGAGTTGCACATGAAGTCATAGAAGAATAAAGTAGTTGCATTGTCTGAAGTAGATCTGGAAAGGGAATTTATGGAGATAGCTTGGATTGAATATTTAAGCTATCGGATGAAAGGAAGCATTAAAGTTAGCTTAGTGCTGGATTTTGTTTTTTTTTGAAACAGCTTTGGCACCCAAATGATGCTTGAACAGATTATCCAACAAGCTATTCCTTTTTTTCTTAAAGGTGACTGGATTGTTAGTACAAGGTTTGTGATTGATAGGGTAATTTAATTTGTCAAATGGTATTTCCTATGTTCTTGTTGAATTACCAATTTGATATCAGAAGGTGTTTACTCTCTTATTACCATTCAATATATTTCTTGCCTAATGTTGATTTCATTTTCTGCCTTTGGTTTTTGTATTTCCTTATTTAGAAATTTGATGATGTTTTGACTTTTTGTTTTTTTTGTTTTTGTTGGTTGATTGTCTTTTCTTTTTCCCAGGTTTGTGGATGCTTTTGAAGAACAAATAAGGTCCTCAGTGGAAACTGCTATTACTAAGAAGATTAAAGAAGGGATTATGAAGCTTGATTCCTTATTAAAAACGCTTCCAAAAGAAATCCATGTGGATGAAACTGCTGCTTTGAATGTCACCTTTGTTAATGAGCCTGTATTTAGTAATTCTTCTGTTGGGTTTGAGATTGATGGGCTATTCACTGCAGCAGATAAGGTTGTCAGTCCTGGAAAGTACTCTATGAATTCACAACTTCCAGCTTTCTGTAAATGTCCTACTAAGATGCTTGAGATTTCCTTGGATGAAGCTGTATTTAACTCTGTATCCAACGTATACTACAATGTGAGTTTTTAAGTTTACGAATCTTAAACTATTCCTGTGTACTTGCTGGAGTATAGTTACTGGTTTATCGAGTACTTCTTTGAGTCATGAAGCTAGTTTATGATTAATACGTGCTGGTATACAGACAATATTTTCTTAATAAGTATCTAGTATTCAATTACTAATATACTCTGAAGGAGTCTTATTTGTGCATCAATCAAGGTTTAGGTTTCCGGTCTATGACTTGACCATGTCAACCTTTGTATATTCATGTCTAAGACAGATTGCATTTGGAACCTTTGGACTAATAATTCTTCATGGTGAACAGGCAGAATTGATGCACTGGATTGTGGACAAAGTACCGAATCAGTCCCTTTTGAACACCGCTAGTTGGAAATATATTATTCCTCAACTGTACAAGATGTACCCAAACGATGACATGATACTGAATGTTTCTTTCTCTTCTCCTCCAGTTATAAAGATTTCATCCGATAATATTGATTCTACCGTTTACTCAGACATGACAATTGATGTTTTGAATAACAACGAAACCATACCAGTTGCTTGCATCTCACTGGTAAGCTTGATAAGAGTTGATCTTTATGCAAAACATTCCTGATTCTTTTGCATTGTTTCCCTGTTCTTTTCTATTCTAGGCTGAAGCAAGTGTGACCTCATTCTATCTTTGTTGTTGGGAAATATAACTTGTTTTAGTTATTAGGAAAAAGTTGTCCAATAGGTGGTATGTATCTCTTTATCATGCCTCCTCATCTTGTTTGACCTGCAGCTCTATATGAAACTACATCTCCCATAACAGTCTGGATGATATTTTATTGCATCCTTTAAACTATTATGCTGATTGACAGGAACCCAGAACATAGTTTTCATGCATTCATTTGAGGTAGCTCGCTTTCTTATTCTTCATTCTTCTTATACACCCCAATGTCACCAAATTTGGCAAATCAAAATTCATTCAATTTGAAATAATTTACATTTTTTTTCATTTTCTTTGGTACTAGAAGTCATTTATAAGACTTCAATAGACCAAATAATGGTTTTCAGTGCTTTGAACTGAGCTTTAGATTCTAGTCAACAGACAAACTAACAGCATTTGGTGCTTCCAGAATGCAACAGTTCCTGTGTAGATAAAACAATCTAATCCGATCAATCCATTCATGAATATAAAGTTTGATGCTCTTCAAGTGACAAGTAATATACTGGGACAGTCTAATTTTAATTATAGTTATACAGATGTACTTTCTGTGATAGTATGCCTTTTCAGAAGCCCATTTTGATATAAATTTGTTTTACTCAGTTTTATGTTAAATTAAAGTACTGATAATTGGAAGCTGGAGCAAGAATGAAGGATCCCAGGAAAAAAAGAGATGAAAACAAGGAAACACAGACACCACACACAAAACTGATAAACATGCACATATGTGCACCCCACCCTAAATTCCAAGTCGTGTCCTGAAGGTCTTTATGTATGCATATGTGCAAGAGGTATTTTTGCATATTGATGATGATGGTGCTCCACTCTACTATGCCAACATGTGGAATTATTTTAGTTCTACGTAGCAATTTGATTTTAAGGGCACTTGAGTTCATTATTTTTGTTGATTTGTACAAAACATTCTGAATCTGTTCAAAACTTGCAACTCCTTTTTCCCCTCTAATTTTATATTATTTTGGGTAAATGACACCCATGGTACCTAAGGTTTTGACAAATTGTAGGTTAGGTACCCAACGTTTCACATATTGCGTTTGGGATACCTAAATTGGATTATAATTGACCGATTTACTCAATTTTTTCTATTTCCAATTTTACCCTTGCAAATGACTTTTTATTTTTTAATATAAAACCTAATGGGATCCACCACATCACTGTCTCTTCTTCTTCTTCTTCCTCCTCTTGCAAACCCACCAGCCCCCTCCACCTACTGCAACCCAACCCAATCCCACTGCACGATGTCGTACCTGACTACCTGTGTCATTAGTAGTCATTACTAACCGATTTACTCAATTTATTTATTAATTGCCCTTTAGTAGAGGCTAGAGAGTAACATTTATATGCAAAACTTATAAGATTGTGGCGTTTCTGCAGCAAAAACAATTTGGAAGTGGCAAGTAAACAAGCAAACAACAACAAATGCACATCCATTGCTGCTCTTCACCTGTACTCCTTTATTTAAATCTTTTTCCCAAGACTGGGGAAAGTTTTAAACATTCTGTGGAGAAAAGAATCAAAACGGGTCTTTGCTGCTTGCTCTAAAATAGGCAAATTCATTAAATTTCTGAGATTTATTTCTTGACAGAGGAATTAATTGTTCTAACTATAATGGATTCTTTTTGAGGTAGATTTTGCATCTTACTGATTCCTACTGGGTTTCTGAGCTTCTCCCTATTCAACCGTTCAATTGTCCATGGTGGGTTGTCCCTGGTTTGCATAGAACCAGTTGAGAGATGACCCAGAAGAGGAAATCCGTCCACTTCACTGCTTTGGAGGAAAGCAATAGAACTCTCAATTGTACTTTCTGTAACAACGCCAATTCTCTGTTTCAACTTTATGCTCAAGGGTTCCATCAGGAGGGCATCTGATCAAAACAGAGGTTAAAGTTAAACGAAGTGAAGCTTGTGGAAGGGATGTTCATAGTTTTTGAAAGAAGAGGCGAAATGAAATCGAAATGTGGTGAAACTAAAATGAAATTTACTACTGAGATTGGAGTTTTAAAGAGGAAGAAGTGAGAACTTTATCCGAAATCCAGGTTTCTGAAACAGCAACGGAAGAACGGTGGGGTTGCAGGAAGAAGAAGAAGAAGAGGAGAGGGTGATATGGGTCCCATTAGATTTTATATAAAAAATATTTAAAAAAAGGTTATTTGCAAGGGTAAAATTGGAAATAGAAAAAAAAAAAAAAACTGAGTAAGTCGGTTAATTATAACCCAATTTAGGTATCCCAAACGCAATATGTGAAACGTTGGGTACCTAAATTACAATTTGTCAAAGCCTTAGGTACCTTGGGTGCCATTTACCCTATTATTTTCTTTGTTTTGATAGAAGGGGTATATTAATGATATTTGTTATATACTACAGAAGAAAATTTGTAATATATATATATCATTCACCCAGATAAAAGGACATGTTTTCTAATCGTGGAAAACCCTTAACATTTTCATAAGGTTGGGACTATGACGAGACCATGAATTGCAGAGATTTTGAGCTTCTCAAATCTCAAGTGGTAGATCTAAAATGAGTAGGGGAGAAGTGGTGAGAAAAGGTATTGATGACTTTTGGTTAATGCCAATATTACTCTAATTTGAGTTGAATGGCCTTATTTATTTGGGATGAGACTTAGTTGAAACTCTTCTTTTTAACTTTAGAGAGCAAGATTTGGAGAAGGATTGGCTTTCGAAGTACAGAACCAAGGTTTCGGGATAGGAGTGTTGATGCAGATCGGAGAGATGATCTGCTAGTGATGGGCTTGCTTCAAAGATAGAAGGGAAAGATTCTGATTTGATGGTTGATACGGGCAATATCTGATAGAATAGTTTCAGAACTGGTAACAGAGAAGTTGCAAGGAAGAAGAAGAGAGGGGAAATGTGGGGATAGGGAAGGGAGAGACAAGAGCGAGAATATAGGAGGCAACAACCTCAGTAAGTCAGTAACAAAATAAACTAATTCAATCCATTCAATCAAGTTGTGGGGGTTGTGAGCCTTAAGCCCTTAACAATGTATCTATAAATAAAAGCAAACAGAAAATAAAACTAGACTTTAAACTACCTATCGAAGGGCTGAGTTGGCAGTCCTTTATTGACTCAAAAATTGACCCTTAATTCTTTCCCATCAACCAGCTGCTTTGGAAGATATTTTATCTTGGCTCAACCATCTAATAACAACTTAATAGATAAAATAACCTCCTAAAAAAAAGGAGAGTCCTAAACTGAAATAACAACTAGACTAATTATCAATAAAAGTTAAGATAACCCATGATATGGAGAAGATCTTGAAGCCGCAAGCTGTTCAAATTAGGCCCCAAGAGATTAGGTTCCTGAAATTCAGGAAACCTATTACCGCAGGCCATAATAAACTTCTCCAAACAGCTCCACGAAATCTGGTATCTAGAAAAACCAGATCTGAACCAATTCTTGAACCGCAAGAGTTGGTTTGAGCCATATGAGTTTAACCAAACCAATTCTGCATTATGTATTGCCCCATATGGGAGATCCCAGGCATTCATAGAAGGAAGTAGTATCTAGGATTTCCAAACTACAGAACCAAGGTTCCAGGACAGGAGTGTTGCCCATTGTGGGAGATCTCATAGAAGAAAGTAGTATGTAGTTTTTTTTTTTCGTTTTTTTTTTAATTGTGTTGTAGACTGGGACACTCGAATGGGCTTCAAAAGAGGATCAAAACTTGTCCAATCGTTGTCTATCATAAGCAGCAAGAATCAAGGTCTAAAGTGGACCAGATTCATGGAGTTTTGAGGCAGCCAGTCTTGGCTGGACCAGCCAGCTCGTGGGAGTCTAGTGCTTTATTTTATTCCTAGTTCAATTAGGAAAGTCTATTTAAGTCTTATTTTATTTCAGTCTAAGTTGTAATAGCTACTTAGGCTCTCTTTGGTATGATCTCTATTTGTATTTATTTGACCTATTTCTATTTTTACAGGTGTTTGGTATAGTTTATGAACCTTAGTTCTATTTATTACAAATTAAAATAAATTAAAAATCACAGATAACTAAAGAGCTATTTGTGATTTGTGTGCTAGAGTTTAATTAACACGTGCTATAACAATTCAAAATCAAGGTTAAATTGGTAAATTTTATTTTTTTTATAAAAACCCTTTGCTTCGTCTGCAATTTTGCTTGCAATTAACTTCAACATCTTGTCTCCCTGGTGTCTCAACTGCTGCGGGAGATCAGAGACAATCTCAAGCTCTGCATGAGATCAGAAGCTTACATATGCTTCCATGGCCTTTCTCTGGATTGGCTAAACCCTAAGTGTGAAGCAACCATGGAAGGAGAGATGGGTTGTACGTATGTGGGATATTGGATGGGTTGTTGATGTTGGGCATTCAACCAGCCCACAGTCCAGCCCAAGTTCAAGCTCAGTTCAAACATGGACTGATTTCATTTTGTGGCCCAGTTTTTATTTAGTCTCTTATTTTTATTTCATTTCATATATCTAGGTAGTTAAGTGTCTTTTCATATTCCTAGGCAGATTTATTATTTTCTTTGTTTGTAGTTCCAAAGTCTTGGAACAAGTCTCTAATTTTCTTGGGGTTAGTCTCAATGTTTTGGGGATTGGTACAATGTATTGGGTTTATGTTATCTATTTATGGGTTTTAGTTTCTAGGTGTGAGTACCCCAATTAGTCATGGAATTCTAACAGCCTTTTTGATGTAATCCAAGAGGCTATTAAGCCTCCTCGTAAGCTATATAATGGAATGGTGGGTTGCTGTTTCAGCACCCAGACTTTTGAAGAAAAAATTCCTCTTTTGAGAACCCTTGTGAGAAACAAGAGCTGTGAGACTCAGCAACCCAGGTGGGACTCCTATGGCTGGTAGACTGGTGGGACTCCAGCTCTACAACATAGCTATCTATTTGCATACCTATTATTCTCTTCCAGATTCAAGCTTGGCTTGCTTACCCTCTCGGGTTTGCATCATCCCCAGTTAGACAGATACTTATGGCAGTTAATGCAATAGATGGGAACAGTATGTTGGATGCTGATGGAAGGATAAAAAAAAGAGATCAATCCAGAGAACATTGGTTCTTCTTTTGCTACTCTCTCTCTCTCTCTCTCTCTCTCTCTCTCTGTGATGAGAGTTGAATTGAAGAACCTTCTGCCAAGGAGATCGTGCTGAGTCCCTCCATTGTGCTTCCATCATTGAAGCATAGATTGAGGAACTCTTAACACTGTCTCCTAAACCCACCTCTACCCAAATGGGGTTAAGACCGAGCCTCCCCCTCTTCTTTTATTTTGAGATTGAATCTGCATCACAAGGTTGCCTTGCAGAACAAAGCTCCAGAATGGTAGTAGCAGTTAGCCGCTTTGACTAAAAATGTGTTGATCATGAGAATAAATAGAGGCAGAATTGTGCCTTTGGTGATCCTTTCCACCTCAAAATGAAAATAAAAATTAGGTGGGGAAAGTGCTCGAACATTTCCACAGAGGATGGCATGATGGATGAGCATCCTCCCACAATAAGAAATATTTGGAGAGTGGTTGGAGAAGCGTATGACGGTACAACTGTGGTCAATGTGGGAAATTCGGTAGTGCCCATAGAGTGTTTGAATGAATGTCAGAATGAAGGAATCCCATGATGTACAATAGTAGAAGTTACAGATTTAGAGCATATGTTCTATAAATAGGAATAACCAAACCTATTTCTAATTGTATAATATATTGTACAAATAGTAACCAAGATATTATAATTTGTAGACCCCATAATTTATTATCACAAATGATTTCTTGAAAATAGGTAAGAATACAAATACAAATCATACCAAAGAGACCCTTAGCTAAGGAAGACTACTATTCAGAGTAGGACTTTGTTTTTAGTTGCTATAAATACATTGGAAGGTTCAATGGCCAGGGACAAATTGAAGATTGAATGAAGCTTAGTTGCCTTTTGGTCAGACTCTGAGAAACAGTGTGGGTGTGATACCTGAGCCTGAGATAGGTTCTTATTCCCTCTCTTCTTATTATGTTCTGTTTTCTGCATCTTTTACTGACCTGAGATTCTTTATCGATTGTTACTGCTGTGCTCTATTTGATCTTCTATTCCAAGTGGTCCCGATCTCTTTAATTAACGGGCACAACCTTGCCTTATCCATCTTTCTGAAATAATGTGCTGATTTGATTCCAGCAGAATTTGGCCGATTTAACACCCTGCGGTAGCTCTGTTTTAGGGCTGTTTTCTGACCTGAATTGATCCCCATCTGAGAGGGATCTGTCCATCAACTTAGGGCAGGGTTTGGGATATCATAGAGGCACCCAAAAGAGAAACTCAACCTGGGTATTAGTCTGATCTGCTCTGCAGATCTGATTCTATACAAAAACTCAACCTGGGTATTTTCTTTTTGCTGGAATTCTGTTTTCAGTTTAATTTCTTCGATTACTCTTAATATGGCCATTGAATCTCTCCCATCATCTGAAGGACACCTATTCAACTTGTTTGTGGTTGAATCCTAGAGTTTGACCTTCATCTGAGAGTGCTGACTTTTCTGTTGACTTTATTGACTTGGATTGATTTAACTGTTATCTTGAGATCCTGTTGGTCTTGCATTAAATTGCCCCTACTTCCCATGTCAAATCTACCTTTGTGGTTTGGGCATTGGAAAAGAATAATTATTTTAAAATCCAATAGTAACTCCAAATATATAGGATCCCCGTTAAACTGAAGCACACTGTTGTACTTGGTGCCTCAACTTATGCATGTTCAAGAACCCTATCTTTTGCACTAATGTTACTTCTTGCCAAACAAGGAGTCTGTTTATGTTCTTCACTGTATTTATCATCTTCTGCAACTTTTCACGCTGTGAAATTTGTTTTTTAAAAAAAGGGATGTAAATGAATGTGGTTCATAATGAACAGAGGTTGTTTCTTGGAACAGGTAGTTAGTGCCTCAGGTTCGGTGGACATCTCAGGGAATTACCTTGTTGGTTATGTTGGATTAGTTGATTTCACCATGTCATTGAAATGGAGCAAAATCGGCAACTTCCACATGTACCTAATTCAGGTATGCTTGATGTGCTCATGCTTAGTTAATACCTCCCCTCCCCAACACCTAAGTGCATGCTTGCAGGAAAAATGGAAATGGGGTAAAAATGATGAAGGGAAAGAAAGATGGGAATACGTGCATACAAAAGATAAGCATTTTCGTAAGATTTTACCAGTAAATACCAATCTATTTTATGAAAACATTTCTTTTTTTTTTGTGTGTGTGTGTGTGTTGGGGGGGAGGGGGGGGGGGAAGCGTTTGTAGCAAGTAGAAAGCACAATTTGTAATCTGTATCCCTCCCTACCTCCTCTCAGTATAGTGTGTGCACAGGGGTAGGCAGTATCCTCAATCTGCCTGCCCATTAGTATGTTTCTGACATGATCTGATGTAGATGATGGATACCCTGGCACAAGTATATTCACTTGAATCATCTGTTTCATATTTAGATTTTTATGTTTTTTTTTCCCACTGTAAAGCATCAGTGCAATTTTGGAACCAGTTCAGTTTTCTAGGAATTGATTCAAACTAGACAGTTCACTAAAAACTGGTGTAAGCTGCTGTTTGAACCAACAGATTATTTTATTTCTGAATCGGATTCTCTAAAATGAATAGACAGTCTAAGTGGCCCTCTCTCCTGGTAGATTTCTCTCTTTTGATCTAGTAACTTTCTCTCTCTCTCTCTCTTTCTCTCTCTCTCTCTCTGAATTCTTCTATGAAGCTTACCAAGTATTTTAAATGTTTGCAGTCAGTGATGCGAACTCTCCTCAAAACGGTGTTCTTTCCATATGTCAATGTACAGCTCAAGAAAGGATTCCCATTACCCATCATTCGTGGTTTCACTCTTCAAAATGCTGACATATTCTGTGACAATTCGCAAATTGTTGTCTGCAGTGATGTGGTTTTTACCAATTCAAATGAACTCAAATTGCTTCCTCATAATCAAGTTCATTCTTTCCTGGGTTTTGGTGTATGAGAACATTTGTTTTTCTATGGGGATGCACACACTGTAATTTTAATAGAAAGCAGACTCAGATCCTGTTGGTCCTATTCTCTTGCCCAATATGAATAGCCCTGCTTCATATGGAGGACTTAGGTTGCTACATCAGCTTCTTTAATCTGTCAAAGACAAGATGCACCGTCAGATCATGTTCGGATGATTCAACATCATTACATTCTGAAGACTCAGGCCACAGCTTTGACAACTATTGCAGTATAGGGTTGTACTGTCATTCATGTAAATATGCTTGTAATCTAACACTTCTCTCCTCCCCCTCCGCCCCCTCCGCCCCATTGTTTAAGCTCATTCAGTTGTTTCTACTACCTTTCTTTGGAATCAGGTGTAATGTTTGAAGATTCTACATTCTACAATCAGCCTAATTTCATCCTAAGAGATGAGGTTGAGTCCTGACACATGGTCTAGTAAGATTGATACTTAAGCTCCCTTTGTTTTCATGTAAAATTGACAGTATTAAACCAAAAAATGTAGGATGTTTGCTTATACAGTTTGTGTAATTGTATTATTTGAAGAAAAAAAAATTATGGGTGGAAGTTTTGCCATTCGGCCCACTATTTTAAGCTCAAAGCATGTAATACATAATAGGGGAAGTAAATAATTTCCTTTCTTTTTAGTTTTTACTCTCAGGCACTATAAATATTCAAAGTAAAAAATTGCAACCTCAATAGCTTTGCCATTGGGCCCTTTTCTACGGCGTGCTGTCCTTTCCTGCTTGTGCTGCGCAGACAAAGGGCTGAATGCAATGACCGCCTTATCTCCGCTCAGGCAAGGTGCTCAGGCAGGTGTTCTCTTATCATTCATTGGTTTTCATTTATCCAATTACCATGTCACGTGACAAAAAAATAGTAGTGTAGTTACTTCACTCCCCCATCTAGTTTGTTTCTTTTGTATCATTTGACTTTTAATCTTATGTTTTGATTTTCTACCCCAATATTTTTTGCCTTTATTTTTCCATTCGATTGAAGAACACAATGAAAATTTGCATTCTTTTTTCCATTTTATTTTTTCCAAATTTTCCTTTCTTTCCTCTTCCAAACTCCAATACATTTTTATTTTGTTTTCATTTATATGCTTAATGTTTGTAAATAACAATAAAGAAAGGGAGTGTTCTCTCTCTTTGGGTGTTCTTTTTCTATTAAAGAATACCGTCGACATTTCCTACTCGGTAGCAGAAGCTACATGGCAGGCAAGAACCGATCAGTGACCTCTATTGGTTCAATCAATGGGAGCAAAGAGGTCATTTCATGGAGGAGAGAAATGACAGAACGGGTGCTAGTAGAGACTACACCGTGGGCAGGAAACATTGGAGTCAGGTTCAGTTTGGAATCAATCGACCTTGATTTCAATGAATTCTACTCTTAATAACTGTGTTTTGACCACAGTTAGCAACCGTTTTAAACATATTCTTATTTTTTACTGTTTTAAACAAGTTTTGTCGTATGCTTTTCAAACATACGATAAAAACGGCAAACCTTAGATTTAACTAACCATATCTCTCTCTCCCGAACTTTGATCGGCCTGATTCAACTAATCATATCTCTCTCTCCAGAACTCTGATCGGCCTGATTCTTTCACCAACGTAAAGATGACTCAAAAGGATACATTTTTTCATGATATCACCTTCAACTAAAGGTCAATGCATGGATATCGAAAATAGAAGCATGTATTTCAAATAAAAATTCCTCAATTTGTATGAGAATAGTGCCGTTTTTTTGTTCCCTTTTTTTGAAATATAAACTTTTAAAACATGTATCGTCCGTTTTCTATTTTTTACTGTTTTCTATTTTTTGACCGTTTTATTTAACCGTCCGTTTGTAGTTTTTTACCTTTTAAAATCCATTCCGTAAGACTCCATTTTTTGCCATTCCCATTTTTACTAACTATGGTTTTGACTGATGAGTTAGATCAAGTCTAAATGAGCACATTTCACTTCACCCCATCTACCCTCAGTTTGGAATCAAGGTCGATCGATCTTGATTTCAACGAATTCTACTCTTAATAATTGTGTTTTGACGGATGAATTAGATCAGGATTTAGGGACAATTATCGTCTACAGTTCCCTGACCGGTGCGGTTCCCCAGTTCCTCTCACAAGAGGAGGGTGGGACCCACCCGAGGCACTTGATCGAACAGTCTGCCCGGGTGGGGTCCACTCTCCTCTTGTGAGAGGAACTAGGGAACCGCACCGGGGAACCGTACACGAAAAAAATTCAGTTAGATCAAATCTAAATGAGCATATTTTTTTCTTGGTTAATTGGGAGCTTTTACATATATAGTTTGATAGCAAGGGGGGGGGGATCGAACCAGGAAGGGGATAAGATACCAGCCAAGAGACTCGAACTCGAGACCTCTTGGTGAGCATGGGCATGAAGCGCACAATGGCTCACCAACTGAGCTAAGCAGTTGTTGGTAAATGAGCATATTTCACTTCGCTCCATCCCCCCCCCCCCCCCCTTAATGAAAGAAATGATGCGTCCATCCCACCCCATGTGTGTCCTTGTGCGCTCCTAGGCAAATAAAATCACCCCAATTTTGAAAATAGGAACAGGATCAGTGTCCATTGATTTCAATCCAAATCAGCTCGGAATTAACGAGCAGAATGGGTTTGTCAAAT
Source organism: Telopea speciosissima (assembly GCF_018873765.1). NCBI lineage: Eukaryota > Viridiplantae > Streptophyta > Magnoliopsida > Proteales > Proteaceae > Telopea > Telopea speciosissima. Next base: position 46,531,706 of record NC_057925.1, on the reverse strand, counting down.
CCAAAATCCTACCAACAACTGTTCAGTTGGTGAGCCATGGTGCGCTTCATACCCATGCTCACCAAGAGGTCTCGAGTTCGAGTCTCCTGGCTGATTTCTTACCCCCTCCTCAGGTCACTCCCCCTAACGATGTAAATGAATAATCAAAATCCGTTTTCGTATCCATTTAGCACTATCCGAATCGATGCGGATGCAGATAAAGCACTATCCGATCCAGACAAAATACAAAGTAAAAAATCCAAAATCCCAAATCCCAAATCCCATTGGTCAATAGAGTTTTCCGATTTCTAAAAACCATTCTTTCATGTTTTATTGACAAACACACGGGTCCATTGTTTCACTTCCACCGCCTCAGAGCGTTCCACTTCGGCCCAGGCCCCCTGCGTTTTCCTTTCCCTCCATCATCTCTTCTCTCGCAATAAAAAAAACAACACTAGAGTCGTAGTCATGGCGGAGGACAATAAGAAGATAAGTGAAGAGGAGGAGGCAATGGCTAGGAAAAATCTACCTGAGGAGATCATTGCGGACATACTTTCAAGGCTTCCGGTCAAATCTCTTCTGAGATTCAGGTGCGTATGCAAACCCTGGTTCGCTCTTATTACAGATCCTGCTTTCATCAAGATGCACCTCAGCCAATCCCTTGCAACCAATAGCAACCTCTGCCTCATTTTCAAGACGCACCTCATCCCATCCCTTGCAACCAATAGCAACTTCAGCCTCAATTTCAATTCATCCAATCTGCGCTCTGTTGAGTTAGATGTTTGCGAACAAGAAGCGGCGGTAGAACTCGATCATCCGCTCAAGTCTTTAGTTTACGAACCGTTTGTATTGGGTTCTTGCAACGGCTTACTCTGTATATCCAACTATAATGATGAGGACATATTCCTCTGGAATCCTTCTACAAGAACGCATAAGAAGCTTCCCATTATCACCAACCCCTTTACCCGCTTTGTTGCTTATGGATTCGGTTACGATCCCATTACAGACGATTACAAACTGGTAAGGGTGCAGCAGCAATTTTCTGGTCATAATAACTACGATTTGCATTCGGAGGTGAAGGTTTACTCGCTTAGCACCAACTCATGGAGAACGATCGGCGACATGCCCTTCTTCCACACCATCCTTAGCAAATCTGGGGTTCTTGCAAATTCTACTCTTCATTGGCAGACCGGGACCCACAACGAGTTCAATGTTATCGCTTCCTTTGACCTTAAAGATGAGAAGTTTCGAGAGATCCCACTGCCTGACTTTGTGGATGAGGCTCCCAGGGAATTCGGGCTTCGTAACTTTGAGATGACAATGGGGGTTCTTGGAGGACAACTCTGCCTGCTCTGTAACTTCACGTGGGATGATCATATTGAGTTGTGGGTAATGAAGGATTACAGTGTGAAGGACTCTTGGGCAAAACAGTTCTCAATTGGGCTTTCGATTCAGCCATTAATATGCTTTGATCACTTCAGCCCTGTATGTTATTCAAAGAATGGTGAATTGATACTCCATAAGTACACGTTGGAGCCAGAGGAGGTGGGGCTGGTCCTATATTATCCCCGTGGAGGAAGGGTTAGGAATCTTAGGATTCATGGTGTTTCATATATAAGTGAAACAAAGACCTGTGTTGGGAGTCTTGTTCCACTCAATTCCAAAAATGGAACTGAACAAACAGAGACGAAGAAAAACAAGAAGAAGCAGCGAAAGAAGAAGAAGAAGAAGAATAACAGGAAGCAAAGGTAATAACATAATATCATTTATTCACATTGTAATTCGTTGAGCAGATTTACGTTCTAAGGTACAATTCCTATATTTACACTTGTCTCCTACTCATTTGTGTATTTACACCCTTGCCTTGAACAATTATTGTTTCATCTCAAAAACTCTCACTGATGAGTCTTCCATTCTTGCAATTGTCTGAAATCATGTGATCAATCGAGTTTCAATGTGCTTGCCTTCAAACGGAAGGAAAAGTAGGGTTAAGACATAAATTGGCCCTGGCATGTTTATTGCCGAATGCTAGTCTCTGTACAAAAACTTCTTCACCTTTCCTTTGTTAGCACTAATGCACTTGGGTGATGTGGAAGGAGTATATAATTTACCTGTCAGGTGTAATTACTTGTGATATTTCCATGTGAATCGAATTTAAGTTTCTTGGATAAAAGTGAAGTAGTGAACCTTGCTTTCTTTTCCATTTAAATAAGGATTTTGGAAATGATGCTTATTTCCCTTGTTAGATGACACCATTAGAGGCGAGAAGTTGCACTGCACTTACAAGAACTGCTTGGTAAAAATAGTTTAATTTTGTATATCATTATATACTGAATTGGCATTAGTGGGGAGAGACAGGAAGGCTTACTACTTGTGTGCTAATTGAAGATTTTCCCCTACTAGAATAGTGCACTGCTGGAAAAGAATTTGTGAAGCCAAACCTAAAGTATTTTGGAGTAGGTTTATTTTGAAAAAGAATGATTTTACGTGAAGCTAGCTTTGAAACAAGGGCGGTGGGTAGCGCTTAAGATTTTATTTTTTCCTTAAACCTCAGCCTATAAACAATGTTAGGATTATATTTTATTTTCATTTCTCTTCTTAATGTGGTTGAGTAGGAATATCGCCATCCTTCTCTATATACCTTGATGCTGTAAAATATCTCATTTGTGGAACCTTTTTCTCTTAGGGCTGACGTTGAAAGTAGAAGGTTAGCGATGAACTAAATTGATAAATTGGAAAACAAATGACAAGGTATAGGATTACAAAGTATCTCCTATGTATCCCTTCTTTTGCAATACATAATGAGTTGACTATACTTGAGTATTGTTTTTAACGGTTCCTTTATGTTTTGTATGGTTCCAAACATATTACAATTCACTGACTTTAGTCTTTTGTTCAAACACCTTAAAATGCTCAAATGCAACAGTAGAGGACTTATCTGTTGTGTCTATCTGTTCTCATTCTTCTTGGTATCTTTCTTTTCCTTTTAAATATCACTGCTTCAATGCTACATACATCCTTGCTGAATATTTCACAAAGCTTTGATTGAAGTGTTCTTGTATCAGTCGTCTAGATCATTGTTTTGAGACCGGTCCAAATCATTGGTCTTCTCGGTCCCCCCCAAAGATTTCATTTAGATATTTAGTAAAAGTGTTGAATCAGCTGACCGACTTGTGAGCCTGTCAAACTAATGGCCGAGTCACCAAAATGGGTCAAGGAGCTGGGAGGGGTTTTAAAGCAAGGATCTGGTTGATAGATGTGATGTTTCTATGGTCATTCTGTGAAGCTTCATTGCTGTAAGGTTGGGTTTCCTAATAGGAGGATGAGGATACGATAACTGGTTAAAGTAATCAAGTGGGGAAGATTCTGATTGAGGAATGTGTTCTTGTGTCTAGTCCTGGTGCATTGATGCTTTTGGAGAGGCCTTTGCAGTTGTGGTAGCTGAATCCATGTTTTTTAGGAAATGGTACCTTCTTGCAATTTAGATATTGGAGTAAATTCAAATCAAGGATTTAAAGATTTACCTTTGATCAATCGGAGCCATAGCAATCCAATTATCCGACTATCTGACCAATAATGAGAGTAGGTTTTTTTTTCAAAATTCATGGATGGCTGAAAATACATGTGGGCATGGACATACAAGAGAGTTTTTTCTTATTGAAATTGAATTTAGAATATCACCTGTGGTAGGCAAGAGAAATAAAAGGCTGACCAGATAAGCTTATCTGGATGGGGCTCATGAAGAGGAAATTTTTCCTTCTTAAACAGTTCTTTACCACTTTCATTGGGTTTTCTCTTTGATTTCACCATTAAAATCCTTGCAAAATCTTAAAATATTGCATAGGTTTATCTCAGGAAGCATCAAAAGTACACATTTGTTGCAAAAACAAGTAAAAGAGGTTGGGATCTAAATTAAGTTCTTTAATTTTGGAGTGTTGCCCAGCAAAGAACATTGCGACCTCTTCAGCTTCTTGGTTTGATATCCTAAAAAGCATTTTTCTTCTTTGATTTTTGCAGCTTGTGAAGTCCAAATTTGAGAGTGAAGAAAAAACTGAAGGCAGGTCATCTTTCCCCAATTTTAAGTTAAGTTCTAATCCATTCTAGATCACGTTAGTTCAGTTTGTGTGACCAATCCAAGGCTGATGTGATGAAATACTTGAAACCATGATTCAAATGGGAAATTTGCTTGTTCCCTTTTTGGTGTTTTCTACTCCTTTATATAGGATCACACATGGTCACACCCATGGTTATTAAACACGATATCAGTATCGGTATCCGTATTGGTCTCAATCGATACCAATATAAATCAGGCCAATTTAATCTTGAAAAGTCATTTTTTGGGTCTGCCATCAATACTATATTGGTCTGGTATCAGTATTGATATTGTAATAGAAGGAGAATTTTTATTTTTCATTGACACCTCTTAAGATGTCAAATTATTTGTAACCGTTGTTTTTTCCCTCATAATATAACAGACATTTTTTACCCCAAAAAAAATATAACACACATTTTCCCTTCCAGTGATTGGTTTAATTCTCCAATCCAAAATGGATTAGTAATTTATTGGGCTTATTTATTTCACTCTTTACAGCCTCTTCCACTGGAGTTGCAAAATAACTCCATGACATCCCCCCACCCCCCCCCCCCCCCCAACAGACTAGAATCGGTGCTGAAATTTGTTGAAATTCAGGCATTGCAAGAATGTAAGTATCAAATTTAACAAAAACAAAATGGCAAAGAGAGAGATAGAGAGAGGGTCAAAACTATCTCTCTCACTCTAAGTTACTCTCTCTTTACTTTCGCTCCTTGTCTTAAGTTTCTTTCTTGATATTTTACGGAAAAAAAATGTTTCTTTCTTGATAAGGATTTTGTAACATTTAATCGATTTACAAATTTAATGGTTTAATTGGTTTGCAACCAGCGATTTCTCAATTAAAACTAAAATGACCTAACCTATTATTAGACTTTAAAACCAAACTTGAACCACTTACTAATGGTTTGGTTTGATTTTAAACGGCCAGTTTATGTTTAGTTTATTGGTTCTGGTTCAAAATTGACATCCTTACATGGATCTATAAATAATGAGAGTAGATTTAGATGGAAGCCCCATGGGAAAGAACAGTCAGAATAATCAATGTCGATATCCAATTTAAGTACAATTACATTTGAACATTTATTGTATGGGACTTTAGTCCCACACCGATTATGTTTAGAAAAGATTCTATGAAGCAATTGCGAGGACGGCAACAATCCGAGCGTGTACACGTGCGTGAGGTCCAATGTGGCATTTTGATGGCATATTTGCACTTTGCACATACGCCTGGATCGTTGGTCATTGAACCAGTACGATGGTTTGGATCTGACAATTGGATCGGTGTTAGAACAAAAGGGTGCAACCCTTGGAATAAACATATGAGCCCAATGGTTGTAGTCCATCCGAACAACCATATGCAACTCCATAAATAGCCCACGAAATCAGTCATTTGACAAAACAAATTGTTATAGCAAACTATGATTAGGATCATGTAAACCACTGTAATGACCTAATTTGATGTTTTAGTAAACTCTGGGAACCAACCCAAAACGAATTGGGATGAAATCTGCAGGAAAATCCATGCTGAGATTCAAAGATCCCGTGCTATACAGGCATTGGGCGATGCACTAGGTGTTTCACCAAACTCCTAGTGAAAAGCCCAGTGGCTGTTTTGAAACCAAACCCAATCCAAACCTTATGGGACTTCACCCAAGGTCCCAAAAGGGTATTTTGAACCAGGCATTTCTTTATTTTTCTTGGGTAATGGCTATTCTATAAAGAGTCTTTATCTCTTTTGAGAGGTGTGAATGAGAAGTGGAGGGTTGAGATTTTCGAATCGATACGTATTTCAACATATGTTCATTTCTGGTCCGAACTAAACCGGGTGGGTCGCTTGGGCTTATTGGGAGGCATTTCTATATTTTTTTGGGTGAGTGTTTTTCTATAAAGTGTCCTTATCTCTTCTGAGACGTGTGTTTGAGAAGTTGAAGGTCGAGACCTGTCATCTACTTCATGCTATCCTTTGAAAGGGCAACAAATGGAATCCGATACTTAAATTTTGTATTTAAGTATATAGGTGGCGATTTTACCCTTGAAACTTTTCGGATAACATAATTTTCATGATATTAAATATTAATGCATGTCCTAAGATTTGTTGCAAAACTAAAAATTCTTTGCCTTCATTTCATCAAACCCATGTTTTATGGGCCCTATAACCCAGTGCAGTAATTAGGGTGCAAATACTGCCTTAAGTACAAAACGTGTTCGTTCGACTAAGACAATCTCATCGTCCTCTCCATTTTTGTTTTCATTTTTCTAACATTTATAAACCATTTTTTATTTTTTTTTGTAAGAACATTTATGAACCATTGAAAATACAAGAAATAATGTACAATACAAAATGATCAAAACATTGAATTATAGCTCCACACTTGACTTCTGAATAATACATGCATGGGTTCCTCTTATCATTCTATGGTTTTCGTTTATCCAATTAGCATGCCATGTGACAAAAAATAGGAATGGACTGAATGTACTTTCGTTTATTTTTTCACTTTTGTAACAATTTACCTTCTATGGAAGGAACAAGTTTTCTTTCACACACGATAAAAAGAGAACATTTTAAACCACGACATCTAAACTTTAGATTGGATTGAGGAACAGTGTTTTTGGCTTCATACAATTGAGAGCGGGAGTTAACAATAACACCCAGCTGCCCCAAGAGTCTAATCATTGGATCACATCTCTTCATCATGCTTATGTTTTGGTTTTCTTCTCAAAGCTATTTTTGCTTTTATTCCTCCATCCAATTGAAGAATACTAAAAAGAATTATTCTTTTCTATTTATTTTCCTTTCCTTTCTTTTCTTATACATTTTTAAGTTTCTTTTCATTTCTGTTAGAATAGGCATTAGTTTTCTATTTTGGATTTGGAGATCAGGGACAAACCTCCTCTTTGATTCCCCATTTACCATTTAGGTTTGGACAAAGATTTTGAAGTTGTGCTCCCCTTATAGGATCCCTAGAAGAAATGTTTTGTTGGAAGCGCATTGGATAAGGGAGACTGATCCTATTTCTAATTTTGAATTTCATACTTTGTTTTGAGCTCAACATCTTTCTCGCATTCTATCTCCTCCTGGTACAAAAACATTCTGATAGATGATCTGGATTCACATATAATAACCATAGTCATAGTTGTAAAAAACTGGACCAAACCATGTGGTCAAATTGTGTTGGATCAAAACTGCTTAGCTTTATCTATACCCAAAATCCAAAAACAAAAAAGAACTTACATGTTGAAAAGTTTTTCAATGCTAGTTTTTTATGGAAACGGAACACTAGAAAACTTGTCAACATGTAAAATTTTATGCATTTACAAAATAAAATTGATCGCATAAAAATTTTTAGGTAAAATTTCACATCGAAACAAACGAAGTTTTCTTATAAGAAAAAATGTTCTCTGCATTGAGGGTTGTGCCTAAACAAATAGGGCTGGGTGAAATGACAAATCCACCCCCCTTTGAATGAACGAAATGATGCGTTCATCCCAGTTCATGTGTCTAAGTGCAGCCTGGACCCGTGTGCTCCCGGGCAGATAACATCGCCCCAATTTTGAAATTAGGAACAGGATTGGTGTCCATTGATTTAATTCCAAATCAGCTGGGAATTAACGAGCAGAATGGGGTTAGTCAAATCCAAATCCAAATCCAAAATTCCATTAGCCAATACTTTTCCGATTTTGAAAGCATTCTTAAAGTTTTATTGACAAACACACGGACGGGTTCTTTGTCTCACTTTCACCGGTTCAAAAGCGTTCCATTTCGACTCAGGCCCCCCGCGTGTCCCTTTCCCTCCATCATTTCTTCCCTCGCTATTGAAAAAAAAAAAAAAAACCCCTAGAGTTGTAGTCATGGCGGAGGAAGAGGAGGTGGCAATGCCAACGAAAAATCTCCCCGAGGAGGTCATTGCGGTCATACTTTCAAGGCTTCCGGTCAAGTCTCTTCTAAGATTGTGGTGCGTATGCAAACCCTGGTTCGCTCTTATTACAGATCCTGCTTTCGTCAAGATGCACCTCAGCCAATCCCTTGCAAGCAATACCAACCTCATCCTCATTTTCAATATGAACCGTTGCATCAATTTAAGCCCATCCAATCTCTGCTCTGTTGAGTTAGATGTTTGCGAACAACAAGCGGCTGTAGAACTCGATCATCCGCTCAAGTCTTCAATTTCCAATCCCTTTTTATTGGGTTCTTGCAACGGATTACTCTGTATATGCAACTATAAAGATAAAGAAATATTACTCTGGAATCCTTCTACAAGAAGGCATAAGAAGCTTCCCATTATCACCAAACCCTTTGAGTGTTTTACTGCTTACGGATTCGGTTACGACCGATTACAAGCTGGTAAGGGTGCAGCAGCGTTTTTCTGCTCATGATAACTACGATGTGCATTCAGAGGTGAGTGTTTACTCCCTTAGCACCAACTCATGGAGAATGATCGGGGACATGCCCTACTTCCACAACATCATTAGCAATTCTGGGGTTCTTGTTAATTCTACTCTTCATTGGCAGACTAGGTCCAACACCGAGTTCGATGTTATCACTTCCTTTGACCTTAAAGATGAGAAGTTTCGAGAGATGCCACTGCCTGACTTTGTGGATAAGGCTCCCTGGGTTTTAGGGGTTCGTAAGTTTGACATAACAATCGGGGTTCTTGGAGGACAACTCTGCCTGCTCTGTAACTTCGTGGGGATTCGTAATGAGTTGTGGGTAATGAACGATTACGGTGTGAAGGACTCTTGGGCAAAACATATCTCGTTTGAGCAATTAATATGGTCTGATCACCCTATCCCTATATGTTATTCAAAGAATGGAGAATTGATACTCCAGAAGTACTCATTAGAGCCAGAGCTGGTCCTTTATGATCCCTGTGGAGGAAGGTTTAGGAATCTTAGGATTCATGGTTTTCCATATATAATTGAAACAAAGACCTGTGTTGGGAGTCTCGTTCCACTCGATGCCAAAGATGGAACTGAACAAATAGAAATGAAGAAAAACAACAGGAAGCAGAAGAAGAATAAGATTAATAGGAAGCAGAGGTAATAATTTAGTATCATTTATTAACATGGTATATTTTTTTTAACATGGTAATTGGTAGAGCAGATTTACACTTCAAGAGTTCTAAGGTACAATTCCTGTATTTACACCCTTGTCCCTGAACAATTATTGTTTCATCTAAAAATCTCTCACTGATGAGTCTGCCATTCTTGCAGTTGTCTGAACTCTTGTAATCAATCAAGTTTCAATGTGTTTGCCTTCAAACTGAAGGAAAAGTAGGGTGAAGACATAAGTTGGCCCTTGCATGTTTATTGCAAAATGCTAGTCTCTTACAAAAACTTCATCACCTTTCCTTTGTTAGCACTAATGCACTTGGGTGATGTGGAAGGAGTATATAATTTACCTGTCAGGTGTAATTACTTGTGATATTTCCATTTGAATCAAATTTAAGTTACTTGGATAAAAGTGAAGCGGTAAACGTTGCATTCTGCATTCATTCCTTCGATTTAAGTAGGGATTTTGGAAATGATACTTATCTCCCTTGTTAGATGACACATTAGAGGTGAGAAGTTGCACTTATAAGAACTGCTTGGTAAAAATTGTGAAATTTTGTATATCATTATGTACTGAATTGGCATTATGTGGTGGGGAGAGACAGGAAGGCTTACTGCTTGTGTGCTAATTGAAGATTTTCCCCTACTAGAATAGTGCACTGTTGGAACATAATTTGTGAAGCCAAACCTAAAGTATTTTGGAGTAGGTTTATTTTGAAAAAAGAATGATTTTACGCTTCAGAGATTCATTTTTTCCTTGAACCTCAGCCTATAAATAATGTTAGGATTAAATTTTGTTTTCATGTCTCTTCTTTATGTGGTTGAGTAGGAATATTGCAATCCTTCTCTATTTACCTTGATGGTGTACAATGTCTCATTTGTGGAACCTTTTTCTCTCAGGGCTGACGTTAAAAGTAGAAGGTTAGCGATGAACTAAATTGAGAAATTGGAAAACAAATGACAAGGTATAGGATTACAAAGTATCTCCTATGTATCCCTTCTTTTGCAATACATAATATGTTGACTATACTTGAATATTGTTGTTAATGGTTCCTTTATGTTTTGTATGGTTCTGAACATATTACAATTCACTGACTTTAGTCTTTTGTTCAAACACCTTAAAATGCTCAAATGCAACAGTAGAGGACTTATCTGTTATGTCTATCTATTCTAATTCTTCTTTGTATCTTTCTTTTCCTTATTAAATATCACCGCTACAATGCTACATGGATCCTTGCTGAATATTTCACAAAGCTTTGATTGAAGTGTTCTAGTATCAATCATCTAGACTATTGTTTTCAGATCGGTCCAAATCATATGGTCTACCCAGCAACCCGGTCACTGATATAATTGAGTCGAATACCCCCCCCCCCCCCCAAAAAAAAAGATTTCATTGAGCTATTTTGTAAAAGTGTTGAATCAGCTGACCGGCTTTTGAACCTGTCAAACTAATGACCAAGTCACCAAAATGTGTCGAGGAGTTGGGAGGGGTTTTAAAGCAAGGATTTGGTTGATAGATGTAATGTTTCTATGGTCTTCTGTGAAGCTTCATTGCTGTAAGGTTGGGTTTCCTAATAGGAGAATGAGGATAACTGGTTAAAGTGGCCGATTCTGATTGAGGAATGTGTTCTTGTGTCTAGTCCTGACGCATTGATGCTTTTGGAGAGGCCTTTGCAGTTGTGGTAGCTGAATCCATGTTCTTTAGGAAAGGGTACCTTCTTGTAATTTAGATATCACAGTGAATTCAAATCAAGGATTTTAAAGATCGACATACCTTTGATCGATCGTGGCAATACCAATCCAATTATCAATACTGATCTAGATTGGACAATTTAGTCATGGATCCGACTATATGACCAATAATGAGAGTAGATTTGAATGACAACTAATGGGCAAAAACAGTGGGTTTGTGCCTAGATCTGCCATGAGGGAAATCAGGTGGGTTTGAAATTTTATGGAAAGGTTGATCCCATGTTCCCCTGCTCACAGTTAAGTGGCTTTAAAAATCAGGTCTTTTGTAGGGTGCATTCCAATTCATGGATTTAAATCCCCCACCCCAAAACAAAATTTCAAAATTCATGGATGGCTGAAAATACATGTGTGCATGGACATTAAGAGAGTTTTTTCTTATTGAAATTGAGTTTAGAATTTGACATGTGGTAGAAATAAAAGGCTGACCAGATAAGCTTATCTGGATGGATAGGGGCTCATGAAGAGGCAATTTGCCCTTAAACAGTTCTTTATCACTTTCATTGGGTTTTCTCTTTGATTTTTACCATTAAAATCCTCACAAAATCTTAAAAATTGCATAGGTTATCTGTAGAAGCATCAAAACTACACATTTGTTGCAAAAACAAGTAAAAGAGGTTGGGATCTAAATTAAGTTCTTTAATTTTGGAGTGTTGCCCAGCAAAGAACATGGGGACCTCTTCAGGTTCTTGGTTTGATATCCTAAAAACCATTTTCTTCTTTGATTTTTGCAGCTTGAGAAGCTCAAATTTGAGAGTGAAGAAAAAACTGAAGGCCGTTTGTCTTTCCCCAATTTTAAGTTAGGGTCTTATCCATTCTAGATCATGTTAGATCAGTTTGTGTGACCAATCCAAGGCTAATGGGATGAAATACTTGATTTCATGATTCAAATGGGACCTTTGCTTGCTCCCTGTTTTGGTGTGTTCTACTTCCACTGTGACACTCTCTCTCCTTTATGTGGCCAATTTAATCTCCAAAAGTCATTTTTTTGAGTGTGTCATCAATACTATATCGGTCTAGTATCAGTATTGCTCCTAGTAGATAAAAATGTCGAAGGGGATTTTTTGGTTCAACCTGAGTATTAGTCTGATCTGCTCTGCAGATCTGGTTCTGTACAAAATCTTCAGATTTCTGCATATTTTGGTTTCAGATTTGATGTTGATCTATTTACTTTATTTCTAACCATCGTATTTGAATATAATTTGGGGGTTTGATTGCTCGTACCTATGTTAACATTTCGATCCAAGTTTGAGTTCAATCCAACTCTTGGATCTGATGTTATTTCAGATTGTCTATTTGCTGAAATTTTGTTTTCAGTTTTAAATTTCTTCGATTACTCTCAATATGGCCATCGGATCTCTCCCATCTATATGAAGGACGTCCATTTGACTTGTTTGTGGTTGAATCCTAGAGTTTGACTGTTATCTTGAGATCCTGTTGGTCTTGCATTAAATTGCCCCTACTTCCCACGTCAAGTCTGCCTTTTTAGTTTGGGCATTGGAAAAGAAGAATTATCCTGTTGGTCTCTCTCTCTGAATCCTTCTATGAAGCTTACCAAGTCATTTAAATTTTTGCAGTCAGTGATGCGAACTTTCCTCAAAACGGTGTTCTTTCCATATGTCAATTTACAGCTCAGGAAAGGATTCCTTCTGCCCATCTTTCGTGGTTTCACTCTTCAAAAGCTGACATATCCTGTGACAATTCGCAAATTGTTGTCTGCAGTGATGTAGTTTTTGCCGATTCAAATGAACTCAAATTGCTTCCTCATAATCAAATTCATTCTTTCATGGGTTTTGGTGTGTGAGAACATCTGTTTTTCTATGGGGGATGCACACTGTAATTTTAATAGAAAGCAGAATAAGATCCTGTTGATCCTATTCTCTTGCCCAATATGAATAGCCCTGCTTCATATGGAGGACTTAGGTTGCTACATCAGGCCACAGCTTTGTGAATTATTGCAGTACAGGGTTATACTGTTATTCATGAACCTTGCTTTCTGCATTCTATCTTTTCCATTTAAATAGGGATTTTGGAAATGATACTTATTTCCCTTGTTAGATGATGTATTTTTATCTGCTCCATTTCCTGCCCACTCCATTTCCCCAACTTCCTCTAAGATGGGGGTGGACGCCACCCGGGCAGTATGTTCGGGCAGGGGTAGGGTGGTCATTTCTCCCCCCTCCCTCTATTAGAGGAACTTGGGGAAATGGACCTGCCGAGGAAATGGAGCAGATAAAGGTCCTTCTTACATTAGAGGTGAGAAGTTGCACTGCACTTTTAAGAACTTCTTGGTAAAAATAGTGAAATTTTGTATATCATTATATACTGAATTGGCATTAGTTGGGGGAGACAGGAAGGCTTACTACTTGTGGGCTAATTTAAGATTTTCCCCTACTTGAATAGTGCACTGCTGGAAATTTTGTGAAGCCAAACCTAAATTATTTTGAGTAGGTTTATTTTGAAAAAAGAATGATTTTACGTGAAGCTAGCTTTGAAACAAGGGCAGTGGTTAGCGCTTCAGATTTCATTTTTTCCTTAAACCTCAGCCTATAAACAATGTGAGGATTATATTTTATTTTCATTTCTCTTCTTAATGTGGTTGAGTAGGAATATCGCCATCCTTCTCTATATACCTTGATGCTATAAAATATCTCATTTGTGGAACCTTTTTCTCTCAGGGCTGACGTTGAAAGTAGAAGGTTAACGATGAACTAAATTGATAAATTGGAAAACAAATTACAAGGTATAGGATTACAATGTATCTCCTATGTATCCCTTCTTTTGCAATACATAATGTGTTGACTATACTTGAATATTGTTGTTAATGGTTCCTTTATGTTTTGTGTGGTCCTGAACATATTACAATTCATTGGCTTTAGTCTTTTGTTCAAATGTCAATGCAACAGTAGAGGACTTGTCGTTTATGTTTATTTGTTCTTATTCTCCTTTGTGTTTTTTTTTCCTTTTAAATATCACTGCTTCAATGCTACATACATCCTTGCTGAATATTTCACAAAGCTTTGATTGAAGTGTTCTTGTATCAGTCGTCTAGATCATTGTTTTGAGACAGGTCCAAATCATTGGTCTTCTCGGTCCCCCCCAAAGATTTCATTTAGATATTTAGTACAAGTGTTGAATCAGCTGACCGGCTTGTGAACCTGTCAAACTAATGGCCGAGTCACCAAAATGGGTCAAGGAGCTGGGAGGGATTTTAAAGCAAGGATCTGGTTGATAGATGTGATGTTTCTATGGTCATTCTGTGAAGCTTCATTGCTGTAAGGTTGGGTTTCCTAATAGGAGGATGAGGATATGATAACTGGTTAAAGTAGTCAAGTGGGGAAGATTCTGATTGAGGAATTTGTTGTTGTGTCTAGTCCTGGCGCATTGATGCTTTTGGAGAGGCCTTTGCAGTTGTGGTAGCTGAATCCATGTTCTTTAGGAAATGGTACCTTCTTGCAATTTAGATATCGGAGTAAATTCAAATCAAGGATTTAAAGATTTACCTTTGATCGATTGGAGCCATAGCAATCCAATTATCCGACTATCTGAACAATAATGAGAGTAGATTTTTTTATTTTTTTATTTTTCAAAAATCATGGATGGCTGAAAATACATGTGTGCATGGACATACAAGAGTTTTTTCTTATTGAAATTGAGTTTAGAATTTGACATGTGGCAGCAGCAGAAATAAAAAGCTGACCAGATAAACTTACCTGGATGGGGCTCATGAAGAGGCAATTTTCCCTTCGTAAACAGTTCTTAATTACCACTTTCATTGGGTTTTCTCTTTGATTTTTCCATTAAAATCCTTGCAAAATCTTAAATTATTGCATAGGTTTATCTCTAGAAGCATCAAAAGTACACATTTGTTGCAAATACAAGTAAATCTAAATTAAGTTCTTTAATTTTGGAGTGTTGCCCAGCAAAGAACATGGCGACCTCTTCAGTTTATTGGTTTGATTTCCTAAAAACCATTTTTCTACTTTGATTTTGTCAGCTTGGGGAGCCTAAATTTGAGAGTGAAGAAAAAACTGAAGGCAGGTCATCTTTCCCCAATTTTAAGTAAGTTCTGATCCATTCTAGATCATGTTAGATCAGTTTGCGTGACCAATCCAAGGCTGATGGGATGAAATACTTGAAAGTTGAAACCATGATTCAAATGGGACCTTTTCTTGTTCCATCTTTTGCTGTTTTCTACTTCCACTGTGACACTCTGTCTCTCTTTTATATAGGATCACACGGATCCGTATTGGTGCAAAGTAATATCGATATAAATCAGGCCAATTCAATCTCGAATTTTTTTGAAATTCAGGCATTGCATGAGGGGAAGTCTATCAAATTTGACAAAAACAAAATGGCAAAGAGAGAGAGAGAGAGAGAGGATCAATACTCTGTCTCTCTCGCTCAATCTCTTACTTTCTCTCCTGTCTTAAGTTTCTTTCTTGATATCTTACCCAAAAAAAAAAAAGCTTTTTTCTTGACGAGGAATTTATAACATTTAATCGATATACAAATTTAACGGTTTAATTGGTTTGCAACCAGCGATTTCTCAGTTAAAACTAAACCTATTATTAGACTTTTAAACCAAAATCGAACCACTTACTAATGGTTTGGTTTGGATTTAAACGGCCAGTTTCTGTTTAATTTATCGGTTCCAGTTCAAAATTGACATTCTTACATGGATCTATAAATAATTAGAGCAGGTTTAGGGTTGTTTTGGTGTGATTTCTATTTCTATTTCTATTTCAAGGGGTGATTTCGATTTTTGAAATTGTTTGGTTTGATTTTTATATTATATTTCACTGAAAGATAAATCAAAGAGAAATTATAAAATAGGTGAGAAGGTCATTCAATTTTGAAGATGAGGGTGTGTACAAGAAAACGGGTCATAGTTGAGGGAGTGTCTTTATATTTTTCCCTTTATTTTTTGGGTTTTTTCAAATGCCCCTTGAAAATAGTTAAACTTATAGTTGCTCCCTTGAACTTTCATTAATTTCATGTGCACCCCTACTTTCCAAACTAAGTATCACTATAATCCCTCCCGTTTAAGGGTGTCAATCTGGGACCAAAACCAGGAATTGTCCCAATACCGTCCCTCTAAAACCCGGTACTAGACCAGTCCCATTAGTAAATGGGACAATCGTATCTAATTTTGATGCGAATGATAAATGGGGCGGGACGGTTTTGGGACGGGGATTCCCAATGGTACGATCTGAGAAATACTAATTAGTCTTGGATGGTACAAACTACTAGTACCATTTAAATAGAAAAGAGTATATCGATTTTTATTTTTATTTTTAAAAAAGGGTGTAAAATTACGACTCATTAGGGTTTCACTAATTGCCTTTTGAATACGAAGAGAATAACGTCATGGAGTTGAGTCTCTCCTCACTACTGATGCTCTCCTCGATCACTACATCTATCGGGTTCTTCCTGCAATTTTTCCTTTGTAGGACTCTAGATTAAAAAATGGAGCATACATGGATTAGGGGTGAAAGAAACAGTTTAATTTAGTGTTTTAAAATAGGGACAACTAGATTTTGATAGAAAAAATTCTACAACCTAATAAACCCGCGTAGAAACAATAACTTCTTTTCCCTTTTTCTACGATTGGTGGAAGGGGGGGGGGGGGGGGGGTGGGGTTGGGCCTAAGTCGGGATCTAGATTGGTCTGGAACTAAATGGACAATCTGGGTGGCACTTTTGGCGGGGCGGGGGGGGGCGGGGGGGGGGGGGGGAGGGGGGGGAGGGGGCACCCTACCCGTAGTCAGAGACATTATGTTATAACCGATCGTATTTTTTGAACATTGTTGGACCATTCTGCCTTTGATAGAATAGAATGACAAAAATACCCTTACTTGAAAAACAAAAAACTTGAAACTCATCTTCCCCATATCTCTGCGCTTTTGCCCTTTTTCAAACCCTGAACGATTTCGGGATAGCGAAACGAATAAAGTTCAGGAATTGGAGTCTTTCCATCATTATACTCAAACATAGACCAAAAGCCCAGAACCTGCTTGTGCCAAGGAATCGCACGACCGTCTGTTTATCTTCCTCCTCCTTCTCTCTCGCCCCATTCTTCTCTTTCAAGTTTGCGTCCAATCACTCGATCCAAAGCTTCTCTGCTCGAAACCTGAGATATTATCGTTACATCTGCGCCGCCCTTTGTTGATTTTGTTGTTTCAAACGTGACATACTCTTCTGATATTAAAAATCCCAAAGGTAAGGAATATAAATTTATCCTCAATCCGTTAGGGTTTGGGTACTCTGCTTCATCTCTGGCTAGGACATGGCATTGGGATTCGAATGTCATATGAATTCAAAGAAATGTTGGTCTCAATCCTGTTCTTGCACAATCCAGGTCGCATGGGTAGTCAGCTCTTTTAATTTCCAGCTGTTAGGTATTTTATTTCAATCTTTTCCCCCAATTTTTTAAATTATTTCTAAATTTATCTGGGTTGCTACTGTTTTGGCGAACTTTTGATCAGAGAAATAAATAGGTTTTAAGATTGAAAATGAAGATAGATTCTTCTTCCACAGTGACACGAAGAGAAAGAGAGACAAAGAGAATCGAAGTAGCAGAGAATCCTCTTGAGGCCCGATGCCATGTGGGCTCCATTAATGCTGGCCAGCGACTCTGCTATCAGTGCCGATACTCCCCCGTGCAACACCTTGAATGGCTGCAATTGTTCCATCCATTCCAATATCCCAATTCCCGTCCGTCCGTTCGTTCGTTCATGGAGATCCATCCATTCTGAACCCACGAAAACTATCTTCCCCAAATCATTTTGGGGTTTGAAAAAAAGGGCAAAATTGTAGAGATTTGGGGAAGATGAGTTGCAGGTTTTTTTTTTTTCAGGGAAGGGCATTTTTGTTATTCTACCCTATTAAGAGCATAATGGTCCAACATTGTTCAAAAAATGGGAACCGTCTCCATCTAATGGGAGGGACTATAGTGGTACTTAGTTTGGAAAGTAGGGGTGCACATGAAATTAGTGAAAGTTCAAGAGGATAATTGTAAGTTTGGCCATTTTTAGGGGGACATTTGAAAAAAAAACCCTTATTTTTTGGGGTAAAATACACGTATCCCTTGTAATACATCCAATATTCCTCGTACCCCCTAAGCTTCTAATAAGTTCACATACCACCCCTCAATATTTCACGTACTATCTCCATTTTACCCCCCTAATGTCATTTAAGTCCACACCAAGTGTTAAATGCTAAAAAATGATCAAACTCTCCTTTCTTTTGTCTTTTCTAAAATTTTGAAAAGATCTATTTGCTAAAATTTGAAAATATCAAAATGCCCTCATCTTCTCCAAATCATTATCTTCTTTTACATACTTGATACCACCATCACCATCCACCATTAACACCATCACCACTGTGAAGCCCCACCGCCACCCACCACCATTAATACCACCAACCATCTTCTTCCCAAGATCATTTCTCCAAAACATGAAACCCTAAACCCATTTTTGGGTTTCAAAACCCCATTGCCGCCTTTAGCAGCGGCCAAACCAGAGGGCCGGCCGCCAAATAGTGTTGATCTCAGGTAGCATTGAATGGTGAAGATGATATGGGGATAATATGTCAATCCCACCATTGAGTAGTGCCAAGCGCACCATGGAGCTCGCCTCTAACCATGGCAGATTGAGTATTCTCCATTAGAAAATATATTGAAATAATGACAGCAGTACGTTGAAAACCTAAGAACTGAGAAACAGAACCGAAGTGAATGAGAAAGAGAAAGAGAAATAACCAAATTGTAGAATATGAGTCTAGATTGAGTTACAATAGGATATCAATTAGAATTAAAGAGATCGAAGGCATGACGTAGAGATCCCTTAAAGTGGATCCCGCTAATAACAATTGGTACGAAATAGCAAGGGAACACACACATTAATACAAACAAGGTAAAAATTGCAGATAAAGAAAGGATATGGTTAATGGTTTTTCGGAGATACCCGAGTAGTAGAATGGTTTTATGTGAATCTTCTTCTACAACCACCAATCAAACCAAAGGGCCGGCCGCTACTAAAGGCGGCAGTGGGGTTTTGAAACTCTAAAATGGGTTTCAGGTTTCATGTTTTGGAGAAACGATCTGGGGAAGAAAATGATTGGTGGTATTAATGGTGGTGGGTGGCGGTGGTGCTAGAGGTGGGGCTTCACAGTGGTGATGGTGTTAATGGTGGGTGGTGGGTGGTGGTGGTGGTATTGGGTATATAAAAGAAAATAATGATTTGGGGAAGATGAGGGCATTTTGGAATTTTTAAAATTTAGCAAATAGTTTAGGGCAATTAGGTCTTTTCAAATTTTAGAAAAGATAGAAGAAATGGTAGTTTGGTCATTTTTTAGCATTTAACACTTGGTATGGACTTAAGTGGCATTAAGGGGGTAAAGCAGGGGTGATATGTGAAATATTGAAGGGTGATACGTGGACTTATCATAAGCTTAGGGGGTATGAGGAATATTGGGTGCAGGGGTACGTATGTGTATTTTACCTTCGTTTTTTTTGATCGGGTGATTATAAGTCGCCATTGGAAGTCACGGTTTTTCTGTAAATCGTGTCTCCTAGTCATGGGCCTCATGGCATTTTGTGTCGCGGCTTACTTTCGAATTTCGATAAGAAAATGCTCCACTGCTCAGTGCTCACCTTCCTCTTCTACCTGACTACCTCTCATACCTCGCAAGACGCAACTGCAACTCTCTCCCCCTCTAAGCTTCTGTCGAAGAAGACTCTCTTTCTCTCTCTCTCTCTCTCTCTCTCTCTCACACACACATACACGTGTGCACACTGCACACTCATACTTGCTTTACTGTAACTACAATTCTCTCTAAACTCCTGTAGTGTTCAATCTTATCTATGTGATATAAAACCCTAAAAAAAATTATGCTGACTTCTCTGAGCATCTCGAGCTCAAAATTTCCTTCATTTCTTCCATCTGACGAACAGACACTCGTATCTCCTTACAAATTCCCTTTCCCTGTAGTTCAGAGACTAGGACAGAAGGTTTCAGCCAGTGGCCATGGCCTTGTATTGTCTGCCTTTAAAGGGTCTGGGTTTCTATCCACAATCGACAGAGCAATTGAAGAAGAGGAATACAGAAGAGCCAGGGCTGAGGTTCATCGGAAAGGTGTCGACCTTGAGGGTTACTTAATCGAGGGAATTTCAATTGGAGGCCACGAGACTTGCATCGTCGTTCCGAGGTTGAATGCTGCTTTTGACATCGGCAGATGTCCTTCGAGGGCTGTTCATCAGGACTTCCTGTTCATAACCCATGCTCATCTTGATCACATTGTAAGCTCTTTCCCTATTTCAGGTTTCATCCCCTCTATATGCAAATATGCAATCCTATTGAGTGTTCCGTGCGAAATAAGCTTGCTTGACTATCTAATTTTTCACTTCAGTTTGTTTTGAATTTGATAGACTCGAACATTTGACCAATGATAAATTATATGCATGAATTCGCCTATGAACTTAACCTCAGTGTTCTTCCGGATTTGTGTTTCAAATCAAGCACAAATGATAATCAGTCGATTTATAGCATTTGATTTCTTAGGAATTCAAACACCTATTGTAGTACTGTTAGATTAGTTGGGTCAGAGTTGGAACCCTTGTCTGAGAACCTTGGACTAGTCCGTTCTGTGCTTTACTTCAGTTTAACCTGTCGGAGCCAGTACCATTGGATTCACTCTAGAATTGTACACTTAATGTGCTTTATACTACATTGTCACAGGGTGGACTTCCAATGTATGTAGCAACTCGTGGGCTCTACAATTTAAAACCGCCAACGATATTTGTGCCACCATGTATTAAAGAGGATGTAGAGAAGTTATTCGACATTCACAGGAATATGAGTCGAGATGAATTGAAGTTTGATTTGGTTGCATTAGATGTAGGTATGTAGTTATGGTTCCTGACATGTCTTTGTTTGATGTGTGCATATTCCATCATGAACCTGACTTGACAAGCTTGATTACAGGGGAAACATATGAAATTCGGAATGACCTGGTTGTGAGGCCGTTTAAAACTCACCATGTCATACCCAGCCAGGTATGCTCAATAGGCTCATACTTACCCACTAGCAATGATATCTAGTGTTCTAGTTATCACATGTGCAACCTAAGATCTCTCCAAGTGTGATTCAAGCAGTGTCTTGGTTTCCTCAGGGATATCTCATGTACTCAGTTAGAAAGAAGCTGAAGAAGCAATATGCTCATTTAAAAGGAAAACAAATCGAGAAGTTGAAAAAGTCTGGGGTTGAGGTTTGTTATTTTAGAAACTCGTTGAATTTGCACCTTAACCATTTATATTGAAGGATAAGGCTTGTTCTCTGCCAAGGTTCGATTCTGTGTGTGTTATGATATATTTGACTTTGAAGTTACCTCTTGGCAGATTACAGACACTATACTGTACCCTGAGGTGGCGTTCACAGGAGATACAACATCTGACTTTATGCTTGATCCTCGCAATGCTGATGCCATGAGAGCAAAAGTTCTTATAACTGAGGTAACTGTGTCTTGTTCTCTCTGTTTATTCTCTCTGTCCTGGCCAAGTTGAAGGTAGTACATACACCATAGGCATATCATGAAAATCTAAAACCATGATAATACTGAGAGGTTTCAAAGGGGTCACCATAGTACGAATATCCAGTTGTCAAAATGACAAAAGTAGCTAGAAAGTTGGTGGCACAGTTGCCTTTGTTATACATATGATTTATGTATAGCTTTATAACAAGAAGACCGCTCCAATGGTGTCTCTGAATAGCTTTATCTCCATGTAAAGTTTCATCTCATCAGAATATGCACAAGGATTATGGAGTGAATAGGATATACTTACCTTATCCGCAATGTAACTTAAAAGATTCGTACAGAGGAAAACATTGAAAGGATGAAACTCCAAACGATGAGAATCTAGGAAAGAATAAGAAAGTCAACTGCCAACTGTTGCATAAAACTATAATCCATTGCGATAAAATGAACAAATTTAATAGGGTGCAAGTTTGGCCCTGTGAGCCCGGACCCGCCCTGGCCCTCCCTGAGCCCGAACAGGGCCTGGGCTGGATTTTTCAACCCTGATGGTGGGCTAGGGTTGGATTTTTTCAGGCCCGAGGCAGGGCTGGGCCAAGGTTGAGGCTTTGGGCTAAGCCAAGCCTTGTTTTAGGTTTATTGAAAGTCTGTAAGGGTGAATTGATTTGTATATCTTTTCTTCTTTTAATAATAGGGTGAATTGAGTTGAGATAAGGATAATTCTTGAAAGTATTAAGGTCAGGGTCAACCTGGCCCCATAGTACTATATCTCACGATATATCGGTATCTCGAGCCTACCGAGATATCCGAAATTTGGCGAAATTTCACCGAAATATTGCATTTTTTCTACAATATTTCGGGAGTCCATCTCGGTGGGTATTTGGCCATATCTAGGCCTGATACTTCATGGACACCCTTATTTAAGCTAAATAAACACATTTAAACCTTCATATTGCAAAAAACATGAACTCAAAGTGTTGTTTTGGGTTTGCACCCTTGATTGACTGTATACAGTCGGACCCTGTTGTATAAAATAGTTAAATACATATTGTTTAAGTACTAAAAGACATAATAAGAAATTTAAACAAAGTAATTAAACAAAAATAAAGTCAAATGTAGCCTTTAGAGTTTAAACTCATAAAGTCATAAGTGCATAAGTCATACTCATAAACTTCATAATAGTCAATAGTTCAATACTCAAGACACAAAGTATTTCTACGAAATTTACCGAAATATACTGCTCAATACACAATATTTCTACGAAATATACCGAAATTTGAACTTTTTTCATTTCGGAAGCCCATCTCATCTCGGTAGTGTTGAAATTACTGAAATTTCGGCAATATATCCCAAAATTTTGTACCATGCCTGGCCCTAAATGGCAAAGTAGGGTCACGGCTAACCCAGTCTGACTCGGCCCAATCACGGCAGGCCTGGGCTGGGCTGGGCTGGGCTGAGCCCAGCAGTGTTGGGCCTGAGTTGAGGTTTTTAGGCCCCGAGTCAGGGCCAGGGTGGGTTGGGTTAAGCTAAGGGGATCCAGAGTTGTGCTGGGGTTTTAAAAAGCCTGGCCCAACCCGGCACCGTTGCAGCCCTAAAATCTAATATACATCTGCCAATACGATGGTCTTCATAGTACACCAAGAAGGAATGCTTTTAAAGGATACAACCTTTTTGTCCTTTATTTCCTGGACTAGATCCAAACATTCAACCATCCAAGGTAATGCAACTATTGAATACTACACGTGCACCATATGTGTGAAAAGGCTCTAATAGCCATATTTACATTCCATGAGAAAAAGTATTGAGATAGTCTCTGAGTCCTAGTCAAATCAAACATTTCTACTTGTCTCTAAGTCCTAACAAAATTAAACGTTTCCACTAGTTGCATCTCAATTTCCTTCATTTAGGCGGCTGCACTTCGTTTCGACTAGAAATTTATCATTTTATTATAATTTCATATAGCAGTTGAACCCATAAGGTCACATTAAGGTAGACTGCATAATAGTCATCACTTATCAAAAAGGGTGTACCCAATGCATGAGGCTCCCACCACTGCAGGGTCTAGGAAGGGTCATAATGTACGCAGCCTTATCCCCCGCTTTGCAGAGAGGCTGTTTCACAACTTGAACCTGTGGCCACTAGGTTACAATGGAGCAACCTTACCGTTACGCTAAGGTCCGCCCTCTACTCATCACTTATTAAAAGAAAGGGGGGGAGGACAAAACAAAGAAGAACGTACACAGAATCATCATGAGTATGTGAATAAGAAAATGGAATGTGACCTCATTTTAGACTCATTCTCTCTAAGTCTTAAGCTCATTCTGGCAGTAGTCAAAATTATTCCATTTTCAGTAAGAGCATATGCACTTCAGTTTTATGTAGACCGTAGGATGACAATCCAGTTACCTGAACAGTTCTATGGAAAGTGTTATTAGCCACTAGGCTTCAGCTGACCTAGACCTTTTTTTGCTGGCTGGAATCATCTGAGTCCAATATGTACAAGTGATATATAATGGTCTGTCTTCATCTTCTTCTTGTACCAGGTTCATAAACTTCTGAATCTCCATTTTCTGATTAACGTGCTTTTCTTTTGGCAGGCAACTTTCGTAGATGAAGAGCTCAGCATTGAGCACGCACGACAGTGTGGCCATACTCATCTATTTGAGGTATGTGCAAGTTTAAGTTGCAACTTTCTATTGTTTTTGTTCGTTTTCATGCTTTTCACATTCTTCTTTGTATTTTAGTTATATTTGATGAGGAAAATTGACATCTGGTAGAAAAAGCTACCCTTTGGAACTAGGGTCTGGCATGGAATAGATCAGATAAGAGCTCTGCTCAAGACTGCATGCATTTTAACTGGGTTTGGGTCTCTTAAATAAAAGTTATTTTAGGTTCGGTCAGATCGTTGACTTGGAAAGTTTAGCGTGTAATCCATATGGATATCGAGACACATACATTTGCGTGGACTCAAGTCAAAGGTGGACCTGCTAATGCAGATTTAGATCCAGGGTTGGAACTAATGGACCTACCTTTTTCATGTGCAGCCATACCAATAAGATGCAGCCAAGTTGTTTCAAACCTACAATTCGACAGGTTTTACAAGAAAGCCTTTTTAGTGGCAACAACTATAGCAATGAACAGTCAGGATATTATTTGGAATATCAAATCTCTAATAAGATTTTGGATGGCTAATAAAACTATGAAAACTGGTCCTGAAAAATAATAAAATGGTTATGATTGTAAATCACCATTTATCGGAAAAAAAAAGGATTGTAAATCACCGAGTCAGCCAATTGATGGCCTGAATAGCAAGTGTCATGTAATCCAAAGGGACTGCTGCCCTTACCTTTCTCTTGTACTGCTACTATCCTTTATTAACACAAACAGTGTGACTTCGTCTTGTTGGATATTAAAAAAAATTTTAAGAATAAAAGACCACTTGTATGGTAGAAATAACATAAACAGTGTGACTTCGTCTTGTTGGATATTAAATTTTTTTTTAAGAATAAAAGACCACATGTATGGTAGAAATAGTGACTTTCAGAAGGTATTTGATAAGTAAAATATTTCTACTGCCATATTCTTTTTTTACAAAGATCAAAGGAATCTAGTCAAAAACTTAATTATTATAAAGTTTGCAAGTTACATATATTGTTGACATTAGGTGGAAGTGTCCATTTTAGTTTTTGTTAAACTTTACATTACAAAATTTTACTACATCTGGTTGAATATAAAGTGATGCAAAGTAATGTAAAGTTGAAACTAAACAGAAATTATCCAACTAATAGGAATGATGATCTTGTAAATTACATAAAGAAATTAAATTTAGCAACCAAAAATGTTAACTAAACTTCTTAGATTTTTGTGGAAAAGAATGAGTGCTGAAATACTCTCTTACTTCACTTTTCAACTACTGTCTAATAATTCTATTAGTTTCTTCATGGTATTGGTCTTTGTTTTAAAATGTTGTACATTATTTTGCAACATTTTATGTCCAGTTAAATGGAACTAAGTGAAAACATGTAGTGATGCTTTTGTTATTTTGATATGTTTTTATTTTTCATAGATATTTTACATGTTATTTATTATTCTGAAGTGTTAAGTTAACATTGTAGATCATTGAACATGCTCAATGGATCCGGAACAAAGCCATTTTGCTCACTCATTTCTCCTCCCGGTACAAAATTGAGGTGATCTCTCAGTGAACAAAGTCTTTCACTTTTCTTTATTCAACAAGAATATCCATTAGTTGCTATTTTATTAAGTATAGAAGGTTTATAGAGTCCATAATCTAGAGTAGAGTTAAATACCCATTTTTATCCACTACTTTCCAGTATAAAAATAACCTTGCAAAAATGATTGCTAGTATTCAAATTAAGATTCTTGGGTCCATGGTCTTGTACTTAGAAAATAAACTCAACCAATGTCATTTTAAAATGATCGCATGTTCGTAGGGTTGGGCAAGGGGTAACAATTTCCAGCCTAGCCTGGTCTGAGTGGCCCAAAGGCCTTCAGGGCCTGACCTTATTACTCAGCCCAGCTTGTCAAATTGCCACACCTGCTTTTAAAAGGGTGTACCAGGGCATGAGGCCCCCACCACTGCAGAGTCTGGGAGGCTTATATTGTACGCAGTTACCCCCACTTTACAGAGAGGCTGTTTTCCGACTTGAATCCACGACCACTAGGCCACAATGGTGCAATCTTATTTCAAATCCCACTCGTTTTGTCCAAAAATTTATCCTGATCGGATGTTCCCATGTCCTATCTGGATCCTGTTGTGGACAATTTTGGTTACAAGGTAGAAGAGTGTTGTGGGTTTGCACCATATACTAAGCACAGGTCTTTTTCCTTCACCATATTGACTAACAAAGTTGTTTCACTTGTCAACAACAGGACATTCGTCAAGCCATCTCAAAGCTGCAACCGAAGTTGTCCGCCAAAGTGGTTGCTTTAACAGAAGGCTTTAATTCAATGTATTCTGAGTCATGAACCAGCCTCTTTTCCTTTTAGATTGCCTTGTGCAACCATGTTTGTTCTATAATCAGCTTATATTCCAAAATTGTGTAATCAACCTTAGTGGTTTGCATTGAAATGATGTACAAAGAATCAACGGGTAAAGGTGGCCTCAAATGAAACTAAAAGAACTTATTCTGCATCTTTCCTACACCCAAGCAGGTGAACCCCTTTCTGTTGCAATTGTCCATATTCTAAGGGAAAGGTGGAAATGAGCCGATATTGAACCTATCAAAGAAAACCATAAGAGTTGTCTTAGGGGCTAAGGCTGCCTTCACTATAAAGACAGCCAAGTTAACAGGTAGTAGCAGAAGCACAGTTTCCTTTCCATCAAGATGTTGCTGTTCCTCGATCGAAAACAAATCCAACCTGTTGAAGGTTCAACACGATTTTTTCAGGTAGGTGGCTAAAAGTACAATACATACAAACTTCAAGGCTAAAGCTCAACTTAGACTATTTTTGAACGCCCAAAACATCATGATCAAGATTTTTTTTTTTTGTTTTTTTTTTTGTGGGGGAAACAGATAATGGTTTCTTGAGAATTATTGAGCAGAATTGAAGTTGGGGTGGCAAATTCCACTATTCCAACCTGATTGACCCACAAACTACTAAGAGAGACGTAGTAATTGTATTTAAACAAATTTGTGTTTTCTAGTGAATATATCATTTCGTTGGGCTCCAAAACATAATTGCGTTAAAGTGCAACTGTAACATTACCCAGCTAGCTATCTCCTCAATCAGATCATGAAACAATTACTTTCCAATGCCTCTTGCTCCTCTCACTGCCTTCTGACCAAGGAGATAGTTATGACTAAGATATTAAATACCAGAAACGGTACAAGTATAAAGATTAAGAATTATCACTAGATTCCCATTTTCCATCACAAATGAATGATTTGTCAACATGTACTGTTTCTACATGAACAAACCCTTGCAACCAAAACTCCTAGCATATTCAGTGCCTTAAAATTATCTCTAGTATCAAAGATTCCTATCTTCTAGTGTAGAAAACCAAGTTTCAAGTCTTTTCACGTTTGTACACAACTTATCCTGAAATGGCTTTACAAGAGTCTTGTAATAGAGCTTTCAAAAGACAATTCTCAAAAGTGACAGGATCCGTTCCACTTCAATTGTTGATGTAAAGGGGTTCAAGGACCAATTTTGCTTTTCAGGACCCTTAGGTGCATCCAAGTACCATGTGGAATTTCCGAACTCAAAGGTTGTCTCCGTTTGCACTTGGAGTTGATTCCTCTTGCTTATCAATTTTCAGCAAAGATTGAAACCCACTATGGGGCAGCTGTGAACAGCAGGGATGCATTTGTTCCTCCAAATCCAAAGGAGTTCGAGAGTACTGCTCTTATTGGCATCTCTTTTGAGGAAGTCAAAGGCATGAAGCCATCAAGAAAAATGGAATCTGGATGGTTGAGATTCAGTGTTAGTGGTGCAATTCCCTGCCAACAAAAAATCAAGCACCCTATGATATGAGACTGTATGAAAGA
Organism: Telopea speciosissima; assembly: GCF_018873765.1. Taxonomy (NCBI): domain Eukaryota; kingdom Viridiplantae; phylum Streptophyta; class Magnoliopsida; order Proteales; family Proteaceae; genus Telopea; species Telopea speciosissima. The sequence goes on along the minus strand of NC_057925.1, from coordinate 46,503,792 downwards.
TGTAGATTCAGTTCTAATTCTACACCTATGAACAAGATGTGAACTCTCATCGCTACTAGCTAGCAAAATAAATGTAACAAATGTTCATATACGAGGAATGCTAGCAGAACAAACAAGTAGGAGCTACAACCTTTAACCTTTACGAACTGCCCCTTGCTAGCAGTACAAAAAAGTGGGAGCTACAACCTTTAACCTTTACAAACTGCCCCTTGCTAGCAGTACAAACAAGTAGGAGCTACAACCTTTAACCTTTAACCTTTACAAACTGCCCCTTGCTAGCAGTACAAACAAGTAGGAGCTACAACCTCTAACCTTTACGAACTGCCCCTCCCAGTTATTCGTAGGCATCACAATTTTCGTGTTTTATTTTCACATTTGAAAGCCCACATCTCAGGAGTGGCAGTTCAGAGTTTATAGCCCTACAAATTCATACTGCTAGCATACTCTACACATAATTAACCAGTAAATGTTTGAGTCGACACGCATCTAACAATGCTAGACCATCCGGAACTCAAAAGTCTAAACACATCTGTATGATTAAAACCTGTCTGATTCAAACAACTAGACTCTTTAAACATCATCCAAAAAGTTGAACCCAAATGTTTCTTCTATTGCCTTTGAATAGAATGTAACTGCAAAGCAAATGCTAATCAGAAATTGAAAATTTTCTCTTCTGCAGCTAGAACTGGAAGTATAAACAACAATAGACCGTGTACCAAAGAAGATTTTCATTCTGCTATTTCATGCCAACCACAACAAAAAATTCTATATCATGGTGGCTTCATAATGGAGAATGTATTCAAAGCATTGGGGCAGTAGCTAAGAAAGGGAGGTTCCCCAAGCAAGGAATTGCCTATGCAGACAAATATTTTTTTTTTTTAGTTACTGAGGGGGAGGGATGAGATTAGTAACAAAGATAAGGAAGTAAAACCACGAGAATAGAAGGAAATGACACCTTGTTAAGCGCTTACCAAACATGATTGATTATGCAAGATCTTTTTTTCCCCTTCCTGCAAAAAGATTAGGTTTAACTACCCCTATTTTACAAGTGACCTCCGTTTTTCTTAACATTTTCTACAAATTTGAATCAGGTGCCAGCAACCTTAAATCCCGATGCAGGCTTTAAGGGTTTCAACCGGGCAAATCAGTTTCTTAAATGTTGCCACGACTGTATTAAAGGATATCAGACTTAGATAGTGCCAAAGGCTAAGGTTTTCTTTGGTTGAAGTGTTTAGCATGATTTCTGTACCCTATTTCAGCTGAAGTAGAAATCCTGAAATAGGTGAGGAGCTGTTTAAAATTCGGAGGACTGAAATCACTTAAGCCAATTTCACCCTGAAGAGTTTTAGAATACATGTTTGCAATGACTCAAAGCATGGTCTTAATTGCTTTAAAAGCTCATATAAAACCCTAATGCCTTCTCACCCAATGCTTATAGAGAAAGAAGTTATACCAGATCGTTGGAAAAGTGCAGAGGTGAACGGAAAGGGAGAACCCCAAGGTACTCTCTCTCTCTCTCCTCCCCCCCCCCCCCAAACACACACACCAAGAAATACTCCCTTTACGACTTTCCCTCTCTTCCTCCCTTCCACTCTCTCTTCATGTATCTCTAAGTAACTGTCTCCCTCTCTATTTCTTTGTATCTCTTGCTGTTCTGAGATTAGAGTTTAATTTCTGTTGGTAAAATTGATTTGTCTCACCCCCTCTTCTTGTGTAAGTTGCCAATGGTTGTTGGAAGATCCCACCCTCTCCCTCTCTACTTCTCCATCTCTCATTTCATCCCCTTGACCGAGAATCCCCGAGTTGGTTAGGGTTTCCAACACCAAACCTTAGAACTCGAGAAAAAATGAGGAACACCTGTAAATGTCTTGCTTTACCTTCCTGACTCTGTAGAAGTTGGAAAATCAGTAAGAATTTCCTCTAATCTAGGAACCCCTGTAATTAACTCTCCCTTTGGTTTGATGAGATGAGGATTGTGAGGTAAATAATTTGGGTCGGGATAGAATCAGGCTGCCAGGAGTGCTGTTACGACTTGCATTATTAATCTTGGATAGAAAATTATTGCCACATTGAGTAACATTTGGGTGGGGTTAAACTGGAACAAAAGCCTTACCAATGGAATATGCTTCAAGATTCTGATCCTGGTGGTGTTTCCTTTCAAGAAGAGATGCTGAAGGTTGAAGAGGTATGGAGTAGGTGGAGTCAAGGAGGCTGTACAGATGGTGTTTAAGGTTAGCACAGAATTTAATTCTGCCTTCCTTGGAGAAAAGGAATGAGAGTCCCGACTGATTTTCCGAAAGAAAAGGATAAGGGTTAATAATTTTTGGTTGACAAGAGGATGGAGGCAGGTGGAAATTAAATATAGAGATGTGATGGACCTTCAACTGGAAGACCTCTGATAAAGGGTCAAATTCTAGAAATATTAAGAGAAGGCAGACCACCTGTGTTTTGCTTATTTCATGACAATTCTATCTTGAACAACAAAAGGTCTTGGCAAATTCCTGTCTTGAGACATTCTCGGGAATTGATCAGGGATGCATTATTTTCGGAGATCATGATTGGTTTATGTTGACATAGGCAATAATAGGACTCCATCAATTTCAGTAAAATTTGAAGACCCCTTTATTTCAGATGAATGGGTGCTTTTCCTTCCTGAAACTTCTGAGCAGAGTAAAATGGTTAACTTTCTGAAAAGAGAGAATTTTAGATTCTGGCAGAAAGGGAAATGGATATTGGGATGAAAATTTGATATTGCTATGTCATTAATGTAATTCTAGATGGCTAGAATACCAACTAGAACCAATAACCAGGATCTGCTACGGATTGGAGGAATCAGCTATGTCAAAATATGTGAGACTTTGAAATTAGGGTTAAGGTTAGATGGAATCTAGGTTTTGATTGGTAGGGTTAGGTTAAGTTGAAGAGAAGTCTTCCAATGAAGGTCCTGAGATGTTTTATGGAGGTTGAGTATGTAAACAAAGATGAATATTGAATTAGGATTTGGGTTTCTGGGTTTTGGAAAAGTAGAAGAAGAAGAGATCTAGGGTTTAGAGTTAGGGTTAAGGGCAGGAGTTCAGGTCGAGTTCTCCTAAGGGTGTAAGGGTTGTTCGATCCAAGTTTGGATGGATTCTAATGGCTGGATTGACCTGGACAGAATTCAGGGTATGGAGGAATGTTAGGGTTGGGTTTAGAGGATTAGGAGAAGAAGGGTTAAGGGATGGGGGTATGAACTTACTTGTTAGCTTAGGGATCCTTGTAGCAGAAAACCAGCAACTGAATTAAATCTTCAACTATCGGCTATGGCGGAATTGAACAACTTGAATACTTGAATGCTGATCTATGGAGAGAAAGGCAGTGAAGGCTATCTCAACCTGGGTATCTCACCCTCACAGCCTATCTTAGGACAGCGACAATTGCAAAAGCAAATTTCCTATTCATTCAATCGTGGGGGCTCAATTATAGCCTTATGGCTGGAAAAGAAAACAAACTCTAATTATGACTCAAAACATAACTAGGACTCATAACTGAACTAAGAATTCTAACTAGGACTTTTAACTAGGATTCAAACTTGCACTAGGAATCCCAATCAGGATTACAATGCAATAAAAGACTAACTAAAAAAATAACAAATTAAAAACCCTAACTTCAGCCCACGATTGCTGCTGGTGTAGGGATTCCCCTACACCTACCCGATGGCTACTCCTGCTGGTGTAGGGAAGAATCCCTACACCTGCGGCTGGTTTTAGACAGCCAATTTACATCAGTCATCTACAGAGAAAAATTGAGAGGCAGCATGGGTGTGCTAAAGGCATGAAACAGTTTACTAAGTTTAATGCTGGAAATGAAATGGTTGACATATCATTGGCAGATTTGGCTTACACAAACTCTCATAATCAAGATCCTTCACGCACAGAAGGCCTTTGGTAGATACTCTTACTGATCATTTTATGTAGTGACTGAGTTCTTGGTATCTCTACTAAATCTACCTGAATGGTAGAACAGCTACAACTGAGGACTGGGCACAGATTTATGTTGAAGTTAAATCTATTGAAGGAAGATGGAGAGAAGTCAAGTAGGGAGGTTTTTGGAGATGCCTCTAGGAGGAATGAGAAAATTGAAGGGAAGGTTCTCCAGTTTTGAAGGAGGATAGAGAAGAGTCTAAAAATGTCATAAGTGCTAAAAAAGAAGCATTTAAAGGCTCCAATCCGTATTGTGTGGGCCAATTTGTTCAAATGCTATAGTTAGACTTCTAAAACGAAATATCTTAAAGTTTTAGTGTCACATAATTCATTCTGCACATAACCCAAACAAAACTATTTCTCTTTCTAGAATCCATCCTGCTAGTAACCAAACGATTTCAATTTCTCATTTTCAAAATGATTTTGCATAAACAGAACAGAAATTGGAATTGAAATTGAAATCCAACCAAAGAGAGCCTAAACCTGGCAAGGAAAAAACAATGTGTTCCAAAAACATTAGCAAATTGAATCAGGTAAAAGTGTGGGGGGAGTACCAACTAAACCTCACAGAAGTTAAAAAGAAATAAGCTATTTCTATTTGATTTCTAATTGGGTTGTCCTATTAGCTAGATTCTTCTTTTCTTTTCTTTTTTCTGCTAGTGAATAATTTGTGCAGTCTGTGGATCTGACTTGAATGGAAAATTTATGAATAATCTGATTTCTAATGATAGAATTTTAGAATTTTTTTTCTATTTTGATTGTCACTCGATTCATTTAGTCTGTTCTTCGAAATAATCGAATTGAATTTATTTTTGCAAGGTCTTCTATTATTATTTCTAGAAATAGAACTATGTTGATAATCCATCTTTTTTTCCCCTAATAAGACCTTTAAAAACCAAATATTGACCAAGCTGCAATATATTTTCCTGTTCCACTATAATTTACTATGATGTTGAAAAGGGACATTTCTAACTACATTTGTAGCCTAAAGGAAAACCCTTACATGATACATAGCTAAAACTGCAAAGATTGCTTCCACAGCTCCAGCCGCCCCAAGGAGATGCCCTGTAGCACCCTGAAATGAAACTAACATGTAAAATGCAAGACCACAACAGCCATCTGTTAAATAATAAAGAAAAATAATATTATTGGAAGGATATTCTTGGTATAAAATTAAGACAACAAAAACTGACTGCTCAAGGAATACATGTTGACAGAGGTTCACATCCTGTGAAAAGAGAAGAATAAGACCTCTCTTTCTACAAGCCTATTACCTTTTCTCTTCATGGGAAGGGTATAGTTCATCTTTGAAAGTGCCTTCCACACCACCACTCCCAAGCGAGGATAAAGTAGGAGGGTTTGTGTCAACTTATCAGCCAGCATAGAAACCATTAGCCAAAGTGCCAAACCATTTTAACATGTATAGGGAACAGGAATGATGTAACTGAGTTGAGTACAGTTTATCTGATATCATTGGATGTATCGAATTCATGATGATCAAAAAGCATTCATTTGGGTTAGTATTAAGGCAGTCAGGAATGTATGATTTTAAGGAAAACAAGTTTTTGGAAACAGCCAAAGAGAGATTTCCATTTGTATAATAAGATTCCATAGTTCATCCATGACGAGAGAGAGGTCCTCTCTAGTTTTTGGAACAACTTAAGCTTGATATAAATGCTACGGACACAAGTTATGTGCAACACAAGTTCTTGGAATGGCTGGTATTGCCTGATACAGTAGGTCCCACCCTTGGTCAACTGTATCCTTGGGGCAAACAATCATTTAATGCTTGTGTTCCTAGCATTCCCTGAGCTTGATATTGATGGTTTCTCTCATTTTCCATCACAAACACAACCAAGAAGAAGTGATACATTCATAAGGTGAGAGTGTTCTCTTCGGATATTGGCCCACTGTCAAATCATTTCTCATAGAAAAGGAGGCCAAGGCTCCTCTACTAGGATTTCAGATTCTCTGTTTTCTTTAACAATTCTACTTCTGTGATTAACTTGTCTCAATACAAGTAAAACGTCTTAGGAAGTTGGCCAACACTTGAATCACATTTTTAAAGTAACAATGGCCAGGAGCCAGCTCCCTCTTTTGCAAAGCAAGGTATGAGTAGGAATGCAAAGTAGGAATCCAAATGTCAATAGAAGCAACAAGCTTTACCTTTGTAGAGGAAAAGGCCAAAGCACGTGAAGTTGAATCGTCAAAAAAAATGGATTTGATAGCTTTTGCTTCGACCATGTCACCTGCAGAAATGACATGTTTCAGTAACAAAATGAGCACAAGCAGGTCATTTCCAATAAATGCATTGGCTAAGGGTCCAAAAATTACCCAGGGGTGTTGACGTGGCATGCGCATTTACATAATCCACTTGATCAGGATGAAGACCAGACTGCAGGATATGAAAAAATAACTGATGTGAATCAAGAAGCTTAAGGTCAAAACTCAATGTGACTCGGGACCAAGAAGACCAAGGTTACATTATGCAAGCCCCATAACTTTCCATGAGGGCATACAACAATTGCAGCAATAGATATACTTTCTTAGGTTTTTATATATAACTTGAGTCCACACCAATACCAGTTTCCCTTGCTTTTCTATCATGAAACCATGAAGATTTTGATTGGTTGTTCCTTTTTAACTAAGTACATATATGTGGTGTCTTTATTCCCTGAAGTAGTCCAGGAGATTCCAATTAGCCTTTAAATAATTTCTACTCTGTCCCAATGGTCTCAGAGATTCAAATCATACTTCCATTTTTTGCTTAGCAAGTGTTTCAGGAGTTCGTATCTTTGTTTAATGAGTCAAATTAGAACAGAAGGCAGCTTGCAACCATATAAAGTCTATAAACCAGGGCTGCAAATGTAATTACAGAATATATTAAATACGATTAAATCAGTTTTCTCTAAGAGCTATTGCTTACATGAGTGGATTTCCACCCACTTTTTCTTGTTACGGGTTACTATGCATCCATTCGATTGGTTGAGGATTACCATGACACAGATACGTTCTCAAGAGATAGGTGTGTATTTTTCCCATCTATACCCAATTCTCTAAATCTAGAATGAGCATTGGTTTTCAGCACAGCCACCTGAGAAGGGCTTTCCACGCCAACCAAATATTTGCCACGTTTTGTGCTTTCCAAGGTCCTCTGCTCACATATCAAATTTCAGCGCAGACATAGTTTGTCAAGTACTCAAGTGGCCTAATAGAGCTCTCAAAGATCAGGACAATGGAAGAGTGCACAATAGTGGTCAAAGTACCAGTCAGTGTGCATGGACATTTACAGATGCATGCCACTACACAGGAGGGTATTCAATTGAATTAGGCCCTGAAAAGTGACATCTGGAAAATGCCTCTCTGGAAACAGGGGTAAGGCTGCGTACATTTGACTCTCCCCAGACCCTGCTAAACGCAGGAGCCTTGCGCACTAGGTATGGCCTTTTAGACCCTGAAAAGTGACATGTGATTAATCCAGACCATGTCCTCTCTAGCCAACAGTCGAAATAGCCACATCACTCGTCCATGTGGCACAATTACAGTGGGCAGCACAGGATCCCCTTCCTAAGTGGGCAGGCAAAGAACCTTCTGCCTTCTGGAACTAGTTATAATGGTGTTGAATTCAAGAACTCTAAATTCCAGTTCATCTATTACTGCTGCTTCTGGTTCTACATCACTGATTTGACTCTATTTTTCTTACACCATAGATTATTTCCCCTTTAGACTTTTTCCTCATTTCCGTTGGTTCATAACTTGAGATCATACTCTAGGGATCCTACCACTTATGATGGAGTACCATAAATCCCAAACTTAAGTATCTTCTCTAAAAAATTTCATTTGAAACCTCTTAAATTTCTGTAGCCAACTATTCGTTGCTTTCAATTTATCCATCTGGTTTTGCTTAAACTCAAGACTTCATTTTTCTACTGACATACTGGTACTTGTGTAGCTTCTTGCTGGCTGAAATTCTATGAATTTCTTAATTCAGTCTGATTTGTTAAAGTTTATCATCCCTTCATTTCTGCCGCTTAAAGAAAAGTCTAAAAGAAGTCAACATTACCATTACCACAGCAGTCAGAATGATACCGTACAATCATATATTGTCAGAGAGGGAGCAAATGATTAATGCAATAGCTTGGAAGCATCCACACAATTAATGACTAACTTAATTGTTCTCACCTTTACACTGGCTACTGCTACTTTATCCCAAGAAGATGCAATATAATTATATTCTTCTTTCACAAACAAAACATTCTTTTGATTAAATATAGTTCTCACATTTAACAATAAATAGAAGAAATTAATTAATACACTGTTATAATGGCACAAAATGAAACAAACTACAATGCACGAGTAACCCTGCGTAATAGTATAAAGGCTGCACAATTAGTGTGAACCCAAATATTCCATCCCACCATGACAAAATCAGACCAAATCCTGGCCATCCATTAGTAAAACAAGTAGAGTGAGTTCTTTTTCCCCGACCATCAAAAGGAATAAGATAGGCCAGATGGTCAACATCTGATCAAATCTAATTTGGAAAGGATATGTCCCAACTGAGAACTATCCAATTATCATTTGCACTACCCAGCATGTGTGGCAGTACCATTTTGATAAATAAATAACATCTTTGGGGTTCAGGGCCAGCAGGGAGGAACCAGTTCAGAGTCAAGCATATCAGCTTACCTGCTTTAGTGCACGTGTCATGGCCAAGATAGCTCCTTTCCCATCACTGTGTGGCTGAGTAATGTGATGTGCATCACCTGAAGATGTTAAGATCATACAAAAAAACCATCAAATCAATTGAGAAACTAAAGCAGCAATACAACCATTTGCCATAAAAGGGGGGAAAATACCTGACATCCCATAACCACGAATCTCGGCATAAATTTTTGCACCTCGCTTTTGTGCATGCTCAAGTTCCTTCATTCACAAATAAACACTTATCACGAAAACCTGTGACAACAGCAATAGCCTTGACTTCTAAATACATAAACACCCAAAACTGAACCTGACATTCATTGAGGATAGACAAGTTGGGAACAAGAAAAAATTAGGATAGAACATGGCACAACAATCTATTGAAAGCATAATATTAAGGGAAAATTACCAGATTAGGCAACATTGGGTTTTGGTTTACAGATTTAACCACTCCCTGTTTAGTTTAATGGAATTAGACAGATCCAGTTTGAGTATTACAAAAATAACCAAAACAGTATCCACCCTCACCGGCATATATTTATTTGGCATTTTTATCCCTTTCCTGATCCTCCCCTCGATCACACCATGTCCGGCGACCTAGCCCCTTCCCTTTGGTGTAAGTTCGCAATCCACTCTCTTCAAACCGCATTTCCTTCTCACCACTCTCTTCCCTGATTCCCTCCCATCCTCTATGCAATGAGAAGCATACTAGAATCTACCCCTAATTTGTCAAAATCGGAACACCACCGCTGCTCCAGAATCCCCAACGATGGGGTGGGAACCTGAGGCCACCGACTGGTGGAGACCCCTGTTTTCATTCAATTGGACACCCATATCTACCGTCTGACTATGGGGTTTGCAGGCAGACGAACTTGCCGTCCCCCTCTCCTGATAAAAATCCTGCAGGCAACACCTCTCTTCTCCTCGGACGACTTGCCGTCTCCTTCTAACCCCTGCGGATTTGAAGAATAAGAAGAGTAAACTTAAAAAAGGAATGCAAACCCAGTAATAGAACCTCCTCCTGGCGACTTGGACACCAGCGTTGTTTGTGGATGATGGCAGGGCAGCCGCTGCTCCCGAATCCAATATGCTTAACCACTTGTAAGCTTGTAGCGATTTCTCCGCCTACATTAATGACATTTTCGGAGTTGCAGAGGATGATTTGCCTTCCATCACCACTAGAAAATCTCGAACCAGCCGTAAAAACATAAGGTCTCCCGTCTCGCATTTCTTTCCCCGCTCCAAATTAGAGATCCAACCACAAACAATTCAGAACCGAACCGTCATCTATTATTCTTGCATAGAAACTATTGAAAATTCAAAAATCAGATCATGGGATCAATCTAAATAGCAGCTTAGAGCTGTTCTTTCCATTTCGAGAGAGAGAGAGAGAATACTCACCGACTCACGGATGTGGACTGTCTAGCGGAAATTGCTGCAGGTTTTTGGTGCAAGAGAAGCACTAGAAGAGGAGTTTCATTCAACAATAAAAATTAAATTTAGAAGTATGCGGGGCCGAGGGTAGGGGAGGGATGGGGCGTTGCAGACTTGCGCGAGGTGATTTCAGGGAAGAGTGATCGGAGAAGGAGGATGTAGAGGGTAGTTTGGGGGGTAAAAATGGTAAAATATATTTAGATGGAGTGAAGGTTACTATTTTGGCTAAACAATGACTGGCTAGTTTAGTAAGAAGAAACTCAAATGTAGATAATCATGTAATTTTCCCTAATATTAATGGTTTGTCTGGTGAAAAAATGAGATCTCTAATCACATGGAAGTCAACCAGAACAACTCATCAACCTACAATCAAGATAAATAGAAGACTTGCTGGATTTTGGAACTTATGATTGACATTCAGAAGAGAAATTGGATGAAATAGATGGATATCTACCATGTCAACCCAAACATTAAGATTAGTCATATGCTGTTTCCTAATGGAAGTTATAATGCCCAAAGAAAAATTGTAAGAACTAAGAAAACAGGAATTAAATGCTTATCCAAGAAGCAGTGAAATTCAACCAAAATCCTCGGGGAAACAGTTAAAGGCGCCAACATCTGAAAACTTTGATGTTTCGGCTGTCTCTAAGAAAGGGAATGTTTTGAAAGAAAGAGATAGGCCAGGAGCTGTGTAACAACTAACAAGGACATACTTATTTTTCATTTTGTAGCTTGTCAGGAGCTGAAATGCATGTCCATGCTACTGGATACTCCATGCACTCTATGCATCTCTTTTCTTTATATGGAAAACAACTAAAAGAATGACCCGGGAAGGAGAGAGAGAGAGAGAGAGAGTGTGTGTGTGTGTATGTGTGTGTGTGTGTGTGTGTGTGATGAGGTTTAAATCCACCTAAGAATAGGTTTCAGAAAACCAACCACAAGCAAGAATTATAGACACAAGACAAGTTCAGATTTTAATGTAAATATATATCAACAGATCAGATATGCAACCCAAATTCTGGTTAAAGATAAACTTAACAATAGAGAACAGAACATCAAGAACATATGCTAATCCAACGGGTGGATTAATAACAACAGACCAAAGATTCTGATCTGACTCGAAGTCTGGTCGAACACTATTCTTGAGGGAGAGAACATTAGGCCAAAATCTCAGTCTAATCCAAAAGGTTGGATGTGGAGATTCAGTAGTCTCCCACTGTATGGAGGAATTCCAAAACTTAAGAATAGCAGTAGATATCCATTCTAAAAATTAATGTGTGGTAAGAAACAGTCGTCTAACAGTGTAGTAGAAGTAAGAAACAGTAAGTGAGAATGAAATTGAAGTCAAAAAGTTTGTTGGAATCAAACCATCAATCAATGTTTGAATATAGCACAGAATACTTCCTTGAAATCAGGCTGTGTTGTTGTTGTTGTTGTTGTACTTACTTGAAATCAGATTTGCAGAAAAAGAAGAATAAGAATAAGAAAGATGTAACCAATAACATTACCACCACTGGTTTCGGTTGGAATCACCACCAACCACTTGTTGACACACCACAACAAGACGGATGAATCACAACTGTAATAGAGCTTCATCATCACAGAACTCAGAATAGCCATAGCTGTTTGAATGAACAAATCATGGGCTGTAGCCCCCTTTAATGTTTTATTTATTAAAGAGAATAATGGAACTAAACAAGGAATAAACAAATTTTAAAAAAAAAAAAAAAAACAAAGCAAAACAGAATAGGAAACCCCTTTGGCCAACAGCCTCTTTTGGAGTATCCCTACCACTTAAAAAACTTAAAGAGATAGTGTCTCGACTACTTAAAACACTTGAGGAGATAGGATAGACTTCCAACAAAGTGGAACTCTAGTACAACTAGTACAAGTACCTAATTAATGCAACAAGAAGCAAATAGAATACTAAAAAGTGTCCCGAAGGGAGACTGGTTGCTGGTCCATAACTGACTAAATATTGGGAGAACCGAGCTCATGACTGAGTCAACTCAGTAACTCAGTTAGTTACTAAGTTGACTCGGGCTCTAAATCTCCTATGGTACTTAAGGGTGTCAATTTGGAACAGAAACTGACCGCATAAAACCATACTGTTGCAAATTCAGTACGGTACAGTGAGAAAACGGTATTGGTCGTGGTACGGTATCAGTTTCTAAGATGAAACCGTTCGGTATGTACCGATACCGTACCAAATGGCATATATTGTACCGAATGACATATACTGTATCGAATAACGTAACGAACAGAGGGTAAATTTGTAAATTTTCTATTATAACTAAACACGCACAAGTGCAAAACAAACTAGAAAGTGAAAACCCTAATCTCCCATTCTCGAATTCTCCCTTTCGGCCTTCTCTAATTCTCTCAACTCTCAAGTTCTCTGCAGCTGATGGCAAGGTTCGAGAACTCGCGAGATCTCGCCAGATCTCGCCAAGTTTCTCGGATTTTTGAAATCTCAAGACGAGATTGCCTGCGAGTCTCAAAAGTGCAATATCTCGGCGAGCGAGATCTCGGTTGGATCTCGGTTTCAACCCATTATTTTAACCCACCTACCACTTAAATACCTTACCTAATTGGACAAAACTCGACATATCTCGGCGAGATCTCGGATCTCGGGTCCAGATCTTGGGTTGACCCAAAGTTGAGGCTTCGAGTTGAAAAAAAAAAAATGCACCAACTCGGCGAGATCTCGACTCGTCTCGGTTTTCCAAGAGTCGAGTTGGCACCGAGACCCGAGTTTTAGTACCTTGGCTGATGGGTGACGGCGGTGCTTCTGCCTTCTGGCCTTCTGCAATCCATTCATCGGTTTCATCCTCTTGCTTTGCGTGAATAGAACACTTCTATTTCAACACCAAGATGAAGGGTACGATGTTTAATCGCTCACCAGTAAACAGTACGACAAGACAAGGAAAACCACAAGAGAGCTTTTCCTCTATTATGGAACTTATATGCAGAGTAAATTTTTCAGTTAATATTTAAGAATTCCATGGATTAATCTGTTTCTTTAATACAGCCAGCTTGGCGTAGCAGATTTCTAATGCCATCAACCCATTTCTGTTTGTCGACCTTGCTCTTGTACCTGAACTCTAGAAGACCCTGTACCGTTTTTATACCGAATTCATACCGGTTTCTATACTGAATATATACCATACCAAGTCAGTACGGTATCGGTATTAAAAATACACATCTTATCCGGTATGGTACGGTATCTGGTATCTGGTATCTGGTATATGTACCGTACCAGATTATCGATACCGTACCGATTGACACCCTTAATGGTACTTCTTTGAGTATCTTTATCTGCATCAACTTAAAAGGACGTAATACCTGAGCCATGTTCCACGAGTTCTGCAAGCTGAAAAGCTCTACATCAACTTAAAGAAGTGCTCCTTTACGTTACCTAAGATCATATTCTTTGGGTTTTATTGTGTCTTCAAGACGTGTTGAGGCTGATCTGGAGAAAGTCAAGAGCATCCTTGACTGTCCGGTTCCCAAAAAACTCACAGAAGTCAGAAGCTTCCATGGCCTTGCATCATTTTATTATCAAAAACTTCAGTTCTATCATGGCTCCTATTACTGCGTGGGACTGGTTGCTGGTCCATACTGACCCAAAACTGGGTGAACTGAGCATAGTTGTCAAGGCAACAAGGTGACCCAAGAGGATGGAGGGGTGTCAAAGCGCTTAGGCGAAGGCGCCCGCCTGCCTGGGCAACCAAGGCGCCCAGGTGTTATTTTTTATTTCCCCCCCTTTTCTAACATTATTTAGTATGCTACAATGTACACCTTATATCATCAAAAAACAACATTAAACCACATCAAATCATCAAAAACCAACATTAAGTCCCATCAAGTCATCAAAAATCAATATTAAGCAACATCAAGTCATCAAAAATAAAAATAGAACTAGAAGACAGCAAACTTAAAGAAACAAGCTATTTGAAGTTTGAAACAATCAAAACATACATTTGGTTTAAATTGTTCTTGGAATTGGTCATAGTCTTGGTATACCTAGTCTCACATTTGGTTTATATTGTTCTTAGAAAATTTGATCTTATTTAAAAGTGATTAAATTGCTCCCAATTTAGAGAAATGTTCTTGTTGTCTTAGAAGTTCGACTGATCAAATGATTTTATTTTTACATGAGACTTTTTGTAATAGGTAGAGGACCAAACCAGCTTTCCAACTAATCCAAAATTGCTTAAATCAGATTTATATTGAAGAAGTTATATTCTTGTCAAACCTTATTTGGTGTTGTGCACAAATGTTGTCAAAATCATTTTGAATGAAAATATTTTTAGACATCAAAACAATTGAATATTTTACTGCTCTTTTGGTTTTTAGCACTGTTTTACCATATTAAAATTTATGGAATTTTTAGATTTGAGAAAAACCCCAACAATAGGAAGTTGAAAATTCCACCTACTGCCAAAAATATAGTTTTTATTCTATAGAACCCGGGGGGGGTTGACTTTTATCCTTTTGGAATTTTATTTTTTAACTATTTTTATTGGATACAAATAGCGAGCATTTGCTTATTTATGAATAATATCTTAAGTAAATGAAATAAGCATTTACTTAAATGATATTTGGCATAAAGCATAGGACTAGATTAGCATCTTGGATCATTGAATGTTCAACAGGTAAGAGTCTAGAATTGATATATGTTATGAGGAGAAGGATTAACATAGCATGTATTCAAGAAACTAGATGGAAGGGTAAAAAGCTAAGGAGTTGGACGACTTTAAGCTTTGGTATACAAAGGATAAAAGTAATAGAAGTGGATTGGGCATAGTAGTAGATAAAGATTTAAAGAATGATGTGGTAGATGTTAAAAGATTCGAAGATAGGATTATATCCATCAAGCTTGTACTGAAGAAAGAGGTTGCCAATATAATTAGCGCTTACATACCTCAAGTAGGATTGGATGCAAGCAGTAAGTTACAATTTTGGGAACACATTGATGGATTAGTGCAAGGTTTTCGTCAAGGAGAAAGGATTATTATAGGGGGTGACCTGAATGGACATGTTGGGAAAGAATGTAGAGGTTATGGAGGTGTACATGGAGGATACGGTTCTGGACAGAACTGAGGAGGGGATCTCGATTTAGATTTTGTTGTGGCTTATGAGTTATCCATTGTAAACACTTACTTTGAAAAGAGAGAGGAGCATTGCCTTCAAAAGTGGATATCATAGTAATCAAATAGATTTCTTCCTAACTAGAAGGTCCGATAGATTGTTATGTAAGAACTGTAAGGTTATAGCAGGGGAGAGCCTAACCACACAACATAGATTAGTGGTCATGGATAAGGTGGTGGAGCTTAAAAGGAGATACTTTGAAATCATTTACTAGTGAAGTGGTTAAACAAAGAAAGTGGGACTTTAAGGAAGACACTAATACGATGTGAAATGAGATGTGTATTAAGAAGGTTGCTAAATATGTCCTAGGCGAATCGAAAGGAAAACGTCATTCCTCTAAAGCGACTTAATGGTGGGATGATAAGGTTCAAACAGCCATTAAGATTAAGAAAACTAGTTTTAAGACATGGCAAAAGATTAAGGAGTATGTAGAGGATCTATAAAGGTATAAATTTGCCAAAAATGAAGCTAAGAAGATGGTGGTAAAAGAAAGGGATGAAGAAATATGAAAATCTGTGTAACAATCTGGGCACAAAGAAAGGGAAAAAAGCTCTTTATAAGATAGCTATAGTGAGGGAAAGGAAGAGTAGAGATCTTAACCATGTTAGATGTAATAAAAGTGAAGATGGTAAAGTACTAATAAGGGATGAGGACATTAAGAAGAGATAAGGTTATTTTTGCAGCCTACTAAATGAAGACGCTTCAAGTAATAGTGTTCCGGAAGATTGAATTATCCATCAAGACACACATGTCGTAGATATATACGAAAAATTAGGGTGGCTGAAGTAAAAGAAGCTGTAAGGAGGATGAAAGTAGGCAAGGCACAAGGCCCAAATGAGATCCCAATAAAAATATGGAAGAGCTTAGGAATTTGTGCTTTATCTTGGCTAACCAAGTTGTTCAATAAGAATATGAGCACAAGGAAAAGCCAGATGAATGGAGAAGAAGCATCGTGGTTCCGATTTATAAAAATAAAGGTGATCTTCAGAGCTGCAATACTTATAGAGGCATAAAACTAATGAGTTATACTATGAAATTATGGGAGAGGGTTATTGAAACCCACTTGAGACAAGAAACTAGTATTATGGAGAACCAGTTTGGTTTTATGCCAGGAAGATCCACGACGGAAGCTATTTACCTAATTAGGAGACTTATGGAACGATTTAGAGAGTGCAAGAAGGATCTCCATATCGTCTTTATTGACCTAGAAAAAGCTCATGTCAGACTCCCTAGAGAGTTAATCTGACAAGTACTAGAGAAGAGAAGTGTTTCAAGTAAATACGTGAACGTAATTAAAAATATGTATGATGCTGCGGTGGCAAGTATAAGAACTGTAGGGGCCCAAGGTAGTGGATTCCCAATTACAATTGGGTTACATCAAGAATTAGCTTTAAGCCCTTATTTGTTTGCCCTTATAATGGATGATTTAACCAGAGACATTCAAGATGAGGTTCCTTGGTGTATGCTTTTTGCTGGCGATATTGTTTTGGTGGATGAGAGAAACCCAGTGATTAACGCCAAGTAAGAGTTATGGAAATCAACCATGGAATCAAAAGGTTTTAAGATATAAGTAGAACGAAGACAGAGTATATGATGTATAACTTTGGTTACACTAGGATGGATAATGAGGTGGTGAAAATTGACGAGAGGGAAATCCGCAAAGTAATTATTTTAGGTATCTTGGCTCAATCATAAATAAAGAAGCTGATATAGAGGATAATGTTTCACAGAGAATTAAAATAAGTTGGATGAAGTGGAGAGGTGCATCCGGAGTGGTGTGATCGGCGTATTCCTTTAAAACTTAAAAAGGGAAAATTTTATAGGATAGTCATACGACTGGCTATGATGTATGGTGCGAAATGTTATACAGTTAAGAAGCATCATATAGATAAACTCAATGTAGCAGAAATGAGGATGTTCAGATGGACGAGTGGCAAAACTAGGAAGGATAAAGTAAGGAATGATCATATTAAAGCTGATTTGGGAATAACTCAATACATGATAAGCTACGAGAAAGTCGTTTGAGGTGGCATGGCTATGTTCAACGGAAGCCTTTGGATGCACCAGTACGGTGGAGTGATTTGATTCAGATTTAAGGAACTAAAAGAGCTAAGGGCAGACTTAAAATGACCTTAGGAGAAGAGGTAAGGAAAGGCATACATAGCTTAGACCTTGTATCAAGCATGACCTCGAATATAGCTGGTTGGAGGGCTATGACCTATGTAGTCGACTCCATTCAGTTGGGATAAGGCTGAGTTGTTGTTGTTGTATAGTTAGCATAACTAAGGGCCAAACTTGGTTCAATATCACTAAGGCAACAATTGCCTAGATCCCACAAAATCCATCTGGACACCTAGGCAATGCTTTGACAATTATGGAACTGAGTTCATGACTGAGTCAACTCAGCTGAGTTACTGAGTTGACTCAAGTTCTTTTACTCCTTTGAGTACCTTTGATCTGCATCAGGGAGATTCCCCACAGAAAGAAAACATATTATATGCAGTGGCATGACGAGGAAACAAAATATAATCGCACCTAGGTGATTGCACATGGGAACTTGGGAAGAACTTGAATATTATTCACATATATAGACGTGCTCATTTGGCAAGTATTTAGGATTTTATGTATTGGACACTGAACCACTGACACATGCCCATCTCCTTGCCTACTCAACTGAGGAATAAAATAGCTTTATTTTTCGGGATTCAATAATATCCATGCAGTGTGAAACCTTCTGCCACTTTATTATGTTTTCTACAAATACTCTAAGATGATGTATATTATTGCTCATAAATAATCTAGGGAGTTCACAGTATTTTTCTTAAAAGGCATCCTCTAAGAAGCAAAGTCCTAAGATTAAAGAAGTAGAAATTTGGATTTCGACTCCATAAGACACCACTTTTTTTTTCTTTTTCTTTTTTTTTTGGGGGGCGTGTCATCTTTCTCTTAAACTTGTGAAGAGAGCTTCAATTATTTCAAGAAAAAATTGATACACATGAATGGTGTCATCCTCCACACATTTTCTGGAAAATGAAATACCACTAAAACTTATACACAAAATTAAAACCTAATATTCATATAATCCCTCATAGTTAAATGTCAATAGTTCCTGAATGCCTCCAGTCTAAACTGACAATTCAATTAAAATTGAAGGACAAATTAGAAGATATATGGCTTCCCAATTGATGAAAGAGTAAAGAAAGCATATCTGTTTGTGCAATACTAATATGAAAATGATATAAACAAAGCATATCTGATTGTGCAATGCTAATACGAAAATGATATAAACACCTTACAGACAAGTTAAAATTTGCTGCGACACTCAACTTTGAAGACATAACAAAGAAGACAAATGGCTCAGATTCAATTTTCATAGAAGGCCCTGACTAAATTACTCAATGAAAAGCACGTCATGACTCACCTCCAACACCATAACACCAGCTCCTTCACCTATCCTGTAATGTTAATGTGTTAAATGGGACATTCAAACCAACAAATATCAAAATGAAGAAAATATAATACAAAATTTGATAACCTTTTTTCTCTTCTTTTCTTTTCTTTTTTTTTGGGGGGGGGGGGTGGAATGGGGAGGGGGGAGGGGGTGCAAGTGGATTTGGAACTGAGTTCCAACTACCCCAAATCAAATAGCTCATTTAGGGCTGATATATGAATTTCAAACCCTTGGAATTGGAATTTAAAAACAAAATCTAAGAGGATGCTTTTTGAAACGCCTTAGAAATATCACAAATCAAACACACTAATCCTAAACCGAACTTGCTAATTCTCTCAAAGAGCTCATATTAGTATATTAACTTCTTTTCAAACTTCAAAGACAATAGTTAACATGGAACTCAATCCCGACAGTGTTGGTTAGGGATAGTTTGTTGATGCACCAAACATATCAACACAAACTATTAACTTATTTATTTCATTTACTTGAGATATTATTCATAAATAAGAAACTACCCCCTATTTCAATCCAATAACAATAATTTAAAAAACTAAATTCCAAAAGGATAAAAAATCAACCCCCAGTTCAAGAACAAAAATTGGATTTTTGGCGCAAGGACAAACTTTCAACCTTCAAATGCTGGGCTTTTTCTAATGCTTAAATATGATTTAGATTGAAGGAGTTATGCTCCAGTCAAACCTTACTTGGTGTGCGCGAATGCTGTTTAAATCGCCCTGAATGGAAATAAACTTTTAGACATCAAAACAAAAGATTATTTTGCCGATCTTTTGGTTTTTAACAATGCTTTATTATATTAAGATTTATGGAATTTTTAAATTTGAGAAAAAGACCAGCATTTTAAAGTTGAAAGTTTCACCTACCGCCGAAAATCCAATTTTTATTCCTGAACTGGGGGTTGATTTTTATCCTTTTGGAATTTAGTTTTTTAACTATTTTTATTGGATTCAAATAGGGGGCATTTGCTTATTTATGAATAATATTTTAAGTAAATGAAATAACAAATAAAAAAAACATTAATAAATATGTGCCGAACCAGTTTCGAGCCCAGGTTTCGTCAAGTTTCAATGGGGATAATTGAACTTATATAGGTGGTTAACCCAGGTTCAAATTGAAACTTGCGAAATATCCGAATTTAAGTCGAAACCAGGTACAAAGTGGTATTGCAGGTAGGTTTCGTCTCGGTAAGAAACCGAGCCCTTGAACCATGCTCCAATTAAACTAAATCAAAATAATTTTCATCAAAGAGGTTGAAATGACAGAAAACGTCGGTGACAAAAATGAAACCTGTACAATAATGAATGCTCCAGACATATCATTGGTGTGATGGAGCAAAATAACAGATGCTCAAGACAAAGCAATGGGGCTCATTAATTACTTAAAATGATCAAAATTCTCTCAGGAGTCAGCAAGTTTATGGATGTCCAATGGTACAAGATTAGGATTATGCGACTCAAAGAAGGGCTCGGATTCAATTCTGTGTATCATGACTATTTTATAGGTGCATGGCTTGAAATTTTTGGCTTAATGAATGCTAATCAAATTCCAAATTCATAAAATCCCTTAAAAATCCAACAATGAATTTCAAATACGCTCCTCCAATAATGCACCCAAATGAAAGATTTCTCAAATTTATGAATTTCAAATCCACAAGTCTGAACCCATAGACCAAATCCACGTCTTCACACGCATCCTTGAAGATAATGAGGACGGATCTCTGTTCTTGAACATGAATTGAGGCATGTGGTCACCATATGATAGATTCAACTCCAACAATAAATGAGACTACCTAAGTGACATCTAAGACAAACAAATCAATATGTAAGGATTTTTTGAACATCTCTCTCCCATCCAAAGGGGAGAATAAAAAAGTAAAACCAAATGGCTGAGTTCATCTGATTTTGTTGATTTTCTCTTCTTTCAATCACTTAGGAGCAACAAATTCACTATTGGTTCCAATCCACCACATGTATATATAGTTATGGCTAAGGTTGATAAAAGTGAACTCTCTCTAGATTTTTCAAATAAAGGCTAATTCTTACACAAATCCATCTCTGTCACAATCAAAGGGCCGTGATGCTTCATTTGGGGAAGAGTTATATGAGGTAGTCAAAGCCCTTGTCCTGCATATGAGACAAACATTTCATTTATTAAAAACCAGACGAAATTAGTACCCCAAAAAAAATCACAATCATGATAAAATAAGAATGCCATGGGAAAAGAACTAGCTAAGCATGATGTATCCTTGAATTTAGCACATTACCATAGTTATATCATGAGCATAAAAATAGTTCAGCAACAAAAAAAAAAGGGTTCTGTTGTCTATCTTCCTCAATGACTGAGGTGTGTACGGGTTTCAGAGATGGTTTTCTTTGAAAAGCGTCTCATACTCTCGTGTTCTTCCCTCCATGTTAGGTTTTATTCTCAGAACTCTCTTCATTTTTACTGTTTAGAGTTGATTTGGGAAAGAAGATAGGTGATGAGAGAACTTCTTCACCCATTTGTTCAAAAATGTAATAGAAATTATTTACACATGGGTAGTTACCAAACAGTTTCTCATTCTATATTCTTTTATGTCTAGTAGCTACCAAACAGTTTTTCATTTTTTTTCAAAAATAATTTTTATTAATGACTTTTCTTAAATAGGCCATAATGAAAATGAATAGTGATACCGAAGAGGCCCTAAAGTAGGATCATTTCTGCAGCAGAAACTCTCAAAGGCATCAGACCAGATGAAATTGATGGTAATTACCTACAAAATCCTGCTATTGATAAAGCATCAATGCTAGACTCTGTTCCTCCAGCTACCACAACATCAGCATCTCCAAACTGGATCATTCTTGCAGCATCACCGATAGAATGCGCACCAGTAGCACAAGCTGTTACTGCAGCATGGTTTGGTCCCTAGAATCATACTTTAGACTTTGCAACAATTACTTAATACTGGAAATAACATATTGAAGAGCTAAAATATTGAAAACATGTGGTGATCCCAGATTTGTTGAAGAATATGTGATGTAAACCATATTCAGCCCTTTATTTGAGAACTCGTTGATCCTACTGTTCAATTGGCAGGTCAAATCATTTAGGAGGCACAATCCTAACTCCACACTAACCTGACACAACTAACCTACTTCACTGATGGACCTTATCTAATTTA
Source organism: Telopea speciosissima (assembly GCF_018873765.1). Taxonomy (NCBI): domain Eukaryota; kingdom Viridiplantae; phylum Streptophyta; class Magnoliopsida; order Proteales; family Proteaceae; genus Telopea; species Telopea speciosissima. The sequence continues at coordinate 46,481,912 of NC_057925.1, read as the reverse complement.
ATCATCTCTTTTTCTTCCCCATATTTCTTCTTTACATTTGGAGTAGAAATTCAAGGGGATAAATACATCATGCTCAAAAATCATGAGCAATTTGACTATTCAAGGGAAGTCAACAGATATGAGCAATAAAAGAGATGAACACCAATTGATAACACTGCTCAATAAGTTCGCAAGTGTGAACCACCAATAAACTCATTGACATATTTACTATCATAAAGCATCTCATGTAATTCAGGCACCTGGAATCCGTATTTGATGCTCACATGACCTGCTGCCATGTTGATCAATATCCGTGGGACAAAAAATGGACTGAGCCATCGTAAACGCTGCAATGGAAAAGAAAAATAAAATCATATTACATTATTGGCAGAACTACATGTCATATGCCGCAATTAAGACCAACCAACCTTCTCGCAGATCATCTGTGCCGCATCTAAAATGTCACTAATGCTTCCAATACCCCCACCAATGGAAACGCCCTGGTGATCTTTACATTAGCAATGTAAAAGGTACAGAGATCACTGAACAGCTCTAAAGACATTATCATGTAATTATCAAACAAGTGAACGCTCACCGTCCGTTCTCTCTTATCATGTTCAGCTGGAAACCAATTTGCATCTTTAAGAGCTTCATCAGTGGAACACAGTGCATAGCCTATGAACCTTGCAATGGGTCTATCCTGAGTAAGGAGGGAAAAGAAGCTTGTAGAAACATAAAATATAATAATCAGAAATTACAGACCTAATAAAACCAATAACATAGGTCAAGAAAGAAAATGTGTACTACCAGTCCAAATCCAAACAGAAGTTCCAATCACAATTGTGGCACCAATTGGAAGTTCCAATCACAATTGTGGCACCAATTGCATCCCAAAATTGAGCATTTAGGGGACAGCACAGAATCAAAATTTAATCAGCTGTAAGGAACACTATTGCTAACAAATGTGTACTACCAGTCCAAATCCAAACAGAAGTTCCAATCACAATTGTGGCACCAATTGCATCCCAAAATTGAGCATTTAGGGGACAGCACAGAATCAAAATTTAATCAGCTGTAAGGGAACACTATTGCTGACAAATGTGTTTGCATAAAGCTGAAGGGATGCATAAGGAAAATGCAGATAAACACCTAGGAAACACAAGCTCAATGTACACGAGATTTGTTTCCCAAGTGGAATAAACATTGTTGCCTCCTTCCATTTGTTAATTACAGCTCACTTTCCATGACAAAGTCTGTACAACTCCTTCGCCATTTTCCATACAACTCTAATTCTGCATTTCTAATCTTTTATGGGTCATTTCCAATGTTTTCTTGGAGTATGTCCAAAAATCTCCACACTTGAAATGGTGAGCATAAGACTCGCTAAAAACAACTTTAGAACTCCTCTGATAATAAATAGAGAGGCCTGATGAATGGGAGTATGGGACTGATGAAAGAAGTAAGATGATAGGTTGAGTACCAATGAAGTAAGTTCTGCGGATCCAGGTGCACGGATTATGTGGAGAGAAAAACGACCTTTCTTAATAAAGGTTTAATATTGAGTACTAAATCAGACACATTAAACTGAGCAGTAAAAAAGGTATTATGCTACAACACATGAATTAGGAAAAAATAAGTAACCTTGGAATTTTGCCACAAGTCCTCGTTAAATTCACCCGGCTTGGTTCCACAAGGCACAACAGCAGCAATTTTGGATGGCAACTGATCAAACGTATGAACCTGCATTTCCCTATCGAACCCATTCATCTTAAGATCTTCGGGCGACAGCGCCCTAATTCCACAATCACCCTGTACAAGTCGCTTCCATGTAGTTTCCACTCCGCAGCCCAAAGGTGTAACCATTCCTAACCCTGCAAATTATTTTCTAAATTCACATACAACTCGAACTAATAACATCAAATTTTGGTTCAGTGCCAGAACCGGCCCGGAGATTGGGGAGGATGAGAAGAGGTACTAAGGATTACCAGTAACAACAACTCTTCGTTGCGGAACAATAGGAGGAGGTCCAAAATTTTGAGATGCAGACGAGAAGCATCGATCGATGTGGAAACGAGAGCGGATCAATCGAAACAATGAAGTCGTCGCCATGGCTTCGACGACCCACGGTGGTCGAACTCCGAGCGTAGCACTGTCTCATACAGTCATATTCGCGTACACCGTTGCCGCTCGGCTTTTAGAACTTTAGAAGTGGGAAGTGGACATAAATTGATTAAATTTCGGTAGAGGTCCCTCGAGTTTCTGAAAATTACACCAGTGGATTAGGGCCGAGGACGGCTAGGGGTGTCAATCGGTCCGGTTCTGGGCTACCGGTCCAGATCCTTAGTAGTTCCAGCTCTAAGGTGTTAAGACTGTAATCGGGCCAATAAACTTACCGGATCCAAATCTAAGACCTAGAACCGTTACTTAATGAGTGGTCCGGTTCCAGTTCCTAATTGGTTTCAAACATTATTGAGCCCAAAACAAGGACAATGAAAGTTTCTCCAGGAAAACGAAAGCTTTATCTTGTAAAGCTCCAAGTAAAGACATTGATGCATATATAAATAAGAAGACAATTTAAGAGATCATTATTTTCCTTTTCAAACTCAACTCATATACAAATGACTAAAAGAGCAACAAAAGAGTGCCACTTAAAAGTCCCAAGCAATGTAATGTTGTTAAAAGGTGAGGGTTTAAAGCCTTTTAGGGTTTCAGGTTTCTAATTTCTCATTCGATTTGTTTACATATCATTCAATTCCAACAGTTCTGGTGCTACCAGGTCCTTAATGGGTTATTGGTTCTGGAACCGCTGGGAGACCCGGACCAAGAGTATATTACTAGGACCAAACCCGTCCCAATAAGCTATTGGGTGGTCCAATTATGGTTCCTATCGGTCCAGATAGGTTCCGGTTTCCAGTTTTGGTCCTAAATTGACACCCCTAGCCGAGGTACCCATCTGGTGGTCTTCTGTTCTTAGGGAGAATTATCAAACGCAACCTAAGCAAGAGGCATATGAGGAGCACACCAATGAGATGCGACAAAACGGTATTGTACATAGGAGGGCAACGATATCATTTTACATGAAGAGTAAAAGAGATAAGACACAAAAGGGAAACCTTTTATACCCTGCCATTTTGGCCCTTTGTTACCAAGCCTTGAGTTATCTCCTCTCTCAACCAGAGTCTCGAGGTCTTATATATGATATGAAGATGCACAATCAAACTACCCAAGTTACTCATTTATTATTTGCAAGTGACTATTTATTCTTTTCTAAGGTGATTCCAAGAAATACACAATCTACAAGGATGCCTTAATCTTTTTTACCAAATAAGTGGACAACACATTAATTGCAATTAATCCTCGTTAACCTTTAGCCCCAATACCTTACCCAAATTCAAACGGTGGTTTTAAAAAATACTCAAGATGCCATATGGTGACGGCCCTAAAGAATACCTCGGACTCCCCACGAAGTTTAGGATATCTAAGGCCAACTTATTTATAGAGATCAATGAAAATACCTCTCGAAGGGTGCAAGGGTGGAAGCAACATCTATTGGCTTATGTGATGAAACAGGTGCTTTTGAAATCAGTGGTCATACCAATGAATACGTTCACAGCCTCACACTTAAATTAACGGCATCTCACCACTCCAAACTAAGAAGGGCAACATCTCATGTTTACTAGGGGAAAGGAAGATAAGAATAATATATGTTGGATCTCTTGGAAATGTCTTTGTCGTTCAAAGGAAAGAGGGGGTTGGGCTCTTGTGACCTAACCATACAGAACCGGGCTCTATTGGGAAAGCTAACTTGGAGGTTTTGGCAATCACCTCATACTCGCTGGGCTATCTTCATGAAAGAATTCTACTTCCCACAATCTAACTTTCTCAATGAGCAATTGGTGTTTAACACATCATGGACGTGGAAAAGTATAGTTGAGGGAAGGAAGATCATGTTTTATGGCCTTTTGTGGATTGTTGGGAAAACAAGTGCATACGAATTTTGGAGAATTGTTGGCTTCCATCCACACCCAACTTTAAGTTGCAATACTAATGCAGGTCCAATTCAGCTACGCCACATCTGCATCCGAAATTAAGATTAGAAGTGTGAACACGACCAATTGTCTCTTTATGCATTCCACCTCATCAATAAATCTTCCAGTGTAAACACAACGAGCCGAAGAGATCTTGCTAGCCACTTTCTTATTTTTAAGGAAGCTATTAGAGAAGCTCTTACTATTCTATTGGGAAGAGCACGCAAATAAGACTTCACTATTTTTGGGAAGCCAATCTCAAACACTATTGATTTGAAGAGTTAAAGATTGAGATAATCTTCTCGATCATATTATTAAGAAAGATAGTTGACTTTGAATGCTTGATTGGAGGAGTATCCTAGCTACCATATTCTTCCTTATTTTTATGGAAAGAAATCCACAATAAGTTATATGAATTTGGAGGAGAGCAAGCTGACTTTGGTCACAGCCCACTCCTTTCCTTCCCTATTTACTAGGCTTTTTTGAATTACTTTAAGCAAAGGAATTCACCAAGCAAGAACATCACATCAACAACAAACTCTTGGGCCGTTTCATGATGAAGGTTCTTTTGGGACGATTTTTTTGTGATGAGTACTCAAGTTGACCTAATTGTTTAGCCAAATTTTTTCCCTTTATTTGGTTTCGTTATTTTAAGTATTTCTTAGTTGACAAGGGGTCTAGGATTAATTAGGGTTAATTTTGAATTAATCTATTAATTGTATTATTTAATCTCAACCATAGGATAACATATATTAGGGTTTTCAAGTGTGTTTTAATCTTTTATAAATTATAAGATCTATTCTCATTTTAGGAAGAAAAATAAATTTAATTGAGTTTATTCAACCCTTGAGTTGTTTATCAAAATCTTGTTGTGTTCTATCTCAAAACTCTGGAAGGTTACATTGCATCCTTGAAGAGTTGCAATTTTCTCATGTCATTTAAGAGTCATGTTAAACCCCTTAAAACCATTAAGAGTTTCACTATAATCTTGAAGAGTTGTAGTTTTCCCCCTTCTGCAATTTTATATTTATTTGTGTTTGTGTTACACGATTACACACCTATAGAGTGAGTTCAACTCTCCCAATCTGTAGCTTTCAACGAGGTTACATCAAATACCCTCCCCTTCAACATTGGAGTAGATTGATGGTGTCTAAACTCATACATCATGAAAATCAATCATGGAAAATTGATCTTCTAGACCTTTTTTTTCACCCGACATATAAAGCAACTATTCAGAGGATTAAATTAAGCTCATTCCCTCAACCCAATTCAAGAGTTTACGGGTGCAAAAATGGAATTTACTCCTGTAAATCCACCTATCATTTGTTGTGTAATCAATTGGAAAGTAGGGATCTCGTCTTGACCTCTTCCTCTTCCAGTAGGACTCACCAGCATAATCCTATTGGAGTTTGGAAGGGCATACGGATGTGTCACGCACTACCTAAAAGCCACAACTTCATTTTAGGAGCTTGTAGATGGGCTAGCTATAGGGCAGAACCTCTCAAGAAGACGTGCCCCTATCGATCCAACATGCCAATGCTACGGGGAAGCTTAAGAATTGGTGGACCACCTACTTCTTGATTGTCAGTTTACCCATGCAGTATGGTTAGGATCTTATCTCTCATTTGCCCCCAAACAACTCCCCAGTTGTCTCCTTCTATCCAATTACGGAACTCTTACCATTCGGTTGGTAAGCACGTCAGAAGATAGATTTTAGGGCTTGCCTCCTTCATCTGTTGGGAACTTTAGGTTGCTAAAAGTGACATACTATTTAAATATATCAACTGCTCTCTAGGATAAGTTATATCAACTAGTTGAAGGCCAATACCGATAATTTTGTATTACTAAACAGGCCCTTCAAAATATTCATAGTATGTCACCCCAAGCTCCAATCGATCTACTACATTTTGTCTCCTCCCCTCCCCCAACTACACTCCTTCAAGCTCAATACTGATCAACGGAGACAAGAGTGGTCTAGGTTGCGTCATTCGTGATTATCAAGGCTCACCTATTGTTATAGTTTCGGCTTTGTAAAGCTTCATCTCAGCCATTCAAGGAGAGGCTTTGGTTCTTCGAAAGGGTTTGTTGTACTGCATCTCAGAGGGAATTGATGTCGTAGTTGTGGAGTCTGATTACGTTTACCTTATTTCATTTATTGTCAGCAACTCCACTTCTCCTCCATTTGATGCGTCTGGCATTGTACAGGATATTCAACGCCTTGCCACCTATTTCCGGAATTATTTATTTCATCATATTTTAAGGGAGATTAATAGTGTGGTTGTTTCCTTGTCTTGGATCCCCTTTGTCTTGCGTGGATGAGATCAACTGATCACTTTTTACTCATTGGTTATCTGAACTATGCAACTCGGACACCTTACATTGGACACGCTCTAATAAATAAACTTATTTTCTCCACACAAAAAAATAAATAAATAAATAGGTGCTAACTTAGAAAACCTTTTCCATTCTTTTCCCAACTTATGGGAGCAAGTTTTATGAATAGTCAATCTATGTGTACTATAAAGTTGATTTGAAAGAGACTGAAATTTTAAAAGAGATAAATCTTAGGTCCCTAATCCCTAGTAACATGTTATGTTTCAGTTCAAATGGAGTCAACCAAGTCCCAAAAAAAAAAATCTCAAAATTTGAAAGACTATTAAGAGAATGCATGACAGTGTTAGACTACAATCACAATAAAAGGGATTGTGGATGCATTAGAAAATGTAACTTTTGTTTTCTAATTGTTCCTTGTCTTATTCTCAAAGTATTTTAAACAATGATTTTTTATCTAGTATTGAGGCAGATATGGCTAATCCGTATTAGTCATATATTCAATACTCAAAATCATACCCCCTCCCATCAAATTATGATTTTTCTAGTATTTTATGTCAATTTACATTTAATCATAATTTAAAAGTTTATTTTATTTGTTGTATATATATATATATAAAGTGATTTTTTTATTTATACCCCTCAAGGTGTCAAATAATTTGCAACCTTAATTTTTTGTTCTTTTAGTATGAAAAACATTTTTTCTAAAGAGGATAATAATATCATTTTACATATGGACTTGAAAAATGTACTTCATAATGACATAATGATATGTCCGTTTCAAAATAGTTTTTTTATTTTTTTGTGGGATTGGTGTGTTATTTGTGTGATATTACTATAAAAAAAAAAGGTTGAAATCCATTTTATACCCCCTAACCTTAAGCAACTTTTGAGAATAAAATAAGGGGCAATTAACAGATGTTAATTTCTAAATACACCTATAGAGGTGTCATTCACACACTCCTATATTTAAAACTCTATAATTTACAATATTAATTAATTGTATATGCATTAACAACTTGAGATTTAATCAAAACTTTTATATACACATACACTCAAAAAATTAGTACTATTCAACCTAGGTTTTCAACATTTGATACATACCAACCGTATTAGTTCGATATATATCCCCTATAACCCTTTATCGACATGATGCATAATTGATGCATAACGGGTACTTAATTGTAGAATCGTGTATGACTTATCGAATGGATACAATATCAACAATTCGATATATATTAATAAACTTAATACATATGACACAAAACTTAATAAATCGTAGTTTATGAAAGAAAACTCTTTCATACTTTGATTTTTTAGATAAAATGTAATGTAACCTACATACAATAAAAGCAACATATGTTATTAAAAAAATGCATAATACTCATCAAACTAAAAACTGAACATCGAAGACGCATGTTAAGGTTGTTAAGGATGTATACACTAGCATAGCCGCGTGTATCTACCTCTTGTATCTGTTAATCTTTCAGAAGTTGGTTACTTTGTTTTAAAGATTTCACCACATGTATATATATGTGACATTCATGATTTTTTTTTTCCTTCTATGTACCACATCTATATTGGAAAATGATCAAAATCTGTGTATTTTTTTTTTAATGGATTTATACATGTAACTTGGATATTTTTCAGAAAAATATAGAATTTTAAAAATGTATCGAAAATCATGTGTACAAATCCATTGTTTTATTTATTTATTTATTGAATACATAGATATAGGTCATTTTACAATATAAATGAGGTACATAGCAAAAACAAAAAATAATTAAATGCATTATATTGCGAAAAACCATTGACGACTTCATTATTATGTCTTAAATTTATTGCGTGAAATCTTTCTCATCATTCGTTATTTCATAAATGTTTGAATCGATGTGCCTTGCATTCTTTATTTCATAAATACTTATATCGATATGCTTGATATGCTAAGATGTGATTGAATCATTGAGTTCCGATCTGTTAATTAGCTTGGATCCATCTATGGGAATTCTGGTTTACAGATTATTATTGAAAATGATTATTTATGATTTCTATAATAATCGATGCTTATGGTCATTTTGCTTTTCTTTTTTTTATTTTTCTTTTAATATTCAGTCTATAATAAATTTCTCCACCTTGTTTTGTTCGATCCATTCAGTGAGCCACGTTATTTGTGGATTGATCATCATCGCAAATACCCGCCAGCAGCCTGATCACTTGTCCGGTATTTCTTTCACTGGATTCTTACATCAGTTATCATTTCTACATTGAGATTGTTATTATTCATGTCTCGTAGGTTTAACATATTGACAAATCTTATGAGATAATAACATTTATTTAAATTTATGTAGAATGTTTTTTATGGGAATCATTTCGTTAACAATCCAAGCCATTAAAAATGATTTTCGCCCACCTCTTCCAATGTTAGTTCAACCGAGAAGATTTGTAATAATAAATATTCTTTATAATCTTTCCTGATTAAATTATAACTATGAGTATATTATTCTATTAGCATTTTCAATTTCAACCGTCATAGCTGATTTTTTGTTCTGAATCTCAGGAATTTGAACATTACTTTTTTCTTGCCCCAAAAGACCTTACAGTTCGTTAATTATTTGTTCTGAATCTCACGAATTTGAGCTTTCACATTTGTGTTAATAATAACTTTCCCATTTCTTTATATATTTTTTTATGATATAATTCCAAGGACAAGAGCACAACTTGTGTTTCAAGACTAAGGTATGAACTTACATGAACCTTAGAAGCGTAATTTCTAATTGTAAAAGGTAAGGCTGATCAAATCCTTTCTCCTGAAGCGGAGTTCCATTATTTGATAATTTACGTTAAAGCGAACTGATGAATAACTCTACCATTCATTGTGTATAACTGCATCATGTTGCAGTAAGCAAAGAGTGAGACTTAAACAAATGGTAGAGTTATTCAGCAGTTCTGATTGTTTCCCTCCCCTCTTCTATTAGACAAATCCGATTGCTCTGTGATTCAAGGAAACATTATCTTTAATTTTTTAAATTTTAGACTTATTCAAGAGCATAGTTGGAAAACTAGTTTTTTTTACTTGACTTGTCTTTCTCAAAACTTGGTGACTTGGATGAGTTATTTTAGTCATAAACGAGTCATGTTCTCTTTAATTGTGAAAACATTTAATATAATAATATTGAAAGCAAAGTACATAAACATTTAGATTTTTCAGTTTTCACTCTTCACAAGAAAAGTAAAGTTTTTTCTTTTGACGAGAAAGAAAAACATATATTAAAACCAAGATGGTATTACAACGGTTCTAGTTCTTGACTATCACTTCTATACATATGAAAGGTTAAATTAAGAAATTAAAGTTCTTCGTAACATCAGCAAGCCTAAGGAAAATAGGTAGTAAAGTCCAAGAAATAGGGGATTGGGATTGAAAAATTAGCATGTTAAAAATTGTACTATTGGTTAACCATATTTCTCTAATCTCTAATCCTACAGGGCATGCTTTATGCCAGCCCTCCCAAAAAGCTACCAGTTCCGCCAGCTGTACATCCTTTGTGTCACAGTTACCTACATTTGTTAGAACACTTTGACCGTTCACCAAAATATAATAATTCCACCGGGCTAATTTAAGATTTGGTTAAAAAATTCCTGCGATCAGCAAGCTAGATATTTTGAAAATAATAGATGGTAATAAAAGATCATTAAAACTTAATGGGGAGGAGGAACTAAAGTGTTTCTCTTCAAGTGGGTTAATCCCCATATCCAATAACCATCTGGAAACATTGTTTAAGACCAATTGAGGGTCAGTCGGAGTGTTGCACATCATTATTATTATTTTTTTTGGGTGAATGCACATCATTACTTTGTTTCTTACAACACAAATAAAATAACAAGTGATAATAAAAACGGAAAAAAACCAAACTAAAGAAACCCTATCCATGTAGGGGGAGCCACGCAAAGAGATTATTAGATCGATGAAAGAGGGAGTAGAGAAATGCTCAGTTCTTAGTCCTAGAGGACCAGAAGCCCACATGTGCTTAGTCCAATCGCAAGATAAGAAAAGGTGCCAGATGGACTCAACATAAGAGCCACAGAGAACACATTGAGACTCGATAGCCATCCATTTTGAAAGAATGCCTCGAGTGGGGATCCCTGCATGTAAAACACGCCAAAAATTTCCACCATTTGGAAGTAGAAGAGTTGGGGGGATTAGAGTTGGTTAAAAAACTACTTGCTTTCTTGGTGGAGAATCTGCTAGTTTTAGTTAGAGTGCACCTCCAAGAATCATCAGATTGAGAAATATGTATTCCAAGAATTGTATTGAGATTGTTAGTGTAAAAACAACCCAACAACTTGGAATAATCCCACAAACTACCATTAATTAACAAATATGAAACTAAATGAAAATTGGGAGTGGGATGAATCACCTGGGGAAGAGACTTACTTGGTCCTGCAGGGATCCAAGGGTTATGCCAACATGAAGTTGAAAATCCATTACCTTTTCTTGCAAGCAACGTACAACGTTCTCTTCTTTTTTTTAAGATCTCGTCTCATTTAACGGGTACGTAAAACTTCTGCAAACCAGAGTCCAAAAAGCTGCTTCAAGTCTTCTTCTTCAAGACTTCAAAAGATGAGAAAAATAGTGAAACACGGTGCAGCAAAAGAGAAGAACAATGACTTGCCTTCTATGTTTGGAGCCTCTTTCCTTTACCGCATCGGCGGATCTCTCTTCAATTTAACCTTCTAATCGCTTTATCCAGTTAGTCTCTCCCTTCGATTTAACATTCGAATCACTTGATCCAGCAAGTTTTGTGAAATCTCGCACTAGTATTCTTCTCTTGCCTGTCTTGAAGAAGATTTTTTCTTATCCAGCATTGGTATTCTTCTCTCTCTTCCCTAGTCTCCCTCAAAGAAGCATTTAATATTTTCACATGGCTTCTACACTACTTGTTTCTCACTCACAAGTCACAACCATTTTTTGGTGAAATCCACTTCAAAGTTCATCCCTTTTGGTGTTAGTTTCTTTCAAAAATTTCAATCACCAACACTTTGGAGGGGGGGGGGGGAAGTGCTTTATTCAGTGTTGCAACATTGGTAGACGAGCAGGGAAGAAGAAGAAAGCAAAACTAGGCAAAGTGAAAGGAACCTAACTCAGGAGTTTTTGCATGACTTGGACAAGACTACCGAGTCAAGGGAAAATTTAGTTTCACCGGGACCGAGTCTGGGCATTTCTGAGCTTGGGCGAATCTTCAAGAATCTTGACCAGGTTTGATGATTTTTTTTTTAACTCGACTCAGGTGATTCACCTGAGTCAAAACTTGGTTATCCAACTATGCTCAAAAGGAGAGAGTTTTTTCTCCACCCACTATGAAGAAAATTTTGAAGAGTTGAGAGTCACAATTTCTCTCTCCATATTTGGAAGTCCGAAAGTACCCTGGGAATCCTAGACAAATAACGTGTGTGTTTGAGAGAGAGAGAGTTAGCATACCCTTGGTTGTCACTTGTCACTCAAGTAAGGGCATCAATCAGTTGGTTTGATCATGCTAAACCGGTTACGGTATGTTACTGGGCCAACCTGGGCCAAACCATTAAGGAAGTTTTATGTTTTGACTAGTTTTGGTTTCGATATAGGTAGATCTGATTTTTTTTTGTAAATTTGGTTGTCGAGCTACTATAAGGTTCAATCCTGTCCGGTCTAGTTTTAGCTTTACATGCACAAATAAGGACATTAATGGAGTTTTTTTTTTTTTGGAGTTTCAATTTCTTATTGGGTAACTATCGGTTTGATTTCGATTTTTTTACCAATTTCAATCCGATTGTCATTTTGGGTCAATGCATTGATCGGATTCGATTTCAATACCTACCTCATCTTGTAAAACCCCAACTCAAAACTAGATTGATAAAGTTCAGTTCGAACCGAACCCATCGATTATTGATCAAAAACCGGTTCAACTTGACGATGTCCCGTGAGAAGACATAGGAAACACCATCAAGTAGAGATCTTTTTCATTCTTTTTAAGGCTCATGTTCTCTTTGCTGCAGCACAGGCTGCGCCCAGATGCATGGGCCTACCACTCAGGGGGGTAGGGTGGTCATTGCACCCAATCCCCATGTCTGGGCACAAAATGTGCCCCCCCCCCCCACCCCAACAGAGAACATTCTTTCTTGTTTTTAATATCTTTGACATTTGGTGTTTTTAGCTGTAGTAAGTTAAAAAGGGTACCAAGTATTTACCACGTGTTATACACGGTCACGTGACAGGACACTGGATTTCTGCACGAGTGACATCCACAAAATGGAGAGCGGAAGATGAAGCAAGGAACAGTGAAAGTAGAAAAATGCCCTTTAAAAACTATTTATTTACGCAGTGACCAGGGCGTTCTACTATAGTACTAATCTATTTCCCCTCGTCGACTCGTCTCTCTTCCCGTTAAAAAACCGGCTTTAAGCGTGAGCGAGCGATTTATTATCTAATCTCTCTGTGCTCACTGCTTCTCCTTCTCTCTCACCATAGCGTTGTATGACTTGTATCTTCAAATACCCGCCAAACAGGTTTATAAACGGGTTAAAGTTTTTTTTTTTAAAATTTTTTTCAAACTTTCCCTCGTTCCGTCTTGTTTCCTTCCTCTCACCCTATTCTTCTCCTCCTCCTAGGGTTTCTGGTTCTCTCCTGTCTCATACATGGCTTATGATCTATCTCCTGTGCAGGTTTGTACTTCAATTCAGGGTATTCTGAGTTCCAATTCGACGGGGAGCGTCCGTCCTTTGCGTATCTCAAGCGTTGGAGTGTGTGATTTACCTCCAACAACGCGTACGGACGAGTTTGTTTTTCATTTGCAGCGGTGGAGATCGTTTGGTGAATGAGGGCTTAGAGAATTGTTTCAGGGATGGATCCGGCAGGTTTTGAGGCCGGGATCCCCCCAGGGAGTTCAGAGAAGTCATTAGCCTCCGTTGGCGACAAGAGGCCGGTGGAGAACGAAGATGATATTGATTCTGGTGGACGGTTGCATAAGAAGGCTAGAGGAGATTTGAGTAAGGATATGAAAAATGTTGCGGAGATTGTTCTGGTTTTATCGGCGATGGGGAAGATGCGTGGGGGGAGGAATCCCACCGATGTGGAGAAAGGGCTCATGGCGGAAGCTCGGCAGAAGTTGGCGGAGATGTGTGAAGCACTGGCTCCTACGGATATCCTTCATAGGGATGCTGTTAAGGTTGTCATTGAAGATCTTGGGCTTATTAATAAGTCGAAAGATCAGAGATTAGGATTTCGTCCTCCCAAGACGTCTATCGCAGAGAAGTTGTTGCTTACGAAGAGAAAGGTGGTTTGTGTTTTAATTTCTGATGCTTTGTACACATCCATTTAGTTTTCAGCTGCTCGCAATTCTCTCCCGTCTTTATGCCCAAACTTCTGTTATCCTGAACATATTGGGTGACGACTATTACTTTTGCGTAGGTTGTAAATATCACCTCTATTTTTCCATTTTATAAGCAAAACATGAAATTACAATTTGTAAGCATGCCAGTAGAGGAAGGGGTATGGAAAGTTCCATGGATGCTTGTATAATTTTGGGGTCAACTGAAAGATTACAAGTGTGTTCTTCAACACAAGCCATTGCTGATTGAGGTGGTAACTGCAGATGTTTGCATAATCATGGGGTAAACTGAAAGATTGCAAGTGTTTTCTTCAACGCATGCCATTTCTGATTGAGATGGTAACTGCAATTTTCTGACTGTTTCGATGCTTGATTTGTTGGACCCAAGCTTCCTTAGATGAAATGTTTCTTCAAATAATTGAAGCTTTTAAAATGTTCCTACAGATGAATACTATTTGACCACTTGCAGATCTAGTGGATCTAAATCTTTACAATATATGTAATTTGCTTTTTGGAGTATTTTAATTGAATTAATAGGGAATAATTTCTTTAAGTGCATGTAAATATGGAGTATTTAGTGGACATGCAATTCATAATATGCACAATTTAGCAAGGATGTGTAATTTTCTATATTTGAATAGTGTCTGAACTGAGAAGTTATAGAAACATATAACCATATATAGATATGGAGATGGATGGGTTTACATTCAGTTTTTTTTTTTTGTTTTTTGGAGCTAGCAATAGTTGGTTGGATAGATCATTTCATGTTGACTCTTAATTTATGGGTCTTCTGGATCGTCATATGACCCCATCCTGATTTGCTTATCCAGTCAACCTGCTGACCCAATGAAGAATGAAGCTTTGGCATGCTTTGCTGTCTGAGCATGTGTGTGTTAACATCTCACTTAATAAAGCCTCAGGGATAATTGTGTTGGGAATGGCCTCTTTGTGTTCTTTTCCTTCTTCACTTATTCTGGATTGGTTATTGTCTAGGGCAGAGGTATTGATGCAGATCTGAAGACTTACATCCGTAGGAAGAAAGTCAACAAGAGAAGCCAAACCGTGGTCTAATATGTTGTTTTGTTTTTGTTTATTGCTTTCCATAGTTTAGTTTCAAGTCTTTATTTTGTTTAATTGAACTGTGGTCCAATTCTAGTCCATTTTTGGGTCAATTTAAGTGATTTAATTTTAAGTCTTTAAGTTAGCTAGCAATTAAATAAGTGGGGACCATCACTTGTGTTGGCAAAGACTAAGTGAATGGCTCAGTAAGTTGAGTCGGCTAGGGGGATGTCCTAGTCCAACTCAGACTTTGTTTTTTTGGCCTTTATAAACAAAGCTTTGTGTGAGAGGTTCTCTACCTTACCCACGATTTTGAAACTGAAGCTAGCTGCTGCAACTTGTCTTCTACTGTAGTACTGTGAAATTTCCCTGTGTTTGATTAAGGTGAAGGGATATGTGTTTGATCCAATTGATGCCCTGTTGTGTGAAGCCCGGGTGGATCCATTCTTGTGCTTTTTGTTCTCTTACTACTGTTGATTATTAGTTCTTGTTCATATTTTCTGATCATAGCCATTAACAAGTAAGTGTGTTCTTAATTTTGTGCAACTAAAATCCTAGATTCTAGACATTCATATACAAGGTTTTTTTAGAGATTAAGCAAACCAGCCACCCGGTCATTCTGAAAGTCCTGCCACATGTTCACAAACCCTAGAATAGAACTTATTTCAAATTTGCTTATGTTCCGATGGCTGGATCTTGATATAATACTGTTTTCCCGTTATACCTCTACCTCCATTAACGCTATTGTTTAGACCTTCATAAACCCAAATCTGGTCCTGATTTCATATCCTAATTAGGCTGCCGATATTAGGTTAAACTATATCTGAAGTCAGTAACCGAGTCGTACTTCCTAAACCCTAATTTTTGCACCCGAAATTGCCGTTTTACCCTTATTCCTATTGTTACTATGAGTTGCTCATATCTACCAATTTAACCACCTGATTTTGTTTCAAACTTTCAGCATACTTTCCCCCCATAGTACCAACACTCGACCACAATTGCAACCCCATCCAACCACCCTAAATCATCTTAAATAATGAACCTATTCCTTTGAGTAAAGATCTTGTTTTGCTGCTGATTTGATATTCAAATAAGTACTACATTAGGTATGAGCCACAAGAAATCATATTGTCCACCTTTTTGTTTTCATCTTTATCTGCAGATTAAGAGAACCGATGCCGTTCTACTATAATTCTAGCAATAAGTAATGCCTACATCATTATGGGTGTGGCCGCTTTCCCAATTCAAGTGTGTACGCAACAAGCATTCTGAAGAATATCTTGACTTCAATGCCATTCTATGGTAGTGCAGTTTGAATTTCTTGGAGGTCCACACAGGCTGATCATACTCTAACCAAAGATAATTTTGGTTTGGGTTGGGCTAGTCCACAAATAGGTACGCCATAGATGAACGGTGAAACTTATCATATAAAACAGAAACATGATGTGACTGGAGATCTTGTTGAGACCTTGACCATGAAGTGGTTCAACTTTCTGTTAATAGTCTATGTAATAAGGGTAGTTTGAGCACTAGCTTAGTATCTTGTTGTCTTATGTTGTAATTTTTCTTTTTTACCTTTTACCTCCCTAGGGAGGTGTTTGTAATTCTTCTTCATGTAAGTAAATCAAATAGGGGAGAGGAATCTTTATTCTCCCACATTCGGTTGCACATCTCCTTCTCTCTTCTTCTTTTCTCACCTCCTATCTTTTCCTCTGCTCTCTTGAATTGATCCTTACACCATTTACAACCATAGTTGTCAAGGCGTCGCCTAGGCGGCCTTGGCGACGCCTAGGCCTCCAGGCGCCTTGGACGCCTTGTATGCCTAGTTGGTGTCGCCTTGAACTTTAGCCCTCTCCACCACCTTGGGTCGCCTAACCGCCGTGACAACTATGTTTACAACTTGGTATCAGAGCGTGGTTTGAGACTCGACCAAGCTTTCACTGTCTTACACCTCTCTTTGGAACCCTAGAAGAGTAGAGGGTTCCAAATACTTCCAATAGAGGCTATACCATGTAAACAAACACATCTAGAAGATCTATTGAAGTTTTCTCATTGCCTAGAAGGTATAATGGAAGAATTTTGGAGGTTGTGAAGACTATTCAAAGAAGTAAGAAGCCCCTTTGTCACTACTGCCAGTTTTTTCTCTCTTCCGGTTTCTCCTCTATCCAGCAGTATTTTGAAACGGGGCTGGGCTTGCTAGACTCGGCCAAGGGGTGGCTTTCAACCTCCCCAAGGCCTTGGTTTGATGCAGATCGATGGCAGAAATCTGCCCAGGTTTTTGTCTTCATCGAACCAGTATTTTTGGCCTAAATATTTCCAGAATATATGTCATCGATTAGACCTAACTTGGGAAATAACCGACAGCATTTCTTGGATCCCACAGCCAGCTCACATGGGTGATAAAATTGGAGATTAATTATGGATCGACCAGTTTCCTTTTTGGAAGAGATTGGCCATATTGACTAACCTATTTGGTAATATATTCCTATATTTTGGTGGGGGCCAATACATGGAGAAGAATTCGAGGAAAATATCTTCAGATCTGTTGGGCCCCATGGCCTAAGGGTGTCAATTCGGTACGGTACTGAAGCCAAACACCCCATACCGTACCAAGACGGTACCATTTTCCCATACCGATACCATACGGTACGGGTTCGGTATGTATTCGGTACGGTATAGAGTATTCATTATACGGTTTCTTATATTATATATAAATTAGTATATATATAATATGATATATATTATATTTAGTATGTTATATTCTTATATTATATAAATTATTATATATTTAATACATATATACTTATATATAAATTAGTATATATATGTATATATGCCGGTAATATGGTACGGTACTGCTATTCGGTAATTCGGTACGGTATTGGTATGTACCGCCGGTATCAACCTCCATACTGATGCCATACCGTATCGAGTACGGTACAATTTTCACATACCAATATCGTATTGAATTGTATTTGGTACGGTATGGGTAATTTGGTTCGGTACTGGTTTGGTTAACGGTATCACTACCGAATTGACACCCTTACCATGGCTTTGCGTGGAAGAGTCTTACGGGAATATCACAGCTTGCAATCACCCCTATAATTTAGGGAAATTATGGCTTCTTGTGTGAGATTTTATTATTTTAAAATTAGTTTCTATTTTATAGTTTTTATTAATTAGTTTTTTTACTTAGATTAGGATTGGGTTGCTTTATTATAAATACATGTATGTGGCTGAGCAGAAGATGGCAGAGATTGAAGAAAAGGGTTATGGTTGAAGCTGTGAGATGCGGCAAAAGTGAGAGACCATGGGTAAGAGGATGAGAGGCGACCCTATCCCCCTTTCTTCTTCTTTCCTATCCTTTGATGTTCTTTCTTCATATGTAAATAGAAAATAGCAATAAAAAAAGAGCTTCAATTATTTAATTTTGTTCCTTTATTGTATTAATCCTGCTGTAACCGATTTCCCGCTGTTTTCCTTGGTTCGAGGTTTAGTTTGCATTATTTAGTATTAGAGCCATTGAAGAGCGGCAAACAGAGTTGAAGGTTGATCGTGCACATGTGATTTGACAACTCAATCAAACTCGTGGATGAGTTTTTTTTCAAGAAGGGTAGAGTTGATGCACATCAATGGCAGAAATTTACCCAGGTTATTGTCTTCATCGAACCAGCAAGGAAGGCCATTGAACCAGTATTTTTTGGCCTAATATTTCCAGAATATATGCCATCGATTAGCCCTAACTTGGGGGAAATAACCAACAGCTTTTCTTGGGCCTCACAGCCAGCTTGCATGGGTGATAAAGTTGGAGATAAATTAGGGATCAACCAGTTTCCTTTTTGGAAGAGATTGGCCATATCGGCTAACCTGTTTGATAGTATATTCCTAATATTTTGATGGGCCCATGGCCAACACGTGGAGAAAAATTTGAGGAAAATATCTTCAGATCTTTTGGGCTCTATGGCCTTTGCGTGGAGGAGATTTTAGGGGAACATCGTAGCTTGCAATTACCCCTATAATTTGGAGAAATAATGGCTTCTTGTGTGGGGTTTTAGTATTTTAAAATTATTTTCTATTTTAGATATTTTATTAATTAGTTTCTTACTTAGATTAGGATTGGGTTGCTTTATTATAAATACATGTATGTGGCTGAGCAGAAGAGGATAGAGATTGAAGAAAAGAGTTATGGTTGAAGCTGTGATATCTCTTTCTTCTTCTTTTCTATCCTTTGATGTTCTTCTTTCATATGTAAACAAAAAATAGCAATAAAAAAAGAGAACTTCAGCTATTCAATTTTGTTCTTCTATTGTGTTGATCCTCTTGCAATTGGTCTCCCACTGGCTTCCCTGGTTCGAGGTCGAGTTAGCACTTAGCATTATGGTTACTAAAGAGGTGAGTTGGTGGAGTACACCTCATCTTCCTCCAAGCTGCCAGATACTGCCAGATTTGTGTTTTTTGCCTCTTTTTGCTTGAAATGCTTTGTATGGTGAGTTTGGTTGCTATTGGTTGGAGAGTTATATCATTGGAGACTTATATGTTGTCATGGAATGAAGCTAAATCATGAAGGGTGTATGTGAGTTGGTTTTCTTCAAGTTTTTTATGGTTACCTACTTGTTGGATTTCCCCCCCCCTTTTTGGGTAGTGTGTACTCTCCATTTGGTTTGGGTATCATCCCTATTTTCTATGTGTGTTTGTACATTATGTCAGAGGTCGGAGGAAGAGGCCAAGGGCCACCCTGAGGGAAGACATGGATAGATTCAGTTGTGATCACTGTGGGAAATCTGGGCATACTAGAGAGAGATGTTGGATGCTTTATGGCTGTTCCTATGGTATGCATGACAGCAGGAGAGGGGGAGTCCGAGTGCACACTATGATGACTGAGGTTGAACCTTTGGGATATCTATCTGGACTACAGACAGACACCCTTTCTCTCACTCAGGATGATATTGCAGTATTTCTCAGGGTTATGTAATATTTGAATAGCTCTTCTTCTATGCCTACAATGCAAGATTCTTCAGCTTCCACCTTAAAGACCCTTACATTTGCTCCTTCCATTGCCTCTTCGTTGGTCATTAACTTTGGAGCCAGTGACCATATGATCGACATATTTTAGTGTTATGATTCCTACTCTATTTGTTATGGTAAGGAAAAGGTTAGGGTCATTGATGGTTCTCTCTCTTCTATTTCTTGTAAGGGTAGTATCCTTATTTCTTCTTCTATTTCCCTGGATTCCGTTTATGTTCCTAAGTCTAACACTAACCTCTTATTTGTGAGCCATCTAACCAAATCCTTGAATTGTTGTGTCACTGTTTTTCCATCTCATTGTGTTTTTTAGGATTTGGCGACAAAGAGGATTATTGGCAGTAGATGTGAGGAAAAGGGACTCTACCTTCTTGATCCAGGAACATCTCCTCTACCTACTGCTCAGGCCTATGCGTATGGGTATAGTGACACTAGTACCTTTAACTCTGTGATGTTGTGGCATCAACATTTGGGCCACCCTTCTTTCTGTATTATGAGGAACAAATTGCCACATTTCTTCTATTCATTCTTACCATGTAATACAGTGTGGACCCTGTTTGTATGCTAAACATTGTCGTTCTTCTTATCCTTACCATGACAATAGATTCACCGTTCCTTTTCATGTTATGCATATTGATGTTTGAAGACATTCTCCCGCTACTTTCTTTAGTTATCGTTATTTCGTTTCATTTGTTAATGATTATTCCCGGTCCACTTGAACTTTTTTGATGACACGTAAGAGTGATGTCTGTGATGCCTTTAAAAATTTCTATCAGCTAGTTTTTACTCGCTTTTCTACTAGAATTCTAATTGTTCACTCCAATAAAGGGAGTAAGTATATGTATGGTGGACTCCAGAATTTTTTTTACCGACAATGGCACTATCCACCAGCTAGCTTGTATTGACACACCCCAACCATATGGGGTAGCGGAGAGGAAAAATCACCACTTGTTGGAAGTCACAAGGAGTCTCATTTTTGGCATGCATGTCCCTACGACCTTTTGGTCTGATATCTTTCTTGCCACTGCTTTCCTCATTAACCGCATGCCCACTTGGTTCCAAATCCCCTTTGGAACCTTGTCCCCTCAGGCTTCTGCTTTCTCTCTTCCACCCAAGGTGTTTGGGTGTACATGTTATGTCTATAATCACGAATCTGCTCGGACTAAACTTGATCCTATATGGCCCTTAAATGGATCTTTTTTTGGTATTCCTCCTCTACCAAAGGCTATAAATGCTACCATCCCTCTTTCCGCCTGTGACCTCTTTCCAAAGATGTCATCTTCTTTGAGTCTGTTCCGTTCTTTGCTCCTCATCGCTATCCTCTTCATGGGGAGAACAGTAGGAGTAAAGAGGCTATTGATGGCATTCCATTTCTTCACCCCTTTCTTATTCCTCCATTTCAGCTTTATGTTGGGAAACATAAAAGATAGGTATCATTGATATTTGTGATAATTTAGGTGTTGGTTCTGGTAAGGAGGAGTTAATTGTGTACAACAGAAAGAAAAAGAAGACCTTCCAGGAGTCCTCTTTGGATCCACATCCTGAGATCAACCTTCCTCAGTTAAGTAACATTCCACTATCTTTAGATCTTTCCATTGCGATTCGAAAGGGAAAGAGAGTTTGTATTAATCCTATAGCCCAGTTTGTCTCCTATAATGCTCTATCTCCCACATGCGTTGCTTTTACTACTGCCCTTTCCTCCATTTCCATTCCCAAGAGGTCACGGAGTGGAAGTAAGCCATGTCTGAGGAAATGTTGGCACTTGAAAAGAGTTGCACTTAGAAACTGGTTGATCGTCCTAGGGGGAGAGTTCCAATTGGATGCAGATGAGTCTATATAGTCAAGTATCAATCAAATGGTGCAATTGAGAGATACAAGGCCATGTTGGTGGCCAAAGGATACAATTAGGTGTATAGGATTGATTGTCAGAATACATTTGCTCCTGTGGCTAAACACAACTTAATAATTCTCTTATCGTTGGCGGCTAATAAAGATTGGCCATTGTATCAGTTGGATGTGAAGAATGCTTGATCTAGACGAGGAAGTGTACATGCAGACTCCATCCGGTGTCAAGTTTCCGTCAACTGAAGGGAAAGTGTGTCTCCTAAAAAAGGCACTATATGGTCTCAAACAATCCCCAAAAGTTTGGTTTGAGAGGTTTAGACACCATTTTGAAGAATGGGTATTCACATAGCCAAGCTGACCACACTTTATTTACCCAGCGTGGTAATGGTACCATCACAACCCTTATTGTTCATGTTGATGACATTGTGGTGACTGGAGATGACAAGGCTGTGATAGCTAGACTGAAGACCTAGTTGGCCCAACAGTTTGAGATTACAGATCTAGGACCCTTGAAGTATTTCTTGGGGATTGAAGTATCAAGATCTAAAAGAGAATCAATATATGCCAAAGGAAGTTTGTTCTGGACTTGTTGAAAGAAATAGGGATGTTGGGTTGCAAGCCGGCAGACTCTCCTATTAAGTAGAACCACAAGCTCGGAGAAGACTGTGGCCCTTCTCTTGTTGAAGCAGGAAAATACCAAAGGCTGGTAGGGAAGCTGTTCTACCTCTCGTTGACTCGCCCATATATCACATATGCCATTGGGGGTGGTGAGTCAATTTATGCATGCCCCCAAGAATGGGCACTTGGATGTTGTGTATCTTATTCTCAGGTACTTGAAGTCCACCCCAGGGAAAGGACTACTATATGCCAAGCAGAACCATATGAGCATAGAGGGCTACACTGATGCGGAATGGATTGGTTCAGTTTCTTATAGACGGTCTACATCAGGATATTGTAGATTTGTGGGAGGTAACTTGGTCACATGGAGAAGTAAAAAACAACCTATTGTGGCCCGATCCAGTGCAGAGGCAGAGTTTAGGGGTATGACTCATGGAGTGTGTGAACTCCTATGGTTGAGAAGGCTGGTACAAGAATTGGGATTTGATATTGAGGCACCTATGAGACTACATTGTGATAACAAGGCTGCCATTTATATACCTCACAACCCTGTACAACATGACTGGACAAAAGCACATTTGGGGTAGACCGACATTTCATCAAGGAGAAGATTGACTCTGGCTACATCTGTACTCCTTTTTGTTAAGACAGGCGATCAATTGGCTGATATCTTTGCCAAGGGGCACATCCCTCATCAGTTCAGTGCTTTTTTATGCAAGCGGGGAATGTATGACATTTATTCCTCAGCTTGAGGAGTGTTAGAGTCTATGTAATAAGGGTATTTTGGACACTAGTTTAGTATCTTGTTGTCTTATGTTGTAATTTTTCCATTTTCCCTTTTACCTCCCTAGGGTGGTGTTTGTAATTTTTCTTCATGTTAGTAAATCAAATAGGGGAGAGGAATCTTTATTTTCCCACATTTGGTTGCACATCTCCTTCTCTCTTCTTCTTTTCTCACCTCCTACCTTCTCCTCTCCTCTCTTGAAGATACTTACACGAGTTCCAGCTCTTTCAACCTATGATCATGAGTATAGATCATTGTCAGGTTGCCTGGAAATGTCAAATAGATGAAAGATGACACTAACAAGTACGAATGTAAGGGGGAAGAGCAAAGGGCCAGTTAGAGTATAACAGCAAGCATTCTTGAATGCTTGAAGATGGTGGCTGACAAAGTGATTTTGTGATGTAAAGTTTCTCCTTGAGCCAGACATAAAGGTTTCTTAGATTGGTGTTTGGAGCTTTGAGAGTCTGTAAGGGAAGGGAGGAAGATGAAATGGAGGGTTTGAGGGATTTCTCTAAGGTGGAGTGGCATAAACTGTCTTAACCTTGGTGTTAGAGTTAGAGGAGACGTGTAATATGATAATATCGATGGAGCTATCAACAAAACAATGCTACCATAAATTCATGAATTGACCATGTTGTACTTTTACTTGTACTCTTGTACACTTGAACTGGAATCTTTTTTTTTTTGGTGTGGGATATCAGTTTTTCATGGCATTATTTTCATCTGATGTTTCCTTTTGATTTCTTCTCTAGATGGAAGAATCCAACAGATTTGCTGGCCACTCTGGAACATATTCATCTCAATTGTCGCAAGTAGGCTTCAGTGCAACAGTCGAAAGTTGTGGTACATTGTCACAGGCTGCTCATATTTTTCCACCAGAAAAACTATGTCCCACACCAGTGTCTGTTGGAGTATTTCAATCTGGTCCAACCGCGGTTCATGTTTCTGCTTTGTCTTCAACATCCTCGATGAATCAGTTGCCTGTTAATGAAGTTCAGACATCTGTGGTGTCCAGGGGATTCTCTAGCAGCTCACTAGAAAAAGATTCTTCTTTAACACTGCCTCGAACGGAGGCAGCACATTTCAGATTGGATGGAAGACTACATGGGCCAGCTTTTGCATCCCAAGTTCGAGGTGTGTCTGTTTTCCTACCTTTGTTTCAAGAGCAAAGAATGGTGAATAGCTGTTATCATTTGTTTTCTTTTTAAAGTACCTTAATTTTGTATATTTTATAATCAGATTCTAATTGTCTACAACTACTTTTTCTTTCATTCATTGTACTCCTTCATCCCTTTTTTTCTTCTTAAGATGTTTGGAAATGTTACTGTCAATGTCTTAAAAATTAGAGTATCAAATTAAATCAGTTTTGGTTACTATTTAAAAATGTGCTTTATGACTGGTAATTTTTTCAGAAAGTGTCTGGATTAGCTTACTGGTCTACTATCTTGATGAATGGTCAGAAATTTTAGAGGTTCTCTCTTTCTCTAGGAGGTTTGATGGACTTTTTATTGATGCTTTATTGGGATTATCTATGCCCGTTGCTTCTTTCTTTTGTGCCTTTAGTGGATCTAAAATTATTAATCTATTTTTGATAGTTATTATATTTACTGGGAATATTAGTATTTTACTTTGATGGGAAACATATTGTTTTTGAAGACAAACTGGGAAGGTTGGGGCTGACTTATGCTGTTCTCTGTTATGTTTTTTCTTCTCAAGAGTGTTGCATTAATAACTTGGATGGCCTTTTCATGCCAATGAAGTATTGTTATTACGCTCCAATGGTGCATTTTCTTCATTGGATATTTAGTTGATTATATAAATTGTATGTGTGCAGCAAATACTTCTGGTGATCACCAGTCGGAGGAAGCCCCTACCTTCTCCCTTCAACCCCAGCCTTTTTCTGTAGCCGGATTTGGTCAAACAAACAAGGGGTTAGTTCATACTCCAATTAAGGCCGAGGGATCTTCTAACATTAGTAGCTCCCAAGTACCCCTTCAAGCAGTAAAAGATCAAAGCTCTGAACCCTCTGTAATTCAAAATGCATCTGGGAGCCTGCCAAGTGTACATCAACCTTCACAAGGTTTTTCACCTTTCAATAACTACAATGAGATTGCAAGGAATGTTCAGAAGTTTTTGCAACCAAGGCTTCCTGAGCATCCTAATTGGACTCCCCCTTCAGTTGAGTACATGAACAAGGCCTTAACTTGTCAAATATGTAAAGCTACCGTCAGTGATGTAGAAAGTTTACTTGTTTGTGATGCTTGCGAGAAAGGAGTCCACTTAAAATGCCTTCAATCATATAACCAAAAAGGAATTCCTAAAGCGGAGTGGCACTGTCCTAAGTGCATTATATCAAGCAATGGGAAGCCATTGCCCCCTAAATACGGTCGTGTTACAAGAAATATAACTGCGACTAAAGTGTCTTTAAACACCAATGGAGGTCTAATCTCTGCAGAGAAGAAGGTTGAAATTTCAGATCAAAAGATTAATAATCAGAAGGCTGTTGCTAATGGAAACCCTGGCTTAGTTAGTTCTGCTGGTGTTGGAAATACAGGAAGTAAACATATTGAATTAGTCCCGGAACTGAAGATCTCAAGCGTAAGAGAACTACATGGACCTGATTTCACAATAGGCGAAATAGGCCCAGAAAAGTCAAGGGAAACTGCAGGGGTTGTTTGTGTACCTCTTTCTGGGATGGTGAATTATAGTTCTAATCCATCCATTCAAAGTAGTGGATCATCTTCATGTGACACAGAAAGATCAAACTCTGAGTTTAAGTCACTGCCAAAGTTAGATCAAGGACACCACTGTCCTGAGAAACTATCTGACACAGATATTGATTCTGGTTATCAATCACAGGCCTCACGTAACTCATTAGATGCTGACAAAAAAGGGCCATTAAACCATAAAGCTTCTGGAAATCAGGATATTGTAAATATTTTCACCTATAAAGAGCTTGAGAAATCCGATTTAAAGGAGAGTTCTGAATGTAAGTCAGGTTGTGAGATCAGGCAAGAGAACCAGGATTTTGCTCAGGCAGATTCTATTGAGGCTTCAGATGTTGAGAATGGAGCTAGAGATTGCAATATATCTCCATTTCATGATTTGCATGGTGTGGATTGGGTTGGTGATATAACTCATGTTGTAGATGAGAAGTCATTTTATCAGTCTTGTCGGGTTAATGGAGTAGTATACAAGCTGCAAGATCATGCTCTTTTCTATTCTAGCAATGACAATCTGAGACCTTCAAAACTTCAGGTAAGACATGATCGAGCTTTTCATGATTCTTATGGCTTAGTCTATGCAGGTATATAATGTCAAGTCTAATTTTACCTGCTGAGATAAGTCCCAACTCCCAACTGCTATTTTCATTTTTTGGATTAAGGTTGAAAGCGTTTTGAATCTTCCCTTTAATTTTCCAACATTGCATTTTTCATGAACAATGAGCTATCTCAAATTCCGTCTATGGATTCTCTTAGGAATTGTGGTATGAAGAAAAACTTTCTATTACAGGCCTTGTGGGAGGATAACAAGACAAGGAAAAAATGGGCTACTGTGAAGCCTTGTCACTTGCCTGAGGTAGTTGGCTGGCCATGTAGTCCTGAAGATAGTGAGGTAGAGAATGTTTCTTTAATTTTCTTTTGGAATTTTCAATTATTATCCATTATAATTATTTCAAGTTAAATATTCTCTGTACTCATCATACATGTTTTATTTGATTAGAAACATTTACTTTTTCTCTTTCTCCCTTTGTTATATTATTTTTTTGATGTCCGGATGTGCATTTAGGAACAAAGTTGTGGTTTGCACATTGGATTTGATACAAATATTGGCTGCATTTTGCAGGTATATGAATCTAATCACGATAGCACTGTAATGGCTGGCTTAATTCAGGGGCCATGTCAAGTTCTTCCTCCAAACAAGTTTAAGGAAGAAAGTGAAAGAAGAAGCCATTTACCGCGTGGGGCAAATGATGGGTTACAACCTGTTTTCCTGTGCAAGTATGTCTTCATTTTTAATTTTAATATCAAATCATGTACCACCAATTTTATGTATTTGCTTCTTGATGGAAGATCGCAAGCTAAATAACATGTTAATTAGAGCCTCTTGTGATTGTAATCATCTATGATGTTTGTTTTTGCTTATTTATACTGAATGCTGATATACTAAGAGAACCAACTTCCTACTTTATTCAGCAGAGGCAGCTTTGTTTCTTAGCTGTAATTTCAAATCACTTATGACCAATTTTATAGAATTGCTTCTTGATGTAAGACCAAAATCTGAAGAACATGTTTTTAATTGGGTCCTACTCATAGTTGTCATGGCGTCGCCATATCGTCGCCATGGCAGCGCCATGGCGTCTGGCGCTGGAGAAATGTGCATATCGACCTACGCCATGGCGTCTGTCTCTCTTTCCCTCTTCGATTTCTTCTTCTTTAATTTTTTGTTTCTTCCCCAACCTTAGACTCACTCCTGTTTCCCTAAATCTCCTATTTTAGCCTTGGTTTATGAGTTTTTTCTTTCGTCGTGTTATTGCAAGGTTGAAGAAGACATATTAAGTCTTTAAAATTGCAAGTAAGGACAACTTATATTATTTAAATTAAACCTCCTATATTCTCTATTGCTATTTTGTTTAGCCCATTCAGTTTTCTCTTTAACTCCATTAAATAACAGTTCTGCCGATCCTTTACAACTTCAGATTAATTACAATTCTGCCATTGCTCTTATAAATCTTGATTTATCTACTAGTTTGCCAGTAAACTTTGGATTTAATTACAATTCTGCCATGGTCGACATGATCAGCATGGCAACGCCATGGCGGGCGACATGTCGATATAGCGATCAGACACCCCTCCACCGACTTGGATCGTCGTGACGCCGTGACAACTATGGTCCTACTAAGGCTATGTTTGGAAGCCAAGAAAAGAATAGAAAAGAAAAAGCATAAAAAGACAAAAATCATGATGACTCAAGGATTGATTTATGAGTCTATCTCTCTCCTCAAATTAATTTTTTTTTTGAATTTTTTCTTTTCTTGGCTTCCAAACATAGCCTAAGAGAACCCACCTTCCTACTTTATCCAACAGAGGAGGAACCTAGAAAATATTTGAAATACAACAATTCTGAAAATTAGAGAAAGTATGTGTCAACCAAGTGAACAAGAAAATATTTGAAATATAACATTTCTGAAAAATAGAGAAAGTATGTGAAGATTCAGAGATATTTAGGGAAATAAGAAAATTGATACATGCTTCTCTTTATTCTGCTTTACATATAGGGTTGCAGATCAACAGATAATTTTTTTCCCATAACCATGGCTGTAGTCTTGCAAACGTAAAGAGAAGGGAAGAAGAAAAAAAAAAAAAAAAAAATTCTTATTTTATGGTTAGTATTGAGTTTTGTTATTTCAGTCCATTTAGAAGAAACCCAAGAAGTGGACAAAACAAGAATAAAAAAGAGAAATGGTGCTGCTTATGAATTGTCTTTGCTAACTTAGTTGTGGATTTTATTTTCCCTCAAAAAGAAAAAAAAAGCGGAAAAAAAACAGTGGGCAATTTTGGTTCATGTTTCCTAATAGACAGTGGTTCCTTCGAATGCTATTCTAGTCTTTCAGTTTCAATCTGTGATGAGAAACGTACTCCTGAGGATGAATCAAATGAAAAGAGCAAGTGACTTTATGAAATGGATAATTAGATGCATCTCTGAGA
This sequence comes from Telopea speciosissima, assembly GCF_018873765.1. NCBI lineage: Eukaryota > Viridiplantae > Streptophyta > Magnoliopsida > Proteales > Proteaceae > Telopea > Telopea speciosissima. The sequence goes on along the minus strand of NC_057925.1, from coordinate 46,453,177 downwards.
TTTTATGATTTGATTTTGAAGAGTTCTAGCCCCATCTGGTAGCTGATTCTCCCTGGGAGTCCTAGTTTTGATGCAGGTGCACTACCTTGGACTGATCCAAACCCATTTGGATATCCAAATGGAGATGAACGGGGTCCAATTTGGGTCTTTAGCTAGTAGGATATTTTAGGATTTTTATTTATTTCTATTTTGGGATTAACATGCAATATTTTATTTTGATATTTTAAGTAGGAGATAGCTACTAGGATTTATTTTCTTAATTAATTTGAGAGTCCAAATTAGAGTTGGTTTCCTTTTCATGTTGGGTTTCTTTTTTATTCAAGTACATGTAACCGTGCATTAGAACTCAGATTGAATAGAATGGAATAGTTGAATTGTGGTTTGAGTAGCCTTTGTGGCTGTGCGTGTGCACTCTTCTCCCCTCTTTTCTTCTTCCTATGTGATCCCTTCTCGCCCCTCAACTCTGAGTTCTTCTCAGGTTCCCCCTTTTCTTCTTCCTATGTGATCCCTTCTCTCCCCTCAATTCTGAGTTCTTCTCAGGTTCCCCCTTCTTCCCTTACAGGCCCTGCACCAATTTTGTATCAGAGTCGAAGATCCCCATCTCCCTCCCTGTCAATCTCACTCATCTCATTCTCCTTCCTCCCTATCCTTTCTTTTCTCAATTATTGTCTCTTCATTTATAAATAAAGAAAATTACTGTTTCTTCCGTACAAAACCAGCAACACTCTCCCATTCCCAGTGTGCAACAACACCCTGCTCCTTTATCTCCCCATGTTCTTCCCTGCTGTAACAACAAACCAAAAAAAAAATCCCAACTCTCACCAATTCTTTCCCCCTTTCTGTGAACCAATCAAACCACCCCCTGCCATCAAACCCTTCTTCTCTCTTTTCTCAACAAACCCCACCTCCCACTGATTCCCATAACCAATCCCTCTTTCTTCCCTTTCCCTCTTAGGTTTCCACTGAGCGGGAAAAAGGAAGATAGAAGAGAGAGTGAGAAGCAGAGAGCCAAAGGCCCAAAAAATAAAAAGCGGAAGAAATCAGACGTAAGTTTTTCCGCCTTTCCCCCGCGAGTCAAACCCCATCATCCGGATTGGTTGTCCCTTGCATCATTGCTGTCCTCCGAAGTCGTGGAGCTCCCCTTCTTCCTCGCAGCACCTTCCTCGGTCTTCTAAGAATGAGTTTCACTCAAACACAGTATCCCTCTCCCAATTCCCTTTTGCCTCTTTTTCTATAATTTTTTTCCTTTTATTTCCTAAACTACCCCCTTTGAGCCCCACTTATTCTTTAGCCTTGTTTTTCTTTTCCAGACTTACCCCCACCCTATGTCATTCATGTTGCATTAAAAAAATAATTGTTTTCCTTTTATACCCTCTCATGCCCCTTTATTCCACCTTGTCCTTATTTTAGCCTCAATTCCTAGTTTGCCCTCCATCTTTAATTCTTAGCCTTATTTTGATGCCTAATAGCCCTTAGAGATTTATTTATAGCAGAGCCGAACCTGAGGCTACATCATGGAGGTTGATCGATACAATTTGCTCCTTTCAATTAGAGATGGTTTCTGTAAATTGCAAACAAGACTTCTTGATTTGAAGACAGGTTGTTGGGAGCTTGCCAATAATAATAACACTTTCTATGATAAGGTGTCAAGCATGATAGATGCAAATTGGAGATGGACAACGAAAGTGAGGATCAAGCTAAAATGAACTGGCCAATCAAGGTTGTAGTTGAAGAATTGATCAACGGTCTGATTTCAATTGTGAAACCCCATGATCAGATTCCCATCGAAGAGATGTCGTTTGCTAACGACCATCGGAAAATCGTGACGATTGATCATGAGATGCGCTGGATCATTGCCCCATCAAAGCCGATATTTGTGGATGCCGATCGAGTGGTGCTGATTCTCTCGTTTTGCAAAACTCGAGGTTGAGTTTTTCTCAACACTGGGGGAATTGATGCAGGTGCATTACCTTGGACCGGTCCAAACCCATTTGGGGTATCCAGATGGAGATGAACCGGGTCCAATTCGAGTCTTTGATAGTAGGATATTTTAGAATATTTATTTATTTATTTTTTGGGATTAACATGCAATATTTTATTTTGATAGCTTAAGTACGAGATAGCCACTAGGGTTTATTTTCCTAATTAATTTGAATTTCCAAATTAGAGTAGGTTTCCCTTTCATGTTTGGGTTTCTTTTTGATTCAAGTACATGTAACCGTGCAATTAGAACTCAGATTTGAATAGAATGGAATAGTTGAGTTGTGGTTTGAGTAGCTTGTGTGGCTGTACGCGTGCACTCTTCTCCCCCCCTCTTTTCTTCTTCGTATGTGATCCCTTCTCTCCCCTCAATTCTGAGTTCTTTTCAGTTTTCCCCTTCTTCCCTAACCGGCCCTCCACCAAGTTTCTCTTAGATCCTTATGTATGAGGATGAAGCTCCATCGTTCTGGTCTGATAAGAGGCTTGGGTTTGCAAGAAAATAGTATGGATATCTGAAATCCTAGTTTAATATGGTGGAGGATGGAGGAACAATCATATTCATTGATACAATTGGTAATTTGCTTGATTCAGTTCTCTGCGTCAATGAATCAAAATCCGAGTCATTAGAGGTGAGTTGGTAATGCAACCATTTATTTTTTAGGTCTTGCCTAAGCCACCATATGATTGGCAGATTCTAAATGCATCAGCTGATGTCTTAGCCGATTCACCCCCTCTTATCATTTTATAATGTCTCAAATTCTTTAGTCAATAAAATCAAGTGAAAAATGGTTTATATTAATTGACACAAATGTAACCAGGCACTGTATGTCTTTTGATCCATGGTTGTTCCATTGTACTGTTGTTTTTATCATTTTCCTTTCCAAAACCTTGTCATCTTTTTAAGAAGGCACAAAAGGACAGCTTCTGGTAGTACTAATGCATGCTATGTCAGGGTGTCCAATTATCAGTTGCTCATAGGGACCGCTGGTATTTATGATTTTGTAGGCACTGTACTTCTGCAGATACAATTGTATTTTATTATGATATTTTTTTGGTAGGTCACATGTAATTACTTGTTTTCTGAGTTTCAGAAGAAAATTCTTTCTTGCAGATGGTTTTATGATGAATCAAAGGGGCTTTTCCGAGCCGTTACTGATTAATTCAAGTCATACCGATTTTGGAGCACTATTGTCCTGAATTGCATTGCTAGACAATTCTCAGAATATCAGTTGCGTTTAACTGGTATGTTTTCTTTGTTGTTGCTACTGTTATTTCATCTCACTTACTTTTCTGTCTCTATTCCACAATAGAAGTTCATCTTATCATTGTGTTGATGGGTTAGTGATGCCATAGCACTTGACTGGTTAGACGAGCATGACTGAGTTTGGAAACCCAAACCCAGGCAGAGCCAGTCCAAGCCAGGTTTTTGGTCCAACAAGGGTTGGAAGTAGTTTAGTTATTCTTTTTTGTCTTCTATTTGTTATGAGTTGGATACGTAGGAATAGACTATTTAGTTTTAGAGTTGGATTGCAAGTTATTTTCAGTTTTAGGAGTCTAGTTAGGAATTTTTTTTGTTTTCCTATTTATAATTGCATGTACCCATGCTGGAACACATAGAATCAAATTGGAAATTGAATGGGTTTTGTTCTGCGTGAATGTGTGGTTGTATGTTTCAGAGTTTCTTCTCAGATTTCCTCTCTCCTCTACCCAGCCATCCACCAATTTGTTACCAGAGTTGAAGGATCCATCTTCCTCCCCATCAATCTCTCTCTTTTCTCTGCTTAGTACCCGGTACAGTTTTCCTTTTCCCTGAGTGATTCATCCCAGCAGTATAGATTACCTCCAGAAAAAAAAAAAGAGAGAAAGAGAACTCAGTCTCTTTCTTAACCAACCTACTGCCTCCACTAAAACCCCATCCCTGTGATTCCCACATGCAACCCCCCAAACCTACTGCCTCAACTGAAACCCCAACCCCCCCTTTCGATCCCACAGGCAAAATCCCCACCGCTCTCCTTTCCCCCTGTTGACCTCGATCTACGCCCTCCTCAGGGTTCCGCCAGCAACATGAGAGAATTAAAAAAGAGAGCGAAAGAGATGTAGAAAAAAAACTCATACCTGGTTCTTCGAAGTTGCAGTTGCAGTCGCAATTGCAATTCTCTTTAGCTTCCTCGCAGCGAGTCAATTCCCCGCCTCCGGAGTGGTTGACTTCATCAAATCGAACCCCTCCTTCCTCGCATCACACCCCTTCCTAATCCGCTTGTTAATTATGTTACTCAATTAGGATAGGAATGTTCTAATCGAGATTCCTATTTAGGTATTCTATGGTAATTAGAGTCAGTCCTAGTTAGTCATAGCTTTGTTTCCAGGTTGTAATTTAGTTCTGATTTCTAGTAGGATTAGGAATCCTTCCTTTGTAATTCTACTACACTATAAATAAAGGGTTTTGGGGGAACTGCGGGTATCGATTTCTGTCCTAAGCAGTTCCCCTGTTTCTTCCATCTTCTCTTCTTCGGTTATTTTACATATTTAATTCTGTTACATGGTATCAGAGCGATGAAGAAGAAGGGGAAAAAAAACTGCAAGTAAGAGGGAAGATCTCTGTCTGAAGAAAAAAGAGAGGGAAGTTTTCTTATCTGGTATCTTTACTGCTACTGCTTCTTGCTTGTGTTCATCGGGTCTTTGAAGATCATATAGTTTGCTTCTCTCGACTGTTACTGCTATTGTTTCGAATATTGTTGTTGGCGTGCTACTGCCCTTGCCCTCGAACAACAAGGGTTTCTTCTTACCGCCTTGCAGTTTTCTGGGTTTGGATTCTTCGAATATGGTGTGGCTGCTGGGATTTATCTCTTCAATTTGCTGATTGTTACCTCAAGTCAATGCTTTTGCTGCTGTTGATTACTACATGGAGTTCTATGATTTTGCTTATGGATTGTTGCAAGTTGATCTCTCATACTGCTGATCGAAGCACCCTGATTCTGTTTTCATATTTATTTGATCTGGTTGGAATCGATTTGCTGTTGGTATCATGTCCTTGTTCACGATTCTATCGTGAGAATGGGCCACGAAGTGGAATTGATTTGCCGTCTCCACTTGCCCTCGTTCCATGGTGCTAGTCCATATCATCGGCTCCTTTCTTGTTCTCGGTTGCGACTCGCAACGTAAAAGACAACCTACCTGCTGGTTGTGTCACTCACTATGCTTTTCTGGGTACTTGAGTATTTGGTTGCTTTTTTAGGTAGAAAACAATGGAGTCCTTTATGCCTTTTAATTCTGTAAACTCTTTTTCCAATTGTACCCCTATCTTTTGCTCTAATTATGTTTTCTCATCCTTCATATTTGTTTCCAAGTCTATCCCCATAGAATAAATATTAATTCCTTTCATATCCCATTTTGAAGGATTGAAGTTTCCTCATGCGTGGCTGTTGGTTTTATTTCCTTATTTTGTTTCCTAAATTGCCCCTATCTTTCACCTTTTCTGTCATATACTTTAATTAACTTTACTGCCAATTCTATCTCTTCACATTAAACAGTAATAACTTTACTGCCAATTCTATCTCTTCACATTAAACAGTAATCCCTACCATATCCTCTCCTCTTTACTTACCTAGTGAACCCTTAAAAATTCTGGTTTATTACTAGATTGGCATTACTTATTTGTATTTGAGTTTTACCTCCCTTGGGTGGGCCCATCATTGGTTTTCAACCTGGGATTGTATGAATTAATTACAGAATTCCCATTGGGCTTATGTATTTACCGTATTATTATTTGGTGGGCCCTAATCATATCAATTTGGGGTTCCAATTTTTTGAAGATTGGCACTTGCGTGACAGTTATTTTCTACCATGAGGGGAGATTGGGAGTTATTTATTGGGATCTTACTTGCATGGAGATTATTTTTATCGTGAAGTGGTGAATTGGAGATTATTGTGATCTTGTTGGAGCGCTACTCTTGATTATTGGATTTTTTTTTTTTCCGTTTGTGATGCTTATCTTTTGAGATGTTGATTACTGATGGTCATTATTTGACCACGTGAAATGCTTCACATGAGGTGGAGATTGAAGATTATTATTCTCTTATTTGTTCTAGTCATCGGCCCATTATTATTCTTTTAACTGGTCAAGTCATCAGCTCAAGACTATTTTTATCTGAAGATTATTATTTTTTATTTATTTGTGTCATTAATAATTTTATCTGTGAAGATGGTATTTAGCAACAATTCATATTTATTTGGTCTACAATAACATTAATTGCCTATCTGATCCATAGTAGCCTATACTGCCTATCTTGGTCCGCAGTAACCTGTACTGTCTATTTATCATTGGAGGTTTTTATCTAAGATCTCCGTTTGGGGCTCAATGTCTACCTTTATTTGAGCTGAATACTACCTGCCTTCTTTGAGAAGGGCTTTTGATGTAGTTGTTGCACTTTCATCTTTCTTTGAAAAGATGACTACCTACTACTGGCCTTCTTTGTGAAGTGCTTTTGGTATTGCTATTGCTGATATGATATTGTGGATTGTTGTTTGTGTTTACTACCTCCTATTTTGTTTGTTGCTGATTGGATTTGTTCGACACGACGGTTATTATCTACTGATGCTGCTGATGATTTGTATGCTTGAGTTGATATTGCTATCTGAATAAAGTGCTTCCCGTGTTCACTGGTGTCTACCACTACTATTTATGCTCAAGACTGATGCGGCTTTAATATCTATTCTTATTGGTCCAAGCTGGAGCCTTCTTTGATATATGTATACTCCAGCTTGAGGGGGAGTATTAATTATGTAACTTGATTAGAATAGGAATATTCTATTCGAGATTCCTATTTAGGTATTCTATTGTAGTTAGAGTCTGTCCTAGTTAGTCTTAGCTTTGTTTCCAAGTTGTGGTTTAGTTCTGATTCCTAGTATGATTAGGAATCCTTTCTTTGTAACTCTACTGCACTATAAATAAAGGGTTTTAGGGGAACTACAGGTATCGATTACTATCCTAAGCAGTTCCCTTGTTTCTCCCATTCTCTTCTTCGGTTCTTTGGTTTACATATTTAATTTTGTTACACCGTTTTATTTGCATGATAAGTCTCCCTCTTTGAAACCCCAATTTTCCCATATTGCCCCTCTTCAAGTCCTACTTACTCTTAAGTTTTATTTTTTATTTTCCAAAACTACCCCTTCCCTCTATTCTTATTCAAGTTTGTCCTCTTTTATTCAACTTTCAAATTTGCCCTCCCACCCATAAGTTACACTTCTCTTGTGTTTTCTAATTAAACTTTCAATATTACGGTATTGCTACCCTATTAGGAACTTTAGTTTATTTACTATTTTGCCATTAAGCCTTTGTGTAAGTGTTCTTTTTTTTAATAGTGGGCCCATAGTGATTTTTAATAGGGTTTCCAACTCAGGATCACCATCAATTAGAGATTCTATCTATATCTTAACCATGGTGGCCAATAGTGAGATTCTTCAACAGCTCAATTCCTATAAAGGTGAGACTGATCCAAAAAATTGACACCCTCACTGAATTTGTCGATGCCCTCACCGACTGTTCGTTCCCTCCATACTGTGATGACATCCATGCATGCTTCTATTGACCAACTGGTGGCTTTTGATAAAGGAAAGAGTCTTATGCAGTCTGGGGATTCTTCTAACTCTATCAATCAAAATATAATAAGAAAATTATTGGGAAAAGAAATCAACCGGAAGTCTGAACTCTGACACATCTTTTTACCAAAGAAAACCAAGTGGTGTGATGCTTTTGGTTAGAAGAAGAAGAAGCACCACCAGTCCACTACGGTACCACATATGTCCAGCAAAAGGGTATCGGCGTTGCTGTTGGCGTCGATGTCGGAGAAGATGGAGGTTGCAGCCTTGCAGGTTGGGAGATATGGACTTTGGCAATGTGGGTTCCTGTGGGAGTTGAGAATCGAGAGAAACAGAGTCGCAGAGTTGTAAAAGTAAAGCTGTAAAACATTAAAGGGGAAATGTAAAAGGTCATTTAGGGTTTTGGATTAAACTGTTTAAGTGGGTTATTCGATTTGGTTTCGGTTCAAACTTCAAACCTACCTTTCCTGAACTAAAGCCATATCCGAGCTGAACCGAACCGAACTTAATACTCGTATAACAAACCCAAAACCAAACCAAATCCGGTTCGGTTCGGTTAATTCGGCTCGTTTTCAGGTTCAGGTTCCGATTTGGTTTTGATACCCTTGGTTTCTGAGGATCATTGTCGTCGAAATAGTGTTTTCTATACCAGAGTGAGAGGCAACAACAATTTGTGCACCGTGGTAATCGACGGTGATAGTTGTGCTAATCCCCTCTTTGAAGGCATTAGTTGTAAACTCGGTTTAAAGTCAAAGCTGCATCCTAACCCCTACAAGTCGTGTAGGAGAACAACACTAATCTTAAGATCAATTATCGATGTTTGGTTCACGTACTCTGTTGACGGGTGGTTGGCAAAGTGCAATGTGATATCCTACCCTTAAAGGTATGTCACATCCTCTTGGGGTGTTTGTGGTTGTTTAATAAGAAGGCTCAATGTTGTGGTTATTAGAACACTTACTCAAAACATAGTGGTCTCAAAATGTTCCTCCCAGCTTGGATCTTTTGACAATCAAGCTTCAGCGAACAATAGAATCTTTTCTCCTCCAACGTGTTGAGTTTGATAGTCTCCTCTGTCCTGTCCAAACTCGATGGAGTCGAGTTCTTTTCAGAGGAGGAGAATTGATGTAGTAGCACTTGACTGGTTGGACCAACATGATCAAGTTTGGAAACCCAAACCCAGACAAAACTGGTCCAACAAGGGTTGGAAGTAGTTTTGTTATTCTTTATCTGTTGTAATATGGGTTCAAGCGTAGAATTGTCATAGGGGTAATTTTGTTCTTATACCAATTCCAGAATGTTCCTTTTTACATTATAAATAAAGATGGCTGTAGTCACTCTGACTCAAGCCAGTATTCATGGAATTCAACATGGTATTAGAGCAAAAAATATTCTGGGAATTAAAAGTTTTTTCCCTTTTTTTTTCCATTTTTTCTCTCTCTCTCTCTCTCTCTCTCTCTTCTTTGTGATTCTGCCCTAAGGTCAACCACCATCGCAGGCCTCCGACAGCCCTCCGCCACCACCACCAGCCCTTCTCTGCCTTCCGCCAGCCCCCGCTGGTCCCTCCACCACCTACCGCCACCTCTGTCAACGCCCGCATGCCCCTCCACTACCTTCTGCCACCTTCACCATGCCCGCAGGCCTCTCGCCTCCCGTCTTTCTTGTGAGAGGTCCTCTCCCTTTGACGTTTTTTCCCCCACCCTTGGTGGTGAGTTGACTCCCATCGAGGGTTATTTTTCTTCCCTCCTTATGTTTTGATTTTTTTTTTAGGCTTAGTTTTTTGGTTTCTGCGATATTTTTTACTAGCCACCATGCCTGACAATTCAGAGATCTCTTCTGCTTTCTCTGGTTTTGATGGTTCGTTGCAACGTGACTTTATTCCGTTTCCGATGAACCCATCAAGTTAAATGGTAGCAATTATCTTTTGTGGTCTTGTTCTTGCTTGTTTGCAATTGGTTTCCGTGGTCTATCTGGCTACATCATAGGCACTCGGGTCAGACATACTGAGGCTGGTTCTGCACATGATTGATGGTTGAATTTTAATTTCTTGGTCATGTCCTATCTGGTTGATTCCATGAACCAAGAAATTACCGGGCGTTAGCTTCTCCTTGATTCGGTTGCAAAAATTTGGAAGACAGCCCAGGACACCTATTCTCAGGTTGGGAATGCTGCCCAATGTTATGAATTCTGTCAGAAGATCCGTTCTACCAAGCAGTTGGAGTTGTCCCTGTCTCAGTATTACAATACCATGTGTACCATGTGGCAGCAGTTGGATTTTCTGGGCACCTTCACTGCAACCTGTGATGTTGATGCCACGGCCTTTCGAAAGTGGGAGGATTGTTTACGTGTTTTAGATTTCTTGGCCGGACTCAATATTGAGTTTGATAAGATCTAGGCCAACATTTTGAATCGGGACCCACTCTGAACTCTTGAGCAGGCCTATGTGATTCTTTTAGCTGAGGACAGTTGGCGTACTACCATGGTTCATCTTGTTACTCAGGAAAGATCGGCCCTTATTTCTGGTTTACAGTCTTCCCGTGGCAATTCTGTCCGTAATGTTACTACTGATCGGCCATTTGGTGATCGCCCTCCTATAAAATGTGATCACTGTGGGAAGGAATGTCACACCAAGGACCGATGTTAGAAGCTTCATGGTCGCCTTGCAGATACTCGCGGGCATGGGAAGGGTGGTTCCAATCGGCCCAGTAACACATGTGCTCATCAGGCATCTATAGAAGAACAACCTGACCAATCTCTTTCGCAGGTTGTGGTGGCTGAACTGCAAAATTTATGGGATATGGTGACTTGCTTGGACACATCTTCGACATCTGTATCTCCTTCAATGGCTGCTTCGGCTATTTCTCTGTCTGCCAATCCCATTACCACTTCTTCCACAGGTATTTCATTTGGTGGAAGCTACACCTCTGGCATGCCTGATTCTTGGGTTATTGACTTAGTGGCAACTGACCATATGACAGGTTCTTCCTCCCTTTTTTACAAATATTTCCGTTTATCTGGTCATAATAAGGTTCATGTTGCTAATGGGTCTCTTTCTCCTATTTCGGGGAAGGGATCCGTGCAGTGCACTTCCTCTCTTTGCTTTTCATCTGTGTTACATGCCCCTAAATTCTCTACTAATTTGCTTTCCATTAGTAGCCTAACCAGGGATTTAAACTGCAAAGTAACATTTTTTCCGAACCATTGTTTGTTCCAGGACTTGGAAGCGGGCAGTATGATTGCATGTGGTAAGGTGGTTGGTGGTCTGTACGTGCTTGATAGTTCACGGGCAGCTTTGACATCTCAGTCTGCATCTTTTGATTTTGATTATGCATTGTCTGAATTGAATAATTGGCATCATCGTTTAGGTCATCCACCGATTGGTGTTTTATCTGATTTATTTCCTAGTTTATTGAAACGATGTAATAAACATACTTTTTCTTGTGATGCTTGCACTTTGGCAAAGCAAACTAGAAGTGTTTTCCTATTTTTGATAATCGAAGTTTGAGTCCATTTGGTTTTATACATTCTGATGTGTGGGGCCTTGCTCGATGTGTTTCTACTTCTGGGTTTCGATGGGTAGTTTCCTTTATTGATTATTTTGGTCGGACCACTTGGGTCTACTTGATGCATAGTAAGAGTGACGTCTTTACCTGTTTTACCCTATTTCATAAAATGGTCCAGACCCAGTTCGATGCCAAAGTGAAGATTCTCCGGTCCGATAATGGAAAAGAATACATGGATGGTGCCTTTCGCTCCTATTTGGATACTCATGGGATAATTAATCAGACCTCGTGTGTGGATATCCCTGCTTAGAATGGGGTTGTTGAACGAAAGAACCGACATTTATTGGAGGTTGCTCGGTCTCTTATGTTTGATATGGCTGTTCCTCCTCGTTTCTGGGGTGATGCCATCCTTACTGCCACTTACCTTATCAATTGGCTTCCATCACGTCTCTTGGGTGGTCGCTGCCCATTGGCTATTTTGTTGGGCAAATCCACATTTGTTGTGCCCGCAAAGTTTTTTGGTTGTGTGATGTTTGCCCGGAATCGCCATGTTCACGGCAAGTTTGATCCTAAAGGGCTGTGGTGTCTTTTTCTTGGCTACTCGGCTACCCAGAAGGGGTATAAATTCTATCACCCTCCTACACGAAAAGTGTTTGTCACCATGGATGTGTTCAGGGAATTTGAAGCTTATTTTAAACAGCTGATACCTCTGCAGGGGGAGATTCTAAGAGATTAAGAGGTCCCGCTGATTGCTCCTTTGGATATTAATATATCTACTTTAGAGGATGCCTTTGTTAAGCTGGAAGATGGGATTACAAGTTAGGAACAAGAAGTGGGACAGAATAAGCAGCAGCAAACAGTCCAGGGGGAGAATAATATGCAAACTTACTCTCGTGGAACTGATTTTCCTTATGGCCCCTCGGTATAAAGAGACCACCACCACTAATTCTACACAATCGGCACCTGCTCCAAGTCCCACTCTTAGTCATCTTCCTGGTAAGCTTCCTCCTGATCCTAGTCTTGATTTCCCATTGCTATTTGAAAACCAAAGAGGAGTTGTACACAACATCCTATTTCCAATTTTGTGTCATACAACGCTCTAACTCCTTCATTCCATGTTTTTGTGTCTTCATTATCCTTTGTTACCATTCCTAACAATTGGCAGGAAGCAATAGCCGAACAGAAATGGAAAGATGCAATGAATGAAGAAATGCTTGCCCTTGAGAAGAATCAGACCTTGGATTTGGTAAAACCTCCACCTAGAAAAAAACCCGTTGGATGCAAATGGGTATTTGTTGTAAAACACAAATCAGATGGCTCAGTGGAGAGATATATAAAGCAAGGTTAGTTGCCAAAGGGTTCACTCAAACCCAAGGAATTGATTATCAAGAGACTTTTGCTCCTGTGGCAAAGATGAATACTGTGCGAGTCATCATTTCTTGTGCTATGAATCAAGGTTGGGATCTCCAACAACTTGATGTGAAGAATGCCTTCTTGCATGGAGACTTGGAAGAGGATGTTTACATGGAGATACCTCCTGGTTTTGCTTCTTTAGAAACTCAGGGAAAGGTATGCAAGTTGAAAAAAGCCCTGTACGGTCTAAAGCAGTCACCAAGGGCTTGGTTTGGTCGCTTCCATAAGGCCATGATTGCATAGCAATGCTGATCATACCTTGTTTGTAAAAAAGGTGGGACAGTAGGTGACAATTTTGATTGTCTATGTTGATGATATAGTAATTACAGGCAGTAATGCATAGGAAATTCAGAAGCTGAAGATTTATCTGGGCGCCGAATTTGAAGTCAAAGATTTGGGGAAGTTAAGGTATTTCTTGGGGATTGAGGTTGCCTATTCAGCAAAGGGCATATTTCTTTCTTAGAGAAAATATACATTGGATTTATTGAGTGAAATAGGGATGCTTGGTTGTAAACCGGCAGATACTCCTCTTGAGCCCAACACACACTTGAAGAGTAAGGAAGGTGATCCGATGGATAAGAGTAGCTATCAGAGGTTAGTTGGTTGGTTGATATATCTCTCACATACTCTACTAGATATTACATTTGCTGTGAGTGTAGTGAGTCAGTACATGCATGATCCTCACTCCTCACACTTGGAGGCAACATACAGAATACTTCGGTACTTGAAGTCCTCTCCTGGAAATGGAGTCTTGTATTCTCCACATAGTCATCTTTGGGTAGAAGCATACACTGATGTAGATTGGGCTAGAAGTCCTGATTATAGGAAGTCAACATCCGGATATTGCACATTTGTTGGAGGAAAGTTAACTAGTTGGAGAAGCAAGAAACGAGCAGTTGTGGCCAGATCTAGTGCTGAAGCCGAGTTTAGAGCTATAACACAAGGTATGTGTGAACTTCTCTGGCTCAAGGGTAATGTAGTCCTAAATAGGTAGGAGACCTACTAGGTGCCAGGTAGATCAAACCCTCACAAAGGTGCTGGCTGATTGGGCAGATTGGGGTATTTTAGGTCAAATAGGGTTAGGTTTATGAGAATAGGGTTAAATCTTATATGGTTTTAATGGGCAGGTCTAGGAGAAGCTAATAGGGTAGGTTTGAACAAGGTTTAAACAAAATTTAAAAATTACAGAAATTAGGGTTAGGGTTTCGGGTTTTGGGTTTTAGAATTTAGGTTAAAACTGGGGTTTAAACTTGGAATTAGGGCAAGGGGCTAAGGTCGAGTGCTAAGGGCAATGGGAAGGGTACTCGACTGTAATATGGTGTAGTTCTGATGGCTGAATTGGGTTATACAGAATTTAGGGTTTTTTTTTTGTTCTACAGAGACGAGGCAAATTAGGGTTTGAGTGGTTGGATGGGGCTGCAACTTAGGTCGAGTGAAGGAGGAGATGAGAGGGGCCTGTGGTTGAAATTTGGTTGAGATTGGATGGAGGAACAAGGCTGGACAGAATTGAGAACAAATAGGGTTTATGGGGATTGATGGGTTTTTAATGGAGGAGACAATGTGCATCTATTAGGGCAGGTGAGGCTTGGGTTGGAGGATTAAGAAGAAGAGGAGAATACTGAAACAGTAAATAACTTACTGGTTTAAGGAGATCTTCAATGGCAGCAACCTTGAAGACAGCTTTGAAGATGAACCTCCCGATCTACAAGATGCAAGGAGTCACTAGAGATCCACCAGCCCTTCAACCTTGATATGACTCACAAGGGGGATCTTGATATGACTCACAAGACATTCTCAAAAGAGAGAAACAGCAGCAGCAGTAGCCAGCAGAAAACGAAATATATTTTTTAAAAAACTGAATTGTGGGGGAGCCTCTCCCACGATTCATTAAAATAAAGAGGCCTAGTGCCTAAATCCTAACACAAGTCAAAATCTCCTTCATATATCATGGAAGGGAGTAGCTAACTTAAAATAACCTAAACTTAAAAGGTAAAAAGACTTATCTACCCCTAATAGCGTAAAATAAAAGAGATTAGCTTAAATTGAACCAATTGGATGCAACCAATTTGAATCGGTTCAATTAAAGATTTAAAAATAAAAGTAAGTATAGAATTGAAATAAACTAAGTATAAACTAGTCTAAGGCTTCTGCTAAAACCCTATGATCAGGGGGGGCTTCTTTAGCTCATGGAGGCTTGGATCTGCATCAAAGGGAGTTCTTCAAGATTTGGGTATGAATGCTGATCTTCCAATGCGACTCTACTGTGACAGCAAGTCTACAATCAGCATTGCTCACAACCCGGTCCAACATGATCGTACCAAACATGTTGAGATTAATCGGCATTTTATCAAGGAGAAGTTGGAGCAAGGAATTATTTGTATCCCATTTATTCAGTCCAGTGAGTAGCTGGTTGATCTCCTTACCAGAGGAATTAGTTGTAAGTTATTTTGTCCTATAATTAGCAAGTTGGGCATGTTCGATATGTATGCTCCAACTTGAGGGGGAGTGTTGTAATATGGGTTCAAGGGTACAATTGTACTAGGGGTAATTTTGTCTATGTACCAATTCCAGAATGTTCCTTGTTACAGAACTGAAGATAAAACCTAACCTGTAGCAATCGAACTAGAAGAAGAAAGCAAAGAAGAAAAAAGAAGATCTGAGAAGAGAAGAAGTAAAAACCGAGAGAAAGAGAGAAGACTTCTCACGATTTAGTTAGTTGCTAAATCGTGAGAGGCAGGTTTTATTTATAATCAAACTTAAGTGAATTACAATAAGAAACACCCAAAATACCCTTGAGACATAAAATTAAATAGAACTAACTAGAGAGACCATAAAAGACAGAAATAACCCATAACCCCAAATAACTAAAACACGATAATCTTAACACTCCCCCTCAAGCTGGAGCGTAGACATCACCAAGATCTAGCTTGGAACAACCACTTGCAAACTGTGGTCGAAACAAAGCTTTGGTAAACATATCTCCAAGTTGAAACTGGGATCGAACAAAGGGAGTAGTAATCAACTTCTTTAGGACAGCATCGCGAACAAAATGACAGTCAACTTCAATGTGCTTGGTTCGTTCATGAAACAGAAGGTTGTTGGCAATATAGATAGCAGCCTGGTTATCACAGTACATCTCCATGGGTTGATCACTGAAATAACCAAGTTTATGAGTAAAGGAACGAACCCACATCAACTCAGCAGCTGTGTGAGCCATAGCTCTGTACTCAGCCTCTGCACTGGAACGAGCAACAGTAGTGTTTCTTGCTCTTCGAAGTAACCAAGTTACCACCAAAGAAAGTACAATGACCTGTAGTAGATCTACGATCACCATCAGATCCAGCCCAATCGGCATCAGAAAATCCAATAATGCTAGTGTGTCTGACGGCGATAGACAAGCCCCTTGCCAGGAGCACCCTTAAGGTAACGTAAAATACGACAAGCAGCCTCCCAATGAACTTGCTTAGGCGTCTGCATGAACTGACTGACAACACCCACAGCAAAGGAAATGTCAGGACGAGTAACTGTAAGATAGATAAGTCTACCGACCAGGCATCGATACTGGTGTGGATCACTAAAGTCTGTGTCATCAGAAGCACCAAACTTGACATGAGGGTCCATAGGAGTATCAATAGGTTTACAACCCATCATACCTGTCTCATCAAGTAAATCAATAACATACTTTCTTTGGGACAAGCTTAGACCGCGAGTACTGCGAACAACCTCAATGCCAAGAAAATACCTGAGGTTACCCAAATCCTTAATTTGAAAATTGTCAAGTAGATATGTCTTCACCTGTGCAATCCCAGAAGCATCATTACCAGTAATAATAATTTCATCAACATATACTGCTAAGATGACCACATTAGACCCCTGTCGTCTAACAAAGATTGAGTGATCAGAGTAGCACTGAGAGAATCCACAACCAGCAACAACACTGCTAAATTTATCAAACCAGGCATGGGGAGACTGTTTTAGTCCGTAAATTGCCTTGTGAAGGCGACAAACTCGGACACTATCCTCCCCCTGAGCAACATAACTAGGAGGTTGCTCCATATACACCTCCTCCTGTAGGTCACCATATAAGAAAGCATTCTTCACATCCATCTGGAAAAGGGGCCAGTCAAGGTTAACAGCCAAAGAAAGCAAAATACGAATTGAATTCAGCCTTGCAACAGGAGAGAAAGTCTCAAAATAATCAACCCCATAGGTCTGGGTAAACCCCTTAGCAACCAAACCAGCCTTGTGCCGCTCCACAGAACCATCGGGATTGTACTTCACTGTGTACACCCAATGACACTTAACAAGATCCTTACCAGGTGGGAGATCAACCAAAGACCAAGTCTTACGAGAGATGAGAGCCTCCATCTCCACATCCATAGCATTTTTCCACTCAGGGTGAGACATAGCAATGGTATAAGAAGAGGGAATAAAAGTAGAATGTAATGCAGTAGCAAAAGCACGATAATGAAGGGGAAGATGAGAAACAGACACATAATTTGCCAGAGGATAAAGAGGACGGGTAGTGCAAGTACGAGTACCTTTTCTCTGTGCAATAGGGAGATCATCAACATCAACAGTAGGATCTGCAATCAAAGAATCAGCTGGTGGCGGTAAAGGGGGGGCCTCAATAGGTTGAAGAGGAAGCAGCGGTTGTTGTTGGTGATGACGCACATAAACCTGTACAGGCGGGGCAGCTATCGGCAGAGGAAGAGGAGCAGGGGCAGCAACCCAACCAACCACATCAAGAGTAACATCACGGAGGAACCACAAATAAGGAATTCATAACAAGAGTAAACATCGATACCTTTGTACGAGAATAGCCAAGGAATAAACACTTAACAGCCCGAGGAGATAACTTATCAAGCCCTGGGCGAAGCACATGAACAAAACACTGACAACCAAAGACACGAGGAGGGAGAGAGAAAAACAGCTCGATTAGGAAACATTATGTTGAAAGGAATTTGATTATTGAGAAGAGAAGAAGAAAAACCGAGAGAAAGGGAGAAGACTTCTCACGATTTAGTTAGTTGCTAAATTGCTTTTAAATGAACACCAAATTGAACTCGAATTTCATTATAAAACTGTTTGAAGACAGACACAAATTCAGAGCGATTCTTCAAGAGGTACAACCATGTCATCCGAGAATGATCATCAATAAAACTAGCAAAATAAGAAAACCCTAACTGACTTTTGACCCTACAAGGACCCCAAATATCCGAATGAACCAACTGAAATAAAGAAGTACTCCTAGACTCTGGACTCAAAGGAAAAACAGTACGATGATGCTTGCCAAGCTCACAAGCTTCACACTCGATACGGGAGACAGACTTGCAACTGGGAACAAGGTGCTGCAGCTTAGAGAGAGAAGGATGTCCTAGCCGATAGTGCCAATGTAAAGGAGATACGCCAGGAGAAGTAGCAACCGCTACAGTAGATGTAGTTCCCAAATCAAAGTAATAGAGGCCTCCCTTCTCATACCCGCCACCAATCTTCGTCTTTGTTGCAAGATCCTGAAAGACATAATAAGAAGGGTGAAAGGTTATAGAACAATTCAAAGTTTTAGTTAATTGACTAACAGACAAAAGATTAAGAGGAAGGTTGGGAACATGAAGAACATTAGGTAAAGATATGTCAGAAGACAAGGAAACTTTCCCATGACCAATGACTGGTATGGAGGATCCATCCGCAATAGAAATCCGAGAGGACATAGAAGACTGTGTGTAAGATGAAAACAAATTAGGCTTACCGGTCATGTGAGACGATGCTCCGGAGTCAATGACTCACGGAGAGGATGAAGACGCAAAACAAGCAGTAGTACAAGCAGTAGTACCTGAGTGGGCAAGGACAGCTGTAGATGTAGAAGATGAAGTCTCAAGTTGCTGGACACGTTGTAAGAGTTGAGAGACTAAGTCATTAGAAGAGTTACCACCATCAGTAGAGGATCCCGGGACAGGGTCGGAAGAGTGCACAGAATCAGCCCCTCCATCAGATACGGCAGAATTTGCAAACTGCTCACGGGCCCACTGTGGTTTGCCATGTTTGAGCCAACACTTATCAATAGTATGATTAGACCGATTACAATGAGTGCACCATCTAGAACCAGCATCAACAGAACCAGAACCAGCAGTGTTAGACATAGTCCCACGACCTCCAGAACCAACTCCACGACCGCGAGAAGAGGTACCACCACCACCACGGCTACGCCCTCCAACAGAAGTGAAAAGGGCAGAATTATCTTTGTTGGGAGAAGCTGAATCAGACTTCACCACTGAAGGAGATACAACTCTCTGGAGCCGACAATATGCTTCATTCATAGAGGGGATCTTCTCTCCAATCAACAATTGACTTTTGATGGATTGAAGATCAGAGTCTAACCCAGAGAGAAATTTGGCAACCAAAAATTCAGATCGTTGGGACTTAATTACAGCAGCATCAGTAGAGATTGGCTGGTATACATTAAGTTCTTCCCATTTCCCCTTCAATGAACTGTAATACTCACCAAGGGATTTTCCATCTTGTTTAAAAGAGAAGAATTTCTCATAGAGGTCATAAATTCGGGACAGATTTGTATCTTGAGAGTAGCTTTCCTTGAGTTCTTCCCAAACACCCTTGGCAGTTTTATGAAACATAACATTAGAAGCAATGGAGGGTTCCATGCTATTCCAAAGCCAGCAAAGAAGGGTTGCATTCTCAGCCTTCCAAGCATCATATTTGTCATTAGTAGATTCCAGAGGTGCCATGGTAAGGTATTTCATCTTCCGGCGAGTGGTGATATAGACCTCAAAGGCTTGAGACCAAAGAAGATAATTAGAAGCACCATTCAGCTTCACACTGGTAATCTAAATGTTAAAGTTGTCGGTAGAAGACTTAGAATCAGCCATTAGGGAAAATAATAGATGTAAACACCAATGTCGATAACAACCCAAAAGTAAACCCTCATTAGGGTAAAATCGATAGCCTTGAAGAATAGGGCAGAACAGCCCAATACAGAGGTATAATCTTTGATGAAGATAACCAGCAATAATGATGTATAATCACTGTAAATCCAGCAGCAATAATGAAGAACAGATCCCAGAAGAAAAACAAATCGATTTCCACAGGGTTTTGGAATATCGATTGTCAGGATTTTAGGCAAGCAAGGAACCAATCTTCAAGGACTTCGAACAACAGCAGGAACATACACAATCAGTTGCAGCATAGCAGGGAACTCTAGTCCTTCATGAATATATGACTAGAGTTCAGATCAATAGAAGCAGCATATGGTTGCCGTAGACCACGATAGAAATAAAGGGATGAAGAACCTTCAAAGCAGCAGCAGCAAGGAGAATCTCGTGGATTAGAATTCAATGCTCTGATACCATGTAACAGAACTGAAGATAAAACCTAACCTGTAGCAATCGAACTAGAAGAAGAAAGCAAAGAGGAAAGAAGAAGATCTGAGAAGAGAAGAAGTAAAAACCGAGAGAAAGAGAGAAGACTTCTCACAATTTAGTTAGTTGCTAAATCGTGAGAGGCAGGTTTTATTTATAATCAAACTTAAGTGAATTACAATAAGAAACACCCAAAATACCCTTGAGACATAAAATTAAATAGAACTAACTAGAGAGACCATAAAAGACAGAAATAACCCATAACCCCAAATAACTAAAACACGATAATCTTAACATTCCTCTTTACATTATAAATAAAGATGGCTGTAGTCATTCTAACTCAAGCAAATATTCATGGAATTCAACATTATAAAAGTTGGATATGTTATGTAGGACTAGGATATTTAGTTTTAAGTGGGATTGCAAGTTATTTTTAGTCTTAGAATCTAGTTAGGGGTCTTGTATGTTTTCTTATATATAATTGCATGTACCCATGTTGGAACACAGAACGTATAGAAAATTGAATTGGGTTTTGCACTTTTGCTCTGCATGAGTGTGTGGTTGTGTGTATCCTCTTCCCCCATGCAACACTAAGTTTCTTCTCAGATTTCCTCTCTCCTCTCTCCGGTCCTCCACCAATTTGCAAAGCAAATGATTGACCATTCAATGCTCCATTTGTTTCATGCAATACAATTTTAGAGGTACACATGAATACCAAATCTTTAGGTTACAAATCAGCTTGGTATTGGATAAGCATCAGATGTAGTTTTCTAAAATTCTGAGAGTCAACTATGGGATTGGCTAATCCACTTGAGATCAGTCGCCTACCCTGTTGCTTCACCCCCATGCCTCAGTACTTCTGGATTGCTTTTCTGAGTTGGCGGATCAATCAAGTGGATCATAGAAATTGGTTGATCACTCACAATATTACAGCAGTTAACTTAGTGTAATGGATAAAAACTGCAGCATGAGCATCCCCCCGGCCCAAAAAAGAAGCAAAAAGCTGCAGCTTTCCCTCCCACCAATTTATTCAGCTCTGTCTGGTTGGAAGTGAAGTGAAGTGAAGGGAAAAGAAATGAAATTAAAACAAAATAAAATGGAAAATTATTCAATCATTTATTACCAACAATGATTGTATGACAAATTCCTAAACAAACTAATTGTAGTGATTAAATTTTCCTTTAAGTTTTCAGCAAAATTCTTTGGAAATAATAAAGTACAATAGGGTTAGGGATCTATTCGAAAAGTTTAATTTATCATATTTGTATGATTTTTCAAGTTAGTTGCAAAATCATGATTACAAAAGTTTGCATTTAAAAAAAAAAAAAAAATTTCCCTTCCCTTCATTTTCCTTTACTTGTAATCAGACAGAGCCTTCATGAAATGGCTTTCTCACTCTCCCTGGTGTCTTCTCCCCCTTTGATTTTACCAGCCTCTCTCTCTCTCTCTCTCTCTCTCTCTCTTAATTCCTCCAGTATCTCTTTTCCCTGCAATTCCTCTGGTCTCCCACCCATCTGCAATCTCATTGCAGTTTCTATCCCTCTCTGTTTGGAGTAACATCTAAAGAAACCAATAATCCATTGTTCGAGCATCAAGCATTTGAAGGACAGTTAGTAATAAATCCACTTATGAGCAAAATGCCTGTTGCCCAAGCCAAATGAAGGGGCGAGAAAGGTGGCTCTGATACCACACTGTTAGGTAATCATGGGATCATCTCTTGGTCCTTCCATGAGAAATCAATCATAGGGAATTTATGGTATAATAAAAATCTATTACACCGATCTCTTTTGCCACGACAAGGTGCCCATAACTTCTCAGATCCAAGTGCCTGTTCATTCTCGTAAGTCAGGTCTGAGCAATGTTGCAATAACCTTTTTTCTCATATCCCATCTTGGCGAAAACCCTCATTGAGATGAGATGAGAGAGAGAAACCCACCAATATATATGAAAATCCAAACTGAGGTCACAAATGTTCACTGCTCTTAGTGGAACTCCAATCTCTCTCAGACCTCACCGAGATGAGATGAGATAGAGAAACCCACCAGTATAATTGAAAATCCAAATCGAAGTCACAATTGTTTGCTGCTCTTGGTAGAACTCCAATCTCTCGTAGATCTTATCTTAAGAAGAATTTTTTTTTTTTTTGGGGGATGAATAAAAAATTTCATTACCAAAGGAAAGAAGGGGGGGAGGGAGGGAACAAACAAGCACAAGCCAAAAACAAGGCCCTACCAAAAAAGGCAAGGACAAACAAAAGAGGACAGGAGCCTCAACTAAATTAGCACACTAAGGCAAAGCGCCTGGCCTACAAAACAAACGAAACCACTCTATCCCGGGTCCATGGGCACGCGACAGAGGGCATGATCTCCAATAATCAAGCTCTGAGGCAAAAGCTTTTCCTGGCAAGGAAGGGAATAGGCAATGTAGGGACTGATCTTGGGGAAAGGAGGGGAGCTGGGTTACGGCAGCGAAAGACACGGAGGGCAGGAGGGCTTTAGGCTGGGGAACAGAGGGATTAAGACAAGAAGACGCTGGCCCATTAGGCCCAGCTGGGTCAGGCAGAAGGAAATGGATGATGGGTCGGGCAAGAGAGGGAATGGGCGAGGAGTTAGAAGAGCCCACAGGGTCTTCGTTGGGGGAGGGTTAGACTGGGGAAAGGGAAGATCGAGGGTTCAGAAAAGGCTTGGAAAGCCCTTTGAGAAAGGAGGAAATCCCCACGCACGAAGGGACAGATCTGGGAGAAAACAGAGGAGAAGGATCAGGCGTAGAGAGAGGAAGTGGAGGGGGCAAGGACAGTCTGGGGAGCAGAGGAGGCTAGCAAGGGATGGCGACAGGTCACCTGGTTGCAGAGAAGAGGAAGGCGACAGGCTGGCTGGCAGGAGGAGAGAGGGACAGAGGTTGGATCCTTGGGAGATGGGTTTGCAACATCATTGCAGAGACCTTCGGTCTGAAGAATGGAGAAACGATTTGGACCAGCGGTAGCCGTTGAGGGAACCGATGGACCAAAGGGAGTATGACCTCAGGGAGAGCTGCGGCGAGACCTGTGATGTCTCCTTCTTCTCTAGCCACGGCTAGGGCTACCAGAATGGCAGTCGGAGGATCGAGAGAGGTATTGTGGCCATTACGGGAGATCATCTGGTCCATAGGATCATCTACAGGGATGGCATCTTCAGTAGCATCTTGGCTGGGGTTCGTCAGAGGAGCATCAACTCTAGTAGCAGCTTCACAAGCAATCAAAGCTACCTTTGGGGCACAGAAGGAAGATTCATGGCCAAAAGTTTTACAGATGAGACAATGAGGAGGCTTCCAATCATAATGAACTTCTTGCTCAAAGGAGTAGTCATCTACTTAATTTTGGTGAGAGGAGGGAGAGGAGATTCTGCAGATACCACGACACAGATACGAGCAATGGCCAGCCGGTCCTTTCTCGTAGTTCTAACATCTGAGAAGAGGGGATTACCCACAACAGATCCTACCATGCTTAGACCTTCCGAACACCAGAAGTGGAGCGGCAACCCAGGAAGAGAGATTCTCCCGATTCAGTTGAAGATGACGCTGTCATTGCTGGAGTAATAAAGGCTTCTTCCCTACTTGCCCCGGGCCTCCTTCAAGGGCACGACTTTTAGCGGCTCCATTAGAGAATTTGAAAACAAATAAGCCGTTTTCGAGAAGGAAGGTTTCAAGGTTGTCAAGGGGTTTTCATTGTTTGGACAGTGAGGGCTTCACAATGTGGAAAGGAGGGCGTGAGCCCAGAAAATGGCCAACCAAACAGTTACCCCAAAGATTTGCTTTGCCATCGAGCAGACCAGGAGGGCAGAAGGCAACTCTAGAGTCACCCTCAAGAGAAGGGGCTATGAAACGAAGGGAAAATCCTTCTCTAGAGGGGTTTGGAGGAGAACTGAAAAGGGAACTCCATTGCGGGAGAGGCAGAGAGGCAGGGGGAGAAGATGAAGGAGACGAGGGAGCATCAGGGGTATCCAGGTGAGGAACAGGAACAGGCGTAGATGGGTTTCCGGCAGCAGAGGCTGCCGGAGGAGAAGCAGGCAAGGGCTCCGGCATGCTACATTCCTCCTGTCGTGCCTTAAGAAGATATTGATATTGCTGCCAAATCCATTTTTCCATCTCTGAAACTCAATCATTAAAAACTCAAAGCATGACAAAGCTTCTATATATTACATATTTTTATAAATAATTACCATCTTGGCATTGACTTAGTGATCTGCCTAGTAGGCTTGCTGTTCTTTTTTTCTTCTGAGTTTTGAAACATTGATCAGATGACTACAATAATTAATTGGGTTAATATTGGGGCAGATAACTTTAGCAGGAACCATTGACCTACATGTCTCATGTCCTAAATATGATAAAGTATATATAGTCCACAGAATGAAACTCAGGGCAGCCAGTGAGGATTTTCATCTCCAATTTATTTGCTGTTGTATTTTAGGATTGATGTTCGTTCCTTCAAAATCTCTCTTCTATTTCTCTTACACCTCCGCGTTTTAACAGGTTAAAGGCAGAAGGGGACTGACTTCGTGGACTTTCTGGCATTTTGATGAGGAAGGCAAGTGCATGGCCAAATCTTGTACAGTATGTAGCTTTAGACAAGTTTGTATACTTCTCGATAGTTTTGTAATTGTAATCTTAATCCTTTTGTTTGTCTTTTGGTGCCTTTGGCTTTTGTATTTTATATTGTCCCCAATTGTAGTCTTTGGAAGGAATGTCTCTAGCCATGTAGTGTTAACAATTCTTTCATACAAGTCCGGGTTTTCTGTAACATGCTTTTCTATGCGACCGGGCCAATCGGTAAGGTCTTTAAATGACTGAAGCTTTGGAATGTGGGTTCTCTGGCCTTGAAGAGAATGGCTGGAATTTTTGGAATATCTGCAATTTCAGAATCTTCATCCATTTTTTTTTGGGGATCGAGTTTTCTTTAACCCATGGTGACTTTTCATTAATGATGATTTGATGATGGGTTATCATTAACTCCTACCACCTATTATAATAATGGTCCGAAATAGCCTTCTCTTGTACAACCAGAGAGTCAGATCTGGTGGATGAAAAGATTCTTTTGTCCAACACAATTGCCGGAAGAAATTTATAAAACAAAACATAGGGATGAGGATGTAAGGGGGTTTCAAAACCAACGAACTCATCTTGATGATCTAACATCAATATATAATTTTGCAAGTGTCTTTGCAAATGGCAGACCAAAGGAAGAATTTTCCTTATTGTATAATTTTAAAGTTTCTTTTTTAAAAACTTGAATTTGCAAATAAATATAAATTACTGTTTAAAAGACTTGGTCTCATATTTTGTAAAACTAAAAGAAAATTGTATCGGTATGTGTAAATTGCCTTGCCACTTTTTCCCCCCCAACAATTTGGAGAATTTCTTGTTTGAAGTTTGAAACTTTGAACATGCAAATAATTAAATAGGAAAGCAATTTTCTGTACGGGAGTGGACTATGCTAGCATTTCCATGTGTATATCTCTCTCCTCCTAAAAACAAAAGGGCAAAGGTGTCTTTTCACATTGGGAGGAGAGAGATAGATTCATGGGAGTGTTGACGTAGGCTACACTCCCGGACAGAGATCTTTTTCCCCTTACTATACAAAGGACTTGTTCCTATATTTTGCGAAACAAAGCAAAATGTATTGCGGATTTTCTGTTTTTCTTTTTAGGTAATTTTTTTTTTTTTAATAAAACAAAGTGTAATCACACACCAATCCCAAAAGGTTAACCGACTTTTGTGACCGTGAAATGGTGGATATACATACCACACACACTACACACACTTTGAAGAGTGAAATGGATTGTTTAATTCATGTTATTCAATATGTTGAGGGTAAATATAGGAATTTCCTAAATTAGGAATAGCGTACCAAACCCTTACCCATAGGCTCTCGCTCGCCCTACCCTCTGCATCTGCCACCCCCCTCCCCATCATTCTTGGTAGTGATTTATAGAAGAACCCTTTTCTATATGAACATCAGGTAAAGAAGTTATATGCCTTTGGGGAAATTTAAAATTACAATTATAAAATAAGCTGAATCCCACTGTACACGTTTAATTATACTGCCAAAGACGAGCTTAATTATACTTAATTAAGTACCAAGGTTCAAAGGCAAGACCTCTGATTCCTGCTTTGAGAGGTACTCAGCGTGGTTGTGCTAACTGAAACAGAGAAGGTCTTCGCCAAAGCTCTCAACTGAAACTTCTGAATCATCCCTGTAGCAGCATTTGGGAGCTCATTCATGATCACAACCTTATTAGGAATCATGAAATGTGGCAGATTCTTTTTTCTCCCTTCACTTCTGCCTTTTCTCCTTTCTCTTCTCTCTTGAGTGTTACAAAAGCACAAGGAGTCTCTGCCCAGTGTGGATGTGGCATTGCAACAACTGCAGCTTCCAACACTCTTGGATGCTTATATAGGAGACATTCCACTTCAATGCTGCTAATGCTTTCGCCAGTCTATCACATCCTCGCCCGCCGTCGCCTGTGAGGAACCATCCATCCTTAAGGCCTTGGCAGTTGTGTATGGATCCTTGAAGTAACCCTTCATAATGCTGTTTCCACACAACGCAATTTCTCCTACAGCCAATGTCAGCACACTGATGCCTGGCCGGGCTTTCAGCTTTGCCTGTTCTTCCGGTGGCAGCTGATCCCACTCGGCTTGCCACTGACACACTAACGTTGGGCCAGTGGCCTCTGTCAGCCATAAGTTTGCATCACAAGAAACCCTAGTTTTTCAATATTCTCAAGCAGTGGTGCCGTGCCGGTGGTGGTGTGCCATCGGTGAGTATCTCCTCTGGGGAGGCAATCCGACGGTGCTCCGTCGGGCTTGCCTAGAGAAGGATGTTGAACACAACTGGCGTTTAGCACAAGTGTGTCACGTTGTGTTCAACATTTGCACGGTACATGTCAAGGGCACATGTATTGCAAATGCACACGTTGGTGGTGTCACTGCAAGCGGCAACACCACACGTGCATGTCCACCCGTTGCGGTGGAACATGGAGAGTGACCATAGGTACACTAGTTCGCTCCTCATTTTCCATTGTAGTAGGAGGCTCATGGTATTCAGAAAGTACCTGTGTGTGGCTGTACACAACTCCCTTAGGTGCCGATGTTATGCTTGACACATAATTCAATGCGATTGGTTCCCACAAGAAATAGGCCCAGCAATCTGGTTTCACCCATGGCTCAATAAGTAAAGTGTATGGTCCAAGTCAGATTGTTCAAACCTTTTAGGACTTCAGACAGTTTCCAGTAATGCAAGAAAGGAAGCAATTCAACTTTTTCCCAGAATGTAAATCGAGAAGCAGTTTTATGACACGAATTTAAACAACTTCATCCAAGTGAGGGTCTTGCGCATGGACATTCATCCCTCCAAACACACCAGCAGCTCTGGGCATTAGAGTTGACAGGAAGTAGTGTAGGCCCCAATCTGATCCTTTAGTTCGGAACTCGTATGTGTGAGTTTGATTTCAGAGGTAAGAGGGCAATTGGATCCAAGCTCTCCATCTTGCCATGAGTTCTTCCAATTAATGCCATTCTTGTTAGTCCAGGCCATATTTCAGAGCAACCAAAACCTGATGCAACAATAGTGCTTGGCTCATTCTGTCACCATAAACATATCTCCAAGCTTCAAACTTCTGCAAAATAGCTCCGAATAAGATATCCATGGAACAAAGGAAGGTGCATTACTGATTTTTCAATAG
This sequence comes from Telopea speciosissima, assembly GCF_018873765.1. Lineage (NCBI taxonomy): Eukaryota > Viridiplantae > Streptophyta > Magnoliopsida > Proteales > Proteaceae > Telopea > Telopea speciosissima. Next base: position 46,425,595 of record NC_057925.1, on the reverse strand, counting down.
AAGACATGAACTTGCAATTCAATCACTTCTAGACAAAAGAATATAGAAGACCATAAAAATGGAAGATCTGGAATAATGCTGTCTAATTTCCAAGATGAATTCTGAAAGAGAAAATTCTGCATAAGCAGTAAGAACCATCAAAACTTTGCAGATCAGAGTAAAAAACAACTAAAAAATGGAAATCACATCACTAGAAAGCAATGAAGTTGAACAACAAACTTTTATAAAAACTAGCCACATGAGAGGAGAGAGAAGTCGACAGACTATAGAGAGGGAATAAGAAGATATACTGCAAAAGTGTATATATATATATATATATATATATAGAGAGAGAGAGAGAGAGAGAGAGAGAGAGAGAGAGAGAGGGTCCTTACCTGACTACCTGAGTCGCTGGAGATGGTATTCAGTCGACGGTTGGAATTGTTGGATTGGAGAGCTGGAATTCCAGGGAGAGGGAGACTAAAGATGCAGTGGAGGCTGGAGAGAGATGAATATCTGAACTTCGAACAGGTAAAATCAAAGCTAAAAAACAAACTTTAAGCCTGTGTGGAGTGATTTTAGCTACACCAGTCATGGACTGTTTTTTGGTGGATCTGTGATCAGAGACAATTCTCTTGGCTCATCCATAGGCAAACACAACGAGAAGTACCCACATTTGTTGTCTTGACAGCAGCAGCAATAGAGTCTGTTCTTATTATGTTGAGACTTTGATACTTTGACTGCCGCTCTTTGTCCACATTTACATCTTAGATTCACAAACTTTAGTGAACCTGAGTTGTAGTCATTGATGCTAGATGATGACATTTTATCTGCAAAATACCCAACATAAATATCAGATCATTAACATGATCAAATGCTAACATAAAGGGAAACAAAGGGAAGGGATGTATCTCCTTAATAAACTCAATTAAAAAATCTCAGATGATGGGTTCAATTTTTTCTGCTGGGTCATCACAGTGAAGAATGGAAAGTATCTCAGGGTCACACTTCCCTTGATCCAACATCATTGAGAAGTTTAGTAGCATTATCAAACATCTGGAATCATCCTCTGTTGCTACAATGGTTCCCTCTTTGCACATCCTCTGCTATAACCCTTCAATCCCAATGGCTTCAATTGCTATCTCAAGAGTTGTGCTAGGTCTCTTGACCAACAAAGAACTTCTGAATGTGCATAGAGGTTGCGCTTGCTCACAGTAAATGAGCTTATATCCCAAAAAACTACTCACAATGAATGAGCTTGGATCCCAAAAACAGTACTCACAGTAAATGAGCTGGTATCCCAAAAAATTATTCACAGTGAATGAGGTTGTATACTTGTATCCCAAAAAAGTGTTCACAGTGAATGAGTCTGTTTCCCAAAAAACTACACATAGTGAACGAGCTTGTATCCCAAAAAAGTTAATCACAGTGATTGAGCTTGGGTGAAATTGAACAGTTGGTCGCCTGTGAAAGAAGAGGGAGAGAATGGAGAGAAGAGGGCAATCTTACCATTTACTCTTAAAAAAAATTTCACTTACCTTTGCTTGCAAGTCGCCGGTAGAGTAGCAGGTTACCAGAGGAGTAGTAGGTCACCGGTATATGAGTTGCAAGTCGCTGAGGGATATCAATGGTGCTTGCAGGCAAGGGTTTTGGAATTCTGGGTTCTAACGATTAGGGGGTTTAAAGATTCAATGGGTGGGTTGTTTTTGTAAAGATATAGTGAGGGTTAAAAATGTCTTTTGCATTTTTAAGCTAACACCGTTAAGACTTAAAGGGGACAGATGTAGTTTCGAACAAACATGGTAGCGGAATTTTTATCACCTCCAATTCGCTGCCCCCTCCAATTCCCTCCAATCCCTCACATAGGAGCATAAATGACCACCCTACCCCACCTTGGGCAGTGTGTTTGGGCAGTGGGTAAGGTGGTCATTTCAGCTCCTATGTGAGGGATTGGAGTAGCCCAGCTCATATTCATGCGAGGTTGGGCTAGCAAGAGTCGTTCCAACTGCTAATGGAAAGTGTGCAAAAGCCTTGGACAGAGGCATTAACTACAACAAAATATTTACTTAGCAAACTGAGGAGAAGAGAGCGAAGGAGAAAAAAGAACAACTAAACTATTCAAGGGGCATTTTCAGATATGTGAGGAGAAAGTCTCCTAATGTCTGTCTTGTTACAGTTTCCAGGTTCAGATTCATCTGGAACTTAATTTACAGTTCGTAGTGAATCCCACTAGATTGTTATTTGCGACTCAAGTTCCAAGTTCACTTGTCTCTCCCTGGCTTCAGAGCACATGCCATCGTCTAAGTTCACATTCCCAACCCCCATAAACTTCTTCTCAGGTCGTCTGTTTTTCAAGATAAAATCAGATTCCTTCATCAATCTGATATACTTCTTCCTCACTTCCAAGATGGGATGAGCTTCCATCGCTGAATCATCATTGTAGGGTTCCTTGAGAATCGCAGTGCAAGTCTTGTTCCTCAAAGATAGGTAAAACATGTGGGGATGACGTTCAAACGCCTTGTAGAACTTCTGGGGCAAATCCATATATGGACGAAGACAAAAAAGCATCTTTCTTTGGACAGAGTGATCAACGAATAGGCTCAGCAATTCGTGAAGAACACCTACAACCCGTTTTTCAGAGATATCGCTGTTCGGATTCAGATTGGAGGATTCTTCATAGGGAGACACATATGGAAGCTCCTGAAATTCGTCTAACCAGTTGGAGATCTTCCTCTTCAATCTCAACCCCTTGGAAGGGAAAAGAGGGTAAGAAATTACCTCCGTACTCTCACCTCTAGTAATGGCGTTCTTCTGCATTACGGAGAGCATCGTTTCTCCATCTGGGTCGACAGTCAACCATTGAAGCCCATCACCCATGTCCATTAATCTGAAAGAGGAATCCAGATTCGTTTCTGGATTCTTCAGGAACTCATCCAGCACCCCAAGATACCATTGAAGCCCTCGAATTACATTTACTGGAAGCCTCTTCTCCTTACTCATCAGTACCAATTTCTTCAGCCTGACAATAATATCAGCCTTTCGATCTCTATAAACCACCCGCTCTTCTCTATCAAGATCAATGGCTTCTGGGGTCAATCTAAACCAGGGAAGATTGTATTTTGGTCCAGTAAATTCTTCGAAAACAGAAGGGTATCGCCTGAGAAAGCTTGAAACTTTACCTCGAACCCCCAATTTGAATCCACTCTTGGAGATGGCGCAGATGGGGATGCAACGGTCGGGCTCTTCGGTGATGCAGTTTTTTAGGGAGATGAGAGGTTTGAGTTCAGGAGATCTGTGAATGATTTCAATGGAGTCATAGAAGGCGTCCTTCTTCCATCTCATCTTCACATCTACATAGTTGGATTTCTGGGTGAAGCTGAAACTGGGTTGTTCTTCATAGAGAATCAGTGATTTCCGAGAAGAAAAAAGAAGTCTCTTCAGCTTCCTGAAGTGTGATTGATTGAAAATCATGGATGGTAATGGTTTGACGACACTCTTAGGGTTTGGGGTTTGATGTTTACTGGATCTGAATCCTACCAATTTGGTGTTTACTGGATTAGAAACTACTGATAAGATCTTAGGTATTCAACTTCCCACTCTGAATAATATGCCAGACGGTTGATTTGGGTTTGGTATCTTCTGTGTTCAATCTTGCTTATCAGATCAGAGTTAGAACAACATGAATCCTTTCTCATCATTCAGCTCTATACATTCTCTGGGTTGCCAAACATGTAATTACAATGTCAAGACCTCCCTACATATCTTCAAAGACCATTTGATAGCTCATCAAATGTGCCATTTGACCATCCTAGGACATCTCACTCAATTATGGAATCTTGAAATGCTAAGAGTTGACAGGAAGTAGTGTAGGCCCCAATCTGATCCTTAGTTTGGAACTAGAATGTGTAAGTTTGATTTCAGAGGTAGAGGGCAATTGGACACAAGCTCTCCATCTTGCCATGAGTTCTTCTAAATAATGCCGTTCTAGTTGTCAGAATCCAAGATTTGTTAGTCCAGGCCACATTTCAGAGCAACCAAAACCTGATGCAACAATAGTGCTTGGCTCATTCTGTCACCATAAAAACATCTCCAAGCTTCAAACTTCTGCAAAATAGCTCCGAATAAGATATCCATGGAACAAAGGAAGGTGCATTACTGATTTTTCAATAGATGACATGAACTTGCAATACAATCACTTCTAGACAAAAGAATATAGAACACCATAAAAATGGAAGATCTGGAATAACGCAGTCTAATTTCCAAGACGAATTCTGAAAGAGAAAATTCTGCATAAGCAGCAAGACCCATCAAAACTTTGCAGATCAGAGTAAAAAACAACTAAAAAATGGAAATCACATCACCAGAAAGCGATGAAGTTGAACAACAAAAAGTTATAAAAACTAACCACATGAGAGGAGAGAGAGAGAGAGAGAGGGTCGATACGTGACTACCTTAGTCGCTGGAGATGGTATTCAGTCGACGGTTGAAATTGTTGGATTGGAGAGCTGGAATTCCAGGGAGAGGGAGACTTCTGAATCTCTTCGAGAAGACTCGACTGCCCCGACGCGCCGTGGGAGATCGACTCGCCGCCGGAAGAATCGCCTGCACCGCCTTCAAGCTTCTGCCGCTGCAACCACTGCACCCTCTGATGGCCTTCTCCCAGACGGACTGCTCGTCTCTGCTGACCAGTCTTCTGAACCTGTCAATCCTCTTGGAAGCAGCGCTATTTCCGCTGATTTGTCGCCTGTTACCGCTTAACAGTCACCTCAAGGGCCGCCCTCCGATGATACGCCTGTGCTGGATACCCTCATCGAGTTCCCTCCTTCCCAGATTTGGGTGTCTGCGCTCCGCTCCTGCTTCAGTCGCTGCGAGTTCCCTGCAAGAGAAAACCAGCCATTTTCGTGACAACTCCTTGGTCTTCGACAACTGCGGATCTATGATGTATACCCCCCACCCCTTGGTCCCTCCCTAATGACCAAACTGCCCCCCCTTTTACCAATCCCTCCCCTCCCCACGTGGCCTCTTTCTCCCATTTCCCTCCCTCTTTCTCTTAATGACTTAATGTCGGCCATCCGTCCCCTCCTAGCAGGCCCATCTTCACGGCCCATCCCCATTCCTTCATCCACCCCTCAGCCCACCCCCTGGCCCACCCATCCCCTCTTTCAAGCCCAGCTTCTCAACCCACCCCATCTTCATCTCCGGCCCGTCCCTTGACCCTGTCTAAAAACCTTTTCGACCCATCTCTCACCCCTCCACTTTGGCCCAATTCAAATCCTTTTTCTCCTACAATCTCCCTATCTTTCAACCACGAGCCTATCTATACAAAGATACCTACCCTAACCCGTTACCCTCAACCCTTTCCCGTTCCACCTCCGAACCCCTCATCCCCTCTGTTGACACACCCCTCCTCCCCCCCTTTGCTGCCTCCCTCTTCCCCCCCTCTCCCACCCAACTAACCTTATCCGCCAAATTTCATCCTTTCCTTCCGGGCGTGGCCTTGCCTCTCCCCCCTTGTCGTCCTTTGGTTCGCTACCCAATGGTTGCATATGCCCGCAGGCGCTATAAGAGCTCCCCTCCTAGTATCTCGCTCTCCCGTTCGACTTAGTTTCCATGTTTTCCGGTTTTATTTAGAATGTCCGTGGCCTTAACTCCTTGGCCAAGCATCTTGAGCTTCGTTCCTTCATTAAATCCTCAAATTCTTCCTTCTGTGGCCTCCTCGAGACCCGTGTCCTTCAGGAGAATGCTTCCCGTATCGCTGCTTCCGTTGCCCCCTCCTAGTCCTTTCTCTCTAATTACTCCCACTCGCCCTCTGGTCGGATCTAGATTCTCTGGGACCCCTCCAAAATCCATATCACCCTTTCCCACTCTTCCCCCCAATTTGTTCATCTCTAGCTCTCTTTTCACAACCCTCCCTCCCCCTTTTTCATAACTGTAGTCTATACTTCTACTCTTGCCTTTGATCGTCTGACCCTCTGGTCCGATCTCGCCCTCCTTTGCCCCGGTTTAGACTCCCTCCCTTGGGGCATTGGCGGAGATTTCAATGTTATCAGTTCCCAGCTTGAAAAATTGGGTGGTAGGCCTATTGATCTCTCGGCAGTCGACCCCTTCAATGATTGCATTGAGGATCTTGGCGTTGATGATCTTCGGTGGTCAGGTTCTCCTCTTACCAGGCACAACCGCCGTGTTGGCCCGGACCGCATAGCTTGCAAGCTTGACCGCTTTCTTGTGAATGAGCCTTGGCTCTCCTCCCATGCCTCCTTCCTTCTCCAAGGTCTTTTTGACCACTGCCCCTGCCTCATCTCTCTCCAGCCTTATTCCTCGTTTGGTCCTAAACCTTTCAAGTTCTTTGATATGTGGACTTCCCACCCCCTTTACCTCTAGACCATCAAGAAAGCTTGGCTTCTCCCGGTCTCTTCCCCCTTTCTCCCTTTGGTTGCCCTGGCTCATAAGCTCCGCAACACCAAATCTGCCCTTCGGCGTTAGAACCTTTCCACCTTCGGCAATATCCCTTCCCATCTTTCTGATTGTCGGTCTGACCTCTCCTCCATTTAGTTTCAGCTCCAGTCTAACCCTCTCAACCCAGCTCTCGCCGCTGAGGAGAAGCGCCTCTCCACTGATCTTTCCTCTCTCTCCCTCTCTGAGGAAAGCTTGCTCCATCAGAAATCGCGCTCTAAGTGGTTGGAGCTTGGTGACTCGAATTCTGCCTTTTTCCATCGCTCCCTCAGAGCTAGGAAAAATCGGAATTCCATCACCCTCCTTGTCGCTTCTGATGGAACCCACCTCTCCTCCCCCCTAACATCAAAGATGCTGCTTCCTCTTTCTTTTCCTCCCACTTCAACCCATCCCTTCCCCCCTCCCCTTTCCCCCCCTCTCTCATTGACAAATTCATTCCCCCCGCCCTCCATAGCTCTCTCACGACCATCCCCTCTAATGATGAAATCTCTCAAGCTATCCTTTCCCATAAGTCCAACAAGGCTCCTGGCCCTGACTGCTTTAGTATGGGATTCTTTCTCAATCATTGGGACTCCTTTAAAGGTGAGATCTTCAAAGTTGTCCGCAGCTTCTTTTTCAAACCTGGCCAGCTAGCTCAGATCAATCACACTTTCATCTGCCTCATCCCTAAAAAGGACGGGGCTTCCTCTTTGACTGACTTCCGGCCTATCTCCCTCTGCAACCTCATCTACAAGTTCATTGCCAAGATCCTTGCCAATCTGATCAAGGGAGTCATCCCTTCCCTTGTCAGTCCCAACCAATCGGCCTTCATCTCCGACTGAAGTATAGCGGACAACATTATCCTCTGTTCTGAGATTGTTCGCGGTTTTGCCTGCAAATCACATTCTTCGGCAGCCCTCTTGAAAATTGATCTTCACAAAGCCTTTGACTCTATCCTTTGGGACTTCATCTGTGATGTGCTCTCCCTCATGGGTTTCCCCCTGTTTTCGTTCGCTGGATATTCGCCTATATCTCCACCCCTTCCTTCTCTGTCTTGGTAAATGGCTCGCCTACCGATTTCTTTCGCTCTAATGTTGGAATCCGCCTAGGCTGCCCTCTTTCCCCTTTCCTCTTCTCCCTTGCCCTGGAAGTCCTCTCTAGAAGCCTGCAAACCAAAACTGATCTCCACCTTATCTCCTCTCTTCCCAGGTGCAAGAGCACCAACCTCTCTCATCTGGCCTTTGCTGATGACCTGATGATATTCTTTAAGGCGTCTCACACCTCCATCTCTGCCATCATGGACTCGCTTCATCTCTTTGAATCCCTTTCTGGTCTCAGAGTCAACCTGCTGAAATCCAAAATCTTCCTTCTTGGTACCCATGACTCCACTAAAGAAGCTCTCCGTCTCTTAACTGGCTTCTCCATTGGCTATCTTCCGGTTATGTACCTTGGCCTTCCTCTCATTCCTGCCAGGCTCTCGAGCCACCACTGCACCCCTATGCTTGACAACATTTCGCAAGTGCCTCCAGCTCTGGAAAGGTAAGCTTCTCTCCTACGCGGGTAGGCTTGAATGTATCCGCTCGGTCCTCCAAGCCACTTACATTTATTGGACCGGCATCTTCTCCATCTCCTCCTCCACCATCAAGGCTATTGAGCGAATCCTCTGTGCTTTCCTCTGGAAGGGTAGCGACACCCCGAGATTTCTCCACCCTGTCAGCTGGAAGTCTATCTACCTCCCCAAGTCTGAAGGTGGTCTGGGTATCCGCCGCATTCGTGATTTTAACACTGCGGGTCTCCTTAAACTCCTCTAGAGAATCCATTCCCTCCAAGACTCCATCTGGGTCTCTTGGGTCCACTCTTATCTCCTTAGATCAGACTCCATTTGGACTGTGCCCATCCATGCCGACTCCTCCTGGATTTAGCGCAAGATCCTTTCCCTCCTACCCCTGGCCCTCCGTGGTATCTCTTCTTCAATTTCCAATGGCAATTCCACCTCTCTTTGGCTTGATCCTTGACATCCTGCTGGCATCCTCTATAACATTCTTGGCCCCAGGTCCATCTCTTACTCTGGCCTCCCTAAGGCTGCCCCTGCCTCCTCCCTCATCTCCTTTGGCTCTTGAACCCCTCACCCCTCCCTTAACCCAGACATCATCTCTTTGATCTGGGCGACCCTTCCTCCCTTACCCCTCCTTCCCTCCACCTGCGTGGATAAGGTTATTTGGCTCCCCTCACCCTCCGATTTGTTCTCCTCCTCTTCTGCCTAGAACTTCTCTAGGGTCCCTTGTCCCCCCGTCCCCTGGCACAACCTTGTTTGGTTCAAAGACCATTTCCCTCGCCATAGTCTTACTATTTGGAGAGCCCTCAGATTTTGTCTGCCCACCCAAGCCTTCCTTAACCACCGAACCATCCCTATTGCTCCCGCTTGTATCCTTTGTTGGATTGGCCGTGAAGATATCCCTCATCTTTTCTTTGACTGTCCCTTCTCTACCACTATTTGGAACACAGCTTTAGCCTCTATCTGGCCGCGCAGTAGAAGGACCAAGTGCTTTGATCGCAAATGGTTTTGGTTGCTCAATACCTTTCCAGGAAGCTCTATATGCGACACTATAGGGAAGCTAGTCTGCAGCGCAGCTATCCACCATATCCGGATGGAGAGGAACCTCAGGAGATGGACTTCCAAATCGAAATCATTTGACGCGATTTAGAAAACCATCTATTTTGATGTGTCCTCTAAGCTCAGCTGCATCCGTCATCGTCCCTCCACGGACAACTCCAGCAATAGACACATTTTGGATTTTTTGGGCCTTGATTCTGCCCTTTTGCGGTCAGTCACCTCTGCGTATGCAGGCTTGCTGCCCCCCTCCCCCCCTTTTTTTGGTTGGCTGTTTGACGGCCTAGTGGGCTTTTTGTTCGTGCCCCTCTTCCCTCTTTGTATTTTGTTCCATTGTTCTCCTGTCCCTGCCCCCTCCTAGGGTTTGGTAATATATTTAATTACCAAAAAAAAAAAAAGATGCAGTGGAGGCCGGAGAGAGATGAATATCTGAACTTTGAACAGGTAAAATCAAAGCTGAAAAATAAACTTTAAGCCTGTATGGAGTGATTTTAGCTACACCAGTCATGGATTGTTTCTTGGTGATTTGTGGTCAGAGACAATTCTCTAGGCTCATCCATAGGCAAACACAAGGAGAACTACCCACATTTGTTGTCTTGACAGAGTCTGTTCTCATTATGTTGAGACTGATACTTTGACTGCTGCTCTTTATCCACATTTACATCTTAGATTCACAAATTTTAGTGAACCTGAGTTGTAGTCATTCACGCTAGATGGTGACATATTATCTGCAAAATACCCAATATAAATATCAGACCATTAACATGATCAAATGCTAACATAAAGAGAAACAAAGGGAAGGGATGTATCTCCATAAAAAACTCAATTAAAAAATCTCAGATGATGGGTTCAATTATTTCTGCTGGGTCATCACAGTGAAGAATAGAAAGTATCTCAGGGTCACACTTCCCTTGATCCAACATCATTGAGAAGTTTAGTAGCATTATCAAACATCTGGAAGACATCCTCTGTTGCTAAAATGGTTCCCTCTGTGCACATCCTCTGCTATAACCCTTCAATCCCAATGGCTCCAATTGCTATCTCAAGAGTTGTGCTAGGTCTCTTAACCAACAAAGAACTTCTGAATGTGCATAGAGGTTGCACTTGCTCACAGTAAATGAGCTTATATCCCCAAAAAACTACTCACAATGAATGAGCTTGGATCCCAAAAACATATATCACAGTAAATGAGTTGATATCCTAAAAAATTACTCACAGTGAATGAGGTTGTATCCCAAAAAATTGTTCACAGTGAATGAGCCTGTTTCCCAAAAAACTACACATAGTGAATGAGATTGTATCCCAAAAAAGTTAATCACAGTGATTGAGCTTGGGTGAAATTGAACAGTTGGTTGCTGGTGAAAGAAGAGGGAGAGCATGGAGAGAAGAGGGAGATCTTACCATCTACTCTTAAAAAAAATTTCACTTACCTTTGCTTGCAAGTTGCCGGTGGAGTAGCAGGTCGCCAGAGGAGTAGCAGCTCACCGGTGGATGAGTTGCAAGTCGCTGAGGGATATCAATGGTGCTTGCAGGCAAGGGTTTTGGAATTCTGGGTTCTAACGATTGGGAGGTTTAAAGATTCAATGGGTGGGTCGTTTTTGTAAAGATATAGTGAGGGTTAAAAATGTTTGTTGCATTTTTAAGCTAACACGGTTAAGACTTAAAGGGAACATATGTAGTTTCAAAAAAACATGGTAGTGGCCTTAGTTTCGAGCAAAACACAGGGGAGGTTTGTGTTGGTAGAACCGTGGGTTAGAGAGAGGAAATAAAATAATGGAATAGCTTGTATTAACTGATAGAAAGGCCCCTCTATTTATAATAGAGGGGAAGTTACAAATAATAGAAGCTAGGCGATGTTGGACTAAAACCCACATAGCCGACATAAGCTAATAACACTTAATAATAGAAAAATACCTCCAAAAGGACCAGAATACCCCCACGGTATTCTGGAGTACATTATTCTAACACTCCCCCTCAAGCTGGATTGTACAAATATGAAAGAAGGAAGATCCAGCTTGAACTAAAAGAAAAAAACTCTCTCTATAACAATGCTAACACTCCCCCTCAAGTTGGCGCATACAAGGTACTAATGCCCAACTTGAATAAAAAATGGGAAAAATAAGTTGTAGCAGAATCCAGCTGCAAAATATATGCAACACCCAAATAGACCTTCAAGAACTTGAAAAAAATGGAACTTCAAATCTGGACAAACTTGATCAGCAAAAAGCATCTCTCACCAATCTTTGTCCAATAATGAATCTCTGAATTATAACCTTGAAGATAAGTACCTAGGGTAGCCGTCAGATGAATCAAACAGCAGTAAAGACCAAGTAGCGGAAAAAAACAACCAGACTGTAGGATCTCATATGGGCAGGCAATAACCAAACATCTTCAAAAACTTTAAGGCCAACCTCCTCCTTATGACAAACTTTACCCCAATAACAAAGTAGATACCCATTGGCAATGGTGAAACCTCTAACCTTCTATGTTTTACCAAGTGTCCCTGCATGTTCTGCTCTTTGCAATGGCTGCAGGTATACTATATATAATCCCCCCCTCATGTGTAGTGCACGTGGACATAAGATAGATGATTTAAGAGATAGGGCAAAGAATAACATTTCAGAATTTTTCAATGGCTGCCAAGTGTAAGAGAAACAGAAGAAATGGCAAACAAGAGAATACCATAATCTTCCAAGGTGTTTATGGGTAATGTCAAAGGTATGTTTCGGGAGGTGGTGAAGGAAAAACAGCAGTGGGATAATGAAGTAGGAGTAAATCATGCAACATATAAAGTGCCAACCATCTTCCAATGATCAAACAAACACTTTTGATGGAAACCCCTGCAGGGGAGAAACTCATAACTCTAATATTCAAATCTGAGAAGTATACAGATCTGATTTGAAGTAAGGAAATACTCCATTCTTCAAGGCTTGATCAATCTTCAAACAAGGAGGAACAATTGTGTGAAAAACTCTAAGGTATAAACTCCCAAATGGTAAACAATGCTAACGAAGATATCTGGACAGCAATGAATGAAAGTAGCCTCAACAAAACTGGATCAGATCTGAATCAGTAATTATGCTAGGATTCAAGCTCCAAAGTGTGTTGAATTGGAACCAGAAAAGCTCCACACAACTGAATAGGTTCGTAGGTGCAGCCAATAACCATGGAACACACTAAAGTAGTCCCAAATAAGTTGAGCTCCAGGGTAGCAGATTCGAGTCTTCCATAACGAAAGAAATTCGATCTCCAATAAGAGGAAACTCAGTCACAATCATAGGGCAATAGTATTCCATATGAAGGCAGCAATAACACATCAATCAGTCATGCTTACAGAAGCCAATCAATAATACTAGCCAGGTAGGTAGTGAAGCTCAAAATAATTAGCAATTAGAAGCTAAATAACCAGACAAATCCATAGGTAGTTGAAGCAGCTAGCCATAGAGGAATAAGTAAGAGAAATAGGTTGTAAATTGAAGAAACCAAGCCAACAGAATGAACCATAATTTTTACTAAAAAAAACCTGATGAATGATGCTGAATAATGGGCTGAATACTCCTCTGATGTTTATAAGACTCTCCTCAAAAAATCAGCAATAGTAGACTGCCCTAACCCTTAGATCGATTATAGCCAGGGTTTTGTAAAAAACCCTGAAAGGGAATATCGATTGTAGGGAAGGGGGCTTCAACAAAAGTGAGGATGACTTGTCAAAGGTGCTGGCTTATTGTAATACATGCTGACCACAACTGTTGGAATGGATCTCCAGTTCGAATGATCAATCTCCTTGGTAATTGAGACTTGATCTTCATGTGGCAGAAAAACCAAAAAATTGCAGAAAAGGAGGGCAGCAGCTATCTTATGCAGTAGACCTTTTCAAGCCATAAATAGTTGAAGTAGAATGTCCTTCTTGGTGGTAGAAACACCAACAAAAAACTCCAATAGCAGCAAACAATCGTAACCCTAAAAATCGATATGGGTCAGGTTTTTGAAAAAAAACCTGAAAAGAAAGATCGATAGGGGTTAGGGGTCTTCAAACTCTTGGAAAGAGGCAAATACTAAGGTCGAGTGGTCTCTATAGGTGGAGTAATCATCCCTCAAAAAAGGCAACAAGAATGCAAACTTGTAACCCTAATGTCGATTTGAGTTAGGGTTTTAACAGGGAACCATAAAAGGCAGGATGATAAGTTTTTGCTGTAGGGACAGATCCAGCCATCTAATTGTGTTCAAACTGAGGTCGATTAGGGCTTGGATTAGTTGGGAAATATCCCTGAAATATTGGCTGCATCTAACAAGGGAAACCCCAAAATCGGAGTCAGGGTTTTTCAAGGTGAAATCAATTTGGGAATTTAGGTTGGAAAAAAATAATAAAAGATGGAGATAAAGAAAAAGGGAAGTTAAGTTTAGGAATAGGGTAGAATAGGACTGGAAAAAAAGGTTGCATCAGGTGTTCCTAAATTAGAGGATCAGGTTCATAGAGATCTAATCTCAAAGAAGGGGAACTCCAAATCGCAGATGAGGCTTCTAGCAGGTTTTTTTTAATAAAAAACGATAGAAGAGAAGGAGGGGGGGCAGCAACTAAATCATCGATATTATGTTTACCTCATTAGTGCTGCCCCCTTTTTTTAGGCTGAAAGGAAGAACAGGGGAAGAAGAAAATCGAGAAAAGCGAAAAGAAGAGGAGAAGAAGGGAGAAATAGGGTTTTTTTTATTTTCTCTCTAACCTAGATCAGACCAGCTCTAATACCATGTTGGTAGAACCGTGGGTCAGAGAGAGGAAATAAAATAATGGAATAGCTTGTATTAACTGATAGAAAGGCCTCTCTATTTATAATAGAGGGGAAGTTATAAATAATAGAAGTTAGGCGATGTGGGACTAAAACCCACATAGCCGACATAAGCTAATAACACTTAATAATAGAAAAATACCCCCAAAAGCGGTACATTATTCTAACAGTTTGAGTAATTTACCCTAGTTTTTATAATATACCTAAGTAGTAGTTAGTTCTAATATACTAGTCTTGGCTTCAGGAACACCCTGTAGCACAATTGTTATCTTTTGGGATCACTTCTATACCTCAAAGCGGTGCTCTTATGGCAAAATAATAGACCTGGTCCATATTTAATCTGTTACCAATACTACCTTCGCTAGTTGTTCACCAACCTTTGTCATGGTCAAGGGGATCATATTCATGCGAGGTTGGCTTAGCAAGAGTCGTTCCAACTGCTAATGGAAAGAGTGGAAAAGCCTTAGATAAAGGCATTAACTACAACAAAATATTTACTTAGCAAATATTTCTCCAATACACTAATACAACAAATGTTCTGTCACAAATAGAGGTGACAAATGATACTGAGGAGAAGAGAGCAAAGGAGAAAAAAGAACATGTAAACTATTCAAGGGGCATTTTCAGATATGTGATGAGAAAGTCTCCTAATGTCCGTCTAGTTACAGTTTCTAGGTTCAGATTCATCTGGAACTTAATTTATAGTTTGTAGTGAATCCCACTAGATTGTTATTTGCGACTCAAGTTCCAAGTTCACTTGTCTCCCTGGCTTCAGAGCACATGCCATCATCTAAGTTCACATTCCCAACCCCCATAAACTTCTTCTCAGGTCGTCTGTTTTTCAAGATAAAATCAGATTCCTTCATCAATCTGATATACTTCTTCCTCACTTCCAAGAAGGGATGAGCTTCCATCGCTGAATCATCATCGTAGGGTTCCTTGAGAATCGCAGTGCAAGTCTTGTTCCTCAAAGATAGGTAAAACATGTGGGGATGACGTTCAAATGCCTTGTAAAAGTTCTAGGGCAAATCCATATATGGACGAAGACAAAAAAAAACATCTTTCTTTGGACAGAGTGATCAACGAATAGGCTCAGCAATTCGTGAAGAACACCCACAACCCATTTTTCAGAGATATCGCTGTTCGGATTCAGATTGGAGGATTCTTCATAGGGAGACACATAAGGAAGCTCCTGAAATTCGTCTAACCAGTTGGAGATCTTCCTCTTCAATCTCAACCCCTTGGAAGGGAAAAGAGGGTAAGAAATCACCTCCGTACTCTCACCTCTAGTAATGGCGTTCTTCTGCATTACAGAGAGCATCGTTTCTCCATCTGGGTCAATATTCAACCATTGAAGCCCATCACCCATGTCCATTAATCTGAAAGAGGAATCCATATTCGTTTATGGATTCTTCAGGAACTCATCCGGCACCCCAAGATACCATTGAAGCCCTCGAATTACATTTACTGGAAGCCTCTTCTCCTTACTCATCAGTACCAATTTCTGTAAGGGTATTTATGTAATATCCCTTTATATGTTCTAATATAATCCTACTTGTATTAATGCCCAGGCTGTGAGGGGCAATCTAGTAATTAGCCCATCTGACCTAAACCCTAGTTTTCCTATATATACTAGCTGGAGGCAACAGTCTGGGTATTCCAAACTAGATACTCAGGGTGTAATGCTTTAAGCAACCTTGTGCTTAAACCCTAAACCCTAACAATCTTAAAGCATTAGGTATTTTCTGTCAATCGACTTTGGAGATCGAATTATAGTTGGAAGATCGGTTTTGCAATCCTAGTTTTATTGGCGTTTATCATTCACGGCAAGGTGACCTTTGTGATCGGTTTTAGATTTTCGGATCTACAACTCTGGTTTTGATCGTTTTGACGCGGGCATATCATTCACGAGGGTTTCGTGTCAGGTGTTAATTGCGAAGTGAAAGCCGCGATTGATTCCTGAAATCGAATTTCGTTTGCACCTTCAAAGCTTTGGTTATCGTGCTTCTGTGTTTGTCAGAGAGAACATCCAAAGCTTCTTTATTCGGAAGTTTGCCTTTTTGTTTTCTGATTTCAGAGATAAGCCTTTGTTCCATTAATCTATCAAAAGTGGTTGAACAGAAAAAGCACTTTGATTTGATTGATCATTGAAAAAAAAAAAAAAAAAAAAAAAAAAGAAGTCAAAGCAATCAATGCTTTGAATTGAAAAGCAATTGATTTGATTCTGATTTGCAATAAAAAAACAAAAAAGGAGAGGCATATCAGATTACGTTGGAACAAGCAAAGCTTTGGCTGTTTTGAAAAAAAAAAAGAGGCTTTAGTTTTTTATTTGCTTTTGGGTTCGGCCAGTACTTGTGAGCTGCCAATACTCGCAAGCAATCAACACCTGCACCAGCAGCTTGCATTAGCGTGTACGTTACAAGTGTCGATACCGCTGCACCGTCGCGATCTTTTCCTCCGTCATCTAAATTCAGGGTTCTCCATCTCAGGTGTGACTGTTCCTTGAGCATTTAATTTTTTTTTTTATTTAAACTTTTGCTTGGGCATATAAACAAATCACATAAATATGGAGAAACACGCTGTTCCAATTGAGATGATCAAATTGGAAAGCTTTAGTGGCTCTAAGTTCAGTTCTTGGAAAAGGAGGACTCAGTTTGGACTGAAGTACCTCAATATTTTCTACACTGTAGTAAATAAATTTTTTGATTGTACGGACCTAACTGAAGCCCAATGGATAAGTGATGAAGACTTTTGCAAAGACTACCTATTGAACTGCCTGTCAGATAGGCTGGCAGAGACCTATAGTAAATATGAGACTGCAAAAGAGATTTGGAAAAACCTAGAAGCCCAATTCAAAAAGGAGGAGGACCTATCAAAAACTCACTTGGTTGACAAATTTATGGACTTAAAGTTTCAAGAAGATAAGGAGATACTTCCACAAGTAACAGACTTTGAGAACTTGAGAACAAAATTGAACCAAGAAAACATCCCCGTTGTTGATGCATTCTAAGTGGGTACTGAAGAAGAAACTTAATCCGGATGGGTCTATAGCCAGGTATAAAGCACGATTAGTAGCTAAGGGCTATAAACAGGTGAGAGGGATAGATTATTTTGACATCTACTCCCCGGTCTGCCATTTGGCAACAATAAGGATTCTTCTTGCCATAGCATCTATTGAGCACTATATTGTGCATCAAATGGATGTAAAAACGGCTTTCCTTAATGGAGACCTAATAGAAGAAATCTACATGAACCAACCTGAAGGGTTTGTCATAGAAGGTTCTGAAAAAAGAGTTTGTAAATTAAACAAATCTCTCTATGGTCTTAAACAAGCACCTAAATTATGGCATGAGAAGTTTGACAAGACAGTAAAGAGCCTTGGTCTTCAAACCAGCAACTCGGATAAGTGCCTTTATTTTTTGTCTGAGTCAAACAAGGTCGCAATTATTTGCTTGTATGTAGACGACATGTTGATTCTAGGTTCTGATCTCTCTGTAGTGAGTGACATTAAAGAAACCTTGTCCAAAGAATTCGACATGAAAGATCTTGGTGTGGTAGACACCATTCTTGGAATGAGAGTAAGCTTCAGTGAGCAAGGGATCACCCTTAGTCAGACTCATTACATTGAGAAGCTACTTTCTAGTTGGGGATACAGTGATTGTAAACCGATTGAGACACCCTATGACTACAACAAACGATTGAAACCTAACACAGGTGACACCGTGAATCAGTTAGATTATTCTAAACTGATTGGTAGTCTCATGTATGCAATGAGTTGCACTAGGCCAGACATAGCCTTTACGGTAGGCATGCTGAGTCGTTTCACTAGTAATCCTGGAAAAGAGCATTAGGATGCCCTATCGAGGCTGATGAGATACCTTAAGGGTACTCAAGGCTATGCTTTATGTTATAATGGACATCCTCCAACTTTGGAAGGATATTCTGATGCATCTTGGTGCTCAGATTTGGGAGACAGCAGATCCACCAGTGGTTATGTATTTACACTAGGAGGAGCAGCTGTAGCATGAAAATCCAAAAGACAGACTAGTATTGCTCTGTCATCTATGGAATCGGAACTTTATGCTCTAGCTTCCAGGGAGATGAAGCAGAGTGGATAAATGATCTGATCATGGATATTCCATTGAGGAGTTTTAAGTTAAACTCTATATCTATATTCTGTGATAATCAAGCAACAAAGACGATTGTGAATAACTCACTCTTTAATGGTAAGAGGAGACACATCAGGCTGAAACAGGCCATGCTGAATTATAGAACAGAACAAGGGATTATCACTTTGATTGATGTGAGATCGAAGGATAATACGGCAGATGCCCTAACAAAGAGATTGAATAACAATCGAACATTCAAAACTACGGGGGGAGATGGGGTTAAAGACCATTTAGTCAGGTCTTAACCTAACCCAATATTATTTTGAATTATTCGAATCTCATCTAGCCTTGGTAAGCATTCGGGACAGTTTACATATTTCAGATAACTTAGTTAGGTTACTAAGTATGGGGGTTTGTGAAACCATTCCAAACTTGATGGTGTAGCAAATTTTCATGTGAAGTCTCCTTATTTTGTTATTCCACAAAGGAATATGAAAAATGTCTGATATGTTTCAATGATATTGTGCTAGTCTTTATGTCATTCCAAATTTGATGACATGTCTTTCATAGTATGGTGTACCATTCCAAATTTGATGATACAACATAAATCTATGACTGATATGACGAATACAGTATTCCAAATGGAAACATGGTATGGTCCTTATGATAGAGACTAGATAGGATCGAGTTCTTGTAAAGAAACTTGATGATGATGCTTATTGTTTTTTGATTTACCTTCAGCCATATATGAAATGTACTAAGTTCTTATTGTTGAACTAGATACTATTGTGCAAATGATTGAATTCATAATATCTTATGAGATTCATATTTGACAAATTACAGAGAATGGCGAAGATGGAGGAGAACGGTTGAATCTGGATCTCGATGAGGATGACTTACTTGATGAGTAAAGTCACATGGATTGCCAGGACTTTTCCTTTTGATTATTTCTTTTGGTTTAGCCACTTGCATGTGGAACTTTGGATTTATTGTTGGGTTTAGTTTTGATCTAAAACCCTAGTTTTATTTCTTGAAGTTTACTTATTTCTTATTTGATTTATTGGATTATTGATATTCAATTTATATTGATTCAATTACTGATTGAACAATGGTTCCTATACATGTGTAATGGATATATGTAGAACATAGGAGGAGATTGTAAGGGTATTTATGTAATATCCCTTTATATGTTCTAATATAATCCTACTTGTATTAATGCCCAGGCTGTGAGGGGCAATCTAGTAATTAGCCCATCTGACCTAAACCCTAGTTTTCCTATATATACTAGCTGGAGGCAACAGTCTGGGTATTCCAAACTAGATACTCAGGGTGTAATGCTTTAAGCAACCTTGTGCTTAAACCCTAAACCCTAACAATTTCTCCAGCCTGACAATAATATCAGCCTTTCGATCTCTATAAATCATCCGCTCTTCTCTATCAAGATCAATGGCTTCTGGGGTCAATCTAAACCAGGGAAGATTGTATCTTGGTCTAGTAAATTCTTCGAAAACAGATGGGTATCACCTGAGAAAGCTTGAAACTTTACCTTGAACCCCCAATTTGAATCCACTCTTGGAGATGGCATAGATGGGGATACAACGGTTGGGCTCTTCGGTGATGCAGTTTTTTAGGGAGGTGAGAGGTTTGAGTTCAGGAGATCTGTGAATGATTTCAATGGAGTCATAGAAAGCGTCCTTCTTCCATCTCATCTTAACATCTACATAGTTGGATTTCTGGGTGAAGCTGAAACTGGGTTGTTCTTCATAGAGAATCAGTGATCGTTGAGAAAAAAATTGAAGTCTCTTCAGCTTCCTGAGGTGTCTAAATCTGGGTTCTGATTTTGAATCTCAAATATGAAAATGAGATCGACTCCATGACATTGGCCCATAGACTTTATTATGATTTTGGACCGTCTGATCTACAAACTTTGTTAATATCAGGAATCAAATGGTTAACACAGGAATAAAATGATCGATCTATATCATATATCATATATAGATATACATCATCACATGCATAGATGTGCTGACATGACCATGTATACATCATTACATGCGTGAATTTAGCTCGAACTCTAGGGAGCCCAGCATGCCCGGGGTGCTGCCAACCGTTGGGCTGTGCTGCACACATCCCTAGGCATGCATCGAGATGTGTGCGGTACAACTCAACCGTGGGATGCCCCCTGGCAGCACCCTGGGCATTGGGCTCCCTGGAGACGATCCTGATCTTTATATGCATCAAGTAAGGTGACAAAACCAAATCGAAACCGTTTACTACAATCGAACTGAACCTTGCACACTGAAACCGAAAAAGGCGTTTAATAAATGGCTTCGGTTTAAATGGTTCGACTCGATTTCAGTTTGATTTTAACACCCTTAAGTATAGTCGCGTAGATCATACTAATGAATTTTATTTTAAACATGGATAATTTGATTAAATCTGGAATATTTGGTAATCTTCATCATACTTGTGCTAGGTGTGCAAGTTTGGCTTTGACGGCCCGAGCCTGCCCTAAGACCCTGAGGGCAGGTCAAGGTTGAGGCCTTGGGCTGAGCCCGGCCTAGTCCACTCCAACCCTATCTTCTTCTTTCTTACCCTAGCCCAGCCCAATGTGGCCTTATCTTCATCTTCTTCTCCTTAGCCTGGCCCAACCCCTACATGGCTACATCCCCTTCCCCCCTTCCTATGGTCATGGCCAATTAGGGTCATCCTGGCCTGGACTTGAGGGTGGGCCAAGGTTGGATTTTTTAGGCCCTGACTTAAGGTTAGGCCAGACTAGAGCTGACCTAGCTAAGAGGACTCAGGGTTGGGTTGGGTTTTTATTGCTGCCCTAGTTATAACATCTTGGATAAACCTATGAAAATTGACTCAAATGATGGTGATTTTGATAAATTACTATTACATGAACTATAGAGGTCACATGGCAATTGTAATTTGTACTCACGTCATAAGAATAAAAAAATTCAATGAATCTTGATGGATTCGAACCACTATCTCTTAGGGAATCCCCAAGTGCTCTACCAATTTGAGCTAAAGACTCACATATCATCCGCTTCCGGACTGATGTAGCCACATTCAGCACACAAATGCTTAATAACTTAATGACAGCAAAATGAGCACTCTACGGGTGGTGTCATGCTGCCAAACAGACTTTCAATAAATCAATTGATTCATCATGGTAGAGAAGAAAAATTGTGAATGGACTATACTCAAGCTTCGGATCAATGCCACTTGAAGCAATGAAATCCTGAAAGGAGAAAGTCAGATACCAAGGGCAAGGAACGCCCACATGAAGGCCCTTTTAATGTGGGTCAACCCCGGAATCAGGGGAAGAATTGGTTCCTAAGATCCTATTCTCAGAAGTTGCATAAACACAATCGAGATGTCATCTGAACTAGGGGTGCAAGTTTGGCCTGACAGTCCGAGCCCGCCCTAAGCCCGAACAGGGCTTGGGTTGAGATATACTGGCCCTGAGGGCGGGTCAGGGTTGGAAATTTCTGGCCTTGAGTCAGGGCCGAGCCGCACCAGGATTGAGGCCTTGGGCAGAGCACAGCCCGGCCCAACCCGACCTTGTCTTCTTCTTCATGTTCTTTTTTTTTTTTCTTTTCCATCTTCTTCTTCTTCCCAGCTTAGCCAGCCCATGCATCTCCCTTCCCCCCACGGCTAGGGCCGATTAGGGTCATCCCCGTCTAACCCTAAGGGTGGGTCAGGGTTAGATTTTTCAGGCCCTGAGCCCAACTAAGGGGGCTCAGAGTTGGGTTGGGATTTTAAAAGGCCCGGCCCAACCCGATCCTATTGCAGCCCTAATATGAACAAAACATTCTACGACTGGAGCTTAATGGGGTTATAAACATGAGCTAGGGGTTATTGATCTGAACTTCCGATCCTAAGGGGCCATGGTTTTAGACATCAAACATTGGTGGATCGATATCAATTGGATATGGATACAATATCGGTCGGTATTGAACATATCAAACCGTTTTACCCCTCAAAGATATCGATACCATAGGGTATTTTGACCATAATACCTTGTGTCTGTACAATGCTCTGATACTAGCTAGTTATCGGTATCAGTTTCGGCCGATACTTATATAGATCGCCAGATACGGCCGATCTGAGCTCAATTCCTAAAACCATGTAATGGGCTCATTTGATTAAGGTGTAGGGTTTTGACAAATTTGACAAAATTCTCCTAATTTAACCAAAATCTTTACTAATTGACCTAATTTACACAACTTTGACCAAGATGTCAAAACTTTATCTAAATATGCCTAATTTTCTTCAATTTGGCCAAAGTTGACAACATATTGCAAGGTTGACAAACAAAAAAACACAGATTTGACCAAGATCACCAAATGTTGTAAATTTGATCAAATCATCCTTAATCATAATAGAAATATCATTTGCTCAAGTGGTGAAGGGAGATCAGTTGTCATCTTGTCGACTTGTCCCATTAATGCAAATTTGATCTCTCAAGTCCCAACTCTTAAAAAAAAGGCTCAAAGGATTGGAGCAGCAAATGGATGAGAATAATAGAGAAAGTAGAAACTTGCAGAATAAAATCAGAGAATAATAAGAAAAATTCAGAACGGACCTATGGATCAATAATTAAAAGAGGAATATACTGATGGTCCTCATATTCAGGTCGAATGATCATATCACTCTAGGTTATCAGCTGGAAAAATCTCACAGAATTTCAAAGTTGAAATCGGGAGGCAATGCTACAGACTTGCTTCTACTAGGAAAGTAGGACAAAGAGATTAGAATAGAAATTAAGAGAATGTTATAACAAAAGTTAATCCACAAAATTTCGGATCAATTTGAGCAGATTTGAGAGAGTTATTGTTATGAACTAGAATGGAGAAAGTAGCTCTAAAACAGGGTATTACCTATATGAGTTAAGAACTAGAATTCAAGACCGTTAAATGTCAGGTTGGAAAACCCAAGTTCAGAACTCACAATGTTCATTTCGTATGAGATGGAAAAAAATGGCCTGTATAACACCGTGATTTAAAACAAATTTAAAAGCATCTGGCCAGCAGAAATAACAAAATATTAATTGTAAGGTCCACTGGCCAACATATGGGAAGATCCCTTGATCAAAATTGTTAGAGCATTACAACATAAGGAGATGAAATTGTTAAATCAAACAAAGATCAAATTCCAAAATATTCAATGTCCATTTTATTTATTTTGCCACTTATCACATGCATTGACATTTCCACAAGGGCAATGATCCAAACGCCCGATCCAAATGGAATACAAATTTAGACATAACTTGACCCGAATGGATAAAAAAAAAGTTGAACATAAGAAAATTCAATGAGTCTGGGTGGATTCGAACCACCATCTCTTGGGGAATCCCCAAGTGCTCTACCTATTTAAGCTAAAGACTCACATAGAAGAAAGTACATGAGTGCAGTTTTGATTGAATAAGAACAAAATGATTAATATGGTCTTGCCTATCTGAATGCTCCTTGAGCCTTCTTTATAAAAAGCATGTAAAGATGAACATATAAGCAGTCATAATAATAATCTATCACTAATATGGTTTCCATATACTATTTGCTCAGATTAAAATTGGCAGCAAGAAATGGGTGATTCCTTAGCTGCTGTATTAAGACAATCCCAAGGTATTTCCATATCCCAAGGTTGTTAGCCCAACATTATGGTTTTATTCAAAAAATGCATTTTGAGAATCAACTTCCCACACAAAACCTTACCAGCCCTTGATATATGAACAACAAACCTGTCCATAACATTAGAGGCTAACCCACCAACCAGATGCAGACCAACTGTCTTTAGATGGAGACTCCATAATGTAGAAAGGGTTCAGCTAAGAACCTACAGTAGGATCCACAAAAGTTGCAGCAAATCATCACTAGTGGAAGCAAATCAGAATTAGAAGATAAACAAAGAAAACAATAACTTGCAAAACAGCACTGTGTTTGGGCTCCAAGGAGGATCAAGTGTAGACCTGGGTGGGATGAAGCTTTGCTGCAAGTTTGGTTCAGTTCTGATGGACAGCAAAGAAGTTCTGATTTGGTGATGAAATAAGAAGGTTAAGGCTGTGGAACAATCCAGCCAGCAGACTGAGCTGGAACTGGGATCAAGTGGGCTCCTTCTTGGTGTGATTCAATACTCAAAGCTCTGCTGGAACAAGGCTCAGAGCTTCGAGAGAAACTGGTTCGATTGCTGTAGGCAGCAGGGTACAAAACAGATCTGTAGGAGTGTGGTTCAATCCTTCTCTGGTGATGATCAACAACAACAGTTAAGGCTTGCTTAGAGAACAGCTTCTAGGCTTCAATAGTGATCAGTTGCAGCAGTCGCAATCATGAACACAGCAAGGGAAATCGAGTAGGACAGGAAGAGAAGATAGGATAAGAAGAGGGAAAGGGATAGGAGGATTCAGCTCTCACAGCCAGGCTCCTATTAGCCCTAGGATTTTGGCTCTCTCAGCCAGGCCCCCCAGCCCTTCATGTCACAGCCATTGGACAAGAGAATCTTTTGCTTCCAAGAATTTTTTTCATTCAACTATTCAAATCGTGGGGAGGCTTCTAAAAAGCCTTTACAATACATAGAGGGCTATGCTTGCACCTCAAGTTAAAAGAAAATAGAAACTAAGAAAATAGTAACTAGGATTGACTCAAAGAATTTGAAAGTCTAGAAGTCCATTCAAGCTTAGAAAGTGAGACACATGAGATCCAAATCCTCCAACAAAACCTTCCTCCGCTGTAATCAGGATCGCATGCTCATTAGCCAGATTTCTTATTAGCTCTGTATCATGAGGTTTGAAGAACCTAGCATCAGCAACTGTGACGGTTACGTCATGGGAGATGAGTACATTTGCAGCTTCAATACATCCCTGGACTATGGAACCAAATCCTAGAAGAGCCACTCTGTTGCCTTCCATTAGTATCTACCTTTCACAATTTGTTAAAAGAATCCAAAGAAATATGATTTTTTCTCCATTGTTTTCTTGCCCATTTCTTGGAAATTTTACAATTGTTGCTTCCAATACTTACCTCAAGTGGAGTGCCTTTGTAATTACGAGGGAGTGCTACTCAAACTCCATTAAATCAAGATAGAACTAAATTACAAGGGAAATTTTACAATTGTTGCTTCCAATACTTACCTCAAGTGGAGTGCCTTTGTTATTAGGAGGGAGTGCTACTCCAACTCCATTAAATCAGGATAGAACTAAATTACAAGGGGAATTTCAGAATTGGTGCACAGTTACTGTTGAGGCATATGATTCCTGATGAATAAGAACTGTTGTTCTGTTTCTTCTACCTTTAGCAGTGGATCTCTCAAAGGAATTGGGTGGATATCTGCAAGTTTCTCCTTCTGTTTCTTCTACCTTACTGTTCTTAATAATCCATATCAATGAGCTACAACACAGGTCAGAATTTATGGTCCTAAGCTCCATATCCAATGCTTTCCTTTTGTTTCAAAATCTGCTCTGTTTCTGTTAGGACCATCTGATTCCGAGTTTTGTTTCTCATCTCTTTCTGTCATTAAGTCTAATCTAGTCTATTCTGATATATACCTGAGACTTTAATTCCAGTTTGAGGCTCCTAGTATATCACTGTTATTCACATGCTGCTGTTTTCTGAAATCTGAGAAGACCAACAATCACACCCCTTATAACAAGAAATCTATCTTTGCTGGTTTACTTGCTAGTACTAAACACTACATTTGGAGTATGAGAATTGAATTTTAGTCACACGGCAGTTTTCTATTTCATCCCTACTACCAGAAGTGAATTTTATAAATTAAAAGCATCAGATAATTGTGTAGTTTAAAATCCAAAGGAAGGGTGGGGGGTTGGAACATAGGAAAGAACGGAACTGTGGAGTTCATATTTTACATATTAAAAGCATCAGGTAATTGCAACAAGCATTCATGAAAAAACAACATATAAAACAATGGCACAACTGTAAAGATCTACTGTGCTAAGCAGAATGATGACATGAGTAAATAATTATGCCCCATATAGAACAGGTTACAGCTTGTGAATTTCAAATAAACGAAAAAATCAAGAGGAATGGAAAACACCTGATGAGAACGAGAAAGAAGAGGAAAAACAAAAAAAAAAGGAAAAAAAAAAAGGGGGAAACATCTTACCATCAACAACCACAGACCTCTTAAGAAAGAGAGAGAAGAGTGGAGAGAAAAAAGGAATTGAAACCTTGCCAGGAGAGGTGGGGGTGCTCCAGACTGTTGAGAAAGGAGACCGTGAGAGAGGCAGGCGGCGATCAAGTTATGGCTTTTGTGGTGCCTTCTCACTCGAATTCTTCCACAGCGGGGTGAGTCTAGGTTCTCCGGCGGCTTCTCCGGCAGGCGATCGAGTGAGAAGCACCTGCGTGAGAGAGGAGAGATTTGCGGGAAAGAGGCAAACAGAAAACGGTTTGCAATCGTGTATTAGAGAGGTAGTTGTTAAATGACAGAAATATCCTTTTAAAATATCGTTTTACATTATAAATAGGAGATTTTAATAAAAGAATGAAATGTCCAAATTATCCTACTCAATGATACTTATTTGTTTTATTTTTTATTGTATAATAGTCTTTTCACCTTTTTGTTACATTTGGAAAAGTAACCCACCCTTGTTACGCTAATAACAACCCATAATTTAAACATAATGGACCTAAAGGTCCCAAACAAATTAGGAAAAGATAGGTAAAATCCTCTTCTTCAACTTCCATCCATGACTCAACGAACAGAGTCGTGGTCGAAAAATTAGGCGCATATTGCGGCCTCAGTCGAGGTGCTCCGGCTGTGAAACTCCGGCGGGCTTAATGTCGGATTCATTCACTGGAAAAACGATCTAAAATTTAAAAAAAAAAAAAAAAACTCTTTCTTTCTCATTCAGTTAGAGTTGCAGAATTTTATGTTTTTTTTATCTACACCTCATCATAGTTATGGCAGCCTTGGCTGCCGATTCATGGTGGCCATGGCTGCCTTCGAAATTTTTTTTTTTTTAATCGTAGTGCCTAGTACGCAGCATTGGGTAGAGAAAATAAAATAAAAATTTTGATCCAAAAATCGATTCAAGTATCCAGTATGCAAAACCTTGTTGATAATGGTATACTCATGGTGCAAAATATACATACGATTTCAACAGTTTTGAAGAACTTAATGAATATAACCGATAGCATGGTTATCACATACACCACTAAAACAAAATAAACATGTGATTCAAGAACGCATGGCATAACCTATGCTCTGATACCAAATGTAGGTACTAATTCTCATATAACCTCACCATGTAAATAGGATCTTGCCATAAACATTCATGAATCACAAATATAAACAGGTAGGAGATAAATACCGTTCACCAACGATCTGATAGAGTTGGATGAAGTCATTGATGCGCCTGAGTCCCTTTACTTAAGACTTTAATGGAGTTAGGTTTCTCTCCCTTGCCTTAGCCGTATGCTCACTCGTCAATGGGAATGAGTGTGCATTAAAGGTAGAGAGGGGACCTAGGTCTCCCTATTAAATAGTTAATATCTAGCCTCCCATAACGGCTAGATATTAACGAATAGTGGGAGTATGACTTATCCCATAACGTGTTAATCCATAATAAATAGGGATTCCTTAAAAGATAGGAAACTTTAAATCCAAACTGCAACTAACATGACCGTTTGAGATACTTGGTCAATTGGGCCAACCAATGAGATATTAGAAAAAAATCTTACAACTTCACTGTCAAGGCCTCCCTACATATCTTCAAAGACCATTTGATAGCTCATCAAATGTGCAATTTGACCATCCTAGAACATTGCACTCAGTTATGGAATCTTGACATGCTAAACATGGAAGTTTATAGACATGGAATCTAATCATGTCTATCCTTTGATCAACATTGAGTGGAATGTTCTGTTCTTTTATTTCCTGTGATCTATGCACAATCAAAACAAGAAATCATTCTCTCAAAAATTTCTGTCGACTCATGTTTTGCTCTAGTGGCAGTTTCTACTTCAAAACAAGTCAAGGGAAAGAGAAATTCAGAATATATTGGGAAAACCCAGAAAAACAACTACCCCTGTTTGAGAGATCAACTACTTTGAAGGAGTTAAAAAAGAGGAATATAAGAGAAACAATAACGAAAAACAATGAAGATATAGCTCCTAACATCTCTCTGTAAGTAGCAAAAAAGCAGCTAAAGCTCAATGAATGTTGCAAAAGGTTCACCATTACTTACAAGTTTAGTGGTGAAATCCTCCATCATGACCTTGAAGAAAGAAGCTTTAAGGCTTTCTCCCCATCCATTTGAAGTTCGGAGAAGGAAATGAAGAGAGCAAGAGTGATGGGTAGCTCTGTGATTTATGGGAGAGGAAGAGAGAGAGTACCGTGATACGACATCTTATAGCAAAAGTTGACCATTGGATGTAGCGCTTAATGGATTGTAGGATACGATATCTTGTAGCAGAACTTAGTATATGATTCAGAGGGTCTGAATGCCCTGGAAAAGAGAAATGCAGGAAGGAGACGAGATGCTATGAGGTGAAAAAAGAGCTTCTACAGATAAGCTCAATAAGAAACAAGCTTGGCAAAGGGGGAACAAAGGCTTACTAGGCTCAGAGAAGCAATTGTGATTCCTCTGTTCTTAAGATGCACTCTTCACCTTCACAGCCTTCTATTTTTAAAGAAGATTCTCCATTGCAATCATCAAGAAATCTTTTTTTTTTTTGGTTCAGAATCATTAAGAAATCAATAAAGCCCATTTCCTCTCTCTCTCTTAGGAAAAAATCAGAATCAAACCCTAAAGTCTATGCTTGGAAGCCAAGAAAAGAAAAATTAGCTTTAAATAAGGGGGAAGAAAAAACATAGGTTCTGTTTTCTAGGGACATAAACGGATATTTAAAAATTTGAATTCGATTTGCATTACTTTAGGGGCATTGGTATCTATTAGAATCGTATGTGGTATGGATGCTAAGAATATGAAGTTTGAATGGAATAGCTTGCATACCATTGATGTGAAGATGCAAATACATACAATAGATTATATGGGTCAATCACCCAAAATAAATCCTAAGATCAAGCTATGGAGAATCAATTATCTCAATCATCCTAGTCACTAGATCAGTACAAAATCAATTATCCTAGTCACTAGATCAGTATGAAAATACATATGGTAATACTCCCCCTCAAGTTGGAGCGTGTACGTCATAAATGCCTAACTTGGAAGCAATACCTTTGAATGGTTCCTTACTAAGGGATTTTGTAAAAAGATCTGCAATTTGGTCGGAGCTGGGAATCTTGGCCGATCGTAGGAAGCCCTGTTGTAGTTTGTCACGAATGATATGGCAGTCAATCTCGATATGCTTCGTGCGTTCATGAACCACAGGATTTGAGGCGATGTGGATCGCGGCCTGATTATCACAATACAACGGGATCGATAATTTAATATCGATACCCAAATCATGCAAAAGGTAGGATATCCAGATAAGCTCACATGTGGCAACCGCCATGGCTCTATATTCGGCCTCTGCAGAAGATCGAGAAATAGTGGTTTATTTCTTGGTCTTCTAAGAAATTGGGCCCGATCCAAGGAAGATGCAGTAGCCTGTCATGGAGCGCCGGGTGATGGGGCAAGTAGCCCAGTCCGAGTCACAATACCCACTAACATTGAGCTCGGCATTAGCGGAGAAAAAAATCCCCTGCCCAAGGGTAGCTTTAAAAAAATGTAGCAATCTGTGAGCTGCATCCAAATGTAGCTGACAAGGAGCATGCAGGAATTGACTGAGTATATTGACAGTGTGTGTAATGTATGGCCGTGTGACAGTGAGGTATATCAGTCGCCCAACGAGCCTGCGATAAGGTGCTGGGTCAGAAAGGAGCTCACCCTCGGAATCAGTGAGGCGTAAGTTGAGCTCCATGGGAGTGTCAGCCGGGCGAGTTCCAGTAAAGCCACTATCTTGAAGAATATCCAATACATATTTCCGCTATAAAAGATAGATGCCCTTGGCTGCTCTGGCGACTTCAATGCCAAAAAAAAAAACTTTAAGGGGCCAAGGTCCTTGATGTGAAAATTATTGAACAGAAACTTTTTGACTGTGTCAATCAAGTTGCTATCTGTGCCAGTGATGATAATGTCATCTACATAAAGCACAATATAGACATTGTTGTTGTGGTTACTCAATATAAACAAAGAATTATCTGCCTTGGATTGGGAAAATCCAAATTTGAGGAGTGCCGTGGAAAACTTGGAAAACCATTGGTGCGACGCCTGTTTTAAACCATATAGGGATTTCTGTAGCTTGCAAACAAGTGTCTCCCCCTTGCGACGATAACCAGGGGGAGGCATCATGTAGACATCCTCATTGAGGTCCCCATGCAAGAATGCATTGTGAACGTCCATTTGGTGGAGGATCCAGCCTTTCACAGCTGCTAAGGCAATGAGGGTGCGAACCGTCACAAGTTTCGCAACCGGTGCATAGGTGTCGGTGTAATCAATTCCTTCCACTTGGTTATAACCTTTAGCTACGAGGCGAGCTTTGTAGCGTTCGATAGAGCCATTAGAACGTCGTTTGATCTTGTATACCCATTTCGACCCGATGGGTTTCTTGCCAGGCGGTAAAGGGACCAGGGACCATGTCTAATTTTCAGATAGAGCCAAAATTTTTGCCTTCATTGCATGATGCCACTGTGGGTACTTCATTGCCTCAATAAATGTGGCAGGTTCTGTTGTATTAACCAGAGAGGAAAGAAAAGAAATGTGTTTGGGAGAAAAACGATGATATTGTAAATAAGAATGAATCGGATGAGAAGTACCTTGGGCCGGCGTCGGAGACGGTAATTGCGAGTGTGTAAACGAACATTGGTAATCATTGAGATATCGAGGTTTGGTTCTAGTGCTCTGCGGCCTAGTATGGGCGGGTAGAAGTGAAGTGTCAGTGGGTGGTAAAGGGTGGGTGGTGGCGGGTGGTGGTGGTGATGGTGGTTGTGGTGGCTGGCTAGAATTGGCAACAGGAGGAGTGGTAGGGAGCTCGATGGCTATTGGACTAAAACCTCATCCTCCTCATTGCCAACGGATATTAAAGGGCGCACCGGATGGTCTGTGGAATCTGAATTATTATGAAAAGGAAAGGAAAGTAACATCACGAGAAACTAAAATTTTGCCGGATTCAAGGTTATAGACACGATATCCCTTTTGACCGAATGGGTAACCAATAAAGACTCCCAGGGTGGCACGTTTGTTAAATTCGTGTGCAGGAGAAGTGTTTCTAGCAAAACACAGACATTCAAAAACCCTGAGATGTGCAAATTTTGGCTATTTCCCAAAAAGTAATTCATATGGTGTTTTTCCATGTAAGACCGAGGTGGGTAATCGATTGATTAGATAGGTAGCTGTTAAGACATATTCTCCCCAAAATTTGATGGGTAAATTGGCCTGAAAGCGCAAAGCACAAGCCACAGTGAGAAGATGGCAGTGCTTGCGTTCCACCACACCATTTTGTTAGGGTGTGGCAACACAACTAAACTGGTGGAGGACCCCCAAAGATTGTAAATGTTGAAAGGTGGGATGATTCAAAAATTCTTTGCCTTGATCAGACCGAAAGGTCTTAATGTGAACCCCAAATTGTGTAGCAACCATGGAAAAGAAGGACTAAACTAATAGGGGAACTTCAGCCTTGTTTTGCATAAGATAAACCCAAGTTGATCTCAAAAAATCATCGACAATGGTTAAGAAAAAACGTGCACCAGATAAGGTGGGAGTCCGATATGGTCCCCAAACGTCAAGGTGTAACATATCAAAACAAAATTTTGTGGAAATAGAACTGCTTGGAAATGATAAACGAGTATGTTTGGTCAAAGGGCAAATAGTACATAAACAATCTTTATGAAAATTTATTGTAGAGTCCAAAGGCTTTAAAGAAGGTACAATGGAAGAACCAAGGTGACCTAGGCGACAATGCCAAAGGTCAAATTTTGAGTGATCGGCAGCAGCAACAGAAGGACCGTGAATGTCCAAGAAATAGAGATCTTAGTGTCGTTTACCCCTCGCAATAATCGTCTTCGAATGTGGGTCTTGAAAAGTACAAGAAAATTGCAAAATTAGCACCTCACAACAATTACTAGCTGTGAATTTAGGAATGGAAAGCAAATTGTAATTGAAACTTGGAACATAGAGAACATTCTCAAGAGTTGGAGAGGAAGATAAACGAACAAAACCAATCTTAGCAACTGGTGTGTGTGTGTGCCATTAGGCAATGTAATGGGCAGTGCAGTAGAAGGAATGGAAACATGAGAAAAAAGGTTCAAATCTGAACAAATGTGATCGGTTGTCCCAGAATCAATGATCCATGGGGCGGTTCCAAATGAAGAATTGATACAAATCTTACCTGCAATGTGTTCTAGAGGATGAGAATTACCAACAGGGAGCAATGCTAGAAGTTGTTGAATCTGGTCGGCAGACAACGTAGACCCCGTGGTCGAAATAGGTAAACCTGTAGAGATGGCCGATGAGATGGGAGAAGCAGCAACTTCATTGGAAGAGGCAGCATCGTCTGGCATGGTGGAGTGCAATTGAAAAAATGCCCAAAATCTTATTAAGCTGTTAGAATCGTATGTGGTATGGATGCTAAGAATATGAAGTTTGAATGGAATAGCTGCATACCATTGATGTGAAGATGTAAATATATACAAGAGATTACATGGGTCAATCATCCAAAATAAATCCTAAGATCAAGCTATGGAGAATCAATTATCTCAATCATCCTAGTCACTAGATCAGTATAAAATCAATTATCCTAGTCACTAGATCAATACAAAATCAATTATCCTAGTCACTAGATCAGTATGACAATACATATGGTAATAGTATCCACTTTTGGATTCTAGATTTGAATTTGAATAATTCAAAAAAAGAATTATCGGATCCAAATAGATCTCCAACTAATATTAAAAATTAAGTAGCTAATGAACTTGAGGGTTTTTGAAGATTTAACATGTTCTAAGAATTAGGAAATGAGAATCATGAAACTAAGACAATTGAGAGGCATGGATTGAGAGTAGATTGATTCCGGTAGGGGGAGGAAGGTCTGGGTTACAGAAGTCAGGGATGCAAATAGATAGTCGAAAATCCGAATTCAATTCGCATCCATCCGTTTAGGGATATTTGTATCCAGTTAGGAAATATCCAGATCCGATTACATCCAATTCGTATTTGATCCATTTGCATCTCTATTGTTTTTTTTTGGAGGAAAGGAGCTTTATATTAAATAAGGGGGAAATTTACATGCGGTAATAGGTCTTTCCAGCTGCATCCTCCCTTATAAGACGAGAGAGAGCAGGTGGAAGACTGGTGGTACATAAATGGATCTCTTGGCATGAGGTTAGGAACCCAGCCAAGAAATCAGCACAAGAGTTTATCTCCCTCACATGGTGGGCAAAAACACAACTTCTAAAGGGGCTAGAATAAGAGTAAGCTGAGATTACAATCTTCAATATTTGGGTTCAATTTTTATGCAACAAAACCAAAGGGGCTAGAATAAGAGTAAGCCGAGATTACATTTGTTGAAATAGGTTAAAAAATGCAGCGAAAAATTAAAATTAATACAATTAATTCAATCCTTGTATAGACAGTACAATAAAAAAAAAATATATTTGAAACGATTGCCCAGCAAATGCAAGAGGAGATCTTCACTCAGTAATCACTACATGAGACTCTTCTTTTTGTGTTGTGAGAATTAGGGTTGAGAACCCTTGTAGTGATATTGAGAGAAGTTCTCCCTCTTACATTCGTTGTCTAATCGTTACGAAAGTATTTGCCACAAGGGTCTAAACCCTAATTAGATATGAGGGGATGAGAGAGTAGTTGTAGGGAGAACGATTCTTCCTTCCCCATCCACGATTTAATTATGGGCAAGAAATCGTTGTTTGGTTGTGTAGCGCCTACACTGGCATGAGGGCCAATGAGAGTGTGCACATTGTGATCTGTTTGAATGGGGTTCTTCATTTCACTAGGGTTGACCGATAAATGTACGTAGTCCTGTGTCTTGGCTTAGGAACCACACGAGACGCGATTAGTTAGTGTTTTTTCCCTTTAATTGTAAAGGAAATCTAAAAGTGGTTTCCTAAGTAAAATCTCTCTCTCTCTCTCTCTCTCTCTCTAATAAAATAGGGTAAGAGATCGTTGCTTGATCATGTAGCCTTGCACAAGTGTGGGGGCTAATGAGAGTGCACACAGGGGCATCAACATGGATGAGATTTTTTATTTCACAAGGAGTGGGATAGTAAATTTACACGCTCCTATCTCTAGGTGCAGGAATCACACGACCAAGCAACGTTCTTTTGCCCAGTAAAATAATAGGGCAAGAGCTCATCAATAAAAAAAGGAAAAAATGTTCTCTGAGTGACTAGGGTAGGGTACGTTAGCACCTCTATGCTTATCTCTCTCCTCCTCATGTGAAATTACCTTGCTGCCGTTCGTCGTAGGATATCATTTTACAACACCTCATCGATGCGCTCATCTATGTTGCTTGCTCAGACAACCCTCTCTCTCTTACTTCTTAGGAAAAGGTTCTCTGAGCCTCTGGGGTAGGGTACACTAGCACCTTTGTGTCTATCTCTCTTTCTCATATGAAATGACCTTGTTGCCCTCCATCATAGGATATCATTTTACAACACCTTATTGATGCGCTCATCTATGCTGCTTTCTTAGAAAACCCTCTCACTAACTTTTTATTTCTATTTTTTCGGTGAGAAGTGTTGTGAATAACATCGGGATTTTGCAGAAATTGCCTACTAAGTGCGGGTCTTAATGGCACGAGAAAAATGACGCAAAAATAAACACACACAAGAAACACAGGGATTTACGTGGTTCGGCTTTTAGCCTACATCCACGGGTGAAGACGGCTAAATGATTTCACTGTTGACCAATTGGAGAATACAAGAACACTCTCTTCCTCTAACCCAAAGCCCAAATACACCCCCTGAATTCTTCCTATCTCTCAAACAGAAATATTACAAGAATTCTATGTAATTCTATGCTTAGGTTTTCTGTACCCGGTGAGTTGTGTCCTTAGTTCAAATTCCTTGCTCTATTTATAGGCAAGGTAAGGGTGCTAGTAAACAAGGAGAAATCATCACGGAACTCCTTTTTCCAAAGTCCGTGGACGGTGCCACATGTGTGTCATGTGTTAAATGAAGCAATCTAAATATAAGAGGTGCAGCCTCATCTTTGACAAAATGGGCAGGTCGGTGCTATCCCTCTTTAAATTTAGTAACATTGCCTTCTCCATCACTAATGTGATAGAAACACTTTGTCTCCATCTTAATGATACAACACCAACTTCCTTTGAAGTTTTCTTCCTTCATATACGTAACATGCTCCCCTCCTTTGACTTTAAATTCAAGACACATCAACATCACAAATCTCCACCTTGGCTTGAATTCTCTCATGCTTAAAATCAATCTTCTCGAGCTATCTCCACCTCAGCCCCCAATGGGGCTCTCACGTGCTACTGACACCGATCAAGTCCAAGCAATGCTTGAACTTGACTACTGGAATATGCTTGGTCATCATATCTGCTGGATTTTCTACCGTTGGAATCTTCTTCACCTTGATTCCTCCTTGAGAAATTATATCTCGAATGAAATGAACTTTAATATCAATATGCTTGGTTCTTTCATGATACATTTGATTTTTGGTCAAATGTATGTCACTCTGACTGTTACAATTCACAACAGTCTGATCCTGTTGCAAGCCCAGATCACCAACCAAACCTCTCAGCCACAAAGCTTCTTTCACTGCCTCTGTTGCAGCCATGTACTCAGCTTCTGTTGTAGACAAGGCAACTACAGATTGTAATGTTGCTTTCCAGCTAATGGCACAACCAGAGAGAGTGAAAACATAACCTGTTAGAGATCTTCTTCTATCCAGATCTCCAGCATAATCAGAATCAACAAAACCAATGATATGTTCACTGGAATCACTATTCTTGCCATACACCAAGCCAATATCTGTAGTACCCTTCAAGTAGCACAATATCCATTTCACTGCCTGCCAATGCATCTTACGAGGATGTCCCATATATCTACTGACAACGCTGACAACTTATGAAATGTCTGGTCGAGTGCATACCATGGCATACATTATACTGCCAACTGCACTAGCATAAGAAACATGAGACATGTGCTCCTCCTCCCCTTCAGTCTGAGAAGATAATTCACCTGAAAGCTTAAAATGAGCAGCGAGTGGGGTACTTATAGGCTTCGAACTCTGCATATCGAATCGCTCAAGTACCTTCTCGATGTACTTCTTCTGAGATAAGTACAGCCTACCTGCTTGTCGATCTCTACGTATCTCCATACCTAAAATTTTCTTAGCTGCTCCCAAGTCTTTCATCTCGAATTCACTACTCAATTGAGTCTTCAACCTTTTAATTTTTGACATGTTTTTGGAAGCAATTAACATGTCATCAACATACAATAATAAGTACACAGAAGATCCATTTGAGAGCTTGTGGTGATAAACACAGTTATCATACTCACTCCTTGAGTATCTGTGTTTGATCATGAAAGTGTCAAACCGCTTGTACCATTGTCTTGGAGACTGCTTCAGGCCATACAAAGATTTTTTCAACAAGCAAACATGATCTTCTTTTCCTTGATTAGTAAACCCCTCTGGCTGCTGCATATAAATATGCTCCTCCAACTCTCCATGTAGAAAGGCTGTCTTGACATCGAGCTGTTCAAGCTCTAAGTCAAACAGAGCAACCAACGCTAGTAACACGCGAATAGAGCTATGTTTCACGACAGGTGAGAATACTTCGTTGAAGTCGACACCTTCCTTCTGAGTATAGCCCTTTGCCACTAAGGGTGCTTTAACCCTTGCATCTTCAACCCCTGGAGTTCCCTCTTTCTTCTTGAAAACCCATTTGCACCCAACAATCTTTTGGCCTTTGGGTCATTTCACCAACTCCCAAGTATGATTCTTGTAAAGAGATTCAATCTCCTTAGTCATGGCAATGGTCCACTGGGCAGACTCAGAACCCGTGATAGCTTGCTAATACGTGGAAGGCTCTTCTACGTTCTCAACTATAGATAATGCATAAACAACAAAATCTGCATACCTCCGGGGTTGCCTGATTTATCATTTTTGTCTGCCAGTGGTAATAGTGTACTGTTCTTCCTCTTCTTCTACTTCCTCCTGGATGGGCTGTGAATCGTCTGGAGTTTTAACTTCTAACTCCACCTTTTTACTAACACCGTGGTCTTTTCCTACATCGATATACTCCTCCTTTTACTGGTGTAGCATCACAGACTCATCAAATTTTGCATCTCTGCTGATAAGAAACCCAAGTGACTTAGGATCGGTGCACCACAACTTGTATCCTTTCACACCTGATGCATAGCCTAGGAACATGCATTTGCGTGCCCTCGGCTCAAGTTTACCATCATTCACATGAGCATATGTAGGGCAACCAAACACTCTCAAAGTAGAGTAATCAGCAGGAGTACCAGACCATATTTCTTCAAGGGTCTTGCACTCGATAGCAGCCGATGGAGACCTATTCACCAAATAACAAGCAGTGTTAACTGCTTCAGCCCAAAAGTCCTTAGAGAGACCAGCTTTTGATAGCATGCAACGCGCCCTCTTTAAGAGAGTTTTGTTCATCCGTTTTGCAACTCCATTTTGTTGTGGTGTTTTTACAACAGTGGGGTGTCTCACTATGCCTTCATTCTTGCAGAACTGGTTGAACTCATTTTCACAAAATTCCATGCCGTTGTCGGTTCTCAGGCGCTTGATTTTCTTCCCAGTCTGCTTTCGATCAACGTCTTCCATTGCTTGAAGTTGACAAAGACATCATTTTTGTGCTTCAATAAATACACCCAGACCTTTCTCGAAAAGTCATCGATAAAGGTTAAAAGATATCGATAGCCACCCTTTGATTGTACAGGAGCGAGACCCCAAAGGTCTGAGTGGATGTAATCCACTGTACCTTTGGTCCTGTGGACCGCCGTGCTGAACTTGACTCTGCACTGCTTACCGAAGACACAATGCTCATAGAAGTCCAGCTTTCCAGTGTTCTGACCGCACAGCAAACCTCATTTGCTCAGAATCGTCATGCCCCGTTCACTCATATGCCCAAGCCGCATATGCCATAGCTGAGTGGTATCACTTTCTGAGTTTCTTGACTCAGAAACTGATGTAGTACCTGATACCGTGTTACCTTGAAGGTGGTAGAGGCCATTGATCAGTTGCCCCTTCATCATGACCAAAGCACCCATGCAGACTTTGAGAACTCCACCTACAGATGAATATGTGTAGCTTTTGGAGTCGAGAGTTCCCAAAGATATGAGATTCTTCTTCAATTCTGGAGCATGCCACACGTCTGTCAAAGTCCTCACAATGCCATCATGCATCTTGATTCGAATTGTTCCTACACCAATAGTTTTGCAAGCCATATCGTTTCCCATCAAGAGAGTGCCACCATCGGTTGATTGATAGGTGATAAACCAATCTTTCTTGGGACATATGTGAAAAGAACAAGCCTAATCAAGAATCCATTCATTTTTCGAGCGGCCGGTGGTCAAAGACAAAACATTTTCTGCAACATCAGAATTCTCCTCTACGACAGCTGCTTCAGCACTTGTAGAGGCTTTACGTTTGTCTCCTTTATCTTTTCTATCTGGACAGTCTTTTCTGAAGTGCCCTTCCTTGTGACAGTGGTAACACTTAATTTTTCTGGACTTGGATTTTGAGCGACCTCTGTTTCTGAACCTCTTGTTTTGTCTCTACCTCTCACAACCAGATCCTTTGCCTGATTTTCTACTCCAATTTCAGATACTCTCTTTCTCAACTCCTGAGAGTTCAAGGAGGCTTTAACAACCTCCATAGAAACAGTATCCTTTCTATAGAGTAGAGTATCAACGAAATGTTCGTATTTAGGAGGTAGAGAACATAGCACAATCAAGGCTTGATCCTCGTCACTAATTTTAATATCAACATTTTTCAAGTCCATAATGATTTTATTAAACTTATTAAGGTGCTCATTTATTTGTGTACCTTCTTTCATCCGCAGGGTGTATAACCGTTGCTTCAGGTACAGTCGATTTATGAGAGATTTTTACAGGTACAACTTCTCCAATTTCTTCCATAGACCGGAAGCCATCTCTTCGTCTGCAACTTCTCGCAACACCTTGT
The DNA here is from genome assembly GCF_018873765.1 of Telopea speciosissima. Classification (NCBI taxonomy): domain Eukaryota; kingdom Viridiplantae; phylum Streptophyta; class Magnoliopsida; order Proteales; family Proteaceae; genus Telopea; species Telopea speciosissima. The sequence continues at coordinate 46,386,517 of NC_057925.1, read as the reverse complement.
CCGTCAGGCTCAATTGTAAAGCACTGTGAGCCCTTGCCAACAAGTCTTCCTTTTCTATTTCTTGTAGACTTGTAGGTAATTTTTCTTTACCCTCTAAAGCCTTGTACAGTCCTTGTGTAACAAGCAAAGCTTTCATTTTGATACGCCACAGGCTGAAGCTGTTTTGCCCATCAAATTTCTCAATCTCATACTTAGCAGCTAAGACGTGTGCAACCATTATAACAAGACACCGGTAGATAGTGGCTCTGATACCAGTTTGTTGTGAATAACATCAGGATTTTACGAAAATCGCCTACTAAGTGCGGGTCTTAATGGCACGAGAAAAAGACGTAAAAATAAACACAAACAAGAAACACAGGGATTTACGTGGTTCAGCTTTTAGCCTACATCCACGGGTGAAGACGGCAAAATGATTTCACTGTTGACCAATCGGAGAATACAAGAACATTCTCTTTCTCTAACCCAAAGCCCAAATACACCCCCTGAATTCTTCCTATCTCTCAAACAGAAATATTACAAGAATTCTACGTAATTCTATGCTTGGGTTTTCTATACCCGGTGAGTTGTGTCCTTAGTTCAAATTCCTTGCTCTATTTATAGGCAAGGTAAGGGTGCTAGTAAACAAGGAGAAATCATCACGGAACTCCTTTTTCCAAATTCCGTGGACGGTGCCACATGTGTGTCATGTGTTAAATGAAGCAATCTAAATATAAGAGGTGCAGCCTCATCTTTGACAAAATGGGCAGGTCGGTGCTATCCCTCTTTGAATTTAGTAACATTGCCTTCTCCATCATTAATGTGATAGAGACACTTTGTCTCCATCTTAATGATACAACACCAACTTCCTTCATATACGTAACATGCTCTCCTCCTTTGACTTTAAATTCAAGACACATCAACATCACAAGAAGGAAAGTGTAATTAGAAATACATTGAAGAAAAGAAATGTTACTTTTAATATAGGATCATGTAATTAATTCAAAAAAACAATAAAAAAAAATGTTACTACAGTTTACGATATTCTATTTCTGTAAACAAATTTTTTGATTTTAAGAAGTTTTGTAATAAAATTCTTTGGTAGTAAAAAGAGCAAAATGTATTCCATTTTTCTTTTCTTATGGAAATTTAAAAAAAAAAAAAAAAAAAACTAAGATAAAATAGCAAAAATGTCATCCACAACATAAGTCCCTTGTGGCAAGGCAAGTGAGCAGTATTAAGTAACTTAATAGCTAAACATAAAGGAACCATCCTTGAACTAAAGACTAACTTTGAACAGAGATAAAAGTTTCTGACAAATCTAATAAAATAGAATACAACTCCGAAAACCATCATGTGTGATTATCATACTCAAACCATCGAGTTGGAAAATTATCACCTCAATTTGTCTACCCGTCAATTTCCTCAATTCCCTCTAATAGAGGGAGCTGGACCCCACCTAGGCAATGTGTTCGGGCAAGGGGTAGGGTGATAATTTCCACCCCTATTAGATGGAATTGAGAAAATTGAGGGGCAAGCAATGAGGGGATAAAGATCCCCATCGAGCCACCTCCATATAATCTATTTAGATCTCTATTGTTGTGTATCCATCGGCAATACCCTTTGGCAATACCCTTTGCAATCTCTCTTGAAGTCCAATTAATGATCCTTAGATGGTTGGTCTAAATAGTAACCAAGTGATGGGAGTAACTTATCATGAGCTTGAGATGTTAGAGCAGAAGAGCGAAATATATTTAGAAAATCAGCATGAAAGGAAGATATGTCGGTCATACTCAATCTTTACATGAAAATAGATGCACAATTAGAGTTTGAATCAAGGGAAAAAGTTCTCTGTCCGGGAGTGTGGCCTACGACAGCACTCCCATGAGTCTATCTCTCTCCTCCTCATGTAAAAAGACACCTCTGCCCCTTGTTTTAAGGAGGAGAGAGATAGACACATGGGAGTGCTGGCGTAGGCCACACTCCCGTACAGAAAACTGCTTCCCTTGAATAAAAGAGGCTAACTTTTTCCTAGTAGGTACACCACCAACTAGTGATAGAATTGATCATTTAATTCATACGGAGATCACATTGAGTGTTCGCTAGAATGATGATTACAAGACACAAGAGTATGTACATGTGTACATTGGACTGGATTAATTGAGAATCATAAATGGAATACTTTCGAATGTTTAGGCAGTAAGATTCTCACAGGTAGCTTACGATTGGTCCCATATCTGAGAGGTCCTTATCTTAGCGGTTAGGCATTACCAATTTTTGGTGTACAAATGATTGATTCTTTCGGACAATATATTGGTGTGTTGGATTCATGGTGTCAAGCTGTGTACGACAAAAAAAAGTTCAACACGGAATCCGCTTCTTACAATGGAGTATATTAGAGAGTGTTTATACATGATTGGATGAAAATCCAAATCTAGTGGCATGTTTTGTAAATATTTTACAAAATATTTTAAAACTATTAACTAGTATTAATATTTATTTTCTAGTCAAATCAACAACATAGATTCTATGTAGATGGAATAATGACAGTCTAGGATGATGATAGTATTTATTACTTTACTCTTAAGGACTGTTTACTTGTGATAGACCATATTTTACCACAGCTAATCATCCCACGACACGTGGAAGAGGTAGACCAGCCCATAGCCAGACCTACACAGGTTAAATATAGCTCACACCCCTTGACCCTGGTCAAAGGAGGGTCATGCACCTCGCATGACCCTAGAATCACACGTTAGGCGTGACCCTAGGTCATACACGTGTCAACTAAGGATGCTGCCATCAAGGACTATGGGGAACCGAAGTTATTCTCTACAAACAGAAAAGTTTAAGTATCGTACAACGACTTAAAGCTATAAATAGCCATGCCAGGCTAAGGTATGGGGACTTCAATTTTTACTTACTCAAGCTCTTTAGTTTGAGATTTATCTGTTGCAGGCTCTGACTTAGGCATCGGAGTATACTAACCGGCTCAGGCCGGCACTTCTTTGTCTTCTTTGTGGTCTAGCCTGTGCAGGTCAGTTTGAAGAAGGCCCGACCAGGTAAATCACAACCCGAGTCAAAATTTGTCACAACAGATTGGCGCTGTCTGTGGGAAATGTCACAAAGAGCCATGTGACATGACAATGGAGCGGGGAGGCAGTTCCCGCTAAGGAAAAAGCTGGGCAACGAGGAGCCAGCCTTGAGAGGCGATTTGGGTAGAGGGAGGTCCGATCACTCGACAAGCGGCAAGGGCGATGCTCTTGCCAGGACCCTCCCTAGTATGATAATCCCTCGAACTGGTGGTTGGAGTGAACTTGCCCCCTCCATCCCCGTTTTCGATCCCAGGGATCCAGGGTGGAGGACCGAGGCCGATACCCGCCATATCAGGAGTTCAGTATTTTGACCCGAATGCATCTGCAACCAACATGCAAGTTCACGACCTGCGTCTCCAGCTTGCAGAAATAAACACGATGTTGAGGAGGATTGTACAAGGAGAACCTGATCAGCAGCAACCCCCACATCGGCCACCTCCGCCACAGGTAGAGCAGGACACTCACCGAAGCGAGAGCAGAGCCTGTACTATCAGAGGGAGGAGAAGGACCCCACCCTCACAGAGGGGTACGGGGAGAGAAGATCGAGTCTAAGAGCATCGGGCAAGATCGCCGACCAGATCGATCAGAAGCCCGAGGAGAGTGCGAGAAAGGTCACCCGCTATACCCCCCAGGGAGAGATCAATGCGGAGAGGCTCACCCCACGAAAGAAGTGAGCGCGGATCTTACTATCCCGAGGACATCGAGATCGGGCGCCGCCTAAAGGACCTTGATGAACGACTGCAAAGTTTCAGGAAAAATGTGGCAGAGGAGATGTTGACAGTTTCAAACCAACACCCCTTCGTCGAAGGGATTATGGAGGCAGAACTCCCGAAGGGGTTCAAGGTCCCGGCCTTCATACTTTATGATGGCTCGACTGACCCGATCGACCACATCAATTATTTCAACTCGGTTATGATGGTATACGGCGGGTTGGATACTGCATCCTGCAGATTCTTCACCGCATCACTAAAAGGGGCAACCACCTATTGGTTTTCACACTCAGGTCGAGGTCAATCGACGGCTTCGCAGAGCTATCTAGGGCGTTTGTTACTAGGTTCCAAAGCAGCATCAGGCAAAAGAAAATAGTGGCAAACTTATTATCCATTAAACATCGGAAGGACGAGTCAATCCGAGATTTTGTCTCCAGGTTCAACAGGGAGTCACTTGACATACCCGACCTTGACGACTCGGTGGCATTCAATGCATTGCAAAGTGGGATAACTGACATTGAAATGGTAAAATCCCTTATCTTGAATAAGGCCCATAACATGACCGACCTGATCAGTTGGTGTCACCAGTTCTCCAACATGGTAGAGATCATTGCAGCTCAGAACGAGGCGAGTGGAGTTCTGGAGAAGAAAACGATAGTAGATAAGGAAAAAGAAGAGAAGAAGGTAGAAAAGAAGGAGGACAAAAAACCCCGAGCTGACAGGGCACCCAGCCCCGAGTACACACCACTCAATGCAAGAAGATTGGAGATATTGATGCAGATAAAGGGAAAAGGGTTGCTGAACCAGCCCGTACCTATGTTTTCAAAGCCTGAGGATAGGAACCCTAAAAAATACTACCGTTTTCACAGGGATACAGGCCATGATACGAAAGATTGTAGACAGTTGAAAAGGGAAATAGAGAACCTTATTCGGGACGGGCACCTGTTAAAGTATGTAGACAGAAGGAAGGACTCCCGACCCGATCATAAAGAAGAGGAGAGACATGTCGGGAGAGATGATCGAAGGCATGACAAAGAAAGAGTAACCAACAGAAGGGGTGAGCCCACCAGGGAAACAGGGCAGTCAAGCCGGCCTTTGGCGGCTCCCATCCTTACAACCTTGGGTGGGCTGGGACAAGAGTCAGCAAGAAAGGCGAAAGCACACGCCGGTTTCATCGGGGTGGTTGAAGCGACCACCAAAATCGCTAGGACCGACCTGACCATATCCTTCGCTAGTGAGGACATGGAGGGAATCAATTGGCCTCACGATGATGCCATCGTTTTACAAATGTTTATTCAGGACAGGATGGTCCACAAGATCCTGGTGGACACCGGAGCTTCGGTCGACCTGTTATCTTACCAAGCTTTCAAACAGTTTGGGTTAGGCGAAGAAAGCCTCAGGCCTGACGGCAATAATCTGTACCGCTTCTCGGGTGAGGCAGCGAAAATAGAGGGGAGTATAAAGATGCCCGTTACGGTGGGGGAATACCCCAATGAGGTCACAGTAGAAATCAACTTCATGGTGGTAAGGTCAGTATCGGCTTTTAATGCTATCCTAGGCAGACCAGCCTTGAACGCCCTCGGGGCCGTAGTCTCGACAAAACATTTGAAGATCAAATTTCCTACCCTTAACGGTATAGGAGAATGCCGAACCGACTAGAAAAAATCAAGAGAGTGCTATGCTGGTTTTGTCAAGCAAAGGAGTGACTGTGGAGGAATGACCTTGACCATAGATGTACCCGATTACAGAGACGAACTCGTAACACAGAGAGCAGAGCCAGTGGAGGAGATAGTTACCATACCAATATGAGAAGGAGATCCCGACCGTGTATTACAGATCGGTAGCCAACTGAAGGGAGGGCCGAGAGACCAGATGGTGACATTCCTATAGGCAAACGCTGATGTTTTCGCATGGTCAGCAACGGATATGCCAGGAATCCCCAGGAGCTTCGCAGAGCACCAACTCAGCATAAACCCAATGTACCGACCTGTCCAGCAGAAAAGAAGGAATTTCGCTATGGAGAGACTGTTGGCAATCGAGGTAGAAGTTCAGAAGCTGAAAGACTCAGGATTTATCCACGAAATAGAATTCCCGAGCTGGCTTTCCAACGTGGTCATGGTCCCAAAGTCTAATGGCAAATGGAGGATGTGCGTCGACTTCACAGGCCTGAATAAAGCTTGTCCGAAAGACTGTTACCCCCTGCCCCGAATAGATCAGCTCATTGACGCAAATGCTGGCCATGAAATGCTGAGTTTTATGGATGCCTACTCCAGGTACAACCAAATATCAGCAATGCACGGCCCGATACTACAACTCTCGAGTACAACCATGGCTGTTCAAGGTCGGGGACCTAGTACTTCAGAAAGCTAGCGCATCTGATCCCCGCAACACCAACAAGCTTTCCCCAAACTGGGAAGGCCCGTATATAGTTTCCAAGGTGATCTGCCCAGGCACATATCACCTAAAAACTCCGGGGGACGAGGACATCCCAAGACCTTGGAATTCCACAAATTTGAGGAGATTCTATTAATAAAAACTTGACCCGACCAAGGGACAGTTCGCTACAGGGTTATTTGATTAGACGGTCTTTTGTACACAACAATATACAACACTTTTTCAAGGAATATACAGTAATTCTTCAAAATTTCATTATCTTTGGTTAAATGTCTCTCGAAATAGATATACCCGATCTAAAGATCGGGTATCCCCACAAAAATCCTCACCCGTGAGGCACAAAAGTCCTCACCCACGAGGCACCATACCCGAAAGCACAAAAACAATAAATAAATGAGCAAAGTCTCACGATGGAAAGAAAGATGTCCCATTAACCTATATGAGCAAGATTACAAAAAAAGGTCGGCACTAACACTATCGACCCGAACAATAACACTTAGAAGAATTTACAAAACAAAAAAGAAAAAAGAAAATGAAAAAGTGGACTACACCACCACTACATCAACTTGGTCTTGGAGAGAGGGGTCAGCCCGATCTTCTGTCTTGGTCAGGTCAGTTGGAGGAGTTCGGGAGGAAGCGTCTACGTCTATAGATTTTGGGTCATCCACTAGCATCGTTGCCTCAGAAACCTCAGGGATAACATTTTCAAGAGTCGCGTTAAGCTCCTCTTCCTCGGCTTTGGCCACCTTCTTCTCAATTTCTGGGTCATATTGGTCAAAGTCAGAGAAGCTATAACCTGGGTCCGATTTATGAATATGATGGCAGGTGGTGTGAACCTCGAATCCGAAGGCTTTAGCATTATAAGAATAGATTAACTTCTCAAACTCCTCTGATTCCTTAAAACGATCAACAGCCTCGACCCGAGCCTTGGCTATCTCTCCTTCAAAAGTTTTCTTCAATTCCGCTTTGGACGACCTGGCCTCCTCAAGCTGTTGTTTCACTATACTGATACTATCATTGAGTAAGGTTTGCTTGTTTACTAGAGTGTTCTTCTGAACAAGAGCCGTGGACAGCTAAGACCTGACCTTCGCCATCTCCCCTTTGGTCTCTGCTTTGCTCTTACTCAGAGTCTCGATAAAAGACCGCTCCTCCTTTAGCTCCTGTATAAGCTTGCAGTTTGTCTCCATTAAGTACTCGACCCGTTTCACCGCGTCAATAGAATAAATAAGACCCTAGAAGAAGACCTGGAAAGTCGAAATCAAGTTTTAAAATAAGGAAAGCAAGGGGTTAGTCGAGGATTGGGAAGGACCGGTACCTTGGCGATTTCTTTATAGGCCACCTTAACAAAATGACCATGAGAGAGGCTTTTTAAAGAGGCCACATCCTTGGGGAGACGACCCTTAACCAGCAACTCTCGGGCCACCGTACGGTCGACAGCGGCCGAATCGGTCAGGGTCAAGACCCAGCAAGGGTTAAAGATGTTGGGTAGGTTAAAACCCAAACGATCAGACAGAACTACGTTGTCCGAACTGAGCGGGAGGGACAGACTCCCGTCCTCCTGCTTCTTGTTTTTTCCTTGGTCATCAGGAAGACCAACATCACCAACTTTTCTTTTATTTTTATTACCCTTGGGAGGAGGGGTGCGTCCTGTCTCCTTCACCTCCGTCGGGCTCTTGCCCTTCACCTTCTCTTTTTCCCTCTCTTTTTCTTTTCGCTTTTGAATTCCTGAGCCCGCAGCCTGCTCTGGACGGTCCTTGGAGATGTCATTCGCCGCTTTTGTTGCTCTCCTTTGAAACTCTCTGCCTCCTGGCGGCAGCAGCAAGACGGGTCGGGTTGAGCTTCACTAAAACACAAAAAACCCACTCAGTGAGAACAAAAGAAATCATTTAAAGAAATATAGAAAAAGGAGATGGGGGATGGGTTGGACTGACCCGAACTTAGACCCCATCTGACGAGGAAGACCTCTGAGTGAAGGTTTTGCACATCAAGCTTGGGGCCCAGAAGAGTGGCTTTCATCGACTCTTGCTCCTCTCGGGTCAGACCAACCAAACGATTCCTGACCCGAAGATCGATTTTGGGCCACCCCGATCTCAAAGGATTGCCAGGGATGACTGCAAAAACGAATTTCCCTTTCCAAAATTTGTTGGACGATGAAACTTCATCAAAAAATTTGAACTGCTTCCACGTTTCGCCCAAGTCGCGGCGGCTGAAGTAATACCAACCGTCGTTGTATTTCTTCAAACAGTAAAAGTAAGCAAAAAGGGGGAGCATCGGCACGCGATTGCGAATCGACAAGTAAATAAAAAAGCCAAAAATAGTCTTCCAGGAATTTGGCATGACCTGACTTGGTGCCCAACCCCAATGGTCCAATACATCTACAACAAAAGGGTGAACAGGGAATCTGAGGCCGGCCTTGAGTGCGTCCATATGGATGCAGACCTCGGGCAGGCGGGGAGAACTAGCCCTCTCGTGTTGGTTCGGTCTACGGGTAACGACATCGGGAGGAATATAATACTTCTTCCTAAGGGCCGCGATAGCAGCGTCAGTATACGTGCACTTGTAGTCCTCAACCTTCTGAGAAACCCGCTGGCGGGGTACCACATACGCCACTTTTACCTCCTCCACGTCATCAGGGTCGGAAGAACCCTCGTCATCATGATCTACCGACCCCTGCCCTTCTTCGTGGTCAGGATGACCGGGCAAGATGGGGTTTCGATCAACATTAACATGATCGGAGGCCTTCGCCCTAAAGTGGTCAGGACGGATGGATGCGGGCCCGATCGGATGGTCTCGAGATGATCGGGACGTTGCCTCTTCACTCTCATCCGGGTCATCAAGATCCTCCGAGGAGGAACCCTCTAGATCACTGTCCTCGCTAAAACCCTTGACATCCCCCTTACCGGGTATAGGTTTGAATTCGCTATTGAACGACATACTTACTATTAAGGAAGAGGAAAGGATGAACCGAGAAGCTAAGCAGGAACCGAATGCAGAAGGATAAGAAAACCCGAGTACGAGAGCACCGAGAGAAAAATGGCAAAAAATGGCTAAGGAAGATCGAAGAAAGAGTGCCTATTTATAGGAATAAAGAGCGGGAAAAACCAATGGTCCAATGGCCGAGAATCGCTAATCGAATAGCCAAGAATGCACGATGGTTCACTTGCCCGAGGCCAATAATGGCGGATGCCACGCGTCAGATCCTGAGGTGACACATCATGTGACTGACGCCGAATCCCTGATATGGTACGGATAGCATTAAATGCGCCTAATAGACTAATGACCATAAGCACAGGTCGGGGGAATCTACGATACAGTATACCCGACCTACTCTTATCAGGTGAATGCACCCAATAAGAGTGGGGGGCCTATGATAGACCATATTTTACCATAGCTAATCATCCCGCGACATGTGGAAGAGGTAGACCAGCCCACAGCCCGACCTACACATAGGTCGGGTCGGCCGATCACATTGGGAAATCATACTAACCCAGGTTAAATATAGCCCACACCCCTTGACCCCGGTCAAAGGAGGGTCATGCACCTCGCATGACCCTAGAATCACACGTTAGGCATGACCCTAGGTCATACACGTGTCAACTAAGGATGCTGCCTTCAAGGATTATGGGGAACCGAAGTTATTCTCTACAAACAGAAAAGTTTAAGTATCGTACAGCGACTTAAAGCTATAAATAGCCATGCCAGGCTAAGGTATGGGGACTTCAATTTTTACTTACTCAAGCTCTTTAGTTTGAGATTTATCTGTTGCAAGCTCTGACTTAGGCATCGGAATATACTAACCGGCTCAGGCCGGCACTTCTTTGCCTTCTTTGTGGTCTAGCCTGTGCAGGTCAGTTCGAAGAAGGCTCGACCAGGTGAATCACAACCCGAGTCAGAATTTGTCACAACAACTTGATATTATTAGAGTGGAGGAACCTTAGTGTAATTAACTATTGCCTTCGAAAAAAATAAAGAGTTATTTTACTTTTGATATATATATTGATAAATATCGTTAACTTTTTTTTAGTTTACCCTAATATATATTGGTAACTATTGCCTATCAAATATTGATGAATAACCTTCTTTCTATCCAAAAAAAAAATAAAAATCTAAGTTACAAAGGAAAGGTTAAGACAAGCCAACAGAATCCTACAACTAGAAGGGGGTTTGGAGGGAAGGAGGGAGGGGTGCCTTTGTTTTGGCACAATTTGCAAACTATGAGAGTCGATCCCTTGACCTCATGGGGCATGCTGACAGGCCATCGATCAAACGGTTGTTTGCACATAATTAAAGATATACCCCTTCCCTATTGTAGCAGCTACGGACTCTTTAGTAGCATAACATTTAAATTAGAATTATTGTTTCAAAAGAATTCTAAGGGCAAGAAATCACTGCAAGGCTGCGTGGCCCCTGCACCAACACGAGGGCCAATGATAGAACCTTCAAAGGCATGAACATCAACGTGAAAAGGATTTTTTTTTTTTAATTTCACAGGGGCAGGGCAATAATTTTGTGCGCTCCTGTATCTAGGCACAGATTCCATGCAACATGACAAAGATCTTTTTCCCTTATCCTAAATGTGATTTTGGAGGTTAAGATATATTTTTAGGGAAAAAATAACGTTGCCAAGTCGCATAGCCCTTGCGCTAGACAAATGAGTGCGTGAATTCACTACCCCACCCCACCCCAACAACAACAACCATAACCTTATCCCAATTAAATGGGGTCGGCTACATGATCCGGTAGAGGCTATGATAGTAATAGAAATAAGAGAAATACAAAAAGGGTAAAAGGAAGTAAAAAAAAAAAAAAGAAAATAAGAAAGAAGTCAAAGCAATAGTCAAAGCAACATCCCAGGAACATCCCTTACAAGGGGCTACACAGGTCCTTCTCCTTCAAACAACTCTATCCGAAAATGATTTTATTCCCTAGCGAGCATTCCCGCCCGAACCTGGACTAGGCCCGACAAACGAATTGAAGAGGATATAGACAACTCAGAACAGGCCGAACAAGACTATGTAGAAATCAAAGCAATAGTCAAAGCAGCATCTCAGAAATACCCCCTACAAGGGATCGGTTACACAAGTTCTTCTCTTTCAAATAACTCTATCCGTGGTCGTATTAGGATCGAGCCCTACCACATGCATATTCTTTCTTACCACTTCTCGAATAGTCATTTTAGGACTGCCCCTTACATTTTTTTGCTCCATCAAACTAAATCTGGTCACTCTTCCTCACTAATATAGTGGTGCATCCATGGGTCTCCTTTTGACATGACCATACCTCTTTAAACGGCTCTCACGTAGCTTATCCTAGATTAGTGCAACTCTCAATTTGGCTCTAATACAATCATTCTTTACTCTATCATTCATGGTCTTATCCCATCCCACTTTATATAAAAAATCCCATCAATGTATATACCCTTAGACGTGTTCTCATTGGCCTTGCACTTGCGTGGATTGCAAGAGGCAACTTGCCTTTTTTGTTTTTGGGATTGGTTGGATATGCTAGCACCCTATGCGTCTCTCTTTCTCTTTTTCCTTTAAAAAGTAAAAAAATCATTTCAAAAGGAACGAGAGAAAAAAAAACATAAGATGCTAACATATGATATACCGCTAGGCGCTAGCATACCCATCCCCCTCCTTGTTTTTTATGGAACAGACAGCATAAATGGGGCATTGATGAGGTGACACTTTCCTTCCCATCTATTTTCCGTCCTTCACAAGTTACAAGTTATGAAGGACGGAAAATAGATGGGCAGGAAAGTGTCACCTCATCAATGCGCCATCTATTTTCCCAACCTTAACTCGGGAAAATAGAAGTCCCATTTTCAAACTTCAAATAAACCCATCCAGTTCACCATCCAGTTCACCAGATGCGATGCCGCTCGTCAAGCAGAGATCAATAGAACGGTAGACAGCAACAACAATTATTTCGAATTCCCTCTCAAAACGTATAGGAGTCTTCCAAATCTCTCTCTCGCAATCTCAAAGAGACTCGAAAACTATCGAAAACGAAGCATACTCTTTTTGAGGTATTTATATTTTGTGCAATGATATGGCATACATTCTTTGTGTAGGTTCTTGAATTGGGAAACTTGTTCTGAACCTTTACTCTTAACAGTTCCAGCTCGAATTCCTCAACTCTCACCTTCCTCAGGATGCAAACCGGTTCCGCACTCCTGGTTTTTGGATTTTTGTTTCTCTGATTTCTTTGTTTCTTTGATTTGTAGGGTTTTCTACTGGAATAGAGATGTCGTTCGATCTTGTTTTAAAGCCGTCATGCGGCGGCTGTGGGTCGAACACTGATCTTTACGGGAGTAATTGTAAGCATATGACTCTCTGCTTGTCCTGCGGAAAAACCATGGCGGAGAACCATGGAAAATGTTACGAGTGTGGCGTTGCACTCACACGATTAATTCGGGTATGTTGTCGTTGTTTCACCCCCCCTTTTTTTAGTTGGCTTAATTTTCTTTACTTGCCATTGTTTTTTGTTCTCATTTTGGTGTAATCGTGTTTATATTTGAGAACTGTTGAATTAATTTGCACTGTTTTGGGCCTCATACCTGTTATTTCCAATGCGGTTTTCCTATTTTGTTATATTTTTTTGACAGTAAACATAAATTTCTACTCCCCTTACCTCTGTCTTCCCTGGTTCTCCTTTGATGTAATATTCCTCGTTTCCAACTTTGGTTTAGTTAAGAAAGAAAAAATGTTATATATTTCTTTGTCCATTCCAAGTTGCTGAAGTGAGTTATTAATTGGCTCATTTGATTTGGCCATTGTTGCCGTCAGGCTACTTTCTCTGTTACATGGTTGAGGTATTTTCAATTATACCATTCATGCTTCTCATTTTTCCCTGGGTTTAAAAACAAATGCCCAAAGTCAAAGTAGGTTTGAAGTAACTGTGTATCTTCTTTTTCTGATTTGGTTAGTCAATGGATACTTCAGCTATACAAATTGAAAAAGGAATAATTCTTCAGAAGAAATCCAAAGAGCAAAAGACAGCAGAGAAGGAAGAAGCAATCTGCAGTGGCAGACTCCTCCCCAATTTCTGGTCCCCCTCCCCCAAGGGGACAAAAAAAAAAATCCAGGTTCAGTTCAAAATGGCTGCACAGAAAGGCAATTTCATAAACCTCCACATTCCACATGATTGTGCTGAAAGAAAGAGCCAAATAGGAGCTGGCTTGTGACTTGTGTGGTGGGAATTGATGACTGCTTCCCCTCCCTATACATCTATTTGCTCAGACATAGTGACCATAGGGATAGATCAGGGTCAATATCACAGTACAAGGGGCCTCTTCCAATGCCAAAATGCTGGATGTTCCATGAGCTCCTCTTGGCCTTTGTATTACTTAAGAGAAGCACAACTAGACTGTTACTGCCATAAATGGTACTGATTTATCATTTATGATTTTCATCTGGTAGAATTTCTCTCTTCCCTCTCACTCAGCCTTCTAATGTAGTACTGGTTTGAATTTCAAATCAGTAGCCAAGACAAGATCTTTTCTCAGGGGATAAGGTTCAGATTAGGGTAATTAATATAACAATAAAATAGGTGGTTGGATGGGGCTGTGGGTGAGGTCGAGTGTAGTAGATAACTAAAAATTAGGAGGAAGGTCTGCTGAAAGTTTCAGTCAAATCAGGTGGGTAAAACAATAGATAATGGGTAATCCTAGTGTCAATAAGAGTAGGGTTAATAGGGTAATTTCGGGTACTGTAACTAGGGTTAGGAAAGGGAATCAAGTTACTGATCTCAGATGTTAATTAACCTAACATCAGTAGCTTGTTTAGGTCATGAAAACTGAATCGGTTATGGGTGATGGAAGTAGGTCTAAACAGTGCTTTAATGGAGGTAGGGGCAGAATAGGGAAAACAGAATTATATTCAAATCCAGCCGTCAGAACAGGACCAAATTTGAATCGAGTCCTAGGTTATGGTTGTGAACATGTGGTAGAAATTTCAGAAAGATCGAATGGCTGGTTTGCTTAATTTAGAAAAAACCTTGTATATGAGTAACTAGAAATTAGGATTCTAGTTGCAGAAACTTAAGAATAAAGCTTACTTGTAATGGCTGTGATATGAAATTAGGGTTTCCAAACCAGCAAATCAGCAATAGAACTTGAGCAATAACAGTAGAGGATCCACCTGGGCTTCACACAGCAAGACGTCGATTAGATCAAACTCCAATCCCTTCTTCCTTGATCAAACACAAGGAGCTTCTCAGTGGAGAAGAGCAGTTGCAGCAGCAAGCAAGCTTCAGAGTTTTAAATCGTGTGTAAGGTAATGAACCCCCCCACACATATAGCTTTATTTATAAAGTTAAAAACTCAGACTTTGAGTTGGACTAGGACAACGCCTAGCCGACTCAACTTACAAAACCGACTCAACTTACAAAACACTACCACCTACTTAACATACGTGTAAGTGATGTAGACCCTTGCAACTAAATATTGCTAATTAGAAAACTTAAAATCAAGTCACTTAAATTGACCCAACAATGAACCAGAATTTGACCATGGCTCAATTAACAAAACAAAGACTTAAAAATAAACTAAGTATGGAAAACAATAAAGCAAAACAAAACAAAACATGTTAGGCCATAGATTGGCCTCTCTTGTTGGCTTTCTGAATGTAGGTCTTCAGATCTGCATCATCTTCCCCACTTAAACACTCGAAAAACACACAGACACACACACATGTGACATGTTTGTGTTTTTATATGTAATTCGTAAATTTAGGTCTGTTAAATCATTTTAATTAATTCCTCCAATCCTTCCCTCTTTATACATCAGCTATTTCACCATTTCCGAATTTTTGTTTCAGCTCAAATTGTGTTTTTTTCCCCTTCTTTCTCTGCAGGAGTATAATGTCCGAGGCAGTTCTGCCAGCGATAGAAATTACTTCATTGGTAGATTTGTGTCAGGGGTTCCCAATTTTTCTAAGAAGAAAAATGCTGATAATAAATGGTCTCTCCAAAAAGAAGGGCTTCAAGGGCGCCAAGTTACAGATGCTTTGCGGGTAAATATATTTGCATAAGTTGGTAATAGATGGGAGGAAAAGGATAATGTTGAGCAGACTTTTAGACAAAACAAACATTTATGGTTATGCTGGTATTACTCATACAACAACAATAATAACTCAGCCTTTTCCCAACTAAATGGGGTCGGATTGTGCTGGCATTATCCATGGGAGGTTGAAATTTTCATCGTTCGTGTCCGAAAATATGTAGTAGACGATGCAAAAATTGACAACTTTGCAGTTCCATGGAACTTTTTCTGTATCCTTTAGCTCATCAAGTACACAAAGTTATCTTTTGATACATGGGAGGGTGCAACTACCATCTCTTTTGGAGTTTTATATTTGTCGATTATACTCTCATGTGGGGCCAGCCACTATTCGGTATAGCTTGCCGGATTTGATTGTGCTTGGCTTACCTTAGTTTCCTACTCTACTCTATGCCTACTGGCATAAAGAAGTCATGATGGCTCATGTATACTGTCTGATATTCAATGTATCTATTTCCTTTATCCCTCTATGATTTCAACATTATTTATGCATCACACAGGAGAAGTACAAGAATAAGCCTTGGCTTTTGGAGGATGAGACTGGCCAATTTCAGTATCATGGTCAGCTTGAGGGTGCACAATCTGCAAGTTATTATCTGCTCATGATGCAAGGGAAGGAGTTCGTTGCTATTCCTGCTGGTTCCTGGTATGCATAACCAACATCCTGCTATCTCCAAGTTATGATTGGGTGAACAATAGAATGTTATTATTTTCCGAGTGTCTTTTTTTTTGGGAATGACTGGGTTTCCCATGCAGATTGAATTTATGCTTATGTCTTTTACTATGGCATTATATTATCGAATTCTAGCACATAATTTCTGATTTAATGCTTCAAATTTAATTTTGATGTGATAATCCTCAACTAAAGTGGTAATGACTATTTGATATTTGATCCGTAGGTACAACTTTAACAAAGTTGCTCAATATAAACAACTTACCTTGGAAGAAGCTGAAGAGAAGATGAAAAATAGGAGGAAAACTGCAGATGGATACCAAAGATGGATGATGAAAGCAGCAAATAATGGACCTGCTGCCTTTGGTGAAGTGGAAAAAATTGATGACAAGGAAGCTGGTGGGGCTACTGGACGGGGACGTAGGAAAGCATCTGGTGATGATGATGAAGGAAATGTCTCGGATAGGGGAGAAGAGGATGGAGATGAAGAGGAGGCAAGGAAAAATAGACTTGGACTTGGCAAAAAAGGTGGTGATGATGACGAAGAAGGTCCTAGGGGAGGTGATCTTGATTTGGATGATGATGATATTGAGAAGGGTAAGATTTTTTTTTGTGTGGTCTTGAATACTGCTTATTAAATGAGGTTATCCAATTTTCTTAAATTCAAAAAAAGAAAAGAAAGGTTATGCCTATTGTCTTAGATTCATGAAATGAGCGTCCCACTGCACAAGGCTCTCGCTACTGCAGGGTCTGGGAGGGGCAAATTGATGCAGCCTTACCCTACTTCACGGAGAGGTTGTTTCCATGTTTCGAACCCACAACTTGATGGTTGCAATAGCGCAACTTAACCGTTGTGCCAAGAAAAGAAACTTTATACCCATTCTCTTAGATTCATGAAGGGGGGGGGGGGAATAAAAAAGAAGAGGATTAGGCAGGATCATGTTCTGCCCTATAATGGTAAGTTTGTGCAAGCTTCTTCTCTAAATGCATTTTTATGTACTGAAATCCTGTTGGTTTATTATCATTCTCCACTATTTGGTCTCAACTCAACTAAGTCTTATCCTAACTAAATGGGATTGTCTACATGGATTTTGTTCCACCATTCAAACCAATTGAAAGCCATGGGTCTTTTCACCATTTCTCCCAAATTCAATTAATGCCTATTCCCTTGCTTTTTTAGCTCCTCTAATCTGAATCATATCACTCTTTACCGTTGCATATGGAGGTCTTCATGGCACATGTCCATGCTACTTCAAACTACTTTCTCTCAACTTATCATGCAATGGAGGTCCTTCTAAATTACGTCTTATATTCTTATCTTATTTTGTATCTAGTTTTATCCTTCATCCATATCAACATCCTCATATCAGCTATGCTAATTTGTTTCAATGTTGTTTCTTCATTGCTGAAACACCTCTTAGTGTGTGGGAAAATGTGGCAAAAGAATGGTTTCTAGTTGTGAAATTGTCTGTTGCTCTTGTATCTACTATCATTGATCTCTAATTATCTCATAAACCTTGGAAATAATGATAGGCACTCTTGACTGATGTGAGGAGACAATTAGCAGCCTTCTTAATAAAGTTTTTATTGGGAACTGAAAAAGTATCTATCATTGATGTGTTTAAAATCATCTACAGCTCAATATCATAAGTAAGCTGTACAAAAAAAAAGAAGTGTACATACCTGGCCATCCACTTCCACAAGTCCAGCAAAGACCACCAATCAACTCCACAATCCTAAGCTTGAGACCTTCAAAATCTTTTCAAACGGATACCCACGTTGCTAGGTTCTCTTAACATCATGGTAGGACCAGGAGATACTTGTTTTGTCAAGAAACTCCCCGGTTTCTTTCTTGTCACAAAACACAGCAATTGCAAAGGGAGCAGGAAGCAACAAAAAATATCAGCTTTTGGAGAAGCTGAATAAGAGGCCAATAAGAGAAGATATGTGCATAATGAAATAAGTTGAAGACATTATACATGTTCATGCTTGCTTTAAGTTCTTGCATTTGGTATAGCATGTCAAAGAAAGTTCTCGTGGTAGTTAATGAACTTGATAAATGTTTGTTCAACTTTATGATGAAACTACTGCATACACCTGCTAATCTCAGGTTCCTTTTTGATGGATGGTCTATAATCCAGAGTGATTACCTTATATGTTCATGTGGCTAAAGGGGGTGTGGAGGTTTTTTATCAGCAGATTCAGGCACCTGCTAAGAAGGACGTTTCCTTTTGTAGATGTATGTGTGTGTGTAAATATTGATATACAAAAGGGTGCAGGAAGATGTTAGAAATCATGATGTTATTAATCTGTTGACTTCTACGTCATCTTCAAGCTCATCTTTCGTAGATTTCTTTTGTTATGCGAGGGTTGTATGGTCAGTGTGTATCAGAAAATTGCAATGTAGGATAGTCTCCCCAGGGAAATGGAAAGGAGAGATAAGGATCTATCTGAAATTTCTCTCCCTTCCCATGTTATGAATTGACTAAACTACCCCTAATTGAGATTAACATATTCAGGAGAAGTGAGATTAACATAGGTGTAGTAAACATTATTGTTGTCTGTCTGTTTATCTTCCTGTGTCTTATTTGGATATATTTGCTTTCAACATTTTTTTTTTTGATGCATAGTGAGTCAGCAGTTATTGTTGTTCTCGCACAGTGGATGAGGACTGGTAAAGAAGCTAGTCCAAAATAGTACGGTTAGATTAGAATCTTGGAACATTGGATTTTTAATGGGTAAGATTCTTGAAATGATAGATGTCATGAGGAGAAGAAGGATTAATATAGCCTGTATTCAAGAGACTAGATGGAAGGGTAAATGATGCAGGGCATCCACCAGCCCAAGACCAAGTTTCAGTCCAAGCTCAAGAGCAGTCCAGACTGGCCTTCACAGACCAAACCGTGGACTTCTTGGGGCAGTCAAGTTTGGCCCCAAAAGACTAGAATTTTGGTCTCGTGTCTTTTTAAATTTATAGGCAGCATTTAGTGTTTGTAGTTAGTTGTTTTTTAGTTAGGTGTCTTGTCATATTCCTAGGTAGATCTATTATTTTCCTTGTTTGTAGTTCCAAAGTTTTGGAACAAGTTTCTATTTTTCTTGGGGTTAGTTTCTAAGTGTTGGAATCCCACTCAGCTTTGGAATTCCAACAGTCCATTTAATGTTAAGTGCATGTGTCCAAGAGGTAATTTCACCTCTTCCTCCCTTATAAATACTAAAATCGTGGTCGCTATAAGACATTCCAGAATTTTCGAAAAAAGAAAAAAAAAAAAAAATCTCTTGTGAGAATGGTTGTGAGTTTATCAAGTGTTCTTGGGTGGGACTCCTATGGCAGGACAACTAGTGTGACTCTAGTTTGTCAATTTATCTTATTATTATCAACTATTGGACATCATCTTCCCTTACTATCTTCAACAGCCGACTCCATTACGACAGGTCAACAAGAATTTTCATCCACCACTTATTTCACCAACTCTATGCTTCCCTCTCAGCCAGCAACCATTCTTTTCCTAAACCCCCAAAGCTGTAGCCTTCTTCTAGCCTTATTCTCTACCAGATTTCGATCTTGGCAGGCAGCCTTTTAGGTCTGCACCAGTAAAAAGCTAAGGAGTTGGACGACTTTAAACTTTGGTAGACAGGTGATAAAAGCAATAGAAGTTGAGTGGGCGTAGTAGTGGATAAAGATTTAAAGAATGATGTGGTGGATGTTAGAAGATTTAGAGATAGGATAATATCCATCAAGCTTGTGTTGGAGAAAAAGGTTGTCAATATAATTAGTGCTTACACACCTCAAGTAGGATTGGATGAAAGTAGTAAGTTGCAATTTTGGGAGCACATGGATGGATTAGTGGCTTAGTACAAGGTTTTAGTCAAGGAGAAAAGATTATACAAGGAGTGATCTGAATGAACATGTTGGGAGAGACTGTAGAGGCTATGAAGGTGCAAATGGAGGTTATGGTCTTTGAGAGAGGAATGGGGAGGAGATCTCAGTTTTAGATTTTTCTGTGGCTTATGATTTATCCATTGTAAACATTTGATTTGAAAAGAGAGGAGCATGTAGTTACCTACAAAAGTGAGCATCATAGTAGCCAAATGTATTTCTTCCCAACTAGGACTGTAAAGTTAAACCAGTGGAGAACCTAACCACTCAAAATAGATTAGTGGTCATGGATATTTGCCTTACTTCACCGAATCGTAAAAAAGGGGAGCTTATTAGCCCTAGGATAAGGTGGTAGAGCTTAAGAGGAGATACCTTGATTCATTTACTGGAAAAGTGATCAAACAAGGAAAGTGGGACTTTGTGGGAGACAATAATACGACATGGAACGAGATGATGACCTATATTAAGAAGGTTGCTAAAGATTTCCTAGGGAAATCGAAAGGAAAACATCATTCCACCAGAGAGACTTGGTGGTGGGATGATGGGGTTCAAGCAACCGTTAAGACTAAGAAAGCTAATTTTAACATAAAGATGTGGCAAAGGACTAAGGATGTAGAGGACCAAAATAAGTATAATTCTACTAGAAATGAAGCTAAGAAGATTGTGGGGAAAGCAAGGGCCAAGAAATATGAAAATCTATATAACAATCTAAACAAAAAGGAAGGAGAAAAAACTATCTATAAGATAGCTAAAATGAGGGAAAGGAAGAGTAGAGATTGGGACCATGTTAGATGTATTAAAAGTGAAGATGGCAGAGTGCTAATAAGGGATGGGGACATTAAGGAGAGATGGAAAGAGTATTTGTACAGCCTACTAAATGAAGACATTTCGAGTAATAGTGGCTCAGAAGACTACATTACTCACCAAAACGCCACAAGGCATTGATATATACGAAAAATTAGGGTGTTTGAAGTCAAAGAAGTTTTAAGAAAGATGAAAGTAGGAAGGGTACCGGGCCCAAATGGGTTACCATTAGAAGTGTGGAAGAGCTTAGGAATATGTTGTTTATCTTGGTTAACCAAACTGTTTAACATGATAAAACGTGGTAGGATAAGAGCAACATCTGAATAACCTTTGCCATAGGATCGGATACTGCTGGCAGCAGTGTGTCTTCCATGTTTATCCATTCTCTGATACCACTTAATGTAGTCCTAGATTGGTAGGAGATCAACTAGGAGCCAGTAAACCAGGATCTGATATGAACGGGTAGTCCGAATAGGACAAAATATGATTTTTGATCAAAATTAGGGTTAGGGTTTGAGGTGTTGGTTATGTTAGGCAGGTGTAGGGGAGTCTATCAGTGAAGGTCTTGAGATGTTTTGATGAGCGATAGTGTGCTAATTTGATTTAACAGCAATTCGGGTTTTGGAAAAGAGTAATTTAATGGATTCTAGGGTTTAGGATGGAGGGATGGGTCTAGGACTTGGATCGAGTGTTAGAGAGGGTGTGAGGGAGGTTCAGTCCAAATATGAAAAGATTCTGATGGTGGAATAGTGCTGTGCAGGTTTTAGAGTTTATCAGGTTTGATTTGAGATGGAGGGTATTAGGGTTTTAATGGTGGGAATGGGCAGCAGTGTGGATCGAGTATTCCTTATGGGCAGGGGGTGTTATGGGTGAAGTTTGGTGAGGTTTTAATGGCTGGTTACGTCTGTGGGTGACTTAGGGTTATGGGAAATTGAAAAACAAAAGGGGGAAAACTTAGGGTTGGGGCTGTAGAGGATTAGAAGAAGAAGGGAGGGGATGAGGATCACTTCTAACTTACTATTGTTGCAGAAACTCTCTGGCAGCAGCTTGTTGGAAGTTGAAACTTGAATAAAAATTGGATCTTGGACAGAAACTTGAAAGTAAAACTTGAAAGGAACCACTCGGGTTTCACACCGCAGAGTGTTGATTGAATCAAGCACCAATCCGACCAACGAACCACCCGGGCTTCACACCGCAAGGTGTCGATTGGATCATACACCAATCCCACCAGCTTTGATCACACACAAAGCAGATCTTTAATACAAGAAAGGTTGCAGCAGCTTGCAAGAGCAGATTTCATAAAACAGTGAGGTTAAGAGGAGCTCCACGGTTGTTCTTTATTTATATTGGCCAAAGGCCTAAATTCCTTTGCAGCCGAGGAATAGAAAATCTCAGGCTGAGTCTAAATACAAAACATTCCCTCTCTAAATTCGTGTGGAGGTGTGGACCCTAAAATATAACTTAAGTTAAAAAGATTCTATCCTAAAAGAATATTTTAAAATCATTTAAATTGGACCAGTGGTTCAACTGATTCAATTTAAAACACTAAAACATGAAAATAAACTAAGTACATGGCTAATCCCGTATGCAACTTATCTACCCCTACATTAGGTCCATAAAAGTGACCTATTACATTGAAAACCCATGGAACCAAAGGCCCAACATGTTTATAACCCAACCTTAGACTTATTTCTAAGGAAAGAAGTCCAGTTTGGTGATAAACCTGCATCATAGGTACAAGAAAAATGCTAGATGAATGGAGGAGAAGCATTGTGGTTCCGATTTACAAAAATAAAGGTGATATTCAAAGCTGCAATAATTATGGAGGCATTAAACTTATGAGTCATGCCATGAAATTATGGGTGTGTTATTGAAACCCACCTGAGATGAGAAAACTACTATTTCAGAGAACCAATTTGGTTTCATGCCAAGTAGATCCACGATAGAAGCTAGTTACTTAGGAGTAAGATTTGGAGTTTGCAAGAAGGATCTCCATATGGTCTTTATTGACCTAGAAAAAGCGTATGACAGAGTCCCTAGAGAGTTAATCTGGCATGTACTAGAGAAGAGAAGTGTTTCAGGTAAATATGTGGACATAATTAAAGATATGTATGATGTCGTGGTGACTACCGTAATAACCGTCAGGGGTCAAGTTAGTGAATTCCTAATTACAACTGGGTTACATCGAGATTCTACTTTAAGCCCTTGTTTTTTTGCGCTTATCATGGATGATTTAACTAGGGACATTCAAGAGGAGATTACTTGGTGTACGCTTTTTGTTAATAATATTGTTTTGGTGGATGATACAAAAGGAAGGATTAATGCTAAGTTGGAAGTAGGGAGATTAATCTTGGAATCAAAAGGTTTTAAGATAAGTAGAACGAAGACGGAGTATATGGTGTGTAATTTTAGTTACACTAGTACGGATAATAAGATGGTGAAAATTGATGAGAGGGAGATTCCTTAAAGTGAGTGATTATTTTAGGTATCTGGATTCAATCATAAATAAAGAAGGTGATATAGAGGATGATGTTTTATAGAGAATTAAAATAGGATGGATGAAGTGGAGAGCTGCATCCGGAGTATTGTGCGATCAATGTTTCCTTTAAAGCTCAAAGGAAAATTTTATAGGACAGTCATATGACCGGCTATGATGTATGGTACAGAATGTTGGGTAGTTAAGAAACGTCGTACAAATAAACTAAGTGTAATGGAGAACTGGAGATGAGGATGTTGAGATGGTTGTGTGGCAAAACTAGGAAGGATTAAGTAAAGAATGACCATATTAGAGCTGATTTAGGAGTAGTTCTGATACATGATAAGCTTCAAGAAAGTCATTTGAGGTGGCATGCCCATGTTCAATGAAGGCCTTGGGATGCTCCAGTACGGAGGAGTGATTGAAGGAACTAAAAGAGCTAGGGGCAGGCCTAAAATGACCCTAGGAGAAGTGGTGAGGAAAGACATGCATAACTTAGGTCTTGTACTAATTATGACCTCGAATAGAACTGACTGGGCAAGGATCCATGTAGCCTAACCCATTTAGTTGGTAAGGCTGAGTTGTTGTTGTAGTGGTTCAGCGGTTAGTACTTAGTACATGATGGATTCTGAACCCAGGTGAACGTACCTTGATTTGACCTTTTTGGCAGGCTGACATCTTCAATGCTACCATGGGAAATTGCAGTTTTTGGCTTTTTGCTAAATTGTCTGTTTGAAGGCTTCACGTTACTAGCTTTTGCCACCTCAATGACTGCTTACAAAATATGAGCCTTTTTATAATGGATTTAATGCTGTACTGCCTTTTAAAACCTGCTATTTAGGTTATTGTAAATTATATGAAGACTTGTGCGTGAATCATGGACTTGTAATTCTATGGAGAAAAGATTGCTTTGATATGAATTTGCAGGTTATTGATAGCTTACTTCTTGTTTTGCTGCTCACCTTTCCAGGTGATGATTGGGAGCATGAAGAAATATTCACTGATGATGATGAGGCTGTGGGTAATGATCCTGAGGAAAGGGAAGATTTGGCTCCTGAAGTTCCTGCTCCTCCAGAAATCAAACAGGTAACTTTTGGTTGAACTCTTTCCCCCTCTAATTGGTAGAAGGGAAGAACTTCTTAGAAAGGGAAAGAATTCAAACAGTATACAAGGAAGAAACATAAATAAGTAAAAAAAGCCATGTGTTGAAATGGATAATCTACCCTGCCATACGTGACTTGGATGCTCAATATGTATTCTGTCCTATTGTTTCCTGATCTTGATTCCCTGGAAAAAATGAAAAGAAGAGAATAGATATAAATTTTTTTTTGTCTATTTTTTGGGGAACAGATAAAGAATGCTTGTAGTAAAACAAGAGGACTGAGCCCAGGGAAGCCTCAACCCAAGATATTTTTTTCTTTCCCTGGATGATATTTTCAGAGTAAATGCTCATTATGAGATCTGCCTAGTTAATCTTCCTTCTGTAAAAAAGGGCGTACGCAGTGCACGAGGCTCCCGCCACTGCGGGGTCTAGGGAGGGTCATAATGTATGCAACCTTAACCCCGCTTCGCCGAGAGGTTGTTTCCCGACTCGAACCCACGACCACTTGGTTGCAATGGAGCAAACTTAACTGTTGCGCTGAGGTCCACCCTCTTGGTAATCTTACTTCTGTAATCAATCAAAATGGTGGATAAAATGTCATTGGTCCTCAAATCTCCTGGTATTCTTGTGTTTTGGAGATTATTAGTATCCCAATTCCGATAGATATGTAAAATACTATGCTGCTTGGTGGTTTCCAGGAGAGCTACTGCCCCCAAGGACCTCCCTCCTGTCTTTCAACTAAGTTAGTCAAAGAATCTTAACGACAGGGCCTCATTCAGTACAGTTCACCCCTCCTTTGTTTATAATGAGGGTACTGTAGTGAGACAGTTCCTTTGTATTGGGTTTTTTGAATGATTGTTCCAAAATTGCTGTTAAGATGTAGTGATCTCATATCTATCTAGCTGGCTTTTCACAGAAGGATTTACTGACATTGGTGAGTGGAAATTTATGCAAAAGATTATTTCCTTGACACATGCTTGCAGGATGAAGAGGATGAGGATGAAGAGGATGAAGAGGAGGGAGGCCTTAGTAAATCTGGGAAGGAGTTACAAAAGCTGCTTGGACGATCCAATGGGCTAAATGATTCAGATGGTGAAGATGACGACGATGATGATGATGTAAGTTCAAATGATGTTTGTTTAGACTGCCTATGATATAATACTAGAAACATTCATAGATGCTTTCTGAGCATAATGTGAGAGCTGCATGGATGCTTCCATGAAGTATATGAAAATGGCATTGTGGTGGGAATCTGGAAGACCTTCTGTTAATTGTTTTCATCCTCAACTATGTGATGAGTTATTGTGCTTCGTCCTTTTGCTTAGGGAGCCTTACAATTAATCCTTTTTCCCCAATCTCTAAAAATGCATGTTCACTGCCACGATTCTCAATGGTAATCCTTGTTTTTCGTTGCACAGATGGAAGATGAGATCGGCCTTTCCCCTGTACTGGCTCCAAAACAGAAAGATGCACCGAAAGAGGAACCGGCTGATATCAGCCCCTCAAAAACAGGGCCATTAGGATCTGCACGAGGAACCCCTTCTGCATCAAAGTCAACCAAGACAAAAAGGAAATCAGGTGGGGATGATGCAAAGGTTTCTAATGGAGCACCTGCAAAGAAAGGGAGATTTGATAATGTAAGTTGCTTCCTTTTGGATGACTAAACTCGATATTTTCAGGGATGAACTTATGCAGTGCTTGCCATTTTTTTAGTGCCTGTTGTTATATTCTTATTTTGGCTCAGGAGTCAAAACCCTCTGTGAAGGATGAGCCATTGTCCACTCCCAAGAGTAGTGCACCTCCAAAAGGTTCAGCTTCATCTGCCAAAGCTGGACCAACACCACCGACTGGCCCTGTTACTGAGGATGAAATCAGGGCTGCATTACTGCAAATGGCACCAGTTACTACACAGGATCTTGTTGCGAAGTTTAAAGCAAGACTAAAATCGAAGGAGGTACGCCATTACCTTTCTGTCTTCATGTTCTTCTCTACATGATACAATTCCTGCAGAGGCAATTCAACAATGCTATTGTTTTAACAGTCTTTGCCCAATTTAAAAATTTTATTTTGTTGGAAATATGTTTTTATCTGTAGTATTTGATTCGCATCTTACAAATACAATTTTTTACTACATCAAACTCCTTGTGTCCGGTATCTACAGTAATTTTTGTTTTGGAATTTTGATTGCAATTCAATTGGCAGTGTTTTGTCCTTGTGAAGATGAAATAAACGCTTGGTGATGGGTCTCTTTAAGTCTTTCCCTCTAGAGTGGCCTACTTCTTTATCCTTACTTTCAACTTAGAGATTAGTTTTCCACAGTCTGTTTCTTAAAGCTTGTCATCAAATTTTGTATCTAAAATATAACGGTGATTTTTGACAACCTCCTGTTCTGTATCAGTTTGTTATCAGCCTTCCAGGGCATTATGTTGATGTGCTTCTAAGGAACTGTGATTCCATCTTTTAGTTCTCTACCGACTGTGACACCTTGTCATTTTCTTCTTCAATGTCAGACTGATAAAGATTAAACTACTTTTCTTTTGAGATGCCAATTAGACAAAAAAAAACTAACTTTAAAAAAGATGGATCTACACATGAAGCATACTATAAATGGTATGGTATTTAATGGGAAGTTGAATATTCTCTAACGGTGGGATGTTTTGTAAGGATTGACGTTGAAGAGCTAAAAGCCTCTAAAATCTTTAAGTGAATGCCTGTGGATGGGCCCACATTCTAGCTCAATATTCTCTAACGGTGGGATGTTTTGTAAGGATTGACGTTGATGAGCTAAAAGCCTCTAAAATTTTTAGGTGCATGCCTGTGTAATGGGCCCACATTCTAGCTCAATCCTGCTGAAGACCAAGCTAACAATGAAGCTCAGGTCCATATTTTTGGTTGTGAGCAAGGCCCTTTGCTTCTTTCTTCGTTTGTGTAAGTGTGAAGTCCGACACTTTGATAGAACAAAGGATTCTGAAGAATGGAATGATTTTGAATATCGATTCATTAGTAAAAAGCCTTCTCCCACTCTTGGATTGTCGAAACAAGAGCTTTATGTAAGAGTGGAAGCCTCAAAAAGAGAGCTGGGAATTTTCTGATAGGCAAACTTCCGGGCCGGGAAGGAGTGAAGAAAACTACAGGGTGGTCTATGATCAGGGCTTCCGTTTTCTTGTTTGTTGGCTTCGCCGTATCTTGCTTGCGGGATTAAGCTTAGTTAGTTCTTTTTAATTTTAAGTTGTTTAATTGGCTTTGAATTCCCTCACCTTGCATAAGAAGGTTTCCTTTTATTATTATGCTTCTTATTTGTGTTGGAAACAGCCTCTCTGCGAAAGCAGGGTTAAGGCTGCGTACATTATGACCCTCCCCAGACCCCGCAGTGGCGGGAGCCTCGTACACTGGGTACGCCCTTTTAGCAATAGGATTTTACTTTCCTGTTCAGATTAGGATTATGCTTTAGTTTTTATAAATAGCTTGTAAAGAGCCAAGGCTCGTAGCCGATTCAATTGAATAAAGTTTTGAAGTTCTCTTCAATAGCAAGCTGTGTGATTCAGTAGAGGGTGGGAGTTCCTTGGTGGACAGTGAGATTCTAATTCTTGTTGATGGTGGGAAGCCATTTATCTATCCTTCTTATTGTCTATTTTATTCCCTTCAACCAAGTATTGTTTTGATTGCTGTGGTTCCAGCTTTCTGGAGACTGTTTAAAGCTAAGTTTGGTGTGGAAGATCATATTTTTAAGTTGCTTTCTTAGTGCTATAATATTGAGGATTGAATACCCAGCAAAACCTTCCCCTATTAAACCTGTTGTATGCTCTGTTTTTTTGAGTAGTTTTTTTTTTTTACTGAAAACGGGATTTGCTGTATTGGAGAATCTGTCCATCAGATTTCTCCCATACTTAGGGCCATTTATGGACCACCCGAGTAATTGCTGATCAAAGCTTCTGATCTGACTATATTAAAAATCTCTTGTTTCTGTCCTATTATATATTTCAGACCTGGTTCTTGTCTAATTAGAGGGCGGGCTTTGGTGCAACGGTAAGGTTGTTCCATTGTGGCCAAGTGTCATGGGTTTGAGCCTGGAAACAGCCTTTCTGCAAAAGCAGGGGTAAGGCTGTGTACATTATGACCCTCCCTAGACCCCGCATTGGGGGGGAGCCTCATGCACTGGGTAGGCCCTTTTTTGGTTCTTGTCAAATTACTTTGAATCCAGCCCTTAGTTTGAAATCATATTTTGTGTATTGATTGATCCAGACAAGAGTGACATTCGACCTGAATTCCATACTGATCTGATTCCTTGATTTTGAATTAGAAAGGGGAAGTGTTTCCTGTGAGGGAACATGGCCCCTCTGTGCATGTGGAAGCATCAAGCGGGGTGATCATTTTGCATTTCATAGGAGGGGTGGAGTGGGTGGTCATTTTGACTCCCATGTATCTGGGTGCAGTTGCCACGCTCCCCCACAGAAACCATTTTTGCAATTAGAAATCTCTTATATGCTGGATTTTCAGTTTCAGATTTGATTAATCTTTAATTATTCTTAATCCGACCATTAGATCTCTGCTATCTTCTGTAGATCTTCAATCCTATGTATTTGTGAGTGATTGTTAGAGTTTGACCTTCATCTGAGAAGGTTGACTTTTTTGTTTGGTTTTGCTTGGGATCCTTTAAGAGGGGTGTGTAACCTGAACCTAGGGTTCATCCTACCTACCCCCTATGATTTCTTCTGTTTAATCATCTTGGAAATCACCAATAACTGAAGTGTTGGCAAGCTTGGAATGAGTGTAATTCCTTACCAAAGAAATGTTGATATTATCAATATGTTTCCTTTAAGATCCTCATAAAAAGAATACAAGAACTATAAATGTAACTCATAATTCACACCATGGTTGTTGGTTCAAGGGGAATTTTTTTTACAAGTTTGTATATGCCATTTTTCTTGCACTAGAGAAACAGAGAGATTAAAGGGGAAAAGAACCTTGACAAAGGAAAATGTCATTCTTTGGATGTTTGATGTTCAGGTAACCTTATTTAATATGGAGAATGTTTTCCTCCACCGGCTGGAATGTTCAC
This sequence comes from Telopea speciosissima, assembly GCF_018873765.1. Taxonomy (NCBI): domain Eukaryota; kingdom Viridiplantae; phylum Streptophyta; class Magnoliopsida; order Proteales; family Proteaceae; genus Telopea; species Telopea speciosissima. The sequence continues at coordinate 46,357,287 of NC_057925.1, read as the reverse complement.
CGCACCATCCTAGGGTTCACAAACCCTTATAGGGTTTTAGTATGTTTCCCAAAACACCTTCTTGATACCCCCTGCGTGCATCTGAACCTGCCATGGTGAATGGGAATAGGTGAATGGATTCCCATTCACGTGGCTGAAGGGAAATTCGGTCTTAATATGAAAACACTTGTTGTCTTCACGTCTTGTCCTAGCTATTTTTGTTTTCCTAAAACATTTTTAAACTGGTGGGTTATGAGCTTAATGCCATGTCTTGTTCATTGAGGATGTAGCTGACCTGTATTTTTATTCCCCCCTCCTCTCTCCCCCCCCCCCCCCCCCCAAAAAAAAAAAAAGGGGAAAAGAAATACACACACAGAAAAAGGGGGGGGGGGAGATCTATTGGGGAATATGTGCCTTCGGTTTAACTTATGTGGGTACATTGTTGCAGGACAAGACGGCCTTTGCGGATATCCTGAGGCGAATTTCTAAGATACAGAAGACAAATGGATCCAGCTACGTTGTTTTGAGAGAGAGATGATAATTAGGCCATATACATGGGCTTTAATGATGGCATTAGCCTGCTTGCTTTTGCTTTGGTTTGCATATGATACCACCTTTTGTGGAGAGAAACCAGCTCAGGTGTTGCATATGTTTTCTCCTAGGCAAGATGTGGAACCCTGGTGTGTGTAAAATGAGGGTTCTTGTTTTTTCTAGGTCCTCCAGACTGCACACCAGGTAGTCCGCAAGCTATACTGTATGCTTGTGGATCATTAGCTTGGGATTCTCCAGTTTGTTGTCTTATGTTTCTTTGGGTCCTTTGTATAACATGCTTTGTTGTGTAACAGAGAACACCAGTCTCCTTGTCCGAGGAACGGTATAGCTTACTGCTTCATGCTGTCAAAATACTAACCTTTTTTGAGCATTATGTACCGAAAATTGGCCAGAAAAAAAAATCTAGATCAGTCATTGCCATTTTTTTCCCTTCTTGTTGAGCCATAAATCACAGGATCATGAACTTGGTACCAAGGTGATGGACAGCTGCAACTCTGTTTGATTATTGGTGCAACTCATAGTTGGCAAAGGACATGTCCATGGCTCAAGCTCAGAATGTTTAGGAAAGTTGCCTAATCTTTGTGTGTGTGTGTGTATAGGCATGTGGTCTCTTTCTCCTTTTGGGGGTGGGGGGAAAGGCATAGGTTGGTGCCCGTGAGGAAGTTCTTAGAATTTCATAAAAGATCACATGCCACCCTTGAGCACCCTGCAGGTGACGTGCCTTCTGGCTGCTTCTTCCCTTAACGGGCAGAAACAAATGAGGGTATGTTTGTTTGGTTGGCAAGTAATGTTGAGTTTCTCTCTCTATTTTCAAAATTTAATCATTTTTTTTCTCTTTCCAACCAAACATATGCTGAAGTTATATCAGTAAGTACATTGACCTACTATTCATATTTATAAATAAGGGTGCATCTTGTTATAATAAAAGTGGTGAATTGAGAAATTGTTACTTTCTTTTGATTGCCCTTGGGAAACTAAATTATCTATTGTTTTAGTTCCCGAAGTTCTTTAGGTCACAGATAAAGTGTTTCAAAATGATTTGAAATTGACTTATCATTATGTCATTCTTATGAATTGTGATTGTTTTGCACAGTTGTCAAAACACATGTAAAATATTAGGATTTCCGATTCAATTTGTTTTCAGGATCGGAACCGTTTGGAATCGGATAAAAGATACCTTAATCTTAGTTTTTGAAAAGGAATGAACTGAGCCATGCATGTATCCATAAAGTGACTTGATAATCCCCCATCCCCATGTATGGACACATGCTGTGTTTTCCATTGACATGATGACCAGTGGATTGTTGAGTACACGCTGTACAGCAAAGCCAGAGAGAGAGAGAGAGAGAGAGAGCTCATAAATATATAAATATAGGAAAAAAGATGTCTGGGAGTGTAGCCTACGCAAGCACTTCCATTAGTCTATCTCTCTCCCCCATGTGAAAAGATATTTCTGCTCTCTTATCTTAAGGAGGAGAGAGATAGACACATGGGAGTGTTGGTGTAGGCTACACTCCCTACGCCAGCACTCCCTTACGCCAGCACTCTCGGACAGAAATTGGTTCTCATAAATATATTATAATCAAGGGAAGGCGTTTGGGCAAGGATAAGGTGGTCATTGTATGTCTCACCGTATCTAGGCAGCATGGTCCTGTCGGACAATAAATGATCCAAATTGATGAAGCTGAAGGGGCAGGACCATGATCCAAATTGGTGAAACTGAAGGTTTTACTTACATTTGAAGTAATGGATGGGTAGGTCAGATTATAGATGGATCCAAGATTCCAAGTCCCAACAGACGCACAAACCATATAGTTCAATTAAACTTGTCACAATCTTAATATGTTCACTGTAACTAATTGCTGAACTCTACTAAAGCCCTAAAAGCCAAAATTAAAGAGAGAGAGAGAGAGAGAGGCGGGTCCCTTGCTACCTTGCATGGATGGCAGAAGACCAAGATTAGATGTTGTCCTCTGCTCAGTTGGAGGAAGGTTCTTGGAAACAACTCTTTGCATGCCCCACTTCAATACATAATAATAACTTCTAGTCTTCTACACAGTGACCTCTTGGCTACTTCTACAGCACCATTTAGAATATCTAATAAATCAATTTGGATTTACCCATCTACCCATTTCAATTTAATTTTGTAGTATACTTCTCTGTCTTTGGCTCCAACTGGTTGGATTGGCTAATGAGGGGCACTGTGGAACAGTGTAGAAAATCCTTTTTCCAGTGTTTAATTGGAATGAAAAGTAGTAGAACCTTTAACCTCACCTTCCAGAAAAGAATAACAATTTTCTCGTTTCATTTTGCTTAAGTTAAAAAAAAAATTATAGATCCCAGCTTCTGTGGGAGAACTTTTCAATTAGCATGGGGAAGGATATTTTCTATAGAAGGTGGGGGAGACTGGGAGTGAATGATGACACATGGGTCTAATCATATCACTAGTTGTGAAAGTGAAGGTAAATTTAATTTAAATTATAAGGAAAAAGTTCTCTCTTCGGGAGTGGGGTCTACGTCAGCACTCCCATAAGTCTATCTCTCTCCTTCCCATGTGAAATGACACCTCTACCCCCTTATTTTAAGGAAGAGAGAGATAAACACATGGGAGTGCTGGTGTAGGCCACACTCCCATACAGAAAACTGCTTCCCTAAATTATACGTACTTTTCTTTTCCACATTTTCCATGCAGAGAAACATCTTTTGCAAAGTGAACATATTTCTACCTGACAATTTTTCCCCCTCTTAAAATTACCTCACTCTTTATAATTCATACAAGCTAGGATGTTCATTCTATTCCTTCAAACAATTCCGATTCAATGATCGGGCTCCATCATGGTCGATCCAAATGGTCACAATTGAATCTTATCCGAATTGGCCGATTTGATCGATCTGATTCCGATTTTTAAATCACGAAAGATCATTTCAAGAAAATTTACAATTTTTTTAGGGAGAAAGTTCTTTGTCTGGGAGTGTGGCCTATGCCAGCACTCGCATGAGTCTATCTCTCTCTTCTCCATTTGAAAAGACACCTCTATCCCCTTGTTTTGAGGAGAAAAGAGATAGACACATGGGAGTGCTGTCATATTATAAAAAAATTTACAATATAGGATGTAAGAAATGCATTACTAAGGCAAAGAAATATAATTTATTTACAGTGTCTTGATTGTACCAAAAAACATGATGACCTTGGATTGCTTTCCAAGCAAATGTAGTCATCCAAAGCATTGGAGAGCTGACAGGATTTAATTAACAAAAAAATTAGTATCATTCTGTACAAGGTTATGAAGATCAAGCAACAAAGGCAAAAGGATCCATGGCCAATGGTCCTGTGTTGGTCTTGGGACAAGGTGGGTGATTTGTTTGTTGGAAACTCACATTTCTTTCACTTTGACATGATCTCTGATTCCAAGTCATGGTAGGCGGTTAAAATCTTGCAACTCTCAAAAATAAGCGACCCTGTACCAGAAGACAAAAAGTCTAGGTGGATATGTCTAGCCTTGGTTGATACGTTCCTGCACAAATTAAAACCGGATAGTCAAGAAAAGATAGAGATAAATCATTAACAGAAGTAATAGAATTAAAATGGCAAGGTAATGAGAGTTCATTTTCAGTTGTCATGCAAGGTGGACGGATTTTTTGATCTGTTAGTTACCGATTTATGAGGGAAAGAGTATTTAGAAAATTGAAGAGAATAAATTAACTAAAAAGGAAAAAAAATATATTTTGTTTGTTACATCATGCAAGTCTATGTCTAGTAGAAACAACAAGATCATTAGGTACTTGGATAAAATTGCTATATTTATTATTAGAGGGAAGCACTATTAAGCAATAGGTTGGGTGGTAAGTGGTTTCTGACTCTTCTTGTGCTTTAGAGTGAATGGTTTGCTGATAGATTTTTTGTACAAGTTTTGGACTTGTTCTTGTAAAGTTTGAGTCCCCTTTATATTTGTTACTTTTCATTAGACAAAAAGGTAAGGCTCTACATGCTGCACGATCATGTACACAACCGTTAGATGGATCTGATCATATACGGTACATGATATTTCATTCCATACAATCGTGCACCTTTTCGTTGTCAATAATAATTGAGTTAAGAGTTTTTCTATACACAAATTTCTTAATTGGACAAATGGATCCATGGTTTGAGGTATCAATATCCAATTGCCAATATCTGTATCACTAGCCACCAATCTTGACACCGTGCCAATACTGTATAGATGAAATGATTAGAAACTTGATTGGTTACCACATTGGCACAGGGCCACAATGCCTTTTGAAAAAGGTTCTCTATACTGACAATGCAAGGTATGCTACCACATCTGTCTTATCTCTCTCTTCTCCTCACATGAAATGACCTTGCTAGCCACTTGTTAGGAGACCCCTCTTATTTTTTATCTTCTTCTTTTAATTATTTATTTATTACGATTACTTCTTAGTTCTTACATCGTGGAATCCAAATCCTGATTCTAGACATTCCAAACCATGATTTTAGTGCCCGGTATTGGAACAAATATCGATCAACTTAGAAACCACTACGATATCGGATAGACCGTATCAGACAAGTTTATCCTTGATCCTCCTTTAAAAAACATAGGTTTTTTTGACTGTTTCATCCTTTGTCTATACCATGTCACTGATATCTTATCGGAACAATATCAGAATCGACAAAGTGCAAAACTGAAACAGATACCGATACTTAGAACCATGACTCTCTCCAGAGCAGCCAATTCTTGGGTTCTTGGAACTGGATCGCTATGTCTACATATATGAGGAATCAATTCTAAGGTTTTTGGCACGAATTTCAATTCTACTGGAATTGATAGCACCAATTTGGCCTCGGATTCCGAAATTAAATTCCCTGTGGAATGGAGTGTGGGCAAATCTCCGACACGAATGGCCCTCAATAGACTCTGCAGGGATTCTAATTGTAAAACAAAAAGCATTGAATGGGAAAGCCTCCTTTGGGACACTCATGTGACTCATAAGTAAGAGCTTTTTGGCCACTACTTGCAGGATTTGTAAGATCCTTCAATTTTTTTCCTTTTTTGTTTTTTGGGTAAGCCTTCAATTTTTTTCCTGTTACAAAGAAAACAGAAGAAATGGCAAAATTCTATTCAGTTCATGCTAACCTAATTTGAGTACATTAAATGATAAATGCAATAAAATGGAAACATTTTAATTTAACCAAGTATCTATGCTCAGATCACAATCTCACACAATCAAACCCCAAAAAAAAAAACACCCTAAAATTATCCAATCTTTCACAGTAACAATGCTTAGTAGAAAGAGCATCATAGAACAGGAACTCTGAAATCCCGCTTGTCATTTATTGAAATTAGAAGAAAGGCAAGAAGAACCAAGAGAAGAAGAACAATCCAGACACAAGCAATGACAGAGGAGGAGCCGCCGGCAGTGGAACCGCTGCAGATGGGGTGGTGGGTCCGGCAGCTACGACCTCATGAAAAGGGATGGTGGTAAGAGGGTTTATGAGATCCATCTGGGTTTGCTGCTGCGGCAACACATCGACGTTCAGCTTAAGACCCTTCTTGCAACTTTCAGGGCGGCCACTAGCGAAGAAGCGGGTGCCTACACCGTCGAGGGTGATGCTGTCTAGGCCGTCTGTGTACATACGGATTGGGTTGGTCACATCGCAGGCCTCCATCTCTTCTCTGCTCCCTAGCTCCACTATGCTCTCCCCTGCTGCCGAATACGCAAACCCTGCAAATCCATCCATCCATTTTTAAAATTTTGAACCAGAACAGAGTAATTAACTACAGTTTAACCAACATTCATTGAGACTCATCATCAAACAGTTCATGGTATTAAGAGATAGAGTGAGAAAAGGAAAGCAGAAGTTACAGATTTTATCTCCAACACGGAAGAGACGATCGGCAGCCCACGCAGCGATGTCAGAAGCGATATCCCACCCACGATCTCCTCCCACAACATGATGAACCTGTGTTGCTTCTCCTGCTGAAACCCCTCTTCCTCCTCCCAAGCTCACACTCACCACCACAATAATCAAAACCAAGAGATGTCCCATTCTCCTTCCCATTCTTTCCATCTTCACACTGTTGACTATCTCTGATTTTATTAATGGTTTACTGGTTTAGGGAGAGAGAGAGAGAGAGGGGAAAGATGGTTGGTAGTTTGAGCAGGTGAAGTTGCAGAAGAAGCTTGTGCCTTTCGGCTTAGAACCCTTTACGCTTCTTCTGTGATGGGTTCTCCACTCAGTCTTCTTTATCTATTCATTAACTTCCGAATATAGGAATTTCATTGGTTCTCAACAGAAGCAAAAAGTTAATAACACACCAAAAACAAAACCCAAATCTTATAGAGGAAGGAAAGGAATGGTTGGTAAGTACTCACATTATGAAATTAAATATACATGGAGAGAGATAGATTAACCTGAGTTATTACTTACCATTAGAGCTTTAGTAATAACCATGAAATGATAGAAATACCCCTCTTATACGTCTTACCCAACCAACTAGAGCACCATGGCAACAACCAACACCGCCCTTTCTCTTATAGTCTTATGCCCCTAAAAGAATTTTTCATTATTTGGTTAGGAGTTAGAACCTACAACTATAAGACCTTGTGACATTCTTAGACTTCATATTATTTGTCTAGGAAAAAGAACGCCATTTGATCGTGTAGCACATGTTATCTTTGCATCGAGACACAGGGGTATGAGAAATGACTACCATACTCTTGATCATTTTCATATTTCCAGAGGATGCTTCGCTGCACGATAGGGTGGCAGGTTCTTTCTTACTATTTGTTTTTTCTTATTTTACCAGCTGCCTCTTGGCCCTCTTAAGTAGTCTTCTCTCTTTTTATTTGCTGCTGCATAACCCATTTTCCACCCAAATTTGAGAGAGAGAGAGTATACCAAAGTATCCAAAGCCTCCAAAAATATCTCTTTCTCTCTCACTGCTTCCTTAGCTAGGTAGACAAACGTTTGGTGGGACCCCAAAATATTAAAAGATGCCACGAGTATTTTGTGGTTTGGGAAGAATAAGGACAGTTTGCTTTTTGTGGGTTGGAGAAGATTAGGGGACAGTTATGCTTCTTTCCACATTGAAGGGTTGATTTACAAATCTAAAGTCACTATTACTTTCCATATATGTTGATGGTCCTGTTGATGGTCCGAAATACTCTTTACTGTTTAGTTTTTTTTTGTATCATTAAAGGGAAAATATATATTTTTTTGGTAGAAAATAAGAATATATATATATATTGGTAGAAAAAAGGAAGAACATAGGGACGCTCTTCTCTGTGCTGCAGTGCAAGTTGCGCCCAGAAACATGGGGTGGACGCAATGATCATCCTGCCCCCCTGAGTGATTGACCTATGTGTCTAAGCGCAACCTGTGCTACGGCACAGAGAATATTCTCCCATTAATTAACACCATAGAAAAAACAATACATATTTGCACGTGTTTAGAAATTTAGATCTATGGTTTGAAGAATCGGAATTAGATTTTCGAGAACAAAATCAATTGTGGAATTGGCAAAGGCTATCCGGTTTCTGATTGCGCTTACTTGAATGAAAGGATGAGATTTTTGGACCTTCCCTTTGTGACACTGTTGTTCACAAGAAATTAGTTACATCTACCATTCATCATACCACCAATTTTTTTTTTTAATCTTTTTGTCATTTGTATTCTTTGATAGCAACTGTGCGAACTCGGTCGCTAACTCTCTAGCTAGGAAGGCCCTATCTTTGGCAAGTAAAATAGATTGGCCAAACTCCAATCCTTGGCTCCTGACTTTATGTGAACAGGACTCCATGTGTAATCCTTGCCCCTCTTTTCAATGAAATTCTCTTTTACCAAAAAAAAAAAAAACTGTGCGCAACGAGTCTGGATCAGGTCTCCATCTGCGGACCATGGGGATAGATCTGGATCCTCCATGAGGTGTGGGACCCACCTATGATATGTTGGACCCACATCCCATGGATGGTCCAGATTTGACCCCATGCGTCCCCAGATGGGGATCTGATCCAAACCCGTGTGCAACTACTTGGATTCAATAAAAATGGTTTTAATGCAGAGTATCAGATTAGGTTTCGGTCACTTTGAGAAACATCTCCCAAAATATACTGATCCAACAATCTTGGAATAGAGATTAATTAGAGAGGTACATCATCATCATCATCATCATAGAGAAATGAGGTTTGGGGCATCTCTGTGACGGCCTAAGGCCTAAGGCCTAAGAGCATGGTTTGAGGTCTCGGTATCAGCCCGACACATATTGCATTGCCCGAATGGTGATCAATATCTCTAGTGCAAGCCATTGATCCTGATATCGTGCTGAGTTCGTATTGGTGGAATGATATGGATCAGGACTCAGGAGTAAAACAGTCAAAATTTTATTTTTTTAGGAAAACCAAGGCACACCTGTCCCATACAGGCATATCGATTCTCAAAGTGACCGATACCCAATCTGATTTTGTCCAAGTATCGGGATCGTATCGCCCGTATCGATATGTACCAGTTTTGCTAATCATCGATATCGATACCATATCGGTAGCACGGTACGAACAAAGGGTAAAATGATCAAAAAACTCATTTTTTAAAGAAAATTCAGGGATAATTTTATCCCATGTAGCTAATCCAAGTCGATATTGTATCGATCGATTTACGTGTTGCCAATACCCATTCCGATACCATGCACTAAAACCATGGATTCTATGCATTAAAACCATGCTTACAAGTGGGGAAATATTGGGTCAAGGCTGCGCACGCTGGCGCTGTACCCCGCATGAGTCTGTCAATGTCCCAACCCGTATGGAAATGACCCCTGCTTGAATTAGAACTACTCCAATTCTCATCTTATACTCATCTTTTTTCGATTGTTTTTTTGGTAAGGCATCTTTTTTCAATTCAGAGAAGTAAGAAATATTTATTTCTATAATTATAAGAGAGAAAATTACATCAACTATGAATTAGGGCCTATTGATTTAGTCCCAATCAACCAGGAATAACTCAGATGAGACGATCGGTTCCTGTTGATTCCGATTCTGATCGGATCAAAATCGGCCTAGGGCTGATTGAACACCTAGAAATTGAAATTGCAAGGAAGAGAAGCAACGATTAATTAAAATTTTAATACGATGTAGAGAATAATGAAAGTTGTAACCAAACAATGCACACAAGGATTTATGTGTTTTAGCGAGATTACCTAGGTTTGCTATAAGATGAGGGGTTACAATCACTCGTCCTCATACCTACTTAGATTGATTACAAAGAAAGAACCATGACTACAAATTTATAGCGGAATCCTATGCAGGAAATTTGCCAAAATACCATATGGCTTCTTAACAACCTTTCAGAATCACCACACTTGTACAAGTAACGGAATACAAGACATCAAACTCCCAACATTTACTTCAATAAACTAGAGGATCTTGATACCATATGTTGGAATTTTTCAAAATATTGATGTGGACTTTTAATCCCACATTGGCTATAAAAGAAAAGCTCATTGGGTTTATATGTGTTAGTAGTTAGTAGTTATTATTATCACATGTAATGCTAGAAGAGATTGTACGGTGCACTTGCGAGCGAGGACGGTAATCGTCTGAGCGCGTACGCGTGTGCGTGAGGCGCAATGTGGCGCTTTGGTGGTGCACTTTGCACTTAGTGTTACTGTCTCTGCAACCAGTAACAGTCCGCCTGATTTATCTTGGGAAGCAGGTTTGCTGCAACCCTTTGCAGGATTAGGAGGGTGCAAATACTGTCTTAAGGTCAGAACGACTTCGTTCGACTCAGGCCATCTTTCTGTCCTCTCCTTTTTTTGTTTAGATTTCTAACAATCTTAAGACAGTATTTTTTCAATGGAGGAGACTGCAATCATGAAGATACCTGGGAACGAGATAAGCAAACTTGAGAAGTTTGATGGGTCATTTTTCAAACGTTGGAAAGGGAAGATGTATTTCTTCCTCACTGCTTTGAAACTTGCTCATGTCCTGAACGAAGAGAAGCCAGTAGCACCGACACCGACAGACACCACTGCAGAAGCTTCAAGTGGGGAGACACCGGTGCAGAAACAGCAACACCAGAAGTGGGAGCAAGACGACTTCATGTGCAAGAGCTACATCCTCAATGGGTTATCAAACACACTTTATGATGTGTATGAGCCCAAATTTGCAGACAACACGTCGAGAGAACTATGGGAGGATCTCGACAAAAAGTACAAGATTGAGGATGCTGGTAACAAGAAGTTTCTTATAAGTAAGTTGTTTGATTACAGGATGGTAGAAGATAAGTCTATTATTTCACAAACCTATGAGTTACAAGGTCTCATGAATTAAATCATCTCTGAGGGCCATTCTCTTGACAAATCTTTCCAAGTGTCATCTATTATTTCAAAGTTACCTTTTGCTTGGAAAGATTGTCGAAAAGAGTTGAAACAGAAGAAGGATGCAATGACTATGCAAGAGTTGATTAAGTATATCCAAGTTGAAGAGAATTCTCGCAAACTGGATAAACTTGAATTGGAGGAAAAATCTCCAAAGGCTCACGTCATAGAAAATGCATCTTCTAAGGGCAAGAAGAGAAAGTATGATGGAAAAGGCACTGTTTCTGAGAAGAAGAAGGGTACAATTATTAATCCCAAAGTGGCTTGCTGGAAATGCGAAAAGCCGATCATTTCAAGAAACAGTGCAGAGTTTATATCCAGGAGAAACAACAAAAGGACCAAGCCAATATGGTTGACAATGATGACTGGGCTGCTATGATATCTAAGGTATATGCAGTGGGTGATGATGAGGAATGGTGGATCGATTCCTGTGCAACCAAACATGTTGCCAAGAACAAAAATTTGTTCAAAGTTTATGAACCTATAGCAGATGGACAAGATCTCTTTATGGGAAATTCTTCAACTGCTAAGGTCATAGGTAGAGGCACAGTGGTTTTGAATCTCACATCCGGGAAAAAGCTTACTTTGAATGATGTACTTCATGTTCCTGATATTAGGAAGAACTTAATGTCTGTAAGCTTGCTTGACAAATATGGATTTAAAATCCTGTTTGAGTCAGGGAACATCATAGTGTCCAAAGGGAGAGTTTATGTTGGGAAAGGATATGCATCGAACAGGATGTATAAATTTAATATGATTAATAAAAATTCATCTTCTGCTTACATTGTTTCTACTTTTGATACATGTCATTCTAGACTTGGGCATGTTAATTATAAGTGCATGAGAAATATGGTTAAATTAGGTTTATTACCAGAATGCACATCTTTTAGTTATGATAAATGTTCTGTATGCATCAAGTCTAAAATTGCTAGAAAATCTTTTAAGAAAGTAGAAAAGAATACACAACTCTTAGAATTAGTACATTCTGATTTGTGTGAGTTAGAAGGTATTCTAACTAGAGGTAGTAAAAGATATTTCATCACATTTATAGATGACTGTTCAAAATACACATATGTATATCTGTTAAGGACTAAAGATGAGGCTTTGGAGAAATTCAAAATCTACAAAGCCGAAGTGAAAAATCAATTGAATCGTAAGATTAAAATCTTACGAACTGATAGGGGAAGGGAATACTTCTCCACTGATGATTTTTGTGAAGTTTATGAAATTATCCATCAAACAACGGCACCCTATAGTCCTCAACAGAATGGAGTAGCGAGAAAGAAAAAATATGACTCTACTTGAAAATGGTGAATACACTTTTACTTACTCGACTTACCAAAGAATTTATGGGGGAAGCATTAATGACTGCTTGTCATATACTTAACCGTATACCCCATAAAAAGACTAATATCACTCCCTATGAATATTGGATGAAGAGAAAACCTTCTCTTAGATATTTCAAAGTATGGGGATGTAGAGCATTGGTAAGATTAACTGATCCTAAAAGACCTAAATTAGGTGAAAAGGCAATTGAATGTATTTTCATTGGCTATGCCCAACATAGCAAAGCCTATAGATTTCTAACGATGGAATCTACAGAGACCGTTAGCTAAAATACAATTTTGGAATCTAGAGATGCTGAGTTCTTTGAGGATTCATTCTCTAGGAAATAGAAGAATGAAAATACAAACAAGGAGGATCAAGATATTGTTCAATCAAATTCTGAGAATAATGAGAGTGTTGAACTTAGAAGAAGTAAAAGAGTTAGAGTGAAAAAATCCTTTGGTCCAAATTTCTATCAATTCTTTGTAGAAGGAAACAGAAATGAAGTTACATATTCTTGTGTGTATAATGTTGAACATGATCCATTGACTTTTCGACAAAGCCATGAATTCTCAAGATTCTGCTTTTTGGCAAGAAGCTATAAATGATGAAATGAATTCTCTCATGGGTAATAAAACATGATTTTTAACAGATTTACCTCTTGGATTTAAACCTATTGGTTGTAAGTGGATTTTTAAGCGAAAGCTTAAAGCTGATGGAACCATTGATAAGTTTAAAACTAGGCTTGTAGCTAAGGGCTTTTAGCAAAAAGAAGGTATTGATTATTTCGATACATATGCTCCTGTTGCTAGAATTAGTATAATTAGATTGTTAATTGCTTTAGCATCAATTAATAAACTTGTTATACACCAAATGGATGTTAAAACTGCTTTTCTAAATGGAGATTTAGAAGAAGAAGTTTACATGGAACAACCTGAAGGGTTTGTTTTGAAAGGTCAGGAAAGTAAGGTTTGTAAACTAGTCAAATCTTTATATGGTCTAAAACAAGCTCCTAAGCAATGGCATGATAAATTTGACCAAAAGGTTGTAGCAAATGGATTTAAAATAAATGAATCTGATAAATGTATTTATTCTAAATTCAAGAATGGACATGGTGTTATAATATATTTATATGTTGATGATATGTTAATCTTTGGTACTAATACACGCACTGTTTTGGAGACAAAGATTTTCCTATCTTCGTGTTTTGATATGAAAGATATGGGTGAAGCAAATATAATTTTGGGAATCAAAATTATTAGATCATCTGATTGTATTTCTTTAACACAGTCTCATTACATAAAGAAAATATTAAAGAAATTCAATCATGACGACTGCAAACCAGTTGCTACCCCATATAATCATTCTATTAGATTAACTTCTAATGAAGAAAATTATATATCTCAATTGGAATACGCTAGTATCATTGACAGCTTAATGTATGCCATACAGTGCACTCGTCCTGATATAGCTTTTGCAGTTGGTGTTTTGAGTAGGTTTACTCATAACCCTGGACAAATTCATTAGAATGCAGTTTCTAGAGTACTTAAGTACTTAAAGGGCACAATGAATTATGCATTAAGTTATAAGGATTTTCCCGCAGTACTAGAAGGATAGACAGATGCTAATTGGATCACAGGATCCGATGAATCAAAGTCCACAAGTGGTTGGATATTTACCTTGGGTGAAGGATCAATTTCTTGGGGATCCAAGAAACAGACTGTAATTTCACACTCCACTATGGAGTCTGAATTTATCGCTTTAGCAATGACAGTAAAGAAAGCAGAATGGTTTAGGGACCTCTTAACAGAGATTCTTCTGTGGCCTAAGCCAATACCTGCTAGATCAATATCTTGTGATAATGAAGCAACATTATCAATGGCTTATAATAAAGTCTATAATGGAAAGTCAAAGCATATTAGTTTAAGACATAGTTATGTAAGAGAACAACTCATCAAAGAATTTGTGACTATTAGTTATGTAAAGTCAAAGAAAAATTTGGTTGATCCCTTTACAAAAAGCCTGGATAGGGATGTGGTATGGAAGACTTCCAGGGAGATGGGTTTAAAGCTTTTAAATGAGAGGTAACCTGCAAGTGGAAACCAACTAGACACTAGACCAACATCTAATCAACTAGTTCAATGGAAAAACACTTGTAGTAATAATCGGTTATGCACTCAACTAATAGAGATAAGATCTCTTGACATCTCAAGGTAGTGCATGTTTGTATGGAGAAATCGACAGAGGGTAGGATCAATCCTTCAATGAATCTATGCCTTATAGGAAATGTAAGTCATACAATTGCATTTTATTAGATTCACCTATATAAATGCAGGAAGTGGGACCGCTTCTGCGAAATTCAAAGCTTGTCTCTAAGGCACTTATGAAAACCTAAGATGAAAGCACAAGGCCATAAAAGTGCGGGTGTTATTGAAATTATGTTCAAGTAAGTCATATGTCTAGTATATTAGATTTGTCGCTATAAAATTCTAAGTTCAAGGCTACGACTACTTCGTTTTTGACAAGTACTAAATTATTTTAACAACATAAAGGTTCAAGTAGAAAGACACCTTTATGTAAGTATGATTTAGAAGTACAGAGAGTTTATTGACTGAGGTTCAATTATTTTAAAAAATTGGGGGAAATTGTTGGAATTTTTCAAAATATTGATGTGGACTTTTAGTCCCACATCGGCTATGAAAGGAAAGTTCATTGGGTTTATATGTGTTAGTAGTTAGTAGTTATTATTATCACATGTAATGCTAGAAGAGATTGTACGGTGCACTTGCGAGCGAGGACAGTAACCGTCCAAGCCCGTACGCGCGCATCATCGCAGTATATAGCCTTAATGTTTTCAGGATCGACGGTGTCTGATCAAAGGGTGCTTAGGATCGATCCGACCGTTGGATCGGTGGCTGATCAAAGAGGGAGTGCAACCCTTGGTTTAACATTGACCCCAAGAGTTGCAGCCCGCACGAACAGTCAAGGGAGCCCAGCCCAATAGTTATGACCTGTCAAGTCAAGCCATATGAGCCAATGGGTGTGACCCATCCGAACAGGCCTTGTGGGCCTATAAATGGGCCACGAATTCTCTCAATCCAGATATCAAAAAAAAATCTCTGATGACTTCACAGTGTTACTGTCTCTGCAACCAGTAACAGTCCGCTTGATTTATCTTGGGAGGTAGGTTTGCTGCAACCCTTTGCAGGATTAGGAGGGTGCAAATACTGTCTTAAGGACAGAACGACTTCGTTCGACTCAGGCCATCTTTCTGTCCTCTCTTTTTTTTGTTCAGATTTTTAACACCATAGCTATGTTCCATTGGTTTTTTTTTTATTTTATTTTATTTTTTTTATATAACTATTTTATTGACTAAGGCCAAATTTAGTATGATTTCTATTTCAATTTCGGATTGATTTCATGAAATAGTCAAAAGATAGATTTTTGGTCAAAAAGTTGAAATTGTTTTAGTTGTATCAATATGAAATATTTCAAGAATTATAAAATCCCATTGGTAGTTCAAATATGAGAATATATTCTTAATATTTCTTTGGGAAGGGTGGTGGTGATAGTGGTGACGGTGGTGGTGGACCATTAGGAGAAAAAGAAGGGTGACGTTTTATTTTTAACATGAAATTATTACTTTGCCCATCAAATTAACTATGTGCTCATTAAAGAGCAGGAGTGAAATCAAATGAAATAGAAATTCTGAAACAGCCCCTCAATTATTTTAGAGTTTCTATACCACTTGATTTCTATTTCACTGAAATAAGGTGCAAAAATTCCTCCCCCCCCAAAAAAAAATTGAAATATAAATCATACCAAAACAGGCCTTAAAAGAAGGAAGCAATGGTTAGTAATGAAGATCAAACAATACACTAGGTGATTCAAAAGAGGGTTGCAGATATCGTTTAGAATCCGATTCTGATTCGAATCAGGCGATTTGCTTGATCTAATTCCTATTCCAACTATATTTGCGATAGAGAAAAGAAGTGAAGCTTTGAGGTGCAACTTGGACTGGGCTAAGTTGGATAACTGATGAACTTCAGTGGGGCTAAGCCCAAGAGCTGGGCCGAGAAATTCCGAATTTTAACCTAAACCTCTCATGGGCTGGCCCAATTAGAGCCTTCTTCTGACTCTTTTCTCCTGGCTCATGTAGTCCCTAATCATCTGTGTGCGTTCTCAACTTATTGTATTTACTCAACATAAACAGTCACTTGAAGATCACAACAACCTCTCATGACACCAAAAGAGGGGAAAGGTTGGGGTAAGGAGAGCCCAAAGAGTAAAATATGTGTACTTTGATTAATTCAAAAGCCAAAGTTATTAGGTGGAGAGGCCCAACTAATATATGAAGTCATCAAAGATTTTATAGTTGATGTGAGACTATTTTTGACACTCCCCTCTATGTTACCCCTTTTTTTTAGGAGTGACAATACACGTGGTCAAGGTTCTAAAACTCGATCTCGACCATGGTCTCGATCAGGTCGAGTTTATCGAGATCTCGAGATCTCGGCGAGATAGTGTATTTTGTTTTAATGTTTTGAAATTATGTTTTAGTGGGCATAGGGCCATAGTTAGATCCGAAAATTTAAGGTAAGCTTGTTTTAGGCTTAATAAACATATTTAAAGGTTTAAATTAAAGAAAAAAAAAACCCAATTAGGTGTTTTGAATTTGCACCATTGGTTGGCAGTTAAGACCGAACCCTTGATGTAATATTGCCTATTCTACAGATTATTTGGATGATATGAGACATAATTGGCAAGTAAAACAATTAAATTATGCACATAATATTGAATAATTATTTAAGAAATAGTTAAAGACTTAAAGTTTCTATTACAAACCATAAGATACAATGAAGGATTCACAATGCATATCACATAGACACCCAACCTAAGTACAATGAATAATACATAAGTCATAGACACTTTAATACCCTAGTCTTGCACGTCTTAACTCCCAAGTCCCAACAATATAATACTATGACTCTATGAGTACTGAGGAGGTCGAGATTCTCAAAATATTCGAGATTTCACCGGGATTCTCGAAATATTCGAAATCTCGGTCGAGTTTTTCAAGATTTGACATTTTGTTGTTTGGTATCATATCTCTTATCGACTAGCTCGACTTTACTGAGATTTCCAAGATTTCGACGAGATTTTGAACTATGCACGTGGCACGTGACCCCTCTTTTGGGTGACCATACATGGCTATATTTTTTATGTTAAGTCAGGTGTGTTTTTTTTGGTAAACAGTCAAGTGCTTTGATACCATGGTGAAATGTCTAACCCAAAATCTTAAGCTATTAGGTGGAGAAGCTCAATCGATATATGAAGTCATCCAAATTTCTATAGTTAGCCGATGTGAGATATTAACAACAAATTTTGAGGCAAACTTTACTTTCAACAAAGAGAGCCTAAGAAAAAAATATTCAAAGTTTATAACTAACAGAAGTACTTGGAACCTCTCCTTTCATTTCCTACTTATTTTTGCCAGCAAATAATTAAAGGATTCAAAATAAAAATTGGAACCAGCCATTTTGGAGCAGTCAATTCTAGGTTTTTTTTTTGCGATTAAATTGTTGACTTTTCATATCCGAGGGGCCGATTCTAGGGTTTTGGGATTGATCATCAGATTCGGATCGAAATAGGCAGGAACTGATTCACTCCCGATTCCAAGTTTAAAATCCTTGATCACAATTAGGATATTGCCCAAACACAAGTATAGATCCTTATTTAATAGTGGTGTAAAAAAAAGGAAGAATGTTCTCTGCACAGCCTGCACCCAGGCACATGGGCAGCCTATGCAGGGGGGCAGGGTGGTTATTGCACCCACCCCCATGTGCCAGGGTGCAGGCTGCACTGCAGCACAGAGAACAACGCCTCTAAAAAAAAATTGGCCAGCCCAAACCTACCCGGAGCTCGGACAGGGCCGGGCTGGGTTTAGTGTTTTCCTAGCCCTGGTAGGGCCAGGCCAGATCTGGGTTGAGGTATACTTGGCCCTGGCAGGATTGGACTGGGCTTGGGTTTTGGTCAAGGCTCTTAGGGCTGGGCTAGGGTTTAGGGCAAGCCCGGCCCACACCCCTAGTTGGTTATCTTGTTAAAATATTATTTTAACAAGATAACCCACTATAATACTATTGACTACATGAAAATCCAAATATAAAGCCCAATCCTACAGCCAATAAAAAACAAGCACTCATCTAGGCATCTGCCTGGCCCAAAAAGCCCATTGGGCCCATCAAGAAATGGGCTTGGTTTGATGGGGTGTAAGGTTATTGGGATCATTTACTTGTGACGTTTTTTTGCCACTAGGTAGACATGAATGGACATAGGAGATATAGAGACACCATGTGACAAAAGGATCCTTCATACACAACTCACCGTTCAGAAAATGTCTTAAAAGTGAGGTTAAAAGTTGAAGAAAATTGTAAAATAAAAATTTTATCTTATAATTTTATAAATCTCTGAACTTATTAACCATAAACCACTATTCTTGGGTTGGGATTTGACTAGTGAGAATGGTGGAGATATGACCCACCTGGTCCATTCAAGTCTACCATGTCACAACAAACATGACCTTATGGCAAAAATCAAACTTCAATATTAAAATGTTACTTTTAAAGATTTTTAGAAGAAACAAAACCATATTTATTTTCAAAGAAAGACTATATGTGAAAATTATATGACCATCCAATAAATTGTTAGGAAAAAAAAAAAAAAATTTAGGAGGATCAGGCCATTTGCGTCCACCAACCTTCCTCCTCAAATGCAAAGGCCATTTTCCTGGTGGTGATGAGGTTATTGGGGAATAGTAAGGGTATTGTACTCCGCACAATAAGGAGCAGAGCATTTATGACCCTAGATGGATGTACTTTTCCTTCACCCATAGTGCAAGAAAACTTTTTCCTAAAAAGAATTGGGAAGGGTTCACTAGTTGGCAGATCATGGAGATTTAGGGACAAAATAGAGGGGGGGGGGAAATAGAGGATAGTTTTGATGATTCATCCAATAGGGGGTGGATTTTATTCCATTTGAGTGATATGGTGCTCCGGACCACTATGTCAGTTGGTTGGTTGGCGGGCCAGGAAACTTTCTCCAAAAAAATTAGGAAATTTCAGCCCACCAATTTGAGCCCACATGGACAACTGATTTTGGCTAACTACCTGTTGGATTAGTTGTGCACATACTGGATTAGGCATGAGCCAAATTTCAAACTAAAACTCAACCATATATCCTCCCATGTATGGAAAAGGATTCTGTCCAGCCGTGGCGGGAGCTAGACAATCCAGCCACTAAACGACAGTAAAATTAGGGGTGGGGTGGTCATTTCACATGTGGGGCCCACCATGGCTGGACAGGAGCTAGGTCCCCCGTGTATATATGCATACATTTTTGTATATTTTTTCAGTGTCTGTGTATCTTCGTGCACTCTCCTAGTCTCTAGATGTTTAAAGTTTTATTTTGTCATTTGGTGAACTCCATTTAGGCTAAAACTTGACACATAGTAAATAAATAACTCTTGGTCTACCCATACACAAAATTCAAAAATAATAAAAATCAACCCTTCATGCGGTAGAGCTTATGAGTGTCAAAAGTTGGTTAATTTGCACTGGTATGCCAGATCGGAACGGATCAATCAAAGTCTAAAATCAGACTAATCGGTTATTAAACGATATGATGTCGGATCTAGACCGATTATTATTCGGGCATCATGGTGCTTGGTTGTAGCCTGATGGATGTCCGATCGGAAGTCGGAACTGACCAACACTGGTAACTGATTCTTTATATTCTGTTTGCCCATTTATAGCTTGATCAACTTGTTTTATGGCATGTTTACAAATCGTTTATAGCCCAATTAGACAATTTAAAGACAGACTATAGCCTCATTAATCCGATTAACTTGACCCTGATTAGCCTTGAGGCTTGATTAACTAAATGATACAATAGTAGTGCGGGAACTTAAATTGGTAGGAACCATTAAACCCAACCAAAACTGACAAGAACCAACCGGTTGACACCCCTAGAACTGTAGAATTACTGGTTGCCAATAAAACTTGAAAGAACCATCGTCCATTGATGAAGGATTGATAGAATAACTTAAGCAGAAACATTGATGAAGATCAATAAGCATATATACATACATAATTATAGAGGTGTGATTGGTGTACCTAAATCCATGATTGTAGAAGTCAAATCCTTTCTTGACGATCTCCGTTGCACACGAACTGCATCGGTCTAGCATACCCTCTTCTACAACATTTTAGGTTTTTTCAGGTTATTCATTTAATGGGCTAGTGACAATTATTTATAGTGGTGAGGGTAAAGACCAATCCTGCAAAGAAATTAGGGCTTCCTTCCTATTAAGGAAATAATACTTTAGGTTCACATATGGAAACTAGACTCATACCATTAAAGCAGCCTCCATCAACACTACTAAACTGATTTGATTAAAACAAAATTAGGACTATACATGCCAACCCACCTTATGAAAATCTTTTAAAAATCACTTTTCCTGTTGTGAAAAAGTGGTGTAAAGGATAACAAGAAAGAAAAAGTAGAAGAAAGGGTAACTCCCATAGGTTTGGATAAATGGTATCTTTCTTAACTGAAAGTAACTCATGAACTAGACATTATCATGGGCATGTACATGTATCACAATTCTTAGATGAGTACTAGTAATGTCCAAGATATAAAAAACCCTATAATCAAAGTACCCTCACTTACATGGACACAATCATAAGCCACAAAAGAAAGTAAAATGAAAATGGGTTCACTTTACTTAAGAAGTTCAGATTCAAGGGAACATAAAATGAGTCAAAGACATTAACCCATCAAGTATAAAGGTGACTTCACAGTCAGTAATAACAAAACATACACAGATGCACACACACTCCCACCCACAAAGAAAGAAGATTTTTTTCAAGAGAGACAGAGAGAGCAGGCCACCATGAATGATACATCCCTATCTCTGTTGGGTATGTGTGGATGGATTCATTTTTGCTTTCAATCTTTTTTTTTCTTGTCTTCTATGCAAAGGAGAGAGAAGCAACTATGTGAAAGAACTGTAGTTGTTCTATAAGATCTTTAGCATGGTTAGTGGCTCTACACTCAAGTCTTTTGAAGAGCTCTTCACTGAGTTGGTCTCCTATGTGAGCATCAACTAAGACCCCACAAACACTCCTGCAACTGTTAGCTAAGGCCCTTCCCACTTCTGCTTCATCATCTGGCCGGTTAACCACTAGAGGGCTACCTCCTCTGAATACTTCCAGCTTGTTAATGCCAAATGAGCCATCGGCTTCCACTACCTCCTTGAAGTCTTGCAGGCTTGGTGCATACACTGGTATGTTGAAGCTGTCTCTTTTCTCACTCTCCACCAGACCCTACCATGAGATAAACAATCCAAAATAATTATTTTGAAAAAAAAAAAAAAAAAGCGCAAGAGAAGAGGTGGATTTAGTTCACGGTATCAAACCGATATCGGTCGCTGACAGAACCGATAATATCGATAAAAATTTTCTACCATAGGTGTCATGACTGATACTACGTCTTGCTTTTACTACTATATTGGGAGTTACTCCATGTATTGATTGACGTAAAACAGATAATGGATTTGTTTCTGTCTTTTATTGAATCTTTTTCACGGTTTGATAGATAATTTGATAAGTCATTGATTTTTTTTCGTGTTTTAGAATACGGTTAAATTGGATCGATTTTTGCAGTTTTTTTCTTCTACAGTACCTCGATGTGGCATGAACATGAAAAAGGTTTAAGAATCCCTTTTTTTTTTTTGAAGGGCTAAAATCACTTAATTTGGCTTTTTGACCCCATATTGTAGGGTAGATCTCGAAAGATATGAAAGATCTCCCTGCAAGCCAATTGATCTGATACCAATTCCTAAAACCCTGGTTCAAAGTATATGAAATCGAACATGGGTTTGACTTTTGTAGATCTTTATTGGAATCTGAATCAGCTTAGAACTGGTTGAACCCTAAAAATTAGAATCAAGAAAAAGAAATAAAGATTTTTCGAAGGTTTTGATTCAATAAACATGAGTCTCTTACAACAAGAGGTTTCATCGATTTTCAACTATTTATCGGTAAAAAGAAGTAAACTATAGTCCAAAATTAAGATCAAACATGATTCAATATCTGCAATCCTGTATTGATGGATCAGCATGGACTAAGGGTAAAAAAGTAAAAATAAGCCAATTCTTAAAAGAAATTTCGGAGATAAATCCACCCAATCCGACCAGATTCAAGGCAATCCAAATCGATATTAGATTGGTATTGGCCAAGACCGATCCTGACGTATCAATATCGGGTGCCGCCGATTCCGATTCCAAATGAGTAGCCATCCGATCTATATGAATTATATGAGCAATTGAGAAGATGCAATGACTTTGCATTTATGGTATATGGTCATGCGCTGGTCCCATGTACACTTCATCATAATCTGATCAATGATCAGAAGGCCCAAAACGGCTGTTTGTCGGTTTTTCTTGAGGAATGATGGCATGTTTTGTCGGCTTAATACATCCGGCGCACCATCATCATTCGATCTGGTCAATGGTGGGATCATTCACCTGCCATCTCTTGTTTCTTCAGGCTCTATTGGTGAAATATAGATAGGCGGACCCACCATTACTACAGAATTAAAAAGATCTATTCATGACTAGGGCCGGTCCATGATTAGCTATTTTTATCTGAAGAAACACCTAATCATTTCTCTACTTTTGGCTCTTTCGCTTTTTTCTACTCTTAAATATTGACTGACCCATGGTCAACCGTCAACATTACGAGCATGCATGAGGAGCGTCAGATGGTTTGACTGAAAGGATGGTACCTCTTTGACGAGATCATCCCAGGCGTCTTGAAAGTGGGTCCCAAAAAGTAAACCGGCCCCACCTTGATCAGTGGGGTCCACCGACGTTCTTCCTAAGCAAACGAGAAACATGGACCCGCCTTTCTTCATTTCACGTGATCGTGACCTAAGGAATCCCGCCAAGTCCGCTTGGAACTGTTTCTTATAAGCATTGGCCGTGCTCTCACCTGCATCGTGGATGAATACTCTTCCCTTGTTATAAGCCGTCGATCTCTTATCCATCACGATCTCCGGCACCTGATGATTAATTCTAGGTCTTATCAATTTTGACCATTAGATAAAAGTAAAAGGATCAAACGGCCAAGATCATTTCAAGCCGTTTGATGTTTTGATGTGATTATGTGACATGAAGGATTGAATGAATGAAACATGGAACCTGACTGACTCACCTGAGAGAGCCAATGCAAGGAGAAAGCGGAGTAGAAAACATCTATGGATCTCGCCGGAAAAAGACGCCGGTAGAAAGAGCCAGGGACGCCTGCTGCGAAGTAAGAGCGGTGGCCGTCGGCTGCGAGGCACTCCTCCATGCTACCACCGTTAATGGCCAGTGGAGGGAGAAGCTGGAAGAGTGTATTGAAGTCGTTGGAAGGGAGGTCAGAGAAGAAGGCTGAGAACTCTGGTGGTTCACTTCCCATGGCCTCGTAACGCTTGGTGATGTGTTTGATGATGACGTCAACTATGTAGATGGTGTTGCCGCCGCATGAACAACCCAAGTCCGCCACCGCAAATGGTGTCTCAGGGGAAGATTCTAGTTGCACCCTGTCCAGTGTACTCTCCAAAAGGTGCAGCATCGATCTTGCATGTTTTGCCTGCATGAAGAAGAAGAAAAGATTAGCAAATAAATTAAGAATAAAAATTAAAAGTGGTATTCTACTTAGTTATTGTGACCATTAAAGATGGAACTGATGAACTGATGATGGAAGGTGAGTTTGAAAATTAATCAAAGAAGTAAGTTATTAAAGCATTAGTATTGTAGTCATAGATTGGATTAGATGAATAATTAGGGTAATCACATACTTTTTTTTTTTTGATAAATATAATTTTACTTCTAATTAATTACATGTATTACACATGGATTTTGAATTACAAACTTCAAGAAACCATGGAGTGGAAAGAGGTCAAACAGTCATACACGTAACTCACAGACCTTTCTTGACAAGGGAGTTAGCCAAACTATTTCACAAACTCTCTCTCTCTCTCTCTCTCTCTCTATGTGTGTGTGTGTTGGGGTGGGGTTGGAAGAAGAGGAGGTGGAGAGAAACCCTAGAAAGAAGGAACTGGTGGAGCCAATTTAATGGAAAAAAATCAAGAACATGAAATCAGTATAAGAACACATAAATTAAGAGTAAAAGGAGGGGATGAGAGATAGGGTAGAAAAGGGCCAACCTGAGCTTGAGAGTTGTTGGCATAGCTACTCTCTCCTTTGCCTCCTTTCATGCTAAGCATCTTCTCAAGCTTTCTAACAGAAACAACAAGATTATCTCCTTGGAGAGCCATCACTCATTCACTCTTCTTGCAGTACTAATTAATGGGGGTGGTTGAAGGCAGGGTTAGTGAAAACTGAAGATGAAGACTGGAAGAAACTAGAGACTGGAGACAAGAGAGGAGATCAACCATGTGTAACTCTTCCAATACTTATATAAATATATATAGAGCGAGAACTGAGAAGAGATGGAACTTTAGTGTTTAGTTTACTTCCTTGTTTGTATTTTGGTTTAGGTTAGAAAAGAACAAGTTTTTATTTTTTTTCTTTCCTTCTTCTTTCTTTATTGGATAGAATTAGAAAGAATGAAATATTAGGGTTTTTTCTTAAAATAAAGTGCAAAGGTGACAAGTTAGGGTATACTTACTTCCATCAGTCCATGCCATGCATACATGCCAATAGCAATACGCCATGGTTATTATCAACGGAAATTAATGGTGGGAGCCGGGTCAGGCCGGGCCGGGCCGGGCCGGCAGGTGACCTTTTTATATGGGAGCAAATGGGATCCACCCACATTATATATATTTGTGGAGTAAGTGACACAAACAAAGAATTTTATCTTTCGGTAAATTGGGAACAAGAAAGGCAAAAGTTTTTGGTCTTTAAAACCCTAAAAAAAAAAAAAAAGAGATTGGAACAAAAAACAAAGTAATAAAGGTAATTAAGTAGGAGATAGGTAGGGTAGGCCCAAGATTAACGGCGATTCTCATGGTTTATCTTTCTCTCTTTCATGTAAGATTCCGACCTAAGTATCGGAAAAGACACAAATACAGAAATTTCATAAACAAGTGATGGCTTATCAGTGGAGAATTAATGAATCGACATCCTCTACTTCCGCCTACTCCTATTTCGGTATGCGCCCTACACACAACGAGGTGTGCAAAAACCGCCTTATCTCTGCTTGAGCATCATCTTGCTCAAGCATAGATACGACGGTCCTTGCATCTCGATGTGTGTAGGACGCACACAAAAATAGAGACCCACGGAAATAGAGGATCCGGATTTCAAAGGGGACAAAACCAAGAATTGGTAAATCTTATTCGTTAAGTTAAAGTTTTGAATTTTTGAAGCACAACTATTCAACAAAGCGTAAAACCCCGTGAAACTTGCAGGCCCCTTTCTGACGTCAAAATCATCTTGACGTCGACTGGATACCCATGAGCCCGGTTTCCTTTCTCAAGGCCCACCCACCCACTTACGTATCCTATTGACTTGGATGTGGGAAAAAAAAATAATTTCTTAAGCCCTCTTCTCTTTTCAATGCCTCTTTTAACAGACTGAGTTGACCCGTTTAATAGTTCAACCGGATTTTGCCTCCAAACATTACATTAAACCAAACCGGTTCTAGATCCTGGGTGTGTTGGGTATGATATTTTGTATTCTATTGCGTGTATAAGTGGGTTGATTTCGAAAGACCATTAAGAAACCGAAGGCCCTCAAGGGTTTCGCTATATATTTGAAGTGAGAGTTTTTGCTTTGTAATCAATCTGTGTGTGTGTGTGTGTGTGTGTGTGTGTGTGTGTGTGTGTGTGTGTGTGAGAGAGAGAGAGAGAGAGAGAGAGAGAGAGAGATGTGATGACGAGTGGTTGTAACCCTATTCTTCATTGATAGTGAAGCAGATCACATCTTACCATGAACATAGACAATTTTGCAAAATCATGTAAATCCTTGTGCTCAATTGTGTGAGTGTTTGTTTGCAGTTTCCATTTTTTTCTATATCATTATACGTTCTCAATTTTTTAAAGAGTGTAAGGGTGTCAAAAATTAAACACAAACCAAAGACCAAACCAGACGAAACCCCTTATCGGATTGCTTTGCTTCTGGTTTTTAGAACCCGACACAAACCAAAACTGGTTGAATACGCAGAAAGCCATACACCCAAAAAAAACCCGGAAAAAAATGGTATTATTTACCTTCAATTTTATATAGAAAAAGCCAAACCGATAAGAAAAAAATTTGATAAGAACCCAAAACCAATCGGGTCAAAACCAAACAGTACCTTAACAATTCAGCTTCAATTTAGCCCATTACATACATAAAACCAAAATAAACCATTTTTTTTGGGAGGGGAATAGCACTTTATTTAGTAACTTGGAAACTCATGGTTGAAGATTACAAAATTTTAAGATCCATGGATCGAAAATAGGTCATATTATCGTACACGTCACCGATGAGATCTTCCTTGCCAGAGAATCAACCAAACTGTTAATCTCTCCTGAAATAAAGAGAAAACTATACGTTTCCAAATAAGATGACAGATAAAAAACCTTTGTTACCCTACATGGGTGGTGGGTGGTAGACCAATCTATCCAACCGGGTCAAACATCATCTGCGCTTCACAAAAGTCTTATAATGCCCGCCCTTATTGAATTCCTCCATAGACTCTCTAGGCTCTAAGAGTCTAAGGGGGTAAGCCACGTGCTTGATAAACTGAATTTCGGTAAGAATCTTTCCTCCTCAGTCTCCACCTACTATTAAAATATAATTTGTACAATAAGTATCATCAACCATGGTCTATATATAGATAGAATAGAATGTTTACTCTATATATGCCTTTGTAGTTCGGAATTATCTTCCTAATCTACATTAATTATTCAACTAATCCTTCAAAAAAGGTGAGATGATAACGACATTAACAGTTTAATTTGTCTATATTAATATATTCTTATCTATGATTATAATTAGATTACAATAAAAATTATAACAACAATGTTATGTGGGTTACCCTTGCCCCCACCACTTCCTCTTTTTCTTAAGTTGACTAACTATACCTGAAAAAACGGAATCATTACATGTAAAATATATTCATATTCTCTCTCTCATCGTCATTAACTATATGGAGTAATTAATATTGACTAATGAAACCAAGTAGCTAATCACTAATCATTAATATAAGAAATAAGATAATAAAATCCTGATTTGACTCCATATTGGTATTTTTAGATGAAATGCCATAGTCCATGGTGGATCCCACATGTTACAATACTGTTCACTTTAACTAAGGTTTGTCACGCAGTTTTAAAATGCATCATGAATGTATGAAAGTATGCATCCACGTACGATATTATCCAGTACAATCATATTCCAGCCCCTTCGATTTTGTTCTTGTAGCCCATTTTTAGGTCTAGAACACATCATATCATGTGAAGGTTGATCGTCATTTATATGGACATTCCATGATCTAAGCACAGTTGATGTGAGACTAAATTCAGTGGCACAACATTGGAAAGGTGATTAGAGACGTTGTTCTCTGTGTCGCAACACAAACTACGCCTAAGCACATGGGGGTGGGCTCAATGACAACCCTACCCCCTGCATAGACTGTCCATGTGTCTGGGCGTAGCCTACACTACGGCACAGAGAACATTCTCCCTTAAATAAATATGATTTGATATCAGAATTGAAGGGCTCCACAAGCATTGGTAGAAATTGATTCCATGCAATATGAGAATGGATAATTTAATCAAACAAAACGTCGGCAGGTTTGAAGACTTTTTTGTAGAGAAAATTGAGATCAACAAAGATACCATTAAAAGGTAAATGATGGTTTTGGGTTTCTTGACTCTTCTTTGTAAAAACTAGAACTCCCTAAATTCAAGCTTCACTTTGTACCTAATCACTTAACTACTGGTTGTTTGTTATTGGTAGCCGAGCATTATAATTATAATGGTGGCTTTCCCTGTTTTTTAAAAAAAAATTCCTTTCTTTTATGACTCTGGAGACCCGGGATCTTGTTCTTCTCCTTTCTACCAAAGACCCTTTTTGCACGTCTATGTCTATAGTCTATAGTCTACACCGCGTGATAGTCGCCGGACCATTTTTTCCTACCTTTATCCTACCTTTAGGGTTTAGGCTTTTAATCTTTTAAATTACCTATTTACCCTCTTCAAGTTTAGTCTCATTTTTTTTGTTTTTTTGGGTATATTAATTAGGTAAAAGGAGCAATGTGATAATGAGTTACCATATCTACGGATATCTGAAATATTCATTATGATTTACTATTCTAGAAATCCCATCCAAACGTCAGAACCCATGAATGAAGAGATTCTCTCTTTGTCATGGTTGATTATATATAATTCCATCCTATTAATTATCGTGTTTTATGGATAAAGTGCTCTTGAATGGGCCATCATGAGAAACTTCTCGATGATGACTCAAATTTTTTTGACACATAGTATTGCCATTGGTGGTCAACTTTTACGGATTAATTGTCCACATCATCATCTATCATTCTGATAAATTTAAATTCAACTATGTAGCACTTTGAAAAGGGAAGCTACGATGAACAATATACCGTCAAAAGTTTCGATGAATAGAGCCTTAGGAGCTTGTTTCTAAGCCCCCATGGAATGACTTCTCTCCCATTAATTGGCTCGAAAAAAGCCTCACATGTTGCTCATTGCCCGAATAAACACGTTGCACAAGATCTTTGGCATTAGGAACACCCTAACACAGGGGAATGAAACATGAAAGGTGCAAACAACCACTAACTCTGTTGGATGGAGGCTTAAGCCAATTGAAGCACATGCCCTCCAAGAGGTCAAGGGATTAATTCTCCTGGTTGCATATTTGTGCCAATAAAAGGCACCCCCTCTCCTCCTCCCCCACGCCGATAGTGATTGATATCTCTTTCAGTTGGTAGCTAAAGTCCCATTGGGCAGATAAGTAGGATTGACCAAAACATCTTGGGATTTTTTTACCTACAATTGTCAAGGTGTCAAATAATTTGTAACCTTATTTTTTTTATCCTTTAATAGTACATAATTTTTTCAATGAGGATAAATTTTGAAATTTCACTTGTATAGTCAAATATGTGCATGACAATTATACCTTTTGATAACCGATATAAAATTATGCCACTTACAAATTATTTTGAAAACCCTTTAGGGGGAAGTTTTCATACACGTCCGTGTAAGTAGCACGATCATGTCCCCTCTAACAAAGAGTTGGAAAAGTCATAAACCCCCTGCCCATTAATTAATGCCTTGAAACTCCCATCTTCTCACATACACGGTTTACACAGTCGTGTATGAAAACTTTCTCCCTTTAGTTTATACTCCTAACTTAAAGAACTTTTGAGAAGAAGACAATGGACAATTAAAACAAGGTATCAAATTCTAAATACGTTTTTTTGAATTTTTGATCCATTTTTTGAAGATCTCTGACCTCTCCAAGGACATGATATTTTGTCATATTGAAGATCACCTTCTGCTAACTAAACTCAACTCAATGGCCCTGGAAGCTTGTTACCCAAAATACCCTTATATGTATGATTTGTGTAAAAATTTGTCATCTAATTAATATATTTTTTTTTCTTTTTCATAAAAAAAATAAAAATTCTAAAGATGTACACCTATAGAGGTGTAATTCACACACTCCCAAACATCTTTAATCTGATAGCATAAGTTACACCAATACTCACGTTCTCTTTCTTTCTGACACTCACCACCTTATTTCTATTGACGGATCCAATCAATACTCCCAGATGAGTGTTTCCACACCCCACCAGCTCGGAGAAGATGAGTCCAAAAGAAAATTATTATCCTGAATACATGTGATTGGATTGTGTTAACATTTTCACTCTCATAATCTGTGAGTTTACTATATTCCAATGAATGTCACCTTACCCCACAAAATTTACAGGAAAAATCTTCAGTCTTATCACAATACCCACATCAACTGATCCACCTATGGGTTGATCCTAGCCGTTTAATTGTTTCAACTAGGGGGAGAGAGAGAGAGAGAGAGAGAGAGAGAGAGAGAGGTGGGTGGGTGTTGATCATGCTAAAGAAAGAGCAAATGAAGAGAGGTCTTTATTAAGCTAATCCAAGGGGTGGGCCCCCTAACATTGAGTAGGGGAATGGAATTAATGTGGATCCATCATACCTTGTAAGGAAAAGGGGGACTGATTGATTAGAGTGTGATAGAAACTTGGGTTTAAACATTCACATCTTCTTAACCTTTTTGTCATGCATTTCTCTGTAGAGAACACCTTATCCATCCCAATGCACAGTCTTTTGTAGCACTTCATAGAGACAGTTTCCATCCTATTATTCAAACATGGCCATGGTTATTGGGTCTTGGATTTATCAGGCAACAATAAATGATCTTGAAAAAAAAAACCCAATACTAGGTTATAGTCTCTAGAGGCTATTCCATCATTTTCTTATTTTTTTTTTTCTTCTCTTACTTAACCATTAACAACTGAGATCACTTGTGGTTGTGCAATATGCTATGGTTGATAATTGGGTTAGAGGATCGAGGTAATGGATCAAACCATGTGCTCTAGAGGGGTCAATGGGGAAAATTATCACCTCAATTTATCTGTTAATTTTTTCAATTCCCTCTAATAGAGAGAGGTGGATCCCATCTAGACAATGTGTTTGAGTAGAGGGTAGGGTGATCATTTCCGTCCCCCACTAATAGATGGATTAAGGGTGTTAAACGGTTTGATTCAATTTTGTATAAGTTTTTTGAGGTAAAAATCGAAATGTTTAATAAATGGTTTCAAATAATGAAATCGAAACTGTTTATAAATGGTTTTGGATTAGACGATTTTAAATTGTTTATTCGAACAGTTTGTTTCCCTTTTATTTTTTTTTTAATTGAAATGAATGTAAACTTAAAATTATATAAATTGTAATAAATTGTTTGTTATTTATGTTTTCTTTTAATAATTGTAACGTTATAGTTGTTTATATGTTTGTATGATAAGGATCCCTCACATCTGCTTCACAACACATGCTCAACACAATTTGTGCCACCAAGGAGATTGCGAACAGAAATTGATGCATGCATATCCTATCTCTAAGAGTCATGAGTCAAATCTCCTCCTTGCTACAAGAAATTGATTGACAAAAGAGTTTACTTGTATATCTATAACATTATCTTGTAGATTATATTTGATTCTCTGCACATAGCTTAAAAACAGAGAAATACTGAGCAAAGAAATATAGTGAAAATCATTCATTCTGTGTCATCTTCGATCTCTATCCATCTCCATTATTGTCCTTAACAATTTGAATGCCCTATAATTTTTTGTGGGATTTGTTTATTTTAATCCTGAATGACTTAACTTACTATATATATAGATTGATTTTAAATGATTCAGTTTAAACCGTTTAGTCTTCAATTTTAAAATTAATCAAAATCAAACTATTTATTAAATAATTTCACCATTTCATTTTGATTTTGACACCCTTAGCTCATTGCCCCAACTTGAAACCAACCAAATTGGATCTGGGTAAACCCAATGGGTGGTACTTAGGGTTTGTAAACTAAAGATTGCTTGTATATGAGATGGTGACAGATGAAAACACATTTTGAGTTCCACATGGTGTGTCTTGAAATTTAGATCCTCTCTCTCTCTCTCTCATCTTCAATTTGCTTGTTGTTGCAACATTAAGCACAATGATGTTCTTCTAGGGGGTCTTGCCCAACCAGATAAAAAGGAAGAATTGGGTTCTCAGGACCCATTCTATCCGACATTATCAAACCTTAGAATGAAGTAAACAAATTAAGAAACTAAGAAGGAAAATAAGTAAATTTATATCATCTTGGTTTTTAATTTTATTGATTTTCATGTTAAAACTCAATTTAAGATATAAATGCTAAGTGGGCATTCATCCAATGATCCAATCAAGGGTGTCAAAAGCTAAATCGAACTGGTAAAATTGGCCTGATTGAGCTCGATCCGAACCGAATCGAGGCACCTTATCGGTTCAGCTTCGGTTTACGGGTTAGAGTATAATTCGGTTTCATCTCGGTTTGGGCTAAATCAATTGGCCACCGATTGCCCCCGCCCAATAGAATTGAACCGAACCAAACACTGAAATCAAACCGTAAAAACTCTACCCAATACCAACCTATACCCAGGTTTCAAACCAAATCGAACCAAACCCGAATTCAACCCGAATCAAAACCGAAACTAAAAAGTCCTTATTGATTCGATTTCGATTTCCCTAAAACTCACACCAAAACCAAAAACATTGAAACTTATATGTGTGTAGGTACTTAGACCATAGGCAACTATCTCTTCAGTCTTTAATGGTCTTGGGAAATACTACAATTTGCATGAAATTTAGGAGTTTTTAGTATTCAAGTAAATTGATATCATATGATAATGATGATTTAATTTGAGCATATTCAGGAGATGATGAGTTTTATATATATAAGGGAACATGCATCAACGTAGATGAGAATCAAAAGAACCACTTTTTTCCATTTTTTTAAAATTTGAAAGATCTTTATATATGGAGAGTCTTAACGGTTACGGTTAAACCGTTGCCTAGAGCTACGCTCTAAATTCTTGAATCTAGAGAGAACTAGGTCTTTGATTCTGCTCTTGCTTTTCCACATTTCTTTTATCTTTTTTTTTTTTTAAACATTTCTAAAGATCTCTAATCCTTCAAACTTCAAAGAGGGTCAAAAGATAAGGTTACATTGATGGGTGTGGGTCCCATCAATGTATTATTGAGTTAATGACTCTTGATGCATGAAGAGATCGAGGGAAACCCAATGTAGAGAAAGTGAGAAACTAAAACCAAACAGCTTATTTCCTTTTCCTTTTGGATTTCATTTTTTTTTTCCACCAAAGCGGCAAACAACCAATTTAGTTGTCTGGTTTCAACTTTTTAAGGACAAGGGGTGTTGCCATTCCATATATGTGAATGTAACAAATTTGATTCTTACCAAACCATTTTTTATCATTGTAGCTCTTAATGTTATATAATATCAGTTAATGAGTTTGGATCAGGCTCTTTCATACGAGAACCATTCTCGTACACCTAAGGGTCAAGAGTGAGTGGATTCCATCTGTGCGTTCTTTAGAGTACGAGAACCTACTCCAGCCTCAACAAGTATATGATAAAACCACGGTTAAAGGTTTAATATATATATTTTTTAAATACCTTTGGTGTTTTCTCATTTACACCACATGTAATTACATTCACATTTGTCACACATTCAACATTAACATTGACTCACATTTACATTCACATTGTTCACATATTCATATTCACATTGGTTTAAAGAGACAATAATTCATTCACATTCACATTTTGACTCTGGTCGGCTATATTCAACATAATGAATTGAAATAACAATATGATGGGAAAATGATTCAAGAAAATGATGATTACACACCCATGAAAAGTATTGATTGTCAAATATTAGGTTAAACAATGAGAAGTTAAAAAAGAAAGCATATTTGCAAAACAAAATTTCCATGTGAAATATACCACAAACACAATTTACAAATACAAGATTGGTAGAAACACTGGAATTGTGGTTCAGTTCAAATGACCCTCTAAGTTGTTGAAGAATGTTCCAAGAAAGTCTGTTAAACCTAATTCATATCCTTCATTTTCTAAACAAATGTCAACTTCCTCCCTACATACTCCCATTCACATTGACTCACATATAATCCATTCACATTCACATTAATCGGTATGCTAGATTGAGGACACCACCACAACAAAAAAGTGTATTAGCGACGTTTTTTAACGACGGAATTTTTTTTTCTCTAATAAAAGTTAGTAGCGACGGTAATTTAATTCCCGTCCCAACGAACAGAAAATGTTAGTTATTTTGGGATGGAACAAATATCTGTCCCTAAAAATTCATAATAGGTACAGAATTTATGATCCGTCCCACATAAAACATCCATTTGGGTTGGAAACTATTTTCGTCCCTATAAACCAAGTATATAATTGAGACTATTTATTTTTGTTCCTAAAAATATTTAATAGCGACGGATATTTATTCTGTGCCAATGAGAAATTAGACTGGGTAAGTTAGCGACGGAATAATTATTGTCCCTAATAAATATTACTGTGTTTAAATCCTAATCGATCCCAAGGTTTTAAAAGAAATAGAATCAAATTGGGTGATTGACTCCCAATCCCAAGGTCACCTGATTCTTAAAAAGTGTATACTTGTTTCTAGCCTAAATTGATGGAGACCAATCGAATGCCTAATCTCGAGTTTTAAAATCTTGGCTGGTCGAAATTCAGCATGGGAGGGGGCCAATGGGGTTGTAGAAGGAGGAAGAAGAAGAAGAATAGGGTCGGTGATGTGGGTCCATTAGGTTTTCATATTATAAAATAAAAAAATTATTTGCAAGGGTAAAATTGAAAATAGAAAAAAATTGAGTAAATCGATTAATTATAATCCAATTTAGATATCTCAATTTTCAAACGCAATATGTAAAGGCATTGGGTACTTAAACTACAATTTGTCAAAACTTTAGGTGTCCTAGGTATTTATTTATTTATTTTTTTGTAATAGTCAATGAAATCCAAATTTGGAAGTAGAAACTGGTCTTATCGTTGAGACTAGATGGGTTCACAGGGGAATCCGGGTGACCCTGAGAACAGTGGGGACCGGACCTTTATCTGCTCTATTTCCTGGGCAGGTCCATTTCCCCAAGTTCCTCTAATAGATATAGAAGGGGCAGAAATGACCACCCTACCCCTGTCCCAACACACTCGGTTTGGGTCCACCCCCTCTATTAGAGGAACTTGGGAAAATGAAACGAACAGAAAATAGAGGAGATAAAAATACGTTAGGACCCCCAAAGCCTGTCAAGTCAAGTGTCATTAGTCCATCAGCTATCATATATCTATTATATTTCTCCATTATACCAGTGGAGACCCAATGCAAAAAACCTGATTCTCAGGTTCTCCAAATCTCAACATGACATAAAAGAAACATAACAATTTTATATTGATATCAAACACAATCGATCACAAGAATTCTAACAGAAAATTTCCAATATGGTTCTCATATCATCCCATTATTAATTCACAGCAATTTACATGCATGGTTCTAAGGCTTCATCCATCATAGAACCAACACCAAGTAAACACAGCCATTAACATGTAAGCACAAAGAACTCTGGATAAAACAAATGCCGAAAAACAAAAACACAATGGAGTGAACAGAATGTCAATGGAGTCTACTCTGATACTACATATTATACCTCTCCATTATAGCAATGGAATCAAAAGGGAGAGTGACCTACCTCAGGTCCAAAAGTCACATCTCCAGACCTGCTACCCAAATCCAATGTTCTCTTACAATGGTTGATCAAGAGGTTGTCTACTAGTCTTCTTGTCTCTCTCATATACACATGAATGATGGTTGTTCTTGTGCGTACCACCACCAAGGCTAGAACCCCTTTCCCTATTATACTCCCATAGATAACTACCCACCATCACAGTAGTTACCCATTAGGATAGGATATCTAACCACCTATTAGCAACTCCCATAAGTGATGTGGCATGTAGGCCACATCAGCCAACAATATCTACAGAATCACATGATGGCTATCTAATAGAAGCTCACGGATAGCCTGTGAGCTTTGGTTTTTGCCCCTTCGCCGCACTTTAAAACTTCCTAAGGCCCTGAAATAGGAAAGGACTTGACACCAATTTGAGCCATTTGCACTAACCCTTCACTGTTGCCCCTCTCACCAATTTGTGTTTACTTAATTGAAAATATCTCTGTTGCTAGATGGAAAGCTAAGTGGGGGTAGTGAAAAAGGCCGGCGTCGAGTACTACAACAACTTCATCAATGAGCTTCTATCCCAAGGTTCGGTCTCTCCCCCCTTCTCTCTCTTTCTTGTGCCATTAATGTCATGTCTTATTGTTTGTTATAATATGCAAGTGTCTAGCCCTTTGTTATTCTATTTATCTGTGGTTTTTATATGATTTCACTTGTCTCATTGTAGAAGGCATTCCAACTACTGACACATATGCACTTAAGCCTATTCATTCTTTCGTCCTTGGAATGGGTGGACTCGGCAATTTGGGAAAGCCATCATGCACAATGTTTTGTGTGTGTGTGTTCACGTGTTGAGACTTTGATGTCAAAAAGTATTTTTTCTAATCTTATATCCAAACAATATTCTCATTCTCTATTAAGAATGCATTCTTTATTTTGAGAATGAGAATGCACACCTAGGGGTGTCAATGGGTTGGGTTGGGCCGGGCCTGCCCTAAACCCTAACCCAACCCCAGAGACCTTAACCTAAACCCTAACCCAACCCAACCCAATCCAACCCAACCCTGGCAGGGCCTAAGAAACCCTCAACCGAATCCGACCCTGCTAGGGTTTTCCCTAACCCGACTTGACCCTGATTGATCCTGATTGGGTCGGACAGGGTCGGGTTGGCCTAGATTGACCCTGTCTTGACTCTTGACCCTGAACCTGATTGATAGAATTGAGAATACATCCATATAAATGATAAATCCACATCAAAGATATATCTACAAAAACCTGAAAAAATACCCTTGCTTTACTCCTAAGGTCCAACCCAGATCCATCGATCCTGTTTTTTGAAATTTCTGGCGGTAGAAAAATACAGTAGTAAGTTATTTTCAGGCTTTCCATTCTTCAGATGATATTCTAGTTAAGATTTGTTTGTCTAGGGGGCTCAGTCTACTGGAAATCACTCTGCCACTCTACTGGGTTCCTTGATACTCTGCTCTTGCTTCTAAAGATGTGAGTCACTGATGTTTCAACTAAATGTTTTAGTGCTTTGACACCTAAAAGCTTTTACTAGGAAGAACATTTTTTTTTTTTGGGGGGGGCGTGGGAAGGGTGCTATATTGCAAGTGAAGCTTAAAAACAAATCCAAATGACTTCGATAAGCATAAGATCTCATCACAATGACCAATTAATATCTCTTCCCCAGCTAATTCAAGACCGTCCTTCATTGGATGTGCATTAACTAAGATGTTGATCATATGCATAGATTCAAAAGGTGAAGCTAACAGGGTTAATAGGAAGGCATTATCAAGCTTTTTGTCCTCTGGGTACAACAAATTATCAAGCTATTGAGAGAACGGGGAGAACCCAACCAATAGAACTTAAAGGAAGATGGAAAGGCATAGCAGAAGAGGAAGACGAATGTACTTATGTCAAGAGACTGAAGCTTGATCGTCAAGAGAATCGAAGCAGGGAAGGAGGAAGAGGAAGGCACGAGCGGTAGCTTTTCTCGATTTCTCCCTTAAGGGATGTGGATGAAGAGTGAAAAAATGAAAAGGGATTTAGGGTTCACTGGTTAGCCATCTCTTATGGGCTTTTCTGCCTTTTCCATTATAATATATACATTATTACATTATATATATACCTATAACTAATATAGGGTCGGGTCTGGGCCGGGCCGGGCTAAGCCTGAGGTCTTATCCCAAACCTAACCCGACCCTACCACGGTCAGACAAATCTCAACCCTAACCTGCCCTTCGGACTGACAGATCAGGGTCGGGTCTGGGCCGGGCTCAGGCCGGGCTCGGGCCAGCCGGGCATTATTGACACCCCTATGCATACCAAACACAGCCTAAATCTGCGTAGTTGAAAATAGTTGGTGTGTTGGGAATGATTCAAGTTAAGGTTTCTTTATGGTAAACTATAAAGAGCAGCACTAGCAATTGCACTCAAAAATTATATTGTCTTAGACTTTTGTGTTTCGCATACTCTGTTCTATTAGAAAACGTAGTTTAACAGATGTTTGATTAAGTGAATCATTTTGGTGCAACTGTAAATATTTTAAGAGACAAAGGACTTCCGTTCATAAAATCATTATATTTGAAAAAAAAATCCGTTTCAATTGAATTTTATTTAGCGACGGAATAATTACTGTCCCTAATAAATTAATGTAGAGATGGATTTTTATTTCCATCGCTAGCATATGCGATGCTTCTTATAATGACGGATTAGGGATGGTTATTCATTCATCCCAAGCTGATTTTAGCGACGGAAAATACATTTTTGTTTGATAGTTTTTTTCCGTCGCAAAAAACCCAGTTTGTTGTAGTGGAAGCAGAGATTGGTAAATTTGAAATTCAATTCAATCCAAATATTGGATTGATTCATTCTCCTAATGGAGAAATGATGAACCATATGCCGTTGAGTTGATCAGACGCGGTTCTGAAACCATTTATAGATAAGAACAAAAATTTATTTGACCCTTCTAGATGAATAGTACATTAACATTCATTTATTTTTCTTCAAGGTGTGAGTATGACTCCTTGTGTGCTGCATTTACTCACTTAAACCCTATAGGCTTCTTCTATGCAGTAAAAACCTCTTAATGGCTTTTTCTCACTCTTTATAGAGTGAGAGCCTTTAATGGGTAGGGTCTAATATCTATACTATAATCTTAAACATGCAAGACTTAGGTCCTAAATAACTGAATATATTAGGATAATAGAGACGGAACTCATATCCACTGTACCTAAATTCAAATGCACGTGCCGATGAACAATGGAAACGGTTCAAAATGAAATCCCCATCTGACCCAAGAAATGATCCAGGCAAACGTTGTGAACCAACTAGAAAGGTGAGATTTAATTAAGAATCAATTGTTCATTCTAAGTTTGATGAAATTAGTCATAGATGATAGAATAAAACTCATGTGAAACATTCATGGAGATCAATGAGCATACAAAATAAATCCAGAGGTGTTCTTAGCGTACCTAGATCCATGGCTGTGGAAATCGAACTCTTGATGATCCCTGTCGCACACGGACTGTGTTGGTCTGGTCTGCCCTCTTTCACTCAACTTTAGGTTTTCTCATAGCGGTCACTTAATGGGTCAGTGACAATTATTTATAGTGGTGAAGACAGGGACCAACCCTGCATAGAAACTAGGGTTTCCTTCCCATTAAGAAAATAATACTTTAGGTCCACACATAGTAACTGGACTCATACCATTAAGGCGGTTCCCATCAACACAACTAAACCGGTTTTAATAAAATAAAAGTGGGACTATGCCAGCCCACCTTATGGAAATCTTACAATCTCCCACTTGGGCTGCATATGTCACAAGTTTTGATTTTGAAATCCTTTTAAATTGACTCTCCGGTTTAGACAAAGTGATTGTGGCCACAAAAAAACAGTGTTGACTGGAGTACACCTTAAACCTGATGCCTTGATCCGAATGAAACTACAAACACCCAACAGTGCATATCGTCACATCTAAAGAGACATGGGACCTAACACGCCAAAGTGCTTATGGCCTCACCGACTTGGGCTATACAGTATGAGAGTGTGGTATGGAAAATGCATGATATAATGATCAACATGCTAATTTTCAAATTGGTCCAGGCTCGAAAATCGAATGAGCCGCATGAGACAAATACTGAAGGTCTCATCTACCATAAGCGTCGTCCAAACGCAAACTCTTCACATAAGGAAGCTCGTTAGGATTGGGTCTGAATGTCCCAACATACTAGTTCACGTCCTCGAGACCGAATGAGGCTCTTCTAGTGAACAAAATATGCGTGTGTTTACTGAAAGCCTCAGATACCATAGGAGACAAATACACCACATAACCCCAAATATTTGAAGGAGGCAAATAATCAAGTGTACACAATAGAATCTGCATGCATTTACTTAATAACTGGATGTGCGTATATTGACTGGAACCTCGTATACCGAATGAGGTAAATACACCACATATGACCTCAATTAATTCTCTATGAGGCAATTAATCAAGTGTATACACATAAATAAATGGTCATAATAAAGATGTATGTATATTCTCGAGAATAAAATATCACAAAAAGACAAGAATCTGAAATCAGTTGTAACTATATACATAAGCAAAACTCCCACTAATAAAATGCATCAAAAGAACTAACAAGTTCTATATTACTGTCATACTCCTGAAAACTTTTGGAATCAAGTCTTTAGTGGGAAGATCAACAATCATACTATCTGTGATAATGTACCCAACTGAGTTTTGTAACTCACATACTTTCTCTCTAACAATGAAGCATAAATATCAAATTCTCTGAGTTAAAATCTCAGCCATAGAGCCTGAACAGTGACATCACAATAGGTCACAAAACTCTGCTTGCATAGAGAAAAGCAGTCGGTGTCCGTAAGACACCCTCTTAACATATAACACCATCTGTCATCCCAAAATAGATATCCACATATGGTCTTTTAGGTCATCTTGGCAGTTACCTAATGTGCTACTCCAAGATTATAAAATAAGCAATATCAATCCATATGTGTTCTTGAATTTACATTAAACTACCAACATTAGATGCACAAAGAGTATTATTCACCTGAATTCACTGAGTGTTGGTAAATCTGTTTTCTTTCATAAGAGATCTCTTGAAACAACCCAAGAAAGCACATAATTCTACTACGGTGAATCTTAATGCCTAAACATAAGAGGCTTCACCAAGATTTTCTTATCAAAAAAAATTATTACTTGCAGCAAGAATATCATCACTATAAAATACAAGAAAATGTTATCTAACCCCATTGATCTTTAGATAAATATTGTCAAACTAAGATTACTGAACAATATATCAAACAAGAAAACGTATTAAATATCTTATTTTCATTTAACTCGACTTGTATGACATGATTTATAATATCTACTCGCAGAACACACTCACACTATTATAAGAACTGGGTGTAAGCAAAATAAAATCCATGTAAGTGTTCTTTAAAGCTCATCATAAATAATGAATCTTCTGTTTACAGGTATTAATGAGTTTCTGTTCCTTAGCACTTTCAACCAGAATGTTACTTTTCTTGATGGTCATGTCCATAACGTATATTATGACTGTCAGACATAACCGATTTGACTCCTCCCACTTTTCATAAAGACCTTTATGTTCAATGGAACTGTCAGCCAAAGGCTGGAGAGGTTTGTCAACTTTAAAATGGCAAAAATCATACTCACTGTAGCCACATAAAATATTAAAGAATCCGTTTCATTCCTTAAATTGGAACCATTCAAGATTTTGATAGAAGATAATTGAGAACTTAAAACTGGTAAACATGATCACACAAAATTTACCAAAACATAGAATATGCAATAACTGAAGGCATATCAATATCCCAATAATATGACTGAAACTGATTAATTTGGGCTTATTAATCAGATTTATCCCAGTTTTATTTTCAGTAACTTTAGGAAAACATAAACTGGAGAAAGATCCGGCGTCATCAGGGTCACACCTGTGGTGGCAAGATCGCCCAACACGCAGTGGAATCTCTCACATGTAAGGCGAGACGCTTGCAACAACACCACTCTAAAGATTCTATCACCTGTGGTGGTAAGACAAGAACCTCTAAAGTTGCGAAGTCCAAAACGTCACCTTCACACCATCAAGCGAAATTGACCAAACAATGACTCACCTATGGTGGTAAGAGCACATCATTCGTCATATGATTTTCTTGACTACAATCCATCTGAATAGTCAATGATGATCTCACAATCCAAATAACTAGCCCACTGAGTAGAAGTGTAATCATTTAAATCATGAATCCCATAGACTTGGATTGCTACTAAATGCCCATTTTATTTCAATAATTTCCATCAATATTGCTTTTATCATAAAATACACATAGCCAATATATTTACAGAAATGTCACATAAATTAACATTTTCATGACATTCAAAATTATCATAGGATGCCAACATCATGAATAGGCAACATGCAATTTCACGTGACAAAATCGAATGTCACAGACTGTATAACACCGATAAGTAAGTCAAAATACATTAAATTAGCTAAAAAAATCATGAAAGGCCAATGCAATGCATCCATCACCCATAGTAGGATAGAATTATATCTTCCCATGGTGACATCATAATAAAACTTCATATAAGATCAAAAACTTTCACATTTTGAACTAATCAACCTTGTTTGAATCTCTGTCTTAAACCAAAAGATCAAAATTGATTAAAATCAAAAAGACCATACTAACAACGAGTCTACTGACCCAAAATGAGTCGACAGACCGGATTATTAAATCAACCCAACCTAATGGAATACGATGACAGAAATACCAATATACAATAGTAGGACTAACAAGTCAATAGATTCATAATTACGACATCGTAGAGGTTCCAAAATAATGACTGTAAGCACAGAAAGTAATCCACAAATGTTTCTTAATAAATGATTTCCAAGATCAGAAATGATATTAAAACCAATCTACATGAACGATTTCTAGAAATGAAGTCAAACTCAATAATCATAAGGTCATATCTAGACTTCATAAATTATTTCAAACTTAAAACCATAGGATTTCTGATTCACTTCCATAAACAATTTATGGTCAATCAATTTATAAGACTTTTTAAGTAGATTTCATTAAAACCATGATGGAAGTATTTAATCTTTAACTTTATAAGCCCAAGCTTACTACTTAAATGATCCAAAACATCAATTATATGCGGGCATCATCATGTCCATCTTGTACAGGAGTTACAAAAAACTCAAATTTCAAAATCTTCAGATATTTATAAGATTGCCTAAAATAACTTTATGGGATATAAAATGATAGAACATGTGACAATTATATCCCTTCAATGGCAAACTTGTAAATATCAGGCATTAAAGGTGTGTTTTCCTAAATATCACAAATAACCAAAAACGTACATCACTGATTATAATACCTCATGACAACTCAAAACGTCACGAGTTCCTAATGTATTATAATACATGTGTGATTTTACTTACCGTCTTGTGACTTACTTAGTTGTCACAACCTTAATGACACTGAATCCACACTCAGAATGATCCAAAATGTGATGTTGCAAAAGTACATGTATGTGACATAACATGAGGAAAAACAAAGCACAAATTATTAACAACCAATATGCACCTAAATTTATTTTATGTATCCAAACAACACCTTAAAAGACCAACGGTATACATAATGCAGCCGAACAGACCCTTATGTGAGAGTTTAGTTTAATGTCTCTCAAATTGAGAGTATACTTCAACACATTCCTGACATTGTATGAAACATTAAATCATCCTTGACTCAAATTTTATACTCCCACCGGTCCAAGGTACTCTTAAAATTCATGATCAAAACGGTTCAAAAATGGCTTAAAAAATAGCCTTAAAATTAATTTCTCATTAATTTTACTAAAACTGTTTCCTTGAACTAGAAGTGTTTCTATGGAACATAAATCGTATTCTGAAGCAAGACATATTTTTCTGAAACGTTTCCACGAATTATATCAACCAGAAATTATTTTTGTAAATAGAATCAACCAAAAATAATTTCTATGAATATTTCATAGCCTGAATTGAACCAAACCAGACAAAATTGAGCCAAAATCTGAACAAAGTTCATAACAAAATTGAGCCAAAATCTAAACAAAGTTCATAATCATATTGTCTCACTGATCGAGCCACATAACCGGTTTGGAGTACATAATTCCATCCTCCCACCGGTTCGATCAATCAATATGACAATATGATAAACATGGCATGAAACGATGATAAGTTTTTTAATAAAAATAAAAAATTAATACAGGCTTATATCCATATTATACATTTTCAAATTTAATGGACTTTATAATAATAATAAGACACCAAAAAATCGAATGAGATCATTTTATTTGCATCTAAAAGTCCACTTTAAGCATACAACAAGTACAATAGGGGAAAATTTCAAGTGTTACCATACATACTAATTCTCTATCGTGCCAATTTGAAACATAACGAGGTACAAATCAAACACATAAACGTGTTTCTATTGGAACACCACAATGTACAAGCATTGCCTCATTGTGACAATAACAAACAGTCACTAGATATATATCACATATGTCCTATTGTTACAATGTATACCATCGAAGATTCATACTGTAATATGGAACACAAGAGCATGAAACAATTAATATAAATACAAGATGTTCCATCATGCCATTACTAGATCCAACAAGTAAATAAAATTTTCTATCGTAATGGCAGTCACAAAATTTCATTATGTGAAAATTGAAAACACATTAAAAAAAACTTTCTAAGTGTTAAAAATCATGTATTCCCTTATCGTGACAGATCAGAATAGCACAGAATATAAACAAAAACAGAATTAAAATAGAAACGTAAACCAAAACTGTTTTTTTTTTTTGTTTCTGTTTACAAAAACAAAAAACCTGTTTTTATGTTTCTCTTATTTCTGTTTTTGTTTCTAAAACAAAAAACAAAACAATTTCTGTTTCTGTTTATGAAACAAAAACAACCAAAACAAAACATTTTTGTTTCCCCTTTTTTTTTTTTTAAATTCT
This sequence comes from Telopea speciosissima, assembly GCF_018873765.1. Lineage (NCBI taxonomy): Eukaryota > Viridiplantae > Streptophyta > Magnoliopsida > Proteales > Proteaceae > Telopea > Telopea speciosissima. The sequence goes on along the minus strand of NC_057925.1, from coordinate 46,312,630 downwards.
GTTTTAAAGAACCAGAACCGAACTGAGTGAACCAGTCAAACCCAAACCGGTCTGGTCAATGGTCAAACCGTTGATCATCAACGACCCAATCCGGTCGGGCTAACGAGTTAACATCCTGGGTCATTGGGTCGTGTCACTGGGTCGGTTGTAGGGTCGACCCGACCCGGACATACGTTAGTAAACCACTTGATGGCTCAGGTTAGCAAAACCCCTTAATGGAACAGGTTAGCAAAACCCCTTAATGGCGTAGGTTAGCAAAACCTAAGTACCTTTTGCTTTATTGACTTTTGACTTTTTTTTTTTTTTTAATTGATTTCTGAAATGGGGAATCAGATGGGGAATATTCCCCCATCTTTCCCAAAACGAAACCAGAAACCTTAAAAAAAAAAAAAAAAAACAGAGATTTCAAGGTTTTATTTAAAAAAAAAAAAGAAACAACCCCTCACCACCGCCATTAACGGTGGCCAAACCAGGGAGCCGACGGTCACGATGTCATCGGCGAACAAGCCTCTCACCCCGGTGATCATAATTCCGGCATTAGTGTGGCAGCAAAAATCGAAAAAAACGCAACTGCCAACCTGTCGGCATACGATTCGGCTAACACAGGCTAACTTAGGCCCTGAAACACTCATCAAAGGACCGCCACCCTCCTGTGAGCATGATCCCGGTATCTATTGACCGAAAAACAAAGAAATCTCCATGCCCAAAAGCAAAACCGAGACCAATTTTAGGTTTTTTTTTTTTTTTTTTTTTAAACGATTACGATTCCACCGACGGCCAACCAGAGATCGACGGATACACAGAACACCGGCGAAGAACCCCGTTACTCCGGCGACCGCAATCCGGCTTCCATTAGCCAAAAAAAAAAAACTTAAAACCCTCATTAGAGAAAAAACTTGATTGCCAGAGAAGAGAAAAAAACTGGGTTTTTTTTTTTTTTTTGGATCGATCCTCACGCAACAAAAATTATAACCGTAGCCACATTGATCAACCATGATCAAGCTTTGATACCATTGATAGAATAAAACTCATGTGGAATATTCATGGAGATCAATGAGCATACAAAATAAATCCAGAGGTGTTCTTGGCGTACCTGGATCCATGGCTGTGGAAACCGAACTCTTGACGATCCCTGTCGCACACGGACTGTGTTGGTCTGGTCTACCCTCTTTCACTCAACTTTAGGTTTTCTCATAGTGGTCACTTAATGGGTCAGTGACAACTATTTATAGTGGTGAGGACAGGGACCAACCCTGCATAGAAATTAGGGTTTTCTTCCCATTAAGGAAATAATACTTTAGGTCCACACATAGTAACTGAACTCATACCATTAAGGCAGCTCCCATCAACACAACTAAACCGATTTTAATAAAATAAAAGTAGGACTATGCCAGCCCACCTTATGAAAATCTTACAATAGAACCCTATCGGTGTGAGTCAACTTATGAACGAATACCAAATAATTGTTTGTCTCATTGTTAAAGAGTTGTTCAAATTTGAAAACGGTATCTAACCATGTTCATAGGTCAGGGAGAGACCTTCCTCCTATGAGTCAAATATTTGAAGGTTATTTAAATATTATTTAATTAAACATCAATTTCAATGAATAATTAAAAAATTGAGATGAGAATAATTCACTTTAAAAAAAATTAACCTGTTTCCACTAGTCATATCCCAACTAATATGCCGTTACTGTATTCAATATACCTCAACCTAGGTTGTAGATTTCTGCATAGTCTATTTAATCTTTTCTTACTGAATTGCTGACGGAGACTTGATGAACCCTATGCTCATTTAGCTGACCAAGTGTGGCTCTGATACCATTTATAGATAAAAATAAAAATTTATTTCACCCTTCTAGATGAATACTACATTAACATTCATTGATTTTTCTTTATGGTGTGAGTAGGACTCCTTATGGGTTGCATGTACTCATAAGCCTTATGGACTTCATTTATACAGTGAGAGCATTTTAATGGGTTTTTCTCTTACTCCCTAACTAAAAAACTCTTTAACATTGTGCAATTTTTTTCATTCTTCTAGAAATGTACATTACGTGCTAACACTCCTCTTTAATGTGCTTTTCAAAATTTCACATATCATTTATCGTTGCAGCCTTTGTATTGGCTTCCGCTTGTTGGAGGATGTAGAATAATCTTGCATATCGTCGTTCTCTGACGTCTTCTTATATTCCACGTTTTTGCATCCCTCTTTGTTTGCTCTTTCGTTGTGAACTTCTGCATAGTCTTCTTTATCTATACATGTTGCATTGTTGACAAAGATATGATGAATTCTACACCTATTGAGCTGATCGGACAAGACTCTGATACCATTTATATCAAAAAAAATAAATATTTATTGTATCTACTCACTTAAACGGTTAAGCCTATGAGCTTCAATTCTTCTATGGAATGAGAGTCTCTTATTAGGTTTTCTCTCACTCTTTAATATTGGCAGTGCTGTCTTACGGGTATTCCCTCAGTCATGGCAATGCCTATTTATAGGCTTAAGCCACCGCAACTTGACTTTTCTAATACTCTAGGCAACCCGACTCATACAATAATAACCTAGGATATCTAATACTCTTAAACACATTTATGACACAATATAATATTTTATCATTGAAAGAAAGAATGCTACCTGGGCTCATGTAGTGCGCTACTCCTGCACCCAAACACAGGAGCATGCGAAATGACTGTCGCACCATGGAAAGACAGAATTTCCCCAGTGTGTGACGATCGTTTTGCATGCCCTTTGTTTGGGCGCAGGGGCAACGCACCACATGCACCCAGATAGCGTTCTCTTTCCCTTTATCATTTTAAATCATTATTCAATATTCTAAAAAACTCTTCAACATTCTGCAACTTTCTTCATTCTTCTAGAAAAGCACATTACGCACTAACATTTTAAATTGTCATAAAACTTTTATTTTACCTTGTGGACAAATGATATCTCTATTCTAACCATTGGATAAAGGGGGCATGGTCTAGATAGCCATATGTCAAATTTTAGATTTTAATTCAATCAAATATCCCATTTTTTACTAACATACATCACGTGTAAATCCATGCATCTGTATCAGTATTCTAGACATTATTGTGCACTCTCCCAACTCTATGTGAAAATAAATGATTTAGATTAAAAAAAACATAAAAGTGGATGGGTCAGGTTTATCTTTTGATTATCAAAAACATCACATTTCAATGTTACATGAATAACTACCTTTTACACCCTCACCCTATTTTATTTATTTTTTAAAAGCAACTACCTTTTATTTTTTTATTTTTTTTTTTGATAGATTTTTTTTTGGGGGGGGGTATAGAAAACTACCATTTATTTTATAACCACATCAACTTAGCCTTATCCCAACTTAATGGGGTCAGTTACATGGATCCTAGAAGACAACATATTAATAAAAGAGAAGTAAAGAAGAGGGTTATACAGCTACCCTTTATTTTATAATAATATAGTAAAATATCACATGATATTTCTAATACAATAAAAGAATCGGATTGGAGTTTGAACATTAGAATGAGGTACACTGAAACGAACCATATCAACAAGGGTCCAAACTATCAAAATATATTGAAATAAAGAATTTGAGTTATACTAGTATTTTGTTTTTCTTTTGACTATCCAAACAAAAACAAAATTAGGAATTTTTTTTATGGATGCTCCACATGGTAAGAGGCCTAAATTCATGGAGAGATAGCTCCCAATTCTTCTATTCACATGTCAAGTTTTAATAAACCTTTTAAAAATGATCGATAACAAACGATAGCTGCAATTTCAGGAAAACAATTAAATACATGGGAGTTATCTCATTGATTTTGGCTTGAAACTTGACAAGTGACGAATTTAGATCACACCCTTCTTATTTAAAGATTGGATTGTCATGCCATGTTAAATGAATATATTCTGGGTTTCAAACCTGAAACCTTAACTTCACACAATAACCTAGAACTCGAATACATAAAATGCAAATGTAGGGATCGAAAGTGCGATCCAGCGGAAGCAAATACAAGATCATGCTATCGATGGGAGAAGTCATTCAATAACAGAACAATACAGGGTTAGATTATTATCTAAGCCTCACAGATGCAAGACCTCCAATCAATGATAGCCCTTTCACGATCGTTCCACGCACCACACAAGCTTTGCGTTTCCCACACGGTCAAGCTATCTCCTCCATGCTTCCAAGAGCACAAAAGCTTAGACTATTTCTAAGATCAAAAACTAAGAGAAGGAGAAGGAGAAAACGGTTTTGGAGGGAGAGAGAGAGCTCCACGATTTGGGTGCCTTGTGCATTCACCTTGAGTTTTTGGCAATCTCTAGTAATATATATGATATGCCCAACTCTCTTCCCAATTTGGTAGGTCACATAGGCAAGGCATATTGAGTTTCCTATTAGGACTCAATTGCTAGCCCATCTAATCTTTTCCTACAAGGAAATATATGCATTGCTAGGGGAATCAAATATTGGGTTGAATATCCAATATTCACCCAATAAGTTTCATTTTCTAATAGTCATGCCATGTTAAATGAATATATTCTGGGTTTCAAACCTGAAACCTTAACTTCACACAATAACCTAGAACACGAATACATAAAATGCAAATGTAGGGATTTGAAGTACCTTACATCGCGTATGTTGATGACGATTGGACTATTGAATTCCTTGTCGCAATATTGTCGACCACTCATACACTTGAGTCTTCCAAAACCTTTAATCACTCCACAAGTCTCTTCTTTGTGGGAGAAAGAGGGAAAAAGTATGAAGAAGGCTTCAATGACCCAAGACAAGTATGTATAATGTTGTCCCAATCCTAAACTCAGTGATCCACAGTGAATTGAGTTGGCCTACACTGGCTCATGTGTAGACTCTCACTAAGTGACTAACTCAGTAATTAATTAAGCCCATAATCAGAAACTTCTAACATGTCACTCTTCCATGTGATATCTTTAGGCGGACCACACAGGAAAACCTTCTTCCAATGAAATTGATACATGAGTAGAATCATAAAGAACTAGAATTGGAGGTATATCCGTATATGCCGCGATTCAGAAGGACTAATTAACCGTCTTTTGCTTTGCATTTGGAATTGAACAAACTAAGACTTGTGTGGCGGAAGCTTATGTGATTCGAAAGGCCCTACAAATTGCTCTTGCTAGGGGCCTGGAAGACGTCATTGTGGAAAATGATAACTTGATGGCCATCAACCTTCTACTGGGCATCTATAGAACCAATCCATGATGCATCTCTCACCTGATCAATGATTGTAGACACCTGGCTGAAAGGCTTCCAAGAGTGCACTTCGAGCATACCCTTCGGGAAGGCAACTTTGTCGACAACGCCCTACTGGGGTTTAGGGCTCAAAGCCAAACAGGGCATCTTTGGGAAGTTTCTAACCCATACCTCATTTCACCTTGACTCTTCTTTGATGAATTTATTATCATTTTCCCTCATAGAATTCGATAGTAAGATTATCTTTACCAAAAAATCTACTTACTTGAAAAGGTCACCAAAAGCATTTAGGCATTTACTGGTAGAACTGATGTCAATAGAAAATTTGTTGCTCTATACAGTTTTTTTATGGCATTGTTGTTCTAAATATTCTCCCTCCGGATTTTAAAATAATGTATTGGTATCTGAATCAGGTACGATCAATTTCGATCTAATTCTATTTTGGATTAGTCGGAATCAGTTAGATTCTACCTGAAACTAAAATACTATATAAATTGTCCTGTTGGGATTTTATTTGTTTTTAATATTAAGATTCAAAATATTATTTTGTTTTATAAAATAAATATGTGTTAGAGGGTTGAGTCCTTTTCTAATAGACACCTAAATAGCCAATGGGTTTGTCTATTGGAAGACTTGTTTGAATGTCTAACAAAGAAGCCTTGTGGAAAAAAGACATATTTTGGAGCATATATCTTTTGGTGACATCCCTTAGTGGTGTCTCTTCCTCTCCTACATAAAGAGAGGAGGTCTTGCTCATTTATCTAACACTGTTTGAAGAAATCTTAAATTATTTGTTTTCCTCTCTATCGTAGTGTGTCTGTGTTAATAAGTTAGTGAGTATAACCTTCGGATTTCCCTTAGTAATCACATTTCGGGGTGTACTATAGTGATTAGAGAGTTGTTTTACCTTGGAGGTATAAGTGCATGGTCAAACCGGATTGCACAAATTGGGGCACTTAAAAACTTTAAGAAAAGTATCCAATACGACTCAACTCTACAACCTTCTATTTTGGTGATACAAGAGAATGTATTTTGATGCTGACAATCCCTACTTCAACTTCTACAAGGATATGTCAGAGACGTATAAGCTGCCATATAAACAGATAAGTCTTATATTACTGCTTGTAACATTATATTTCTAACATGTCTACTTCAGAACAGCAAGAATCGGGATCTGACTTTTAATTGACACTCTTTTGTTGTCTTACTATATGTGTGTGTGTGTGTGTGTGTGTGTGATGACGCTCCCGTTTCCTAGAGAAAGTCTCATATTCCTTGTTTTGGGCTCAATAATGCTTGGAACTGATTAGTAATCGGAACTGGACCACCCATTAGTTAAAAATTATGGGTCCCAAATTTGATCCGGTAAGCTTATTGGTCCGGTTATGGTCTTAACACCTTAAAGCCGGAACTACAAGGATCCAGACCGATAACCTAGAACCGGACCAATTGACACCCCTAACCTTTTATCAAATTTAGGGATCTCTATTTGTGGCAAGAATCGGGATGGGACTTCATCAATTCGGCCAAGTTTGTGGGCGACAGTCCTTTTATCCAGGTGCACATCAAGATCAAGCATATATGTATCAGGATCAGTCTCGACCGATTCTGATTTGAGATCGCCCAATGTCGATCTGAATTGAATAGGTTTATTCCTGATTTCTCGTTTTAAAAATGCCTTTTTGCACTCTTGTACCTTTAGTCAGTAAAAGTTTGATAAACAATAACACGAACTCTCATTCTTTGACCTTTTTTTCATGCGAAAGTTGACCAACTTCTTGATCAATTGTTTTTACCCACCATCCAAAGCCCCCATATAGCTGAGAATTTCCGAGCAATTGAAAGCCCTATCCACTGATACGGGTTCACCACAAAATCGATATCGCCCTCCACCGATACCAATCTGATCCAAGCGATTCTTCCGATCTGCAAACAATTCCTAGAACTGTGCCCTGGACAGGGTAGAGCCACCCCTGGCTCACAGTCCATAAGTGTAAGTTTGCACGTCAAGTGTTACGTCTCACTGCCTACTTTCATTAGCTTAGTGCTAATGAAAGTTGGCAGGGTTTTAAGAAATCAAACCAAATCAGACCGGATATTTTATCGGCCGTGTTCGGTTTTGGGTTTTTAAAAAGCAGCACAAAACAGACACTGACCAGACCAAAGTCTCATTAACAGTGGTATAATGAGATCAAAGTTTTAAAAAATCAAACCAAATCAGACCGGATATTTTATTGGTCATGTTCGGTTTTGGGCTTTTAAAAAGCAGCACAAAACAGAAACTGAACAGACCAACCGTTAAGGCCAGCAGAAATGAGGGAGAAAAATCTACAAAAATTAACATTTTTCTTTTCATATATGGAAAACCAAAACCAAACCGATGACAGACCGTTATAAGAACCCAAAACTGAGCAGGCCGAAACAAAACAACACCTTAACGTTCGGCTTTGGTTTGAAATGATAAATGCATAAAACCAAATTAAACCGATCGAAACCAAACCAAACCGATCACTTTTAACACCCCTGGTGGTGAGGGACTGGGGTAGGGTTGGAGCCGAAATGATTCATTAACAGAAGTCACTTGCCATCTGCATCGTGTGCATGGAAACAACATTTTGGATCACCACAATGCACAGTAAAAATTGGATAAACCACTGCCACCAACTGCATGACTCACCGTTTGTACCACGCTTGCTGCAATGCTCAGACATTACTCTTACAATTTACAAATGATGTATGGAGGAAGTAGAGAGATAAAGATGAGAGAACACAGCAATTTCCAGCAATCACACATCCATATATATGAAAACCGTGCAGTTCACATCAATGCCATAAACCCCATTTCTGCAAGTTCAAACATAAAATTACTGATTTGAAGATGGATTTGTCAGCAGTTCAAGAGATTTTCTGAGAAATTCCACTGCAACTGGCACATCATCAAATGCTAAAGCCCCCACAGCAAACCTTGCAGCCTTGTGCGCCTCAGCAACCTTTTCAGGTGGTGGCTGGTAGTTGCTGTCGTAATGGAAAGTCTGGGCAGAAGTCCGTGCAGGTTCTGCATAGTTACTTCCATTCATGCCACTAGGAGTGTACTGACCTGCTAATGGGTGGCTTGAAACTGGTGGAGCCGACTGATGAGAGTAGGAAGCATCAGAACCTTGGAAGTAAGAGGGATACTGTGACGGAGCAGTAGGAAGGCTGCTGTCAGTAAAACTAGGATAAGATTGAAAATTGGGATAAGAGTGGGGTGAAGAGGATGTTTCATGTGAAGGATAATTTTGAGGCAATGATTGTTGAGATTCATGTCCGTAGGGTTGATGGTAGGGCTGAGAGTAAGAAGAACTTTCTTGTCTGTCAATGGGTGGAGGATGAAAATCACTGGAAGGGTAATTCGCGTTTGGGTACGAAGGAGGTGAAGTAATAATGTTTGTAGAAGGTTGGTGCTTAATATTATCATGGAACTGAGGAGATGCATCAGCTCCAGCTCCTGCTCCTGCTCCTGGAAGGTTTATTGAATTGGTTTCACTTGGTCCAAGATCCTTCAGAGGAAGAATGGTTAAAACATTAGAAAGTATTTCCAGTGTCTCAATAATTAACAGCAGGATAAGAAGCAGCTTTACTAAGTTGAAAATAAAAAGTCATTAGTTGGATAATTACTCCAATCATGGCTCATGCGAACTTCTAATCGGAAACAAATACCAAGTTATCTGGGATCATTCAAATTCTACGAGTGCAATGGTATACAATATTAAATGATGCACATAGTATAGCTCAAATGCGGTACAATCCAAATCACTGCGAGTCAAATCACTTGAGATTAAAAATTCACACCTGCCAGGTCTGCACTGGACTTGCCTTACAGTACCAGACCCATCATTGTATTGGCTCAGACAATCCCAGCTTTCAAACTCAGATTTTAGTAATTTGACCAGATTTATTCCTCACAACACAAGGTCAAGAGTTTATCACACCTTCCCTCTGGTAGCACTGAAATGCCAAAAATAAAGATGACTAAACCTCAATCCCGAACCAGGGCGTACCCAGTGACGAGGCTCCCACCACTACGGGGTTTGGGGAGAGTCAAAGTTTACGCAGTCTTACCCCTGCTTTGCAGAGAAGCTGTTTCCAGAAACTCGAACCTGTGACCACTTGGTCACAATGGAGCAACCACTGTTGCACCAAGGTCCACATAATGAAGTAGTTCATGGGGAAATATTGATATTTTAAAGGAATCTCCAAAAAAGATTCCATTTTTCAAGCAAAGCAGAGGAAAGAACCCCACAAAGGTCTCTTGAGAAAGATAAGGTCAACATGTTGCTATTTTTCAAGTTATAAATCAGAGACGCGCCTTGCCAACACAATGCTCATTCTCAAAATTTATCGCTAACTTGACAATGTGAAAATATTATTTAAGCTGAAATCTTCTATCATTTTTAATGGTCTTGTGTACTTGGGATACTATTCTAAATGCCTTTTACACTTTTTGGTTGCAACTTCCTCATTCCCAAATTGTCATCACCAAATTTCCTTCTTTTTAATTTCAAAATGTACGGAATAATTTAGGAGAAAGCTATGACTAGTTCAGAGGAGCCTACAACAACAAACTAAGCCCTATCCCAACTTAATGGGGTCGGCTACATGGATCCGAACAAAACAAAAAGAGAACAAAGATATACTGAAAAGGACAAATAGAAAATGAGAAATAAATAGAAAGATGAAAGATAATAAGAGGAAAAAGGCACAGCCCAGTACGTCAGGATAATCTCAGCTATATGGGGTTAGCGACATGGATCCTTGCCCTCCAGTAGGCTCTGTCCGAGGTCATACTCGGGACCAGACCTAGGCTATGCATGTACTTCCTCACCACTTCTCCTATGGTCATTTTAGGTCAGCCCCAAGCTCTTTTAACCCCTTCAATCAGAATCATATCACTCCTCCTAACTGGGGCTTCCCTAGGTCTCCGTTGAATGTGACCATACCACCTTAAACGACTCTCTCAAAGCTTACCATTGATCGGGGCAACTCCCAAGTCCGCTCTTATAAGTTCATTACACACTTTATCCTTCCTCGTTTTTCCACACATCCAACGTAACATCCTCATCTCAGCTACACAAAGTTTATCAATATGACACTTCTTAACAACCCAACATTCTGCCCCATACATCATGGCCGGGTGAACAACAGTCCTACAGAACTTTCCTTTAAGTTTTAGAGGAATACGTCGGTCACACAGCACTCCAGGAGCACCTCTCCACTTCATCCAACCAACTTTAATTCTCTATGTAACATCATCCTCTATGTTACCTTCTTTACTTATTATTGATCCCAGATATCTAAAATAGTTACTTTGCGGTATCTCTCTTTCCTCAATTCGCACCATATTAGTATATCCATCAAGGTGTGACTAAAATTACACATCATATACTCCGTCTTTGTTCAACTAATCTTAAATCCTCTTGTTTCCAGAGTAGACCTCCAGAGCTCTAACTTAGTGTTTATCCCTTCTTTTGTCTCATCCACCAAAACGATATCATCAACAAAGAGCATACACCATAGGACTTCGTCTTGAATGCTCTCAGTTATATCATTCATGATAAGTGCAAAAAGGTAAGGGCTTAAGGCTGAGCCCTGATGTAATCCAATCGTAATTGGGAATTCCATACCTTGACCTCCCACAGATCTCACTCTAGTCACCACTCCCTCATACATATCTTTAATGACATCCACATATTTACTTGGCACCCCCCTCTTCACTAGAACCTGTTGGATTAGATCTCTAGGGACTCTGTCATAGGTTTTTTCCAGGTCGATGAAGACCATATGGAGATCCTTCTTGCTATCTCCATATCTTTCCATAAGCCTCCTCAATAAGTAGATAGCTTTAGTCCTGAATCTACCTGGCATAAAGCCAAACTGGTTCATTGAGATAAGAGTCTCTCTTCTCAATCGGGCTTCAATAACCTTCTCCCAAAGTTTCATTGTGTGACTCATTAGCTTTATGCTTCTGTAGTTATTGCAACTTTGGATATCACCTTTATTTTTATAGATCGGGATTACAATATTTCTCCTCCATTCATCTGGCATCTTCCTTGTGGTCATAATCCTGTTAAACAACTTAGTTAGCCAATAAACCCCACAACCTCCTAAGGTTTTCCACACTTCTGTTGGAATCTCATCTGGGCCTGTTGTCTTACCTATTTTCATCTTTCTTAGGGCTTCTTTAACTTCCGCCACACTAATCTTTCTTACATATCTATGATATGAGGTATCCTCTAGGTCAATTCTACTCGACCTATCCCCATTTAGTAGGTCAAAAATATACTCGTCCCATCTCTTCACAATGTCCTCATCCCTTACTAGCACTCTCCCCCCACCATCCTTGGTACACCGTACCTAATCGAAATCTCTACTCGTCCTTTCTCTCATCTTAGCTATCTTATAAATAGCCTTTTCCCCCTCTTTTGTGTTTAGGTTGATATAGAGATCCTCATATTTCTTTGCCCTCGCCATCCCCACAATCTTCCTAGCTTCGTTTCTAGCATCATAATACTTCTTTTTATCCTCTGGTTCGTTAGTACTTTGCCAAGTTTTAAAGCAAGTTTTCTTGGATTTAATAGTTGTTTGTACTTCATCGTTCCACCACCAAGTCTCTCTAGGAGCCTGGAGACTACCCTTCGCTTCCCCTAGCACATCTTTGGCAACCCTCTTAATACAAGTCATCAGAGGAGCCTACGTCCAATATTAAAAACTTGAACATGTCTATGTCAACATTTGGACAATAAGAGTAACGAAGCAACATTCCGAAAATAGAGGGTATTACTGGTGGAGAACCAGCAGCTTCTATGAAACTACAAGGTGGTAAAAAGATGGTAAGATATCAACAACCACTGAGACCATAACATAGAAAGCTTTCTATTTTTCATTTCCATGTTAAGATTTTTCTATGAAGGAGCAAAGATAATGTTCCATTAAGAGACTAACCATCTAAATTCTTTTTTTTTTTAGCTTGTCTATTTCCCAGTTGGTTTTAGAAAAGTTTCTCATACTAAACTAATATTATCTTATTTAGCTAGGTTTCTCCTTTCACTAGCAGTCTTTCTTATATATAACTGAATTGAGATAAAGCTACTGTCATGTTTAGAAGCTTACATATGTAACAGTTGGTGTACTTGATGGGATTGATAGATCTTGATCACCACCAGGTGGTCCCGGTTCAGGCTTCCGTCCTTCTTTCAAAGCTTTCCTTATATCCACAGCTTTCCAGGCTGCATACTTCTGTTTCTGTTCAAGCTGTCACAACAGGCCATCTAAGATGTCAACAAAGTCAACTCAACTAAGCCTTTTCTCAACTAAATGGGGTCAGCTACACGACAAAATCAATGGAGTATGATTCTCCAAATAATATAGATGAATAAGGGAAAAAAACTCTAGGATCAGATCATCATCCTTCCAAAGTAATAAAAGCTAAGGAAAGGAAACAAATAACTAACATGGAATATAATAACAATATTTCAAACTCACATCAGGTTGGAGTTCCCCAAATTGGTTAAGAATCTCAAAGAAGATGCTTGCAGCGTAAAAAGTTTTTGCGGTATTCCTGAAACCAGCCAACATATGTAACTGAAAAATCAACAACAATAGCACATAGAATAAAGGAATAATATATGTATTTTCTCTTTTAAATGGCCTAATGATCACATAGCAAACATACTGAAACGCATGACCCACCACCGAAAATTTCTTTTAAATCCCACTCATAGTTGTCAAGGCGGCGTCCAGGCATTTTTTTTACGCCTGGGCGACACCTCGCTTTGCTGGAGTCTTGAAAGGTAACAGTTAGGTGACACCTTGAGCACCTTGGGATGCCTATATGTCTACGTGGTCACCTTTTTATGTTTATGTTTTTTTTTAAATATAAATAGATGCCATTTCTAATAATCCTATTTGCTTGTGTAGGTAATATCATACAAGTGAGAAGCATGCAATCACTTAGTTGAAAAAAAAATTAAAAAGAATAAAACTCATTCCTTTCTTCATTGTTTGATTGTTGTTAAACAAACTATAAAAGTACCAAACCCTAGCAGCAACAGCGTACTTCCACTTCCACTTCCGGCAAGACTTCAGCGTCTGATTCCAGCAGGTGGCAGCATTGCTGCAACCCCTGATTCCGGCTGTAAATTTTGTTTTGTTTTTTCTTCTTCTCCTGTTCTTCCTCTTCCTCTTCCTTTTTCTTCACATCTTTTTCCCTTTTATCTCTTCTGTCTCTTCTTCTTCTCTGTTTAATTCCTGCTTAAAGCTGATTGATGATTACTTGATTTAACATTCCGTACAAATGCCCAATACCTTGAATGTTGATTGATGATTACTTGATTTCAAGTTCTGATAATCTGATTTGCAGTTTGCACTGTTGTATGATACTATGACTGAGATTGACTGTATTTATCTTTGTAACGGGTATTCTGGTTAGTAGTTATACACTTATTTTCTTAGTGATTCTTGATCAGTTGATGCGGCTTAATGTTGGTTTTTTTTATGTATTATATAAGTTATTATGCTCATATTATATAAGTTGTATGCTAGCAATACTAATTGATGGGATAATGGGATGGAAAAGGGGGGGAGGGATAACATTTGGGTGTCTTGGGTGGCGCCCCTCCACTACCTTGGGTCACCTTGACAACTATGATCCCACCTATAATACATTCCATGTCAAAATTTAGATGAATCTGAAGATATACATCCAATCTCACCTTATTATCAATGGCAATTTTCTATTAACTTTTGAGTAAAGATGAGTTACAGTTCAAGAGGTAACTAACTTGACAAATGGAAAGACTAATTATGGTATATAATTTACAGTTTTACACACTGTAGGATTCCCCTCAACTCAACTAAACTAAACTAAATTCAAGATGTAACCTGGGAACTCATAGGGAAACAAAGAAAATTCACTATCACTCATACACTAAAAAGAGAGAGAGAGAGTACAATGATTCTTCTCTCCACATGTAGCTGATTTTCCAATTATGGAATCCTCCAATAACAGCTTTCATTTCAAACGTCATAATGGGCTCACTAAAGACTGATGGAAAGAGTCGGCTAGGTTGTAAGCAGGTCAGATTGGATCAGATTTAGGTTTATCCAATTTTAATCTGAGATCCATCAAATCTAGAGATATCAGATTTGGATTGGAAGTAGACAAGATCAAACTCAATCCATAGGGTTTTATTCCAACTATTTGGAGTCACCCTCTTCATTACTATTTTGCCATTCAACTCTATTTCAGACATCACCTACACTAACACACAACTGCTCTTGGATACACCTTGATCAAATTGGATCTGGATCACAATATAATCCATTAACAACTCTAGCATGGCTATATCATCTGTGCACATTAGCATGGCCATGATTAACTTGAGGCATATAGGGTATCATTGATAGGATGTGCTCCAACCAAAGGAATCAAATGTGTCACCGCAAGTAATGGGCCACACTTTCAGAGTCTATTCAAGAGAGTGTTTTAAAACCCAGTGAAACCTGACCAGGCCACACATTCCATGCTATCCAGAGCTTATGTTAATTCTCTCCCCCCCCCCCCCCAAAAAAAAACAAAGAGGGGGAAGTCATTCAAAACAAAAGGATTGCATTGACCCATTTGGCTTGAATGTTTGAAACCGTTCCACCAAATCATATCAACCAATTTGACCCATTCACTTTATGATTTATGTGATATCTGTGAACAATAATTATGATGTCATGACTCATGAGATCAAAATATTAAACTTTGTTTGATCTGGGATTCGTTCCCTTTTAGAAGTTGACGGAAAGGCAGGGCTTTCAAACACTTAAAGAGGGAAACCTTAAATAAAATTATCAAATTAAGACAAATGGGATTTTCGTACAGGTCAGCTCGCCCAGCTCGGTCTTGCTTATCTGCCTTTGCAAAAACATTCGATGCAAATCCCTCCACATATAAATTGTCATCTGGGCCCAACTTCAATGACTTCTTATCCTATGAGAAGAACCAATATAGGAGAAGATAATTTCAGTAAAGATGAAATTGATGCAGTCCAACTGAATTTAAAAAAAAAAATAACAAAACACAATAACAAAAGATATAAAGAGAAAAGATAATATTGGACAATAAATTAGGGCATATGAACATCGTGTTCTGGAAAATATGGCTCTAATATCGGAAATAGAGAAATGGAAACAAAAAATAGTATAGGAAAGAATAAAGTAGAAGGCCTGAGAACATTAAGGAAAGAAAAGGCCCAGAAAGATTCCTGGTATTGAGGCCTCCAATAGCATACAAGCAGAACTAAAATTTTCAATCATGAAAATCATATAAATTAACGTTTCAAATGCAGACAAACTAGTTACATCAGCAGCAGCATAAAATGCCTAGATATTTCTGGTACTTAAACACTTGAAATAAGAAAATACACTACTGGACACATGGAATTCATTAGAAAGTGCAGTTCACTTATAAAACTTAAAGAGTCTTAGATTACAATCCATTCCAGCCAATTTCAATCCATAGTGAATTCTAAACACAAACTCAGCCTTATCGCTACATGGATCCGAGCAAAAACAAAATTAGAAAAAAGGGGAGTCAAATGGTAATAGAATGTATGAAAGTAAAACGAAAGAAGCACAGCCCAGCAGAACAGGAAAATCTCAGCTAATGTGAATTCTAAACACTTCACCTTTAGAAATGGAAAAAAAAAAAAGGCTAAAGCCACCCACAAACACAGGCATAAGGTTGAAACTACATCATCCTTCCTTCCCAAAACAAGCAAGATTCCAATGATTTAGAGTCTATTACATAAGGTGCAGATTTTTAGTCAATGAAATGATTGAAAATTCCTTCATAGCTTGATCGACCAACCATCTCTTCTTTTTATGCGAACAACCTAGGAACTGATTAAATTTACCAACAAATGCCTCTTCTCTAACTCAAGTGAGAAGTAAGAGCACATCATCTCCATTGTTCAACAATCGAGCTCCATAACTCCATCAATCCAGAATGCATGCCTATCTACTCATTGGCCTTTTGGGATAACATATAACAGTGAACAAAGAAAGTAAATAATTACATTTGGCTAGGACAAAACAACAAATGTAAGCCTTAACATTTGCATTCACACTCTTGCTTAACAGATTGACGTAGAATCAATGGGCTGTGGGTTAAAACTTGAAATATTGGTCAGTTAAACAGCTTCTGACACATTTTCACCAACTCCAAGAATTAAAAGGGTGAGTTTAAATGTAAGATGTTTCACTCGAACATTAAAAAAAAAAAATTTGGTCGGAAGTTTTAAACCCATTGCACTCCCAACAGAATTATGGCTGCAGCAGATTCGAACTTAGAAACACTTTCCTTGGAACAGTTTGGACTAACTATAACTCCCATAATAGACCAATTTCACTTCTTAAGAGAATTATTGAGCAGTGGGTACACAATCAAAATGTTTTCATTGAAGCCAGTTCAACTAATAGAGGCTTCAATGGGCACATTTCACCTTCTCAAAGAACTACTAAAAAACATAAAACTTCATTCACACGTACAAAGTGATCAAATGGGTTTAGCACTTAGAAACATAATTGTTTGGACTTCTAGTAATTCCAGGAAGAGAATTACTGGCTTTATTTCTTCTCAACGAATACAAGCTAATAATATCATAATGACACTTTTTTTTTTTTCACATAACTCACTTGCAAGCACCTGCACACATCTCACTTAACAAAATAAAAACACTTAAAATTGGATATCCTATGCAATTATGGCTTTGGTTTCCCATCCTGAACTTTTGACAAGGTAAACTTTATATTTTGACCTGTAGAAAAGGACGATAGGCTTTCTCCATTCTATTCCTGATACAACATAAAAGTAGATTTATCATCAAAGATATCCACCTCCATTTATGCTATAACCCATATATCCCAAAAAGAACCAGCAAAAGATAAAAATGAGGGGGTGGTGGGAGAAAAAGAGTTGAGAAGAGAAGATTCAGAGAATGGTTTGACTTGTCTAGAATGACAGAGGCTGTTCTTTTTTTATAAAGTGGATAACGGATTACAAATAAGGAATGCTAGGAAAGGCTGAGTCACAGTCCTTATCCCAACATACAATGAATTTAGATAGTTTAGTCATAATCATTATCCTTAACACTACCCCTCAAGTTGATGCATAGATATCCTTCATGCCCAACTTGAATACAATAGGATGGAATGACTTAAAAGTCAAATCCTTTGTGAATACATCAGTTAATTGATTCTCAGAAATGACAAAGGGGAAGCAAATTGAGCCTTGTTCAAGCTTCTCCTTGTGTCTATCAATCTCAATATGCTTGGTCCTGTCGTGTTGGACTGGGTTATGGGCTATACTAATTGCTGCCTTATTATCATAGTAGAGCCTCACCCCAAATCGTAAAGTAACACTTTGAGCCATATAAGTTCACAGAAACCATCTGCCATTGCTCGATATTCTGCTTCTACACCAAATATTGAAACCACTAGTTGCTTCTTGCTTCGTCAAGTAACCAGATTCCCATCCGAGGAACGTACAATATCTTGAAGTAGAGTGTTGTGTTAGAGTTGTTAGAATATCTTGTATAAGGATAGCTATGTCATTGTCCTGTTATAAGACATGACCAAGTTGTATTTTTCCTTTTCTTGTTTTATTCCCCTTTACCTCCCTAGGGAGGTCTGTGTAATTTGGAAGAGTTTATTAATGAAGTAATATGTGTGTTGAGAATCACTAAACACACACAACCGATTCTCTCCCAATCTCTCTTCTCTTCTTCTTCTTCCCTTTCTCCTAGCTGTTAAACCTTTGATATCTCATTAGAATCGATCCATTGAAGATTTAACTTGGTATCAAAGCTAGCTTCTCTGGTTTGAGAGTCGGCTAAGCTCAGTGGTTGTCCTCTCTTCTCTTTGGAACCCTATATAGGTAAGGGTTCCATTAGAGGCTGTACTATGTGAGATACTATACTTCTTACAGTCTTTGGAGTGATATTTCTAAAACCAATTCCATATGGAGAGAGTTTAGGAGCTGTTGAAGTGGTTTGAAGCTTTAGAAGGTGCCTGCCTAGCTACCGCCAGCCTGTGGAGTGATTGTCTCGATTCTCCTTCATCTCTCCATCTCTTTGAATGAAACCTAGTGCATTTGAATCGCCTAGAGGTGCTCTCTTAGACCCCTAACCTCTCAGTTGTTGAGAGGAGTGTTGCTGGGCTGGAAGCTGCTGTGAAGCCTTTGAAGATGACCCAGAATTTACGCCAGCCTTGGGATGTTTGAGTTTCGATTCAGCCTTTGGCAGACTGTTTTGCCTTGAAACTGGGCTTATTTGAGTCGTATAGGAGTGCTGTTTTGAAGCCCTAAGAGCCTGATTCTTGAAGGGGGAAGATTTGGAGACCATTGCTCCCTTTTTTGCTGCTGTACAAGTATCGGCAGCTCTGTTTCTGCTTCTGGTTTGATTTTTTTTTTAATGCCAATGTAGTCAATGGTTGTTGGTTGATGAGAATGGAAGGCTTACATCTTGTTACACTTGTTGAAGGTTATGAACTGCAGTCCCTTGGGTGTTAGCAGGGTTTGGTTTGTGTTATGCAAGTTTCTTGTCCTTTGTTTGCTTGCTGTTTTTTTTTCGGCTTTGCCTCTGGATCTCTGTTGTGAAATTGGACAATACCAACTACTTGGATTGGTCCCATTCTGTGAAGTTGCCCCCACGCAGTAGGGGAAAGTTGGGATACATTACTCGGTCTATCACGGCTCCTGCTACAACTGATCCAGGCTATCTCAAGTGGGAGACTGAGAACTCCACTGTTATGACTTGGCTGATATTCTCCATGAAACCTGAGATAGGTAGGAGGTTTATGAGTAAGGAGACTGCAAAAAATATCTGGGACAGTGTCTCCAAAGTTTTTGATAGAGTTGGAAATGCAACAAAAGTGTATCAAATCCTCCAAAAGATCATCCATATGAAATAGGGTGATAGGAGTATATCAGAGTACTACAACTCTAACATTGTATAAGGGTAGTTCTATCATTGTCCTGTTATAAGACATGATCAAGTTGTATTTTTCTTTTTCTTGTTTTATTTCCCTTTACCTCCCTAGGGGGTCTATTTAATTTGGAAGAGTTTATTAATGAAGTAATATCTGTGTTGAGAATCACTAAACACACACAACCGATTCTCTCCCAATCTCTCTTCTCTTCTTCTTCTTTTACCCTTTCTCCTAGTTGTTAAACCTTTGATATCTCATTAGAATCGATCCATTGAAGATTTAACTTGTTGATCATCAATAGAGCCAGCCCAGTCAGCATTGGTAAAGGATTCCAATTTCAAATTGCTATTGTCGAAAATAAAATGCCCTTTCTTGGTACTGATTTCAAGTACCTCAAAATCTGAAATACTCCTCGAAATGAGTAGTCTGTGAAACATGTAGAAACCAACTAACAACCCCTATAGCAAACATAATATCTGGTCGGGTATGGGAGAGGTATATCAACCTTCCTACAAGTTGTTGGTATCTCTCGATCTACTTAATCACCCCCTTTGCTGCTGAGTTGATGAGTAACCTCAATAGGAGAATCCACAGATTTACATCCAAGCATACTTGTCTCACTAAGAAGGCTAGGACATACTTCCTTTGGGAAATGAAGATACTCTTACTAGATCGCGCAACTTCAATCCCTAGGAAGTATTTGAGAGGTCCTAAATCCTTGGTCTCAAACTCTGTAGCTAATTGAGCTTTCAATAAGGTGATTTCTACATCATCATTGCCCATTATTGCTATATCGTCAACACAAACAAGGTGTGATCAACGTGATTTTGCTTGTACCCAAACTTCTGCATGGCCTTCTAGAATTGGCCAAACAAAGCCCGAGGTGACTACTTAAGACCATAGAGGGATTTTCGTAACTTGCACACCTTACCAACTATAGATGATGATGATGCAAAGCCTAGAGGGATATGAGGATATCAATGTAAACCTCTTCTTTGAGATCGCCAAAAGCATTTTTTCCATTCAGTTGTTAGAGATTCCACCAAAGATTTGCAGCACAAGATAGCAATGCTTGAACAAAATTAATTTTTGCAATAGGGGCAAACATGTCCTGATAGTCATTGCCATAGGTCTGGGTAAAGCCCTTGGCAACCAGTCTTGCCTTGTATCTCTCAATGCTTCCATCTGTCTTCTGCTTTATAGTGAACACCCATTTACATCCTACTGGTTTCTTCCCTTCAGGACGAGGGACAAGCTCCCAAGTACCATTTTTTCTTCAAGGACTGCATTTACTCTCCAATGACATCCTTCCACTTAGGCTCTGTTATTGCTTCTTTCCAACCCTATGGGATAGACACAGAGGACAACGAAGAAACAAATACACGATAGGATGGAGATAATGACTCATAGGAGACAAAGTTAGAAATAGGGTGTTGGGTGCAAGTTCTAAATCCCTTTCTAATAGCAATAAGAACATTATCATCATTAGATGAAGCAGAAAAAATCATTACCTGATGTTCGTGATGGAGCAAAATCAGGGAGCGTAGATGGACATGGTAAATTGGAGATGGGCTTTTCCTTCCGTCAAGATTAAATGAGCGGATCTTTTTTTTCTCAATGGTGCAGGTGGAATGTCACTATGTCAGGTCTCTCCCCCTTACCACTAGAAATATTAGAGGGCTCAATAGAAACAATATCTATCTTCTCCCCTTGAATTCGAACAATGGCAATAACGAAAAGGCGAAATGCTAAGAGGAATCTCACTAGAAGAAATCTCTGCCTCAACACTCTCCCCCTGAAGAGATGATTGGGAATAAGACTCAGTTTCATAAAAGTAACATCCATGGTAACTATTAGGCGGCAAAAAGGCGGGGTGGTAGCATTTGTACTTACTTCTGAGAAGCAGAGTACCTAAGGAAGATATATCGGAGAGCTCTCAAATCTTATTTTGATCAAGAGGGAGAGGAATTATGAGCAAAGCAAACACAACCAAATATTCAGGGAGGAAGATGAAGCAAGGGATGGGTCCAGAAGCAGCCTAATAGATGTTTTAAAGTCAAGGACACTGGAAGGGACATGGTTAATGAGGGAAGTTGCAGTAAGGACCGCATCTCCCCAATAGAATTTAGGAACATCTGTGGGAAACATCAAGGAGCGGGTGACTTCAAGAGTTCAAGAAGATGTCGGTTCTTCCTCTGTGGAATACCATTTTGTTCAGGGCTACAAACATAAGAGGTTTGGGACAGGATACCATGTTCGCCAAGATACTAAAGGAATTGGCCATAAATATATTTAGTCCCATTATCGCTTTGTACAATCTGAACTTGGACATTGAACTGAGTCTGTATCATGCTTTAAAAGGACCGGAAACAGAAAAAAGCTTCAGATTTCGTTCGAATAAGATAGACCCAAGTTAAACGAGACAATTATCAATAACAATGATAAACCATTTGAACCCACCCCGAGCTATAGTCCAAGGACCCCACAAATCAGAGTAAATAATAGAAAATGGAACATTACTTTTATTATCACTGGGAGAATAAGGGGACCGAGTGTGCTTTGCGAGCTCACAGATATCGCAAACAAACTTGTTCAGAGTACAATTCTTTTTTAAAGAAGGGAATAAATAATGTTAAACACAAAAAGAGGGATGACCAATACGGCGGTGCCATTGATGCAACTGAGTAAGAGCACTGCCTGCTTGAAGAGTGTGAGCTGAGACCAGAGGAGGTGTAGCAGTGAGATCTAGGTCGAACTAATACAATCCATCACGTACCCTACACCATGTCAATCGTTGCTCCCATCACCAAATCCTGAAAAAACACAATGAGTGGAATAGAAATGAAGTTAAGATAAACAGTGAGACGATAAATGGAAAGCAATTAGCACAGAGGTTAGGGACATGGAGAACAATGACAAGGAGATAGTAGGAGAGCAAGAAACAAAACCTTTACCAGAAATAGCAGACAGAGACCCATTGGCAACTCGGACCTTGTCCATACCCAAACAAGGGTGATAAGTATGAGACATGGAGGAACTAGTAATATGAACGGAAGCCCAAGAATCAAGGATCCATGAAGGACTAGAATGAGAAGAAACATGAAATATACCTAATTGGGCTAGATGAGAAATAAGTGTATTGGAAGAGGCCACAGTAGAGGGAGTTGTACCAAGCTATGTCATCATGTGCTAGAGAGCAACAATCTATTCCGAAGAAAACAGAGATGTAGTAGTAGAGGATGAACTATCGGTCGTCTCAAAGAGATGAGCCTGAGGCCATGAAGATCCTTATTTCCCTCAACGCCCCCTTTAGGGCGACCATGAACAATCCAACAAGTCTCGCTGGTGTGGCAATGACGCCCACAATAATCACACTTTACTAGGTCTTTTACAGGAGGACCAGGTTTAGTGATAGAACCATAATGGGTCATGGTCTGGAGTACCTGAGGAGTAGTAACTAGAGCCGATCAAGTAGGGGCAATAGAAGGCATCATAACAGAGCGGCGACGTTCCTCAAGCTTAACCAAATTATAAGTCTGGAGCAGTACAGAGCATTTATCTCTGCTAAGAACCTAAACTTGGATTTGATAGTACTACAAATTCAAGCCAGTAAGTAAGTCATAGACACTTCCATCTCACACTCAATTTTAAACGTAGCAACATCAACAGTGCAAACTATGGGGACAGGGGGAAGAAAGTCCAATTATTGCTACAAAGCATTGAGGGTAGAATAGTATGCAAAGAGAGACAAGTCCTTTTGGGTAGTTGCACGAACTTGTTGACGAATCTCATAAATCTAAGCATATGTCTATTGAAGTTGAGAAGAGAAGATTCAAATAATGATTTGGCTTGTCTAGAATGACAGAATCCGTTCTTATTTATAGAGTGGATACCGAATTACAAATAAGGAATGCTAGGTAAGGCTAAGTCACAGTCCTTATCCCAACATACAATGAAACTGGAGAGTCTAGTCGTTACCCTTATCCTTAACAAGAAGCCTTGGAAAGAAACAAAAGATCTAATCTAATAGCTATCCTTCATCTTAGAGTCGCACTTAAAAAGCTGACGATCTCCATTTCATTTCAAAGATGCCCACCCAAAGTTGATTAAAAAGCATAAGTAAGGAGTGGACTGCAATTGCAAATTTTTCTGCTTTGTATCTCATCTACTAGTATTGGTGTCCACTATGTATTTTTAATCTCATCTTCTATCAATCTGTTTAAAATCTGATTAATTTGTTCCTGGGTTTTATGGTAAGCAGAAACTTATGCTCATCGTATTCCTGTTATATGCTGAAAATTGTGTCATAATTAAACCCGCCTGGCTTTGGCATCTTCTCATCTTTACTACAGCATGCTGATACATTAAAAAATGGAGCTCCTTTTGCAAGACCAATCTCCCCATCTCTTACCTTGGATGCTTAAACTCATTCCTGAGATAGGGAGGATACATTTCCAAATTGAGACACTGTATGAATATTTTCTTAAAAGTTAAAACAACTTGACGATCGAACACAAATAGAATAACAGCACATGCAACATGTGTCTCTCTATATGGAGTGAGTAAGAGATATGCCTAGGTGACCCCGGAGTCGCCCATCCAGAGGACCCCAAAATTGGATTGGACTCCATGTAATCAAAAGTTTCTGAACAGAAGGCAATGAAATGGGGGGATAGGATGTGGGGCAAGTACATTATTTGGAGGAGGGGGAGGAGTTCCTCTAGATAGCTGACCCGGGGTCCTCCTAGCATTGCTCGAAGAGTAATTATAGAGGAACAGCAGGGTTCTTCCCAATTTCATTAACCACTTAGGTTTCGTTTTCCCTCTGAGACTCAACCATAACACAACGAAAAAATATTAATTTGTAATCACCATCTCAGAGACCGATACCCCTAATGAGTATATTCAAAAGAAGTGAACAGCTCACCCTGAATATAGAGTGAAATCAACCAAACAGAAGTAAGAAGTTATAGCACAAAACCATGGGTAGTAAATTTGGAGTACGAAGAAACAACGTTAGTATCCAAGGTTCAACCCTAAAATTGCTTCCTAACAGTGATCAATCTCCTCAGGGAACTGGAAAAGCCTTTACCTTTTCAAGCTGATTCATTAGCGAAACAAGAATAGCATTAGTAGTTTTCGTACGCTCCTTCTGAGGGATCTTCAATCCTCGTTCCATCGCGTACAATCGACCTGAGGAAATAAAAAATTAAGAAAGATGTTAAAAGGATGAATAAAAGGGCACGAATAAAAGTCGAACACAATAGGAGGTAGGAGGAAAACAGAGTGAAATCGGCGAAAAGGAAGAGAGGGGATGTCTACAGTAGTAAGCAACGAGGGGCTCATGTTTCTGCAACTCATCCGCTCTCTGAAGGTATGGAAGGAGGAGCTTCGCTGGCTCGTTTTCGCTCCCCATTGTTCTCCTGGACGTTCTGATCTCTACTCACACACACAGGCACGGAGGGAGAGAGGGAGAGGTATGAACACGAAAACGTGCATGCTTGTACCCGAAGGAAGAACTGACGTCAACGAAAATCGTCATAGTCGCATGATGCGCATCCGGCTTCAGTTAAAACAACGGTACCAATCCAAGATTGCGAGTTGCGACATTAAGATAAGAGGGAAGTTTTCCTTCACCGCGCAGTTGTACTTCTCTGCAATCGAAATCACCCCATTGTAGCACAATACCCTATGGAGACTGATTAAGGCAATCCCTTGCCTCTGGCCAAAGGAAAACCTGGTCCTTAAGACATGGGAAAAAGGTCTCTTTTCGTGAGTGTGGCTATTGCGTCCAAACACAACAAGAGGTGAAATAATCACTCCAACTCTCATGAAAGGTGAAAATTCTATCCTTGTTGATGC
Source organism: Telopea speciosissima (assembly GCF_018873765.1). Lineage (NCBI taxonomy): Eukaryota > Viridiplantae > Streptophyta > Magnoliopsida > Proteales > Proteaceae > Telopea > Telopea speciosissima. The sequence goes on along the minus strand of NC_057925.1, from coordinate 46,287,510 downwards.
TTCTACGTATATTAACATGGGACACGCTCCCATACAGAACATGTTCCCTTAGAATTAGAGCTGTAAACGGATTGGATTCAGTTTGGATAGTGCTATATCCGCATCTGCATCCGATTAGCTATTAGACAGATTTGAATAGTGCTAAACGGATACGGACACGGATATGGATCGGATATTTTATCCGTTTACATGTAAATATAGCTTTTTGGATAGCTATAGCCTATCCGTATCCGTATCCATTTAGCTTTTGGACGGATTCGGATAGTGCTAAACGGATACGAACACGGATACGAAAACGGATTTCGGCTATTCATTTACACCCGTACTTAGAATCGACTTTCAAAGCTCAAAACTCAACATTGGTTTGATCAATTCACGATTCTAGGGTTTTTTTAGAACCAATTTAATTGTACTTTTGTGTTTTTAAAACCTTGCTTAAAAGACTTGAACTAACTGACAAATTCAACTAATTTACAACCTTGATGTAATCCATGAGATGTTCGTCACCAGAGACTATGTTTGGAATGTAAGAAAAGAAAAAAAAAATGAAGAGAAATAAAGATAGATAAATTCATAATTACTTTTGTATTGTTGAGTTTTTCTTTTCTATTAATTTCTTGCATACCAAACATGGCGAAGGATATCTCTATGCATCTCATAAATACATGTTCATTAAATCATTGTTCGACGGCTGTATGTCACTTCTTTTTTTCCAATCTATAATTGTAAAACCTACAGAGAACCAGGTCATGCACGGTTTGCATGGACCAATGGATATGATGTTGGAATTATGTGTCCAACAAACTCGAATTTTAATTAGTTGAATTAATTTGATTATTTGTATGAGTGACACATTATTAATGGGCAATGATTGTCCTTAGGATTTTAACTAAAACAATCTTGACCTAGAGATAGGGCTGGACACCCTATTCAGACGATCGTGCTTTTAGGAATGGTGATTTCATAGTACATATGTGAATAAACATTAGGTGTGTGTATTGAACTGAATCTCATAAGAGTATCGCATGTGTTACTAACAGTTGTTGACGAACATGATTCTCTTTTGTATGTAGAATTCAGTTGGCCCTTTAACCTGTGAGGTCCTTGTCGTTGTGGTAATGTATCATGGGTTTTCACGCACCAATGGTTAATGTCCTTTGGAATATCTGTATACTGCATTCATGGTGTTGTGTTGTGAAAGAAAGAGACGATCAACACGGAATCCACTGCTCTTAATTTGGTAATATCGAAGATTGAGTGTTTGTGTATGATTAGACATAAATATGGATCGAGTTTAATATTTTGTAAACTATTTACAAGATTATTTTGACTAATATCCTTGATTAATATTAGGGATTATGTTGAAAAGTATATTCAAAATGTTTTTGGATCTAATCACGATCATAGAATTTCGGTTTGGACATGTATAGTGAGCTAGGGTTTGGCAGTAATTTAATTATATTCTCTATAGTCCACTATGTGATATGATTTGATAGATAGGCTGATTTGTAATTAATTAGATTAATTATGAATATTTACTTCTATGGGAGAGAGAACGATTTAATTTGTATATTGATTTATTATTGTCTCACAATATCTTTGATTGGATTAAAGATGTGGCATAATAATTAGGGTAAATTACATGTCACCCCTTGGTTTTTAAACGAAACTTAGATTACCCCCTGGTTTTTGAAAAAACTCAAATCACCCCTGGTTTAGACACTAATATGACAAATTAGTCCCTACCGTTAGTTTTATACTGTTAAGTGATGATGTCAGTCAATTAAATAAATTTAAATCCCTAAACTACCCTTGACCAATATTGAAGATGAAGGAAGGATAGTATTGTAAATTTGATTCTAATGTTTTAGTACAAAAGTAAAATAGTCTTTTCACACTAATAACTAACAACAGATTAACACCGTTACTGTAGAGGGGGTGATTTGAGTTTTTTCAAAAACTAGGGGGTGATCTAAGTTTTGTTTGAAAACCAGGGGGTGATGTTTAATTTACCCTAATAATTATATTAGGTAATTAAATCCCTTCTTTATTGCATGAAAATCCTCTGCAGTACCGACGGGGTGGCAAGCCGATAATGCACATCCGATGGCACAGCAGAGGCTATGTGTGCCATGTGTGCCACCTGGCCTCTGCTGTACCGTCAGATGTGCATTGCCGCCCCACCGGTACTGCAGAGGATCCTGGTCCTTCTTTATTCTACGTCTTTCCTCCCTTGAGAAGCAAATATGGAATATTAAACTACCTAAGAGATGTACAAAGGCAAATTGGGATTTAAGAATCCCAATTGTCACGATTAGTGTTTGAGAAACCTTAAGTGAGAGAGAAATTGTGTGTAACTCTTGGTGCTTCCGTTCAAGAATTAAAGGCATCGTCGCATACAAAAACAGAGAATTAAAGACATCGATTTCTTGAGCGATTGGTGTTTCCAATCCGTTCAAGAATTGAAGGCATCGATTCCTTACGTTGCTCAAGTATGAAAAACTATTATCGTAAGGATAAACTACAATTGTGATGTAAAGTAATCCTTTTCCTTCCCGTCCTTTCAAATGCGTTATCTGGTTCCCACGAAGACATGACTAGTGATTTGAACACATGACAAGAGTGATTTAAAAATCAGATTAGAAGGCTGATTCCAACTGTTTCGAATTGAACTGAGAGTTCGACTTCGATGGGAGACTAAAAAATTGAATTTGAAGCTGAAACTTGACACATGGCCTATTTAGACAATTCCCTATTTATCCGCCAAAACCCATGGATTAAGAGTTTCTCTTGAAGGAAAACTCAGAGCAAAACCAATTCAAGATCCATTTTGAAGATTTCTACTACATTGTTCAATGGTTTTGTATTGAACGAGGACAAAGATTACATAATACAGATGGATCAAGATGTACTAGGGCTTATACAATCCTGTGCCTTCCAGTATCACATTATACAGCTCTGACCAGTTTGATGATAATGATTTAGAACACATTAATTCCTCTACCCAAACAACTACATTCATAATGTTATCGCACAAATTGTAGACCTACACTACAAAAGCCTCCTCAATGAGTAACTATCATGGCGAAGCCGGAATTGGGTCAGTGCCTGAAACATGTGAAGCAGCATCCTCCTTCGATATCACAACATAGTTTACAGGAGCCACCGGCCGGTGAGTTTCTCTCTTCCCATCTTTGGTAGTAGACTTGACACCATTTTGATGCGCATTCAAAGATAATCTTCTGCTGGTAGTGGGAGTACCATTTGCACCTCCATTGGCTCGTGGGCCTACCACCTTCTTTGTACTACTACCAAGTGATTGTCTGCTGGGGCTGGGGCTTGGCTTTGAACCAAACACGGCTTCTTGTTCTGTACCTAGTTGCTCATGGAACTTTTTCTGGTCCTGTACATAAGCTCCACCATTAGTGACCAAATTAATCATCAGAGCAATTCTAGCCATATGCATGAATGGGCATAACTCAGTTGCTCGGGGCACCAAGGAACATACTGTGGAACACAACTCATTGCATTGGAAAGCTAAGCATGCCTGTTTGGGCTATGAAGAGCTTGGATTTCCCTCATCACCATATCCATACCTCTAATAGAACAAAGAAGAGCAGACAGAATTTCGTCCTACTTACCCTCATTCTCCGCTTCTCTTCTTCCCTATCTTGCCTGAGTATGGCATATTCATCCAACATGGCAAGGAGAGGTACTCCGTCGTAAGTAAATGGTATATCACGTTCCTCTTCCCATGCTCGAATCTTTGCCACCAAGGTGTCAACCAGAGCTAAAAGGGCAAGAAGACAGTTAATAATCTTGAGGGATGATTACAGTCCAAAACATTGATGCACTCAGAAATACAAAAATGAAGAACACATCCATTCACCCCTCAACCCATCTCCGACTGATTGCCAAACAATTAAAGACTCAAGGCAACACACGAATAAAATCCAAGCCAAACTATGAACATACCTGGAATTTTATTAACCAGAATGCGAGCTTTTTCCGCACGCTTGAGATTTAAGTGTGCCCCTCTGCTTGAGTTATACCTGTTTTCGTCCTGTTACAGAAGGCCCACATTAAAGAACTAAAGTTCCATAGAAAATAGAAACTACACATATTGATATCAATGTTTTTGTTGTTTTTACACATCTCTCAGAATTGTTGTGTGTGTGTGTGTGTGTGTTTGCGGAGGGGGGGGGGGAGGAGGGGGAGGAAGAGAGGGATCTTGGTTTGCTTTATATATTCTCCACTTTCCCAATAAAGACCAACCCTTCTACTGAACAATAGCTTCATGAGCACAAATGACTCAATAAAAATCTGGGCATGAAACCCCAGGGATTTAGGAATCGGTATCGGTACAGGATACAGAACCGGTCTCAACCGATATTGATGCGGATCGAACGGATTTACCCCTTTTTTCTTCAAGAATCGGATTTCTTTTGCTTATTTACCCTTGATCCGTATCAATCCATCGATCTGGGATCGGCCAGGAATTGGTATCGGCCTCTGTCAATACCAATCCAGCCGATCCGATACCGATTCCTCAAACCATGACATGGATTGGAACAAAGGTTGATCCAGATGGATCCGAGTCATGAAAACTATATCACATGTCCCAGAACCCCAGATGGTAATGTTAGATTGGACTTGTCATCAGATTAGTTGAATCCATTCATGGCCCTATCTCAGGGCATGCCGTGATTCAAAGGAACTATTACGGCCAGAAATTGACCTCTTGAGATGATTCCAACACCCACCTGTTGTATTACTCAGGACTACCAAAAGTCGTTTCCTGTATGGTCAAGAGAGAATGTTGATCACCTTAGAAAGTCCCACAAGGCAGATTTCCAGCCAAAGAGATTTCTACGTAGATCAAATGGCATCACTCAATAGAGCCAAACTTGGTGCATATTACCGCACAACTTGGTTCTAGGCTTCTAGCTCTAGGTAGCAAATAATGAAAAAGACTAAAAGAGTCAGCCTCTTTGTTCATTGCATGCAATGTGACCAAAATATTTCAACAAATAACAACTCCCATCAGAATAGAAACACCTCAGGTAAGCTCGATGATCCTTGCAAAACTTCGAAACCCAAGAAGCTAGAAAATCTGCACAGAATCGTATTACAGATATATGCTGTTCTGGCAAAGCTCCTAATCCCAACATGGCATATAGAAAAAGCATAAGATTGTTGGACCAAGAAAAAAGTATATTTACCCGATTGTAGTCTTCAAGCCAACTCTCTTCTTCACAGGCAGACATCCATTTTTCAACTTTGTCCAATATATCTTTTCTGCTGAGTGCCTCCTCTTTTGCTTTTACAATCTGATTATCCATGTCAGCCAACAATTCCGAGGGCTCAATATTCCCAGAATCAATCATGGCCATGATTTTTTCTCGAGCAGTCTCTGAATCTATTTCTATGTGAGCCCTGGCATATATCTCTTCAAGCTCAGCTTGTTTTTTTAGAGCAATCTCCTTCATCCTGCTGGCTTTTAGCTGATCTAGCCTTTCAACTTCCACTTCAGCCTTCACAGAGGGGAAATACATAAAAGGAAGAGGTCACACTAGTTTAATCCACACAAGATAGCCTCAGCAGATAAGGAAAGCAGTTAACTTTTCTAACCTGCTCAATCAGGTCAAGAGCAAGGGCCCCAGGGACAGTGACCTCATCTACCGAAGCTGAGATGTTACAGGTAACATGATCAAACAAACTCCGTTCCTCCGCTGGAGTATCCATCAGGTTCCATAGATCAATGAGTTGTGCTGCCAGCTCTTGAAGCTGAAAAGAAGTGGATATTGTTAGTCCAGAATCAGGTAACAAGGTGTGTCAAAGATCTTGGCGTATTCCTTGCATGTAAGAGAGAGCGGGAAAAAGTAGTAGGTCATAATGTCAGGGTGCATGAAAAGTAAATCCATGTATGTAGTGCATGTACAATTTTTTCTTCACAATGTATAGAACTATCTTAAACAGACAGAAAGCCATATTTCCACACTACATGACTCCACATTGCTCACATTTTATACATGCATACATACATAGATACATCCATATGCTGAATTTTCACACTGTATTCATGCCTCCTGGAAACGAAATATACGCGACATTCAACAGTACAGACTGTTTTCCTTACATGTCTTAGTTATAGGCACACACACACACAAGCGAGTGAAGGGTAGGAAAAGACAAGCCGAATCTCTCCTTTATCAAGGATGGGATGATATCATAGATGACTAAAGTGGATAGGTAAATATATTTCTTGAATAAAATGTATCAACACGGAACAGTGGAAAAATCACCATATTAAAGCCACACAGTTCACTTCAGGCATGATATAGCAACAACTAGCTATTAATCAAACAAGTTTTGAAAGAAATCTATAAAAATACAAAGATATCAAACAGCTATGAGCTATCTTTTAATGTAAAATGCTCCAAAGTAAATAAAGGAAATATTTTTCTTCCCTTCAACTATTTGACATGATTTGGGCATAAAATAATTGAGCCCCACAGTAAATCTTGAAATGTCTTTATTCTACTTCCTAGTTCCAACAAAACAAACTCTAGAATTTGATACTTTAATTTCCTTCTTTTTCTTTAAACTTCCATCCGCTTTATGTCAAAACAAACGGAGCCTAACCTAAATAATTCATCAATATTATGCATATAATTTTACATGCTCATATTTGTTAGGTAAGTTTTTTATATTTATGAGTGGTGCTTTCAAGCTGTGCCAGACCCAAGCAAGATATAGGAGGTGGATATGTTGGGATTGCAGCTGGCACTCAGAAACTCTAGCTAAAGCTCTTAGCACCTAAACATCATGGGAGATCTCAGTAGCCAGGTTTTCTAGGATTCCCATGTTTGACAGAATCACAGGAGTCTATGCCTAGGTAAAATTGTTTCCCACAGAAGAATCTAGTGTTGTTCAGCAAGCTATAGTTAAAGAGATGCAATAATAAAAGAATTACCTTCAGCAGTCTCTGTTTCTTGTCTTCTTTTAGTGCCAGTACAGTCTTAGCCAGCCTGGATAGAGTGTCATTGCTAATGCTCTTGGATTGTACACCAACAGAATCATTTAAGCTCGGATGAACTTCAGTAATGGTACTGAAGAAATCCATCCCTAAGACAGCACAAAGATCATGCACAGTGCTTACAAAATCAAGAACCTTGTGGAGCCTGTCACTCTGCAAGGTAACAGGCCATATTCAACCCAACGTGCAAGAGTTCAAACAATCATCTAAATTCCAGAAATCAGCTGCTAACCACTTTGAAGTTTGAACTAATGAATCACTGAAAGAGGACAAACAGCTACCTTTTCTTTCTGAAGTTCTTGGAGTTGAGTATGAAATTCATCAAACTTCTTCAAGGACAGATCAGCTTCATCAACTGCAGAATTCTCTCCCTGCTCACTAAGTCTTAAATTCCCAGCAATCTCTGAACATATCTTCTGAATCTGTGACAGTACATTGGAAAATTCCTTTATTCTCTCCTCTTTCTGCTTCCATAGTTGTTCCAATACTGGGGCTATTGCAGCAAGTTGTTCTTTAATTGTACCCATTGTCTTCTCAGGCTGTAAAATAACAATAGAGGCATCAGTTATCTCAAGTTCCCAACCCTTGTGAAAAAATGGTATCCCAGTAAGCTCAGGCATGTAAGTCAATTACAATTTAAAAAAAAAAAAGTTTCACCTTTGAGGCTATTCAACATCATAACAATGAGAATCATAAATAAGACAATCCAATCCACATAAGTTGGCGTGTACTCACCATTCCAACAAAATTTTTCTCTCCCAAAGCTGAGAGAAGTCTGGAGAGTTCAGATTTGGCATCTGCCAAAGCCTGGAGAAGATGTGCCCTTGACTTTGCAGCCTGGTCAACTTTCCTTTTGTAAACATCTAAGCAATCCTGCTCTAACTGAAGTAGCATCATATCACGTTCCTCATCACTCTCACCAACCTCATCCCATATTTTCTGCAATGCAAACGTAGTATTTATTTGTCATTTCCTCTGTTTCTCAAAGCATTGCTACAGGCCCAAAGAAAAAAAGTGCTCGTAAAATGTAAAGAATAACCATTTGAAAGAAAAATTGCAAGGTACAAAAGTTTAAAATGAATTGCCTGCAACTGCTGCAGCAGAGAACCGCAAGTTGTTACTCCAAGAAGAGGATTCTGAACATCCGTGACTGCCATTAGAAATTTTGAAGAAAGAACAACCTCACCTGCAATATACACAGAATTCAGAAGACACTCTCAAGAGAGACTCAATAAACAGTACAAAGAAGTGGCAGTTCTGCATACTTTATATTCCTAGACAAATGTAGCCCTTCACTAGATAAACGGAGTACTTACAACCCTTATTCTATCAAATCTGAAAACCAACACCGCTGGTCAATTAAGAAGATCATGAAATCTTGCAAATTAAAGCAATCATTGCCTGCCCTAGTTTAATGATCTACTTGTTTAGGGTTATCGTCTAAGTTATCCACTAATAAAGCATTGTGAAAGAAGCAAAGACTATAAAAGTAGAAGTAAAGTAGGAAACACTAATAAGCTGGTGCGGAAGGGAAGATGGAATTCCAAGAAAAATGTAGCATATCCATCAAGTGAAATCCTTTGATCAGCTCAATAGAAATCAAACTTCTCAAAAACTGAAGTATGAAGAGATAAAAATCTACCAGCTTTCCCAATTAACACACGGAACCAAAAATCTGGATCGAAGACCTTGTAAGTTGTTAAAAGGTACACATCTCTAATTAATCTTACTTGAACTACTCTTGGCACAACTAGAGAAAGAGCTTTCAAGAGATGAAGCAAAAGAAAACGACTTCTCAAGTCAAAATCTTGAACATCAGAAACAAGTTGCTGAAGAAAGAGAAACGCATTAATCACTCAACTAAAAACTACTCGAAAACAACCAATACCTACGACTCCGAAATTAATTAAACCAAAAAAAAGAAAAAGAGGATCACTAGCTCAGAAACAGTCAACACGAAGATGAACAACATTCAAGCATTAAAGCAGAACATAAACCCTCACTGAATCAACCCATGAATCCAATTCCAGTCCATAAAACCCTACAACATTCATCATTATCAACACCAGAGAAACTCGTAAAAATCAAAACTTTACCACTCGCAGATCAAAGACATTTCGATTCCGGAGAAGGACAGTCTCCACTCTCCACCAAGGGTTCACGTGAAAGGAACTGTAACAATTCCCAACAACCACACAACACAAAAAGCCCAAGGATCGGACAAATGCAGAAGTGAAGTGAGACTTACCAAGATCGTGGTTGGAGCTTGGATTTGAGGGTTTTGGTATTTCAGATCGAAGCGATTTCGTCTCAATGTGCGTGTAGAGGGTCGGGAGACCAGACCAGAAACAGGTAGAGTGGGAAGCGATTCAAGAACAAAGGACAGAGCTCACAGAGTAACAGACTGGAGTAGAAGAAAGATACAGAGAAGTGGTGGGGACCATTATTACCTCAAATTATATCTTATTATCTGAATCTCCCGCAAATCTCTAAAATATTTCGCTTTCGCTAAATTTCCTAACTCCATTTTACTTATTTGCCCCTTGAACTTTGACTGGAGTCAGTATTTCTCAACGTTCAATGGTCGCCACGCAGTCGTTACCAATGCAAGGATGCAATTTTGTTTTTTCTTTGGAATTTTTATGTTTAGAGCATGGTTTGAGGTATCGGATCGGATTGGCCGATTTTGGCCGGATCGGATCGATATCGGTCAAGACTAATCTCGATACCAATCCGATCCAGCTGTACGGATAGAGATAAAAATGTAAAAAAAAATAGGTTTTTTTTATAAGAAAATAGGGACAAAAGTGTCATATTTGTCTAAGTCTAGGCAATCCCGATCTGTATCAGCCGATCCAACCGATACCAAGATCAAGAACCGGAGAGAAAGAGAGATGTGAAAACTAAGACGGTTTCTAAATGCAACTTCTTGAGGCTTGGTGTCTTGTATTATGTGGATTTTTTTTTTTGTGTTTTGGTGGAAGGCAATTCAATTGAGAACAAGGGCAAGCATACACACAACATCTTGATTACAGATATCAATCAGCCAAGGAGAGGCATTAGGCCATATTGTCTTACTTGCCATAGACAAGGCCTGCCTAGCTAGGGAATGAGCTACTAAGTGAGCATTCCTAGTAATAAATTTAAATGAGCATGAGTCGAAACTGTCTCCAAATGTGCGGATGTCATGAATAATCTCTTCCACAAAGATAGGAACAGGAACAGATGTGTCATGCATGATCTTGATAAGCACTTCGCAGTCAGACTCCACCATCACCTGAGCGAGATTCACTTCCGAAGTCCATTTCAAACCTTTACGAACTGCCAACGGTTCACCTACCAGAGCTTCTGAAAAGGTTGTTGGGATTGAAATAGCCACAAGAGGAGTTCCCAGATGATCTCTCAGTAAAAAACCCAGACCACCATTTGTCGAGTCCAGAGGGGGTTGCGGGCTGCTTGCAAAGTGTCGTTAAAAGCCCGTAAAGTTCAGAAAGATTTATATAGGGATAATTTGAAAATTTTGTATCTTTTAGTTTTCCTATAAATTATTGCTATGGAGGTTTATTATGGTTTCTTCCTCGGTGAAATTGCTCTCATCTCTCCTATCGACATAGGCATTTTGTCAAATCATGTATATTCTTACGTTATGTGATTGTTTACTTACTCTTTCCGTTGTTTTTTACATCATTATAGGGTTTCATTTCAATTTTTATTTTTTTTTTTCATGTTTAAGATAGATGAATATCATTTCTTCATTTTTTTCAAGGAAAAAGGAGCTTGGCCGAGAGTGTGGCCCCCTACTCCTGCACCTCAGCTGATGGGAGAGTGTGTGCGTACAACAACCAAGGGGGACTTCGAGGCATGATGGTCATTTGTGCACTCCTAGGTTTGGGAGCAAGGGCCATGCTCTCCCACAAAGAATGCTCACTCCAAGATAAGTACGTTTCAAGTTTGTTTTACATCCACTATTTGCCATTTTGAAAAGTAATCAATCCCCAAAGTTGGTTAATATTCATGCCACACAAGAATAAAATAAAAGTAAATTTTCAAAATTGCCCCAAAAATCTGTTTTAAACTTTTAAACCACAATGGGAAAAATAGGAGGGAAGGAGCGTGCAATTTACTCTATCTATTTGTTTTTCTTTTATTGTTTCTCACTTTTGTTTTTTTTTTTTTTTCCTTTTTTCTGATCGAGTTTCCTTCCACCAATTATGAATGAGAGATCTCATTCACCACAAGGCGGGAATAAGTATTGGAAGGGTATTTTGGAACATACTAAAATCCTAGGAGGGATTGGTGAACCCTAGGATGGTGGGTGAACCATCCTCTTTTTTATTTTATTTTAATTTTAATATATTTCTATTGTTTTCTATTCCAACAATTAAGATGTACTTTTCTTTGGATTCGATGCTATAGCTTTGTTCTTGTTTTTTTTAGGGGATAAAAATCGTTGTGAGTTCTATTCCTACAAGGCTACAATTAAGGTGCACTTTCATCGGATTTCACATTTTTTTAAAATAGTTAAATGAAATTGGCACAATTTTGGAAGTTTTCTTTTATTTTATTCTAACGTGGCATGAGTACTAACCAACTTTGGGGATTAAGTAAATCTTTTTAGAATAGAAACTAATGGATGTAAAACAAATTTGAAAATTTTGATTCTTATCTAGTGGATCTAAGTAATTTTCCCTTTTTTTATTAGAAATTTTTATAAAGCCAAGAGGCGTTCACAAAGAGATTGATAACAAGTGAAGAGAATCCTACAATTTTGTCACATTTTGTTTTCCTAATTTATGAGATGAGGGGAATTTTTCAGATAAGAGACCCTTAATTGGAACAAGAATATAGGTATTATTAGTATTATGTCCATATTGGTCTCGATTGATATTGATCTTTTTGCCCAATTCACTCAGATCCATATTGGTATCATATTGGAATCGGGCTCAATGGATTCTACTATAAATTGACCGATACTGATTATTAGAACCATGAATAAGAGTCTAAGGCTGGGGTTTTCATTCCAAAGTTTAAATGAAAATAGATTTGAATTGTTCTCTCATGGCATTTCACATTTCACATTAATTTTATAAACCCCATATAACATGCTCTAGGTGATCCTCTCGAGTTTCCGAGTGTTTCCATCATTGAAGTCTCTTTTGGTTGCTAAGTTGAAGTCACTCTGAGTCTTATTGAAATACCAAAGGTGTGCTATGCCCGCCCGATTAAGAAATCTTTTTTTTTTCAAATGAAAATTCCAACAAATTAAATTCTCTACGCTTAAAAAGTTAATCTCCACCACTCTAAGTTTCTCTCACCCCACCAAAGTAGGAAACGTCTCTACCCTACACTATCAGACCCATATACACCCTTAGTTTTCACTAGTTTTTCTCTAATTGGTTGAAGTCACGTCATTCCAATGCTATAAAGAAAAGAAAATGTGAAATATCATGAATCCCAGCAAGCAAAGTTTTCAAACTTTTGGAATCTTCCTAATCCCTCAATCATGACAGCAATAGTAATGAGGAGCTTTTGAAAACAAATTATTTATTATTATTTTTTTTTTGGGTGAAAAACAAATTATTGTTTCTGTGAGAGAGTGAGAGAGAGAGAGTGAGAGAGAGAGAGAGAGAGAGTGAAAGAGTCATCAAGAGTACTTTGATTTCTTATTATCTTATACCAAAAGTTCGTGCACGATCGTGCATGGTACCCGGCCATATCTACAACTGTTAAACGAGGATGAAGGATCATGTACTGTACTCAATCTTGTCCATCCAACAATTGAAAGCATAGCCGTATATAAAAACTCTCCCCTTACTTTATCTTATTTTTTTATAGTTTCAAAGAACATAAAAAGCTGTCTTTTTATTAGGTGAAGAGCATAAAAAGCTGTCAAAGAACCAATAAAATGAGACTGGTCCTTTTTCAATCCTCCAATGTAGCCACTACACAATAAAGATTCATAAATTTTAAGGGAGAAAGTTTTTTGTCCGGGAGTGTGGCCTAAGCTAGCACTCTCATGAGTCTATCTCTCTCCTCCCTATATGAAAAGACACTTCTGGCCCCTTGTTTTGAGAAGGAGAGACATAGACTCAAGAGAGTGCTAGCGTAGGCCACACTCCCGGACAGAAAACTACTTCCCAAATTTTAATATCTAACTAATAATCTTAGGGGAGAATGTTCTCTCTGCCATAGCGTAGCCTGCATCCAGGCACATGGACAGCCTGTGCAAGGGGGCAGGGTGATCATTACGCCCACCCCCATGTGCCTAGACATAGGCTACGCTGCAGCATTGAGAACAACACCCCTAATCTTAGATACTTTGCGTATGAACCCAAAAGAAACTCCCCTCACCATATCTTGGAATTATCATTCTTTTTGCGATAGACTTCAGGGCGCATGATTGAGTTGGCTGCCAAAAAAAAAATAAAAATGATATATGATTTGGGTTATCAACCAAACTCCAAAAGATTGGTTAATTTAAGTTTTCATTTTAAGAGAAGAAAGTACATCCAAAACACAGTTAGCCTACATATCTTGAATTACTAGTAATCTCAATTTCCAACAAATAAAGGCCTATTATTGTAAAAGAAGAAAGATCCCCACAATTTCAATGTGGAGATTTATTTCCACACCCACTCACATAATGAGCTGTAGGGTTTTTATTGACACTTTCTGTCCTTAGAGAAAATGTGGATCCCTTACTAGAGAAAATGTGGATCCCTTACTAAACGAATCTGTTGTGTTGCCTACCCTCTCATTGGTACGATTTCCTACTTTGGCATCATAGGAATTAAACCTTTGTCGAATCATAAAAATATACATGGGAGGAGACAAAGGCAAGCATCTCATTGATACAATTTAGCTTAAAATGAGTAGAGGAAGTAGCTAAAATTACACAAGATGTCATTTTGTATCTTATATTCATCTTCATCTAATGACATTTTGGTAATTTTAATATAAAACTTTGAATTAGAGTTTAAATAACTTTCCTTGCTTACTTTGGATTAAATTTGGACATTGAGATGTATGTAGGGTCTTCTATCACATGACTACCTATGTATGTCAAGTGACAAATAGTGAAGTGCTATACTTCACTAGACATAGTGATGCTTAGAAGGACCCATATAAAAAATCTGAATTATTATTACTATCCTAAAGGTCTATTATTTTTCAAATATCACATGGCATCTACTTTGCTATGTAGACAGATGATATATTTATTACAGCTGTTGGATAGAGAAGACATGATCTAGATTAGCCACATGCCAAATTTCATATTCTAATTGAATCAAATTTCCTATTTTGTATTGGCACACATCATGTGTATGTCCATACATGTGCACCAATTAGGGTTGTTAATTCCAGGCCTGGCCCGACGAGCCCACCCGGTTAAGGCCCGGCCCGATCGGGTCCAATGTGGCGTCCTAGCCCATCAGGCACCTGATTGGACCGACCGATTCTAGGCCTGATCTAGCCTGCCCGATTACAACCCGACCTAACTCGACCCTTTAACTTGTAAACTTCCCCTCCCCTTCCCTCTCTCCTATGTGGAATTTTTATCCTCTCCTGTTACAGCACGGTGCTGTAACGCATCGTGTGGCGGTTGCAGAGGCCATGTGCACCATGTGGGACCCGTTGTGCCACATGGCCCCTGTAGCGCCGTACGATGCGTTACAGCACCATGCTGTAACAGGAGAGGATAACGATTCCTCCTATGTGGCTGTGTCAAATCCTGTCCCGGGGACTGGAGAGCACAATATTTGGTGCACCCAAAGTTCTATACTATGGTTTCTCCGAGTCTATGGTTCTTAACATTATGTACAAGTACTCCAGCAGATGGTTTCTTGTGTCGAGGGTTTCTGGCAATATAAAGGAGAAGCTTATTACAGATAGGTTCCCAAAAAAAAAAAGTACATTTGTGGAAAACGAAGGAAACCCATTTCTGATAACCTAAATCGGATGTTAGGTTTGGGTCAGCATTGTTAGAGCTCATTGGTTTCTGAGTTTTCCTCTGTCCAGATCTTACCTACCCAAATGAAGGTGGAACATCATAAACTCTAATTCTAGGACCACAAGGTCTTTTGGTTCTGGTCCAGATAATAGAAAACACTCTCTTCTTCTTCTTTTTCTTTAATATTTACCTAGGTGCGGTTCTCATCGTTTTTTTTTTTTTTTAAATGGTTAGGAAGAAAGAAAAAAAAAAATTGGAAGAAAGAACTCTTTTTTATTTATTTTTCTTTTAGGTAAACAAATAACTTATCTTGTTTTTTTTTTTTTTTCTGATTTTCCAATTTTTTTTTTTGGGGCTGTATTGTTTAAAGCCCGTTTAGATTTAAACAGGCACATAACTCCAATTCATAAACTGTGGCAGTGCGGCAGTGCTAGGTGGAGATGTTGATATTTAGCAGCTGTCGCATCCAACGGTCCGAGCTCATTGATATGGGCCGTTGGCCGGATGTGGCAACTGCCAGGTATCGATATCTCCACCTACCACTGTCGCACTGCCACACTTTAAGGAATTGGAGAGGATTATTTTCCTAGCCTGGTTAAGGTCTGATTTTTTTTGGTAAGATTATAGTACCTGATTATAGCCCGAGTCCGATCGAGCTTTTCCAAGCCCGGTTAAGCTCGACCGGTTGACACTCCTAGTACCAACTACCAACACTCTAGATGTTACTATGCACTCTTGCAACTTTTGAGTGGGAACAAACAATTAAGATTAAAAAAATCATAAAAATGGATGTGTTAGATTTATCTTGTGATTTTTGAAAATATCTCCTTCAATTTTTATATGTATAACTATCAATAAAAAATAAGGCACATCTGCTTGAAAATGGATTAAAGAAAAACTTAAGACAATTGGTACATCTTCATCTAACAACAAAGGCACATTTCAAATTGAAAAGATAGTATATTAGTATATGTAGTTATGTACCATTACGGAGAATGTTCTTTGTGCCCCAGCGCAGGCTGCGCCCAGGCACATGGGCCTGCCACTTAGGGGGACAGGGTGATCATTGTGCCCACCCCCATGTGCCTGGTCGTAGCATGCGCTGTAGCACAGAGAACAGTGCCCCGTACCATTAATAGTTGTATTCTAAACTGGAAGGCTTGTGTTTAGTCCCAATAGGTGTTCCCACATTGTACTGCATGTTTGATTTGAAGTAATACATCCATTTAAGACCAATGTGATATCATGGATGGAACACTTCAACCCTAACACAACTATCGACCCATAAAAGGAGAGAGATGGAACAGTCGTTGCATGTGCTCCTTTTTATTGACATAACTATCCACACCTGACCATCTGAACCCACACCACCATCCTCCAAGTCCGGATCAGGTCCAATGACATGTACTGTCCTTGTGATATGATCTGAGCTCATTTGGAATTTTGAGTTAACCTATGGGGTTCAATGATTCTGACTTCCCCCTCACCCCCGCCCCCCCAAAAAAAAATTAAAAAAAAATCCATAGTTACAACCACCTATGGTTTCCTTTATTTCTAATCCTTTTGAAATCTTCAATACTAGTCATTATTTAACTTTTGAAGAAATGTTTGTATTAAGCTGATTGGTGAAGGAGGATCCATTTTACCTAAAAATTAGTGAAGAGAATCCATGCAATTATCCCTATTAACATATTTAGTTGGGATAAAGTTGAATTAAATTGCAGCGACACATTAGGGGATATACACGGAAAGATATCCCATTATAAGGGAGGGTGAATGATTGAATTTTGTGTATGAATTTTTAGTTAGCAAACCAGACCATTCTCTACAAACCTCACAATCAGAATATGCTCTTCAAGAGATACTTCTATCATATAATATCGTATGAGTTTTCATAATATATTTTGAAACCGAGTTTTTCTCTATTGTGGGTATAGAGGGAATGTCCACATCTACTCCCATTGGTACCTCACATTGCATTAATAGAGAGGGATAATTTCAACTTCATCAATAGGGGTGGGAGTATGTGGCAGTGCGGCAGTGCTAGGTGGAGATGTCGACACTTGGCAGCTATCGCATCCAACGGTCCGAGCTCATTGATATGGGCCATTGGATGTGGCAGCTGCCAGGTGTCGACAACTCCACCTAGCACTGTTGCACTGATACACTTTAAGGAATTGGAGAGGATTATTTTCCTAGCCTGGTTATGGCCCGATTTTTTTTGGTAAGATTATAGTACCTGATTATAGCCCGAGTCCGATCGAGTCTTTCCAAGCCCGGTCCAATTATCTAAATGAGCGGTCACGGTGCAAGAGCCAAGCAAGGTTAAGCCCGGTTAAGCTCGACCGGTTGACACTCCTAGTACCAATACTCTAGATGTTACTATGCACTCTTGCAACTTTGAGTGGGAACAAACAATTTAGATTAAAAAATTCGTAAAAATGGATGCGTTAGATTTATCTTATGATTTTTGAAAATATCTCCTTCAATTTTTATATGTATAACTATCAATTAAAAAAAAAAATAAAAAAAATAGGGCACATCTGCATGAAAATGGATTACAGAAAAACTTAAGACAACTGGTACATCTTCATACAACAACGAAGACACATTTCAGATTTAAAAGACAGTAAATCAGTATATGTAGTTATGTACCATTAATAGTTGTATTCTAAACAGAAAGGCGTGTGTTTAGTCCCAATAGATGTTCCCACATTGTACTGCATGTTTGATTTGAACCCTAAACCCTAAACACTTCAACCCTAACACAATTATCAACCAATAAATGGAGAGAGATGGAACAGTCGTTGCATGTGCTCCTTTTTATTGACATTACTATCCACACCAAACCATCCGAACCCACACCACCTTCCTCCGAGTCCGGATCAGGTCCAATGACATATATCGTCCTTATGACATGATCTGAGCTCATTTGAAATTTTGAGCTGATTTGTGGGGTTCAATGATTCTGACTTCCCACCCCCATCCCCACCCCCTCCCCCCCAAAAAAAAACTCCATAGTCACAACCACCTATGGTTTCCTTAATTTCTTATCCTTTTGAAATCTTCAATCCTAGTCATTATTTAACTTTTGCATAAATGTTTGTATTAAGTTGATTGGTGAAGGAAGATCCATTTTACCAAAAAAAGAGTGAAGAGGATCCATGCAATTATCCCTATTAATATATTTAGTTGGGATAAAGTTTAATTAAATTACAACGACACATTATGGGATATACACGCGAAGATATCCCATTATAAGGGAGGGTGAATGATTGAATTTTGTGTATGAACTTTTAGTTAGCAAACCAGACCATTCTCTACAAACCCTACAATCAGAATATGCTCTTCAAGAGATACTTCTATCATATAATATAGTATGAGTTTCATAATATATTTTGAAACCAAGTGTTTCTCTATTGTGGGTATAGAGGGAATCTCCACATCTACTCCCATTGGTACCTCAAATTGCATTAATAGAGAGGGATAATTACAACTTCGCCAATAGGGGTGGGAGTATAATGATGACCCAAGAGTCCACCAATCGAAAGTCCTGTATTATGTTGGGAGTCTAGATTATTACCTGTACCGGACGTTTCACATATAATTAGGTAATGACATCTGTCCATTTTTTTACAATAAATGTCTCTCTATAGAACAGATGTCATGTCATCACCTAATCGTGTATAACTCTATTTACCAAAAAAAATTTTAGGGGCACTGTTCTCTGTGCTGCAGTGCAGCCAACGCCCAGACACATGGGGGTGGGCACAATGACCACCCTACCCCCCTGCACAGGCTGCCTATGTGTCTGGACGCAGGCTGTACTGCGGCACAGAGAACATTCTCCCAAAATTTTATATAAAGCTTACACAAATGGGTAGTGATCCAGACTCATTTTGTTCAGCCTTTCAGATGATTCAAGAGTTGGTGGGGATAACCATCTAGCCCGAATCAGCTGCCCGTACATGAAGGCTTAATGTACGTTTTTTTGGGACGATGTGTACCTTTATGATTCATAAATACTCCATTGCCATTAAAAATGATATAGATAGGTATTTATGAAAAAAAAATAAAGACCCATGTTATCAGTTATCACGTAACCATATGTGAAGAATCATTACTCTCTACACCATGGTTTTAGGGATCGGTAGCAGATAAGTAGGATCTTTGGGATTCATGGTTTTAGTGGATGATATCGGCCAACTTAGAAACTGATACGGTATCAACAAGGATTGGCTGTATCTGACAATTTTGTCAATGATACTCCTTTAAAAATAGGGTTTTTTTTTTATTTATCAATTTACCCCTTGTTAGTTCCGTGTCACGGATATGGTATTTGTATGTTATCACGATCGATAATGTGCAAAACCGGTACAAATCATTCAATACGGGCAATCCGATACTGATACTTAGAACCATGCCCGGATTAGATCGATATTGGTCTGGACAGTAAAAGAAATCATTTTCAAATGAAAACCCATAATCGATACCGATTCCTAGAACCCTGCAAGGCACACAAAAGGAGCTGACTTGACTACCTTTTAGGGGGTTCCAGCAGGAGATGGGGGCATGTGACCCCTTTTTTTTTATGACAGGGGCATGTGACCCATTGATAGTGAGTGAATACCCCAACACTACGAAACAACAGCAACAGGACAAGAGTCCTATTTGGGGGGGGGGGGGGTTCATGCAGTGTAAGCTTCAACAAGTACAACAATAATGTATGGGTCTTTCTTCCCAGCTGGTGCCCCTCACATGCAATGTTGCAGTCTTTGTCTTCTCTACTCTTTCTTTTTCATCAAGTCTTTATTAGTCTCCTCTTATATGATCCAATAGATCTATTAAAAACAGATTTTATCGGCGAAAAAGTTTCTTAATTCATTTTTTTAATTTAATTAGTAGGCATTAGGGCCAACCGTTCGTCACGTGATTAACCTACTAAGGAAAACGACAATGAAGAAGGACTCAAACAATTTAGATATTAATTCCAACAGCTGTGTGGACTTCTGATAATGATATGCCGGGAATGCAGGATTAAGAAATGTTGAAAGGCAAAACCAAATTTATTTGATTGATGGACAAGAATCAATTATAAGTGAAAGGGGAAAAAAAAAAAAGTGAACAACCTAACCACCTAGGCCGGACTGTTTAGCACCTAGTGGTCAAACATGGATTTAGTTTACGGTACGGCCGCAGTATCGTTTTTTAACGATATAGATATTGATATGTATTAAACTTAGGGATGGAAAAGGATCGGATTCGGATTGGATATGATTGGAGTTGGATATTCTCTGGTTAAATACGGATACCTCTAAACTGATGTGAATCGGATTTGGATTTTCGATCATTCATTTACATCTCTGTCTTGTGTAACCCAGATCTTCTTCCCCCTAACGGATATAAGTCACTCTCAATCCAAATCTCTTTTCATCATATTCTAGAATTTGTTGAATCTTAAAAAACTCTCAAAATCATTATTTACTTAATTTTTTATTATTAAGTGTTCGAATTTTTTTCTGGACAGATTTTAATCGGATTATTTGCCGCATATCTATAAGTGAATACAGATGTCCCTAAACGGATACGAGTGTAGATTCGGATTCGGATTTCGATTATCCATTTACATCCGAGATTGAACCGCATGAAACTAATATGGGATTCCATTTTGATGGCTTGCAGGTGTATGAGAATGTTCTTGTAAGTGAATTTAAGTTGAGTCTTTTTTTGTATTTGAGTTTTGTTCTTTCATATACCTCATGCCTTAAATAAGAAGGTTCATGTCTTTATCATCGGTGCCTCCAAGTTAAGGATCTCGAGGGTTTGGTGGCTTCTTCTTTGTAAATCACTCTTTGCACGGTTGGAGCTGTGGATTCCATTTAGATGGCTTGCAGGTGCACAAGATTGTTCTCGTATATGAAACGGATAAAGAATAGATGTCTTCAACAATGGAAAGTGTTATCTATTCCAACGAAGATGGCTCATTGTTAAGAGCAGAAATTACTCCATTGTAGTCAGAGTGGATCACCACATATCAAAGATCGAGGCTCCGAGCAAGAAGAACAGCATGTCATGGATTCCTTTAGGAAGCGTTTGGTTCGGTTGTTTTGAAGAATTAGATTCGGATTCTGGATGAGGTTCTCTAAAATCAGTTTTTGTGGATTCGTAACTTGGAAATTTTAACTATTTGGTTACCTTGATTCTGTAACATGATTCTTTCTAAAAGACTGTTTGGTTACCCTGAGTCTATCAAGTGGATTCTTCTGAATCTATATGAATAACCGTTTGGTTACCCTGAGTCTGTGACTTGAATTTATCCATCATCTATCTAAATAACTGTTTGGCTACCCTGTGTCTTGTAGGTAGATTCATCCTAAATCAATCATGTGTATAGTTGATTATGTGAAAAAAGATATTGGCCACATTATTAATTGTCAAATAATAAAAAAGACAAATCTCCATCTCCTGGTGGTGTCAGTTACTGATGACCAAGTAAAAGAATAATAGTGTTTGCTATAATTTGTTGAATACAAAATAATCTCCATCTCTTGCTACGGTCTCAAAAACGTCGTTTAGAACGAAAATAGTGTTTGGTATAATTTGTTCTTTACTATTTGATATTAATTACAATAATGCCATTTCCTTTTAAATTATACCAAAAAATACTTGCAAAATCATTTTCTCTCTTATCAACCTTAGCATAAAATTAAAATATTTCATTAACATAACCAAAATAATTATAAAATGTCAAATTTCATAAATACCATTAATATTGGATTCTTGTGTGGATTAATGTCATAACTGACTATACTATGAACAATTGAATAAAAAAGGTCTTGGTGGATTCGAACCACCATCCCCTTGGAACATGCTCATGTTCCAAGTGCTCTACCAATTTGAGCTAAAGGCCCCATTAAGTAGAGATCCAAAAACAGAAATACAACAAAAAAACATCACAGTAGCATGAATCTTCACATGAGGAATGAAATGAGCAAGGGTCTAAAACAGAAATACAGCAAGATAGTCGCATTGAAATGAATATTTGCATGAGAAAGTTAACATAAATTCACAAGTTGCTACATTATCCATCTGGACAAAAAAAATATCAGTAGAGATCGGATAATAGAAGTAACATAAATTCCACCAACACAACAAAAATTCAGCCCACTATTTAAAAAATCAGGATCAAATTTTAAAATTCTATTATCCTGCCCCAAATTTTACCTACTTAGCATGATCAACAGAGCATGGCTGGACCAGATACAGCCCAGCCTTGGGCTGCATGTGCAGGACGTTCCAGGCTTCAGCACGGCCTTGGAACTCCGAACTTTGATCTCATTGATTCCGGTCAGGCCTACTCTAATTGATCGCTTAGGTAAAATAAACTTCATCCAATCCCTTCATCCCACTGGGCCGCTCCATACAAAACCATACACATTCAGTTGATAGATATAGAAGCAAAACAGAAAAGATCCAGTTCTAGCTTTGTACGAATTAATTAAATTCTTTAAATTCTTTAATTAATGGGCCATTCCCAGTTGGATCAATCAATTTGACTCAGGTTTTGTCCAACTTATAAGTGGACAATTTTGAACAAATCAGAAACCATATAAAAGGAGACCAGTTCTGAAAACAATTTCCACTGCTTAATCTTTAATGACATTAGAATTTAGCTAAGATATGGATCATAGTTACCACTTACCAATAAGAGTGACTTGGCCATCATTCCCTGTTGAATATTAGAGCCTATAGAGATTCAGAATCATTATTATTATATATAGAGAGAGGATCGATCCCACCATCATTTTCCCTTTTTTGTCATGCAATCTTTCAGATTAAGTTGAGACCCATCTGTATGGTGGTCCTGATCCTATAAATAAAATGCACTACGTATAGTCCCATAAACCTTGATCTAGGACATTCACCAATGAAGATTTGACTATAAAAAAAAATGATAAAAGAAATCTTACAACTCTTACCGCATAAAATAAAAACTCACACACTCACACTCACCCCCACCCCCATGCTGCCCCCACACACACTCACCCACCCCTTGCTGCCCTTACACACTCACACACTCACACTCACCCCCACCCCCACCCCATGCTGCCCCTATACACACTCACACTCAAGCGCAGTACTGGTTCCTTGGAAGGAGAAATATTACAGCTATTTAAAGCAATCTATGTACACTCATGCAGTCCAATGTGTAAATTATGATTCTAGTAATCAAGTTGCAGACTTCCTCTCAAGATCACATAATGATTCTAGGGAGACTCAATAGAAAAACAAAACAGCAATCCTAAACACAACAAAATGCAACATTCAGAAATTTTATCATTACAATTATCTCTTGTCATTACTGTGTTAAAACACACGGTAATCTTCCAATCATTCTTAGCCATGTCCACAAAGAGAATCAACTACTCGATTAGCTTCTATCTTCGTTTCTATACTTCCAATAACCTGTACTGCAACAAGGAAAGTAGAATTCCCCTCCCTCCCACTCTGGTAACTTGGTGATCCAAGAGGAAAGGGAAACAAGTGTTAAAAAAAGAGTTGCAAATAATACTTACATATTTGGGCGCAACCAAAGAAGCTCGAAGGAAAAAGAAAAGAGTAACTAAGTCAATAAAACTAGGGAACTGGCTGGACTCCATATACCAGAGTCAAACTGAATTATAAACTAAAATGTGGGGATGAAAAATAAAATTGACCCCAAACATGCATGTGAAGGTCATCACTATTTTTTTCATGACTCTACACAAGATCATGCTACGCATGAAATGAAAGAGACTGCAGCCCTCGCAAACTAAAACTGTCATGACCATCCTGAAGCCATGCAAATAGCCGAGTTGTTTATGCCTGCAACACTCATTGCCAACAAAATTTATCATGAAAGCTTGCATTCCAGAGAACCATGTCATGACAACAATAAGCACATGACAGAACCTCACATGCGTCCAACTCCACCTTCAAGAAAATCAGAACTAGTTTTAGGCCAGCAACCATCTACACATGGAAAAGCTTATGAACAAGAACAAGGGATATCTTTCAGGAGAAAAAGGTTTCCTGACAAATGAGAAGACGGAATTCAACAGTACATGGATTATATTGCTTACAAGGGCACAGTTGCGCAGAGTCCAGGAGAAGTTTTTCAGCAAAGCAACCAGGATTATCAAACACTCGAAATCATTTTGGTTGAGAATAATATAACAAGAACTAGAATTAATTAGGATGAAAAGCAAGCAACCCAATAAAGTAGGTCAGAATTAATTAGGATGAAATGCAAGCAACCCAATACAGAGAAAGGAGAGAGAGAAAAGAGAATAAGAAAATCACCTTAACCAACTGCCTTGCGTGACCCGGTCTTCACTGTCCACCTTAATCCACCCGGAAGAAAAACACAACAAAAATTTTAATCAATAACTACAAAACCTAAATCGGACAGAGAAGCATAAATTTTTTTAAAAAAAAAATATACATCGGTGGTCTGAGCTAAGAGAAGAGCGAGAGAGAGAATGAGACACAGCAGAGAGCAAGAGAGAACGAGAGAGAGAACGAGAGAGAGAGAGGGACAGAGACTGCGAAATACCAGAGAGCATGAGAGAGAGAGAGAAATAGCAGAGAGCAACAAGTAGAGAGCACAGAGCAGAGAACAGTTGGTACCTGGAGGTTGAAGGCGACGGCGTGTACAGAGCAGAGAGCAGCGATCGAGTTTCTGGAGGTTGAAGGCGATGCAACTATCGTTGGTGAGCTTCAGTGCCCTTTCCCCTCTCCTTCTAGGTCGAGTTCGTTCGCGAGATCGTGAATTTAGAATTAGGTTTCAAAAATCACCAAAAAAGTCTCCAATTTATATCAGGTACCCCCAATGGTAGATTCTTGTTGGAATTCACTTAATGAGGTGAATTCTTGCCCGAGTCAATTTTACGTTGAAATGAAGATCATTGATTTTCGTAGAATCCAGTTCACATTCAACCAAACGCTATATTTTAGTAAGAATCAAGAGTGCGTAGACTCAATTTCTTAAGACTTAGCGAACCAAACGCTTCCTTAGCATCCAAAGCGGCAGCTGAGGGTGTGTATGTCAACGTTCTTGTTCTAAAAAAACCGATTATGGGTTCACCACAATTTTTTGTGTTTATGTGCTTTCGATTCTGGGTCCTTAAATATTGTATGGTAACAATGGAAAAAATTTTGTTTCTATAGCTGGGAAAAAGCAAAAACTTGTATGGATCGCACTTAATAGAATCGTTTATCTTGTTTACAAAAAATATCACTTACATCATTATTGCTTGACTTATGTTTTTTAAAACATAAAAAATACCAAAAAAAAAATCGTTACAAACTATTTAAATCTACCTAACTATGTAACCAAAATAACAGATCAAATCTACCTATTCAACTACATCAACGCACACATTTCAAGGAAAAATTCTAGTAGGTAAAACAAGAAAAAACATAAGAAACATTATACATTCTCTTAGAAATAACATAGCAATGGATAGAATCAAACCATAGTTGCCTTGGGCATGCTTTGATGTCTAAGAGTAATAGCAATGATCATCGTTGGAAAAGAATCAAATAAAACCCAAGTAACCCAGTTCAATAGATTAAGAAATGCATAACTTAGATGAAGGCCAAAAGGAGAAACAATGGATAACACGATTAGAAACGCCACTATTACTGTAGCAGACAGAAAGACCTAAAAACAGAGGAGAAAAAGAAGATTGACTGCTTTGAATACCCTCTTCCCTCTCTCTCTATGTATTTGATTGGAACAAGCTCCTTGGTCTTCTTATCTCTAACTAGCCTCGCAACCCCAAAATTCCCAAAACCAAGATCCTTCAATGGCTTGTAATGCTCCTCCATCCTAACACATAACCCAGACTAAAAATCCTTCCCCTCATTTAACTCTTTTGTTTTTTTAAAGAACAACTCCTGTAATTGATCTAGAGACTTGAAACAACAGGTTGGGAAGGTTTAGAGACAGCCAAGGTCAACACTACTAGAATGGGCATAGCTAATGGCCAAGCCAAGCCAACACAGCCTTGGGTGTGACATTATCCGCTCTGAGTTGCATGTTCAAACCCAATCTTAATTTCTCCGAATGTTCAAGATCATAAGGGAATGGACATTGGTCTTTGTTTCCAATTTAATTGTTTTTTAGATAATTAGAGAAATATCAACAGTATTAGATGAGGAACTTAAGGCAGAAATCCAATCCAACTTTGCAGTTTCAGACCATCACAGAACCACCCCACGCAGGCTTTGACAATTGCTGAAAATTCAAGAAACAGGGATAGGAAAGGAGAGAGAGAGAATGGGATATGACCTACCAGAGTAGAGGTTGGAATCCTTGGCTTCGATCGCGTAGAGTTTGGAGTCACTGGCGATCGCATAGAGGTTGGAGTCGTTGGCGTGAAGACGACGAAGTGCACCTTCAATTCAACCACAATGGTGAATAGCAGAGAGAACGACAAACAACGGAGCGAATGACAAACAATAGAGAGGACAACAAACAACATAGAGAACAACGAAACGTCTTTCTTCGGTGAAGTTTCTTCTTAGAATGTCAAAAACCACAAAGACGAACAACGAAAACCCAAAGCTTACTCCGGTGAAGCTTTTCTTCGAATAGCAGAAACAAAAGAGAGAGAATGTTTAAGATTATGCAAATGTTTGATGGATTTTATGTTTTATGGGGCAAACCCCAAAAATACCCTCATGACTTAAGTAGCCCGATTTATTTCTCCGTCTTTTCATAGAATTGATTCTCAATGGTGAAAACACAAATTTGGTGTTTCTTAAATGAGGCTCAAAACTGTGCCCAGAGTCTAGTTCATTTTAAAAAAAAAATAGAGACCAATGATGCCATACAGTTTCAACTCATTTTTGTTAAAAAAATACAGAAAAAACACCTGAATTGGGTTTTTAGAACGTTGTCATACAGAGCCTGAGAAGCCTC
This sequence comes from Telopea speciosissima, assembly GCF_018873765.1. Lineage (NCBI taxonomy): Eukaryota > Viridiplantae > Streptophyta > Magnoliopsida > Proteales > Proteaceae > Telopea > Telopea speciosissima. The sequence goes on along the minus strand of NC_057925.1, from coordinate 46,260,552 downwards.
TACATATTTTACACTTTGTTGTCACAAAACTTTGAAGACCATCTAATGAAAGGACTGTCCCTGACCATCTTGCTTGGAGTGGGGGTTGAAAGCACCGAAGGTGAAAATGAGGGACAGGTCAGGGATCCAGTCCTGACACGGAGGAGGGAGGGGGGTGCAGTGTCGTGGTGGGGAGCCACGCCATGCAAGGGGATCTTGGTAGTGTTGATGCGGCCCATCCTCAACTTGACGGTAAAAACATTCCATGGTGGGCAATAAGTTGGGGATAAATTCAATGAGGGAATTCAATACCTAGGAGTCCAATCATAGAGTCACATGATGATTTTCTTCATCGTAGATATCGAAAAAACTTTATTCTTTTGCAAAACAAGGCAGAACATTATGAGCTCGGATCAGGTCCATGTACGTGGTCCAACCTTGGGATTTTTTTTTTTATTGGGTAGAGGCCTTGGGACTTGACCTAACATTACAAAGAAAACAATATAATGAGGTGTTCGGTTAGAAGTATATATAAGCGAAAAAGAGTTTCTTACTTTTATTTAACTTTCATCACTTGGATTCTAACCTAAATGACTTTTAATCTCACCATCACATGTGTTTGATACGAGATAGGAATGTCAAACCCTAAAATGAACAAGTCAAACCACTTGAACCCGACCAAAAACACCTCAATCAAGCATGAAGTTGATGGTCTTGATGCTTGAAGCCTAGTACTGCCGTTAACTAGCAAACCAATTGTAAAATCTTTACCTCTCCGATGGATCATATTGTTTGCTTTCAGTTGTATAATTTCTCAATAAATAGTTCTCCATTTAGGACCATTTTTGTAAGATCCATAGGGTGCAATCAACTAGATTTTTAATCCCAGCCCAACTTGAGGTCAGGCAGATTTTTCAACCCAGGTCTAGCCCTGCTGTACCCCTGGTTATTGTCGGGGTTCCAGGGGTGTGGCGGTCATTTCGTGTGCCTCTGTGTCAAGGCGTAGGGATGATGTGCGGTATATGACTGGATGGCGTTCTCTTTCTCTTATCATAAAAACATTTTCAATGAGTGACCCTGACTTTTGTCATTGTTTAACATAAAAATATACAATAGCTGAATGTGTAATTATGTACAAGGTTGTATCTTAATACGTTTAATACATATACCTAATTACTTAAAGATGTATTTTATTTAGGGATAAAGTTCTCTGCACTGGGGGTGCAGGGTACACCCAGACACATTGGGGGTGGGCAAAATGATCGGTCCACACCTCCTGAATGACGCAAACCTCGTCCTTGTCCCTCCCCATGTGTCTGAGCGCGACCTACGCCTAGATGTGCTTCGGGATAGAGAACGTGCGCCCATTTATTTAAAATTTAGTCAATGTGGGAGAGAGTTCTTCACGTTGATAAGTGACAATGTGGGGGGGGGGGGATTCCCATGCAACACCAATCAAAGCATGGAAAACAGGGCTCTATGGTCAAGGAGGAGAGAGAATGTCAGTATAAGATCCACATGATCAGGATGTGAAAGGACATGAGAAAGCATCCCCGCATTGTCAGCGTGGAGATCTTTTTCCTATACTATATACAGATATCTTACATATCATTATATACTATATGGGTCAGTCCGGGCTCAGACCAAAGGCCTCAGGCAAGGCCAGTCCGATCTTGAGCCTAGCCCAGCCGGTGGATTGAAAAACAGCCCACACTAATTTTTTTCCGGGCGGGCTTGGGCTCAACGGCCCAAACTTACACCCCTAATTAGTCCACTAGCCTTGGGAATTTAAGCTTTGAAAAAGACCGGGAAATCTCTCTCTCTCTCTCTCATCTATTATTAGTTTCTTGGGAGAAAGACCGCTAATCGATGCTGTATATGGACGTGTATCTATGCCCAGACATACAGCCTAGCACGAAAGACCGCTACACTTTTGAAATAGTACATGGGTGGGCCTAGAGTTCTTAACCTGACCCTGATCACATTGCTAGTATTGGCTCATCAATTGAAAGGAAGAGAATTGCTAACACTACAAATCGAGTGGTATATTGACTTTATGAACCACGCATGTCATGATACAAGGTCTTTAAATATGTGAAAATATAAATTAAAATTTTTTTTCAGTCTTAACTATAAGCCTTTATAGCATAAGGAATCATATGAAAGATCAAGCCCAGGCTCAATTCGAATTGGGCCTGGAACATATCTCATGCCTCATGGCTTCCATGAACTTAACACAAACATATCAGGCCCAGAACCAGGCTTCTTGTTGTTTTACAATCTGAGTTACACAAACCTTGAATACATGTGCCCCAGCCCTAATAGCACCCCACCCATGAAGTTTGACCTACAACTAATGTGGTAGAGGTGACATGGGTCATGAAAATTTGATATGTTAGCCAATTTGGAAGATTACCTTGTCTAATTCAATGACTAATAAGTTAAAGGGCAAGGAATCGTTGCCTGGTCGCGTGGCGCCTGCACCAGTGTCGAGGGCAACGAGAGAGTGCACATGGCAGCATTACGGATGATCAAATTTCATGTGCTCTTGTGTTTGATTTCATGGGGGGGGGGTTGATAATTTAGTGTGTTCCTATGTTTGGGTGTAGGGGGCACGGGAGCAGACAACATTTTTTTTCTCTCTCTAATTTAGAATAGGGAGAGGGTTCCCCGACACTGACATTGGTGTTGAGAGGGATATATACATCACACCATTGTCATCCACATAGGATCCATAGTATCAAAGTAGGAGAGAGAAAATAATAAAGAATCCCATATGAGATGGAAATAGTACTTTGGCGTTGAGGCAAAATTTTCTCCTATAAAATAACCAAATAAACATTAAGTCGGGGTCCTAAATTCTAGAGACCTAAATTCTTCTGGTTGCATGGTTTTAGTGCACGGTATCGGCCTGGATTGGCTGTATTGGACAACTTTGCCCCTGATTCTCCTTTAAAAATGAGTTTTTTGATACTTGTACCCTTGTCCATACTGTGCTATCGATACGATATCGATACAGTATCAATATCGATGACTAGCAAAATCGGTACGTATCGCCCAATACGGATGATATGATACAGATACCTCAAACCATGTCTGGTAGGTTGGGCATTTTACATTTTGTTAGATGACAAATTCATTTTGATCACTACAAGTTACATCAAATCTCATTATGACTTGGAACCTGAATTATTTAACATTGTGGCAGGCCTTGTTCATGTTGAAAAGCTAAGTCTGAAAGTGAAAGAAGTTTGGTGCTCAAATATGTTGTTGCCCGATCTTCTTCCATTCCCAATTTGATCAGCATGGCCTTGGCCAGTTAGAAATATTTTTTAGATATTCTAAGAACGTTTTTTGGTTAACCCTCTTACTTGTCTGGGCTTAAATCATATTTTGTTTATAAACTCCATGTAAACCTTTTGTAGGATTAATAAATTTTTAGTTTTCTCATATTTATAAAAAAAGAGAAAATTATGTTTACCACTCCTATAGTTTGAAAAAATTAAGCCAATCCCCCTCAAAATTACGCTTCCCCCCTTCAAAGGGAAGGTGGATGTAATTTTGTGAAGGATCAGTGTAATTTTTTCAAAATACAGGGTTTTTTTTGTATATTTCACAAAAAAGCAATTAGTTGGGGGTGGAAATAGCTGTCAAATGAAAGTTACTTTCTTTGTGGAGTGTACTCTCTTTTGTTTTTTGTTCTTGGTGAAAGGAGTTTACTCTCTTTGATTTACCAATAAAGAAGCCATGGACCACATTTCATGCTTGGTTTCCATGGACTCAACAACCAGGCTTCTTGGTCTTTCACAATCTGAATTGCACAAAGCTTGAATACATGTACCCAAACACTAATAGCACCCCACACATAAAGTTGGACTTTTACAGCTAATGGTAGAGAGATGACATGGGTCACCAAAATTTGACTTCTTAGTCAATATAAAAGATTACCCTGTTTAAGTCAATAACTAATAATTTAAAGGAAAAAAGAACCATGCTTGGTTGGGCCCCCACACCCTCTCACAATCACAAGACACCATGAAATGATGCTCCTGCCCCTTGAATGGATATTGAGGCACACTCTCCCATTGGCTCAGACGCTGGTGTAGAGACCAAGCGACCAAGCATAGATCTTTTGCCCTAATTTAAAATAGGGAGAGCTGGAGAGGGATCCACATGATGCTAGTAGAGAGGGTTCCTTACGATGCTAGTATGGGGAATCTACACCTCACATCAATGGCGTTGATGAGAATGATATCATCCACATGGGACCCACATGATCTGAGTAGGAGAGAGAAACTAATAAAGAACCTCATATGAGATAAAAATAGGACTTTAACGTCGTGGTGATTCTTTTTCTTTTAAATGCAAAATCAACACCCTCTCACAGGGCACCATGAAATGAAACCCTTACCCCTTGAATGGATACCGAGGTGTACTCTCCCATTGGCTCAGACGCTGGTGTAGAAACCATGCAACCAAGCATAGATCTTTTGCCCTAATTTAAAATAGGGAGAGTCGGAGAGGGATCCACATGATGCTAGTAGAGAGGGTTCCTTACGATGCTAGTATGGGGAATCTACACCTCACATCAATGACATTGATGAGAATGATATCATCCACATGGGAACCACATGGTCTGAGTAGGAGAGAGAAACTAATAAAGAACCTCATGTGAGATAAAAATAGTACTTTAACATCGTGGTGATTCTTTTCCTTTTAAATGCAAAATCAACACCCTCTCACAGGGTACCATGAAATGACACCCTTACTCGTTGAATGGGTACTGAGGTGCACAGTGCACTCTCCCATTGGCTCAAACGCTGGTGTGGAGACCATGTGACCAAGCATAGATCTCTTGCCCTAATTTAAAATAGGGAGAGGGATCCCTATGACGCTAGTAGAGAGGGTTCCTTATGATGCTATTATGGGGAATCTACACCTCACATCAATGACGTTGATGATAATGATATCATCCACATGGGACCTATATGGTCCAAGTAGGAGAGAGAAACTAATAAAGAACCTCATGTGAGATGAAAACAGTACTTTAACGTCTTGGCGATTCTTTTCCCTTTAAAATGCAAAATCAACATTTGGCTTGGTGGAAATAGTTGTCAATGAAAGTTACTTTCTTTTAGGCCCGGTTTATTTAGAGGGGAAGCTGGGGTGGAATTGTTGGGAAGATGAGACCCACACATGTTGTTGGGGTTTTATTGAAGTGGAAATGTTGAGGTAAAGTTATTTTAATAGCTAATAAAGAAGCCATTTGAGGAAAGTAACAGTAGATGACCATAAAGTGTCCTAAAATATAAATTTTTTAGGGGAAAAAAAACACAAGGAAAAAAAAAACATTGCTTGGTCACACCCCCTTATGCCCAGACATAGGAATGGCGAAGTGACCACCTCACCCCCATGTTGAATGCTTGGCACACACTCCCATTTAAGAGTGTCAAATTGAAATTGGAATCTAAAACCAAAATCAGATCTAGACCGAATAATCAAAACTAAGGAACACAATTGAGGCAGGGCTTGATTAGTTTCTGGATCTAATATAGGAACTGGCAGTTAGAACCGAAATCGAACCGAATCTGGGTACTAATATATTATAATATATTAATACAATATAATACTATGAATACACTATAATACTAATATTTTATAATAGATATTTCACTAGTATTAGTATTAGTATTAGATTTTATAATATTACTATAGTATATTATATATAAAGTATAAACCATGTATAAGAACTAGATCCAAACTGTGTACGAACCGAACTGGAACTGTATAATTTCAGAATCGAGGCGGGACTTGGTCCAGATCTGAATCTCACTAATACTCCTTGGAACTGAATCAGAACTGAACCGAACACCTAGTTCCCGATCGATTTACACCCTTACTCCCATCGGCCCCCATCCTGGCGTAGAGGCCACACAACCAAGTAGCATACTCTCTCCCTTTTTATTACAAAATGCCTATAAAGGAAAATTTTCATCTAGGGCAAGGGATTGCCACGACGGCATAGAATGGAATCTCCAAACCCTACCCATCGGTCGCGAGAAGGGCATTGCACAATCTATTCAACAGGAGAAAATGTTAAGAAGGAAAGATAATGTCAAAAGGAGAGAGACTTTGAAAAAGATTCTCACACCACTCTCATGGAGATCATTTCCTTTAAATTTAATATGACACACACCAGGCTTTACTTAGATTTAGAGGAGGTGGGTTCTTAACGCCCAACATTGCATTGAAAGTGTAGGTTGGTTGGGGCCATTGCCCAAAATTTTTTTGGCTGAAAATGTGCCTCATCTCCCCAATAATGTGTCAATTTTGAACCTAAACTAACAATGGAAATAAATTGGAGAAAATGACTTGTGTACAACTCATATGTTGGATAACTTTGGAAAATTTAAATGAGGTAATCAATATGGTTACGGAACTTTATTGACGTCAGTGTCACTAATGATTTCAATACCACATGTCTTAGAGGTTTGTGAATCCTATAAAATAGGGTGTTACAAAAATCATTAAAGCTATGGGATAAAGAAAGTTGCTTGGTCATGTGCCTCTATGCCTAAATACAGGGCTAGGGAAATGACCACCTCGCCCCCATGTTGGATGTTTGGGAGCACACTCATTGGCTCCGCTCTAGTGCAAGGTCATACAACCAAAAAATGTTCTCTCTCTCTCTCTCTCCCTAAAACTATTTTAATGAGAGCTAATTGGTGATCGAGATGATCTAACGTCAACTTTCTCACAAGTTTAAGGTTCAACTTTAAAATAAAAGGGCAAATAACCCCAAGGGGTTAGCATAGTTGGTTTGGAGGGAACATGAGACTCCGCCTCAGGAAGCGAGGTCTCGTGATCAAACCTTTGCCGCTACATAATTTCTTGGGGCCACCTGCCTGAGGCCCCTTCTAGGGCCCAGAAGCTCCCGGTTCGTGCGTGGTGCGGGGGTCATGTAAGAGCCCAAGGGGGGATTTAGTGGGCCTAAAGTCGGATACCCATCCTGTCTCCAAAAAAAAAAAAAAAAAAAAAATAAATAAAAAAATAAAAGGGCAAATGTGCGCACACATGCTGAGTGATACAGTTAAATAACGGTTTCAAATTCACCTACCCAATATACGCAATTTAGATTCACCTAACAGGCATGCCTCGTGGTAGAAAATCTAGGTGCTCAATTGATCGGTTGGTTTCACAAAGAGGGCTTTGTGTGGTGCAATAAGTAAGTTTCAACTTCTTAACATGGTAGCTCAGATGAAGCATGAGAACACTTATATGTGAAAAAAATGTTTACTACATAAACGGTATTGGAACCACTGATACCTTGTTCTTCCACATGGATAGATGATATGATAATTCTAATCGTTGGGTAAATGAGAAATTCCTTAAGTAAACTACTTCTCGATTTTGGTGGACAATCTCAATAAATTGTGTGATCCATCATGTATTGACACCGACATCGATATTGATAAAGATCAATTGGAATTAGGTTGGTATCAGACGTAATTTCGACACTGAATCACTTTCTGCCTTACTCACTCGAATACTTATTCTATATCAGTATCGTATCGAAATTGGACTCAATCTCATACAAATTATTAGAACTATTACCACCATATCACCCTTGTTTTTTTTAACAATCCGTGTGTTTCAAGTAATTTTTACATTTTTTAGATAGTTTTCAGCATTATATTGATACGCTAAGGTGTTAAATTAGTTTATATTTTAACCTATGATTAGCTAATGACATAGACATCCATAGATATCTTCACCTTAAAAAGGCCAAAAAAAAAAAAAAGTTGTTGGCGTGGGGATGACTTGACACAGTATTGGCGTGGAAAACCTTTCTTCCCAAACGGAATTATGGATATATCCCATAAAAAGACAACTCATGATACAAAAATCTAACAAGTAAAGAAAGCGAATTGGAAATTATGCATGTGGGTTCGAGCCATTTCGGTTTGTACTTTGTAGAGTTGTTCCAATCTTAAACGCCGGTTATCAGTGCAACAGATTGGAGTTTCCAGACTATCCTTTTCAGATTCCATCCAGTATTAGTTCCTCAAAAACTTTGTAGTTTTCGTCATCTCTCACACTTTTGAGTTTACATAATACAATAGCTTCTGTGATATCTATCTGATCAATAGAGGGATTGTTTCTGCAAACAATCTTTGTGATTAATCATGAGGAAGAGGGAGAGAGAGAACCCATGTGGGGTTTGTGGGCATTATCACAAATATGAAGAAGGGGAAGTTTGTGGGATTTGTGGACATCGCATCCCTGTTTCATCCGAGAGACTGGGATTTCAAACCAGTGCTTTCCCTTCTGAGATCTGGCCGGACTTTCTATACGTTGGTAGCTACGACAACGCATCTCGATTAGAACTTCTCAGGGCTCAAGGGATATCTCGTGTGCTCAACGTGAGTTTTCTTTTCTCTGTTTTTTTTTCTTTCTTCTGTCTCTCTTTTCATAGATTTTGACAGCTCGTTCTGTGATTATAAGAATAAGGTCTGTGATTAAATTTAATCTTTCATTGGAGAATTCGTTTTCGATTTAAAATCACTTGAAAGTTTTAAATTTGAACAAAAAATTCAATGTTTTGGTACATGAAAAATATGATACGAATTTAATGGGGATTTTATCTAATTGAATTCAAGTTCTGAGTGTGATACTAATTTCACCCCATTCATTGTATATACTGCCTCAGGTAAGTTGTGAGTTGAAAGTTTGGTATAAATGTGGTGTTTGTTAGTCCGGTTCTGAGGATCAGCCGCTAGCATTGAAACCGGCTCAAGAATGGATGTTTTGGGATTCTGTCAAAATTTCAGAACTTCTTAAAGAAAACAATTTCAGATTCTATGTTGATCCTTAACCAAGAGCCCTCAATGGCTAAACTTCCTCTCTGTTTCATTGGTGACTATTCCTACTAATGACACTGTTTCTGACCAAAAATAAAATAAAATGACAACCAGTGGTGAAAGTAATCTTCTTTCTGGAAGCTCTATAGTTCTAGGTTCCATATGGCTAACCACAAAAAAAGTGTGGAAGCACCAAACTCTTTTTGTTTCGGTCTAGCAAGTACCTGAAGATGTTTAAACTCAGCTGCATAAGTACTCTGATGGCTGGAAGTTATGACTGCTGATGAACACTATTATAGGTTCTGGCGTCTAACCTGTAGAAACTCTCTCTCTCTCTCTCAATGAATACCGACTTCTATTAAAATTAGAGAAGTGGAACAATCCTGCAGGCAGAAAATAGTCTACAAGTAAAAACAGGCAACTTCGTGACCTTATATTATAATGTTCCTGTTTACTTTAATGTCTCCTGTTGCTGTCGAGATCTGTCGGGCACATGCCTGCACACACAAGAGCCAGGAGATAGAGCGGAAGAGTTGGCCGGAGCGGACTCTGGCAAGGGACTCTCCAATGCCTAAGTCAGATCCCAGAGAAACAGCAGTTGCGGGGCCAGGGACGGAGGGTGAGTAGCAGTTCTCAAGAGTGATTGAACTAAGCGAATCAGAATGGAATATACTGAACACTTTACTTTGATCACTGTCGTCTTATTTATATGGTTCTGAAGGAATGTCTCTTGTTCGCGTAAGCCTCTCTATCCCTTGGATCACATATTCTCTGGGTTTCCTTGGCGGGAGGTCTGAGCTGGAATGGTTAACAGAATTTGTCCGTATTGGCAGCTGGCGTCGTGGAGAATCTCCAACTGGCTGGCCACTTGTAAATCTTCCTGCTCACACGTTTGATGTGAGGATTCGAGATTTAACGGCTTTCTCATGTCCTCAGGCTTGTCGCTCGTGCGTTGCTTTTGGCCTGAGTTTATTACACGTGTCGCTCTGTCATTGGAGGCTCAATCTTGTATGTATCATAAGTTCCCAACTCCTTCGAGTCTTGTAGAGAGTCGATGGAGTAAAGTAGAAATTTAAAAAGTAGGGTGCTTTTAAGAGGTATGTGGCGAAGGATAATTTGCGAGCCAGCTGTCTGTGTATCATCTCCAATGCCCTGCACTGCAAGTTCATTAGCCATCAAGTTGCTTGATCTAGTAACCTGTTGGAATAAGAAATTCCTGGGAGCTCAATTTGCAAGCTAACTGTTCTTGAGTTTGTTGATGTTGGATTTACAATAAAAAAAAAAAGAGTGTTCCAGTACATGAGGCTCCTGCTACTGCAGGATCTGGAAGGGGCAAATATACACAGCCTTACCCCCTGCTTCTCAGGAGAGGCTGTTTCCAAGTTTCGAACTTGCAACCAATAGGTTGCAATTTACAATCTTTATAGAGATTTCATATCTTCTGTTTAGACAGTCATTTAATGTGTCCACCATCAGTGCATTCCATTTCTATTGTTCTGTTTTTCCCGTTACTGCTTTTATTCAATTCAAGAGCAAGATAACGGCCATAAAGACCCACAATACTGTGTAGAATACGCCGAAAACATGAATAACTGAAGTTTTACTGTCTGTTGGTAAGCTACTAATTCTGGCATGATTATCTATGTGGAGCTGAATCTCAAAGCTTATTTATTGTATGATCTCTTATCCTTTACCACCAATTTATTTCTAGTTTAGAACAAATTTGTAACCTGATTCAAGGACTATTGTTTCATCTCTATTAGTTCACAGGGCATGTTGAATGTTAATGTTTCTCCCTTGTTTTCTGAAGCCTGGTGTACGTTATTGATTCTCATGAGTTTCTTGTTTAATTTCTGTACCCTACATCTTTTCTGGAAAACTGAAGATCCTGACAGATTCTTATATTCATGGTTCTCTGAAAATGCAGACTGTACCTGCTTGTCAAAATCTATACAAGAACTCCTTTACTTATCACTGCCTCCCAGATGACAAAAATTTAGCCTTTGATGATGCTATTCAATTTTTAGGTATGTTCCTTTAGATGATTTTTTATACAGAGTAATGATTTTCTCATGTAGCGTGAGTATTGTGAGTATATGATCCATTTTGTGGATTCGTTTTGGTTGTATTTATTTTCTGCTAATATTTTGATTCCATATGATTGAGGATTTTTGGTCGCCAGCAGTTGTTAAGAAAAAAGAAGATGAGCGACCAGCTGATGACTTCCTCTTCCATGAAATTGTAGTTGATGGATATGAACTGCATTGTCTTGAAACATATTTGAGAATGATTCTTTTAATTGGTTGCACGACCTTCTGAATTGCCACTAAGCTAATAACTTTGGATCTGTTGTCGCTATAAACTTTGGGTACAAAAGAGTTGCATAAAGTAATTCCTGCAGTTGAGTTTTACATGAAACTGAGGCTTACAGTATTTCTGACTGCTGATTCAAGCAATTAAAGACTGATTTCAGAAAAAAGTTTGCACTAGAAGTTGTTTCCTACTTAATGACGTCATAATAACATTAACTAAATGTATTTCAGGCCTGGTATTTACTTTCTGTATGTGTCTTCAGTAATAGTCCTGCAGAAAGTGGTTCATGTTTAGCTCCTCCCTTCGTTGATTGGTATTTCTGATGAACTAATGCATAAAGATTAGCATGTATATTATAGCACACAGTTTCATGTCCCTTGTGGCTGCAAGATCTTTCATATCCTTATCTATCAAGATGAACTTGTGCATTGGGGCCTTCTGATTTCAGGTGTCTTGTGATTGTAAGGATTTCTACTAGTTCCTATGTTTCTGGCACTAAACCATGCAAGGGTATTTTACTATGAATTAATTTTCTATTTATGGGGATTTCAAACCCCAAGAGATGGTGATGCAGATTTGTGGCTGAAACGGCTTGATTTGTCTTGCCATCCAGACCGAGAACCAGGCCTGAATTGGTATTTGGGTCTAGTAGGATAAAAAAAAAGGGTGTACCCAGTGCACGAGGCTCCCGCCACTGTGGAGTCTGGGGAGGGTCATAATGTATGCAGCCTTACCCCCTACTTTTGCAAAGAGGTTGTTTCCAGACTCGAACCCGCAACCACTTGGTCACAATGGAGCAACCTTACTGTTGCGCCTTACCAATTAGGTCTGGTAGGATATTAGAAGTTTATTCAGTTATGTTGAAGATTATCGAGCTACAGCAGGAGGGACCCAATCTCAATCAGGATATTACATCTGATCGAGATTCCCTCCTCATATTTGTTTCCTTCACTTGTTCTAAGAGTGAGGAGTGGTCCTAGTTCGAGTAGGACTGTTAGTCCTAGTTTATTTATGTTTTTATCTTGATTTCTATTGTAATTAGGAGTAGTTTCTGATTTATTCATGTTGTAACTAGGATTCCTAACTTAGTTAGGAATCCTCCACTTATTTGGAGTTTCAACTTTCAAGTATATAAATAAAGCATGGGTGAGGGAGACTGTCAAGTTCGAATTCTCTCTCGACAGTTCTCCTCTCTTCTCCACTTCTTCTTCTTCTCTCTCCATTCTCGGTTCTGGTTTCTTCATAGTTTCTGCTGTTACATGATATCAGAGCAGCACCAATAAATTGTGCTGATTTGATTCCTGGTTTTGAAGGTCTTCTCAAGCTTCTCTTAAAGGGGGTGCAGCACCCTATGCTGCTTACTGTTACAGATTAGACCCTAGATGTAGTTTTCAATTGAAAACTTGGGTTTTTTTTACTTCTTATCAAGCTCGATTGGAGAACCTTACTATCCTACTGCTGCTGCTATTGCTTCCATCAGTTGATTTACATTGAAGATTACAGTTTTCTGTCTTCAAGGTTTTCTGTCTACTACCTGCGGTATTTTACTTAAGCATCCTACATTGATTCTACTTCTCCAATTGATACTACATCAACCTAAGGGGCTGCTGATTCAATTGTAGCCATCTCCAGATCTCAGTTTATCTTCTCTATTGGTTATTTGGGGCAGGTAAACCCTACTACTTGAATTTAGGTGATTATGTATCTTCTCTGCTGCTGCGGTTATTATAATCTTCAACAATTTATTTTGAATTATCTTGTAATCTTTTATATTGGGGAATTTTAGATAGGATTCGTAGATTACGTTGGAGATTAGATTGAGTTGTTAGTTTCCTATTTCAAGAAGAGTTGTTTTAGTAGTTTCTATTTAGGAGTGTTTTCTTTATCTTTATACAGTTGCCTGTAACCTACAACGGAGACAGTTGAATAAGAATTTGGGTTTGAGTGGCTGTGATGCCATCGCTGGTCCTGTGGCCTTCTTTTTCCTTCTCTCTCTCTCTCTCTCTCTCACCCATCCCCATGCGAGAACCTCTTCCTCCTTCACCTTCCTTATTTCTAGGTACGATCCCTCCCTATCTCGCTTCCTAATTCTCTCCCTTTCTTCTTTCCTGTTACTATTTTCTTGCTGGCCTGCTCTGTTTGGGGTGATACTAGCAGACTGTAGTAGCTAGGAGAGCTCACTCGTTGTGCTACATCTCTTCCTGAAATTCTGGGTTTTAATACCTTCATTGGGGGCGATCAAAGCCCATGAACTTGGGGCCCTAACACTATCTCTGTCGTGAGACCTAAACCAGAACTCAGATTTGGTTTGATATTCCCACCAGCCATGGTTGTAGTCGATTACTTGGTTCCTTATGTTTCTGAATCGCTAGATGGTGTGATGGAGTTACTAGCTTATAGAGTTAGCAACCTACCTCTGAATTTTCAATCCCATCCGAACCCATTTGGTGGAGTTCGATCAACCAAAGGCCCTCCAGTTATTCCACGTCTCTGTTTGGGACGAGAGGTTGAAGACAACCTCTTGTGGTTGCCTTTAACCCTCATTTATTCCTTCTTTTCCATTGTTATCCCTCCCCTCTTTCCTTATTCTTCTTTGTCCTTACTTTCATTCCAAGTCTGTCCCTGTTCTTTAAATGAGAATACCCTTTGTATCCTAACCCCTATATGCCTTCGAAAGTACCCCTTTAAGATTCTATTTAATTACAAAAGTGCCACTATTCTTTGAAATATTGTTTATTTACAGAATTGCCATCATTATTTACTATTTGGCCATTGCACCCTTGGGTGGGCCCACAGTGAACCCAAACAGGGTATTTTGACCTCAGGTTCACATTAGATGGGCTGGTGGACTTGGTACCATAATCTTAGTTAAGTTGAAGTCAAATTATATTTTTTTCCTATTATTGCTTTGGAGGCTTCTGATCTATCACCAGCTACTGCTATTGTGTTTTCCATTAACACACTGTAGACGCTGAATTTTGTCATCCTCCTGGCGATGATGACAACAGGACCCGGACAGACATTGGTACCTCTCTTAAGAAGGACTCTTGCCCCTGTAGTACCCAAGCCATATCACTTTCACATCCCTAAAAATGATTTAAAAGACCCTTATATCCAATGCTAAAGGAGGTATTGCTCATTCCCCGACCACGGGAGTTAAGCATTTGCGGCGGCGCGGTATCTTAACCACGGCGTCATAGAAGCTCATCCGCGATGGCGCGGTAAATCCCTCGCGGCGTCGCCAAAAGGAGGGACAACACCGTAGTGTTAGTGCGGGTGTCATCACAGTGACATAACCGCGGTGCCGTGGTTGCCTATGTGGCGCCACGATTGACCAGATTACCCCTATAAATAGGGGTGACTCCCGCTCTCATTTTTCAAGCTAAGAAAGCGAGAAGAGCGAGTTTCACCCCCATTGCTCCCCCATTTTGCTCCTCTTGAGCTCTCCCACACCCTCTTTAGCCATTCCCACTAGTTTCGATCATCCTTTCCCATGGGTAGATCCTTCGATTCCCCTGTCTGAAGGTTGCTTTGTTCAAAGCCTTGTTTTCCCACAACCCTTGACCCATGTTTACCCTATACACAGTCGTTGCTCTGTCCAAGTACAAGTAGCGAAATCCTATTTTCTTAGTCGTTACTCTGCCTGAAGTCTTAGTAGTGAAAGTCCTACTTCCAGCCACTACTCTGCCCGTAGTCTTAGTAACAAAAGTCCCATTTCCAGCTGTTACTCTACCTGAAGCCTGAGTAGCAAAATCCCTTTTACATAGCCATTACTCTGTTCGACAAGAGGGAGGCAATCCGATCGTCCGTCTCCGCCTGAGCTATGGGACACCTCATATTTCGTATCTTTTGCATTTTCTTTACTTTGATTGATTTCGTTCGTAGGTATACATCTTTACTTTAGATACAATGTCGACCATTAAAGTAGTTTACTTTAGTGTACATAGTAAATAATTTTTTTATGCTTTTCTTTCTTATGTTTTGATGCATCATAATCTAGCCTTGTTTGTTGATATATGACGTGTTATTAAGGGAGAATTTTCAGAATCTAGCGTCTAGTAGAAAGACTGGTTTAACTGGGCGAGATGGGGTGCTAATACCTTCCCACGCTCATAACTTAACCACTTACCCAAAATCTCTAACCAGACCATATGGAATCACGTAGCCCTTTCCGCTCACCCCGGATGGGGCTACATCCATCGGGTCCTAGGCCCGAATCCTAGTTGGCGACTCCATTTATTTTAATCCTAGGCGACTCCATTTATACATAGAAACTCGATGCCATCCATAACCCTTGTCGCCAAGGGGCCACGGGAACCAACGGATCCCGCCCGCAAGGCGGAGAAACCCTCATCTGGAGGCCGCGGTACCTACACACACCTCTATTCAGATTCTCTCTGAGATTAGCCTTCAGTGTTGATCCTTCTTGGAAAGTATTGACCCAATGTTGATTTGTTGAATTCATTGAGTTATAGATAGACTGATTTTTGTGGCTCACAAGAAGGGCTGGTGACATTCAATTCAGCTGTTGTTTAAAAACAGATTGCACTTGGTGTTGCCATATGAGGCTTTGAGAGGGTGTTTCATTAATCTGCCAAACCCATCTAAATGACCTAGATACCTTTTAGACATGACATGTAACACCTCATGGAGAGTGAATTATGGTGGTAAAACAAATTTTTTTGTGAAGAACTGGTCATGCCTTCACATTTTTTTGTGGACCTTCAGTTCCAATATGATAGGTTTATGTTTCTGACTGCATATTACAGATTTTTGCCTTTTGGCAGCTGGTTGATAATAGACTCATGGATCTTTTCAGCTGATCCTTGCATCGGTGTGACCTATGATAATTGTCGTGTTATTACATTATCTGAGAATCATTGCCCATGAGTTTTTACATTGAAATGGTGATAGCTGATGCATAGTAACTTTATACTTTTTGATAGTAAGTATAATAGTTGTCAAGGAATTGCCCAGGTGTCCAGGCTCTTTTTTTGGGTCCAAGGAAACAGCACGCCTTGTTGAAATTTTACGAGTTTGCGATGATTTATTTTTATTGCTTTGGTTTTTGGATTAATATGCTTATATTATATCATATAATTTGTTTATTATATTTTGATTTTCTCAATTGAGGTTATTACTAGCATAATTATATCAGATTGCATTGATATGGCTCCTATGCTGCATATAAGCATAATTATATAAACTTATCATTGTTTTATTGCATATAGTCATATACTGCACGCCTAGGCACCCCTCCAACACCTTGGGTCGCCTAGTCGCCTCGAAAACTATGGTAAGTATTGATTTGGTCTTGGCCTGAAAAGGCTGATCTATTGGCATTCTCCTCAAACTCACTGTTAAGAAACTAATAAAAGGTTTCACCAAGAACATGCCTTTAGCTTGATTCTTCCATAACCTAACACCTGCAATCTCATGCTCGAAAAATGGACCTACAATGAGGCTTTAGATGTCTTCGAATGCTCTGTAGTTTATGTATCCAACAAGTTCCTTCTAATGAAGGGGCCTAAGGGGCTCACACCATCTCAGCGTAACAAACTCAACTCAACTCAGCCTTATCCCAACAAATTGGGATGGCTACATGGATCCGTTTTCTCCATTCAGCTCTATCCAAAGCCCTACTTGTTACTAGTCCTACCTATGCATGTCTTTCCTCACCACCTCAACGTTATCCACCTTAAATCATTGGCTCACCACTCACTATAGGCCCTTTATTAACTGCTAGCTGATGCAACCTAGTACATAGTTAATAGTTCCATGCTTACATACATCATATATTTATGTATTTTTACTTAAAACAATACTCACACCTCTAAATGAAACCATTTCGTGTTTACAAACATGGGTTCACACTCTATGCTTCTTTGCTAACAAATACCTTTTTTTTTTTTTTTTTCATTTAGCCCTTGTGGCTGTTTGCTTATATCATTTTGTGTGTGTGTGTCCCTATTCTTTTATCTACACTATGTTGATCCATGTGAGAGTATGTAAATTGTGGTTTTACTTTCTCTCCTTTTAAGCAGTTTTCAACATTCAGATCATAGCTATGGCTTCCTTTAAGGCGTTACCTACTATTTTTTTTTTCTTGGGGGTCCTTGCAAACCTACTCTTTTGGCCTTCAATAAGACAAGTAGCATACTTATGTCCCTCCCTCCCCCCATCCCCCCCACCCACCCCCCCAAAAAAAATAAAGGAAACAAAATGTAGGTTTTAAGAACAAGTAGATTCAGGATCTCCAGATTTGAGTACTGAAGTGGAGAAAATTTTCCTTCGTCCACAGCTAATGTTCACTCACCACTGTGATCTCATAATTGCTCCCCCATATTGTACGAAGGTCTGAAATGCCCTTGGCACTACTCCAGGAGTCCCATCCAACCGCTAGAAGTGGTGGGTGAAGAGAAACTCGGTCTTACTGAAGTTGTCCTTTTTGTTTGAAACTCATTCCTTGAATTTTCACAGCAGATGCAATCTTCACCTTACTTAAACAATAGAAATTGCATTTGGATCAATGTTTAGCATTATGCGTGCATTTATGCCCTGCATTAGTGCAAATATATTGGTCTTACATAGTTCATTCCTTGTGCAGAGCAATGTGAAAAAGACAAGGCTCGTGTTCTAGTGCATTGCATGTTAGGAAAAAATAGGTTAGTACTCAGGAGTTGCTTATTGGCAGATATGGTTTTGATTAGTTAGTACTCATTTGGCTGAATATCATTATTTGGTCTCCATAACAGGTCACCAGCTATTGCGATAGCATACTTGATGAAGTGCAAAGGATGGAGACTTGCACAGAGCCACCAATGGGTGAAAGAACGGAGGCCATCTGTTGTCTTGACTTCAGGTTTGTATATACTTCGGTGTAGATCTACTCATGCATCTTGGTTTTTGAAATGAGGTCAAGAGCGTAACATTGTGAAAATAGTTTGTTTTACTGGTTAAGGACATTGAAAACATCCTGCCACTGAACCATGCACCTGGACTTGTCTTGTTTCCAAAATTGTAAGTGGTTCCACTGTGAGTCTTTTGGTGTGGTAGCTAATATTAATTTGACAGGTGGAAGCTCAAATGACTTAATCAAGGCACTATTTATTATTTTCTTCAAGAAACCTTTTCCCCTTCCTATTTCATAAATCACTTACAGTGCATGAGTATCTCAGCCTGTTTTTTTTTCATATTCGTTTTGTTCCACTTTCGGTTTGGTCTAGTTTGGGCAGTTCCATCTTCAATCCTATTTGTCGTCTGTTATTAAGTTTTTTTATGTATCCAATGTAGTACTATTTGGTCCCAAAAATTATCTTCTTCTTTTTTTTTTTTGGGGGGGGGGGGGCGGGTGGGTGCTAGTGCTCCGGTGACCAGTGGGAAGCAAGCTAACTCTATATAAGGCCTTTTTTTTGTTTGCTTTTACTAGTTCTTCCGGATGGAATTTTTTTTGTTGGCGTATTATTTCTGCTTCTGTTTTATGGACATGTTACCATTTCACAAAGCATTGAGTGAATCAAGGACAACTAGAAAGAATTTAGCAATGAGATTCTTCTATTCATAGTTATTTTCTTTTGTTTATACAACTTGGTTGCTGTTTATTGTTGGTAAATTCTCTTCCAATTCTTGAATCAATTTTTATTCTGCTTCCTCCAAACCCTAAAACCTTCACTCTCTGAGCTTTAAAGAACATAGATTATGGCTTAGAGAAAATCCATAAATCTTTCCTTGCCTCTTTTCTCAGCCCTTCTTTTAACCCATTAATCTGCATCCTTTTAATGCCAATGCAAATCCACAATACTCAGCCTACTGCAACATTAAGGCCCTGTTTGTTTTGAGGGGAAGATGGGGTGGGAGAGTTGTTGAGGTGGGACCCATGTGTTGGTGGGGTGGCCAACCGAGGTGGAAAGCCAAGGGAATACTCCTTTCCCAGTTCAATCCTCTGTTTGATTATTCGGGGGTGGGAACTTTCTGGAGGTTGCGGAGAGGGCTTTCCTCTGCGAAGACATATCATGGCTCCTCATCTACCGCACTTCCTCATACAAATCCCTCCGCTCCTCCATCGACAAAGCCTCGAAGAAGCTGGAGATCATGAAGACCGGAGACAACAAGGGAGGATCCAACAAAAAATCCAAGACCAAGGAGATTGATCGAGTAGAGATCAGTCTCAAGGAATCCAGCCGTGATCTCTCACTCGCCAAAATCAAGTCCGGAGCTGTTGTCGCTCTTTTGCTCTTCATCATCTTTGGTTTACTGAACTCCTTTTTCGATGGAATGGCCGCAAAAAAATTGCCATTCTCTCCTGTTAGATTTGTTAAGATTTGTTAAGATTTCAGAAAATGAGCCACCATGGTCTTCCTGGCAATGATCCAACTGACTGTTCCATGGCCTTCTTATATTTCTTGTGATCGATTAGCATTCGCACCAATTTGCAGAAATTTCTTGGGTTTTCTCTTCCGAGAGGGGCTTCCGGTGCTGAGTTTTTTTCCTTTGTTGATTCAATTTTGGAGGCACAGTAGTTTAGATTTCCAGAGCTTTTTTTTTCCTCATGATTTTCTGAAAGTCCTGTATATCTGATTGATATACAGGGCTTTGATTGTGGGATTTTTTTTTTTCGGGGGGGGGGGGGGGTTTAAGATGCTATTAGTATCAGATTTGATCGTCTGTGTTTTTTTTTTAATTTAAACTTGCAGCCGAGGCCGTGTAACCTCAGACTCCACCTTCGACTGCCTGCAACCTTCTCCATCGCCACACTCCCGCAACCCCATCGTCGTAAACCTCACCTCAGGGATTCTCGGCTTCCCAGCAAGCCACATCCCCACCCCAAAACCAGTGAGACAGCCCAGCCCCAAGTGTCATCTCCAACCGCTTTCCATCGGAATTTCGCCAAAGTCCCGCCGAAGGTGTAGGGTGGGAAATCATCATCCACATGGGCCGACGAGGAGAGTTGGGTTGTCGACACATTTTCTCACCCCATCAAAACAAACGTCCTAAAATCTAACGGGGTGGGAGAGTTGGTATAGCTATCCCACCCCTTTAACTCCCACTCCACCAAATCCCCCTGAACGAACAGGGCCTAAATGAAACCCTCTCTCCCCTCCTCCCTCGCCCCCATTGCTCTTCATTTCCTTTTGCTAGACTCTCAGATCAGCCACAAAAGTACCTACTACGTGATTAGAAGATTACCCTTTTATCTCTGTTTTGTTTATTAGACATTACAAATAGACACCATGATTTGGCCCATCCATAGTTGTCCAAGCGTCTCCTAGGTGGTGCCTAGGTACCTTGTTGGTGTCGCCTTGATTTTTTGCCCTTTTCCAATGCCTAGGGTTGCCTAGACTTCGTGACAACTATGGGCACATCACCAAGTCACATTTTCTTGCCAACTGCCAAACATGGTGGTTCGTGTGATAGGACAATTTCAGACCTATCAGTAAGAGTCCTCAAAGTGAGTCCAAAGTAACAAAAATTACACACACACCACTAATATGAAATGGCATTATTGTAATTTTGTGAAATTTTGTTATATTCATTTTGTGAGGTGAATCTCCACTCTACCAGTCCATATCTACTACGACTGGTGGAGTGGGGCCTCAATTCTGGTGAGAAATAGGTTTCACTCTTTCATACTTATGTGCCAATTTTGAGCCAAATCTGATTCTACCAAGTGTCAGGATTAAGCAAAGAAAAATGGTGAAAGAACTCAAATCTTCGGAGCATGGAATGAGGTCTCGCCGAGATCTCTGAGATATCTCAGTTTTTTGAAGGTTCGAGATGAGACAGAGGACGAGTTAAGGAAACAACATCGACTCGAGTTCTCGGTATTATCTTAGTATCTCGGCGAGATCTTGATATTATCTCGGTATTTTACATTAATTGTATGCTTTCTACTACTAAATTATGTGTAGAATAGGGCCTATTAATGTGTCATAGCTTTCATAAAAAAAATATGTCCTAGCCTACCAACCTAGGGTCCAAAGTAAAACTCCTATTTGGACTTTGATATTTCAAAATCTGATAGTGTCATTGTGTTTAAATGGCCCAAAATAGGTTGAATGCCAAGTTTCATGACCTAACTAGGTAAAAAACCCACCGAAATCTGGCTTCAAGTTCAAACAAAAAAAATTGCACCAACTCACCGAGATTTCGGCCCAACTCGGTTTTCTGCCTGGCCGAAATTGAGACCTTGAACCATGCTTCGGAGAATCTGGACTATTAAAAGTAAAAGTGAAAATGGGCAATGCAAGGTGGCCCATATGATTGAATTAGGACCCCAAATTTGACACCTGATTAGTGTATGGTGTCCTCTTTCCTTTCAATTGTTCAGATTTGTCAAGTTGGTGTGCTACATGGTGGATGAGGGTGCAGGAATTGCACTCCCCATCCACTCTGCTATAGTTGTTTCCATTTAATCCACTTTGTAACCAATCCCCTTTCTCTGGAAAGTTGATTTGTGGGATGGGTGTGAGTCCTCTATAATATCGACCCACCCATGTCTGTCAGATGGCAAGAAAGTTACTTAGTGACAGGCTAAATGATTTCAGCATTTGTGTCAACTAGATTTTCCCAGAAGATACACCTGTTGACTAAAGTAATAGAAATTAAATGAGGTTGAAACCTACTAATGTAGTCCTAGATTGGTAGGAGACCAACTAGGAGCCAGTAAATCAGGATCTGCTATGAACAAGTGAATCGGCTAGGTCAAAAATAGGGTTTTGGTGAAATTAGGTTAGAATTAGGGTTTGGTGTTAGGGTTATGTCAAGGTAGGGGAGTCTAATAGTGAACGTCCTGAGATGTTTTAATGGAGGGAAGTATGCTGATTTGAATTAACAGCAATTTAGGGTTAGGGTTTTGGGTTTCTAAAAGTGTAAAATAGGGGAATTAGGGTTTAGAGTGGGATGATGGGGCTAGGATTTGGATCGAGTGCTATACGGGCAGGGATGGAGAGTTTGATCTGAAAAAGGAGGGATTTTGGTCGCTGGTTTGGTCTGGGCAGAATTTAGGTTATGGGAATGTTGTTCAATGATGGAGGGGATGTTAGGGTTTGGTGGTTTAATGGATTAGAAGAAGAAGAAGGATGGGGATGGGGATTCTTCCAACTTACTTGTAACGGCAGAAAATTATTTGCAGCAACTTGTTGATGGAGGAACTTGAATAAAAATTGAATCTTTAACTAGAACTTGAAGGAGAGCTTCAAAAGAACCACCCGGGCTTCACACCGCAAGGTATCGATTGGATCAAACACCAATTCCACCAGTGAACCACCCGAGCTTCCCACCGCAAGGTGTCAATTGGATCAAACACCGATCCCACCAGCCTTGATCAAACACAAGACAAAAATCTTCAATGGAGAAGGAGAGCAGCAAAATTTTTCATTAATATCAAAATTCGTGTTCAATACTTGCCCTTCCTTACAACCTTATACAAAAGACTCAAAAATAGACTCCTACACTAAAAAGGAAAAGCCCAACTCAATCCTTAACTTAGTAGATAACCTAAACTGACTAGGAAAGTAAGTAATCCCGTATGAAACCTAATTGTTCATATTTAGGTCCATAAAAGTGGCCTATTACATAGAAAACCCATTGGATCAAAGGCCTAACACGTATATAACCCAACCCTAGACTTATTCCTAAGCAAAGAAGCCCAATTTGGTGATAAATCTGTATCACCTACCAATCAACCTCCTATCCAGCAAGCTCTTATGGTTTAGGCAGGATCATCTTGAATAAAATGTAATGCTGATTTGGTCTTCAAAAAACTGGGCAACAATTGAAGAACTTGTAGCAGATCACGCAACGAAATTGATTGAAATAGAAAATAGAGGAGGATAGGATTGGATCGAGTATCCCACTCTCTGCGGGTCTCCGCGGCCTCTCACCATACCTGTCTCTTACAATCATTAATGGCTTTAACCAAGCTCATTCTTTTTTTTTTCTCAAACTCAACTTGGCTGGTTATCAGCCTATTCCTTTATTTATAATTCCAACTAATTACATCCTAGGTCTCAAAACAAAATTCCAATTAGAATAGAACTCCTATTACTAATCTAGAAAATAACTACAATAATAAGCTTCTAAAACCCCACACGAGGAAGCAACCTTCTTGGATTCAAAGTACTCCACGCAAGCTGTCATGGGCCCACCAAATCTGGGTAGATTAAATAAAGAAAAAAATCCTAAATTATCTCTAACTGTAATTACATCAAATAACTGAATAATAACCTAACTAAAAACCTATCTAAAACAGCTGTAAGAATCCTCCATGTATTGGCAATTGAGTCTTCAATTTGCATTCATTAGCTAGCTGGCTGTGGGCCCCTCTGATAATCAAATCTCCTACCAATAGAGCTGAACGAGATCTTATAATGTGCTGGAAATAACTGCTCGATATAATAAGAAATAGGATAGAAAATATCTCCTCAAATAACTGATCGATCTCCTCTTTAATCCTGGAAGTAAATCCACTTTAATTCTGCTGGACGATAGGAGGGATGAACCTGGACAGGTTCTTGCTCGATCAAACCATCCAAGAACCGGGCCACATCAGACCAGGCTGTCTCCCACAGCGATTCTGGACTGGTTTTTGTGCCTTGTTCCTGCGGCTACACCTGTGCTGGAACCTGTGATCTACATCACTTTACTTTGGAATGGGGTTGCAGTGTTTGTTGATTCCCCCCCCCCCCCCCCACCCACCACCAAAAGAGTTTACGTTGGGATAAGAGTTGCAGTGTATATTTATTTTGTCACATTTGTTTTGACATTAACAGTGTTAGGGTTTTTTAATTTAAAATATAATTTTCATAGAAGAGTATGAAATTTGAATATATTTTCTTTGTTTTAGCTTTTGAGAATCTTTTTTAGATGTTGACATATAAGAAAAGGATTTAAGGACTTCTGCTTTTAGTAGAACTTGAGGAAATGAAACGTCTCTCTAATGGTTGGAAACAGTCTCTAATACTGATTTTTTTTAAAGGAAATCAACATGCTGTACTCAATTTTTCTATATAAGCTGAAGTTTATTAAAAAGAACATTTCAGATTCAACTATTTTGTAAAATATGTACCACACTTCAAATATTGTGCTTTTCATTGTGATCCTTTAACCATTCTCATATCTTTGGTTTTGTGGATGGCTTAAATGGAGTTTATGCTTTATATTCCAGGGAGGAAAGTAAACTCCTAATGTTAACAATCCCTCTAAATATGAAGATATGATATAAAAACTAACCTTTTAACATTTATTGAAAGCTCATTTGTATAGTTGGAAGGGTATTTCGTTTCTAGTTTTGACTTTCTGAATTCAAGATTCTGGAGGAGGGGGACCAATCAGGTTTAGGAATAGTTGCCCTTTGGCTTAATGCAATGCAATTTGCTGAATTTAACGATCGTTCGATCCACCAGTCACAAGGATCAAGTGCTCTTAATCAATTTGTCCATAATTAGCTCTGGATCATCCTTCCTTTCCCTTTCCAAAAGAATGGGATGATTGATGTTTCAGATAATCTATCTGGGTTGGTAGTATTTACCAAAGTGGGGTTTCTGTTGCCCGCAATCTCCTTGCCCTGATTTTTCCATTTGTGAATTGTAGCTGTGTACCAGCAGTTGCAGGAGTATGAGCAGAAGATCTTTGGACCAATTGAAAGCAATCCAGCCTTACCAGTCTTCCCATTGCCGGAGACACAGACACAGCCTTTTGTCTTCAATTTCCCTAAAGCTAATGATCCAGTTCCAGCCCCTGTTTTCAACATGCCTGCTGCAACCTCCCTTTTCGACCGTCCTGCCTTGAACATTCCTCCTCATGAATTTACATTTGGAGCTGGTCAGACTGAGAAGAAGATGCTTGATGTTGGTGTCATCCCTCCAAATGGGAATGACACATTGATGGATGGCTCGTGATTTTTACTGGAGCTGTTGCATCAATGAATTTTGGTATGAAGTCAGAACTATGATGAACAAGTTTATATCCTGATTTCTGGACATTGAAGTGGAGAAAAGAATTTATCAGAATTGAATCCTCGGACACTTAAGCATGATCTTTGGAGTCAATGTTGAAATTGAGATATCTCATTCACTAATTATTCCTTTGTTTATATGAGATGACACTGAATGGGGTTTTTCTGGTTTTTGAACTTTGGTATTTTCTAAGTTCTATAGAAAAGAGACAGCATATGAAACAGTTTTTATACTTTTGTAAATATACAATTTGACCCAGACTTTTGAGAACTTCTCATTAGGTGTTTTCTTTTTCTTCATGATTTGAATGCTTTCTATAATTTCTGCAGCTTAGTTTAATGGTTTAAATACTCTTTATAATCAATGCTGCATTTCCTATCATTTCAGAGGATATGTTATTGGGTAAGCATCAATAATCTTAACCTTAACTCTTTCTCCTTATATTTTGAATAATCCTTGCTGTTCAAACAGATCCATTAATAAGCCAACTGTTTTTAATAATTTTGTAACCACTAAAATATTACATGGAGAAATTAGATTAGTCTGAAATTTAACATTATAATTGAACCGAGCCGATCGTCTAACACCCTTACTAAGAAGCATGTAAATGTTGTGAATATGTTAAGGGTTTTTTTGGTATCATTTTTCATTTTGTTATCGTGACACAAAAAAATGTTTTTACAAGTGTTTGCTATCATTTATGGACCATATTTCTATTTAAAAAACATCAAAATATTAGAAAACCATAATAGAGAGGTCAGAAGGCAAGACCTTTAGGGTCCTCAATAATCTTCGCGAGATTATTGCAAGAATGCAGCTAAATCAGCACCATTTATGACACGATGATCTGCTGCCACATTTACCTGGAATGATTCTATCATGTAAGAACTATGTTGAATAGCTTCTCTAGTAACTAGAGAAACAACACTACCCTGCGCGACTAAACTTTACTGATTCACAAGATCATTCTCACCTGCATCTGGCTTTGCTAACTAAGTGGAGGGAGAGGGTTCGATGACTGTGGTTGTAGAGAGAGAGAGAGTAAGGCTCGGCTGGGTTTCGATTCAAGAAGAAGAAGAAGATGGAGAAGCAATCAGGTAAAGAAACGGCAAGGATAAAGAGGGTTTTAGATTGGGGAGGAAGATGGATGAAGATGGCTTCTCTTCACCCATCATTTAAACTACGTTTTGGGCCCTTTCTTCAATAATTGCTATAAAAATCATTTGCACATGGGTATACTAAACCTATTTTTCGTTTTACAATCAATTATGTTTAGTAGTTATCAAACAGTTTTTATTCTTTGATCGAAAATAGTTTTCATTAATGATTTTTTTTTTTAAATAGACCAAAAACAAAATGAAGAATGATACAAAAAAGACCCAAGGTATACAATAAGGCCTTGAAAAGGTGTAGTGAGTTGGAATGAACCTTAGGATCTACTTGAGATGGAAAGCTATATTTTGCCACTGTACAAACCCCATTTTGACTGAATTTTGATATGCGAGTAGGGAACCTAGAGATCTATTTTTCAATAAAATTTAGGTCCTATCTAAGCTAGGGGTGTATAAGTTTGGCCTCGTGGACGACAGCGATTTTGAATCTGAATCATTTACCATCCATATGATTACTCTTAATCTTAATGAAACTTATAAAATCTTCTTTTTGAAGATCCAAGATTTCCAGGGCCTGCGTAAGACTCACCCTGAATGTAGACAGGGCTTGGGTTGGACTTTTCAGCCAGCAGGGTGGTCCTGGGCTAGGATTTTTAAGCCCGAGATCCAGATGGGCCGAGCCTGGGATGAAGCCTCGGGCTGAGCCTGGCCCGACCCTGATTTATATAACTGTGTTAATGATTACATATTATGTTTAAAGCTTTAAGCTTTTATAATTATTTTTAAAAGTGATTGATGTTGATGATCTCTTTTTATTTTTTTAGTGCATATAAGGACGCAAATGGTAAAAAAAAGGGCCAACCAGGATCAATTAGAGCCAGCCCAGCCCTGACAAAAATAGGGTCAATCAGGGCTGGGCTGGGCTGGGCTAAGCTGAGCCCGGTAGAGTTGGGCCTGGGTTGCGATATCTCAGGCAAACCTCAATGTGAGGTTGGGCTGAAGCTGAGCTAAGAGAACTCAAGGTTGGGGTGGGATCTTAAAAACCAGGGCCAACCCGGCCCTGTTTTACCTCTAATCCAAGCTACAATGTGAGAGATATTTGGATTGTGTAGGAAGTCCTTCTTGGGTGGCCTTGAAAGATTTAAAAGATAGATCATCAAATCAAAGTCGTGGATTATAAACTGCTCATCTAATCAACTAGGAAAAAGAATGATTAAATTATCATCACTGCCACGTGGCAGGAACAGGTGGCAACTGTCTTCACTTAGATTGCCTTTCTCTTTAAACTTGGCATTACCGTAACTATTTTTAGGGTAAATCATTACCGTGACTATAATATGAGATGGAAATCCCTTCTAACCCTTTTTTCTTTTTTAGTATGATTGCCTTTGGATAAGTGAGATTCAATGCATCTAGACGTAAAAATGATTTTCAATGAACTTGGACATTTGAAGGATGTCTCTCTCTCTCTCTCTCTTTCTCTAGAAATAGCTAAAATGTCCACAGTACCAATATTTACAGATAAAACTTAGTCATGATATGTAAATTAAGTATCTAAAAGACAAAAAGATGATCAACTTCCATGGCCAGCACTCATGGTGACTAGAATCGATCCTTTGAAGTAATAATAAATCAATGCCTTTGTGCGTATTTTCATTGACTACTGGTGTAGAAACTATTCGACTAGATGGTGTTCTCCTGTCCAACAACTAATTTAATATGAACTTAGGACTTAGACCATTCTTTTTTTATTATGCAACTCATGACCACTTTTTAAGGTTGTAAAACATAAAACATAAGAAACACCAATATTACACAAAGGGGAAAGGTTTCATACAGGATCGTGTAAATCTTGTATATGAGAGGATGGGAGTTCCAAGGCATTAATTAATGGGTGAGTATTTATGATTTTTCCAATTTTTTGTGAGACACCCTCTCAGTTACACGGTGTACGAAACCTTTCCCCACTAACAAAACTAAACTTAAAAGTTACAACTTTTCAAAAGATTTTGTATAAAATTTTACTCACATGACTCCTTGACCGTTTGAGTGGATTCAACTAAATTTGAGTAAAAAATTCGAGTCAAAAAGGTGTATTTGGGGGTATGAGTGGTTTGATTGCTAGTCCAATTGATAAGTTCTCTTCTGCATCCATTGTTTCTCTTCTATGTTTTGTTTTATTCTAGGAAAATACATTAAAGCTTAATTTGATTGCAAGGAAATATAGTCATGTGAGATAATGATTACAAAAGTTTTTTTTTTAAATTTAACAATTTCACTTCTTTCTTTTTAATTTTCCTTGCAACCAAACAAAACCTAAGTAAATATAATAATAGAAATTCATACTAATTAAATTAAGGGGAAAGGTTTCATACACGATCGTGTAAACCGTGTATGTGAGAGGGTGGGAGTTTCAAGGCATTAATTAATGGGTGAGTATTTATGACTTTTTCAACTTTTTGTGAAGTAAGAGATCCTCTCACGTACACAATTTACACGACCGTGTACGAAAGCTTTCCCCTTCAATTAATGTTAAATGATTAGCACCTTTTTTAAATTTAGCTTCATCCTTTTGAATTGCGTCTGATTTCGTCTCAAGGACAAATGTATCTAGTTGCAAAGCAGGGTAGATACAATTCTCTTCCTTGACCTAGTGCTTCAATATAAAAAATGGTGGAACATTAAGATAAGTCATTCATGTAATTCTATGAAAACGAATTTTTTTTTTTCACATGTGAAAATTTGGTGTCAACCAAATAGTATCACGTGTTAAAATAATTATTTAAAGGCTAAAAAAGTGCTTTAGCACTCCTCACTTAGGAAGAGTTTCCCAATCTCATAATGCCACATGAATAGTTGATGTTATCAAGCACACCTACTCTAATTATTATTAGGGAAGCAGTTTTCTGTACGGGAGTGTGGCCTACGCCAGTATTCCCATGAGTCTATCTCTCTCCTCCTTAAAAGAAGGTGGCAGAGGTGTCTTTTCACATAAGGAGGATAGAGATTGACTCATGGGGATGCTGACGTAGGCCACACTCCTGGACAGAGATCTTTTTCCCTTATTATTATTATGCATTCTCCAGTAATCTTGGATTTATTAGAGTTCTATTTTTACTACTTGACAAACTCCATTTGAATTGAAATTTATTATGTAAATAGAGACTTAGGGATTTACCTTTCCATAAAATTTGGGTCATATTGAAGCTACAATGTGGTACATTTTTGGACTACATAGGAAATCCCTCTTTGGTGTTTTTGTAGAACATGTGCCCCTTGGGAGATACAAGATAGATCATCAAATCAAAATCAAGGATGAGAAAGTTTAAACTATATCATTGCTACACACTTTAAAAAATCGTAATTGGATTGATTGAATTAGTCGATTTGGATTAGAATCAGCCATGACTAATCTCAATTCTGGACATTCCGGAACGGCCAAATCTAGATTTTTTTTTTGAACCCGATTGCTTCGTTTTTAGACATGAGGGACCAATTCTAAGTTTTTTTGGGATAAATTTCAGTTGATTCTAATCTAACCAAATCAGAATCAGTATGGATTGATTCGACCCGCAATTCCAAGTTTAAAATCCTTATTTTTACATGGCAAGAATAGGTGACAACTGTCTTCACTTGGTTTGCCATTTCCTCAAACCAGCAATATCGTGATTTATAGTGTGTATACGAGATGGAAACCCGTTCTAAATTTTTTTTGGATAAATGAGATTCAATTCATCTAGACATAAAAATGATAATCAATGAACTTGGACGCTTGAAGGACCTCGATGGCTCTTACCAAATCTCTATCTCTCTCTCTCTTTACACAAATATGGCGTAGCAGGTACGGGTGTCAAATTGGAATCGTAATCGAAAACCAAAATCAGATCAAACAAGTCAAATCGAAGAAATCAGCTCAAATCCAACTATAGAATGTTGGAAATGAATAAATTCAATTTAAATTTGGTTCTAGATAGGTAGAAATGAGTGAACTGAATAAAACTAAAAAAGACCAAATATGACTGTACCTAGCTAAACGGATCAGATAATATCTTGTTTGAATTGAATTATCCGTATTCAATTATCTTTTGAACGGATTTGGCTAGTTACCGTAAACTGATTTTTGAAATACAAATGCCTTTGAACGGATACAAACACGAATCAAATGCAAATTTTTAACTATTCAATTACATTCTTAACTAAGACAGACCGAAAACCATTGTGCCAACTCACTTGCTTGTTAGCATACTGTCAATTCATATCATTTATCAAAACATAACTTAAAATCATAAGATAATGCTTATAAAGTTTCTGTTATTAACCCCCCCTCCCAAAAGAAAAAAAAAAAAAAAAAAATTTCTATTTTAAGTTTAAAATTTTCACTTTCCTTTAATTTCCCTTCCAACAAAACGGAGCCTAAGCAAATATAATAATAGAAACTCATACTAATTTTTTTTTTTAATTTATAGAAAACTCATACTAATTGAACGAATGTTAAATGATTAGCACATCTACCAGTTTAAAGTTTCGCTCTATCCTTCGAATTGTGTCATAAATGATTTCTCTAGAACAAATGTATCTAGAAGCAAAACAGGCCAGATACAATTCCCTTCCATGACCTAATGCTTTAATATAAAAAAAAATGGTGGAACATTAAGATAAGTTATTTATAATTCTATGAAAGGATTTTTTTCGTATGTGACAATTTGGTGTCAATCAAGTAGTAACACGTGTTAAAATAATACTTTTGAAATTTATTTAAAGTCAAAAAGTGCTTTTTAGCACAGCTCACTTAGGAAGAGTATATCACGTACCCTCATAATGGGACTCGGTTCAGGTTCACGTACGAGAATGTTCTCAGACGCTTGCAAGTCATCCAGAAGGAATCTAGAGGAGGAGTGGATTCCATGTGGATGCTCCTCTGGATTCCATGTGGATGGCTTGCAAGTGTACGAGAATGTTGTCATACGTGAACTTGAGCCGAGAGTTGATGTGACTATTTGGGCAAATGGAGAGAGGATGAAATCTGCACTAGCTATGAAGTCAACTTCATTAATTCAATTAAATATCCTCATGTATGTTCATACACACCTACTTTAATTATTATTATGCATTCTCCAGTGATCCTGGATTTGTCCGGGCTCTATTATGCGACTTGATAAATTCCATTTGATTTAAAATTTGATATGTGGATAGAGACTTATGATCTATCTTTCCATAAAATTTGGATTATATTCAAGCTACAATGCGGTAAATTGTTGGACTATGTAGAAAATCCTTGGGTGTTCTTGTAGAATATGTGTCCCTTGAAATATACAAGATAGATCATCAAATCAAAATCAAGGACGAGAAAGTTTAAATTATATCATTGTTACATATTCTTTCAAAAAATCGCCACTGCCTCGTTCGAATTAGCCAATTTGGATTAGAATTAGCTGTGACTAATCATGATTTTGGATGTTTCGGAACAACCAAATCTAGTTTTTTTTTTTTTGGATCAGATCGCTTGGTTTATAGATATGTGGGATCGATTCTAGGTTTTTTTGGGAACAATTTCAATCAATTCTATTCTGTTCAGATCAAAGACAATATGGATTGATTTAACCCGCAATTCCAAGTTTAAAATCCTTATTGTTACGTGGCAAGAATAGGTGACAACTATCTTCACTTGGTTTGCCTTTGCTTCAAATCGGTACTACCGTGATTTAATAGTGTGTATAAGAGATGGAAACCCGTTCTAATTTTTTTTTTTGGGATAAGTGAGATTCAATGCATCTAGACATAAAAATGATATTCATTGAACTTGGACGCTTGAAGGACCTCCATGGCTCTAACAAACACACTCTCTCTATAGTTTGTACATGAGATGGAAATCCGTTCTAATTGTTTTTAGGAAGTGAGATTTTTTATGCATCTAGACATAAAAATGATATTCAAAGAATTTGGACGCTTGAAGGATCTGCATGGCGCTCTCTCTCTCTTCACAAGTATGGTGTGACAAATAAGGGTGTCAAATTGGAACTCGAAAACCAAAATCGTATCGAACAAGCCAAATCAAATAAATCAACTCAAAAATCCAATTATAGAATGTTAGAACCAAATAAATTCAATTTAAATTCGGTTTCATAGATGTAGAAATGAATAGAACTGAATAAGAAAGTTTAGAACCGAATCTAAATTTGGTTCAATTTTGGTTCATACATTAGAATCAACCGTGACTGATCCTGATTCTGGACATTTTGGAACGCCCAAATTTAAGGGGTTTTTTTTTTGGGGGGACTAGATTGCTTGGTTTTTAGATATGAGGTACCGACTCTAGGTTTTTTTGAGATCAATTACGGTCGATTCTAATCTGATCAGATCAGAATCGGTATGGATTGATTCGACCCACAATTTCAAGTTTAAAATCCTTATTGTTATGTGGCAAGAATAGGTGACAACTGTCTTCACTTGGTTTGCCTTTGCCTCAAACATGCATTACTGTGAGTTATAGTTTGTATATGAGATGGAAACCCATTTTAATTTTTTTTGGATAAGTGAGATTCAATGCATCTAGAACTTCGTTAGCAAAAACACGTTTAAAACTTCGTTTTAAATATTTTCTCAGTTTTTATCGGTTTAAATATGTTTGGGGGAAAAAAAGGGCAAATGGTAAACATTCCCGTTTTAAATGTGATTAAAACATGTTTCCGTTTTTTTAAAATGTTTTTTAAGGACTTGGACTTGTTAAACAATGCCTTACTAAACTGACCATAGCTCTCTCTCCCGAACTCTGTTTGAATTGATTCTTTCATTGACGTAAAGATGACTCGAAGGGTTACGTACATTTCTCATGATATCATCTTCAACTCAAGGTCAATGCAATGAACCCCAAAATTGAGGTTCAAATTGATGCATCTACTGAAAAGGGTTTCTAAAGTGATGACTCCCACCTCCAATTAAACATACGTCACTCCATGAGTGTGTTGGCTGTGTGTTGCAGCCAAAACCACATTGTTCAACTTCAGACATTATGGTGTATGAATTAAGAATTGATATTGGATGATATTAGATAACATGTCTTGGAGCTTACAATGGGTTGTAGTACATATATGGATTAGTTTTGGATGTTAGAGTTATTTTGAACATTAGAAGCATGTATTTCAAATAAACATTCTTCAATTTATATGAGAATAGTCCCTTTTTTTTAAGTATAAATGTTTAAAACACTTACCATCCATTTTCCAATTTTTTATCATTCTCAATTTTTTCTTTTGACCTTTTATTTGATCTTTCGTATGCAATTTTTCACCGTTTAAAACTTGTACCATTAGATTCCGATTTTTTTGCCATTCTCATTTTTGCTAATTATGATTTGGACATAAAAATGATATTCATCGAACTTGGCCGCTTGAAGGACCTCCCTCCATGGCTCTAACAAAATCTCTCTTTCTCCACAAATATGGTATGCTAGGTAAGGGTGTCAAATTGGAATCGTAATTGACAATCAAAATCGGATTGAACAAGCCAAATCGAATAAATCAGCTCAAATCCAATTGACTGTATGAAAACAAACCAAGCAAGTTTGGTTTGAGTATCAAAATTTAGAACCAATTCAATTTTGATTCACATTAATAATCCGTTAGACCAAAGTAAAATTGAAACAAACCGAATCGATTGATAAGCTTAGTGCTGGCACGTGTGACCTGCAGTTTCCACATGGCAGAGTGTGTAAGTTCACAGCTGCATTGCAGTGACACTTTTACAGTCCGTGTCAACAATGAAGCAGCAGCATGCAGTTCACGGGGTTTTCACAGACTAAGGTGCTTAAAGCATGCCGTGAATCGTGATCCCCAAGCAATGTGGGGTCCTGCCACGTCACCTCTATGTCTATCTCTCGGTTTCTAATCTTCGCTTCCCAACTTCCCAGTAAAGTCACGACGATCGACGTTAACAGAACTCAAACGTTTGAATTAACTGTGTTCCCTAAATTCCAACTATTTTTAATATTCTTTTAATTCTCGTGTAGTATTATCCATAGACAAAAATCTCCCTATACTTCCATCTTGACCCTTTGATACCAATCTTCAGTTTTCTATTCACTCCAAGGATCTTCTAGATATTGTATATAAGGGTATTAAAAGCCTAAACCGGTTGGACCGGGCAAAATGGATCGTCAAAAAGAACCCTTATCTGGCGATTAAGAACTGGGTTTTTAAAAATCGACACAAAATTGAGAGAAGGTTCCCTGAAAGGTAGTGTGCATGAGCATCAATTGGGATAAACTTTTGCCTTTTGAAAGGCGGGGTGGTCAATTTGCATTCTTCCATGTCTGATTAGGATGTCAAAACCAAAACCTAAACCTAAACCTAATCGATAAAACGGCTTGGTCGAGCTTGATCCAAATCGAATTGAGGGCTTATCGGTTTGGCTTCAGTTTACGGATTAGAATTCAGATTCAGCTCGGTTCAAGCTAAACCGATGGACCACCAATTGGCCTGCCCGATAGGACCGAACCTGAACCGAACTGAACGCAAACAAAACCCCAAACCCTAAAAACTCTACCCAATCCCTACCCAAAACCAATCTATACCCAGGTTTGAAAACCAAACTGAACCAAATTGAAATTGATATTACAAACTGAATTACTGAACCGAATTCGAGTCGAAACCAAAAAATCCTTATGTTTCAGTTTGCTTGAAACTCACACCGAAACCAAAAAAACCGAACCGAACGGCTCAATTGCCACCCTTAATGTATATTGCCTTTCAGAGTTCTATTTTCCTATTTAAACCGATACATGTAAAACCAAACCGGACCGAATGGACCAGTTGACAATGATACACCCCTCTATAATAAGCACACACTCAAATTTGGAAAATGCTAGATTGATTGTGGACGCAAAAGCGACTATGTTAGCTTGACTTAATGTAGACCCAAAGACGACTAGGTTCACCACACGGTCACACACCCCCTCCTCCCAAGGATTTCCAATCACTCCGTTTTTTAGTTTGTAGAAATTGTGAATATAAATCCGAATCCAAAGTTAAACCAAACGGACCGTTAGGAATATGCTGCTTGTTTTGTGGACTCCTAGTCGTTTGCATGTCATCATCTCATCGCCATTATCATGACATGGAATTCTCCATTAGTTCACTTCCTTCCTCTATATAAACCAGAGCACTAACCCTTCCCTTTTCGTTCTTGTTTGTTTTGAAGAATTCTTAAAAGAGTAATCAAAAGTGAAATTTCTTCACAAGAAAAGGGAAAAAGAAGAGAACAGAAGCCGACAATGGCTAAGATTCCGGTAGGATTTAAGAGAGTTGCAGCGGCGTTCGACGAGGTAGCTCGTGTTCGTCCATGCGAGAGCAGCGGGAGTGAGTACTCGGCGGAGGGAGACTTTTCCGATCTATCTGATCTCATCGACTCGTTCATCGAAACAGACTACTATGGAGTCGAACGAGAACAAGACAATAACGATGAAGATGAACAAATGGAAAGCGAGAAAAGCATTTTTGAAGACGCTAATTCTGAAAGTTTCTGGTCGGTATCCGAGGCGAAAGAGATGTTGCAGAGCTTGTTAGGTTGCGAAGCTTCTAATTCTCATGACGGTGATGGTAGTGTCGAACGAATGATTCGTAACGAAGTAGAGATTGCTAGCAGATCCATTGGAACTGATTCGTCGGCCGGTGTTAAACGTCTGTTAATGAATCGATTACGCGAGAGAGGTCTCGATGCAGGTAAGCAACAGAAAAATTAAATTTCTTTTTTTGGTTCGTGATTGTAATTCGCTAATGTGCGCCTTGAGCGTAGCTTAAGTCATGCCATTTTCACATTTAAAGCCTCCGTACACTATAGCGTACGGGGAATCTCTCTGATGTCTGGAGTTTTGATCTGAAATTAAAACCGTGCATGGGGTTAGGGGGTAGACGAAAAAATTTATATGAATTGGGTCTGATTTCCATTCGAATTCCAAATTCCAATGAGCTCATTAACTAGCTGGGAAACATTTTCAAGGATTCTTAGGAGTCACGAGACTCAGGACTGGACCAACTGAGTCCAGATCAGAACTCCCATGTATGTTTTGGTGTGTTAAAAGATTCCCAAGTTGAACCTTGGATGAAGATCTCAAGCAATCCAATAACAATGGTGTTAATGGTTGCTAATTGTTACTTGGGAATTGGAATTTCTGAACAAACGATGTGTACAAACTACGAAAGGTAATCTTTTATGTTGACTCATGACATGGTGTCTTAGCGCTGATATCACATGATGTTAGGTACAATACACCAAAAGCGACACAATTTGCTTTCACTTCTATAGATAACGCTTTACACAATTTGCTTTCACTTCTATAGATAACGCTTTAAATCGATTTATTAGTACATGGGTAACCATAAACCCTAATTAAAATTTATTGATTTATTTTTCAGGTCTTTGCAAATCCCGATGGGAGAAAATGGGGCGGTTCCCTGGTGGAGACTACGAATACATAGATGTGATCGTAGAGGGGACACGGTACATGGTGGAAGTGACACTGGAAGCAGAATTCACAATTGCTAGGGCGACAGATGGGTATCTATCTTTATTGGAGTTGTTTCCTTCAACCTTCGTCGGAAAACCAGAGGAACTGAAACAGGTGGTGAGGTTGATGTGCGTGGCCGCTAAAGAGTCAATGAAGAGGAAGAATATGCCTGTGCCTCCATGGAGGAAGAACGCCTACATGCAGGCCAAGTGGTTTGGCCCTTACAAGCGGACCACAAGAGCTGGAGCTGGTTCTCAGAGGAAGGCGGCGGTGACAATGGGGGAAGATTTGAGAGAGAGGCGGTCAGTTGGATTCGAGGCGTCGCCGGCAATTTACAGTTATTGTAGAGTTGCGTCGGCCCGCAAGGTTGGTTTGAGCTTGAAAGCTGGAAACCTAGCCGCGGTGTTTAATGGTATAGGATTGTAATTAAGTTGTTCATTTTTCCCCTTTATCGTCTTTTTGTTTTTTGTAGAATGCAAGAAATATTGAGAGAAAAAAAGTTCCTTTCATTGTAAGTATCCCCTGATTTGATTTTTGCATGGGAATTGAGAAGCTACTGATTCTGAGTTCAGGCATGGGATCGGAAGTGAAGGTTTCCAAAGATCTTTATTTTTTTTGCAGCCCTTTATTCAAAAATTCTTGTAAATTTAACTATAAGAAGTGAACTTTATTGATTTCCTATCATTCTATTGATTTCTTATCATTCTAGTAAAAAGAAAAAATCAAAAAAAAAAAAAAACAAAAAATAGAACAATTGTTTAGCACAGTTGGTAGACTGTGGTGTGTAAAATCCCACCTTACTAGGAGGTCCAAGTTTCATTAGGGGTGTCAATTGGTCTATTTCTAGATTATCGGTTCGATTCCTCCAGAACCGGATTAATAAGCTAATCAGTTCCAAACTTGAGATTCAAGACCATTAAC
The DNA here is from genome assembly GCF_018873765.1 of Telopea speciosissima. Taxonomy (NCBI): domain Eukaryota; kingdom Viridiplantae; phylum Streptophyta; class Magnoliopsida; order Proteales; family Proteaceae; genus Telopea; species Telopea speciosissima. The sequence continues at coordinate 46,222,910 of NC_057925.1, read as the reverse complement.
TAATTGGTGGGCCGGTTCCAATTCCTAAACGTTTTCAAGTAGTCCAAAATTTAAAAATAAAAATTCCCTGACACATGCTACATGAGATATGCTTGATTTTTTTTTTTCTTAAATCACACAATTAGTTTATATTACATCTTGTTTTATATTAATTAATAAGAAGGAATACCCCCACCCTTATAAATTAGGATTATTTTAAGGTATGTTCTTAAAAGTTAGCATTCTTAAATGGACCTTAAAAATTTACAGCCAAATCTTTGATAAAATAGTATATGAGACAAGTGCTACAAGTCATAATTGAAAGACTAAAAGAAATAAGGGAAATTTACACATACCACCCCTGAGGTTTGACTAAAGGATATTTTCACCCCAAGTTTTGGAAAATTCTGCGTACCCCCCTGAGGTTTACAAACGGTAACAAATAAGTCCATTCCATCAGTTCATTACTAACACTGTTAAAAATTAGACTTGAACTGAAGGAATTGCCCTTACAAGAAAAAAAAGAAAAAGAAAAAGAAAAAAGAAAAAACACCTGCACCTCATCTTCCCCAATCGATTGGGGAAGATGAGTTGCAGGTATCCTTAGTAGGGAACACCATGGATGCCGAGATGAGTTGCCGAAAGAACACCTGAGAGAGAGACTGGTTAAGGAGAGTTACAGGAATGATAGAAGAGGGGAAAGGATGGAAGAACATGTTGTTCATCAAGTTGAGATTAGGGTTTCGGATCGGTTGATAGAAGAGTTGCAGGTTAGATGGAGCTAAGATGAAAATCTCTGGTTCAATCTGGAAGGAAGAACATCCATGACAACCTTGTACAAGTATAAATGCTATCGGATTTGTCAATATCCTCATCCCATTCTCATCCCAGAAGAATCATCGACGTGGTGGCGAGGACGATGGGGAAGCAGCAAAAGCAGAATCGTCATCGCAGGAGGATGTAGATCTAATAGAGGCATTCAAGGTGTTCGATGAGAACGACGATGGAAAGATGGATGCGAAGAGATTAGGAGTGTTGTTTCCATCTCCGATTGGAAAGATGTGGTTGTTTGCCCTAATCCTCAGCGACTCGGTGGCTTCAACCATGTGGTTCATGGCCGTAGGCCGTTGAGATGGCAGTTGAGGTAATTTCTCCAACCTTTTTACATCTCTTCGTCTGTCTGATTCACAAAATCGTTTCAAAATTCTTTTTTTTCTCTGATGTTATTTTTTCGAGAGATAAAGAGTCATCTGAATAGAAGCTTCCGTATACAGCTTCGGATTCATCTTCAAATTATCTTTTTTGAGAAGGTGCCTTCAACCTCCGCGGCAGAGGCTGCAAAACCAGCATTAGAAGCACCAAAAACCCCTGCGGAAACAGTAGATGTGTCGTTGAGGTCAAATAAGATTGAATTGAACTTTCTTGTGAAGACGGATTATGCTGAGGCGGTGAAGACAACGGTTGCTGAGGCAGTAAAGGCGGCGGTGGAAGCTTCAAAGTCGGTTTTGGAGGCTCCAAAGGATTTGGCAGAGACGGCGAGGACAGAGACGGCGAGTGTAGTGGCTAAGTTGGCGAATGTGGAGGAGGAAACAACAAAACTGGCTAAGATGCTGACGAAGGTGGAGAAGGAGACGACCAAGATGGCGAAGATGGAGTCCAATATTGCCAAACTAGATGGCGAAGATGGAGTCCGGATCACAACTCTTGTTCCTTTCTTTAATTTCTTTGTTTTTCCCCATTTATCCATGAATTAAAAGATCTTTTTAAACTTATTCTCCATAAAACCTGCAACTCATCTTCCCCAATTGATTTGGGGAAGATGAGTTGCAGGTTTTTTTTTTATTCTTTTTTTGCAAGGGTAATTTTGTCATTTCACCTCTTATTTTTCCCAGTGTTTGTCATGAACTGACGGAATGGGCTTATTTGTTACCGTTTGCAAACCTCAAGGGGGTACGCAGAATTTTCCAAAACTGGGGGGTGAAAATATCCTTTAGTCAAACCTTAGGGGTGGTATGTGTAAATTTCCCAAAAAATAAAGGGTTTAACCTTTAGCTCGTATGACCTTGAGTCTTAAGAAGAATTAAGGTTAGTATGTGAATTTATTATGAATCCGGTTTATTCCTGAACATCTAAGATTCTAAGTGCATTTATAATTGATATATTTTTTTTTTCATTGAATGGATAATGAAGAAACAGTGAATTTCCAGAAGTCGTTTTTGGAATTTTTTTTATTCAATAAACTTTGGGTATCTTAATCTTATTATAAGAAGGAAGTTTATTTAAAGAAGGAAACAATAGTCAACAAATTCAGATTAAAGATGAAACCAAAGCGATTCATAAACATGGTTTTAATGCACGGTATCCATCACCTTCAAAACCGTTACAATACCGATACAAATCAGCATGGATCGAACCGTATCAAAGATTTACCCCTAGTTTTCTTAGAAAATTGGGTTTTTTGGCTGTTCTACTTCTTGTCTGTGCCGTTTCACCGATATGGTATCAACATAGTATCAAGATCTGTGGTTAGCGATACTAATACGGATAACCAAATACAGGCGATCCAATATTGATACCTCAAACCATGCTCACAACAAAGTTCACAATATTAGTAGTAATCCAGATGGTGTACCGCCCATCCAATTCGAATCGGGTGATTCACCCGATCCGATTGTTTGAAACATGCACAGTGGCTCTGATGATGTTTTAAACTCTGTAGTCATAGAAATTATAGAAATGTTATGCATTTAGGCTGCTCAATATCTCCTTTGAAATCTAGGATGTAATTATTCTTTTCTTTCTTTGAGGAGGTTTCTCTGTAAGGCCTCTTTTTAGATGGCTTATTGACAATTTGAATGGGATTTAGATTTCTTTGACAGGTAAAACTCCGATGTTACTTGTAAGAAAAGTTTAATCCAAACAGAAACATTAAAGTCAAGGATTTAGTTCATGGTATTAAGATTTCATTGACAGAATCTAATGTTTCTTGTAAGAAAAGTTTAATCCAAACAGTATCATTAAAGTCAAGGATTTAGTTCATGGTACTGGCACCGATATCCGGTCGCCAACGATATTGATACGCATTAGCCGTATCAAACCGAAATGAGATCAAAACCCAATATTTTATTTTAATTTTTTTTAAAAAATTATTTGTACTGTATCGGTCAATCCATATTGATCAATGGAAAATTACCAAGTACATGCGAAATTAGAGGCCAACCATTAGTTGGGAAAATAATTTTTAATTTCATTCCCTTTGTTTCAAGGGATTCCCTTGCTATAGTATTCGCTTTTACCTGTTCATATTGAGTTTTGAGTGTCATGTTTCATATAATCTATGAGATTATGTTTCAAATAATCTATGAGACTTGTAAGCATAGTTTTAATACACGGTATCAGACTAGGTATCGATTACCTTCAAAACTGATACGATACCAATACGGATCAGCATAATTTGGTCTGCATTGGACAAGTTTGCCCTGATTTTCCCAAAACTCAAGTTTTTGACTGTTTTACCCCTGGTCAGTATACCATTTCACGAATACAGTTTTAGGATCGGTGGCTGATACCTCAAACATGCTAGCAAAGGACAAAGGTCATGATTATATGAGTCTAAACGGTTGAAATTGGTACATCAGCCTCCCATGTGACAAAACAAGGCAGACAAATTAGATGACTTAGAAAGTTTTGATAAATGATTGAAAAAAAACAAAGAAATATCTCGCCACTATGGACAAAGAGAGAATCTCTTCATCCACCATGATGTGACCCCATTAGACCACATAATTTCAGCCCTATATGATCCGTCATGTAGCAGTTTTAGACAACCACCCACCATTTTTGACCAGGGTTGCTGTCCATCAAAAGGTCCCAAAGACTAATAGTAGCTGGAAAATAAATAATTTTTAACAATCTCTTGGCTTGCTAGAAGTAGAGGAGGGTGGAGAAAAACAAAAGCCTCACAAGAAAACCCATAATGCCACCTCCAATTTTGCTTCATTTTGTGTTCTATATTCTCCATGAGACTGATGTCTCTCTCTCTCCTCACCTGGTTATGTATTGGATATCTGCATGTTCTCTCAACCATTCAAGCACCTTTGCTCCCTCTAGGATTTCTTGCACCTGCACAGCACAAATTCTCCTAAGATACCCATATTTACTGCCTATGGAATGCAAGTGCAAGGGGAATCACTCCTATCTAAACAGTGTGTCCTGCTTCCAGTACAGGGGGTGGGTCCTAGTGTAAAATTGGATCTATATTCCATAACCTTCGTTCCTTTACACATGAAGTACTAGAGCAGTAACATGGAAACAGTAGTAGGATGTCCTCTGATAATGACACAATCAGGTCAACATAGGAGTCTGAACTCTTAACAGTGTCGACATAACAAGTAGCTGTCGACAATATTTCAATAAGATGAGAACATACTGACCTGGTCCTTTACTCGCTCCTCGTCATATTCTTGTTTATGGCGTTTGAATTCTGCGATGGAGTTCTCCACTTCTTTGACAAGCTCATCTGTGGGATACTGCAACAGGGTAAAACATGTTAGAAATAACATTCTTATAAAAGACGAGCAGAATGACCATACTACAACACACTGGCAATGTTTTTTCTTCATTTGTTAATCCATTTATAACATGACATGGATAGTCATTTTACTATTACTTATTACAACTGAAATTTTCTCTCTAATCAAATTCACATGGAAGCTATACGCAAGCAACCTTTGCCTTGTTCATAATTTTTTTTTTAGTAAAAAATATTGTTGAAGAAAATAAAAAGAATCTCATCTTGTGCATAATTTCCCACTAAAATGCATGAATGAAATATGCTGCATGGATTCTTCTGAATGAGGTACCTGTTTACCAGGTTCCAGATGATGATCCTCCATGGGTTTTACTTAGGCTCCATCTGGTTGATGTAAAAATGTGTAATTTGCATTCTAAAACAAAAAGGAAATTTTCCAGATGATGCCAAACAATAACTGTGCGACAAATATACTTGTGAGGAAGTATGATGCAGGAAATTTATATTTCGATTCTCGAATACTAAAAGAATTCATTATTTTCCGTCATGCAATTGGTCTTCTCTTCTTAACATAGTTTAGACTGCTTTACAACTTTTTACATCCAACCAAATGGAGTTTAGACCTTCCTACTTTTTCACTAGAACATTAAAATTCTTTGATAAATTTTACTCTGGGACCACAAACAAATACCATGGGATGCAGCCACCATTAAAGGGCTCCAATGGATGGAGATATGCACAGTGAGTGGCACGAATATATAACCTTCTGTTGTTATAGAACAATAGGTATATGAAAAGTATAACATAAACATATGATAGTCACCTGCAAATTTTCACGTTTGAAAATATCACCAACAGCCAGGTTTTGTTTGATCACAGTTGTTATATTCTCCCTGTGTCTTTCCAGGTACTCATTTACTGCTTTAGGACTTGAAAGAGAAGCCAGCTGCTCTTCATTGAGTTTCAATTTTGCCTGTTTGAGATAATGCCCTAAAATCAGGAAAACAAAAATTCTAAAGAAAGAGATATATCAAACCTATATCTTCGGTTTGGGGCCAAGAACTGTAGAACAGTCTGGAGCCCTTAAAACTTGTTACGCGTTTTATGAAAAGGAGAATCAAAACACAGTTCTGAATGGATCCTGCTTTAAACATTAGCAAGAACAGAACCAGCTTCAACAGATGGTCCATCCTTCTTTTCTTTTCTTTTGCATTTGTCTGAACATGTAAGAAAGATCCGTTCAAGCATAAAAAAAGTTCCCAAGACATTCACAGCTCACATGTTTTTCTTTTTTTAAAAATCATCTCTTTTGTACGGAGACTTCCAAGCTGACAAAACCTTTATAAAGAAAGAATTGTTGTTTTGAAGATTTGGACCTGTGTCTCTAGAAGTTTTGCTCCATAAAGTTGCCGGCCTTGTTCCTCAAAAATGGCCTGAGGAATATCAACTTCAATCATCTGAAATTATTCAAGGAAAAAAAAATGATTAATGCTAGGAATCAATCACATAGAGGAAACTCATATAATTCAGGGAATGTTATCACTGAAATCAAAGAGGTAATATGGTTACACTCATAAGAACCAAGGTTTGAAGTATCAGTATTGGGTATTATATCAGAAGGGCGATTTTAAGAGGCGTATCATAATGGAGAGACGTAAAACATGCTAAAAGTACACATGGAAATGGTCAAGAAATGTGTGGATGTGCTTATGATACATGTAAAATAGGACCTTTATCCCCTCAAGTACAGTACACCCTCAAGTGCACCAAAAAGGTACATCTGACAGTGCACATGCACTTGGGGGAGTGTTTTAAACAAAATCACTTTAAGGTGCACCGTTAGATGTACCTTTTTGGTGCACTTTAGGTGTATTGTACTTGAGGTGATAAAATTCTGTAAAATACGCTTTTAAAGCATAAAACACCATATTATGCTAAATATATATATATATATATATATATATCAGTTTGATACAAGGGTTTGAGTTGTTTTTACCTAATCTAGTGATGCATAACAAAAAAACAAAAATAAAATAAATAAAAGAAAAAAGGAGATTTCAGCAAGAAAAAAAAAAAAAGAGGTCTACAACTTTACTTCTTTTTTGCCCAATTCTATTTTGATCAGTGATTTGAACAATGTAAATCCCCAAAACTTCTTGAACTGGTGAAGATTAGGGGTCCTCTTTTTTTTTATGCTAGATGATTTCCCCCAACTCAGAGAGAAGAGAAAAACAAGTTTCCAATGCCTTCGGTAGCTCTCAGTTTTGTATCTCACTCATGGTTTCTGTTTTGCAGGTTTACAGAAGACGCATCGAGTGTGTCTTACGTGTATTGATCCGTATCGACCCGTATAGGTCCTGTATCAGACCATATCAACCCTGTATCAATCAATACAAGAAAGATACAATTAATTTTGTTTTACATATCGTATTGAGTCCTAGGCCAATACAGATCGATACAATACTTTAAACCTTGGATAGAGCACAAATGGCACCATAAAGAAGAATGGGTTTTGAAGCACACTGGTTTTATGCCAAATTTGAACTGGTATGATACCCAAGGTTCAAAAACTCGGGTCTCGGAGGCATCTCGGCCCAGCCAAAAACCGAGACAAGTCGAGATCTCGGCGAGTTACTGCATTTTTTTTTTTTTTTGACTCGGACCCCCAACTCGGTGGGTTTTACACATATTTTGGGTCTGAAACTTGATATTCAGCCTATCTCAGGCCATTTAAACACAATGGCATGCTCAGATTTCCCAAAAAACAAGTCCAAATATGAGTTTCACTTTGGACCATAGGTTGGTAGGCGACTTGTCGTACTAAAACAACCTACTCTACACATAATTTAGTAATACATAGCAAATTAGCAATCAAAACATTCAATTTAGTACATATCAATCAAAACATTCAAATAAAAAGTACATTACATCAATCTTCTCTGAATTTGTTACATAAAATGTGATCAAGTAACGAATTCTTCCCCATATTGATTCACAAAGAATTCCCATGTTATAGAATTGCTAAAGTGTTGCGCATAGTGTGACACAACCTCCATATAAGTGTTGTCATCAACATATACCAAACTCCTTATCCTAGGGTACATGGGAGGCTGTTGGTATGAGGTATGAGATCCACTGCTACTGTCATATTGAGTTTGAGGCGTGTATGGCTGGTTTGGGACTGGGAATACATACCCAAAACCTGACCCAGTGCTTTGATTGTCAAACTCAACTACTGATTGCCCAAACTGACCATAGCCACTATATTCAGAACCGGTGCTCTCTTGGCCATAGTCATAGCCATGATGATGCTGAGATGAATGCCATGACTGATGCTCACTAGTGGTATCTATACTCATGCTTCCGAAACTTGCAAGCATGGTGTTCATACTATTTTCATCATCCTGAGCATGTGAGTGTTTGCAACCCTTCTTTCTGTTGTATGTTTTAGTGTGGCCACCATGGTCTTGATCTTGAGTGGCATGCGTAAACTGAGACTCACCTGTGAAACGCACAGGGTCCCCCTGCGTTCCCACTTCACACTGGTACTGCTCGCGCATCCCCTCATGATGATCATCGTAACAACCACCACTCTGCATGCCACCACCACCACCACCACCACCACCACCATCACCATCACCATCACCATCACCATCATCACCATCACCATTGTCATCATCACCACCACCATCATCATCAGCAGGACTTCCTACAGCAGGCTCAAAAGGTCTCGATGACTCTGAATGTGCACGCCCCTCTTGCGACATATATTCATCAACATCAATACCGGTTACAGATGCAATGGTTGGGTTAGGCCTACCCCCAGGCTGATCCATATCGGGTGTACCACGATCCCTCACCCACTGGAATAGGGGATCCTCTTCCTCATCAGAGTCCTCCTGGAAAATGTTGGACAGTTCAATGGGTTCTTTGTCATTGGCTTCAATCCTTCACGTATATGCCTCATCCTTAATCTCATATTGTGGTGCACATACACAAGCTGCTCTAGTCGTTCGCTACCCAACCTATTCCGCCTCTTTGAATGTATCAATGAGAATGTACTCCAGTTGCGCTCACATCCGGAGGATGAACAAGTTTGTGAGAGCACTCTCACTGCTACCTTCCTTAAGTTGGGTGAACTTGTACCATAAAGCACCCACCAGTCGGCTACATTACAAATAGAATATTAAGAATATGTACATTCTAAAGGGAGAAAATTATAATTCATAAATGTACTATCATGCCACCTACCAGGGTCTGACTTTTGTCTATCGTCCACTGCAGCTTGTCGACCGAAACTTGCTGAGGCCTTTCTGAAGTATTTGATCTATTTTCATTTAAAATTTTAAACATTGTTAGGGGTATTAGTATTTGCTATTTAGTAATTACATTCATAAACTAACTACCAAAGTACCTGTTAAGAGTTGTCGATTAGAGTTTACAGGGTTTCTGGGGGTGTTTTAGTCTTATTTATATTTCTAGTTTATTTCATTGTCTTAAGGGTATTTTGGGTAGTTTACTTGTAATTCATTAATTAAGGTTATAAATAAGACTGCCCCCCCCTCACGATTTACTTACACAGAAATCATGAGGGAGTTTATTGCTCTCAATCGATCTCTCTCTTCTCTTCTTCTCTTCTCCATCTTCTTCTTCTTCTTCTTCTTCTTCTTCTTCTTCTTTGTTCTTCACAGCTGGTCAGAACTAGGGCTATATTTTGTTACATGGTATCAGAGCACTAATTCTGATCAACAGAATTTTCATTTGTTGCTGTTTTGAAGGCCTCTCCTTCATCTTGCTCTCTGAGCGTGGTCTTCAGCAACCAGATGCTGTACCTTCCTGTTTGAACCCTAGTCATACCCTAATGAAGGACTAGGGCTCCCTGTTTTACTGAAGAATGATTGTGCCTTTTGTGGCTGGTGCTGTTAGAGTTTCTGCTGCATGAAGTGATTGATTCTCAAAACCCTGTGAGAATCAACTCCTTTTTTTTTCTCCTGGGATTTCTTCTCCATATTGGCTGCTGGTTTGGGGATTTTTATTCCTCATTATTTCGTGGTTATCTACACCAACAATTGATTGTTTTTTGGGCTGTTCAGCCCCCTTTCTGCAGTTGTCGATTTTTACGCTAATTTGGGTTTGGACTGAAATCGACTGTTTGGTTTGTCTTCATTATTGTTGGCTGTCCTTGCTCTCTATCTATCCCAGGTAATTTGTGACAATATTATTTGACCTAATGGCTGATTCTAAGCCTCCCATGGACAATTTTAATATTCAGATTACTACAATCAAGCTGAATGGTGCCTCTATCTATCTGCTTTGGTCTCAAGCTTTTGAAGTTTATGTTACTGCTCGCCGGAAGATGTCTTATCTCACTATGACACCGCCAGCATCTACTGATGCAAAATATGATGATTGGAGGCAGAAAATGCGACCCTTCTTTGCTGACTTTGGAATAGCATGGAGCCATCCATCGCCTCTAATGTTATGTTTCATAAAACTGCCAAGGGTGTTTGGGAAGAACTCAAGGAAAGCTATTCTCAAGATACTAATCTGTCTCGCATTTACGATCTGTATGAGAAATTTTTCTCTTTCAAGCAAGAAGGAAAATCCCTTGGCGAATACTATAGTTCACTGAAGGGAATGTGGGAAGAACTTAATGTGTACCAGCCTATCTCCACCGATGCCTCTGTAATTAAATCCCAACGATCTGAGTTTTTGGTTGCTAAGTTTCTCTTTGGATTGGATCCTGATCTTCAATCCGTCAAAAGTCAATTATTGACTGGGGAGAAGATTCCATCTATGAATGAAGCATATTGTCAGATCCAGAGAGTTGTTTCTCCTTCGGGGGTGAAGTCTGATCCAGCTCCTGTCTCCAAGGATAATTCTGCCCTCTTTATCTCTACTGGAGGACGTGGTGGTGGTGGTGGTGGTGGTACCTCTTCTCGAGGTCGTGGTTTTGGATCTGGTTGTGGTCGTGGGGCTGGTCATGGTGGTCATGGTAGTCGTGGGGCTGTTTCAAATTCTGCTTGTACCCCCTCTGGTGATGGTGGCTCTCGATGGTGTACTCATTGTGGTCGCCCTAACAACACGTTGAAAAATGTTGGCTGAAACATGGTAAACCACAATGGGCACGTGAACAATTTGCTAACGCTGTAGTCTCCGATGGAGCGGCTGATCCCGTGCCACCTTCGACACTATTTATGGGTCTTCAACCGATGGTGGTAGTTCCTCCAATTACCTGGTTTCTCAACTATTACAACGAGTGCAGCAACTTGAGGCATCCTCCTCTACATCTACACTGTTCTTGCCTACTCAAGTACATCTACCGCATGTTTCGCCTCCTCATCTTCTTCTCCGTGGGTCATTGACTCCGGTGCCTCTTCTCACATGACTGGTAAGCCCAATTTATTTCCATCTTTTACACAATCCGCTGTCCCATCTCGGATTTCTATTGCCGATGGGTCCTTTATACCGGTTCTCGGTCATGGGGACATCCGCTATCTTCGACCTTTCCTTGTCTAATGTTCTTCATGTACCTAAGCTTCCTCTTAATCTTCTCTCTCTGTTAGTCAATTAACTAAGACCTTGAATTGTTCTATAACTTTTCATCCTTCTCATTTTGTCTTTCAGGATCTTGCAACAAGGACGACGATTGGTGGAGGACATGAGAAGGGTGGCCTCTATTACTTTGATTTGGCATCTCCTCCTATGGCCGCAGTTGCTACTTCTTCTAACACTTCTCCTTTACATTGGCACTATCGGCTAGGACATCCTTCTTTATCCAAGTTGCGCCTTCTTGTTCCTAGCTGCAAATCTGTCTCCCGCATTGAGTGTGAAGCTTGTGAGCTTGGTAAACATCATCGTACTGTTTTTCCTTGGAGTCCAAAGTCCAGGAGTACTTTATTTCAGTTAGTCTATTCAGATATTTGGGGCCCTTGTAGGGTCAAGTCGGTTCGGTTTTTATTATTTTGTTAGTTTTATTGATGATCATTCTCGTATGACATGGCTATACCTCTTGAAGGATAGATCTGAATTTGTTTCTATTTTCAAACAATTTTATAATGAAATTCGTGTTCAATTTGGTGTTCATTTGAAAATTTTGCGTACTGACAATGCCCTAGAGATAATTCAACGTGAGGTTTCCTCCTTTTGTTCTGACAATGGCATCATTCATCAAACTAGTTGCTCTTACACCCCTCAACAAAATGGGGTGGCAAAGCGCAAAAACCGCCATTTGTTAGACATTACTAGGTCCTTGATGTTTCATATGCATGTTCCTAAACTCTATTGGGCTGATGCACTTTTAACCGCTTGTTTCTTGATTAATTGTATGCCTTCTTCTATTCTTAATGATCAAATTCCATTTAATATTGTTTTTCCTAATCGAGCTGTTTTCTCTCTTCCCCTTCGTGTATTTGGTTGCCAATGTTTTGTTCATGTGCTTCACCCTGGTCTTGATAAACTATCTCCTAGGGCTGTCAAGTGTTTGTTTCTTGGTTATTCTCGTACCCAAAAGGGTTATAGGTGTTTTGATCCCATCTCTTGCCAACAGTTTGTTTCCGCTAATGTTACATTCTTCGAAAACTCTCCTTATTTTGCTACTTCTTCCATTGGTGTGGATACTATTCTTGATACTGGTGGGGTTGATCGTATTGTGGCTGAACATGTTCCTCCTCCTATCCCATTGGTTGTAAATCCTGGTCCCACGCAGGTGAAGGTCTACACATGTCGTACCCAACAACAGCTGCTGCCACTGCCAAATCCACCTATTGAGGCTGCCTCTCCTCCACCACCAGCTGACTCCTTGCCTGCGGATCCCATTTTAGACATTGATGATCTCCCTATTGCCCAGAGGAAAGGTACTCACACTTGCACTCAGACCCCTCTTTACCCATTGGCCAATTATGTTTCTGTTTCCCATCTCCCACTTCATCATCGTGTTTTTGTTGCTGCTTTACATTCTACTTTTGTTCCCCACTCTTATACGCTTGCCTTATCCCACCTTGGGTGGAAAACTGCTATGGATGTGGAGATGGATGCCTTGGTCTCTCGTAAGACTTGGTCATTGGTTGATCTACCGCCTGGTAAGGATCTTATTAAGTGTCGTTGGGTGTACACAGTTAAGTACAATCCAAATGGCACTGTAGAGCGACTCAAGGCCCGTTTGGTTGCCAAGGGGTTTACACAGACCTATGGGGTCGACTACTTCGAGACTTTCTCTCTAGTTGCGAGGTTGAATTCTGTTCGCATTTTGCTTTCCTTGGCTGTCAATCTTGATTGGCCTCTCTATCAGATGGATGTGAAGAATGCCTTCTTATATGGTGATCTATAGGAGGAGGTGTACATGGAGCACCCTCCTGGTTATGTTGCTCAGGGGGAGGATAGTGTCCGGGTTTGCCGCTTTCATAAGGCCATTTATGGACTGAAACAGCCTCCCCGTGCGTGGCTTGATAAATTTAGCAGTGTTATGGCTGGTTGTGGGTTCTCTCAGTGCTATTCTGATCACTCTATCTTTGTTAGACGTCAGGGGTCTAACGTGGTCATCTTAGCAGTTTATGTTGATGACATTATTGTTACTGGTAATGACGCTTCTGGGATTGCACAGGTGAAGACATATTTGCATAATAATTTTCAGATCAAGGATTTAGGTAGCCTCAGGTACTTTCTTGGTATTGAGGTTGTTCGCATTTCTCGAGGTCTTAGCCTGTCCCAGAGGAAGTATGTACTTGATTTACTTGATGAGACAGGAATGTTGAGTTGCAAACCTATTGATACTCCTATGGATCCACATGTCAAGTTTGGTACTTCTGATGACAATGAACTTAGTGACCCACATCAGTATCGACGCCTGGTCGGTAAACTTATTTACCTCATTGTTACTCGTCCCGATATCTCCTTTGCTATGGATGTAGTTAGTCAGCTCATGCAGAGACCTAAGCAAGTACATTGGGATGCTGCTTGTCATATTTTACGCTATCTCAAGGGTGCTCCAGGTAAGGGGCTGGTTTACTGTCGCCATGGTCACATCAGTATTATTGGATTCTCTGATGCTGATTGGGCTGGTTCTGATGGCGACAGCAGATCGACTACAGGTTATTGTACCTTCTTTGGAGGTAATTTGGTTACTTGGAAGAGCAAGAAATAGACCACCGTTGCTCGTTCCAGTGCTGAGGCTGAGTACAGAGCTATGGCTCATACAGCTGCAAAGTTGATGTGGGTTCGTTCTTTTGCTCGTGAGCTTGGTTATTCTAGTGATCAGCCCATGGAGATGTACTGTGATAACCAAACTGCCATTTATATTGCTAACAACCCTGTTTTTCATGAATGAACCAAGCACATTGAAGTTGACTGTCATTTTGTTCGAGATGCTATTCAGAAGAAGCTAATTACTACTCCCTTTGTCCGTTCCCAGTTTCAGCTTGGAGATATGTTTCCAAAGGCTTTGTTTCTACCTCAGTTCTTGAGTGGTTGTTCCAAGCTGGATCTTGGTGATGTCTACGCTCCAGCTTGAGGGGGAGTGTTAAGAGTTGTCGATTAGAGTTTACAGGGTTTTTGGGGGTGTTTTAGTCTTATTTATATTTCTAGTTTATTTCATTGTCTTAAGGGTATTTTGGGCAGTTTACTTGTAATTCATTAATTAAGGTTATAAATAAGACTGCCCCCCCTCACGATTTACTTACACAGAAATCGTGAGGGAGTTTATTGCTCCCAATCGATCTCTCTCTTCTCTTCTTCTGTTCTCCATCTTCTTCTTTGTTCTTCACAGCTGGTCAAAACTAGGGCTATATTTTGTTACAGTACCAAAGTCCCATACTCTCACCTCATCATTGCAGGTAGCTTGTATCTTTGGATTGGGCTCCAACTTCTCAATAACAGCTTGAACTGCCACTAACAAATCTGTATCTACCCCAAGATCATGGGAGTACTGATACTTTGGATTCAAATAGTATGCTGGTAAAGTAGACACCACAAATACAATTTGTTAGTGACTTAATGCCTTTGGGTTTTAAATATGCAAATGTAAAAAAGTTCTAACATTTAAAGTGTAAAGTATGTTGAACTCACCAGCTTTATGCAATGGATGACTCAAGTGCTTCTCCTACCGCTCATCAATGATGTTAATGTAGGACTTTGCACTTTGAGGTATAGCAGCTCTAACCATTTCCTTTCTTTTTTGAATGGCAGCATAAATGTGGGTCAAGGTAGGCTTCTTCTTTGTATCAACCATCCTCAGTATTGCCACCACTGGCTTTAATATGGCAACCACTTTATGCAAGTCCTTCCAGAATCCGTCACTTGCAATGGTCTGTTGTGCTGCCCTCCCTTTTTCTGACCTAGAACCTTGCCAACCAAACCATTGTTTACTTGCAAACATAGACCTCAGACCTATCATCTGCGTCTAAAAGCTCTTCAATGCAATGTAATTGGTGGCAAATCGAGTGACACCAGGCCTCACTAAATCTCCATTGCATTTTTCCCTCAACAAAGATAAAGCATAACCATGGTTATACACAAAATTTGTTACTTGTCTTGCCTTATTTACCACACCCGCCACCAAAGTTTTTTTCCCCATATCCTTTAGCATTAAAGCAATAGAATGTGTTGCACATGGAGTCCAAAAGAGCCGGATCTTCTTACTCTTCTTATTCATCAACTTCTCTCCAGCCTTTTTAAAGCTAGAACCGTTATCCGTCACAATTTGGATAACGTTCTTTGCTCCTACCTCGCCACCACTTGCTTCAACTCCTTATACAAGTATGATGCATCCTTTACATGCTTTGATGCATCGACAGACTTCAAGAATACGGTCTTCCTATGCAACTCACCATGAAATTTATAATGGACATCTAGTAGGTCCAGTCCAACCATCAGCCATAAGAGTAATCCCATATGTCTCCAACATTGGCTTCAAACCATCAATGTACTCTTTCAGCTCCTGTACCTTCTGAGGCAAATATACATTATATAATTCATGTGGTGAAGGCCCCTTCCATCTTAGGCCAACCCTCCTTGCAGCGTCAAAGAATGCATTATAGTATGTTCCTTGTACTACATTAGCTGGAATGCCATGGTAAAGCATGAACTTGCTGAAGGCTTTTCGTGTTTCCTCTTGTTTACCACCAAACATTTGCGGGATGGTTGGCTGGTAAGCATCTTGTTGCCTTAAAATTGTTGGATCCTGCTAAAAAATGGGATCTGAAGAATGCGCTCGTGGTCGGGTTGGGGGCCGTGGTATATTTCTTGTCCTAGTGATTTTCCTCCTCTCATCTTCTTGCATTGGTGCAGCTAAGCCAGATCCATCAGCTCCTCTTGCCTGCTCATATCTTCTCACATTCTCAAAATGCAAACTTTGTCTAATCTCTGCCAAAGTCTGTTGGTAAATTCTCCATTCAGCCTCTGATTGACACTCACCAGATGGAGGCCTAAAGTCAGTATCATCTCCTCCACGGACCTCTACACCAAGCCTCTCTAGTACTGCCTCATCAAACTGTTGTTGCATTCTTTCCCTCTCAGCTTTCTTTATTCTTCCTCCTTTCAAGCGTTGTGTCATTGCCAGTTTCACTTGGGTAGGAACATTTGGGCATGAGGCAGCATCCTTGCCTGTACCAGACAAATGTTGCTTTAACCCGGTGGCTCCTCTGATAGCAACTTTCCACAATAATTGCATTTGGACTTCTTTTTGTCTTCGGATATCGGGACTCCATGTTGCCATGCAATATCAGACAATGTGTACAAAATGTCTTATATTCTACATTGCTACATAAAAAAGCATGTATTAATAACCATGGTTCACTTAAAGTAATGTATTCAAGACTTAAAATATGTTATTCATAACTGTTAAACATAATGTCAAGCTACTAGAACTATGAAATAACTATCTCTTATTTAGAATTTTTATTAAAAATATTTATACCTTAAAGTATAAAAAAATACAATGTAATGATGTATTTGGCACCATTTGAAGTTGAACATTATGTACATATGTTGTACATAATTTTCCATAAACAACAAGTATTTTTCCTTAATATTATATATATTTTTTAATTTTAATAATATTTTTATTAAATCTGAAAAAATAAAATAATTTTTTTAATGGGTGAAAATAAAAAACTGATCCATGAGGCAGTAGAGCATCCCAAGTTGTTTAACATATATGAAAATCATTTCCAAACAATCACTATTCATCGTATTTTTTTTCTTCAAATAAATCATTTATTTTTCCAGAAATTATAATAAAAAAAATAATAACTGAAAAATAATTCCGACTCCATCAAGTGATAGATCGGCCAAAGATGTTTAACATATCTCAAAACCACAAGAATCTATCAAGGATTACACAAATTTTGTTGAAAAAAATAGATTTGGGGAAAAGAGGGAATACCTTTGAAAAATCTTCAAATAGGTGATGATTCTTGCAATATTGGAGTTGAATCTTCAATTTAGTAGTTGAATCACACTTGAAACCAATCCATCCAAGATTTGAAGCAAAGAAGAAGAAAATGGAGATGGGAGGTGTTCTTTTCTATTTTTTAGAGCCTTAGGACAGAACTCGCTGAGATTTGCGAGTTCTGTCCATGTTAGGTACTTTTAAATGGGGTAGATGGGTCTAAAATGGGTTAAAAATATGGGTCAAAACCATATCCAGAACCAATACCGAGATCTCGGCGAGAAATTGCAAAAATATAATGCGTAGGTGGTTTCGACTCGGTTTTTTGAAATACCGAGAAACTCGGCAAGATCTTTTGATTTGATTAAGGATGGCCAAGGTAATGGTGAAGGGACCTAAATAGAGAATAATATAGGTCTTACAAAAACTGAGGCTCTAAAGGAAATTGAGCATTGTGGGAATTGAAAAATTGAAAGATAAGTTCAACTCAGATGATGATTTAGGATATCTTGGATTGAACAGCATGAAAGTTGCAGAGAAATTGCAAATAAATAACACTAGAAGAGAAAGGAGAAGAAGAAAATGATGATATGATTATGACAATGAAGTCATGTGCTACATCCATGGGCAAAGCTGAAAATGATTCACTATGTAATGGAAGAAGATACAATGTGGAGATCTCTCAAGAAGACCCAAAACCCTAGCTCAAAAAACCCCCTTTTTTCACGCCTTTTTCACTTACATAACAAGACAAGAAAACATAAATCCTCCTCTAAGCGGGTCGATCCATCAGGTCGGGTCTTGGGAAGGGGAAAAAATCCCATTCGGGTCGCCACCAAAATATGTCGGAGCGGGGCAATCTTTGAAATGGGTACAAGAATTCGAGACATACATAACAGATAGATATGTCTATTATATGATGACACTATTTAGTAAGGGCAGTATTGTAATCTCCCTTATTTATTCTTATTAATGAACCCCTACCATTACCGATGGGGAGATCAATTCACTCTCTCAATCGGTAGGTCTGTTTTCTACATTCTCTTCTTCTTCTCTCTTCTGCTCTCTCTTTGTTCTTTGTGCAGGACAGGTTCTTCTTCTCTTATTTTGTTACATGGTATCAGAGAGGATTAGAACCTGGTTTTGCATACACCTCTTGTTCTGAAGTTCTCTTTAAAGGCTCTTTTTGCTGTGGTTGGCAGCAACCAATGTTGCACTGCCTAACCTAAAACCCTAGTTGGAAAATATGAAGAACTAGGGATTTAAATGTTGCTGATGCCTTCTGCCTATATCAATATGCTGCTGCTGCTGCCTAGTATTGTGGATATATGTGTTCCTAATATCAGTTAAGATCTGTGCATATCTCTTACTGTGCAAGAAACTTTTTCAACTGCACATGCTGTTTTTCATCTTTGTGGCTGACCTTTGGAGTGGTTGCTGGTTTTCTCTTCTCCTGTGGATTACATAAATGATGATTTGGATATTATATTAAAGTGATATCTTCTACTTTTTTGGTGATCAAATCACTTTTCTGCCTGTTCTAGAAGGATTTTTCAGAAACCCCTGTCCTCTCATCAGACTCTGGTGACATTTTGCCGAAGTTTTTTCTATTATCAGAAGTATATATGGTATAAATTTCAGGATGATCATCCTCTATTTGCACACTGCAATTTTGACTTCCCTACTTACCTGCGCATGGATTTTTCTCTCTCCTGCGGTATGCCTTTTCTGATCTAGTTTGATCAGATCTTGTCCCTACTTGGATTCTTACTTTCTACTGCCTATGAATTGCTATTATTGCTGCTGTGCTTGCTGACTTATTCTGTGGACTGAGCTGTTGTTATTTGAGTTATATTCTGCCATTCAGAGGGTTCTTCTTCTTCTCTGTGCTCTGCGATTTGGTTATTTGATCTGCTTTTGTGATTGCTTTGGTTGCTGGCATTCTTACTCAATTGATACACTGGGGACTCAAAACCCTTTATGGACAGTGTTAATGCCAACTTACTTCCATTAAGTTGAAAGGTGCGTCCAATTATCTGCCGCACCCGTCTCCCGCCACTGCTCATTCTCCAAGGTGTCCCGTTTGTGCCCATAAAACTCCTCCTACAAATCTGGGCATAGGCTGTGAAGGTATACATTAATGCCGAAGGTAAATTGGAATATCTATTTGTCTTCTCCACCATCTACAGATGCTGCAGGATATAAAGAGTGGATGTGCGAGAATGGTACTTTGCTTGTCATGGAATAGCATGGAACCCTCAGTGGCAGCCAATGTTATGTTTCACAACATTGCGAAAGGTGTCTAGGACAATTTAAGAAAGTTTTTCCCAAGACAAGACTATGTCCCGAGTATGTGACCTTTATGAAAAGATTTTTTTTTTCCCTTTAAACAAAATGGATAATCTTTGGGCGCATATTATAGTGCACCTAAGGGCATGTGGGAAGAGCTGAATGATTATCAACTACTCTCCACTGATCTTGAGGTATTAAATCTCAGCGTGCAAAATTTCAAGTTGCCAAGTTTTTGTCTGGTCTTTGTTCTGAACTACAGCCAGTTAAAAGCATGGTTCAACGTCTCGGTTTTGGACCTGGTTTCGGCCAGGCAGAAAACCGAGATTTCGCCGAGTTGGTGCATTTTTTTTTTTGGTTGAACTTGTTGCTAGATTTCGGTGGGTTTTTGACCTAGTTAGGTCATGAAACTTAGTATACAACCTATTTTGGGCCATTTAAACACAATGGCACTATCAGATTTTGAAAATTCAAAGTTCAAATAGGAGTTTGACTTTGGACCCTAGGTTGGAAGGCTATGACGTACACGGTCTTTAATAGGCCCTATTCTACACATAACTTAGAAGTAGAAAGCATACAATTAATGTAAAACAACTTAAATAAGCATTAATCCGGAGATCTTGTTGTAGATTGATGTTTCCATGAGTTTCTTTTTCTTGGAGTAATCCAGCGACTTACCGTCAAAATCAATTTTTGGAAGTCCATAGCTTTTCCCTCCGAGATGACCGAGACCTATTGAAATCTCGACTGGTCTCGGTCGAGATAAGAGCCTTTTATAACTGGGTTTGGTCTGGTTTCGATCGAACCGAGATCTCGACTGAGACACGAAATCTTGGTCGAGTCAATGTCTTTTTATTATTATTATTTTTTATTTCGTATAAAGTCTCATCTCGGACCCTAAAAAAAAACAAGATAATACCGAGATCTCGGTGAGACCTCGTTCCATGGTTAAAAGCCAGTTGAGTACAAGAGGGAAAGTTCCCTTTATGAATGAGGCCTCCTGTCGTATCCAACGGATTGTCTCTCCTTCCCTTTCCAAATCTAAAACCTCCTCCTTGACCAAGGATAACTCTGCATTTCTTACTAGTAGCAGTGGATGTGGCCATGATTCAAGATTTACTGGTCGAGGTTCAAGGGGAGGGAGAGGACTTGGTAATGGAGGTCGAGGACAGCAGCCTAACCAGCATTTCAGCCTGTGTGCCAGAATTAAATAGAATGAAAAGTTGAGTTGAAATCTCATGGTTCTAAGTATGGTGTGAGACCGGTGGCCGCCTTCTCCTCCTTTCTTCTACCCCTTTTCTGTACTAGCATTAACAACGGCCCACAAAGGGTGGTGTTGATCCTTCTCTCCCTTCTTCCTTTCAATCTGAGATTTGAGCCAAAGGTAGCCTTCCCCTGGGCAATCTTGTTTGCAAAGACCTATCCCTAGGTCTTGCTGAATATAAGAGCTTCGAATCAAAACTCAGGTCTGAGTTTTGTCCTTCTGCCATAATTTGTTTGCAGGATTTATTATTATATTATTCACTGATTTTGGGTTTTGCAAGTGGTCCCATTCAAGGGAGCTGAGTGTGACGATTCTTCAACTGAAGTTTCAATTCAATTAGAGTATTCTAGGGTGAGTTCTTCATTTGAAAGAGGGGCTGGTTTACCTCTGGAGGAGTCGTAAGGTTGAAGGCAATCTCTTAGCTTCCCTTTTCTCTCCCCCACGATATAACCACTTATATTCCATATTTCCCCTGTAATCCCCCTTCTTTATATAATTCAGCTTTGTCCAACTTTTTTTAGGTTGATCCAAGATAGACCCTGCCCTTTAAATTATATTTACCTCCATGTTCTAATTTCATTGCTTGCTTAGAAAAGGGTCTTATATTGTTCCATATAATTACAAGATTTCCATTGACCCAATTATTTGAGTTGTTTAGCGTTTGGGTGGGCCCATAGTGAACCCAAATTGGGTTTCTGAACCACAGGATTGCCTCAGTTATGGCTCTTACTGTGGCAGAATTATCAAGAGCTTGGGTTTCCTATTAGCAAGCCTATCAGTATGTTTTGTGCTAACCAGCCAGCCATTTATATTGGTAGTAACCCAGTGTTTCATGAGCACACTAGGCACATTGATGTTGATTGCCATTTTATATGAGATGTTGTGATGAAGAAGTTGGTTGCTACACCTTTTGTTGAATCTGGTAATCAACTTGGTGATATGTTGTTCACCAAGACGTCGTTTTGTCCAACTTTTCTTGCAGGATGTTGCAAGCTGGGCATAGGTGATGTCTATGCTCCAGCTTGAGGGGGAGTGTTAGTTTAGGGGTATTCTTGGTGTTTGCTGATTTGGTAGGGATAGATATGTCTATTATATGATGATACTGTTTAGTAAAGGCAGTAATCTCCTTTATTCTTGTTAGGAGCAAGGGGGAGGAGGAATCATGAATAGAGCTAGCGTCAGCTCTCTATTCACGATTCCCCATTCAGGGGTATTTTTGTCTCTGAATTATTTTGTTTAAACCTATTTCAAATATACTGATTTGGGGGCAGTCGAACCTACGGCTGTATCTCCTAATTGCAGCAGCTCTTCTTCTTCTTCTTCTTTCTTTCTTCGTCCTCTTTACAGTATTTACATGGTATCAGAGCAAGGACTGTAGGAGTCGATCCAACATCCTTAATCCTTCTCTGTTCCCTGCGTTTTATTTTAAACAACCTTGCGGTTTGAAGACCTAAAGGGTTGGGGTTTCCCGTGCTATCATCTTGAAGGGGATGCAGCACCCTTTGCTGCAGTTTTGTGAATTTATTTGAGACTAGTTCATGTCAATATAGAGGAACTAGGTCTCGGCTTGGGGTATGTATAAAGGGTGAGATCGATTCAGGTATTGTTTGTGATTGAAATCTGAATCGAGTTATTGGAGGTGATTTTTGTTGCTGGCTGGATCGAGTTATTAGTGGTATATCAATTCCAGAAATTTTTGCTGGCTGAATCGAGTTATTGGTGGTGATTTTTGTTGCTGGCTGGATCGAGTTATTGGTGAATTTCAGTGATTGATTGTGCTATTAATTAAGAATGGTTGATGCAAAGACTACTGTGACTGAACTGTCCTCCTCTTCTCATCGCATTACAAAGGAAACTTGAAGGGATTTCTAATTTTCAACAATGGAAAAGGTGGTTCGGTTGGACAATTGATGGAGACAGGATCATCTCACAAAGCCAAAGCCTCAAGGAGGCACAACATGGGATACGGTGGATGCACGCATATTGAGTCAGATGTTGAACTCAATGGATAATCAGATTGCAAACCTAGTTACTCACATTGACACAGTAAAGGATTTATGGGAATACTTGAATGTCCTCTATTCTGGGAAGGACAACTTGTCTCGAATTTATGACCTGTCCCAGGCTTTTTATAAAGTGGATCAAAAGACTATGATTGTAACCCAATATTTTGCGGAATTCAAGCGACTATATGAGGAGCTGAATTCCATTCTTCCTATCACATCTGATGTGAAAGAGATGTAGCAACAGCGAGAGCAGCTGGCTGTTATGGTATTTTTGGGTGGACTTCGAAAAGAATTTGAGCCAGTACAGTCTCAAATCCTCGGTGGGGATAGGGTCACCACACTTTCAGAAACTTTTTCTCGACTTTTACGGGTTTCTCGTGAGAACAGCCAAGATTCCACTCATGGTAATGAGAGTTCAGCTCTTGCAGCCTTTCCCAACCGTGGGTCCAGTGGTGGGACAGGTACGGGCAGCAGTGGTGGTAGCCGTGGTCATGGGTCAGGGAACAGTAAAGCACCCACATCCGGTACTTCAAAGACTTCAGGACAGGTGCGCACTTGTCATCATTGTGGCAAAGCTGGTCATATTCAGCGCTTTTGTTGGAAGCTTCATGGTAAACCACCTCAGTTTGCAAATTCAGCTAGCAGTGATCCGGTGGTTACTCCTCCTTCCAAGCTTGAGGGTAAAACAGTGACTATGTCTGATGAAGATTATGAGCGGTTTACTCAATTTCAGAATTCTCAGTCATCTCAATTCTCCACTGCTACCCTTGTTCAACTAGGTAATGCTATTGCATGCCTATCATCTACTTCTCGTCGCTGGATCATTGATTCAAGTGCTTCGGACCATATGACTAGAGCATCAGGTATTTTTTCTTCATTTCGTGAATCTTCTTCCAATGTTGTGTTAGCCAATGGCTCTCTTGCTAAAGTTCTGGGTACAGGCACTGTGCATGTTACCCCCTCTTTGTCGTTGTCCTCCGTTTCTTACTTGCCTAAATTTCCTTTCAATTTATTATCTGTTCAAAAATTTACCAAAGCTAACAATTGTTCGGTTACCTTTTTTCCTAATTATTGTGAGTTTTAGGATCTCCAGTCGAGGAAGACGATTGGTAGAGGTCGTGTATCTGGGGAACTGTATCTTCTTGACGACGCATCCACTGTGGCGTGTTCGAGTGTGGCACTTCCTCATCAGATTCATTGTCGTTTGGGTCATCCTTCATTGCAGAGTTTGAAGATTTTAGATAGTCGGTTTCAGTCCTTGTCTAGTTTGCAGTGTGAGTTGTGTTAGTTTGGGAAACTTCACCATGTAAGTTATCTCCTCGAGTCAATAACAGGGCTGTCCAACCCTTTTCTTTAGTTCATTCTAATGTGTGGGGTCCTTGTCCTGTTACTTCTGTGTTGGGTTTTCGTTACTTTGTCACTTTTGTAGATGACTTTTCCAGAGTTACTTGGATTTATTTAATGAAGGATCGTTCTGAATTGTTTTCCATTTTCTGTACTTTTGTGCTTGAAATTCAGAAACAATTTACTACTTCTTTGAAAGTTCTTCGAAGTGACAATGTAAAAAAATATTTTTCTGCTCCCTTCAATGAGTTTGGTTCAACATGGGATCATTCATCAGTCCTCCTGTGCGGATACAACTCAACAAAATGGTGTAGCCGAGAGAAAGAATAGACATTTGATGGAAGTTACTTGATCTCTTCTATTTGAGATGAAAGTGGCTAAAATTTTTTGGGCTGATGCTGTTTTGACTGCGTGTTATCTTATTAACCGCATGCCTTCTTTTGTTTTGGGTGGTGGCATTCCATATTCTTTGTTGTTCCCTTCCCATCCGTTTGTCTTACCACCACGTGTTTTTGGGTGCGTTACTTTTATTCGGGATCATCGTCCTGGTCGCTCTAAGTTGGATCCTAGAGCTCTTAAATGTCTTTTTGTGGGGTATTCTAAAACCAAAAGGGTTACCGGTGTTATTCTTTTGATTTGCGAAAGTACTTTGTTACCGTTGATGTCTCCTTCTTTGAATCTACTCCATTTGTTGCATCCTCGCTGCCTGCTTCAGAGTTGGACGATGATCTCCCTCTTTATGTTGTCGATACTTCTTCTCATGTGCAGGATCCTTTGCCTCCAGTGCCACCTCCAACAAAACCACTGGCTGTTTTTCGTCGTCACCCACCTGATGCGCCGACACATCGCATTACACCTATGGAGAGATACAGTACCCAGGAAGCACCATCTACCACGTCATCCTCGCCTTCAGATCCCACTTCAGGTACTTCCTCCTCTGTTATTATACCTCCTATTTCTGATCTTGATGTTCCTATTGCTACCCGTAAGGGTGTTCGGAGTTGTACCCAACACCCTATTGATCGTTTTGTGTCCTATGCTCGTTTGTCCTCTTCTTTTATTGCTTGTTTGTCTACTATTGACAGTTATCCTATTCCTAAGTCGATGGTAGAGGCCTTGGCTCACCCTGGGTGGAGGGCTGCCATGCTTGAGGAGTTATCTGCTCTGAAGGACAATCAGACATGGGATCTTGTTTCTCTACCCTCTGGTAAGTCTGGTATTGGTTGTCGCCGGATATTTGTGGTGAAGGTTAATCCTGATGGGTCTGTGGCTCGATTGAAGGCCCGTCTTGTTGCTAAGGGCTATGCCCAGGTTTACGATGTGGACCATCTGGATACTTTCTCACCGGTTGCAAAGCTTACTTCTGTCCGCATTTTGATTTCATTGGCTGCTATACATAACTGGCCGTTATTTCAGTTAGATGTCAAGAATGCGTTCTTGCATGGGGACCTCCTTGAGAAGGAGTATATGGAGCAACCTCCTGGTTTTGTTGCTCAGGGGAATCTGGTAAGGTGTATAAGTTGAGGAAATCTTTGAATGGGCTGAAACAGTCACCGCGAGCGTGGTTTGGTCGTTTTACAAATGTTGTGCTGGAGTTTGGGCTGACTCGGTCTGAGAGTGACCACTCAATGTTTTTCAGGCAGTCAGATGTAGGGAAGATATTTTTGGTAGTTTATGTAGATGATATTGTTATCACAAGGGATGACTCTTCAGGTATTGAAAGCTTGAGGACATATTTGGGACAACAATTCCAGACTAAGGACCTTGGAAGACTGAAGTACTTCTTGGGTATTGAGGTAGCTCAATCAAGGAAAGGGATTTCGCTCTCACAACGAAAATATGTGCTTGATTTACTTTCAGAGACAGGATTATTGGGATCTAGGCCTTTGGATACTCCTATGGATCCAAATGTGAAACTCATGGCAGAGGATGGGGATGTTCTGGATGATCCAGAGAAGTATCGAAGGCTTGTGGGGAAACTCAACTATTTGACTGTGACTAGACCTGACATCTCTTTTCCTGTCAGTGTGCTGAGTCAATTTATGTCCGCCCCTCGGACAGCTCATTGGGAGGCAGTTATAAGGGTGTTGCGATATATGAAGAAGGATCCAGGGCGTGGTCTCTTGTATTCTAATCATGGTCATAGAAGGATTGAAGGATTTATTGATGCGGATTGGGCAGGATCTCCTATTGATCGAAAGTCTACTTCGGGCTATTGTGTCTTTGTTGAAGAGAACCTAGTTTCATGGAAGAGCAAGAAACAGACTGTAGTAGCTCGGTCTAGTGCAGAGTTGGAGTATCGAGCTATGGCTCATGGCACTTGTGAACTAGTGTGGATTAAACAGTTGATGACTGAACTTGGATTTGGTGATGGTTCTCCTATGTTGTTGTAGTGTGACAGTTAGGCAGCTATTCATATTTCTGAGAATCCAGTGTTTCATGAGAGAATGAAACACATTGAGGTTGATTGTCATTTTGTTCGTGAGAAGCTGCAGCAATGGATTATTTCTCCTCGTCATATTCGCACTGGGGAACAACTTGCTGATTTGTTCACTAAGCCTTTGGGAAGTATGAGAGTAAATTATATTTGTACCAAGCTGGGCATGATTAACATCTATGCCCCAGCTTGAGGGGGAGTGTTAGGAGTAAGGGGGAGGAGGAATCGTGAATAGAGCTAGCGTCAGCTCTCTATTCACGATTCCCCATTCAGGGGTATTTTTGTCTCTGAATTATTTTGTTTAAACCTATTTTAAATATACTGATTTGGGGGCAGTCGAACCTACGGCTGTATCTCCTAATTGCAGCAGCTCTTCTTCTTCTTCTTTCTTTCTTCTTCCTTTTTACAGTATTTACACTTATTAATAAAGCCCTACCACTACCAATACGGAGATCAATTCACTTTCTCAATCGGTGGGTAAATAGTTATCAAGACGGGAAGGCGACCATTGTGTTTTAGAGGGAAAAAAAAGCAAGGTGACACCACCATGGTGGCAAGGCGCCCAAGGCAATCAAGGAGTCTGGACGCCAAGGCAACGCGGAGTGTTTAAAGTATCGGTCCGTCTCGTATCGTCTCGGTATCGGTTGTGGTCGATACGATACATCTCTATTTTTTTTTAAAATAAAATGTCTCAACTGTATCGATACGTATCGACCGATACATATCGATACGATACGATACGGTCGATTCGTATTGATACAGCCGAGACGCACTCTTTTACATTTTTTAATTATTTTTTAACATATCGGTATGTATCAATATGTATCGGTACGTACATATCGATACGTACCGATATGCAAGGATTTAAGTATCGGTATCGGGAATCGTATTGGTCGGGCGATTTTAAGAGACGTATCGTATCGTATCGTATCGGAGATACGTATCGATCGGTGTAGAAACGCATGAAAATGATCAAAATACACATGGAAATACACTTTTGAACAATAAAAACAATATAAACAAGTAATTTGTGTCATATATCATGCATATATACTAAGAATTGTGAATAATCAATAACCAGACAAGTGCGGCACATTGAAATTGTTATAAAAGATTAAAAGATGAAATTTCTTACATGTAAAGTCACTCAATTGCCATGAAGAATGTCGGGGTGGATCAAAGTCATGTCTCGTAAGGGTCTTGACAATAGGAGTGACTATTGTGATAGATTTTAGGGTAAATATATAATCTTCTTGGAATGTGATAGATCTATACATAATATAGTACATATATTATATACATTAGCATTTGTTTTAAATTTTAGAAGAAAATAAAAAAAAAAAATCATTTTAAAGAAGCAATTTTCGGTTTTGGGTAAAAAATGCAAAGAAACATGGATTTTGAACTCAAATCTTTGTAAATGTATACAAAGAATGCAATACTAAGTTAGTTTAACATATTCCCTTTGAATCATAACAAAAAAAATACCAAAAATCAAAGATTTAAACAAAAGAATCAAGTTTTTTTCAAAAAACCTACCTTGCCCTTCAAGAACACCTTTTGATTTCGAATGTGGGCTGTTAGATGCAGCAAATGATGAGATTTCACCTCCTTTAGGATCATTTTTGGCAAAGGAATCAAAGCCCTCAACAAATCTTTGGCAAAAACCAAGTTTAAAGATGTTTTTTTATGGTTTCTCAAAGCTGGAACTGTTTTTTTTCTGCCAGCCTGCTCCTGCTCGAGTTTTCTGTTTTGAGAAGACTTGGGCCCATGTGGTTTTTAAGCTGCTGATACGTGTCGAGGCGTCTCGGTATGTATCGTTATTTCAAAAATAATAAAATAATGGTTTAAATCATGTCTCGTCGTATCGATCGTATCGACCGTATCGTATCGATATCGATATGTATCGGTCGATACATACCGATACATTCGAGACATTTGCATTTAAAAAAAAATACGTTTCGACTGTCTCGTCTCGGCCATGACCGATACCTGGGGCGTATCGGCGAGACGATACGATACGCTCCGATACTTAATTCCTTGCCGATATGTCTTGAGACATCTCGACACTTAAAAGAACACATATGCTTTTTTCCTGTGTTTCCAGCTGAACACGAACCAGAGGCTTCTCCAGGCGGAAAAAAGACCTATCCAGCCAAGGAAGGGCAAGGGCAAGGCTGGTAAGCATACCCACAAAGGCCACAATCCATATGATAGTGATGTGCTTATGAGTAGCATGGAGTCACTTAGCACTAGTTCTGATTATGCTGGTGCTTCATCAAGCCATGGGCGTTATGCATCAGGTTCTTCTTTGGGCTATGGACATGGGCCTTCTGTAGGGTATGGAAGTTATGGATACAGAGAGGCACAACCACAACTTAGTGCTTTCATGACATTAGCCACTCCAGAGCAGTACACACGATTCTACTATGAGTGGGAGAGTCACTACCATCAGTATTTCGACTAAGCTCAGTATTGTGCATATGTTCGGTTAGTACACAACATCATCCTAGTCGCTCCTATTCTTGAAGACCCTTACAGACATGACTTTGATCTACCCCGATATTCTTCATGGCAATAGAGTAACTCTACATGTAAGAAATCTCATCTTTTAATCTTTTATAACAATTTCAAAGTGTCGCACTTGTCTGGTTATTGATTATTCACAATTCTTAGTGTATATGCATGATATATGATAGAAATTGCTTGTTTATATTGTTTTTTGTGTCCAAAAGTGTATTTCGATCATTTTCATGTGTTTCTGCACTGATCGATACGTATCTCCGATACGATATGATACGATATGATACCTCTCTTAAAATCGCCCAACCGATACTTTAAACCTTGGTGACACCTTGATAACTGTAAACAGCAGAAAAATAGAAGAAGAGAAAGGAGAGAAGAAGAGAGGAAAAGAGAGGAAAAGAGAAGAAGAAGATGAGGGAAAGTTGGCTATCTCAATAATGAGAGAGGCTAGATATTATCATTAACATAGGGGAACCTTTACAGGGGTAAAATAGGAAAATAAATCAAAAGAAGACAAGACCAGCTCCATAAGGTTGACGCCGATTCTCGAGAATGGGACTTCCCATTATACCCTTTACTTCTAACACTCTACCTCAAGCTGGAGCATATATATCAACCATGCCCAGCTTGTTACAAATATAGTCAACCCTCTCACTTACTAGAGACTTGGTAAGCATATCAGCAAGTTGTTCTCCAGTCTTGACATACTTTGTAGAGATTACGCCCTGTTGGAGTTTTTCTCTTACAAAGTGACAATCCATCTCAATATGTTTAGTTCTCTCACGGAATACGAGATTTGAGGCAATATGTATTGTTATCTAGTTGTCACACCACAATTGCATTGGTGTAGAGCTTTCAAACCCAAGCTCAGTCAACATCATCTTCAACCAAACCAGCTCACAAGTAGTATGGGCCATGGCTCGGTACTCAGATTTTGCACGACTACACTTGATCTAGCCACTACACTCTGTTTCTTACTCTTCCATGAGACAAGGTTACCTCCAACAAGTATACAATAGCCTGTAGTTGACCTTCGATCCATGGGTGATCTAGCCTAATCTGCATCAGAAAATCCCTCAACTCGTGTATGGCCATGATCAGTGTGTACTAATCCTCGTCCAGGAGCCTTCTTGAGATACCTCAAAATCCGAATGACAGCATCCCAATGAGGTGTCCTAGGAGATGACATGAATTGACTTACAACACTCACTGGAAACGAAATATCAAGTCAAGTGAATGTCAAGTAATTCAGCTTTCCAACCAACCTTCTGTATCTTTTTGGATCATCAAAGGCATCTCCCTCATCTGCAATAAGCTTGATATTTGGATCCATTGGACTATCAAGGGGTTTGCACCCTAGCATCCCAGTCTCCGTAAGTAAGTCAAGAGTATACTTTCGCTGTGAAAGAGATATTCCCTTCCGAAATTGAGCTACTTCAACTCCTAGGAAATAGTTCAACTTTCCCAAATCTTTAGTTTGAAATCTCTGTTGTAGGATGAAATTTCAAACTATCAATGCCTGTAGAATCATCACCAGTAATCACAATGTCATCAACATATACAATCAGAAAGAGTCTTCCAGCATTTGTTTGGCAATAGAAAAGAGAATAGTTACTATTGCATCGTGAATCGGCCAAACTAATCCCTTGGAGACTATTTCAATCCATACAAAGATTTCTTCAATTTACAAACTAGCCCAGACTCCCCCTGAGCAACAAACCCTGGAGGTTGCTCCATATACACCTCCTCATGAAGGTCGCGATGGAGGAAAGCATTCTTGACATTAAACTGATGCAAAGACCAGTGATGCGAAGCAGCAAGGGAGATCAAGACACGAACAGAGGAGAGTTTGGCAACCGGAGAAAAGGTATCTAGGTAATCGATAGCATACACCTGGGCATAACCCTTGGCTACCAATCGAGCTTTCAGACGAGCAAGAGAGCCATCAGCATTAACTTTTACCACATAAACCCAATGACAACCAATAGCAGACTTTCCAGGTGCAAAGGAACAAGATCCCAAGTACAGTTATGCTCCAACGCCTGTAATTCTTCTTCCATAGCTGTCCTCCAACCAGAAATAGATAATGCATTTGCAATGGTCTTAGGAATAGGATGAGATGCAACAGTGGAAAGGCAAGTGCGAAAAGTAGAGGATAAACCAGAATAAGAAACATGAGAAGAGATTGAGTGTTTAACACACTGACGAGTACCTTTCCGATGAGCAATGGGTATATCCAAGTCAGAAATTATAGGACTAGGAATAGGATCGATAGACGATATAGGCGTGGCAGCAGGCAGGGCAGCACTGGGGACAACAGCCTCTCTCTGTGGTTCATGGTGATAAACATGAATAATTGAAGGCTTCGCTAGCAGTGGTGCAACAGGCATCTGCAAAGAAGGCTGAATAACACAAAGAGGAAGGTCCTCAACCAAAGAAGGATCCATAACAAATGCATGTACATAAGGTTGAGACTCAAAGAAAGAAACATCAGCAGTAACAAAATACTTGCAAAGAATAGGAGAATAACATCGATACCCCTTCTGAACACGAGAGTATCCCACAAAAATGCATTTGATGGCTTTGGGGTCTAACTTCGATAACCCTGGAGTATGGTCTCGAATGAAACAGATACACCCAAAGACACGTGGTGGCAAAGGGAATAAGGGCTCAAAAGGTAAGAGTAAGGCATAAGGAATGCCACCACCAAGGACAGAGGAGGGCATACGATTGATAAGGTAACAGGCAGTCAACACCGCATCAGC
Organism: Telopea speciosissima; assembly: GCF_018873765.1. NCBI lineage: Eukaryota > Viridiplantae > Streptophyta > Magnoliopsida > Proteales > Proteaceae > Telopea > Telopea speciosissima. The sequence continues at coordinate 46,191,384 of NC_057925.1, read as the reverse complement.
CCAAAAAGACTTGTCCACCTTCATTTCAAAGAGAAGGGACCAAGTCACTTCCATCAAGTAACGATTCTTCCGTTCTGCCACACCATTTTGTTGGGATGTGTCAGAACAAGAAGACTGATGAATGATTCCACAAGTGGTCATAAAATCAGAAAAAGGAGCAGAAAAGTATTTCCATGCATTGTCACTATGCAAAACTTTAATGTAAAATCCAAATTGATTCTTAATTTCAGCAACAAAGGAAGAAAAGATAGAGAACAATTCAGATCGACATTTCATTAAGTAAAACCAAGTAACACGAAAGTAGTCATCAATAAAAGTAACAAAATAAACAAAACCCAACTTTGAAGACACACGACAAGGACCCCATACATCAGAGTGAACCAAAGAAAAGGGATGTAAGGCTTGTTTGTTGACATGAGGAGGATAACTTACACGGTGGAGTTTCCCAAACTGACACGACTCACAATTTAAAACTAAAAGAGAATGCAAACTAGGAAACAGTTTTTGCAAACTCTGTAAGGACGGATGACCAAGCCGACAGTGAAGCTGATAAGGGGAGGTTGTGCTCAAACAAGCAACGGAAGAGGAGTCCTCAAGAAGATATAGTCCCTCAGATATCCAACCTCTACCAGTCGTCCTCTTCGTCTGCAAATCCTAAAAGACACAAGAATCAGGGTAAAAGGCTATTGGGCAGTTGTAGGCAGTGGTAAGTTGGCTAACAGACAAAAGGTTAAACGGGAATTTAGGCAAAAACAATACAGATGATAGGGACAAGGAAGAAGTGGGCCAAACAGTACCAGTGCCTCTGACTGTAGCACAAGAACCATCAGCTAAAGTGACACTCGGACAAGAAGGTTGCAAAGAGGAAAAAATACCTGAGATGCTAGACATATGGTCTGAGGCCCATGAATCAATAATCCAAGGCCTTAGAGAGACACACAGTGGCATTACCTTTTTGGAAAAAAGTAGCAGTGGAAGAAATGTCCTAAGCAGCCTTGGCCTGGCTATAGAGCATACTCTTCCTCTACCAAAGTCAAAATCACACGGCATTCCTCAACAAGTACAATTGGGGCTGCAAGATCAACACTGGTAGTGTTAGCTATCTTGGCTGCAGGCTTGCCATGTAGCTTCCAACAATAACGTTGAATGTGACCAGATTTGCCACAATGATGGCACGTCCTTGGGGGACCAAACTTCTCAGACAAGTCATGGGTACTCACAAAAGGTGCAGCTGGGGGGATCTTGGTAGGCTGACGACCCCCACTGTGGCCACTACTCACAAGAGCAGTCACCAGAAGAGACTCGAGTAGTGTCACGAGACACACGAAGAACTCGAGAAAAAGTGTCAGCAAGAGATGGAACTGTAACACCCCCAAGGATCTGAGATTGGACTGAATCAAAGTCAGGGCCCAAACTATCCACGAAGCTCATAACTGCTAGTTGCTCACGTTGTTGCTGCATGTGAGTAACATCAGAGGTAATGGGCAGCAAAGCATTCAACTCCTCATACATCCTCTTGAAATCAACTAAGTGTTGAGTCAGTGGTCGACCCTTTCTATCAACTCGATAAAACTCTTGAGAGAATTCATAAATCCTGGAGAGGTTGTTGTGTCCAGAGTACAATACAGCCAGATACGCCCATAGATCCTTAACAGTGTCAATATGGGTCACAAGATCTACAATATTGCTGTCCATGGAGTTGAGCATCTGACCTAAGATGTGAGCATCAGCAACCTCCCAAGCTTCAGCAATCATGGTGGTAGGTTTTGTGCCAGTCAAATGATACTTCTCACCCCTCCTGTGAGAACCAATGTCACAATCTTGTGCCATTGCTGAAAATTCTGACTACCCTCTAGCTTCTTAAGAGGTCAGAAAATTAGGTGAGGAGGATACAACCTCAAGCACAGCCTTGGTGTCCGTCGATGTTTCTCCCATAATCACCACAAAAGAGGAACACCAATCAAACAATAAGGGCTCTTAAGCCAATTCAAACCAAGAAACAAAGAGGCAGCACAAACAACACTCTATCTTCACCAAAGAGGCACCCGAAAGTGCAAATAGAACAACCAACCAATGCTTAATCCAAGATAAGCATGAAATAAGAACTCATCATCACACTAAACAGCAAGTCAGTCCAATAGGAGTAATCTGACAGCACAACAGCAGCTCAAAGAACACTCCCATATCAGATCCGTATCTCAACAAAGACCACATAGGTACAAAACAGTCCAAGAAACCAATTCAGACATGGAGAACTATATCAAGTGTTATCCAACAGCATAATAGACCCCAAAAAGCTCAAAAGAAAGATTCACAGCAATGGAAAATCACAAAACAGTGCATCGCACTCAAGCATAGGTCATTACTAAGAACATCAAACCTGAAATAGAGATGAATCAACATCACCAAACCATTGCAGTAATCTGTCGAACACCTTCAAGGCATCACAACTGGGGTAACCTACCCCCTACGGCAGAGAGGAACTGAGAGAGTCTTCAAAATCGAATGGGGTTTATTCTACCTTCTTCTTTTGGTGTAGAAGTGAGGAAGGGACAGAGGGATGGAAGGAGAAGCTTGCCCTTTTGATCAGATCTGCTCTGATACCATGTAAACAGCAGAAAAATAGAAGAAGAGAGGAAAAGAGAAGAAGAAGATGAGGGAAAGCTGGCTATCTCAATAATGAGAGAGGCCAGATATTATCATTAATATAGGGGAACCTTTACAGGGGTAAAATAGGAAAACAAATCAAAAGAAGACAAGATCAGCGCCATAAGGCTGACGCTGATTCTCGAGAATTGGACTTCCCATTATACCCTTTACTTCTAACAATAACTATGGGTGGGTCTGTTCTCTATATTTTCTTCTGTCTACTTCTCCCTCTTTGTTCTTTGAGCAGGACTGGTTCTTTTTCTTCTCTTATATTGTTACAGACCTACCGGTAAAGGCTTGAAGAGAAGTGATGGGAATTTTTTACTACACTTACATTTATATGAATAAAAATAACTACAAGTAGAACATTAAGTTTTGACATAAACTGACCTAATGTGAACCAGCACTGGAACTGAATGGATTCAAATGGCCTCAAACCAAATTTAAGTTCAAGACTTAAAAATTTATCTCCATAATGGAAAAATTAAAACGATGATCACAAGCCATTTGAACCAACTGATCAGCCATTCCATACAAAGGTTAACTATTCCTAATGCCATGCAAAGCTCCTATATGGGCTGCAGAAAAGATCACCCACTTTACAGGTGCCTCGAATGGAATTCCCAGAATTTTTCCCTATATCGATCTTCCCTTCTGTGAAATAACTAGTCATCAAGTTTTAGAGCAGTGATATCACAGTGAGACGAATGTATCCAAAGTAATCACCCATGCCAACAGAATGCAGATTCCTATATGAAATGCATGGAATGTTAATGCCAATATTTTAGAACCTGAAATTAACCTGGCATAGCTGATCTAAAATTGCATTGTCTGTTGCTTGTTCTTTGGCAGTTTGTTCAACTTCTTTACATCTCTGCAATAATGATTCCCTGACCTGCAGATCTCATCGAAAGAAAATTTTCATTCCAGAGTGGTATCCAAATAGAACTGGATGATATCTATCAATCTATGTGATGTCGGGAGGAGATGGCTACCTGATTCAAGGTACTGCACCCAGGAAAAAGCCTCTCGGCAAGAGAATCATTTAACTCTGGTAAATCTCGGTAAAATAGTTCTTTGCATTCAACCTGGGAAAAGAACACAGAAAGAGAGCCAAGGAGAGAACAAATTTCCCTCAGAAGACTGTCACTGTAAATTATATGCCATTTGTGATGAAATTGAAACTGGAAGGGAAAACAATTGAAGAATGACCTTAGGAACCTCTTATCACCATTTACTTTCTCTTTAAAAATATACATATATATATATATATATATATATATATATATATATATATATATATATATATATATATATAAATTTCCTTAATAAATACGCACTTATGCAGGCATTTCTTCCAGAGAGAAAAGAACTCACAGTGAACTGAGCATGAAAACCACGGAGATTTTCTTGTTTCCATGATTCAGGGAATACAAGTGCAAAGGACATTGTTTCACCTCTTTGAATCCCAATTACGGAATCCAGAAAACCAGGAATAAGTTTATCACCTTCTGTATCGAAGTGGAATCCTACAGAGATAAAACAATAACATAAGAACCATTACATAGGACACAGATTATTCAGTACTTTAAATGCAAGGCTATTAGAACTACAAAAATTTATCAACAGAAGAACAAGAAGCTATTAAAAGTGACATTGCATGTGAGGAAGTTATTTGACAATGTAAAAAACTACAGATTTACAGCCAGTTCGGTTGGGGAGTTTGAGTTTAACATTTTCCATTAGCAAAGAAATCAAGCAAACAGAGGAAAGAGAAGTAAGGGATCAACAGAAGCATTTGGAGAAATTAATATCGAAACTCGAATGAGACAAATAAAATATGTGATGCAACCTAGGGTTCAACCTTAATTTTGGGTTGTATAGACCGACTCTGGGTGATAGAAACTCCAATAATAAAGATCATGGCAATTTTATAATTTTCAGCACAGTTGGGCCCTGATGAAAGGAAAAACAGACCTTGGGACAGATGGGTAAATAAATTGAGAAGGAGAAACCTGGAATATCAGAATTAGAGTGGAATAAAATCAAAACAAATTCAGAATAGGAGGGGATTTGAGTAATTATGGAAGAAAGCATCCTTATGTGTATTTTGTAAAACAAGTCACCTTCAACCTCTTGACTGATTCAGAAACCAGTGGTAACCCAGTTTTGTTTCAAGTGAGAAAACCCACTTGTATAGTCATATACACTCCAACCAGCCTGAAGTTTTAGGGTGTGAATTTTAACTCACAACCCTATTTAATCCAGCCAATGACCACCCGAAAATACTACTGAGGAATCAATATCGAAATACTGAAGTCACGCTTGGCGGAAGACAGGGAACCAGATCTGAAATTTGATTTGGAACTCCCAGTTCCGGAAGCCTTCTGATCTCTGACTTTGCAATCTGAGTCGCCCAAGGGTAGGAAAGTGAACCGTCAAATCTCAGCCCAAACTGTAAAGGTTCAACCGAGTTCTGAAAATTTTCCCTCAACCCAGTGATACCGCAGAGACAGAAGGTAGAAAATAATAAAAGAACCCAGCAATAGAGGAAGAGAATAAAGGAAAGGATAGTGGGAGGGATCAGACCTGAGGAGAAGACTGATCAGAAGAAGAGAATCTCATTAGAGAAGAAGAAGAATCACCAGTCTGAACCATACTTTTGACTTTCACGGCAACCAACCAACAAATTAAAAAAAAAAACTAAGATAAATTCTATTCTACTCTCCTTTATGTCCATCGATTACATGCATATATAGACTTGACTACTAAATAAAATTGAATCAAACTACTATCATAATCTGGAATTGAAAATATAACTCAAAACTAACTTGAACTCTACTCACTCCTATCAACAGCTATCAGAATTAAAATAGTAATTACTAAATTACAATTGAAACCATAGTTGTCACGGCGGTTAGGCGAACTAAGGCGCTGGAGAGGGTCCAAAATCAAGTTGACACCAATATGGCGACCAAGGCCTCCAAGGCGCCCGCCTAGGCGGCACCTAGGTGTCCGGGCAACTATGATTGAAATCCCAACAAATAAAATAAATCCCTACATACCCTTATTCTGGATCCAAATCCAGGTTTGGACCTAGTTCTTTTCAGTCTGGACTTCCACTGGGTCAAGCCAGTCCAACCAAGCATATGCAGATATGCTACTGCATCAATATGACCTAAGGAGAATGCCACAGAGGAAAGAGCTGCAGCACCCAGTGCTAGAAAGAGGCCACGGATATGTAATTTTCAGGTGCATAGTTAATGTTTTGATAAATTGTTGAAGAGAAGGGATGATGCAGGAGAATCTTGGACTGGACCGACCTAACTGGTGCACTACCGTGGACCGACCCAAACCCAGTTGCATATCCAGACGAAGATGAACCAGGTCCAGTTAGGTTTTAGATTCAGTAGATAATAGTTTATTTAGGTAGATAATAGTTTATTCAGTCACTTTTAGAAAGTGGGATACGTTTGCAAGTGTTAGAGTTGGTTAGGAATCTTAGGAGATTATTTCCTAGTTAAAGTTTGTTCCCAAGTTTGATAGGTTTCCTTTGTTAGTTCGATTTTCTTCTTTTAAATAGCTTGTAGAAATTTCAGATAATGAAGAATGAATTAAAGTTGAGTTTGTGTGCGTGTGCACTCCTCCTTCTCCCCTCCCTTCTTCTTCTTCTCCACGGTTTCTTCTCTTTCCCCCTGCAATTCTGATTTCCTCCAAGCTTCTCCTTTCTCCTTTTTGGTTCCCCATTAAGGGACTTCCTTCTTTTATTAAAATTCACCACAACATATAATAGAAGAAATACTCTGGTTCAAGTGGGAGAACATGAAGAAGTTAGCCTCTAATGTCTGGTATACACATAGAACACATCAAGTGTGATTCCGACACATCGTTTAACAGGTCCTGGTATTGCTTATATGAAAATTGACACAATTGGATAATAGAAGAACCCAGCCCATAGATTTATAATTTTCTTTGAAATTTTCAATGGGATATGTAAATAAACAGAAAAGGAAGAAGGAAGAAGAAAGGGGAAGAAGAGAGAAAGAGGAGGAAGAAGAAGAAAAGAGGGCCAAAGAGCAGCTCTGGGCTGCGATATATTTCTCATATAAAGGGGTTAGGGATTAAAGTGTACAGGAGCACAAGAGGAAAAAGACATCAATAAAGAGAGGAGATCCTCTCGGTATTAGCCCCAGAATTCTGACGCTAATCCCGAGAGAGATATTCTCCCTCTTAGCACTCTCCCTCAAGCTGGAGCATATATATCAATCATGCCCAGCTTGTTACAAATATAGTCAACCCTCCCACTTCCTAAAGACTTAGTAAAAAAGATCAGCGAGTTGCTCTCCGGTCTTGACATGCTTTGTAGAGATTACTCCCTGCTGAAGCTTTTCTTGAACAAAGTGACAGTCCACCTCAATGTGTTTGGTCCTTTCATGGAACATTGGGTTTGAGGCAATATGTATTGCTGCTTGGTTATCACACCACAGTTGCATTGGTGAAGAATCCTCAAACCCAAGCTCAGTCAATAACATTTTTAGCCAAACCAATTCAGAAGTTGCATGTGCCATGGCTCGATACTCGGACTCTGCACTTGATCTAGCCACTACACTTTGTTTCTTACTCTTTCAAGAGATAAGGTTACCTCCCACAAACACACGATAGCCTGTAGTTGATCTCCTATCAATAGGTGACCCAGCCCAATCTGCATCTGAGAAACCTTCAACTCTCCCATGTCCATGGTCAGCATATCCTAATCCTCGTCCTGGAGCCTTCTTGAGATATCTCAAAATTCAAATAACAGCATCCCAATGAGGAGTCCAAGGAGATGGCAAGAATTGGCTTACAACACTCACCGAAAAGGCAATATCAGGTCTGGTAAAAGTCAAATAGTTGAGCTTTCTAACAAGTCTACTATACTTGTTTGGATCTGCAAGAAAATCTCCCTCATCAGCAACAAGTTTGACATTAGGGTCCATCGGGTTATCAAGAGGTCTATACCCTAACATCCCAGTCTCTGTAAGTAAATCAAGAGTATACTTCCGCTGTGAGAGGGATATACCTTTCCTCAACTAAGCCACTTCGACACCTAGGAAATAATTTAATTTCCCAAAATCCTTAGTTTGAAGCCTCTGTTGTAAATGAGACTTCAAACTCTTAATGCCTTCAAAGTCATCTTCAGTAATGACAATATCATCCACATACACAAGAAGGAAAATTCTGCCTGTGTTGGTTCGTTGAAAAAAGAGAGAGTAATCAATGTTACATACTCAAGAACTACTTCTGTGAACCGACCAAACTAGGCCCTGGGAGACTGTTTCAAGCCGTACAAGGACTTCTTCAACTTACAAACTAAGCCAGACTCCCCCTGAACAACAAACCCTAGAGGTTGCTCCATATATACCTCCTCCTGGAGATCACCATGAAGGAACGCATTCTTGACATCGAGCTGGTGCAAAGGCCACCTATGAGTTGCTGCAAGTGAGATCAAAACCCGAACAGAAATGTGTTTAGCAACTGGAGAAAAGGTATCGGAATAACCCACCGCATAAACCAGTGCATAGCCCTTAGCCACCAGGCAGGCCTTAAGGCGAGCGAGAAAGCCATCTGCATTAACCTTGACAACATAAACCCATCGACAGCCTATAGCAGATTTCCCAGGTGGCAATGGAACAAAATTCCAAGTCTGGTTATGTTTCAAAGCCTGCAATTCTTCCTCCACAGCTGTCCTCCAGCCAGAACTAGATAATGCCTCTACAATGGTCTTAAGAATAGGATGAGATTCAACAGTAGACAGACAAGCACGAAAGGAAGTAGACGAACCAGAATAGGAAACATGAGCAGCAAGAGGGTGGCGAACACACTGATGCTTACCTTTGCGTTGAGCAATGGGAAGGTCCAAATCTGAACGCGGAGGAACAAAGAATGGAGTAGAACCCTCAGACGGCAAAGATGTGGCAGCAGGCAAAGGGTCAACAGGGGCAGCAGCTTCTTCCCTTGGACGACGACCATAAACATTGCGAACCTCAGGCCAAACAGGCATAGGTATAGAAATAGGCGGAGCAGGCATCGGTACATGAACAGGGGAAACAGGCACAAACATAGGAGAATGAACACTATAAATGGGAATGTCCTCATCCAAAGTAGATGAAATAACCGGTGTATCCATATATGACTGAGACTCAAAGAAAGAGACATCAGCAGTAATAAAATACTTCCGAAGAGTGAGAGAATAACAAAAATACACTTAAGAGATTTAGGGTCAAGTTTAGATAACCCAGGAGTGTGATCCTGAATAAAACAAACACACCCAAAAACACGTGGTGGCAAATGAAATAAAGGGTCGGAAGAAAAAAGCAAGAAATGAGGAATACCATCTTTCAACAGTGATGAGGGCATGCGATTGATGAGATAACATGCAATCAAAACAGCATTTGCCCAGAAGGATTTAGTCACCTTCATTTCAAAGAGAAGAGACCGAGTAACCTCCATTAAGTGACGATTCTTCTGTTCTACCACACCATTTTGTTGAGGTGTGTCAAGAAAAGAAGACTGATGAATAATAGAGTGGTCATGAAAGCATTAAATGGAGCAGAAAAGTATTCTTGGTCATTGTCACTACGCAAAATTTGAATATAACAACCAAATTGATTTCTTATTTCAGCAACAAAGGTGGAAAAGATAGAAAACAATTCAGATTTACACTTCATTAAATATAACCATATAACACGAGAGTAGCTATCAACAAAAGTAACAAAGTACTTAAACCCAAGATTGGACGTTACAGGACAAGGACCCCATACATCAGAATGAACCAAAGAAAAAGGATCAGTGGCCCGTTTATTGACTCTACGGGAATAACTCACACGGTGGAGTTTCCCGAACTGACAAGACTCACAATCTAAAACCGAAAGAGAACGAAAACTAGAATAATGTGTCTGCAAACTCTGTAAAGAGGAATGCCCCAGTCGACAATGTATCTGGTGAGGGGGTGATGTACTCGAATAGGCAACAGAAGGCGTATCCTCAAGAAGATATAGCCCCCTGATACTCTGCCTCTACCAATCGTCTTCTTCGTCTGGAGATCCTGAAAGACACAACCATTAGGGAAAAAGGTTATGGAACAGTTATATGCCTTGGTGAGTTGGCTAACAGGCAAAAGGTTAAATGGGAATTTTGGTAAATATAAAACTGAAGATAAAGATATGGCAGAAGTACGCTGAACAGTGCCGGTACCTTTGACTGTAGCAAAGGAACCATCAGCAAGGGTAACAATAGAAGAAGAGGTATGTAAAGAGGAAAAGATACCTGACATCCCAGACATATGATCAGACGCCCCAGAATCAATAATCCAAGGCCTAGACGTGGAGAAGCACGCAGTGGCATTACCTGTCTGAACAAAAGTAGCAGTGGAAGGAGTATCCTAAGATGCCTTTCCCTGACTGTACTGAGCATACTCTACCTCTGTCATAGTCAAAGTCACATGGCGCTCCTCCATAGGCACGGAAGGGCTTGCTGGTTCAGTGCTAGCAGTGTTAGCTGTCTTGGACTAAGGTGGTTTGTCATATAATTTCCAACAAAAGTGTTGAATATGGCCAAGTCTACCACAATGGTAACATACCCTCACCGGACCAGTTTTCTCAGATTTATCAGTCAAACTTTGAGTACTAGCTGATGAAGAAGCAACAGATGTGGGATTCTTGGTAGGACCATGTCCTCCTGCACGGCCACTGCTCACAAGGGCAGTGTTATCAACAGTGCTAGAGTCTCGTGTAGTGTCTCGAGATACACGAAGAACCCTAGAAAAGGTATCTGCAAGCGAGGGAACCTTGTCACCACCAAGGATCTGAGATCAAACAGAATTAAACTCTGGTCCCAAGCTGCCCAAGAAGCTCATAACAGCCAACTGCTCCCGTTGGATTTGCATTTGTGTAATTGTGTCACATCAGAGGTAATCAGTGCGTTCAATTCTTCATACATGCGCTTGAAATCAGCAAAGTGTTGGGTAAGTGGACGACCCTTCCTATCAACACAATAGAATTCCTGGGACAGTTCATAAATCCTCGAAAGGTTGTTGTGTCCAGAGTACAACACGGCCAAGTAATCCCATAGTTCCTTAACAGTGTTGATATGTGTAACCAGGTCAACAATGTTACTGTCCATGGAATTCAACATTTGTCCCAAAATTCGAGCATCAGTAATTTCCCATGAGGACTCATCAGTGCCTACAGGCTTCACCCCTGTCAAGTGATTTTTGTCACCCCTTCCAGTTAAAACTAAGGACACAATCTTCTGCCACTGCTGAAAGTTGTGACTCCCTTCCAATTTCTTAGATGTGAGATACGTTGATGAGGAGGATACAACCTCAGTCACCAATTTAGCATTGTTTTGTGACTCCCCCATTACAACCAATATAAAGAGAAACCAGAAATAACACTTGACAGGTCCAAAAAACAGCAGCAAAGTAGTTCAAAGAACTCTAAACAGAAGTAAAAATAGTCCAATATGCTACAAACAATAAACCAGCAACACAGTCTAATGGGATTCAAAAAATGAGCACCAAAAGACTGACCCAAGGAGCAGAAAAATAATCCCAATCAAAGAGTCATACATCCATAAACATCAATCCCAATCAGCAAACCGAGAACCAGGTAGCCATAGGAATCTGTCTGAAAATTTAATCCCTTCACCATCAAATGCAAGAACTAATAGTAGAGTGTAAAATATCAATCCCAATCAAGCTACACAAGTACCAGCATTATAGAACATAGAATCGACCACTATTCTTCAGAAAACAACCAAAAAGAAAGAGGACATCAAACCTTATCTACGATGTCATCACCCATCATAAAACAGTTCTTAATCACAAGAAAATCTGGGGTGAAACACCCCCTGCTGCAGAAGAGAAGTCGAGAGCCCTAGGAGATTGATTACACCTTCACCTTCTTATTGTGGGGATGAAGAGAGCTATGGAGAACCAAGTGGAGTTGCGTGAGCTTGTACCCAGTAATCAGATGTGCTATGATACCATGTAAATAAACAGAAAAAGAAGAAGGAAGAAGAAAGGGGAAGAATAGAGAAAGAGGAGGAAGAAGAAGAAAAGAGGGCCAAAGAGCAGCTCTCTCGTTAAAGAGAGAGGGCTGCGATATATTTCTCATATAAAGGGGTTAGGAATTAAAGTGTACAGGGGCAGAAGAGGAAATAAAGAGAGGAGATCCTCTCAGTATTAGCGCTAGAATTCTGACGCTAATCTCGAGGGAGATATTCTCCCTCTTAACAGGATACAATAAATGAGATGGTCACGAGCTTAGGATTGTATTTTAACCATTGAGGATCCTTAAGTAACTCTACCATATGAAACTAAGCCAATTATCGCTACTATGACATGGGCATGAGTGTAACAGCAGTAGGGAGAACATAGATACATGCATGCATATATATATTCCACTCCCATAGTGTCATGAAACAAGAACTTGCCGAGATCTCGGTAATATCTTGGTTTTTTGAAAAACCGTGACGAGATGCTAAGCGAAATGAGAAGATTGCATTGTCTCACTGAGATCTCGGTGGTCTCGGTCATCTCGGTGAGAAACCTTGGTATATAGACACTTATTTATGCCAGAAACCATGACAGATAGTTATTTATGCTAGAAACAAGGACACACTTAATTCGCGTTTGCTAACGCTTCTATTTCATCTTTCTGGTGTTTTTCTGTGCTACTAACACAGAAAAACGGAATCTAGCGTTTGGATGCACCAATCTGTTTTTTCGTTCTATAAAAACAAACCGGGTAAAAAAAAAAACCAAAAACACCAAGTTGAGAAACAACCAAAACCATGTTTCTACAATTTTAAAACGTTTTGGTTGAAACAAAATAGGGACAAATCCAAAACTTGTGCCCGATAATTTGCTCCTCTCCAAAAGCTTCATAGCCATCGTCTTCCCAACGAAACCCAGCGAAGCCATCTCCAAGGTCGATTGAACCTCCATTGATGCTATTTCTGCTTCCTCTGCTAGGCGATCAATGAGAAAAGAGAGAAGCAAGCTTCACTCTGTGGAAAAACGAGGAAGAAGAGAGGAACTCCTGAGGTCTTCTGCATCTCGCTTCACCTTTGTTCGAACGGTCTGCGCCTCTCGCTTCACCTTTTGCTCCAACGATATGTGCCTCATCTCATCTTCTAGGCTCGACAGAGGACGTTGGTGAACCTGAAGAAATCTTGTTGCCATAGGTGAAGGCAGACGCCATTGAAGCTCTGTGTGCAAACTGATTTCAGGAATAGGTAATGAAATAATCTGAGTTCTCTCTCTCTCTCTAACTCTCTGTGTGCAAATCCAACTAGGGTTCCTCATCTTCTCTCTCTATCTCTCTATGCCTAACTGATTTCAAAAATCTGAGGTCCTCCTCCCTCTCCTTCCCAATTTTTTAAAACTGAAAACCCTAGGGTAGCTTCTCTTTCCAGACGATTTTGTAAACCCTAGGGTAGTTTCTCATCTTCCATATCGATTTTTTTTTATTTGTCCATCTCTATTTTGCATTGCAAAGAAAAGGCGAGGAATTCTTTTGTTTGGCCTATATTGTTCAGCTCTTTCACATGCAGATTTGAAAACATAGATATTTTTCCTTTCCCTTTTTTGATGAGCCTTTAAATTACTAAATTTTTTTGATCTATGGTGCCTTGCTTCCCATATTAGTTCAATTTTAGCTCCTGGTGTTGTTTAGGAAGATCGTTTCATTCCCTTTCCCCAATGCAATGATAAAATCCAATGGCTACATAAGGTCTCCATTAGTAGACTCTTTGTAATACTTGCACAGTAGGTATTGAACTGTAATTTTGTTGTTATAATCTACTCATGGGCAGTTGCAGAAGGAGAGGAAGATTGTTATAGACAACCTACTCATGGGACCATGGACATTGTAGAAGGAGAGAAGGAAGAGAAGGGAATGTAAGAGTATTTGATAACAGAAAGAGAAGTGCAGTATGTTGAGAGGTGAAGTCTGTAGTTGGAGTGAATGTTTATGAGAATTAAAGGACTTATAAAGACTGATATATGATGATGGGGAGAAATAAAAATATGTAATAACGCCCCCCCATCAATTCAGTTTTGAGATTAAAAGTCTTTCTATGATTGCTGGTGTTACTGGTTTGAACTGGTATAAACTATACATTACCTGGCAAATTCTGCTTCTTTTTTCTTGTGTGTGTGTGTGTTGAGGGGTTGGGAGGCCTGCTACAGTGTAACTCTTGCTTAGAATAACATGAAAGAGTTATTTCCTATATAAGCTTCCTTTATACAATGGGCTTCTATTCCATAGCACATTTAAGAACCAGTTGCAGGTGATTCATTTGTGTTTACCCTCTGAAAAATGTTGGGTATATTTCTTATATATTTGAAAGTTTTGTTACTCATGATTCATGCTTTTAAATAATTCGCTGGTATTTTGATGAGTATCCTAGTGTCTGTCTTCTCAATTCTTTTTCTCTATTTGTCATTAAACAGTCTGTTTGTGCACACGAGCCTTCAGTCTAAGATTGTCTTTCTTTAATCAGCTAGTTTATTGCTTGAAAAGTGAGTCATTAAAAACAAAAGTCCGCAATACTTCTCTTTTTGGCTAATGAAAGTGGAACCATATTGTACACCTCTGGGCAGCGTATCTAAATATGGTTTTTGGTCAATGATGTTTTCATCATTCAAGTGTTTGTTTTGCTAGTAGTCATGTGGATTACTAATTACTCAGCTTCATTGAAAGATATCCTACATGAAGATGTCTTGATTCTTAAGAGGAAGTGAACTCAAGTTCTGTCTATTGTCAAATAAAAGCAAGTTGTTGACTACAACTGGATGTACAATGCAGAATTCATGGATTTATTTTCACAAAGAGTGGAGGCTAAACTCTTTTCAAATGTATTCACGTTTGATTAAATGGTAAACAACAATCTAGTTCCTTTTTTTGGAAAAACACCAGAACTCCAGGACCCTGGGCCACCCTTTAGAATTTAATTGAGTCAATCCAAAAGAAACAGAGGGGGGGGAGGTGAGATGCCACCTAACCCTTGACCCAAAAAATCTTACCAACACTCATTAGAGAAACTTAATTAGGGTTCATGGCCTTGTATAGTTGGAGCCAGTGTGGCAATCATAGATTTTGAGACAGGTCTTATTAGAGAAACTGGAGATGCTAGGTGGAGGGTTTTCAGATTTGTATTAAACTTGAAAGTTGAAAGGATGAAAAAGAATGGCAAACAAGGGATGCTGATTCAATAGAATAGAGAAAATGAAATTAACTAGTAGATAGGAGTGCCACAGCATGCTATTCCTAACACCTGAAAACGATCACCTTTTCTGTACCATTTTTTATGTTGCCATGTTTCTACACATTTTGGGTATGCAATTCTCCTGAGGAACTGCCCATATTTCCAAAACATTAAGACACCAGCTGCTCAGCCTCCTTTAAGATAAAAAAAAAAATCTTAATTTTCTCTAAAGTTTATCTCTTTACCTCTTTAATTGCCAGAAACACTGCTTTTACCAGGAATCAGTTTGATCTTGCAATTATACAGCACTGTGACTTTGCACCAGGGAGAGAAGAAGCATCACAACAACAAGGTTGATGTCTATAGCTTTGGAATTGTCCTATGAGAGTTGTTGACCAACCGAGTGCCATTTGAAGGCATGTCAAACTCGCAGGTTGCTTATGCTGCTGCCTTTAAGGTGAGGAGATTAGAAATTTTGTTTCTCTGTGACATGTTTCAAGTTGGTCAAAAAAGTGCAATTGTGCAAGTGACTGCATCATATTATCTACTAGGAATATGGATTCTTGGTGATCATGGTAATTGGCGTACATGGATCATATGCTCAATTTTTTTAATCAAATATGTCCAGATGTTGTGTTTAAAGAGAATGTCGTTGTATGAGGTTTATCCCACAATATGGGGCCACCATTTGCTTTTTTGTTTTGCCAGTTCAACTTATCCTAGCTTGATCTGTTTTTTTCATGTTCAGAAGTCTTACAATATTTATTTGTACATAAGACTGTAACAGGAGTACTGCTTTTGTCTAAAATTAGTAATGTTGGACAAAATAACTGCTTTTTTTTTGCCGTGTTTGAAGAAGTGGAAGTTTCTAAAAGAGGCATCTTAGGTTTGTCTTTCCTTAAAGAGAGATTATAAAATTGACCATGACACCTCTACCTCACTTTTTGTGCTTACTCTTTCATGTTATTTCCCATCCCTATCTGGCTACCTTTCAACTGGGCATTTACACTCTTAATGCCAAACACCTACTCCCTCTACCAGTGACTTGTTTTCTAATGATTATTATTCAAATTCCTTTCATTGAAGAAACAATTGATTTTGTTCTTTCTCTTCAAAATTGGGTTACTTGTAAATTTCAAACTCTACTTCAAGTAAGTTGAATGCAATGAATAACAAGAATTGAGTCACTTGCACTTGGAACATGAGCATGTCTCAAGCATGTTCTAAGGGGATGGTGGTTCGAATCCACCAAGATCCTTTTTGGATGGCCATACATGATCATGGTGGATGCTTTTATCTTAATTTTAAGTAAGTTTAGTCAAGTAATGGCATTTATGTAATAATCCACTAATTTGGTAAGAAGTGTTTCAAAATATGTTTTACCAAACAGAATGGTATTGTTTTTTTGTTCTAAAAACGTTTCTGAAACAAGTTTACCAAACACCATTTTAGGGCCTAGAAACGTGTTTTTAGCACAGAAACAGGAAAAAAATGATAAGGTAAAAAACAACCGTTCTGGAACAGAAGCGTTACCAAATGCGACCTTATTTATGCAAGTAAATGTTTTTATATTTGTTATTTCATTTACTTAAGATATTATTCATAAATAAGAAAATAACCCCTATTTGAATCCAACAAAAATAGTTTAAAAAAAAATCAAATTTAATAAGGAAAAAAGTCAACCTCCAGTTCAAGAACAAAAACTGGATTTTCGGCAGTAGGTGTAATTTTTCAACTTTTAAATGCTAGTGTTTTCTCAAATCTAAAAATTCCATAAATCTTAATATGATTAAAACATTGCTAAAAACCAAAAGTGTTGTAAAATATTCTTTTTATTTTGATGTCTAAATTTTCTTTCAGAGCGATTTTGACAACATTAGCGCACACCAAAATTAAGTATGATCTAAACATAACTCCTTCAATAAATTTTTACACATCAAAACAAATGAATATTTTACCGCACTTTTGGTTTTTAGCAATGTTTTAATCATATTAAGATTTATGGGAATTTTTAGATTTGAGAAAACGCCCAGCATTTAAAAGTTGAAAATTGCACCTACTGCCGAAAATCCAGTTTTTGTTCTTCAACTGGGGAGGTTGACTTTTTATCATTTTGGAATTTTATTTTTAACTATTTTTATTGGATTCAAATAGGGGGTATTTGCATATTTATGAATAATATCTTAAGTAAATGAAATAACAAATATTAGGCATAAATTTAAAAACATTTACTTAAATGGTATTAGGCATAAATAAGTGTCTATCCTAGTTCCCCACCAAGTCAAACTTCTATACGGACTTTGATTTTGGAAATTCTGATAATATCATTGTGTTTAAATAGCCCAAAATAGCTGCATACCAAGTTTCATGACCAAACTAGGTCAAAAACCCATCGAAACCATCAAACAAGTTTTTAAAAAATAATGTACCAACTCGCCGAGATCTCGGTCCAACTTCATTTTTGACCTGACCAAAACCAGGTCCAAAACTGAGTTCTCGAACCATGCATAGTGTTAATATGAAATCAAAATAACAAATCCTGTATAGCCTCTGAAATTCATAAAAGTATACTTTTATATAAAATGAAGTTCATCACAATTCATTATAAAATCAATTTCTAAACAATTTTGATGACTTTTTATATCCAACAATATCCAATCTTGTTTAACAAATTTTCCAGCGAGTAAAACCATCATTTAAGGAATTTGTGCGAAAAGGCTTGCAGGAATTTGGATACTCAGGGAGCTTATATAATATAACACAATAAAGGATGAACAAGAAAATGAAAATATGGTGGAGAAAGGATCTCATGATGGAGCAAGAAATAGATCCCAAGTGGATTAGTATGCCAACATGCTTTTGAACAAACCTTTACTCTCTGAAACTGGAATAGTTTTAGCATTAGATTGGTCTTGCTCAATTGTTGTGGCAGATATATCAAGTACTGCAACATCACCGATCTGTGAAGTTTGGAAATATGCTTTAGAACAAGACACTTTTTTCTTCTTCTACTTAACTGGTTACTACATGAAGGCAGGTAGGAACAAAACATTTTATGCACAAAGATAATATTCAAGCAAGTTGAGAATAGATGAAACTCCAATAGAACGTATTTATTAAAAAAAAAACCATTAGAATTTAACAAAATTATAATTTGGCCCACAATAAAACCAGAAACTGATATACTATTGTTTCTTAAGCTTGGGCATAAAGAACTATGCTGACAACCCAATAGCTCCACATAATAGACACATAAAGGCAAAAGATATTAACAGCGAAGATGTACTAACCAATATGAACTCCTTCATATTTAATAATGTCCTTAATGTGTTAAACATAACCAAAACCTCACTAACAGTCACTTACAAATCACTCTTGTCATTATAGTACCTAGAAAACCTCTCCCTGCCATTGCCCATTAACCAGCAAGTTGCAGAAATTAAACCCATGCATAAATTTTCTTTTTTTTTGTTGCTCCGAAAGGCCTCACTCCACAAGCCACAAAGCCGCAACAAACCACAGTGAAACAATCCCAAATCCTTTCCTTTTGCTTTGTTAAGTAATAGAACTATTAGACAGTGGACAATGACAGGAAAGCCCCACTTACAGACAAATAAGTAAAAAAGCTATACTTTTTTAATTCCATCTATCATTATTAGGGTCATGTACATGGATTCAATGAGACAAATAAGTTTGATCAATTATTATTCACAAGGGGGAAAAAAAGGAAGTCAGGGACTTGTTTTTTTTTTGGGGGGGGGAGGAGGGGAGAAACTATATTTGAGAAGAACACCCAAAAAATGTCTTTTTTTACGACAGCTGGATGTAGTACATAGGGGACAAGAAACTGCAGATCTGTTGAGGAATATTTCTTAATCGTTACTAGCATGCAACTAAAGAACAAGACTTTTATTATTATTATTTTTTTTTTTTTGGGGGGGGGTTTGCTTTTAAAGAATTAGAAACTCAACTACATTGATGTATGTAGTAACTGGAGCTCTTTCTTTATATAGCTAGGAGCTCTCGCCTGTACAGTATACCAGCTCATTTTGTACCTCCATTTCAACTTCTTTAAGTGGTTCTCTTACCCAGGTCTCAAGACTTAATAACTCTCGAATTTATTCAGAAAAAAAAAAAACCCAGAATCCTAATTCCTCAGCACAATATATAAATCAGCAAGAGGAAGGCCAAGGCTGTGACAATCAGATGAAAATTTTCCTTCATCTTATTCTATTTGCGATGACATTTGCACACTGTTCCTAAGCCTTCCTACTGAATTGACCAAGATGTGACATTTCTAATCAATTGCATTTCTCGAGAAGGGGGAGGGAGGAGCAAGAAGTGCATCTGTAACATAACTGAAACAAAGATCTACCTGTAATCCTCTATCAGTTACAATTCTCAGTGAACCTAGAGTCTTATGCCGACGCTTAAGTTCTTCTTCAGAAGCCCTTTGAGCATCTATATCTCTGTCTATCTCAACAACAATCTTCAAATTCTTGTAACCATTCTCAGGAATCCATTTAACCTCAGGTGCAACATCGACCACGGCATCATATCTGAAACACTGACTAAATAAGCAAATGCAATAAATACATACATATTGACAGATACATCACTAAACACACAGGTAATAAACCAGAATAGCATGCTTTCTTTCATGTTACACTCCTAAATGTCTCTTCTATTTTCAATAGACAAAAGGCAGTATAAGATGTAGTTGCATATAGCACAGTAAGTGGTAACTGAATGATAAGTTAAGAGATTCAGGCCTGACAGACCTCAGAAAATCTGTGGGAGAATAGGATTGCTCCATCTCAGAAAATTTTGTTACAATCCGAAAAGAATCTTTTAGGGCCTTTCCAGTCACCTGAGAAAAGAAAATGTGTCACTAGAAAGCTCATAAGTCTGATTGATGCAGTTAGGCATAGGGATAATAAGAGATTTATGTAATTTGTTTTCTTTTTTGTATTATCTTGTTAGATTCGTTAGTAACAAGTAGGAGATAAGAGTATTAGTTGAATTCAAACTAGCTTTCAGTTTTAGAGTCCGTTGGGAGTCTTTTCTTATCCTCTTTAAATACAAGCATGCAATCAAGGCAGGATTGGAGGAGAAAATTTTGGGCTTTGTTTACTGTTACCGGTGCAATTGCAGGTTGTGTGGACTTTCTTCCCTCTATGTTCCTGAAACTTGTTCTACTGTGAGGATTTAATCCACAATCAGATCTGGACCATTATCCTCCCGCCAGACTCAGTTTGATGCAGATACATCACCAAAAGAGGCTTATTTTGATGAGAATAAGTCTAGGGTTAGGTTATATACATGTTGGATCTTTGGTCCCATGGGTTTTCAATGTAATAGGTCACTTATATGGACCTAAAGTAGGGGTAAAAAGGTTGCATATGGGATTAGCCCTTATACTTAGTTCATTTTCATGTTTTAGTGTTTTAAATTGAACTGGTTCAAAACTGGTTTGACCCAGTGGTTCAATTTAAGTGACTTGAGTCACCTTTCTTTTATTTGTTTTAATTATAAGTTGGGCTGGATTAGGACTCTGTTTGAGTCTATTTTAGTTTCCTAGTCAGTTTAAGTTACCTAATAGGTTAAGGATTGGGTTAGCCTTTCCTTTTTAGTGTAGGAGTGTTGAAATAGGTTACTTATCCCCTACCCAATTGGGGTAAGCAGTCCTAATTCTATTAGGACTGCCCCCTAACCGATTGGGGAAGTACCCCTAGTTAGATTAGGATGTTTCCTCTTTATTCCCTTTTATTTTTCTCTTTTATTTTTCTCCCTTTTTATTGTTTATCTCCCTCAACCGAATCCTAGTTTGGTATTCCTAGTTGTACTAGGAATCCCTAATATGATTAGGACTGAGGTTGATTCCTATTTGTACTTGGATCCTTATCATTCTACTTAATATAAATACAAGGCCTGTGTGATCTAAGGATCTACAAAGTCTTACCTTAATTCAATTATCTCTACATGGTATCAGAGCTAATCTCGAATTAGGGACCATCTCCCACGATATTTCAGTCTTTTCGTTTTTTCTCTCTCTCTCTCTCTCTCTCTCTCTCTCTCTCTCGGTTTCTCCTTTCTCTTCTCCCTTGTTCTCTATTCTCACATAGGGCAGCACTGATGAGGTGATTTTTCGATCCAGTTGCTGCCCCCATTACCTCATGGATGCTACTACATAATTCTGCTCGATAGGAACCAGCACTTCCAGGTTGCGCAAATTGGAGCTTCAGTTCTTTGAGGATTGCTTCTACTTCTAATACAAGGAATCATCTCCTTTTTTTGAAGACCGGAAACTGCAGCAGGAATATCTTATTATTGTTTCATGTTCCTATCTCAGATCTGATCACAGTTTCAAGACCTCCTTGAGATCGATATTTACCAAATCAGGGTTTTTTTTCCCAAACCCTGACAATTGTCGATCTAGGAGTTTGAGCTCACTACTGTATCTGATTTTTTGAAGGCTTCTTCTCCACCTATTTGGACCCACTCGACAGCAATTTGGGCTCCCACAGTTCAGTTTTATTGAAGAGGACCTCCTTGAGATCAATATTAGCAAAATTAGGGTTTTTCAAAACCCTACTTCTATCGGATTTGGAGCTACTGCAGTTTTTTTTGGAATCTGATTTCAGGAAGATTTTTCTCCCATTCTTAAGGGCTCCTTATCCTCAGTTCAAGTCCATTCACTGCAGGATTTTTTTTTCAGCCCCTTGGATCCTTCATCGATTTCATCAAATTCAGGTTTTTTTTCAAAACCCTGACCATATCGATATAGGGTTCTTATTGGCTGCTGTTTCTCATATTTGGGATTTCACTTGAAGATATTTTTTGGCATTCTCTGCTGCCAGTATGGGTGACTCTACCAACTCTACAGCTACCTCGGATCATGATAGCCACAACAAGACAGATTATCACAGTTTTTCACCTAACCCTATCAAACTGGATGGCTCTAATTACCCTCTATGGTCCAGATCAGCCTCCTTTGCCATTGTTGGACGTGGTCTCACAGACCATATTGATGGTACTAGTGTGAAGCCCAGTGATAAAGGCCCTGCTCAGACTAAGTGGCTTGCCAATAATGGTGTTCTCATGTCATACCTCATAGGCTCTATGACTTGAACTACAAGATAATTTTCTTCTTCCTGAATCTTGCCGACCAGATTTGGGCTGCTTGCAAGGAAACCTACGGGCAGCTTGGTAATGATGCCCAAGTTATGAACTTCGAAAAAAGGTACTTCACACTACTCAGGGAGACCTTTCTGTTTCGAAAAACTATGCTACTCTCCGCAGCCTGTGGCAACAGTTGGACCACTTCTCTGATTTTCATCCTACTACAGTTGATGACATTGCTTCCTATAAAAAGCATGTGGACAAGATTAGGGTCTATGACTTCTTGGCTGGCTTAAATGTGGAATATGATCAGATTCGTGTTCAAGTGTTGGGCCATCAACCTTTTCCCACACTTGAACAATCTTATGCCCTGGTGTCCTCCGAGGAAAACCGTAGGGCTGCCATGTTGCACCCTCCTACTACAGATAGATCAGCTCTGAAGGCTGCTGCCCCAGCCTCTTATGCACCTAGTGGCACTGCTTCTCTTGGTGATTTTACTACAAGGAATGTTGTTTGTGAGCACTGTCACAAACCCTATCACACCAAAGAGAGGTGCTGGAAACTTCATGGGAAACCGGCAGATTTTGAAGCTAAGCGGGCTGCCAAGACAAAGATAAAGACAAAGCCCAAGGCACATTAGATCAATCATATCGCAGCCCTGCTATCGAAATTGGTCTATCCCAGGATGATATACAGGCACTCCTACGTATGCTCAGGTCTTCTGCTACCACTGCCTCTACTACATCAGCTACTACCAATTCTTCGGCTCCTCCAGGTTCACACTTTGCCCGGTCAGGTATTCCTTTTGGAGGTCATTGTGCTTCTGTGGCTTCCCATCCTTGGATCATAGATTCTGGAGCCACAGATCATATGACTGGTTCCTCTAGTCTGTTTCACAGATATTCTCCCACTTCTGGGAAAGATAAGGTCAAAGTGGTTGATGGTTCCATTTCCTCCATATCTGGAAAAGGAATCATACAATGCACTTCTTCTCTTCCCTTGATTTCTGTTTTGCACATACCTAATTTTACTACTAACCTCCTTTCCATTAGTAGTATTACTCGTGATCTTAACTGTAAAGTCACTTTTTTTCCTTCTCATTGTGTATTTCAGGATCTGGACTCTGGGAAGACGATTGGATTGGGTAAAGTGCATGGTGGCCTGTATCTACTTGATGACGGTCGCTTCTCTCCACCACCACTACCATCTCCACTGCATCAGAAGTCCTTGGTCTCTTCTGAACTCTACCAGTGGCACTCTCGGTTAGGTCACCCCCCTTTAGGCCTTTTAGCTCATTTATTTCCTAGTTTGGTCACCCTACATACTAAGAATGACTTTTTTTGTGAGGCTTGTGTTTTGACCAAATAGACACGTTCAAATTATCCTATTTCAAATAAAAGAAGTTCTACTTGTTTTAATTTGGTACACTTTGATGTTTGGGGCCCTAGTCGTAAACCATCTATTTCTGGTCATCGTTGGTTTGTGTCTTTCATTGATTGCCATTCTAGGAACACTTGGGTTTATCTTTTGCATACTAAAAATCAGGTTTTCTCCTGTTTTCAACATTTTCATAAAATGATACAAACTCAGTTCCAGGCTACTCTCCAAATATTGAGAAGTGATAATGGAACTGAGTATACTGAGTCCCAATTTCAGAAGTATTTGGCTGACCATGGCATTATTCACGGACTAGTGTGTGTTGATACCCCGCCGAATGGCGTGGCGAAAAGAAAAATTGTCACCTCTTGAAAATGGCCAGGGCTTTGATGTTTCAGAGGAATGTTCCCTCTCAATATTGGGGGATGCGGTCCTCATTCTTGCTATCTTATCAATAGGTTACCTTCTCGGGTTCTTAGTTCCCGTACTCCCTCGATATTTTATTGGGCCATTCCTCCTTTATTGTGCCTCCCAAAGTCTTTGGGTGTGTGTGCTATGCTAGGAATACCAGATCCCCTAGCAAACTTGAGCCTAGGGGGCTCCGTTGTATTTTCTTGGGTTATTCTCCGACCCAGAAAGGTTATAAGTGTTACCATCCCCCTTCCCGCCGTACCTTAGTTAGTATGGTGTGGTTTTTCATGAGACGCTTTCTTATTATTCTTCACCACCTCTTCAGGGGGAGAGTACAAGTGAAGATGTGCCTTTTGAGATTCCTCCACTGGAGGTTCCTCTAGCTGCTGCCAAGCCATCTTTACCACCACCCACGGTTGCTGCCCAGCTTCCTTTGACTGCTGCCCAGTCACCTTTGGACATTGCCCCACCTTCTCTGGCTATTCCTCCCTCACCTATTGGGAATCCTTCACAGGGGGAGACCATAGAAAATAGTGATGTTAATGTTCCTATTCAGGGGGAGCTGACTCCAGTGTAGAGAACTATTGGTGAATTTCAGAAGAGAATTGACAACTCTAACATACTCACCTACACAAGGGGCAAAACCAACAGAGGGCAAATGCAATCCACTTTAGCACCAATACCCATTCAATTGCCGGCTCCAGATCCAGATCCCCCATCTCTTGGTAATCCCTCCTCCTTCGACCTACCTATTGCTCATCGCAAATGTACTAGGACTTGTACTTTACATCCTATATCTCGTGTTGTCTCTTATAGTTCTCTTTCTCCTTCTTTTCGTGCCTTTGTATCTTCTCTCTCTTCTGTTTCGATTCCTAAAAATTGGCAGGAAGCATCTACAGATGGAAAGTGGAAGGCAGCGATGTTGGAAGAAATGGGAGCACTGAATAAAAATAATACATGAGAACTTGTGAATCTTCCTCCAGGGAAAAAACCAGTTGGATGTAAATGGGTCTTTGTGGTTAAACAGAAGGCTGATGGTTCTGTGGATCGATATAAGGCACGTCTGGTTGCAAAGGGATTCACTCAGACTTATGGAGTTGATTATCAGGAGACCTTTGCACCCGTGGCAAAGCTCAACACCGTCAGGATGCTATTATCCTGTGCTGCAAATCTTGGGTGGGATATTCAGCAATTAGATGTCAAAAATGCCTTCCTCCATGGAGAGCTTGAGGAGGAGGTATACATGGACATTCCACCAAGATTCTCTAATGACAGGACTAAGGGCAGGGTTTGTAAATTGAAGCGTGCCCTTTATGGTTTGAAGCAGTCACCTAAGGCTTGGTTTGGTAGATTTCATAAGGCTATGATCTCAGCAGGTTACAAGCAAAGCAATGCTGATCACACTTTGTTTATCAGACGACTTGGTAACAAGGTTACTCTTCTCATAGTCTATGTGGATGATATTGTGGTCACTGGTAATGATGATGTTGCAATCAGGGATTTGAAAATTCTTCTTGGCCGTGAGTTTGAGGTCAAAGATCTTGGTTCCCTAAAATATTTTCTAGGGATAGAAGTTGCTCGATCTTCAAAGGGCATCTTTCTTTCCCAAAGGAAATATGTCCTTGATCTATTGACTAAGACAGAGTTGCTTGGCTGTCATCCTTTAGATACTCCTATGGAAGCTACTACAAAACTTAGGGAGAAAGAGGGTGAACCTGTTGACAAGGGTGCTTATCAGCGGTTAGTGGGCAAAATAATCTACCTTTCTCACACACGCCCTGACATTGCAGTTGCCGTAAGTTTGGTGAGTCAGTTCATGCATGATCCCTATTCCTCTCATCTGGATGCGGTCGGTCGTATTTTGAGGTATTTGAAGTCGGCTCCAGGAAAGGGAATTTTTCTATCTTCCAATGGTCACTTGAAGATTGAAGCCTATACTGATGCCGATTGGGCTGGTTCTCCTGACAAGAAATCTATCTCTGGCTACTGTTCCTTTGTGGGTGGGAACCTTGTCACATGGCGTAGCAAAAGCAGAATGTTGTGGCAAGGTCTAGTGCTGAATCCAAGTTCCGTGCGATGGCACAAGGCATTTGTGAACTTCTGTGGCTTAGAGGATTATTGTAGGATATCGGTGTTGCTGTCCATCTTCCTATGATGCTTTATTGTCACAATAAAGCAGCCATTAGCATTGTTCATAACCCTATCCAGCATGATCGTACTAAACACGAGGTTGACCGACATTTCATCAAGGAGAAGCTTGAAGCTGGCCTCATTTGTGTTCCCTTTGTGAAGTCTACTGATCAATTAGCTGATGTGTTCACTAAGGCACTAAGTAGCAAGCTGTTTCATCCTATATTAGTCAAGTTGGGCATGCATGATATATATGCTCCAACTTGAGGGGGAGTGTTGAAATAGGTTACTTATCCCCTACCCGATTGGGGTAAGCAATCCTAATTCTATTAGGACTACCCCCTAACCGATTGGGGAAGTACCCCTAGTTAGATTAGGATGTTTCCTCTTTATTCCCTTTTATTTTTCTCCTTTTTTATTGTTTATCTCCCTCAACCGAATCCTAGTTTGGTATTCCTAGTTGTACTAGGAATCCCTAATATGATTAGGACTGAGGTTGATTCCTACTTGTACTTGGATCCTTATCATTCTACTTAATATAAATACAAGGCCTGTGTGATCTAAGGATCTACAAAGTCTTACATTAATTCAATTATCTCTACAAGGAGTCTATTTTTGAGTCTTTTATATAAGGTTGTAAGGTGGACAAGTATTGAACACGAATTTTGATATTAATGAAAAGCTTTTGCTGCTCTTCTTCTCCATTGAAGATTTTTGTCTTATGTTTGATCAAGGCTAGTGGGATCGGTGTTTAATCCGATTGACACCTTGTAGTGGGAAGCCCAGGTGGTTCGTTGGTGAGATTGGTGTTTGATCCAATCGACACTTTGTTGTGTGAAGCCCAGGTGGTTCTTTTGAAGCTCTCCTTCAAGTTCAAGCTCAAGATTTGATTTTTATTCAAGTTCCTCCATAAACAAGCAGCTGCGAATAATTTTTTGGCATTACAAGTTGGAAGCATCCCCATCCCCACCCCCATCCTTCTTCTAATCCTCTAAACCACCAAACCCTAACATCCCCTCCATTATTGAATAACATTCCCATAACCTAAATTCTGCCCAAACCAAACCAGCCAGCAAAATCCCTCCTCTTTTAGATCAAACTCACCACCCCTGCCCCTATAGCACTCTATACAAATCCTAGCCCCATCCTCCCACTCTAAACCCTAGATTTCCCTATTTTACTTTTTTCAAAAACCCGAAACCCTAACCCTATATTGTTGTTAATTCAAATCAGCATACTTCTCTCCATTAAAACATCTCAGGACCTTCACTGATAGACTGCCCTACCTTGACTAGACATAACCCTAACACCAAACCCTAACCCTTATTTCACCAAAAAAAAAACCTATTTTTGGCCTACCTGATTCACCTGTTCATAACATATACTGGTTGATTGGCTCTTAGTTGGTCTCCTACCATTCTAGGACTACATTACAGTTGCAACAAGAACAACAACTCAGCCTTATCCCAACTAAATGGGGTCGGGTTCATAGATCCTTGCCCTCGAATCAGCTCTATTCGAGGTCATACTTGATACAAGACCTAAACTATGAATGTCTTTCCTCGCCACTTCTCCTAAGTTTATTTTAGGTCTGCCCCTGTCTTTTCTAGTTCTTCAATTTGAATCAAATCACTACTCTGTACTGGAGAGAGGCTTCCGTTGAACATGGCCATGCCACCTCAAACGACTTTCTCATAGATTATCATGTATCGGAGCTACTCTCAAATCAGCTCTAATACAACCATTCCTTACTTTGTCCTTCCTAGTCTTGTCACTCATTCACCTCAACATCCCCATTGCCACTACACTAAGTTTATCTATATGATGGTCCTTAACAGCCCAACATTCTACACCATACATCATAGTCAGACGTATAACTGTCCTAGAAAATTTTCCTTTTAAGTTTTAAGGGAATGCGTCGATCACACAACACTCTAAACACATCTCTCCACTTCTTCCACCCTATTTTAATTCTCTGTGAAACATCATCCTCTATATCACCTTTTTTATTTGTGATTGAACCTAGAAACCTAAAATAATCATTTTGCAGAATCTCCCTCTCATCAATTTTCACCACCTCATTATCTGTCCCAGTGTAACTAAAGTTACACAGCATATACTTTGTCTTCGTTCTACTTATCTTAAGATCTTTTGATTCCAAGGTTGCTCTCCATAACTCCAACTTGACGTTAGTCTCTGCTTTTGTCTCATCCACCAAAACAATATCATCGGCAAAAGGCAAACACCAAGGAATTTCATCTTGAATGTCACTGATTAAATCATCCATGATAAGCACAAACAAATGAGGATTTAAAGCAGATCCTTGATGTCACACAATTGTAATTGAGAATTCACTTCCTTGACCCCCCATAGTTCTTACACATGTCACCACACCATCATACATATCTTTAATTATGTCCACATATTTACTTGAAGCACTTGTCTTCTCTCGTACTTGTCAGATCTCGTAAGTCAGTAAATAGCTTCTGTCATGGATCTTCCTGGCATAAAAACAAATTGGTTCTCCGTAATAGTAGTTTCTTCTCTCAGGTGGGTTTTAATAGACCTCTCTCATAATTTCATATTATGACTCATTAGTTTTATGCCTCTATAGTTATTGCGGCTATGAATATCCCTTTTATTTTTGTAAATCAGAACCACAATGTTTCTCCTCCATTCAAATGGCATTTTCCTTGTGCTCAAAATCTTATTAAACAGCTTGGTTAGCCAAGATAAACCACGAATTCCTTAGCGCTTTCACACTTCTACTAGGACCTCATCTGGGCCTTGTACCTTGTCTACTTTCATCCTCCTTCAAGCTTCTTTTACTTTGACACCCTAATTTTTCGTATATATCTACGAAATGTAGTGTCTTGATGAGTAATGCAGTCTTCTGGAACACTATTACTCGCAGTGTCTTCATTTAGTAGGCTGCAGAAATAAACTTTTCATCCCTCCTTAATGTCCTCATCTATTAGTACTTTTCCATCTTTACTTTTAATACATGTAACATGGTTGAGATCTATACCCTTCCTTTCCCTCATTTTAGCTATTTTATATCTTGAAGTATATTGAGCTCATAAAAAAAAGGAGGAACCTCGATTAGAACATTCCCTTATTCTAGTCGAGATTCCCCTCCTCCTTAGGAATCTCTCCTATTTTATGTCAAGATATATTTTCCTAGTCCTAGTTGGAGTCTCTAGTTTTAGTTTCCTAGTTTAGAGCTAATTTCTGTTTCTATTTTCGTATTGTAATTTGGAGTCCTAATGTGATTAAGAGTTCCCATTTAATGTAACAATTAACTATAAATAGATACAAAGTGAGGGAGACTGTCATATTCGACAGTTCTCTTCTCTTCACCATCTTCTTCTCCTCTTTCTCGGTTCTGGTTCTCAAGTAAGTGTTCTTGTTACATTATAGATAGTTTTTTCCCCTTCCTTTGTGCTCAGACTTGTTGCTATATGGGTATAAGGGTAGATTTGTCCTATGAGAGCATTCTTGTACTTGTGCTCTATTCTTATTTATTAAAAATAAAGATGACTGCTCTCCATATTGACAAGCCAATTATTCCCATCAACCATCATGGTATTAGAGCGAGGATCCACCTTGGGATCCAAGTCCTAACCACCGCCGCAATCTCTAGCGCACGCTTTCTTCTCTCTCTATTCTCTTTCTCCCGCCTATCGCCTCCCACCATCGTTGCTACCCTCAGTGGTGAAAACCTCAACCACCGAGGGGTCTTTGCCCTCCTTTTTCCTTCTCTCAGGTTACCAGCATATGGCCTGAAAGAATTTCTCTCACTTTCGATTTAATTTTTTGTCAACCGATTGTACAGTATATTCATCATGCATTCATGCAATAATTCAGCCATTGGCCACAGTTTCTCTTTACTTTAGCATGCATTAGCAGATCTTCATCAACCTACGTGTAACCCTAGATCAGTAACAATGCCGGATCTTATCACCACATCAACTGAAACCGAAGGTGTGAGTTGTGAGACTCATGGCAATTTCCCTTCGTAACCTGTGAGCTCTATCAAATTGAATGGAAGCAATTATTTGATATGGTCTCGATCATGTTACCGAATTATTGATTCCCGCGGGTTTGTCGGGTAACTTCCAGGCGAAACTGAGAAGCCTATTGCTGCCAGTCCATCTCAGAAAAAAATGGAGTTTGCATAATTCATTGGTAATGTCATTTCTCATCAATTCTATGCAACCTAATATTGTACATGGATATCTATTGTTGGATACTGTTGCAAAGATTTGGAATGCTGCCCAAGAGATATATTCCTAGGTTGGGAATGATGCTCAGATCTATGAACTATACAAGAAGATTCATGAGACCAAACAGAAAGACATGACTCTGTCACAGTACTATTCTGAGTTATGTGGTCAAAATATCTCCTTTTAAACTTCACCACCTTATCCTAGGGCAAATAAGCTCACCTTTCTTACAATTCTGCATAGTGAGTCGCATATCCATGACCACTAATCTATGTTGTGTGGTTAGGCTCTCTCCTGGTATAACCTTACAGTCCTTTACAATCCATCAGACCTTCTAGTTAGGAAGAAATCTACTTTGCTACTATGATGCCCACTTTTGAAGGTAACTAAATGCTCCTCTCTTTTTCCAAAGTAAGTGTTTACAATGGATACATCATAAGCCACAACAAAATCTAAAACTGAGATCCCCTCATTCCTCTCTCCAAAACCATATTCTCCCTGGATAGCTTCATAGCCTCTACGATCTTTCCCGACATATCCATTCAAATACCCCCTATAATAATCTTTTCACATTTGTTCCCTAATTTGTAACTTACTACTTTCATCCAATCCTACTTGAGGCACGTAAACGCTAATTATATTGACAACCTCTTTCTCCAACACAAGCTTGATGGATATAGTCCCATCTCCGAATCTTTTAACATCCACTATATCATTTTTTAAATCTTTATCCACTACTAAACCCACTCCACCTCTATTACTTTTATCCCTTGTATACCAAAGTTTAAAGTCGTCCAACTCATTAGCTTTTTTACCCTTCTTCTCCTCATAACATCTATCAATTCTAAACTCTTACTATTAAAGATCCAATATTCCAAGATGCTAATCCGATCCTATGCTTTTGGACTAGCTTCTTTACCTGCACTCATCCAATGTACAAGAACCCTTGCCTACTTGTCACCGCATCCAGCCGCCGATGCGGCGCGTCGCTTACAAGGGACGCCCTAGCTAACCCTTGCTTAATTTGCACTACACTCGGGACATACTATAGCATGTCACTTATTCTGCCGGGGAATGCCCTAGCACAATGTTGATAATATAAGGTTGTTGAATCCATGTAAAAGGGTTTGGCTAGGGTTTTTTCGGTGCCGGCTGCCGACCTGACTTACCAACCCTCCTCCTTTATTCGGGCTTGGGACCAGCAGCAATTGCTGGCAGAGATTTGGGATCTGTTGTTCAGTGTTTCTTAAAGGATTGGGAGTGGAGATATCTCGCCTTAAATTTCAGGTCAATCCATGGTTAAGTGAAAGAGTTTGCTCATCTGAAACCAATCCTGGTCTTCTGCCCTCATTGCTCCCACTGTGGGGTTGAAGACAATCAACTCCTAATATTTACAAGTAAGCCCAGCAACTCTCATAATTACATGAAACTCCTCTTCTATGAATTTGATTTATAATTTATCTCTGTATGAAGTTAAAATTCCCAGAATAGCCTTTTGCTTAACTTGTTTCTGTTTAGTCCCAATCTTTCCTAAATTTCCAGTTTTGCCCTTCATCGAGTTAACTTACTAAAAGGAGTTCAGAATTTCCATTTATTTACAGCATTACCGTTATATTCCTATACCTGGAATCTTGTTAAAGAGTGGGCCCATAGCGAACCCATATAAGGTTTCTAAACCCTAGGGGTCAGGACCACATCAATTGGTATTAGAGCCGAATTTTCTGGCAATTACCAACCATGACAGGGCAATCTCACATCACCAATCCTGACTTGCAGAAGCTGTATAGGGAACTGGCTGAGAATCTACAGAAGACTGAAGCCAAGCTTGATAAGTTCATGGAGGAAATACACAGCCTCTTTACGAAGTTTCGTGCCATCATGAAAAGGACTGGAAAACAAGAAGAAGTTGGACTGTCTACACCAGTTCAGTCTGGTGTCTTATATATCGAAGATATGCCCCAGAGGCAGCAACCTGATCCAGCTATACCCCAAGATGTTATCAGACATAGACTATGGCACCAAGATTAAAGTTCCAAAGTTCAGTGGCGAAAAGGAGCCAGAGGAATTCCTTGATTGGCTTACAAAAGTTGAAAGAATTTTCGCATATAATCTTTTCCGGACAAGAAGTGTGAGCTCATACTCACCAAGTTTATTGGATATGCATGTTCACGGTGGGATGGTGTATTACATTCGAGGCTTATCAGACGATTTGGACCTGTTACTAATTGGGAGGCCATGAAGCAGATTCTGAAAGAAAAATCTGTTCCTCCTAATTATAAGAAGGTATTATTTAACAAACTAAATAATTTTCATCAAGGATGTGGATTCCTATATGACAGAATTCCACAAATTTTGAGGTGCCAACTTCAAGAGACATACCAACAACGGGTTCTAAGATACATCAGTGGGCTGAATACCGAGATTCTACTATGAGTTGCCCAAAAGTGATTTAAGGTCTGTTGATGTGGTAGCTGCTTATGCTAAGACAGCTAAGGAGAAGTATAGTTATCTGAAGAACATGCTCAAAACTTTTCAGCTTACAAACCTCCACCCCAGATCGAAGACAAGAAGCCCGAGTCCCATAGAGTGAAAAAAGGAAGCCTGAGGTTAGCAAAGGCAATGATTGGTTGAAGAGCATCGTGTGCCATAATTGTGGCGAGAAGGGTCATTTCGGTGACAAATGTCCCAATAGTCTTGTCGCGTGAAAATAGACAAGACGCAATCAGCAGAGAATGATGACAATGATGATGCAGATAATTTAGACGGTTATCCTTAATAGGATGATGGTCCTGATGATGACGAAGTTGAAGCTCACTCTGCTAATCTTACATCATTCTCAAGTAGACTAGTTGAGAAAGCTCCCCTCTTCAGACAGAAGGGTATTCTTCTGCACAGTGCTAGTTCTACAGATGTTCATACAGTTGTTAATACCAGGGCAGAAGCAAATTTGATCTCTTCTGAATTTGTTTGAACATTCAACTTTCCACAGAAGTAGCTATTCAAGAAGATTCATGTGCAAGGTTTTGGACCTTCAGCTCGAGTACATCTGCAGTTTGGACCATTACAATATCATGTGCCTTGCTTAGTCATCCCGTTGGCACACTGTGACATTCTTCTAAGACGACCTTGGTAACGACATGCTGGTATTCTCTACAATGGTACACGGAACACCATCAAAGTTAAGTGAGGAAGCCGAACGTACTTGATGTCGCCACATGCGTTATCAGACATGCCTCATTGGCGACGTCTCCTCCTCAAGTTATGAATCACTCTCCCCTTCCCACTCATTGAGTTGCGGTTCGACCGTCTTCCCCGAGACACGTGCCACCCTAACAACAAGATAATAATACAAGGGCATCTTGGGTTCGCATCCTAATTCAATGGATTCAAGTTCTTTCAAAACCGGGACAATTGATGTAATTAGGCATAGGGATAATTAGAGATTTATGTAATTTATTTTCTAATTTAGCTCTAGCCACAATTTAAATTCCCAGAATAGCACTTGCTTTATAACTTGTTTTTATTTAGTCCCAGTCTTTCCTGAATTTCCAGTTTTGTCCCTCATCCAGTTAACTTACTGAAAGGAGTCCAGAATTTCCATTTATTTACAACATTACCATTATATTCCTATACTTAAGTTCTTGTTATACCCTGGGACAACATCACTTATATGTATGCACAACTAGTTCCTCAAAAATAGGATGGTTATATGTTAGAATATCCACCCACCCACAGCCACACACACACACACAATGCAGCTTAAAGTATAGAAATCAAAAGAAAGATTGTACAGCTATATGATATGCCACAGAGTAAAGTTTTCTTTACTCGGATCAATCATGCCAAGTATGAGACACAAGCACTCATTAAGATTATGCAAGTCTTACTTATATCTTGTTGTAACACTAATGCTAGCATACTAAAGTTTAATCATGATCCCATATACTTGATAAAGACTGTTATTTTTCCTTTTTTCCTTTTTCTTCTGTGACTACTACAAGTAATACTTTAAAGGGGCAATTCCCCAAGAGTAGCACACGGCCTTCCAAGCCATGCAAACTGTAAATTTTCATTAAAAAAGCTTGAACTGTTAGGTGGAGGGACTCACAGGTATATGAGGCGATCGAAGGCCTCAAGGGTAACCGATGGGAGACTATTCTCCCAACACTCCCTCTCACATGTAGGCAGGACGAAACTTCATGCATGTGCACAGAAGCACAAGCATCGAAACCTGGCAGAACAGCAGAAGTGATCTGCTCTGATACCATGTAAATATCCAATTCAAAAGCTCGAACTGTTAGGTGGAGGGACTCACAGGTATACAACGTGACCGAAAGCCTCAGGGATTTAATTGATGTGGGACTATTCTCCCAACACAAACAAAAATAATAATATCTTGCACCAAGGCCACCTTAAAAGCAGGTCCATGTCACCTCCAATGGCCACTTTGTTTCTTTCCAATTGAATGCACCAAAAGATAGCAGGTAAAAGAGGCCTAACTTTTCCAGCCCTGGAGTTCAGTTCCTTAACCCAACAACTTTTCCTTCAGCATAATAGGTAACATAGTTGTCAAGGCGTTGTCCAAGCGCCCTATGCTGGAAGTGCACCTTGGTCGCCTAGGCGACGCCTTTTTGGTGTCACCTTGATTTTTTCCTCCTCCAATGCCTTGGATCGCCCAGACGCCATGATAACTATGATAGGTAACACCCCACACCACCTGAAATTTCACACTAGACCTCATACCCAAATATGGATAATGGATGAGAACGTGCAAGGAGGTCTCTGCAACACCCAACCATTAATAGCAGGCAATAAATAACATGCCTTCTTGATCTCAGATGGCCTCTAAAACCAAAGTGCCAGTTGAAGAAGAAACTGAATCATAGAAGATACTCCCCTAACCCAGATTGCATTCATGGGAAAGGAAAAAGATTCCATCCTAAAGAAAGCATCAATTACGCCTTTACTGTAAGGACAAGGCAGAACTTTGACATATGAAGCCTTGAAGTTCTCGTACCCTCAATCAATTTCGACTCTGCCATAAAAGAAGCTGGACAAACACTGATTGAATGGAATCTAAGAAATATAAGACCCACCTAGCTGATACTCTACAATGGAGCTTTGTCAACAGCTAACCCTGATACAGAACAGAAAAGATCCCCCAATGGATAGCATGAACACCATAACTCCTCCCAAAACAGCTTTTGATCTTTGTCTCACCTTGACACCAATCCCTTGATAGGAGAGAAATCGATTCATGATTGCTCTCCCTAAATGTAACTGAATCTCCTCCAGTGAGCTATCCCACTCGTTGGCTGTCCCCTATAAGGCTAAACAGACTATTCTCCAGGACACTTTCTAACAAAATCATGATAAGAAGTTTAAAAAAAAAAAAAAGATAGAAGATAGCACCTCCCCAAGTGTTGATAAAAGTAATCAATGCTGTTCACAGGTAAATAACAACTCGCATTTGACAGCTCAAGCTCTTTTTATTGGTTGGTTGGGGGGGAGGGTTGTTGGGGGGTTGGAAATTGTATATACGAAGATAAACTAACAAAGGATGACTTGACAATGAACCCTAAGAGTTAACTTTACAACCGAAAGGAAAAAAAAAAAAAACTAGAAACCCAGAAAATAGCTTCTAGTCAAGGTAAAGCAAAAAATAGAAGCAGTTGAAATTTGATACGACGTACCGAAGACATGGCATGTGGAAGAGTCCTCTTCAAAATAGATTCAATTGTAGCCTGCCGTACGTTCTTTTTTCCCACATAATTTACAAGGATGCTTTCTGGAACATTCTTTCCAGGCCGAAATCCAGGTACCTGATAAGTGGACAACCCCGCCAAATAAAACAAACAGCAAACCAAATCCAAGGCCATAAGATGTGACAATGAGAGGCACCTGGTTGAAATATTGGCTCATTGTCCACATGCAAAACATTGTTTTAGTTAGAACTAAATACTTTCTCAGCAGAATGAGAATGTGTTTTCAAAAGAAAATAATTTGAGCAGGAATTCAAACTAACTGGACTATGCCAGACAGCAGGAGGCTGGAGGTAAGCCTTACCATCACTCCAAGTAGCAGGGCCTTGAAACTCAAACGTATATGTGTGTGTGACTATATGCTGAAAGGTGCAACTGGAGAAAATAAAGAGGTATACCAAAGTACCTTTGCCTTCTTCATAAACTCCACAATGACCCTTTTGTAACAATCCTCACACACAACTGGGGGAACTTTTACACTTAACCGGATCTGCAAAGAGGGCCAGGAATTACAATGTCGAGCCAAATATTAGAGAATTGATCATGTTAGGAGATGAACAAAGTAAATAATTTATAAAATGACTAACTTTTGAATTTGTTCATTATTCAAATTTCCAAGGAAAATATCAAAACACACTAAACTAACGTCTATTTAATTAATTCATTCATAATTCCAATGATGAACCATTAGAACACATACTTCTGATTCGCATAGATGACAAAGAACAGACAAACGGTTAAAAGAAGGGGACCAAAAAAACAGTTAAGTTTCTGGGAAATGGAAGAAGTATGTATTAAAAACTAATAACTCACCCGCGAATTAGGTTCTTTGGTTTCTGTAACCTCGATATCTGCCGGCAAATTGTCCATTTCCGGGTTGACAGTAACAGAGGATGCATAAACAGTGAAATCACTGAAATTTCTTCGAGTTAGAGGTCGTTGGATAAGAAACCGGCAGGAAGCAGAAGTGAGCTTTGGATAATTCGTGGGTGTCTTCTTAGATTTGAGATGGCTTGAGACAGGGACAGTAGCAGATAATGGGGAAAGACGCGAGAGGGAGAGCTTGAACTGGAGTACTGTGGAGCTCAAGAGCTCCATTTTCTTATTCGCGTTCAACTCTCCACAGTTCAGAGTGAAAGAGTGAAAGAGAGCCATGAGGCAGAGCACTTAGCTATAGTAGATATTGGGTTCGGCTAGCAGAACCATGGTTCGTAATTTCGGATCAGCTGATGTCGGCCGGATCGGATCGGTATCGGCCGAGGCCGATCCCAAGATTAAACCGATCCGGCAAGACATTCCTGGATCCTATCGGTCAATTCGGTTCTGATCCGATACTTTCCATTTTTGGGGTATTTTGACCGATACTTAAGGGAATTCCGACTGATTTTTTAAGTTTCTGACCAATTCGTACAATTTTTTAGTTTTTTATTATAGTTTTTGTCCGATCCAAGCTTGATCTAGTAAAACCTGGATTTTGGTCATTTTTAACCGATCCAAATCGATTTTGATCGATACGGATCAGTATTGGCCTTGACTAATCCCAAGTCCAATACCTAGATTACAAACCTTCATCAGAAATATAGTTATTAAAAGTGAGTTGAATTATAAAGAGAAATTGTAGAAGTGGGGAAGTGAGTAGTTAGGATTATTCATGTATTTATTGATGAACGAAGATGTAGAAAGGGACCTGGTAAAAGAGGATTGACAGTTGGTAGGACCTCGGGTTTCATCCGTAAAACCAAATCTCTACTTTCTCTTTTATCTTTTCTCTTATTTTTCTATTTATGCTCTCATTGGCCATGCACATAAAGAATATTGCTT
The DNA here is from genome assembly GCF_018873765.1 of Telopea speciosissima. NCBI lineage: Eukaryota > Viridiplantae > Streptophyta > Magnoliopsida > Proteales > Proteaceae > Telopea > Telopea speciosissima. The sequence continues at coordinate 46,153,634 of NC_057925.1, read as the reverse complement.
CCCTATTAAATTCAAAACATATCAAATTAATTATTATTATTTTTTATTTTTTTATTTTTTTTTTTTTGGTAAGAAGAAGACTATATATTAAAGCGTGTCCAACGCAAGGTATCCAAATTACAAAGCTCAGATAGCTAAGGAGTGGAAGAATGCCAATTTGTCCTACATGCAACAAACAAGGTTTTCCGAGCTAGGGAGTCAGCCACACTGTTAATCTCCCTAGAAACATGCTGAAAACAGCAAGAAGCAAAAAAAGATCTCAGGTACTGGATGTCCTGGATGATGCTAATGCACTCAATGGGAGGGTGGTGGCTGTGGTCCTCAAGACACTGCACTAATTCCAAGTTGTCCACTTCAGTGATCAAGAGCTCAATACCTTCAGATAAGGACTGAAGGAGGCCTTCCTTCAGAGCTAGCCCCTCACCTTGAATGATGGAGTTGAAACAACCCGGATCTGAGATGGCAAAGATTGGCAACCCTTGATGATTTCTGATGATAAATCCTAGACCTCCTTTTCCTTCATACTGGGAGGCGTCAGAATTTAGTTTGAAGAAGGGATAAGTAGGGGGTACCATGGCTTATTGCGATCAATCGGAGTATTAAGCAGAGAGAGAATAAGTTGAGGGTTGTACACTTGTTGATGTGAGGCAGAGGAGAATTCCTGAAACTCTCTCTCAGCTTTAGCTACAACCTCCACAGGGCTCCAAGCCTTTTGATTGAAAATATACTCATTTCTAGCCTTCCATAAAAACCAACAAATGAAGGAGGCAACACCAGCAACCTCTTTTTGAAGGAGTTTGTCATTACTAGAAGACGAACCCCAACTTTGGATAACCTTAGATAGCTGAGGGGAAACAGATGGAGGGATGAAAGAAAGACGGGAAGCGAACCAAATAGCTCGAGCAAAGGGGCACCCCAAAATTATATGATTCGCTGATTCCACTTGTCCATAATGAGCACAATGAGGGTCTATTGGAATTTGTCGAGCTACACCGTCAACAGTAGCGGTGCCATTAGAGCAAGCTCTCCACAGGAGATTTCAAATTTTTGGAGTATTACAACTCTAGATCTTTTTCCAGACTTCTTCTGGAATAAGATGCTGAGATGACGAGGCTGAAGTTGAAGGTCAAGAAGTAGTAGATTCATCGAGCTGATTGCAAATATGATGATATGCTAATTTCACAGAAAAGATGCCATTCTTCACTGGCCCCCAAACTTGCAAATCAAGCCTAGGGGCAATGCTAAGTTTGATGCTCTTGATCGATAGCACATCTAAAGCGCAAGAGTGAAATCAATTTCAATTTCAAAATTGAATCAATTCCTTGGCTATTTTAGAATTTTTATTCCTTTTGATTCCTATTTCATTGAAATAAGGTGCAAAATTCAAATTAAACATTCTCCGAAATAGAAATCACCCCATGGAATTAAATAGAAATCATACCAAATCAGGCCTTAATTGTGCATGAACCCCATGCTGCAAGACACCATACAATCTAGTTGTAATTTTGGGAAGAATCCATAACAAAAATCAGTGGAATAATTTATCCATCTCGTTTGGAGTCTATCATACTTTAATTACGTTTGTTCTTAAAAAGGATAAGGCTATGCATGTTGATGAGTTTAAGTCTATAAGCTTGTGTACTGTCCTATATAAAATTGTTGCAAAGACCTTGGCTAATAGGCTTAGACCATTTTTGCATCATTTTGTTTTTCCTTTTCAAACAACCTTTATCAAGGATAGGAAAATCTTGGATAACATATAGTTGCTCATGAAAATTTTCAATTTCTTAAGCAATATAAAGGTTTTAGGGGCTGTGTTGCTTTTAAATTAGACATGTCCCGTATGATAGGGTTGAGTACGGGTATTTACATGCCATTTTTTGAGTTTTTAGGTTTTAATCAAACCTAGTGTGATATGATAAGTTATGTATTGTCCTTTGTCTCGTAATCAAAATGGAAGGTACTAGTTTCTGTTTCTTTGAGCCTTCTTGTGATTGTATTAGATAGGAATGTCCATTGAGTCCTTTTTTTGTTTTTCTTATTGCTATGGAAGGTCTGTCTCGATTCCTAAAATTCCTAAACGTTTATATGGGTTTGAATATGTTTAAATGTATTAAGATTGGGAGACATTGCCCTGAAATAACCCATCTTTTATTTGCTGTTGATACATTCATTTTTTGTTGTGCTGATAAGAATGATATTTCCACCTTACATGCTTTGTTAAACCTCTTTCAAGATATTTCAAAGATATTTCCAGACAACAAATGAATTTTCAGAAGACTGGAATGTTGTTTAGTACGCATGTAGGTGTGGTCATTATTATGTAGCTTAGGCATTAATAAAAGTTTAGATAATTCTTTGTATTTAGGGACTCCTATATTTTTCTCTAGGAATAAATATCGCGATTGGTCTATTCTTATTCAGTTAGTGGAAAGGAAGCTTGGAGGTTCGAAAATTCCACTCTTATATCAGGTTGGAAAGTCATTACTAGTTAAAAACCAAGGACAGTTTTAAAAGGGGATGGCCATATCTTATGCTTAACAAGGTGTGTGATTATGTTGATTCCCTTAATGCTAAATTCTAGAGAGGGGAAGAAGATGTTAGGGTTGTGCGTAAACCTAAACTGTGGGAATGATTGGGAACTTGACACTTATTTGATCAGGGATTATCAAAAGGGGCTGACCACATCTTTATATGCGACAGTAGAAATGAGCCTTCAACAAGAGCAGAAATATGGACCTCAACTTTGATATGTTGCTCCCAGTTTGTTATGCTACCAATGGAGATTATGGTTTACAGGGATTCCACAAGAATCAGAGATTCGGGGACTACTTCAATGGATGCACCTAGCTAAGGAGCAAGATTGGAAATTCTTAACTCTTTGGATGGATTGTCAACTATGTAACAGACTAGGTTATCCAATGAATGAAAGAGGGATAGCCCTGAGATGCAAATTCTATCACAAAAAGCTGTTTTTAAGATAAAAAGTTTTGATATTTCTATTGCTCTTAAGTGGACTGGAAAGGCAAGGATGGAGAAAGTATCTACTACCTTATTAGATGATATATATAATTTCATGTTTAGTTAATTTATCATTCAATTTCTTTCATCCTAAAAAAATTACAACTCACCTCTGTCAAGTCAATGGAAGTCACTGGAGTGATTAAGGTCGTATCTTGTTAGAGCATATTATCTTTATATATATATATATATATAGCACGGTAGATTCATTAGATGACTGGAATCTAAGAATAATTGAACGAACACATTATTAGCTTGGAGGCATTAAGCTACCACTATCTGCTACAAATCTTTCTTTTTTTCCTGCAAGAATTAATGGCAGAAAGATTTCCTTTTTCAGATCCTAGATAAAAACTGTGATTTCTACCGATACCGATCCGAGGAACATAGAAGTCCCTATCTTTTTTGTAAAGTAACTTGGCACTGTCGAGGAATTTCCTTTTTTAAACTGGAAGAAGGAAAAATATGAGTCCACTTACACAAGGTGAGGGAAACTATGATTTAGATACTTTCAAACCGGAATTTCTAACCAAGAAACAAGAAATGGGTGGTTTATTTTAGATCCAAGGAAACTAGGATTTTGTTTGAACACTTTACCCTGTTGAGTAATGGAAATTTCAGTTTTTAGCACCAAATTATTGATAATGGCTTCCGACGAAAGATTTGTAGAAGGGGTAGGTAAGTAATAGATGATTCAACTATGATCCGGATTTGGCTCCTCTCCAGGGAATCCATCGACCAAAGGCTGGGCTGCGTGAATACATCCTAATGCCCGATGGAACCTGGAGAGGAGCCGGATCCACCAATTTATCATGAATCTGAAGCTTTTATGTCTCTGTTTTAGGGCGTTATACATTGAAATACAAGAAAACAAACGAAGAAACTTTGCAGAACAAATAGAAGAGATTTGAGATTTCATTTTAAAAACATTAATGGTAAATATAGGCACCAATTGACGCAAACTGAAGGGCAATCCTAGCACCAGCTTGCTTGGAAGGTGCCTCCAAGGATTAGATCCTTGGTTTGATGTGAGAGAAGGGTCTCTAAAAAAGGCTGAATCCTGTGCCATTTCCTCTTCTCTTCCCTTCTCATTCTTCATTCATACAAAATAACACAATCGGAAAACCGGAAGAGATGGAGATAAAAAAGGCATAACACAGAACAAAAATGGAGAAGATGAATAATGTATGAAGTTCGGTAAGCAGATCTGTTGACAGAGATGAAAATCTCACAACAACCGGCCAGTAAAACTTCTGAGATTGATCATTTTATTTAGCTACAGCCACTTTGGCATTTCAAGATGAAGGCCATTTCATTCTGAGCGAACCTTATCTTGGTACATGCAGCTCTCAAATTTCAAATACTACACCATAAATTATAAATCGATGCACGAAAGACATTACAGGAAAAAATCGGAAAGAAAAACGAAGAACAAGAAAAAGATTTTCTAAAACCGAGCAGATCAAAATGCCTCTTGGAAACCCTAATCCTTGAAAGCTAAATAAAAAACATACTTGAGGAGAACCTTACGACCCACAAAACTGATAAAGAGTTCAGGTTATATATAGACTGCACATTAAACCCAAAGGGGCAGGGGTAGTTCCGTCTTCTCAACCATTCTCCTAACTGTGGTTAGGGTTGAAGTTCGACATTGAGGTTTCAACGGTTTCTAGTCACGGACTCCTCTTTGGTTGGGGACGGACAGGGGAATGAAAAGGATTAAGTGCGACATCAATCTTAGGTGCGTGGGGGTTGGAGTTTAGGGTGTGGCAGAAATTAGACGGACCTGATTGAATTTATCGGAGTGAATCAAAACTGAATAATATGGCTATAAATGGATAATCAAAAATTCAAATTCGATTTAAAGACATCCGTATTCGTTTAGAGATATCCAGAAAAAAAATTTGAATACTTTAATAAAAATTCGTCCGGAAACAAAAAAAATCTGAATACTTAATAATAAAAAATGAATACATAATGATCTTGAGGGGTTTTTGAAGATTCAACGGGTTCAAGAATATGAGGAAAAGAGAATCATGATCTAAGAGATTGGATTGAGAGTGAATTGTATCCGCTAGGGGGAGGAAGGTCCGGGTTATACAAGGCAATGATGTAAACGGATGGTTGAAAATCCGAATTCAATCAGCATCCAAATCCGTTTATAGATATTTGTATTCGGCCAGGAAATATCCATATCGAAGCCAAATCCAATCTGTTTACAGGATTAAAACTGATCGGCTAAACTCTTTATCGCTATCGGTTGTGTAGCCCCTCCACCAATGTGGTAGCCAATGAAAGTGGCCTTAAAAGCATTGGTTTAGATGCGATTTTCAATTTCACTAGGGTTGAATAATCTTTTCGCACACAAAAGCATTGGTTTGCGTCTAGGTGCCAAACCACACTAACCACATGACTAGATAGCGTAAAAAAATGAAAGCACTTTTGATCAAAATTAAGGGCGTCTAATTTCAACCTCAAATTCAATCATTTATCTTCCCATCATTTGTCTTTCCCTCTTATATGTCCCTGTAATCCTATGAATTCTCTTGATAATTCTAAAATTTTCAGTTTTTTGTTTTGTGACTTGAAAACTCATATTGGTTTAAAATTTGAAATATGAATAAGGTTTTTTGGGGCGTACTTTTCCACAAAATTTCAATATCATATAACCTACCATATGGCAAATCTAGATGCCTATTAAGGAAATTCCAATAAAAATCAATATTATTTTACATTTTCTTCATTTTAATATATGAAAAATTAATATTAAATACTGAAACCAGATCGATAAATAGACCAATAAAGACTGATAAAAAACAACAAAAGTAAAGATCCACTCTAAATTATATGGATAATAACATAGATAGAGAGAGTTATAGTGACAATTCTAGTTGCAACAGGTCTCTAGCCAAAACATCCCAAAACACCTCCACCCCATTTCTACCCTGGGTGTAGACCAAAATTCTAATTGATCCATTAACATGAGAGGCCATGATACTCAAACTGCATCAACTGTTCTATAAATACATTTAATCAAGAAAATTTCACCCTCAGTCCCCTCAACCCAAAACAAAGAGGGAGGGAAAAGAAAGCCATAAAAACTTCCATCTCTTTTTTTTGTTTCCTTTTTTTATTTTGGCGGGGGGGGACTTAAAACTTGTGACATCTTTATTGACACTAACACTGATCTGCACCTCCTTAGCTGATAAATACAAAAAACACAAATGTAACTAAGAAGTTTACACAGTCAATGAATGTATAGCTAAGAAGGAAGTGCAGTAGTAGCTGTTTCTCAAGAAGAAACATTAAATAAAAATTGTTCCAGAATTTGTACCACCCAGCAATAAAGTAGCAATTGATTGAAAATGCCGATCTGATGCAAACCTTGCTGAAAATCTGGTGCATTCAATAAAGCACGAAAGGATTAACAATGGCCTGCACCAGAATCAGGAATTAAATGAAGTAACCCATCAGCGTACAACAAATGAACATGCTAGCAATTGGAGATATAGTACCTCCAGTGCCACTAAAAAAATACCTTACATAAAAATAGTAGTTATCCTCCATTCAATGGATTGCCACCAGGATAACTCCTCTATATAAAAATAGGCCAAATGTTCTCTGTGCTGGGGGCGCAGGCTGCGCCCAGACACATGGGGGTGGGCAAAATGACCACCCTGCCCCCCTGAATGGCAGGCCCATGTGTCTGGGTGCAGGCTGTGCTGCGGCACAGAGAACATCAGCCCCAAAAAATATTACCATAATATTATGATCTACTATGGGAAAAAAGGAAAGAAGAAGAAAAGCAGCAGGGTAACTTAAGCAATGCTACCCATCCTGTACTTGTGAACAACTCCAAGGAAAAGATAAACTGGCCTAAATTCATGAAAGATAATCTATCGACAATATCAATCAGATCATTCAACAGGAACCACTCTTGACCAAGGAGACTTGCTGGTAATTTATCCTACAGTATGCCTCATAATGTTTCCATACTTCCTCATGCTCTCAAATACCATTTACAATATAACATTTCACCTTATAATGCTCAGACCATTAATTAATATAATTTTCTCTAAGAAACAAGTCTTTTCAAGGAGCTTAGTTGGGTGATGCTATAGGTCATGATAGTTAAGTTAAAGGTTGATTTCACGTACCTTCCAAAAGAAAGAGTTATTGACACATATTCCAAGCGATATTTCAGTCAGCTGTATTTATTTGGGTTCTCTCTGCTTCGTATGAGAGGTACTCCATCTTCCCTCCAAGTAACTCGCTCTTCACAAAATGCCCCAGTTACTTCAACATACAATTGATGCTCCTAAAATAGAAATTTAAGTTGATCAAGGAAACAATGTCAAGTGGAGATAGTATCTCAGTTATGCACAAATAGAGGCTTCATAGTATATCAGTTATGCACATATAGAAGGCTTCATACTTCAACCATCAACTAGGTGGGCATCCAATCAAGGCAGCAAGTCCTTGGTTTGGTGCACATGTTCGCACCAGCTGGATGATGTTATCCACTTGGCACTTTTCTTCTTAATGGTTGATAATGACATGTGCATGTTGTTGTCCGTCAAGAACTATGTGATTTCTTAGATAATTAGGATCATTACACAAGCTAGAAAAAATAAAAGATTACCTCATGAAGGACCCTTTCAGCAAGCTTCTCTGCGGTGTCATTTGCCAAAACAGGTACTACCCTTTGGGCAAGGATACACCCCGTATCGTAATTTTCATCAACAAAGTGGATTGTGGGACCAGAATATCTAGCCAAACATATTGAAGGAGATAAGAGAATGTGAAGTACTACTCTTAGCCACTTATGGACTCAAAAAATAAATACAGACAGGATGATCTCAATTTCTGGAGTCAGATGATAAAAAAATTATGGTTCTAGTAAAATCACCAATAAAATCCAATGCCATGACTCAACTATTATATAGTGAAAATATTTTATCTTGGCAGTGGACTTAATTTGTATCATAACATCATGCAACTGTAGGTACTTTTTGTTCAGTGGTAGGGGGATTTGAAATTCACAAGTCTAATACTTATACTTCAAGGACTAGTAATGTGATTTATATTAACTCCTTCAACCTCTCCCATATGCCAGGTTGCAATTAGTAAACAAATAGTTCTCTTTACCCCCAATAAATTCCAAGAATCCTCTTGCTGGTTCAGAAAAGTTGGGTTAGGTTCTCTCAAAAAGTAAAGCTAAGAAACTCCAAGAAATGTGGCAGAGTGTCGAAAATTATTGTTTCATGTTCTCTTTAGTTGGTGTATATACTGGAGAACGAAATAGAAAATTAAAACCAATGCCCGAAACTAGAAATCACACTGGAATGACTAAGCAGAATAAGAAAGCCATGAACAAAGTACTACAATACATTGCCCTAATAGAAGAAAGCTAAGTTGAATGAGAAATAGAGTCCAATTTAATGCCAGATGCCTTAATAGTAAATGGGGACCCTTTGTAACATATTGCATATTAAAGTATGAGATGGAGTTGGCAACAAAAAAAAATATCATAAAATAATCCCATTGGTCTTTTTAATTCATTTTCACCTCTTTAAGTAATATATCTGATTTTCTTTAACACATATATACAGCACAAGTAGAAAACCACCTAGGAGCACCTAAAATCTTACTTGAGACTCGCCAGTAATCCATACATAACATCTACAACTCTTTCAAATTTCCTGATTGGATTAAATCTTGTAACTTGTCCAGCAAGAATTCTCTCAAATGAACTCCCTACACTTGAATTCTAAGGTGCTGGATAACCACTCAAACCAGTTACTAGCTTATTGAATCCCTCTCATTCTTAAAAGGCTTTATAGTAATCCAAATCCGAAGCTTATATCTGACATATTCGGTTACTTTGTGAAATTATTGTTTGTCCCACAGTTTATTCAAGAAAGTTGTCCAAAGGAAGCAGAATGATCTCTCAGTTAAGATAATTTAAGGGTCATTGATGTGAGCAAATTACTTTAGCATTTGGTCTCCATGCTCCACATTATTGAGCTGAAACAATTTACCTTTCCATTTTTTAAGGCAGATTATCATCATATTCTTCATTCCTGCAATTCCACTATTGATTTTAAACATTGTTACCACTGTCCAACCATGTAATTATTCAGAATGGCATCCTTGCCTCAACTAGCATATTCATATTAATCAGAGAACTAACTGTAAGTAAATACATAGAGTAGAAGCCTAAACATGCAAAACCAGTGCATTTCAATAACAGCAAGTTTCAAACAACCAAGAGCACATTCTGGTGAGAGATCAGAATAGACTTGCATAATTAACCAGTTAAATTGCGACTCAAGCAGGCAACATAAAACTAACCTACAACAGGTAGATTAAAAGAAATTAAATTGACTGGAGACCTGGGCTATCTGTTGGATGACTTGAAGTCCACTATTTTCATCGTATCTGGTTTGATGGTTCAGGAGTCCAACATTTTAAGTCCAATTAGGTATCTGGAATAAGGCTGATTTGACACAAGTCTAGCTTAGCCAGTTAATGTAACTTTTGAATCTGACCACACAGGGTAAATTGAGCGCTAACCTGCCCTCACTCTGCACAATGATGGATAGTTGTTCTAGCAACGCAACTAGAAGGTTGTGGTCTGTTTGACCCCCACAGGACAGGGGGGAAAATGTAGAGGGGAAACGGAAAAAGAGAAGTATTAGAGTCACTAAGAGTGCTCCACCTCACAAGTGTCCACCATCTGAGGTTCTTCTCCACTACAACATAAAATTAGAAGGGGTAATGGTTGCATGTGTTGAGCTGTCTAGGTGGCCACCATCTGGAAACAACCTCTCTGCAAAAGCAGGGTTAAAGCTGCGTACATTATGACCCTCCCCAGACCCCATAGTGGCGGGAGCCTTGTGCACTGGGTACCCCCTTTTTTTGTTGAGCCGTCTAAATTTCTGAAACATTTATTCAATGGATCAAATTACTTGCTAAATCATCTTTCTGAAACTAAAATGGAAACTTTAACAAACAGTATTGATATCTGCAGCAATAGATTGACATTCAATGGTTCTGAAAATACTTGGATGCTGCCAAAGGACAACCAAGGTTTACTTCTACAGAATAGGGAAGTATATTGAAAAAAAACAGCAAGAGAAAAGGAAAACAAACAAAGGCACATTGAATAGACAAAACTTATAAATTTGTACCTAGCTCCAGATGCAATGACAGCTTTATGCACCTTCATACCATAGTAGCCTTTGCCACCAAAAGCTGGAAGAAGAGAAGGATGGATGTTTAATATGGATCTTGGGTATGCCCGAACTAACTCATCTGGTATAAGTTTTAAGTATCCAGCTAGAAGAATAATGTCGACCTCAAATTTTCTGTTCAAAGATGAGAGAATTATTTAAAGAGTTCAACAGGATTCAAACAACTGACATAAATGCTTAATTGTATACATACACATATAAGTGTGAACATTAACAGCTAGAGTCTCTCCTAAGGAGGTAGGTCTCTTGATATTTCTCCTCTGAAGATATGGACAACATGGCTATCAATATTCGGCAAAGAACCAATAGCATATGGAGGAGAATCATGCAACCAAAGACGCAAATAGAACTAGATTACTTTATATATTTTTGTAAAAGTGTACTAGAACTAGACAGTACGGTGGTAACAATGTCAGCAGAATTTGTTGAGATTGGCAGGGCATCGAAAGGACCCCTGAAGCACTCAAACATTCTTTTGAGACCCTCTATTCAAAAGCTTGAAGAGAGGTTTCAAACTGAGAGGCTGCAGAATGACATGTAAAGCCCTTCATATAGTTCCAACTTCCAAGTTTATTTTTGAGATCACCTGTCTCTCATTAACATTTTCTCTTTTGTGGCATATTTTCCGATAATGGCCCATAATGAAAGAGATTAGGACTGTATTAGGTCAAGCAGGAGGCAGCACTTTCCTGACTGTGAAATTCAGAAGGTGCTGGACAAATCTTGTAGGCCCCCTGTTGTGGGATGTGCTCAGTGCTTTAAGAGTGTCTCAGTGCACGAGGCTCTCGCTACTGCAGGGTCTGGGAGGGGCACATGTATGCAGCCTTACCCCTTGCTTCGCAGGAGAGGCTGTTTCCAAGTTTCGAACCCGCAACCAACAGGTTTCAATAGTGCAATTTAACCATTGTGCTAAGGCTCACCCACAGTGGCAGTGCTTTAAGCTACCAGACAAAATAAGAGCAGACAACAAAGTGGCATCATCCAAATGCTTGTCAACTGACATGACCTGCCAAAGCAGCCAGCAAAGCGCTTTCCAAGGCATATCAACATATACTACGTAGTTGTGGTCATCTGACGAGAATTTATCCAGCTAGAATTAAATGAGCATTGAATCTTCCCTAGATGTGCACCACTTAAAAAGGAGCATTACCTCCACTACATGAAGATATACGGCAGTATATATATGAGGTACTCAGGAGAATAACTTCACCTCAGAGAAGTTATAAGATCAGTCAAAGATAGTCCCTCCGCTGCATCTTTTGTTTTGGGAAACAGAATAACAGGAATTCCACAATCTCTTGCAAATTCAGCACCCCCACAACCTGCAATGAAATAATCAAAGAACAAAAAAGAAAAGAAATAAACAAAACAAGGGACTCAATTCACATACAAACAATTTTTCTTTTCTGTTATCGTCTTTTAGTTGTGTATATAATTTCACAAGATAGGTTAGCATGAAAAGAAGGTACGGAACAGGGAAAGAAGAGTAGGGATTGCCCCAAAACTCTATGAAAGCAAGTACAGTGGTACAGTGGGAAAAATCGGAAAGGAAGCAATAAAAATATTTTACCTCTTAGTGAGACTATTCCCACTGACAGGAGGAGCAAACTTTAACCAAAATAAACCATTAGTTTGACAGGGACTACTTGCTTTGGTAGCAAATATTCAGATATCCAGGGAAGGAGTCTGCTCCAAACTATGATCTCTGAACATGGCAGACAGTGCAATGCACCTCCAAATCCAGGAACTGAAAGAAGATAAGTTTAAATGATCATTATGCTAGGTATGATTTTAAATATCTTCACAAGAGGTCATCCCAAGGTCCTTCTCGAAACTGAAAGGCATCCTCATATTGGGACTGTTTGATTCTTAGATAATGGAACAAAATTTTTTATTCTCCTTTTAATTTTTGTTGATGTTGAATATAACATATAAAGGGCGGTGGTTGGGCACACCGCTAGCTTTCCTGGAACTAGAGGCTCAACCAATGGGGGGGGGGGCGGGATGGGAAGGCCACGGGGGACTTTTCCATGGGGTTGAGGAGAGAGGCAGACACAGTACTGGGCAAAGGTGCCCAGCTTTTACCCAATATAAAATTATATTGTGCAGGTGAAAAGGAAGTAGATGGTAAGTCAAACTAAGAGGAATGCATATGATGCATGTAATTAAAAAAAAAAGTCAAAAGAAACCATCAAAAGGAAGCATAGGGAAGAAAGGAGAAATCCAAGTGATGCCATGTTGAGTTTGCTTCTAAGCAAGTGATGCATAACAGTGTCCAAATGAATGTTTGGCTATGTCCATGAAATTGTTTGACATAGCAAGTGTAAACAAGTGAGAAATCTACAACGAAGAAGTAAACCATAAACAGTAGGTCCCACCTTATAAGTAATCAAAACCAATAGGGATCCATAAATCCATTCACGGTGAGGGAACAAATTCATACAATATAGTGGAGTTCCAGAGGACCCAGGCTCAGGCATTACTTACTATAAGAACAAGTTACCATCTCATAACAAACCACAGTTTCTCATTCCGAACGGTGATCTCAAAACTCTATGAACATAACAACTAAAAGTGGTAAAGTAAACATAAAGTTAAGAAGGGAGAGGGCTCTCTGAACAAGCAGCATAGGGAGCGCATCAATGAGGAGTGGTGAAATGGTTTCATACATAGGGGTGCAGAGAGGTCATTTCATGTCAAGAAGAGAGATGGAGAGAGAAAGTACTGGTGTGAGACAAGCGGCTAGTGTATCCTCCGCCATTGGCTCAAAGAACCTCTTTCCATTTAAGAAATAACAACTAGAGTATTGGAGCAGACTATGATATAGAATGAGGACGCAAAATGATCACATATGCTAAACCAGAAAAAAAAAATGGATAACCTTACACCAAGAACTATTCTTTGCACTCTATATGGCGCCACAAAAGGGCGTACCCAGTGCACAAGGCTCCCGCCACTGCGGGGTCTAGGAAGGGTCATAATGTACACAGCCTTTATCCCTGCTTTGTAGAGAGGCTGTTTCAAGACTCGAACCCGTGACCACTTGGTCACAATGGAGCAACCTTACTGTTGCACCAAGGCCTGCCCTCTTCTTTATGGCACCACAACTTTCACTAAATCAATGATAAACATTCATATCTTTCCTCACCATTCAATCCAAATCACTATTGGCCAACTCAGGTCCATAAAAAACCTCAAAACTGTCTGAAAACCACTCATTCTCAGAAATGATTTAGATGGTCCGAGCACAACCCCCTCCCCCCACCCCAAACACACCAAAAAAATTAAAAAAAAGATGGCCTATGTTGCACGTTGCCTACCAATCTCACTCTACTTTCCTCATCATGATACCTACTACTGCTACTCCTGAGCTCCCTAAAATGATATCAATTTCTTCTTCCATCCTTCCAAGTTGTGCCCGTGCCACTCATCCATATTGACATCTTCATACGAGTAATTCTTATCTAACTTTTAAATTTTTATTGCACAAAATGCAACTTCATGAAGCGTTATTATCAAAATTTTAATAGAATATGTCAATTAAGCAACTTCCCCATAAGCACCTCTACAACAACAACCATAACCTTATCCCAACTAAATGGGGTCGGCTACATGGATCCGAAAGGGCCAAAAAAAATAAAATAAAATAAACTAAAATAAAATAAAATAAAAAAAGAAAAGAAAAAGAAAAAGAGAATGCGTTCAAATAATTCATGTCAACAAGTAAACAAAACGTACCAGGTTTATTTGTTACCAAAACAACGACGTCCCCATGAATAGATCCCTGGACAATGGCCTCGTGTATGGACCGAAAGTTGGATCCCCCACCAGAGACGAAAACTGCCAGCTTTTTCCGTCGAACGCCATTCATCGAAACCTTCTCACTTTCCGTAAGGTCCCCTACTACTTCAACTCTGTTTCTACACTCTAATCTCTTTCTATTTCCCACCTTTTGTGAAACTAGCGTTGAAGTGCAATGGGTTTTGAGAGAAATCCATTTCTGCGATTCAATGAACAAAGAAGAAGAAGAAGATAGTAATCTTACAGCAGTTGATTTTCCAGGTTTTTGAAGTAGTGACGTCGCTGAGTTCGGACAAAGCCCGTAAAGAAAGCTTTGGGCTTCCATTGAAAACAAAAGAATAGAAAAACCCAAAAAAAGATTGCAGAACAGGGGATACGATTATTCCATTGCGATGAGAGTTTCTAAGCTTTTTCCGAGGGGAAGTGGAGGAGCCGAGTAGGGATAACCATAACTAAAGAATCTGTGGCGTCGCTGAGTTCGGAGAAAGCCCAGAAAGAAAGCTTTGGTCTTCCATTGAAATCGACAAAATAATAAAAAACCCAAAAAGAGATTGCAGAATAGTGTATAAGATTATTCAATTGCTATGACAGTTTCTTTAAGCTTTTCATAGGTGAAGTGGAGGACCAAAAAAACAAAAAGGTGGAGGAGCCGAGGCGAGGACGGATGAATAAAACTAATAAAGAATCTCTGGAACCGGAAGCCACAAACACCAAACCCAGTAATACACTCGACTCGAAACTCATAATGATACCTTTCTAGACCATATCATTGCTTGTTCTATACTCAATGTGGACCGTTGATTGTGCTGACTTACGGTTTCCAAGTCTTCGTAGGGTCACAGAATTGACGGTTGAGACTCACATATATTTTGGGTTAGGGGATGAGAGAGAGATGCAGTCAAGCACTCAAGCTCAAGCAGCGATGGTTTTGAGTTTTTATTGTTTAACTTTTTGAAAGAAACCCAACAACGGCTAATTCCTGCAAGAGAGAGAGAGAGAGAGAGAGAGAGAGATTTTGACTTAAATTACCGAATTGAGAGGGGAAAATGGAGGGGGTAGGGGCGAGACTGGGAAGGTCGTCGACTCGATATGGACCAGCGACCGTGTTCAGCGGCCTTGTGAGGAAATGGAAGAAGAAGTGGGTCCACGTGTCGCCCTCTAACACTGCCAATCATCATTCTTCTCACTCTAACGGTACCAATGGTAATAACGGCTCTCATCTCCTCCTCTACAAGTGGACTCCCTTATCTCAGAGTAACAATAACAACGGCGACAAAAATACCCCCGAGGATGACAACGCTGTCGCACCAACGGAAGAGCCACCTAGGAAGAAGCTCCGATACGTTCTGGTATGCCTCTCTCGTTCTTTCATATTTCTGGTGATCTTTGATTTACTTTTCTCTCTTGGTTTCTGTTTTTCTGTTTGTTTGTGCTTTCATATATGATATTTATGAGTTATTAAAGGTTTTTTTGGCAAGGCACATAATTTGAGATTATGGGTTTTTGGTGAAATTTGCTTGGTTTGGATGATTTCCAAATTATTTTCTTTGGGATCTGAATTGGTGTTTGAACATTGATACTGTGGTAGTTAGGGTTTTTGTGCTTTGCTTAAGGCTCTTGGTGAATTATAGTTCTGAAGATGCCTGTATTGGTAAAATTTGTTGTGTGACCATTAATGTTTTTGAGAATGACCCCGAGTTTTAGGATCTTGGAGAAAGTTTGTCGAAACACCTTGCATATTTTGAATTTAGATCTCTCAGTATATGCTATAGATGCTATGTGGAGAGTTTTCCAAAGTTGACATTACCATGGACGGAAAAGGGAATCTTTCAATCTTTTGATAGATTAGGCTCTTGTAAGGCAGGAATCGGGCAATTATCAAAGATCACTAGTTAGTTGAGAGGTTGTCTCAATTACTTGGAATCAGCTACACTGATCCTGCTATGTTTTTCGGCTCCATTGACAACATTACAGTTGTTTATTCCTAAGTACTCATGTCCATCTTCACCACTTCAATCCAGGTTTTCTGCCTTATCCTTGTTCATTTGCCACCTCTAAGTTGCATAGTATCACTTTGCTTGTGCATTCCAAGGCTTTTATTGCACATTACAAGACCACTATCAAACAATTTCTGCTCATACTCTAAATTATCAGTGCAAATCTCAAGTTTCCTCGAATGTATTTCACTTATAATTTTACCCTTCTTTGCCTTGCCACCGTCTAACTCAACTTCCTCATTTGACTTATGCCCAGTTTAAGTTTTTTCTTTGTTGTCCGGAATCCAGTTCCATGCAGCATTGCTGGTCTTATAGCCATCTTATACAAGTTAGCCTTCGATTTCGACATTATTTATATCATTCAACACTCTTGAAGTTTCTCTCCACTTCATCCATCCCATTGTAATTCTTTCTCCCTCTCATTATGATTAAACCAAGATAATAAAAATGGCCATTTACAGGATCTTGCTCATCAATCATAATCTTCATTCCTACTCCTATTTTTACTAAAATTTCACCCCAGAAGTTCTGTTTAAATTTGGATTATCTCAGAAGTTTAGATTTTGAAGCATCCATCCTCAATTCTACACTTTGTCAACCAAAACTATGTTGTTAGCAAAAAACAGAGAATACAAGATTGCATCCCTCTGGATGTCTGTTCAGATCAGTCATAATAAACACGAATAGTTATTAGGTTTAAGCATTGTTACTTAATTTTCTGGTTTATTTGGTTCCAATTAAGTTCATAGTATGTGATACTCCAAGTCTGGACATATTTAATATATATAATTTTATTGTTATGGTATGTGCATATTGCTTGCAAATGCTCACAACATAAACTTTGGACATGGTTCCATGCCCTTTTAAATTTACAGATTTTAGATTTTGTTATACAGATACATTTGTTTTCCTTAGTTTATCTCTGTTGAAATAGGCTACTTACCCGATTGGGGTAATTAGTCCTAGTCATATTATGTTTGTCTTTCTTTTATTTTTCTCTTTTTTATTGTTTTTTGCTCAGCCGAGTTCTATTTTGGTATTCCTAGTTGTATTAGGAATTCCTAATAGGATTAGGACTGAGGTAGCATTCCTATTCTTACTTTGATTAATTGTAATTCAATTTATTATAAATAAAGGGCTTGGGTGATCGATTTTGATCACTCAAGCATTCATGTTCAAGGCTGTTTACATGGTATCAGAGCCACCTCTGATCTGAAGAGCAGCCTCCCCCTCGATTTTTTCTGGTTTTCTTCTCCAACTCTCTCAGCTACTGGTTTCCTTCCTCTCCAACTCTCTCGGACTCTCTATTTCATTCAGGGCAGCATCTTTGAGGTGATCCAATGAAGAATTAGCTGCTGCCCTCAATGACACCTCACTGAAGATTATACAAACACTGGTGTGATCTGAATCTGCCGCAGGTTTCCTCCAAACCTTGGAGATCGAGCTGTTGCCTTATTCAAGCTGGATTTCTGTTTTCTATTTGGAGATTGATCCTTGTACTTGCTGATCTACACCTTACTTATTTCAGATTGCAGATTTGAATCCAATCCACATCGGATTCAAACCTGCAATTACTTTGCATTCAGATATTCCTAAATTTTTTTAAATTTAGGGCTTTTTATTGGCTCATCCGAAGGGGCCAATTTTTGGAGGGTACCTTCTCCACTACAAGGGAGATACTCGATCCCTGTTTCATCCTGTTCTGACGGCTGAAACTCATACAGTTTCAAAACCCAGGGTTCTACTCGATTCTGTAACCAGCCCTATTAGGGTTTCTTATTCCATCATCAGAAGTTTCTGATTTTTTGAAGGCTTATTCCCCACCACCTGCAGGGAATTCGATCCCAGTTTGAGCCATTTCTGACGGCTAAATTTGTGGGAATTTACAAACCCGTACATGATGTCCGGCATCACTTCACGACTACGATGGGTCTTCTCGACGCAGTATCTTCCTTTTGCTTCTCCCACCAAACTAGATGGGACAAATTATTTAATGTGGTCCAGATCCACTTACCTTACAGTTGCTGGCCGTGGCTACACAGGACACCTTACAAGCACTACTCCTATCCCTACTGAAGAAGGAGCTGCCAAGACTAAATGGTTATCTACTGACTCCATGGTCATGTCATATCTTATTCATTCTATGCATCCTTCAATTGCACCGGGCTACCTTCTCCTAGACACTGTTGCCTAGATATGGAAGGCTGCCAGAGACACCTATTCACAGGTAGGGAATGATGCTCAGGTCTATGAATTAAGGAAGAAAATCCATGACACCAAGCAGAATGATTTATCCATCCCTCAATACTATTCTGAACCCCGCAAGTGTTGGCAAGAACTTGATCATTACTCTGATTATCAGCCCACTAATGCCACTGACAATGCTGCCTACAGAAAGCATGTTGACAAAATTAGGGTTTATGACTTTTTGGCTGGCTTTAATGTGGAATACGACCCAATTAGGGTTCAGATTCTAGGCAAAGATCCTTTCCCTACATTGGAACAGTCCTATGCCTTGGTTAATAGTGAAGATCGCTGAAGAACTGCTATGCTTAATATACTACACTTCCGGATCGATCAGCCTTGCATACTGGGGCTGGTTCTACCCCTTTGGTTGTTGATACTCCAAAATCTATGAAGACAGCAGTTAAATGTGAGCATTGTGGCAAGTTGTGGCACACCAAGGCTAATTAGGGTTAAAGTTAGGTTTAGGTTAGGGTTGTCTTATATGGTAATGATAGGCAGGTGTAGGGAAGTCTAATGGTATAGGTTTTATGATGTTTGAGTGAATGGAAGTAGGTTAGATGAGTTGGGCAGCAAGATATGGTTATTGGAGACAATTCCTAATGGAGGTAGGAGTAGGGGATTCTACGGTTTAGAGACATGATTAGGTTACTAATTTCAGAATTAATATGTCATGAAATCAACTACTTATTCTGAGCATGAAACCAGAATCGAGTATGGTTTAAGGTCTGAAACTGTGCTTTAATGGAGGTAGGGCCAGAATGGGAAATATGAGAATATATTCAAATCAGACCACAGGAATTAGGTCAAATTTGAATCACTTCCCAAATTAGGGTTAATAGAGGTATGGTGAAAATCTGAGTTCAATCGGATGGCTGGTTTGGTAGATCTAAAAAATCACCTTGTATGTGACCTTCTAGAAGGAAGAAGAATAGTTGCAGAATTTCTTACTTGTTGCAGGTCTTCAATGGCAACAGCTTTGAAGAAACTTGATTGAAGAAGAAGGACCTCCCGATCTACAAGATGCAAGGAGTCGCCGGAGTTCACCAGCCCTAACCCTTGATATGACTCACAAGGGGTCTTGATATGACACACAAGACGTCTCTGAAGAGAGAAGCAGCAGCAATGGCAACAAGCATAAAGCTAATTTTTATTAATCAAATTCGTGTACAATACATGGCCCCCTTAGAACCTTATATAAAAGACTCAAAATTAGAGTTAGACACTAAAAAGGAATGGCCTAACTTTATCCTTAACCTATTAGCTACTTAACTGACTAGGAAACTCAAATAGACTCAAAATAGAGTCCTAATAACTTAAAACAACTTAAACTACTTAAAATAAAGAAGATTCCCTAGTAGCCAATAGGATATAAGAACCTCTTAGCCAATAGGATCACTTCACTTAAATTAGACCAATTGAACCAATTGGATGCAACCAATTTAAAACAGTTCAATTAAAAACACAAAATAAAAACTAAGTATTGGGCTAATCCCGCATGCAACCTATGTACCCCTAGTTTAGGCTCATTAAAGTGGCCTATTACATAGAAAACCCTTGGGAACAAAGGCCCAACATGTATATAACCAAACCCTAGATTTATTCCTAATAAAAGAAGCCCATTTGGGTAACGAATCTGCATCAATGGGAGCCCTACTTCACCACCACCTTCGGCTTCTCCCACACATCAAAGCGCGTTAGTTTCTTCTGAACTTCAACAATGGCATAACAGACTAGGTCACCCCCCTTTAGGAACATTATCTCTTTTATTTCCAGCATTAGCTAAAGAATGTCATAAAGACAATTTTTTTTGTGAAGCCTGTGTTTTGGCTAAACAACATCGTTCTACTTATCCCATTTCTAATAAAAGAAGTTCTTCTCCTTTTAATATTATCCACTCTGATGTCTGGGGGCTAGCCGAAAACCATCTCTCAAAGGCCATCATTGGTTTGTCTCTTTCATTGATTGTTATTCTAGGAGCACATGGGTCTATTTAATGCACAACAAAAGTAAAGTTTTTTCTTATTTCCAAAATTTTCATAAGATGATTCAAACCCAATACACTGCCACTCTCAAGATATTGCGGAGTGACAATGGTAAAGAATACATGGATGGTCAGTTCCAGCAATACCTTGTTGCCCGTGGTATACTCCATCAACCAATTGTGTCGATACCCCAGCTCAAAATGGTGTGGCTGAAAGAAAAAACCGCCACCTCCTTGAGGTGACTTGGGCTCTTATGTTTGCCCGTTCTGTCCCTTCCCAATATTGGGGAGATGCTATCCTGACTGCTACCTATCTTATCAATAGGCTCCCGACCCGAGTCCTTGACTCTGCTACCCTTGCTTCTTTACTACAGGGTTCTTCCTCCTTTGTCATCCCACCTAAAGTTTTTGGCTGTCTGTTATGTTCGTGATACCCGATCTCCGGGCAAGCTCGAACCTCGTGGGACCCGTTGTATTTTTTTAGGATACTCTCCCTCCCAAAAGGGATATAAGTGTTACCATCCTCCTACACGTCGTACCTTTACCAGTATGGATGTTATCTTTCATGAATCTCTCTCCTATTATCAATCCACACCTCTTTAGGGGGAGACTTTCAGTGAAGATGTGATGGTTGACCTTCCCGTACAGACCCCGACTCAGGTCCAACCACCTGTTTCTCCCACCCCTCAACCGACTGTTGCTTCCTCCCCTCTTCCCTCTGATGGTTCCCCACAGGATTTTCCCCAGGGGGAGAACTTAGAAGATGCTGAAAATCCTATTGGTGACAATTCCCTTAAGGGGGAGATGACTCCAGTCCAACAAACCATTAGAGAATTTCAGAAGAAAATTAACGACTCTAATCTTAAAACCTATCACAGGGGACATTCCAAATACAAACAACTCCCATCCACTGTAACACCAGCACCACTACAGTTGTCGGCCCTGGAACCAGATCAATCTCCAGGTAACATATCTTCTCCTTCGTCTCCTGATTTACCTATTGCTCATTGTAAAGGTATTCGGGCTTGTACCTAGCACCCCATTTCTCATGTAGTCTCTTATGACTCCCTTTCCCCATCATTTCGTACATTTGTCTCCTCTCTTTCTTCTGTTCGTATTCCCCAAAATTGGCAGGAAGCTTTTACAGATGGAAAGTGGAAAGCAGCAATGATGGAAGAAATGTAAGCCTTAAAAAAGAATGATACATGGGAACTTGTGATAATTCCTCCAGGAAAGAAACTAGTTGGATGTAAGTGGGTGTTTGTGGTGAAACAGAAGGCAGATGGCACTGTGGATCGATACAAAACACGTCTGGTTGCAAAGGGATTTACTCAGACTTATGGGATCAATTATCAGGAGACTTTTGCACCAGTTGCGAAATTAAACACCGCCAGAGTGCTACTTTCTTGTGCAGTGAATCTTGGCTGGGAGTTACAATAATTAGATGTGAAGAATGCTTTCCTCCATAGAGAACTTGACGAGGAAGTGTATATGGACATTCCACCTAGTTTCTCTTGTGATAAGACCAGCGGGAAAGTTTGTAAATTGATGCGTGCTTTATATGGGCTGAAACAGTCCCCCCGTGCTTGGTTTGGACGATTTCACAAGGCAATGGTCTCTGCAGGTTATAAGCAGAGTAATGCTGATCATACCTTGTTTATCAAGAAAAATGGTGAAAAGGTAACTCTCCTAATAGTTTGTGGATGATATTGTGGTGACTGGGAATGACAATCATGAAATCACCCAGTTGAAGATTTACCTTGGGTGAGAATTTGAAGTAAAGGATCTGAGAAAACTAAAGTACTTTCTAGGGATAGAAGTTGCTCGGTCTTCTGAGGGCATCTTTCTTTCTCAAAGAAAGTACATCCTAGATTTATTGACCGAGACTGGGATGCTAGGGTGTCATCCTTCTGATACACCTGTGGATGCTACTACCAGACTTAAAGAAAACGAGGAAACTCCTATCGACAAAGGTCGTTATCAAAGATTGGTTGGTAAGCTCATTTATCTGTCTCATACAAGACCTGACATAGCAGTATCTGTGAGTATTGTTAGTCAGTTCATGCATGATCCGCATTCCTCTCACATGGATGCTGTTATCCGGATCCTTCTGTATTTAAAATCAGCACCGGGTAAAGGTATTCTTTTGTCTCCAAATGGTCATCTTCGTGTCGAAGCATATACTGATGCAGATTGGGCTGGTTCCTCTGACAGAAAGTCCATTTCTGGCTATTGCTCATTTGTTGGTGGCAATCTTGTTACGTGGCGTAGTAAAAAACAGAATGTCGTGGCAAGGTCTAGTGCTAAAGCAGAGTTTCGTGCTATGGCACAAGGTATTTGTGAGATGTTAAGGCTCAAAGGTTTATTGCAAGATATTTGTACTTGTTAAGAGGATCAGAAGTAGAACTCGATGCTTGGATGATCAATTCATCCCAAGCACATATGTATTTATAACTATAATGAAAGAATGAATGTAATTACATGAGCAATGTGGGACTAAACCACACGCAAAAAACTAACAAAATAATAAAGGGAAAAAGTCCAGAATACCCCCACTTCTCACTACTTTCTCCTAATAGTTTTTGAAATTGTGATTCTGTATATTCTGTTCCATTATCACTTCTCACTACTTTGAGAGTAGCTTGGAACTGAGTTTGGACCATTTTATGAAAGTGCTGAAAACATGAAAAAACTTGATTTTTTGTGTGCAAAGGATACACCCAGGTGTTCCTAAAATGACAATCAATGAAAGAGACAAACCAACGATGACCAGAAATAGATGGTTTACGACTAGGGCCCCAAACATCAGAATGCACCAATTGAAAACAAGAAGAACTCCTTTTATTTGAAATTGGATAAGTTGAACGTGTCTGTTTGGCCAGAACACAAACCTCACAAAAAAAGTCATCCTTAGTACGAAGGGTGACCAAACTAGGAAATAAATGAGCTAAAATTCCTAAAGGAGGGTGACCTAACCTAGAGTGCCACTGGTATAGTTTAGAAGAGACCATGGAGTTTTGGTGTAGCGGAGAAGGTAATGGTGGTCGAGAGAAGCGACCATCATCAAGCAGGTACAGCCCACCATGCACTTTACCCAATCCAATCGTCTTCCCAGAGTCCAGATCCTGAAATACACAATGAGAAGGAAAGAAAGTAACTTTGCAGTTAAGATCACGGGTAATACAACTAATGGAAAGAAGGTTAGTAGTAAAGTTAGGAATGTGCAAAACAGAGGATAAGGGAAGAGAGGAAGTGCAGTTGATGAGTCCTTTTCAGATATGGAAGAAAGGGAACCATCAACCACTTTAACCTTGTCTTTCCCAGAAGTGGGAGAATATCTGTGAAACAGGCTAGAGGAACCGGTCATATGATCTGTAGCTCCAGAATCTATGATCCAAGGATGTGAAGCTACAGAAGCACAATGACCTCCAAATGGAATACCTGACCGGGCAAAGTGTGAACCTGAAGGAGCAGAAGAATTGGCAGTAGCTGATGTAGTAGAGGCAGCAGCAGCGGAAGACCTCAGCATACGTAGGAGTGCCTGTAGATCATCCTGGGATAGACCAGTGTCAGTAGCAGGGGCTGCAGTAACAGTCTCAGTCTGATGGGCCTTGGTCTTTGTCTTTGTCTTGGTCTTGGCAGCCCTCTTTGCTTCAAAGTCAGCCGGTTTCCCATGAAGTTTCCAGCACTTCTCCTTGGTGTGGTAAGGTTTGTGACAGTACTCACAAACAACAGACCTTGTAGTAGAATCACCAAGAGAAGCAGCCACTAGGAGCAGGAGTGGTAGGGGCAGCAGCTTGAAGAGCTGACCTGTCAGTAATAGGAGGGTGCAACATGGCAGCCCTACGGTTTTCTTCAGAGGAGACCAGGGCATAGGACTGTTCAAGTGTGGGAAAAGGCTTGTGACCCAACACTTGAACCCGAATCTGATCATACTCCACATTTAATCCTGCCAAAAAATCATAAACTCTGATCTTGTCCACATGTTGCTTATAAGAAGTAATATCGGCAGCTGTACTTGGGTAAAAGTCAGAAAAATGGTCCAGCCAAAGGCTGCGCAAGGTAGCATAGTATTTGGAGACTGTCAACTCTCCTAGAGTATTGTGAAGGACCTTCTTCCTGATTTCATATACCTGGGCATCATTGCCAAGCTGTCCATAAGTCTCCTTGCAAGTAGCCCAAATTTCCGAGGCTATGTCAAGGAGAAGAAAATTGTGCTGCAAATCTGTAGTCATAGAACCGATCCGGTAGGACATAAGAACTCCATTGTTGGCAAGCCACTTGTCTTGAGCAGCTCCAACCTCAGTAGGCATAGCAGTGGTTCCACTAATATGACTAGTAAGGCCACAGCCAGCAATGGCAAAGGAGGCAGACCTAGACCAAAGCAAGTAATTTGTGCCATCCAACTTGATTGGATTTGGGGAAAAAATATGATAATCTGGTTTGCTGTTTCCATCACCAACAAAAGTAGCAGTCGAATCCACAGAGTCACCCATGAAGACAGTGAAGAATCCCAAATCACAGAAGGGGGCTATTGTGAAGAGAAACCCAAGAAAACCTCCAAGTTAAGGGCTGCAACAAGGATGAAAGCCCTCTAATAATGAAGGAATAAATGTCTCCAAAAATCAGCAACACCAGACAGAGAGAACCTTGAGCTCGATTTTTTCAGGGTTTTGAAAAAAACCCTGAAAGTGCTGAAATCGATAAGATGAATTGAGGCCTGAAAAGTGACTGGATAAGGCTGAAATTGCAGTCGAATTAGTCTTGAACAAGGGAGAATCACTCCTCAAAAAATCAGAATCAACTGATAGATGGAACCCCAAGGTCGACTATTGTCAGGGTTTTGAAAAACCCTGAAAGTGTGAAGAGATGTCGATCTTGAGAGGCTGTAACTTGATATAACTTGATGCAGGTGCTGGAATACTAATCTGCTGCAGGTCTGGAGCTCCAATATGGTGAACAAATCCCTTGTAGTATAGAGTGGATCTGTCCAACGAAGGCTGAAGTCTTCAATATTCGCAGCAAAGAGGCCAAGCACCCTATCGATCAAATCTTCATATCATGGGATGAGGTAATAAAGGAGGGCAGCATTGGATCAATAGATCACCTCATCAGTGCTGCCCTATGGGACAGAGAAGAACAAAACAAAACAAAGGGAAGAAGAGAAGAGAAGAGAAGAGAAGAGAAGGGGAGAGAGATCGAGAATTAGAGAGGGAAGGGGATCGTGGATGGCAATGCGAGTCCTAATTCATAACCAGCTCTGATACCATGTTAAGAGGATCAGAATTAGAACTCGATGCTTGGATGATCAATTCATCCCAAACACATATGTATTTATAACGATAATGAAAGAATGAACGTAATTACATGAGCAATGTGGGACTAAACCACACGCAAGAAACTAACAAAATAATAAAGGGAAAAAGTCCAGAATACCCGGTATTCTGGCCCATTATATCTAACAGTACTCTTGTTCCTCTTCCCATGATGTTGTATTGTGACAACAAGGCTGCTATTAGCATTGCTCACAACCCTGTTCAGCATGATCGTACCAAGCATGTGGAGGTTGACAGACATTTTATTAAAGAAAAGTTAGAAGGAGGGCTGGTTATCAGAGCGCGATGCTCTACATTAAGCTAACTCGTGATCCAACCGATCCGATGTACTCCATGATACGGTCAAATAAAAGCTTGTAAGAACACATTAGTAGTGATAGGACAAGTAAAGAAGCGATGCAATAAAGTTAAGTACTACGTACTAATAGCAAGATAATGTTATGTCTGGGATGGTACCCAGACTCACAGTCAAGAATCAAAAATAGAGAAAAGAAGAGATTACTTTAGAAACTAAGAAACTTTAAATTGTTTTTTTGAAGGGTCTAAGGCCAAAGACAACAAAAAGGAGTGGATCTGGAACTGCTATCTGCGTCACTGTGGCGCTGGTGGTGGTGGCGTATCGGGAGAACCGGTACGTCTCGTACGACGCTCCATATGGACCACTCTGTCGTGCATGTCGCGATACATCTCATGCATGTCGTGGTACATCCCATGCATGTCACGGTATATAGTCCCGAGCTTTGATACCAAGTTGTCACACCCTGATTCCCAAACCACTGGAATCTGTGATCGGAGCGTACAACTACGCTCCCGTACCTCCGTCAGGATCACAGATGCAGTAGTTAAGCTAACTCATCCAAACCACACATGATAATTCAAAGATAAAGATGAGATATATATATATATATAAACTGGTATCAGAGCCATTGCCTGAAAGAATAGGCTCGTGATATTGTGCTCTTACCCTCTCTCTTTGTGCTACACCTACTGGGTGGGACGAGTCTGATAGTATCTCGCACTGAACCGTTTCTAGGGCCGACGGAGTGTAAGTCCCGGTGTTTATGGTATTACACGAGATAGTGCCTTTTCCCATCTTAGAACGGCAATATGCACTTTTAAAGGGGGGATAGTACCCATATCATAGACCAATTAAGTCGGACAATGTCTTCCAGTACTTTGGAAGATTGGGGTTCAAACTGTAGCATCATAAGTAATGACGAACAAAAGAGAGAAGGGAGTCTCAGAAAGTGAACCATTCCCAAAGTTCCGACAAAAGATGTTTACAAACAAGACCTCTACAGCTTCGCTGAAACAATCAATACCGTTGAACAAACTGTAGACTTCAGCCCACATATGCAGGAAATCTGCCTGCTAAATCCCAAAAGCCTTGAGCAACTCAAACAAAAATATAACTATATTCATATAGGACTTATTCAAGTTGCCATAAAACCCTCCATAGAGAAAGGTTAAATACTTCCATACTCTTAGCCTTAAGAGACACTAGATTCCTCAAATTTGATGATTCCCTCATAGGAGTCATCGAAACAAGTATGTGTTATGGACCAGTCCATTTTAACTGTTACCTTGACATAAGTCTACCCCTAAAAGATGAAAACATCCTAGATGCCCTCAAGATCAATCTCAAATCCCATGGCTACAATATGAAGCCAGGATCAATACCCATAGCTGTTGTCCATAGAATCCAGTACAAAGCTATGAAAAAGATTTCTTGTCCAAGAGCCTTGAGGAAATCTGAAAAGGGCCAAACCAGGTTCATAGAAACAGACTTCGCTCACGCCAGGACTATTCTTCCTAGAATTTCGAAATGGGATGAAATCTCATTCCCAGAAGAATGGAAACTACAATGCCAAATTCCTATCCCACAAATGGATAATAGAGAAGTGAATACATCACCCAGACTATTGATGGAGAAGTTTCAATCAAGTTCAACAGAACGCAAGGCACCCAAAAGGGAAAAGAACCTGTAGGATCCTTGTTAAAGAAATCTAAAGAACAACCTGCCAGAACTTCATTCTCCGGTACACCCTCAAACTATAGTTACCACACGGCCTACCAATCAGAAAATAGTAGCCTTACCAACCTTAGGCAACATAGAAATGTTTTACATGGAATGTATCAAGATTACAAAGCTGAAACACAAGGATCTGACTCAACTCCAACACCCCCTAGGTCACCATCTTATTCTCAGATGGAAGCTCCTACACAAGATGGCCAAATAAGAGTCATTCTTTGCGAAGAAGACTTCCAAATAAACAAACCCTTGTTGAGAGAAGACTTCAACTCTCCAAAAAACAAAGATAGACGAGATTGATTCTTTGAAGCCACTACAGAAGACCAACGGAGCAAAATTAGAGAACACTGGTATAATGTAATAACCAGCGAAAAAGTCAACATAGTATTCTTTACTTATTTAGAGATGTATGCCAAACATCATGAAATAGACTACCCCTTCATTAGTCTAAATACAAATCAGAAATCCACTACCTCTTGGAAAACTGACTCCAATGATATCATTGAGTCTATCCACCCTCCACTTGCCAATCTCAAACTAACCATTAATGGAGCAGAAATCCCCGCTACCCCATTTAGAGCAACAAGCGGAGCCACTGAAGGTGAAAAGAAACTCATTGGCCTAACAAACTATACAAACCAACATCTATTAACAATAGGAAACCAATTATCTAGGATTGAAACCCTAGTACAACCAAAACTAGATTCCCATGTTCAAGATACTAGAACCACCAAGGATGTCCCTAGTGCTTCAAAAATAAAACCCATGTTTACTCCTCATAACATGAATAAAAGAAACATGAAAGCTCTAAACAAAGTTGATGCCTTAAGAGAAATCGAACAACGATTAAGCTCCCTAGTCATCCCAGAAACACCCCAAAAGGAATCCCAAAGCCAATCCCAACTCTCAGAGATTGGAAGAACAATAAGAGTCATAAATCTCCAAGAAACCAACAATAGACCAAACACTATAAATGTAATAGAAGAAAACTTTCAAAGGTCCTACCCAAAACCAACCTTCCCTGATTTACAAATGGAAAATCGAGGAATTTATTCCCAAGCTTCTTACCAAAGTGGAGTCATCTATGAATGGAACATAGATGGAATGTCTGAATACCACATAATAAACAAGTTACAAGAAATGACTATGGTAGCCAATGCCTACCGAATTAAAGAAACCTCTGACCAAGCTGTGGTTGATCTCCTGATTTCAGGATTTACTGGCCAATTAAAAGGATGGTGGGACTATGTCCTGACCACTGGTCAAAAGACCGAGGTCTTAACCGCGATCGAAACCACTGAAGATGGAACAATAATCTTAGAAAACGGCAGTGTTGTTGAAGATGCAGTCAGTACCCTCATCTTTAGTATTACTAAATATTTCTTAAGGTCTCCCTCCAGGCTAAAGGATAGATCTTCGGAACAATTAACAAACCTCAGGTGTAGAAAATTACATGACTTCAAATGGTATAAGGATATATTCATGACCAAAGTTCTAACTAGGGAAGACGCCAATTCTCCCTTTTAGAAAGAAAAGTTTATCACTGGATTACCAAACATTTTCTTAGAAAAGATAAAACAAAGATTAAGGAAAGAAAACAATGGTGAAATTCCCTATGAGAATCTTACCTATGGAGACCTAATCAATACCATTCATGAAGAAGGCATAGCCTTATGTACTGACCTAAGGTTAGCAAAACAAATGAAAAAAGAGAACAAATCCTACAAAGAATTAGGAGGATTTTGTGAACAATACGGATTCCCAATTCCAAAACCCCCATCAAACAAAAAACATAAAAAACATTTCAAGTCTAAAAACAAGAGACCCTTTAAAGAAACAAGCCCAGAAAAATACTATACAAAACCTAGGTATTCCAAAAAGAAAAGGTTCCATCCCAAGAAAACCCAAGAAAACACAAAACAAGAAAGACCCACAAACTCTGATAAAAGGGGATGCTACAATTGTGGAAAATTAGGCCACATCGCAAAATATTGCAAAGTTGCTAAGAAGGTAAGCCTTCTAAGCTTAGACCATGAAACTCAAGAACAAATCTTTAAGATATTTGTTGAGTCTGACTCAGACATAGAAGATTCTGGTGAAACTTATTATGAGGTAAACCAAATCAATCATGAAAGTGAGTCCAGTAATGAAACTGACTCTGAACCTGATGCCGTGGCATGTAACTGTATTACCTCTGCTATAAAAACTTATTCTTCCTCTGGGGATAGTCCAGCAACCAAAAGCATCATTATGATGAGACAATCCTTTTTTGATGCAATAGAACAAATAGCAGATATCCAAGTTAGGATACAATGCTTAGAAGAAGCTAAACAAGCCTTAGAGGAAAACAAAGAACGACAAAAGCCTTATGATATTAACCAAGTCTTCAAGAGATTTGAGAACAAAAAATCTACGGAAAAATTTGAAAAAACCAGGATCACAAATCTAGAAGTAACAACACAAGAACTAAAAAGAGAAACAAAAGAAGTCAAAGAAGAATTGATAAGGCTCAAAGGAAAGTCCAAACAAACTGAAAACCCAGAAACAGGAACCGAACAAACAAATCAGAATTTTGTAGTAAGCATTTCCCCCCCAAAAATGGTTCATCAAGATCAGTCTAACAATAGCCTCATCATACACATTCACATCGGTAGCCTTGATTGATTCAGGGGCACAACTAAACTGCATCCAAGAAGGACTCGTTCCTACCCAATACTTTGAAAGGACTGGACAAAGGCTAACCACCGCCAGCGGGGCTTACCTTGATGTCCAATACAAAATACCCGAAGTTCACATTTGTAACCAAGGAATATGTTTTAAACAATCCTTTATCTTAGTCAAAAATCTAGATTGCCAAGTAATACTAGGACAACCCTTTATAGAGTTAATAAAACCCTTCAAAGTAACAAATCAAGGATTAATTACAAAAATAGGAGGACAAAAAATAAGTTTTGACTTCTTAGAACCTTCTGATATGGAACACATAAAGAATCTTAAGGCCTTAGCTATTACAAAAGAACCGGCTATAAACAGAATAAAATCAAAAGAGAAGCATCTGCACCATTTAAAAAGAGAAATCATGCATTTAAAAACTGCCGAAACACTACAAAAGAAAGATATTCAAACCCAAATAAACCAAATAAGAATCCAATTTGAAACTAATCTTTGCTCCGAATTTCCCGATGCCTTCTGGCATAAAAGAAGACACATAGTCAAACTTCCTTATGAAAAGGAGTTCTCTGAGAAAATATCCCTACCAAAGCAAGACCAATCCAGATGAGCCAAGAACTTCAGGAAACCTGTAAAAAGGAAATTCAAGACTTTTTAGATAAAAAATTAATTAGGAAAAGCTGATCCCCTTGGAGTTGCGCCGCTTTCTATGTAAACAAAAATTCTGAGATAGAAAGAGGAACCCCTCGGTTGGTAATCAATTACAAACCCCTAAATGAAGTTCTCCAATGGATCAGATACCCAATTCCCAATAAAAAGGATCTGCTCCAAAAAATACACCAAGCTAAAATATTCTCAAAATTCGATATGAAGTCTGGATTCTGGCAAGTTCAAATCCATGAAGAAGATCGCTACAAAACTGCCTTCACAACTCCATTTGGACATTACGAATGGAATGTAATGCCCTTCGGATTGAAAAATGCACCAAGTGAGTTCCAAAATATCATAAACGACATCTTTAACCCTTATGGCCATTATGCCATAGTTTATATAGATGATGTCTTAGTTTTCTCCGAATCAATAAACCAACATTTCAAACACTTAAGAAGCTTTTATCAGGTTGTCAAAACAAATGGACTTGTCCTCTCAAAGAAAAAAATGGATTTATTCCAAACTAAGATAAGATTTTTAGGACATTATATCTACCAGGGGACTATCATCCCCATCGAAAGAACTATTTTCTTTGCAAAAAAGTTTCCTGACCAAATTCTAGAAAAGAAGCAGTTACAAAGATTCCTAGGAAGTTTGAATTGTGTTAGAGACTTCCTCCCTTCAATAAGCAAAATTTGTGAACCCTTATACCAAAGGCTTAAGAAGAAAGCCCCTGCATGGGCTGAGACACAAACAAAAGCCGTCCAGGGCATAAAAAAATTGGTCAAAGAAATCCCATGCCTAACCTTAGCAAACCCAGAACTCCCTAAGATTGTTGAAACGGATGCTTCAGACCTTGGGTATAGAGGAATCCTCAAACAAGTTGATCAAGGAAAAGAGAAATTGGTTCAATGCACATCTGGATCATGGAACAATGCACAAAAAAATTATAGTACTATCAAAAAGGAAATTTTGTCAGTAGTTTTATGCATCCAAAAATTTCAAGGAGATTTTAAAAAATGATGTCTAAAATATTGCTTCAAAACAAATTTTCGCAAGATGGCAAGCTCTTTTATCCAGTTTTGATTTTGAAATTGAATATATAAAAGGAGAGCTAAATTCAATTCCTGATTTTCTCACCCGAGAATTCCTACAGGGCCCCAAGGTTATAAATCTCATTCGCATCATGCCTCCCAAAGATGACAACCCCCTTTCAAGAGTCAAGTCTAAGACTGCATATGCCAAGACTCCACCTCCGAGACAGATAACAAACTCCTCTCAAACCACATCAATTGTCCCGTTTTCTCACATTGTTGCAGGGACATCCTAAACAGTCACAAAACCAAGTTCCTCCCAATCAGTAACTAATTTCCCCCCTCAAAAGCTCACCCAACAAACACCAAAGCCCATCCAAGAAAGCCAGTATGTAAACAAAGGTATTTTTCAAGACCTCCTCATCTTAGAAGACTACTACACCCATAAATGTACCTCTGCAACAGACATTGCCAAAAGAATCTTTTACCAAGATTGGCAATTCTACTCCCCAAACCCAACAAAATCTCAAGAGTTCTACGAATTCATCCTCGTAGACACCGATTCCATCAGAATCAAACAAAATTTTGACAAAGAAGACAAGTCTCTTGTGACTCACTCCTCAGTCACTATTCTCAAGATCATCAACGCCGAAGATTGGGGAATGTCCCCCCTTCATCACAAGGACTTCTCTCAACATTATAGGCCCAAAGGATACAATTACTTTGATTATGTGGATGCTTGGCACTACGCTTTCCTTTGGCAAAACTCAAAAGGAAGACACTCGTGGTTCTTCTGTTTTGATTACAAGTTCAAAAGCAATATTCCAAACTGGTTCTCAAAGTGGTGGCACACATATGGACGAATCGAAGAAGTACTTCCTTCATCCCTTGTGGAAGTCTTTACAAAGTTCTGTGAAATCACTTCAAAAATCCCAGGACAATCAGACTTATTCAGGTTCTTCCTACAATGTCACTTAGCCTGGATAATGTACTGGGAATATCAAGTTCAGCACCTTGAAACACATGAAGTAACCCTACCAGTCCTGGCAAGGATTTTTTATGTGAAATGGTGGGACGGATGTAATATTACACACTGTACCACTGACAAGATCATCAAAGCCATTACTGGGCTAAAGCCCATTCCAAAAGTCACTCACTCTCAAGGTTCCAATGAAGAAATCCGCCTCAGGCGGAAACAACTTGAAGAAGAACTTGCTTGACTCTGCCCAGCCAACGAGGAAGACGAAGATGAAGAAGAAAGATTCAGTATGGATTCCTTGTCCCATCATCTTCATGAGGGACAGTTTGCCCAAGACCCCGATGACCATGAAGACCTGCTTACTCAACAAGCAGAATCAGTTTCTTCGGCCCATTCTGCAAACAGAGGACGCGGAAGAGGTCGAGGCAACACTGCTGACCATTTGACCCGCAGGTCAAACAGAACCAGATAAGGGCTCCTTTAAAAAAAAAAAAAAAAAAAAAAAAAAAACTATTTACAAAACCCTTGGATCTAGGTCATGTATCCTAGCCAGAGGACAATCTGGGCAACCCGTTTGGGAAAAGGATGTCTATGCTAGTGTGACGTAAGGAAGATTCCTTTTACACTATTGCCATTACTCGGTAATTAAATAATTGAGTACAAACAGTGTGTGTACATTATGGAAAACAGTCTGTCCCTCAGACATGGAATGCCACGTGCCCCCATTACCAATCAAGACCACTTCAAGGCAAAATTGCTTTCGGTGCTCTCTACCCAACGTCTCCAAAGTCAAGAAAGCAAGCCCGTGATTCACGTTTCCCTGTCACGCCTGGCCAGCTTTTCCAAAAGAAAAGACCATTTCGTCAAAAAGAAGATGCTCCTTCACGTGGCTATGGCCCGCCAAGAGTCTCGTTCCTTAATCCTTTCCGTCTTTAAAAGCCAAGGCGGATCACATTCAAAGCAGGAGAAAAAATTGGAGAAGAGAAGAGCAAACACTCTGCAACTCTCTTCCAACTTCAAACATAAAAAAGAACTAAGTAGTTCTTCAAATTTTTCATTTTATTTTCAAATTTTGTAAGCAAAGTTCTGCGACAAGAATCTGTAGTTCTAAGTTCGAGTGTTCTTCCCAAGTTCCATAAGCTTATATCTCAAGCTTCCAAGTCCTCATCCATACTTGTAAGTTAACCCTTCTGGTAGTCTTACTTGTATCCAAGTCCCTGAATGTCTCAAATCCTTAGCATATTCCAAGATTGTGTTTGTAATCCAAGATCTCTTCTAATATAATACTTTCAGTTTAATTTTCAAATATCATCTTTCTTTTTAGCCGGCTCAGCCGCCTACAAAAGCACAAGCAGAAGACTACCTGCAAAAACGGTAGATCGCTGAGGGTTACCCCCTCTGAGTGTGACAAAGGGTCCATACTGGATCAATTGTCCTTAAGTGTGTGATGAACAATCAGAGGAAATCTAAAACGAATTTGAGAGGAAGAGAAGGAGAGAAGAAGAAGAAAGAGGAGAAGGAGAAGAAGAAGGTGGGAGGAGCACCCTTTCACCTCACCTCACCATTGAAGGTACACTCTCCTCAATCTCAATTTCTCCCTCTTTTTATTGTCCTTGGAAGGGATCATGGAAGAGTAATGCCCTCCCATTAATGGAGCTCTACCTACCAATGGGGAGTGCCATCAATGGAGGACATTAATGCTTCCATTCTTATGCTAAATGAACTATAATGGCCTCTTTGCTTCCATTAATGTTTACCTAAGACCATTTAGGTAAACCCTAACCTAAGAACTTGTGATTTAAGGTTTTCCTTTGAAACCTTGAGCTATACCTATACGGCTGTGTGTCAAACAACTCATGGAGGTTTGATTTAGCATATCTTCCCCTCTTGTGCACCTCCATGTACCAAAAACTCCTATTATGTATGATGATCCATCAAACCCTTGGGTTTGTAGATCCATGTGATTGGAACCTATGAAACCCTAACTTGTGGTGTCCCTCTTGACCAATAGATCATAAAGAACCATTGGTATAAACCATTTTGGATTAAGAGGCAAAAATCACAAAACTAAAATGGCATTTGAGACTCAGATAGACACCGGAAGATGCCATCAGGCACACAGGAAGATGGAGCCCAGGTGACCATCTTCCGGCCTGGAGGCCTCCATCTGCCGTTTCCTCTCGGGAAAATACCGGAAGATGACACAGGAAAATAGGTGCAGGAAGTCCATCTTCCTGTGTCCTGTTTTGGGTTTTTAAAACCTTATCGACGCCCCTCCTCTTTTAAATACCTATGTGCGGGCAATTCATGCATTTTAGTGTAATCTTAGGGCACCCAAGCACGGAGGCCGTACCACATTCTAGGACGCCAGACCCCTCTTAACGCATATTCTGCCCGGATCTCAAGGTGAGGAAATCGGATACCCGCACCTACTTGCATTTCATTATATGATTGCCATACACGTACATGTATGTTTACCTGTCGGAAATCTATTGTTTAATAATGGAGACTCTTCCATGTTGAGTGTAGACACTAGGATGCACTTTACTTTCAATTATTGTTATGGTGTGATATTTGATTGAGTATAGTGATGTATATTGTGAATGACAATGTTGTGCGATCTGATAATGATGGAATCCATATGTTTTAATGTATGTACACCACTAGACAGTAGGTGTTGTTGGCCAGGCATTATGTACCCAGTGCTACGACCCTTTCCAACAAGGGTTTACGTGTTAGATGACCCCCCACGAGGAAACCAGCGATTCCGATTGAGGACTGGGATTGGCGATTTCGATCGAGGACCGGAACCGTGGCAGTGGGGTTAACCTTGGGGGTTTGCTGGGTAAACCAGTGATTCCGATTGAGGTACTGGGACCGGCGAGTCCGATCGAGGACCGGGACCGGCAGGCTCCCTGCGTAACTCGGGTTTGACATCGCCGGATAGGCCATCCGTGAGAGATGGAGGGCCAGGGATGCTACCTAGGGTGTTGCAGTAGCACTATACCTGACTTAGAATTAGATTTAGGTGCACATTGTTATTGTTTATTTCATTATGTATATTGTCATTCATGTATGTAGTAACCAATTGCATGATTCGATTTGCTCATTGGGCTCAAGGGAGCTCATTCCTCGTGGAAACCTTTTTTTTAGATTGTGATGCAGGTGTGGAGGAGCCGATTGGCTCAGAGTTCGTGGCCCCTCAGGGTGGCAGTGGTGAGGATTGGTGGGCCCCTGAGGTAGGGGAGCATGGACCTGACTGCTACTTGGGAGAGTAGCGTTATTTGGTTATTTGGGCTGGTGGCCCCCTTTTGATACATTATATTTTGCTACATTGATCATGCTACTATATTATTTTGATTCCCGTCATGAGCGATGTATTATTAATTATTATGTAATACATAAGTCCTGATGGGAATGCTCGGTATCAGCCGATATTTGGATGAGTTGAAATGTTAAACTTGGATAAACTATCACAGTTATATATTAAGTTATAACACAGATTCCGCTACTCTGATTTTGGTTAAATATATATATATTTTGGTTAAATGTATCAGAGCCAAATTCTATTTAGCCGACCCTTAGTTTAAAGTTCTTCTCTCCTTTTCTGTTTTACTTTCCGGCAGTCCTCTGGGAGTTGCGTTGTGAGAATTAGTTGGCTTTTGGGGCCGTTGGGCAAGAGGTAAGACCCAGACATGCGGTTGATTAGCAACTAAAATCTCCTTCACCCTTTGGTGAATGGAAGTATATCTTAGTTAGGGGGATATGTTCCGATAAACTATGAGTAGACTAGGTAGAACCATGTCTTCGAGACTAGTCGGCGACTTCAGTTCGCCAAATCAAGTAATTAGTAATGAAGTTCTAACAAGTGATCTTGACCAGTCCCTGCAAAACTGGACCTTACCCAAGGTCCCAACCAAAGAAGTTTACAAGCAAGAATGGTATAGTTTCACTGAAACTTTTAGATCCTTCAAATCTTAACAAACTTAAAAAGGATTTCAACTACCTCTACATAGGACTTATACAAGTTGCCATCAAACCCCTGCATAGGGAAGGACTCAACGTAGCCCTGCTGCTTGCACTCAGGGATCAAAGGTTCCTGCAATTTGATGATTCCCTTTTAGGGATGATAGAAACAAGTCTTCACAAAGGCCCAGTTTATTTCAATTGTTACCCAGACATAAACCTTTCCCTAAATGATGCAAACCTCTTGGATACTCTCAAAGTAAACATCCTTACAAGTGGTTACAAGATGAAACAAGGATCAATACCAATTGCCATAATCCATAGAATCCAGTATAAGGCTATGAGGACTTTAAGACCTAAGGCCCTGAGAAGAACCATCAAAGGACAAACTACGTTCATAGAAACAGATTTTGTCCATTCAAGAACCGTTCACCCAAAGACTGTAAGCTGGAAAGACATTAAATTTCCAACAAAATGGTGTCTCCAGGCTCCTTGCCCTGAGACAATTGTTGAACCAAACAGTGACGTTGAATCTATAAATCAAGATCAAGACGGAATGGTTACTATAACATTCCAGAGAAAAGATAAACAAGTAAAAACTGAAGAATTTGAAAGACTTAGTCAAGTTCCAAGTAGAGCCTTAACTTCTAGTTCTCTGGCAAGTCTTCACTTAGAAAATCAAAGGTTACATGAACAATTAAGGTCCTTACAAATCTTAGGATTGCATACTCCAATTAATAGTAATGTCACCCAAGGAATTTATGAA
The DNA here is from genome assembly GCF_018873765.1 of Telopea speciosissima. Lineage (NCBI taxonomy): Eukaryota > Viridiplantae > Streptophyta > Magnoliopsida > Proteales > Proteaceae > Telopea > Telopea speciosissima. The sequence goes on along the minus strand of NC_057925.1, from coordinate 46,115,897 downwards.
GAACAGTCTAACCAGTCTTCTCCGACAAATAACCCAAGTTCACCAACTCAAACTGACATGCAACACGAAGCAAAAGTTGCGGTCATAACAGTAGAAGACTATGAGATAGACAAACCCAAACTCAGAGTAGATTTCAATTCACCCAGAAACGCTGAAAAAAGAGATTGGTTTTTCAGCTACTTCTCAGAAGAAAAACAACAAGAAATTAAAAACCTTTGGTACGATAAGATGAGAACTATCAAAGTAAATGTCATGTTCTTTACATACTTAGACATTTACACAAGTAACAATAACATTCCTTATCCTTTCTCAAACGTCAACGCTAGTAAAAAGGCTTACCACACCTGGAAATTAGCTGATGATAAAACCATTGAGACTATACACCCTCCTAGTTCAAATATTAAGATAAAAATTAACAACACGGAAATAGCAGCAACACCTTTTAGGTCAACTGAAGGTGTTTCTGATGGATCCAAGAAAGTTATTGAACAAACAAATTATACAAATCAGTACTTACAAACCATAGGAAGTCAACTAATCAGGATAGAGAACTTAATTCAAAAGGACACTCCTATTGAACCAACGTCTCTAAGTCAAGCTAGTACTTCCTCAACAACAACTCTGTTCAAACCTTTCACAATTTCCAACAAGAGCCTAAAAAATCTAAATACTCAAGAAAATAGAGATCTAGTAAGCCAAATTTCCACAAGATTACAAAACTTAATTGTCCCCGACATGCCTCAAAAGGAAACACATGGAAGCTCTGCTTCAAATGTGGCAAACATTCAACAATTAGCTTTCTCTGAATCATCCAGTGATGATGAGGAACAAGACCATGTAAATGCTATTACTAGCCCATACATGAACAACAACTATTATCCAAGACCAACATACCCAGATCTCCAAATTGAACAAAGAAGGGAATTTTCCCAGGCAAATTACCAAAGTGGTACCATCTGTGAATGGAACATAGATGGTATGTCAGATTACAATCTGGCTAACAAGCTTCAAGAAATGACCATGGTGAGCAATACTCATCGGATCAAGAACATACCTGACCAAGCCATAGCAGAAATAATTATTTCTGGGTTTACAGGTCAACTAAAAGGTTGGTGGGATAATGTTCTCAGTCCAACTGAAAAAGAATCCATACTAAATGCCATTCAAATTAATGAACAAGGTTTACCAATTATAATTGAAAACGAACCTGTTGAAGATGCAGTCAACAATTTGATTTTTAGTATAACCAAATATTTCTTAGGAGATCCTCCCAGACTTAAGGACAGATCTTCTGAACAATTATCAAACCTCAAATGTAAAAAATTACATGATTTCAAGTGGTATAAGGACACATTCATGACCAAGGTTCTAACTAGGGACGATGCAAATCTTCCCTGCTGGAAAGAGAAGTTTCTTACTGGGTTACCTAGTTTATTCTCTGAAAAATCAAACAAAAATTAAGAGAAGAGAACAATGGGGAAATCCCCTATCAAACCCTCACCTATGGTGACCTCATAAGTCTTGTTCACAAAGAAGGATTAGCTTTGTGCACAGACATCAAACTTAGAAAACAAATTAGAAAAGAATCAAAATCCTACAAAAAAAAATTAGGGGGATTCTGTGAACAGTTTGGTTTTGATTCTAAAGCCATTTCCCAAAAGAAACATAAGAGTCATAAGCATAACAGGAAATTCAAAAATAGATACTCTAATAAGTACAAAACCCAAAAGGAACCAGATAAAAATCTAGATAATAGGTCTAGCCCCAAGAAACATAGGCCTTACAAGAGAACCTTTCAAAAATCAAGACCAACCCAAAACACCAAGACTGGATGCTATAACTGTGGCAAGCCAGGCCATATAGCCAAATACTGTAGACTCGCAAAAAAGATAAATTCACTTATAATGCCCGATGATACAAAAATTCAACTCTTAGCTGATTTAGGAGAAGACAGCTCCGAGAATGAATTAGAACTCCAAGAAGAACAAATAAACCAAATGGAGTCAAATAGTGATAGTGATGAACAAGTCTCTCCTTGCAATTGCAGTCAAGGAGTATTTTGTAAAAATTGTGATGAGTCCGAATCATCAAAGTCCATCAACATGGTACAAACAAGTTCAGGAATAAAAAATTTTAACAAACTAGAAGAGTTCCTCAATTTTGTTGATCAAATTAAAGATAAACATACTAAAACTTTGTATCTTCAACATGCTCAAGAACTCCTACAGCAAGTCTCCACAGCAAAACCTCAAACTAAGGCAACCCCTTATAACATAAAAAATATTTATAAAAAGTTTGATAAAACTCCTACTTCTTCCCAAAATCCAGATCAAGTTAGAATCACTAACTTAGAAGTCACTACAAATGATCTAAGAACTGAAATCAAAAACATAAAAGCCGAAATAGCAGATCTAAAAAGGTTAAAACAAGTAGTAGAAATAGAAGAAGAAGAAGATAACAGTACAAAACCTTTACCAAATAATAACAAAGATTTTGTCGATATAATTAACAAAGTCAAATGCCAACAGTGGTATGTCAATATAACTATTGTCATATCTTCAGCTCACAAGATCAGTACCATAGCCCTGGTTGACTCAGGAGCTCAAATGAATTGCATACAAGAAGGGTTAGTTCCAACCCAGTATTTTGAAAAAACAACCCAGAAGCTAACAGGGGCAAATGGCACAAAACTAAACGTAAATTATAAACTATCAGATGTTCACATCTGCAACCAAGGAGTTTGTCTAAAACAGGTGTTCATATTAGTAAAGGACCTGAACACTGAAGTTATCCTAGGACAGCTTTTCCTAGAACTTATAAAACCTTTTATTGTTTCAGATCAAGGAATTACAACTACTATCCTAGGAAAACAAGTCCATTTCGAGTTTTTTGAACAAACCAAAACAAAAGAAATAGACCTGCTTAAAACAGTTGCCATTTCAGAACAATCTACTATAAGCTTAATTCAAAATAAACAAAAACACCTGCAATATTTAAAACAAGAAGTTAATCATAGAACTATTGAGCAAAAACTCCAAGAAAGAACAATTCAGAAACAAATTTCTAATACCAAGACTCAAATTGAAAAGGAACTCTGTTCAGAGTTTCCTGATGCCTTCTGGCACAGACGAAGGCATATTGTCCATCTTCCTTATGAACCAAGTTTTTCAGATAAGGACATTCCTACAAAAGCCAGACCAATCCAAATGACCCAAGAACTACAAGAAATATGTAAAAAGGAAATCCAAGAACTTCTTAACAAAAATTTAACAAGTAAAAGCAAGTCTCCTTGGAGTTGTGCTGCTTTCTACGTTAACAAAAACGCTGAAATAGAAAGAGGAACACCCAGACTTGTCATAAATTACAAACCTTTAAATGAAGCCTTACAATGGATTAGGTATCCTATTCCAAACAAGAAAGAGTTACTTCAAAGGCTTTACCAAGCTACTATTTTTTCAAAATTTGACCTCAAATCTAGGTACTGGCAAATTCAAATTCATAAGGAAGACCGTTACAAAACAGCCTTCACCACACCATTTGGTCATTACGAATGGAATGTAATGCCTTTTGGATTAAAAAATGCCCCTAGTGAATTCCAAAATATTATGAACGATATCCTAAACCCTTTTGGCCAGTTCATAATAGTTTATATTGATGATGTTCTAGTTTTCTCCAAGTCTATTGAACAACATTTCAAACATCTTAGGAGCTTCTTCCACACCATGAAAACTAGTGGATTAGTTCTTTCCCAGAAAAAGATGGAATTATTCCAAACCAAGGTTAGATTTTTAGGTCATTACATCTACCAAAATCAAGTCATTCCAATAGAAAGATCCATAGCTTTTGCTGACAAATTCCCTGACCAAATCCTAGACAAAAAACAATTACAAAGGTTCCTAGGAAGCCTAAATTATGTCAGAGATTTTATTCCTCAAATTAGCCAGTTATGAAAAGACCTTTACTCTAGGCTCAAGAAAAAACCCAGTCCATGGACTTCAAGTCATACCAAAGCAGTTCAAGACATCAAAAAATTAGTTAAAGAAATCCCTTGTTTAAAACTTGCAGATCCTGCACTCTTCAAAATCGTAGAAACTGATGCCTCTGAACTTGGATACAGAGGCATTCTTAAGCAAGTTCAAGATGACAAAGAACAATTAGTTCAATTCGCTTAAGGAATCTGGAACCCAGCCCAGCAAAATTATAGTACCATCAAAAAGGAAATCCTTTCAGTAGTTCTTTGCATCCAAAAATTTCAAAGTGATTTATTAACAAAAAATTTTTAGTAAGAGTTGATTGCAGTGCCGCAAAACAAGTTTTAAAAAATGATCAAAATATTGCTTCAAAACAGATTTTTGCAAGATGGCAAGCCCTTTTATCAAGTTTTGATTTCGACATAACTTACATAAAAGGAGAAATGAATTCAATTCCTGATTTCTTGACCCGTGAATTCTTGTAGGGTCCCAAAACAATTTTTGTTATCATGGCTCCTTACCCAAACCCAGTGTTAAATAAAAAGGTTCCAATGCCAAGCCAGCCCCTTCAAATCAACTAGTTAAGGTCTCCCCTTCCAAAACAGTAGTTGCAAGTGTTCCCTTTAACCAATTCGTGGCTAGCTAGTCCACCCAAGTGGTTCCTAATACAAGGTCTTCCCAACAACTTTCTAGACCTAGTTCTTCCACAACAGTGTCCAAACCAGTTCCTTCCCAAAACATACCCAAAAGTCAGTATATCCTCAAACAGGCCTATCAAGACATTTTTGCCCTTGATGACCAATTCACCAAAGGCTGCAACACTCCAGTTGAAATAGCTCGAAGAGCTTTTTTTCCAAGATTGGAATTTCTATTCCCCAAACAGTTCAAAAAACCAAGAGTTCTATGAATTCATTCTTGTGGAGTCCGTATCAAGCAAAATTTTGACAAAAATGAACCAAATTTGGTTACCCATACTTCAGTAACCATTCTACAAATCATCAGTTCAAAGGATTGGGGCACACACCCCCTCTCTACAAAAAGATTCTCTCAAAATTACCAACCACAAGAATTTCACTATTTTGATTACATGGATGCCTGGCACCATGCCTTCCTTTTTCAAAATAGTAAGAACCAACATTCTTGGTTCTTTTGCTTTGACTTCAAGTTTTCAAGCCAAATTTCAAATTGGTTCCCTCGTTGGTGGGCCGCCTATGGACCAATCAATGACATCCTGCCTGATCAAGTGTTCGATGCTCTCAGCATTTTTTGCCAGCACACCGAACAAATCCCTGAACAGCCAGATCTTCTAAGATTCTTCATCCATTGCCGTTTGGCATGGATCATGTATTGGGAATATGCAATTGGGCAATCTGAAGGCCCTGATTGCTCTGTCCTTTTTCTCATAAGGAACTTCAGAGTCAAGTGGTGGGACAAGTGTGATCTAAAAAGATGCACCCCTGAGGCCCTTATCCAATCCCTCGCAAAAGCTACTCCTCAAGTGGCCCTCTCAGAGAAGTCAGACAAGTCCAGTAGCAGTAGACGCCTTAAACTTAAGGCCAAACAAGCAGAGATCGAGGCCCAACTGGCTGCCTTCGATTTTGGGGCTAGACCTATTATCTAGATTTTTATCTGGTTCCTTTTGGGTTTTGTACTTATTAGAGTAGCTATTTTTGAATTTCCTGTTATGCTTATGACTCTTATGTTTCTTTTGGGAAATGGCTTTAGAATCAAAACCAAATTGTTCACAGAATCCCCCTAATTCTTTTTTGTAGGATTTTGATTCTTTTCTAACTTATTTTCTAAGTTTGATATCTGTGCACAAAACTAATCCTTCCTTGTGAACAAGACTTATAAGGTCACCATAGGTGAGGGTTTGATAGGGGATGATAATTGTTCAGAAGATCTATCCTTAAGTCTTGTAGGATCTCCTAAGAAATACTTGGTTATACTAAAAATCAAAGTGTTGACTGCATCTTCAACAGGTTCGTTTTCAATTATAATTGGTAAACCTTGTTCATTAATTTGAATGGCATTTAGTATGGATTCTTTTTCAGTTGGACTGAAAACATTATCCCACCAACCTTTTAGTTGACCTGTAAACCCAGAAATAATTATTTCTGCTATGGCTTAGTCTGGTATGTTCTTGATCCGATGAGCATTGCTCACCATGGTCATTTCTTGAAGCTTGTTAGCCAGATTGTAATTTGACATACCATCTATGTTCCATTCATAGATGGTACCACTTTGGTAATTTGCCTGGGAAAATTCCCTTTGTTCAATTTGGAGATCTGGGTATGTTGGTCTTGGATAATAGTTGTTTTTCATGTATGGGCTAGTAATAGCATTTACATGGTCTTGTTCCTCGTCATCACTGGATGATTCAGAAGAAGGTAATTGTTGAATGTTTGCCACATTTGAAGCAGAGCTTCCATGTGTTTCCTTTTGAGGCGTGTCGGGGACAATTAAGTTTTGTAATCTTGTGGAAATTTGGCTTTACTAGATCTCTATTTTCTTGAGTATTTAGATTTTTTAGGCTCTTGTTGGAAATTGTGAAAGGTTTGAACAGAGTTGTTGTTGAGGAAGTACTAGCTTGACTTAGAGACGTTGGTTCAATAGGAGTGTCCTTTTGAATTAAGTTCTTTATCCTGATTAGTTGACTTCCTATGGTTTGTAAGTACTGATTTGTATAATTTGTTTGTTCAATAACTTTCTTGGATCCATTAGAAACACCTTCAGTTGACCTAAAAGGTGTTGCTGCTATTTCCGTGTTGTTAATTTTTATCTTAATATTTGAACTAGGAGGGTGTATAGTCTCAATGGTTTTATCATTAGCTAATTTCCAGGTGTGGTAAGCCTTTTTACTAGCGTTGACGTTTGAGAAAGGATAAGGAATGTTATTGTTACTTGTGTAAATGTCTAAGTATGTAAAGAACATGACATTTACTTTGATAGTTCTCATCTTATCGTACCAAAGGTTTTTAATTTCTTGTTGTTTTTCTTCTGAGAAGTAGCTGAAAAACCAATCTCTTTTTTCAGCGTTTCTGGGTGAATTGAAATCTACTCTGAGTTTGGGTTTGTCTATCTCATAGTCTTCTACTGTTATGACCGCAACTCTTGCTTCGTGTTGCATGTCAGTTTGAGTTGGTGAACTTGGGTTATTTGTCGGAGAAGACTAGTTAGACTGTTCTTCATAAATTCCTTGGGTGACATTACTATTAATTGGAGTATGCAATCCTAAGATTTGTAAGGACCTTAATTGTTCATATAACCTTTGATTTTCTAAGTGAAGACTTGCCAGAGAACTAGAAGTTGAGGCTCTACTTTGAACTTGACTAAGTCTTTCAAATTCTTCAGTTTTTACTTGTTTATCTTTTCTCTGGAATGTTATAGTAAACATTCCGTCTTGATCTTGATTTATAGATTCAACGTCACTGTTTGGTTCAACAATTGTCTCAGGGCAAGGAGCCTGGAGACACCATTTTGTTGAAAATTTAATGTCTTTCCAGTTGACAGTTTTTGGGTGAACGGTTCTTGAATGGACAAAATCTGTTTCTATGAACGTAGTTTGTCCTTTGATGGTTCTTCTCAGGGCCTTAGGTCTTAAAGTCCTCATAGCCTTGTACTGGATTCTATGGATTATGGCAATTGGTATTGATCCTTGTTTCATCTTGTAACCACTTGTAAGGATGTTTACTTTAAGAGTATCCAAGAGGTTTGCATCATTTAGGGAAAGGTTTATGTCTGGGTAACAATTGAAATAAACTGGGCCTTTGTGAAGACTTGTTTCTATCATCCCTAAAAGGGAATCATCAAATTGCAGGAACCTTTGATCCCTGAGTGCAAGCAGGAGGGCTACGTTGAGTCCTTCCCTGTGCAGGGGTTTGATGGCAATTTGTATAAGTCCTATGTGGAGGTAGTTGAAATCCTTTTTAAGTTTGTTAAGATTTGAAGGATCTAAAAGTTGGATCTCTTCCATATCTGGAGAGTAATTGATGGTTTGTTCTACAGTCTTGATAGTTTCACTGAAACTATACCATTCTTGCTTGTAAACTTCTTTGGTTGGGACCTTGGGTAAGGTCCAGTTTTGCAGGGACTAGTCAAGATCACTTGTTAGAACTTCATTACTAATTACTTGATTTGGCGAACTGAAGTCGCCGACTAGTCTCGAAGACATGGTTCTACCTAGTCTACTCATAGTTTATCGGAACATATCCCCCTAACTAAGATATACTTCCATCCACCAAAGGGTGAAGGAGATTTTAGTTGCTAATCAACCGCATGTCTGGGTCTTACCTCTTGCCCAACGACCCCAAAAGCCAACTAATTCTCACAACGCAACTCCCAGAGGACTGCCGGAAAGTAAAACAGAAAAGGAGAGAAGAACTTTAAACTAAGGGTCGGCTAAATATATATATATATATATATATATATATATATATATATTACCAGTAGGTTTTCCAGGATACTCAATAAAATTATGCCGTAATGAAAGATAAATACAAGTGAAAACTTGATAAGTGCTTTGTGTGCGAAGCAGGTACTGAAGATCCAGGTATGGATCCGTCGCCGTACTCAAAGGGGGTAACCCTTATCGATCTGCCAATTTGCAGGAAGTCTTCTGCTGTGTAAAAGTAGGCGACTGAGCCGGCCAAATATGTATTTGAAAGTAAAACTTGAAAGAAAATAAAGCTTTAAATTATATATTACTTGGAAAATTTGAATTACAATCTTGATTCAGGACTTTTGAAGTAAGCTTGAAGGTATTTGGTAACTTATAGGTTCTTTGAAGGACACTTGAAAGCTTGAGATAAAAGCTTAGGACTTGGAGTTACAACTTGGAACGAACACTTGAAGAATTACACTTGAACTTGAAGAACACTTGATAATTACACTTGAAACTTGAATAAAGAAAATTAAAATATTTTAAAGGGATTTTTGTTAGATCTTTCGATGTAAGAGAATTTGGAGAGCTAGGTCGCAGAGGTGCTGCTTACTATTCTTTTTTCTCTTCCAAATTCTCCTCCTCTTGCTTTGAGAAGACGAGGGATCTTATAGAACTTGGGAAGCTTTGGATGTTCTTCTTTTCCACCGAAAGCAACCTTATCTTGAAGGAATCTTTGGCAGAGCGGAGTAAGCAAGTGGGCGTGGGCCCAGACTGTTGAAATTTGAGGCAGACTCTTGACTTTGGAGGCAAAGGCGCCGAAAGTAACTTTGGACGGTAGACCTTGGATCTTTGTAGAGAAACTTAAAAAACCGCACCGAGGCATTCCACGTGTAAAAACACTGTTTTCCTCATTGGTTTGGTTTAGACTGTTCACTGTATTGGATTGGGCCCAGTGGTGGCTTGACTATCTAGGACCAGAGATAGTAGCTGGGACACGTCTTTGGATACAGCCGCGTATCAACTGCTGTGCCATTCTTTTGGTGTCGTCATGGCTGACGATTTTCCAACATCAGGGTCTGGAAACTAACCCTTGGGCTTATGGCCCAATTTTCTGGATGTTTGGCCCATGGAGCGCCTGGTGGATCTTGCTGATGAAGTGGAGAACTGTTGGCTGATGAAATCCAGCCCATCATCAGGTTCTTGAGCAAACTGGCCTTCATGGAGATGGGGGTCTATGGACCCAACACTGGAGCTGGTTTCTTCCTTTTCTTCTTCAGTATCAAGAACCGCGAGCTGGTTTCTTCCTTTTCTTCTTCAGTATCCAGATTTGAGATCGAATTTTGAAAAGATGGTAGCTTGGTAGAGTCTTTGGAGTAATTCTTTTTTATTGGGAATGGGATACCTAATCCATTGTAAGGCTTCATTCAGGGGTTTGTAGTTAATGACTAACCTGGGTGTTCTTCTTTCTATTTCAGCATTTTTGTTAACATAGAAAGCAGCACAACTCCAAGGGGACTTGCTTTTACTTATCAAATTTTTATTAAGAAGGTCTTGGATTTCTTTTTTGCATACTTCTTGTAATTCTTGAGTCATTTGAATAGGTCTGGCCTTGGTAGGAATATCTTTGTTTGAAAAACTTGGTTCATATGGAAGACGGACAATATGCCTACGTCTATGCCAAAAAGTATCAGGAAACTTTGAACAAAGTTCCTTTTCAATTTGGATTTTGGTGTCAGAAATTTGTTTCTGAATGGTTCTATCTTGGAGTCTTTGTTCAATAGTTTTATAAGTGACTTCTTGTTTTAAATATTGGAGGTGTTTTTGTTTATTATGAATTAGGCTTATAGTTAATTGTTTTGATCTGGCAACCGTTTTGAGCAAATCTATTTCTTTTGTCTTAGCTTGTTCAAAGAATTCAAAATGAACTTGTTTGCTTAGGATAGTGGTTGTGATTCCTTGGTTAGACACAGTGAAAGGTTTTATAAGTTCTAGGAAAAGTTGTCCTAGAATGACTTCAGTGTTCAAGTCTTTTACTAGTATGAACTTTTGTTTGAGGCAGATACCTTGGTTGCAGATGTGAACATCTGAAAGTTTGTAGTTGATATTTAGTCTTGACCCGTTTGCTCTTGTTAATTTTTGGGTTGTTTTTTCAAAATATTGGGTTGGGACTAACCCTTCTTGTATACAGTTTATTTGTGCTCCTGAGTCAACTAGAGCTATAGTACTGATCTTGTGGGAGGAAGATATGACAATAGTTATATTGACATACCACTGTTGGCAAATTACTTTGTTAATGAGGTAAATAAAATCCCCATTATTATTTGGTAAAGGTTGGTCATTGTTACTTTCTTCTTCTTCTCCTATCTCAACTACCTGTTGTAGTCTCTTTGGGCTTGCTATATCTGCTTTTATGTTTTTTATTTTAGTTTTTAAGTCATTTGTAGTAGCTTCTAAAATTGCAATTCTTACTTGGTCTGGATTTGGTGAGGGAGCAGGAATTTTATCAAACTTTTTATATATGTTTTTTTATGTTATAAGGAGTTGCTTTAGCCTGGGGCTTTGAGAAGGACACTTGTTGTAGGAGTTCTTGTGCATGTTGGAGGTATAGAGTCTTGGTATGCTTGTCCTTGATTTGGTCTACAAAATTGAGGAACTCTTCTGGTTTGTTAAAATTTTTAATTCCTGGATTTGCTTGTATCATATTGATGGATTTTGATGATTCGGAATCATCACAGTTTTTACAAAATATTCCTTGACTACAGTTACAAGGAGAAGCTTGTTCATCACTATCTTGTCCATTACTATCTGACTCAATTTTGTTTATTCCATTTTCTTGAGGTTCTACTTCACTCTCGGAGCTACTTTCCTCTAGGCCAGCTAGAAGTTGGATTTTTGTGTCATCAGGCATTATAAGTGAATTGATCTTTTTTGCTAATCTACAGTATTTGGCTATGTGGCCTGGTTTACCACAATTATAGCATCCAGTTTTGGTATTTTGCATTGGTTTTGATTTTTGAAAGGGCTTCTTGTAAGGCCTATATTTTTTAGGGCTAGATTTATTATCTAGTTTGTGATCTTGATCTTTTTGGGTTCTGTATTTGCTTGAGTATCTGTTTTTGGATTTCCTATTATGCCTATGGCTCTTATGTCTCTTTTGGGAAATGATCTTTGAATCAAATCCAAACTGTTCGCAGAAACCTCCTAACTCTTTTTTGTAGGATTTTGACTCTTTTCTGATTTGTTTCCTGGGTTTGATGTCTGTACACAAGGCTAATCCTTCTTTGTGTACAAGACTTATGAGGTCACCATAGGTGACAGTTTGGTAGGGAATTTCTCCATTTTTTTCTTCTCTTAATTTTTGTTTTAATTTTTCAGAGAATAAACTGGGTAACCCGGTGAGGAACTTTTCTTTCCAAAAGGAAGATTTGCATCTTCCCTAGTTAGAACTTCGGTCATAAAAGTATCTTTATACCATTTGAAGTCATATAATTTTATACATTTGAGGTTTGACAATTGTTCAGAAGATCTATCCTTCAGTCTTGTAGGATCTCTTAGGAAATACTTGGTTATGGTAAAAATTAAAGTATTTATTGCATCTTCAACTGGTTGGTTTTCAACTATGATTGGTAACCCTTGTTCATTGATTTGGATGGCATTTAAGATTGATTCTTTTTCAGTTGGACTGAAGACATTATCCCACCATCCTTTGAGTTGCCCTGTAAACCCAGAAATAATCATTTCTACGATGGCTTGATCGGGAATGTTTTTAATCCGGTGGGCATTGCTCACTATTGTCATTTCTTGAAGTTTGTTTACTAAATTATAGTCGGACATCCCATCTATGTTCCATTCATAGATGGTGCCACTTTGGTAGTTTGCCTGGGAAAATTCCTTTCTTTGTTCAATTTGAAGATCTCGGTAAGTTGGTCTAGAGTAATAGTTATTACTTATATATGGACTGGTGATTGCATTAATTTGGTCTTGATCTTCATCTTCACTTGATGATTCAGAAAGGGCTAGTTTTTGTATGTTTGCCACGTTTGAAGCAGAGCTTCCTTGTGTTTCTTTTTTAGGTGTGTCAGGGACTACTATGTTTTGTAATCTTGTTGAAATTTGGCTTATTAGATCTTTGCTTTCCTGGGTATTTAGATTTTTTAAACTTTTGTTAGATATTGTGAAAGGTTTGAAAAGAGTTGTTGTTGAAGAAGTACTAGCTTGATCTTTATGACATTCAGTAGGGATGTCTTTTTGAACTAAGTTCTCTATTCGGATTAGTTGACTTCCTATGGTTTGTAAGTATTGATTTGTATAATTGGTTTGTTCTATAACTTTTTTGGACCCATCAGTGACACCTTCAGTAGATCTAAAAGGGGTTGCTGAGATTTCTGTGGTGTTGATTTTAAACTTGATATTAGAACCAGGAGGGTGTATGGTTTCAATACTTTTGTCATCAGCTAGTTTCCAGGTATGGTAGACCTTTTTACTAGCATTTATGTTTGAGAAAGGATAGGGAATGTTTCTATTACTTGTATAGATATCTAAATATGTAAAGAACATTATGTTTGTCTTGATGGCTCTCATTTTGTCATACCAAAGGTTCTTGATTTCTTTTTGTTGTTCTTTTGAGAAGTAGCTGAAAAACCATTCTCTTTTTTTCATCATTTTTGGGTTGCATGAAATCTACCCTAAGCATGGGTTTGTCTATCTCATAGTCTTCTATTGTAATGACATCAACTCTTGCTTCGTGTTGCATGTCAGTTTGGGTTGGTGAAGTTGGGTTATTCCTTGGAGAAGACTGGCTAGACTGTTCTTCATAAATTCCTTGGGTAACATTACTATTATTTAGAGTATGTAAACCTAGGATTTGGAAGGTTCTTAATTGTTCATGTAACCTTTGGTTTTCTAAGTGCAGGCTTGTTAAAGTACTGGATGTAGAGGCTCTACTTGGGACTTGGCTGAGTCTTTCAAATTCTTCAGAATTTGGTTTTATTTGCTTATCTTTTCTCTGGAATGTTATAGTGACCATTCCATCGTGATCTTGGCTTATGGATTCTACATCACTATTTGGTTCAATAAGTGGCTCTGGGCAAGGAGCCTGGAGACACCATTTTGTTGGAAATTTAATGTCTTTCTAGCTGACAGTTTTTGGATGAACGGTTCTTGAATGAACAAAGTCTGTTTCTATGAACGTAGTTTGTCCTTTGATAGTTCTTCTAAGAGCTTTGGGTCTTAAGGTTTTCATAGCCTTGTACTGGATCCTATGGATTATTGCAATTGGTATAGATCCTTGTTTCATTTTATAACCATTTGTAAGAATGTTAACCTTGAGGGATTCTAAAAGATTTGCATCATTTAGGGAGAGGTTTATATCTGGATAACAATTGAAGTAAACTGGTCATTTGCAAAGACTGGTTTCTATCATCCCTAAAAGGGAATCATCAAATTGTAAGAACCTTTGATCCCTGAATGCAAGGAGGAGGGCTACGTTGAGTTCTTCCCTGTGCAGGGGTTTTATGGCAACTTGAATGAGTCCTATATGGAGGTAATTGAAGTCTTTTTTGAGTTTGTTAAGATTTGAGGGATCTAAGAGTTGGATCTCTTCCATATCTGGAGAGTAATTTATGGTTTGTTCGACTGTTTTGATAGTTTCAGCGAAACTATACCATTATTGTTTATACACTTCCTTGGTTGGAACCTTGGGTAAGGTCCAGTTTTGAAGGGACTGGTCAAGATCACTAGTGAAAACTTCATTACTAATAACTTGATTGGGCGAACTGAAGTCGCCAACTAGTCTCGAAGACATGGATCTACTTAGCCTACTCATAGTTATCGGATCATATCCCCCCTAAACAAAAATATACTTCCATCCACCAAAGGGTGAAGGAGATTTTAGTTGCTAACAACCGATAACGGGACTTACCTCTGCCCTACACGGCTCCAGATAGCCACTAATTCTCACAACGCAACTCCCAGAGGACTGCCAGAAAGTAAATCGGAAAAAGAGAGAAGAACTGAAACTAAGGGTCAGCTAAATAGATACTTGGCTCTGATACCAGTTGGATCTGCTAGATTCAGGCATGGGATTTCTTTGACAAGCTTTTTGATGTCACGGACTGCTGAAGTATGATTTGAAGTCCAGGGACTCGGTTTTTTCTTGAGCCCGGAGTAAAGATCTTTACACAACTGACTGATTTGAGGAATAAAATCTCTAACATAATTAAGGCTTCCTAGAAACCTTTGTAGTTGCTTTTTGTCTAGGATTTGATCAGGGAATTTGTCAGCAAATGCTATAGATCTCTCTATAGGAATAACTTGATTTTGGTAGATATAGTGACCTAAGAACCTAACTTTTGTTTGGAATAATTCCATTTTCTTTTGGGGGAGAACAAGTCCACTAGTTTTCATTGTGTGGAAGAAACTCCTTAAGTGTTTGAAATGTTGCTCAATGGACTTGGAGAAAACTAGAACATCATCGATGTAGACAATTATGAATTGGCTGAAAGGATTTAGGATGTCATTCTTGATATTTTAGAATTCGCTGGGGGCATTTTTCAATCCAAAAGGCATTACATTCCATTCGTAATGACCAAATGGTGTGGTAAAAAGAGAGAAGAACCTGCTGGTATCAAAGCAGGTATCTATTTAGCCGACCCTTAGTTTCAGTTCTTCTCTCTTTTTCCGATTTACTTTTCGGCAGTCCTCTGGGAGTTGCGTTGTGAGAATTAGTGGCTATCTGGAGCCGTGTAGGGCAGAGGTAAGTCCCGTTATCGGTTGTTAGCAACTAAAATCTCCTTCACCCTTTGGTGGATGGAAGTATATTTTTGTTTAGGGGGGATATGATCCGATAACTATGAGTAGGCTAAGTAGATCCATGTCTTCGAGACTAGTTGGCGACTTCAGTTCGCCCAATCAAGTTATTAGTAATGAAGTTTTCACTAGTGATCTTGACCAGTCCCTTCAAAACTGGACCTTACCCAAGGTTCCAACCAAGGAAGTGTATAAACAAGAATGGTATAGTTTCGCTGAAACTATCAAAACAGTCGAACAGACCATAAATTACTCTCCAGATATGGAAGAGATCCAACTCTTAGATCCCTCAAATCTTAACAAATTCAAAAAAGACTTCAATTATCTCCATATAGGACTCATTCAAGTTGCCATAAAACCCCTGCACAGGGAAGGACTCAACGTAGCCCTCCTACTTGCACTCAGGGATCAAAGGTTCTTACAATTTGATGATTCCCTTTTAGGGATGATAGAAACCAGTCTTTGCAAAGGACCAGTTTACTTCAATTGTTATCCAGATATAAACCTCTCCCTAAATGATGCAAATCTTTTAGATACCCTCAGGGTTAACATTCTTACAAATGGTTATAAAATGAAACAAGGATCTATACCAATTGCAATAATCCATAGGATCCAGTACAAGGCCATGAAAACCTTAAGACCCAAAGCTCTTAGAAGAACTATCAAAGGACAAACTACGTTCATAGAAACAGACTTTGTTCATTCAAGAACCGTTCATCCAAAAACTGTCAGCTAGAAAGACATTAAATTTCCAACAAAATGGTGTCTCCAGGCTCCTTGCCCAGAGCCACTTATTGAACCAAATAGTGATGTAGAATCCATAAGCCAAGATCACGATGGAATGGTCACTATAACATTCCAGAGAAAAGATAAGCAAATAAAACCAAATTCTGAAGAATTTGACAGACTCAGCCAAGTCCCAAGTAGAGCCTCTACATCCAGTACTTTAACAGGTCTGTACTTAAAAAACCAAAGGTTACATGAACAATTAAGAACCTTCCAAATCCTAGGTTTACATACTCCAAATAATAGTAATGTTACCCAAGGAATTTATGAAGAATAGTCTAACCAGTCTTCTCCAAGGAATAACCCAACTCCACCAACCCAAACTGACATGCAACACGAAACAAGAGATGATGTCATTACAATAGAAGACTATGCGATAGACAAACCCATGCTTAGGGTAGATTTCATACAACCCAGAAATGATGAAAAAAGAGAATGGTTTTTCAACTACTTCTCAAAAGAACAAGAAGAAGAAATCAAGAACCTTTGGTATGACAAAATGAGAGCCATCAAGACAAACATAATGTTCTTTACATATTTAGATATCTATACAAGTAATAGAAACATTCCCTATCCTTTCTCAAACATAAATGCTAGTAAAAAGGTCTACCACACCTGGAAACTAGCTGATGACAAAAGTATTGAAACCATACACCCTCCTGGTTCTAATATCAAGTTTAAAATCAACACCACAGAAATCTCAGCGACCCCTTTTAGATCTACTGAAGGTGTCACTGATGGGTCCAAAAAAGTTATAGAACAAACCAATTATACAAATCAATACTTACAAACCATAGGAAGTCAACTAATCCGAATAGAGAACTTAGTTCAAAAAGACATCCCTACTGAATGTCATAAAGATCAAGCTAGTACTTCTTCAACAACAACTCTTTTCAAACCTTTCACAATATCTAACAAAAGTTTAAAAAATCTAAATACCCAGGAAAGCAAAGATCTAATAAGCCAAATTTCAACAAGATTACAAAACATAGTAGTCCCTGACACACCTAAAAAAGAAACACAAGGAAGCTCTGCTTCAAACGTGGCAAACATACAAAAACTAGCCCTTTCTGAATCATCAAGTGAAGATGAAGATCAAGACCAAATTAATGCAATCACCAGTCCATATATAAGTAATAACTATTATTCTAGACCAACTTACCGAGATCTTCAAATTGAACAAAGAAAGGAATTTTCCCAGGCAAACTACCAAAGTGGCACTATCTATGAATGGAACATAGATGGTATGTCAGACTATAATTTAGTCAATAAACTTCAAGAAATGACAATAGTGAGCAATGCCCACCGGATTAAAAACATTCCCGATCAAGCCATCGTAGAAATGATTATTTCTGGGTTTACAGGGCAACTCAAAGGATGGTGGGATAATGTCTTCAGTCCAACTGAAAAAGAATCAATCTTAAATGCCATCCAAATCAATGAACAAGGGTTACCAATCATAGTTGAAAACCAACCAGTTGAAGATGCAGTAAACACCTTAATTTTTAGCGTAACCAAGTATTTCCTAGGAGATCCTACAAGACTGAAGGATAGATCTTCTGAACAATTGTCAAACCTCAAGTGTAAAAAATTACATGACTTCAAATGGTATAAAGATACTTTTATGACCGAAGTTCTAACTAGGGAAGATGCAAATCTTCCCTGCTGGAAAGAAAAGTTCCTCACCGGGTTACCCAGTTTATTCTCTGAAAAATTAAAACAAAAAATAAGAGAAGAAAACAATGGAGAAATTCCCTACCAAACTCTCACCTATGGTGACCTCATAAGTCTTGTACACAAAGAAGGATTAGCCTTGTGTACAGACATCAAACCCAGGAAACAAATCAGAAAAGAGTCAAAATCCTACAAAAAAGAGTTAGGAGGTTTCTGCGAACAGTTTGGATTTGATTTAAAAATCATTTCCCAAAAGAGACACAAGAGCCATAGGCATAATAGGAAATCCAAAAACAGATACTCAGGCAAATACAGAACCCAAAAAGATCCAGACCACAAACTAGATAATAAATCTAGCCCTAAAAAATATAGGCCTTACAAGAAGCCCTTTCAAAAATCAAAACCAATGCAAAATACCAAAACTGGATGCTATAATTGTGCTAAACTAGGCCACATAGCCAAATACTGCAGATTAGCAAAAAAGATCAATTCACTTATAATGCCTGATGATACAAAAGTCCAACTTCTAGCTGGCCTAAAAGAAAGTAGCTCCGAGAGTGAAGTAGAACCTCAAGAAGATGGAATAAACAAAATTGAGTCAGACAGTGATGAACAAGCTTCTCCTTGTAACTGTAGTCAAGGAATATTTTGTAAAAACTGTGATGATTCCGAATCATCAATATGATACAAGCAAATCCAGGAATAAAAAATTTTAACAAACCAGAAGAGTTCCTCAATTTTGTAGACCAAATCAAGGATAAGCATACCAAGACTCTATACCTCTAACATGCACAAGAACTCCTACAACAAGTGTCCTCCTCAAAGCCCCAGGCTAAAGCAACTCCTTATAACATAAAAAACATGTATAAAAAGTTTGATAAAACTCCTGCTCCCTCACCAAATCCAGACCAAGTAAGAATTGCAAATTTAGAAGCTACTACAAATGACTTAAAAACTAAAATAAAAAACATAAAAACAGATATAGCAAGCCTAAAGAGACTACAACAGGTAGTTGAGATAGGAGAAGAAGAAGAAAGTAACAATAACCAACCTTTACCAAATAATAATGATGATTTTATTAACATCATTAACAAAGTAACTTGCCAACAGTGGTATGTCAATATAACTATTGTCATATCTTCCTCCCACAAGATCAGTACTATAGCCCTAGTTGACTCAGGAGCACAAATAAACTGTATACAAGAAGGGTTAGTCCCAACCCAATATTTTGAAAAAACAACCCAAAAATTAACAAGAGCAAACGGGTCAAGACTAAATGTCAACTACAAACTTTCAGATGTTCACATCTGTAACCAAGGTATCTGCCTCAAACAAATGTTCATACTAGTAAAAGACTTGAACACTGAAGTCATTCTAGGACAACCTTTCCTAGAACTTATAAAACCTTTCACTGTGTCTAATCAAGGAATCACAACCACTATCCTAGGCAAACAAGTTCATTTTGAATTCTTTGAACAAGCTAAGACAAAAGAAATAGATTTGCTCAAAACAGTTGCCATATCAAAACAATCAACTATAAGCCTAATTCATAATAAACAAAAGCACCTCCAATATTTAAAACAAGAAGTCACTCATAAAACTATTGAACAAAGACTCCAAGATAGAACCATTCAGAAACAAATTTCTAACACCAAAAACCAAATTGAAAAGGAACTTTGTTCAGAGTTTCCTGATGCTTTTTGGCATAGACGTAGGCATATTGTCCGTCTTCCATATGAACCAAGTTTTTCAGACAAAGATATTCCTACCAAGGCCAGACCTATTCAAATGACCCAAGAATTACAAGAAGTATGCAAAAAAGAAATCCAAGACTTTCTTAACAAAAATTTGATAAGTAAAAGCAAGTCCCCTTGGAGTTGTGCTGCTTTCTATGTTAACAAAAACGCTGAAATAGAAAGAGGGACACCCAGGTTAGTCATCAACTACAAACCCCTGAATGAAGCCTTACAATGGATTAGGTATCCCATTCCCAATAAAAAAGAATTACTCCAAAGACTCTACCAAGCTACCATCTTTTCAAAATTTCGATCTCAAATCTGGATATTGGCAAATTCAAGTACACAAAGAGGATCGTTATAAAACTGCTTTTACCACACCATTTGGTCATTACGAATGGAATGTAATGCCTTTTGGATTGAAAAATGCCCCCAGCGAATTCCAAAATATCATGAATGACATCCTAAATCCTTTCAGCCAATTCATAATTGTCTACATCGATGATGTTCTAGTTTTCTCCAAGTCCATTGAGCAACATTTCAAACACTTAAGGAGTTTCTTCCACACAATGAAAACTAGTGGACTTGTTCTCTCCCAAAAGAAAATGGAATTATTCCAAACAAAAATTAGGTTCTTAGGTTACTAAATCTACCAAAATCAAGTTATTCCTATAGAGAGATCTATAGCATTTGCTGACAAATTCCCTGATCAAATCCTAGACAAAAAGCAACTACAAAGGTTTCTAGGAAGCCTTAATTATGTTAGAGATTTTATTCCTCAAATCAGTCAGTTGTGTAAAGATCTTTACTCCGGGCTCAAGAAAAAACCGAGTCCCTGGACTTCAAATCATACTTCAGCAGTCCGCGACATCAAAAAGCTTGTCAAAGAAATCCCATGCCTGAATCTAGCAGATCCAACACTCTTTAAAATTGTTGAAACTGATGCCTCAGAATTGGGTTATGGAGGCATTCTTAAACAAGTCCAAAATGACAAAGAATTATTAGTACAAGTTCACTTCAGGAATTTGGAACCCTGCCCAACAAAACTACAGTACCATGAAGAAAGAAATTTTATCAGTTGTTCTTTGTATTCAAAAATTTCAAAGTGATTTACTAAACAAAAAATTTTTAGTCAGAGTCGATTGCAGTGCTGCAAAACAAGTTTTAAAAAATGATGTTCAAAACATTGCATCAAAACAAATTTTTGCAAGATGGCAAGCCCTTTTATCAAGTTTTGATTTTGACATAACTTATATTAAAGGAGAAATGAATTCAATTCCTGATTTCCTGACCCGTGAATTCTTGCAGGGTCCCAAAACAATTTCAGTAATCATGGCTCTTAAAGAGCCTCCCAAACCAAAACCCGGCATTAAATCAAAAGACTCCTATGCTAAGTCTGCTCCTTCAAACCAGTTAATAAAAATTTCTCCTTCCAAAACAGTAGTTGCAAGTGTCCCTTTCACCCAAGTTGTGGCTAGCCAGTCCACCCAAATGGTCCCAAATACAAGGTCATCCCAACTACTTGTCAAGCCTAGTTCTTCCACAACAGTTTCTAAACCAGTTCTTTCCCAGAACTTTCCCAAGAGCCAATATGTTCTTAAACAAGCCTATCAAGACCTTTTTGCCCTTGATGACCAATTCACCAAAGGCTGCAAAACTCCTGTAGAAATAGCTCAAAGGGTCTTTTACAAAGATTGGAATTTCTATTCCCCAAATAGTTCAAAAAATCAAGAATTCTATGAATTCATTCTTGTCCATACAGATTCCATCCGTATCAAGCAAAATTTTGACAAGAATGATCCAAATCTTGTGACCCATACTTCAGTAACCATCCTTCAAATGATCAGCTCAAAAGATTGGGGCACACATCCCCTCACTCCTAAAAGATTCTCCCAAGTCTTTCAACCACAAGAATACTACTATTTTGATTACATGGATGCTTGGCACCATGCTTTCCTTTATCAAAATAGTAGAAACCAACATTCGTGGTTTTTCTGTTTTGATTACAAGTTCTCAAGCCAAATCCCAAACTGGTTCCCCCGATGGTGGACCGCTTATGGGCCAATCCAAGATATCCTACCAGATCAAGTGTTTGATGCTTTCAACATCTACTGCCAGCACACTGAACAAATCCCCGAACAGCCTGATCTGATGAGATTCTTCATCCATTGCCGCCTGGCTTGGATTATGTATTGGGAGTATGCAATCGAACGGACTGAAAGCCCCGACTGCTCCATCCCAATTCTCATAAGAAATTTTAGAGTCAAGTGGTGGGACAAGTGTGACCTCAGCAAGTGCACCCCTGAGGCCCTAATTCAATCAATCACAAAAGTTACCTCTCAAATAACCCCCTCAGAAAAATCAGATAAGTCCAGCAACAATAGACACCTTAAATTAAAGGCCAAACAAGCAGAAATCGAGGCCCAGCTTGCTGCCCTTGATACTGAAGAAGAAAAGGAAGAAACCAGCTCCAGTGTTGGGTCCATAGACCCCCATCTCCATGAAGGCCAAATTGCTCAAGAACCTGATGATGGACTGGATTTCATCAGCCAACAGTTCTCCACTTCATCAGCAAGATCCACCAGGCGCTCCATGGGCCAAACATCCAGAAAATTGGGCCATAAGCCCAAGGGTTAGTTTCCAGACCCAGATGTTGGAAAATCGTCAGCCATGATGACACCAAAAGAATGGCACAGCAGTTGACACGCGGCTGTATCCAAAGACGTGTCCCAGCTACTATCTCTGGTCCTAGATAGTCAAGCCACCACTGGGCCCAATCCAATACAGTGAACAGTCTAAACCAAACCAATGAGGAAAACAGTGTTTTTACGCGTGGAATGCCTCGGTGCGGTTTTTGAAGTTTCTCTGCAAAGATCCAAGGTCCACCGATAAAGTAGTGAATAGTAAAAAGTCAATTTTACTATAGCACTACCGTCCAAAGTTACTTTCAGCGCCTTTGCCTCCAAAGTCAAGAGTCTGCCTCAAATTTCAACAGTCTGGGCCCATGCCCACTTGCTTACTCTGCTCTGCTAAAGATTCCTTCAAGATAAGGTTGCTTTCGGTGGAAAAGAAGAGCATCCAAAGCTTCCCAAGTTCTATAAGATCCCTCATCTTCTCAAAGCAAGAGGAGGAGAATTTGGAAGAGAAAAAATAATAGTGAGCAGCACCTCTGCGACCTAGCTCTTCAAGTTCTCTTACATCAAAAGATCTAACAAAGATCCCTTTAAAACATTTTAATTTTCTTTATTCAAGTTTCAAGTGTAATTATCAAGTGTAATTCTTCAAGTGTTCGTTCCAAGTTGTAACTCCAAGTCCTAAGCTTTTATCTCAAGCTTTCAAGTGTCATTCAAAGAACCTGTAAGTTACCAAATACCTTCAAGCTTACTTCAAAAGTCCTGAATCAAGATTGTAATTCAAATTCTCTAAGTAATATATAATTCAAAGCTTTATTTTCTTTCAAGTTTTACTTTCAAATACATATTTGGCCAGCTCAGCCGCCTACTTTTGCACAGCAAAAGACTGCCTGCAAATTGTTACCCCCTTTGAGTACGGCGACGGATCCATACCTGGATCTTCAGTACCTGCTTCGCACACAAAGCACTTATCAAGTTTTCACTTGTATTTATCTTTCATTACTGCATAATTTTATTGAGTATCCTGGAAAACCTACTGGTATATATATATATATATCTCATCTTTATCTCCTTTTGTGCAATTTGCTGACCAACTTGCTGATGTGTTCATTAAAGGTTTAAGTGGAAAGGTTTTTCATCCTATTCTGGTCAAGTTGGGCATGGTTGATATTTATGCTCCAACTTGAGGGGGAGTGTTGAAATAGGCTACGTACCCGATTGGGGTAATTAGTCCTAGTCATATTATGTTTGTCTTTCTTTTATTTTTCTCTTTTTTATTGTTTTTTCCTCAGCCGAGTTCTATTTTGGTATTCCTAGTTGTATTAGGAATTCCTAATATGATTAGGACTGAGGTAGCATTCCTATTCTTACTTTGATTAATTGTAATTCAATTTATTATAAATAAAGGGCCTGGGTGATCGATTTTGATCACTCAAGCATTCATGTTCAAGGCTGTTTACAATCTCCAAAGTCCAAATTCACAATGCTTACATTTTCTGTCATATGCTTTAATTTTGGGATGCAAATAATGAATGATTCTAAAATTCTAGATTATTCATAGCAACAATGAATGCATCTAAAATTCTATATTATCATATCATAATGAATGCATCTTGTTATTAACTTGCTTGCTTATTTGGAAATTGTGTTATTTATGATGTGTCCATGTGCGCATACCTAGTTGCCTTTCCATATTAGCCTGGATGCCTTGTCCAAAGATTGAAAAGCCAATTCTATATCTATCTATCTATCTATATATATATATTAGGATTTACCAGTCAGGATCTAACTCATAGACAGAGACTCGCACCAAACACCTGCGCTTAAATCCATTTTACATAGTTCATAGTTTATACTTTATAATTCACTGTCCTCCAACAAATTCAATCCATTTGGGGCAGGCTTCTTTTGGTTCATCTAATTAACATATGGTTTCTTTGGGCGAATGTTTTGCTTGATGGCATAATTTGCATTATTTACCTTTCTCATGGTTCAGAAACTGCATGTTTCATGATCAACTTTAATTACATTCTAGGTGACTTAGTTGTATTTTCTAAAGAAGTCTTAGAAATTTATTAGTTGCTAAGGTTATCATTTAAAAGTTTTTTGTAGCCATTTAAGACTTTCTTGTTTAATAGATTTCCTCTGTTTGCTACAAGATTAGTGAGGGTAAAGCAAGAGTGAGTAACATGATTTTTGGAATTATCTTGTTGGGGGTGTCTCTGGACATGGGAACTAAAGAATAGTAAAGTGGGTCACTCCAAAGTACCAATGGGCTAAAGGAATAGTTCATTTCCCCCCTCCTTCCCTGGTTAGGCATGTTGTTCCCTGTAAGGGTCAAGAAATGAGAAAAAAAAGTACATAAAAATTGAAGAAGCGCTGTGCACCTCAATGTGTGTTATCATTTCTTAATTCCAGAATGGCATTTTGCAATATGTAAAAGTTAAATGTTAAAACGGAGTTTGTTTAGGATTGATTACTTTCTGACAATTGCTACTTTGATGTAGTTTTTCATGATAGTTGTTTTGTCTGCTGAGATGGTGCAGGATTCTTGAAAGAGAAGGTTCATGCATTCTATGTTAAAAGAGTTTTGACAGACTAACAGTAACTATCCCAAGCATGGGGAAGGATGTAGGATGCATTCTTTAAATACAACATGGCAATAACTACTGCTCTGATTTGGGCTTTCAAAATTTGATGCGATTATGCACAGGGTTAATTTAGGGTTATTTCTGTAATTTCGTATTTATCTTATCCTTTGTTTTGTCATTGATTTAGCAGGTTAGGAGATTGGGTTTTGTCAGTTTTAGTTTTTGATTAGGAGTCTTTGTCTTACAAATTTCTATATGTACGTGTATGCTTGTAATCCATCGACAGATTTGAGTTTGGAATAGGAGTTTTTTTATCGTTGCTGGTTGCTCTTGTTGGAGGCCATTTTACTATTTTATCTGATACATCTCTCTCTGGTAATTCTTCTTAATCCTACTCCACGTCTCTCTCTGATCATCTTCTTCTTCCCTCTTATTTTTCCTTCAGTTATTCTTCGTTATTTTATTATATGTTTCCCCTTGTTTCCTTTTTACTCTCTCCATCATTAGGTTCCTCTGTTCCAGCGCTAAACCGATTTGATGGTAGAGAATCCTTCGGTATTACTTTCTGCAGTCTCCATTCTTGTGGGTATGAATCTCTGGTCAAGGGTGACTGAAACCCTTGAAGATCACCTCTTTCCCGCCTTTCTACTGAAGTTCACTTGTCTGAAACCAAATCTAGTCTTGCTTCTACCGCCAGGCCTGATTTCAGAATTCCTTTTATCACATTTTGGGCTTCAGATTGTTGGACTATGGCTGTCACCGAGAGAGAGGGGGGGGGGTGTGAATCAGTGAATCAAATGACCTTTTAAATTCCTGCCTACTGCCCAATTTTCCATGGAACTGCCACTCACTGAACTGTACATGCACTGCACAAACATACATTTGTGTGACACACCTAGCCTCTCAACCACAAGCACACTCAACCTTGTGGCACGGTATTTCCGGTGTGCACACCCATCCTCTACCAAACACACGTCATATTCCCATAGATGCAAACAATAAAGACACCACAACACAAGGATTTTTACGTGGTTCGGTAGTGTGCCTACTCCACAGAGCAATGCCTCTAAGGACTTCGTATTTGCTCAACTTTTGTCAGCTACAACCCCAGTTTACCCAACATACAACCAAGAGGGCACTACAATGCCAAATACGGTAGTGACAACTACTGGGGAGCTACAACTCCCTCGTCCAACACCCACTGAACACCCCAAAACAGTATCAAAATGCTATAGATGATGCCCTACAATTTGCTCATCTAGCCTAGGTATTTTACACAACCTAGCTAGTAGACATGTGGATACAAGATTACATGTAAAAATAGGGTTAAATAGTAGAAACCCTTACAACCCTTGTCTTCATGTCGAATCTTGGTATTCGGTGGAATCTCTTGTCACCAACAATGCTTCAATGCTCACTAGAATCTTCAACAACCCCTCAACGATGGAGAACTTGAATCTTCAAGTACGCCTAGCAAGTGGGACCCTTCTTCCTTCTCTTTCTTGCAAAGAACCCTTAGGAAGTGTTCATGCTCACCTACTCTACAATGCCTTCAATAGAGCTTTAGGGCAACAAGAATGGCGGTTGAGAGTGATTCAATGCAACATTAATGATCCTCCCTTCTCTCCCTTTTCTTTTCTCCTGTAGGGTTTTCTTATTTTTCTTCTTGAGGATTGATGCAAATGAGCAGTAAGAATCACTTAAATGGGCTCACAAAACCTCAAGCATCCCATGCTTGACTTAACAGTTGGAACTTAAAGATGGATCGAATCTAGTAAGAGAGATGAGATTTACAGCAAGAAGAAGAAGAAGGATAGAAGAGAAGAGAAGAGAAGAGAAGAAGAAGAGAAGGGAATGAGAGAATCGATTGTGTGTGTTGAGTGATTCTCAACACACATATTACTTCATTAATAATCTCTTCTAAATTACACAGGCCTCCCTAGGGAGGTAAAGGGAAATAAAATAAGAACAAGAAAAATACAACTTGGTCATGTCTTATAATATGACAATGACAGAACTACCCCCATAAGATATACTAACAACTCTAACACTCCCCCTCAAGCTGGAGAATAAATGTCATACATTCCCAGCTTGCACAATAGGGCACTAAATAGACTAGGAGTGAGACCCTTGGTGAAGATATCTGCTACTTGATCACCTGTCTTCACAAAGGGAGTACAAATGCACCCAGAATCGAGCTTCTCTTTGATGAAGTGACGATCAACCTCAATATGCTTGGTTCGATCATGTTGAACCGGATTATGGGCAATGCTTATGGCAGCTTTGTTGTCACAATAAAGTCTCATTGGCCCTTCAGTTTCAAAGCTCAAATCTTGAAGAAGCCTTTTCAACCATATAAGCTCACATACTCCGTGGGCCATGGCCCTAAACTCAGCTTCTGCACTGGATCTAGCTACAACTGGTTGTTTCTTGCTCCTCCAGGTAACTAGATTACCACCCACAAAGGTACAATACCCAGAAGTAGATCTCCTGTCAGAAACTGAACCAACCCAATCAGCATCTGTGTAGCCTTCAATCTGCAAATGGTCATGCCTGGAAAATAGAAAACCTTTTCCTGGATAGGATTTCAAGTATCTAATGATGCGATACACGGCATCCAGATGTCCACTTCTGGGAGCATGTATGAACTGACTCACCACTCCAACTGCATAGGAGATGTCTGGTCGAGTCAAGGAGAAATAGATTAGTTTCCCAACTAACCTTTGGTACTTGCTTGCATCTATAAGAGAAGAACCACATTCATTACCAAGTTTATGATTCGGATCAAAAGGGGAAGTGGCTGGTTTGCACCCCATCATCCCTGTCTCCTTTAGAAGATCCAAGACAAATTTCTTTTGGCAAATGTTGATTCCTTTCCTTGATCTAGATACTTCAATACCCAAGAAGTATTTCAAGAGTCCAAGGTCTTTGATCTCAACTGTCTAGCCAGATAAGACTTCAATCTGTTTATCTCAGCAACATCATTCCCAGTCATCACAATGTCATCAACATAGACAATGAGGGCTGTAACTGTACCATTACCTCTCTTGATAAACAAGGTGTGGTCAGCTTGACTTTGATAATACCCATTCTTCAAGAGGGCTTGTCTAAATCTCTCAAACCAGGCCTTAGGAGACTGCTTGAGGCCATAGAGAGCCTTCTTCAAGAGACACACTTTCCCTTCAGCTGAGGGACACTTCAAACCAGGTGGAGGTTGCATGTACACTTCCTCTACTAAATCTCCATGAAGAAATGCATTCTTCACATCTAATTGGTACATTGGCCAATCTTTATTGGCTGCCACCGAAAGAAGAACCCTGATTGAGTTATGCTTGGCTACGGGGGCAAAAGTCTCTTGGTAGTCAATGCCATACACCTGACTATACCCTTTTGCAACCAGTCTAGCTTTGTACCTCTCCATTGTACCATCGGATCTATACTTGACTATATAAACCCATCTGCATCCCACTGGAGTTCTCCCCCTGGGAAGATCAACTAGTGTCCAAGTATTGTTCTTCTCTAGAGCCACCATTTCCTCAGTCATTGCTTGCATCCATTTTGGATCAAATAAGGCCTCTGTGACATTTTTGGGAATAGAAGAAGACTCAAGGGCAGTGGAAAAAGCAATACCTGTAGGAGAAATGGAGTCATAGGAAACAAACTGGGCTATGGGGTTAGTACAGGCTCTCTTCCCCTTTCTCATAGCAATGGGAAGGTCTAATTCAGAAGGAGAGGAATTACCTGACTGAGGAGGATGAGACTGAGGATGTGGATCCAAATAGGGGTTTCGGCAGGGTTGCTTATACCATGGTTGCTTCCCTTTTTCCTTCAACAAGCATTCACCTCTCGTGAATACACCATCTTCTTTGAATCTTATTCCCTGCTAGCATCACCACCACTACTAGCATCAATATCAACAACACCATCAGCATCAGCATCATCAACAACATCCACTTCTTTGTACTTTCCAATATCAAATAGGAATGGGGAAGTGGAAGTAGGCAAGGGAGATAGAAAGGGAATGACATCAGCATTCTGTTCACTGCTAGTACTCTCCCCCTGAACAGAATGTTAAGGGGAAGAAAAGTAAGGGATAGACTCAAAGAAGGTGACATCTTTGGAGAGAAGTCGCCTTCGGGAAGGAGGATGGTAGCACTTATACCCTTTAGTTGAATCAGAGTAGCCCAAGAAGATGCACTTGAGAGCTTTGGGGCCAAGCTTGGTTCGGGCTGATTTGTTGACATGAACATAACAAACACAACCAAAGACTCTCGGAGGCAAGGAGAAAGCTGAGGATTAAGGAGAAAGAAGAGCTAGGGGAGATTTGGAGCCAAGGAGTGGAGTTGGCATCCGATTAATAAGAAATGCAGCGGTAAGAAGTGCATTAGACCAGAAGGTTGTAGGCACATGCATACCAAACAGAAGACCCCTAGTGATTTCCAGCAAATGGCGATTTTTGTGCTTAGCCACCCCATTTTGTTGTGGGGTGTCAACACAAGCCAGTTGATGGAGGATGCCACTATCAGTAAAGAACTGTTGGAGCCCTCCATACATGTACTCACCCCCCTTATCAGACCTAACAATTTGAATGCAGGTACCAAACTGAGTACTAATAAGATGATAAAAATCCTTAAAAGCATCACAAACATCACTCTTTTGTTTCAACAAAACAGTCCAAGTAGACCGAGAATAGTCATCCACAAATGAAACAAAGTAACGAAATCCAGACAAAGAAGTAGTGGGAGAAGGTCCCCAAACATCAGTATGAACAAGAGAAAAAGGTACAGTAGATCTATTACCACGATAAGGATAAGATGTGCGACAATGTTTAGCAAAAAGACAAGATTCACACTGAAAAACTTAGGATGAAGGAAAAGAAGTAAACAAGTGGGGTAACTGTCTCCTCATAACAACAAAAGAGGGATGACCTAAACGCTGATGCCAAAGCATTACAGACTCCAAAGTACTACGGTCACTCTGACCACAAACATAAGCTGCAGTAGTAGATTGGGCAGGTAACCGTGGTTCAAGAAGATAGAGCCCTCCTTTCTCAGTCCCACTGCCAATAACCCTCTTTGTCTCCAAATCTTGAAAGACACAATAGGAAGGAAAGAAAGTGACACAACAATGTAAGGATTTGGTTAGGTGACTCACTGATAATAGGTTAGTAGCAAAATCAGGAACATGAAGGACAGATTCAAGGGTAATAGAAGGAGTGACTCGCATCGAGATATCACGAAGTGAGCCAGGAGACCTGACGTCCCAAGGTGAGACATTAGGCTACTGGAGGGCTGCAATATCATCTTGTGAGAGGGAATCGAGAGCCGAGTGTACGGGGTCCAGGTGACTCGGACTCGAATCACGGAGTGAGCCCTAGAGGGAGAACCGAGTGCACGCTCCAAGGTGAGACATTA
The DNA here is from genome assembly GCF_018873765.1 of Telopea speciosissima. Lineage (NCBI taxonomy): Eukaryota > Viridiplantae > Streptophyta > Magnoliopsida > Proteales > Proteaceae > Telopea > Telopea speciosissima. The sequence goes on along the minus strand of NC_057925.1, from coordinate 46,085,901 downwards.
GGCTACGGAGGGCTGCAATATCATCTTGTGAGAGGGAATCGAGGGCCGGCTGGGGTCCAGGTGACTCAGACTCAGATATCACGGAGTGAGCCCTAGAGGGAGAACCAGTAGCAGACGCTCCAAGGTGAGACATTAGGCTACGGAGGGCTGCAATATCATCTTGTGAGAGGGAATCAGAGGCCGGCTGGGGTCCAGGTGACTCAGACTCAGATATCACGGAGTGAGCCCTAGCTCCCCCTCGCTTTCCTCCCCGGGCACTGGATGAACTACCACGCATACCAGGGGGCTGTCCATGAAGATCCCAACACCTGTCCTTGGTGTGTCCAAGCTTGCCACAATGATCACACTTGTATCTCTCATGGTGATCTCCACGAGGTAGCCCTTGGCCTTTTCCCCCACTTTTCCAGTCTCTGTGGGAACTGGAAACAAGAGCAGATCTCTCTGTTGATGGTGCAATATCCATAGTGGTTCTCCTGGTTTCCTCACTTTGCAAGTAGCTGCACACTTCATCCAGAGATGGAAAGGGATATCTTCCTAAGATTTGCAAGCGAAGAGGCTCATACTCTGGGTTAAGACCTCCAAGCAAAATAAGGATCCTTTCCTTTTCTTGACTCTTGTAGACCTTTGCCTGATCATCAGAGTTGGACAACTGGAGGTTGTTATAATGATCATATTCCTCCCACAAGCTAATAACAGAGTTGTAGTACTCAGAGATACTCCTATCACCCTGTTTCATATAGATGATTTTTTTGAGAATTTGATACACCTTTGTTGCATCTCCAACTCTATCAAAAACTTTAGAGACACTATCCCAAACATCTTTCGCAATCTCCTTGCTCATAAACCTCCTACCTATCTCAGGTTTCATGGAGAATATAAGCCAAGTCATAACAGTATAGTTCTCAGTCTCCCACTTGAGATAGGCTGGATCAGTTGTAGCAGGAGCTGTGATAGACCCAGTAATGTAGCCCAACTTTCCCCTACTGCGTAGGGACAACTTCACAGACCAAGACCAATCCAAGTAGTTGGTATTGTCCAACTTCACAATAGAGATTTAGGTATTGGGGTTATCAAAGGAAGCCATGGTCGGAAAACCACTACTTAGGCTGCCAGGTGTAGTTGGTCCACTGACCTTAGAATCTTGTCCAGACACAGTAGACATCATGGGCAGACACTCCAACAAACAATAGTGGGCTGTTCAAATGGGGAGTACCCTCAACCCAAACAAAGTAGGCAGACCAGCAACCAAGTCCCCAACAGCCAAAGCAACCAAACAGAGAACCAATACCAAAAAATAGCAAGTGTAGAGGCAATAAAGGCTTGTATAACATCAATCAAACTGCTCTAATACCCAATAACCTACAGTCCATACCAACAACAGGTGTAAAAAGAACAAACAACTCCATTCGGATACACCAAAAACACATCCACGATACTGAGCTTAAAAAAAAACAGGCTAGAGACAAAAAAAACAGAGCTGACGGTACCTTGAAAGTGTCACAGTTTTTGAGCTATGCTCCTCAAACAGGCTCTTTCTTCAACCGAGTAGTGGGGGGTTCAAAAGGGTACCCCTAGGTGATCCATAAGCAGCAAACCTCTTCCTAAAAGATGAGAAGATGAGGGAGAAATGAGAGAAACACTCCTTCAGCTGGCGGAAAAACAGGGTGGCTGTAAGAGCTTCAATCTTCAACAACAGCCACTAAACTTCATCTATGGTGTGTGGGTTTGAAGAATGAACCACCAAATAGTGTAGTATGTGTATACTTCACATAGTACAGCCTCTAATGGAACCCCTTTGTCCTCTTAGGGTTCCAAAGAGAGGTGAAGAGCAAGACAGCAAAGCTTAGTCGACTCTCAAACCAGATTGCTTAGCTTTGATGCCAAGTTGGAACTTAAAGATGGATTGAATCTAGTAAGAGAGATGAGATTTACAGCAAGAAGAAGAAGGATAGAAGAGAAGAGAAGAGAAGAAGAAGAGAAGGGAATGAGAGAATCGATTGTGTGTGTTGAGTGATTCTCAACACACATATTACTTCATTAATAATCTCTTCTAAATTACATAGGCCTCCCTAGGGAGGTAAAGGGAAATAAAATAAGAACAAGAAAAATACAACTTGGTCATGTCTTATAATATGACAATGACAGAACTACCCCCACAAGATATACTAACAACTCTAACATTAACATCCACCCGGTTGACCTGTTCGAGCATCTGGTCGACCGCATGAAGCACCAGTATGGGGCTTGATCATCCGGAGGCATACCAGTCAACTACCACTTCAGCCGGATGAGGATCCAGTCGACCGCTTGGGCAACCGGCTGATGCCGGCTTCTAGAAATGAAACTTGGTTTTTTATCGGGAAAGTTTGATCCGAGTAAAACCGGTTGGCCGGATGTTACCTCTGAAATCTGTGTGACCCTTTACTGGACCTTTGTCCTCTCAAACTTTCATTTCTTCCATGTCCAAACTCCGTTTGACCTGTTTCTTTTTTCTACATAAATAAGACTAAAAGGGCTACATTTTTCACGGGTCCCAAAATCCCAAAATCGAGCTCCAATTTGACACATGTGCAAACATAGCTACAATCAGCATACTCATCATGCCTGATATACAAGCAATAACTTTCAACTCCGATAACTCCTCTCCCTCATTCAAATTTTGTTGGAAAGCTAACTCGATTATCTTCATTTCTTATAATTTAAGCTTCTCCAAATTCTTACTAGAAGGTATCTCAAAAATTCCATGAAGCCTCTACGCCAGTCATGACTCCCCTGCTGCCACATCTGCCACTGCACTTCATCAAACTGTGTTGGCAACATTGACAATCGTACAACAACACGGATTTGATTGATTGTTGAGCTGGTTTAACAGTTGGTTTACAGTTTTAGATTTCTTTAACCCAAATCTTCCTGGTGAAATTTACCAAGAAATTAATGGAGCTTGGAAAGCACATGTTACTGAACAGAAAAAACTGTTTTGAAAACATCTCAGTTAGCTTTCAACAAAATTGGCAAATGATTTCAAAAAAGATCTTGATTTCCAAAAACTTATTCTCAAAATTGTTAAACAAATAAATTGGGATGATGACTTTACTTTTGAGAAAATAAACAATTTTCTTGAAATCTCTGAATTTTTAGATGATGACACCTTTTCAAAAAATCGCGAATTTTATCGGATTAAAAGAATTTGTCGGTATGAAAAGTGCAAACAACTCTTTCCTTCTGAACTTTTTTCTCAAATTGCACATTACTACGAACAAGAGCAGTATGTAAAATTTAACAATGTTTTAACACAATATTTTAAAAACATGTTTGAAAATCAATTCAAGCATCTCCGAATTATCTTTTATATCCAAGAAAATGAACCTTGGGATATGAACTCTCTTGAATGGAGTTTAGTTAGCAAACTTGTCCTCATTCCCAATAGCCATCTTTTACAAGAATTTCCCATAATGATCAAAACCATGATCTATCATGCCACAAAAATTGGAGAATTCAAAATTATATTGTCCTAGATATTTTTGGAACTCTTGGATGGAGACAAAGAGAAATTCTTTCAACCATATCAGTTCTGGATTCTGAGACGAGCCAATTTTCTTATTGGTCCTCCAAAAATCGAAGATGACATGGCACTACAGCTTGCAAGACAAGTTTGCCCAGAATCAATGTATAGAGGATCTCTTGTAGAATTGCACAAAGCTGCACAACTATGGAGATATGCTACCACCAGAATCACTGATGGCAGACGAATTTTTTGTTCTGATCTAGAGATTGATTATATGTTTACCGATGAACAAATTCAAGAAACAGATAATCTAATCACCAACTGCCTAAATCTAAACAATTTAGATGTTCCATATGACCTTTTACAAGCAGAATAACTCATTGAGGCAGATAGATGCTAGTTGGAGAACAAGAAGGATTTGACAATGCGTCCACCGACAGCGGCGATAGTATAACTCAGCACAATATTGATAATATGGCTGAAGCAAATTCAGTATGCTGACATATCTGCTTTTTCAAAAGTAAACGCTCGAGCCGATGCACATGATAAGATTCGATCTTATCTTCTAACACACGAAGAGCTGTATGACCGACAGAAATCATTGTACAACGGTCTCTTTTCACCTTTTACTAAAGTAACAAGGTGACAAAGCATGAACTGTTCATTAGTCGGATTTGAGTAACCATTTGAAGTCCGAGGCCTATTTAAGCAGCATCTGAGATCTGGAGAAGAGACTTTGAACTTTGCTTGGGATTGAACAGCATTCTCAAATACGATCTCTAGCTTGCTTTGTATTTTCTTTTCTTTTCTTTCCGCGTGTGTATGTAAGTGTTATATTTGTCAAGAACCAAGACATTACGCACACTCTTGCCCAAACAAGAGAAAAGAGGCACGCAAAATGGTTAAATTTATAGAAGAAAATGATTACAAAGTCTATTATGAAAATGTCATTTCAGATTTTGATAATATTTTATTTTCTATAAATAATGAAACTGATTCTGACTCAGAATTTGAATTAATTTTTATGATAAATGAAGAGTCTAATCAAGTTTTAACTTCTTCTGAAAAAACTGAAGAAACATAAGTAATTAGATTAGTGCCCGAACAGGAAATGAATACTATTCCTTTATCTGAAAAGAGGCACGCAAAATGGTTAAATTTATAGAAGAAAATGATTACAAAGTCTGTTATGAAAATGTCATTTCAGATTTTGATAATATTTTATTTTCTATAAATAATGAAACTGATTCTGACTCAGAATCTGAGTTAATTTTTATGATAAATGAAGAGTCTAATCAAGTTTTAACTTCTTCCGAAAAAACTGAAGAAACATAAGTAATTAGATTAGTGCCCGAACAGGAAATGAATACTATTCCTTTATCTGATCTAGTATATGAAGGTCTTGTTTTTTATTTAAATACTTTTCAAAAGCAAAAAATGATTAAAAAAGAAGATGTCTGTAAACTTTCTAATATAAATTTTTGGTCAAAGATATATGGGTTTAACTCAAAAAAATTTAAGAGAGAGAGAGAAGAAAGAAAGAAATAACTGAAAGAGTTGTAAATACCTGATAGAAATATTGATTATAACAATAAGTGTTCCCTATAAAGATAGATTAGACGACAGTATGACTGTTGCTCTGAACTCTCTAAAAAGAGTAGCTAAATTACAAGCTAAGGTTGTTCCTTGCTCTGATACCAAAATACAAAGGCGGAAAGAAAAGAAAAGAAAATACAAAGCAAGCTAGAGATCGTATTTGAGAATGCTGTTCAATCCCAAGCTAAGTTCGAAGCGTCTTCTCCAGATCTCAGATGCTGCTTAATTTCAGCTCAAACTGAGCTTATTTGAGGAAGAACTTCATCCCGCTAGCGCCTAGCAGACCTGTTCTTCCACCTCCTATTCTAGTCGTGTCGTTGAAGACAACCTCTTATTTTATTTACAACTAAAGGCCATATTTCTTTTAATTACCAAAAACCCTTCACTTCTCAACTTCATTTTGTTGTATTTCCCCTTCTATTTTAATACTAGAAAACTCTTTTTCTTTTCAAATTCTATTTACACTTTGGTCCTTCGCTTGCTTAATTTACCCTTAGGGCACTAAACTGTTCAAGAAATTACAGAATTGCTATTGCCTTTACTTTTGAGCTGTGTCATTTGGGCAGGCTGATAGCAACTGATAATCAGTGTTACTGAACCCAAGGTTGCATCAAAATCAAGTTAACCTGTGGTCCCCTCGCCTTTTCATCTTCTATCCTTAAAACCATTTTCCTTTTAATCTGGACCTTTCACTGTGCTCAATCAGCAGTTGTTTGATTGCAGACCTGTCCATATCAGTTGAACAAAATTCTAAAAGATCAACCTTTTGTCTGTGAGTGTGTTTTCTTTCCTTATTTACTCCATGATGTGTCCTTTTTATGTCATCTATCAAGCTTTAATGGTAGACAACTGAGCGATATTTTGATCAAATCCATTATTGGTTGACGTAATGCCAAGCCATCTCTTGAACGTTAACTGCTAAAATCTCACTACAGCTTTTGATCTAGACTGCTTGGTCCAGATTCTAGTTGTTGGGTAAAGCAATAACTACTGAGATATATTGTAGGGCCAAAAATGTCCTGAAGCTGAGGGCTAATTGGTTAAGCATCTATTTACCTTATAGGAGCATGCATTTTGGGTACTCTTGTAGGAAAATTTCGGACTATCTTCCCCATTTTCGTCTCTAGAAGATTCTTATTAACGCTTCTATCCATGCTGATTCTCTTGTTAAGATAGTTATGCTGTGATGATAACTATCAGACTTCGATTATTGTGCGATACTCGATGATGCAGATTGCTGTACTAGAGGAACAGAAGAAAGAAGTTGCAGAAAAGGCTGATGAGGAAGCTAAACCAAGCGATACTGATCCATCTGCTGGCGCAGAGTCCAAAAGTGATGGTTCCAATGGAAAACCTGGCAGTAATGATGTGCCAATGGAAGGAGCTCAGGTAACACAGTTAAGAAATTTCTCATACTTGTTTGTTTCCCTCTATGCATTGTTCAAGGGATGGGTGATGGATTGATGGTCCCAGATAATACTGATCTGGATTGGGATTGTATTGCCATCCTTTATAAAGCAACTAGGGTTCCAAAAACCTAATCAGATTCCTGTGGGCCTACCAGAGTGAATTGAAACTCAATTAAGTTGTACAGTGACAATTTCGTAATTTTTTAGCATAGTTGGGATCCTATTGGAAGTGAAAAAAAAGAACCTTGGGACAGATGGTAAATAAATTTAAGGGAGGTGGGAGCTTTCAGGAAATTCAATTCAGAATAAGGGATAAATTGGAACCGATTTATGTATGAAGGAGCTTTTGAGTGATTGTTAGAGATTCTGTCACTACTAGTAATTAACAGAATCTCTCTTATCTTCCTCTTGACATTGAAATATAGAGGGGGAAGTGGTAATGTTATTAGGCAGGGATTTCTTAAGAGGGTTGTAACTTGTAAGTTGTAACCTCTTAGAGACGAGTCCAACAGAGCTGAAACTCTGAGAGTGGCATTACCCAGCCCTAGTGTTTGTTCTAAAGCCGGAAAATATTATTTTAATGGGGATTTGGAAGATGAGATGACTGCTTACTGTTACAGTAAAACTAGAAAACAATGCATGTCTTTGTTCTGGAAAGAAACAGCTGAATAAATAGAGAACCAAAGCCAGTATATAAGAGCTAATGTTAACAGAAACCTATCTACCGAATATGGAGGTAAACAGACTACTAATCTATTAGATATGAAAATATTTAGGAAGCTGAAAAATAGCCGAAAAACAGGGAATCCATCCAGCTTTGGATCAGAGAGAGAACAGGGAGGAACAAACCTGGAAGGAGAGCACCAGATTTGAACTGACAAAGGATGAAGAGGCAGAAAAAAAATCAATTGATCAGTCGAGCAACCAGCAGACTTGATCAAAACATATTTCTATTCATTCCAATCTGCCTGGGATAGAGAAGGATGCTTGAACAGACCTTGAAGCCAATTCAAACTCCAACTGCTACTAATGGATCCAACTTCAACATAATAAAATAAAATTAAAATTACAAAGTTAACCCAAATAAAAGATATATTCACTAAATATCCTTTTGGTCCAAAACCAGGTTTGGACCTGGTTCTTCTCGGCCTGGGTTTCCTAACTGGGTCAAACCGGTCCAACCAAGTATGTGCAGCTGCATCACTTTGAGGATCTGAAAATCCTCCTATTCTTGAATTGGATAATTTGTGTGTCCTATGTGGAGTCAATCCCAATCAGGATCAAGCAATGTGGATTGGGATAGGGCCGTTCTTAAAAAACCATGCCTCCATGGTTCTTGTTTACTGTTCTTATTACAATCTCTAGCATGTCTCCCTTTCTATTTTTATAATAAAGTTAAAGTATTATCCTTTATTAGGACCTCACAGTAATTGTTTTTCTATTTCTAGCTTTCCCTCTCCATTATCCTTTGGAGCAGGTTGTTCTTGGGTGCTGATCCCAATCCAACATGATACTGGCTAGCATGGTTTGAAGAATCAGAATCGTCCAGTTCCAGTTGCTTTGGGATTGGTTCCTTGTACTAGCTTTTTATGGTTCAGGCAATCCATTGAGGCTGATTTGGTGGCCGATTCCGCTTAAACCATGCTGTCTAGTATCAACCATTATTTGGTAGAGTATCAGGGCTATTGGCTAGAGTGGTGCCGGCTGATCCTGATCCAAATTGGCCGATCTGATCTGCCTGATTGGATCTCAAGATTTAAAACATTTATTTGTTGAGTGCTAGATCTAGAATGGAGAGTCTCATCTACCAAGTTTCGCCTTTACATTCTCATCTCATTTATGGGCATTAACAAAAAAAAGATAATACAATAAATGGATACAGATAAAATCTAAACCTTCATATGATGGGTCCCTTGTACTCGTACTCAGTCTCTCTGATTAATCAACAATTTCTAAAAATTTGTGCTGACCTGGCATAAAAAACTACAGAATCTGGATCCAACAGCTTAAGCATCTAGTGTTAGAATAAATCGATCCGAATAGGGACAAAATCCCAAAAGCCAGGATCTCCATAGGGCGTTCAAGAACACAAACAAATAAATAATAGAAAACAGGGATAGAACCACTAACCTTGTTTCGCATCCATGACGATGATCGCAGCGGAAATAAAGACCAAAGAACAAGGTGCTTCCCCTCTATTCCCAAAGTAACTGGTCTGATGAGAATACCGAATGCACAGGGACGATGAACACTGAATATCTCCCTCTCTGACTAGAATTCACTCCTCAATAGCAATTGAGAATTAGAAGTTGTAATAATGGGTAGAGGGGGGACCTAGCTCTCTTTATATAGTAGTCCCTATAGGGTCTGACTCATCACAGTCCCAATAGGAATCTATCTGCCCACACTAAAGCCAGTCCACATAGGATTCCTAAGATAACTCAATGACCCCTTTAATTAGACCAATACCATAATTAGCCTGAGTTTTACTTTATTTAATATTAGTCCATATTAGGGAATATAATATTATATTCCAAATATGATTCTAACATTCTCCCACTTGGACTTATATTAAATCACTCATTTTTAAAGAGATTTAAAAACAGTTTTGACCAAAACAAATCACAGGCTAACAACCCTTTAAGAAAACTTTATGTGCACATTTTTAAAAACAAGTTGGTCTAGAGGTCGTATTAGAAAATCAATCCTGTCCCATAGAGTTTTAGACACCGAATCATGGCGGTAACTGCATCTATGATCAAGCGACACAGAGCCTTCTGTGGTCACGAGAGCCCTCAACTCTACTAACATGGATGTAATGTGGTAGTGTGACAACGGGATAATACTCACATAGTGATTCCTTATGTATTATTCATTTGTCAGTCCAAAATTTCTCTTCTTTAAGTGGCACAAGCTTACCAGAGAAATAATCTTTATGATTCCAACGAATCTGTATGTCTCATCAGAAATAACTCGAGTTATACTTTATGTGCCACAAGACATACCTTTAGGCTAATAACTTAAGGCCCCAGCCTTGCTTAAGGTTAACACATTCCTTAAGACTTTAAAACCAGAAATATATACATCATGTCAATAAATAAAACACTCATGTGTTTAAAAGAAACTGCATGCAATGACGACTGATATATATATATAAACCAAAGTTTACCATGAGGTAAAAATACAGATGAAAATAAACTTTAAATTACAATGAAGCAAAATAAAACAAACTCCCACTAACTAACCGCATCCTATGATGCAACTAAGCCCATGCTCATGACATGTCTCTCAAAAACACAAAGGAAAAGACCTTTGGTTAGGGGATCTGCAACCATATCATCTGTACCAATATGCTCCACTGCAATGTCACATTTCTTTACTCTCTCCTTTATGGTCAAATACTTGATCTCCATGTGTTTAGACCCTCTAAGTTCTTTATTATTGCTTATAACCAACACAGCAGAGCTGTTGTCACAGTATATCTGGATGGGTCTATCCACAAAATCTACAATGGTCAATTCTTTTATGAGATTCCTGAGCCAAATAGCCTGAGTAGCAGCCTCATAGCATGCTACAAACTCTGCCTTCATAGTCGAAGTGGTCACCAATGTCTGCTTTTTTACTCTTCCATGATACTGCCCCTCCTGCCATCAAGAAAATATAACCTGATGTGGATTTCCTATCATCCTCATAGCCAGCAAAGTCAGAGTCTGTATACCCCGCTAGCTTAAGTTCAGGAACATGTCTGTAAGTCAGCATATAATCTCTTGTCCCCTTTAAGTATCTCAATACTTTCTTGGCAGCAACCCAGTGGCTAAGACCAGGATCTGACTAATACCTGCCAAGAAGTCCCGTCACAAAAGCAATATCCGGTCTGGTACAGACCTGAGCATACATGATACTACCAAGTGCGCTAGCATAAGGCACCTTCTTCATTTCATCCCTCTCAGCTTCATTTTTCGGGCTTGTGTCGAACTCAGTTTGTCACCCTTGAGAATAGGAACATTCCCAGGTTTACAATCCAGCATACTGAACCTCTCCAGAACACGATCAACATAAGCCCTCTGAGAAAGACTTAATATACGGCGAGAACGATCCCTATGGATCTCAATGCCAAGAACAAAAGAAGCCTCACCAAGGTCCTTCATGTCAAATTCCCTAGATAATAGTTGCTTTGTATTATGCAACATCCCTAGGTCACTGCTTGCAAGCAGGATGTCATCCACCAAGAATGAGAAAACAGAATTTGCTCCCACTGACCTTGTGATATATACACTGATCCACTTTGTTTTCCTCAAAACCAAATGAAGTCATAACACTATCGAACTTCAGATACCACTGCCTAGAAGCTTATTTGAGATCGTAGATAGATTTCTTGAGTCTACACACAAGATGATCTGAACCATCCACTGCAAAACCTTCAGGCTGAACCATATAGACTTCCTCATCAAGATTGTCATTGAGAAAGGCGGTTTTAACATCCATCTGATGTAGCTCCATATCAAAATGAGCTACCAATGCCATGATCACCCTGAAAGAATCCTTCGAAGAGACTGGAGAAAAAGTCTCATTATAGTTTACTCCCTCTCTCTGAGTGAATCCCTTGGCTACCAGTCTGGCTTTAAACCTCTCAACTTTTTCCTGGGAATCCTTTTTAGTTTTATACACCCATTTGCAACCAATGGGCTTACAACCTTTAGGAAAATCAATAAGCTCCCAAACATCATTATGTTTCATCGATTGCATTTCATCTCTCATCGCATCTAACCACAAATCTGACTGAGGACTAGAAACAACGCCTGAATAAGTAACCGGATCAACCACACAACTAATGTCATAGTCATGTTCTCCCAGATAGACCTCATAGAGAGATGATATAGCTGACTTTCTCTCCCTGGTGGATCTCCGTAATGGTGCTACTACTGCCTCAACCTGAATCTGAAGAATCTCAGCTGGAACTGCATCAATGATAGGATCCTCAACCGCATCCTGAATAAGAGGAATCTCATCAGGTGCTACATGAATGTCGGGGACGGTATCAATATCAGGCTCCTGAACTCCAGCAGGTCTACCCAATAACGCAGTATGCCCCACATCCGTTTGAATAGGTAGAAGAATAGCTACTGATGTACCAACCATGTGACTATCTTGAACAGTCTGAGAACAATCATTCTTTTCGGCCACATCAAATTCCAGAAACTTCGCTATCTGTGACTCCACAATCCTAGTGCCTCCGCAGGGATTATAAAATTTATATCCCTTCGAATGATCTGGGTAGCTGACAAAGTAGCAACGAGTAGTCTTGGGATCCAACTTGTTTAAAGTCGGATTATACAACTTCACTTCTGTAGGGCACCCCCAAACTCTAAGATGGTTTAAACTGGGTTTACGGCCGGTCCACAACTCAAAAGGTGTAAGAGGAGCGGCTTTAATAGGTACACGGTTAAGGATATAAAGAGCAGTTTTCAAGGCTTCACCCCATAAGAACTTAGGTAAATTTGTCCTACTAATCATACTCCTCACCATGTCCATAAGGGTGCGGTTACGCCTTGCGGCGACCCCATTTTGTTCAGGACTTCCTGGCATAGTAAACTGACTAACTATTCCAGAGTCCTCAAAGTATTTGGCAAACAAGCCCTTAAGCTGTCCAGCATCGCCTTGTCTGCCATAATACTCACCCCTACGATCAAATCTAACAATTTTAATGGCTTTCCCTAACTGTTTCTCAACTTCAGTTCTAAAAATCTTAAACTTGTCAAGAGATTCAGACTTTTCTTTAATTAAGTACAGGTATCCATAACGGGAATAGTCGTCTGTAAAAGTGATGAAATAAAAATTTCTACACAATGTGGCTAAATAGGGACCACTGATGTCAGTGTGAATGACGTCCAACAGGTCAGAACTACGGACTGCAGTTTTCTTCTTTATTTTGGTCATCTTTCCCTTACAACAGTCTACACAAGTTTCTAGATCACTTTCAAGAGTAGGTAGGATGTCAGACTTTATCAGCCTTTCCACTCTTGCCTTAGAAATATGACCTAGCCTCTTATGCCACAATGTGAAAAACCGTTCTTTAGGTAAGGGTCTTTTGGAAACAACGCTTTCAACATTATAGGAGACGCAGATATCATTGGGAGACAAACACAATCTGTACAATCCATTGGACATAAGGCAGGAACCAACTTTAATTGAATTAAAAAACAAATTAACCATAGTGTTCTTTATTTCAAAATGGAAACCACTAATGTCCAAAACTGAAACTGAAATTAAATTCCGCCTGAAGGACGGTACATAAAAAGTGTTCTTTAAAGTCAATTTAAAACCAGAATCTAATAATAAAATGACATCTCCCACGAACTTTACGTCAGAATGTCCATCGTTTCCTACGACCAGCCTTGATTCATCCTTGTTTGGCCTCCTCCGGTTTATGAACCCCTGTATGGTAAAAGCAACATGGTTAGTTGCACTGCTATCTAGCCACCAAGAACTGGATGGGGCTTCTAATAAATTGGATTCACAAACAAAAGCCAAAGAATCATTACCTGATGGCTGCTTGGGCTTGAGTAACCAAGCCTTGTATTTGTCGCAGTCCTTCTTCATGTGACCCTTCTTCTTGCAAAAGAAGCAGCAATCACTCTCTTTCTTCAAAGAGTCTTTCTTGGGTCCCAAATTGTTAGTCTGATCGGACTGTTTATTGTTAGTCTTTCTTTGGTCCCATTGGTTTATCCATAACAAGGGACGTGTGCACATCTGTCATTTCCATAGCAAACATAATGTCCTCTTTCCACTTCTTAAAGTTTGACCCAGTAAGAATCTCAATAGTGACCATGTTATTGTTGACAGAAAAGGTGACTGAAAATTTAAACAATGAACAGTACAATAATTAGCATGATGCAAGTATAGCTTGAAACCTTATAAGCTAATGAGAATTTTACACACATCATTGTGAAAACACCTTTGGGCTGAATTCCCAACATGCAATTGTAAAAATCCCTACATACCAGTGGCCATGGGAATACAACTCAACTTTCAAAATCCACCACCTTTGGGTGTGCAGAATTCTAGGGTCAGCCTATTCACATGCATATTGTATATGTACCCCTTCAAGTACCAATATATGACCACCACCTTTGGGTGTATGACCACACATCAGAGTTGAAGGACATCCCACAACTGTATGAGACCGGTGTTTCACAAATCCAATAAAGAAGGTCGCTTTGGCGGCTGCATCCTGTCGAACCCATGGAACCCTCTCTTGGGATTTTTCAAAATTACTTACATCCTTAAACAATTTGTGTTATTTTATAATTTATGACAAGGGGCTTAAATGTCTTAAAACTAACACAAAAAATCAATAATTCTGTTCATCAAGGTAGGTATTCCAGCAAGTCAGAAATTGATTCGGTTCCCAATGGAACGAACCGACAAATTCCACAAAAGGACATGCATCAAAAGAATACCAAAATTATTTAAAATATGCATATCTGATCAAAACAGAGGGTACCACTGTGTAGAGCACAGAAAAACAAAGCCAAAGCAAAAAACGGGACCCCAAACGGAGTCTCGTAGCCCTCAGAAAGCCTGGTCAAAGTTTTAAGCTCAAATACGGTTAACTGTACTGGTCAAACCGGTCCAAATGGTCGAACCAAATCAAATCCGGTTCAATCCTGGTTCAGTCAAACCTATTCAATTCCGGTCTAACCACGGTCCACCCAAATCGGTTCAGTACTGGCCCAATCGGGTTCGGGTCAAATTATCGAGTCTTGGGTCAGGTCACCGGGTCGACCCGACCCTACGGCGCACGTTAGCAAAGCTCAGAATTAGTAATTGGTGCACGATAGCAAAACCCAGATTCCTTTTTTTTTTTTTTTAAAACTCAGTCGGAGAGTGAGATCCACTCGCCGCTGCCGCCGGCGCGGGAGGGCGCGTCCGGCGGCCTCCGGCGGCGATCCACCCATACAGATGCTCAGCTCTCCGAGCTCTACACGCCTTTGTCCTCTATTTCGACTTTCGCTGGCTAAAAAAATCGACAGTAAGCCGTGTCCATACGGATTTTTCCAAAATTTGAAAAAACCCCAAAAAACTTGATTCGAAGCGAAAAAATTTCAATTCCCTTGGCATGTTCTATTATTTTGAATCCATATAGGTTCAAGAACGGATCTATGGAGGCTCTGATACCACATGTTAGAATAAATCGATCCGAATAGGGACAAAATCCCAAAAGCCAGGATCTCCATAGAGCATTCAAAAACACAAACAAATAAATAATAAAAAACAGGGATAAAACCACCAACCTTGTTTCGCATCCATGACGATGATCGCAGCGGAAATAAAGACCAAAGAACAAAGTGCTTCCCCTCTATTCCCAAAGTAACTGGCCTGATGAGAATATCGAATGCACAGGGACGATGAACACTGAATATCTCCCTCTCTGACTAGAATTCACTCCTCAATAGCAATTGAGAATTAGAAGTTGTAATAATGGGTAGAGGGGGGACCTAGCTCTCTTTATATAGTAATCCCTATAGGGTCTGACTCATCACAGTCCCAATAGGAATCTATCTGCCCACACTAAAGCCAGTCCACATAGGATTCCTAATATAACTCAATGACCCCTTTAATTAGACCAATACCATAATTAGCCTGAGTTTTATTTTATTTAATATTAGTCCATATTAGGGAATATAGTATTATATTCCAAATATAATTCTAACATCTAGTGGATTGTCCGGATTGATAGCTTGTAATTTTTAATGTTGCTCGTTGCCTGTTGAGATAAGGAATACCATTAACATCGTTGCTCGACTTGATATCATATTTCTTTGAAGAATTATCCTTTTATATATCTGACATGATTGTCATTTAATCTACATAACTGTTGATCCTGATTCTACAAGTTACTGACTAAGCTCGACTTTTCTTTATTGTTTGTATTTTTTAAATTTTCAGGCATCAGACAAGGATCAATCAGCACCACAAGAATTGACTGAAACCAATTTGGATTTAAGTCTGGGTTTGAAAGCCCGTGATGGTGCTCGGGATGCCAATCAAAAAACCGAAGATCAGACCAACCAGAGAGAGTGAACTGAGCTGCTGTTGGGAGTTGGGACATGAGATGAATCCCAAATTTAAAAAATCCATAAGCTATGTCCATCGCTTCTGGAGTCTTGTTCTGGGCTCTCTTCTCCCATGTTTTATCTCTGGGGGAAGTGCTTGCGTAGGAAAAATTATTTGTGCCTTGCCTGTGTTCCTTAGCTGCTCTTATTGCAGAATGTATAAATTTATGCAGTGAAAAATGAATTTCATCTTGGTCCATGTGAAGTGATATATTTGCTTTCTTTTTTCTTTTGAAATTTCTTACCGGCCTTGTTCTTTATGAATTCTTTTTTTGAGGGGGCGGGGGGTAGGTGAATTTTGCTCCTCTCCTGTCCGCTGCCCAGACAGGACCGTGCTGTCCCCTCACATGGGGGCACAAAACGACGATTTAACCTCACCCGGGCAGTGTGTTCGGTAAGGGGTTAGGGTTGTCATTTCGTGCCCCCATGTAAGGGGACAGCACGGTCTTGTTTGAGCAGCGGACAGGAGAGGATAATGATTCGGGGGTAGGTAGGTAGGCTGTAAAGACCAGGCCCATGGCATGGGCTGTGCATGGTTTGAGGTATTGGCAGATTTGGATCGGATACAGGGACGTTATCGGTCTCACTGTGGGTGGAGGAAAACTCAATCCTTTCTCAGTATCATAATGGTGTAATTAAATGCCAGTAGTTTCTTGTGTGTGATTGAGCCCGTTGGGCTAGGCTTAACTCTTGAGCTTAATGATGTTCACAATTTTCCAATTCCTTGCCATACGTCTTGTCTTTCCCGCTCTCGTCTCTCTCCTCTTTTTATACCATTTTCAAAAATCAACAAAGAGCGAAGCCGAGAGACAGAGACGGGAAGAACAAAGACTTTATTCCATTCTTCCACTTAAAACCCTAACTTTGGTGGAAGAGATTGATTGATGCAAATACCTGAGAAGCAAACAAAAACTCTGTTGCAGAGAAAAAACTAATTTTCCATTCTGGTATTAAGGCTACGATTCCCAGCCCTAAAACCCTAACTTTATTCCACAACTAGTCTTGACAGATGGGAGGGAACACTGGGTGAAACTTCAGTTCATAACCTCTTGATTCCAGAAGGGGTCTCTGATGGAACCGTGCAGGTAGGTTCGCCCATTGGAGGGTAACCAACATACAAAGTTTCAGATTGATTAGAGCAGATTCAAAGGAGATCAATCCACTGTTTTCTGGCTGCAAGTGTCACCCAGAACAGAGCATACAACAAGACTGTTGTAATACTAACATAAGAAAAGTAATATTGAAGAAAAAGAGGAGTTAAGGGGAAACAGACCTGAGAGGGAGAAGAAGAAAAAGAAGAGAACTAAGAAGTGAGATAGAGAGGGGAAGAACAAGGAGAAACACAGGGTGACAT
The DNA here is from genome assembly GCF_018873765.1 of Telopea speciosissima. Classification (NCBI taxonomy): domain Eukaryota; kingdom Viridiplantae; phylum Streptophyta; class Magnoliopsida; order Proteales; family Proteaceae; genus Telopea; species Telopea speciosissima. The sequence continues at coordinate 46,068,921 of NC_057925.1, read as the reverse complement.
TAACGGCATCCATCTTCTATCCAATGGTCAACTTTTCAAATCATCATCAATGCAACGTCAAAGTATAAGCTTTCATGAGGGGAGTATTCATTTTTCTTTTTGGGAGGTGGGATAGGGATGTAAATGGATCGAATTTGAATTGAATGTAACAGTATCTGTATTCACATCCACATCCAATTAGCTTTCAAACAGATTTAATAGTTTCAAAAAAATCAATTTTTCCAATACAAATTTCCCTAAACAGATACAAACACAAATCAAATATGGATTTTTAATTATCCATTTACATCTCTAGTAGAGATTGGATGTGGAATCGTGAATCTGGAGAAAATGACATTGCAAAGAACTAGATAAGACAAAAAAATCAAAAGGATGAGAAGGTGAAGGGCTGAATCCACTATCCCACTAAGTTCGATGTTAAAGTGTCATAAGAAATTACATTGATGTCTCAGTATTATTATTTTTGCATTGTATTACCTTGTAATATATTGTGAATTGATAAGGGTATTTTAGTATTCTAAAATAAGGAGAAGGAACTCTACTTGGTCTTGTAGGTAGTATATATTCCACGCAAACAACCTGTGAATCATTGGATTAAAATCAAGTGATAATGACCTTTGATGCAATTTAGGCAATAAAAAATAGGGTACTCAATTTAGTTAAATAAGATTTTGAATATTGCTTGAATAATGGTTTTACAAGTTAAAGGTTATGTTAATAAAGGGTTACCATGAATAAAACAAGGGACAATTAAGGCATATCGTAGTCCAATATTCTTTCACTCTCTCTCTTCTCGACGTTTCTTTCCTTGTTTTGGCAAGAAATCCTTATCACTCCAACGTTCTCTCTCTTCTCCATGTTTCCTTATCATCACTCCCACTCCAATATTCTGTCTCTTTCTTCTTCATGTGCTTTTTTTTTGCAAGAAATCCTTATCACCACTCCCACGATTCTTACTCTATTTATAAAAAACAAACAAGGGACAATCATTAAGGGAAAATTATCACCTCAATTTGCCTAGAATTTTTATCTGCTGTTGTAATTGGAGCGTTGTTGTGCGCATTATGCGGTGCAGCAGCGGCCATGTGTGCACAACGGGCCTGCACACAGCAGCGCTCCAGTTACAGCAACGGATAAAGGTCCATTTGCCTGCCAAACAATTTCTTCAATTCCCTCTAATAGAGGGAGGTGGACCCCACCCGGGTAGGGGGTAGGGTGGCCATTTCCGCCCCCTATTAAATACAATTGAGGAAATTGAGAGACAGGTAAATTGAGGGGATAAGGATCCGACAATTAAGAGGATCCATCTACAAGAATCCTTATCTCCAATTCGTTGCTGCCCCTTCAATTCCTCCAATTCCTCACATGGGGGCCGAAATGACCACCTTACCCTCTACCCAAAAACACTGCCCAAGATGGGATCCACTCCCCTCAATTAGAGGAATTGGACCCTTCAAATAACAATAGAGAGAGAGAGAGGGAGAGGGAGAGAGAGAGAGAGAGAATTTGCCTCATTTGGTTTTTATAAATGGAATAAGAATCGTGGGAGTGGTGACAAGGATTTCTTGCCAAAAAAAAACTCAAAACATCAAAAGAAAGAAGGAGAAGAAAGAGAGAATATTGGAGTGATAAGGATTTCTTGCCAAAACAAGGAAAGAAACGTGGAGAAGAGAGAGAGTGAGAGAATATTGGAGTGAAATATGCATTAATTGTTCCTTGTTTTATTTATGGTAAATCTTTATTAACACAACCTTTAACCTGCACAACCATTATTTAAGCAATATTCAAAATCTTATTTAATTAAATTGAGTATTTTTTATTACCTAAATTGCATCAAAGGTCATTATCACTTGATTCTAATCCAATGATTCACAGGTTGGTTGCGTGGAATATACACTACCTACAAGACCAAGTAGAATTCTTTCTCCCTTATTATTATTATTATTATTATGCATTCTCCAGTAATCTTGGATTTGCTAGAGTTCTATTTTACAACTTGACAAACTCCATTTGAATTGAAATTTAATATGTAAATAGGGACTTAGGGATTTATCTTTCCATAAAATTTGGGTTATATCGTAGCTACAATGTCAATTTCTTGCTAGTAATTTTAATGTATGCTCTTTTCAGCACATTTCAAGAGAGATTAACAGTGTGGCTAACTCTCTTGCCAGGAAGATCTTGTCTCTTGCGTATGAGACAATTTGGCCTCTTTCTACTCTGTGAATTTCTGATCTTTGTAATGCAGATTCTATGCATTGGACACGCTTCAATAAATAAGCTTATTCTCTACCCAAAAAAAAAAATAGCTACAAGGTGGTACATTTTTGGACTAAAGGAAATCCCTCTATGGTGCTTTTGCCCCACATGAGCCCCTTGGGAGATACAAGATAGATCATCAAATCAAAATCAAGGATGAGAAAGTTTAAATTATATCATTGCTACACACTTTCAAAAATCGCAACCGGATGAATTGAATTAGCCGATTTGGATTAGAATCAGCCATGACTATGTCATTGCTACACACTTTCAAAAATCGCAACTGGATCTAAGTTTTTGTTTTTTTGGACCGGAGTGCTTCGTTTTTAGGTATGAGGGACCGATTCTAAGGGTTTTCAGGGATAAATTACAGTCGATTCTAATCTAATCAAATCAGAATCAATATGGATTGATTCGACCCGCACTTCCAAGTTTAAAATACTTATTGTTACGTGGCAAGAATGGGTGACAACTGTCTTCACTTGGTTTGCCTTTGCCTCAAACCGGCATTATCGTGATTTATAGTGTGTATATGAGATGGAAACCCATTCTAATTATTTTTTGGATAAATGAGATTCAATTCATCTAGACATAAAAATGATAATCAATGAACTTGGACGCTTGAAGGACCTCGATGGCTCTTATAAAATCTCTCTCTCTCTCTTTTTACGCAAATATGGTGTGGCAGCGGTAAGGGTGTCAAATTGGAATCGTAATTGAAAACCAAAATCGGATCAAGCAAGCCAAATCGAAGAAATCAGCTCAAATCCAACTATAGAATGTTGGAACTGAATAAATTCAATTTAAATTCAATTCGAGATAGGTAGAAATGAGTGAACTGAATAAAACTAAAAAAGACCGAATATGACTGTACCTAGCTAAACGGATTAGATAATATCTTGTTTGAATTGAATTATCCGTAACCGATTATCTTTTGAACGGATTTGGCTAGTTACCGTAAATTGATTTTTGGAATACAAATTTCTCTGAACAGATACAAACACGAATCAAATGTGAATTTTTTATTATCCATTTACATCCTTAACTAAGATAGTCCGAAAACCATTGTGCCAGCTCACTTGCTTGTTAGCATACTGTCAATTCATATCATTTATCAGAAAATAACTTAAAATTATAAGATAATGCTTACAAAGTTTATGCTACCTCTCCGTCACTTGGGCCACCCGAGTAGGTAAGCTTAATTTTCAACCTTATGAGTACCAAAAGCAAAAAAAATAGGGGATAGGGGGTAGGGGGTAGGGGGTAGGGGGTAGGGGGGGGGGGGGGGGGAGATTTTTTAACCTAACTAAACATGATCAATCTTATTGGTTGGTACCTATCTAACCTTAGCCATGTAGAAGGCATCTTTACTCCAACCGTCCATTGGATGAGAAGGTCTCTATTTGGACTACTATTTATCAAGTTTTAGGTTTCATCTCTACCATTGGCTTAACATATTACGACTTTTATTTTTGGGATTTTCTTCTTGACATCCTTTAAGATGTCAAATAATTTGTAATCTTACTTCTAGACTCCTTTTTATGCACGGTTATGTACTGTATATGATCGTGCTTTCAACCATTGGATGGAGGTGGCAGTAAGAAGTATCATTACATATCCCCCTCTCTCCCCATATGAAGGTTGAAGGCCCTTTTGCCCTTATTTTTTTTCATTTTAGTATAACATTTTTTTTTCAAGCAGAGTAATTATTGTAATTTCACTATGTAAACTGAAAAAAATGTGCAAGAAGACGATGACAATTTTTGATAATAACATAATGATAAGTTACTTTCAAATTATGACTAGGACTGTTATTGGGAATAGAGAGGAATACAAAGGTGTTCAGAGTTTCAAGGAGTATCTGGTATGCATTCTTAGAACATGTTCTAAGTCCAAAATGTATTCTGAATGACAAAAATATTGTTTGGTACTCATTCCCATTCAAAATTCTTAGAATGGGGTCAGGAATAGGCCTCGTTCTGCATTCTCATTCTTGTATCTTGCTTCAACTCGTGCAGACCAGTGAATTGTTGATTGGAGGGTCTTTGAATGTATATCTGCTGCTATTTTTAAAACTCCATTCGGGTCTTTGAGCGGTTTTGTCCTTTTACCAAGACTAGCAATTTTAACACTACGGTTCCAGTCAATCTGTTAACTTCTACTTCCATCTTTGGATATGGTAATTACCTCTATAGGAGATTTTGGAAGTATATACAGGCCAGGGTCGGCTATACGGATCATTTCTCTCCAATCAGCTCTATTCGACATCATACTTGAAACAAGACTTACATTATGCATGTCATTTCTCATCACTTCTCCTCGGGTCATTTTAGGCCCGCCCTTATTTCTGTTTGAACTGGAACATCCGATAGGCTCCATTGAACTTGGCTATGCCACTTTAGATGACTTTCTCATCGCTTATGCAGGATGATCTGTTGGGATTCTATACAACAAGAAATTTGTTTTTGAGGAGATGAACAATATCTTGTCCTATAAGTATTTACAGGCAAAAGGTACGGGTTTTTTTTTTTTTTGATGAAAGTGTAATTACACAAACCACACACCAATCCCAAAAGGCAGAAGCTAAGGGGCTTTTGTAAAGCATACAATGGAGCTAAAATTCTGTTAGATCAGCTTGCTTTCAAAGCAAGCAACCTGCGAAAGGGTATGTGGAAATATTTTAAAAAAACACCTCACAATTAAGAGGGAGGAGGTCATGAGTTTAACTCTCCTTGGGGCCTATCTATCAAAAAAGGAAAAAAAGAAGAATGAGAGCATCATCAATGGCATGGGAAGGATGTGTTTCATGGTGCCGCATGCTAGTAGCTCATGCTTATTATCATGGTCATTTTTATGCTGGTGCACCGTATAAAATTGAGGATATGAGAAGCACAGCCAGGTTCAATAAAATGCAGTTGCCCATCAAAGCATGGCCATATCAGTACACCGCATGACTCTGAGCTGAAGGGCTACACCCCCCATCACTTTACTTTTTTATCCAAATTCCACCAATAATACAAGATAAGATTTCCAGTGTTGGAACAGCTTATCACCATCCAAATATTCAAAATCCCACCTAAGAGATAAAGCCATTGTTACATACAAATAAGAGCAAAGAACATCATCTCAATGTCTCAAATTAAAGATAGAGGGCACAATCTACATATCGTCATCATCATTCTTCTGCAACAGCCACTTCTGGCTCGGAGAAGTAATCGTGCCTGAAACATTATGAAGGGATTATCAGACTCTAGGATTTAGCCACATTCTTGAAATAGTTACAGAAGTATTCATCTTCACAAATTTAATCAGACGGAGACAAGTAAAATCCAGCAATTTAAACAATCATCAACATTAACCTTCCCAATTGACATCACACTAATAGTGAAGGTCAATATGATCATGTGGCGTCATGCCTTTGGCCTTGGGGCATATAATGATGTCTGCAATGGATGATCCTGAACACAGAATCAATGGGCAATATCCTGCACACTATGTGATCTTTAATTTAATTCCCTGTTCTCCAAACCAAAGCAACCTTAAGAAAGGTGGTCCATTGAGTGATTAGTCTTGAACATACGTACAACAGGCAATATCCTGTACACTATGTGATCTTTATTTTAATTCCCTGTTCTCAAAACCAAAACAACCTTAAGAAAGGTGGTCCATTGAGTGATTAGTCTTGAACATACGTACAACAGGCAATATCCTGTACACTATGTGATCTTTATTTTAATTCCCTGTTCTCAAAACCAAAACAACCTTAAGAAAGGTGGTCCATTGAGTGATTAGTCTTGAACATACGTACAACAGGCAATATCCTGTACACTATGTGATCTTTATTTTAATTCCCTGTTCTCAAAACCAAAACAACCTTAAGAAAGGTGGCCCATTGAGTGATTAGTCTTGAACATACGTACAACAAGCAATATCCTGTACACTATGTGATCTTTATTTTAATTCCCTGTTCTCAAAACCAAAACAACCTTAAGAAAGGTGGCCCATTGAGTGGGAAGTCATGAACATACGTATCCTTCTCCCACTGGCTGAAAGAAGTGCAAATTTATCACCATTCATAACCACCATCTGAGTGGAATTTCAACACGGTAACTAGCACAAGCACAAACACCTAATTCTGATATGTGGCAGGTCAGAAGGGGCTGAAATATTTGGACAGGTAGACCCCAAGGCCCCAGTTCAAAAGTCAAGTTTCAGCCTAATCGGAGTTGGACAATTACCGGGAATCAAAAAGTGAAATCTTACCGAATTTTGCGAGTAAGTTGGTAAATGCCTGTAGCACCCATTGCAACATTAACACTGAAAAGGTTCCAATTTTTCTGCAAAACCAGTATTTATTAATACAATTAGAATTTACCACACATACAAACAAGAGAATAAAGAAGAGAAGGTTTCTTTCATAAGGCATTGAAAAAAATTGTAACCAGGAGTGGCTTATGCCCCAAGATTATAAAAAGCACAGATTACCACAAAGCACTATAACTAGATTGACTGAACTCCGTGAGTGGGAAAGGATGTTGTTTTACTGGGGAAGGGAAAGGATGGTCTCTTGGTCATACAAATCCACCCATGGAGGACACCACCTGCCCATCATATGGTTTTTTTTTTTCCCCCTTGAATCAACCATTTGGCATACATGCTTCCATGTTATGTGTCCCCCCCACCCTCCCCACCCAAAAAAAAAAAAAAACCAAATGACAAAGAAAACAAAACAAATATTATATCTACAATTACCTATAAAAAATGTTATATCTAGAAAACGATTTTAAAGTAAATATTTTCTGCGGTTAACAAATGGAGCCTAATTGAAGAACTTGAAATATCCGCACATAGGTCATAAAGATCTGCATCATACTTTTTCTTCCTACTGAAAAGAACCATGAGAAGTGATTGGAGATTGATGTTCAATCAAAATGGTAAGCCATTCACAATCTTTGAAGCTTGAAATAGGATTTTCTGTAACTTAGATATTTAAAACTCTCAACAGCATCTTATGTTCTACAGGACAACGTTCGAAAACTCAGGTCTCGGTGCCAACTCGGACCCTTGAAAAACCGAGTTGAGTCGAGATCTCTCGCCGAGTTGGTGCACTTTTTTTTTTCTCAACTCAAAGCCTCATCTCGGTGGGTGTTAGACCTAGTTTGGGTCTGAAACTTGGTATTCAGCCTATTTTAGGCTATTTAAACACAATGGCACTATCAGATTTTGCAAAAACAAAGTCCAAATAGGAGTTTCAGTTAGTGGGAAAGCAGGATAGACACTTACTTATGCTAGAAACCAGGACAGACACAGGACAAACACACGTATTTATGCCTAATATCATTTAAGTAAATGCTTTTGTATTTGTATTTCATTTACTTAAGATCTTATTCATAAATAAATAAATACCCCCCTATTTGAATCCAATAAAAATAGTTAAAAAAATCAAATTCCAAAAGGAAAAAAAGTCAACCCCCCAGTTCAAGAACAAAAACTGGATTTTCGGCGGTAGGTGCAATTTTCAACTTTCTAATGCTGGGGTTTTTCTCAAATCAAAAAATTCCATAAATCTTAATATGGTAAAACATTGCTAAAAACCAAAAGTGCGGTAAAATATTCATTTGTTTTGATGTCCAAAAAACAAAGCTTTCCAACAAGTCCAAGATTGCTAAAATCTGATTTATATTGAAGGAGTTATGTACCGGTTAAACTTAATTCGGTGTGCTGTCAAAATCGCTCTGAATGAAAATAGTTTTTTGGATATCAAAACAAATGAATATTTTACCGCACTTTTGGTTTTTAGCAATGTTTTACCATAATAAGATTTATGGAATTTTTAGATTTGAGAAAAACCCCAGTATTAGAAAGTTGAAAATTACACCTACCGCCAAAAAATCCAGTTTTTGTTCTTGAATTGGGGGGTTGACTTTTTTTCCTTTTGGAATTTTATTTTTTAACGATTTTTATTGGATTCAAATAGGGGGGGTATTTGCTTATTTATGAACAATATCTTAAGTAAATGAAACAACATTTACTTAAATGATATTAGGCATAAGTAAGTGTCTATCTTGGTTCCTGGCATAGATAGGTGTCTGTATACCCAGAATTTCCAGGAGAGATCTCACCGAGATCTGGCACTCATATAAAAGACCTAGATGGGCATTTTCCTATGTCCAACCGAGATCTCGACCGAGATTCGAGTTCTCTCCGAGATCTCGCCAAGATATTGAACTTTTGTGACTCGACCCTCATCTCGTCTCGGATTTTCGAAATACCGAGAAACTCGGCGAGATCGAGATCTCGAGAGTTCTTGAACTATGCTACAGGAGTTTCTCACCCAAAACACACACACAAATCAACAAGTCCTTCTTACACCTAGGTTCCATGGATCCTTCCACATAGGCTCACCATCTGTATTCTATGTTCTAGAGTTTCTCACCCAAAGGCCAAAACACACAACAAACACACAAAATTAATGAACCTACACACACAATTACATGATTCCCTTAACACAAATCTGCACCTATTTTACTGCCAATTCCTTACCCGTAGGTTCCATTGACCCTTCCATAACATACTAATAGCAGTAACAGAATTTTATTCATCAAGGAATTGCACAGTATTGTCTATAGTATTTTTTACAAAAAATGTGCAATGCATACACCAATATCAGTTACAAGGAATGGTAGAAAGATTTTCCAAGATCATTTATATCAGTTTCACCAAACCCTCTAACAGTCGAAATTCAATCAAAAAAGGAGGCACGAGTATCCTGCTTTTAATTCAAAATTAGACATATGCTATAGGGCCAGGAGATAAATATAGCTTTCACTTCTGGAGGCATGAACTGATCCACATCAAAGCATTCAATGACGTAGAAGCACATCTTGGAATATCATACAAGATGCAGAGAAATGAAAAGTACAGCATGACTGACGTATTCCCAGTTGAAAACTGCTTTGAAGGCTGTCTACAATAATTAACCACATGCCAGTATCCAACAAAAGGTCCAACCCATGGTCAGACCAGTTCTCCCCGAATTTGCTTGAGAGGGTATTTACTAAGAACACCAGTTTGCTATTTTATATTCAAATTCTCACCTCTTCCCAAACTCAGTGCAACAGTGCATCCTCCAAAATCAGAGAGAACAATACTCCTTCATCCCCGTCCCATTTCCTCTTTAAAAAATAAACGAAATAAAAATAGAGACAAAATCTACCGCTTCCTTAACTTAAAATAGAATTTAATGCATAATTTATAACATGGAAAAAGTTGGAAAAGCCTTGGATATGAATCACACAGCATACTCAAACACAATCACCGGGAAACCCTACTTCTAGGAAGTTACTCATCTAAGGCCCATTGATCAAGAGAGAGACTCAAACCAAAGTTAAAACCATACATCCATGATACCGAATTATCAACAAAGTCCATTGCTCCATAAACATCAACCGAAGTACAATTCGATATGATCATAAGCTTTTTTAAGATCCATTTCTGTAATCAGACTGCCATCCTTTCCCTAATGGTAATACACTCATCAGCAACTAATAATTCATCCAGAACTAGCTCACCTCCAACAAGTTGTTTATTTGTACATGAAACTTATTATTTTCCGTCTACTTTATTTAAACAAAACAACAACTCGGTCTTATCCCAACTAAATTTGGTCGGTGTCTACTTTATTTAAACTATCTGTTTAATTAAATACTACATAACCATTTTCTTACTCCCTCTAGAACCAGATTTTTTTTCCTACACATTCAAGCTGACCTCCTACATATCCTAATCCACCTACTTTTCACGTTTCATTCAAAAAATAATAATAATAAGAAGTTACATTCGTGAATTTTCAGAAAAATGTTTCTTTGAATTCTGGTACATAAAAGTGACAGGTAAAAATGTTTCTTTGGTACATGAAAGTGACAGGTCTGTTTTCACATTAGAATGTGGGTCCTCAGATGAAATAACAAAAGAGTTACATATACCAAAGTCAATGTCTTCAAAAGGATAATCAATAAGTCAATTTTAAAGAGCTGCTTGGTAGCTTCATTGACTTATGTCAAATTAAAACCAGGTCTTGGAAAGAATCACCAACAACTAGAGATTTCTCCGAAAACTGAGAACATGAACTCTATAAGGTAAAGAATGTGCAAGCCAAGTGTATGTTACAATATTTCAATGAACAAAACAGGAAATAAGAATACCACATTGTAACAAGTAGGGCCTAAAGTCCCTTCATTTATACAATGACATGGACAGAAATCAACAATATTGCAGATACTGTGCTGGAAACAATCTCCGCAAAATTAAAAGTATTACCCCATAACATTGCAAACAGACTGGCTATTTTCTCCAAGTAGTCAATCTTACCGGTGTAATTACTGTGCTGTAGCGTGACCAGACAACTCCAGTGCAACAAACAGCTGAAACCATAAGACGTGAATTAGAAAACTATCGATACAAATAAACTGAAAGTGAATGCTTTATAAAAAATTAATAATTCGAGAGAAAAATAATTTGTTGTAGTCAATCCTTCCCCCACCCTACAAGCAATGATTTCCATAGGAAAAAGAAATCTTAAATGGTACTTGCCTATTTGCTGAGGATAAGAGAGCTTTTCGGGCGGTTTTGCGAAGTCAGCTACATTTGCAATGCTGATACCCCATTTAAATGTTGGGGCCCAGAAGTGAACTGCAATCAGGAAGAAGGTATACTTACACAAAGTGGAAGTAACTAATGACATAGATATCTTAAAATAGCACATGTAAGTCAAGGAACAAGAACTCTGTTTGTGGGGCTATTCAGCGACTGATCATTCCTATGCAGATTCAATCAAGATCCATACTTAATAGTCTCAATTAGGTAAAAAGTAGAAACAAATGATATCTAGATCGAATTTTATTAGCTATTTTGTCAAGTAATTCAAACATATTATGAATATTTGCTCTTAACCAAGATTTGCATCGGCCAATAAGTTTAATGGGAGGTTTTATTTTTACTGTTAATTACTATAACCACAAGAAACCAAGTAAACCCATAACATTTTTCTCTGTAGTAATCATGGAACAAAAACTCGACCAAAACCGTTGAAACCATCGAGTTAACTCGGCTTCCCAAGTTTCCGAGACGAGTTGAAGGGGGATTTTATAAAATCCCTGGATTCGACCGGGTTTCGATGGTTTCGATTTGTTTCGACCATATTTTGGTGGTTTCGACACATATACCCATTGAAACTAGGGGAAACTTGACTCGAAACTAGGACAGACAGGTATTTATGCCAGAAACCAACACACACACTTAGTTATGTCTAATATCATTTAAGTAAATGTTCTTGTATTTGTATTTCATTTACTAAAGACTTTATTCATAAATAAGCAAATACCCTGTATTTGAATCCAATAAAAATAGTTAAAAAATCAAATTTCAAAAGGAAAAAAAAAAAAAATCAACCCCCCAATTCAAGAACAAAAACTGGATTTTTTACGGTAGGTGCCATTTCAACTTTCTAATGCTGGGGTTTTTCTTAAATCTAAAAATTTCATAAATTTTAATATGGTAAAAAATTGCTAAAAACCAAAAGTGCGGTAAAATATTAATTTGTTTTGATGTCTAAAAATATATTTTAAATTCAGAGCGATTTTGACAGCATTTGCGCACACCAAATTAAGTTTGACCGGTACATAACTCCTTCAATATAAATCAGATTTAAGCAATCTTGGACTTATTGGAAAACTATCAAAACAAAGCTTTCTAACAAATCCAAGATTGCTTAAATTTCATTTATATTGATGGAGTTATGTTCTAGTCAAACCTTATTTGATACCATGTCTAAGAACAATATACAGTATCAAACTTGGATCAAAACCACAAGTAATATTTTTAGTGTTCTCTATATGAAACTAATGTATGGATTGAGTTTAAAATGTAAAAAAAAAGGCAGCACAACAAAAATCAGGGCAAAAAAATAACTTATGGGCCTCGAAACCAAAGTTCGAGTTAGCCTGGAGAAAGTTCCAAGTTTCGACCGAGATATGGTCAAAACCGAGATGAACTCGTTTTCTGGTTGGTCTAAACCTAGTCGAAACCCGAGTTTTAGAACCTTGGTAGTAATACATCAGGAATAATACTCCTCTGCATAGGCCATGGGCTATGAGAAGATTACAATCCTTCCAGCTCTGTGAAGAAGATTTCTAAGTATGACTATTTACTCATCATTGCTTTGTTGGTTTTCTAGATTTGTTTCCACACACACAAGTACAACTATTACTCAGGATTGGTTTTGATGCTCTTTAATCATATTTCAAGCAATCGAATGGTCTGCTTTTCTGTGATGAATCTTTCATTGAACCAATAGCCCCCTCCCCCAACTATATGTTAGATTAATTAGAAATTTATATGTAGGGCAACAGGTTATTGATGATTCTATACTTTCTAATCCCACAGTTTCAAAGTGAAATAATAACTCTAACAGCGAGAGATTGGCGAGACTAGCCCACCATATAGTTTGATGTTCTATTAACCATAATCCCCAAATTGTACTCTTGATTCTCTGTCTATTTCTCCTTCCCACACTCAATTCACCAAGCCTTATTTTCGTCGGCTAACAGACTTTAAATTATGACGATATTCAATGTATAAACTTCGACATCACACCTTAAATATATTCGCCGACCAAAATTACATGTTTATTGTCTTGATTAAATATCAGTAAGAAAATTTGACATTTTGTCAATTCTTTAAGCAAAATAAAATATTTCGATTATCAGCTCCAGTATTCAGTAATTCCGATCCAATGAAAAAGAAACCATCGAAAATTCCTCAATATATATATAGGTCAACGACCACAGAGGATGAATCTCGTAATTCCAATCACAAACAAAAATCAGAAAGAAAAAGATAAAATTTGAGTCTTCTAGGGCAGGGTTACAAAACAAAACAATTATAGCAAAGAGGAGGAATTGATTATGATCCGTCCATGATTAAAAAAAAAAAAAAAATGAAAGATTGAGAGAATAAAAAGAAAAGGGCAGGGAAAAGACAAACTGGTTTTAGGTCCGGCAGGATGGTTCCACAAAGCTTGAAATTTAGAAGCCGCCATGAAATCTCAGATTCTGTCTCTCCGCCGTGACTCGTGAGTCCCGAGTTCTCCTGCAACTGAGCAGTGCCTCGTTCCTGAGAAAGAGAGAGAAAACCTTTACGTATCTACCCAATACAATGTGAACAAAGCCCATCTACCTCTACTAGTCGGGCGGAAGGGGTCGATCTTGGTGGGGCCCATCTTCCATGATAGGCCCATCAGGCAGTGACAGCTTGCATTTATTTATCCCTGAAGCCTGAATGGTTAATCTCACACTAATAATAAAAGGAGCAATTACTATCACTACCGTGTGCTTAGCCTATATTTATTATAACTACCTTATCTTAAACTTTTTTTTTAATACTATCCTGTTTTTAAACTTTTACATCTTCTTCTACCCTCATGTTTTTAAATACCCAGATTACCCTTTCTTTTACTTAATAACCTGCTAATTTATTTAAATCTTCTACTTTTTATTTTTTTTGTCATTAAAATAGTAAAAAATGAAAATCACCCACACATTTCTTCTTTCTCCCGCTTTTTACTCCATTCGATTTTTTATTTTTGTTTTTTATATTTTTTTAAAATTTTCTATTTAATTAATTTTTTATTCAATATTTCATCCTCATCGTTCTTCCTCGAAGTTCGAACAAATTATGGTTCTAAGTATCGGTATCGTATCACCCGTATCGGGCGATACATATCGATTTTGCTAGTCATCGATATCGATCCTATGCCGATACCGTATCAGGAGCACGGTACGAACAAGGGGTAAAATGGTCAGAACTCATTTTTTAAAGAGATTCAAGGGTAATTTTGCCCGATGCAGCCGATCCAGGCCGATACCGTATCAGTATCGTATCGATTTTGCAGGTTATCAATACCCGTTCCAATACCGTGCACTAATACCATGGAACAAATCGACTCTCTTCAAAGCACCCCACTTCTTCTCTCTCTTCCTGTTTTTTATTTAATTTACTTTTTATCATTTTTGAAGAGAGTTGATCTGTTCCATGGTTTTAGTGCACGGTATCGGAATGGGTATCGGTAACCTACAAAACCGATACGATACCAATACGGTATTGACTTGGATTGGCTGTATCGGACAAAATTACCTCTGAATCTCCTTAAAAAATGAGTTTTCTGACCATTTTACCCCTTGTCTGTACCGTGCTTCTGATATGGTATCGGCATAGTATCGATGACTAGCAAAACCGGTACGTATCGCCCGTATCAAGTGATACGATACCGATACTTAGAACCATGAACTGTTCGAACTTTGAAGAAGAACGATAAGGATGAAATGTTGAATAAAAAATTAATAAAATAGAAAAATTGAAGGAAAAAAAACCGAATGGAATAAAAAACGGGTGAGAGAAGAAATGAGTGGGTGCTTTTAATTTTTTACTATTTTAATGACAAAAAAAAGTAGAAGATTTAAATAGATTAGTAGGTTACTAAGTGAAAAGGAAGGGCAATCTGGGTATTTAAAAATATGAAGGTAGAAGGAGATGTAAAAGTTTAAAAGCAGGATAGTCTTAGAAAAGAAGTTTAAGGTAAGGTAGTTTTAGTAAATATAGGTTAAGTGTAGGGTAGTGATAGTAATTGCCCCATAATAAAATTAAAATAAAATAAAATAGGACAAATGATCTATAAAATGGATAAAATTTTGCGACGCCCATAGCAGGAATGTTCCTGCTACAAGACTAGCAACCAAAGAAATGGAATTATTCACTTCCCCTTTGGGTTCATAAATACCCTCCTAGGTTTTTGTATTTTCTAAAATACCCTTATAGATCCCATTTCCTTGGTTGCCAGCCTTGTAGCAAGAACATTCCTATTACTAGTGTAGCAGCAAAATTTCATCCCTAGAAAATGGTCTTGTTCACGGTGCTGTTGAAACCGTCTCATTCACATTGCTCTCTATGTTAGAATCCAGATCCTCTACGGCGTGCTTCCTGTCCTGCGCCTTGCTGCGCACAATAACCGCTTTACCTGCATTCGGGGTAGGGCGCTTAAGCAGGGGTAAGGCGATCATTGCACGTGACCCTATGTCTACGTAGAACAGTGCAACACGGGCAGCGCATCGTAGAGGATCCAAATTGCTGCATGTCATCGCCTTCGGTTTGACAATGATAAATATTTTTATAAATATATATATTGTTTATTTTTTATTTTATTTTTCATTTCTATTCATTTTTATGAAACAAACACACCCTTAAAATACGAATTGAAAACTGATCCGAGCTACTTCATCAGATTTTGACGGATCACCAAACAAACATACTTTTATTATTCTAAAATTTTTGTCAAGTTCAATCTTACTATTATTCTAAAATAAGATGTTTGACATAAATGCCCCCATGATCCCAATCTATCGGATCCATATCAATCTCTGATTAGTTTTCGGTCAGATTTGAATATCAATTTTTCAAATAGAAATTCCCTTAAATTGATACCAAATGTCCAGCGAGAGTGATGTTACAATCTCACTACGACACTACCCATTAAGCGATCGAGAATTAGAAAAGATGAAAATTCAAGTATATGAGAAGATAAAAGTAATTCTAAGTAGGAAGAGCCATGTTCTCTTGTATTGTCAAAACGTGTCCAACAAAAACTTTCGGGTCGGAAAGATCGAGAATCTCCTTTCGAAGACAAGAAAGGAAATCCTTATTAAGTTTGTGGTTACATCTATCCCCTCTTATGCTATGTCTATGTTCCTTTTCTCTTCTTCCATTTGTCATATCCTTAAAAAATCAATCAGACATCTTTTGTGGAAGAATAATGAGAGAAACGAGGTTGTTTGGTTGGGGGGTTTGGGCTTTAGGGATTTAGGGAATTTTATCCTTGCTATGCTTGCATGGCAAGGTTGGCGTATCCTTCATAACCATGATGCTTTGTGGGTTTGGGTTAAAGTTTTAATTGGTAAATATTTTTGCAGATCTGTTCTATCAAAAGAAGAGTGGGGGATGGAAATATCTGCTATTTCTCAAATCCTCATTCCTTTTTCTCATTCTATTGATGATTGGATCTGGGCTTTTAATTTGCCAGGTAATTTTTTAGTTAAATTTGTATATTTCTCTATCTCTACATCACTTAGTCATGGACCTTCTTCTCATAATCCTTATTGGTTGAGGCTTTGGAAATTTAATATTGTCCCGAAAAAAAAAGTTGTTCTTGTGGAGATGGAGTTCTAATACTTTGGTTGTAAATAAACTTTTAGTGTTGCATCATTTGTCTACTAATGTTGTTTGTCCTCTTTGTTTGAATGAGGAAGAATCAAGAGTTCAAGCTCTATCCTGCTTCCCCTTTGCTTCAGCGGTGTGGTTACTACTCCCTTTTCGATCTAATACATCAGAATTTCATGGTAGGAGTTTTAAGGACTGGCTAAACTACTTGTTTATAAAGCATAAGAATGTTCCAAATTTGTCAGATTTTAATATTGTTTGGTCTTCATGAATATGGCAGATTTGGAAGACTTGTAATAGAGCAATCTTTGATCATATGGATCCGGATCTCCTCAGCACCATTTTCAGATGTTAATGTTACTATCACGTAAGGGCACCTTTGTGTTTCAACCCCCTGCCCAATACAAATGTTCCTATGTCAAGTGCTGCTATGGTTTCAGTGGATCCCTCTACTGATTTCTTTGATATGCACTCGGATGGGGCCTGGAATGTTGGGTCTTTCACAAGTGGTAGGGGTTTTGTTCTTAGCACAAATTCGGGCTCTTCTGTGGCTGCTAGATGCAAGTGTAGTTCTAGTTTCTCTGCGGCTGCTATTGAGGCAGAGGCCACCTGGGATGGCATTCGTTTTTTTTTGGGTAAAGGATAATCTATTGAAAAGCATGTGAATTACACGTGGTGGAAGAATCACAAGTTTCAACCAACCACGAAGTGGAGTTTGGCCATACTGTCATACACGGCATAGACAGGACCTTCCTAGCTAGGCAATCAGCCACAAAGTTGGCTTTCCTAGGAATAAAGGAGAACTTACAATCCAGGACATATGAACTTTGAAATCTAATATTCTCAATGATAGGCTCACTAAAGGGATGGCATTCTTTTAGCTCTACATTAATATGATTTGTTTCCTTTAGTTGTCTCTTCAAACAGTTTGCCTTTAGTAAATGGTCTAAATAATGTTGTATCTTCTTTAATATGGGCCGCTAGATCTGTTGTTGAGGATATTGTTCGGTTGATTTTCTCTTCAAGATGTTGTTTTTAAGTTTGTTCCTAGGTCCTCTAATAAAGAGGCTTATTTGATAGCTACTGGGGTTATGCGTTTAAGAATTTCCTGAGATTGGTGGCTCTCTCCACCACTTGTATTTCTTTCTCAGAGAGGAGGCTTTGCTTCTTTTCTCTTTGAATAAATGCTATTTTTGTTTGTTGATAAAAATAAAAAAAGAAGAAAGATAAAGGTTGAATTTGCTACCTTACTATGGTTGATGTTGATGTTGGTCAAACAACGGTTTAGGGATAAAACCATGGTTCCCTAGGAAAATCAATTAACTGAAAATTAGGATTTTGCACACCCTGGGTTATCCCATGGTGTCCCATGGGTGCCCCTAATAAATTTTAGGGTTTTCCATGGTCGCCCATGGGAACCCTGGTGCATCCCTA
Organism: Telopea speciosissima; assembly: GCF_018873765.1. NCBI lineage: Eukaryota > Viridiplantae > Streptophyta > Magnoliopsida > Proteales > Proteaceae > Telopea > Telopea speciosissima. Next base: position 46,050,960 of record NC_057925.1, on the reverse strand, counting down.
TTAGGGTTTCTCCTTCCCTATTGCGTCCCATAAAATTAATTATCACAATAGGGACAGAGAAATTCATCTCTAGTCCATCACATGCCAAGAGGGATCCATCCCATACTCGAATGCGCAGCAAAAATTAATCGATTCGAGTTTCTTTCGCATCCCATAAATATTAATAATCAATAAACTGAAGGAATTAATAAAGAACTGCTAACCTGGTGATCCTCAAGTGTTGCTCTTCCAATAGACAGTGGTTCTTCCTTCAATGAGCTCTCCAAGCAAACAGATCTGAACCTCCAATGGTGCTACCAAGGTTTTTCAAGCCAATCCCAGATGCTCTCGAACTCTTCAATACAGATCTAGGGTTTCTCAAACCCTAACTCTCAAACATAGATGAGAGAACCAAGAAGAAGAAGAGAGATCACAAGAGGGAGAGAGAGAAAATCAAAAACGTAGGAGAGAGAGTGTCGGCTAAAAAACGTGGAGAGCTTCTTTTTTTCCTTCTGCGTTTTGGTCCCCTATATATAAGCCTAGGGTTTAATTAAAAAACCCTGATGGATTAATTAATCCTAGTGAGAGTCATACTCTCTCTCTCTCAGTCTGGCAATTCTGTTTAAATTCAAAGTGCTACATAGGTGAAGAAGCAGAATCTAATAGGGAAAGTATTAATTAATTATTTTATTTAATATTTAATGGATAATTATAATTAGCACCATATCCATTAATTAAATAAAGTATTAATTAAACTAGCAAATTCCAAATAACTCTCTATATGATAGCTATTTATCATATACAACCCCCCCACTAATCAACACCATCATTATGGAATCTAGGGCATATACACATGTACTGCCAAACCCCAATCCATAGTACATGTCCATATACGAGCATCTATGCACCTGATCGGGTCCCGCAAAACTCGATAAAATACTTTGTTCAAATAATTATAAATAATGTATCATTTTATGTAAAATAGATTTTTGCAAAACCATTTCCAAAATGACATTGGATCCAGATTCTGATCCGACCATGCACAGACAGTCTCTATCTTGGTGTTCCCCAATCGGGCAGTGATGACCGTGTTGGATAACTCCTTCACTCATAAAGTGTTCACGTATTCCTAAAACACCGGCTGTGACTCGCTTGAGTCTCAGTCATTGATGAACCAAAGAATGCGATCACACTTTGCAGTGACAGGGTTTCCTCAGGTACAGGGTGTCGGTGACACATGTCTATCCCTTCCTACATCTGGTAGTAATACATGAGGGAATCGACAAAGTAGATTATTTGCCAATGCACACATCAAACATGTGAGCACTCGCATTCGTACCCTGACATCACATGTCTAGGTATACCCAATGCGACGACCATATGATAAGGGTGCCCAGCCCAAACCCTAGTTGTGACTACCATTTTAAGTAAAACTTAGGGACACATAATGCTCAAAAAGTTTATATCGCATGTGACAATATCAAACTAAAATGTATAAATGTTCAATACAAAGGTGAACCGGGTTGAACCGGGTTTGATGGACACACACTTGTCCAACAGTTGAAATATCATATCTGAAATTGCATAGATGTTCTCATGAATCTCTTTTTTTTTTTTTTTTTTACTTGTTTAATTTCTTAGTTGTAATATATTGTGAATTGATAAAAGGTATTTTAGTATTATAAATATTATTTAAGGGAAAGAGAACTCTACCTAGGTGCGTGTTGTACACTGCCCATGTGCATAGACATAGGGGAGGGCGAAATGAACGCCATGCCTCAGGAAATTCTGTCTTTCCATGAGGGCTCAACGGTCATTTTGCCCACCCCCATGTCTAGGCACAGGGGCACCGCATTGCTTGCGCCCATGTCAATATCCACATTTTAATGGATTTGGATAGTTTACAAAAACCAAAAATTTTCGATACAGCTTCGATTATGAATTTTCAATTATCTATTTATATCTCTACCTACAAATGGGTCTCATCAGGATTTTTATCCTCTTAATAGTGCACCTCACTTGAGAATCTAATAGTACACCCAACACTTGAGAAGATAAAAAGACATCACTGCCTAAGTTTTTACGTTGGATTCTCAAATGAGGTGCGCACATGAGAGGGTAAAAATCTGTCTTATCATGGTCTAAAAAATCGGAATTGAATTCGCCGAATTGGGTGATTTTGATTGAAATTAATTGAATTCGATCCTGATTCCAGTTAATCCAGAGCTGCCGAACTATGATAGGCTTTTAGTGTGCAATTCGATTTCAGCCAATTTAAAATTGGAATCAACCTGATCCGGATCCCCAATTCTTGCTGAACCGGGTTCCGAATCAATGAGACTTCTCTCTCACCGAGCATTAAATTCTAGGTGGACCAGTTTTGGCCTAGAGAAGGGTTCCTGGTCGGCCCCACAAGTCACATCCTCCTATATTGTTGGAAAGCAAAAAATGATGTGGTGTTTGGACGTCAAAATTGGACACTAGATGAAGTAATACAAGTGTCTCTTTCAGCCTTCAACGAGTTTTCTAATGCTCAATCGACTACATCTCTCCAAGCGGATACTCCTACTTTTTCGAAACTTGTGCTATCCTGAACTGCTTCCCCATTAGGTGTGGTGAAGATCATTTGTGAAGCTAGTTTATCATCCCAACTATTTGAATTGGCATTATATCGGAAGCTATTCCGGCAACATTCTACAACGGAGGGCTTTGGCAAAGATCATCCTATGAACTTTCGATTGTGTGCAATTAGAGTGCGATAATAAGAGCATCATCACTTATCTATAGAGAGGTTTATCTTCTTCACAACTTAACCTCCCTACTATTTTGGAAGATATTACTTATCTTTTCTCATGTTTGGAAACATGTTGTTTTCTTTTTGTTCTAAGAGAGATTAACAGTTTAGCGGACTCCCAAGCCCTATCGATGACGGTGACGTATATGATAGTATGGCTTATTTCCGATCCATGGATCTTGGAGTTATGTTATCTCTACGGTACTCTTGACCAAAAAAAAAAAAAAAAAAGTGTTTCCACGATACTAAATAAAGTGCTATTAACCACCCCCAACCAAAAAAAAAAAACAAAAAAATCCTTACAACGGTCAATCCTTGGGTTCTGTCTTTAATTTTGACATACCATTTTATTTGATCTACTGGCACCCATTTGTGTGTCTGGTGGTGATCAGTGTGTTGGGCAGCCAACGTATTTGACGAAAAGTCTGATGAAATTGGATGAAGGAAGCACAACCTGTTGAGGTAAACCACTCTGCCGTCACCCATGGTTCTTGTTCTTTACTTTTGCAGGTAAACATTTTCTATGGTTAATTTTGAGTTTATGTGAAGAATGCTTCCCTCTGTCCTGTTTATAGAACCGCAGTTTATATTATACTTGGCCGGACAATCTCGGCATTCATGTGGTGTCGAACTGCACAGTCTAGGTAGACGTAGTAGCACAATGGTTGCGCTATCCCGGGCAGTCCATGGTTTTCAAAACCAGACCAGCTACGAAGCCATCAAGGTGTTTGGTTCCAGCTTTGATCCGGGAAAAGGGTAGGTAAACTAAAGGCCAAACCTAGTGTATGCTGTCTATTAAATGGCTTGTTTCAGGTGAATTAGAGCGTGGCAGAGGTGTGCCTCTGTACTAATGGCTGGGTTCTGGGGTTTAGACTGGAGCTCTGAATGTTGGGTGGGAAAAAACAGAAGAAGAAGAAACACATAATAAACAAAACAATTGTAGCTGAAATGAGGAATGTTTAGAAGGATTAGCGGAAAAACTAGGAAAACTTAAAATAAGAAATGAAAAAAAATTTGAGGTTATTTAGTCATGGGTATAAAAGGATATTAGTTGGAGGAAAGGGATTTGCAGTCATATTGCATTTGCAGCAGAAACCACTGATATGAGGCTCTGATTGGAGAAGTTAAAAGACCAAGGGGTAGGCTGAAAATCACTTGGGAATAAGGGGAGAGAAAAGATAGGATAGATTTGGGTTGACAGCGGACATGGTTTTATTGCTATCCCATATTCTAGGTAAGTATGCATTAGAAGAAGGATCACTTGAAGAAGAATTGTTGCTACTGATTGACTGTACATTTCTGTAAATTTGTTTCTTTCTTAGGCATATAGACTGATCAAACAAACTCTCTCTCTATTTGCATGTATGTAGTTCCAGGAGTAAATCTTACTCCTCTGTGACCATCTCCACAAATATCCAACAAAAGAGAACCCCGCCCCCCCACCTCTCTCTCTCTCTCTCTCTTTCTCTCTCTTTTGGTTGCTGTTAAACCTGTTGTTTCTCTTAAACTTCAATAACATGCATGATAGTTTTTATTTGGTGCTATATTGATGACTATCCTCACTTTAATATCCATTGTTCCATAAACTTGTGGGATATCAATATTTTTGTTACCCACCTTGTAATGAGCTCACTTACATGACCATGGTCGCACATATACAAAATTATTTATACAAACAATCAGAGAATAGTTCTTTACAATCATTTTGCTAAATGTTGTTCTTTATTTTTTTGTTTAGGAAAACGCAAATGATTTCTTGGTTATCAGACATTTTCATGCTCTTCATGGAAACAAGAAAACCAAAAGCGCCTAAAATAGTTTTACCGTTCTGAAGTAAAAAAAAGTGGATTAAAAAACCACCTAATTCCTTTTGATAATCTTACTTTTTTGTTTGGTAAGATTATCTGGTTGATTAGTTCCTTTTGTGTCCAGTAGAAATACTCCTTGTTATCTGTCCCCTTTTTCTTCTCATTTGTAGTTATTTTATCGGCTTTATCTGGATGATTAGTTCCTTTTGTGTTTAGTGAAAGTACTCCTTTCTTATTACACATCCCTTTTTTCTTCTCTTTTATAATTATTTTATTAGCCATGGTTTTACTCATAAGTACTCCTTTGACCTGGAAAACATTAACCAGTTCACTCAATGGTCGAATGGCTGGTCTGGTTTTCAAAACTATGTGAACAAACTAACATACAGCAGCTTGTATTTATTTTTTCAATAATGTCAAGAAGGGAATGAAGCAGTTGGCTAGTTTACTGGGTACTCTGCTAATAGCTGCTCTGACACTAGGTGTTGCTTCATTTTGTACAGAGTTGTTCATCAGGTAACTGAGGATGACCTCTCAGTTTGGCAATTGGAAGAACTCAATCAATGCCACAGACTCTCAAGTCCAAAACAACTCTCTCCAGAGGCTTCATACTAGGGAGAAGGTAAATGAAATAAATGCTCAAAGATAGACCGGTATTTTTACTACTGTTTATGCTTTTCAATTTTTTGGAGGGAAGTTTATTTTCCCTTTTATATTGTTGCACAGAGAATTGTTAGGGTTTTGGAGCTTGCAGGAGCTGTAATGGATGAACTATCTAACTCAACAGGTCCAAGGATGGAAATGCTTAACAACCACTGTCGTGAGTTCATGCAGTTGATTAAGGTGGTTTTTGTTCAATCCCTTTTACGCCAAATTGTACATCTCTTTGATCTGGTCATTTGAATTTAAAGAATCCCATTGCTTGGTTGGGAGACAATTTGGGAACTTTTTTTTTTTTTTTGGTGTCATTTGAAAGAGCTATGGTTTAGAACTTGAATTATCATCAGAGATCCGAAATGAAGGCGTCGAGGACTTGTGTTTATTGGTAGTCACTGCAGCCAAGTTATAAATGCATTAGATGTGTGCACTGATAGGAGTATCTTATCACTGAAATGTCATTGTACTTGATGTTCATATTAATGCTCAGTTGCTCAATTGCTACATCATCAGTGTTAGTATGTAGTAAGATGATGTTGGAATTTGTAGTTTATTTGCTGGGTTCAATTCGGGAGCCATTAACTGGCATAACTTTGTTCATAATGATTTATGGAGCTTGTAACAGGTGGAGGGAGTTTATCTGGATTCTGTTTCTTATTTCTTCATAAAATGTGGCATGGATTGGAAAGTGGAAATAATCCACGGTCATGTCATTTATTTTCTTGTTCAGACCTTGTCTTTACTCCTTACAGGGCCAGATCTTATATGCAGATTTATGATGTTCAACTGTTAAGCACATATAGGGATTATTCTTCAGTGGGAATTTAGATTGATAGTTGCTTTTCCACTTGTTTCTAGATTTGTATTGCAGATCAGTGGCTGTTTTCAGCCAAAAGATGCTTCAATTGGTCACTGTGCATGGGAAAATAAACCAAGCTATATAGACTGATGTGAACTAGGTCCCTTTTTTATGACAGTGGTTGGAAGGGCTATAAGACAGTGGTGACTGTCCCTTTGGGGATTGTTGTAACTGTCCGTTGTAGTGGAGACTTGTTTTGAATGATCTTGTTGGAAGGGCTACAAGACAGTGGACAGTGGTTGGTAGCCATACTATAATTTCTCTTCAATAAATTGTATCTTGGGTTGTATAATTATGTAGAGCTATACAAGTGCCAAAGGTGGGGTAATCCAAAATTTGCTAGCATGTTTGTGGCAATTAGGGATGGCAACAGGGTGGATTCAGGGCAGGTATCACCAATACTGTACTTGACCTCTTAAGCTATTGCAAAACTATACATGCCCTGCCCCAACAGACACACATGGCTCCCTAGTTTTACAATGTAACCGGGTTGGTTAACCACTGGATGAGGTTGGGTTTTTTCAAATTAAACACCCTGACCCTTACCTTGTAGAGGTCTTACTGTACCCGAACCACAAGAAACGGAGAAGCAGAATGCAGTGGGTACCGAACCTTAAGTTCATTACAAATGCAAGGTACTGAACCTGTATTTGATAAAACAATTTATCCTTTTCTAAGTGTGTTCTATTTTGTTATTTGAAGGGTTATTGTTAGACAAACCCTTCTAGTTATCAATCATAAAAAGGTGCTTCCTAGAAACAGCGTGGCACATTGTCACCAAGGTTTAGTGAGGAATGACCTGGGATCATGGTGTCCTTGTCAGCAGTGACCTAAGTGAGAAGTAGGCGAAGATTCCTAAACCACAAACAATTTCTGGGGAAAAATAGTTGGTCCAAGAGAGTGGAATTTGCTAATCGACATGGAGTGTGTGAATGTTAGTTGGTAAGAGAACGGAGATGGTTTGATGCAATTCAAGGGAGAGGTGATGTTGGTGAAGTCTGAAGAGATTGATGGGTAAATACTGTTAGAATGATTGATGAAAATAATAGAAGTGAGTAGGGATAATTGTAGACAAAATCTAAATGATAAAATTATAGATGCTAATAAGGTTTGACATCATGAAATAATAGTAGAAAGGGGTGAGAATGATTTTAAATAAAAGATCTGAATGCAAATAGTAAAAATGGGTGAGGAGATTTTAAATAAAAGATCTGAATGTTGATATCATAGATGTTGAGACAATTGATAAGATGAAGCTAGTCAAGCTCTTTTTAGGAAAAGGTTTGAATGGTTAACTGACTGATCAGTACTGGATAACATCTTTCAGAGACAATTTTGGGAAGTCTGGATGAATCAATTGACAGCATCCCCAAGGGAGGGTGAATATTTCGTGAGAGGTTCTTAACGAGCATGTAAGGAAAGACAGTGGAGTTTGTGGGTGATATGGGACTATATGAAAGATTAGAGTTTGGAGAAAGGATAGTTGGTTGATATAGAAAGATTTCAGGGTTAACTTAACAGAGAATCTAAGCTCATTACGTAGGTTGTTGGTTGTGGATGTTTGCATTTGGATATTGAGGTGAAAGAAAGGGCAAAAATAGGTGCCTTAGAGTATAACATTTTTTAAGGATAAATTGGTATAGAAAATAAAATGAAATTCAGAATAAGTAACCACTATCCAGAATAAATAGGTGGCTGATTAGAAGAGTACCGAGTCTGGTCCTTAGGGATCTAAAGGAGTAAGAAAACCATCTAAACAAATTTGGGGACGAAACAATGAAATTCAAATTTCCATCAAGTTAGCTTAAGTTTCACAGCTTGTCAAAAGATTATGATCAACTGATTGTGTTAAGAAAAGCTTAGGAAGCAAAACACTATATCGGAGGATTGTGGCCTTTATTCTAATTAGATACTGAAGATGCCAAGAAAGTTGTATTCAAAATTCTTAGAATAAGGAGGGATATAGAGATTTACATTGCCTTGTGCACTAGGTACGCCCTTTGCCCTTATTTTTGGGTAATTTACACATACCACCCCTAAGGTTTGACGAAAGTATGATTTTACCCCCCAGTGTTGGAAAATTCTGCATACCCCCCTGAGGTTTGCAAACAGTAACAAATAAACCCATTCCGTCAGTTCATGACTAACTACGTTAAAATTTTGATTTGAACTGACAGAATTATCCTTACAAGAAAAAAAACACCTACAACTCATCTTCCCCAAAATCAGAACCAACTATCAATACCCTTGTCGTGTCGGGTTCCGATAATCAAAACGCGGAAACCCAACCCACACAGGAAAAGATCCGTCCCTACCCTCGCAAATGGGAGACGAGCGTCATGACCGGAATCACAGAACCCACCGTCACCTTTGCTCCGGCATCCGCCCCCGCCCCCGCCTATAAAATCCGTCACTTAGCTCCGGCACTCATATTCAGCGCAAGTCAGTGATCCCTATAATTTTGCTCTTCTCGACCTCCTCAAACCCAAGTACGATTTCCCAACTCGCAGAGGCACTGCTGGTATGTCCACTTGTCTCTCTCTCTCTCTCTCTCTCTTCCTTTTGTCATCTCCTATCTCTCCCATTTCCCTCTCACTGATATCCATTTTGCAGAGCGAATAATCGTCAGTCGGTTGTGGACGTCGCCTGGTATTTCGATTTACCAGAGGTAAATCACTCTCACCTCCTCTTTCTCCCTATTTAGGGTTTTCTCATCTCTAAATTGCAGATACACATGCATGCGGTTAGGGTTTTTTACTATTCGAATCTACTAAGTACGCTGAGCTGCTTCGGCAATTTAGCCGCCACCCAATCGTCAATCTAGATGGCGCCACCGATACCCATGCTTCCCATCGGCCACGGTCTTCATCTTTTCTTTCTTTGTCGTAGTTTTCTGATTTTCGATGATTCTAATTTTCTCTAATTTGTAAATTGTCATTGCATAAATTCAATGAAAGGGTTGACTGGAATCAGCTGCCTTGTTTGATCTGGAATTTAGATTGGTTGCCTTGTTTGAACATATGATGATTTCAAATTGCATGCTTCCAGTCTGATCCGCTACCTCTCCTTTTTGTCCAACTTTTTTAATAATTTGTTTTCTTTTCTTCAAATCACTTCCAACTTTTGATATGTTTTAGGGTACTACATTACTGAAACAAAGTGCTCTGCTGCAGATGAATGCGTGTTAGAAGATAATGAAATTTGTAGCCCATGCCTTTATCATCCCATTTGTGGTTTGTACTGATCTTTGGTGAACTTTAAAGTCTGAAGCGCCAAGTCTCTAGTGGGAGGAAGAATGAGAGCCCTAACCCCACCTTGAGGGACATGCTGCTTTAACCGCTCGAGCATCGGTACAAGGAAAGCAGCAGTCTTACCGGAGCTAGTCCTGGCCATGGCAACAACGTCTGCACCGGCAAGTATGAGAGGCATGGTCTTCCGCTGTATGGGCGTGGGGACCCTGTAACCCTTGCGTTTGATGCCTCGAAAGACATTAGGGCTTAGGCCCAGAGATTCGAATCCCCCAGACTTGGCTTTCTTCTTCTGCTTCTCCCTTGTTTTCAGTTCTGCTTTGGAGCTAACACAAATATTTTTTTCCTTCGCCATGAGCAAGATTGGACGACTTCTGCTTGAATCGAGCAGTGGACGGCGAGGGGGTATTGGTAGTTGGTTCCATACCTGCAACTCATCTTCCCCAATCTATTTTGGGGCAGATGAGTTGCAGGTGTTTTTTTTTTTCTTGTAAGGGCAATTCCGTCAGTTCAAATCAAAATTTTAACACAGTTAGTCATGAACTGACGGAATGGGTTTATTTGTTACCGTTTGCAAACCTCAGGGGGGTATGCAGAATTTTCCAAAACTGGGGGGGGGGGGGGTAAAATCATACTTTCGTCAAACCTCAGGGGTGGTATGTGTAAATTACCCCTTTTTTTTTTTTATATTATTATAGAGATTTAAATCGGGTGAGAGAGATGTATTAAGAGTGGTGATCAAAGAGTCTTTATAAGAGAAGACAAAAAAGATTGGTGATCTATATATTTTTTTTATAATTTATTAAATAAATACTATGTAGGGAGGAAATTGCTTTGGCTGGAGCAAAGATCATATGTACTTTCTTAGTGTAGGGTGCTTAAAGTTAAAGAAACTCCAAGAAAAAGGGATATTTAAAAAGTTTTAGTACCCATTGTGTCCAATTGAGGCCTGAAAGTGCATGGGAGATGATAGTTAAACCATCACATCAAGATTGCACCAATAGGGTAACTAGAAGAGAGGAAGTTGATTAAAGTGGTTTTGTTCATGTGACGCAAGGGTCAGTAAGTGCGGTATTGAGGACTGATTTGGACCACCTGGTGCTAATTGGAGAGCTCTAAAAGAACAAAGGCAAGAAAAGGTGTGGATCAAGGTAGTGAGGAACGACCTGAAAAGGCTTGTAAGCTGACATAAGATTCAGGCTTAGATAGAGTGGAATGGAGGAACTACATTGGTGCGGTGTACTTGAGTTGTTTAGATGGTCAATTGAGAAAACCTCAGGTCGTCCCACTTTGTCAAACCACATTTCTTTTGAGGTTGTGTCCCAGAAATTTATTTGATTGAATTGTGAATTTGTGATCAATCCTTTGTTTCAAAATGGTTGAACCTTTGTATTCATTATTTCAACCATTCTTATTTCTCATATAGTCTTAATTGGATTTGTCTTACATTGTGGAATCAGGACATCCAAATGACCCTAAGGAAGGAAATCAAAACTGCTTGCGAGTACCGCCCATTTGAGAAGTGTGATTACAGTTTAAGAATCTCCAATGAGATCTGTTCCAAGAAGCTGGAATACATCATTGAACAGTTGGGCAGCATGAAACAATGCATTGAACAATATCACGGTGCAGATTCAAGCCCTGGTATGCAAGTTGTATGACACTAATAGAATCAGTCCTCTTTTTCTGTTAGATTAGGATAAGTGAATATCCAATGCAAGTATCTGACATCATTCGGTTTGGGAATTTGTTTATATTCTTACTTCTTTAGAGCTTTATACGATGCTTTAATAATTGCAGTGCTTAATATAATGCAGTTAAAACTTTTTGTTAAACATGCAGCAGAAAAATACGGCTAGTTACACACTAAAAGAGGAAATAGAAGTACAAAACATGTTTGGCGATACTTTATTGAGCAACAAATGAAATATGGTATTGCAGCAAAATGACGGTGAAGATTGTGTTCAAGAAATTGTAATTGGCATATCAGATTGGGTAAGTGGAAAAGCAATAATCTTTATAAGGAGAATAAGCATCCAGTGGCATTTATTACAAGACCTGCCTTGAGATACCTCTTTGGCAAATTTAAGTAGTGTGGGTGACCTAGCTTGCAATCGTTTTCCTGATGGTTTTTCCCTTTGTACTTCTACAAGTGTATTAATAGAACAGAAGGTCTGCAATGGGCAAGCAAATGTGAAGGGAAAATGCAGATATGTGGTGTGCTATACAATTAATTAAGTTGCTATCCATGTTTTGTTTTTTTTACAAGCTTTTCACTGTTTACATTGAGTCGCTCTTCCTTCCTTTTCAATTGGTTTTATAAAATTCTTCTTTAATACACTTTCCAACAAGAAGGGGGGGGGGGGGGGACACTGATGCAGCAAATTGCAGTGGAGATTTTTGCCTAGATTCCCAACAAGGGGTTGAAGATAATTCTGCTTGCTTAATAATTTAAGGGGTAATGATGTACATACTATCGTCTATCGTAGTACCCGTCCTTCCACATTCTCTCTCTTTCCTCACACTCTTTCTCCTCCCTAACTATGTGGGTTCCCCCTGTATACGAATCATGAGGCATTTCCTCCTGTGTGCCCATGGGCTTGGCATGAGAGATGCCAACTTATGGGGGTGTGTGATCCATATCTTCATATGGCCTTTTAATATGCAATGGGTTTCATTAAATAGAGGAACAAGTACAAAAATTAGCTAAACAACAGGCTGTAGGCAAGATGGATACTTTTGCCTTGATATATATTTCCTTTCTGAAATTGAAACAGTTAAATGCGATTTGATCAAATTGGATTCTCATACAGTTAATTTTATGCTTATTTTCTTATTTTGTAAAATATTGAAAAATCTGCTAGTACATATGTTTTGGATGACAATTAGTTGGAAATGACAAATAGATGAGTGAATTAGATATTTAGTTAATTGGCATGATTCATGACTATTGTTTCTTCAGAAAATGACATACATACTAGCATTCAATTTCTGTGAAATTAGTAGAACATAATCTCTTGCTGTTTGTTTGATCTCATCCCATGTCATACCAGGCCAGGAGGCTATGGTAAGCCATGGTGTATATCTCTGTACTTTTCACACTTGATTTAGTGAAATATATTTCAACATTTTCATATATACAAACAAACAGAGCATATATTAGCCATTGGGTAAAGAAAAACTGCAATAAAGGGCCATTACCCAGTGCTGATCCCTCAAGATTCGAACTTGGGCATTGAAGAAGAAGAGTGTTTTGGTGTCAAACTGAAACCAAAATATATAGCAAAAGAACAGCAGCTTTACTAGCTTCTGTTACCTGGAACTAATGATCATTTGCTGCGTTTGCACCTTTGTAAGGTTCTTCTCTCTCTAAGGTCTGAACATTTCAGTATTTTGCTTGTCTCTGGTCTCTACATCTCCTCCTTGCCTACATTGATTTTTTTCTTCACAACCTCTGCTATATGGGTTTGCAGGCTTTACTTGACATCTGCTATGAAACTTACCTAGTGTGGAACACCAAATACGATCCTTTGCAAGTGCCCCATAGCTTATACCTCTCGTAGCTTTCACTTCCATGAAGACTGAACACAGTAGCAATGCCACTACGCATGGTATGAGAACTCTAATAATGATCGCCATTTGTCTCTATCTATGGGGATGATGGTCGATTATATCTTCTTATGCTGAGGCGGAAGCTTGCTTTCTTCACTGTTTTCTACACTACACTGTGTGGAAAATGTGCGTTAGAAGCTACTTTTGGTTTTTTTGTTGGTATGTAAAAGGTGACGCTTAAAAACATTTCTAACCTATGACAAGGCAAAAGGGTTGCTTGCGTAGGGGGTCACTAGTAAGCTGTGGACCTCAAACTCCCTGGCTACTCTCTCTCTCTCCAATATGGATCTTCTACTGCCGATTTGCCAAGCAGGATTGTGCTGCGAAGACATGGTGAGGCACGCAATGATCGCCTTACCCCCACTCGGGTAAGGTGCTCAGGCAGGGGTAAGGCGGTCAATGCATGCCTCACTGTGTCTGGGCAACACGGTCTTGTCGGGCAGCTCGGCAGTAGAGGATCTGGATCCCTCTTCTTCTCTCTCTCTCTCTTACCCCTGGTTCTAAGTATCAGTATTGTATTAGCATATCGGCCGATATGTATTAGTATTGTTGGAGAAAGATATGATACAGGTATTGTATTAGCATATCGGCCGATATGTATTAGTATTGTTGGAGAAAGATATGATACAGATCGATTGTATCAACTAAAAAATGATGAATTATTAATTTATGCTTGATATATTCATATATCAACCAAAAAATGATCTATTTTTAATTTACGCTTGATGCCATCCTGATATGACCAACCCGTATTGTATCGATCGAGACTGATACGGAAAAGGTACCTATACCCGTATACCCTGCAACTAGCTTCTCAGTGCATCATGGTTTTAAGGATCAGGATTGGATCGGCGTGTCCAATACTGATAACATAAAAGGGTATCAAAATAGGAGAAGGGCAAAAAAATGGTCTAGAAAACCTCCGTATCGATATTTAGAGGGAAAACAATCTGTTCTGGTTCAATATAGTCAATCGGTATCGTCGATATCTGACCAATATCGGTGCTGAAACTGTGAAACTAAATCCCAGGTTTTAAGAATCAGGAATCGAATTAGTGAATCAGCCGATTCGGAATGGAATTGGCCATGATTGATTCGGACTTCCACTGATCCAACACAGCCGATTCACACCCAAAAACCCTATGAATTCCTTGTTTTTGGACTTAAGAACCGATTGTAGGTTTCTTGAGTACCAATCGGTCGGATAGTGGAATTATCATATCCATATCCGATTATATATGGACGGATTCGGATAATATCTTATTGGTTTTCGGATGGATTCGGATAGTTTTCGGATAATGCTTTTTTGAATACAGATTCTCTTAAATTGATATGAACACGAGTCGAATATGATTTTTCGACTATCCACTAACATCTTTACTGTTTTTATGATGAGAGTTAGAATTGAGACTTGAGAGTTGAGTACTTACCCTTTCTTTTACTCTTTTTAGTTTTTGATTTTCTTACGTTTTTATTTTTGATTTTATCTTGTATTTATTTTAATAGATTTGTGATTTCATGTATTGTCACAAATCTATTAAGATGTATCACATTGCATAAAACAATATATACAAACCAATGAAAAATCTAGAAAAAGAATCATGTATAAAATTATAAAAATAAGATAACAAAATCCAATAAAGTAACTTAAAAGGATAAACAGACTCAGATATATTTCAAATATTCTAGTACCTTTAGATTGCTAAACAAATCATATAATACTTGATCAAATAAAAAAATTATCATATATCCTATTAGTTTCGGATGAATTTGGATTCTCCCAAATAGATAGAATTTTCGAATATCCGTGTCATCCTAAGGTAGGGTGCTAAATTTCCACGGTCATCACTTCTCTGTTGTGATTTGAGATTAGAAGTAGAGCCTCAAAACGGATAGGATAAGAAGCCTTTTTGCTTGCCTTGTTTGAAACAGGAGAAAGAGAAATATCCATGGCGAATGCTTGCAGTTTGCAGCAACTTCGCTACTCAAGAGGCCAAAAGTTATCCGGGATCAGTCCCTTCCACTGCCCCAATACCTCAAGCCCATATCGTCTCTCACTCCCCTCCACTGTCGCTTCAGTTCGACCCCTGAAATCATGGATGGAAGACAAGGAAGCTAAGGATTCGATAACTCCGGTTATTTGTCCTTTGTTTCACTATACGAATGTTATGTTCTTCAGATCAGCTTACAACGTTCAGGTGTTGGTGGATGAGAGCGAGCCAGAGGAAAGCCAGAGGAAGTTCTGATAAGGAGGTTTCGGAGAGAAGTGTCAAAAGCAGGAGTGATTCCGGAGTGTAAAAGGAGGAGATTTTTCGAGAATACGCAGGAGGAGGAGAAGAGGAAGGCTAGAGAAGCCGGGCGGAGGAATCGCCGAAGGTAAAACCACTGAAACTGAATCACCTCATCTTATCCCGCATTTGGTACTTTTCTGTTTTTAAATTTCTTCCGTGGGTTAATTATTGAAGTAACTACAAATGTGCCCTAACCCCACATTGCAGAAGGTCAGGACCGAGATTCCTGCCGGTGGGTGGAGCTGCGGCTACCGCTGCTACTACTAAGGAGACGGCGGACGAAGAAGACAATTGGGATATACCTGAAGGGGCTCTCCCTTAATGAGTTACTGAAATGCTCTCTCTTCTCCTGTCCACTCTTTCTCTTTCTCTCTCGTCCTAAGGGGAAGGGGAGGCCGGGTAATGCTCCGATTTGACGGATTAGTCTATGTTTTTGTCTGTGTTGGGTTTGGGAGAGAGAGAGAGATTAATGGATTGGATTACCGGAAACAGCTTCCATTTACTTCGATTTGTTTTCTCTGAGTGTCGATCATTGATAGCGGCAATTATGCAAATGGCTTGTGTGCCAATGAGATTTGAGTGGACTTTTTAACCGGATTTTACTGCCCACTTGAGTCCTTGAGAATGCAAGGGAGGCCTCACCATTAGAGGCTTTTTGGCTTCTGATAGCCTGATTTTTAAGGTGCATTGTGAGTCTCTCTCTCTCTCTCTCTCTCTCTCTCTTGGGGGTAAAACTACCACTTCTCAGTACTGGCGGTTCATAATATTGTATAGACAATGGATGTTCTAGATAAGTCATATGTTGAATTTCATGCTCAAATTCAATCATATAATCTTTCGTGTATTAATGTGCATATCCATTTATGTTCATTCTATAGTATTCAATCATTACTCTGCATTCTCTCGTAGTCTTTATTGATCCCAAGTTGACACTAAGAGAGGGGAAGAGGTGAATTAGTTTCTACACAAACTCTTCAAATTCGAACTTAATTTCCAACACTGCATGCACTAACAGAGATGTCTTTGAACAAACAAAATTTTACCTACCAATCACAACACACATGCATGTCCACCTCGTAACTACTGCGTGGCTAGGTCTTGAAACACACTCCAATACATGCAATGGAAAGTAAAGTAGACACAAGACACCAAGTTTATGTGGTTCGGCAAAATTACTTACGTCCACGGAGCAATATGCTACCCAAGGTTTTGTATATTGTTCAATATACTACTTAATGTTTTTTACTGCAATAATAGCCTTGGAACTCCAATCCCTACTTCAATCTGAGCTACAACTCAGACAAGGGCAACAACCCCAAACCCTAGACAAGCCCCACTTGCTAGAATCACAATATAAAATTGTAAAATTAAATCCCTCCCGTTGCATCAACAATCTAGGGCTTCACATATTGAACAAACCCTATAAAAATGAAAAAGGGATTTTCAGTTGCGAAATACCTTTGCTCGTGTATTCCCACTGTTGACCAATTGTTTGACGTGCACTTGCAACCTTAAACGCACTCAAACAATGAATTCAATCTCCTCAAACATGAAAAACCTTCAACACTGTGAAACAAGAATTTTTCAACTTTGAAATACCTCTCCTTGGGTATCCCCATGCTCCACTATGCCTCTGACATGTTGTTAGTACACTGCATGCATCCCCATGTGCACTTGAATCAAGAAAACCACCAAAACATGTTTTCAGTGCAAAACCATGTGCTCCAAAATCATTTTTTCTTTTACGTTTTTTTACTCTTTGAGAATATAGGTCTCGTTGTTGTGAATGCGCAATACTTTTTAGAATTCAATTTCAATCTAAAACGAGGGAGACATCAGACATCCCTATTGTATTGAAACCCTGCAACCGGGTATTTTGGTCATTTTGAAACAATTTCGTGATGCGGAGAATGTAACAACACGCTAACAGCTAGCATAGTCGTCAAAGTGCTTTTTAAAATTCAAAACGCTAAACCATCTTTTGCATTGAATATTCTCGAGAACATTATCTTGTTAGAAGCGTGCTCTGTCGTTCTACCACCAAAACCAATTGAAATAGAATCTATATAGTGCTAACGAATACATGATTTATAGAATTTAGCATACATGATTTATAGAATTTGGCGTCGTCTCCGAGGGCGTGCTTGGAGTCGCCAGGGGGCATCCAACGATTGAGTTGTCTTTGCACACATCGGGTGCACGCCTACTTGGTGTGTGCGGCATAACCCAACGGTGGCGGCGCCACATGGGCGTTCCTACTCCCTGGAGATGATCCTGATCCTAATCCTGATTTACACCTAGTCAAACCGTGTGACTAGGAAGGGAGGATTGCGAGGAGGTGGGGGGAAATAGGTAGAGGCGCAACGGCCTGAGAAAGGCGCGAAGAAGAGAGGCAGCTAGGCAGGGGCATTCAGGGAAGAGAGGAAACTAGGCAGAAGTGCGCGCATGCATAAAGGGCTGTGGCCAGAGGCCACCCAGGCTCTCACATAGGTGCGGTCACATCATTAGGGTTTTATATTAATTTTTTTGTTTATTCTCGTCTTCTTCCTTAAAAAACCCAATACTCAATAACCCTTCCCATGAAGGCATGTGATCATGGCGAACCAATAACCTAATGGCTCTGATATCAATGTAGATAAATTATAGGTCATGTTAGGGTAGTACTTGAAACGTCGGCGATACGCAATGAAGATGAATTGCAATGGTGTTGATTACAACTCACACCAATTTCTCTTATGTGAATTCCTCCTTGAAGATCTTTTACACGGTTCTCGAAAGGCAATCGATCAAGACGATTCTCCACACTCCAAATCCAGAGGCGAAGATGGAAACCTCTAGAGGACACACTCACACTCACAAGTGCATTAAGGAGTGAAAGTGAACAACCAAAAAGAGAACAAGAGAGACTGAGGGAGAGAGCCACAACTATGAGTCTTCTTTAGGGCGTGAATTAAGATATAAATAGGGGGAACCACATGGGGATCCCAACCCTAATCGGTGGACCCCACATGCAGCTCCCTAAGTGGGTGCAACAATTAGGGTCGAGCCCTAATTCTAACACAACCCAATTACAAGGAATGATGTATGGGATGACAAAAGGTATGCAGCAGTAACTACGGATCCAGATCGTCTACGGTGCGTTGCCCGTAGCAGCCTGAGCAGTGCACAAATAGGGTGCAGCACAATGATCGCCTTACCCCTGCTCGGACAGTGCACCCTGTTTGTGTGCCGCTCAGGCCGCTACGGGCAGTGCACCATAGAGGATCTGAATTGTAGTAACTACTCACATTTTGCCTCTTTTATGATCTCTATATGCAAAATTCATACAACGTTAGTTTATGCATAGTACTCGGAGAGCTAACTAGTCCACAAGACAGACCTTTTGAGATTCTGGTTAAAATGTGACAGATTTGATGATAAAATGGGAGAGCTCCAGTAGACTCACCATAGGCAGGTACGACCTACTCAAAGTTAAGTTTTTCGGGAAGTTCGAATAGCTCCAACAACTTAAACAAGATAGGTTGAGCTATTGGGAGCGAGAGAGAAAGATGCGAGAAATTGTGGGGCAGGAAAGAAATGGGTTGAATGACCAAAGTTACAGAGAGAAGAATCAAAGCATTGAAGAATGGGAGAGTGACAAATGTGAGGCGCAGTCAAAGAGCTCTGTAATCCGCACAATGGGACCGTTCTCGGAAAGAATACTCACAAATGATGTGGAGCTGAGTTGTAGGTTGAAAAACTAAGGCAGTGTTTTGTATGTATCTTGGATTGCATTCTAGATTGATTTCGCATTATCAGGCAATAAAAATAGTCATCCAAGAATGCGAAATCGACTTGGAATGCATATCAAACACTACCTAAGTGTTTTGTATGTTGAAGAGCCCCCACTTTTTTGAATTTGTAAAAAATTTAGAAGGAAAGTATATCAAAATATGATAGAGTTCTTTGTACTAGGGGTGCAGGGTACACCCATACACAGGATTGGGCTCCTCTCCTTGGAGGGCATCACCCAATGAGTGTCCAATGAACCATCCAACAGTTGGGTTGTGCCGCACACATTTCGATGGCTCCCAGACACATGGGGGTAAGCGTAATGACCAACCCGCCCCTAATGACCCAAACTCTGCCCCTGTTTTGTCTCATGTCCTGGACAGAGAATGTGCACCCATCAAAATAATATATCAAAGGAACACCATAAAATAAGTAGATTAACTAAAAAACATTACTTACCTTTAACCCAAGTGTTATTTTCTTTAATTCATCTTCCTCTGCCTTTAACTTCAGGTGTTCTTTGGAGATTGTTTCAGTAATAAGAGATGATGGAGAGCCTTGCATCAAATTAGGGGTGTCAACCGGTCGGGCCTAGATAGGTCTCACCAAGCTTGAAGCCTACACCATGATCAACCGTTTAAGTATTCGGGCAGGGCCTGGACGGGCTCAGGCTATTATTGGGTACTAGAATCGGGCCTTAACTGGGTCTTAATTGGACTATGGGCCTGTTTAAATCTGAAAGGGTTTTAAATGGACTTTAAATGGTGTAGCCCATTAAAATTGAATATTTTAATTTTATAAAGAGATTTACCATCTTGCCACCTCTTTTCTGTCTTTTCCTATTAAAATTGAATATTACAACCGTTTAATCATAGTCGATTCATTAGAAATAGTGCAACTCGTGTTGGCCTATGATATAAACTTATTAGAAATAGTGCAATTCGTGTTGGCCCATCTGCCCATGATATACGAATATTCCTAATACATCTGTGGGCCTTTCAATAGGCCTAGCCCCACAGAAAGTTAATGTCATAAATAATTTCGATAATATAAACAGATTTGTGCCAATAAATAAAGGGCCCAAATCCATAGCAAAGAAGTTTACAAGTTTCAAAGATCGGACTAGGTCGGGCCTGAAATCGGTTGGTCCGGTCGGACGCCCAAAGGGCTAGGCCCCACAGTGGGATCGCCCGATTATTAAACATGTTGGGCCTAAGCCCAACACATTTAATAATTAGGCCAGGCTTTAACCGGGCAGGCTCGATTCGGCCTACCGAGCTTGGAATTGACACCCCTACGTCAAATATGGGGTGAATGGAGCCCGTCAACATGTTTTCATCAAGAGTCTTTCCAACAAATGTAATCTTGTGATGGCCGACTTTATCCCTCGGCTCATAAACACATTCATATTCTTTTCTTCAAACCAGACGCAGTGCAAGGGTGGCTGAAGCTCAGTTGTTATTGATGATGCAGGGGAGTAGGAAGAAGAATTCCAAATTCTGTCTATGGGCATGGCAACCAAGAAGAAGCTCTCATTGGAACCAAAAGAAAGTATCCCACCAAACAAGAGAAGATCCCGTTGGTACCAAAAAGAAAGAATCCCATAGATAAAAGAGAAACTTTTGTTGCAACAAAAGAAAGAACACTAAAAACGAATAGGAACTTTCGTTGGAAATTGGAACCAAAAGGAAGTGAGCTCTATAGAGTGGGGATATTCGTTGCAAGATAAATTCTATGATTTCCTCCAATGTCTTAGTCTTATTATTTGAAATTTCACCATCTTAATTCTTTCTCATATTCTAAACCCACATATATCTAAATACATATAGGAAAGAAATAAAATGGTGCATGATATGCACTTTGGAGTATGAATTGTTATAATCACATTTCATGCCAATAATGTATGATGGTTTTATATATCCATTGCTCATAACAAATGCATGCTTTTAATAATAAATTAATAACACTTGACATGCATCATATCAACGTAATGTTTTATGTTTTCTCTTAGCAAAAATAAAATAAAAATGACATTAAGGTACTCATTAGCGATACCTGCGATAATTTTTCATGATTGAAATATTTACCATTTAGAATTAAGGTTTTCTACATGACTATCAAGGAACGCCCTAATGTACCCATCTAGTCATCCTTAATGCTTATTACAGTAGGGTAGAAGGTGTTTTGTTTTTTTAATGGTAAAAGGTTCTTTATATAGCTGGTCAAGGAAGCTTGTCCCTAGTTCCCTGTGACACAGTGACAGTAATTCCAACCATTGGACACGTAGGGTACCATTTGGGTTAAATCACCTGTCAAACTCCACAGCCAAATTCAAAATTTTTTTCTTCGAAAACTTGCACTGTTGTCAATCATGTTCAGAAGTTTGATTTTTAATGGATCTCCAAACTATTTTTTTGTTTTTTTGAGATAAAAGGGAGCATTATATTAATAGTAAAGAATAAACATATGATTTATATTCTGTAATATTTTTCCATTAGCATCATTCTCTATTAGTACAGAAAGTGCTTCTGGAAGACTATCTATAAAGAGGTTTACTTTTTGGGGTTGTGCACAGGGGTACCCCTCCCTGGACTCCGATCACGTTCACGAACATCCACTGTAGCATTACCCTCAGCTTCGCTGACGAGAGCCGTTTTGCTTCCTTGTAGAGCAGCAAAACGATTGTCATCAATCAAGCAGTTGCTACCACCATCCCCAAAGGATTTGGCCGCAGCACGAGTGGATTTGCTATTCACCGTAAGTTTGTCACAACCCGGGGCTCCATTTTTCCCAACCTGCCCCGGTTTGGATGATCCGATTTTCAGTGGAGTGGAACAATTAAGTGGCATGGGTGACTCCACCACCGGGGGTGGAGAGATGTGAGAGGTGGGAGGTGGAGAGGAAGGGTGAGTGACGTGAGAGATGAGGTGTGAGAGACGTGAGAGGTGGAGAGGAAGGGTGAGAGATGGGAGGTGTGGGGGAGTGGTTGCTTTGTGCAACAATCGATTCACTAACCGTTTTGATAAGCTCGTGTGTCATGTTTGGAGCATGTCCTGGTATCCCGGAGTTTCCTGTAGGCACAACGCCGAGCTGCCTGGCAGGACCGTGCTGCCTAGACACGATGCTGCGTGCATAGATTGCCTTACCCCCACTCGGGCAAAGGGTAAGGCGGACATTGTGCGCAACACTGTGTTTGGGTAGCACGGTCCTGTCTGGCAACTCGACAGTAGAGGATCCAAATTGGCACGACACCCTTCATTACCTTTGTGCTAGTGTTAACTATATTGCCACCAACGCCAGCCGCCGGAGGCTGTGCAACTGTAGTGATGACAGCGCTGCCACCGCGCACCAAGGTTGTGGCTTGACGCGACGAAGAGGCACCATGACTGTCAGTTACGTGCACCGTTTCAAGATGACTATGCTTATCAAAATCCGCCAGCAAAGGGTGTTTGTCTTAGTTTCGACGATGTGTTTCCAATTGCCATTGTGAGTCCATCATCTGGACGTCTGGAATAGGCACAGTCCATCTTCTTGGCCTGTTCATTGGTACGCGTCGAACAGGCCTGATCATTGTGGTCAAAGACCTTGCATGCACAGATCGTGATCCTCTATTACCGAGCTGCTCAGTAGGACCGTGCAGCCCAGACACAATGAGGCACACAATGACCGTCTTACCCTCACTCAGGCAAGGCGTTTGGGCAGGAGCAAGACGGTCACTGCTCGCCTCACTATGTCTGGACTGTACGATCCTGCCGGGCAGCTCAGTAGTAGGGGATCTGGATTGTGCATGCACTGCACCGGGGCGGGGGGTGGGATCATCCTCGACCATTTGACCAACTTTAATAAGGCTAAATGTTGGTATCTTTGGTAGGGGCCTTTGGCACTACCTATTCTACCCTATTCACCCAAAAAAGGAAAATTTTTTTTGAAAGAATCTATACTCGATCCACCATAGCAGCCCATGGGCCTGCCGCAACACCCAAAAAAGGAAAAAAAAATTGAAAGAATCTATACTCGATCCACCATAGCACCCCATGGGCCTGCCGCAGCCTCTTAAAAGGGATGAAACTCTTCATAGTCTCCATCGGATTGTTGGAGAACTTGTGGATATTTAAAAAAAGCGAAAAAGAACTCTGTCTGGGAGTGTGGCCTATGCCAGCACTTCCATGAGTCTTTCTCTCCTCCCCATATGAAAAGACACCTCTGCCCCCTTGTTTTGAGGAGTGGGTGACTTGAGTTTCGTTCCATTTTCAGGGGGTGTTACGTTATTTACCCTTTATATTTTGTTATTTCATTTACTTAAAATATTATTTATAAATAAGCAAACACCCCTATTTGAATCCAATAAAAATGGTTAAAAAATCAACTCCCAGGTCCAGAACAAAATTGAATTTACGATGGTAGATCGAATTTTTAACTTCTTAATGCTGAGGATTTTCTCAAATCTAAAAATTCTATAACCCATATTATTATGATAAAACATTACTAAAAACCAAGAGAGCACCAAAAAAATAATTTGTTTGATGTCTAAAAAATATATTTTCATTCAGAGTGATTTTGACAACATTCTCATGCAACAAATAAAAAGTTTAGCCCGGATATAACTCTTTCAATATAGATCGGATTTAAGCAATCTTAGACTTGTTGGAAAGCTGATTTTATGTTCTACCTCATACAAAAGATCTCATGTCCAAATAGCATTTGATCAGTCAATCTTATTAGAGAACAAACATATTTTTCTAATTTAACAACAATTTAATTTTCTAAGAACAATATAGATCAATTAGGAAACTAAGCATACTAGAACAATGATCATCATTACTATATAAATCTTCTAATATAAATTGGGTCGCATGTGTTGGGTCCATACAACCCCACTATAGTATACTTCATATGAACAAATTTTATAAATTAAATGGGAAAAAGTTCTCTGTCCAGGAGTGTGGCCTACGCCAGCACTCCCATGAGTCTATCTCTCTCCCCCCCCCCATGTGAAAAGACACATCTGCCTCCTTGTTTTAAGGAGGAGCTAGAGAGATAGACTCATGGGAGTGCTGGTGTAGGCCACACTCCCGTGCAGAAAACTGCTTTCCAAATTAAATAGTTTTCATTTTTATTTTAATTCCACCCATTTTATGTTGAATCAAATGGTGCCTAAAAACAACAACTATTCCTACTCTATATGTGTATCTGATGAGCCATTGTCATCGTGCATATGCATTACCCATGACTTACTGCTAAATATAAGGTAGAGAAAAACTTTGAACCCTAGTTTTAACCCTAGTAAGCTTAAATCTTAGATGTTGATACATGAAAGATCATATTCGTTCTACCTGCAGTTCATTTTTCTAAATGTGTGGAGATGCATGCTTATGCAACTTATGGCAAATTCTTCGATTATGATTCTGTTGATTGGCTGTTTGGTCATTAACTATGCAAATCCAAAATTGCATTGAAAGTAGGGATGTAAATGGATAATCGAAATTCGAATCCAAATCCACATCTGTATCTGTTTAGGGACAGTTAAATTCGTTTAGAGATATCCAGGAAAAAAAAATCCAAATACTCCAATAAAAATCCGTCCGAAAAAAAATTAGAATACTTAATAATAAAAAATAAAGTACATAATGATTTTGAGGGTTTTTGAAGGTTCAACATGTTCTAGAATATAATGAATAGAGAATCATGATCTAAGAGATATAGATTGAGAGTGAATTGTATCCGCTGGGGAGAGGGAGGTCCGGGTTTCACAAGGCAAAGATGTAAACGGATGGTTGAAAATCCGAATCTGATCCGCATCCGATCACATCCTATCCGTATCCGATCCATTTACATCCGGGTTAAATACACGTACCCCCTTGTAATGCACCCAATATTCCTCGTACCCCCTAAGCTTTTGATAAGTCCACGTACCACCCTTGCTTTACCCCCTAATGCCATTTAAGTCCACACCAAGTGTTAAATGCTAAAAAATGATCAAACTACCCTTTCTTCTATCTTCTCTAAAATTTGAAAAGACCTAATTGCCCTGACCTATTTGCTAAAATTTGAAAATACCAAAATGCCCTCATCTTCCCCAAATCATTATCTTCTTTTACATACCCAATACCACCTCCACCACCACGCACCAAATCAAATACTAAAGGTGCGTGCACGAGTTCAGGAGAACGAGCCACATTCCCCAAATCAACCTGCATCGTTGATCGAACCGACATCAAAGTCCTAACTACGATCCAACTGGAGTGGAAAATGTCGACACAGAAGCTCCGCTCATGAACCTGCAACTACTGCCGTTGTCTTGCAAGGTCATCATCTCATTACAGCGTAGAACATTAGATCTAGAAGAAGTTAAAACTAAAATAGATCTAACAGGCTCATAAAGAACAATCGTTTCCAAAATCAAAAGCGACAGCACTGGAAAAAAATATATTCTAGCATCCAATAATGGGTGATGACATCATTCTTAAGCTAATAGTGCTTCCACTAAAAGTTCAAATTTTTAAAGCCAAAAGTTTTCTAAAATCCCAAACTGGAAATAATCATAGATTCAAATCCATCATCACACATCCCTTTTGATTTTCAGATCTCGTGCTAACCTAGTTACTCGCTAAGCAAGCTAAGAGATCAATTTTTTCCAATTCTCAGGAAACAAAGATTTTCAGTGCGGCTCACCAAATCCATTGCTCGAAGAATTAAAAAAGAGAACACCGGATGTAAGGCTATCTATTCCTTTATGTTTTATATGTCAATTTCTACATTGGAATTCCTCGCTGGAGATTCAGGATTTTGCTGAGAAACATTGGAATTCCTCACCAGTGACCTTCTTGCCGGTGAATGTAGGTTCTCTGAAGAACTTCTTGAAGGCGAATCTGGGTTCTTATCTAAGTAATTTCGTTCCTGTGAATTCTTGTTTTTCTCTATATCTCTATTTGAATGCGACGGAGCTAATGGAGGCGGCTGCGATGGAGGTGGTGGCAGAGGAGGCAATTTCACCACAAACACTGGCTATTTCGGTGATTTTGACTTGGAGCTTAAGCTCACCGGCGGAGGAGGAGAGGGAGGAGTGTTAGACAGTGAAGAATTAGGAGAGGCAGAGCCTAAAGAAGGGTAAGACGGAGTACTCGAATTCGAACTCCTGCTTTTGAAATTCTCTGCAACCACAGCTTGAAACGCTCTTCTTGAGCTTGAACCTGTAAGAGCTGGGCTCTCCTTACTACCGACAGAACCTCTTGGTGAGTAAAACTCTTCTTCTCCCTCTTCTCCTGAAGTACCCTCTTCAGGAGAATAAAGGGTAGTTTGGGAAAGATGAGGGTAGTTTGGGAAAGATGATATTTTAGCAAATAGGTCAGGGCAATTAGGTCTTTTCAAATTTTAGAAAAGATTGAAGAAAGGATAGTTTGGTTATTTTTTTAGAATTTAACACTTGGTGTGGACTTAAATGGGATTAGGGGGAGTAAAGCAGGGGTGGTACATGGAGCAAAGAGGAACCCTGTTTTTTAGTCTTTGCAAACAAGAAATCAGCCCAATCAAAAGGAATGATGTAAGGGATGACACAAGGTATGCAGCAGTAACTAACATTTTTCCTCTTTACTGGTCTCTCTATATGCAGAATTCCATACAACCGCTAGTTTATGCACAGTATTGGGAAAGCTAACTAGTCCATATGAAAGACCCTTCGAGATTCTGGTTAAAATTGTGGCAGATTTGATGATAAAATGGGAGAGCCCTGGTGGATTCAGTACTGGCAGCTACAACCTACCCAAAGTAAAGTTTTTCAGGAAGTTCGAATAGCTCCAACGACTCAAACAAGATAGGTTGAGCTGTACGTTGAGAGCGAGATATAAGAAATCGTGGGCAGGAAAGTAATGAGTTGAATGAAGAAACAAAGTCATAGAGAGAAGAATTAGAGCATGGCAGCATGGGAGAGTGACGAATGCGAGGCGTAGTCGAAGAGCTCTGCAATGTGAGGCGTAGCCATACCATTCTCAGGGAGAAATACTTAGATAATGTGGAGCTGAATTCCAGAGTTGAAAAACTAACAGTTGAGGGGATCCGGCTCCTCTCCAGGGACCCAGCACCCAGGGAATTTAGCTCGTCTCCAGGGAGGCGTGCGCCCAGGGTGCTGTCAGGAGGCATCCAGGATTGATCTATGCTGCACAAATCTTAGCGCATGCTTAGGGATGTGTGCAGCACAGTCCAACGGCTGGCAACACCTTGGGCATTCCCTGCTCCTTGGAGACAATCTTGATCTGTGCCCAGGGAGCATCCAAGGGCTGGGCTGTGCCCCATACATCCTGATGTGCATCCAGTCAATCATCAGGATATATGTGACACAGTCCAATGGTTGGATGCCCCATGGGCGCTGGGCTCCCTGGAGAGGAGCTCAATCTGAGTTGAGGTGTAATGTTACCATCCCGATCTCTTTTTCAAGTTACTAAGAGCTGAGTTGTAGAGAATACGTGTCATATTGGCATGGGAGAATGAGAATACGTGTTTGATTACAATGCTTATTTTATTAATACATGGCTTAGATGAGGGAATAAAATAAATTGAAGCTTAGACCCATTTCTTGAAGAGCTGTGTGGCTCCATAGGAGCACTTGATTAGAAACTTTGACCCCCTCCTTTTTGAAACTGTAAAAAAAATTTTAAAAAGATAAAAAAAAGCATGTAAAAGATTATTCACTGATCTCAATAATACAAAATCCAAGCCGGAAAGAAAACTCATGTAGAGCTTCGCCATGGTGAATTCGTAGATGCAAGGCGAATTCTTGTCTGAAGAAAAATACCCCATAACAGTATGAGCATTGCATATATAGCTGTCGAACATAAAGAACCTTGTACAGTTCGCAATGATTCTGTCGACATAGTCGTCCATGAATCTGTTGATAAAACCATGGACATCCATATAGTAAAAGATCAAAAAAAAAAAAAAAAATCGAGAAAGAAAGTATGATGGCCAGAATGCAGTATGACTGAAAACAGAAATATGAGATTGTGTGCCGGAAGGCCCGGCATGTCTTATTTATAATATGGTCCATCGAACTAAGCTTCGAATCTTCCTCTCACTGATCAATGCAGACAGCGCAGTCAAGTATGTCTGTCAGAGGCCGTGGTTGACAAGTGACAAGGTATGGAAATTCCAATAGCAACCAAGGGGATCGGATCCCTTTGCTGCGCAGACTG
Source organism: Telopea speciosissima (assembly GCF_018873765.1). Taxonomy (NCBI): domain Eukaryota; kingdom Viridiplantae; phylum Streptophyta; class Magnoliopsida; order Proteales; family Proteaceae; genus Telopea; species Telopea speciosissima. Next base: position 46,022,756 of record NC_057925.1, on the reverse strand, counting down.
CCCCAACGGCCTTGCTGCACAGACACAGGGCCAATGCGCTATACCAGCGTGTGCTACTATGTGACTGCTAAATTGCCAAGTCCACATTTCAAAAGGAACACCAAAAAAAAAAAAATAAAGAAAATCAATAACATTCCTTAATTTTTTTGAATTCATCTTCCCTAGATTCTTCATGTGTTCTTGGGGATTGTTTTCGGCGATGATGGAGAGCCTTGCATAAGGTGAATGGAGTCCGGCAATATGTTTGCATCAAGAGTGTTTCCAGCAACAAATTTCAAAGAGTCTTTCCATCAACAAATTTCATCTGGCCGGTGACAGTCAACTTTCTCTCGGCTCGTAAATAGAGGACAAGCATATCATTTTCTTCAAACCACAGACAATGCAAGAGCGACTGAAACTAATATTCTCGTTCTTGTGATGATGCAAGGGAGGAGGATGAAGAATTCCACATTCTATCTATAGGCATCCCCACAAAGTAGCTCTCATATAAGAAAAGAAACTCTTGTTGGAACTAAAAAAGAGAACCCCACAGAAGAAGAGGAACTCTCGTTGGAACCGAAAGGAAGTAGACTCTCCAGAGTGGGAGATTCATTGCAAGATAAATTCTATGATTTCCTCCAATGTCTTAGTGTTATTATTTGAAAATTCAATATCATAATTCTTTCTCATATTCTAAAAACATATATTTAAGTGTATACAGGAAAGAAGTAAATCAATGTATGGTACTTTGGACTATGAGTGGTTATAACCACATATCATGCTAATAATATATGGTGGTTTTGTATATTCATTGCTCATAACAAATGCATTCCTTTGAATAATAAATTAATGACACTTGACATGCATTATATCAAGGTAATGTTTTATGTTTTCTCTAAAGTAAAAACATACTATAATTTTGTAAGATTGAATTATTTACCATTTAGGATAAAGGTTTTATAGATGATTATCAAGGAATGCCTTGATGCCCCATCTAACCATTCTTAATACTTATTACACTCGAATAGGTGTTTTTTTTATTTTTTGGCAAAAGGTGCTTTGTATAGTTGGTCAAGGAATCTTTTCCTTAGTTCCCGTGGCAGGGTGGCCATTGGACATGGATCAGGATCGTCTCTAGGAAGCCCAGCGCCCAGGGTGCTGCCACGGGGCATCCAGCGGTTGAGCTGTGTCGCACACATCTCCACGTATGCCTAGAGATGTGTGCGGCACAGCCCAATGGCTAGCAGCACCCTAGGCGTGCTGGGCTCCCTGGAGACGAGCTAAATTCATTGGACATATAGGATACCGTTTGGATTAATCACCTATCAAACTCCATAACCAAATTCAAATTTTTTTTTTCAAACTTGCACTTGTTATCAACCATTTTCAAAAGTTTGATTTTTAATGGATCCCCAAGCTTTATTTCACCACTTAATCAACTTTATTAAGGCTAAATCTTGGTATCTTTAGTACGGACCTTTAATTTGGCCCTACCTGTTTAAATTATTTTGTACCCTAAACACCTAAAAAAGAAAGGAAAAAAAAAAAAAAAATCTATTCTCCCCCTAAACTACACCTACACTCAATGCAAAGATCCACCATAGCAGCCCATGGGCCTGCCGCAGCCTTTTAAAAGGGAAGAAACTCTTACTTCATAGCCTCGATCGGATTATTGGAGATAGAACATCTGTGGATATTTACAAAAAGGAAAAAGAACTTTGTCCCTCTCTCCTTCCCATATGAAAAGATATCTCTGCCCCTTTGTTTTGAGGGGGAGAGAGATAGACACATGGGAGTGTTAACGTTTGCCACACTCTTGAACAGAAAACTACTTCCCTTACAAAAATTCATTGGTTCCTACTCTCCCTGTAGGAAAAATAATTAGCAACTTAAGTATCACCGACTTAGGAAGGTGGCTAACTTTATTCACCCCCCTATTCAAACACTAGAAAACGCCCCTCATCAACTCCCTCTTCTCCCCAAGGGAGGCAAAGGAGATTTTGAGGCTTCGCCTGAGCATGAGACCAATGGAGGATGGATGGCTTCAGTCACATGCCAACAATGATAAAATTAAAATTAAATCAGCTTACTTTATGGCCCTCCACACCAAAGAAGTTTGGTATTCTAAGTCAATTTTATATTATCGGAAGATGAAAAAAAATAGTTGTTTTTATCGCTCGAGAATGCAAAATTGACCTAGAATACATACCAAACACAGCCCAAATGTTCAAGTCTTGGCGATTGGGATCGTTTGTGTGGTTCATTCCTACATGTTACGGGAGAATTGGTAATTGAAAATTTCCTATTAGACAAAGGGGTTGGGTTCATGCACTACTTATTACTATGCTAATTAAAATATTAGGAGCTTGATGATATATATTGGAGGGATGAGGATCATATTGCGAAAGAAATACCTAAATGACATGCAATGGTGTGAGGTGTTATGGCAATTGCCTTAAGGGGAGTTAAGGGATAGGGATCATTATTGACTTACATGAATCGGAAATTAGCATTATTTGTGGTAAAATTAGTAAGTGGATGGAGGAGATTGGAATCACATTTTTTAACATGTGAGAATTTATTAATTAGTATTTAAACTAGAGGAGGGCTGTCATAAAATAAACTATAGAGAATGAAATGCAGTGCACTGTTCAGTGCACCACACTTAAGGTTCCATCCATACAAATAAAGGCAATGGCATGCACTTGACAGTGCACTGCACTTGAGAAGTTAAATTTATCCTCAAGTGTTGGGTGGACAATTGGACTCTTAAGTGTGGTGCACACGTACTGGATAGTGCACCATACTTGAAAGGATAAATTTCGAAAGAGAGAGGTTTTCAAGAAGGAATTTGGGCCTCAAATGGGACCTTTAACATTCCACTCGTCCCAAGTGAACATGAAATAGAAGACGAAAAGGAGAAAAAAATCTAAGTAAAACGCAAAGAGAAGTTGGACTCCATTGTCTAATGCTATTTTGGGAAGCATGATACTTTAAAGGAAATTTATGATGCAGTGTCAGCGTGTGTACTGATGGCGGTGGCAGTGGCAGTGATAGTTTGATACGTGTACAATATGGTCTATATGTATACATGGCAAGAATGCATGGGTGATGATATGATGGCTATGATGCATTCATGAATAAGGTCAGAATATGCATGAGGTGGACATTGTAGATGATGACTATGCAGTGGTATGACTTGGCTTGTTGTGACAATGTGGCAGTGTTGGGAGTGTACCGGTAATGTGGCAGGGATAAGGTGAACAGAAAGTTGGGAGAGCTGGAATGGTCAACCAATGGTTTGGTAGTGCTGTGACATGATGGCAGTGATACAGAGGTATCCGAGCTTATATGGGAGTATGGGTACTTCATTGCATGGTTATTCAGTATGTAGTAGCGTTTGGTAGCTTTGGTGAAGGTCACATTCTTCTAGAATAAAGATTTCATAAGTTCACGCATGCATATCATATTGTATGTGCTAGTACTGGCCGACAGTAGGAGTGACTGAATGGATCCTTACTTCGTCACTGTGTGAGCCACATGGATCATATCTAGTTGGTCCTATGATACCCTTATTACCTGAGACCATGTCATGAAGAGGACGTTCAATGGCGCTATTTTAGCATACTCCTTAGAATCATGGATGATGTGGTCTGGCGGGACTTGTTTGGAAAAATGGTTGAGAATAGTCGAATTGACATATGGGGCTTAGGGAAAACCATTCGATAGCACCTTTGTTTTGTGACTCATTGCTCGGACGACTTGTCATATTTGTGATCGACATAGTCATGAGTACAACACATGAAAGGGGTTAGCACTACTCATCATGAGAGATTGAGAGTGCTGAATCTGGTGAAGTGAGATCGTTTGGGGCATTTTGAGATTGTTTGTGAGTAATGTGCAATGTTGGTTAAATGGAAGCTTAATATAGTACTCCTACCTTGTTCTATCTCGTTAGGTTGCACGCCACATTTCCTGCATAAAGAGTAAGAGTAACATGTGTGTAAGAAACTTGATGAATAATTGAGTTAGAACGCCTTGTGTGGGCTAGTAGGAGATATAAACCATACCCAGGTTTGACCCGGTTTGGGTTGGCATCCAACCGTGGGTGCAGCCACGCGGGCTGTGACCCACGACCTGCAAGCAAATGAGGTCAGCCAAGGAGGCCCCTTGGTTTCCTTTTTCTAATGGGATTCTAAAAGGGGGAGGGGGCTGATTATATAAACACATCTTCAACCCCTTCAAAAAACCATGAGCTAAGTTGAGATAAAAAATCTCTCTTATTTTCATTCTTGCTCTCCAAACTATTAGTGTGTTCTCTGTGAGATTTCATCAATTCCTACAGACTTGTGATTTGAATTTCTCTGTAGAATAACTTTTTAAGGTATCTAAATATTGAAGAAGACCGTGAAGCTCGTAACCATTACACTACGGTATCCTATCTCCACTGCATTCCCATGAGCCGTACCCATGAGATTAAATATTTATTATGAACAGTCTTTTGTGAAGTTAACAGAACCCCTCATTGATGGGTGTGGAGCCCCACAAATTACCTCATTACTTTCATACTTTCATGGTGTATTGATGGACATGTAACGTCGCGTTTTCGTGTTCCAACCTGTTACCAGAATCAAGGTCTTCAAGAACCAAGACCAAATTCTCTCTGTGTCTCTCTCTCTTTCTTAAAGTCTCAACAGAGAGCTGAAACCATCTCTGACTGTGACACAACGAGAAATCGAAGAAATTGGCATAGCCAACGCAAAAGTTGTACAGTTTCTAACCCCAAGAAATCTCACCAACCACTGCCTCTGTTTCAAAGTTTCAGTTAAGCAGCCTTTAATGCCTTTCTGATCTCTCCCTCTCTCAAAAAGTTTCTTTAGAAACTCTGAAAATTTGAAGAGGTCAGATCGATCAGTCTTACATGAATCCATATATGACTCATTAAATACAAATACCATCACTTTCGGTGGAGCTGTGTAGGGAAATGCAGCCCTGCAACTGCAATAGCACTTATCAATGCTTACAGCTCTTAGACCTTCTTCTTGTTCTCATCAATTTCTTACCATAAAATAGCAGTTCATTCACACTTACCCTTCATATTTAATTAAATACTACAGAGTACAAACAAGTCTTCTGTTCATACTTCAAGAATTCTACAAAGAAAAAAAATTTAATGAATCACAATTAAAACTCCCAACCAACATTTTCTCCCTTAGGCCCCAGCTTGTCACTCCCCCACCTATCCATCTTAAATTCACTAAACTTTAATTATAAAACCATTCCAACCCAAACCCACAATTTCCTTAGCTAGCCTTGTTTTGATTTGGGTAAGCTAGTGAAGGAAATGATGATAGCTGCAGCTTCACCTTCACATAAGACAATCCAATGTCTCTTTCTCTTCATCTTTTTAGTAGCAGAAGCTGTACCAAGCAGAGCTAAAGTACCTGCAGTTATAGTTTTCGGTGACTCATCGGTGGATTCCGGTAACAATAATCGGATCCAAACCATTCTGAAGAGCAATTTCGAGCCATATGGTCGTGATTTCGAAGGCGGCCACCCTACCGGTCGGTTCTGTAACGGTCGAATCCCCCCGGACTTCATCTCCGAGGCACTTGGATTGAAGCACACAGTTCCAGCTTACTTAGATCCAAGATCCACTATCAAGGATTTCGCTACCGGAGTCTGCTTTGCTTCTGCCGGAACTGGCTATGACAATGCCACTTCAGACGTCTTGGTAATAGAACTCATTTTCAAAAGTTAGCCATTAAAAAAAAAAGTACTCCAAGTACACGAGTAGTTATTTATTCACGTCTGATGTGGAATTATTATTTTTTTGCAGAATGTGATACCATTATGGAAGCAATTGGAGAACTACAAGATGTACCAAAAGAGATTGAGGAAATATGTTGGGATGGAGAAGGCTGAGGAGATACTAAGGGAGGCATTGTATCTGATGAGCATTGGAACCAACGATTTCTTGGAGAATTTCTACGTATTATTCTCTCGCCGGTCATCGCAATTCACGGTCGAGCAGTACGAGGATTTCCTGGTGGGGATCGCCGAGAATTTCGTCCGGCAACTGTACGAGTTGGGTGGCAGGAAGATATCACTGGGTGGGTTACCTCCCATGGGTTGCTTGCCATTAGAGAGAAGCAGAAATATCATGTCAGGAAGTGGGTGTGTAGACGAGTACAACCAAGTGGCCATGGATTTCAATGTAAAGCTACAAGGGTTGGTGATAAGGTTAAGGGAGGAGTTGCCGGAGATCAGATTGGTGTTCTCTGATTTGTACCATATCCTCCTTGATGTCGCTAACAAACCCTCTTCTTATGGTAAGTTTACCGTTAGATCCAGATCTTCCACAGCATGCTGCCCGTAGTGGCCTGAGCAGCGTAGACTGAGCCGCGTGTGCAAAGATCATCTTTCTCTTGCTCAAACATCTTGCCCAAATGGGGGTAAGACGATCTTTGCATGTACGATCCAATCTATGCTGCATAGGCCGTTACTGGCAGCTGCACCGTAGAAGATCTGAATTGTTACCCCTAATGTCTCTCTCTCTCTTCTTTAATATTCCCCATTAAAAGGTTCCACACTTGCCAACAAGGGTGGCTCACTGAGTCACCATCTACGAGTGAGACAAAGACTGCGTGATGAAAGTTGAAACCGTGAGAGAGTGAGACTTAATTAATGCTTAGGATAAAAGACAAAAATTAATTAAACCTTAATGATGGAAATTGGATATAGGAGGATCATGCTTTTTGTAGGTGATAGTAAATAATTTCCCTTTTGAGTAGGTCATTAATAACTTAATAAATACTAAATGCCTGACATATATTCGAGGGAGAAAGAATACCACCTAATCGTGTAATGCACGCTACCCCTGTGCCCAGAGGCCCCAGACAAAGGTCTTGTTTTCTTACCTCATCGTTGATTTGGTTGGGTTTGGATTGATATAAGGGTGTCTGGTCCGCATCGGTATGCCTAATTGGAACCAATCGGTTAAAATTTGAAACAAGACCGATCCGTTAGAAAATGGGTCTAGTACCGGGCTGGGACAGTCCAACAATGGTAATCGACCGGTTAAAGCCCATTTATAGCGTGATTAGCCTGATTAACATGAGCCCAATTATGGATTCAGTAAAACTAACCATTGATTGAAAAACTACGTACAGGATTTGAGAGTGCAGCAGTGGCGTGCTGTGCAACAGGATTGTTCGAGATGGGTTACCTTTGTGATGAACACAGCCCCTTCACATGTGCGGATGCGAATCAATACGTATTTTGGGATTCCTTCCACCCTACTCAGAGAACAAATCAAATTATGTCTGATCATTTAATGATCACAGCTCTCTCTGAGTTCTTAGTATGATACATTAATATCTCTCTCTTTCTCTCTGCCACAGATTTAATTGTCTGGGATATAATGATATTTATATATATAGCATCATATATATACGTATTTTGTAAGATAAAGACCAGGGCGTTGCCAAGCTACTCTGTAATGTATGGTGCCTCCAATGAGAAAGGATCTCTCTCTCTCTCTCTCTTAACTTTTGGTTTATCTCTGATTGATCTTTGGATTCGTGGTTGCAATTTGCAATCACGTTTTGTAAATTCGGTATCGGGATCTGATCGAATTGGTTAATCGAAACAACCAAATAAGATGCATTTACCCTTGTTTTTTTCATAAAGAACTGTTTCTACTATCATTTTACCTTTGTTCGTACAGGTGTATCAGATCAGCATCGGGATCAATCTCAACTGATACTGATCCTACAGGGCGTTTTTCCCGTTCCAAGACCGAGATTACAAACCTTGGTTGCAACACAACACCATGAAGCGGCATATATATTGTGTGTAGACAGTGGTGTGGCAGCCAGCAGGGTGTCCAGTGCACATTTGACAGTTGGGAGCACCTTAAGCTGCACAGGCCATCAGATGTGCACCAGACATCCTGCCGTGCCACAGAGGATCCCGGTCCCATGAAGAGAGGCTTCTCTAGAGTCTAGACCATGTTTAGAATTGAAGGTTGCTTCAAGGGTGGCCAGAATTCGAAAATTGTCATATTTTCAGTTCCTGGGCTGCCCTCGGCCCAGACCATTAGACCCTTCAGCACCTGCACCTTACATAATCCGACAACACGTGATCTAGCGGTCTCAAATCTCAATTGGTCCATCTGACCTGGTTTTGGTTTCATTGAACCGGTTTTGGTCTGATATTAGGCCAAATTGAATTGTTAAGATAAATTTTGTTTCCGATCCAGTTTGTTTTGCCCTTTTATTGGTTTGAAATATCGGGCTGTTACCTTTTCGGTTTCAGGGTTTTTTCATACATAAACTACATTAAAAATAATGGGAAACATGATTCTTCATAATGTTTTTCCGTTCTTATAGGGTTTTTCCTTTTCTAGCTTTGGACTTTTGGTCCAGATTGATTTTCTACCATTTTCATAACATCCCAAACCAAAACTGATAAGAGTTTCGGTCTGGTTTTTCTGATCGGCCCAACCTGTTCCGGCTTGGAAATTACAACCCCTACCATGGTCCAAATTCCCTACCTAGACCAGCAGACCCACAAAATCACCTGGTTTTGGATCTACAATATTTCCCACATGTGGCTTTGTTTGGTTGCAAGGGAAATAATTGCAGTTCTTGTAAAATATATGTCACTTCCAGAAATACTTGTATTTCCCTTGCAACCAAACGGAACCACAAGTGCTTACAAAGGCTGAGCATATACATTTGACCACTAGTCACTGCAGTCTAGGTAATAAAGAAACGGATTTTCTTAATTTCACCATGGGCATCGATACCATCGGATGACAATGGGATGAGTAGTTTCGACCCCAAACAATAAGGGAGCTCGGATCAGGTCCAATGCCATGTACCATCCTTGGGATCAGATCTGAGCTCATTTGGAATCATTGGGCCCACAGGTTGGCTCAAGATTCCAAATGAGCTAGGATCAGGTCCCAAGGACTGTACATGTCATTGGACCTAATCCGGAATTCGTCCAAATCGTCCATTATTCTGGGCAATACTGAGACTTATCCTGAGATCGATCGAATACCAATCCAATACACTGATACCAAGCTTACAAGCCATACTAGTAAGGGGTAAACATTTGCCTTAAAGGAAATTCATACGGCCTTTGGTTCCACAGACCAACCAAAATGTGGCAAAACTTCCATAGGACTAACAAGATGGGCATATTGTTTTTTGCTTGATGGACAGAGTGTTTTAACATCTTCAGGATTTTCATGTTCAATCGACAAACTAGAGGCGGAGCTATACGAAATCTTGCAGGGGTGGAAACACACTTTGAAGGATGAAATTCATCTCAAAGAAATCTGGTTCAATAATTATGGACTACATAGTTTTTTGACTTTGCAAGGAGATATGTGTATTCCCTGAAATCTACTTCCCTCCTATCTTGAACTTGTCGAACTAACTTTTAACTTTTCAATTGTAAATATATAGCACAAAAACAACCATTGGTTTAGGACGTTACGCTCCCTAACTCCCTTTTACTATCACAAATTTATGTATGATGTACAGACTTTCTGTTCTCTTTAATTTATATATGAGAAAATTACTTGGACACCCCCTGTACTATGGCCTAATTACTTAGTCTCCTCAACGTTTGAAACAATTACTTGAACACCCCCTACAGTTTACCATTTCTTTCAAGTAGCCCTATCCATTAGTCAATCACTATTAGCATGGGTTAAATATTTTGTAAATGCCTAAACTACCCTTAAGGTGTAGTGAAGTGACAAATTTGCCCCCCTCTCTTTCTTCTTCTTCTTCTTCTTCTTCTTCTTCTTCTTCTTCTTCATGCAACCCAAGAAAAAATAAAAAATAAAAAAAAAATAACAGCAGCCATGGTTGCTGTATCAAAAACCATTAGGGGGTCCTTGCTTTCTCCCTCCCCTCCTCCACTCTATCTCCCCCACTCCCTGCAACACCCCCTCCCCGCCACCTGCTGTGCTCCCTCCCTGCTATGAGCACCCTGGCCGGAAAGCCCACTCACACCCCCTACTGCTCTGCACCATGAACCCTCAGACCTCTGCCTCTTGCACCTGTGCCCCTCGACCTCTGCCTCCCCTCCCCCAATTCAAAACAGAAATCTAATGAGACACCGAAATCAAAATCTCCAAATCCACCAGAGTTGTAAATCAGTCCCCTCTATTTCCTACTCTCTCCTCTCCTCTTCTTTCTAAAACTCTAGTTAGACCACGGATTGACGAATCCACCACAGTGATTGACGAATCCACCACAGTCCGATCACCGGTGAACGATGAATACACCATTGTAGTCTATTCAGACATCATGTAAACCCCCACTGCCTCTCTCCATCTTTAACTATTTGACTATTTTAACTGATTTCTTGCTTCAAATGGGGGGAGTTGTTTATTCTGAGTTCTCTGCAAGTCCGACCGACCACTCAGTTGTTCAGGAAGCCAAGTGGGAAGGGACCTTAGGGTTTGGAAATACCAATAACCTAGAAGCAGAATAGCTTAACATATGGAAATACCAAAAACCCAGAAGCAGGAATGACCGTGATGAAGATCACCGCATCTACAACGGCGGCTCGAGATTAACCGCAAGGAGGGATCTTTAAGGGGTTTAGAGAATTGGGTTGCTTTCTGTTTCTTTGGAGTTGATGATTATGCCTCGAGTTAGTGAGGGATGGATCAGTAAATGTATAAGGAGCATGGAACAAAAACTCGATCAAAACCTGCCGAAACCACCGAGTTAACTCGGTTTCCCAGGTTTCCAAGATGAGTTGAAGGGAGATTTTATAAAATCCCTGGATTTGACCGGGTTTCAATCTTTTCGACCAATTTCGACCATATTTCGATGGTTTCGACATATATGCCCATCGAAACTAAGGGAAACTTAGCTCGAAACTAGGACAGATAGGTATTTATGCCAGAAACCAGGACAGACAGTTATGTCTAATATCATTTAAGTAAAATGGTTTTGTATTTGTATTTCATTTACTTAAAATATTATTCATAAATAAGCAAACCCCCTATTTGAATCCAATAAAAATAATTAAAAAAATCAAATTCCAAAAGAAAAAAAAGTCCACCCTCCAGTTCAAGAACAAAATCTGAATTTTCAACGGTAAGTGCAATTTTTAACTTTTTAATGCTGGGTTTTTCTCAAATATAAAAATTCTATAAATATTAATATGGTAAAACATTGCTACAAACCAAAAGTGCAGTAAAATATTCATTTGTTTTGTCCAAAAAAATATTTTTATTCAGAGCAATTTTGACAGTATTCGCACACACCAAATTCAGTTTGATCGGTACATAACTCCTTTCATATAAATCAGATTTAAGCAATCTTGGACTTATTGGAAAGCTATCAAAACAAAGCTTTCTAACAAATCCAAGATTGCTCAAATCTCGTTTATATTGAAGGAGTTATGTTCCGGTCAAACCTTATTTGATATCATGTCTAAGAACAATATACAATATTAAACTTGGATCAAAACCACAAGTAATATTTTTAGTGTTCTCTATGTGAAACTAATGCATGGATTGAGTTTAAAATATCAAAAATAGGCAGCACAACAAGAATCAGGGCAAAAAAACAACTTTTAGACCTTAATACCAAGGTTCGAGTTAGCCTGGAGAAGGTCCCAAGTTTCGACCGAGATATAGTCGAAACCGAGACGAACTCGTTTTCTAGCTGGTCGAAACCCGAGTTTAGAACCTTGATAAGGAGTCGTAGCCCCGAAGAAATGAATAACCCTATAATCTTTTTTGATTTCTAGGATGGGGTACCAACTAGGGGTGTCAATAATACCCGGCTGGCCCGAACCCGCCCGAATCCACCCTGAGCCCGACCTGGACCTGACCCTGATCTACTAGCCCGAAGGGTGGGTTAGGGTTGAGTTTTTGGCTGACCCTGGCAGGGTTGGGTCGGGTCGGGTTCGGGATAAGACCCTCCTGGGCTTTGCCCGGCCCGGCCCAGACCCGACCCTGTATTAGTTATAAACATATATATTTATAATAATGTATAATATTATAAGTGAAAATACAAAAATGCCCATAAGAGATAACCTAGTAAACCCTAATCGGCTAATCCCATATTCCCTTTTCATTTTTCAATCTTCAGTTCTTCACTCTTCATCAGCCGTCGCTCGACGCTAGCCTGCTGCCTTCCTCTTCCTCTGTTCCTCCTTCCCGGCCGCAATTAAGGCATCAAGGTATGTTCATCTTCCTCTGTTGTGCCCCTTTCCATGTTCTTCGATTTCATTAAGTCAGGCTCTCTTTTTATTAAATCCAACGAGGACCGAAGGAAGAAACGAAGGCCAAACCCTAGCGATTGCCATGGCTTCTCGAAGCCATCATCATCATCGATTATCAATCGTAGAACTCCTTCACCTTCCCCTGCATCTCGCGCTTCTCCCAAGGGTTATGTCTTCATCAATCTTTTTCCCGAATGATTATTATGTGTTCAGTATTCTCAATGGAAAAAGGGCTGGCCGATATTTGAGACTTTTGAACGGTCCAGATTGATGAAGCAGTGTTTGAAGGGTTTGGCATAGAAATCAAAACTGAGAGTTGGCCCACATTTTGAGACTTAATTGACCAACCAGATTCATTGAAATGTATTTCATGGCTCATCTTAGAAACCAAAGCTCAGCCCGAGAAGCAGAGAGAGAGAGAGAGAGAGGACTTGCAGTGTGTGTGAGTGAGAAAGTTGACTTCATCTTCGGTGGGAGAAGATAGAAGACTGATATAGAAAACAATATGTCATTCTCCACAACCTTACAGGGTCAAGACAGGGTCAATCAGGGCTAACCCGACCCTGCCCGACCCTATCAGGGTCAATCAGGGTCGGGTCGGGTTAAGGAAAACCCTAGCAGGGTCGGGATTGGGTTGAGGGTTTCTTGGCCCTGCCAGAGTTGGGTTGGGTTAGGGTTTAGGTTAAGGCCTCTAGGGTTGGGTTAGGGTTTAGGGCAGGCCCGGCCCAACCCGACCCATTGACACCCCTAGTACCAACTGCGATGGTCAGCCTTAGATTTGTACTCTATTAGATTGAAATGTATTTAGAGGACCAGTTCTGAGTTTATGATGCGGGTTTCCTTTTTCTTTTTTTCTGAAGAAATAGAATCTAAGTGGAAACTATGGATTATGCATGAGAGGATCTGACAAGTGGTGATGTTGATTGGAATGATGAATTACTTGTAGTAGAAACATGTACTCAAAATCCAAACATTCTAATGAGGATCAACCTGCAACTTGTCAAGTGCAACACTTGTCAAACCTAACTTGGTTGATTTCGTGAAGTCTATGAGATTGCAGAACTAGTTGGACAGTGGGTTGGGATGAAGAAAGGGAGTGGGGTGAGGCTGGGCTACGGGGCAGGGTAGAAGAAGAAGAAGAAGAAGAAGAGGTGTACAGGAGATGGGATTTTTTTAACTACAATTTAATTTCTGTTTTACCCCTAAACTAAAGGGTAAAATAAAATCGATTGAGGGTGGGAATATTTTATCTTTCTTTTTGTTAGATTGGGTTTAGCAATAATTATAGGAGATGTACATATAATTGAACTGAGGTAATGCCACATAGGTGTTGCAGCTACTTAACTACAACCCGGGCAGGAGCTAAATTTTATCCTATAGAAGCTGAAGAATTAGTTGGTCAATAGATTGATTAAAAGACAGATTCTTCAATTCAAAGCCTGATTCCAGCAGAGCTCATGCAGGATTAAAATACAGTGACATCGATTCACAAGTCACTCTTAAGTCAACAAGATTCTAACTAAAATATTCACTAAATAGGTGATAAAGAATATAATATTCTCAACATCTAAAACAAAATATCTTGAAGACACAGCTTTTTCCCTAGAATCTTATGCATCTTTCAATAAGCATACCCAGCTGAAATTTCATCATAAAACCAAAACCTCAAATGAAAAATTCAAGTGAAATTTACACTATGTAAATCAAACAACAAATGAAGAAAAAAAATTATCTTAAAACATACTTTCTGTCCTAGAATCCAATGTACTTTTTGGGAAGCATACTCGGCTGAGATCACTTCAGCAAATGTGATAAAACCAAATCCTCTATGAGAAGTTTATGTGTCAACCAGTGGTAAACAAATTGAACAATAAACCTTGAATGAGCTAAAAAATAATAAGAACAGAAAACAGAGGTGTTAGTAAAGGAAATAACTATATAAACCACTAAAACAAATTACACTACTTACAATGAGTTCCACAACTTTCCTAGAAAATATACCGAACAAGCTTGTCAATTAGTACCTAACTACCACTCAATTAAGATGGTTCTATTTCATATACTCTTAAATAACAAATCAAATACCTTCTCTGAAAGAGTGAGGAATTGAGAACATGTTTGATTTTAAGTACCAGTAAGGGCCAACTATCTCACATTCAGCTGAGTACAATTGATTTTGGAGATGTTATGCCCAGCCCTCCTAGGGTGGCCCCACCGCCACTATCCCAAATTTTACAACTCAACCTATGTTCCCCCTCCAGGCCCCATCGCTGCCATTATCCAAATTTTTGCAACTCAACCCATCTTCTGCCTAAGCATCCTTGGGTCTATTTTAGGAAAGCCCTTGTTCTCAGACAGGTAAACCAATTCCTGAACAGGCTCACTTCTACCCGTATATGCGTCGAAGTTTACGCAGACTCCACTCCTCCTGATTCCATCATAGTACAACGAAGGCTGAACCTTCAAATAAGAGCTTATGCTATGACTGGCTCCCTCTCCATTGCCTGACCTCTAGGGTTTACGAACGTATTCAAAAATGTCTCCTTCTCCATCACACAACACTTATCTCCTCTATAACTCACCAGCCCCAACCCACTCACCCTCATCCAACAACCTCTGAAACCCTTCTCCCACCCCCTCCCCAATCCGGCGAGAAAATCACTCCCTAATTCCCTTTGCCTATCCTTCCGTTAGTCCAGTTACCATCCCTGATCACTGAACAATTTGGGTCTACAGCCTTGCCCACAATTCTGACAGCACCATTCCTAAGAAGCCTACTCCTTTTGTTACCTGTCCCCTCGCTGTCAGCCTGCAGATGGTCTCCATCATCCCCCATGAGGCCCTAAGCCTTTCGCTCCAACCACCACTCACCTCCCCTTGTTATTCTGTGCCCTTCGACTTCTGCCGCTCGGAAGCTGCTCTTCTCCCCCTCTCTGCCATCAACTTTTGTACCACTTCGTCCTCTCCCATCTCTCTCCTTCCCACCCCTATTATCCTAACGGGTGAGCCCCCATCATCCGAATCATATTTTGGGCCCGGCCAAGCACAAGCCCACTACAAACCCGTAATCTGCACCTCATCTCCATTATACGTCTGTGTTGGTTGGAATTTTTACACCTGATTAAAGAATAACTTGGATAGACATGAACGAGGCTCAAAAGAAACGGTTCAACCAGACATATTAGCTTATTAAATCGGCTGGACCTTGATATGAATAAATAGGACGATCGATTTGCCGCACGCGGGAATCGGAGTTCAAGATTACCGTTAGTTAGGATTTTTTAAAATCTGATAATTTAAAAGGGAGTCCAGTTTTAGAAAGTAACTAGTTCATCTCCTAAACTTGTAGTTTGTATCTTCCATCGCCACTTCTTCAAGTTTGAACAACTATGGGAATGATCCGAGAGGTTTGGCGCTCAAACTTCGAGCAAGAAATGGAAAGCATCTTACACAGCTATCCTCGTATTTCTTTAGATACTGAATTTCTAAGTTTTCTGCATAATACACCAAGAAATGCAACAGAAACAGAGCGCTATGAAAATATCAAGTTCAATGTGAACAACTTGAAGCCCATCCAGTTCGGTCTCACATTCATTGATGTATACAGAAATCTCCCTCACTCTGGTGGTGTTTGGCAATTTAATTTTGCCGATTTTGATCCTACCATCGACCTTCACGTGACTGAATCCATCTAGTTACTGCATCGTAATGGGATTGATTTTGAGAAGAACAAGAGAGAATGAGTTGAGATTAAAGCATTCTCAGATCGGTTTAGGAAGATCATAAGGTGTGAAGGTCACAGGATTCAATGGGTCACCTTTCATGGTGTCTATGACATTGCTTATTTCATCAAGGTCTTGAATATGAATAAACTCATGCCTGGTTCACTTCAAGAATTCATGGTTAAGGTTGTAGAAGTCTTTCCTAGGCTCTGATACCAATTGTTGGGATATCCACGCATAAGGCAAAAAGAATAGTAATGAGATTGATCCTACCACTGTTTGGTGTGTATTGAGATGGAAGAGTCATCTAGTACGATGATTGATCTTACCATCGACCTTCACGTAACTGAATTCATCCAGTTACTACGTCGTAATGGGATCGATTTCGAGAAGAACAAGAGAGAAGGAGTTGGGATCAAAGCATTCTTAAATCGGTTCAGGAAGATCATAAGGTGTGAAGGTCACTGGATTTAATGGGTCACCTTTCTGCCTTCTCTGGATTTTGACCTGCCTCTGGATTTATAGCGACCTCTTGGTCCATTACTTTTACTCCTACCCCTGTTCTCTATGACAAGAGCCTATGAGCTATCCAAACCCATATCTTTTCTTCTGGTTTTCTCATTGAACATGTTGTCTTTCATCACACTCAATGATAACACACCATTTGGAGCAGAGTTGTTCTGTGATACAACCAAAGTCTCCCAAGTATCAGGTAAAGAACTCAATAGCAGTTGATGAACACATTTATGTGTGAAATCTTAGGGCATAAAGCATACATTTTATCACATTGGACAGAGTTACTCGGTGCTTTTTGTGCTTTTCAGGTTTTAGGTGAATTCTTATGAAAATAGAGGAGATTATACTAAGGAAATATTTTTAAGTTGTTTAGAGGTGTTAATGGCTTGGATGCGTAGCCCATCGAGTCAGCTTCGCAACGGTTCAAACGGCACTTGATTCCAAGTTGAAACAAAGAAGTTATGGCCGATTTCGTAACGACGCGCGAAAATGGTCTGTAGGGGTTTATTTATAATTATTGACAGTCGATCGGGGACAAAGTGAAACGTAAGTTTGGATTCTAGGGGCCTTAATGCAATAATCAGAAGTTATATTTCCTGTACCTGAAAGATTCTATTTGGAGGGCTCTAGACAGTCCAACTTCAACTTGAGATATCTTGGGCTCCCGAACTCCAAATTGGACAAAATTGGAACACAATGGTGAGGCCTATATAAGCACCCCATGCTCCACATTTTCTGAAGGACAGAATGGGTATTTTATTTATTCTTGAAGGAATCCTAGTCATCACCCTTACTCTCTCTCTCCTCCAACTTCTCAAGGGCACTTTTGGAATTCTACTTGGGATAGATTTATATTTTCTCATCTATGGAAGGTTGAAAAATCAAAACATCTTTGATTTTATTGCTTTGAGAAAGTATCTACAAAGAAAAAGAAGCACAAGTTAGAATTAGAAATTTATTTTTCTAAAAATAGAAAGTCTCTGTAAACAATCTTCTCTTCTTCTTCTTTCTATTTTTTTCTTTTTTTCTTAGGATTCAAGGCATTGTAAAAGAAGAAGGAGAAGAGAATATTCTCTTTTCTTAGGGAATAGTTCTCCTATACTTCCCTATTCTCTCTTCTCTTCTCTTCCCCCTATAAATACCCCTTGTCCTTTGGGTTGTAACAAGTTAGTTTTTTAGTTCAGTTTTTAGTTAGTTTCTAGTTCAATTTTAATTCAGTTTTTAGTGTAATTTTTAGTTCATTCACTTAGTAAAATTTCTTTTCTTCTTCTCCTTCTAAGTTGTGATTTTTGGCTTTTATAAGTTCTAGTTTGCTTTTTTATTTTCATTTAATGGTTGTAATAGGTATAGTTTATGCTTTAATTTCAATATAAGTCTTCAATTGGATTGTAATTTCTTAATTCTAGTTTAGGTTTTAAGCCTTCTAGTCTAAGTTCTTAAGTTGATGACAATACTTGAAGATTTAGAAGAGGAGGCTAAGGTAAGTTTATGAAGTATTCAAACTTTTCAGTTACATTCATGCAAGCACATCCAGGTTTTACTATCTAAACTCTCAATCTCATTCTCCCTCTCCTCTATCTCTCTCTATCTTCTTCTTCTTCTCCCTCTATTTCTTTTATTTTTTTTTATATGGTTGTAGTATGTGGATGCACTTTTATTCCCTTATTTATTTTTATGTGATTATGAAGTGTGATTGGGTTTTTGTTATTTTTTTGAATTTACGTTAGTTTGATAGGTTAAATGCTCATGTGTTAGGACGCCAACTTAATCCTTTAATTTTATTAGATGCTTATGAGTTAGGATGCATTAATTTTCATTAGTTTCATTAGTTTAATTTAACACTTTAATTTGGTTCACTCTGCATTACTTTTAAGTTAGTTAAATAGAGTGGCGTATATCTCCTCGTGTTCAACCCGTAGCTACAATTGACCCGTACGCTTGCGGTATAATTTTTAAACTCAAACAAGTTTTGGGCGCCGTTGCCGGGGAGATTATTGTCCACTTTATTTTTCTGATTTTTAAGTAGTTCGAAGTGTTTTAGTTTATTCTCTTCTCTTCTTTTGCTAAAAAAATATATATATTTTTTAAAACCTCTTCTTGTTTCTCTTCTGTTTCAAATAGTGTGCGCCCAATCTAAAGTCCTTCATATGCCCAAACCCAGCCAATCTTAGTGCCCCTTGATTCGTTGGGTGGTTTGGATTGGCATGTGACTTATCTTTGGAGGTGACCACTCTTGATAACAGGAAAGCGACATAGTGAGAGCGTTGGAAACATAAACGTATAGTAGTCCTCCACCCTACATCAGAATTCATTTGGAGTCGTCCGTAGGTGGCTCGTGAAGACTATACAGGTTCCCTTGCTGTCAACTTATATGGCAACCTTACAACTTTGGAACCATTGTTTCGATTTCTAAGGGATAGATGCACTATCTACCTTGGGCTCCCTCTTGTTTTTAATATTTTTTTTTCTAGTCTTTTATTTTTCTTTAAATTTTTTTTTATGGGAGACCTCAATTTTGGATAGGTGGTTAATTTAGAATAATGGGAGATACACTTCCATATAAGACTTTGGGGGAAAGATGGAACTATACTAAGGCAACTATGATTTTGGAAGAAATGTTTAAACAGGTTAGGGAAGCCAAAAGTAGTGAGATAGAGAATAATTTTGCACCACTCCAGTACAATTTTGCTCCCCAACCCAACTATGGGTTTTCGAGAAATTTTGATTGGTCACATCCCCAGACTATCCATGTTATGGAAGGATGCCTTAATCTTTATAGGGGTAGCAATGGTGATGAGAATGTGAGTCCTCAATTTCAATACAATTCTTTTGGCACTTACAATCACGGGTGGAGTGATCATCCCTATTTCTTGTGGGATCAATGGAATAACCAAGCTGGACCACCCAATTTCCAATATCATGGTCAGTTTGGTCCTCCAATGCCCAACCCTCCATTAAATCTCAATGGGCCACCTCTCCTTGAACCATATCACCAACCCCTTGAGTTTCAAAACATGGGTGAGGAGGCCAGACTGAATGAGCTTAAGAAATACATAGACCTTCTCACAACAAGCCAAAATACCATGGAGAAGCAACTCTCTCAACTGATAACCATGGTGCAAGAGGAAGAAACGGGTACATTACCTAGTCAGCCTGAACCGCCCCATCCCCAGTTTAATGATATTGAAAGTCCACCACCCCAGTTTGAGGTTAATGAGAGTCATTCCCAACAAGCTACTTTTCATGATGATTTATTTGTTGAGATTGAGTCTCCTCAGGATATTAGTGAAGCGAGATTTGATGAGCTACCTGGTGAAGTCCACATTTTGCCTGAAAATTCTGATTTTAGTAAGCCTAGTGTTTTTATTGATATAAAATCAGATTTTCATGATAGCATAGAAACCCAAGAAATTCAACCTCCCCCTCTCTCTTTGAAAAACCCAGATAATTGTCATTTTACGGATTCCATTGTCTTACATGTTGATTTGTAAACCTCCTAGGTTTGATGATTTTATTGAGGAGGACAATGTTAGTCATTATGCTTTTAAAGTAAATTATCGTGATCCTTATTTGGCAATCCAAATTCTGCAAAGAGCGGATAGTTTTATTACCAGGATTGATTTGAGTAAATTTTCCATTTTTTATGATTATTTTGATGAGGTTATTCATAATCTTTTTTATGCTTATTGTGATCCATTCTTGGTTGGTTTTTACAATAATGACATGTGTTCTACATTGCAAACGGGAGAGATTGAGAGGATTTATGGCCTAAGTTTCAATGCCTTCATTTTCCACTGTGCTGTGTGGAAAGATTTTCCTGTTGGATATTTATCAGTTATGCTTAACTTCTATATTATTTCTCGTTTTACTAAAATTCATGGTCGAGTATTTTCTGGTTCTAAATCTATTTCTACATTTACTGGCCATAGATTGAGATTTCTGTTGTTGCTCCTAGCACTTTTTGTAGAGTCCATGACTCTTCATGATCCTCTTTGTTGATTATATCTGGTAAGCTCCTTCATCTCCTCCCTTGTCCTTATTCTTTCTTTTATGCATGCATTAAGGACACTGCGTGAATAAAGTGTGGGGGGGATGTTGGGCATAATTGGTGAATTTTGATTGTGGCAGTAGTTTGGTTATGTGCATAGGTTTCGTTGATTGCAAAGTGAGAAGGAATTAGGTGCCCTAGCATGCGAAATAATAAAGAAATCCCTTTTCAAGGACTGTAATTAGTTTGTATCCGGTGATGGGGATTGAATTGGAAAATATGAGTGTTATTTCATTTGATGGCTAGATTACTCTATGTGTTTTATAGACCCTTTGATCTTTTGGCTAGTAGTTGAGACCAATTTGTTTGTGGCAAGGGCAAGGCATGAAAGTGGAAGTGGAAAAAAAAAATAAAAAAATATAAGGAACAGAAAAGAAAATGGAATTCCTTAGGACTAAACAGGGCACTGTGCCTCATGAAGCAGGGTGACTTGATCGAAATTCCTTGGAAGGAAACTCAAAAAAAAAACTCTTGCATCAATGTCTCAATGTCTTATGGATATATGCAAAAAGCGAAGCTACCAAGTATTTGGGTGTCTGGTGTATGCTCCACCATGTCATTCAGGGAACAGTAGTGGAGTAGAAAAAGAGTATGTTGTTGAAAAAGAAAAAAAAGTTTTTGCCTTAATGTTTGAAAAAGAAAGTATGGTCAAAAATACTCAAAGCCTAAGTCTTTGGTTCCATTGATATTATGAGTGATTTACTTGACGGTGAGTAGTTTTCAGAAAATATGAGGAGATCACTTAATCTTGATGCATGCTTATTACTTGAATTGATGTGGGGTGATAAAATTCAAGTGTGGGGGAACCCTTGGCTCCTTGATCTTTAGTTGAACACTTTTTGGGATTATGTGCACTGTCCTACTTATGCCTTGATTAAAATTTGCAGCATTTATTTACAATTAAATTTTGGGTGTATATTCACTACAAACATCTACGAGACACAACTCGTCCACTAGGGGTAACCTAGGGGTTCAAAGGCTTGTTGCACATGCTAAGTGTAACCGTGATTCCTACGAAAGTGAGTTAGGATTTTCTGCATTCTAGGTTAGTTTTTGTTTTTGCTTTACTTGAGGACAAGTAACGTTCAAGTGTGGGGGAATCTGATGAACATATTTATGTGTGAAATTTTAGGGCATAAAGCATACATTTTACCACATTGGACAGAGTTACTCGGTGCTTTCTTGTGCTTTTCAGGTTTTAGGTGAATTCTTATGAAAATGGAGGATATGATGCTAAAGAAATATTTTTTAGTTGTGTAGAGGTGTTAATGGCTTGGGTGCGTAGCCCATCGAGTCAGCTTCGTAATGGTTCAAACGGCACTTGATTCCGAGTTGAAACGAAGAAGTTACGGCCGTTTCTGTAACGACGCGCGAAAATGGTCTATAGGAGTTTATTTGTAATTATTGACAGTCGATAGGGGACAAAGTGAAGCGGAAGTTCGGATTCTAGGGGCCTTAACGCAATAACCATAAGTTATATTTCCTGTACCCGAAAGATTCCATTTGGAGGGCTCTGGACAGTCCAACTTCAACTTGAAATATCTTGGGCTCCCGAACTCTAAATTGGACTAAATTTGGGTCTATTTTGGGTGATTTTTCGCAAGAAACACAATGGTGAGGCCTATATAAGCACCTCATGCTCCATGTTTTTTGAAGGACAGAATGGGTATTTTATTTATTCTTGAAGGAATCCTAGTCATCACCCTTACTCTCTCTCTCCTCCAACTTCTCAAGGGCACTTCTGGAATTCTACTTGGCATAGATTTATATTTTCTCTTCTATGGAAGGTTGAAAAATCAAAGCATCTTTGATTTTATTGCTTGGAGAAGGTATCAACAAAGAAAAGGAAGCACAAGTTAGAATTAGAAATTTGCTTTTATAAAAATAGAAAGTCTATGTAAACAATCTTCTCTTCTTCTTTCTATTTTTTTCTTTTTTTCTTTTTTTCTTAGTATTCAAGGCATTGTAAAAGAGGAAGGAGAAGAGAATATTCTCTTTTCTTAGGGAATATTTCTCCTACACTTTCCTCTTCTCTCTTCTCCTCTCTTCCCCCTATAAATACCCCTTGCCTTTTGGGTTGTAACAAGTTAGTTTTTTAGTTCAGTTTTTAGTTAGTTTCTAGTTCAATTTTAATTCAGTTTTTAGCGTAATTTTTAGTTCATTCACTTAGTAAAATTTCTTTTCTTCTTCTCCTTCTAAGTTGTGATTTTTGGCTTTTATAAGTTCTAGTTTGGTTTTTTATTTTCATTTAATGGTTATAATAGGTTTAGTTTATGCTTTAATTTCAATTTAAGTCTTCAATTGGGTTGTAATTTCTTAATTCTAGTTTAAGTTTTAAGCCTTCTAGTCTAAGTTCTTAAGTTGATGACAAGACTTGAAGATTTAGAAGAAGAGGCCAAGGTAAGTTTATGAAATATTCAAGCTTTTCAATTACATTCATGCAAGTACATCCATGTATTACTATTTAAACTCTCAATCTCATTCTCCCTCTCCTCTATCTCTCTCTATCTTCTTCTTCTTCTCCTTCTATTTCTTTTATTTTTTTTATATGGTTGTGGTATGTGGATGCACTTTTATTCCCTGATTTATTTTTATGTGATTATGAAGTGTGGCTACATTTTTGTTATTCTTTCGAATTTACGTTAGTTTGATAGGTTAGATGCTCATGTGTTAGGACGCCAACTTAATCCTTTAATTTTGTTAGATGCTTATGAGTTAGGATGCATTAATTTTCATTAGTTTCATTAGTTTAATTTAATACTTTAATTTGGTTCACTTTGCATTACTTTTAAGTTAGTTAAATAGAGTGACGTATATCTCCTCGTGTTCGACCCGTAGCTACGATTGACCCGTACGCTTGCGGTATAATTTTTAAACTCAAACAGCAGTAATGTTTACAGTTCATCTTCCAAAGTCATCTTCACTGTAGCCAGTTGATTCACTAAACTTTAAAAATCACTTAAATGTTCGGCAACTGAACGTCCCTTTTTGAACTTCAAATTGACAAGTTTTCTAATCAAGAAAACTTTATTTTGTGTAGTATTTTGCTCATACAGACTTTCCAATTTTTTCGAAAGTGTTTGGGCTTTGGTTTCTTTAGCAACATGATGAAACACACAATCATCTATCCCTTTTCTGATAGTACCAATAGTTTTCATATTCATCCTGTCGCATTCTTTTTCGATTTTATTTTTTGACTTGGCTTCAATTCTCTCAATTGGATCATACAAATCACTGCAATAAAAAATGTCCTTCATCTTGGGCTTCCATCTAGAATAATTAGGTCCAGTGAGTTTAATCATCGTACCAGATGACTCTTCCATCTCAAAACAAACCAAACACTACAAATAAATCAACCTGAGAACTGTGGCTCTAATACCACTTGTTAGGAACTTGGATTTCATCCTCAAAAGCTAGCCATTAAGGAGAGGGTGTCTAAGTACCTATTAACCCACCCACATATCCTTTCACATCCGATGTGGGACTATTATTTTTGCCTTATGCTTGGATATCCCAACATTTGACATTGAATTGTTTATTTCATCAAGGCCTTGAATATGAATAAACCTATGCCTGGTTCATTTCAAGAATTCAAGGTTATGGTTGGAGAAGTCTTTCCTAGGCTTTATGATCTGAAATTTATGGTCAGATTCTGTCATGGTTTATATGGTGGAGAGCTGGGTTTGAAATGTTTGGCTAAAATACTTAAGGTGAAGCGAGTTGAAGGGACTCATCAAGCAGGTTTTGATAGCTTGGTGACGAGCAATGTGTTCTCAAAGATGAAGAAGGTACATCATCTGGTTGAAGGTCCATACAAGGGCTATCTCTATGGGATTAGTTTTAGGAGTATAAGAGAGTACTGGGTTCCACTTGTGCCACAGCCTCTCTTCATCCTTGTGGTTCACTGAATTGGTCTCCTTGTCATCCATTGGTTCTTGTTCCTGTTCCACACGATTCACATGTACTCTAAGCATTTGAACACTGTAATCATTTGATTAATGAAAAAAACTGAGAAATCTTTCTCATTTACTATTGCTTATAAACTTTTCTCGTTCAGAGATGTACAGTATTGTATCCTAATTTCATCTTTTTGTAGTGCTAGTCTTTAATTACATTAAATTGAAGCTTTAGAGGAGGGTGGTTCTTTACTTTTGAGGGGAATAAAAGAAATTGAAAAGATCTTATCCACTAAAGTTTGAAATAGAGTCAATTTTGTACTGTCAATTGGATTATAAGAGTATTTGTCATGATTCTTACATGAATGCTACTTTTTTATGCTGGCTTTGAGGTTATTGAAGGCTTCTCTCTTATACAAATCAGTACTGATTGATGCCTTAGTCAACTCTATCCTAAAGAGTCCCAAACAAGAAAAGCAAACGTCCGTAAGAACTACATGGGACTTCAAATAGCCTAAATGTTAAAGAGATAGCATAAAATATGGGATTAAATTTTCTGTCTATTATTGATATAATGGACAGTATATATACAAAATAATGTGAGGGTCAATTACCCAACAAATATGGAAAGAGCCTAATCTATTCCTACGAATATGTTACAGGATCAATTATCCTAGTTATGGGGTAGGTATGAAAACTCATATGGTAAGATGTTAAGGAGATAGCATAAAATATGAGATTGAATTTTCTGTGTCTATTATTGATATAATGGGCAGTTGTAAGTAACGTGGTCCTCGAAACGAGGGTTCCTCAGCCTTATGGCGACAAGGATTGACTTCGATGAATAACGGCGTATCGTTCCAACATATCATCATGGGGATTGGGATCATACTTCATAAAGAAATGGAGTCACTACCTAGGATTAGGGCCTAGGACCCAATGGATGTAGCCCCATCTGAGGTTAGCGAAAAGGGCTACGTGATTCCATATGGTCTGGTAAGAGATTCAAGGTAAGTAGTTAGGTTACAAGAGTGGGAAGGTGTTCGGCACCCACCTCGTCCGGATAAGCCGGTCTTTCTACTAGATGCTTGTTTTCGAATATTCTCCCTTAATAATATATCATATACTAACACACAAGGCTAGGTTATGATGCACTAATCATGACAAAAAAGAAATCATTTACTATGTATACTAAAGCAAATTACTTTAATTGTCTACATTACGCCAAAAATAATAAGAAGGAAAGAGACAGATACCTATCAAGAAATACAAGAAATAAATGGAAATTCACCAAATACGAAATATGCGATGTCCCACGGCTTAGGTGGAGACGGACGATCGGCTTGCCTCTTTCTTGTCGGACAGAGTAAGGACTATATGAGATGGGTTTCGTCACTTAATTCGGGCAGAGCAACAGCTATATAAGAGATTCTCGTTATCTGTATGCAGACAGAATAACAGTTGCGAATGGGATTTTTCGTTATCCGTACACTGACGGGATAACGAAATTGTGGGATAAGAACCGCTCTTTATTCGAGTGGGTAATCAAAGGGTCTACCCATGCCTTTGGAGTCTCGCTCCAACAGACGCTCAAGAGGGAGAGAATTGGGGAAAAAATGAGTAAAAAATGAGCTAGGAGGGTCTCTCTGCCCGAAAAACTGTGAAAAACAAGGGAGGGGGACCCTCCTATTTATAGGGGGAAGTATCCCACAAGCTGGGCCAGATAAGTCCTCCACGACGCCATAGAGATGTCCACGGCACCGTGGGGGACTTTTCTACGGCGCCGTGGATGACGTCAGCAGGCTGATGTCACAACCTTTTACGGCGAAGTGAAAAAAGTATTATGGTGTCGTGGTAGGTTCCCACAGTGCCATAGGAGTGTCAATGGCGCCGTGGGGGCGCAGTGCCAATTTTCCTTGATTTTGGGCTTTAAATGGGCTCCTTTAGTATTGGGGTTTTGTCTGGGCCTGTGGGTTTGGTCTTTTTGGGTTTTCTTCTCCTTTTTGACTCTTTAGAAAATTTTCTATCAGGGGCTGCCTACCCCCCTAATTCCCCACAGCCCACTAACTGGCTAGTGGGACCGCCGTGGTTGGGGAAGGTGAGCAGTACCTCCTTCAGCATTTGGTAAAAGGGTCTTATAAGTCATTTTAGAGATGTTAGACTGATTTGGTTTAGATGTAGGGATAAGAGTCCTTCTTGAGAGAGATACCGATGTCTGTCCGTGTCTTGTTGTTATCATTGCCGGGGGGTGACAAAATTCAGTGTCTACAGCAGTATATATACAAAATAATGTGAGGGTCAATCACCAAACAAATATGGAAAGAGCCTAATCTATTCCTAAGAATATGTTACAAGATCAATTATCCTAGTCATGGGGTAGGTATGAAAACTCATATGGTAAGGCTAAACTTCATTTAAATTTGTAAGTAATTTGCTCATAAAACATAGGCTTATGTTTGTCATGGATGTTTCGTTTATAGAACAACACACTATTCTAGAGGATTTTTTTATTTTGAAGATGAAGCTGAAAGTCCTGAAGAAAATAGAGGAGTGTTTGTTTGTGGAAAGACGAAGTTCATGGTAATCGATGATTTTCAGGTAGAACCCATGTATCCAACTACTATTGTGACACTATTGCATAAACTAGGGCTCAAAGACATGAGTTCCCTCCAAGAGTCCATACTGAGTATTGATGCCTGGAAGGTATAATTTTCACCTTGCATTGTAGACATTTTAGGGAGACTACTTTCATGTACTCCTAGTTGGGTTTTTGACTTCTTGCCTAATTTGGGGCTAGACTGGTCTCCTATGGCTTCACTTTGCAATATCTCTGTCTCTTCAATCCCCTTGTGCTTTCTGTTTTTTTGTCTTGCAAAAGGCCTTAATAATTGACACATATTTTGTTAATCTCTTTCTGTTTGTTATACAATGACTAGTTAGAGAATTGAAGAATGAAGACTTATAAACTCCTTTGAGATCTTTATGCGCATTTACAATTTAGTCTATTTTACTTTGTAGTTAAGAATTCACTCAGTTTTGAGGTTGGGAATCCTTTAAATCAGCTATTCATTGTTTCAAGTATTATGAGTACACTGGGTGGGTACCTCAGAATATTTTGTATTGTGTATAGACCATATTTACTGAATCTGCTCAAGGGATCGTTATGTTCCAAGACACCTCTGACAGAAAGCAAGGATTTACTTCTGAAGACTTAAAATTTGAGATAAGAGGTGAAGTGAAGACTCAGAGTAGATGGATTTTATCCAGATCTTCTCCAGTAGATATTACTATGAAGTTAATGATTAGTAAGACAATTAACAAAGCACTGTATGCTGAAGTTGGGAAGACATGGTTCACTTTTTGCTCAGCTTCCTTACCTTTCCTCTTGGATCCATTTTAGAACTTTTGGGTGGGAATTCATCACTGGGATCTATGGAATCGGCTGATCCGTGCCGATTCCAGTTCTTTCTTGGGTTGATGAGAAAAAAAGTAGTAATAGACATGATTCAATTGGCAAAAGAAGGAATTGGGCCAGAGCTTTCAGTCTTATGAGTATACTAGCTAGTTGCTACAAGTCTTGATTTCCAAGATTCCAACCAAACATTAGTTTCATGCTGCCAAGAACTTCCTCAATGATTATTTTGATTATAACCAGAAGCACTTTACTACTAAAATTTTACACTTTGTCTGGGAACCTCTTCTCCTCCCTTAACAGTTCAAAGCTAATGTTGATGGTTCTTGTATGGGTGCTCCTGGTCATGCAGGTATCAGTTTAGAGATCATTATGGACAGTTTATTTGTGGGTTTTGAGGAATTTGTTGGATACATCTTTGCTCATGTTGCTGAAGCGTTAGCAGTTCAACAGGCCCTCCAAATCGCCATATCCAAGGGATTTCATCAGGTTAACATTGAAATGAATTCTCTTAATAGAACATCAGTTCCTATCTCTTGTTCTTGGAATGCCACTATAGCTGCTGGGCATGCACAACATAGAGCTACACTATGAGAAAGCTTTGGGTTTATGTAACAAAAGCTGTGACTAAATGGCAATAAATTAACTGGATTGGACAACATTCTTTAGTGTTTGCCAGATTACCACCTGTGATTCTTTCCTTTTGTTTTATCTATTAGTCTCTTAGGCTGTGTTTGATATGCATTCTAGGTCGATTTTGCATTATCGGACGATAAAAATAGTTAGAATGCATATCAAACACAACTTAATTTAGTTTCATTTTATGTGTTTGTTTCTCTCTGGAGTGGATTGTTAATGGATGAATGAAATTTTAATGCTAAATTACGATGATGTAATCTAAGACGACCAAGACTCAGATTGTAAATTCTAATGGTGGAAAAAGGGTTAATGCTTCTTGCTTGCATCAAGCATTTGAGGGGATTTTGGGTGAGACCTGTTTGGAAAGATGTATGGTGCTGGTGGAGTACATGTTTATCATGTATGGTTACTTATTGCCATTATATAGTATATACCACTAATATTTGTTTCGGTTTAAATGGTTTACTATTTTTTTAAACGGTTTGCTTGGGTTTACTAAACGGTCTTAATTTTAAAATAAAAAATTAAATCATTTATTAAAAGGTTTTTAAGGTTTTGACATAAATGGCTTTGTTGGATTTGGTAAATGGTTTCAATTTGATTTTGACACTTTGATTCCTACCAACATAAACACTAACACCGGAATCACACGACCCGTTATTTGAAAAAACCAATTTTCCATCAATTTTACAAGGATTTAAGGCGAAACACCCTTCCAACCAAGGCAACTTTGATGAAAAACAAAGAACAACTTCCTCTTCGCCACACCCACATAAGGGGAGCAAAATGACTGCCTCCCATGAAAGGCGAAAATTCCACCTCTAGATACCAATGCGCGTTCTCATTGGCTGACTCGCGTGATCCCAGCACTCCCCATACATAATATACGGTTGATACAGTCAACCTTGGAAACCAAAAATAGAATAGGAAACTAATTTAATGACTAGAGAGATACAAGACATAACAGGAATACAAAATCAATACCATTATCACCGTCAATCCTAACAAACCTAATACAGATTACTAATCCAAGGGTAATCAGATCGACAAGCAGAGAATTTTTATTAGATAGTACAATTAAGGGAATTCATGGTCTAGAGCATGGTTTAAATGCACTATATCCGAGGGTTTTAAAACACAGAATTAAGGATGGAATTGGTCATTGCCTCATTGGTGATTCCAAACCGGATTGGATTGAATGACCCGAATTGGTGTTCAAGAACCCTAGAATCGGTCCTCAGATCGAAAAGCAGAGAATTTTTAGGGTATTTGAGTGTGAATCGACAATGTTGGATCGGTAGAAACTAGGATCGATCATGACTGATTCCGATATGAATCGACCAATTCCCAATTCTTAAAACCCTGATGGTATCCGATCGAGTTGGCACGGAATGGCATGTTTCTAACAATATTGCCTCTGGTTTTTCTTAAAAATCAGGGTTTTTTTTTTTTTACAATTTTACCCTTGGATCTTGATCCATCCCGTTCCACTGATACTAGATCAGCCAAGTATTGATATCAGTGTTGGCTGATATCGATACGGCTGATATCGATACGAATCGTCCATTACAGTCTATATGTGTTTGATACCTAAAACCATGCTCTAGAGAAATAGACTACATAGATAAAATTAATATTTTCCCGCATAATCCGAAGTGTTAGAAATACCCTAAAATTCATGATTTTGTCTAAAATACTAAGTTACTAACCCTTTATTGTGATCATGCCCACCAATGATCTCTCATATTTTTAATATAAAATATCAATTATATTAGTTATTAGGTATGAGGAAGGATCTTTACATCTTAATCTTCTCCGTATAAATTGCACATTTTTCTCTCTTCAAGTCCCGTTTGTTTGAGGGGACTTAGTTGAGGTGGGAGAATTGGGATGGGAAAATGTTGATGTGGCATTTCAAAATCCCACCCTCAATTTTGTTTGATTAATTTGAGCTTTTGAACTTATGAAAGCTCAGGAAAGATCATTAATAAATGCTTTGGCATTGATGTGGCACTTCAAAATCCCACCAAATGGTTACTGTTCATGGGACTTATAAACAAATCTGAGATTTTGGTTTTGATATTGAATTTCCAGGTTTTTTGTGCGATACACTACGGAATCCATCTAAAATAGAGCGCTCTGAAGATGTCAAGTTCGGATCCGGCTCCTCTCCAGGGAGCTCAGCACCCAAGGCACGCCCAGGGGGCATTCAATGGTGGGCTGTGCCGCACACATCCCGGTGCGCACCTAGTGAACCATGTGCAGCATAGCCTAACGGTTGGATGCCCCTTGGGCACTCCCTGGCCAAGGGGTGTCCAGTGCACATCTGACGGTTGGGAGCACCTTGAGCTGCGCAGGCCATTAGATGTGCACTAGACTCCCTATCGTGCCACAGAGGATCCCGGTCCCATCAAGGGATCAGGATCGTCTCCAGGGAGCAAGGAATGCCTAGGGTGCTGCCAGCCATTGGGCTGTGCCGCACATATCCCTAGGTGTGCGTCGAGATGTGTGCAGCACAGCTCAACTGCTAGATGCCTCCTGGCAGTACCCTGGGCACACGCCTCCCTAGAGACAAGCTAAATTCCCCATGAAGAGAGGCTCCTCTAGAGTCTAGACCATGTTTAGAATTGAAAGGTTGCTTCAAGGGTGGCCAGGCCAATTCGAAAATTGTCATATTTTCAGCTCTTGGGCTGCCCTCGGCCCAGACCATTAGAACCTTCAGCACCTGCACCTTACATAATCCGACAACACATGATCTAGGGGTCTCAAATCTCAATTGGTCCATCTGACCTGCTTCTGGTTTCAAAGAACCGGTTTTGGTCTGATATTAGGCCAAATTGAATCGTTAAGATAAATTTTGTTTCCGATCCAGTTTGTTTTGCCCTTTTATTGGTTTGAAATATCGGGCTGTTACCTTTTCGATTTCAGTTTTTTCATACATTACTGATATACATTAAAAATAATGGGAAACATGATTCTTCATAATGTTTTTCGGTTCTTATTGGGTTTTATCTTTTCTAGCTTTGGACTTTTGGTCCAGTTTGATTTTCTACCATTTTCATTACATCCCAAACCAAAACTGATTAGAGTTTCGGTCTGGTTTTTCTGATCGGTCCAACCTGTTCCTGCTTGGAAATTACAACCCCTACCATGGTCCAATTCCCAATCTAGGCCAGCAGACCCACAAAATCACCTGGTTTTGGATCTACAATATTTCCCACATGTGGCTTTGTTTGGTTGCAAGGGAAATAATTGCAGTTCTTGGTAAAATATATGTCACTTCCAAAAATACTTGTATTTCCCTTGCAACCAAACGGAACCACAAGTGCTAACAATGGTCGAGCATATACATATGACCATTGGTCACTACAGTCTAGGTAATAAAGAAACGGATTTTCTTTCACCATGGGCATCCATACCATCGGATGACAATGGGATGAGTAGTTTCGACCTCAAACAATAAGGGAGCTCGGATCAGGTCCAATGACATGTACCATCCTTGGAATTTGATCTGAGCTCATTTGGAATCATTGGGCCCATAGGTTGGTTCAAGATTCCAAATGAGCTAGGATCAGGTCCCAAGGACTGTACATGTCATTGGACCTAATCCGGAATGCGTCCAAATCGTCCCAATTCTAGGCAATACTGAAACTTATCCTGAGACCGATCCAATACACTAATACCAAGATTACACACCATACTAGTAAGGGGTAAACTTTTGCCATAAAGGAGATTCATATGGCCTTTGGTTCCACAGACCAACCAACATGTAGCAAAACTTCTATAGGACTAACAGGATGGGCATATTGCTTTTTGCTTGATGGACAGAGTGTTTTAACATCTGTAGGATTTTCATGTTCAATCGACAAATTGGAGGTTGAGCTATACAGAATCTTGCGAGGGTGGAAACACGCTATGAAGGATGAAATCCATCTCAAAGAATTCTAGTTCAATAATTATGGACTACATAGTTTTTTGACTTTGCAAGGAGATATGTGTATTCCCTGGAATCTACTTCCCTCCTATCTTGAACTTGCCGAACTAACTTTCAACTTTTCAATTATGAATATATTGCACAAAAACAACCACTGACTCCCTAGCCCTTTTTACTATCACAAATAGAACCGCCATTCCTCCGTTTCTGTATGATGTACAGACTTTCTGTTCTCTTTAATTTATATATTTTTCATTTTCTCATAAAAAAAAATGTGGCAAAACAAAATACAAAATACTAAGGGTGTAACTTGGGCCCGAAATACTCAAGCCCACCTTAATTTTTTTTGGGGCTGGGCTGGTTTCTTGGCCTGTGGACTGCGCTTGGGACTTGAATAACAATTCCAAGGGACTAGGCTGGACTTTGGGTTGAGGCCGCGGTTAAAGCTTTACGTGTGCATATAAATTTAGGTTTTCCACATCATATACCATTATGTAAATACAGAGTTCATTATTGATTTAGCATATCTAAGGTAGTACCTATGCTAATATGGTAGGTGGTTTTGTAGTGCACTAAAATATTTCACATAAATAGAGAGAGAGAGAGAGAGAGAGAGAGAGAGGGGGGGTGGGGTAGGGGGAGATCTGGGTTACATGAAAATTTAGAGCTTGGAGACTTAACCCATGACATGAAAAGTGATTAGCAAATTATAGACCATCAAGGGAGATAAACATCTTTAAAATAAAACTTTTAAATTTTACAAATTCTAGCCCTTTAACCATTGTTAGGGGGAGCATTCTCTGTGGGGGAGTATGGTCTCTAATGCACAAGGGGCCAATGAGAGTGCGCAGAAACATCTTGGGGGTGGAGTTTACGCCTTTCACAGGGGGTGGGGCAGTAATTCACCCTCCCCCTCCCCCCCTCTGTCTATGTATGGAAGGTACACTTCCCCACCGAAAACTTTTTTCCTATATTTTAAAGAAAAAGAATTGATCTCGTGGTTCCTGTACCCAGACACATGAGCACGAGTAATTACCTTCCAGCCCCTCTTGAAATCAAAGTTCTCATCCATGTTGATGCTTCTACACATGATCTCATTGGCACCCGCACTACACAACCAAACAACGATCTCTTGAACTTTCTCCTTTTTCAATGGTCTAAAATCTTTCTAATTGTTTCTTTGTCCTTACAACGAAAGGGAAATAAAAAAAAGTAAAATTAGTTTGAAATAACAAACAAATCTTTTTTATAAATATGACTATGTAACTAAGTCAAAATCTTACAAAATATGATGATTAAAATTTTCAAATAAATTCCTTTGACCTTATCATATTTTTCTACTCCAATGTCAAGCTTACTTGCCCTCCAAGTCTAGCAGATTTATTTTCTTGGTTAATTGAATTTGATTTTATCTAAAATATCTTTGTTGTATTTGATTCGATCCATTCTTCCTTTCTTGTAATCAATCGGATGTATATATCTCCCACATGTGATAATAAAAATTCATTCATTCCAGCGAATTCAATGCTGCACCAACCTTGAGTTTTGAATTTATCATTATTTGAGCAAACAACATATGGGGAGTTCAGAAATGAGTTGTAACAAAATGGCCGCCACCCTATATTAGAGAGTAGCGAAGTCATTTCATGTAAATGGGTGCTTGTGTACCTTATCGGCCTAACCCAGTGGCTTAGAGAACCCTTTCCTAATTTTTAATTAGGAAAAAGCTAGGTTATGTCTCGTACGTAAGCTAGTTTCTATTGTGTCCATTTCTCTCTTGCCCCTTTTAAAATGACTCCATGCCCCTCTTGTATGATTCTCCATCCAATACCCCCATTCGTGCCACCCACTAGCTTACCGCACTCAGACAGGGTGCCTATCCCTTGCACTTTTTAGGCAAGAGATCTCTGTTTGGTGGTGTTTCCTACACCCTCTCACAGAGCATTGTGAGATGACGCCTTTGCCTCTTGGTTGGGTAGATCCCCAGGCGTGCTCACCCATTTGAGAGTGTAGGAAACACGACCAAGTAGAGATCTTTTTCCCTTGTTTTTTAAATTAGTCATATAATCATTGTTAGTAATGATTAGTCATTTTTTATTTGGAAATCCCATGGACATTTTGTCAAATATGGGTGGCGGGGTATTTTGATAATCGCATGTTCCCATCCAATGGATTTATGTGCGACCGTGTACTATGCATGGCTGTGCACAAAACCTTTGATATGTGTTTTTAACCATTTTCCTTTTACTTCACTTTTTTTTGGTGAAATCCTTTTACTTTACTAAGCCTTAATGATATCTGTTTTTAACTCTCTTCCTTGTACTTTACCAAGCCTCAATCACCCGGGAACATGGGCCAAACACACCCTCTTCCAGTACAGCCCGCCTCTCCAACCCATTCTCAGGAGAGACGCTGGTCACCCCCTCCTCAACTCTTCTGTAAGGTTAATGTGAATGCTTCAAAAACTGGGGCAAAATGTGGAATTGGGTTTGTAATTCGTGACTCAAGATCTAACCCCATTGTGGCTGTATCTGATCCACAGCATTTCACATCAATCTTCCAAAGTGAAGCAATTGCAATCCAAGGGGGCATGCTTCAAGGTATTGAGGAAGGCATCTTGCATATTATGGTGGAGTCGGATAGCAAGGAGATGATATCTCGGTTGGCACATACCACAGTATCGCCACAGGTGGGAGACTCTCAATATTGTTAAAGATATTCGGCATCTCTGTACCTTCTTTATCTCTTGTACCTTCCACCACATTTCTAGGGAGATTAACAGCGTAGCTGACTCCTTGGCCCAGAGGGCGTTGTCCGTAGCGTGTAGGACATCATGGCCCATTTCCACACCATGATTGTCAGAGATTTGTATTTCAGACAGTATGTGCTGATCACGTTTCAATAAATAGTTTCACTTTTACCAAAAAAAAAATTGATATGTGTTTTTTAACCATTTCCCTTCACGTTATCTTACATTTATAATCTATTATGAATGAGGGGACCTTGGGTCCACCTATCCAACCTTGGATTTGTGCTTTAGGACTACTGAATAGGATGAACCTTTGAGGAAACAATGAAACATACATGGTGAGGCATGCATGCTACACGGACAAATAACAAAATGAGGTCTATTCTTTCTCAAATTTTCTCGTCTTCGCGACCATTATCGTTTATCACAGCCAAGTCCCTAACATAGTTTTAGTGCACGGGATTGGATTGGGTATTTGTCACCTATAAAATCGATACGATATCGATACAATATAGGAATGGATGGTCATATCTAAAGATGTAAACGGATCGAATTCGAATCGGATTGGGTACTATCCGAATTCGAATTTGTTTACAATTCCGTTATCCGAATTCGATCCGAATATCCGCCGAATATAATAACACAAAACCAAATTTGAATTCGACTTGTTAAACGGATTTCGAATATTATCCGATTCGATTCGTTTAGCAACGGATACCAAATATCCGAATGTTTCTATCCGATTACCATCCGATTGTCCGTTTACTGTTTTCTATTTATTGAGCTTTATTTCTTCCTAGAAATGACTTCATTACACTCCGTTTTTCAAACCGATTTGAAATCATGTATCACATAATACATAAAATGCAAGGAATATAATAAAACAGAAAAGCCTGATCTAAAATCCAACCAAACCTGCAATATCCGAATATGGAACAACCCAACAAATATAAAGCAATAGGTGATGCTGTAGATAAGACTAATAACAAATCCAACATACAACAACCAGATTCATACAGTTAAAAAAAAAAAAAAAAAAAACAGAACCTGAAAGATAGAAACTCACGTAAATCTGTTGCCGACAGACTTGAGATCGACAACCTGAACAATGAGTTTTGGGACTTTAGAGGACGATCCAAGAGATGGATTCGCTAGAAATTAGAATGGTAGAAATGGCATCAGGGGTAATGCTATAAAGAAGAAAACGATGCATATGAAACAATAGAGAGAGAGAGAGAGAGAGAGAGAGACTTACCTTTGACAGTTGCTACTGGTGATTGCGCATGCAGAACGATGTCTCTTGTAACAACGAAGATGTGCGCAGGAGGGCATGAAACAATATGTACATGAAACCAGAGAGAGAGGGATTGTAGATTTGTAGTCACAGCGAATGGAAGGCAAAGAGAACGTTGAGTTTTAGGGTTATACTTGAGAGTCTTGAGAGTTGAGAGTTGAGAGACCGAGAATCCGATATTTCAGTTTTCAAAGAGGTTTTTGGCTTTCCAAGTTTCCATCGAGACTTTTGGTTTTCCTATCTTTTTTTGTCTTATTTACATTTTTATTTGTGGCTTTCCATCGAGACTTTTGGCTTTCCATCTAAACTTTTGGTTTGCCTAATTCCTTTTTTTGGTCTTATTTACATTTTTTTATGTATTTCTACTTTTTGTTTTGTTTTTATATGTTTTTCTAATAAATATATGATAACATCTATCCTAGTCAAATAGTAAGATATATAAAACAATCATATTTTCTAACTTACTAGTTACTAAGTTATAAATATAAATAAAATACAAAATTCAATAAGACAACTTAATCGGATAGACGGATACGAATATTTTATTTCGGATATTTTAATACCATCGGATAGCTAAACGAATCGGATAATAATCGGTCAGAAACATGGATTACCATATTTGTATTTGATTAGTTTCGGATGAATTCGGATAATTTCCGAATAGTGAATTTTCGAATACGAATCCTCATAAACGAATACGAACCCGAATCGAATACGAATTTTCGACTATCCGTTTACATCTCTAGTCATATCGGATATATTTGTCCTTATTTTTACTTTAAAAAATAGAATTTTTGACTGTTTTATCCCTTGTTCGTACTATATCACTGATACAATATCAAGATCGACCACTAGTAAAATCATTATGTATCGTCTGATGCGAAGGATACGATACCAATAACTCAAAGGCTCAAACCATGGTCCCTAACCCTAACCACAATTATTTTCCTACTACACACGGAGATCTAGCCGTAGCCGTCAAGATATAATAAAAAGCTACATATAAGTAAGGTACGCAATTTATGCACCCCACGCGAGTGTGAAACTACGCATGGGCGTGTGGCTTATATCACATTCGTACAGAAAAACAGTTGCTACTCTACTGGTGATCGCTGCCGTATCTAAATATAATTCATAATTAAATCAATATTTTTTTATTTTTTGAGTAAGAACCTAAATCAACATTCCCATTCACCATACGCTTCCATCTCCTTCTTAGTTCTTACCCAAAAAAACAAAATACGGTTCCATCTACTTGCGTTGCAGGTAACGCAAGTAAAAAGAAAAAAAGGTAAAGTAGTTCTAAAAAACACTTAAATATGCTTGTGTAAATTAATTACTTCAAATGTCTAATACACGTGTATAAGTATATTTAAGTATGATTGTATAAATGAGGCCTAGTTTACACTAGGGCTGTAATAGGGTCGGGTTGGGCCCGGTTTTATCAAACCCTAGCCCAACCTTAAGTCCTCTTAGCTGGGCCCAAGCCCGACCCGACCTTGACTCAGGGTCAGACAAATCCAACCCTGACCCGCCCTTAGGGTCGGGCCGGGCCGACTCTGATTGGCCCTGATCATGGGAAGGGGGAAAGAAATGCATGGGTTGGGAAGAACTTATTAATTTTACATAAAATAACAATATTATAAATTATATATAACACTTATTGTCTTCATATATAATATATTATATAAAAAAATGTGGGTGAAATTTAAAGTCTATAATGTATAAATTATATTAATATATATTTTATAGTATAACTTAAATCAAAGTCGGGTCTGGTCGGGCCAAACTTAGCTCAAGACCTCAACCCTAACCCGACCCGACCTGACCCTAACTCAGGGCCAGAAATTTTCAGCCCTGACCCGCCCTCAAGGTCAAATATTTCAGCCCAGACCCTGTTCAGGCTCAGGATGGGCCAGGGTGGGTTCGGGCCGATAGGGCTAAACTTGCACTCCTAGTTTACACGACTCTTGATCAAGTTTTCCAATATTTTGACTCGACTCGAGGAAATCGTTCGAGTCTCGATTTTCCAATCATGGTTTGGATGCCAAGTAAATTTAGAATTTAGATATGTCCCATATCTAAATTTAAAATTAATTATGTATATATAATTATGCCCCAAGTAAGTTTAGAATTTACTTTGTCTCATTTCCTTTTATTTCCCCTGCTTTCAAGTTTTTTGATTTTTTTTTCTTACATGCAAGTTGGGCAGGTCGACCTTACAAGCATGGTTTTAGTGCAGGTCTTGGGATTGGCATCATATCAAACATGTATAGCTTTGATTTTTCTTAAAATTAGGTTTTTTTTTTTTTTTCTATTTTATTTTACCCCTTGTTCGTACTATTTTTTATCAATACAATATCGACCAAGTATCGATATCGATGAGAAGGTCACCATCAAAATATGAGTATCAGTTGAATCGGCCGATCCAGCTGATTCGTACCAAAATTGGTGGACACCGATGCCAATCCCATATCGGGGAATCAGAATAATCGCTCAGATATTTTGATGAAAACAGAACTATCTAATCCGATACGGTTGACCGATACCGATACCGATTACTAAACACCCTGCTTGTAAGAAGAGGGAGGCTATGTCTAATGATGGTATGGTACGCGAGATTATTATATGTGATGGTCATGGTGTGCAGTCTTCGAAATTACCGCGTCTACGGCAGGAACACTCCCCGAGGATACGTTCGATGACCCTCTCAATCTCTCTCTCCCCAGCTCATACCTGACTTTATTCATTTTTTATTTTGATTAAACTTGAAAAAATTCAAACAAAATCGATGATGTGTGGGAGAGTGGAGAGATGAAGTAAAACCCTCAATCTCAACCACCCTTCAAACTTCACTTCAAACCTCTCAAATCTCTCAATCCAAATTCCAAACCAGAAGAAAAGAAACAAAGTGTACAGATAGAAAAAGGAAGAGAGAGAGAGAGGGAGAAAAAAAAGTTAAAAGAGAAAGCGAAGAAGAAAAGGGGTTATCAGGGTTTTCAGTTTGGATAGGTATGAAGAAGCGCAAGGTTCACCCATCACCACCCGTCGTCTCCGATCATCTTGCTTTCCTTCCGGCGACACTTCTGACGTTGACGGTAGCACTTTCTCCAGAAGAAAAGGAAGTATTGGCGTATCTCATCTCCTGTACCGGAAACTCAACGGATGGCCGGAGGAACACCCAGAAAACTGCTACTATCGGTGGCCGTGGCGGTGGCGATCATCCCTCATCATTTAACTGCAACTGTTTTCGATGTTATATGAGTTATTGGGTTCGTTGGGATTCTTCACCAAACCGTCAACTTATTCACGAGATACTTGATGCCTTTGAAGATGGGTTACTGCAACATCAAAGAGTTAACTACAAGAACAGAAGAGAAAGAAAGAAGAGAGGTGGTCACGTGTCGAATCATGATGTGAAGCCTTTTGTGGAGGGTTCGGTGGTCCGGCATGAGTTGGATGAGTTGGAAGCGGTGGAGGTGAGCAGCGGTGGTGGTGGTGGTGGTGATGGTGATGGTAGTGACGGCGAAACTGATGGTGGTTGTGGTAGTTGTGGAAGGGAGGAAGAGGTGGAGAAAGGCTCGGTGAGACGGTTCGTCAGTTTTATTGGGGAGAGGATTTGGGGCGTTTGGAGTCCATAGAAAAAAGATGGATTAGTTATAGAAAAAACAGTTCTTCTCTGCTCCTGAAGCTTAACTCTGCTCTTTCCTTCTTTATATTTCGCTCTTATTTATTTTTTTCCCCTTCCCCTTGTTTATACCTACCCTTTTGATAATGTAAAATGGGTATTTTAAATTAGTACAAGCTTTTCTCTCTGAAACTTGGAATGGAGATGATCACTGTCTTTTGATGATAAATGTGGTTTGAGCAGAGAGAAATGAAAAGAACAACCCACCCCTTCTAATCCTGATGAATTTCTTCTTTTTTTCCCCTTTTTTTAATTTTTCAGGTTTAACGTTTCTTTTCTACTGGTATTCTTTCTCCACTTCTTTTTTATTTGATTCCATATCTTTACTCTTCTTTTTATTCTTCTTTTCTTTAAATCCATTACATAAATGGATGGATTTGCAGGTTTTATTTTCAGGAATACTTTCAGGTCATGAGGTTGTCAAAATAAAATCCTGTCCCTGTAGCCTTAGTTGAATCAAGTCTGCAACTTGATCTTCTTCCTCTTCTCCTCTCTTTCAGTCCTCCCCCTTTAAGACCCATTTCTGCATTATTTCTGCAACTGATAATAAGAAATATTTGATCTTTGAAGACATTGGAAGTGATGTTGGAAACGATGGTTACCTTTTGCAGCTGTAATTTCTTCATTCTTCACTGTCTAGGATGTTTGGTTTGGAGTCATTGCAGTGAGAAAAGTTTGAGAATTGACAGCTTGGGGTGAGGTGCATTTTCGAAACTGCCCAAATGAGGGATTCACAGAACAGTGGTAGAAATGTAGAAATGGGGTTGTGATTTGAATTTGGAGTGGAGGGTATCATGGTCAAGAAAGGAACTGAAATTTTATCCAGTGTGGGTGTGGTCCTTGTCGCCATTAACGAGGTTGCGTAAGGTGAACTAACTCTCGAATATAGTGCCAAGGAGGGCAGAAAGTCCCGTAAATAGGGGCTTTAACAGGCGTTACAGCCATAATAGAGCCCCAAGTCCTTTCCTTTTCTCGTGATAAACTGTTCCATGTGGGCCTTCTTCACCCCTTTACTACCTTAACCAAGGGCACATGGCGTTAACTTTCTCCAACACCCAACTTTGGATTTCTAAACCGTGTCCCTAACTTATATTAATTAATTAATACCCTGCCCATCATCGCCAATAAAAATGTGAA
Organism: Telopea speciosissima; assembly: GCF_018873765.1. Lineage (NCBI taxonomy): Eukaryota > Viridiplantae > Streptophyta > Magnoliopsida > Proteales > Proteaceae > Telopea > Telopea speciosissima. The sequence goes on along the minus strand of NC_057925.1, from coordinate 45,981,475 downwards.
TTTTGATACTATTTATTGATTCAATTGCACAGCATAAAGTGTGTAAATGCACAGAAAGTGTCTGATGAATCGGAACAGAATCGATTGGCTTGATCAATCTAATTCTAATTCTAACTCTAACTCTAACTCTTAACTGATTCGAATTTGTGAATTTGTACTGGATGTCAAGGGTTTGGATCGATTTTGGCTAACCAATTTGAGTTGAATCAAAATCGACAGACTGATCCTGTTGCAGATTTGAATTGATCAATTCGTACTTGATTTCTAGGGTTCAGATTGATTCTAGGCTGTTTCGGACGAATCATAATCGTTTGGAGACCGATTACATTGTCAATTCGTATTGGATCACTAGGGTTTATATTGATTTCGAATGAATTAGAATCGACGGAGTTCAATCTCATTTCCAATTCCATTTACTTGAACCATGTGCTTAACTGCATCTAATTTGAGAGTGTTTCAATAGATTTCTTCTATCGAGGATATGATTCCATGTCTTTTGTTAATTTATGAGAGAGAGTTCTCTCAGCACTTACCAGGGAAAAGAAGGTTCTCTTAACAAGTGGCATAGAGGAACCAACCAATGAGACGCGATAAACGGGTATGTACATAAGAGGACAATGCAATAAGGTTATTTCGTGAGAGAGAAAGAGGTGCTATTTATTTTTGGGTTTATCATTTATTTATGGGAAAAGGTTAGGCACATCATCCTTGCGCCACAAGCTAGTGCCCACTGTGTCTATCTCTCTTCCTCTCTTTGAAATGACCTCATACCCCTCCTCAATGATGCTTTGTCTCACACCTCATTGGTATCACTTGCTAGGTTACTATACGAGGGCAGTATGTCTATCGAAAAAAAATCCTTTACAGTATCCTAATCAGCACTGTGGACTTGAGAGTTTGATACGTGGAAGATGCGACATCTAACAATGCTGAGCTCGAGAAGAATGAAAAAAAAAAATTGCCTCGCATTGAGCTCGCATAGTTAGATGAAGCTTCTTCCACATGTCAATCTCCGAGGGTTGCATTGTAGTGCACTGTTAGATGCCCGCACTACAGAGGATTTTAATGGTAAAAAAAATTCCTTTGCACTGCACCAATTAGACGATGCATTATAGTGCGGGCCTAAGAGTTCGACACGTGTAAGTTGTGCCAGGCCATCTAACGGTACTGAGCTCGAAAAAAAAGAAAAAAAAAATTTATCTTGCATCGTGCTTACATCATTGGATGAATCTTCTTCCAGGTGTCAAGCTCTCAGACACCACCAGATGTCCGCCCTCCAGAGGATTTTAGTTAATGTCTATCTCTCTCCCTTTATTTATTTTGGAACATGGCTTGGATTTCATGGCTTCGGGCTGGTTGGTTAGTACCTTCCCAACACAAATGGCATTGGTGTTTGGGCAATCCTTACTCCCTAGCTTCCCCCTTTAAAACAAATCAGTTATTAATAAAGAACTGAGAGGACAACAACAGAAGGACTCAAGTCTCGGGAAAACACTTAAATTAGATAATTTTGGCTTTTAACTCCCTAGTCTCCAACTTTAATTTGGTTACCTAAAATAAAAACGTGGCAAGCACTTCCTCTTTGGACCTTCTTGATTAGTATATTTTTTGCTCTCTTTCTTCTTTAAATTCCCTTTATATAAAGAACTAAAAGGAGACCCACTATTAACTCAATAATTAGATCATGTTGTCACCTTCTAAGTACTCAAACCATTACTCTCTCTTCAATTAATTAGTTGCCCTACTTTGTTAATGGTGGTGGTGGGGTTAATGGTGGTGGGGGGGTTAATTTTGATTTCTACAACCTAGAGGGCGGGTCTTGGTGCAACAGTAAAGGTTGCTCTATTGTGACCAAGTGGTCATGGATTTGAGTCTGAAAACAGTTTCTCTGTGAAAGCAGGGGTAAGACTGCATACATTATGACCCTCCCTAGACCCTGCAGTGACGGGAGCCTTGTGCATTAAATACGCTCTTTTTTTGTCTTTCTAATTTCTACAACCTATTTAGGAATCGATTATGAATGCTTTTGATCTTCATTTTTAACCTTTTCCTTTTTTTATCAAGTCAGTAAAATAGAAAAAAATCAATGAAAATTACTGGTAGATCTACAAGTCTTTTGAATTTTAAAAAAAAAAAAAAAAAACTCAAATAATCTATAGAAATCTTTTCTTTTTCTTGGTTCCAATTTGTAGGGTTCCAACTGGTTTTAGGCTAAATCTATTTGATATTGATCCAAGGATTTTAAACTTGAAATAGGGGTTGAATCACTCCCAAAAATCCTAGAATCGACCCCACTTATCTGAAAACGTAGAATATCTAATCCCAAAGAAAACCCCAGAATTGACCACTCTAGAATATCTAAAATGGAGATTAATCGCGAGCGATTCTGATTTTTAAAACAATGTTCATCAGATCCAATTCGAATCAGAATCGATGGAGACCGATCTTATCTCCAACTCTGATTTTTAAAATCTTGTATGAGAAGCTCTTTTAATTTTTTTTTAATGGAATGTGTGAGAGGCTCACTTGTATATCAAATTCTACAATTCTGAGTAGATCGTCTGACTTGTTTATGTGGGTCTTTCTTATCTTATGTAATAGTGTAACACCTAACTTAGGTAGGTAAAAACGTTGGTGAAACGAAAGTGATACTTTGGGAAGTATGAGAATGTCAATAAAATCCACTCCTTAAAAAGTCTTTAGGTCTCATTGTCTCAATGCCTTAAATACAACTCCAAAATTCCGAGGAAAATATTAACACTTAACACCACACTGATACCCAACTCAGTGGTCCTTCAATGCAAAAATAATGGGACCCATTGCATTGATCAGAGTTAGAAGCATTATATTCGTTAGATTGGAATTGGGATTTGGATCCTGAAATATTTAGTTCAAATAAAAGTAGGAATTGATTTAAGACCGAATTAATATTTCACCCATGGTGAAGAGAGAATCTTTTTAATCGTTAGTCGTAGAATTTGCTTTCCATCAAGGATACTTCAGACCTTTGAGAATTAGGGATGACAGTAATGATGAAACTCATTGTTTCAAGAATCCAATCACGAGCAAATCACCGTGGATGAAGGGTTTCTTTGTTTGCCTTGGATGACAAAATCTTCCACTTTGTCAAGTCTCTTGACTGGTTTAGAACTCGTTGATTTCATTTCATTAATATAATAAGAAGATGGCTCTAAGTGTCATCGGTTAATAATAACATCTTATACACTAAGTCAATAGTAAAAAAAAAAAGAACATTATCCAATCCTGTAGTTTCTATACCCAAATATAAGAACATACAAAATTACCATCTAATCCTTCCTAAAATTGAAAATCCCATCTATATTGATGCTCCTACACGCAATCTCATTGGCCCCTACACTGGTGTTGGGGCTACGCAACCAAGTATCATTCTCTTATCCTATATTTAATGAGGAAAGAGAAGGGGACCATATATTTAATGAATAGAGAGGAGAGAGAGAGACTATGATAGGGTAGTACACAACGTGTATTTCCTTTTTCTTACATGACATTGCTTTTTGAAAATTGTAATTTTTTTTTGAGAGATGATTCTTGGTGAAGCTGTGTGGGAGAATCTCCTACATCACACCAATGGTAATCTGGAGGATGGAATCAATTATATGAGCCCACATGATTAAGGTGAGAGAGAGAGAATTTTCTCACTTAATTAATTGGGCGATTTTTCTCTGGCTGGGAGTGCAAACTACGCCATACACATGGGGTGGTCATTTTGGCCATTTAGACGGTGAGGCGGTCATTTTGCCGAACCCCATGTATCGTATACGAGAGATTCTCTAATCAACTCCATCAAATAAAGGGAATAAGGTTTTATACATCATTTTGGATTAACATTTATGCCAACATAATTACATTTAATGCAAGTCGTGCACATACACGACCGTACATGAAGACTTTTACCTCATTTTTATGAAAAAAGGATTACAAGTTGGGATTTCTCAATAGCTGGAACGTGTCATTATCACAGATGTTACACCCACACCTTCCCAAACAAAACCCAGAAAGTGGCTGAGACTCATCAACTTGTTGGCTGGTCAGGTTTGAATTTAATTTAGAAACCCTTCGTCGTGTTTCAACTGAAATAAGAGTACATGGTCAACTCGATTCTTCTTTTCCAATATGTATATTTCAAGTTTAAATGCTCCAGTTGGGTACTTGAAGTAGCATAGTTTTTTCATATTATCAAGATTTTCTGAACTAAGAAATTAAAAAGGATAACCCAAGTCTTCAACCTTAGCAAAGTCAGAACTCAAAAGGGAGCTCTAAGTTCTCTATAAGCTATTTGCTTAGTTGGGTTTTAATTTACTAAACAAAATTATATATATGATATTTTCAATAATGTTTAATCCAGATTTCATGTAATTATAAAACTGAAATGTTTTGGGCGAGGAAGAAAGGTTGTTGCCGGCATGAAGCCTCCTCTTATACTAAAACCAATTCAATTGAATTTTATCTTTTGCACTTCAAGTACTGAACATGTGTACTACTTCATCTTCACGTACGAATAAGTGATGACATTTTTTTTTGTTTTTTCTCCAACATGTACCGAACTGTATGTGATATTATCACCTAATCGAACATGAAGCATATACATATGGGTAGGTGATCCAATCTCATTGGTTCAATCAATTTCACAGATTGTTGACAAGTATATGACTGAAGGCGAGAAATGGCTAATGGCAACTGTCTCTATTAGTTAGGTGTTGTTTTTTTGTTCAGAAGGGAGGGGAGAGGGGATTATTATCCTCTCTAATTTCTTAAAGTGTGGCAATGCAGCAGTGCTAGGTGAAGATGTTGACACCTGACAGCTGCCACATTTAATGGCCCAATCTCATTGATATGGAGAGGATAATTTCCAGGAAGGAGACGGGGTTGGGGGGGGGGGGGGGAATTAGTTAGGTTGAAATATGAAAAGAGAAAAAAGAGGGTTTCCATGCACGACCGCATAAGACATGGATGGTTTGTTTTTTTCTTCTTTTTTTTGGGTAAAAAGACATTGGTGGATTATGATACGTCAAATGTGATTAATTTGGACCCCTATTGAGAGAGAGAGAGAGAGGCTGTGATCGAAATCTTTTGCCAAAGAGAAATTATATTGAAAAGAACAAGATAAAACATCAGCTCTAATCCTATACTTTATAACCATAGTAGCTAACCTATGAGGCACACTCCCACCTATTACCTATCTATGTTGCTTTTTAATATGGGTGAAAAAACGCCACCCGGTTGCACCAAACACGTCGTCCTGCACTCTGACACATGGGTGTATGAAATGACCACCACACCTTTGGCCATTTCTAGGGTTTCAGGGGTGCAACGATCATTTCGAGCGCACTTGAGTCAACACGGAGGTGTGACGTGCGCTACACAACCGGGTGGCGTTCTCTTTCACTTTTAATATTTACAGTACTAAAAGAATTCACAAGCGAAGTAATGTCTACCAAAATGGCAAAACACTCCCAAAGCCAAACTGTAATACTTTTTTACTTTGAAATCCAGTCTACCAAGCTTTGATAATCTGTCTATAACTCTATGGTTTTGCTACCCGTGACTTTGCTCCATAGATTCCTTGTTGAAACCTCTTGCCTCTACTTCTTCTGGGGATCTTGCATAGCCATAATCCATAAATGCAGACAAAATTATTTTTAAAAATGATTACTGCCTAGCCATGAATGTGAATAACAATTTGAATATGAAATTTACAAGAGGATGACCCTTGATAAGCAGGTTAATGTAACATTGCAAGGAAAGATAAAAGAGGGTTCTTCCTTCCCCCTCATCATCAAGGAAGAAAGGTGAGGAACAGAGAACCCCACCCTTAATACTATTTCTCTGCATAGCAAAAAATCATTCATATCAACCCTAAAATGGAGGCAATTTTACAAACCTAATAGGTCTCACTTTCTTCTTACATTTTTTAGCTTTCATTTCTTTTACAGCAACTTAGTTGGTCAATCTACAAATTGGGCAGAGTGAAACTAAAACTTCATACCAATCTTGTCATGATTTTTCCACCCATAGTTTCTGATACAAAGTTAGAAACAAAAACAGACATGATCCTCTTATAACCAACAGAAAACCAGAATGAATTGGAAGCATCAATGGTAACATTGTGCTCATATAAAAAAATGTGATACTTGTACGAGGCTTTCTATGTTCTCGTAGACATATCCACAATCACATGAATTCACAAAATATGAGATCAACATATGTTCAAGTAGTCATTTATACATCACTAACCCCTCAAAGAGGAATTCCCCCATAACCATCTGCTAGCCTCTAGCAGATGGGATACCATTACATGCCAGTTAGATGCAGGACAGAATGCTCACCATGCAAAGCTTCAACCTCTCAAATAATTCCAAAATAAAACTCATTGCCATTTTCAGACATGTCTTCTCCTAGACCTCCCCCACAACCCCAGAAGGACAGGGGAGGGGGGGAGTGATCATTCAGCAAAAATGTGGTCCAAACCACTCCATCAGTTCATTTAAGTATTCAGGAAAGAGCCAGAAAATGTGGGTCCAAACAACTAGAGTGAGCCCACAGAATAGAAGCTTAAATTCCTCACACAATTAGATCAGGTGGCCAAAGAATTGTCAAATATTTACAGTTACAGCCTATCTACCAACTAGATAATCTACAGGATACAAGATGAAGGCTACCCCCAACAACCAACCCCACCCAAAAAATAATAATAATAATAATATCAAACATTCACAGGTATGGAGGAGATACAGGTTTTGAAACGATCAAGAATCACATTCTGGCTTACCAACGCTGAATGGGAAGGAAGTGGCAGGCCATCCTTGACACACCTATCGTAATTTTCCAAAGCTAAGACAATGTTGCTGAAATCCGGTCGCCTTGAAGGGTTTGATGACCAGCAACGCTTTATGAGGTTGGCAAGTGCAGGCTGACAATTAGCTTGCAACGGGGGCCTTTCATTCTGCCACAAGAAAAACAAGAGCCAAAATGAAGCTTTTTAAGTATCCAAATGGATATAGAAACCACAAGGGCAAGGTTTCTCAATAAACCTGGAAGAGCATATATTGGATGCCTGGAGTCCATTGATTAGCTGGAACATATTACTACCACAGATGTTACACGGTTACACCCATACCTTCTTCCCAAATAAAACCCAGAAAGTGGCTTAGACTCATCATGGACTCCAGGGATCCAACATAGCACAAAGTTTATGTCAAGTAATGCATATTCAGTTGTTCTGCACTTTAGGTTGACACATAATATTTTGTCAATGAGATTGAGATTGAAAAGCAGTTGAATGCAACCTGATGGAGACAGTACAGAGTTTCCATCCAAAGCATGCATAAATAAATACATCACATTCTAAGATATCACACATGACAGCTAAAAGCAAGAAAAAGAAAATGAGCATTTTCCCCCTTTTGAGACACATACTCTGTAAATGTTGAATGTCCTTTTGATATGTGATGAATCCATGTGCTATGTAGAAAACAATATGCCCTCTAAAAACAATCCAAGCATGACCTGATTTTCTCTCTTTCAAATGATGATTTTGATCATTGTATGGATCGTTATTATGTAACATGATTTGTTTAAGCATTTTTTTCAAAGGCAAAATCCAATATTTTCCACGACTTGGTAAGCACCATGCTTCTGCCCCTTTAACAACTTGTGCATTCACATTATCCAAAACATGGCCATTCTTAGATGAGTTATGAGTGACATTGCAGAATATTATGTATTTCCATTGCCCATCCAAGTTGCAGGTTGCCAGTTGAGTTATTCAAGTCCCTTGGCTTATGGGCTTAGTCAAAGATGAAGCATGAGTGTATGACTAGGAAAATATATCCGGGCTAGCATCCATGTCACAAATATTTTATCCTAACTAAAGTTATGTCATGTAGAGGGGGGAAAAAAGAACTAAACAAATGGCAACAGTGACCCTGTACTACATGATTATGTATGGGTTCAGAAGACACCTACAGGGAGAGGTCCAGCTGTGAATGTTTGTTGATTTTGCTGATGATATAATGTTGATTGAAGAGACTAGTAGGGTAAATGCCAAGTTTGAATTAATGTGAAAGAGATTGAAGAGGATTTTTTTCCCATAGAATTTGAACTGGGTGGAAGAAAGGGAGAGAAGATTTTCAGTTGAAAAGACTGGCATTGCTTTATGGAACTTAAAAATGTTGGGAAACAAAGAAACAATATGTACAACAAATGATTGTAACTGAGAAGAGGTTGCTGATGTGCATCAATGGCAAAGCTCAATGAGAATTGAATGCAGTGGGAGATCTTTGGAGAAGCACCAGTTGGTCATAAGATCAGGAAAAGTCAGTGCTATTTGCAAAGAAGACTAATGAATACTCCACTGAAAGGTGTTAAAAGGTGCAGATTAAAGGATTTAAAAGGAGGTAAAGGTAAAAACTTGACTTTGGTGATGTGGTGAGAACAGACAAAAGCACAAATGAATTGATAACAAGATGACATTAAATAGGTGGAATGGTGGAGCAGATTTCATTTAGCCGATCCCAGTCTTTTTCTCTCTTTTTCTTTTTCTTTTTAACATTTTCAAACACAGATGCTTTGTGGAATTTTCAGATGGCTATCAAAGCCAATTCTTGAACAAGGGACACAGCCAAAATTTCAACATATCATAGGGAAAAAAATGACATATCAGGTCCAAGGAGTCTTACTGTTCATCAGACAGTACAAAACTTATCATTTATCAACTCATTTTGAATGAGAAGGCATCAGAGCAGTTGGCTAAGGACCTTCAACTTAATGAGCAAAGCACATATTACTTCAATGAGGTACCAATGTTCTCTTAATAGGAATCCAGGCAAGCGGTCTGTGGTTCAATATATTCTCCTTAAAGTAAGTTCATGAGACCACTGGTTGATGCTAACAGTTTATCTTTTCTTCTTACATTGAGGAAAAATACAGTAAATGGGACAAAAGGGATCCACAGATCAAATGGTCATGATCATTGGTAAGGCTAGTTTTTTATTTTTAGCTTTTGTTTTTTTGCTCTAGAAATTTTGCAGGTTACCATCAAACAGTTGGTCCACCCAACCATGCAGCACCAGTATGAAACTCCCAATGGTCCACCTCTCCAATACATAGGATTTTATAGCACAATAATAGCCTTATGTACATTTCTAATTAAAAAACACAGCATTATTTCCCCTAAAAAGTCAAAAAAAAGAAAAGAAAATAAAAATCTGCTTTGCTGAACCAAAACAATCAAATTAGCAAAGAGGCACAAGTAAGGTTTGAATTCTATAAAACTGGCTACCTTCTCTGACACAGCAAATGCTGCTTGCACAGGTGTCATTCCTTGAAATGGAAGCAGAGCTGTTGTGAGTTCCCAAAGAACAATGCCAAAGCTATACACATCTACTTTCCTGGTGTATGGTTTCTCCTTGATCATCTCTGGGGCCATCCAACGGTAAGTCCCCATGTTACCTTTTGCTGCTTGACACTGTGTTTCCAGACATGAGGTACCAAAGTCCGCCACTTTGACCCGCATCTCATCATTGAGGAGTAAGTTATTGGATTTGAGGTCCCTGTGGATCACACCTTGAGAATGAAGATATTCCATTCCTCTGGAAATGTCAAGAGCTAATCTCAAAATTGTTTCAGTTGAAAGCGAATATGGCTCTTTCTTGTTGAGATACATCCTAAGAGTTCCTTGTGACATGTACTCTGTGATGATGCAGAAAACAGGAGGCTTTTTACAAGCCGCAATGAACTGTTAAGAGAAGTGGAATGACCTTTGTCATAAGTATATCTCTTTAGAAGCAAACTAGCAACAAGTGAATTAACTTACCATCTTGGAAAATATCAGAAGAGCACCCCATAGAAATAACCCAATCCCAAAAACTCATTGTTCAATTTCTATATCCATTTGAATCACCAAAAATAAAATCCGCAAGGCGTCGCCTAGGTGATTGCCTTGGCATTCAAGCGTCTTGACAACTAATGTCATCTTGGTCGCCTAGGTGGGTGTTTTGGGTGCCTCGGTCACCTTGTTGGTATCACCTTGTGTCCAGGCCCCTTCCAACGCCTTGGGTCGCCTAGATGCTTTGACAACTATGGTCCCCTTGTTACAACACGTTGGTTGTCAAAGTATTAAATGACTAAATCATCCATAGTTATACCTCTAAATGGGAACGTTTTGGTATATTATTGCCAATAACATGCTGTATTACCCAAAAAAATTATAAAATGGCATCAGAACTGCACTTTTTAAGGGTATTTTTAACACTTCAGTTGTGTTTTTCAATGATGCTTTTGTCCTACGAATTCCAACAACTAAAATGCTTTAGAAGGAGCTATCTGATAGGTAATTACTTCTTTTGTAAAAAAGAGCTACCCAATGCACGAGGCTCCGGCTACTACAAGGTCTGGGAGGGACAAATGTGCGCAGCCTTACCCCCTGCTTCGCAGGAGAGGCTGTTACCAAGGTTCTATCTTCTTTTGTATTTAGCATATATAAAAATTAGATACCGGTTTTTTTTCTAGATATGATAGTTTGATTGCAAAGTTTATTAAGATATTTTCCCATGGAGATATTGGTTAAATACATCATTTTGAAGATTTTCAATCAAGTTTACAAATGTATACTTTTCAAGAAACTCCTGATTATAGCTAAACTAATTAAAGCTGGATGGTGTTTGCCACCTGGAACTAGATCACTTCATTTGAGTCATGACCAAGGTTTAAAGTATAAGTATTGAGTATCGTATTGAAAGGATAATTTTAAGAGACGTATCATATCATATCGTATCGGAGAGACGCAAGATATGCTGAAGATATGTATGGAAATAGTCAAGAAACATAAAGAAATGCTTAGGATATATGTAAAATACAGTTTTAAAGTATAAAATAGTATAAATAAGTTAGGATGAGGCAAATGCATTCAATTGATTATATATAAAAGATGAGATTTCTTACATCTACTAATACCAATTTTTTTTAGGTATCCTGGTATCGTATTGTATCGGTACCTTAAAGATTTGATATGTATCGGTTACTTTTGGCGGATACAGAAGGATACTTAAAACCTTGGTCATAACTGATTTGATAATGGGAAAATAAAAATAATATCATCTTCAGAATTCACCAAATATAACTGAAAAAAATCAACCAATGAACTCAGTTCTATAATATCTTCATATTACGTTGATGACTCGAGATGAGTGCACTCTCAAAAGAACAGGTTATCCCCTGAGATATTATGCAAAACCAAAATGAATTGTCTCATCTCAGAAGGCAGTCCAACTGCAGGATAAATATCTGTTTTTGTTAATTTTATAATTATTACATGTATTATATTTTAAGACATACTAGGGTTCTTGTAGATTCAGCGAGCTTCTCACCAAAAACATCCAAGACAGTGTTTGCACTTATAATTTCTAGTTGCCATGTTAAGCTTAAGTAAGTAACTCTTGCATGAATTTAGCCAAACAATGAATACTCTGCAGTTTTTTTTTTTAATATATAAATGAACTATATCAAGGTTTAAGCATTTCAAAGTTTGAGAGGAATCAAACTTCAAAATTAAATTTTCTGAATTAAGTTATACCAGTCATTACTGATCAGAAAGATTCCACCTCCTGGTCAAGCTAAGGTAATAAAATAAATAATTTTATCCAGCCATCTAAAGATTTCATTTCGATGAGAAGTTAATATGTTCGGAGATTGACAATTATAAGAACAACAACCAAATGTATGTACTACAAAAAAAACAGAAAACAATAACCATTCTTTCACAGACACTTAGGACTGATATTTAAATTTTGGTGATTGAATCAGTATAAAAAAAACATACACAATAGCAGGTCTTCAATAATATACAGTAATAAGTTAAATGACAACCTATACTAAAACTTTGTCACCCAATGCATATATGATATAATGAACTGGAGGTGAATTCTAACCTGAACCACATTGGGATGGGAAAGACGCGAAAGCAGGGCGACTTCAGACTTGAACTGCTTCTCAAGCAAATCTTGGGTCTCCTCATCCTGATTTGGAATCCTTACCATCTTCACTGCAACTGCCCTTTGTTTGTAAATTCCTCGGTAGATCCGACTGTGAGCACCAGAAGCAAATTTGTTGCCGATAAATAGCTGAGAAAGATCAGCAGTCCATTCCTCCGGGTCCTGATTTGATGCTTCCCAGGTCTCCACATTTTCGGAATCCAATAACATGGACCATGATTCCAGACTATCAAATCTTTTTCTATTCAAATCCTCTGTTTCTGTAGCTGGAGCCTTTGACGAAGAAAGAGAAGGGAGGGGTTTACTCTTATCCTTCCTCAGCCGGAGTGCCCGGAAAAAAGATGTTCCCATTTTTTCCCAGGGGAACTTCTATCTATTTCCTGGGGTTGCTCTTGAAGAAAAATTAATGGGTGCTTCTTCTCTGAGAATTAGAATTATTTCTTGCCGATCTAGAAACATGGGTTTTGAAGTGGGAGATGGGTTTTCATGGCTTCTCAAAAACCAGTGATGAAGTGAAAAAGAAACCCAATAAAAAAAATCGATAGAAAGAGAGAGATAAAGTGTGTATATCCTTTCTTTAGAGGGAATAAGGAAAGGAAGGGGAAGAAATGGGCTCTGAACAGAGGAAGAGATGAAGATTTTCGCAGTTTCGGGAAATAGTTTCCCATGCGCCATCCATCCATAATAAGAATTGGAAGATGGAGAAGGTGGGTAATGAATTAAAAGCAAATGGGTTCAGAAATCTCTCGTGATTCGTGGCTCGAAAGTGCGCGTATGCTACAGAGAGAAAGTTAGAAAGGGACGGAGAGAGAGAGAGAAGGATGGGATGGGAGGGAAAGTAGGGAAACACTTTTTAGATTTTATTACTGGGACCGAATCCTTATTCCTTGCGTAAGTTTTTTCGCATTCATGGATTGCTCCATCCATGACAAACAGTTTAGTGGGTACAGTGGTAGAGGGAGGAACAAAGGAGCATATACCATTTACGCGCTCTGCGTTTTTCCATTGGAAGATGAAGAAGATCCACTAAGAAAGGAAACAAGGAAGAAGGCAACAATTACCTGGGATTCCAGATTCCTCTTACTACTATTCTGTAATTTGCTTTCCAATGTTTGATGATTGATTACATCCTGAGGATGATGGAAGGAAAGGGAATGCCTTTTCCTGCTCCAGTGCTTCCACCCAGTTCCACACTGTTCCCTTCCCGCTCTGTTATAAATACAACTGCATTGGATCACCATTCACCAATTATGTCAAACGTATAGTTTGTTTATCTATTAGATCCACTGGGATTAAAGTACTAATACTAAATACTAAGCTAACAGTTGAAGCTTGGACCGGTCGCAAGTCTCCCTTAATCACTATTATCTTTTGGGGTTTGACGAGGTCTGGGAACTCATGATATTGTCTGCTCTGAGTTGCCCGCCGAAGCTAGCTCAATGTCGCTCTCATGATTTTGAAAGGTTTCGTGAAGGAGTGAGTACTCCAATCCTTATACCTCAATGTCACTCTCATGATTTTGAAAGGCTTCATGAGGATTTGAAGATTCCAATCCTCGTAAAGACCTCTTCCCTTCACTTATCGACATGCATCTATCTTAATTGCCCTTGAGGCCAGTTTTTACCCACAAGAGAGGACCTTTAGAGAAGGGAGGAGCGTGTTGATAGGTTTTTACATGTCTAAGTAGGGGTTCCCAAAGACAACACCAAATCCACCAATGATGAGAGCAAGAAATAAATTACATGATATTGTCCATGATATTGTCCGTTCTGACCCACCAATAATTGTGATAAGTTCGAACGACATTAAGCTAGTTTTGACGGACAGTTCATTAAGAACAGTGGAGCTTGATCAGCATAAGGAGTTCAGCCAATTCAACCTGAGCCTTACCCTACAAAATATTCTGCTACTTTTCATCACCATTAATCATTAGAGTTAGTTTTGTATTTTATGCTAAGTAGTTTTGCAGTCTTTTCATTAGGCTAATCACGTGATGGATTGAGTGCTTGCCATGTTTAAGATTTGGCTCTAATAGTAAATTATGCAGATCGAATAATGAATATGCAAGTGATGGGTTCAGATTTTGATAGAATATAACTATCAGATTTGAAACAATAATTTTCAGGATAAATATCAGAAATAAAAAATTTCAAAAATTAGAAATTGATGAGAAAAAAGGTGGAGAGAGAAAAGACCTATCAAAGGTTGAAGGAAAAGATGAGAGGAAAAAGAGGACCTGAATTCAAGAATCTATCAATGAAGAAGGAAGAAAGAGAGAAATAATAAGATAAGAAAATCGATAGGAAGAAGAGAAGGGATAACCTCCATGTAACCATGCATAGTGATAATAAGGCGTCACTATCCTACATGGTATAGAAAAGATAAGGGATTATTGCATAAACAAAAATTATATGTAGGGGAACGTGGCCCCTAACCTCCATGTAACCATGCATAGTGACAATGAGGCGTTACTATCCTACATGGCATAGAAAAGATAAGAGATTATTGCATAAACAAAAATTATATGTGGGGGAACGTGGCCCCTAACCTCCATGTAACCATGCATAGTGAGAATGATGCATTACTATCCTACATGACATAGAAAAGATAAGAGATTATTGCATGGACAAGAATTCTATGTGGGGGAACATGGCCCCTATGCGTCCATGGAGGCCAATGGGAGCATATACTACAACATCAACAGAGCACTCATTACCGCCTTTCATGGGGGCGGAGTGATCATTTCGTCCCCTTCTGTGTCTAGAAGAGACTATTCATTACCAAAATATCTCAGTCTCCTATTGTACAAATCGATGACCACTAGTTTGTATATGTGGAGAACATGGTCATGGTGACAAGCTTAGTGTAACCAAGCAAAACCCAAAAAATAAACTTATGAGAGAGAGAAGGACGGACCAAGTTTTCCATAAGCCAGTGAAAGTGGAATTCCTTCACTGATGGTCATCATTGGCTCATTGCCTTTTGATTGATGTTTGTGAACAGTGAAGGGTATTTCAGGCCTTTAATATATAAAAAAAATACTAATCACGGTAGATTTGTGTAACTTCCCTCCAAAAGGGGGATTGAGCTCCTCTCCAGGGAGCCCATTGCCTAGGGAATGCCCAGGGGGTATCCAGCCGTTGGGTTGTGTTACACACATCCTGATAAGGAAGAATTAGGACTAGGTTCTTCTTCATCCATATAAATAAATAAATAAAAAGAACTTGCAAAAGATGTAGGACTAGGTTCTTCTTCATCCATAGAAAAGGAAGAATTCTTTTTCAAAAAACTTGCAAAAGATGTAGGACTAGGTTTTCCTTCACCCATAGAGAAGGAAGAGTCCCCATGATTGGAGTCTCATGTCATCTTTACATTCCCATCCCTCTATTTACAAAGTTAAAATTATCCCTCCCTAATGCAATCCAGTGATACCCATAGATGAAGGGAAAGTCGGTCCAATGATGTCTAATTTTTCAAGTCCATCCGTGTGTCAACTGATTGAAAAAGAAGTTGAGAATGAGGAGTTGTCTTTAATCCCCAAGCGCACACCGGGATGTGTGCGAACCAGCCCAACCATCGGATGCTTCATTGTGCACTCATTGGACAGATTCCTCATTGGAGAGGAGCCCGACAATAGATGGAGAGCGTATAAACAGCAGGACACTGTAGCATATAGCATTGATAATAGCAAAGGCCAAGGCCTACTTCATAACCAAAAGACTTTAAACACATGTTGTTACTGTTTATTTATTTATTTTTTAGGGAAAAAAAAACCTCCCACAATTCCAACTCAAAATCGAAATTGCAACCCCCCCACCCAAAACACTATAGCTTACCCCTAAGAATTGTTCTAAAATCCCCTTATTGGACAGGGTCGTCTTTTTCAGCCCCCTCCTTTGCCCGAAACTGCACACGGGCGTCAGAGAGAACCTACTCCCTATTTTTAAAATCTGATTGGCAGATTACTCATTATCAAGTGCTTAAATCTGTTTGTTTCATTGTACATTGCCTGCCCATGGGGGGGAAAAAAAAGAAGGGGAAAGATACATTTTGGTGTGGAAGTCAGCAGGAAAGGACTCAATTATAATTGCAATTCATGGATGGGTAATGGGTTCTTTCTCTTGCAATTGCAGATTCTTGTCAACACTTCAGGAAAAACAAAAAAACAAAACAAATACATAAACCATGAGAATGTTCTTTGTCAGGTATATCAAAGAAGGGAGTACTGTAATTGCGATTTTCTATTGCCAGAGCCAATGTTCATTAGTAGAATATCAATATTTTTATTTCTATACTAGAATAATTTGCCTATAAAAATTTGAAGCACATATTCGACTTCATTAGTGCAGCCAAACTCACAATGCAGTTCTGGATTTGCATATTTGGAGACCATACAACCAACCTTCTGGCAGTGAAGGAAGCCGGATAACAACCAAAATTACAAACAATAATATCCAGCAAATTTATTGCAGCGAATATATTTATTGAGCTGAGATAGTGCATTGCATAAATCTCCTGCAAGGACACCGGCTACTTACTAACAGAAGCTTAAGTGTGTTGTTAAGAAAAGAGGAGAGAAACAAAGGGAAAGGCCAAGTGAAAACTCAGAGTCTTGAAGGCGTTCCCCCAGCTACCACTAAAGTTTCTCCTGTTATGTAAGAAGCATCAGAGGATGCCAAGAAAGCTGTAGCTGCAGCCATGTCTTCAGTGGTTCCAAGCCTGTTAAGTAAGGTCCTCTCCTCGATGGCTTTCCTCTGCATGAAAACCCCTCTCTATTCAGTATCTAATACAAGTAAAACACGGGGATTGCAATAGAGCGAGAATTGGAAGTTTGTACTAAAACGAACAAAAAAAAAGGGTAAAATCGTGTTGACATGTAACAATAATAATCAAGAACCACATGCACTTGATAAATTTGTACTAGTGCAGACTTAAAAAGGAAATTTATAGCATCAAGCATGATAATACACATCGTAAACCGTCACCTTTTGTGGATTCAAAAGTTATACACATGAAGTAAAAAGGTCTTATTCAACTAATCTTGCAGAAAGTGACATAGAAATAAGAAGTTACCTTGTTGTGGTCCATAGAAACGAAAGGTGATACAAGTCATAGTAATGAACTAACAGACATTTAGGTAGTTGATGGTTGTATCTAATTGCATACAACTAATGTTATCAACAATATTTTCAATGTATGGGACAAAATAACAAGGAGCCACAATTTGACTTCTTAAATTTATAACTGGTAAACACAACAAAAACTCTATTTGGCTACATTGTATAATCATATATCCACGAATACAAAATCTAATAAATTTGAAGATAACTAATCTAGAGAATCCTAACACATGTATCTAACTTTTGCTTCTTTTTGTTGGGTGCAACTCTAATATTTTATTAGCATATTGTTGGGGGAGGGGGGGAAGAGGAAGAAAAGAAAAACTTTTCAAATTACTTTTTCTTCTCTCTTTCTCTTGCTTCGGTTCATTGTGGTTCTTGTAGAGTTTCTTAAATGCTCAGCAGGATCATAATCCGGAAGCTCATTCATTTTAGGATTTCATGAAGAATAAGACCTCCCCCCGCCCCCCCTCCCAAAAAAAAACTACAAAATTCTTCGAACTTCACCCTTGTATTTCAAAGCTCTATATAATCTATAAGAAACAAGGCAATTATAACTATGCACAGTGGAATGATGGTGGTTGCTACCACATTCAAGTATATGACTAAACCAGAATGAGTACAAAGTGTCCACATCTTCACTACAACAGTGGAGAATTCCGACACTGCAAAACAGACTGCATTAAGCATGATTTTGTCCAGATCCAAGTTGAACCCAACTGGAAGAAAGAAAAACAACTTGGGATAAAAATACACTTACAATAATTTCATTACTTGTGATATAATCAGCAAAACGTGTAGGTACAAATCCAGGAGCAACACAATTGACTCGAGTATTTGGGGCCATCTCAGCTGCAAGAGCCTAGAAATGGAAGAATGTCAACATCATAACAGATTATAGAAAAACACAGCTGCAACACTTCTTAAAAAGGCACAAAAATGTGTTCGTCAATATTTTTTCAGGTAGATATTGTGGTTTATGAGAAAGTCCAGGAAAAGCGCACAATTCAC
The DNA here is from genome assembly GCF_018873765.1 of Telopea speciosissima. Classification (NCBI taxonomy): domain Eukaryota; kingdom Viridiplantae; phylum Streptophyta; class Magnoliopsida; order Proteales; family Proteaceae; genus Telopea; species Telopea speciosissima. The sequence continues at coordinate 45,963,312 of NC_057925.1, read as the reverse complement.
TGAATCATAGTTTGCATTGTCCTAAAGAAAAATCCTAAGATCCTTCCAACATGGTATAGGCTTAAGAAGACAGAATGAATAATACTTTATGAAGCAGCAAGTAGATATCCTAAATCTGTAAGAATCCTAAAAGCAAATCAAATAACCATGTAAACTACCTTGGTAAGCCCAAAAAGAGCCGTTTTGGTCACGCCATACATGGCCATTGATCCCTGCGGTTGATAGCCAGCAATAGAAGAAATAAGAACAACTGATGATCCCTCTTGCAAATGAGGTGCGGCATCCTGTAAAGACAATGTAATAGGCAACAAACCATAAGTAGTTGTTTGAGAATCTAGAATCTAAGAATAACAGATGATGCGAAAGGCTAAGCTACCGAAAAGATGGCTTAGGAGGATCAGATGATACAGACATGACCTATTCCTCAAGCCACTTGTTTCTCGTTCAAAAACAATGCAGACTATTACAAGGAGAAAGCTGAGGAATATATATATGCTATCAGTACAATTAGTGGCAGGTGAAGGCTACATGGTGATGTAGCACTCTTCTAGCAGAAAGCAAAGAAGTTTCAAGGATGGGTATTTGTTAGTAAGTCTAGACTTCTGAAATATGGTTCTCATTCCCTCACAGTGGATTTTGTGTGTGTGTGGTTGGGGGGGGGGGGGGGCGGTTAGAGATCATAATGGAATAGTCGAGATATAAAAAAACAACAGTACAACATTTTTGGCCAATTATTGAAGATACCCAGGACATACTCTAATTTATTCCCCTCCATTATTTCTGCCACTGGATGCAAGGGAAATGAAGTGGGTGCACTCCCTTGCTAAAGTAGTTGTACCTAAGCACTGTAATAATGTTTGGTGGCTGTCCCTGCCAGCTGAGGTAAGGGTGATGGCCAGGCCACATTTGGCTGAGTCTAAGTCACATAGTTTTGTCTCTTCTCTTGAAGGAGAGGATGCGGTCCCACCAAGAAGCCCTTGGTGATTTCTTAGGTTAATAGAACTTCCAATTATGCACAAATTAAAACAAAAACAAAGATTTGTAAGATAATCAGGTTGTTTATGTCTGGTTAGCAGAATTGGATGGGAAACATTGAATGGTGGATTCTGAACGTGTAACATGTACAATGCATGGTTGTGTGTCTGACAGGAACCTTGAATTTTCTCAAATCTGGATCACCTTTAGTATAAGTATAGCAGCCTTGACATTGATCTCCCAGAGCTTATCAAGGGCAGATTCTTGAGTATCCAAGATAGCATCAACAGAGGGATTGGCAGCAGCATTGGATACAACAACATCAATTCTTCCATATTTCTGCAATGAATTTATATCACTAAGCAAAAGCTAATAAAGCCAATAATAATAATAAATCTATCATCAAGTGACATGTTAGTTTAATAAATTTACTCCTGCAGTCAGATTTATAAACACACAGGAGAAAACCCACATAGATTCAGAAACATAGACAATGACCAGAACCAATAACAACTGCAGAGACGAATGAAACGAAAACAAACAGAAATGAACTTCAATTTTCCTCTAAAGTAAACTCACTTCAACCTCACCACCATCTATGATATATGAGGTTTTTTCCCCCCTTGGTTTTTTTTTTTAATTTTAAATGGCTCCGTTCTCTAAACAGTCAAAAAGATAATTTGACTTTCTCCAAATTTTTTCAGAGCATTATTATGATGTTAGATTGACACAAATTTAACCAATTGGATGGTGAAATGGATAACATGCCCAGTGAATTTGGCACTCAGCAAACTGCAGATTGGGAGTTATAGCTGCATGTGCTGGATTCATGCCCCCAAATAATATGTCATGTTGTATGCCCTTTTGCTTTGTTTGATTGTTTCTGTGACCAAAATACCTTCATGTACTCTGCCAAGTTGAGTATCTTTTTTCTTTGATAGGTAAGCCCTAATGAGAGTTGAACTCATGACCTCTTAGTTGTGAGGTATGGTTCTTGCCAACAGAATTACCCCCTTGGGTTTGACAAGTTGAGTTATGTTCTGTTACCTTTAAATTTCAAGACAATAAACAGTCAAATAATAAGACTTGGAGGGACCGGTTGCAAAATGCAGGGGCCGCGCATCCAACAGATAGGAATGGGTCCACAGCTTTCTGTTACCTTGGGTCTCTCCCCCAACCCCACAACAAACTACTCCTACAAGGACAAGTAATCATTGGAGTTCAAGGTTTATATGGTTGAAGCATCCAACAGATAGGAATGGGTCCATAGCATTTTGTTACCTTTGTCTCTCCCCCAACCCCCAAACAAACTTTTCCTACAAGGACAAGAAATCATTCGAGTTGAAGGTTTTCATGGTTGAAGCATTAGATTAGTTGTAGAGCCTGTAGTTGTGTTAGAGCAATAGCAGGTAGAGAACAGAAGTTTGGAGAGGCTCCTTTGAGATTCATGCAACTATGGTCAAAGTCTATGGTGACCAGATTACCTTTGAAATTCTTGCAACTTGCAACTATGGTCAAATTTCTATATGGTGAGCAGAGTGATCTCTGCATATAACCAGGTGATGGGTACCAGGAGAATTTGGGATCACCAAAAAATGCATCTAAGTATTGTTTGTACACCAAAACAGACACAAGGAGTCGAAGTTACAGTAAGGATTATCAACAACTTAAAAAAAAAACTGTGCTTCTCTTTTCAATGATCGAGGCATTGGAAAATCAGGTCTATTTATTCAATAGTGATAAAACCATAGTTGTCACGGCGTCTAGGCGACCCAAGGCTTTGGAGGGGCAAAAATCAAGGCAATATCAACTAGTCGACCAAGGCGCCTGGACGCCTTGACTACTGTGGATAAAACTAAAAATGCACTTAATGGATCCAGTTAGGGTTGGTTTCAGCAGAATCATAATAACTGGAGCTGTTGAAGTAGTTGAAGATCAGAAATGGGAGTGGGGCAGGGAAAGTGACGGATTGCTTTAAGCAAATTCATGCTTAGACTTATAATTCCTGTCCAAGCAGAACGGCCAGAAAGGTTAAGCATTCCGACATGATTATGCAATATATAAGTAATGCAAGTACGGTCCTAAGGAGAAAAGAACTGACTAGCAGAACCAAGATCACCAAAACAGAGAATAGGTCATTTTAGGGAGAAATCTCATAACTCGAGACAGGCGGTTCAGATTAGTCTAATACCCTGCTTGAGTGGTCTATCCCATTAGAGGAATAGAGCTGCAAAGTTAGATAGAAATCAGATAACAGATTAGCAACCTGCAGAGTCCTAGTGCAACAAGGAGAACAGAGCAGCAAAACTAGAACTGGTAGTCTAGCTAATCAAACTCAGCAGAATAAATCAGAAATCCAGAAATCAGATAACCAGAAGCTTATGTTTTAAATTTGAAGCAATTCTGATCAGTATTGAGAGAGATATGATAGCAGAAAATAAGGTGAAAACAGGTAGAAAACAAGGGTGCCACTGGTTTCAGAAAATAGCAGGAAACTAATCTGAAAGTTGAGCTAATAAGAACTAGAAGATAGAATGTATATAGCATGATGAGAATCCACCTTAGCACTGCTGGAAAACTATCCAAGCATACCATGAATCTGCACAGCCAAATCTTGAAGAAAAATTCAAAAATATTACTCATCATTTCGTGGGTGAGGCCATAGGTCACTACATCTATATATAGAATTCATAAATTGACTATCTAATAGTCCAACTGATTTGGAATTCAAACTAATACTTGGAAAAGCCAAAACAAACTAGTTTTTGACATTCCTACTCAAAATAGGACTCTAAAAAACAAAACATAGACTTGGACTCAAATTCGACTCAAATAACTCCACAATTTTTGAATTTTGAACTAAACTAATCTTAACTTGACCAATCTCGTAATCCTAGCTCCCACCCATATTATAGGTCCATTAAATTAGCTCATTACATAACACTGAAAATCCTTTAGGAGCATGAGTGGGAAAACTAGTTTTAACTAGGTTGAGTCACCGTATGGAGTCAAAATTTATGACAAGGAAAATCATGTCTACATGACTCACAAAAGTGTAAATAGTGACATGACTCAATTGAGTGTAATCACACTTAGTTAATCACAACTCATCAGATCTTACTACATAAATCATCTTATGCACGTTTTTATTTTTTGGCAAAAGGTCATAGATACTTATTCTTGTCCTCGCTCAACTTCCTTGTGTTCAACTCTAAGTTGTCTCCAGAGGTATACCACCAACTCATAGCTGCCCTTCCACAGCCACTGGCCATTTTCTGTTGACTGGATACAGCAGAGCCAAAACCCAAAATCTTGATCTTCAAGACCCAATCCATCTTATGCACATTTTTATTTTTTGGCAAAAGGTCATAGATACTTATTCTTGTCCTCACTCACCCTCCTTGTGTTCAACTCTAAGTTGTCTCCAGAGGTATACCACCAACTAATAGCTGCCCTTCCATTGCCACTGGCCATTTTCTGTTGACTAGATACAGCAAAGCCAAAACCCAAAATCTTGATCTTCAAGACCCAATCCAATAAGTCAGAGAGTGGTACATTCTTTCATAAGTTGGTTAAAAAAGTCAGAATTGTTTATATATTATTATCTCTCAGGGTTAACCTGAACCTACAGTTCAATATTGGTTCAAGTTAGACTTAATATTAAGTACCCAATGGGTTATATGGGTCATGGGCTTAGTATTTTTGGGTTTTCTATTGTAATGTGCCAATTTTATAAGCCAAATATGAGGGATTTGAGTTCTATATGGAATTAGGTGTTAGTTTCTAGATGGCTTCTACTTTGAAGAATCTTAGGTTGTAAGGAATACTCTAGCCCATGCATGGGGTTTCCTACCTCTTTCGTTCATTTCCTAAAATCTATAAAGAATGGTGATGCAAAATTTCAGCAAGAAGAGAAGATGGGGCTGATGTTTTGGATTTGGTTCATTTTCTTGGGTCAAGTTAGGCTTAACTTTGAATGCCCAATGAGCTATATGGGCCATGGCCTTAGTATTTTTAGTTCTCTATTGTAATATTCTATAAGCCCAGTATTAGGAATTTAGGTCCTATATGGGATTAAGTAGTTAGTTTATAATTTGTAGTAGTCTAGAAGCTTTCTATTTTGTTTTCTCTAGAACTCTCTTGCTTGTGCATGAATAGTTACTATTTTCTTATAAACAAAGGAATAGAGGGATCATACTAACCCAACGATTTTGACAAAAACTATAGCTTTGTTGTGATTTGCTGTGAGATGCAGTGGCAACCTTGGTGGGATGCCAAGGTAGCTTGGTGGGAAGCCAAGTAACTGGTGAGACGCTGGTCAAGCTCCAGGTGGGAGGCCTTGAACATATCTTCTTCTTCTTCTCTCAAGGTCAGATTATGTTCTCTTCTTCAAACTCACACAACAGTTGTTTTTTCTGTTTTGATTTTTTTTTAGGCCCCAAGGAGAGTTGAACTCAACAACAACAACAAAGCCTTATCCCAACTAAATGGGGTCTGCCACATGGATCCTTGCTCTCCCAAGGATAGTTGAACTCATGACCTCTTAATTGTTAGGTGTTGATCTTGCCCAACTACCCCCTTAAGGTAATTATAAAAGAACTTCACTATTTTAACTTAAAGTCACTGATTGCTTATCTGTTGTTCTTTTCTCTAACTCCTATTGAATTCTTCTCAAGTTTTAGAGCAGGTTCTATTGCTGAAATAGCCTCCAACCATCCTATCTACTCAACATGTTGTTGGCAGTACCCTAGCATTATGCTTGCTTAATATCTGTAAGAAGCAGAGTACTCTTGTGAGATGCATTAGCAATCTTGGTGGAAAGCCAAGTGGACTGGTGACATGCTGGTTGAGTTCTAGGTGAGAGGCCTAGTCCATATCTTTCTTCCTGATTCTTCTATCTTCTTGATGCAGATCAAAGTTTGAAGAAGAGGACAAAAATAAAAGTCAGAAAATACTGTTCACGACTTATTGTTCATGTGAACAGTAACACAAGTTACTGTTAACGAGAACAGTAATTTGGGTGCATATTCTCCTATTTTAGTTTCTTATTTAGTTTACTATAGTTAGTTTCTATTTACTTGTTTTCTTAGGCAGCAAATTATTTACTTTGTTAGGTTTGTTGTTAGTAGATCTTAGTTTCCTTTTTGGTTACTTTTTGGTTACTTTTATTAGACAAAGAAGTTATTTGTTAGTTTCTTAGCCAGCAAGTTTAGGAGTTTTATTTCAATTAGTTAGTTTCCTATTTTAGATATTTCCTTTGTTGTAATCAGTTGTAAGGCTATATATACAGCCACAATCCATTGTAATGGCAGACATTGATTAATGAAAAGTTTTGCTTGTTTGCAACCATTCAGCCTGAGATAGGTGTAGTTCATCAACTGAGAAAGTTGAGGGTGAGAGGCCCAGGGCTGAGAGAGCCAAATCTCCTTATCCCCCTTCTATATCCCTTTCTTTTTCTTCTTATTCTTATCCTTTTCTATAGGCTTCTTTCATATGTAAACAGAAAACAAAAGGAATGAAGTTTCAGCTATTCAATTTGTTCATCCTTCTTGTGTTGATCCTGGCTGCAATCGATCTCCCCCTGGTTTCTCACTGGTTCGAGGTTGACTTTTTAATTACTTCTCCTTCTTCAAGCTCTCAAGGTCAGTTTCTGTTTTCTCATTCATGCACATACCAGTTACCATTCTTCTTTGATCTTCTAAGTAGTATTTTGTCCACTAACTTCTGTTGAGGAGCTTCTTAGTTCCAGACCTGGATTTCTACAGCTGATACAGACGACAATCAGTCCATCATATCCCTGTTTTGTTGGCAGTTTACTAGGTAATCTTGAGTGCTGTTACAGAACTTTTATCCCTCTCTACTTCTATTTTTCCTGCATGTTACTAATTTGGATTCATTTTCTATTACAGTACTGTTTAGTTGCCACATGAGTTGTGTTTTCTAATATGATTCTCACTTGCTATTCCTTGGTTCAGCAACTTTCTATTTCGGTAACATTTTTTATTTCTCCAAATGTAACCGATGGATTAACTCTAAACTTTTGGACATCAATTTAAATTTCCTCCTGGCCACTCTATTGGAACTTGAGCCAGATCTGAGTCACCAAGTCATATTGCTGGATTTCTCTCTAGCTTGGCTATTCCCTTGACCTGTGGTTCTATATCTTGTGTTGGTTTCTCAAACCCAGCTCTTGGGTGATTAAATATTCATCACTCAAAAGAAAATCTTATAGGACATTTATACGATCAACAATGATGTATGGAGTTAAATATTAGTTTGTGAAGAAACAACATACAAACAGACTTAGTGTAGCTGAAATAAGTATGTTGAAATGGATGAGTGGTAAAACTAGAAAAGATAAAATAAGAATGAACAAATTAGAGCTAAATATTGTTTATTTCCCCACGGATGAATATATCTCAGTTTATCAACTTCATACTACCTCCCACATCAACAGCACCCCGGCCCCAAAAAAAATTACTGCCTCTAATAACAACTGTTCATCCAAGGACAGAAAAAAGGTGTGGAGGAATGAATTTTCTGTTATTTTCAACAGTTAATGCCCCCCCCCCCTCCCCAACCCCTTAAGCTTTATAATTTTTTGCAATAGTTTATAATTTAATTCCTCCAAAAAAAAAAATAGTTAATGTCTTAAAGACTCCTATTGAGTCAGAGATTTGATTCAACCGGATCACAATATTGGGTTGAAGCCGAGTTAAATCACATTTTCCACTTCAAGGAATAAGTCAGGATCTGTGGACCCAAGAACTGTGACTCTCTCCTTTCCCATTCTTCTTTTAATGGAAGAATCGAGGTCACCTGTATGATTAAATAATGCTCTTCCCCCACCCCCTAACTGTAGAACACATAGTCCACTTGGCAAACGTTTTCTCATAATAGTAACAGATCAACAGCAATAATTGGAGAGAAAGAATAAATGGGGCAACCAAAAGAGAACAATGATAATTTAGTCATACCTGAGGACTTCCAACTGCAGCAGAAATTGAATACCCGGGCTTCCTTTCGTTTGTTTTTCTTATTTTCGGACAGAATATTGCACTACGCCACTACCAGGGCACCGATTTAAGCCCCCCCTCACCCACCCTCTCTCCCCAAGAAAAAAAAAAACCCCTTTTCTGATTTTTCCTTACCTGAATAGTTTGATCTATGAGCAGCTTCCTGTGCTGGGCATTCGATACATGACAAACAACACCCAACACTTCAATTCCTCGAGCTCTGAGCTTTTCAGCGGCCTCATCTACGTTTTTCTGCAAGAATTGAATCCAACCCAGATGAATTCACCTCTAATTAGAGGGGAAATATTAGAATATTGTGAGAAAACAATCGAGCTTATATAATTGACACTAATCTCTCCCTCTCTCAGGGGAACTACGAAGGAAACCCAAAAACCTGTCTGCGAGAAGAGATGACGACAGATGCTCCTTCCAAGCCGAGTCGCTCTGCAATACTGAAACCAATACCTTGTGTCGACGCCGTAACGATCGCCACCTTCCCTTGAAACCTCTTACCCATCTTCTCCATTACCTATTTCTTTTGTGCGAACAGACGATCAGAAGGCTTACGAAGCTACAAGACAAACAAAATGATTTTTAGGCGGTAACGGGTCTTTCTCTCTGACCTCTGTGTTGATCGATCTTCTTCACAGGTTCGCGCCTTCAATGGAGATTGGAAAAGCCAATCTTCGTAAATAAATTGATGTTTTTAACTTTTTATAAGACTTAAGAAGTCATTTACACCGAAAGAATCATGCCATGCTTTATTACAGTACATTGAAGAAGATCAAATAATTTATAAGTTCTAACCGTTCGATCTGAATATTATTTTTCAACCGACCAAAAGCAAACTTCCTTCTGATGACATTAATTTCTTGGCATTCTCATAAATGAGATCCACCAAATGGCTTGCACCTCCGAAGATAAAATATCCATAACAATTTTCTTAAGATTCTAATATATTGTCGTCATTTTATCTTCTCATGAGTGATTTTGAAAGAAATATATTTTTATGAAAATAAAATATTAAAAAAAATCCGTCCATACTTTTATGGATATTTGTTTCTTAATAACATCTATTATATGACCTTACAATATATGCAATGGGGTTCGATCTAGTGTATGGGTTAGATTGGATCGTCCCTAGTATTGAATAGGTTAAAGGGTTTGATTTAACATATTACATTGATTCTATAATATTTAATGTATCGGTCAAGTACCGAACATTTGGTATCAAAACCGAGCATCATGTCGCGGATTCGAAACACAGAAAGAACTACGTGGAATAGAGTAAAAGCCATCAAGGAATGACTACTTGTCACCAGGTAAAAACCTTTGAGCAGAATAAAACCCCTTGAAAAGGACTACATAGCGTCAGAGTGAGAGCCGTCAAGGATGATGGCTACGGAAGCGTGATGGTCTGTTATGTGCCTAATGAAGGTCGATCTAGTGTATAGGTGTTAGATTGTGTCAGTCTAGTATGAGATAGATAATAGGTTAAAGGACTTGATTTAACACGTTACAACAGCTCTGAAGCTTTCAACCCGACTTTTTGTACCACCATAATGCATTGTCACAAAAGCAAATTGCATTGATCAAACACACCATCAAGGATTAACATAGCATGAACACCATTTGGCATGTTGATGTTCCAATTCAGAAAGTGACAACAAACACGACCAGAGTGAGTAGTAGTAGTAGTAATAGAAATGTGAGAATATATGAATGATTACAATTGGAGATCAGAAACCGAACTCAAAATATTATTGAGCACCACATAGGAATTAAGATTAGAGTTTCTAAAACCAACCTGATTTTGGTAGACCCATGTATAATATAATGTTATGAATAAGACACTAAAAACACCACTTACTATCCACTATAAAGTAAAGTCGTCAGGGAAAAACTTAATAATCCAAAGTTATAGTTATTAGACTAGCATTCTATCCTGCAAAGCCCCAATACATTAGTAAGTCGGATTCTTTTAGAGAATTCGCAAGTTAAAAAAAAGAAAAAAACGCCAATATTATAATTTCAATTCTAAATTCAAAAATAGCATAATTTTTTCACAATTTAATGAGCAAGTGTTCATATAACCCAAATATGAGAGGTAAAATAGACATTTTCTTTTATTTTTAGAAAGACAACCCCCCTCCTTTATCCTCCCTTCTTCTTTTCGCTCTTCTCCGTCGTTCAACCCATGGTGAAGATCCCCGTGTTGAAACAGCCAGCCAGCTAGGGTTTTCAAGCCCTAAATCTCCTATTTCCATTCACCCCCATCAATTGCAGGAACATGAAACCCCATTTTCGTTTTCCTTTTGACTTGATTTCTTCTTTTCCTCCTTCTGTTTCTTCTATTTTTCACCTTTTCTTCTTCCTTTCATCAACCGATCGATGCCCACTTCTCCAAGACGTCACAAGTTGGGTAACCCCTGGGGTAAGTAGCATCACATCAAATCTAAAGCAGAAAGGATCAAGGATGAGATAGATTGATCAAATCTCTCAGTCCTGTTGGTTTGGTAGTAGCAGGAAAAAGGATAGCAAACAGGAAATAGCAGAAAGAAACGGGAAGTAACAATAGTGAAAAAAAAAAAAATGAAAAAATAAGAAAGAGATTCAGAAAAGCTTACCTAAAAGGATGGGAATCGAATGAGAGGGATTGGAAGAGAAGAGTGAAAACAGGTCACCGCACTCACAACCGATAGGGAGATGAGAGAGAAGGGAGCATGCACGGCCAGCAGGTCACCACAAAATCCTAACTATTCAATTCTATCCAAATTGTTGGATTGCGAGCATTTAAATAAAGAAAGAACTAATTAAAGTTCAAAACAAAAATAGAACTCAAGTAGGAAACTATCTCCTATTTCCTTTCACCCCCATTGATTGCAGGAACAAAAAACGCCATTTTTGTTTTCCTTTTGATTTGATTTCTTCTTTTCCTCCTTTTGTTTCTTCTGTTCTTTACCTTTACTTCTTCCTTTCATCAATCGATTCCCAATTCTCCATCTTCTTGTAGATTTCTAGGTCCTAACCTTCCATAACTGCCACCCGACACATCACCTTTGTTCCCATTTTTTTCTCTGAAACCTTATAACCCTCTTCTCCCTCCTTTCTACTTTTATTTTTAATTTATCATTACCATTATATATAAAAGTTAATCTAAAATCCCAGATTTCACCCATTCCATTTGAATCGGCACTGAATGATGTTGTATTTCACAAGATTTTTGGTTTAGAGTTGATTTTGGGAACGAATATGGTTGATGTGAGAATTTTTCACCTACCACTAAAATATATATGGGTTTCGGACCAAATTTCTGTTAAAAAAAAGAAAAAAAAGTCTGATTTAAACCCATTTGTTTAAAAATGTTATAAAAATTATTTACACATACTTAATTATCAAATTTAATTTTCATGAGAAATTTTCAGGATCACCCTGAAGGTTGCCTATATTTTAAGGCATACCCATTAATTACCATAATATCAGCACCACTCCTTCTTTACCAAACTAATTTCACACAGACCCCCTTCCGTTAGTTAAGAACTACTAAGGGGTGATGTCATCTATTTAATATTTTTTTTAAAGACATTTCTGCCCTTCTTAGTGGGAATTACCTGATCTACCCTTTCAATTAAAACACCCACAAACCCTTCTTCTTCTCCACACTCACCGACAACGTTGGAGAATCCACTGCAACCTACCGTCTTCTGAGACCTACTCCGGCGATCAAGTAACCCGGCGTCAATCGATCACGATCTTCCTCACTCTGGCGACAATCTTCCTCACTCCGGCGACCATCTTCCTCACTGGGTGAGGTCGCAGGTCTGTCCAATATAATAGTAATGGTGTGGATTATATTATTTACTTGAACAAGATCTGTTCTAGAGGCTCATACCTCTGTTTCCTTGAGTTCTAAAATGGGAGAGGGAGCCTATTTTGTTAGAATGACATAGGGGCTGATATGGTTGTGAAAATTTTTCTCCCAAAGAACAAGCCAATGTAACTAGAGAGTAGTTGACTTGGTGGTCGTGCACAGTTCTTAATTTTGATGGGATTCAAACGAAGTGAAAAACCAAATAGAGCAGAGCTAGTTCCAGGAAGTCTCAATGGAAAATGGTTGGTTGATGGTCTGTCAGATCATTAATTTACCCCAACTTACAGTCAAACCTAAGCACGTCTACTCTATATCACTATATGTGGCCTCTGAAGAAGAACCCACGAAGACATCTGAAGAAGAACCCATTTTACTATTTGAAGGAAAAGATATTCTTCTCCTCTACAATTTTCCAATACAAGACCAAAAAGACAAACACAACCCAGCTAGGCAAGGTTAAAAATCCCTGGCCTAATGTTGATGCTCATAGTGGGGTGTTGCTGAATTATTTTGGCTCGACTGAAGCAAGATATTATACGGTTCTGTTTGGTGTCTCAAGAAGCATTGGAATCTGCTCTCAGTTGATATGGGACCGTGCCCTTGGCTTGCCACTGGAAAGGCCGAAAAGTGTGACAATGGAATTGCTTGAGAACCTCTGCAAGAAAGCAGCATGATGCTTAAAATTTTAGTTGAAGATGGGTTACCTTTTTTATTCTTCTCAATAATGGTTGGCAAAAGGAGAGCCTCTTTTATATATATATATATATATATTTTTTTTTTTGTGGGGGGGGGGGGGGGGGGAGGGGGGTGTGTTGTTGCTGTGGTTTTAGGTTTGGAGACTTGAGTTTTTTACAGTTCTCTTTTATAAATTTTGATGCTCATTGTATGCACAAGCTGTTCTGATCTAAATCTTCAAGCTCCTGAGATGACTAATTAGAGGCATGGTTTCAAATAACAGTATTGGTGGAACGGTTCTTCGTAAGGGTAAGTGAAAAAAAAAAAAAAAAAAAAAAAACAAATAAACACAACCCATAATACCGTTGACTCATTTCTTTAATTTACTCTCCTATATATAGTCTCTCAAAGTCTCAACGAATCTCATTTACTCTCCTTCTTCATTGAATGCTTGGGTTTAAGAGGACCTCCGGTACTGCAAAAGTGGGTGAACTCTTCCATGAGAGAGAGAGAGAGAGAGAGAGTTAATGGTTATGGTTTAGACTTTAGAGGAGAGTAGTAGACCCATTTTCCATGTCGGGTTTTTGGTTTAAGGGCTTAAGCGTTAGGTTTTATTCATTTTTCTTTGATGTCTTTGCTGGTTTAACTTAAATTCTTTGCTGCCCCTACACCTGAGAACAACATTCACCCCCACCCCTTGCTGCCCCTACACCTGAGCACACACTCAACCCCACCCCTTGCTGCCCCTACACATGAGCACACACTCTACCCCATCCCTTGCTGTCCCCACCTCCTGTTAGGAAGAGTGTGTGTTTGCCTATCTGATTGTGTGAGTAGAGACCAAACCAACCAGCAGAACACCTTCAAATTTGGACTAAGTGAAGAGGGTGTTGAGGGGGTTGTGTGCTCCAAATATTAGCCAATTCCAATGGCTGGTTGCAATGTTATCCAAGTCTGAAGTTGCAGCAGGAGTTGGGGTGAAAACCAGAACCGCAGGGCTGGCTACAGTCCTTCTATTGGTTGTGTGCAACAGCAGCAGCAGGCTTTAGTAGTGTTTTAGACTTGGTTCAGGTAGATAGCCATAGTTCTTGATAAATCACTATCTCCCATTAACTTTTAATAAAATAAATAAAAAACCTACCTCCCATTAACCCAGAAAAAAGAAAATAGAATAAAATAGGAAATTAATGAGAAAAAGAAGAAATAGGCACAACATAGGAAGGCCTTCCTGTGTAGGAGAGCCAAAAGTCCATGGCACCACCAACAGTATGTTAAGGGTATAACGTAGGATGGTTCTAGGCGATTCTAGTAAGGTTTCCTATGTAGCCAGCTGGCATGTTATGTAAACTTGTGATCATGTAATATTATAAATATGAATGAGAAACCCAAGACAAGAGAGGAACTGAGAACATTTATAAAACTCTAATATGGTATCAGAGCGCTAGTCATTCCTACTGTTAGGGTTTCGTGTTTCTTGGATTTTCTTCTTCTTTTTTTTTTTTCTTACAACAGGTTACCCTCCCCTGTTCTTCATCATGCTTCACTGTTCTCTATTTTGTATGGTAAAAGCCCTGATTATGCATTTCTTAAGGCATTTGGGTGCTCCTGTTATCCTTTATTACGCCCTTACAACAATCACAAAATGGCGTTTCGCTCGCAGGCACATATTTTTGTTGGTTACAGTTTTCAACACAAGGGATATAAGTGTTTCAATCCGCTCACTCATAAGATCATTGTTTCATGACATGCCATTTTTTATGCGTCAACTTTCCCTTTTTTTATCTCAACCATTCTCTTCCACTATTCCTGCAACTAGTTCGGTTCTGTGGCCCTCTTTTCCTCCTACTGTCTCTGCTCCAATTGTTCCTACTAGGCCTGCTATGGTTCCATTGGATTTGGCTCATGACGAGCACGGTGAGGGTGCACACGTCGAGCCTGCTTTAGTTCCTTTGGCTGATCTGCAAACTACCGCAACCCATCATGCATCTGATTCTCCTATGGTTTCCGATGGGCCTGCTGTGACTGAGCCTGCTTTGCCTGAGCCTGCTTTGGTTGTTACCTCTGCTGGGCCTACTATGACTGAGGCTCCGGCTGGGCCTGTTGGTGGTGTGCGTCGGCATCATATGATTACCAGATCACTAGATGGCACTCGCAAAATGCGTATTCCCAAGAGTTTATTTTCCACCAAACATCCTCTACCATTGGCCCTTTTTTCCACTGACCGAGCCAACTTTTTTTCTCAGGCGTTCAAATCTACTGAATGGAGGAAGGCCATGGATGTAGAGTTTAATGCCTTATTGGCCAATGGTACATCGGTTCTCACGCTTCTTCCACCTGGTAGATGTGTTATTGGGTGTAAATGGGTCTACCGTGTTAAACAGCGGTCTGATAGGTCCATTGAGCGCCATAAGGCGCGTCTTTTTGCAAAAGGATATACTCAAGAGGTTGACATTGATTATTCCGAGACCTTTAGTCCGGTAGTCAAGGCAACAACCATTCGTCTAGTACTAGCCTTGGCCGTTTCTTTAGGATGGCCTCTAAGGCAGTTGGATGTCACCAACGTATTTCTTCATGGGGATCTTGTTGAGGAGATCTACATGGCACAACCGCCAGGCTATGTGGATGCTCGCTGTCCTGATCATGTGTGCAAGTTAAGGAAGTCTCTTTATGGTTTGAAACAGGCGCCTCATGCCTGATTCACACGGCTGAGTTCCTTTCTCATCAGCATTGGCTTTGTGGGTTCCAAAACCGATTCTTCTTTGTTTGTTCGGTTCACATCTCGCGGGCCCATGTACAGTCTTATATACGTCGATGATAGTATTCTTACGGGCCCATTTACTGTGGATATATCTTCCCTCATGGCCCACCTTGCTTCAGAATTTGCGATTACGGATCTCGGGCCTGCAAGATATTTCTTGGGTGTAGAACTAACGCCTAATTCAGAGGATCTTTTACTATCACAGCAGAAATATATATTGATCTCCTCAAACGGGGTGACATGGCTGATTCAAAGCCCATTTCTTCTCCACTAGCAGGATCTGCTATTTTATCCAAACACAGTGGTACCCCTCCATCTGATCCAACGGAATATTGCAGTTTGGTTGGTGCTTTGTAATATGCGACCCTGACACGTCCGGACATCTCCTACGCGGTTAATAAATTGTGTCAATTTTTAGCCCAGCCCACGGATGTTCATTGGCTTACTGTGAAGAGGGTACTACGTTATTTGAAAGGAACAATTCAGTTTGGTCTACAACTATTTCGCAGTCCTGATCTATCTCTTTCGGCCTACACTAACGCCGATTGGGCTGGTTGTGTAGATGATCACAAATCTACAGGGGGTTTTCTTGTTTATTCGGGCCCAAACTTGATTTCTTGGCAATCTCGCAAGCAAACCACTGTTGCTCGATCAAGCATTGAGAGTGAGTATCAGGCATTGGCAATGGCGACTACTGAACTCACTTGGCTCAAATCCTTGCTTGGGGAGTTGCGTATCACTTTGTCTTCTTCTCCAACTCTGTCTGTGGTGTGATAATATTGGAGCCATGTATCTCACTGCTAATCCTATTTTCCATGCACGCACGAAGCATATAGAGGTTGACTTTCATTACGTCTGTGATATGGTTGCCAAAGGTTGTCTTCGGGTTCGATATGTCTCTACAACAGACCAATTGGCGGATATACTGACAAAGAGACTCTTTGCTCCCCGATTTCAGTTCTTGCGGTCCAAACTCAACCTCGTGTCTGGAGGGTTAAGTTTGAGGGGGGCTGTTAAGGGTATAACGTAGGATGGTTCTAGACTATTCTAGTAAGGTTTCCTATGTAGCCAGCTGGCATGTTATGTAAACTTGTGATCATGTAATATTATAAATATGAATGAGAAACCCAAGAGAAGAGAGGAACTGTGAACATTTATTAAACTCTAATACGGTATCACACCTTTCATTTAGCCACAATGACAAGAGCCACTTGAAACAATTGTTGGGTTCCTACCAACAACTAAGGCAAAGGGATCTTGTCGTTCATAAGAACTTTTAACCACAATTCTGAACTTCATGGACTATTCAATTAGTAGGATGATTTCTGGTATGAAAGGAAATAACAGAAATATTCTAATCAGTTTTTAAAACTATCTAATCCATATCACATTACAAATCATAAAAGCAAACCTCACCTTCTAGTTTCTGTCAATTAAACCCATACACGTTATTTCCAATGAATCACAACAAATCCAATTAGTAGGATGATTTATGGTTTGATGATTTGATGGTCCTCTATTGGACAGTTGCAATTGCTAAATCCAAGTGAATTTGGTTATTGGCCTCCCATGTGCACACCAAGCTAGGAATGATTTAAACTCATGCCAATGTGTACCATGCGCTAGAAATAACATTAAATCAAACCAAGGAGTCTAGGCCTACGAGAGGCCCTCTGTAACAGAAGTTACCAATACAAAAAACATGATGTATGTGTGTGCTTGAGATGATGATCATATCAACTGAAAATAAAAGGGAAAAACAATAGATTATCATCCATGTGTTCAACAGTTTGAGTGGAAAGATGACAGTACTCAGTAGAGTTCATATGAAATAGTAGGTTGCATTCTGTTTGAATAGTTAGTTAGACCACATTCCACATTTTTGTTCCAGTTTGAACAAAAACTATAAGAAAGTAATGTCCAGCACTTGTACCCCACTAAATATGAGAAAAGTGATAAAAACATGTGGGCTGCACTCAATTTTCATAGTGAACTTTTTCTGTTTCTAACCCTCTTTCCAATCAAACTCAGCCTTAAACAATACAATGACAACTTCTCCCCCATAGTAACAACATAACACAATGATAATTAGAAGAACAAAAGGCAGTAATAAATTCAATTTCTCAGGTTTTAGATGCCATGGCTTTTCTATCTTACACTACTGTCCATATAATGAAGTAATGTCTCTAGTTTGAGAAGGCATGTTCCAAATATAAAAATCCATGATCACGACATTGGCAAGGAAGGCCCTAATGTTCCCCAATCTTTTCTTTGGAGGCTGGGTAAATGAAAACAATCTTCTACCCAGTCCCCAGTTCCAAATGAATACATGCCCAACAAAAGCTTGGACTCCTTTATCTTTGGTGAGATTCTAATTCACTTAAAGACCTTTTAAATCATCTTTCATACTATTCTACATTTCATCTTCTTTGGATGATAATATGCCCATTGATGAATCTTTACTTTCTATCCAGATAATTTCCCTGATAATTTCCCTTTTCCCTGATTATGAGAGACAAAGAAGAAAGAGAAAGGAGACTGAAATACAAATCCGGGAAGAAGCTTACCTGCAGATGAGATAGAGAAATTATCTCTGAGTCAAATCCTTTAAGGAGAAAGTAACAATCGTCGCTCAAGGGAACAACAGGGTTCCTGAGTGAAATTAGGGTTATTCTTGGCGCAGAAGGGAACTACAACAGCACGACGACACTGCTTACCGCCGTCTCCGATGGGTACTCTGGCAGTGAGGGAACAGTCGTTGCTCAAGGGAGAAGTCCGGTCAATCTTGGAGCAGGGTTCTTCTTGTCGTAGAAGGGAACAAGAAGTTTCTTACCACGGAACAGAAGGGAACAACAGCAGTTGGACCACGATGGGTATTCCAGTATAGAGAGAGAGAGGAGTGAGGGGAGTGAGTTTGTAGTCAGAGAGGGAGGAGTAGAGAGAAAAGAGAGAAATACGGGAAAAAGGGCCAGGGTTGAATCAGATGGGGAATTTGGATGTTCAAATACAGCCGTTGGATTTTGATCTAAGAAAAGGTAGCCGTTGAAAGAAATTAACGATTGTAAAGGGTATATTGGTCAAAGAAATTTTTTATGTTAACACCGTTAAAAAATGGGTAATGGTTGATATTATGATAGTTAATGGGTGTGCCTTAAAATATAGGCAAATGTCAGGGGGTGGCCCTGATAATTTCTCATTTTTCATTCTACAATCTATTATGTTATGTAGTTACCAAACAGTTTTTCATTTTTGATCAAAATGGATTTTGGAAATGATTTTTTTTTATTTTTAAATATGCCAAAATGTAAATGAAAAATGATATCAAAAAGAGCCTTAAAACTATTCCCTATTTGTTTTTTTTCCCTTGGTTCCCCTCCTCTCTAAGCTTTGGTGTGGTGTGGTGTAGTTAAATGGGCTTGAATCTGAGTTCATTGTATTTTTTGGATATTAGATTTAAGGAGTTTTTTGGGCCTATTTGTGACTTTGATTTAGTCATGGGCTTTTAGTTCTAGACTCAACATGAATTGTATCATCAAATATATTGATTTTTGACATACCTTTGCATATAGACTGTGTCTATGCATAGGGAAAGTCTAGATTCATGGATTTGGAATCTCTAAGGGAGATTGAATCTTGACCATTCATTTGGGTGCACACCCTCTTGTAGAGACCCCTTAAAGAGGTCTATAATAGGGGTGGTGGATGTCATTCTATTAATTCGTTCCAATCTTATTTTTGGAAACTACTCCGTCATTCTATTAATTCGTTCCAATCTTATTTTTGGAAACAACTCTCTCTCTCTCTCACCGAATTAAATTTCTCTTTTCTGTTTTCGGATTGTTGAGCATAGCCTTCTCCATCTTGATAAAAATCAAGAGTGAGTGCAACACTTCTCTGACTTCCTTGAAGGTTATTTTATCTTGGAGGTAAATTCACAATGTCATCCCCGATATGCATTAATAGAAAATGTTTACTACCTTAACGGGAGTGTTATTTGAGACACGACTCAACTTTATTAGAAACATTATATTTGAAGATTAGTTCATTCACTTGAAAATAAGTTCATCTATTTAAAGTTTGGTTCATTCACTTAAAGCTTGGTTCATTCCCTTCATTAGTGAATAGTTGAATACATTATCGACATAAAGGGATTTTCATCCTCTCAAGTGTGACGCACTGCTCAGTGCATCTTTAAAGTGCATTGAGCGGTAATCATTGCCTTGGGAAGATAAAAAATTCAAGTCTCAAGTGTGATGCACTGTCCGATACACTTTAAGCCATTTAAGGTGCACTAGGCATTGCATACACACTTGAGAGGATAAAAATTCAACACAGCTAAATCTTATATTATCATCTTTACTATTCAAACGTATTTAGATTACTACAATCTTAAGGTAGTAAACTCAGACTATAAGATAATAGGAGATGCCAATCCTCCTCCTCCTATTGACAAACTCGTTTTAAGAGAGTACCCTCTCTCTCTCGTAAATCTTGAAACTTATTTGTGCATACATGTCTTGCTTGTTGAATAGGAGATTTTTTTTTGGAGACAGGAGGGGTGTCCGACTTTAGGCCGACTAAATCCCCCCCGGGCTCGTACATGACCCCCGCGCCATGCACGAATCGAGAGCTTCTGGGCCCTAGTGAGCCTCAGCGGGTGGCCCCAAGAAATTATGCAGCGGCGAAGGTTTGATCACGAGACCTCGCTTCCTGAGGCGAAGTCTCATGTCCCCTCCAAGCCAGCTGCGCTAACCCCTTGAGGGTGGGGTGGTATTAGTTATCAACAGCCTATTCAAATGATTACAATCCAATCGGCGTGACCCAACTTAGTGTTGATTTCCTTTACATTTCTCATCTCACGCCTTTTAATGGCTCTTGATAATCGGGAATGGTAACACCAGAATTATTTTGTGATGGGTTTGTCATTTGTGCATAGATCACGGATGGATCATTATCCTCTCTAGTTCCCTGTCCCAGAACAGTTGTCCGATTCCTCTCATAGGGGGAAGAAATGACGACCTAATCCCCTGCCTGAACACACTGCTCGAGTGACGTTAAGTCGTCATTTCCGTCTCCCTATGAGAAGAACTGGACAACTGTACAGGATAAGGAATTGGACAGGATAAAAATTCGATCACGGATAAGTGATAACTTGCATGGATAACAATATTGAATTCAGGGCTCTTGGAAAATGGAATTCTACTGTGAAAGAGAATCTAGTTTTTGAAATTTAGATAATAATGGGAGAAAGAACACCACCCGATCGCGCCAAACGCACCGTCCTTACACCTAGACACAGGGGCGTTCAAAATAACCGTTGTATCCCTAATCATTTCCGGTGTTCCAGAGGGTGCGACAGTCATTTCATATGCCCGCCCCTGTATCAAGGCACCGGGGCGGCGTGCACTACGTGATCGGATGGCGTTCTCTTTCCCTATTTTAATATATTTAAAATATCCTACCAACACATAATTAGCAAATTTGTAAAAAACTTTGTAAAGGAATAATTTGGTCAAAACCCTAAAGTCTAAGCGACTTGATAACATTTTGTGATATGAAAGTGCTGACCAAACAATAATTGCCTAGCGCACCTGGTGAGCTGTGGTGCGCTAAGGGTGCTAAACGGTTTAGTTTGGTGTGGTTTTGACAACTGTTAGCAAAAACGCGTTTAAAACTCTGTTTTAAACACGTTTCCGCTTTTTATCGTTTTAAACACGTTTTGTCGTATGCTTCCCAAACATACAGTAAAAAATGGCAAACGGCAAGCATTCCTGTTTTAAACGCTTTTAAAACACGTTCCCCTTTTTTTGGTTTTTTTTAAGACCTTGGACTTAACTGACCATATCTCTTTCTCTTGAATTCTGATTGGCTTGATTCTTTCACTGACGTAAAGATGACTCGAAAGGCTACATTTTTCATGATATCACCTTCAACTCAAAGTCAATGCATGGATACCGAAAATAGAAGCATGTATTTCAAATAAAAATTCCTTAATTTATATGAGAATAGTAACGTTTTTTTGGTTCCCTTTTTTTGAAATATAAACGTTTAAAACTTGTACCGTCAATTTTCTGTTTTTTACCATTCTCTGTTTTTTTGACCATTTTTTTGACCGTTCGTTTGCAATTTTTTACCGTTTAAAATCCGTACGGTAAAACTCCGTTTTATTACCGTTCCCCTTTTTGCTAACTATGGTTTTGACTGTTTGAGGGTAGAAATCGTAACCAGACCGTTTAACTAAACAATCTCATAATCAAAACCTGGACCGTTTGGTAAATGGTTTCGGTTAAATGGTTTTTTAAACAGTTTTACATGGTTTCGGTTAGACGATTACTAAATGGTTTCATAAACCATTTACTAAGTCTAATTTACACTGGTTACATGCTGCATTTTTTTAATAGAAAATGGGCGCCTTTGGAATACGCATACAAAAATTAAGAATGAAATAGAAACAACGGAAGTCATGGTTAGAGCTTCAAAATACAGAGACCCAAAAGTACATAACAGTACGAATCAATAACTCCCATGAAATTGAGGTTTTTAAACGGTTAGACGGTTTGGTTATAATCGGTCTAAATCGAACCGAACGGATTAAATAAACAATGTCATTTATAAAACTATAATCGAACCATTTAACTAAACGGCTTGTCGGTTTTGATTTAAATGGTTCGGTTCGATTTCGATAAACGGTTTCGGTTTGATTTTAACACCCTTATGGTGTACTTCATACCCATGCTCACCAGGAGGTCCAGAGTTCGAGTCTCCTGGCTGTTACCTTCCCCCTCCCCAGTTCCCCCCCTAACCACATTTATTGTGAAACAAATGGCCAAGCATTCTATTTTGTTATTTTTCTGTATCTTTTTTGGTTTTTTATGCCAAAAGGTCTTGTTTGACTTGTTTTACTTGTTTGCATGAAAATACAAGTGGCACTCTCTCACCATTTAGGTGAGGTTAGCAAAGTCCTTTACAATATTTTGAAGGATCAAGTTTCTCTCCATCCACGGATTCCATTGGATGGTGGGTGAACCATCCTCTATGGGTGGGGGAAAACTTTGTACTATCTTGAATATTTGCTTATAAATCTCGGTGGATCATCCACTAGACCACTAGTGTGATTCTACGTTTAAATAAACTCAGAATTCTGTATGAAATTGGTCTTTATTGATTTTGATTCGATACATTTTGACTCGATAGAACTCAATTATAACTTGCTTATCAAGAATCAAGGTTAATCATAATTATGATAAATTGATTCCCTTGAGGACAACTGTAAGCGTAGCTGGCTTGATGCTAGCGCAATTGAGCCTAGCCCACCAAGAGGTTTCGAATTCGAGATCTCTTGCTCCTCATCTAGTTTAGGAATCCGATTCCCGCCCACTCCCCTCTTCCACTCTAAAAAAAAATCATTCCACTTATCTCAATCCAATTTTTAAAATTTAAAGGTGGATCAAACCGGTTTTATGCTCAACCGGATCTGGGTTGATGAAAGCAAGATCTACCCTCATCTCTTTTACCTAAAAAAAAGGTATGACCTCATCTCTCACCACTCAAGAAATGCCACGTGGAGATCTTTATTCAACTAATTTCTCATTTTCTCTGCTAGATGAACAAGCCTGTCCTGGATATCCATTCTATTTATAGAGTCTCTCTACTTCTGATCTCTGGGAGAAAGCTGGTTGGAGGACAGGAGGAGACAAGGGTAGACATGGGTTTGAAGGTTTATGCACTATCTCTTTCTATAATCTATTAAATCTATTCTTCAATGGCATAATTATTGCAGTTCAGAAATTTTGATTGTTTTTTTTTTCCAATTTGTTCTCTTGCATCTTTGCATGTAACTACTATTATGAAAAGAATTGAGTGAAATTTGAAATCTTAGCCTCTGTTTCTTCGATTTTATTTAGATCTGTAATTTGAGAGATCTTTTGTCCTCAGATGGTTTAGACATGATTCTTTTCATACCCAAATGATTTAATGAACATGCAAATGAGGGGAATCAGATTCTGTTTTTATTCTTAGGGTTTTTACATTTTTTTTTTTTTTTTTTTGTTTCTCATGAATCCATATGTTAGCAAGTCTTGTTCAATTTACATTTTTCTTCAGAAGAATGCGTATAAGATTGGGTATTTGTGGGAAATCAGAAAATTCCGGTCTGTTCTTAGCCAAGATCTGTTATCACTCCATCTGTTTCTCTGACTGGGAATTACAGATCTTCTGCTAATGGTGTGAATCAGCAGTGAATTAACCCGTCATAGATTATCTAGATCTTTCTCTCTGGACCAGAAAGATTTCAAAATTATCTATTTCTAGGTTGTTATCTTTGTATTTCCTGTAAAGCCAAGTCCAATTTACGGGTCTTCTGTAGGAATGTGTGTGAATTTTCTGAATTGGACTGATTGAAGTGCTCTAAAATCTTGTTACTGCATATGTTTAATATTTTTATTTAATTACACTTTCCAGACCCTGAATATTTTATGTGTTCATCTGCATCTCTGCACATTATGCCAAATTATGAAATAATTACAAAGAATCAATAATATTACACTTTTTGATATTATTGACAATGGGAATTTGTATTTTTAAATAATGCTAGAATGATACATCCTGATCTACTTTCAGCTCTTTGCTGACTTCCCCGTCTTTCCCAAGACTCAGTTGAAATCATCGACTTACTGTGTAGAACTTTGAAACCTACACTTATTCTGCTCTGTTTTGCAACCATGTTTACAGTTATCTGAATTTCGCTTGTTGAGATTGCCGGATTTATTAAATTTTTATGTTGATTCAAGTTCACCTCAGCAATTTTTAATTTTGATGGATTTACTGTTGTCTAATGTCTTCATGTTATCTTATTCCTATAATCTTATATTCATATGAAATATAAACCTTTCAAAAAAACTCCAGCTTGCATTCCAGATCTGGCATTCCATATGTTTGACTGTTTGTGCCCAATATCCTAAACTTCAATTTCTTAATGAAGAACTGCCACCATGTAACCGGAAACTAAAGCTAAGCTATCTTGGAAGTACGTGAATGGGTGTTTATTGGATCCATTACAATGAATAATACCAACCTTATTTATCCCAACCTAACCCCCCCCCCCCCCCCCCCAAAAAAAAAAAATTTATAATAATAATATAAACCTTGTAATGGGAGAGAGAGCTATCCCATTATTAAAGTCCTTTTGGATCAAGGTCTCTATAACGAACTTTATGAAAACATTTTGATGTGATTTCGGTGCATTTGGAACTTTATAACCGGGTAGAAACAAACTCTATGTTTTGAATGTGCTAAAGCAGCTCATGTAAATGGCAGATTATCACTAGGAATTTGTTGGGCCTTTTGCAGGAAGAATTTGATGAGTACGCTGTGAAGGCAAAGACTCTACCTGAGAACACAACTAATGAGAACAAGCTCATTCTCTATGGGCTTTTCAAGCAAGCAACCGTTGGACAAGTGAACACCAGTATGTAAACTGTTCATTTTTCTACTGTGGGAAACTACATGTTTTTGTTTAGTTTATAACACATCCATTCTCTTTGTAGGCCGACCTGGGATGTTCAGTATGACGGAGAGGGCAAAGTGGGATGCATGGAAGGGAGTGGAAGGTATGAGTTGACCTACAAATATCATTCTTGTAATGGAGTGTTCAATATCTTGATTCAATTTTGTATCTCCAACAATTTGTGAAAGGATCACAGAAAATCACTCTTTGTTTGCAGGAAAATCAAAGGATGAAGCCATGAGTGATTACATCACCAAGGTGAAGCAGTTGCTGGAAGAAGCGGCTGCCTCTGCTTGATGTTTATTTCAAGATCCTGGACTGAAATTAAAATGGGCACTTACTTAGTTCACTTGAATTGTGTGAGACACTGTTCCTAAATGGAATTTCTACTTGAATGCATGCATGTAGTCTTAGCAGGTTGAGGCAGTACCCAGGTAGAGATGCCTTTGTAGCTTTCAACTGTAGCATGCCAATGGAAATTTCTGGATTATTATCGACGTTTTTAATCTAATTACTACTGACAGAATTAGTAGCTATATATTGGATCTTAAGGATCATTTCAAAAGGGGAAAAAGAACGCTATCTAGTCGTGTGGCCTCTGCGACTTGACACAGAAGCTGCAAAATTATCACCCCCGCCATGAAATCCATGTTGATGCTGTTGTGTGTGCTCTCATTGGCCCTGTGCTGATGCAGAGACTACACGACCAGAAAAATATGAAACCGGAGTTACCTTATTTACTGGAGCTTGTGTGGTGGAAAAAAGCAGCAACAGGCAATCTAGAGTTACATGAATATAGGACAGTCACCCGACTAGCTAGGTTGGAAAATAATCCATACTTGACTGTGCAAACAAACACTTAGTAGTGGGGATTAAGGTAACAACAATAAAATGGGCAATCAAACAACCCTAGCAGCTCCATGCATGTTATGTATCGGATGGAGTAGTACAATTATGGTTTGGAATTTGTGAGTTCACAATTGATTCTCATGCTAGCTCAATTGTTCCTTTCAGTTAGTCTCTTGTTAAGTGTAGGTTTATCTCAGCTCCAGTTTATGGGGCTGAACCTTATGGGACATTCCAGCTTTTTTCTCCAGTTTTGGTAAATTAAGATAAACCAAACCTGTAGTTGATTCCAATTTTGACTATCTTTAAACTGGAATCACTCAATTCCAGTTTCAAACGAGTGAGATATGGAATCTGGAATGCACATGGGTCAATCTATTCGAGAATGAAAATACAGATTGAAAATCCTTAGTGGTAGAAACTTTCATTGCACTTTCTTCTCCACATTGTCGGCATCTGTAATAGACCTTGCAAACACGGAATAAAATCACTGCCATGAAGATAAGTCCACCGTACATAAGTTTGATAATGTCATGACCATTGATTGGACAAAAAAACATTTGAAATATTTTTTTAAATATAATTTACTTAATATAATAAAATAAAACATTTTTTACCAACTCTTTAGAAAACAATTACCAGACCCTGGATTTTGACCAGTCATAGTTCGACAACTTTTTCACTTGGATATTCTTTCTAAACGGGCAGTGGAAACCTTATTGAGTGTCGTCACCTCTATTACTATTTATATCGTGTATGCAAAGTGAACGGTGTTTAGTCAGTCCTAATGGTAAACATCAACCGTTGGCACACCATAGGCACACAAACTACAAATGCAACAATAAATGTTTCTCAGGTATGGGAAAAAGATAATGCTAGAAATTCTTGTTGTCAAACACAACTGGCAATGAACCATTCAAGAAATTCAATGGATTAGCGTTCAACATATTAAATTGCCTGTATTTATATTTTCAAACTAGTGCCCAAGTCTATCCATAATTGAGAACAAGTAATGATATTATTGGACAGTTGCATAAAATATAACAAGCATAACAAGCATATAATAATATTGTAATCAATTAATTTAGTCTAACTAAATCAATTTGATGGACACACATCAAACGTCAAAATATCCAACCTTACCGCAATGACAAGAACCTCTCATGTTGAAGGGCCAACCGAATTCTACAAAAGAATAGCTCGTTCCTCCACAACTAGCAATCACACAGGCGAGATTTTCATGGGATTCAGTTCAATACACACAATATTTGGAATCAGATATGTACCTTGTTGAAATCATCATTCCTAGAAACACATACTAATGTGACGATTGTCTAATTTGGATGTTCAACCCTTATCTCTAATCGAGAAAGTTTTAGATAAGAGCCTAAGGACAATCATAACCCATTAATAATACCACACATAAAAATATCAAATAAATTTGGTTAATTAACAATTCGAATAATTCGGAATTAAGTGGCAAGTATAACCTGTTGATAATGTCAGATCCTTAGATCAGAGATATAGCAAATTTGCCTCTAAAATTGAAGGCAGTGATTTAGTAAGAATGTAGTAGGTGTTATGAACAATCTGGTCCGTTGGATGGGAATCCCCACTCCCCAGGACCAGCCAAGAATCAAGGACCTCTGAATACTTATCTTGAAAGCCCACTCCCCCATTGATGACTACTTCAAGATAAATTGTGATGGGCCTTTCAATACAGGTTGTGTTGGTGCCTGGGGAGCTTTCAAATAGACCACTCAGGCTTCTTTCATAAATTCTAAAGCAGACATGTTCAGGGGTAGATCAGATCCTCTCTAGCGTGCCAGCCCTTCCAACGCACATCCAACAGCTGGAGGCAATCGAGGTGCGTACCCCATTGCTCTCAACCGTTAGATGCGCGTTGGAGAAGATCCAAGTCCTCTCCTCCAAGGTTCATGTTGTTCTTATGGACAATTGGATTGAGTGCTCATCAAAAAAAAAAAGAAAAGAAAGAAAGATTGAGTGAGTCTGTGTTCTTTCATTATAATGACATAATGGTTAAGAGTTAAGACGTGCAAGCTATGGTCTCAATACTATTGAGCTGGCAGATTCAAACTATAAATTCAATTTCTTCCCCCTAATGAATTAATATTGATGTGACTTTCCAACCATTTTCCTTTAATATAGAGAGTTGAGGGTAGGCAGGGTTTTAAAAATTGGAATTGGATCGATCAAACTGACTAATTTGAATCAGAATCAACCAAGACCGATCCCAATTTGGTTGATTTCATGGATCCAAACCGATCAATCCATACTGGATTTATTGGGTGAAGTCAATTCAAACCAATTCTGAGCGAATCGGAATCGGCATCGGTTGAGCCGATCCTATTGCCAATTTCATTTACTTGAACCTTGATTGAGGGTGGAAAAGAGATGACATTTATATATAAAGCAAAGGATGGAGAAGGGGTGTTTTTTTTTATGAGAGAAAAATGCATTACAACAAAAGGAAGTTACAACAGTCTGAATAGGGACCACAATACGTATTTACAACCTTAGTTAAGCGAGCTCTATTCGCTAAAGTATGAGCTGGCTTGATTAAGTCTCTATTAACTTTTTGATTTACAATATGATGAGGCATAAAACACCCCACCTATTAGAGGTTGCCACATGGTCGACCCGACCTCAGTCCGAGAATCAAATTGGCCGAGCAGGAAATCGGGCCGACCCCATCTACAATAAGTCACCTGACAGAATCAGATTCGCGCAAGCTAGCCGGTGGCTAAGGCCGAGCTCATACAGGTCGGCCATAGACTCCTGGCCGAGCTTACGGTCGAGACCAACCTCACTTGCCGACCTCCCTTGCCCGACCTCCTAGGCCGACCTCCGAGGCCGAGCCCTCCTCCTCTGAAGCCGCCATAACGCCCCACCGGGGATCTCCTGGCCACGTCAGCACATCCCGAGAATCACGGGATAGGGATCAAGCCACGATCCCAACGCAACACGGAATCGCACTCTACATGGACTCTTACCTTAATAAGAGTCCGACCCCGAAAATAGCTCTCCACTCCGCTCTACGCAAGAGAACCTTTCGAAAGAAGGACTCCTACCATACTAGGACTCTCCCAACCTCCTCATCTCATCCTCACTCTATAAATACCCAGGTATGGAACACCATTCCTCAGTTTTGCTTTTACTACGCAGTTACGCTGTTGCATTGGAGACCTGACTTGAGCATCGGAGAGTCCTAGGCCGGAGCCACACCGGCTCTCTTGTGCTCATCGCTTGGTTTTTACAGGCTCATCTGTGGGCGAACCGGGAGTCGGAGGTTTTCACCCGCAATAGATTTGGCGCCGTCTGTGGGAACGACATCAGCAAGCATCATCGTTTCTACCAACTTCAAGAGCCACAGTAATGGTGCACACGAGATCAGGGCAGCATGGCTTGACTTCCTGCACGGACGAGCCACAATCCGTTGGGCAGAAGAGGCGATCACCGCCCCCCGAAGCCTCTCGGCAGGGGATAAACAGAAGACCCCCTCGGGCAGGGGGTGCGCAGCCCATCACGGGCACCATTCCCCCAACGGAGGGTGGGAACGGGGAGGTGTGCTAACCACGGCCGCGGTTGATCGGGTACAGGCCGAGCCAAGCTTGGACGGGATGGACCTACCAGCGTCGCCGCCCTTACCGGAGAGTTTGGACCCCGAAGCCCCGGCAAATAATCGACAAGTTATGGACTTGCAATTGCAGATGCTCCACACCAACGAGATGCTGCGCACCTTCATGAACCAGATGGCCTGAGGCGAGCTGATGGGCCAACCACGGGTCGCGCCCCCACCAGCCCCGGTCCGCGTAGAGAGAAACTTACAGCAAAATGGTGGCCGGCATAGGGCCGAGCCTAGCCGAGCCGCATCCTCACACCCGTCTCGTCAGAAGACTTCACCTCCGCGCCCTAGTAGAGGTGCCCGGCGGGATGAGCAAGAGTATCGCCGAAGCCCAGGAACAGGGCAGGAAATCAAACCAGCCGGCTCGGTAGCAAGGAGGTCGATATTTTCTGGACGGCTCGGAGAGGATGGACAGCCGAGGAGAGTTTGAGAACAAGGGAAAGAACCGAATGAAAGGCGCACTCCGAGACAAGGAGAAGGATCTCGTCGTACCCCCCGGCGTCAAAGCTCGCCTCCCCGAGAAGAACAACAGGGGAGTCCCCGTGGGTCCAACTTCCGGGAGGAAAGAAGAACAAGGAAGGATGGTGCGGACCGAGCTGACCAGAACGGCCGACCACAATGGGATAACCTGGAAGACCGGCCTCGGGCTGAAGAGCCGGTTGGCCGGGCACCTGAAACCGAGCTGGAGAGGCGGCTACGAGACTTGGCGGAGCAAGTGGAGGGGTTGAAGAAACAAGCGACCCCGGACGCCTATTCGTTGGTTGGACGTCACCCATATCCTCCCGAGATCATGACCGCGCCGCTGCCGACCGGGTTCAAACCTCCCCCGTTCGACAGAAATGACGGGACGACCGACCCGACGGATCACATCAACTACTTTAATGCGATGATGACCATGTACGGAGGAATCAAGATCATCTCTTGTCGAGCCTTCCCTGCATCCCTCAAGGGCGTGGCGACCTCATGGTTCTCCTGGTTACCGCCGAACTCCATAACGAGCTTCACTCAACTCTGTCGAGCCTTCGTCACGTGCTTCCAGAGTAGTATGAAACACAAGAAGACAACGGTCAACCTCCTCAGCGTGAAGCAAAGGCCCGACGAGTCGATCCGAGCTTTCATCTCCCACTTCAACAAGGAATCATTAGACATCAAGGATTTGGATGAGGCCACGGCTCATACGGCTATGAGCAACGGATTGGCCGACATGGACCTCATCAAGGACTTGGCCCGGAAGCAGACCAGAAACCTGGCCGAGGTCTTAGAGAGATGCAATGAATTTGCAAATATGGCCGAGGTCCTCCAGGCCCGGAAGGGAAACGAAGGCCGGCCCGACAAGAAAAGGCCGACAACAGACGACCATAGGGAAGACAAACGGCCCAGGACGGATCGCCAAACTGATAGGTTGGATCGAGCTTGGAGCCCCGACTACACTCCACTAAATACCTCGTGCAAGGAGATCTTGATGCAAATACAGGACGGGGGGTACATCCGCCGACCCCGACCGATGCAAGCGGGGTCATCTTAGAATCCCAACAAATATTATCAGTTCCACAAGGACACCGGTCACGACACCGAGGATTGCTATCAGCTGAAAAGAGAAATCGAAGAGCTGATAAAAGCGGGCCATTTGAAGTGATATGTCAAAGGAGGCCGAGAAGAGCGTGGGGGTCGGCGGCCTAAAGAGCGGGATCAAAGAAGAGCCGAGCTGAGGCCCGAAAATAGGCGAGTCGAACGAGAGGAAGATAAAGTCCGAGCTAAGAAGAAAGAGGACGGGTCCGGGCAGAGCAATGACAAGGGAGCTCCCATATACACTATCATCGGAGGGCCCGGGCAAGAGACTACTCGAAAGGCTAAGGCAAACGCACGGTTCATCGAAGTTGCCGAGATGCCCACCAAGAAGCTCAAGCCAGCGGCGACGATCTCCTTCACTGAGACCGACCTCGAAGGTATAAGTTTACCTCATGATGATGCTTTAGTGGTGCAGGTAGAAAATATGAAAAGACGTGTCCATCGTGTATTGGTCGATACCGGCACATCCGTGAACCTTATGTCACTAGAAGCGTATCGACAATTTGACTTCGACGACGAAGCACTCAAGCCGGAAGGAACCTCACTTCACGGGTTCTCGGGATCTGCCGCGACCATCAAGGGCTTAATCGACCTACTGGTCACGATTGGGCAAGCTCCATGCCAGGCGACGGTCCAAGTCAAATTCATGGTAGTACGGTCGGTAGTGGCTTTCAACGCCATACTCGGCCGTCCTTCATTGACCGCTCTCCAAGCCATCATCTCCCCGACACACTTGAAGATGAAGCTCCCCATCGAGAACGGTGTCGGCGAGGTCCGAGGGGACCAGAAGAAGGCCCGGGAGCGCTACGCTACTTTTGTCAAACAAAACAAGGGTAATGTCCGAGGAATGGCAATGTGCGTCGAACACCTCCCAAAGGATCAGCAGGATGAGCTTATCGAGAGGAGAGGACGACCCATGGAAGATCTGACCCCATTTCATCTCAGCGAAGATGACCCAGCAAAGGTGGTCCAGCTCGGATCATTACTAAATGAAAATCAAAGGAATCAGCTCGGAGCTTTCTTAAGGGTGAACGTCGATGTCTTCGCCTGGTCGGCTGCCGACATGACGGGCATACCCAGGCATATAGCTGAACACCAGCTCCACGTAGATCCAGGTCGAAAACCAATCTGATAGAAGAGAAGGAACTACGCACTTGATCGACAAATCGCGATTAAAGAAGAGGTGGAGAAGCTTCGTCGATCAGGGTTCATCCGAGAAGAAAAATTCTCGACCTGGTTGGCTAACGTCGTCATGGTCCCCAAATCGAACGGGAAGTGGAGAATGTGTGTCGACTACACCGACCTCAACAAGGCTTGTCCAAAAGATGAGTACCCGCTACCTTGAATCGACCTCTTGATCGACGCCACGGCAGGTCACGAGATGTTGAGTTTCATGGACGCGTATTCCGGCTACAACCAAATCATGATGCATGAGGAGGACAAGTCATACACGGCATTCCGAACTGACCAAGAAAAATTTTGCTACAAGGTCATGCCGTTCAGATTGAAAAACGTCGAAGCGACATACCAGCTACTCATGAACTATATATTCCGCGAGCAGATCGGAAGAAACATGGAAGTCTACGTGGACGACATGTTGGTGAAAAGTTTGAAGGCCGAATACCACTTGGCCGACCTGGAAGAAGCCTTTGGCGTATTGAGGAAGAACCAAATGAAGCTGAACCCCACCAAGTGTGCATTCGGCGTGACCTGGAGAAAGTTCCTCGGCTTCATGGTCTCTGTCAGAGGCATTGAAGCCAATCCGGCAAAAATCAGGGCCATCCAAGAGATGAGCCCTCCAAGGACGATCCGAGAAGTACAGAGGCTAAACAGACGAGTGGCGGTGTTAGCACGATTCATGTCAAGATCGGGCGACAAGTGCCTACCGTTCTTTAAAGCACTCAAGAATATCCGGAACCCAAAGGACTTTATCTGGTAGGACGAATGCCAGGAAGCTTTTGAAGAGCTGAAGAAATATTTGGAGAACCCGCCTCTTCTCAGCCGACCCGAACCAAAAGAGGAGCTTCAAGTTTACTTAGCCGCTACCCCTGTAGCGGTCAGCGCGGTGTTGATTAGGGAAGAAAGTCAAACTCAAAGACCCATATACTACATCAGCCACGTTCTTGTCGATGCCGAGACAAGGTACTCCGGGTTCGAGAAAGTAGCGTTCGCTCTTGTTACGGCCGTAAGGAAACTAAGGTCGTACTTCCAAGCTCATCCTATCGCGGTACTGACCGACCAGCCACTGAAGAAGATATTACACAAACCCGATGTTTCGGGACGGCTGATCACCTGGGCGGTTGAGCTAAGTGAATACGATATAAGCTATCGTCCGAGGACGGCGATAAAAGGACAAGCCCTTGCCGACTTCATCGCTGAATGCACAGGGCCCGACCTTGAAGTCGGGGAAGAAAAGACAGTAGAAGAGGTCGGGGCTACGGACGACCCGACTTGGACCTTGAATGTCGACGGCTCAAGCAACTCCGGAGGAAGCGGGGCCGGCCTAATACTGGTAAGCCCCAAAGGGTTTCTGATCCAATATGCCCTGAGGTTCAAGTTTCTCGCCTCGAACAACGAGGCCGAGTATGAAGCCCTCCTAGCTGGACTTCGAGTCAGCAAAGCAATGGGCATAAAGCGGTTGAAGGTGCGAGGAGACTCCCAACTCGTGGTCAACCAGGTCAATGGAGACTATGAGGTGAAAGACGAAAGGATGATAGCTTACCTGAGCCGAGCACGAGATCTGATTTTCGAACTCGAGCACTTTGAGATGACTTGAATACCGAGAAAAGAGAATGCCGCGGCTGACTCCTTGTCCAGGTTGGCCGAGGCTGACCTCCAATATCTGAGCCGATCAGTATACATAGAAATCTTGGAGAAGCCCTCCTTACAAGAAAAAAGCATAAAGCACATTGAAGAGGATGGGCTAACCTGGTTGGACCCCATTGTCAACTACTTGGAGAATGACCTACTCCCGGAGAACCAAGACGAAGCAAGAAAGGTCAAGATCCGAGCTACCAAGTACACCATGATTGACGGAGTGCTCTACAAAAGAGCAATCTCGGCCCCTCTTCTCCGATGCCTTGGACCAAAAGAAGTCGAGTATGCCTTGGCCGAGGTGCATGAGGGAATATGCGGGAGTCACATGGGTAGCCGAGCTCTTGCATACAAGATACTTCGGCAAGGATTCTATTGGCCAAGAATGCAAGAAGAGGCCATGAGGTATGTGAAGACATGCGAGAAGTGTCAACTGTTCGCACCAATCCCAAGCCGACCAGCAACAAAGTTGACCTCAATGCTGAGCCCAATCCCTTTCGGTATGTGGGGAATGGACATTCTCTGAGATTTCACCCCGGCATCGGGAAACAGAAAGTACGTGGTAGTGACAATCGATTACTTCACCAAGTGGGTCGAGGCTGAGCCCCTTGCAACCATCACCGAGAAAAACATGGAGAAATTCTTTCGAGATAAGGTCATCTACCGGTTCGGGCTACCGAAAGTGCTCATCACAGATAATGACACGCAATTCAACAACTTGGCTTTCCGAGAGTTCTGCGAACACTTTTACATTGACTTCCGACCCATCTCAGTAGCTCATCCGCAAGCAAATGGACAAGTAGAAGTGTCCAACCGAACATTACTCACCGGCATTAAGAGAAGGTTAGATGAGGCCAAAGGGAGATGGGTGGAAGAACTCCCAAGTGTCCTATGGGCATATCGGACGACAGTAAGAACTCCAACCGGGGAGAGTCCTTTTCGCCTCGCTTATGGGACCGAAGCCCTCGCCCCAGTTGAAATTATGGCCTCATCGTACCGAGTGCTCAACTTCGATGAGAAGACCTATGAAGATGGACTGAGAGCCAACCTTGACTTCCTCGATGAAGTTCGAGAAAATGCCCTACTCCGAAACGCGGCATACCAACAAAGGATGGCAAAGTACTATGACTCAAAAGTAAAAGAGCGGCACTTCCGTCAAGGGGACCTTGTTCTCAGAAAGCTTAGCGCATCCCAGCCGAGGCAGCAAGGAAAGTTAGCACCAAATTGGGAAGGCCCGTACATAGTCTCCAAGCAAATTCGCCCTGGCACGTATCACTTGCAGACTCCGGGGGGTAAGAAAGTACCGAGACCTTAGAACTCAAAAAATTTGAAGAATATTTTTCAATAACTGAGCATACTTGTATTCGGCTTCAACCCCGACGTTTGATTCAATTAAATAAAGTCTTTCTCCACCACTGAACGTATTTGCAAGCTCCTAAATCAAAGTCGTAAGACCGGTCCTCATAGACCTGGCCGACCTCTAAGACCGACCCTCATAGGTCGACAGTCAAGTCGTAAGACCGGTCCTCATAGACCTGGCCGACCTCGAAGACCGACCCTCATAGGTCGG
This sequence comes from Telopea speciosissima, assembly GCF_018873765.1. Lineage (NCBI taxonomy): Eukaryota > Viridiplantae > Streptophyta > Magnoliopsida > Proteales > Proteaceae > Telopea > Telopea speciosissima. The sequence goes on along the minus strand of NC_057925.1, from coordinate 45,928,067 downwards.
CAACCAAGTCGTAAGACCGGTCCTCATAGACCTGGCCGACCTCTAAGGCCGACCCTCTAAGACCAACCCTCATAGGTCGGCAACCAATTCGTAAGACCGGTCCTCATAGACCTGGCCGACCTCGAAGACCGACCCTCATAGGTCGGCAACCAAGTCGTAAGACCGGTCCTCATAGACCTGGCCGACCTCGAAGACCGACCCTCATAGGTTGGCAACCAAGTCGTAAGATTTATCCTCGTAGACCTGGCCGACCTCGAAGATCGACCCTCATAGGTTGGCAGCAAGGTCGTAAGACCGGTCCTCATAGACCTGGCCGACCTCTCAAGAGCAAACTCCCCCTTTGGCCGAGCCTAACAAAGTTTGAAACTAAGCTAAGGCATTACGCTCGGCCAAGAAGGCTGCTCGGCCACGCGTTCGCTTATATGATAGCCTGTCCAATCGGACCGATGGGAACGGCGAATTAACCAACCAAAGCGAGGATCACATTGACCTCGGGTATGGCATGGCCGAGCCGCCGACCACGTGAAGCATGAGTAAAAAAGAGACAAGTTCCTAAGCTCGGCTAGCGAAACGACTCGGCAGTTCGGCCACAACCTCAAATAGAACAGCGTACACAAGGAAGAGAAGGTTAAGAGCGCTGAGCTAAAACACTTGGACAAATTATGACAAAAATAGATTTTTTCATTCATTATAAGCCGACTGCTCTGCACGGTTACAAGATGGGCAGTTCGGCCCCAAAAAAAAAAAAAAAAAAACAATAATAAACAAAATTTTACATCTCGATCTCCTCGGCGTTGGACTTGGAGGTGACCTCGACGGTATCCACGGCAGTAGCCTCAGCAGGGGGGTCTTTTGGTCCAGCATCAAGAGGGAAGACGTCGGCCTGAGTAGGTTCCTCAAAGGGCAGAGCCTGGGTGACCTCGGCTCCCTCCTCATCTCCCAACTCCCCGACAAAGGTAGTCGCGTCATCATCAAAATGGGAGAGATTGAGATCAGGGTAGACCGCCTTGATCTCGGCCAAGAGCTCAGCCCGACCTGCCTCAAAACCTTTGGCGTAGGGAGGCTTCCTGATCTCATGGCACACATCAGCGTACTCCTCCGATTGAAGATAGTCGCTGATCGCGTCGTCCTGAGCCATGGCCAGGTCTTCCCTGGCCTTCTCCCTCACATCGACAAGTTGAGCCTGTAGAGCCTGGACCTTCTCTCTCTGCCTGATCACCTTGGCCTGAGAGCTCTCCACTTCGGCCTCGACGGAAGTGAGCTTCTCTTGGGTTTCTTGATGCCTCTGAACGGCATCCTGGGCATCCTGATAGGCCTTCTTGCCCTGAACACCTAAGGAGTGGTTCTCGGTCAAGAGCCGCTCAAAACAAAGCATAGTCTCCACGGCCTTGGCGAAACCCTGTAAAAAGGCATGAGAACAAAAGTCAAGACAGACTCCACAGATCAGATCTAATCACAAGAGTCGATCAGGAAACTTACCATGTTGAAATCCTGAAACAGGGTGGAGAGGAGCTCGGGGTCAGACAGTGCCTCGAGCTGCTCCCTGTCGGTTGGAAGCCGACCTGCATCCAGCCATTCCTTGGTGTGTGCGGCCGACGTCAATGCCGAATCCCCGGGGAAGAGGCGCCAGGTCGGCCTCACAGGAACATTGCTGGCCGAGGCCCTCCCCAGGACATATCGGGAGATGTTGGGGGGTGAAGCCACGGGCGGAAGGCCACCACTCGTCAGATTGACCGAGAGCTTCTGACGCTTGGTGTCTTTCGGCGGGCTCCTCTCGCCTTTTCGGCCTTTCCCTTTCCTCGGAGACCCTGCTGGGCTCGTACTCTTCTCGGCCTCAAGGTCGACCACAACGTCTAGCGGGCCCGACATCACGGCCTTGCCCTTGGGGGCCTTGGAAGACTCGCCCCGGGACTTCTTCTCAACATTTTTCTTCTTTCAATCTGCAAGGGTCTCGGCTCTTAGCTGAGCTGTATCCATAGGAGGGATATGGCCGACCACTGCATGAGAAACCAAATGTCAAAAACAAATTAAAAAAGAAATGAAGACTAGATGAAGAGGTCAGCTCGGGAACAGAAAAGGGCTCGGCTCGGGCTCCTACCAGGTGTTATATGCCACCTTTGAAGAAACCCCTCGTCTTGAAGCCGAAGGATGTCAAAGGGCGGGCGCTGGGGGATTAGGTCAAGAGAGGTCAGCTCATTCTCGGTTAGGGGCAGTACCCTATTGACGTAGTTCAAGTTCATCTCCTTCCACTCGGTTCGGAGAGGGCTGTTGGGAATGGAAGCGAAGAAAAAATGAGGCTTCCAATACTTATTGAAGGTCAGCGTGCCAACCAGAAATTTGTGGCTGCCCAGGGCCGCACTCTTCCCAGATCGGCGACAGAAATAGCACCACCCCTTCTCGAGAGACTTCTTCAAGAAGAAGAGCCGAGAGAATAGCGCCACGCTTGCACCTCGGCCCATCTCGCAGAATAAGGTGTAGAATCTATACACGACCAGCCAAGAGTTCGGCACTAGCTGACCAGGAGACAGGTGGAAGTGGTCCAAGATCTGGTCCACCAGGCCGATGAAGCAGGCCATACAAAGCCACCTCGCCAGGCCTGATGAAGCAAGCCATCTCCCCGGGGTTAGGAGCTCGGAGCTGAATGTCCTCAGGGATGGCATAGTTCGTCCTCAGATAGTCGAGGTAGGCCTCCGTGATCGTGCTCGGAACGGTGCCGACACTACCTTCCTCGAGCTCGGGGGTATCAGCGGACAAGCTGACCGAGCCAACCCCCACTTCGGACGAATCTCCCTCACTTGATTCCTCATCAGATGAGGATGACCCAGAGTTCTCGGCTCGGTCTGCGACGATTGGGTGGGCCGCGTGGTCGAACTCCATGAGTAACGGAGGCTCAGCCACCTCGGCCTGACGAAACTCCACTACATCGGGCTCATCCGAGGTCGAGCCCAACAAGTCTATGGTGGGAGAACGAGCGGGGAGCTCTCGGCTCGGACTCGAGCCCTCTGTCGCCCCGGTGAACAGCTCGCCCATAGGACTACTACCAACTGACATACTGGGCGGAGAAGACTTACTGGTTGAAGAAGAGCTAAGGATGAGCTGAGCACGAACGAAGCAAAGGCCGAGCTGATCACGAACTAGCAAACACCGAGCGCTATAGAGCTGAAGAATTCGAGCTTGCCGAGAAGTCAATAACTTAGAGCAGTGAAGAATGAATAGTTAGGAGTCGCCTATTTATAATCCTTGGGTTGTACTGATCCAACGGCCGAGCAAAGCTCAGCATAATTCAACGGCCCAGATCAAAGGACGTTTCGAATTCTCGAGCCTGCCATAATGACTCTGCTGACGTGGCACTGACACCCAACCGTCAGACCGTGCAACGTCAAATTCGTGGCAAAAAAAAAAAAAAAGCTTGGCTCGACCGCAAAAATCTTCCAGGCAAGCCAACCTGGAAACTTCACTCATCAGTGCCGAGCCGACCCCTGATGAGTGGGGGGGGCCTGTGATGAGGCATAAAACACCCCACCTATTAGAGGCTGCCACATGGCCGACCCGACCTCAGTCCAAGAATCGAATTGGGCCAAGTAGGAAACCAGGCAGACCCCATCTACGATAAGTCACCTGACAGAACCAGACTCGCGCAAGCTAGCCGGTGGCTGAGGCCGAGCTCATACAGGTCGGCCATAGACTCCTGGCCGAGCTTACGGCCGAGACCAACCTCACTTGCCGACCTCCCTTGCCCAACCTCCGAGGCCGCGCCCTCCTCCTCTGAAGCCCCCATAACGCCCCACCGAGGATCTCCTGGCCACGTCAGCACATCACAAGAATCACGAGATAGGGATCAAGCCACGATCCCAGCGCAACACGGAATCGTACTCTACATGGACTCTTACCTTAATAAGAGCTCAACCTCGAAAATAGCTCTCCACTCCGCTCTACGCGAGAGAACCTTCCGAAAGAAGGACTCCTACCATACTAGGACTCTCCCAACCGCCTCATCTCATCCTCACTCTATAAATACCCAGGTATGGAGCACCATTCCTCAATTTTGCTTTTACTACGCAGTTACGCTGTTGCATTGGAGACCTGACTTGAGCATCGGAGAGTCCTAGGCCAAAGCCACACCGGCTCTCTTGTGCTCATCGCTTGATTTTTGTAGGCTCATCTGTGGGCGAATCGGGCGTCGGAGGTTTTCACCTGCAACACAATACTGTCAAAAACAGAAAAAAAAGGAGATGAGAGAGTCTTCAAGGCCAGCAATGTGATTGGTCCTGTTGCAACCAAGACGCCAAGTTCGTTGAATCTGTCCAAACAATCAGGTGCTTGATGCCTTTTTCTTTTGCTAATCTAATGCCTTGTGCAATTGCTTATCCCTCTGCCTCATCTACATTTTTTACAATTCTATAATCATGTGCAATTAAATTGACATCATCACTGACATAAAGAATAGACACCCATCTGCTATCGTGATTATATTAGTCCACACCAGAGTTCATTACTCTCCAATGTGGGATACCCACCAGAGTTCATTATTCTCGAGTGGGACAGCAAGATCGTAACATTCTACCACGCTTCCGAACCGATGTCCCCGGCGGCCCATTCCATGGCGGCTTTCACTCCGGACTCCTCGAGCACCAGGTAGCCCTTTCCATAGGTTGCCCCTGCCTGTGCCCCGACCCGTAGACTTGGCAGCCTGCTTTGAGTCCAACAAGAAGCTTCCATCAATCAACAGAATGTTTGCAAGTGCTCTATACGGGTTTGGCTTAACCTTTTCATGGTAAGAATGATTTCTTTCATTCCAAATAAAACATAACCCAAGAGCAAGAATAGATCCATAGAAAGAAGAATCAGATTTTGAAAAAGAAGAAAAAACCAAAGAAAACAACTCTGAACAAGAAGAGAGACACAAGTTAGAAATTCAAAGTCCTAAAGGACAATCAAACCAGACCATTCGAGCAAAAGGGCATTCAAAGAACAAATGCCAAATTGATTCATCTGTATCTTTACACATATGACAAGTAAGATCAATGTTCCAAAAAGTAGATACATAAGATTTCGTAGGTAGTGCATTGTGACAACATTTCCAAATCTTCAGCCTCCAAATAAACTTCCAAAAAGAAGAAGGGTTGGATTCATTACCCAAGAAAATAGAAGAGGAACGCACCCCCAATCTGGCAACTACCAATTTAGTTGAAAACAAACCCGATTTGGAAAAGGGACAAAAGATAGAATCTTGAGAAAGAATAGGGGATAATTTCACTTTTAGAATATTATCCACAATACTGGGAGGAAAGATAGAAGAAATAAGGGGAACACTCCAGTGCCCCAAAGAGTCACGCAGTTCAGAGACAGGTGAAAGAAGGATTGGGATTTAAGGAGTTTGGTAAGGAAAATTTTGAGAGGGTAGGAATCCAAGTATCCTTCCAAATATAGATATTGTTTTCATCTCCAATACGCCAACAAATAAAATCTAAAAAAAGGCTTCGCACCTTGAGGATCTGTCTCCAGAAAGGGGAACAGTTTTTGGGGATAGGGGCATGAAGAAAGTGATGATTCCTAAAATATTTTGCTTTTAGGATTTTGATCCAAAGGTCCTCAGGGCTAGTTGTAATCCTCCAACAAATATTCAAAAGCAAAGAAAGATTGTGGGTTTTACTAGAACGGAACCCTAAGCCCCCATTGGCTTTAAATTGACAATTTTTTTCCCAGCACAAAGTATGTAGATTTTTTTTGAGACGCAGAATGACCCACCCCACCAAAAGTTCCTCTATAAAGAATCAATTTTGAGACAAACAGATTGAGGAATCTAAAAGATAGACATTTGGTAAGTAGGGATCGATGCCAGAACAGATTTGACTAGAGTAGTGCAACCAGCCTGAGATAATAGGTTCATTTTCCAACCAGCCAATTTTTGTTCAAGTTTGGCAATGATGTCATTGAAGCTGGATGGGTTATTTCGAGGGCAAGAAAGATGAACACCCAAGTATTTAGCATCATATGGAAGTTCCTTGAACCCAATTAAATTAGATAGCCGACGTCTGGTAGCAACAGAGCAATTAGCACTAAAATGGATACAGTTTTTATCAATCTTGATAATTTGACCAGAGAAATCCTCAAACAAGTCAAGAATAGATTTGATTGACATGATATCCTCAGGATTTGCTCTATAGAAGATGAAGCAATCATCTGCAAAGAACAAATGGGAGATGGGAGTAGCAGCTTGGGATAATTTGATCCCTTTAAAAAGTCCTTCATTTGGGCAGCTCCTAACATGTGTGATAAAGCTTCCATAACAAAAAGGAAAAAGTAAGGGGACAGAGGGTCACCTTGGTGAAGACCTCTGGACGTAGTGAAGTAAGAAAAAGCAGAACCATAAGAGTTTAATGGAATAAGAACAAGTGGAGATACAAGTGGAAATAAGATCACACCAAAGGGGACAAAAACCCAGACTCTTGAGAATGAAAATGATAAAACTCCACTCAGTTCGATCATAGACCTTGAACATATCAATTTTCAGTGCCACTACACCAGATCTCCCTTTTTTATGTTTCATATAATGATAACTTTATGGGTCAAGATAATGTTGTCTGAAATTTGTCGGCCCCAAACAAAAGCACCTTAGAGAGGAGATATTAGGTTAGGAAGAAGAGGTCGTAGCCTATTAAGAAGCAATTTAGATAAAATTTTATAGGACGAAATTGCTCCACTCTATTTGCACCAAATGATTTGGGAATGAGAGTAATCAAAGTATGATTCAGAGAAGGGGGAAGAGAACTGCTGGCAAAGAAGTTAGAGGCAAGAGAAAGAAGATCAGGAGAGGAGAGACTAAGTCCCAACATTTTTGGAAGAACAAAACCTGAAATCCATTAGATCCAGGAGATTTAAATGGATTCATTCTGAAAACCACATCATTGAGTTCCTCCAGGGAAGGAAGAGTAGAAAGAACGCAGTTATTCGCAGGAGAAATGGAAAAAGGAAAAAGATCAGAAATTCAGTCAGGGACCAAAGGATTGGAGGAGAACAACTGGGAAAAATATGCCAAGAAAACTGCAGCTATCTCAGGTGGTGAGGAGACAATAGAATTCACTTCAGATCTAATAGAAAAAATCCAGTTAGCGCAATACCTACCTTTGGTAAGAGCATGAAAATATCTAGTGTTATGGTCACCAAGCTTCACAAAATTATCCCTCGATTTCTGTTTCTAGAAACATTCCTCAGCAAGGAGGTTATCAATTTGAGATTCAAGGGTGGCAATGAGGTCAAGAGAGAAATTAGAAGGATCAGCAAAAAGAGTGGAATTAAGTTGAGAAAATAATGAATTTTTTAAAGCAAAAATATTTCCAAAAACATCCTTATTGTTTCAAAAAACCAGGATAACCTAGAAATCTTTTGTGGAAGGTTAGAGGTAAGGGTGTCAATTGGGTATAGAACCAGATATTCGGTTCCAAGTAATGGTAGTGGGATTTAGATCCGGACCAAGTCCCGAAACTGTTCTAGAATTGAATACTCTATCCATTCCTGGACGGTTCCGGTTCGGATCTGGTTACAATCTGGTTCTTGTATTCGATTCTTATCTAGTTGTTACATTCGGTTACTATATCCAATTTAAATTTGGTTATGTCATTCGGTTATCATTCGGTTCTAATATTCATGAGACAAATCAATGTTTGCTTCTCCATAAGAAACTTGTAAGAAACCACTCAATTGACACCCTTAGTCTGCGGCAAATCCTTCATTTGCAGTTTGCCAAGGAAAATGAAGCGGTAAAGACTAAAGAGAAAGACGTGAGAATTGAAGGGTTAAGTTAACCACATAACCGTCAATTAGAGTCTTTTGAACCTAATAAAATATTAGAGTTTTATGCTAATTTTTAAAGCGGGTATTCGGTCCAGATCCGGATTGATCCGCCGGATAGGTGGGTTGATCCGGATCCGATCCGAACCGAATTATCAAGAAATTTTCAGATCCATGACTTAACCTTATTAAATTCGGTCCGGATTTGGATTCGGTACTTGGTTACTGGTTACTGGTTACTCATAGACACCCTTAGTTACAGGTGTGTAGGTGCCTCCATTTATCACTAAGGAAATTCAGGAAATCACAATGATAAAACCGAGCAGCTTGAAAATGGAAACATTTTTTGTTGGATGGAGGTTTAAGGTCAGTAGAAATAATGAGGGGATTATGATCGGAACCAATGTTAGATAGAACAGAAATAAAAGCATTGGAATAAAAATTCCACCAATCCCAAGAAGCCAGACCCCTATCCAAATGTTCACGAATCCGCTTGGGGGGTTTCTGTTTATTTGTCCAAGTAAAGAAAGGGCCTTGGGAGGGAAGATCATAGAGGTTGTAGGAGGAAAGAATACCTTTGAAGGCCTTCACAAATTTAGAAGACTCAGTAAAAGGGCGGCCTCCAAACTTTTCAGATGAGGAGATAATTTCTTTGAAATCACCCATACTGAGAACCGGTAGAGAAGCATTCCTCAAGAAGAGTGACAAATTGTTCCAAAAAACCGCCCTTAATCACACCTCTATACATGCACTTGGCCGCCCAATTATTGGCTGGATGGACCCAGTTATCAAATCTTTGTTGTGTTTGATATGCATCCTAAGTTGATAACGCGTTCCAAGAAATCATGCCAAACACAACTTTAATTTTAAAAAATTCACTATACAATGCCAAACGCTTTCAAAGCATAGTCATATAATTCATTGTTTTTAACCACAGTTTAGATCGACCCACAAACCATGAGGTTGAAAAGATGAAATGACAAATATTCATTGAATAAATAGTGGATCCAAGTGTTTAAAATAATGGGTTGAAGACTAAGAGTGTGTATGGTATGGTTTTTTAGAATGTATTATCGACCTAGAATACATCCCAAAAGCATCCTTAGTTTTCAAGGTTCCCCGTTAAGCTTGGAATTCATTAGCCTTTTTCACATAATTCTACTAGGAACAATAAACAGATTTTAAGGCTAATCCAAATGCCATGTTAGAGTTACAACGTGTATGGTCAAATCCTGCTCCGTTAATAATGTTCATGAAAACCTACATTTTTATTTATCCAAAAAAAAAAAAAAAGCCTACATTTTTATTTGGATAAATTTGTTTTATTTTTCAAGACCAATTACTTACAAATTATGGTTTTGTTTTGCAGGAGCACACAAGGGCCCAAAGCACGAGGAATGCTCAAAAGAATTCAAAAAGCCAAGCTATTAGGTCTCACAAGTCACAACCGTCAACAGCTAAATTGACTGGACATTAAGTATAATTGCTGAAACAGAGACGAGAATCTTGGCCTTGTTCCTATTCGATTTTTGTGGGATATTCACTTCTTCCTAGAACAATTTCAATCTGTTTGTTATCAAACAATGTAGACAGATGATATACATAGCTGAACACTTGCGGTTCATGCTCGTTTAAGTAACTGTAAAAAGGATGTAAACAGTGCTGATGTGTTTCCTTTGCTGTTTTAGCTTCTAATAAATTCCTTTTTATAAAAAAATTTAAAAAAAAACATTTAAATCAATAAACTTTAGGCTGTGTTTGGTATGTGTTCTTGGAATGTATTCTAGGTCGATTTCGCATTCTCATATGATAAAAACTATTTTTATCATTTGAGAATGCGAAATCAACTTAGAATGCATACCAAACGCTGCCTTAGTCAAACACCAATTTTACCTTTTATAAATAATAATATATTATAATTAAAACAAATTGATAAAAGAAAAAAATAATTGATCTGAACACTCCACTGGAAACTCATAGAAGGCCACAAGCATCATCTATGAGGCTAAACAATTCCTTGCTACTTTCAGTAATTGATACAAATTCTCCCACCCAACATTGGATATCCAACTAGATCCACAAATATGGTCAGAGAAAACATATTTGGGTACCGCCAAAAAATTTTCAAATATAGGGCAAGATTAGCTATGGAATGCTAATATGGAACACCACTGCAGCCTTTCTCCCATCTTTCATTCCTCTAATCTGTTTTTATCTGTCAACCAAAACTCTCAGTCATAGGGATTTCTAAAGTTTTTGAGGAGGTCTGGGATATCATAACCCAGCATATCATCAACGTCTTGTATCATCTTAGGCTTCAATTTCTCAAACTTATCAATGCTATAACCACTCAAGACCTCCCTAAAGTGCTCGACATTTGGAAAATCTCCAGCTGGTAGATGAAACTCCCTTTGCACCTGCTTAAATAGAACAGATAAGGTCAAACACAAAAAAGAATAAGAAAAAAAATCAGCACAAAATGGAAAAAATAGACGTTTTAAATGCAACCAAAGACCTGGTAGATACAAAACACAAGAATATGGGGGTAGGAAGGGGTGAGAGATTTTCGAACCTTTGCAAATTCATCTTCGAGATTATCAATTAATCGCTGTTGGGTCTTGGCTTTGCCCATTATTGCAGGCATTTCCTTTCTAAGATGGCTGATAATGTAGGCATGAATCTTAGCAGCTCTTGCACGTTTTACAAATTCATTGATCTGAAAATAATTGATATCACTAAACTCTCACTTGGATTGATGTGTAACAAAGTCGCGACAGACAAATCATATGTTTTTCCATTTCAGAAGTGAAACTACATCAAAATAAGAAAAAGTGAACATACCCGGCGATCGCAAGCCTTTTTTGGAATGTCTTTTAAGTCCAAGAGAAGGTCATCCTGTTCTTTCTCAAAAAGTTCTTTACCAATTGGACCAGAAACTGCTTCATTAATTGGTTTGTCGTTGAACGAGCTGTCATGCCAGAAGTTGATTACATTAATCTTTGCATAATTTTGTCAAATAAAAAACTAGGGTTAAGGAGAACCGAAAAATATAGGGAAAATGACCTCAATTCAGTCTATTACTATAACCCATCGGAAAAATGGTACCTGGTAAGCAACTACCTTGAAACTAGGACCAATCTATGCAATACTGTACATTGGTATGGCTGGGCATCTGTTGTATTCTTTTATGACCAATGCCCTCCATCGGCACATCTTATCTGACAATCCGAACATCAAATTGGCTGTATTCATCAACCTTTCCCATTATTCCTTTGCCAATCCAAGCATCCAAAACCACTTTCAGCATTATGTGAATCATACATAATGCTGAACGGAGGAGACACGACCTTTACATTCTGGTTCTTCATCAAGGAAAATTTTTGAAAGGATTGTACCTTACCGTCAATGGCAGGGAGATACAGATATCGAAGGGAGGGGAGATCAAAGCCTCTTCTTTGCAAGGTTGAAAAATCAAACTCATCAATAGGAAAGAGGAAGAAGAACTCTAGATAGAAATAATGACCCTTTTCCTCATCTTCCCCAATGACCATATTTGGGGCTAGCACTGGGACAGCAAAGATCTGAAGTCATATATCAATGTTCTTGCAAATGGAGTGGTACTTGAAACGGCCCAGACCACTGCTCAATGTCTCACCATTTGGGATAACATCTAAACCATTTTAAGATTGGTAACATTATTATTCATGGAAAATATCCAATAGGAAAAGCGGAAAACAGAGGAATTTGCATACAGTTTGAGGTAGAAAGGAGCAGGAGAATCCGGAGAGATGAAAGAATTGGGTTATGCTAATGGAGATCACGTGAGGTGGGAATATAAGAGTTCTCTCTTTCCCAACGGCAACATCCACAGTACATCTTCGTCGATTTTCCCCTGTTTTAAAGTCCTAAAACTAGAAAATAGAATTCAGACTAGTTGTTGAATAAAGTGGATCAGAGCACAATAGTCGACAATAATGGACAATGGAATCGACAATCTCCGGCTAGCATGAAGAACTTGACATCCAAACAGCCAAAACCCTAGGGATTTCTGACTGATCTGCTGGCAAAGGTTTAAAATGGATTTTACTGAGATTTGATTTCCCTAAATCAGATTTCACAGTTAAATGATTCTTGATTGAGGTTCCCGATGTCCAAAGACAAGGAAAGAAGACTGGCTGGAGTGAAGAAAATTGCCAGAGATAAAGCCATCAGTCAGCTTCCATCTTACATTGTTGACCATTGTAACAACCGTGTTACGTACATCAGTCATCAGATCCATGTTGTAGCAGGGATGCATGAAAACAATTAAAAAAGGGCAAAATGGAAAAAAGAAAATAAAATTGACACCTGCCATCAAAACATACGGTATTGCATACTTTTGCCTGTAGCTTTAGGAAAGTAGCTATCTGCATTCCAATTTTCCAACACTGCATAATTTGGCCCTTGAAACTAATGGATTGAATATTGAGGTCATTTTCCACAAAATATTATTCCTAAACCAATGTTTAGGTGGAAACTTCATGTGTGAAGAGGGAAATAGCCGAGCAGAAGTTTCAGTAGCCTTTGAGAAGTAACCAACAATAGATTCACACATAACTCCTAATCCTTTGAAGGAAATCTTAAGAACTATAAAATAAAGTTCCTTAACAGAAACATAAAACGAACCACGAAGTAATTAACTACGAAGAGTGCGGAAAAATTCCAAACAGTCAATTATATACTACATAATTTTGTTAGGTGTCAACCAGTAAGTGGGTTCTTCCTATTTCATTCTAGAGCTCCATATATTGAAACAAGAGCCATGTATACTTCCCAAAAGTAAAGAATTTCCATATGATTGTTGGTTGGCAGAAAAAAAATTTATAAACTCTAATAAACACAAAATAATCTTAATGAGAGATTAAGGCATACCCTATATAAACACGCATGACCTCAGGAGTATTCAAAACTTTACCAAGTGACCACATCAATGCACCATAAACTCTCATCAGCTACAATGTAGTACCATGATACAATCCAGCAATAACGTCAGAATGTTTTTACCAAAGATTACTATATGAAAGTAACTGTCTGCTGGTCAATGTGAGAAAGAATACCAGCTAAGGGAATAAAACAGTCAAGAAGCCTTACCTGTTGAGTATCAACTTGATCTGATTTGTTTAGGACCACACGTATCTTGTCATCATGACCACGTAGAGATCCAATCACACGCTTGAACTCATCACTGATGTCAAGTTTATGAGGATCAAATAAAAGAAGAATGAGGTCACATTTCGCTGCAAACCATGATGTAACACCAGTAAAATCATAGCTGCGCTGTGTTCGTTGCTTTTCTCCAGACAGGACTCCAGGAGTATCCACAAAAGTGATGTGATCCAGCAGCTTGTAACATGTAAAAGAAATGTAAGTTTCTATAAAAAACACCAAGAAAATGTCTAGTAATAATAATTTTAGAATAATCACTCACTGGATGTGGCATTTGGGAACATTGAAATTTTGACAAGAATGCTGTCCCAAATGTTGTGAGACCACTAAAGGGCATGTCTGCTTGAACAGCAACAGTGTTACCCGGAATACTTCTCTCATCAGGTCCTGACTGTGTTTAAAAATACAAAAAGCTAATGAACAATGACGATATGAGCAAATCTGACAAATATATAAAACACTAAACTTGAAACATTTAGGTGAAGAGATAAAATAAAATAAAATAGATTTTGATAAAATTGACTATTCCAAATCTGAAAACCATTTCAGATTGCTAACTAAAACCAATAGTTGTCTTCATTAACTTTGCAAGACTTCCAATATATTTGCACCAAAAGATTGCACAATATAAGCTCAGACAATAAAAGAGACCACATTGGAAGAAAAACTCTTTGAGAAATTGAATGGTTTTACATCATGATGCCAATCCCACACCCTTATGGAATCTATTCTCAAGTAAACTCACGAAGCCTTGCCCAACTACTTGGAGTTGGCTACATGAATTGCTACAGACATCCGTCTCTATTTACACCCGATCTAGCTATTATATCAAAAGTTCTAATGTTACTTCTCACCATTTCAATCTAGGCCATCTTCAGCCTTGCTGTAATATAGGTACAAGGGTATATTTGTCCATTAGGGTTTAGTTGGTGTTGCCCTAAGGGTATAACTGCAACTTGTATCTCATAAGTTTTATTATAAAATAGAGAGGGCTTGTGTCTCATTGACATAGTTCAATTCCCCAAAATCCATCATGGTATTAGAGCAGAGAATCGACATTGGGAACCGAACCCTAATGAAGACCTAAACTTACTGCCGCTCTCTCTTGCAACTCCACCTTTGTTATTAGCCCCACCACCCACCGCCACCTCTCTCTCTCTCTCTCTCACCACCGGCCACGTCTCCCTCGGTTTTACCACCAGGCACCACCACTACTTCTTCCACCGCCTTGCCTCTCCTCCTTTTCCCTTGGTGGTAATTTCTTTCCCACCAAGGGCTCTTCCCTTTTTTATGATCTAAATCTCCCTGTATTTTTTGGAGATTTCTATGTGGTAGGATCCTTTTCTTTGTTACCAATATCTCTGTGTTCACCAACCATATCAGACGTGTCGACTGCATCAACTGGACAGGAAGGAGTAGTCCTACAACATGATTGCGACTTTCCTTCTTTCCCTATGAGCTCTGTTAAACTCGATGGGAGCAACTACTTGATGTGGTCTAGATCTTGTTCTCTTGTTATGGGTTCCCATGGTCTGTCTGGCCACCTTACAGGGGATTCTATTAAGCCTGATATTGCTGGTCCTGCTCTAGTTAAATGGGATACTAACAATTGCCTTGTTATGTCGTATCTCCTCAACTCTATGGATACTACCATTGCCCAAGGATATCTTTTGTAAGGCTGCAAAGGAAACCTATTCCCAAGTTGGTAATGATGCCCAATGTTATGAAACCAGGAAGAAGATCCATAATCTACAACATTTGAGTTATCATTGTCCCAGTATTACTCTACCATGAGAGGTATGTGGCAAACGTTGGACTTTTATGGTCGTTTTTCTGCCACCTGCGATACAGATACTATTGCTTTCAGAAAGTGGGAAGATAATCTCCATGTTTATGACTTTCTTGCTGGAGTTCGACCAGATTAGGGTGCATGTCCTTAATAAGGGCACTTTCGCTACTCTTAAGCAAGCCTATGCTATGGTCTACTCTGAAGACAGCCACTGTTACGGTTCATCCTGTACCCATGGAACGTTCAACTCTTTATACTGGTCCAGGCACTCCATCTCGTGGGAACTCTTACCATGGAAACGTTCCTTGTGCTACTGATAATTTTGTCCTTGAGAAGGCTCCTATGAAGTGTCATTTTTGTGGGAAGGAATGCCATACTAACGACAAATGTTGGAATTTACATGGGCGTCCTCCTCCTTCTCAAGGGCGTGGGAAGGGTCATCCCACTGGTCCTGCTGCCCATATTTCCACCACTGAGGATTATGTTACCCATGCTCCTCTCTTCGAATGAGCTCCACCATCTGCATCGACGGATGACCCCACTTGAGACTTCATCATCCTCAACGCCATTTGCCAGTACTATTTCTGCCACTATCTTGCCACCGCCGTCGGATCCTTCTCCCTCTACTCCAACTATTTCTTTCAGTGGCCAATATGCCTCAGTCATTTCTATTCCTTGGATAATCAACTCAGGTGCCACCGATCATATGACTGGTTCTCCTTCCTATGTTTCCCAATATCATCCTTGTCAGGTAACAGTAAAGTTCGTGTTGCTGATGGATCTCTCTCCTCTGTTTCTAGCAAGGGATCCATCAAGTGTTCCCCAAATTTGTCTCTTTCATCTATTCTCCATGTCCCTAATTTCTCTACTAATTTATTGTCTATTAGTAGTCTGACAAGGGATTTAAATTGCAAAGTGACATTTTTTCCATCTCATTGTATTTTTCAGGACTTGGAAACGGGAAGTACGACTGGCAATGGTAATTTGGATGGTGGTCTATACTTGCTTGAGAACTCTCCATCATCTTTGACTATTGTTGCTTCTCTTCCTGGTTCGTCTACTTTTGTGTTATCGGAGTTACATAGATGACATTGTCGTTTGGGTCACCCTCCTTTAGGAACTTTATCTAGACTTTTTCCTGATTTGGTTAAACAATGTAATTCAAATAGTTTCTTTTGTGATGCTTTCATTTTTGCAAAGCAAACTAGAGCTGTTTACCCCATTTCTGACAATAGAAGTTTATTTCCGTTTGGTGTGATACATTCTGATGTGTGGGGTCCTGCCTGGTGTATGTCTACTTCTGGTTTTAAATGGTTTGTTACATTTATTGATTGTTTTAGCTGCATCACTTAGGTTTATTTGTTACACCAAAAGAGCGATGTATTTTCATGTGGCTGAAAGAAAGAGTCAGCATCTCTTTGAAGTGACACATTCCCTCATGTTTGCCATGTCTATTCCTCCATAGTTTTGGGATGATAAAGTCCTCCTAGTTACCTATCTTATTAATTGAATGTCATCCTGTATGTTGGCATCTCGCTGCCCTCTTGATGTTCTCTTGGGTTCCTCCTCTTTTATTGTCCCACCAAAGGTGTTTGGTTGTGTGGTTTTCACCCGTAACCACCATGTTTGTGGTAAGTTTGATCCCAGTGGCCTCCAATGTATTTTTCTTGGTTATTCTGTCACTCAGAAGGGTTACAAGTGTACCATCCCTCAACGCAAAAGATGTATATCACCATTGATGTGGTTTTTCAAGAATCTGAGTCATTTTATTCTCCTCCTACACCTCTTCAGAGAGAGTCTTATTCTAGGGAAGAGGTATTTATTAATCCCATGGATACCCTTATGGACGATGAAGAACTCGAAGAAGGTACAACAGGGCAGGAACAACAGCCCACGGTTTAGACAGGGCAGGAAGACCAGCCAGTTCAGACAGGGCAAGGGAAGCAGCCCACGGTTCCACCAGGGCAGGAAGAGCAGTCGGTTCAGATTGAGGGGGGGGAGCATCTACAAATTACTTCTCCTTTGAAAACTTTTGTTTGCACTCGAAGAAAGACGAGTTAAAAGCAAGTGACTAAGATCACCACCATCACACCTAGCCAATCGGCCTTATCGGATTGTTCCCACTGTGTCTGGTGAGTTCCTTCCTATTCCTTCAAGTGATCAAAGTCTTGATTTACCAATTGCTGTTCGTAAACCAAGTAGAACATGTACTCAACATCCCATTTCAAACATTAGTCTCATATCATTCTCTTTCTCCCTCCTTCCGTACTTTTGTTTCTTCTTTGTCTTCTGATTCCACTCCTAACACCTAGCAAAAAGCCTTGGCTAACTCAAGATGGAAAGAGGCTATAAATGAAGAAATGAGAGCTCTTGGGAAGAATGACACGTGGGATCTAGTACAACTTCCTCCAGGAAAGAAACTTGTAGGTTGTAAATGGGTCTTTATTGTAAAGCAAAAAAGCTGATGAAATAGTCGTTAGATACAAATCGAGATTGGTTGCTAGAGGATTCACACAGACATATGGGATAGCCTATCAGGAGACTTTTGCACTTATGGCTAAGATGAATACTATTAGAGTTATTCTCTCCTATGCAGTCAACCGAGGATGGGACCTACAACAGTTGGATGTGAAGAATGCATTCCTCCATGGTGAGCTTAAAGAGAAGGTATACATGGATATTCCACCTGGATTTGCATCTAAGGAAACTCATGGGAAGGTTCAGAAATTAAAAAGGGCTTTATATGAATTGAAACAGTCTCCCAGGGCTTGATTTGGTCGATTTCACAAAGCCATGGTGTCCATTGGCTATAAACAGACTAATACAAATCACACTTCGTTTATTACGAAGACGGATAGCTATATTACAATCTTAATTGTCTACATGGACGACATCGTAATTACTAGGAGCAGCATTGATGAAATATTCCACCTGAAGAATTTTTGGGAACAGAGTTTGAAATTAAAAACCTAGGAAGATTGAGATACTTCCTTAGTATAGAAGTGTCTCATTCAACTCAAGGGATTTTCCTCTGTCAACGGAAATACACCCTTGATCTCTTATTTGATACAGGAATGATGAATTGTAAGCTAGCAGGCACCCAGTTGAGCCTAATTCTCATCTCAGGAGCAAAGATGGTGAACCAGTTGACCAAAGCAGCAATCAATGGTTGGTTGGAAGACTCATATATTTGTTCCATACTAGACCAGATATAGCCTTTGATGTTAGTGTGGTCAGCCAGTACTTGCATGATCCTCACTCATCACACTTGGAAATCAAGTATAGGAACGTAAGATATTTAAAATCAGCTCCTAGGAAAGTTGTTCTCTTCTCTTCACACAAACACCTCCATATTGAATCTTTTACTGCTGTCGATTGGGTTGGCTGCCCAGATGATATAAGGTCTACTTCTAGATACTGCACCTTTGTAGGTGGTAATCTGGTCACCTGGCAAAGCAAGAAGCCAGCAGTAGTTGCTTGATCCAGCGTAGAGGCAGAATTTCGGGCCATGGCCCAGGTAAACTACTCTAGCTTCAAGGACTTGTTCAAGATTAAAGAGTTTCAGTGGAGATGCCTATACGCCTATACTCTGCCTGCAAATACGCAATCAGCATTGCCCATAATCCGTTTCAACACAATCGAACGAAGCATGTTAAGATTGATCGTCACTTTATAAAGAAGAAGCTGGAACAAGGAATTATCTGCATCCCTTTTGCCCCATCAGAAAGTCAATTAGCTGATGTACTTACTAAGGGACTGAGTAGTAAAAATTTTGTTCCTATTATTAGCAAGTTGGGCATGATTGATATCTATGCACCAACTTGAGGGGGAGTGTTGTAATATGGGTACAAGGGTTCTATGATTATGAATTTACACGATCTGATATGAATATCTGACTACATATTCTGAGTTTGAAACGAGGTTGAAGCCCCACAACCAAGCTGAAGAAGCGGTATAATGAGGCAAAAGCATAGTTCGAGAACTCGCGAGATCTCACCGAGTTTCTCGGTTTTTCGAAATCCCGAGACGAGACTGCCTACGAGTCTCAAAATGTCAATATCTCGCCCCGAGATCTCGGTTTGACATAGGAAAGTGCCCATCTAGGTCCTTTATATGAGTGCCAGATCTCGAGATCTTCGTGGAATCCTTGGTATACAGACACCTATCTATGCCAGGAACCAAGACAGACATTTATTTATGCCTAATATCATTTGAAAATCATTTACTTAAGATAGTATTAATAAATAAGCAAATATCCCCTATTTGAATCCAATAAAAATAGTTAAAAAATAAAATTCCAAAAGGAAAAAAAGTCAACCCCCCAGTTCAAGAACAAAAGCTGGATTTTCGACGGTAGGTGCAATTTTCAACTTTCGAATGTTGGGGTTTTTCTCAAATCTAAAAATTTCATAAATCTTATTATGGTAAAACATTGCTAAAAACCAAAAGTGCGGTAAAATATTCATTTGTCTTGATGTCCAAAAAACTATTTTCATTCAAAGCGATTTTGACAGCATTCGCGCACACTGAATTAAGTTTGACCGGTACATAACTCTTTCAATATAAATCAGATTTAAGCAATCTTGGACTTGTTGGAAAGCTTTCAAAACAAAGCTTTCCAACAAGTCCAAGATTGCTAAAATCTGATTTATATTGAAAGAGTTATGTAACGGTCAAACTTAAATGATATTAGGCATAAATAAGTGTGTTTGTCCTGTGTCTGTCCTGCTTTCCCACTAACTGAAACTCCTATTTAAACTTTGTTTTTGCAAAATCTGATAGTGTCATTGTGTTTAAATGGCCTAAAATAGGTTGAATACTAAGTTTCAGACCCAAACTAGGTCTAAAACCCACCGAGATGAGGCTTCGAGTCGAGAAAAAAAAAAGTGCACCAATTCGGCGAGATCTCGCCGAGATCTCAACTCGACTTGGTTTTTCAAGGGTCCAAGTTGGCACCGAGACCCGAGTTTTCAAACCTAAGGCAAAAGGAGTGTATGAGAGAGAGAGTTTCTGCAAGTATCTTCATGTATAACATCCCATGTCTAGCTATGCTTTTATGAAGGTCCATGTATGGTGTTCTATGAGGGAGATGGGTCCTGACATTTGGCTGGGGATCCCAAGACTGGTCCAGTCTAGCTGCCCATTAACTTCTTGAATTTTTCACCATTTTCTCTAATGGTTGTTCATAATAATGTGACGGTTTGGATGGTAAAAGACTGATAAGCCCTGGTTCCTGGTGCTTGTGCCCCTATAGATTTTTCACCATTTTCTCTTTGGCTTGACAACTGGCATCCTCATGGGACCCTTGTGAATTTTTATGGGGACAGAATTAGGTATGATGTGGGGAGAAATAGACTTGCCACTGTCTCCTCCATCCTTCGTGATGGGGATTGGGACCCTGGACCTTCCACCTCCCCTAGTCTTATTGAGGTTTGGGAAGCCCTTCCTCAAGATCATCGTAGGCCCCAGGGTTCCGGGGACATTGTTATTTGGAAAGAATCCTCAAATGGGTAATTCTTGACATCTTCGGTTTGGATCTTTATTTGTATTCATACCCCCCTGATTACTTGGTATTCCATTGTTTGGTTCAAGAATCTTATCCCCAGACATAGTTTTATTGTTTGGCGCACCATTATTCAATCCCTTCCCACCCGTTCCCTCCTTATCCAAAGGCACATCAATGTTCCCCCCTTGTGTGGTATTTGCTCTAATGCTTCTGAATTCATCCATCACCTTTTTTTTGAATGCCCCCTTTCCGTTTCAATCTGGTCCCATGTTAGCAATCGGTGTTGGCCTTCAAATAGGGCATTGGTTCCCTTGAAAATGAATGTAATTGGATCCTCAATCATTTCAACGGAAAGACTTGTGTTGATCTTCTTGGGAAACTCGCTTTTGGTGCATCTATATATCACATCTGGAAAGAAAGGAACATTAGGCTTTGGGCTGGTAAGTCCAGATCTCTTGCTCAGATTTTGGACACCATCAACTTTGAAGTCCATTCCAAAATCATTGGTTTGTGCCCTTAGCCCCTTACACAGTTCATAATCGTCATGTGGTTTCTACTTGGGATTTGTCCATAGTGTTCGCACCCAACCCAATGCCAGGATCCTCTTCTTGATCCTTGGTTTTTGTTCCCCTGGGCTTCTGGCTTTGTATTTTCTTTTTTTTCTCTGCCTCAATTAGGGTTTAGTTGGTGTTGCCCTAAGGGTATAACTGTAACTTGTATCTCATAAATTTTATTATAAATAGAGAGGGCTTGTGTCTGATTGACATAAATTCAATTCCCCAAAATCCATCAAGCCTCTACCCTTGTCTTTTACCCCCTATATTTGCTCCATATCATTCATTCACATTGATGCATTAAATGGTTTTTCTTGCACAAGTCCATGTAGGACTGGAGGCTATCCCAAGAGGGGGTGAATTGGGTTTCTCAAAATTAAAGCTAGGGTTCAAAAACTTTTTCAATAAAGTTAAATATGAAGGTTATGAGATTTTGAACTCACCCATACTCAAGAAGAAGGGAAAGAGAAAATGCGCAAAGGAGAGAGAACAATTTTATAATGGTAGGGTACTCTTGCCTACATCCACTCCCAAGAGCTATCTAGCAACATCTTGGCTTTTCACTCTCAATTGCTTTCTAGGTAGAAATTAAACCCTTGTAGTAGTTTTGCTTGGCTCACAACAAACTCTTAGGTGTTTTTTCAAAATGCCTCAACACCAAACCTTCAAGGGTTTTTCAATGGCTCTACACAAACTAAGTGTTTTCCAAATGTCTCATACCCAACCTTAAGCACAGTCACCAAGTGAATCTTCTTGTGTCTTTCACAAGGTTAAGACATTCTTTTGTAAGAGAAGAAAATACAGCCTCTAAGTAGGCGGATTACAGAATACATGCACAGAACTTCTAGAGGGTAGATTTGCAAATGAAAAGCACAAAACAACCTCACAAACCCTTAAAGGCCAAAGGAAATGATTCTCAGTTAAAGCACAAAGATCAGTAGTGTTGTTAACTCAAGAGTTGTCCAAAGACCCAATATATAGGCCTCACGTGATTCTGAAAATATTAGCTCGAAGCAAGCTTAAATCACCCGTGCAGACATCTGTTGGCATCCAACAGTAAAAAGTATAGTCATTGAAGCTCCAAAGGTCAGAAATTGACCTTTAAAAAAGAGCCATTGGTCTGGAACAGACGTCTCCACTGGAGTGTGGACGTTCTCACAAGAGTGTGGACTTCTTAAAGACCCAAGGACTTATTAGGCAAAATGTGCCCATACTGTGAGATTGTCCGCTGAAGTATGCAGCATCTCCTTCTGTCCTCCGGGCTTCTACATAAGAGTGAGGATGTACTCAAGACAAAAACCTTACAAACCAATAAAAATTGCTCAGTCGTCTATACAAGACTGTCCAAGTGTGGGGAGAGCAAAAATCCTAGGGCTGAGACAGCCATATCTCATTATCCCTTTCCCCTTCTTCTCCTATCTTCTACTTCTTCTCTTATTCGATTCCCTACTGTTCCTGCTGTTGTGTGACTGCAATCAAGTGCTGCTACCTGGTACTACATCTGCGAAGACCTAGAGAGCATCCTAAACAACAACTGAATCTGCCATTGCTGTCCAGAGGCAAAGAAGACCAGTTTCCACACTTGCGGCTGCATTAGCTCCTTATTCACTGCTGCTGATCCGAAGGTCTTGATCTCAGCACTCTTCCTCCCAACAGAGTGATACTTGGAGGACTGCTTCAGGCCCCTAAGGAGTCCACTAGACCTCAGTCTTGAACCCTGCTGCTGTTCCTTTCATTGTATTGATCCTGCTGCAATCGATCTCCCGCTGGTTTCCCTGGTTCGAGGTTGACTTTGCATTATTATGTGTTAACAAAACAGAATTTTATGAATGGCTTAAGTGATCAATGTGATAACTAAGCAGCTTTATTTATAACTTTCAATGAGAGCGACAGAATTACATGTAAGTCCCTACATAGCCAACTATATAAGCTATGGGGAAAAAACAGAGAAAAAAGTCCAATATACCCTTATTGGGTTTACATAACTCAACACTCCCCCTCAAGTTCGTAAATAGATATCGCACACGCCCAACTTGACTAAACTAGGATGAAACAACTTCCCACTTAGCCCTTTGGTGAAAACATCAGCAAGTTGATCACCGGACTTCACAAAACGTATACAAATCTGCCCACTCTCTAACTTCTCCTTGATGAAGTGTTTGTCAATCTCCACATGCTTGGTACAGTCATGCTGCACTGGATTGTGGGCAATGTTGATTGCTGCTTTGTTGTCACAGTACAACATCATTGGACGATGAACAGAACCACTAATATCTTGGAGTAAACCCTAAAGCCACAATAACTCACATATGCACTAGGCCATAGCACGGAATTCGGCTTCATCACTGGATCTTGCCACAACATTTTGTTTTTTACTCTGCCGCGTGACAAGATTACCTCCTACAAAGGTACAATAACCTGAAGTAGATTTCCTGTCAGGATTACCACCCCAGTCAGCATCTGTGTAAGCCTTAATGCGAAGATTATCATGCAGAGACGGGAGAATCCTTTTTCCTGGAGCTGACTTCAAGTAATGAAGAATACGAAGGGCAGCAGCCATATGAATGGAGTAGGGATGATGCATGAACTGACTGACCAAACTTACTGCAAACGCAATGTCCAGTCTAGTGTGGGAGAGATAAATCAATTTTCCCACCAACCGTTGATATCGACCCTTATCAACTAGATCACCATCCTTCTCTTGCAAAAGAGTAATAGCTTCCAAAGGAGTGTCATACAGATGACATCCTAACAAGCCAGTCTCGGAGAGTAGGTCTAGAACATACTTCCTTTGGGAGAGAAAAATGCCTTTGGGAGAACGAGCAACTTCAATCCCAAGGAAGTACCTGAGTTGTCCTAGATCTTGTATTTCAAATTTTCGTCCTAAGAAAGTCTTCAGGTGAGAAACTTCATCTACATCATTACCAGTTACAACTATGTCATCAACATAGACTATAAGAAGAGTGACCTTATCTCCATTTCGCTTGATGAACAAGGTGTGATCAGCATTATTTTGTTCGTATCCTACAGAGATCATTGCTTTATGGAACCTGCCAAACCAAGCCCGTGGAGATTGCTTAAACCCATATAATGCCCGCTTCAGCCTGCAAACCTTTCCATGAACCTTGTCACAAGAAAAACCTAGAGGAACCTCCATATAAACTTCCTCTTCCAACTCTCCATGAAGAAATGCATTTTTTACGTTCAATTGCAGCAAATCCTAGCCTAGATTGACAGTAAAACCCAAACAGTATTCAACTTTCCAACTGGGGCAAACGTCTCCTAATAGTCGATCCCATAGATCTGAGTAAAGCCCTTGGCCACAAGTCTGGCCTTATATCTGTCTACTGCCCCGTCCAGCTTCTGCTTGACAACAAACACCCATTTACAACCACTTGCTTTCTTGCCCGGAGGAAGAATCACTAGCTCCCACATCTCATTTTTTTATAAAATCGTCATCTCTTCCATCATGGTTGCTTTCCACTTTAGACCTGCAATAGCCTCCTACCATTTTTAAGGAAGAAACAAAGGAAAGAGAGGACACAAATGCACTATAGGAAGGAGATAAAGAATCATAGGAAACAACATTGGAGATGGGATGTTGGGTACCAGACCTAATGCCCTTACGAACAGCAATAGGTAAGTCAAGAGAAGGATCCTTACCAAATGATGTACCAGAGTCTGGATCTGGATCAAGTTCTAACGATTGGAGAAGTGGTACAGTAGTGGTAGTCTCAACTTGCTCTTTGTGCTTCTGGGTATAGGCTTCATCAACAGGAATCTGACTCATAGGTTTATGCTCCCCCTGAATAGGAATCAAATTAGGGACTGATGTTGGAGGTTCTGGAGAAGAAGGCCTCCCCCTAAATAGGAGCCGAAAGGATAGCAACCACATCCACAAAAGAAGAGGAACCCTAGAGAATGTCAATAGGGGCAAGGCCATCAAGTACATAGGTAGGCATTCGGTTGATGAGGTAGGCAATGGTAAGTATAGCATCACTCCAATATTGAGAAGGAACCTGCCGTGCAAACATAATGGCCCAAACCACTTCCAGAAGATGCCGATTTTTCCTTTTAGCCACTCCATTCTGGGCCGCAATGCCAACACAGCTGGTCTGATGAATAATGCCATTTTCAGCCAAATAATTCTGGAACTGACCCTCTATGTATTCCTTGCCATTATCATCCCAAAATTTTTAAGGTAGCATTGAATTGGGTCTGAACCATACGATGAAAGAGCCAAAAAACAGTGAAAAACTTTACTCTTGTGTTGCATCATGTACACCCAGGTAGTACGATAGGCACGACGGGCAAGACCCCACACATCAGTATGAACTAAAGCAAAGGGAGAAACACTTTTATTTAATGGAGAATAACTAGAACGAGTCTGTTTGGCCAAAACACAGGCCTCACATAAAAACTCATCCATTTTACAATCTTTAACCAAGTGGGGAAATAAAAAAGCTAAAGTTCTAAATGGAGGGTGACCAAGCCAACAATGCCATAGATGGAGATATAGAGAAGTGGCAGAATGTAACTGATGAACCGAAGATGAAGCTGATGGAAGAGGAGGCTGACCCATGTCGAGTAAGTAGAGACCACCATGTACCTTACCACCCCCAATCGTGTGCCCTTTCACCAGATCCTATATGACAATGAAAGGGAAAGAAAGTTATTTTGCAGTTTAAATCATTAGTCAGACTACTAATTGAAAGAAGATTAGTAGAAAAGGAGGGAACATGCAACACAAAATTTAATGTAAGGGTAGGAGAGCAGTGAATGGACCCCTTTTCATTGATAGGAGAAAGGAAACCATTAGCCACTCAAACACTATCTTCTCCAGAAGAGGGAGAATATTGGTGAAACATATGAGGGGAACCAATCATGTGGTCAGTAGCACCGGAGTCCATAATCCAAGGACTGGAGACGGCCGATGCACAATGACAACCGACTGGAATACCTGAGGCAAGTTGAGAACTAGAAGGGGCAGCAGGAGCAAATGTCGTAGTAGGTGCAGCGGAAGAGGCATGTAGCATGTGACTGAAAGCCAGGAGTTCATCCTGAGTAAGCCCAATGTCGGTAGAAGGGGCAGCAACAGCAGGAGATTCAGTAAGATTGGCCTTGGGTTTGGATTTCCCACGGCCCCGTCTTGCCTCAAAGTCAGCAGGCTTCCCATGTAACTTCCAACATTGAGCCTTAGGCCTAATTCGGTATGATTTTTATTTCAATTTTGGATTGATTTCTTGAAATAGTCAACAAATATGTTTTTGGTCAAAAAATTGAAAGTATTTTGGTTGTATCAATATGAAATATTTCAAGAATAAAAAAAAACCATTTGATAGTTCAAATTCTGCGAATAGATTCTCTATATTTCTTTGGGAAGGACGGTGATGGTGGCAGCGGGGTAGCGGCAGTGATGGTGGTGGTGGTAACGGTGATGTTAGGATAGTAGCGACATGGAAGTAGTAGCGGTGGTGGTGGTTGTGGAAGAAGTGGCAGTGGTTGTGGTGGTTGTGGAAGTAGTGGCGGTGGTTGTGGTGGTGGTGGCAATGGCAATGGTGGTGGCGGTAGCGGTGGCAACGGCAGTGGTGGTGGTGGTGGTAATGGGGTAGTAGTGGTGGTGGCGGTAGTGTCAATGGTGGAAGTGGGGTGGTAGTGGTGAGACCATTAGGAGAAGAAGGGTGGTGTTTTATTTTTAACATAAAATTACTACTTTGCCCATGAAATTAACCATGTGCGCATTCAAGAGCAAGAGTGCTAAATCAAATGAAATAGAAATTCTGAAACAGCTCCTCAGCTATTTCAGAATTTCTATTCTACTTGATTTCTATTTCACTGAAATAAGGTGCAAAAATCAAACCAAACAATTTCAGAAATAGAAATCACCCCCTAAAATTGAAATAGAAATCATACCAAATCAGGCCTTAGTGTGATAGGGTTTGTTGCAGTGTTCACATTTGACAGGCTCTTTGGAGGCAGCATTACCACCATCAGTAATGGTAATAGAAGTAGGGCTGGAAGTAGCTTGTAAAGCGGAGCGATCAATAGTAGAGGAATGCACATAGCAGCCCGACGAGTCTCCTTTGTATGAACCAAAGCAAAGGACTGCTCTAGTGTAGGAAAGGGAGACCGGCTAAGAACTCGTACTCGAATAGGGTCATACTCCACATTCAGACCTGCTAAGAAGTCATATACACAGATTTTGTCGACATGATAGGTAGCAATATCAGTAGCAGT
Source organism: Telopea speciosissima (assembly GCF_018873765.1). Taxonomy (NCBI): domain Eukaryota; kingdom Viridiplantae; phylum Streptophyta; class Magnoliopsida; order Proteales; family Proteaceae; genus Telopea; species Telopea speciosissima. Next base: position 45,900,985 of record NC_057925.1, on the reverse strand, counting down.
AGATGGCTGAAAATCGGAGTAATGGTCCAATTGCTGCCATAAGCTTTTGAGGGCAGCATAGTACTGAGATACGGACAGCTCCTTCTGAATGGTGTCATAAACCTTCTTGCGAATCTCATACACCTGACCTGAGCATCATTCCCTACCCGCCCATAAGTCTCTTTGGCAGCACTCCAGATTTGATGGGCTGTTTCCAATAGCAAATAGTTGCCAGAGAGGTCTGGTTGCATAGAGTGGATCAAATAGGACATCACCATAGCATCATGAGACATCCACCTTTCTTGCAGAGAACCAGGGTCAGCCGGCAAGGGGTTAGTCCCAAGATTATGGCCAGTAAGCCCACGACCAGCAATGACAAAGATGTAGACCGAGACCACATGAGATAGTTTGTGCCATCAAGTTTGATAGGAGCAGCAAGGGGAAGAAAATCAGTCCGGGGCTGTCCATCAATCCCAAAGGTTGCAAAAGAAGAATCTGAGTCTATCATTGTGGCAGCCAATTAATGAGATGAATCAGCAAGTAACCGATGCAGCCAGCCAAGAAGAACCAAAACCCTGGAAACGATATTGAGAGAAATTGATCCCAAAAAAAGATCTGAAGTTTTGCAAAAAAACTCAGAAGATATGGCTGAAGATGATGTCAAGTGACCCTCTTGGTCAAAGAAACTCTAGAAAAGAAGCAGCGACAGTAAGCAGCCCTAACCCAAAAATCGATATATGCCAAGGTTTTGGAAAACCCTAAAAGTGGAGATCGATTAGGTTTAGGGGTCTTCAAAAAACTTGTAAAGGGTGGATGGATGCTGGCCAAGGTTGCAGATGAAGCTCCAACAATGCACAATCAGCCTTCAAAAGTGATAGAGGCCTGATCTTCAAAAAAATATGGAGGACTCCAATATCGCAGAGATGTGTTCCAGCAGCTATCAAGCAGAAGCAAACATTAGGTCATGAAAAAAAGAGAAGAGGTAGGTTTGAGGGCAGCAACTAGATCATATGAGCACCTCGTTAGTGCTGCCCTAAGGAGAAGGATGAAAACCAAGAAGAAAAGGAGAAAAAAAATCGAAGGAAAGAGAGAGGGAAGAAAAAACGATGGGAGGGTGGTGGGTTTTGAAAACTTAGATCAAAGAAGAGTTTGGCTCTGATACCATGTTAACAAAACAGAATTTTATGAACGGTTTAAGTGATCAATGTGATCACTAAGCAGCTTTATTTATAACTTTCAATGAGAGAGGCAGAATTACATGTAAGTCCCTACATAGCCGACTATATAAGCTATGGGAAAAAAAAAACAGAGCAAAAAATCCAAAATACCCTTATTAGGTTTACATAACTCAACATTATGTCTATGAGACACAAGCCCTCGCTTTTTTATAATGAAACTTATGAGATACAAGTTACAGTCATACCCTTAGGGCAACAGCAACTAAACCCTAATGGACAAGTGTGAAACCCGGTCAAATTTCCGAATAAATTTGAACTTGTGGAACTTGTGTGATTTCAGGTTCCAACTCTCAGTTTATGGTAGCATCGATGCTATGGACTATATCGGTCGAGGATACAAACGAATCTCTCGACACTCCTATGGAGGACTCCAGGGATTCTTCTCAGCTTGCTCTGTTGGAGTCAGAGGACCCCTGTGAAACCCCGCACCGGAGTTACCTGTGCCGGATCTGCTCTTTGGAGGCCATGCAAAGGCTCTCCCTCAATTAAAATTATTGTAAGTGTTATTTATTTATATTTATATCAGTGTTTTGTATGATTTGGATTAGAGGGGGTGTCTATGTAAATTTGCCCCTGTGGGACCCACTTTCCCAGTGGAGAACACTGTACCGGACATTTACCCGTGTCCGGATCACCCATGATGTCGCATGACATCACCCGATGCTTAGATTAAGGCTTTAAATACTAAAATACAGGTTTAAATCTAATTTATAGACCAATTGACCAAACTGCCCCTTAGTGGTTAAGTGAAATCTATATATATCAAAACCCATTAAAATCTATCACTATTCACAAATCTGAGTAAGAGAGGCAGAATCGAATTTTCTCTTGGAGAAGCAAGGAAAAACCGAGAAAGAAGAGAAAGAAGGGAAGAGAAGGAAGGAAGGAGAGAGCTTATACCCGAAATTCATCTCTCCACCTGAAATTGAGCTGAAATCTACCATTATAAGGCTGCAAGTGTCAATTTCAGGTAAGTCTCAGTGAATTCCTTGCTGTAATTGCCTTCTACTCCTCTAAATTCCTTCTAAATCTGCTCTAAACCTACCCTAATTCCATTCTAGCTCAACCTATGTGCTGTCCAAGTAAAAGGCAGCCATTAAACTCTAAATTGAGCTTAACTTTTATGAGTTTTGCCATTTATAATGTTGTTTTGCTGCTGTTTATGTTCAGTTAGACCTAAATCTTCATGGCAGTACCTCTGTTCAGCTCTATTGCTGTTCTATTTATCAATTAATCAGCCTAACCTAATGAAATTAGGGATTAATTGGTGAATTTCCAGAATTAGGAAACAAATCATCAAATTGAAACCCCATACAAACCTACCCACTACTATTGTCTTGCATGTGACAATCTGACCTCTAGGAGCAAAAGCCCCAAATTCGGACAAACTCCCGGATGGAGTTGCAGACCAAGGCCGGTCGAACGGCCCTGGTACTCTCTGAATCCGGCTGACATTTTTGATGCCCCCCTACTGCCCTGTTTTGCTGGGAAAAGACCAAGCTGCAAATGGAATCTGATACATGCTGATTTTATATATATATACTAGGTCTGTCCTGCTGTACTTTGACTGTCTTGCTGGATACTTGTTGGGTTAACTGACTAGAGATAGACTACTCATCAGGTAAGGGGATTCGACCTTAATTTCCTGCGTGTTTATCACGTTAATTTCAACTTTATGCTGAATGCCATGCTCATGCATCATTACCTCTATACCTGGAGCATGTAGTTGTCTAGCTTTTATTTAACGCATTAGACTGCATGTAAAATAGGTTGCACAAAGACATACTGCATTGCATTTGCATTGATTATTCATTATTTATATGACGTGAATTTATGATGATGGAATTCGGTAATTTATAACTCGGATCATGCTTGCCTCATCATGTTTAGACTGCAATGGGCTAGGTTGATATTCATTACCCAGTACTGCGCCCCTTACCAACAAGGGGAAAGGTGTTGGACAACCCATGGAAGAGACCGATGTGTTAGTTCCGGGATGCCATCTTCTGTCCATGTTAGCGGGTCCCTAATTCCGCTGTGGGAATAAACAGGCAGGGGTTGGTCATTTGGGGGTCTGCTGGTCCGATGTGTTAGTTCCGGTCGCGGGTCCTCACCGTGGTAGAATGGTTTCGCTTGGGTGACCGAAGGGTTAGTTCTGGGACCGAGGTTAGCATCTACCACTAGTAGTAGTACTTATACCTCATGAGACTTAGTAACTGTGCTAGGAGCATACTAGTTAGGACATGCATCATGATTTATTGTGTATGTATGCTTCCCCCACCCCTTAATGGGCTCAGTTGAGAGCTCACCCCAGTGGACGTCCTTTTTTTTTTTTTCAGATGATACTACTGCCGTTACCGTTGCTGGTTCTGTGGGGATTGCTCCTTCTCAGGATGCTTTTCCTATTGTTGGAGTTGATACTCCTGTCCTTATTGAACACAATGCTGCGTGCTCCTGCGATGACTGCACGTTCTCCTGAACGTCCTGGCTGACCAGGCTACTCTCCTTCCTTTTTTGGTTTATAACACTTTTGTATAGCTATAGTTACTAACCTGTTGGTTTTTGAGCTTATCTTATCTCTTTTTGGGTATCAATGTAAACGATGTACATACAACTCCTTTTGAATATAATACTATCACTAGTCTTTCCTTATTTACTGTTTTACTGCTCTATTATTGCTTCCACTGCATCTAATTCTGATGTTTGTGAATGAGATTGCGAAAAGAACACTGCATTTGCGATCCTGGTAGGATTGATTGGGTGTCTAAGACATCCAGTCACACTTGGCCCTTATTAACCAGGCCGGGGTGTGACAACAATTATACCCTTGTACCCATATTACAACACATACACACTCACACACATATATACATATATATAAATTGATATGACCTATTCCACACAATCTTTAGTATTAGTACACATATAATTCAAGTAGAACAATTTAACAAGGTTCGAGAACTGGTCTCGGTGGCATCTCGGCCAGGCCGAAACCGAGTCGAGGCGAGATCTCGCCGAGATCTCGGCGAGTTGGTGCAATTTTTTTTTTGGACTCGACCCCAACTCGGTGGGTTGTACACATATTTTGGGTCCGAAACTTGGTATCCACCTATTTCGTGCCATTTAAACACAATGGCATGCCCAGTATTTGCCAAAAAAACAAGTCCAAATATGAGTTTCACTTTGGACCATAGGTCGGTAGGCGACGAGTCGTACTAAAAGTCTAAAACAACATAATCTATATATAATTTAGTAAAACATAGCAAATTAGCAATCAAAACATTCTAATTAGCACACATCAATCAAAACATTCAAATAAAATGTACATTACATCAATGTTCACTTAATTTTGTTACATAAAATGAGATTGAACAAGAAATTCATCCCTATATCGATCCACATATAATTCCCATGTCACGGAATTGCTATATAGTGTTGCAAATAGTGTGACACGCTTCCATATAAGTCTTCGATCAACATATACCAATCTCCCTATCTTAGGGTACATGGGAGGTCATTGGTATGAGGTGTAAGATCCACTCTCTTACTATATGAGTTTGAGGCATGTATGACGGTTTGGGACTAGGAATGTATGCCCAACACCGACCTGAGCTGATCTGTCATATCTCACTGACGCCATACGACCATAGGCACTATAATCGAACCTGCTCGCTGGCCATAGTCATAGCCATGATGATCTTGAGATGATTGCCGTGCATCGATGCTCACTAGTAGTATCTATACTCATGCTTCCGAAACTTGTAAGCATGGTGTTCATACTTGCCGTTGTCCTCCTCCCGAGCATACGACTGATGTGAGTGCTTGCGACCCTTCTTTTCCAGTATGTTTTGTAGGGTAGCCACCATGGTCTTGATCTTGAGCGGCATGCGTGAACCGAGACTCACTCTGGTGAAACGCACAGGGGTCCTCCCGCGTTCCCAACTTCTCGCCGATCGCTCGCGCATCCCCTCACGACGATCATCATAATAACCGCCACTCCGCATGCCACTAGCGCAGCAGCCTTCACCACCATCACCATCACCATCACCATCACCATCACTAGCATCACCAGTCATCACCACCACCATCATCATCATCGCCAGACTTCCTACAAAGCCAGCGGCTCAAAAGGTTTCGGACTCGCATGCGCACGCCTCTCGCTCGACATATATTCATCAACATCGCCGCTGTTAGAGACGCAATGGTGGGGTCGGGCCTACCCCGCATTGATCCATATCAGTGTACCACGATCCCTCACCCACTGGAATAGGGGATCCTCATCGTCATCGTAGTCCTCTTGAAAAATGTTGACACAGATTCAATGGGTTCTTTATCATTGGCCTCAATTCCTTCACGTATGTGCCTCATCCTTAATCTCATATTGTAGAGCGCACATACTCAGTCGTTCCAATGCTACCCAACCTATTCCGCCTCTTTGAATGTATCAATGAGAATGTACTCCGATTCGCTCACATCAGGATGAACAAGTTTGTGAGCACTCTCGCTGCTACCTTCCTCGAGGTTGGGTGAACTTGTACCATAAAGCACCCACGGCATCGCTGCATTACAAATATAGAATAGTAAGAATATGTACATTATAAAGAGATAAATTATAATTCATAAATGTAATATCATACCACCTACCAGGGTCTCGACTTTTGTCTACCCTCCATGCAGACTAGTCGGCCGAAACTTCTTGAGGCCTCTCTCAAGTATTTGATCTATTTTCAATATGAGGCATTAGTATTTCCTATTTAGTAATTACATTCATAAAACCAAAGTGCCAAAGTCCCATACTCTCACCTCATCGTGCAAGCTTGTGTCTTTGGATGGGGCTCCAACTTCCGAGTAACGCAAACGCCTCTAACAATTCTATGTCTAGCCCAAGATCATGGGAGTAGTGATACTTTGGATTCAAATAGTATCTTTGGTAAAGTAAACACCACAAATATGATTTGTTAGTGACTTAATCGCTTTAATGCCTTTAGGGTTTTGAATATGTAAATGTAAAAAGTTATAACATTTAAAGTATAAAGTATGTTGAACTCACCACCTTATGCGATGGATGACTCAAGTGCTTCTCCACCGCTCATTAATGATGTTAGTGTAGGACTTTGCACTTCGAGTATAGCACTCTAACCATTTCCTTCATTTTTGGATGGCGGATAAATGTGGCCTAAAGTAGGCTTCTTCTCCGTATCAACCATCCTCGCATGCACCTTCGGCTCTAATATGCCAACCACTTTCCCCAAGTCCTTCCAAAATCCATCATTTGCAATGGTCCTTGTCTTACCTTTGCTTCTTCCGACTTAGAACCTCCAACCAAACCATTCATGACTTCGCAAACATACACCTTGGACTATCGTCTTACTCAAAGCTCTTCAATGCAATGTAATTGGTGGCAAATCGAGTGCACCAGGCCTCACTAAATCTCCATTGCATTTCTCCCTCATCAAGGCTAAAGCATAAGAATGGTTGTACACAAAAGTTGTCACTGTCTTGCCCTATTTACCACACCCGCCACCAAAGTCTTTTTCCCATGTCCTTCAAAGATTAAATCAATAGAATGGGCTGCACATGGGTCCAAAAGAGCCGGATCCTCTTACTCTTCTTATTCATCAACTTCTCTCCACCTTTTTATAGTTGGAACCGTTATCCGTCACAATTGGATAACGTTCGGAGTCCTACCTCCTCCACCACTTGCTTCAACTCCTTATACAAGTACGATGCATCCTTTATATGCTTTGATGCATCGATAGACTTCAAGAATATAGTCTTTCCATTGCAACTCACCATGAAATTTATGATGGACAGCCTAGTAGGTCCAAACCCAACCATCAGCCATAAGAGTAACCCCATATGTCTCCCACATTGCTTCAAACCATCAATGTATTCTTTTAGCTCCTCTACCTCCCGAGGCAAATACACATTGTATAATTCAAATGGTGAAGGTCCTTCCATCCTGCACTGCCCTCCCGCAGCATCAAGGAATGCATCATAGTATGTTCCTTGTGCTACATTGGCTGGAATGCCATGGTAAAGCATGAATTTCTGAAGGCTTTTCGTGCTTTCTCTTGTTTACCACCAAATACTTGTGGATGGTTGGGTGGTAGGCATCTTGTTGCCTAAAAGTGGTGGGATCCCCGCTCAAAAATGGGTTCTGGACCTTGTACTCGTGGTCGGGTTTGGGGTCGTGGTATATTTCTTGTCCCATGCTTCTTCTCCTCTCATCTTCTTGCTGATGTGCGGAGCCAGATCCACCACTCCTCTTGCTTGCTCATATGCTCTTATATTATCAAATGAAAACTTTGTCTACTCTCGCCAAAGTCTGTGCTAAATTCTCCATTCACCTTTGATTGAAACTCACCAGGTGGAGGCCCAATGTCGATGTCATCTTCGCCACAAACCTCTCGCCCCTCTCTCTAGTATTGCCTCATTAAACTCTTGTTGCATTCTTTCCCTCTCGAGATTTTTTAATCTTCCTCCTTTCAAATGTTGTGTCATTGCCACTTTCACTTGGATAGGAACATTTGGGCATGATGAAACATCCTTGCTGTACAGCATAAGTGTTGCTTTAACCTGGTGGCTCCTCCGGATAGCAACTTCCCACAATAATTGCATTTGGACTTCTTTTTGTCTCATGGACATGGGAACTCCATGTTGCCATGCTATATCGACATTGAATACAAAATGTCTTATGTTTGACATCTGTTACATAAAAAAGCATGTATTAATAACCATGGATCACTTAAAGTAAGGTATTCAAGACTTAAAGTATGCTATTCATAACTCTTAAACGTAATGTCAAGCTACTAGAACTATGAAATAACTATATCTTATTTATCCCTAACCCAAGTATTTATTTGTTAATTAAAAATAATATTTTGAATTTTTTTAAAACTATTTATACCTTAAAGTATAAGAAAAATATAATGTAATGATGAATTTGACACCATTTGAAGTTGAATATTATGTACATATGTTGTACATAATTTTCCATAACCAATAAGTATTTTTCCTTAATATTATATATATTTTTTAATTTTTATAATATATTTATTAAATCTGAAAAATAAAATAATTTTTTAATGGGTGAAAATAAAAAATTAATCCATGGGGCTGTAGAGCATCCCAAGTAGTTTAACATATATCAAAATCATTTTCAAACAATCACTATTCATCCTATTTTTTTCATTTTCTTTTTCAAATAAATCATTTATTTTTCCAGAAATTATAATAAATAATTTATTAACTGAAAAAAATCCGACTCCATGAAGTGATAGATCGGGCAAAGATGTTCAACATATATTAAAACCACATGAATCTAACAAGGATTACAAAATTTTTTTGGAAAAAATAGATTTGGGGAAGAAATAGAAAACACCTTTGAAATCTTGCAAATAGGTGATGATGCTCCAAATTGGCACTTGAATCTTCACTTTGGCACTTCAATCTAACTCCAAACAGTGCATTCCATCCAACAATCGAAAGAAAGAAGAAGAAATTTGAAGGAGAGGTTTTTTCCCTTGGTTTAGAGCCTAAGAACTTCTTCCTGCTCTCTCTTATGTTGGAAATGGTTTTTGGGTGAAAATTGGGCTAAATACAACTAACTAGCATCTTTGGGCCCAGCGAGATCTCGAGATCTCGAGATCTCGCCGAGATCTCGCCGAGATCTCTGCGAGATATTGGTTTTTGTACTAAAAAACCATGATTTTCACCTTCGAGATATCACCGAGATCTCGGCGAGATCTCGAGATCTCGGCGAGATCTCGGTCGAGAAATTGTAGTTTTTGTACCGACTAGGAACTCGACTCGGTTTGCCCAAAACCGAGAAACTCGGCGAGATCTCGGCGAGATCTCGCGAGTTCTCGAACCTTGCAATTTAAATAAGCAATAGGAATGAAAAGACATCAAATTACGAACAACAACAACTCAGCCTTATCCCAACTAAATGGGGTCGGCTACATGGATCCTTGCAAATAGAAAATATTATTAATAAACGTAAAAAGGAAAGGAACACAACAACTACACTACACTCAGTCATATACACACTACATGTGGTCGGCTACACAGATCCTTGCCCTCCAGTCAGCTCTATTTGACGTCATACTTCAGACTATTAGAGTCAAATATATTCTGAATCAACATTTAACAATACAAGCCAACAACTACCAAGTACCAAGTCACCCCTGTCCCTATATGCTCATCCTAATATTGACGAGTGTCGGGCCTTCAAGTTCAAATCTCCACCAAGGAATGTTGTTGGGCAGCAAATCTCCTCCAAATGTTGTTCTTGAGCATCAAATCCAAATTCTCCAAGCTTTTTTTTATAAGATTTGAAGCAAATAAGTGATTTGGAGCTGTTTTCTTCACAAGTTGGTGAAACCAGTCGAGTTTACTGAGAATAGGTTGAAATTTCAACCGAAAAAACTCGAAACTTGGTATTTATATGACTGACTTTGTGACATTTTCAGCGAGATACCAAAATTTCAGCCAAGAAAATATATTCTTTGGATTTCGCACCCAATCTCGACTCAACTCTTGTCGAAACCGAGACAATGGACAAGATCTCACGAGACCTCAAACCATGCCTGGGTCTTGGTGACGCTTTCCCATTGATTCTTGAAGCCCTCCTTAACTCTTGCTCCTTGATGCTAGCTCACTTAGTGATAAATCTTCTTTGATGCTTCTTTATACTCAATGGATTGTTAAAACCTTTTACACGCACACAAATTAGCAATCCTAAATATCGTAATCCAAAAGGTTGTTTCATCACCATAATATGAGGCGTGGACCTATGGTCCAACAGTCCAAACCATCCCAAATCACTATTTCGCTTATTGTCACCAATAGTTACTACCCATAGATTTTCTTTAACGTATTCAATTCTAATTTTGTTCATCCTGGTCCTACCATTCACGCATCTCAACATCCTCCTTTTATTTATTTATTTTTTAATTTATAATACAACTTCTTGACATCCTTAATTGAGCAGTATTAGTAGATTGCTTGTGTTGCTTCTTTATACATACATTCAGGTACATAAAACATGACTAAACTGATTATAGCTGTCGTATAACAATTCCTTCTAGATTTAATATTATAAATTAGTCTTGACACTTCAAAAGCTCCTCTTCACTTCATCCACCCTGCTCTAATTCTATGAACAACATTGAACATCCTGTCCAATTCCTTCAAAGGTATGCACTCATTCAAAAATACAGACCCACAGATAAAAATAACTAAATGTGGTCAAATTTTTAATCATAATGATTAATATAATAAAAGATTATTCTGATTTGAAACTTCGTAGATTAGGAATACAAAGATAGAAATAAATTTTGAAATACCATAACAACAACAAATCTGTCGGTTGTGGGCTCGGGTCCAATGTGAGATCCTGTCAGAATTAAGCAAGTGTTAATTATAATAACATTATTTGCTTGCCACATTCACACTAAAAAATAAAAAACTGAACAGTAAGAAGAAGGAAACAAGGGGGGAAAATAATTAGTTTTAACTTACCTGGATAGCCCCCTTTGAGCAAATGCTTAATGAATGTGGTTTTCCCAGTGGAATATTGACCCAAAAGCATGACCATGGGCTTAGCATCAAAATCACTATTTGCCTGCAAGTTGAATACATCAAAAGTAGTTCATATAATTGATTGAATAACTCAAACGAAAAAACATCTACCTCTTCCCTAAAAGAAAGATGAAATATAGAATATACTGAAATTGGGCATTTTCTAACATCAAACTAAACAAGGGTAACACTTCACCAATGCACATGTAAACTGATAACGGCACAGATTGTAGCCGTGCAGTGGGTCGCATGTCAATGCAAGGGAGGATCCCATGCCAATGACGGAATGGTACCATAGTATAGCTGTATTCCATTCCGTTCTGATATTACGTGTGCATTGGGCTAGAGTTCCCACTAAACAAAAGTAATATAGTCCACTCACCAGTAGAGGAGATACAAAATCATTAAACCGATATGTAACCTCCAATGGCTTCAGCTTTTCAACATACAACCGCTTCAAACCATCAATTATTGATGTAACAGTGCTTAAAGGTACCTAGACATGCATAAGATAGTTTGTTAGATGTAAAATAAAGTAAACAACCAGCTGCAAAAGCGTAAGTTATACCCTACATGACAGATTATTGTTACACTCAAGTGTGTGATTACCATTCTACTAGGGGTGAGGTAATGAAAGTGCATTCAAAGGGCTAGATTAATTTAAAGCACTCCGCAATCATGTCCCAAGCAAATATAACCACAAAATTATCCATTTAATGCAGGTCAACATGTTAGTAAGGTACAAAGGTTACCACATCCTACATAACTCCATAGTATTCAAAGAAACCATAAACTATTTGAAATAACCATGAGTGGAACCAAATAACAAATCAAACTTCTATTTTGAAATTGCTAAACACTATTCACCAAAAACCAGCACTTAGTAGTATTTAGAGTTACATCTTTGTAAAATGATCACTTGGTCCACTACCTGTTTCTTCATGCCTCAGAAATAATGGGATATTTTCCTAGGCAAGAGGTTTCCATCCAATTTACACCTTTATGGTAAGGAAGCACATACAATTCATTTGCATCGGTTCACCAAGATACTGCTCCAAGTTCTACTCTCCTAGACAATTCTCTAACATCGATAATGTTAAAAAAATCTCGCTTGTCCCATCCTGATGCAAATCATCTAGCCAAAATTAAGTCAGTTAAATTTAAATTTCTCTCAGGCACTTCTATTTGTGAGTCCTTGAGGATGTCGGACCAGTTTGGCCATTTAATTGTTATGCCATATGGCTGACGCTTGGTTTCTCTTTTATTTGCTTTCAGCAAATTGCTTTGGTCTTATTTTATTTTGTTTTGCAATTGTGAGTGATGTAGACAAATTATACTCCAAACAGTATAGCCACAAGAAGAAGAAGAAGAACCACGCCCTTCAATAGGCCATGGTTCTTAAGTTGTTTCTATTTTATTAATTACTTGGTGTCCAAGGATCCACTACTACATGTGTGGACCTTCTTTTTTTTTTCGATAGTTGTGGACCTTCTTTTAGTAGCTTCTATTTCATTAGGTTTCTTTTTGAAGGGAGTATACCCTTCTTTAAATTGTAAGGTCCTTAGAGGCTTATCCCCAAATAGGATTAGATGAAAACATGAAGAAACAATTTTGGAATACATGGATGATTTAATTCAAGGAATTAGTCAAAATGAAAAGATTATAATAGGAGGAGATCTAAATGGGCATGTTGGAAGGGATAGTAGAGGCTATGAAAGAATTCTTGGAGGATTTAGTTTCGGAGATAGAAACGAAGAGGGGATTTCAGTATTAGATTTTGCGGTTGCCTACGACTTATCAATAGTAAACACATGTTTCCAAAAGGGCGAAGAGCACCAATAACCTTCAAAAGTGGACAATATAGTTGCCAAATAGACTTCTTTTGAACTAGACGAGCTGATATGTTATCATCAAAGATTGTAAGATTATATCAAGGGAGAGCTTAGCCAAACATAAATTTAAGACCGTAGATTTGTGTTTTAAAATGCCGAATTGTAGGAGATGGGAGATTGTATTCCCTAGGATAAGATGGTGGAACTTAAAAGTGTAAAAAATTGAAGACATTTATTTGATAAATTAGTATCTCGTGGAAGGTGGGATTTAGATGATGACCCTAATATAATGTGGAACGAGATGGCTGCTTATATTAGAAATACAGCTAAAGATGTTTTAGGAGAATCTAAAGGAATACGACACTCATCTAGGGAGACTTGGTGGTGGGGTGAGGAAGTTCAAACGGCAATTAAGGCTAAGAAATCCAGTTTTAAAATTTGGCAAAGGACACAAGATGAATAGGATTTCAAAAGGTATAAATTAAATAGAAACGAAGTTAAGAAAATAATAGGGAAAGCAAGGGGCTATAAAATATGAGGATCTCTATAACAAGTTGGCATCAAGGAACAAGGTATCTATAAACTAGCCAAACTGAGGGAAAGAAAGAGTAGAGATTTCAACCATATTAACTGTATTAAAAGTGAAGATGATGATGTTTTAATAAACTATAAGGAGATTAAAGAGAGGTGGACTAACTATTTCTACAGTTTACAAAATAAAAATAATACTAGTAATAGTATCTTAGAAGGTTATAATAACCATCAAGAAACTACAAACCTTATATAAATATATATATATATATATATATATATATATATATAAGCCTTACAAAAGATGAGAATAGGTAAAGTAGTAGGTCCAGATGGTATCCCAATCGAGGTTTGGAAGAGTATAAGAATTTGTGGATTATCGTGGCTACCTAGGTTATTTAATAACTTTTTTAGCACAAGGAAAATGTCAAATGAATGGAAAAGAAGCATTGTGCTACCGACTTTTTAAAATAAATGTGATATTCAAAACTGTAATAATTATAGAGGAATTAAACTCATGAGCCATTCTATGAAATTATGGGAGAAAATAATTGAAACTCGCCTGAGACAAGAAACTAATATTTTGGATACCCAATTTTGTTTTATGCCAGGGAGACCAACCATGGAAGCTATTTATTTTCTTAGGAGACTAATGGAAAGATTTTGAGCATTCTTTCTTCATATGGTCTTTGTCGATTTAGAAAAAGCTTATGATAGAGTTCCTGCAGAGTTAATTTAGCAAGTTTTAGAGAAAAAAAAATTTTCAAATAAATACGTGGGCATAATGATGTAGTGACAAGCGTAAGGACTGTGAGGAGACAAGGTAGTGAATTCCCAATAACATTTGGATTACACCAAGGTTCCGCTCTAAGGCAGTATTTGTTTGCACTAATCATGGATGAGTTGACTAGAGACATTCAAGATCAGATCCCTTGGTGTACGGTTTTTGCAGATGATATTGTTTTGGGGAATGAAACAAATGCTAGGATAAATGCAAAGTTGGATTTATGGAGATCAACCTTGGAATACATGGAACAAAGTATATGATGTGTAACTTTCATAACAATAGTGATAACTCACATTTAAACAAAGTATGGCTGAAATGAGGATGTTGTGGTGGAGTGGTAAATCTAGAAAAGATAAAATAAAGAATGAAAAAAGAGCAAACCTAGGAGTTGCCCCTATTCATGATAAGTTGCGAGAAACTCGTCTAAGATTGCATGGACATGTGCAATGGAGGCCTTTGAATGCTCCTGTACAGAGAAGTGATTTATTTCAAATTGAAGGCGTTAAAAGAGCTAGAGGTAGGCCTAAAAAACCATAGAAGTAGTGATGAGGAAAGACATACATAGCTTAGGACTGGAATCTTTTATGACTTTGAATAGAGCTGATTGAAGAAAAAGGATCCATTTTTCTGACCCCATTTATGGCTGACGAGTTGAGTGGTCCTTAGAGGCTATCCCCACAATTTTATGAATGAAGAATGTTTTGGCTTTTTGCCTTGTTGCTGTGAGAAACATTGAGTGGTGAGATGCCATTGTGGTTAGTGAGATACTGAGATACTGACCAAGGCCTTGGTCATATCCCTTATTCTTCCCTCCTCTCTTTGATTCTATTTATTTCTACTGCAACCTTGGTCTCTGTGGAGCTGTCTGAGACCTCCTGAAGCTGTGATATTGCCTGCTGTTTACGAAGTTGAAGTATTGTTGACAGTGAGCCAATACAAAGTGAAGACCCTGATACATCTTCCCTGTCTGCTGCATCTTCTTGTTGATTTTCCATTGCAGCAGTTCTCATCACCCATATAACTACTATTCTGTCCATTAGAATTAAGTACTGTTTTGAGGGTTTCATCCTCTATTGGAGACCTTCCTTTGACCTCTGTTGAAATAGGGGGTTATAAGGTTATAAGGGCAGATTGGTCTTTGTACCTGGGTTATTTGTGTTGTTTAGTATTTCGGTCAGATATAAGGACTGATTTGTCTTAAGTTTTATTTTCTATTATGATTATTTATGATATTGGGTGACTTGCGATAGACATTCAGTTCTACCGCAGGTCTCCCCTCACTTTGGGATTTGCACGCTCTGCTTCTTCTTCTCTCATTTCTTCTCCTCTCTCTAATCTGATTGTCTAATTTCTGATATTATAACATGGTATTAGAGCTTGTTTAATCAGATTGGAGTACCCCCCCCCCCACGATCCTATTCTGATTTCCCTTTATCGATTTTTGCTTGTGGTGTGCAGCCACCAAGAGCTGCCCCTTCTATGATGTAATTCAAGTCCTTTGAAGAATTAATGGAGTGATTCCTACGTTTATCTACCATATTTTATGACTGTTTGGAGTTCTCCCTCAAACATTCTTGAAGGCTGATGAAATCGATGTCAGGACAAAACCCTGACAACAATCGACTTTCTCTGTGAAAGTTTTTTTTGAAGTTTTGTGGTTCCAGCCTACTTCTACATGGTGTTTAGTACTTCTGGTGGTTCTTGCAACCTGGTTTGACTGGTGGTAATGCTTATCTGAAGATCTCCTTCCTCTTCACAGAAACCCTGAGATCGATTCTGATTTGTTCCTTGCCTTGGCTGCCTCTATCGTGTGTGGAGTTGCTGCTGTCGATTACTGCTTTTCTGGCTGCAGATTAGTCACCCTTTATTATCACTTGCTGTTATTAGTTGCTGCTTCTCTACTTCTCTTGCTTCACAATCGTAATGCAGCTTCTGAAGATGGTTCTGATTTAGTTACACCTAGTGATACTAAGGCTAGTTCGACCATGGGAGATTCTTCTACCAACATCTGTGATGAGATACAACAACTCATGCGTCAAACTAGTGGTTCCTATACTCCCCAACAGAATGGGGTAGCAGAACGGAAAAATAGGCACTTACTTGAAGTTGCCAGGGCCCTCGGTCAACCAAGTGTATCTTCTTGGGTTACTCTAAGACCATAAGGAATATGGGTGCTATGACCCTCTACTCGAAGGCAATTTGTGAGTGCGGATGTCACCTTCTTCGAAAGTACATCCTATTTTTTTTATCAGCCCACCGTGTACAATGATCCATTAGCTGTGTCTGACCCTCCTCCGATTCCTGCCATTGTTCCTATGTCTACTCCTCCACCACAGGTGTACCGGCTCAAGAGGCACATTGGGCAGCTCCATACAGATCAGACTGGCCCTTCTGCATCGCTTCCTATACCTTCCTCAACCTCTGGCGGAGATCCAATCTTACCTGCTTTTCCGGACTTACCAGCTGATCCGGATCCTGATGACTTACCTATTGCCACTCGGAAGGTAAATGCTATGGTACTCACAAATCTTTAGTTACCTATCCTTTTTTTTTTTTTTTTTTTTTTTCCTTTTTTTTTTTTACTAAAAGCAAAGAAAGATAAAGCCTAAAAAGGGAACTCAGTCCTAAAACATATTGGCAAGGGCAACAAACCACTCACTCACCCAAGAGAAATAATAAAATAAGGCTACAGGGGATCTGTGAGACGCACCGAGGAGGTCCTTATCCTATTCGAACGTCGGGGGATCTCGGCATATAAACCAGGCCGATCAAGAGCTACACGGGCCAAAAGAGCCTCCTCCGGCGAAAAGGGAGACGGAATATTTTGCAACCCCACTCCTAACTCCTTTTCCACCTGATGTTCTCCTACCGCCGAGTCCACCGCCTCAACACCAAGATTAGCATTCCTTTGACGACGAGTTCTGCCAAGAACAGGAGTTGCCATGTGGGAACCCACACGAACACCTCGAAGAGCATTCCTACGTCCAGCACGATTTTTCCAACCCAACACCTGAGACCCCTCGCCTTGCACCTCCTCTTGATCAGATTGGTCAAAACCCGACCCACGAGAATCGGATCTATGAACTGGTTCCCCCTCAGTAGGCATGTTCAAAACAATAGCCCCATCTTGAAAGTGAGAATAATGCACATTCGAACTCCCTCCCTCTCTTTGGTTCGGCACCAAAGATTTACCTTGATGCCTCGTCTCAACAGTACCATTTTCCAAATTACCTTCCAAAAAACCTTGGTCTTGTGTCTCCTGCTCCTAGGCCGGGTCTGAAGTCCCTAAATCCCGAATCAAACTTCCACTAAGCACATTCAAAACATTATCACTCGCCAGCTCATTAAGAGATCTATGGACACTTAATATCTTTAGTTACCTATCCTATTGAGAAGTTTGTCTCTTTATCCCATCTTCCATCTTATCCTCATAGTCTTGCCACCTCTTTGTCTTCTTATACGATTCCTCGCTCTCACACTAAGGCTCTTCGTAACCCTGCTTGGAAAAAGGCCATGGATGTGGAAATGGATGCTTTACTGACTCTACATACATGGGAGTTAATGGATTTACCTCCTGGTAAAGACCTAGTCAAGTGTCGGTGGGTGTACACTATTAAGTATCATTCTGATGGGTCTGTTGAGTGGCTCAAAGCCCACCTGGTAGCTAAAGGGTACACCCAGACTTATGGCGTTGACTATTTTGAGACCTTCTCTCCTGTGGCTAGGCTAAATTCTATTCGCCTCATTATTTCTCTGGCTGTGAATTTTGATTGGTCCTTATACCAGTTAGATATCAAAAATGTTTTTCTTTATGGTAATGTACTTGAAGAGGTCTATATGGAGCAACCTCTAGGCTATGTTGCTCAGGGGGAGAATAGTGGACATGTGTGTAGGCTGCACAAGACCATTTATGGGCTGAAACAGTCTCCCCAAGCGTGGTTTGAGAAGTTTAGTTCAGTTGTGACTAATTTTGGTTTTACTCAGTGCTTCTCAGATCATTCTGTGTTTGTTCATCACCAAGGAGAGAAATTGGTTGTTCTTGTTGTTTATGTCGATGACATTATTGTGTCAGGGAATGATGAGAGTGGGAACAAGGAGGTGAAAAATTACTTACAGCAGCATTTTCAAACTAAAGAATTGGGCAAGCTTCACTACTTCCTTGTGATTGAGGTTATTCGAAGTAAAAAGGGAATCAACCTGTCCCAAAGGAAATACATGTTAGACCTCTTGACCGAAACTGTTATGCTTGCTGCCAAACTAGTAGATATTCTTATGGATCCTAATCACAAGTTTGGCTCTGATGATGGTGAAGGTCTTAAAGATGTTCATTCCTACAGTAGCTTAATTGGGAAGTTGTTGTATTTGACTGTCACTAGACCAGATATTTCTTATGTTGTTGGTGTTCTTAGCCAGTTTATGCAACCTCCTTGTAAGTCTCATTGGGATGCAGCCATTCGGATTCTTCGGTATTTGAAGGGGGGCCCTGGGAAGGGGCTGATTTATCGTCCAAATAAACATGTGGAGCTTGTTGCCTACTCTGATGCAGATTGGGCAAGTTCAGCTAGTGACCGGATCTACTACAGGGTATTATACGTTTGTTGGGGAAAATCTGGTTATATGGCGAAGCAAGAACCAGACCATAATTGCCAGATCCAGTGTTGAAATAAAGTATAGAGCCATGGCCCATACCACTGCAGAATTGATGTGGGCTAGGTCTCTCCTACTTGAGATGGGGTTTCCAGATCCAACCCCAATGAAGATGTTTTGTGACAACTAGGCAGCCATCTATATTGCTAGTAATCCTGTCTTTCATGAGAGAACTAAGCATATAGAGGTGGATTGTCACTTTGTTCGCAGCGCCATTTTGAAGAAGCTGGTTGAGACACCGTTTGTCTCTTCATCTGATCATATTGCTGAAATGTTCACAAAGTCCTTGTTTGCTCCTAGTTTTCGGTCTTGTTGTAACAAGCTGAGCATGGATGATGTATATGCTCCAGCTTGAGGGGGAGTGTTGAAATAGGTGGTTATAAGGTTATAAGGGCAGATTGGTCTTTGTACCTGGGTTATTTGTGTTCTTTAGTATTTCGGTCAGATGTAAGGGCAGTTTTGTCCTAAGTTTTATTTTCTATTATGATTATATATGAAATTGGGTGACTTGCAATAGAACATTCAGTTCTACCGCAGGTCCCCCCCTCTCTTTGGGATTTGCACTCTCTTCGTCTTCTCCCTCTCTTCTTCTTCTCTCATTTCTTCTCCTCTCTCTAATTTGTCTAGTTTCTGATATTATAACAACCTCATCTGATGGCTGAAACTACTAAAAGTTAGTAAGTTGCTACTTTTTGTATTACTTTCTAATTTCAGTCCTGCCTTCATATCTCTTAATCTAACCATCAACTTGCAGAGGTATTTGGAGGTCCATTTTCAATTGACCAGGCCCTACAATTGATCCAACTTTGGTATTGATCTGCACAATAGTTTGTTAGTTATTGGTTGTTGCTAATTCTGTCAACATACTTTCTATTTCTGCTTACCTATTACAGCCATTGATCCAACCCTTGGATCATCACCAAACTTTGGGGTATTATTCTTCTACCCTAGCTACCTTTACGACCAGAACTTGGGTTGATCTGAATCCTGGTTCCTTACTCATCGGTCCACTCTTGTTGCTGCAATTTGTACACGTCCCTCAAAGAGAAGTCTTTAGGAGACTTGTTCCCTTGTCAAGAACAGATACCTTTCAGTAATTTTCTAACTCTAAGTCTGAAGTCATGTAGTTAGTGTAAGGAAGGGTGATGAAAACACAGTAGTTGTATTCAATTTAGAGTGGATAGGTATAAGGCATTTAACTGATTTAAGGGGCAGGTAACCATGCGTGATAAGATATAGTTTTGGTATGAATGCTAAGTGTGTATAAACCTAATGACCTCTACAATGATTATACCAATTAGTACTATCAATGAGGAACTAATTTGGTGCCCAATGATTTAAAGAGCACTGTTTTGACAGGGAAAACCAAGAATCTGAGTAATTTGAATGACTACATAGCTTTGAAAACAACCATGGGAGAATGACAAAAGAATCTCTGAAGAAGCCGCTAAAGTGCATCTTTTTTCAGTTGATCCACTTACATCACTTGTATAGAGCCATGGAGAAGAGTAACAAATTTGAATCTTTATGGGTATAAGCCATTACGACAGGCTAACCAGTTATAAACTTGAGGTAGATCATCATAAATAATTTTATTTTTTTTAAAAGTAGGAGAAGAGATCTTTGTTACCCTCACACCTCTTCCCCCCCCCCCCAAAAAAAAAAAAAAAAGATGTTACATATCACTTTCAGTTTCGGCAAAATTTTATAATCTCTAAGATTAAAAAGATGATTCAGTTAATTAACCAATTCCCAAAGAGTATCTAACTCTTTAATCAAGCATACTTGTTAGCTGACAAAACCAGTTTTGACATTCTGTACATTGTCCAAGGAATGGCATGAAGTTAAATATGAGAAATCTGAAACATGAACACACCTGGACCATTGATGAAAGAATGAAACCATACCTTTTTTAAAGATTTTGAAGTAAACCAATGAGCTGTTGGTTGGGTTGAAATGGCTACTGCATTAGTACAGCCTGCAAACTTAGAACCAACGTCGAAAAAAACCAATAACCTGTTTATTTGTGAAACATGAGAAAGTTTCTTACCATTCACTTCAAGATCTGTCCTTTTGGGTGAACGCCTACTTTTCTGGGGGCAAAAAAAAAAGGACTAAATAAGTTAGAAAAATAACTTAATCACCTAAGGAGGCAAAACTTATAAACATAACTTACAGCTAGTAAAACATCCAACCCTTCCATAACTGGAGTTTTAATATTCTCAGGGTCAACTGTAAAAGCAGAAGAATAAAATAAGAAATGTCCAAATAATTTAAAAAAAATCTAAAAAAATCCAAGTTAAAAAATTTAAATCATTATGAATACACAATGACATCCTCAGCACAGTCGACTATTCAAATTAAACATTAATGCTCAATATCGTTTGCTTGTTTTTTCCCCTTTTTTGATAATTTCATGTTCAGTGTCTGTTAAAAAGGACAAAGCTAAAATGTGTTCCTCAGTGTTACCTTCTTTGCTAAGAGCATCTTGGGTGATTTCATGTCCTGCTTGTGCTAATGCAATTAGCTGTTCATGACAGGAAGTTAATAAAGAATAATTTCTCTCAAAATGATAAAATATAAAGATTTAAGTATGTCATAACCTGCATTGCAACAACAAAATCATTAAAACCAAGGAATCCTTGACGTTTGGAATCTGCAATTGCCCACACCTATGAAGAAAATAAAAGGACATATCAGCTAAATATGAAACAATTCTAACCAAATTACAGACAGGAATAGTAACCAAGATAGAAACATCCATGCTACACTTCCCTTTGTGTTAGACAGCAAACAAAAAACAACATCATAGGCACCTATATGGAATATATGAAAACCAGAACAAGCAGATGCAAGGAGATGCAGGGATGCAGCAACCCCATTTAGCTGTGGTAAACATAAATCAGGATATTATCTAGCCCATTCCCTAAACATAAAATCACTTCTAACTCAGCATGTGAACTGACTCTGCAATGCCCTTTATTGTAATTTCACAATGCTCGTCCGAGAATTTTCCGATATATAGAACAAGAGTGGCTGCTAAGGAATAGGTAAATACAGAATGTAACTGATATTTGCTATGCGAAACCCAGTTAAAACAGAAGTTTTGGGGGGGACAGAACTCAATAAACATCATGTAAAATACTACCCTCATTATCCATACTCCATAGCATGATAATCCCAGAGCTCCTAAATTTAAAGAGAACATCTAGAAGCATAAAAAATATAGACCGTAATGGTGAAACAGGAGGACGAATCATGAATAACAGAAGCAAAATAGAAACCTGCTTGAGTTCTGGTCGAGATAAATTGGACATGGCGAAGAACTTGGTCGCATCGTTTCCCGTAATGCGGCCATCGCCATCTGAAGACACAAAAATTTTGAAGGATTAAGCGAGAGAGATCCATTAAATTAGAGGAAATGAAGGAATAAGACGAGGACGGACCTGTGTCGGCACAGTTAAACCATTCCTGATAGATCTTCTGATTCTCCTTTGAACAAATGCTGATCGGACTCGAAAGAATTTCCATAAAAGAAGAACTGATAGATATTCCAAAGCACTTCTATCTTAGATTTCGAAATTTTTGAAAACGAGAGTTTGATTTGAACTTTTGAAGAGGGGGAGAGGAGAGAGAGAGAGAGAGAGAGAGAGAGAGAGCGAGACACTTTCCTCTCTCGTAAGAATAAAAAACAAAAAAGAAAAACTTGAAATGAGGGAAAACAGTGGATATGAGGTTTATTTATTACTAGTTTTCGCGCTTCATTAATTAGCAGGAGTCGATGATTCCATGTAAAAAGTAATCATCCAACTATGGTGTAACCAGCCAATAGATCTCCTGTATGGTCAAGATCTGAATCGTGACCATCCAAGGAAAACCATTAGATCTATGATTAAGGTACACTGCATAGATGTTGATAATACAGCGCATGGCAGGATATTTTCCCCAATAATTCGTTTTTGGTGTTTTTGTTTTTCAAAAACCTGAGATACAACTTAACCGCGTATGAACGGAACCATTCACTTTGGTTTATTTGAGCCCATTTATCCGTATATTATGGGTCATGGACTTTTTGTTTTATTAGTGTCTCCCATTTGAATTTGTTTGTCTATATTTAAATTTCAAAAGGTTTTGGCAAACAAAATCTGCTTGAATTGAATAGCTTTTGAATTGAAATTGGTCACATGGATGGAAGGGTGATTTTGCAATTCAACCAATTGGATGGATAGCTTTTGAATTGAAATTGGTCGAGCTTGATTTCGATTTTTATCGATCTAAATTTCGCCGATTCAATAAAGGTTTCTGGGGTTTAGGTTGATTCCCAATCAATTTCGACCGATTTCAGATGAATAAGGCCGATTCCATTGCCAATTCCTTTATTTTGAATTCAAACTCAAATTCATATACCTTCCAATCAATTGGCATTTATTCCTCGTATTTTTAGTTATCCATATCTTTTCATTTGGCAAACGTTTTCATAGATCGCACACATTTTATGGAATCTGTAGTCAATAATACACTTGGCTGGGCTCCATGGAAGTGATGTGGCAATTCTAACCATTAAATATCTAGAGAATAGTTTAGATTGCCCACATGTGAGATTTTACATTCAAATTCAATCGATTGCCCCTCCAATGCGTTGGCATTTTCCTCTTTTGTTTTGAGCCACTTTTTCACTAATTTTTATAGATTTAATTTGCCACTTAAGTGACTTGATTTAAGCTTATAACTTTAAGTGTAAGCACAGGTTCCATAATGGACGTGCCATTTAAGAAAACCACTCTCTTTTTCTTTTTTTTTATTGGATTTTCAATGTTTTATTGCATCACCTAACTGACTCTGTGTACGACTTTACATGTTAGCACAAGATCGTAGGATCTACCTGTTGCGTGTGAAAACCTCCGGTGCTTGGTTCGCCAGTGGATGAACCTGCAAAAACCAAGCAATGAGCGCAAGAGGGCCGGTGTGGCTCCGGCCTAGGACTCTCCGATGCTCAAGTCAGGTCTCCAACGTGACAGCGTAACTGCGTAGTAGAAAGCAAGATGCGGAATAGTGCTCCATACCTGGGTATTTATAGGGTAAGGAGGAGATGAGACGGTTTGGAAGAGTCCTAGTATGGTAGGAATCCTTCTTTCGGAAGGTTCTCTCGCGTAGAGCGGAGTGGAGAGTTATTTTCGGGGTCGGACTCTTATTAAGGTAAGAGTCCATGTGTGGTGCGATTCCGTGTCGCGCTGGGATCGTGGCTCGGTCCTTATCCCGTGATTCTCGGGATGTGCTGACGTGGCCCGGAGATCCCCGGTGGGGGGCTATGAGAGCTTCAATGGAGGAGGGCTCGGCCTACGAGGTCGGCCCATGGGGTCGGCAATGGAGGTCGAGCTCGGGAGGTTGGTCTCGGCCATGAGCTCGGCTAGGTGTCTATGGCTGACCCGTATAATCTCGGCCTCAGCCACCGGCTAGCTCGCTCAAAACAGGCTTTGTCAGGTGACTTATTGGATATGGGGTCGGCCCAATTTCCTGCTCGGCCCAACTCGGTTCTCGGACTGAGGTCGGGTCGGCCACGTGGTAGCCTCTGATAGGTGGGGTGTTTTATGCCTCATCACAGGCCCCCCCACTCATCAGGTGTCGGCTCGGCGTTGATGAGTGAAGTTTCCTGGGCGCTTTTCTGGAAGATTCTTGCGGTTGGGCCAAGATTATTTATTGCTGCGGATTTGACGTTGCACGATCCGACGATTGGGCGTCCGTGCCACGTCAGCAGAGTCATTATGGTGGGCTAGGGAATTTGAAACGTCCTTTGATCTGGGCCGTTGGATCATGTTGATCTCTGGTCGGCCGTTGGATCAGTAAAACCCAAGGATTATAAATAGGCGACTCCTAACTATTCATTCTTCACTGCTCTAAGTTATTGACTTCTCGGCAAGTTTGGAACCGTCAACTCGGTAGATCTCGTCGTTTGCTTGCTCGTGATCGACTCGGCCGAAGCTTCGTTCGTGATCGACTCGGCCGTCGTTTCATTCCCGCTCAGCTCTTCTTCAACCAGTAAGTCTTCTCCGCCCAGTATGTCAGTTGGTAGTAGTCCTATGGGCGAACTGCTCGCCAGGGCGGCAGAGGGCGCGAGTCCGAGCCGAGAACTCCCCGTCCGCTCTCCCACCATAGACCTGTTGGGCTCGACCTCAGACGAGCCCGATGTAGTGGAGCTTCGTCAGGCCGAGGTGGCCGAGCCCCCGTTACCCATGGAGTTTGACCACGCGGCCCAATCCACAGCCGCAGACCGGGCCGAGAACTCCGGGTCGTCCTCATCCGATGAGGAATCAAGCGAGGAGATTCGTCCGAGATGGGGGTTGGCTCGAAGCTCGCCTACCGACGCCCCGAGCCCGAGGAAGGCAAGAGTCGGCACTGCCCGAGCACAATCACGGAGGCCGACCTCGACTATCCGAGGACGACCTACGCCATCCCCGAGGACATTCACTCCGAGTTCCTAACCCCAGGGAGATGGCCTGCTTCATTAGGCCCGGCGAGGTGGCTCTGTACGAGACACCCTTCAAGTATGCGTTCAGGCTCCCCGTTCTCCGCCTGGTGGACCAGATCTTGGACCACTTCCATTTGTCTCCTGGTCAGCTGGTGCCGAACTCTTGGCTGGCCGTGTACGGCTTCTACGCTTTGTTCTGCGAGATGGGCCGAGGTGCGAGCGTGGCGCTTTTCTCTCGGCTCTTCTTCCTGAAGAAGTCTCCCAGAAGGGGTGGTATTACTTCGCCGCCGATCGAGAAGAGTGCGGCTCTAGGCGGCCACAAATTTACTGGTCGGCACGCCGACCTTCAACAAGTATTGGAAGCCCGTTTTTCTTTGCTTCTATTCCCAACAGCCCTCTCCGAACCGAGTGGAAGGAGATGAACTGAACTATGTAAATAGGGTACTACCCCTGACCGAGAACGAGATGACCTCGCTCGACCTGATCCCCCAGCGTCCGCCCTTCGATGTCCTCCAGTTTCAGGATGAGGGGTTTCTTCAGAGTTGGCATATGACCCCTGGTAGGAACCCTTGCCGAGCTTGTCTCTGTTGTCCGAGCCGACCCCTTTACTTAGTTTTCTTTTCTTTTTCTGACTCGTTTTTTTATGTTTTCGGTTTCTCTTGCAGTGGTCGGTCACATTCCTCCAATGGACACAGCTCGGCTAAGGGCCGAGACCATCGCAGATAGGAAAAAGAAAAATGCCGAGAAGAAACCCCGGGGAGAGTCCTCCAAGGCCTCCAAGGGCAAGGCCGTGATGCCGGGACCGTCGGACGCGGTGGTCGGTCTGGAGGCCGAGAAGAACACGGGTCCAGCCGGGTCTCCGAGGAAAGGGAAAGGCCGAAAAGGCGAGAGGAGCCCGCCGAGAGATATCAAGCGTCAAAAGCTCTCGGTAAACCTGACGAGTGGCGGCCTTCCGCCCGTGGCCTCTCCCACCAACATCTCCCGATACATCCTGGGGAGGGCTTCGGCCAATAATGTCCCCGTGAGGCCGACCTGGCGCCTCTTTCCGGGGGACTCGGCCCTGACGTCGGCCGCTCACGCCAAGGAATGGCTTGATGCCTGTCGGCTTCCAACCTACAAGGAGAAGCTCGAGGCGCCGTCAGGACCCCGAGCTCCTCTCCACCCTATTCCAAGATTTTAACATGGTAAGTTTTCTTGTCGGCTTTGTAATTAGATATGATCCGGGTAATTTGTCTTGAATATTGTTCTCATGCTTTTTGTAGGGGTTCGCCAAAGCGGGGAGACCATGCTCCGCTTGAGCGACTCCCGACCGAGAACTATTCTTTGGACGTCCAAAGGCAAGAAGGCTTATCAGGACGCCCAGGATGCCGTTCAGAGGCGTCGGGAGACCCAAGAGAAGCTCACCACTGCTGAGGCCGAAGTGGAGAGCTCTCAGGCCGAGGTGGCTAGGCAGAGAGAGAAGGTCCGGGCTCTGCAGGCTCGGCTCGCCGAGGTGAAGGAGAAGGCCAAGGAAGATCTGGCCTCGGCTCGGAGCGCGGCAGTCAGCGACTATCTCCAATCGGAGGAGTACGCCGATATCTGCCATGAGATCAGGAAGCTTCCCTTCGCCGAGGGTTTTGAGGTAGGCCGAGCTGAACTTTTGGCCGAGATCAAGGCGGCGTACCCAGATCTCAATCTCTCCCGTTTTGATGATGATGCGACTACCTTCGCAGGGGAGATGGGAGATGAGGAGGGAGTCGAGGTCACCCAAGCTCTACCCCTTGAGGCACCTACTCCGGCCGACGTCCTCCCTCGGGGAGCTGGACCCCAAGACCCTGCTGCCGAGCCCAGTACCGTGGACGCTTCCGAGGTCGCCTCCAAGTCCCACGCCGAGGAGACGGAGATGTAAAAATATTTTTTTTTTGTGGGGCCGAACTGCCCAATTTTGTAACCGTGCTTATCAGTCGGCTTACAATGAATAAAACAACTTATTTTTGCCATAATTTGTCTAAGTATTTGAACTCGACGCCCTCAGTATTCTTTTCCTTGCGTATTCTGTTTTGTTTGTGGCCAAGCTGCCGAGTCGTTTCACTAGCCGTGCTTAGGAACTCGTCTCTTTTTTATTCATGCCTCATGTGGTCGGCGGTTTCGGTCATACAACGCCCGAGGTCAATGTGATCCTCGCTTTGGTTGGTTAACTCGCCTTTCCCTTCGGTCCGATTGGAGAGGCTATCATATAAGCGGACTCGTGGCCGAGTATCCTTCCTGGCCGAGCCTAATGCCTTAGCTTAGTTTTGTACTTTGTTAGGTTCGGCCAAACAGGGATGTCGGCCCTTGAGAGGTCGGCCAGGTCAATGAGGACCGGTCTTACGACTCGGCTACCGACCTACGAGGGTCAGTCTTTGAGGTCGGCCTGGCCTATGAGGACCGGTCTTACGACTTGGCTGTTGACCTATGATGGTCGATCATTGATGTCGGCCTGGTCTATGAGGACCGGTCTTATGACTTGGCTGCCGACCTATGAGGGTCGGTCTTTGAGGTCGGCCAGGTCTATGAGGACCGGTCTTACGACTTGGCTGCCGACCTACGAGGGTCGATCATTGATGTCGGCCTGGTCTATGAGGACCGGTCTTATGACTTGGCTGCCGACCTATGAGGGTCGGTCTTTGAGGTCGGCCAGGTCTATGAGGACCGGTCTTACGACTTGGCTGCCGACCTATGAGGGTCGGTCTTTGAGGTCGGCCAGGTCTATGAGGACCGGTCTTACGACTTTGGTGCCGACCTACGAGGGTTGATCATTGATGTCGGCCTGGTCTATGAGGACCGGTCTTACGACTTGGCTGCCCACTTATGAGGGTCGATCATTGATGTCGGCCTGGTCTATGAGGACCGATCTTACGACTTCAACTTGGGAGCTTGCCAATACGTTAAGTGTTGGAGAAAAAGACTTTATTGAATCAAATGTCGGACTGAAGCCGAATACAAGCATGCTCAATTATTGAAAAAACTTCTTCAAATTTTCCGAGTTCCAAGGTCTCGGTACCTTCTTGCCCTGAGTCCGCAAGCGATACGTGCCAGGGCGAATTTGCTTGGAGACTATGTACGGGCCTTCCCAATTTGGTGCTAATTTTCCTTGTTGCTTCGTGCGGGATGCGCCGAGTTTTTCGAGAACAAGGTCCCCTTGACGGAAATGCCGCTCTTTGACTCTTAATCATAGTAGCTTGCCGTCTCTTTTTGTACGCCGCGTCCGGAGTAGGGCATTTTCTCGAGACTTCATCGAGGAAGTCAAGATTTGCTCTCAACCCATCTTCATAGGTCTTCTCATCGAAGTTGAGCACTCGGTACGATGAGGCCATAACTTCAACCGGTGCGAGGGCTTCGGTCCCATAAACGAGGCGAAATGGACTCTCCCCGGTTGGAGTTCTTACAGTCGTCCGATATGCCCAAAGGACGCTTGGGAGTTCTTCCACCCATCTCCCCTTGGCCTCATCCAACCTTCTCTTAATGCCGGCGAGTAATGTTCGGTTGGACACTTCTACTTGTCCATTTGCTTGCGGATGAGCTACCGAGATGGGTCGGAAGTCAATGTGGAAGTGCTCGCAGAACTCTCGGAAGGCCGGGTTGTTGAATTGCGCGCCATTATCAGTGATGAGAACTTTCGGTAGCCCGAACCGATAGATGACCTTATCTCGGAAAAATTTCTCCATGTTCTTCTCAGTGATGGTGGCAAGGGGCTCGGCCTCGACCCACTTGGTGAAGTAATCGATCGCTACTACTACGTATATTCTATTTCCCGATGCCGGGGTGAAATCTCCGAGAATGTCCATTCCCCACATAGCGAATGGGATTGGGCTCAGCATTGAGGTTAACTTTGTTGCTGGTCGGCTTGGGATTGGCGCGAACAGTTGGCACTTCTCACACGTCTTCACGTATCTCATGGCCTCTTCTTGCATTCTTGGCCAATAGAATCCTTGCCGAAGTATCTTGTATGCAAGAGCTCGGCCGCCCATGTGACTCCCGCATATTCCCTCATGCACCTCGGCTAGTGCATACTCGGCCCCCTTCGGTCCCAGACATCGGAGAAGAGGGGCCGAGATTGCCCTTTTGTAGAGTACTCCGTCGATCATCGAGTACTTGGAAGCTCGGATCTTGACTTTCCTTGCTTCGTCTCGGTTCCCCGGGAGCAGGTCATTCTCTAAGTAGTTGACAATGGGGTCCAACCAGGTCGGCCCGTCCTCTTCAATGTGCTTTACGCTTTCTTCTTGTAAGGATGGCTTCTCCAATATTTCTATGTATACTGACCGGCTCAGGTATTGGAGGTCGGCCTCGGCCAACCTGGATAAGGAGTCCGCCGCGGCATTCTCTTTTCTCGGTATTCGAGTCATCTCAAAGTGCTCGAACTCGGAGATCAGATCTTGGGCTCGGCCCAGGTATGCTATCATCCTTTCGTCTTTCACCTCGTAGTCTCCGTTGACCTGGTTGACCACAAGTTGGGAGTCTCCTCGCACCTTCAACCGCTTTATGCCCATAGCTTTGCTGACTCGAAGTCCAGCTAGAAGGGCTTCATACTCAGCCTCGTTGTTCGAGGCGGGAAACTTGAACCTTAGGGCATATTGGACCAGAAAGCCTTCGGGGCTTACAAGTATTAGGCCGGCCCCGCTTCCTCCGGAGTTGCTTGAGCCGTCGACATTCATGGTCCAAATCGGGTCGGCCGTAGCCCCGACCTCCTCGACTGTCTTTTCTTCTCCGGCCTCATGTTCGGAACCCGTGCATTCGGCGATGAAGTCGGCAAGGGCTTGTCCTTTTATCGCCGTCCTCGGTCGATAGCTTATATCGTATTCACTTAGCTCAACCGCCCAGGAAATCAGCCGTCCCGAAACGTCGGGTTTTTGCAATATCTTCTTGAGTGGCTGGTTGGTCAGTACCGCGATCGGATGAGCTTGGAAGTACGGCCTTAGTTTCCTTGCAGCCATGACTAGAGCGAATGCTACCTTCTCGAACCCGGAATACCTTGTCTCGGCATCAACAAGAACGTGGCTGATATAGTATATCGGCCTTTGAGTTCGACTCTCTTCTCTGATCAACACCACACTGACCGCTACGGGAGTGGCGGCTAAGTAGATTTGAAGCTCCTCTTTTGGTTCAGGTCAGCTGAGAAGAGGCGGGTTCTCCAAATATTTCTTCACTCTTCAAAAGCTTCCGGCATTCGGACGACCGATAAAGTCTTTTGGGTTCCGATATTCTTTAGGGCCTTAAAGAACGGTAGGCACTTGTCGCCCGATCTCGACATGAATCGCTCCAACGCCGCCACACGTCCGTTTAGGCTCTGTACTTCTCGGATCGTCCTTGGAGGACTCATCTCTTGGATGACTCTGATTTTTGTCGGATTGGCTTCGATGCCTATGATAGAGACCATGAAGCCGAGGAATTTTCCGAGGTTACGCCGAATGCACACTTGGCGGATTCAATCTGTTTTCCTCAATACGCAAGGCTTCTTCCAGTGGCCAAGTGGTGCTCGCCTTCAAACTTTTCACCAACATGTCATCCACGTAGACTTCCATGTTCTTTCCGATCCTCGAATATATAGTTCACGAGGCGCTGGTATGTCGCTCCACGTTCTTCATCCGAACGGCATGACCTTGTAGCGAAATTCTCTTGGTCGGTTCGGAAGGCCGTGTACGACTTCGTCCTCCTCATGCATCATGATTTGGTTGTAGCCGAGTACGCGTCCATGAAGCTCGGCATCTCGTGACCTGCCGTGGCGTCGATCAAGAGGTCGATCCGAGGTAATGGGTATTCATCTTTTGGGTAAGCCTTGTTGAGGTCGGTGTAGTCAACACACACTCTCCACTTCCTGTTCGGTTTAGGGACCATGACGACGTTAGCCAACCAGGTCGGAAATTTCTCCTCTCGGATGAATCCTGATCGGCGAAGCTTCTCCACCTCTTCTTTGATTGCAGTTTGTCGATCAAGTGCGTAGTTCCTTCTCTTCTGCCGGATTGGTTTTCGACCCGGATCCACATGGAGTCGGTGCTCGGCTATATGTCTGGGTATGCCTGACATGTCAGCGGCTGACCAGGCGAAGACATCGGTGTTCGCTTTTAAGAAAACTCCGAGCCGCCTCCTTTGATCTTCATTTAGTAGTGATCCGAGCTGGACCACCTTTGCTGGGTCATCTTCGCTGAGATGAAGTGGGGTCAGGTCTTCCACGGGTCGTCCTCTTCTCTCGATAAGCTCATCCCGCTGATCTTCTGGGAGATGCTCGACGCACATGGCCATTCCTCGAACATTACCCTTGTTTTGCTTGACGAAAGTAGCGTAGCACTCTCGTGCCTTCTTCTGATCGCCTCGGACCTCGCCGACACCATTCTCGGTGGGGAACTTCATTTTCAAGTGAGTCGGGAGATGATGGCTTGGAGGGCAGTCAATGAAGGACGGCCGAGTATGGCATTGAAAGCCACTACCGACCGTACCACCATGAATTTAACTTGGATCGTCGCCTGGCATGGAGCTTGCCCAATTGTGACTAGTAGATCGATCGAGCCCTTGATGGTCGCGGCCGCTCCCGAGAACCCGTGAAGCGAGGTGCCTTCGAGCTTGAGCGCATCGTCGCCGAAGCCAAATTGCCGGTACGCTTCTAGTGACATAAGGTCCACGGATGCGCCGGTATCGACCAATACACGGTGGACGGGCCTGTTCGCAATTTCTACCTGCACCACTAAAGCATCGTCATGAGGTAAACTTATACCTTCGAGGTCGGCTTCGGTGAAGGAGATCGTCACCGCCGGCTTGAGTTTCTTGGCGGGCATCTCGGCTACTCCGATGAAGCGAGCGTTTGCCTTAGCCTTTCGAGTACTCTCTTGCCCGGGCCCTCCGAGGATAGTGTATATGGGGGCTCCCTTGTCATTGCTCGGCCCGGATCCGTCCTCCTTCTTCTCGGCTCGGACCTTGTCATCGTCTCTTTCAACTCGCCTATTTTCGGCCCTAGGCTCGGCTCTTCTTTGATCTCGGTCATCAGGCCGCCGACCTCCACGATCTTCTCGGCCTCCTTTGACATATCGCTTCAAGTGGCCCGCTTTTATCAGCTCTTCGATTTCTCTTTTCAGCTGATAACAATCTTCGGTGTCGTGACCGGTGTCCTTGTGGAATTGGCAATATTTGTTGGGATTCCGAGATGACCCCGCTTGCATCGGTCGGGGTCGGCGGATGTACCCCCCATCTTGTATTTGCATCAGGATCTCCTTGCGAGACGCATTCAGTGGCGTGTAGTCGGGGCTCCGTGCTCGATCCGACCTGTCAGCTCGGCGATCCGTCCTTGGCCTTTTGTCTTCCCTTCTATCGTCTGTTGTCGGCCTTTTCTTGTCGATACGACCTTCGTTGCCCTTCCGGGCTTGGAGGACCTCGGCCATATTTACGAACTCGTTGCACCTCTCCAAGAGCTCGGCCAGGTTTTTTGTCGGCTTCCGGGCCAAGTCCTTGATAAGGTCCATGTCGGCCAATCCGTTGCTCATAGCCGTATGGGCCGTGGCCTCATCCAAATCCTTGATGTCCAAGGATTCCTTATTGAAGCGGGAGACGAATGCTCGGATTGACTCGTCGGGCCTTTGCTTCACGCTGAGGAGGTTGACCGTGGTCTTCTTATGTTTCATACTACTCTGGAAGCGCGTGACAAAGGCTCGGCAGAGTTGAGCGAAGCTTTTTATGGAATTCGACGGCAACCAGGAGAACCATGAGGTCGCCGCGCCCTTGAGGGATGCAGGGAAGGCTCGGCAAGAGACGATCTCGGTTCCCCCGTACATGGTCATCATCGCATTAAAGTAGTTGATGTGATCTGTCGGGTCGGTCGTCCCGTCGTATCGGTCGAACGGGGGAGGTTTGAAACCGTTGGGTAGCGGCGCGGTCATGATCTCGGGAGGATACGGGTGACGCCCGACCAAAGAGTAGGCATCCGGGGTCGCTTGTTTCTTCAACCCCTCCACTTGCTCGGCCAAATCTCGTAGCCGCTTCTCCAGCTCGGTTTCAGGTGCTCGCCAACCGGCTCCTCGGCCGGGGTCGATAGGGTCGGTCGTCCCCGTAGTCGGCCATCCGGTCAGCTCGGTCCTCACCATCCTTCCTTGTTCTTTTTCTTCTTGGAAGTTGGACCCTCGGGGCTCCCCGTTGTTCTTCTCGGGAGGTGAGCTCGACGCGGGAGTATGACGCGATCCTTCTCCGTGTCTCGGCGCGCGCCTTTCAACCGGGTCTTTCCTTTGTTCTCGAAATCTCCTCGGCGGTTCGTCCTCTCCGATCCGTCCAGAAAATACCGACCTCCTTGCTACAGAGCCGACCGGTTCAATTTCCTACCCTGTTCGCGGGCTTTGGCGATGTTCTTGTTCACCCCGCCGAGCGCCTCTACTGGGGCGCAGAGGTGGAGTCTTCTGACGAGACGGGTGCGAGGACGCAGCCCGACTCGGCTCGGCCCTACGCCGGCCACCATTTTGCTGCAAGTTTCTTTCAGCGCTGACCGAGCCGGAGGGAGCGCGGCCGGCGCCTTGGCCCATCAGCCCGCCGGGCCATCTGGTTCATGAAGGCGCGCAACATCTCGTTGGTGTGGAGCATCTGCAGCTGTAAATCCATAACCTGTCGATTATTTGTCGGGGCTTCTGGGTCCAAACTCTCCGACAAGGATGGCGGTGCTGGTAGGCCATTCCCGTCCAAACTTGGCTCGGCCTGTACCCGGCTAGCCGCGGCCGTGGTTAGCGCACCTCCCCCATTCCCGCTCTCTGGAGGGGGAATGGTGCCCGTGATGGGCTGCACACCACCTGCCCTAGGGGTCTTCTTTTATCCCCGCCGAGAGGCTTCGGGGCGGTGATCGCCTCGTCTGCACAACGGGTTGCGGCTCCTCCGTCGGGGAAGTAGAGCCATGCTGTCCCGACCTCGTGTGCACCATTATTATTGCTCGGGAATTGGCGAAACGACGATGCTTGCCGATGTCGTTCCCACGCACGCGCCAAATCATTGCGTGTGAAAACCTCCTGGTGCTTGGTTCGCCCGTGGATGAACCTGCAAAAACCAAGCAATGAGCGCAAGAGGGCCGGTGTGGCTCCGGCCTAGGACTCTCCGATGCTCAAGTCAGGTCTCCAACGTGACAGCGTAACTGCGTAGTAGAAAGCAAGATGCGGAATAGTGCTCCATACCTGGGTATTTATCGGGTAAGGAGGAGATGAGACGGTTTGGAAGAGTCCTAGTACGGTAGGAATCCTTCTTTCGGAAGGTTCTCTCGCGTAGAGCGGAGTGGAGAGCTATTTTCGGGGTCGGACTCTTATTAAGGTAAGAGTCCATGTGTGGTGCGATTCCGTGTCACGCTGGGATCGTGGCTCGGTCCTTATCCCGTGATTCTCGGGATGTGCTGACGTGGCCCGGAGATCCCCGGTGGGGGGCTATGAGAGCTTCAATGGAGGAGGGCTCGGCCTACGAGGTCGGCCCATGGGGTCGGCAATGGAGGTCGAGCTCGGGAGGTTGGTCTCGGCCATGAGCTCGGCTAGGTGTCTATGGCTGACCCGTATAATCTCGGCCTCAGCCACCGGCTAGCTCGCTCAAAACAGGCTTTGTCAGGTGACTTATTGGATATGGGGTCGGCCCAACTCGGTTCTCGGACTGAGGTCGGGTCGGCCACGTGGTAGCCTCTGATAGGTGGGGTGTTTTATGCCTCATCACTACCTGTTGAAACATAGCAAATATTTTTTTTCAATTAAAAAGAAAATTTAACTTCAACAAGACATTAGAAATTGATTTAGGGTTTTGGACTTAGGAGTGGTACACCACTGATT
Source organism: Telopea speciosissima (assembly GCF_018873765.1). NCBI lineage: Eukaryota > Viridiplantae > Streptophyta > Magnoliopsida > Proteales > Proteaceae > Telopea > Telopea speciosissima. The sequence continues at coordinate 45,866,135 of NC_057925.1, read as the reverse complement.
TGGGCCATACCAAGCATACCCAGCAGGGATATGGGATATGACTAATAACATTTTACTTGTAAAAGTTTGGATGTCAAAAACCAAGATTGTCTTGTTCTTATGAATCCACCTTTTGCAATTTACACATTGTTTTTAGGGTTGATGTTCTTTGTGGGGGAGTGCGGTTCATGTGTACATGGGGACTAATGAGAGCACATGTGTTAGTATCATGGAGTTGGGCAGTCATTTTGCCCCATGTCTGGTGTGGTCAGTACAATCCCCCAACAAAGAAATTTTTTCCTTGTTTTTATATGAGATTCCTACCCTAGTATCATGTTTTCTAGGGTTTAGATCAGGATCATTAGCCCTTTTTTTAGGGAGAGGAGGAGTGGGAAAAAATTTACCTCTCTCTCTCTCTCTGGCTGCTCTTTTTATGTCGTGGTCGTGTTGTTTATAAGGTGAAAAAAAATTTAAATAAACATTCAGTAAGCAGTCATCATCCTCCCCTCTCCCAAAAAAAAAAAAAAAAAAAAAACAAGTAAATTGAGCAGAGCCAGAGGTGATAAAGCAATTTCCCATGTGGTAATTTAGAACTTAGATTTCGATTTCATTTTGGTTCTGACCATAAGATCAAGAATCATTTTTTGCCCCCAAAATTCTTCATTTGAGTATTTTGCTAATATTGACATTTTGGATTATTTTAATTATTTTGGTGTATTTCAATTATTGTGGTTGAAATAAAAGAGTAGTTATGAGATTGAGGTTCTTTTTCATTTAAATCTTTTGAATTAAAATTGTATGGTTATGATAGAGAATTCTACACAATCTCAATAGTACAATTTAGCCTTCGAATATGCAAGGTAGTGGTCAAAAAGTAAGTTTAAACTCCCAAAAATTTTTAAAAGTGACATTTGAATATATATAATGGAATCTGATAAAAATCATCTCTTTCTCTCTGTCTGTGTATGTGTGAGAAATTTTATTTACTTAAGAAGTAAAGAGAAATAGTCCAAAAATATTTAAGAAATTCCAATGGTCTTGCTAAGCAACCAAAGGACAAGAGACATCTCGACCGCAAAGATGGTATGGAGACAAGACCTATCCAGAACGAATCCGAATACCGTAATCCCTGCTTTGTTGTTCTCGAAATATGTCACTGTCCATCACCAACACCATCACCACCAAAAACAAAATTTATTAAAACAAAATAATTTCCTTGACTCAATTTAGTTATTTTAAGGCTAAGGTTGATATGGATTCTCCAAATCTATAATGCATTTTGAAACACAATTGTTCTCTATTCTCGCTTCAAAATACATTCTAGACCCAAAATTTGAAGAATATGAAATTAACTGACCTAGTGCTTGTCTCTTGTGGAAAGAGATGGTGCGAGCATAAATAGGCATGATAATATTGGTGTTGTCGAGCTCGTTTTCTCCATCAGCATTCTCTTCATCCTCCCATTCTCCATTAGAATTGATCGGAAAATCACGTACATGAGGTCGAGCCACCTCATAATCTGCCAATACCGGTGTCTCACTATCGGTGCCGCCACCGTCGAAAGACTCGATCGTGGCACAAACATGCCATTTGGCCGCAAGGCATGTCACTGCCTGCGCCTTATGTGTTATCTTTGTAGCACTTCGCAAGCATATGAACAACCCCGTCACCAATGTGATTGAACATAACTGTGAAAGAACATCATAATCAAATCAGTGTTATTATGAATTTTTTATTTGTCCTGTACAGTTGTCTAGTTACTCTCATAGGGAGGTAGAAATGACGACTTAACCTCACTCAGGCAATGTGTTTGGGCAGGGGGTTAGGTCGTCATTTTCAACCCCTATGAGAGAAACCAGACAACTGTATCGGATAGGGAACCATAGACGAATATATGTCTTATCGATCGATGAGGGAGAAAGAAAAGAATGCTTACAGCTAATTCACCAGCAGTGAAGATAGTAACAACTGAGTTGGAGCGAGTGATGATAAGTAATGAAGCGAGTTGACTCGCTGTGATACATAACAGAGCAAAGATAATGAAAACTCGGTACCGGTGGCTTATAATCCGAAGATGTCTCCTTATCCTCAAGTGTTCTTTCAATATTGATGCTACGTCAGACTCTACTTGGAAAACTTCGGCAAAGTCTTGTAGTCGGAGTATTTGAAGGTAGCAGAGCAACCGGAATAAGATGCAGACGAAGAAGATGATAGATGTTCGGTATAACCATGAGCATAGCTCTAACGTGCATGCGACTGCGTCGCTTACGATCTCGCTGCCTAGGAAAGGGATCGCTGCTGAGCTGAACCACCATATCTTGTAGGCACTCTCCACAGCGAAGCAAGGGAGGATAAACACTAGGAGCAGCTTCCATGACCTCTGCATGCACCATGTCAATTATTCTCTATCTCAGTTTACAGAAAAGAAAAATCCAATCTACATGTCACTCTGGTTGGTGAAATTTAATGCTTCACGATCTAAATTAGTCCAACCCATGGTGGAACTTAGACCTGTCTCATACTCTCATTCATGGTTTGAGGAATCGGTATTGATTCTTAGCCAATCTTGTATCGGTCAATCGATATAGACCAAGGGTAAAATGAAAAAAAAGAAATTTATTTTTAAATAGTGATATCGACCATGACCGATACCATATCTGGTACTGATTCCTAAATCCTGATCGGTATGAGCAATAAGTGTTGTGTATTCTTACTCATTTTTCTCTTATGGTCTTCTCCCTTCCCCCCAATTTTTAAGTTGGCAAAAGGTTTCGTGCAAAGTCCTGTGCCACCAATCACATGAGGCCATTGAAATGACAAACCTCCTCTAGTAATGCATTATAACTTGTTTCCTCTCATGCAACCGTGCATGAAAACCTTGTCCTTTTAAATTTAGGAAAAGTTTTCCGTCACCCAAGGGCCATGGCTGGGCATCTGAAATAGTGAGTGGAAGGGGAAAAAAAAGTAATAAAGGATATTATGGTAGTTTTTTTTTTTTAGAAAAGATTATTTGGTTAAATATAAGTTAGCGAAGTATAGAGCTTCACTATGAACCGTGAATTTTACTTTTTCCTTTTCTCTCTAAAATATATTGGTTGCTCCTAACCATATGATTGGTAGAAACCCACGTAGGGTCCTCGATCACAAGAACCAATATTTTTTTAGGTGGCAAAAAAAAAAAAATGCCCGTGATATAACTTTAGGGTATAAGATGAGTTGTGAAGTATTTAGATATTGACTAGAATATAGATCCTCCTAAGCTTCACTATAGATAGTGAAACCTATCATGTGACCCCCTCTTGTGTTATCATGTGGCAAATATTAAATAGGTTTCACTATGTTTAGTATAATACCATATGGTATTATACTATTCTACCCCTATAGTATAATACCCTCCATTGTTCCCAAACCTTATGGACAACATCCGAATTCCTTTGACTGTGGGTGTGAGACAACTTTGGTCCCCTATAATATATTACCTGATCCTAACCGTTCAATTGGTATAATCTAATGCTTTAAACCTGCACAAGAATCTGGATCAACCATCAGCGGATGAAAAAGGGGGAGTTTTCTAGAAAAAGGGCGCTTCATTTCCACTTTGTATATGAGCCATCAATTTTGAAATAGCAAGAACACGTAATCAGAGAAATGATCACTCAATTCCTATTTTTCTTGTCGTTTAGCGGGGTTGGACGATCCAGTTCCCAACACGGTTGGACAAGCGGCTCCTGTCAAACCGGGCAGCAGTGTTGCATGTGCAGCATCTAAGATGAGATGATGCGCATTTACCGCCTTACCCCCTGTCCAACACTTTGCCCGAACAAGGGTAAGGTGGTCAATACGCCCACTTCATCTCAGGCGCTGCACACAGCTGCATGCTGCCCAGAATGACAGGATGAGCTTTTTCCCCTACAGCCGTGGCAGGAGTTGGAGGATCCAGGCCGTTTTTGTTGGGCTAGATCCTCAAGCTCTCCCGCACGGCTGGAGAAAAGCCAGGTTCCAAGGTGGCTTCCAATGGCGGGGGGAAAAAGACTTTAATGACTTCAGCACTTTTCCCACGGCTTTGCTAATATTGAATATCAATACTTTCAATCGTTCATGGTTGTAAATGTGGAAGCTCTTTCGCAGGTCTTCGAAGGGAAGGAAGTTAGTGAACCCAGATTCCGAAATCGTTTTCGTTTCCAAGTAAAATCGGTTTCAACCAAATTGGAATTCGAATATAAAATTCAATTACTAAACTGGATTGGTTGGTTTCAGTGATTAAAAAAATTGGAATTCAAACGGAAAACCCAAAAAATGTGAATCAAAATCAATAAAAATAGAAGAAGAAAGAACTTACGTTGAATTGCTCTGTATATCCCAAGCCAACCTTCTCGCTTTCCTCGCAAAGCTTATCAAGAAAGAGGAACCGACGAAGACCATAAGTACGGACAAAGCGAGAGAGACAGAAGAAGGAGAGGGTAGCGACGACAGTGAGAGATAATTGAACGACGCCGTCATAGGGGCGGTGATGTCTGGCGTCACAGGTTGGGCAGGCAAGAACGAAGTGAGACAGAAGAGGAACAATGATCGCCAGAAGAAGGAACAGAGACCATGAGAGACAAGACCTCCATATACTTGATTGATCTAAACACATCCATCGAAGACAAGACCTGAAGCTACACAATTCATCTCCTGCGTTTGAGATGCAACGGTTGAATACCTTATTAGTTTTTCTTATCAGAATTTCTCTTTCATCCTCCATTATCAAGCTTTAACTGTGATTGCAATTAGATTTCTCTGTCTATCTCTCTCTCAGCTCAGACTCAGAGTCAGCTTTAAAGTAGGAAATAGAAATCCCCTTTCTTGGAGCTATTTCGCCATTAAAGATTGCTACTTTTCTTTGGTTCGTCACTGATCACACTTGACTTGCCTTGTAGAAGATATTCAGAATGATGCGGTGAGGGTGAGAATGACCAGACGATACCAAGAAGCTTCTAAGTTACTGAAATGTGGTTTCCTGTAATTGGAGGACTATTGTGAAGAACAGATCAATTAGATCCTTTGTAGTTTTTGTATATTGTAAAAGGATAAATATTTCATGAATAATTTATATAGCTTTAATTGATAAGTAGGTTAAATTTAAATAGTTTTAACACATCACGAGAAAGACTGTGAATTAGGTAGCTGATTCACAGGCTTCCCCTGCCTATCGAGGAAGAAGTTGGACTAACGATGAGAGAGAGAGAGGTAAGTAATGTTTACTTCTCCAAAAAAGATCCCAGTTAGGCTGATTGTAACCCGCACTAAACATAGGACCATGCGAAATGACCGTCCGATCTCTTTAAAATGAAAAAAATCCCACTTCCGACAAGAGACCACGCTGCGAGTCAACTGGACCCAATTACTCTCTCACTCACTCAAATAGATTGTCTAGTCATCCATCCATCTATATTTTTACTCAAACACAACTAATTTATATGAAAAGTGAAATAAAAATTTGGGAAAAAGGTTCTCTGACCAAGAGGAATAGAGTAGCATACCAAGGAGATGCATGAGAATGGTTTTATACATAGGAAGGCAGTAAGGTAATTTCATGTGAGGAGGAGAGAGATAAAAAAAAGATGGAGCTAATATACTCTCCCTTAAAAATTTAATGATCCTCGATTACATATATTAATTTTGGGATTGTCTCACACATTTTTACTTAGCAGATAAAAAGGTAAGCTAACAAATTATTTGACAACTAAAAAGGGGTGTCAATAAGAAATTTTCATTAATTTTTAAGTAGATTACGCAATCATTGTTGATAGAGGTCAAATGTTATTCTTTACCCCCTCCCAAACAAATAAAAAAGGTCAGATGTTATTTACAGCCTCCAAGTGCTCGTCGACAGTTGTTGTTCTTTGAGATGGCCTTAGATCTTTTATTGCAGCAAAGTGCAAAGCCTGCTAGGCTTTTCAGGCCTTGCGATGGAAGCAGAGGCTGTTCGGGATGTAATTATCCTTGCTAGGAGCCTATCTATCACTTCCTTAGTGATTGTCTCAGATTGCCTGCCCATTGTGCTTGTGCTAAATCATTTAGAATCCTTATTGGACTGGGTGGCTCACATGGTTGTTGATGACATTAGTTCATTGTCTACTTCCTTTTCTGTTATTGTGTTTTTCCATAGTTTCTCGCAATGTTGTTTCTGAGGCTCATGTCTTTGCTTCTTCTGCTTGTAAATTTGTTGTTTATCATGTTTGGTGGCTTCAACAAAAAAAAAAAAAAAAAAACCACCATCTTTTCATGTAAATGCTCTTTGCAGCAGGCTCTGTTTGTTTGTGTAATTTTCACTTCAAAAAAATTGCCATGTAAAACTTTACATATTGACAAGTGTTTCAATGGTTATTTTTTTATGGAAAAAAACATTGAACAAATTTTCAAACATATAAAATTTTATATTCCGAAGTAAAATTTATCAAGGAAAATTTTCCAATATATGCCGTAACAAACGGAGCCTAGGTTTTTTCCTGCTGATTTCTTTTACTAAATTTCTCAGACGTTCGACCCCCCCACCCTAAAAAATAAAAAAAGATGCTCGTCCACCGGCCATTGCCACCGCTACCAAGCATTGCTACAATTGTGTAAGATATAAGTAACAAGACATCTCATTTTGTGGAGTTTTCTTGTATGGTACTATGGTTGTCCCATATAAGCCAATATAGTAGCTCACTCCCTATCAAGAAAAGCCTTCTCTATAACTTCTCGATGTAAGATTCTTAACCATCTTAATTAAAAATTGCTGATTAAGCTAAAATTTGACATGTGAGCAGGAGGCCTTAGGTTCTGATTGTCACAGAATTCAAGCTCATCTAAACTGCCACATGACAGGTATTAGGGTTGTCGAAGAAGCGCTTCTTACAAAGGCCATGGAAGAACCAACAGCAATTCCTTTAATTTCACTCCCCTTCCCCTTTGTTGCAATAACAATTGGAACCACAACACAAGCATTCAACAAATAAAATACCACCCAACAAGAGGAAATTGGATTTCACTTTTTTTGGCCTTTTTCACTCACTTTAATCACTTATTTTATTTTACTTCACATCTAATCAAACCAGGCCTAGGATATTACAAATAACATATATGCAGGGTGAGGGTTAAATTGGTTAAGGAGTCCATAAACAAGGATTACGAATTGTCCAACATAATAAAAACATATTATTCTAAACAAACCACTCAAAATAATAGAGATTGATTCATGATTACAAGCCACATTCCTCTGGACAACATAAAAAATGTTCTTGCTTTGCTCCCGCTAAAACTTGCAACTTGTTTTCTTTTTCTCGCTCTAGTTTTCCCCTCTCATTCTCATCTATGTCCATCTGATGTATGGTTTACAATTCATCCTTGCTCACATTGTCATCCCCCATGAGCTCCTCAAGCGAAAACTCGTCTTCTTCAAGGATTTCACCATCTTTGCCATCCCAAGGTTCTGTCTTCACGACAACAGGGGAATTTTCAAGAGGTAGAGTTCCCTTGCCACCATACCCAGCTTCCCTTACAAATTCCCTACAAAACAACTCAATCATGTTAACTTCCATCCTTTCCCACCAATGTCCCATATACAACAGCAAAGTATAAACTGAAATCAAATTACGTGATTTGGTCGAGTTCAAAAGCACTTCTGAGTGGGGCATAAGCACGTTTCTTCACATTCAGAGCAACCAAAGCTGGGTAACCATACCCACCAACACCTACTAGCTTCTCTAGATCTGGTTGCTTACCTGCAGCTGCCCAGACAAAGCTGCAAAAGATGCACAGTATTAGTTCTGATAAAACAATAGCACTTAAAAAAAATAATGTATGGTAACCAATAAAGCTACTATAGATATCTCATGTTTCCCAGAAACAAACTGTGAGGTATTTAAGTATTTGATGGTCATGACTTCTCAGTCTCTTACAGACGGTTCCAAAACCGACTTGATTCAAGGGACCTTGAAATGAAATAATTCTGGATCTCAAAGGAACTTGCCTGTAAGGACTTCTCTTGAATTTCTCTGCAGCTGATAACAAGAACTCAAGGTACTTGTTCCTTCCCTCCGCCTTAGAGTCCAAAATGTCAGGGAGGAAAGCAACAAAACAGATGGCTGCTGAACTGCATTTCTCCTCCATCACATCCTACACATCGAGGACTTGTTACTTCCATCAAACACATAAACTCCATATTTACTTTAAACCTGCGGTGGCAAAGAGAATTTCTTACAGGACCAGTCAGCTCATTCACTTCAGGTGGTGCTACATTTGTCTCCAGCTGCTCTAGTGCGTATGTTTCAATAGCTGAGGCAACTCGTGCACCTTCATATGGGAAAGGGCTATCTTTATCAGCACCGAAAACCAAAATGGTGGGGAAACCTTGTACATTAAACCTGCTCATCAGAGACTGGTGACCTCACCCCATTAGAAAATATACCAACCATTAAGTAAGCATGTGAAGTTGATAACCATCATAAACTCTTAACAACTAACCTCCTAATCTCTTATGCTTTTCACACTTGCACGCACACACACACACACAGTTTGCATAGTTCATTGAACTCATTCTCCAGTATGCTGTATATCCTCGGATAGACAAATGGTGTAGAATCAAGATTCCAGAAGCAGTAACAACAGAGGAAGAAAAAGAAATCAAATTCCAAAATCTGAGTGTGCCATGTCAGCAATTTGACTGTCATGAGAGCTCATAGCCTGCATTTCTTTCTATCCAATTTCTGATTCTTGAACAGATCAGGCACCTTATCCTATCAGCAGTCCAAATTGTGTCTCTAGCAGCTTATTTCTTCATTTATTTTTATTGTAATGCCCATCTTTAACCAGGCTGGATTAGGAATACTTTATTCCAGTTCTGAGTTGGCTGTGTTTTCCTCATTGGTTGTTAGTATGTTTCATTAGCTGGTCGATTGGAAGAGTTCTTATCCGCTTTATGTTTGTTTTTCCTTTTCAGATTAGGAATTAGGATGGACTAATCATTTCATGTCAATCCTGATTTCTGGAACATTATAAATATCTGCACTGAACTACAGGCTACCCCATGATTTGAAGAATTAAAGGCATTCAGTTTTTTGAATTTGTCCCGTGGATCCAGTACTGCTTCTGTGGATTCAGGAGTGTTTACTTGGTAGATTCTGGGATTTCTAGGTGAAGCCTAGGTGGGATTCTTAGCCTGTTATCCATTTTTTTTCTCTCTCTGTTCTTCTATCAATCTCCAATCAGAGTTTAAAGGTCGGATCAGAACACTTATACACCCAGTGGCTAAGCTATTATGATTAATCTTTCTATTCTCTGTTTTGCTTGATTGCTTCTGCTAGTTTGCTTTCAGCTTGATCATTAAACAATGATTTAATTCTCTCTGAATTCTCTTTTGAAGCTCTGAAACTCCTAATCGATTTTCAGACCTGTCTTGCTTTTATTTTCAGATTCTGTTGCTGATTTAAGACATGTCCTAATGTGTTATTCTGCATTCTAACATTTTCCAAAACTTCTGATTTAATTCTGAAAGTCGATTTGCCGCAATTCTGTTTTGTTTTCAGTTTTCCTAGTGACAGTAGGATTCCTGAAGAAACCGCCATTCTGTTCTGATCTGCTGAAGTTATTATCTATATTTCTATCCTTTAGTTCGTAACCCATCGATCCTACTTTTCCGATCTTCTGTTAAAGTTATTCTGTTGGGAGATTAAAACCCCATTAACAAACTTTAACGTCAATAATCCCTAATACTAAAAAATTCTTGCAAGAATCAAATTGGTCCAACCATTGTTAACAAAATTTAATTTATACCAATTGAGGGACAAAATTGTATTAATGACCCCAAAACCCAAAACCCACAACATTCTAAAATCCCACAGCCATAATCCACAACATTTTAAAATTCCACAGGCATAACCCACAACTTTTAGACTGGGATTTTTGCAGTAATCTGTTTTTCCCCATTGCATGTTTTGCTAATAATGGGCTCAACAGTGCTTAGCAGAAGTCTATGTCTACTAATTAATTATTAGTTCTAGGCCTTCCAACTAAAATAACAAGCACATAGGATCCTACTCCTACTTCATAAGATCAGTTGAACAGGTCTGGGACACTCATAACATGATACATTCCTCATGCTCAGACGATCAGGATTGCCTTCCTTTTTCTTAATCCATTCCCCTCCGAAACCGTAAAACTACACAGCTAAGATCACAATCACATTAGCAGGGCTGATTCTGGTCTAAAGACTCTAAACAGCCTCTGAAGTGGACCCATCCAAAGGGAACACACATCCCTAGGTCAGAAGAACCAAGAAAGTAAAATGATCAGTAATAGGAATAATCAGAAAAAAGAAGGTAAGAAAATGAGACACAAAAACGGTAATTGGATAGCAAGCTCCAAAGCATGCAAGCATGAAGGTGAGGCCAAATGCAAGGAATTTCAGCTAGATAACATTTATGCCTCCATTTGTTTCTATATAAAATATGCAGAGAGGGGTAGAACATAGTAATTTTATCCTATAGTTGCTTCATAGGAAGTGAAATGAAGGGATGCAAAGGTTGCTCCATTGCGACCAAGTGGTCACGGGTTTAAGTCTGGAAACAGCCTCTCTGCGAAAGCAGGGGTAAGGCTGCGTACATTATGACCCTCCCCAGACCCTGCAGTGGCGGGAACCTCGTGCACTGGGTACGCCCTTTTAAAAAAAAAAAAGTTAGTCTGCCAGCTTCAGAAAGGAGCATAAAGTAAAAATTCAGACAGGTCATACCTCTGCAAGTTCCCAGCTAAGGCTAAAAACCATCCCCCATAAGAGTTCAGACACCTATGAATTTACTCATTACACAAACTTGCAGTTCCTGGCTTCCTCCTACCCTTCTCTCTCTCTCTTGGAAGGGATTGGGTATGGTGTGGGAGTCCAAACTAAATCTAAAGCTCAGGTCACATTAAAGTCCAGACACTTATGAATTATTTACTCGTTACATAAACTTGTGGTTGCTGCTGGTCCTCTTTCTTTCTTTCTTTTTTTTTTGGGGGGGGGGGGGGGGTGTGGTTTGGATAGGGGTTGGCAAGGGAGAGAATTTAAAACAGAAAGCCCACATGAATATCCAAGTTCCAAGATTACCTTCTCTGAATCACAATCAACGTGACCCAGCTTCACCTTCCCCTTCAAGTTGTTTGCAACTTTCTTCCACTCTGGTGCCAGCTTCTTACAGTGTCCACACCTTTTGGGGGAACAAAAAAGGTTGGGAGAAGGAGAGTCAAATAGAATTAACACCCAAAATCAAACCATACAATGTGAAAAATTCAAAATTTGCAACAAAATTTGAGTTCTAAAATAGTTATGATGGTATGTTAAAGAAAATAATAAACAGAAAAGAATGTTGATAGATAAATAGGATGGATGTTAGAACTCCTTTTTCTTTCTTCAGTAAGTAAATCTTACATGATAACCAACCAAAAAGATACAAGAAGTCTTCAAAAGGTGGGAATTCCGTAACTGCTACCAAGAACAGTAACAGAAGAAAACCATCCAAAAACAAAATGCTCGTCTCACAAGTAAATGTTAGTTTGAATTCTCTTACAGACAATATTAAACTATTTATATACTCGTGCTCCCTGCCAAGGTCTCTCTGGATGTACAAGCACCACAAAACACAGTTGCAACTATTTTCAACTTATACCAACTACAGTTTTAGGGTTGAAACCCGTTGTGCAGTGTGCAGTGCATGCCATCTCCAAAGAAATTTCAGAATAGAGATGGCACATCGTCAAAAGGTGAATCTTTCACAAACGCAATTGGGCAATTTTCATTTTATGGTGTCTTTATGGTGTCTAACCCTTCAACCTCTATACAGACTTGCAGAAATTTAAGATCATGTTACTAGTACTAGAACTTACTTAATCATGCAACTCATTAACAAATCAGATGGCTTCCATCTATTTGATTATCATATTCTTCAGTAACAAGTGGAATGACACGACACGTCGACACGTGTAAGTCCCTTTGTTCTCTTCTGGAGACAGTCTCTTCTCTTCCGGGGACAGTCTTCTTTTAGTTCCATTCATATTTAACAACACAATGGGTCCTCCACCACCCTAGAGCGTCTCATTATTCTCTAGCTTGAGTGCAGATTTTTAAGCACACACGCTTTCCTCTACTTGTATGGTAAGTTTCAGTTGGAAAGCACTTTGCAGTGTGGCAAAATAAAGCCCTCGTTTTTGGTGTATGTGACCTAAAGACGATTATTTTCTTTTTATTTTTGAGACAGTTGAGATTACAAAGTGTTGAAGATTGGTTCGGTTCGATTCTCTTCTGGTTTGGTTCTGTTGGTGAAGTGTGTAATGTAATTAGGTACATTGGAGTGTCTAGATTCATTATGCACATGTTTAATGTGTTAATTGTGTGATTGTGCGATTGTGCAATCATACCATATTTGTAATATTCTCAAGATTATAAATAAAGTGGTGGCCTGTCTCACTGACAAGCCAAATTATTCTCTTTCCTCTCTTTCTCTCAACTCAAAATCAACATGGTGCACTTTACAGCTTACATAAGGTACAAAAACCATGATAGAAAAGGTTTGATTACATCTTTATACAGTTTTGATATGATATTCCCTATCAGCAAAGATTCAAATATTCAATTCCTTAATATTCAGTTATTCTTTTCTCCACTCATGGGTGGTCAGAGGTGGGATGTAGGTTAGTTATTAATATGCAACAATCTGATGAATATATTGTGCAGTAGTGCTCACCTTAGGAGCATTAAAGAAGTTACTACATAATATGCAATAATAGTGATGTACTGAAAAGACTGATTGATCAAGCAATGACCTTGAACTACAGAGAGCAATGCAATCCTATGATTACCCTGAGGAACCAACTAAAGTCATTATTAATGATAAACGCTTACCATGGTGCAAAGAACTCGACGATCCAAAGATCTTTACTTTTAACTACCATTTCGTCGAAATTGCGAGAAGTCAGTTCTACTGATGCACTAGGTTCGGATTTCTCACTTGATCCTCCGGCTGCCTTTCCATTTAAACGTTCCTTCAGAAGACCCTTAATCTGTAAGCAATAAAAGCCACTCAGTATTTACTCACATAGTAAACTTATGAGGGAAAAAGGCTATCCACAAATATAGAAAAAGGCAACTATGAAACAAGACATAAACAACTTCCCAAAAGTTAGCAGAGCCAAGAAAAAGAAATTTAGAATGAACCAATTATTAGTTAGTGGAGGGGACATGATGAACAATACCACATACAAGTACGTTAAATCCAAAGCATATCCTAATTAAAAGTGCTCAAAATTAAACAAATGAGCTATATGCAGGATCCATACAGATTTTGGACCAAATATGGATCCACATGCATCAATCTGAGATTTATCCAGATCCGGAGCCAACATGGAAATTGCACATTTTAGTTGGTTTGCAATATTTTGGGTTAAAATTTTGCTTCACATTCTATTAAGGCCCCTTGACATTGCTAAATATCTCCGTGGCAGACTGGCAGCTTAGCTGATACTCAAAGACCGTGTAGAAGTGTCCATATCACCGATTCACAACTATACATTTGGTAAGTTCAGCCTAAATGCATTTTCCACAATGGCAATATAAAGCTTTGGAAAATGGGCTTAGACAACTATGGCAACTTGTTTAATGATTGAAAATACAAAGATAATAGTTCAATACAAGGCTGATGAGATAGGACCACAAATCAAAGGAGGTGTACTACCCAACGGTGAGTTTGACTAGATCAGCTTGCCACGTGGCTTAAAATGGTGGGCCTTCGAGGCATAGTTGTCACGGCGTCACGGCGATCCAAGTCGGTGGAGGGGTGTCACGTCGATATATCGACATGTCGCCCGCCATGGCGTTGCCATGGCGAGCATGTCGACCATGTTTTATTTTTTATTTTCTCTATTTTTAATGTGTTAATAGATGTATACTCAAGCCATGTTTTATTTTTTCTCTATTGTTTCTCAAGTTTTAAGAAGAAAATTCAGAAATCGAAGAAGAAATCGAAGAGGGAAAGAAGAAATCGAAAGAAATCGAAGAGGGAAAGAAGACAGGAAGAAGAAATTGAAGAGGGAAAGAAGACAGGAAGAAGAAATCGAAGAAGAAATCGAAAGAAATTGAAGAGGGAAAGAAGAAATCGAAGAGGGAAGAAGAAATCGAAGACAGGAAGAAGAAATCGAAGAGGGAAAGAGAGTCAGGAAGAAGAAATCAAAGAGGGTCGCCATGGCGTAGGTCGCCATGCAGCCCTCTCCAGCGCCAGGACGCCATGGCGACGCCATGACAACTATGCTTCGAGGTTTGTCAAGAGGCCATGTAAACAACCTTTTTCACTAATATTTAATTATCATTCAGTTCTTTGTTCTTTACTCTTGTATTTAAGTGTAAACAAAAAGTGTTGCTTCTCTTTTTTGACACATGGGAGTTCTAACTTCTAATGCACAAAAAAGGTAGAAAACATAGGTGACACTAGCAAAGGCTCCCATGGAAGAAAAAAAAGGGGGGGGGGGGGAATAAAATGAAAGGAAAATCTTGGCAAGAATGTCCAAATTTCACTTTGTTACAACAAACCTGCTGGAGTGCAAATTCTACTATGGGTTTGACATCCCTTGCTCCTTGATAATCTACTGGAGGCTTGCCAGGTACAAACACCTTTATGGTTGGAAACCCTCTAATTCCATACTCCTACATGAAATAGAAGACAAAGCATTAAAGGTGACAAATCATGGGTACAAATCTTCTAAAGCATGGGTTATTATTAGAGAGTGAATGGAAACACAAAAAATTGTTAAACAAGCAAAACAAAATACAAGTTACAAAAAGAACTTGTTCACATTATATACAGTTATACTATTACATATGACAATTTCTAATAATAAACAACGTTATGTAATCCAAAGTCATTTTTCTAGTGACCCACTTCTAAGCCAATCAATATGCCACCTCTTTTAAGCTACAAGATGGAAATCACATTTACACCAAGAACGAAAAACAATCTATAAGACTTTCTTTAGGACTAGATTTGTGGTTTCATTGAAAATTTGAAACTAGCCAAAAAATCTCCACACAAACATTTGGAGATGCAGGTCAAGCATTGACCCAAAAATTGGATTGGATAGTTTAGACCAAGGTAACAAGGATACTCCTGTTTTCCATTTTCAGAATGTATCCACATATCGGACACCAACAAGCATGTCGAACATTGAAACCGCTGTAGATCATATACAGTATGTTTTCTTCAAAGAGAGGGAAAGGAACATTGCCTGCAGAACAAAAGTCTAGTAACTATAGCTGCACCTAGGTGATTGGTTACAAGGGATAAAAAATCATCATATACAGATACAGAAATGTTTATGTCTCAAGTTTTAGAAGTACCATGTCAAAGCCAAGACACATGTCCACAGTTGGGGTTGAGTGTGTCTTGTATTCTGCGGGTCCACATAATTATAATTAGGTTTGTATTTGTAATTGAGACGGGTTTTGAGTCCATTGCATGTACGGAGGTAAAATTGTAATTGTGCGGACATTAGGGTGTTGAGGTTCCCTATATATGGCATCTGTCTGGAAAATTCTAGCCACAAGCAACGGGGAGCATTTTGTGAGGTGGAGAGTGGTGTAGAGAGTTGTTTTTCAGGAAATACTGGAAAATCTCTGGTTCTCTCAGGTGGATGTAGGCAATCTCGCCGAACCACGGTAAATTCCGTGTGTTGTGAGTGATTGTTTACTTGGGTTTCTTCCCCGTGGTTGTGCATTCGTCCCCAACAGTCCGTGTCCTTGTTACATAGGCTTAGAGCAATAAATTTGTGTCATGTGAAGGGTAGAGGCACAAGGTAATCACATATTCCTAAGTCTATATGAATGATGTGGTTCATAAAAAGTATAAGATAACCAAGGGCAAGAAAAGAAGTTTAATGATGCCTATCTGCCAAAGAAGATCATTTTGAAAAGAAAATAAGGCAATACAGTTCTCTCCTCCTGCAACTCTCTCTCTCTCTCAACCAAATGCTAGATTGTTAGGTCCATGTGAGGATTAATTAAAAAAGAATATCCAAGAGAGTGAGAAATAGATATCATGTGCAGAGGCTTTATTGATTAAAAAGATATTATGAACTTGGTAAGATGCTATTGTTGCTTATAAGACACCTCACACTACAACTAAGTGATTAACACTTGCACCAAATCAATGATAATATACTAGGGTCCAAGGGGGGTACCCAGGGAATGAGGCTCCTGCCATTGCGGGGTCTGGAGAGGGTCATAATGTATGCAGCCTTACCCCGACTTTGCGGAGAGGCTGTTTCCAGACTCGAACACCCAACTACTAGGTCGCAATGGAGCAACCTTACCGTTGCGCCGAGGTCCGCCCTCACTATGGGATGCAGGTCTCCATATGAAAAATTGCAAAGAACATATATTTAACATTTTTTCTCTGTTATTCCACCATTATCAGCCAGTTGAGATTCTCCTTTAACAATTAAGACAAAGAATCATTGTCAATATGTTGTTTCCAAGTAAAAATTTTCAGTCAACTGAGGTGAAGCTAAAGATCAAGTTCTGTATCACACCTGAGCAAGCGACTTGTGTGCATCAGCATCAAGAGCCGCCACAGTAGCAACACCCTTCAACACAGTGGCTGCCTTCTCCCATATAGGCGTCAGAGCTTGACAATGCCCACACCATGGCGCAAAGAACTCAACAAGAACAACCCTATTTGAGTTTAAAACCTGAGATAATTCCCAAACATTCAGTTAGAAGGCAACATAGGAATGAAGAAATTGGACATGTTTCCCATAATCAGTCAATATCAATGTTCTAGCCAAGCAGTTGAGTTAGAGAAGAAACTGGTAAGAGTATCTAAATATAGAAAATATTTTAACTTCCCTCAGATTTCTTCTGTAATTTCTTTAACGCTTAAAAATCTCTTGCCAGATCAATAACATTGGTCATAAGATAGACAAGTCAATGTTCTTGAATGCATTGTTAGTACTGTACTGGCAGTATCCACCCAATGATCCTATGAAAACACACAAGTTGGTGAATATGCTACAGGGATTTAAAATGGTTGAAGATTTGCAGCAGGACCGTTCTATAAAATAAAACACGTAAGATAGCTTTCATCAAAAAAAAAAAAAACACTTAAGATAGCTACAATTGATAAACTCAAACAGAACTACAATATGATATTTAGGGGGGGGGGGGGCGGTGGGCGGGAGTCTGAGGATATTGCACTTCCAAGTTCTCAAGATAGCTACAATTGTACAGTCAGGTTAACATTTGCAGTCCACAGATAGAAATCCATGTTGCGATCGCTTAAACCATGATCCATATCTATAATCTGACTGAAGAACAGAATTTTTTTTTTCGGCGGGTGGAGGGAAGATGAAATCAGTTTACTTGTTGGTCTCTGCACCCATTCAACTGGGTATTACCTGACACGTTTGAGAAAGCTAGCTAGCAACGCAATTGGTGCAATTGGCAATATTTATTTGTGATTCTGTGGGTGTGGGAGCGTTTTAAATTGTAAGATTTCGGATGAAGGATCTGCAGAAGCAAGAAGAAATGCAAATGAGAGATCGAGAATACCTTGGACTCGAAGTTCGACGGAGTAAGTTGAAATACAGGAGACGAAGGCCCGTAAAGCGCAGTCACGCTAACTCCGAGTTGAAGAAAGAACAAGAGAAGAGCGATCCAAGTTACCGACGACGGAGACATTCTCTCTCTCTCTCTCTCTGTGTGATCAACTGAGCATAACCCACTTGACTCTGGAAATCCCCGGATTTGAGCTTCACAGCTCTCGGTTCGAGCAAGAAATGGGAGACCCGCCGCAGCGATACACGTATCGCAACCAATGATGAGTTTCCACGTGTCTTGCTTAAGTATTCGTCTGCTTATGGACCACAGTAATGGTTTTTTGGTTTTTCGGTGCAAGACCACGGTAATGGTAAGAATCGCGATTCGTCGGGTCGGGCCTAGGACAGGGATAATATAATGGGCCGTATACGAAGCCCAGGCCCAGGCCTCTAAATAACAAGTAAATTTTAGGGTCTTTGATAACATGAGAGTAAAGACTTTCAAGTTCCAACTACCTGGCCATATATCCTTGTTTGAATACTAAACATGGTACCCTAATAAGGCATTAGAAATCCTATTCAATATGGGGAGCATTCAAGAAAATGGAATTTTGTTTCTGTTTTCATTTCAAATCATAACTTATACACGTAAATAATATTTTAATCTTCTCAAATTTCCTATGCATGTTTTTATACTTTTTAGTGTTAATTCTATAATTCTATATATTTAGGGTGAGAAAACGCTAATTGGTCGCACGCCTAGCGTGGCTCCCACACCTAGACACAAAAACTGTCTTCCCACCAGATAATGACCGCCTTGCCCCTATGAAAAGGCAGAAATCCCATGTCATTTCCAGGTGGTAGGGCATAGGGGTGTCAATTGGTCAGGCACTCGGGCCTCACCAAGCTTGAAGCCAGCATCATGATCACCCGTTTAAGTATTAGGTCCGAGCTTAGATGGGCTCAGGCTATAATTGGGTACTAGAGTCGGGCCTTAATAGGGCTATAGGCTTTAAACAGTGCAGCCCATTAAAATTGAATATTTTAATTTTACAAAGGGGTGTAACCTCCTGACACCTCTTTTCTGTATTTTCCCGTTAAAAATGAATATTCCAATCGTTTGAACATGGTCAACTCATTAAAAATAGTGCAACCCATGCTGGCCCATGATAGAAATTTAAGCTCAAATTTGAATGAAGTGAAATATTAGACATTTAATAGGCCAGGCCCAGCCCAACAGAAAATTAGGCCTGCATGATAACATTTCTATTTTTGAGCCATGCTTCTATTCCATAAATAACTTTTTGTATTTCTATTACTGGGCCAAATTTCTTGACAAAAAAAGTGTTTGGTAACTCATAATAAATTCAAATTTTTGGTCAGAAAAGAAACAAAAACGCGTTTGGTAATGGTCTGAACAAAGAACATTTGTTCTTGACTAGAAACGTTCTTTTGCGTTCTTGATCTAGAACGGCGTTCTGAGACCGAAAATGACCGTTTGGTAACGGTCTCAAGAACGCCGTTCATAACGAAAATGGTGTTTGGTAAAACCTGTTCTTTCCTATTTGATATTAATTACAATAATGCCATTTCTTTGTCAATTATACCAAAAAAAAGACTTGTAAAATCCTTTTCTCTTACCAACCTTAGCATAAAATTAAAATATCTCATTATCATAACCAAAGTATAAAAATATGTCAAATTTCAAAGATGCCATTAAAATTAGGTTCTTGTGTGGATTAGTGGCATAACTGACTATGCTATGAACAGTTGAATAAAGAGGGCCTTGGTGGACTCGAACCACCATCCTCTTGGAACATACTCATGTTCCAAGTGCTCTACCAATTTTAGCTAAAGACCCATCAAAACTTAGTGCAACCCCTTTCTTCTTCTTCTTTCTTCCATCATTATTATACTCCAACTCCATCAACTCAGTTTTTTTTCCTTTGTATTTTGTTTGTCTATCTACATACTGATATAAGGTAATCATAAATCATGTTTTTCTGCAACTCAATCTACTAACTATAACAACCTGAAATCAATTGACAGCAAAATAAGAAACCCTTCGCCCCCCCCCCCCCCCCAAAAAAAAATGTTTATCAATCCAGCTAAACCCAAGTATCAAAACTTGTGGATGAATGACACCAAACTCCTCTGAGACTGCAAATTCTAATTTACATCATTCAACCATGCACACAGACACACACACATACACACGGAAGGGGAGAGAGACGGAGTTAGCAGAAACCAAAAAGAAGAAGATGACTTGACTAGGATGACCACCTTCCCTAACTTTTCCTTCCACTTCCCTGCAAACTCCCTCTCCACCCCCCCCAAAGAGAGAGAGAGAGAGATGCTGGAATGGAAGGAAAAGTAGACCAGCAATTCACATTGGTGGTTTCACACAGTGCCTTTCCAATCATGGGCCCACCAGCTTCTTGGCTTGATGTGTTGAAAACCACTACTTATAAAGACACATCTATTCAAGGCTGCCTTGCCAACTTGAAAATAGTTCATGTCATAGACTATGGCAATATTTACTAAGAAAAAAACTCTCTTTCACTCTCTCACTCTCTCACTCTCTCACTCTTTCACTCACTTTCACTCAAAATGCAAACCCACCCCAAGACTGAAAAAGGCTAAACAGATCAAGGGTGAAACTATAAAGCATAGAACTGACACTGAATGCAAACCCACCCCAAGGCTGAAAAAGGCTAAACAGATCAAGGGTGAAACTATAAAGCATAGAACTGACACTGAATGCATTCCCTGGAACCTAGTGTTAACACCAATTGGTAAGATGAAGGAAGTTGACTGAGATGGTTCAGTGCTGTGTAAGGAAAGCCCAAGTGTTGCATGAGAATCATGACTTGAATAAGATTGGAAGTTTAAAAAGGAAATGGGTGAAACCAAAAGGAAACTATTGATACATAATAAGCATTTTCAAATGTTAAATTGACTACATGAGCACTAAACCACTCTTTTTGGTGTTCATTTGCAAAAATACAGGAGAGGCATATACATTCATTATGCAGCAACCATGTACATCATTTACCAAACAGATTAATAGCATATAGAATATATAAATTTATCAAAAGAAGTCCCTAATTTAGACTGTAAATCAGTTTTTGCACACGTGGACTTATAAAGTTATGTTATGCCACTTGGACAGCTCTAACTGGGCAATAGCATAATATTGTTCAGACATGTCTTTCCATGTTGAACAATAGCATAATATTGTTCTGCTATTCTTGCTGCATCTGAATATCAGTTCTGATTTGTTCTTAGGCCTGCACATCCATCGAATTCCAAATTATCCTAATTCTAGTATAATTCTCAGGGTTTTGGGTTTGTTTACTGAAATATGACTTCTGCTATTTGTTCATGCTTCAATTTATGATATTCCTAATAATTCAGTTTTGATTTCCTTATTTCCTGTTATCGATTTCTGGTTTTGGAATTCTGTTCTTGAATATCCAACAGACCTAACCTTAGTACTGTTAGGGTTAGGGTTTAAGCACAAGGTTGCTTAAAGCATTACACCCTGAGTATCTAGTTTGGAATACCCAGACTGTTGCCTCCAGCTAGTATATATAGGAAAACTAGGGTTTAGGTTAGATGGGCTAATTACTAGATTGCCCCTCACAGCCTGGGCATTAACACAAGTAGGATTATATGAGAACATATAAAGGGATATTACATAAATACCCTTACAAGTACGGCTCTTTCATATCTCAGAATTTGAACAGTTTATCATCCAGATCAGAACCTTTGATTTTCTGATGCTTAATTTCTCCTGAAATCTGGTTGTTCCTATCTCTAAGATTCTGGAATTTTATTGGGAATTCTGATCCCTAATCCTCAGGTGACTTTGAACCCCATTGTAACCATTAGGAGAAGAGGAAGGTTGAAAGTGATAAAAGGATAAGGGGGTAATCGAAAATTACTTGGGCTGCAGTCATCTCAAAAGGATAAATTGGAAGTATTATTAGTAGATTTATACTACAGGGCAAATTGGAATTTCTTATATTAATATGGGTACATGGGAAAAAACGATTTGGGCTGCAGTAGTAAGAAAGGACATGTGTGCTTATGATTTTAAGTGCTAAATAGAGGACCAACACAACATTACTCATGTAGGAAAAAGTAGTTGTAGGTGGGTCAAAGATTAGTTGAGTTGTGTTGAGTATTCGGTGGTTTATGGGGAGAATAAATAATTTCAAGTGCCGAAACCCCATTACCTTAAGTATGGAAATGATTTACAACTGCCTTGTATTTGAATTTTGATCAAAAGACGAATTCCTTTGTTTCTACACTATATAGAAGTGAGGCAATTAGGCATTACATCTGAAAGAAGTATATCTGAACCAATATTGGATGTAACCATGATTTATGAATCAGTGAGACTTGAGAGGCTGTGTAAAACAAAAAAATTGTGTAGGATAAAGCTTCTGTTTCTCAATCTGAGGAAATACAAAGTTGGAAAGAGTCATAAACATTATTAGGAAACTTAGGAAGAACAGACTAAGATTTAATTAGAAGAAGTAATCAACCAAAATCTGAACATTAGGGTTGAATAGAGAAAACGTTTGATAACCACAGGGGAATAACAGAAGTAGCAGCAGCAGTGGGCAAAAGGAGCCAAGACTGAGTTCGAGCAGCCCTCTTAGAGGGTGGAATAAAACCCCAAAATCCTGTACAGAACAGAACTTAGGAGAGACACCAATAGAGGATCGATTTCTGCAGAGACAAAATGGGAAACAAAGGGGTCGTTCTCCATACCTTTCGGTTGTAGGCTGCTGATTAAAGGGGTGCTGATCCACTTCCTGAGATAAAATCGGAAACAAATTGGATCAATCTTCCATAATCTCCACTTACAGACAGTGAGAGGGAGAGTATAAAAGGGAGAGAGAGAGACAGAGAAAGAAAAAGAGCCAAAAAAAGCGACACAGAGAGTATAAGAAGGACAGAGAGAGACAGAGAAAGGGAAAGAGCGAGAGAGAGGTGCAGAGAGTGCGAGAGATAGAGAGGGAGAGAGAGAAACAGAGAGAGGGAAACAGTGAGCGAACGTTACCAGAGCATGCGAGAGATAGAGAGGGAGAGAGAGCGAGAGAGAGTGAGAGATCTCACCTAGGGTTGCAGAGCGAGTCCTTCCTTCGTCGTCTCCCAAATTGGTGCTAGCAGAGCGAGAGATCAGTTTCGTGATTTCTCTAAAAAAATCACGAGTTTTGTGACTTTTGTCCGTCGCTCGTCGTTCTTTGTTCTTTTGGTGCTCAAGACCTCCGGAACGAAAAAACGAACCGCAAAGCCAAACACTTTTTCATGTTTTTTTGTTATTTTTGAACAAAAGAACTGTTCAGAATGCTATTCTGAACGTTACCAAACGCACTAGTAGTAATTTTTGTTTCTGAAACATAAATAATTTAAAAAATGCCATTTAATTCCCAAAAAATTGGTGGTGGTGGGCTTGGTGGTGACGTTGGTGGTGGCGGTAGAGTCTCACTGGAGATGAGAGTTGTGGAGATAGGTCGAACATCCCCACCCCCTTATTTCTCCATTTTATTTCTGGAATGGAGAAGTTCCAAATTGAGGCTTCTTTTTGTCTATTCTCAGCTTTATTTTTGTCCCGGTTCATTCCTAGGAACAAAAAAAATGAACCGGCGGTGTTAACAAACAAATTTATATTCCTTTTTTTTGTTCTCAAGTTGAGAACAAAAAAACAGAGAAAGAGATAAATATACCCAATACATCAGTGTGTCATAAAAATATACCCAATACATTAATGGGACTTTTAACAGGCTAAGCCCAACAAAAAGTTAATATCATAAACAATTCGATAATATAAACAAATTTGGCCCAATAAATCAAATAGGGCCCAAGCTTAGAGCAAATAAGTTTACAAGTTAAAGGGTCGGGCTAGGTCGGGCCTTGAATCGATTGGTCCAATCGGGCGCCCGACGGGCTAGGACCTCACACCGGGACCACCCGATTATTAAACTTGACAGGTTAAGTCCGACGCGTTTAATAATCTGGGCGAGCTAGGTCGGGCCTGAGATTGACACCCCTAACTAATCGTTGCTATTTGATCCCTTTGAATTCCATATTCAAAGTTGCAATCGGATCTATTCATTAAAAAGAATCGATTCGATACATTTCTTATGTATCCATAGGTGCTATATTGGATTTGAAATAGATTTCAAATCAATCTATATTGATTGTCTCTCAAGAGGAGTCGCTAGCAAATACCACTCTTTTTTGGTTTTGGACAACACTAGGTGCACAATTGGTTAACATTCTTTCACCCATATTTATTAGGATTGCATTTCCTATTGCCAACATGGAGAGATGGAATCTCTATTGAAATTGAAAGAAAGGAAATTTAGTATTTTTTAGAACAAAACCCGAACTAGGCCGGATATTATTATTAGATATCCGTGTGGATGTGAAAAACTATAGTTGAGCGACTCCTCTTGAGGTACCTAAGTCCCCAAGGAACATTCAACCAAAACAAAAAAAGTCCTCAAGGAACTTGTGACTGAGAGATGGGGGTGCAGCGGTGCACCCACTCCATATGGATCCCCTAGACCTTATTCTCGGGTTTGTCCATTCCTCCATTGCTGCTTTGGTCCTTGGGGATAGGTCTCTGCTTGGAGGCATGTCCCATGCGTGGGGATATATATTTTTTTCTGTCTTCTCATGTTTGTATACCTATTTCTTTCGGAATAAAGTTGATGTTAACCATCTCCTGTTGAACATTAAAACATGGATGAAAGAATATAATTTTAAAAATTCCTAATAAATCGTCCAGGTGATTCCCTCTTGTTGATTATCAAGTTGACATTTTTATTAGCGTCCAATGGGAGTGTGCGTATATGCATCCAATAGAAGTGGCCTAATTACGGTAGGGTAGTCATTTCACCCTCCCTGTGTCCGGTTGAAAGAGCCACACTGCAAGACAACACGATGTTGTCTTTAAAATATGGCTAAATATTCTCTGTGCCGGGGGTGCAAGCTGCACCCAGACACATGAGAGGTGGGCGAAATGACCGCCTCACCCCCCCCAAAATGGCGGAAATACTGCCCTCATGTGTCTGGGTGCAGCTTGCGCCCCCTGAGCCAAGGACATCTACTTTTAAAATATTGTTGAAAAAACATAGGAAACCTTTTATACATGACATGCCACAGAGTTCAAATCTGCTACCCACATGAGGATGGTTGGGGACAGATCTGAACCCTCCATGGGGATGTGGGACCAGCCTCTAGGGTATGGGACCCATGCCCCATGGAGGGGTCAGATCTGTCCCCATCCGTCCCCATGTAGGTAGCTAATCCGGATTCCACACATGGTTGAGATTAGTATGAAAGTTGCGATATGGCCTACCCAAGTCGTCTTCGTCAGTCTTATGTATTATACTGAAGTTCAATCATATGTTATCCCATCTAGATGTACACGTATAGTCCTTCCGCATCTTCTTAGAAATTTTAACATTTTATTAAGAAAGAGAATGTCATTTGGGCACGTGCAGTATAACGCTTCTATGCCAGACACAAGGGTGGGCAAAATGACCGTTGTGCCCATAGATAATTCTATCTTTTCGTGGAGTTGTGACAGTTATTTTCCTATGCCTGACACAAGGGCAACGCACCCAAATAACATTATTTTTCCCTATTTTATTTTTAAGAGAGGGTTGTGGTCACTAGAGCCAACAAATGTAGTGGGTGGGATGAGGGGGGCTCTTCACCAAAAAAAAAAAAAAGGATGAGGAGGGCTGGGGAGTCATTTCAGTAAGGGTTGGGGAGACCTTCGTCGGGTCTCCCCTCCACAAATTTTCAGCTCCGAGGGCCGACGGGTGTTTGTTGCGACGACTTAGAATTGTATGACCGACTCACGCGCAACAAGCTAACGGTAGCGGCAGTCAACTTCAAAGAGACGTCTGAAATCTGCGAGAGCGGAAAGCAACCGGAAAGGGAACCGAACGGCTGGGCAGGCAACACGTAAAAACACATGCCTTCAACAGTTTCAACTTAAACTTTCGATTCCTCATGCGATTTCCCACTTAATTAGTTCAGACTTCAGAGAGAGAGAGAGAGAGAGAGAGAGAGAGGTTCTTTCATGGCGACTTCGTCCTTCTCTCCTTTGTTATCTCCGATTTCAGTCCGGCCGTCTTCGTCTCTCACCTCAGTGAAAGGCAAGACGAACTCGGCTTCTTTGAACTCACAAAATCCTTTTATCTACAACCCCTTGTCCATTTCTTCTTGTTCTTCGGATCGATCTCTCAAGAGGTGAGTTTTCTTTCTTTCTTTTAATTAATTTACCTTAATTATTGGTTCTTCCCCCTTCCCCTCCCTTGTCGTACCGGGTTTATGGGGGTTAGACTTGTGATTGATAATAGTTCTCGGACCTTCCATATGTTCTTTTGACAAGAAGTAGAAGGGATTACGTTGGTGCCTTGAATTTGTATTGGTAATATTCCCTCATTTTTTCATAAATTATTAAGCAATCATTCAGGAAATTTGTTGAATTTGTGTGTAGCGAATTGCGTTTAACAAAATTACATTTCATAATTTTTTGGGGGGGGGGGGGTGGGTTGGTGTGAGGGTGGGAGGTGGGCTTGTCCTTTCTTGTACTGTTGGAGGTGTGTAAGGTAAATTGAAGACAAACCTTAGAAATGTGGTGGCTTATCCGTGTATAATTCGGATCTCAACAAGTTATCACAGCATAAATGTGTTAGAGAACAGGAACTTCTCTTGATTTTGAAATTAAAAACAGAGATTGTGCAATTATATCAGTACGTATTGTTAAAGATGATCATGGAAAAATGGTGGTTTTTTACTTGAGTAGTTGACTTCTTGTTTGTTGTTAAGTAGTTTCTTTTCTTGTGTCGTAGTAGAAAACTTTGTAGAGTCCAAGCAACAATTTTGCAAGATGAAGAAGAGAGGGTAGTTGTGGAGAAGTCTTTCCAACCAAGTAGCTTTCCTCAGAATGATGGGGAAGGAAACAATGGGGATACATCGGAGAGTTCATCCTCCAGTGCATTGGAGAAATGGGTCATCAAGTTTGAACAATCTGTAAATATTTTTCTGACGGTAAATTTTCTTTGCTTCTGGCTCGTTCTTCATTTTCATCATTTCCCACAGTTGTTCACATGAGTTTGATGAAGAACTGCCTATAATATGTTCTATTGCCAAATTTATCTCCCAATACATCATGCATGCTATTTGGTTCCTGATTTTGTTATCATTTAAAAAAAAAAAAATTCTTATTCTTCAAAAGTTTTTTTTTGCTGTTGAGGCTCTTGGATTCAGTTGCAATCAGTTGTTTTAAAACCTAGGAAATATTTTCTAATGTCTCAGTTTGGGTTTTGGAGATGTCCTGTACTAACACTGTTGCCTTGGTCCCTGCCGTGTCCTTATTTTGAGAATCTTGGAGGGTACCCTGATTTAATAATTTATGTTCCTGAAGGCTTCATGAGAAGATGGCATATTTACAAATATTGTGCATTTTAGATTCCTTAATAACCCCTGATAGAATCATTCTTTTTAATCTTTGAAAACTCTATTGATCGTTGCAGGATTCAGTTATAAAGATACTTGATACTCTGTACCATGACCGGAATTATGCAAGGTTTTTTGTGCTGGAAACTATCGCAAGAGTTCCTTATTTTTGTGAGTGCTTCAATTTCTAGTTTATTATTTATGTGGCTTTATTGTTTATGCGATTTGGCTTGATGATTAGTGGAATCTCAAAAAGGGGAAAAGAACAATACCTCATATTCTGGGACCACCACTTAACTGTTGCTAGGTGTGAAGAAAAACTTTAATTTCATCTTCATGCTGTCTATACCAACCATGCTAAGAAGACTGTCTCCGATGGTCAAAGAATAGGAAGAAACCTGTTGGTGAGTCTAGAAATAGATCATGGATACCTTTTTTTATTTTAAAGTTTCTGATTTATGTGATGATTGGTGGAATCCTTTTTAAGAATTCTCCATTTCTTCAAATCCTTGTCAGTTTGGTGATCAACTTACTATATTGCTGAGTTTACATGGATGTCTGGTTTTGAACATTATTTTGTTGTTCTGGCAGCCTTTATGTCTGT
The DNA here is from genome assembly GCF_018873765.1 of Telopea speciosissima. Taxonomy (NCBI): domain Eukaryota; kingdom Viridiplantae; phylum Streptophyta; class Magnoliopsida; order Proteales; family Proteaceae; genus Telopea; species Telopea speciosissima. The sequence continues at coordinate 45,838,480 of NC_057925.1, read as the reverse complement.
TCTACATATGTATGAGAGTTTTGGTTGGTGGAGAAGATCAGACTATTTGAAAGTGCATTTTGCTGAGAGCTGGAATGAGATGCACCATCTTCTTATCATGGAGGTCTGACTCTTGATTTGTGCTTCTTTCCAGTCATCATGTTTCAGGCATCTAATTTTCTGTTTCCTAACTCTTTGATACCTTAACATTTTCTTGTTATGATCATTATGGTACACTGTTATTAATTTGCACAGATATGCCTTTCTTTTTTCATGTTCTCATAGATACATATTCAATATGACCAGATTGAGTTTGCATAGATTTAACAATTAGTGAGCTAATAGACTTTGAAGGTGTACTTTCATGTTGCTTTCTATTTAATGATTTTTTTTTTGGGGTAAATAGCTTTCTATTTAGTTATGTTATAGTGGTTTGATTGCAGGAACTGGGAGGAAACTCGTTGTGGTTTGATCGCTTCCTCGCACAACACATTGCAATCTTTTATTACTTCATGACAGTCTTAATGTATGCACTGAGCCCAAGAATGGCATGTAAGTATATTACTCTAGTTCTTTGATTGGACATATCAACATATTGTTTCTTTTCTATGCATCAACAGTTTTATTCTGTTTCTCTTTTTGCTTTATTATTATGTTATGCCTTCTTGCTTATCCTGAACAGATTGTTGAGCTTATCGGTTAAAAGACACATAACCGAACCAAAGCTCTTACAGAGACTCAAATAAGCCAATCCTTCCCAAAATTTGTGGTCCAGGATAAATAATTAATGAGGGTTTCTTGTTCAAGTTGCATGCCTTTCCTACTCTGAATTCCCTAGAAGAAGCAAGGCTGGGTCTGGTTTTCATATCTTGCTTCTGGTACACTTTATTTAGGAGATCACATATTTTCTGCTTGTTGAAGAGGTTAGCTACTTTTTGTCTTTTATGGCTTCTAATGCTGTTATGACCTTTTCCATTACTCCACAGAATACAATACTTTTTACCTTCTCCTGATAAACTGAGCTAGATGTGACCATAATCATCAAGTAATTTTTTGTACCTAGGTCTTACTTTCTTCTCTTGTGGTTGTGATCATTTCTGACCACAGAAAATATGACTGTGGGGGTGATATATTTCTTGCGACCCTCCCCAAAGGCTTCCATGTTTATAAGAGTACCACTTTTATTTCTTTTTTCCCCACCAGCCTGACTCCCACCTCCAATCTTCAACTAGACTCTATTTCCTTTTTGTGGCACCATCTTTAAACTTCAGTTTGATGGAACCTTCTTCTGTTTCACTGGCCCTCACGAAGTTGTGTAATAGTAGTGGGGATAAATTTCAATAATCATTTAGAAAGGTGAAAGGTAATTGGGATAAGTTTCAATAGTCATCGAGAAAGATGAAGGAAAACTTCTCTTGGAAAAATGACACTGAAAAGATCTTATGTTTCAGTTTTTTCAGATGCTGCAGCATCCATCATATGTCGAAACAAATGGAGCCAAAAACAATAACCATCCTCCTCTACATGTGTATCTAATGTGCCTTTGTGATCATGCATATGCGTTGCACATGCCTTAGTTCTAAAGATAGGCTAGAGAAAAATTTTAAACCCTAGTGCATCTGTTTTTGTGCTTTCTGCAGATCATTTTTCTGAATGTGTGGAGAGGCATGCTTATGAAACTTATGACAAGTTTATCAAGCTACAGGGAGGTAAAAGTTCTGACCATAAATGAGCACATCTTTATTCACATTGCGTACTAAAATCTAATGATATATATATATATATATATATATATATATATATATATAGTGTGTGTGTGTGTGTGTGTTTGTGTGTGTTTGTGTGTGTGTGTGTGTGTGTGTGTATAGTCGTTCTTCTAATGCTGATTGATCTTTTAGATAGTTTGATATAGATGATTTTTGACTCCTCATGGGCATCCAACAATAGGGTCCAGTTTCCTATCAGTTACTCTATCCTACTCGTTTGATACTTGTTGGAATTATTTTTTTCTTAATGAATTAATTTGGTATATACAATACCTGAAGCCTCATTTGTATTGGTAGGTATCTATAAGTAGTCCCTAAAAGGAATTATGATTAGTCATTTTGTTTTTCTGTCGACTTTGTTGTTTTTCTTTCTTTTCTTCCCCTCCTCTTTTTCTTGATGAAGATCAATCAATACCCGTTACTTTTTCACTATCAAATAAGACAAGATCCTGTATTATATGGAAATTTTGCAGTCTTAGATGATGAAGTAATCAAAGGGTCTATAAATAATAGGTTTGTACTTTCTTTTGAGAAATTAAATTGATTACTTTGTGCACTCTTGATATCTATGAAAGCCATTTGGCACCTTTCTATTGAGCAATTCCTGTTTCTTATTGTATGTAGCAAATGCTGTTATTTATGTATATATCAATTCTATTCCATTAAGCATTAGAACAAGTATTATATATGTAATTGTATTATATTGTTTTCATGTGTTCTGTTGGATTTCTCGTAGACCTAAAATATATGGTGTACATCTGCTTCCAGGTGCACCTGTACTACATGACGTAAAATAGACTTATCTACATGTTAATCTTTGTTCTTGCATGTATTTGCTTGTGCCTTTGTATGTGATATGCTACTGCAGTAGTTTGATATATTCTATTGATTGAACAATATGTATCTTTATTTTGGTGCAGATGAGTTGAAAAAATTGCCTGCCCCTGAGATTGCTATCAAATATTACACTGGTGGTGACTTGTATTTATTTGGTAGGTCAACTAAATGCTGCATAGGGTCCTTTGTCTTCTGTCATGCAATACATTTTGACAATTCTGTTGCATTTTATTCTAGATGAATTTCAAACCTCCAGAGTTCCCCATACTCGAAGACCAAAAATAGGTAAGGTTCTAGCATACTTCATTGTTTCGTTCATGCTGTAGTTTCTTGTTACTGGATTCAGTTACTCTATGTTGCCCACTTTCTTGAACCAGTGGAATGGGCAGTCAGGATTCATGTTGCTGGCTAAATATCGCTGATAAGGATTTGTTAATTCTATTTCAAAGTTCTTGAAGTATATTGTCGATACTGGATTCAGGATACTGTCATCCACATCTCTCACAGTTTTTGGGTGTATGATAAGCCACTATTGGATAGATCCACTAAAATGACTTGAGGTATAAATATGAGCAGTAATATCCCCATCCATGATTCTTTTGGGGGTTGTAAAAATGGAGCCAATTGTTCAGAAGGGAAATTCACCTATGCTTACCACACTCTTCTGACTTTGTGTGTGCCTAGTTAGGTAGACAAGCTGTTTTGCACCATGTATTTTGCTTTAAAAGAATGGGGCCTACCCTTACTATACATCATATAATGAGCCACTCACTTACTGATGATATTATGCACTAATAGCAAGGTTGCAATTAACTGACAGTTTTCTTCTAGTTCTAGCATTTGAAATTGTAAGTTCTAATGGCAAATTATTGAATGAAGTGATTGCAATCTTTGGTTCTTATAGTTCTTGTACTTATTTTGTTGTTTTGTTATTTAATTGGAGATGACACACTCAATAATTTTAACTACTAAATTGGTGCATGTGCTTGACTTATTGAATCTTTACTTTTTAATACATTAAAAAAAAAAAACACTATATTTTTAGAAAAATATCCCTCATTCTTTCGATTTTAGAAGCGTAATTAATGATCCTTACTTTCTTTTCATCCAGAAAACCTGTATGATGTGTTTCTGAACATAAGAGATGATGAAGCAGAACACTGCAAGACAATGAAGGCATGCCAGACTCATGGGAACCTCCACTCACCTCACTCTTATCTTGAGGACGAACAGGAAGATGATTTGGGTAGTGTTCTGCCTCAAGCAGATTGTGAAGGTATTGTAGATTGTATTAAAAAATCTGTAACGCCTCCTCAAGGACAAGCAAAACAAAGATAAAAGAGAAATTAATTAGAATGGTAGCAAAGATTTTTGTGTAGATTGATATCGATCGATTACATAAATGTTGTTTGGTACAGGATTCTCTTCCATTTCTGGTTCATTCTTTATTCCCTGTTCAATTGGTAGTATTGATTTTGAAATGGACGGTGACTGTCGGAGTTATGTACTGGGTATTGACTCGTTCTCATATATAGTGGGGCAGAAGCTGCCCATTCCAGCTGTGATTCGCACGAACTAGACATTGTGTAGTTTCATGTCTGAAATTGAATGCTAAGAAAATTCAGAATTTCAGATTGATTGTCTTCATCAGGGTTAAGCCAAGACTCCAGTTTTGGTTTTTTTCACTGTGTGTTTGGATGGTGGTAGAATATGGTCACATGCCACCCAGTTTGATTTTGAATTGGATAGTGGTGCGACGTTTGTCATGATGCTTACTTTCGAAATGTGAGTTCTAAATTTAGGTCCAGCTAATCCAAATATTATTGCTTTGGTTGCTCATCAGGCCATACCTAAGCAAAAGCAAGCATGTTCTGGTAAATCTTGTTAGACTATCCTTGGCATGCATACCAGTGTACGCATTAATAGTTAATGGACGAGGTTATCTATCTTTGATCAAAGAAGGTTTTACAGTACATAGTTTGGCAGTGTAAAGATAAGAGGGTTGCATTACAATTGGTTGGGCATAGGTTGTTGTCTGGTTGAATCTGAATAAATTTGACCTTGAGGTAGAGAACACTGCAACCTGTATCTGGTGAAAGGAGTGGTTCCAGTACCAGTGAGTGGTTGGGGATTTGGGAATCTATTGATGTTCTGCTTCATGGATTTGGCTTAGAATAGGAACCTGAATTGAGTCAAAACTGAAATGAGTCCAAATCCACCTGGTACAAAGGGGATTCTAACCTGATTAAATTGGGACTTACAGTGATACGAACTTAGACCAGATGAGAGAATATAGCATCTGTACCGTTGGTTGGAGATGGAAAGGAGAGAAGGAATCAAGTGAGCCCACCATATCTGATGCATTCAAAGTAGTAGGAATCAAGTGAGCCTACCATATGTGCTGCATTCAAAGTAGTTTGGTGTTGGCATGCAATATGGGCTTCGGCGTTTTGTAACTAATATGGTTAAAGGCTTAAAGCAACCTCTGGGAGAAGGTGGGAGAAACGAATGGCGCATGACACTGCCTTAGTCTTTTTCATGTTTCTTCCATCTTCCTTTTAATGACGGCATGCCCAGAATAGTTCTTCTCTCTATCTATCGCTCTCTCTCATGCACGCACATACACGCAATAGCGGCCGCCACACTAGACTGACTGAGAAAGCCACTCAAAGGCCCAAAAAGAATGGGGAGAGACGAGGCCTAATGGGGGCTTAATAGGCAAATTGCTAGTGAAACAAACGTGTACGGCATGAAGTAACTTCACATAGTGCATGTGATGCACAACAAGACTCTTCCCACTCTCAAAGCTTCCTTATATTATCTTCACCATTTCATTCTCACCTTGCAGCAGCAAGAAGAGAGAGAGAGAGAGAGAGAGAGAGAGAGAGATCAGTAATAATGCGCAACAATGGAGAGAAGCCAAGGAAGGTGGGGAAGCTCGTCGCATGCACAAGAAAGATGAAGAAGATGATTAACTTCTTAAGGAAGAGCACAGAAGATAGGTCCAGTACAAAGGTTTCAGTTCCCCCTCCCCGGGCTGTTCACTGTGATGAGCTTTTCTGTTCGTCTAATAAGTGCGAAGGTTGTCAATTAGACAGTGTTACCGATCCAGTGGTGGCAGCTATGATTATGGCCCAGAATCACTTCAGTCTTAGGCCAAAGTTTTTGATCTAAAGAGATAAATAAAAAAGCACTAGTCTTCATCTCTAATGCTCCCTTAATTAGTTCCTTAGAATAATAGACTTGTAAGGGTAGTGCTTTGTTAATTATATTGTTCCTTCTTTAATCTATGTTGTTATGTAAGGAGTGCCCTGTTAAGCATATCAAAACACAAATAAAAAAGCCACAGTGGCATCATGTTTGTGAATGACATATTTCTGATTTTCTTGCTTGTGAATCTCAAACAAAGAGGAAAGGAGAAAAATGGGCCACAATGCTTTTTGCTTTCCAGAAAGAGAGAATACTGATTTGAATTCTGAAGGATATATTAATTTCAGGGGCCTCATACTTCCAAAGCACTTAATTACTCAAGGCAAAACAAATTCATAAAACTTCTTCCCGAATTTTGTATTTCAAAATCAGAACTGGAGGACAAGATTGAGTTTCATCATATGGTTTATCAGGAAGTTGAAGATTTTGAAATACATATATGAATCTATAGACTTTTAAGTATAATACTTAAGTTAAGGGCCCTTCTAGGCGTCAATGCCTAATGAAGTATAATGCTTCACTATTTGCCGCTTGACAATACATGGGTAAGTTTATGTGATAGAGGACCCACATAGATATTTTTTTTTTGGTTAAAATTGTGTTTATGCAGATTTTGGATTTTACTTCATGAGTTTTAATAAGGGGCCATTGCTCCACCATTGTTTGGAGCAATGGTAAAAGGTTCAAATTACCAGGGCATTTTCCCGGGTTTGCGTCTCGAGAGCAGCTACTTTGCACAGGTAACGGTCTTTTACTTCATGGGCTTCAATAAGACACGATGTTCCTTTTGTCATTCAAGCCAAAGGTGGAAAGAATCTATCATGGACATATTCACTTACTCTGAGCCAAGTGAACAATATTCTTCGTAGCTGTTGATTGAAGCTTACAACAACAACAACAAAAAAACTCAGCCTTTTCCCAACTTTGTTGATTGAAGTTCAGGAAAAGCATAAACAGTGGAAGAGTTTAGGCAGCAGTTCTTTCCTTCACCCAGTGACCATACATCATAAGTAAAATGGAGAAAACAATTTTGTCCCTTTAAGTGGTGAAAAAGGCAGTTAAATGATCTAAAAAGAGGACAGAAAGTCATAGAAGTAGACATCTAGTCTCTTGCAGATAGGTCTGGGGAGTTTGGCTACAGCTTCCCTGATGTACTAAAACACTACAGATCACTAAAAAGGTTGATGAGGAAATATAAGTGTCATCATATATGCCTTAAGAAATTGAGACTTGCATAATAAGACTGAGGCTCTTCCTGTCTCTCCCGAAACAAGATCAAAGTTGTCATCATAGATAATGATTGATTGATCCACAAAAAATTCTTTGGTAATCAACCAAATTAAGTCAGTGTAAGATTACCAAAGGGAATTGGTTCAGACACAATTAGGGTTAGGATGTGCAAGTCATAAGCCCATCTAGGTACAATACAAACAATAGACAAGGTATTGAGTTTAACATGATGGAAAATACACCTATTATGTAACATCCAAAAATATAATAAGAACAGATTGCAGACATGGATAGAAGAATATTTTTGTCAGATTTAGATAAGAATAAGTTAAGTCAAAGAGATTCAACTAGATTAAAGATTGAAGAAGCTTGAAGAGACTCAGTACGCACTCCTAATGGCCTTGCAGTCCAAATCATTTTAGAAAATTCATAGTAGAGAAATAAATGCCAATCAAACTCTAATTTTTTATTACAAAACATGCAAAATTGGATCAAAGTTTATAAAGCAAGATAGTTTTTTCATAGTATTAAGAGCACCTATGAGGACCTTCTATATAATTTTTTTTTTTTAATTTAAGGTGAATTTTCAAGTTCCATACAATATTCCAAACCTTGCTACTAGGATGTTTGCTAACCATATATACCTTTGGGATTGAGTTAACAATTTAGTACTCGCCCTAGTATTGAAAATCCATTCCTTGCCTATTCAGGGGAATATCCAGGATAACATTTGCAATTTAAGTAGGGAAAAGGGAAACAATCAAAGAACAAATCTAACTGCCATTGTGAATTAACTAACTCACCTTAGAAAATAGTAAAATAACAAACGATTATACAGGATCACAAAGATTTTCAACAAATGGAATCCAAGGGTCATGCCGCCGAGCGGTCCGCGAGTGCCGCACCGCAAGTGGACCAAAGGGGTCAATCGGAGAGAACCGGTGTGGTCCCGGCCTAGGGCTCTCCGATGCCAAAGTTAGATCTTCCGCGCAAATAGATGAATAGTGATTATTCAAGATGAGTTTAGATATCCCTTGATGGGGTTGCGTACCTTGCCTTTTATAGTAGCATATGGCGGTGTATGGCGGTGTGGAGAGTCCCCGTTTGATGGCGATGGTGCTGTTGAGTGGATAGAGGCCCTGGGTAACGGGACTCTATCCTGATTGGCCATCTCCCCGTGAGAGGGAGTGTCCTGGTGGCATCAGGATCCTTGGTGGATAGATACCGCGTGTGGTGATAACGTCCTCGGTGCTTGAATCCGTCTGGATGACGTGACCTCTAAGCGGCGGTCTAGAGTCCTGGTAGTGACGTGAGTCTTAGCGATACGAAGGGTCGTAGATGGGTGGCCCCCACCTCACGTGCCCACGATGCTTGCTTGGGTGCAGGCCGCGCCTGGGTGAGGCCGCGCCGGGTGAGGAGGCCGCGCTCGGTGAGGAGGCCGCTGGGTGAGGCCGCGCTAGGTGAGGCCGCGCTGGGTGAGGAGGCCGCGCCCGGATGTGTGGCCGCGCCGAGTAGTGGCCGCCCCCGAGTGGGGCCGGGACTCCGGTTCGCCCCTTGGCTAGGGGGCGGGTCGTCTGTGACACATGGCAGTCGTTGATTGGCCCGGTGAATATTGGATGTATCATTTGCCCCCCACTCTCTTGGGATAAGATGTCCAAGAGAGTAGGTGTCTTTGCACAGTGAGGGGTCCGTTGCGAATAGACTTTCCTGTGGGGCTTGTCCGTAAATCCACTAAGGAGGTAGGAGAGGTTGGGGGTTCCAACCTTACCTCCTACACTTTTTCTTTTTGTTTTTTGTGGGTATATGTTCCTTCCTCTCCTTTCTTCTTTCACTTCTCATTTCTCTTTCTTACTTTTTGTCTTCCCTTTTGCTCTCCTTTAATTCTCCCTTTTTGTCTTTTGTCCTCTTTTTGGTGCCCACCATGTGTTTGTTTTTGGGTCACCTCTACTAGTATCCACTTTGCTTGATTTTGGGGTCCTTGTGCTTGGGTTGTGTTCTCTTGGTGCCTTGGTTTGCTTGGAAAGCTTGAGTGGTGCTTGGTTTGAGTGCCTTGCTTCTTGTGACCTCTATTCCTTGGTTGTGCCTAGTGGTGTGGCTACGTCATTGCCGTGTGCTTGTCCTTCCAGCGCGATCACCTTTTTCCGAGGTACATCGATTCTAACCCCCCTTTTTTTTTTTTTTTGTGTGGGGTGTCTCCTGGAGGGCGCGCTTGCGGGGTGTGGCCGCGGTGAGGCCGCGCCTGCTGGTGCGGCCCCGGTGAGGCTGCGCCCCCGCGGGTGGGGCCGCGGTGAGGCCGTGCCCAGCGGGAGTGGCCGCGGTGAGGCCGCGCCCACGGGTGTGGCCGCGGTGAGGCCGCGCCCGTGGTGAGGCCGCGCCCTCGTTTTGGGCCGCGCCCGCGGTGAGGCCGAGCCCGCGCGGCGTGGCCGCGCTCGCGGTGAGGCCGCGCCGGGTGTGGCGCTCGGCGGCGCTGGTGTGGTCCACGCCTTGCCGGTGATGCCGCGCCTATGGTGGCCGCGGCGTGGACGTGATGGACCCTCGCTCTTCTTCCCTATTCCTCCTCTTGTATGTGATGGATCTGCTGCTTATATTTTGCAGGTGACATTCCTTTCCTTTTTCTTGCCACTTCAGGAGATTGCTTTCTCGAGTAAGTAGTTCGTTCCCCTCTTGTCCTTCATGTCGCTCCCGGGTGACCTTGGCCCCGCTCACGGGGTTGGATCTTCGAGAGAGCGTTCCCGGACGCCTTCTTCGTGGGTACTCCGCCCTCTATACCCTCCCCTAGTGATACCGATGGACGAGTGGGACCTTCTAGTGTCTCCGGTCCTCGTAGGGATCGTCGCCCTCGGGCGGCATCCTCACCGCCGGTCCTGGCTGATAGGTTAGGCCTCGTTGCTAGCATCTTGTCACCTTCGACTTGGTTTCCCCGTGAGGAGTTTCATATTCCGCCGAGGTCATGTTGCGCGCCCGGGCCTAGCGAGTATGCCTTCTCTCATCGTGCGGGGAGATCTCGCCTCTACCGTTCATTTTTCCTCCAGGGCCTTCGCCTTCCTATCCCTCGCTTTGTCGAGTTGGTGTTAGAGCATTGGCACCTCACCCCTGGGCAGTGTTGCCCAACTCTTAGAGGGTGATCTTGGGTTTCTATGTCTTCTTCGCCGCCAAGGGCGTCGCCACTGCTCCCCTGTTCTCCCACTTTTATCTCATTGAAGAAGGGGAACCATGGATGTTATCACTTTGCTCGCCGCGTGCTCAAGGGGCCCAATGCCTCTGTGGAGCTTCTCACGGGGATCACTAGCAACGTGAAGTATTGGAGGGATCGCTTCTTTTTGCCACGGTCCCCCGATGCCCACTACGGACCGTTAGGGAAGTTATTGACCTTAAGAGGATCAATCGGGGCTTGAGCCGAGTGATTTTGAGGGTGACTCCCCAGTGCCTGGGTCGCGATCCGTTCCACGTCCGTGAGTTGGACTCGGAGGCCTTCCTGCCTCTCTCCGGAAGCCGAGTCCTGGTAAGAGCGCCGTCTTTTGTACTTGATTGGCATGTTGGTATCTCAATGTATGTGTCATCCGATTGGTTGGCGATCTATGCAAGTGATACGCGTCCGGACTTCGCTTTGCTTGCGGCAACTGGGGAGGAAGGCCGCTTCTGGGTGGTCCATCTCGCCGGAGTGACCGAGGTTAGTGGTGCTTCGCGCCGTGGTTGTTGGAGCGAACGGAAGGGTGGACCAGACATGCCCGCGTGACGAGCTCCGCGCGCGGGTCCTCCTTCCCGTACTTCTCCTGGTGACGGTGGCGTTCCGTGCCTGCGCCTCCGCCTCCCTCTGTTGTTCCTTCGATTCTTCTGTATTGCCCCTTTCCAAGGGGAAGGGTGTGAGTTCTTCGGGCGGTCCCGCCACTGATCTTCCCACGCCGGGTGAGTCCCCGGTGATCACCTTGGGCGTGCCGGAGGGCTCGACCTTGGCCGAGGCCGGCGTATCGCGGGAGTGGGTGGATAGGGGCGGCTCCCTACCGCGAGGATGGCCTCGCAGAGGCTTAGCGATGCTTGTCCGCCTGACCCTCTACCATGACATGGCTTCGGTGAGTTATTCCTTTACTGTCTCCTCATGTCCATTGCTCCATTTATTTTTACACTATTTTATCTCTTGCCATGTTGATTGTAGGTCCATCACCGTATTGCCGAGGCGGTGCTTCGACCGGAGGGTCACGCTCTCGTGAGGTGCGATACAGCGCACCTGCGTGACGTGGAGAGGGAGCTCCGGGTCGTGTCGATGCCCGTGAGAGGGCCGAGGCCGACGCGCAGAGGGTGTCGGGGAGCTCGCAGGAGCGTCCGGGAAGCTCCTAAAGGTGTCCGAGGAGCTGCGTGTGACTTTCGCGGTGCGGCCGAGAGCTCGGCTAGGGTTCTTGCTTTGGAGGAGGAGCTTCATTCATTGAGGGGAAGGTATGAGGTGGAGCCGCATCTCGCAGTGAGCGAGCCGTGGCTGAGTTCCGTGCATCCTCCGTTCTCGACGCCGTATCAGCGCAGCCTTCAGCCCGCCTATGAGGGAGGGGTCCGGGACTTAGCCGCTTGTGTCTCGAGGTGACCCCGACTATGACTTCTCTGTCTCGGGGTTCTCGAAGTTTTCGCGGCGCTTCCGGTGCACTGGGTGGAGAGCGCTCCGGTGTCGAGGTGGAGGCTGCCTCGCCGAGGGGGTGCTGCCGCACGCCCTCCCGAGGCGGACATGATGTCTCCATGGGTCCGAGGTGACCCACCACTCGTGATCCATTGACCTTACGGTCGTCCCGATCCTCGTAGACGTCTCCACCTTTTTCCTTTTTTGAACTTGAATTGTAACTACTATGACTTTTCTATGTGATCGCTTTTGCTTTTCTTTGATTGCCTTGTCGCTTGGTGATTATTTGCGCGTTGATGCTCTCTCGACCCTTTATAGTTAACGCCTTAGGCGTAGAGCCTCAATGGTGGCATGGCGCCTTAGGCATGAAGCCTCGTGTTGGCATGTTGCCTTAGGCTTGAAGCCTCGGTGTTGGCATGTCGCCTTAGGCATGAAGCCTCAATGTTGGCATGTTGCCTTAGGCACGAAGCCTCAGTGTTGGCATGTTGCCTTAGGCAAGAAGCCTCAATGATGGCATGTCGCCTTAGGCATGAAGCCTCGATGTTGACATATCGCCTTAGGCACGAAGCCTCGATGTCGGCATATCGCCTTAGGCACGAAGCCTCAGTGTTGGCATGTTGCCTTAGGCAAGAAGCCTCAATGATGGCATGTCGCCTTAGGCATGAAGCCTCGATGTTGACATATCGCCTTAGGCACGAAGCCTCGATGTCGGCATATCGCCTTAGGCACGAAGCCTCAGTGTTGGCATGTTGCCTTAGGCACGAAGCCTCGGTGATGGCATATCGCCTTAGGCACGAAGCCTCGTGTTGGCATATCGCCTTAGGCACGAAGCCTCGATGTTGGCATATCGCCTTAGGCACGAAGCCTCGATGTTGGCATATCGCCTTAGGCACGAAGCCTCAGTGTTGGCATATCGCCTTAGGCACGAAGCCTCGATGTTGGCATATCGCCTTAGGCACGAAGCCTCAGTGTTGGCATGTTGCCTTAGGCACGAAGCCTCAGTGTTGGCATGTTGCCTTAATGTAGTGGCCGTGATTCGATTGAGTGGTAGGAGAAGACAAGTATTCTTGCAACATTTCTTTATTTTGACTGAAATTCACATTGTCTTTGATGTCGCTTCATCGCTACTCCTATCAAGCATCGTCATATCACTACCACTACGCTATGCTTCTACTCGGTAGTACTTCTTCAGATGTTCTCGAGTTCCAGTACGGTCTACCTTCTTGCCCCTGGAGTCTTCAGCGGTAAGTCCCTGGGCGATCCGCTGAGACTATGTAGGGTCCTTCCCGCTTGGGTGACACTTCCCGCCTTCGTGGCTGCGATGCACTTGCCCTCCGTAGTACTAAATCTCCCCGGTGGAATAGCCTTCCTTGACCCTGGCGTTATAGTACCTGGCAAGACGCTGTCGGTAGGCGACGTTCCTTAGTAGTGCTCTTTCGCGGACTTCATCTATAAAGTCTAGGTTCGCCCGTATCCGCCGACATAAGTGCGTTCATTGAAGTGCGAACCCTATGGGACATGGCGCAGACTCTACCGGCGCCAATGCTTCAGGCCATATGCTAGGCGGAATGGGCTCTCTCCCCGTGGGCGTCCGCACTGTAGTCTCGGTATGCCCACAGGACGCTTGGTAGCTCTTCTACCCACTTGCCTTTGGCTCCTTCTAGCCTTTTCTTGACTCCTTCCAGAGCGTTCACGGTGACCTCCACCACCATTGGCTGGGTATGCTACCGACACAGCCGATAGTCGATGTTGTAGCCGTGACGTAATGCTTGGAATTTAGGTTGTTGAATTGTTTTCCATTGTCCGAGACGAGATCCGTGGTACCCCGAACTGTAGATGACGCCGTCCGGATGAACTTCTCCATCTCTGCTCTCGTTATCTTGGCCAAGGGTTTAGCTTCAACCCACTTGGTGAAGTAGTCGATCGCGACGACCAGGTACTTTCGCTTCCTGGTGCTGCGTGAAGTTGCCCAAGATGTCTAGTCCCCACATGGCAAAAGGTATGGGGTTGAGGATTGATGTCACTTGGTGGCGGGTAGATGGGGTACTAGGGCGAACAACCCGACATTGCTCGCACTTCTTGGCATATTGGATGGCCTCCTCTTGCATTCGTGGCCGTATAGTCCCCGGCGGAGGATTTTGTAGGCTAGGGCTCGTCCCCATGTGGCTTCCACATATCCCCTCATGGACTTCGGCTGGGCGTACTCGCCCCCTTGGGTCCTAGGCACCGGAGTAGTGGTGCTGTGCCCTCGCAGGCAGCACTCCCGTCTAGGACGGTGTACTTTGCAGCTCTCATCCGATCTTCCTTGCTTCGGCCTTGTCTTCTGTAAGACATCGTTCTAGAGGTAGTTGAGTAGAGGGTCCATCCAGCTAGGTCCCTCCGTGATCTCGTTAACTCCTTTTCCTTATACGTTGGCTCATGCAGATCTCCACATAGATCGCGCTAGCCAAATTTCGGAGTTCCTCATTGGCTAGCCTGGATAGGGCATCGGCGCGCGTTCTCCTCCCTGGGAACTTGAACCATCTCAAACTTCTCGAAACCCTTGATCAATGCTTGAGCGCGTGCTAGATATGATGCCATCCTCTCATCTTTTGCCTCATACTCTCCATTCACATGATTCACCACGAGCCGGGAGTCGCTCCGGTGGATAGGTGTGTGACTTGGATGGCTTTGGCCACCCGAGTCCTAGTAATGCCTCGTACTCGCTTCATTATTGGATGCTTGGAAGGTGAACCGAAGAGCATATTGGATACGAAATCCCTGGGCTGGTAAGTATGAGCCCGGCCGCTCCCGCCGCATTGCTCGACCCGTCCCACGAATATGTCCCACGATCCGTGATCCTTCTCTTCGGCCCCCTGCTTGTGACTCGATCTCGATCGGGTATACTGCAATGAAATCTGCAAGAGCCTGGCCTTTGATGGCTGTCCTTGGTTGGAACTTGATGTCATGCTCACTTAACTCCACCGCCCATGCTATCAATCGTCCGAGACGTCCGGCTTGTGCAATATCTTCTTCAAGGGTAGGTCTCGTGAGGACCGTGATGGTATGGGCTTGGAAGTATGGTCGTAGCTTCCTGGCTGCCATTACCAATGCATAGGCTACCTTCTCAATCCTAGTGTACCTGGTCTCCTGCATCGATCGTGACATGGCCGACGTAGTAGATGGGCCTCTGGACTTTGTCTTCTTCCTTCAAGAGATCGCGCCGACCGCGACAGGTGGGCGGCCAGTAGAGCCGCAACTCTTCGTTAGGTTCCTGGCCGCCTGCCAGCGGTGGGCTCTCTAGGTACTCCTTCAATTCTCCGAACGCCTTTTGGCACTCTTCCGTCCATGTGAAGTCCTTAGGGCTTCTGGAGGTTCTTCAATGTTTTGAAGAATGGTAAGCACTTATCACCCGATCGTGACACGAACCTGGAAAGGGCGGCGACCCTTCCATTCAACCTCTCGCACTTCCCCGACTGTTCGAGGAGGTGCCATCTCTTGGATGGCCTTGATCTTGGATGGGTTAGCTTCTATTCCACTGACCGAGACCATGAACCCCAGGAATTTTCCGACGTTACACCAAGGCGCACTTTGCAGTGGTTTAGCTTCATCCGGTTCCTCCTCGCATCGTGAATGCTTCCTCTAGGTCGATCAGTGTTGGTTGGTGTGGACGCTTTTCACGAGCATGTCATCCACATATAGCTCCATGTTGCGCCCGATCGCTCCTCGAACATCTTGTTGACCATCCTCCGTAGGTGGCCCCGCATTCTTTAACCCGAACGGCATGACGTTGTAGCAAGAGTTCTCTTTGTCCGTCCGAATGCGGTGTAAGACTCGTCATCCTCATACATGAGGATCTCGGTTGTATCCGGAGTAGGCGTCCATGAAACTCAGCATCTCATGGCCGGCGGTGGCGATCGATCGAGGGTCGATCCGGGCAAGTGGGTACTCATCTTTTGGGCATGCCTTATTCGAGGGCGGTGTAGTCGACACACATCCTCCACTTCCCACTTGGCTTTGGTACCATGACCACGTTGGCAGCCAGGTTGGGAACTTCTCCTTTTGATGAACCCCGATCGGCTTAACTTCTCGACCTCCTCCTTGATTGCCGCTTGTCGGTCAAGGGCGGTTACGCCCGCTTGAATGGGCTTCCCGGTTGGGTCGACATGTAGTCGGTGTTCCACTATAGAACGTGGTATTCCCGGCATGCTCGGAGGTCGACCATGCGAAGACATCCAAGTTCGCTTGGAGGAGGTGTCCAAGCCCTTCTTTCTGTTCCTTGCTTAGCAATGAGCCGACCTGAACGACCTTGGAGGGGTCATCCTGGCCGAGGGGCCATGGGATGAGGTCTTCCACCGCCTTCCCCTTCTCTCTCGCGCTCATCTCTCTCGTCACCGATCATGCTCTCTAGGCAGAGTGCCATTCCACGGTGTTGCCATTATTCTTTTTCATGAAGGTGGCGAGCACTCCCTTGCTTTCTTCTCGATCTCCTCGGACTTCGCCTACCCCATTCTCGATGGGGAACTTCATCTTCGGTGTGAAGTGGTGATATGACTCCTCTAAGGGCTCGCTGATGGTCACCCTAAGAGGCCGTTGAAGGACACCACGAGACTTGACTACCATGAAATTTACCATGATGGTTACTTGTTGAGGGTGTACCCAAAGGTGACGGTAGCTCTATGGTACCTGATGGAGGCGGTGGCACCCGAGAATCCATGGAGATAAGTGGGCTCGGTTTGAGCTGGTCGTCCCCGAACCCGAACCGCCGATAGGCGTCCAAGGAGAGTACGTCCCCGTGTCTATCAGCACTTCCCAATGTGCGATTGGCTACCTCCACTGCACTACCAGGGCATCTTCATGCGGGAAGTTTAGTCCTTCCAAGTCTTCATCCGAGAAGGAGATCACCGCCTCGCCTTGGCTATCTTGTCGGGCTTCTCCGCCACTCCCACGAACCTGGCATGAGCTTTAGCTTTTCGGTGGACTCTTGCCCTGGTCCTCCAAGTATGGTGAGGATGGGAGGTCCCTTGGTGCCACTAGGTTCTCGTGGCATCTCTCCGCTCTTCTCGGGAGGTCTCTCTCTCGACCGTCCTTCTTTCTTCTCGCCTCGGCTCCACTGTCTCCGTCGCGACCTCTATCTCCTTGGCCTCGAGCGGTTGTCACGTCTCCCCTTCACATACTTGTTCAAGCTTCTGCTTTTACCAGCTTGTTCTATCTCTCTCTTCAATTGATAGAACTCCTCTCGTGTCGTGCCCATTCTCTTTGTGGAAGAGACAATATTTGTTAGGGTTTCGCTTCTCTGGCGCCGCTAGCATGGGTCGTGGCCAATGGAGTAGGTCACGGTCCCGGATCTGCATGAGTATCTGGGACTCGGTGGTGTTCATGGTGTGAACTCGGGGTGCTTGCCCTCTCACTTCTCTCTGGCGGCGTCTGTCCTCCTCGATGGGCGGTCGCTTCGCTCTTGTCGCGCTCTGCCTCGACCTCTTACCCTCTTTGCGGTCATCGTGTGCCGCCTCTTGTTGTCCTGTGGCTTGGCCTCGATTATTTTTGTTCTAGCTTGTAGTACCTCGACCATATTTGCAAACTCGTTGCACCGCTCCAGGAGCTCTTTCATAGTCCTGGTCTCATGACGTGCCAGTCCTTGATTAAGTCCAGGTCCCTAATACCTCCCGTTAGGGCTGCATGTCGTGTCTGGTCATCCAAGTCTCGAACCTCCAGGACTCCTTGGTGAACCCGGTAACGTATTCCCGAGAGATTCCCTAGGGTTCTGTACCACGTTTAGTAGATTGACGGTGGTCTTCTTCTCGCTTGACGCTTTGCTTGAAACGGGTGACGAACGTTCACATAGCTCGCAAACGAGCATATAGATCTCGGTCGTAGCCTCGGAGAACCATGATGTGGCTGCTCCCTTAAGGGATGCAGGGAATGCCCGACAGATACCACGTCCGACCCCCATACAGCGTCATCATGCCATTAAAGTAGTTGATGTGGTCATTAGGTCGGTGGTACCACCGTAGAGTTCAAAGGTGGGTAGTCGAAACCGGAAGGTAGTGTGGTGACATTATCTCTGTGAGAAGGGGTGTTGTCCAGGTATGGAATGTGTCTCGCCTTTGGTTTGCTTCTTCAACCCTTCCAGCTTCTCATCCAGGTCGCGGAGTCTTTGATCGAGCTCCTCGTCCCGCGTCTGCCCCCACGCTGGCCGGACGTTCGTCTGCGACCTCGTTCACGCTCTCTCTCGGATGTCCCCTCCCGCCTTGAGTGTTGGTGGGATGGGGAATGGTCACACCGTGATGAATCCCGTCGTGAAGGTGAGGGCTTTCTTCTCTGTAGGTCCGGCTTCGCGTGGTATGTGACTTTCTTCCAGCCGTCCGTCGAACACGACCTCCGACCGATCTCTGCGGGCTAGACACCTCGCCCGGGTGTTGGCGTCCTCCCACGTTCGACCGTGGTGAGAGGTCTCTTGTTCTCCTGGGATGCTGGAAGGCTCCCCAGCGAGTGGGGTTTCTGTCGCGCAAGTCTCTCTGATCTCGCGCCCGGGAGATGATCTCCTAGGGTTTGGCTCTTGTTGAGGTATGGACTCCACCCTTCGCTGGTGAAGTCCTCCGACGGTGAGATGTCGCACGCCGCGCCAGGTATTCTC
The DNA here is from genome assembly GCF_018873765.1 of Telopea speciosissima. Lineage (NCBI taxonomy): Eukaryota > Viridiplantae > Streptophyta > Magnoliopsida > Proteales > Proteaceae > Telopea > Telopea speciosissima. The sequence goes on along the minus strand of NC_057925.1, from coordinate 45,820,239 downwards.
GAAAGAGTCGTTGTTCATCGAGGATCCGCTGCGTTGCAGTCGCTGATCTCGACCCACGTTGGGAGCATTGGGGTCGTGTGTCACCTCCACCACCACATCGTTGGCCTCGTCATTGTTGGGCTCGGCGATCACGAATCGGTCATTAAGGGGGATCTCCTCCTCCGAGGGACATGGTCCTGGTCGTTGGCTCATGCGGCGAGAGCCCTCTGGGGTGGTGATCCATTCCTTGCTCCGTTGTTGGTGGTGGTAGTCTTCCTTCGTGCCATTGAATGAGTATGGAAGCGAGCTAGTAGTCGTAATGGCTAGCGTCGTTCCCAGACGGCGCCAATCTAGGCGTCAAGAAATCGTCGAGCGGTCTCGAGTACCGTCACCGCAAGTGGACCAAAGGGGTCAATCGTGAGAGAACCGTGTGGTCCCGCCTAGGGCTCTCCGATGCCAAAGTTAGATCTCCCGGCGCAAATAGATGAATAGTGATTATTCAGATGAGTTTAGATATCCCTTGATGGGGTTGCGTACCTTGCCTTTTATAGTAGCATATGGCGGTGTATGGCGGTGTGGAGAGTCCCCGCTTGATGGCGATGGTGCTTGTTGAGTGGATAGAGGCCCTGGGTAACGGACTCTATCCCGATTGGCCATCTCCCGTGAGAGGGAGTGTCCTGGTGGCATCGGGATCCTTGGTGGATAGATACCCGCGTGTGGTGATAACGTCCTCGGCTTGAATCCGCCTGGATGACGTGACCTCTAAGCGCGGCGGTCTAGAGTCCTGGTAGTGACGTGAGTCTTAGCGATACGAAGGGTCGTAGATGGGTGGCCCCCACCTCACGTGCCCACGATGCTTGCTTGGGTGCAGGCCGCGCCTAGGTGAGGCCGCGCCTGGGTGAGGAGGCCGCGCCCTGGTGAGGAGGCCGCGCCCTGGTGAGGAGGCCGCGCCCCGGATGTGTGGCCGCGCCCGAGTAGTGGCCGTCCCCGAGTGGGCCGGGACTCCTTCGTTCCCCTTGGCTAGGGGCGGGTCGCCGTGACACGTGGCGGTCGTTGATTGGCCCAGTGAATATTGGATGTATCAATGCCATATGGAAATATTAAAACCATCCCCAATCCTCCAACATTCTATTTGCTTTAGATAGGCAATACTTTAACAAAAATTATTCCAAAAAATAGGACCTTTTTATAAGTAAAGTAAAGTAAAGGGATCTTTTTTTTAAAGTAGAGGGATCAAAAAGACCATTATTCCAAAAAATATCTACCCTTCAAAATTCTAGCCCATTGAGAAGATTGGTTAGTAAGGAGACACCATAAAAGAAGTTTTAATAACAAAGCTTTATTATGGGTAAGTGTGCTATGAAAACCCAGACCTCCTAGGGATTTAGGACTATAAATAGAAGACCAAGAAACAAAGGACCATTTATGTTTAGAATTATCAATATCTTTCCAAAAGTCAGAATTCATATAATCAAGCCTCTTACATAATTTATTAGGAAGAAGAAAGCAAGACATCTAAGAAGTAGGAAAGGAATTATGAAGTGATTTAATTAAAATAGATTTATCAGATTGAGAAATTAAAGGAATTTTTCACATACCAAACTTTAACTCTATTAAAGATTTGATTCCATAAAGTTTCATTCATTTGAATACTCCAAAGAAATGCTACACCAAGAAGTCTACAGCTTGGATGGTTATATTGATTTGATAAGGTCTTTGGTTTCTTGTCATCTCATGTAAGCAAACACAACTTTGCTAAGTATACTTTCTCCAACTATATAGGGGTGCCAATTTGGAGGCTGAAGCCGCTGAATAGAAAAGCTTGACCAAAACTAACCAGATGAACCAACAAATACAAGTTGCAAAAAAACATATAGCAAAAGGGTTGGAACAGATCTGTCGCTTCTTCATTCCTGCAACCCAAGGAGTTCGACTCCATGATAATCCAGACTGCTCCGACTGCTCTGACAACAGTGGTTGTGTCTTCCTCAAGCTCTATACTTCTCAATGTGCAGGCTCTGTTATCGAAAAGAAAGCTCTAAGCTCTTTTGTTTTTTGGTAGAAGAAAGCTCTAAGCTAGAAGCTAGAAGAAAATCGGATTCATTAGTTTGAATCTAGAAAGCTGCAAAGCAGAACGGATTTATTAGTTTGAATCTCACAAGATCAAGATCGCACAAGCCGAAGATTGATGAGAAGGAGTCAAAATACACCGGAGAAGTATTTTCGAAGTCGGTGTTCCGACTAATTTCATTACTCCGGGGGGGAGGGTGAGCGGAGGATTTTGCACGACATGGGAGTGTGTTACGATGACATGGATCTCTCACTATGGATCCACAATGAATAAATTACGGTCAACATTGGAATGGATGGTGATAAGATGATTGTGTTGGATTTAATGAAATATGGTAAAACGAAGGAGGAAGACACCGAGGATTTTCCATTCACCATTTCGACACGTTCGTCAAAGGGTTTTATGTTCGTAAGGCTTAACAAGAAAAAGGTTTAGGATTTGAGGGATTTTCAGGGTGCACAGTAGTCTCTTAGTTCTTCATTTTGAGAGATCGGATGGTTAGTCTTGACCCCATCTGAGGGATTGTCATAGTTTCAGATATCTTCTATGGATAGTTTTATGTGTAAGACATGGAATTTTGACCCCATCTGAGGGATTTTCATAGGTTCAAAAACAAAAAAAAACAAAAAAAAAAAAGAACCCCAGAGAAATAGAGAATGCCATAATTTCTAGAATGACCTCACTTTCTCTATAAAGAGAAATGAATGAGGTCATTGAAAGGAGGTCGTCATTCTCAGGAGAAAAAGTTTGAAAAAAAGGGAGAATAGAGAAAAGTATTGGGAAGAGAAAAGTATTGGGAAAAGAGGAAGGCAAGTCTGAGACATGGAAGTTGAGTACCTTCATGGAGCCAGAGGAAACCAAAGCTGAGTTTCTTCTTCTATCTTCTTTTTGCCTTCTACTTCCCCATCAATCATTCAACCCCTCAACCGAACCCATCTACCTTAACTGAAACCACCTGCAACCCATCTCTTCCTTCCGTTTTCTGAAACCTCCAAAAATGAAACCCATCATCACCAAATCCTTGTAGCAGCAAGTCTCCATCATTCTCCCACTATTTGAATCTACTGAAACCACCGAACCCCATCATCTCCATGGCCACCAATCTCACTTCTGCTCTTCGTCCCAGTCAAATCGTCAATGACTGAACCCATAAGCCACTTTTGCTATTTAAACCCTTGCGAGCTGATCTTTGCTGTTCTCCAGAGTATCAGATTCAAAAGAGAAGAACTAACTTGGGAGAAGCTGTGATGTGGAAAAAGTAACCTGACACTTACCCAATGACTTGGGCAGATCATAGCCTTTTCCATTGAGAGTCATTAGTCTCTCTCCTTCCGTGAGAGACATTTAAGGGTCTTTAGACCCTTATCTAGGTGGCAGCTCATATTTTCCCCACTTACCCTCTTATGAGGGTACTAGGATACTACTTTAGGGTTTACCTACGAAATCCAGTTCGTACAAGAACAAATCCCCCTAGCTGGTGGTGTCGGGGTAAGATTTTCATGCATTGTACCTACAAGCATATATACGCGTTTCATGGCACATCCTTAGGCAATGTCTGTGGTTCCACATCACGCTTTCACTTTGGAAATATTCCCAACACTCAAGCCCAACTTGCCTCTGATACCATTGAAGTGCCACGAATCTAGCCCCACCAATGGCACGATATTTTTCGCTTTGGCAGGTGGGCCTCATGACTTTAAAACACATAATGCCAAGTAAGGGAGGCTATATCATATGTACATATTCCATGACACATTCCTAGGCAATGTGGGAATTTTCGTGGTTCTACATACATGCTTCCACTATGGATATATTTAAAGGATTTCTTCAAGAATCAAGACTTATAGGCTTGTGTTTGTGAAGAACATCTTGGCTTCTACCATATTGTTTGAGGTAACAATACAAGATGGTTATATTCTCAGCATACAAACAATACTAGTGGGATGACATTAAGAAGAGGCGTTAGATGAAAGACCACTGGTTTTATTACAACAATGGTCTCTTGATGGTAAGGATATATTCTGTAAATACTATGGCTGTAGGGGAGTCACTAATGGTCTGACTTAGATCATTCGCACAAATTAGCTTAGCCCGAAACACACTAACAAGCTAATCGGATTTGAAAATCAAAACTGAAATCAATTGACTATCAGTCAATTGGTTTAATGCCTCTTATCGGTATTAATTATTAATCTTTGTCAATATCTCCGCGGACCAAAAAAATTTTCTCTAAACTTTAATTAGCGCTTTAAACTAAGTTCCTATAGGTTTATATGCAATATCTTTTTAATACTTTTAATCAATAATAATAACAACCAATGATTAAGTATATATACAAGGGAAGAAAAAGCGGACAATATTAGACTATAGATTCTAGAATGCACCCTCATACATAATGAAATGTGGAGCCCACACTGTTTCTCTCCTGTTCTGAATTCTAACTCATGTGAGTCCTATGTGGATGATTCCATCCTCTACATTGCCATTGATATGGTATGCAGATTCCTCCCCACACTGGCACGTGGGGAACCCTTTCTCTATAAATAATTAAAATAATAAAAAATATTGGTTTGTATGGGGGTTTTATCGGTTTTGATCTATTCGATAAGTTTTGGTCAGTCTTATAAGTGCAATTAGGACAGACCAAAACTGATTGATACTTAATATTAACATCAAAGCTAAATGGTTGATTTGGTTCAAGTAGGGTTTAGACATCAATATCAACAGTAAAGCCATCACTAAAAATGATCAATACAGAGCATCATTCAAGCAGCTAAAAAACTGATTTCAAGAAAAGGACATTCTTCATACTGCAGGGGTGAGGACTATTGGGCATAATTCAAGAAGTGAGGAACTAGGGGATTGGGATTACAAGGGATTCTTAGATCTAAGACTGAGTATAGAGATTAAAAATAGTGTATTCATGTATCTAATATTATTCATAGGGATCGATCACAAAAGGAACCACAACGGAAATCATTGAGACATATATTCCATCTCACATTTAAAATCAATCATAGAGAAAGAAAAAAAAATATAGAGACTAGATTTAAAAGATTGATCAAGAAAATACGAAATAGAGATTACATAGATTGCACATTTATCTCAAGCTTAAGAAATCAATCAAGAATGCAAATAAGAAATGATCAATAGAAACCATTCGGTCACCTTAGATCTAAAAGGTTGGTCAAGAAAGAAAGAGAACTAAAGATCAGTGATTCGTTTCAGACCTAAAAGAACTACCAAATCAAAGATTGGATTCAAGATACATGCAAGGAAAAGGCCTTAGATATTCACATTTCAAATTCAAAATTAAGTGCGCATGTCAAAAGATGAACATAAACTACAAGAACTTTCAGATCAATCATGATTCAACAAGAATTTAAAGAGGGATCTAAGATAAAAGCTATACCTGAAACTGCAGAAACACGATTGACTCTAATGCTTGTTTTTCTTGATTCCAGCGCAGCAACACACGATCGATTTAGGTGCAAGGGGATAATGTTTATTATTATAGACCAAAAACTAAGTAAAATTATAGATCAAAAGAGAACAAGATCGAGAATGGATTAGACACATAAAAATTCAAAAAATATTAGAGCAATGCCAACGATCCAGGTTGCTCCGGCCTTTGATGTCGTCGATTCAGGTCGCTCTGATCATCCAATGCTGCCTCCGTCACTTCCGTTCTTAGATTCCCAATATCTCTCCCTAATTCTAGATCTGCTCTCGTTCTCTCTTTGATTCCCAAAAAATCCCGAAGATTGAAACCCTAATCGCTTCTATTTTTTTTCTTCTTCCCCTCTCTCCTCTCTGAAACGAAAAGAATCTAAAAGTGATCGATCCCCTTCTCTCTCCCCTTCGTTTCCCTTCTATATTTTCTTTTTTTTTTTTTTTTTTTCGTTTTGACTGATTTTTGTCCTTATGTTTTGACCGGATTACCCCCAAGTTAAGATCCCCTTCCATTTCTCTCCTCTCTATCAAATTGAAAAGACCCAAATGCCCTTCTAATTGGATTTCAACTTATTAAGGCTGGTTTGGGCTTGGATTGGTTCAATTTTGCATTTAATTAATTTTTTTGATTCCATGGATTATTTGGTCGACGGATATGATCTAGGTTAGTTCGGGGGTGCAGGATTAGTTTAAAAATGACCAGAATGCCCCTGGGTGTTCTATGGCTTTTGAAAACCCTAAGGGCAAAATTGGGGTGTCTGCAGACGCATTTTAAAGCAGTGAGATCTACTTGCCAGGGTGGACAATATCGTGCCATCGATGTGACCGGGTGAGTGACACTTCATTGGTATCAGATGTAGGTTGTTTTTGAGTGTTAAAAATATATTCGCAGTAGAAATGTGGATATACAACCACGAAAAATTCATCATGGAATGTGCATATATGTTATGTCCTTCCTTACTTCACAAGATGTTTTTTAAAGAAAATAAAATAAATTAACTTCACAAAGTTTCATCTCCATGAGAATAGGTTGGGAATTTAGCTACATATGGTGATCAAGGGAGCACAGCTATAGTCGATCTTCATGGCAGCAACGGTAGCAATGGTGATCTCAAAGTTTCCAAGTAGAAACCCTAAGACCCTCTCTCATCTCTTAGATGCATGAGTATCGTATTCCCTCTCCTCTCTTGCTCTCGGTGGGTGGATAGATCTTCAATCTATATTTTAACCCCCTTTTTAATGAGTCCCTTTTCCTCCGTGAGAAAATGTGAGATGAGTTTTTTAAATTAGAAAAAAATAAAGATAAAGGAGAATCGGATTGAAATAGGAGAGCAAAAGAAAGAGAGAGAGGTTTACGTATGAGATGAGGATGAGAGATGGAGAGATGATGGGGTGATTTTTAAATAAGAAAAAGAAAAAGATAATGGAGTTGGAATAGGAAACTAAAAGAGAGAGGTAGACTAAGTATAAGATGGAGATGAGAGAGAGATGGGGAGATGATGAGATGAGTTTTAAAATTAGAAAAAAGAAAGAGATAATGGAGAATAATTATGAAGTGATGATTGAAAAGACAGATAAATAGGACATTTAAATCTTTCATCTTTCTAAATTACACTCACGTCCATTTTCTATAATGCATTCTCAAGCTGCCCCCTTTAGCATCAAATATCTGCAAATTCCAATATCTTTATAATAACCAATAATTCAAGTATTTTAGTGCAATAAATTATAATTATTGGATAATAGCTGCTAAATTAAATAAGAAATACAAATATAAATGCAACTCGATCAGAGGCCCACCTACCAAAACCTACAATATTGAGCCATCGATGGGGTCGGATTCGTGGCACTTCATTGGTATCAGAACCAATTGGGTTTGACTGTCGGGAACATATCCACGGTAAAAATATGAATCTTGAACCACAGAAAATCCATCATCTCAATGTACCATCAAATATGCATATATGATATGACCTCCCTTACCTAGCATGACGTATTTTAAAGCTGTGAGATCCACTTGTCAAAATGGATAATATTGTGCCATCGGTGTGGCCACATGCGTGGCACTTCATTGGTATCAGAACCAGGTTGATTTTGAGTGTTAGGAATATATCCGTAATAAAAGTGTGAATATAGAGCCACGAAAAATCCCACAACGCTTGGGGATGTGTCATGAAATGCACATATATGCTATGACCTCCCTTACTTGACACGATGCATTTCAAAACTATAAGGCTCATCTGTCAAAATGGACCATATCGAGCTATCAGTGGGGTCGGATTTGTGGTACTTCATTAGTATCAGAGCCAAGTAGGATTTGACTGTCGAGAATATATCCATAAGGGAAGTATGGATGTGGAACCACATAAAATCCAATATCACCTAGGGATGTGTCGTGGAATGTCATATATGCTATGACATCTCTTACTTGGCATGACACGCTTTAAAGCTGTGAAGCTCACCTGTCAAAGCGTACAATACTGTGCCATTGGTGGGGCTACGTTCATGACACTTCATGTTGGAGCAAATTTAATATGTGAGTAAAGGGACATTGTGGTCTTATTGTCCACAAAACTTGGACCTAATCTTATCTTCCACATGATATATATTTGGGTCAGCCTACTAGAAAGTTTTACATTGTTGTAAAATTCTGCAACGTTACTGAACTTGTGAGATCAAATAAAATATAGACAAAGGTTTCGCACAACGCTAGAGTGGAAAACTGCAACAATGAGGGGGTGAGAGTCTGAGAGACGAATCCGTTCAGTAAGACCTGCATTTTGTCTGGAGAGAGAAAGTATCAGAAAAAATCCCACCACTCATTATGAGAGGGGGTGAGAAGGAATCCCCAATCTAGCATCATGGGGATTTTTTTTCTCATAAAAAGTTTATGCATTGTTTAGACATTAGATGACTATGTAATAAGGGACCATTGTCATCTTATTGGTCAAATATCAACAAAAAACAATCATGATATTTGGGTAAAAAATGTATTTATAGTTATAAGAAGTTGTAACAGGTCTATAATCTTTAATATTTACATTAGATTTATGACATCTTCTAATAAATTATGGGGAAGATGAACGCTGTCCCACCGCATAGTTCTTGTACTAGAAGGGGGCCAATGGGGACGAACATGGGCATCAACAAGGAGAATTTTTCATTTTATAGGGGACATGATGGTCATTTCAGGGAGGCTGTGCTTGGACCCTAGTTAGTTAATTCGCGTTTAAAACACATATAATACGATTATATCATATTTTACATTTTTAAATGCAAACTCCTACCTTACTGTTAAAGAGTCGGCAAAAAATGGGTCGACAAGACTATCCAATTAGAACGCGTTTAAAATGTGCATTTGTGTTTTTTCAATTAAAAAAACAAAAACTTGAAAAAAAAGTATTAAATACTTGGAAAAACTACAACTCACCATCCACATTAAAAGCAAACAACTTTCTTGAAAACGACAGCTATCAACCTGCTTTTCAAGTTGTCTTTCCTTTTTTTTTTTTTTTTTTTTTTTTTTTAATGATAAAAAAAACAGAAAGTCGAAGCTAACTTACAGGAGCAGGTACATTATGTAAGCAACTATTTTTAGTCAAGTTCCTAGCTATCGTGAGACAAAATTTATCACGCAACCTGGTGAACTTTACATTTTGAGCGACATTAGATAGATGTAGAAAGTCTTTAAAAAGAAACCACGGTCATAAGCATTTGGTTGAAGATGGTAGAGTCTCTGTAATGAGGTCATTATCAACCCAAATCTCTTTAATCTGCTACCCAATGCCGGCTGCATGGTGACATCCCTTCCTAATTGCAAAAAGAACTGCTGCTAATTCATCTGTACACTGAATAGTTCCTGTATCAAAAAACTTTAGCTTGCCATGTATCAAAAAGAAATATGACCACCTAGCTGTAGTTAGTCCACTACTAGAGTATCCTGCACAGATTAAAACAGGGAAGGTAAGCATAGGCCACTTAAAGGAAGAAGAAGAAAGAGATAATGTAGTAGAATCATCCATTGCAATTGGGGATGAAAAAGTGGAGGGGGGGGCATAATTCCAAATCCGAAATCCAGTTTTGAACATTGTTCATAACCCACATAGGATTAGGTAGCTGTTGACCAACCACAACCTTATTTCTAACAGCTCAGACAAAGTAGCAAGTTATAAAAAACACACTGAAAAACCAACGGAGAAGGTACTTGTTTGACTTGAACTGGAGGAAAAAGAACAGACATGTGGATTTAAAATCATTCAAGGCCAGAGAATCGGTTCGTAGCCCCAAAGGACCTCCCACCCAAATGTGTTTGACCCAATCACAAGAAAGGAAGAGGTGCCATAATGATTCAACACTAGATCCATAAAGAGCGCATGTGGAGTCAATCTGGATCCACTTCGAGAGAGTATCCTTTGTGGGAATTCTTGCATTTAGCACACGCCACACGAAGAATTTAAATTTAGGATGAATCAAAATTTTCTAAAAGAACTTCCACCAAGCAACAACACAATCACTAGTACAACAAGGAATCAATTCAAGAGCAGCCACCTTGGTGGTAAGAATACCATTTTTAGCCTTAATACACCACCACCTATCGTCAGAATCAGTAAGACTAATAGATTGTATAAAAGAAGAAATAGATGATGGGACCATAATATTAAGCAGATCAGAGTTCCAATGATTATCATGTAAACAAAAATTAACCAACGTTGTATTGTCAACATGAGTTGTAGGGTAAGGAAGGGTGTCAGCAAGGTTACTTGACATATTAGGAACCTAAGTGTCAAACCAAAAGAAAGTAGAAGAACCATTACCAATTTTCTTGATCACCAATTTTTGCAGGTGTGGGATAATATGTGAAATACTATTCCATACCCAAGAGCCTTTTTTCTTTCTCACTGCGGGGTCGAATAACGATTGCTTATGGAAATATTTGGCTTTGAGCACCTTAGCCCACAGCGATTGAGGTTCAATGAGCAGTCGCCAACCCAGTTTAATCAAGAGGGCAGTATTGTGGTGTCCAGCTTTGCAAAAACCAAGACCTCCAAGCTGTTTTGGTTTGCACATCCTATCCCAAGAGATTAAAGATGCTTTTCTTTTAGCACTACTACAATTCCCTAGCCAAAAGTTAAGACATAAAGAATCAATTTTACGGCAAGTGGACAGAGAAAATCTAAAACAATTCATTAAGAAAGTAGGTGTTGAGGCAAGCACAAATTGAATCAGAACACCCCGACCGGCATAGGTAAGGAGATTAGATTTTCAAGCCGCAAGCTTTCTTTGCATTCTAGCAAGCACCCCCTCCAGCTCTCTATGTTTAGATCTGTCATGAAATAAGTTAGTACCCAAATAAATAGCATCAGGTGCCATCTCTTTAATCCCCACTAGAGAACACAGTGAGTGTCGGAGATCCGGAGGAACATTCCTGCTATGTTTAGATCTGCTATGAAATAAGTTATGTTTTATATTGTAACAATACACCTCACCTTTTAAAGCCCACCCTTATCCTCTCCCTTCCAGATTTCATCGTTGTGAGACTAAAATCATTTTACTTGTACATCGTTTCACAAAAAATCAATAAAGGTACATGTATTTTAATTGAGATGGAATTTTTAGCAAGGGACATCAATACTCCATTTAATTTGATAATCAAAGTATAATTATGTAATTTAATCAGGGAATGTATCATATAAATATTACATTAAACTATCTACAATGGCATACATGCAAGTCAGTTACATGCTATTTTGAGCACTAACTCAACATCCATTATAAAAATTTCAATATTCGTCGAGAAAAATGAATTGAAATTTTGTTCCAAATCAAAGTGAGTGTTAATTAACTTAATGTTTTCTTCTTCTATTGTGTATATATTGCTGTTTTTTAGTATCGTAATTTTCAAATCAAAACTTTAATTCTCGTATTGTCCAATTTCAAATTTTTTTTTTTCCGTTTTCAAAATATTTGATTATTTTTTTGTTCGTTCCTTTTAAATTTTGAGACGTTTAAAACACGTCCGTACTGAACATCATTTTTTTGCCGTTCCCGTTTTAACTCAAAGAGACCTAGACGCAGAGGCCATACGATCATGCCATGTTCTTTTTCCTATCACCCACACATAAGAGGGCCAAAATGATCGTCGTACCCCTGCTGTTAGATACACATGCTCACCTCTTCATTGGCCCTCGCGCTGGTGTAAGGGCTCAGTGACCGAACAATAACCTTTCCCCATAAATTGTTTTAGTACAACTTCGATCCATATTTTGAACCCTAGTTAATACTTGTATTGGTGTTAAAACTTGATTAGCAAATTGGTTGCATGATCTTTATAATATGGTTAGTGTCATTTAATTGAATGAATCACTCTAGGTATAATGAGAAAAAAAAAGTTTATAGGTGGGTTCATGATTATCTGATGCAGGCCCAACCCACATCTATCACAAAACTAGCCCAAGCAAGGCCAGACTTCAAGACCACCATACCCAAAAAAAGAACCAGCCCAAGATTAACTAGGTCCTTGTTAATGAAAAATCTCTATAATGCCTCTTGAGGTATCCTAGTGGACTGATGATGTGAAAAAATTCTTAGTGGAAGATGATGTGACAACTCTTCTCCTAAAGATTCTTTTAGTCCAAGCTTCTTTAACAACTTCTCCCAAGAGTTTTTCTTGAAGACTACAAAGAAGACCACTTTCAAGAGTTTTCCTTGAAAACTACAAAATTCTATTAGTCCAAGAGAGTCTTCCTTAACGACTGCAAAGCAACAAACATCTTCTAAGTTCTTTTCTATTGGGACACCCACTTCAACCTTGGAGTTTGCATCAAGGCACATTGGAACAATCCCTATGTCATGGAATCTACTTTTAATTACTTGTTTTCTAGAATTTTCATTTTCTTGGAGAATTAAGCATGTAATCTCAACCTTTGAAAATCAACGACTGAGATATCGTAGGAGCTTTTAGGATTTCTTTTGTTTCGCTTACTTAATTTATTTGTAATGGAGACTAGAATATGTTGAATGAAAATTACTTTGAGCATGTGTTAGAAACATGATGAGTTCTCCTTTTTTAACCTAGAAAAGTTCATTTGCTGAAACCTTGAAGAGTTTCTTACCATCTTTGAAGAGTTGGTGCTTTCCATAGTGTTACTTGCATCCTAGAAGAGTTACAACAACACTCTTGGTACTGCTACACACCCTAGAAGAGAGGTCCTTAGATATATCATTTTACAAAAACCCATGAAAAATATATTTTTTTGGTTCTCAATTTCATAATTCAGATTTGTAGAAGGTCTAAGCTCTCAGCTTATTTTCATCAATCTAAAGTCAAAATCAGAGAAAACTTTCTTCACGAAAGTTTTAGCCCTACGAGTATTCTTTCTTTTGGGTTTAAAATCATCTCATTACGAGTTATATCCAGAGAGTTATGCTTACTTTACTAATCTTGCACGGTTTTAAAAAATTCTGAATTCAAGTTTAAGATTATTGGAGTCTATTTCTATCATTTTCCCTATCTGAGTTCAATAACCTATATTAAGGCTTGCATCATTATCTAAGGAGATCTATTTGATAAAATTATGGTTCAAAGTTGTGATAATGGGCCACGTTGGAATTCTATTGATTTCCACCAGGGTTTCAAGAGTCAGGATCAGGTCAACCGATCTAGTTAGTCGATCCTTATACGGATTCTAGGGTTTGGACATGTTTTGGCTGATTCTGGCTAATTTCTCACCTCCAATCCAAATCCCGATTTTCAGTTTTTAAACCCTATCCCACCCAAATCTATTTGTTGTAAATGATCCCAATCTACCCGATGTAATGGCCATTAACACTCTCAGCTAGCTACCAGCCCACAAAATCCCACATGCTATATGCTGATGTCAATTGGTCAGTTCAGTTGGATTTTTGTCGAGCTGAATCAATTCCAATCTGTTACTAGGCCGACTCGAAACCAAAACATTTAGGAAGTTTCGGTTTCGGTTGTTTGGTCCAGTTTATTATAGGTTATTTTGTTAGTGGCTTGTAATTGGGCTACCATTGGGTTTGGCCTGGTGTATTTTCGGCTTTACATGTATACATAAGGAAATCAATGTGAAATTTCTGGTTTTTTGATTTCTTATATTGGGTTACTATCGGTCCGGTCTCGATTTTTTATCGGGTTAGACCTACTTTTCGGTTTCGATCGGTCCAATTTGATTTTGATTTCTACCAGGTTCATAAAACCCCAATCCAAAACAAAAATGACAAGGGTTTGTTCGGTTCAATTCGATTGGCTGAATTGGTCGATTTTGATCGGTCCAACAGGTTTGGGCTGAACTTTGACACCCTTAGCCCCCAAATTTGAAGGATATTCTGACTACATTATCATATTCACAAGGTTAAATGTTTAGAACTTGTTTTTTGCCAAGAAAAGAAACTTTATTAAATATAACAAACAAAATACATACAGAATACACGGTCTCCTTACTCCTTTCCCTCATCATCTCATATATATATAAGTTCTATAACAGGAAAATGAAACCCCTCCTCCATCAAGAAGGCCTTTGAAATTGTATTAACTAGTGAACGTATCAGATACAACATTAGAATCAAAATTTACAAAATTATGGTTTTCCGAGAGCTTGAAAAGCGATTTTCCTGGTTAGTTGTAGAGATTTAGCATCCTTGTTTGGGAGAAAAACAAGACTCTTAAAATTCATAGTTGCCTCAGATAATTGTAGAAGCAAGAGAGGGCATTCCAAGGCCAAGAGAATCTGGGATGGGGTAGGGAACAAACATCCTTGCTGCTGCACCAGATCTCTTGGATGTGAAGCTTCATCCATGTATGTATATATAAGGTTAAAGGCTTGGTATGCTTGCGACATACCGTAAGCTTGCACCCTATTTGTCTATCTCTCTTTTACTCCTTTTGAGGGGTACGGAAGTCATTTTGAAGGAGAAAGAGAGACAACATATAGGGTGCTAGCATATAATATACCACTAGCATACCCGTCCCTCTCCTCATACATAATTATGGAAAAAAAAACATGTTTTTTTTTATGATTGTCGGATTGGTATCATTTTCTTATCAGGTTTATATTAGCTTGGGTTCGATTTCGGTCGACCAGTTTCACAATACCCTAATCCACTGATCCAATAAGCCTTGAGTCAGTCTAGTACGGGTCGGTTCAGTCCGATTTCACCAGTTAGTTTCACATTTTGACACCCGTATGTTATAGTAAAACAAGGTGATATCGAACCCAACATTAATCTTATCATCAAATTTTAAGTCCTAAACAAGTGGCTCAGAGATTAATTTGATATTTTATAAAAGAAAAAAAGATTCTCAGGATACCGGAGTAGGAATTCTGTCTCAGGCCCTCCAACATAATGAGCCATGAGACCCCATTGCTCTCTATTCTCCTTGGACAGAAGTATGGGTTCCCTACTGAACAAGACCTCTGACCTTCATAAAATAATGAAATTGCCCAATTGCTGCTGAAAGCTACAAGGTTCTGTTTCATCAATTCCTATTCCAATGCCAACCAAAAACCAAACACCAAACTAGATGGCTCAGAGTGATTTAACATTTGTTAAGGAAGTTCTCTTGAGGCAATGGCGGATTTCGGGGCACGTGGATGTTAATTTTTTAGAGAGTGGATTTTTTGTTTTCAGATTCAATTTGGAGGAAGACAAAGTCAAAGTTTTGGAAGGAGGGCCATGGACTGTGTAGCGAAGACCCTTAATCCTTCGGCCTTGGAAACCAGGAATGAAGCTTGAAAAGGTTGAACTGAACTCAATTCCTGTCTGGGTGACCTTCCCCAACCTTCCATTTCATTTCTGGAATGTGGAGGCTTTGAGTTCAATTGCAAGTGTTATTGGCAAGCCGATTGCCACTGATAAAATGACAAAGGCGAAGGAGCGGCTCTCCTTTGCCCGTTTGTGTGTAGAAATTGAAGCTACTCATGATCTCCCGGAACAAGTGGCTGTTCACGATGACGAAGGGCTGGTTTTTTTTTATCAAAAAGTGAAGTATGAATGGTACCCTCCTCGCTGCAGCTGCTGCATGACTTTTGGCCACAACACCAAACAATGTGGTGTTAACCAAGCTCCACAGAAGGGTAATAGCCGGAAAGAGTGGGGGGTGAAGTCTGGTGCAGGTCTCTCTCAGGTGGCCGGAGCAGCTCTTGGTGGTGGTGCTCAAGCCAAGCACGGTGGTGATGGGGCTAAGGTTCAAAATTCAAATTTAGGCGCCATTGGGGGAGGCAGATCTGCTGGGATTACGCTTTCTCCCACTAGGAAAGGAGCGAAATCTTTGGTGATATCCAATTTTGCAACTCCAAGTAACCTTCCTATTTCTTCTCCAAAGATTTTAAATTTTGAAACCATTGGAGAGAATAAAGTGAAGTCGGTTATTGTTGATAACGATTTTGCATTGTTGGCGGACTTGGAGGAGGATTCGTTGGAGTCCAATACTGAAGATATTGGTGCTAATTTGGTAGGTAAAGATTTGTCTATCAAAGATGCTAATCATCTTGATCCCATTGTGGATTCTCATACGGTTGTAGATGAGGATGATGACAATCAACATAGAGATTTTATTGCAACAAAGAATATTGGATTTAAAAGTAATGATGAGGTGGAGATTGAGTTGGGAAAGGACTATTTATTTTCAAATAAGGATTTTGAAAGGAATGACGAGGTGGAGATTGAGTTGGGAAAGGAGTCTTTATGTTCAAATAAGGAGTGATCTTCTCACGTAGGTGGGTTGGATGGAGTGGATTCGAGTCTAAATATGGGTATGGGTTCTGCTTGTGTATCTGGGTCAGATGTGGGTGGATCGGATTATGACCAATTTGATCATGAGGAGATGCAAGGTGGGTGGACTCAGGTGTTGGGTCAAAAAAATCGTGATGGCTGTAGGAATGCCCCTCGAGGTGGTCGTATTTGTGGCCGTATGGCAACTCCAGTTATTGGTAGAACTCGTCTAAAGAAGACAAAGCGTGGTGTTAAAGCGATAGACACGATAGTAGAACGACCCCTAGTTGAAAAGGAGACGTCATCTCCCTTTTCACCAGAGGAGGATGCTCTTTTGGCTCGTGTGGTTTTTGATCGACCTGGTATATATGCTGAGATCCCCCGACGATCAAATATGGCAAAGACCCCTTCGGTGCGCCTCACAGATCACCCATAGGCTTGTTTTATTATTTTTCTCGGGTAAGCGAGTGGCTTGAAACCCTCGCCAATATGGTTTAGGACTAAGTTCCCCCTTTTTAAGCTTTAGCTTTCTTTGCCAATATTCTGTCATAGGCTTGTTTGCCTCTTTTTATATATTCAATAAAATTTCTTAAAAAGAAAAAAAGAAGTTGAAATTCTGTTCTCTTGTTAGAAAGAAACAAAATCAAGATTAAAATTACTCTTTACTATGGTTTAGAAGCACCTTACTGCAGATATTTCACAGTATAAACTTTCCTTTTAAAAGCAACGAGCTCAAGGAAGACAAGTACAAACTAATCATGAATGGAAACAGTATTCCATCCTAAGGTGGTAAGCTCGTCAGTTACAATTGAAAATTAACTAGGACCCAGTTCACCTCAAAGTTTTGTTTTCCTTATGCTCTTTCTGTAAAAAATTTAATAGAAAAACTATTGACAAGCTAATTAGACAGTTTGGGAAGTAGGTGTGGCCGTCGTGGTGGTCGTAGTAGAGATGTTAGAGTGCAGTGCTTCGGGAGTTTTAACAGCACTTTCTGGTCCTCTGTGTCTTGCGTTTGGCCTTTTTAAAAACTGCATCTGCCACCTCCTGGGCTTAATCTGCCCAAGCAACTTCATTTGCTCCTGTCTGAACTTCCTATTTGCATACCATATGCCACCTCTCCAACCCAAGCCATACCTGCAAGATTGAAAATATAGAAATATAAGGACAGTAAAACTTTGGTGCTGGTCCGGACGAGATTCCAGTCAATACCCCAACCCAACTTCACACCCTCCCTCAAACCCCCCAAAAGATTCCCCCAAATAAATAACACTAGAATAGTGCCAAGGACATAAATTTGGCCATTTATCAATCTGCATGGGCTAAGAGCTTTGGTGCACATGCTATAAAGTTCTTGAAGTCCACAACATGGCAATGGAAGAACCCTTCAAACTATAGGGTGCTCATAAACATATGCTATTTACACAAAACAAGCTACAAATTCCTTCAATCCCATGTCAAGACACAAGATTAAATCCTCTAAACCAGATTGTTCTTGTAAGCATAAATGAATGTTCACATGCATTGGACAAATGCAAACAGCGGGCACTTCTAAACATAAACGAATGTGCACATGTGTTGCACACATGCACACACCGCACATACATACCTCTAGGCTCTAGGGCCAATAAACCTTTTTCCAGTTTCCTGGTGCAAATTTTACATTTTTTTCTCAATCACCAACACAGTTTACAACTCCCAACTGTCCTATAAGAGAATAGATGATTCGATCCATCTAGCAAACTACGTTCAGTTAAATCATAATAATACCATAGCTTAAAGGCACTTCTGATCAGCATGTCTAGTGATATGATAACCCAGCAACGATCTCAGTGATAGAATATCAACCTCAAATGAGCAAGGCAAGTGGCTTAAAGTTTACACCGCATGAAAGTGTCACAGGAGATAGCAGAAGGGAAATTGTGATCACAAATTATTCTGAAACTTTGGGCCCCCTTTTAGCCACCTCCTTTACCCAATGGGAGCTGAAGTTGTACCATGGGTTGGGTGTGTGGTTGGTCGTCTATCGCAAGGACCAACCATGCACTGCCATTTGGAAGTGGCAGGTCGTGACATGTAAACATTTACTACCATAATGAACATCACATTTTCAGAATGGATTAACAACTCTATTAGCGTAAGGCAGTTTTGTCTTTGAAAGATATAAAAAAAGAAAGAAACAACAATTTCACAGTAAATGTATAAGAACAAACCCAATAACTAAAGATGTTCCAGCAGTGGCAACACAAGCTGCGGTGCTGACATTTCCTGAACCAACCATATTCTTAATCTCAGCATGTTCAATATGAGAATTGTTTTTCATCTGCCAACAAAATAAGAATCTAGTTACTCTCATGTCAGAGAGAGAGAGAGAGAGAGAGAGAGAGAGAGAGAGAGAGAGAGCCGCAGCAGCAGAAAAAATTAATCACAAGTCACAACTAGGACAAAAAAGCCAGAAGGTTTCCACTTGCATAAATACCACACTAATCTTCTCCTTAATAAAAAGCAGTTGCTCCTACAACTGAGAGGAAAACTCTAGGAGGTAAAACCATTATAAGTAATTTGACATAGGCCGAATATATTGTGTATGGTACAGTTTGCATTTTGACAACATATCTGATCCAAATTCAAACAATCTATAAAACTGAATGCCAACTGTAACCAATCTAAATGTCTTTTTTTTTTGCTTATTAAAGTTCCAAGTGAAAAAGCAATAATAGAATATGTCAATTGGAAAGATACAAGTATTGTGAGGAAAGTAAAATGAGCAAGTAACTTGGCCTAGAGATATAATTGGAACCAAAAACTCACAGCATTTTCAATTGACTCGAGCCTTTCCTCTACCTTAGCTTGATGAAGGTACCGCAAAGAATAACCTGCATTGTTTAATAGTTCATGTAAGTCCCCCATCTTAAGCAAAGGCTTTGTTGAAATAGGTTACTTATCCCCTACCCGATTGGGGTAAGCAGTCCTAATTCTATTAGGACTGCCCCCTAACCGATTGGGGAAGTACCTCTAGTTAGATTAGGATGTTTCCTCTTTATTCCCTTTTATTTTTCTCCTTTTTTATTGTTTATCTCCCTCAACCGAATCCTAGTTTGGTATTCCTAGTTGTACTAGGAATACCTAATATGATTAGGACTGAGGTTGATTCCTATTTGTACTTGGATCCTTATCATTCTACTTAATATAAATACAAGGCCTGTGTGATCTAAGGATCGACAGAGTCTTACCTTAATTCAATTATCTCTACATGGTATCAGAGCTAATCTCGAATTAGGGACCATCTCCCACGATATTTCAGTTTTTTCTTTTTTCTTTTTCTCTCTCTCTCTCTCTCTCTCTCTCTCTCTCGGTTTCTCCTTTCTCTTCTCCCTTGTTCTCTATTGTCACATAGGGCAGCACTGATGAGGTGATCTTTCGATCTAGTTGCTGCCCCCATTACCTCATGGATGCTACTACATAATTCTGCTCGATAGAAACCAACACTTCCAGTTTGCGCAAATTGGAGCTTCAATTCTTTGAGGATTGCTTCTACTTCTAATACAAGGAATCATCTCCTTTTTTTGAAGACCAGAAACTGCAGCAGGAATATCTTATTATTGCTTCATGTACCTATCTCAGATCTGATCACAGTTTCAAGACCTCCTTGAGATCGATATTTACCAAATCAAGGTTCTTTTTCCAAACCCTGACAATTGTCGATCTAGGAGTTTGAGCTCACTACTGTATCTGATTTTTTGAAGGCTTCTTCTCCACCTATTTGGACCCACTCGACAGCAATTTGGGCTCCCACAATTCAGTTTTATTGAAGAGGACCTCCTTGAGATCGATATTAACAAAATTAGGGTTTTTCAAAACCCTATTTCTATCGGATTTGGAGCTACTGCGGCTTTTTTGGAATCTGATTTCAGGAAGATTTTTCTCCCATTCTTAAGGGCTCCTTATCCTCAGTTCAAGTCCATTCACTGCAGGATTTTTTTTCAGCCCCTAGGATCCTTCATCGATTTCATCAAATTCAGGGTTTTTTTCAAAACCCTGACCATATCGATATAGGGTTCTTATTGGCTGCTGGTTCTCATATTTGGGATTTCACTTGAAGATATTTTTTGGCATTCTCTGCTGCCAGTATGGGTGACTCTACCAACTCTACAGCTACCTCGGATCATGATAGCCACAACAAAACAGATTATCATAGTTTTTCACCTAACCCTATCAAACTGGATGGCTCTAATTACCGTCTATGGTCCAGATCAGCCTCCTTTGCCATTGCTGGCCGTGGTCTCACAGACCAGATTGATGGCACTAGTGTGAAGCCCAGTGATAAAGGCCCTGCTCAGGCTAAGTGGCTTGCCAATAATGGTGTTCTCATGTCATACCTCATAGGCTCTCTATACTTCAGAACTACAACATAATTTTCTTCTTCTGAATACTGCCGACCAGATTTGGGCTGCTTGCAAGGAAACCTACGGGCAGCTTGGTAATGATGCCCAAGTTTATGAACTTCGAAAAAAGGAACTTCACACTACTCAGGGAGACCTTTCTGTTTCAAAATACTATGCTACTCTCCGCAGCCTGCGGCAACAGTTGGACCACTTCTCTAATTTTCACCCTACTACAGTTGATGACATTGCTTCCTATAAAATGCATGTGGACAAGATTAGGGTCTATGACTTCTTGGTTGGCTTAAATGTGGAATATGATCAGATTCGTGTTCAAGTGTTGGGCCATCAACCTTTTCCCACACTTGAACAATCTTATGCCCGGGTGTCCTCTGAGGAAAACCGTAGGGCTGCCATGTATTCAGATTTGGGTATTAGTTAATTTGTACCCATTCAATATAGAATCATCAGACAAATAGATATAACTGGCCCGGGCTTCCTTGTGGATATACAGGTCTCTATGCTTATCGTTATTCTTTTTACCTCTTCTGGATTTTAAGAAAAACTCCTAAAACAAAATAACGTCAAGACTACATTGGTTGTATTCTGCCCAGTTAAACCAGTCATTCACAGATGTAACTTCAGCAGGAAAATATGAAAGGGGTAGTTTGATGCTAAAAAGCCAACCCTTTTAGCACTGCTGAGTTCCATTTCAATAAGCAATTTCAAGTACAGAAATTGATTCCGTAACTCGTAGTATTTCGAAAGGGCAACAAGAGGGCAAGTGATCATGAACTTAAATATCTAAAATTCCAATAGAACTCACCAAACCATGCAGTAGCAATTGATGCCAAAGAAGTTGAGACCGTAAATACCACCCGGTGCCTCTCAAAAATATCCTATTACATCAAAATAAAACAAATAAAGTAAGAATCAAGAACCGAAGCAACTGAAAAACACACCTTTAGGCTTTATCCATGAGAAATCAAAAAACCATTCATCATGAAAGAATGAAAACCAAAAACCAAAAGATCGAAAAATTCATTAAAAGTACTATTTAGAGAGAGAATACCTTGGTCGAAAAATAAGTATCTTGAACAGCGGACCATGAGTTCAAAGCTTTCCTCTTCAACCGAGGCACGGCCTGAGAAGCAGAAATAGAAATCCCAGAGGCCCACAACCGCTGCATCGTAAGAATTTAGTGAAGAACTGAGGAATCGATCTCCGGTCGATTAACTCAGTTCTCGATATCTTCGATTCCCAGTCGTTAACATTGAGAATGACTGCAAGGATGTTCCAGAGCAAGCAATGCTTATTGCGTTCTTGCTTGCCCTTGAAATTGAAATTTTTTAGGAAAAAGCTGGAGGAAAAAAAGAAACGCAACCGATTAGAGCAAAATTCCAGGTGTTTCTGTTTCTCGACCGCCTATTATAAAAGATCTCTGAATCTCAGCCGTTCAAAGCGGAGCTCTCCCAAAAGTACCGCTGCGACTGCGAGCGACTCCATTTTAGCTACTAGGGGTAGGGGTGTCAATTGGTCTGTTCATCTGTATGAACCGGTCTTCGTCTCAACTGGTCCAACTGAAGCCGCCAGATAAGAAAAAATCGGTTTTCGGCTTTGTATCGGATTGTTCGGTTCGATTTTCATGAATATATATATACCTATTTTTATTTCCAATTTTTGTTGGGTTCAATTTGATTTTTCTATCGGTTTTATTTTGATCGATCCAGAAACAGATATGGTTGAACCGATCGATCTGAGAAGGCTGTTTTGACCGGTCTTAAAATTTACCGCGTGGAAAAGGTCATCAAACTGATTAGTTAGAATATTCCTGGTTGCACTATTGGGCTGGGTTATTCTACTGTTCAGACCGGTAATCAGCCTCAATGATCCAATGCCCATTATGTTTTCCATCAACGTTGGCACATTGTAATTGTGCGACAATATGATATCATACATCCGAGGGCAGTGAGGTCATTTCATATGAAAGAGAGGGTGCTAACATACCAAGTTCCAATTGGCTTTGAGAATCTTTTTCCTTTGAGAAAGGAGATCGGGTTCTCTGAACAAGTGAGATATAAGAGAGTGCATCACTGAGATGCAACAAAACAATATCATGCTTCTAAGGACAATGAGGTAATTTCATTTGATAAAGAGAGATAGACATTGAGGATGCTAGATTGTCAAACCATAGCTATTCAAGGAACATTTTTCTCTTTGTAGAATAGAAGGTTCTTTGAGCAAGCAGCATAGGGAAACGCATCAATGAGATGCGACAAAATAGTATCATACATAAAAAAGGTAGCAAAATCATTTCATGTGAGGAAGAGAGATAGATACTGAGGGATTAATCTAGTATCCCAACCTTGGCGGCTTAGAGAACACCTTTTTCTCTTGCTGAAATTTGTCTATTTAGTTCAGGAAAAAGGGAGGGTCACAAACTCACAATTGTCACAACAACAATCAAGGCTGTAGAGAGAGAGAGAGAGATCAAAGGAAGGTGGGGATAAGGCAAGAGGGGGTAACTTGCAAGCTTCAAATATTCACATCTATTATGTCACAAGTTTTTGAAAGGATTTAGAGACAAGTAGACTTAAGGTGTCTCAAGTAAACTTAGGCTATGTTTGAAAGGAAAAGCATAATAAGAGAGGAAAATATTAACTGAAGAATTGCCTTGTTGTGTAGCCCTGCACCAATGCGGGGGTCGATGAGAACGTATGCAGAGGGGCATCTCTCTAGATGAGATTTTTGATTTTACTAGGGGCTGAACAATAATTTCATACTCTCCTATCTGGGCACAAGAACCACACGATCAGACAACTTTCTTTTCCCCTTAACGTAATGATGAGTTTATATGCTTTTTTTTTTTAGTGACGAATAAAGATGCCCCCATCAGGGTTACAAAATATAGACTTTCTCTCAAGCTATGGCCAACTTTCTTACATGTGGAGCTTAAGAAGTTGGACAAAGCATCTGGAGGAATATCTTCATACCTAGGGTTGGTAAATGGAAAGAGTTGAGATATAGCATAAGGTAAGGGTGTCAATGTGGAACCGGAACCGAAAACTGAATTGGGATTCAGATCAAATAACTTGAATCGATTCATACCGTCTGGTTAAGTCCTAAATCTGAAATATATGTATATAATTCGGTTCGATTCGGATCTGAATCTAGCCACTAAACCGACAGATCTAATCAAATCTGAACTGAATTACCCGCCTCGTTAAAACCCTAATAGTTTTTATCTTTTAGTTTTTTATTGCCTTAAGGCTTAAGCCTTAAGATCATCCTACGAACATGATTCTACGAACTTCTTGTTTGCTGCTCTGAAACTATAGTTTCAATTTCAATGCAAACCGAGAACTACAAATGAGGTGGCTGATGATTTGGCAAAACCATGGTTGTTCAACCAAGATTGTGCTTTGGAGATGATATTCTATCATGAATTTTCATTTCTCCAATTATGTGTAGGGTGGTCTTTAGTCTACAGGAGCCGTAGTAGCCATTGTGCATTTGTGATTGGTCCTTTTATGATGTATTGTTGTAGTTGTTGTGATTCATGAGACTCGAATATATCCAGATAAGAATTGGATAAAGTAACCAGATAAGAACAGAATATAAGAACCGAATTGTAACCAGATCTAAACCGAACTGACCAGGTTCGGTTAGAGTAACTAAATATTCTAGAATCGATCTGCGACTTGGTCTGGATTTGGATCCTGTTGTCACTACTTGGAACCAAACCGAATACCCGTTTCCGTTTAGATTTACACTCTTAGCATAAAGCCCATTGAGAGGTTTTTATCTCATTTCTACTATACCTAGAAGCAACGTCGAGTAGGGAAAAAATGAAAACCGAACAATTTTATTTTACTGGGAAAAAAATATTGCCTAATCGTGTGGATTTCGTGCTCAAACACAAGAGTATATGAAATTATCATCCCACCCTTGATGAAATAAAAAATCTCATCAATGTTGATGGAGTAGCAACACAATCAAGCAACGATCTCTTTGCCTATTTTATTTTTCTTAAATTTTGGATCTAAAATCTAATCCATAGCGTTATAAAAATTGTCAAACAGAAGAACATGGGAGTAATAAGTGTGGCCCAATGGGTACCTTTGCTGGCTCCTTGTCTGGCTAGTGTGAGGCTTAGCACTCCCCCCCCCCCCCCCCAACAAAAAAAAAACAAACATCATAGGAAAATAGTATACAACATTTCATTCTCTAGCTTAAAGTGTCGTAGTATCCCCCATAAGTAGAGCTAGACACTACAACCTTCCTACGATAGAAATATTTCAAATGGTCAAAAATGTGAACCTCATTAACAGTTGGGAACGCGTTCTCTGTTTGGGAGCGTGGTCTCTGTATCAATGTGCAGATCAATGGAAAAGTGTGTAGAAGCATCAATAGGGACGTCATTTCTACTTTTCATGAGGGTGGGGTGGTCATTTCACCTCCTCTATTGGGCACCGCGTGCACGGTCCTGAACAGAATTCTTTTTCCCTCAACAAATTTTGGTTTATATGTTAAAAGGTTTTTATCTTTTCCATCACCATGCATGGTTCCATGATGGTTAAATCAAAATAATAAAAGGGAAAAGGTTCTCTGACCCTAAGGTGTATCCTAAAAGAAACAGAGGAAAACCAGAAAAAATGAACAGAGAAGATGAACACAGGTTGTGATCTCTCTCGTCTTAGAGAAACCCTAAAGGATTTTCTTTATTTATATGAATAAAATAATAATATCATACAATCATTGGATAACACAATATTTACAATGTAGTGCCATTCTCTAAGTGACAGCTGTTGTACCAGTAATCCTAACATATCCCACACCAAGATATTTTTCCCATTTTTTATTTATATTTTTAAGAGAGAGACAATAAACAATATTCATGTGAGAAGGCATAGAAAATGCCCAAGGCTTAGAGAGCCTTTTTTTATAATAAGAAAAGGGAAAAAGAACGTTACTTGCTCATGTGGCGACAGTGCTAGTGGTTGGGGCAATGGTGTGCACATGGGCATCGACCAACCGAGTCAGGATGGTCTTTTCACGTGCCCATGTAAGAGAGCGTAGGAGACATGGCCTAGCAGCGTTTTTTCTTCGTAAAAATAAAAAAAATTCAACTTTCCATGAAAATTTAAACATTTTTAAATCGAAAATCCTGTCAACAGTCAACACCCATTCACCCGAACAATGATAGAACAGAGCATATATGGCGATTAAGAATTTGGAAATTAATTTAAGTATTGTTTTCTTTTTTCTTTTTTCTTCCTTGCAATTTTTTTTAGGGCTAAAGGTCAGCAAAAAGTAAATGAAAAATGAAAAAAAAAAATATGTACATAATTTACGTCTAGCATCCCGAGATGGAAATAAAAACAAATCTTAATACTCTACTTTCGGTATTGCGATCAACATATAGTAAGATCTACAAAATAAACATTTGAATTAAAGATCCAACTTTGGCAAAACCATCAGCAGAGACATTAAGACAAAAGTCAACAAAACAATCGAACGACTAGTCGTTTTTTACAAAGCCAAATCTAGATTTCATGCGTATCTCAAAACATTTCCTTTTGTGCAAACTGAGGATGATGAGTAGACCAAGAATGAGACACTTGTGAAATCTTACTTGCATTCACACCATAGCAAGAGATGGTATTGGAAATTCTCTCTCTCTCTCTCACACAACCATACAACTACCTAAAAGATGATTCAAAAGGGAGAGGATTCACTGAGCAAACGGCATAGGGAACACATTAATGAGGACTGAAAATTATTTAGGAGGTAGAACGGTCATTTCATGAAAGAGAGAGAGAGAGAGAGAGAGGATGCCCATCTACCTTCCCTAATTGGCATAGAAAACATTTTCTCTAATTCAACGGAGAGGGTTCTCAATGCTGCCAATATGGAGGAATCTCCTACGCCACACCAATTGGGTTAGAGAGGAGAGAATGTGTCATGAATGTGAGAGGGCATGAGAGAGCATCCCCACAATGATATCGTGAGGATCTTTTTTCCTATTCAATTTTGAATTATGTAAAATTCTTACCAAAAAAATTTTGAATTATGTAAAATGGGTTTACATGCTAGTCAACTTAGTGAAATCCCAATCAACATGGTAAATGAATCTCTCAATCCAAATCGATTCATACTATAGTTTTGTATCCACATGGACCCCCCACCCCCAACCCCCACCCCCCACCTTTATTCTAACCCCAAAAAAAAAATCCCCTTCCTACAATAAAGTTATTAAATATCTGAAAGTAGGGAAAGAAAGCATGCATCGTCCTTGTGTAGATTTCATATTTTTCATCTGACACATACTCTCTCTCTCTCTGCTATTTTGATCATGTGGGACTCATATAGTCTCCTATTTTGACCATGGATGATTCCATTCTCTAGACCTTCATTAGTGTAACATGTAAATTCCTTCTTACAGTAGCGTGGTGAGGAACCCTTCCCACTCAAAATAACTTAAACAATGAATTATGAGAATTCATCTCATACAACCTCTCCTTGAACACCGATAGTAAAGTGATGAGGACAGGAGACAGCTTTAACTTGACTGCACCAGTGATCTCAAAATATGAATCCCAATCCACCCTTTGATGTCCCTTCGGGTAGTGCGGCATCACAATTCACTTTGAGATAGCACGGTGGTGGAGCTTTCCATCGATTATCCGAGGCATTTAGTTCTGGACATGATGATGGTCTATGATGAGCTAAAACTGTGTTTGCTGTGAAAAACTCGAGAAAAGCCTTCTCTACTACTGTAATGACTTCTTGTGGTGTCCATACTTTGACGTTGAAGACCATATCATTTCTAGTGCGCCATAGATACCAACAAAGGAAGGAAGCTCTTGAAAGCGATTCTTAGGCTAACTCCTTGTCCCTTCGGAATAAAGAATCCCGGGTACAAATCCACTCTGAAAGTATAGGTGTATATATACATTGTTGGTGGCGAGCAACTTGTTTATCTTCACTTGGGTATAAACCCAATGATATATATCTTCAAGATAGCATCTCTCACAGCCGGCTAAAAAAAATTGTTGTAGCAAATACTCTTTCACAAGCATAGTTTTTAGGAATAAATTGGAGGGGATAACGATTCTAGATAGAGGGTAAAATTATCAAAATATGACATGACATCGATATCTTTAACGGCATAATCGTCCAATATATTCCGATACATATCAGATATGCTATCAATTTCGGATGCCCGATCTGATACAGTGCAATAAAACTATTTTTATAAGCATACATGCTTAGATAGCTTAGATAGTGGTTTATTCCAATCCAAAGTTCTTGGACAGAAGGGAAAGAGAAGTTTTCAAATTCCTTTACAATCGCTCTCCTCTCTAAATAAATTTATAAAAAAAAAACAAAAAAAGAGTTTACCTTCAAGATGAAGGAAACACTCATCATTCATCTATCATCATCATTACTCCTTGTCATATGTTAGAGGGGTATGAAATGTCCTTCAATATTTCCATATACCCATCCAAGTCAAGGATTTTAAACTCAGAATCAAGCATTGAATCAGTCCCAAAAACCCTAGATTCAATCCATTAAATCTAAAACCCAGTGATCCAGTCCCAAAACCCTAGAATCAGCAGTGCCGAAACGATCATAATCGAAATCAGTCACAACCAATTCCAATCCGAATTAATGAATCAACTGATTCGATTTCAAATGGTGAGAGAATACCATGTTGGGTGAAATTGGACCACCAACCATGTTTGAGTGTTGAGCCAGACAAAGGAAGTAGGTTGAGGTCTGAGCCTAAATTGGGCAAGTTGTGCATCAATAATCACCCCTTTAAGTCCGCAATGCGGTACCCATGATCCATGCTCTCTTTTTTTCTTACCTTTTGCCTTTTATGACTGTGTCATCTTTGTTGGTATTAGTATTCAATGTTTGATTTTGTCTTTGGGTACAGGTTCAGTGTATTTTGGGTCAAATTAATCCCATCACAAAGCGTAGCCACATTATTTAAAGGGAGTTCTTGGAAGGATACTGGTTTGGAAAGCCCATCTACTTCAAATGACAGTGTAACACTGTAACATTTTGTGCTGCTTATGTGAATGGAGGAGGGAGTTGACAATTCCTTTTCGAGTAAAATATCCCTTCCCCAACTCTACGATTTCTCACATTTTAGTCATGTGGGTCTGGCATTAATATCCCCTTCTCTCTCCTCGATGATTATGTGGGTTCTTTTATTGATAAATTATTTCTCGCATCATGAATAGTGTGGCGTTAAAGACTTCTCCACACAACATTGGGAATCCATTCTTTATTCTTTCCTTCGAAAGTGGTCCATGCCAGCATTGGGGCCAATGAAAATACACACTTGGACATCCAAGAGGAAATGCTGCCGGGCAGCATTCTTTTTCTCTTAAGTCTGAATTTCTCCGGATGGTATGCACCGCTCACTAGCATAATTGAGATCCTCTACTGCCGCCTGCTTGTGTGGCCAGCGTGTGGCTTCACACAGATAGGGCATGGACCCCACCCGGGCAGTGGATAGGGCAGTCATTTTGCCCCTACTTGTGTGTGGCCGGGTAGGCGGCAATAGAGGATCCAAATCCCTCACTAGCATGGTTAAAGGTTTCAGTAATTGTATCAATACTGATCTTGATATGGATCGACCGTATTTGGCCACGTTAGACTGATTTTGTTGGATTTATCATTTTTTCTTCTTTTTTTTTCCGATCAACAATAAAAAATTAAAAATATATATAAAATCAATAAATATTGTACAAAATGCAACCAAAATTACAATAAATATTGATCTTCTCAGATCCAAGCTTTGATCAGCATCGTCGGGTATGTAAATTGGAGGGCAAATGAGTAAGATATAACCATTTGAAGTTTGGATAAAAAAAAACATAACGAGTTGCAACATTTAAATAGATATCCGGTCTGATCAACCGATACGAGAACTGATCCTACCCATTGGCATTGCTACCATAGCGCTTGGGTATCGGTATCGCCGTCAGTGGCCGATACACCTGATCCAATATACCAATACATAGTACACCTCTCTCTCCACATAATCATGAGACTTAAAAACTAGAACAAACTTCCCACCTCTATTTGTTTGGGGCCTCTAAGCTATGTTTGTTTTTGGCATCACAATAATCCATGGATCTAGTTTTCCTTAAGCCATGGTGAAGGAGAATCTTTTGACCACGAGTTTTGGATTGGCAAGGAAGGGTATCGTGCAATAGGGAGGTATGTTCGCAGACAAAGGTATTCAGTTATTGGGAAACAATCAATATACTTTTAATGCCGAATTAGGATTAACTAGGTCAGAAATAAAGCATTGGGTTGAACCATTCGTAAATAACAGAATGTTTTAAGACCATAAGATGTTAATTGAACCCTTCGATGAAGGAAAATTTTCTCCATAATCCATACTCAAAAGAGAAAAGGAAAGACTTGAAACGAAGAAACCTTCTCGTTTTCCTTTTTCTATTTTTTGTTTTGGTGGGTTGATAATTGTTATCATGCACACACAAAAAGAAATGGTTTCCCAAATATTAAGCGTGATTAAAGTGGATATATCCTAGATTTTTAAACATGCACAAGTTGCATTATTAGTATACCATCTTGGTCATCTATCAAAAATTTCTTGTTTGTCGATCTAGGGCTTGTCCTGGTGGTTCGGTATTTCCTTGGTAGAACTGCGTCGACAAGAGCTTGTTCGGTGGTTTAAGTCTCCTTAGCGGCACCAAGTCCGCTCTTTACTTGCTTTTCCAAGAAGTAGATCCCATGTGGATGGCCAATAGGCCATTGACAATTGCATCCCAAAAAAAAAAATGAAGCAATTTCTTGCTCAACTACACTACCATACCAATAATTAGGTTGTAACCATTTCGAACCTTTGAAGTAAATGCCAAAATTGTGAGTTTTTCTTTGTTCCAAGAAAGTGTAATTTTTGTGCCCATAATATTGCTACATGGGCTATTGTTATCTTGAGTTTGGTTGGTGAGAGAACTCATATCCTGAGTCTCTCACGTCTATTATAACCAAGATTTCCCCCCGTTGAGGAAGAATAAATCGTCTCTCCCTCTACGGGGTTTCTACGTCAATAAAAAATAAAAAAAAAAACAGTAAAGGCCAAAATTGAGAACATGCCTTCTAATTTTCTATTTTTCCTGCCACTCTTTTGATTGTATAGTAAGTAACAATGTAACATTTATAATCATTAATTCTAACTAATTTCTCATAATTGTAAGGCTATAAGTGTACTAACTGGAGATTTACTAGTATTAACTATGCAACTGTGATGGATTGAAGTATGGGAAAATCTTGGTGTAACCATGGTTGGTGGAAATAAATTCTAACCTTAACTTTTGCTCTTTTAATGTAACACTTATTTTTTTGGAAATTAAGGTAAAATCCTATCATATAACATGTGCACTCAAAAATTATGCAAAACAATGACGAAATTTTTGATAATAACATGATAAGTAACTTTCAAATTGCTTTGAAAACCATTTTTTTATCAAACCTTAAATAACTTTTAGAAATAAGACAAGGAGTAATAAAAAAAAGGTTTAAACTTTTCATTTCACCGCTTTGGTGTCAACAAGAAGCACCCTTGAATGATTAAGATTTAATTTTGAATACCAATGTTCATCTACCACAAAGTTAAAGAAGGTACCGCTAAAGGAGTGAGTAAGGACCATGGCCTGTTGTCAACAAGTCCTAGGGCGGAATCTTGCCTTCTCTTTGAAGGGAATTGATTTTTTTTTTTTTTTTGATGGGGGGGAGGGGGGGGGGATGTTAAGGGGTGGAGGAAAAAGTTACTAGAATCCCCCCAAAAAGAAGTCACTTAAAGTAGAAAGAAAGAAGAAAAAACGAAATAATCAAGTGATTTGCTTTTGTATCACCACCTAAGATGAATTTTCGACTATCATGAACATAAGAATTGTGTTTAAGAACCTAGTCCATAAATTTGGGTTTCAGAAAATTGATAATTGATGTGGATTTTGTTTGTGAAATTGATGAAATTTTTAATGTTTTAAAATTCAAAATAAGTTTGATTTTTGTTGGATGTGTCTTTTGGAGACACCTTTTAGTTGTGTGACTTGTGTCTCTTCCTCCCCTATAAAAGGAGGGAAAGTCTTGCCTTTTTAAAAGAAAAAAAATATATTTTTAGATATTGTTTTCATATCTATACTAGTCTGTTAGTGTCAGTGAGTTTATTAGAATAACCTTCAAATTTTTCTATGTAATCACATTTGGTATTGCAACCTATATGATTTGAGAGTTGTTTTATCTTAGAGGTATAGATGCATGGTCAACTTGGATTGTAGAATTGGGACATCTAAAAATATTAAGGAGAGTATCGTTTGATGCGACTCAATTCTACCGTTTATTGTTCTGGTATTACAAGAAAACGCGTACTGATGTACTTTTTTCTACAAGGATATTTCAGTGCCATACTAATCAGATAAGTCTTATTCTTACGGCTTGTTAAATTATACTGGTCTTATACATTCTGGCCATCTTATTATATTCCAATAGTAATAGTCATTATTCTAAGTCTAGCTTATTGTACTGCTTACAACTACACGATGGCACTGTGACTCTATCCTCAAGCAAAATTTATCATAGTTCCTTACGTTGTTTCCATTAACTATACTAGATTTCTGTCTAGAACGTTTCCATACTTTTCTTAAAACTCAAATTTGGTGCATAGGTTCCCCCCCCCCCCCCCCACACACAAAAAATGTACCTTTATTCCCAAGGAGAAGGATGTTTGTTGACCTCGAAAATGTTTTAAAGTTCTGTTTGATATTCACTTGTATTGTATTAAGTTTAGAAATTTTGTTCTCAAGAAGTGTGACAATTCAGCTGTGGGGTTTAATTGCTATTTATCTCAGCAAGATAGGGTATAAAAGTGGAGAAGATCAACATATGGGACCGTTTATAACTTTCTATGTTCTAGTTAATTATTTTTTTTTTGTTTTCATAAGTAAAAAAAAAAAAAAAAAAATCAAAAACAATATTTCAAAAATGGCTAAAAAGTCAAGAAATGGACATGATAATTTAATAACAAAGGCCTTACCAAAAAAATTTTTAATAACTAAGGCCATATGTTGAGATACATAGCCAAACTTGGTGTGAAATAAATGATGAAGTATATCTTATTAAAATGTTTGAATTGGCCACATCATCCCTCCACACAATTTAAAAGTAGGCCATGATTGTGCTACAACTGGCACAACTCTAATTGGAACATTTTTGCAAGCGTATTGAATTGAAGATTTAAGTATGTGAGGAGAAATCTTATTATAATCAAGTATGATGAAAAAGAAATTGTAATCTTGTGTTTTCACCTTTTTTATATAACATGCTTCTCATCCAACCGAGATAAAATCATGTCATTTTATATACGTATTCGGAAAAACATGTAAGACAATGACAACTCTTGAAATGACATAATGATATGTCATTTTCAAATTATTTTGAAAACTCCATAATATCTCTTTTAGATTTTTTGAAAATCCTTTTTTAGTTGACTAAATTAAACTTTAAAAATTAGACGAAACGTAATCAAAAGAAAGTTAAATCTTCTCAATTCATCACTTAAGGGACAACAAGAAGAACCCAATAATTATAACTACGCATTTAGGTAGGATGATATAACATACCTTTTTTTTTTTTTTTTTTTTTCATTTGTAAAAAATATGATAATTTTACCTTCTTAGATTGAATTAGGTTGTCAAACCCTAAACTGGACCGGTAAAACCGATCCAACCCAACTGAGCCTAATCCAAACCGAACTAAACCCCTTATTGGGCCGGGCTCGGTTTATGATTAAGGGTACCATTCGGTTCGGGGCAAATCGACAGGCCATTGATTAGCCCAACCCCCAAACCCTAGGAAATCTGTCTAATCTCTAACGAAAACCAATCCATGCCTGGTTTTCCAATCAACCTGAGACCAAAAAATCCTTAACTGTTCGAGCTCGATTTTTCTAAAAGTCACATTGAAAAAAAGAGGGGAAAAAAAAAAAAAACTGAACCACCCAATTGACACCCTTTGGTTGAATGTTGCATTCTCTTGATATGTCTAATTATGATAATTTGAATAATTTTTTGAAGGGAAAAGGATGGGCACGCCACCCGCTTACTGCAAGTTGGATGGAGAGAGACATGGGTGTCCTTTCAAAAAAAAAAGAGGGGGGGGGGGATTGGGGAGAGCGAGATAGCTACAGGCTGAACATGCCACATAATTGAGATAAGCCTATACTTGATAATTTCCCATTCATTCCCTACTCATGGTACAAATTCATCTTTGTCAGCATCGACATAAATATAGAGGGCATGCAGAAAAGGATATGTTTTTTTCAAGTAACCACTACCATACAAGCATATAAGAACATTACCACGAGTCTGAGCTAGGGGTGAGAAGTTAGCTAAGTGGAGGGGTTAAAAGACTTCAAAAGAAATTGTACCAAGATCTGCTTGGCGGTTGATGGAGGAAGTCGACCATCTCCTGTAAATCTATCTAGATCTCTACTATTCGAACAATCCACATGAAGTAGGTTGTAATACAGGCAGAACTTAAAATAAGAACATTACTTTAAGGGAGAGGGTTGCCTACACCGCGTGAGTGCAATTTTAGGCAAATAAAGGATTTCCCTTTGGAATCTAACAAAAGGGACAAGGCAACGATCGAAATTAAACTCTCACAGAAATATACATTTTTCCAGATGCACACTAATTCCTTGAAACCCACAAATTAGTTATAAGGATACTTGAGTCACCATCAATGCTTGGCCACTATCAACCTCTTTTTGCCATAGAAATGTTTTAATCCTTTGGGAAAATTATATAGACACCCCCCTAAAAGTATCCAATATCTCATAAACTTATCAAACTTGATCAAAATATCACAGACACCCCTGACGTTAAGCAGGGTTACCCCTAAGCTAAAATGTTGATTTTAACCTTAAGGTTAGAACTTCAGATACAAATCATTCTCGTCATCATCTTGCTGCTGCCGCTGACCGCTGCCACTGTAGTTGTTGCTAACCGTTGCCGTTGCCGCTGACCGCTGACCGCTGACCGCTGCCACTGTCATTGCCACTGTCGCTGCATCTTCTTCATCTTCTCTTACCTCTTTTATTTTATTTCTTCTTCACACCACTAAACCCACTGACCCACTTTCTCTTCCATTTTTTCTATTTGTTTTTCTGTTTCCTGAAATCCAAAATACCATCACCGGTCCCATTTTCTTCTCTAACACCCCATTTAAACCTCTTTTATTTCTTTATCTCTCCCACTCAACCAAATCCAAATCCAACATCTGAAACCCTTTTCATTTTCTCTTTGATTGACAGCGGAAGAAGCAAGAACAGGGAAGGGGGCCATGGGACTTCTTCTTCTTCTTTCTCCTCTTGCAACCTCTTTCCTGCAACTCCACCCCACCCTGCTCCTTCAACCTTGTATGAAACGCAAGCTCTGAGTCTTAGATGAAACTTTTCAAAGAGATTCTTTCGATTGCTTCATTTTTTCATCGCTCGGAATCATCTTCTTAGACATCTTTATTGTAGAAGAGGAAGAAGAGAAAAATCTGTTGGCCTGGGAAAGAGATCCGCAATTATTCCTGGCGTGTTGATGGAGGGATCTGAAGGTGTAATTACATCTACAAAACCCTTGATCCTTCATTGCTTCTACAGCCCCAACGCTTGCAGCCACGATCCAAGCTCTGCTTGTCGAACTCATTTTCTGTTCTTCGCCACTCGCTACTGTTATTGTTTCTGTTTGAATCTTAAGAATCAAGTAGAAGAGATGGATTATGAACCTATGAGAAAGCAGGAAAGAGTATGGTAGACACAGAAACTATAAATAGGACAGGATCACTGAAACTGAGTTTAACCTATGGGCATTTTTGTCAATGGTTTCGGAATTTGGATAGCCATTGCTTCATCTTACACTCTTACCCATCTAATTAGAGCAGTACACCATGGCCCTCATACCATGCAAATGGGATGGATGACAAAACTTGGTGTCCACTGCCCACCATGATACGCAGTAACGCAGATGTTCTTGAATCGGTCGTGGTCAGAAGTTGCAGCGGTGGAGCAGAAAGAAACGAAGAAGAAGAAGAAATGGTAGGTCCCATGAAGAGAATGGTTTGTATTTGGGATTTTACCCTTAAGGGTATTATAGAGATTTCTAGGGTAAGGATAATTTCACCATTTAAAAAGAGTTAATAGACACTTAACTGCAGAGACTAACAGAGTGGACTAAGTTGAAATAAATTCATAAAAATAGGGGGTCTGTGACATTTTGATCAAGTTTGGTAAATTTATGAGATATTGGATACTTTTAGGGTGTGTCTGTAAAATTTTCCCTAATCCTTTTGAATGTTAGATACATGATAAATGGATGATAAATGGATAATCGTTTTAATAGATCATTTGTCAAATTTAATGGCCGAGTCACTTCCCTACCAAAATACCCAAAAAATAATATTTTTAAGAATTCTTCCTCTTAAAATAGAAATTATTTGTCTGACATGTAATAATATGGGAAGGCATTTAAAACCAACCCATTGTGATGAAGGGGAACGGTATCTTTTAATTCGTCAATAGGGTGGGAGTTTGTTGATAAAATCAAAATCTCATCTTATAATCTCATCACCTGGGGGTAAGGGAATCTTCCGACAAGGCTAGTGAAAGAAAAATTTGCCCTAAAAAATTGAGTAAGTGAAGAAATTAGGGATTTTAGAAGATCAAGCTATATACCTTCATAATTTTTTCTAAGAGTTTTGGTGTTGTTAAGCACGAGAATGGATCATCTATACCAACAGGTGAACGTACGTCTTAGCGCCAATCACATATGTACCAACAAGTGAACGTACATCTCAGCGCCAATCACATATGTACCAACAGGTGAACGTACATCTCAGCACCAATCACATATGTTCCCCTGTTGGTACGTGTAGAGGAACCGAACTCGTTAAGCAGTGCATACAAAATTGGTATCCCACACAGATTTATTTCATTTTCTTCTTCCTCGCAAGAAGATCGATCTCATCTCTCTTTCCTTCCATTTTAATCACATTGTTTGCATCTGAAGTCCAAATCTGGATTTTCAGATTGCATTAGCTGGCTACTAAGAAGTCTCGCTTTCAAGCCTCCTATTCCTAATCACACCCTTGTATCCCCATCTCTACCTCCCCCCCTTTCCCTTCTCTCTTCCCCTTCACAGTGACTTTAGACAAGAGAGAGAAGCAGAAGCAGCAAATCAATCACATGCTGCGCATCAGAGACCTTCCTTTCCCGTACAGATTACTATTACCCACTGCCATCACCAGGAGCTGATGATGATGATGGTGGTGGTGGTGCTTTGGTCTATGTGAAGCTCCTCTCAACTAAGCAATGCCAGCAACGATTCACCATCCCCATACGCATAGGCCATCACCCATTTGGCATACTTTGCAAAGTATGCAAACCACGCAACTCATGAGAATGCTTAACAACCACAGAACATGAACACGCACCACCACCACCACCGCCATGTGCAGTGCAATAAATGGTTGCTTATCAGAAACCCTATCTAGATATCAATATAACCACGGAATGTGAATTGTTAACCAGGCCATCTCTGCGATGGACACAAGATTCATGCACATGCATTGCATACACTCATAAGAAAGGAGAGAGAGGGACTGGAAACAATTTTAAAAGAAAAAAGAAAACATAGAAGTTCTGGTTTTGGGTTTTGGAGGTGGATTCTGAATCACTGTTTCTGAATCTGGTCCCCTGAATCGATAATCCTGTTAATGAAAAATACCCAATTGATCCCGATTTCCTTAGATTTTTCTCCTTAAAGATATGGGAGGAGGGAAGAAGGTAAAGGAACGGAAGCAATGTAGACCACAAAAATGAAGACCTACATCACCTTCGATAACAATACAGAGTGAAGAAAAGAATTCTTTGTAGATCAACAAGAAAAATTCTCTAGATTCCGTCGTTCTTTCTCATGTTATTTAATCAAAATTACAAACAAGATAATATATAATAAAATCTGGAATTTGATCAACAACTAGGGATTCAAATTTCTCTATCTCATTCATTGAATTAGATTTTTCTCTTTTTTCTTTTGTACAAAAGATGGGTAAGATAGATCAAGCAGACCAAAACTCCAGGCCAGATCTGATCTCCCCCCACCATGACCTAAACGTCAACAATACACACCAGCTTTTAAGCCCATGAAGTTGAAGAAAGCCCCAGATCGGAGAAGCTCATACACTAATAATTCACATAAAATCTAGCAAAGAAAAAACTGGGGAAAAATCGAAAAAGAGGGAAAGGAAAAAAAAAGGGGGGGGGGGGGGGAGAGGGGAAGAGGGGGAGGAACCCAATCCTGATCAATTCCCCCGACCAAGCGAAAGATGCATTGGCAAGATAAACTATTATCTCATTTCCTATCTTTCTCTATTAAGTAAGAGATAAGAAAGAGAGATCAGCAGAGCTGGAAAAAAAAAAAAAAAAAAGAAAGATAAAGAATTGAAGCCAACCCAGATGATGCAGAAATCCTTGGAAGCATCAATCAAAGGCATAAAGCCGTTCTCTGGAAATCGTCACCGGCGACGTCAACATCATCCAAGGGCATGAGATTGAGATCGAAAGGCAAGGGTCTGCGGCAGGAGGAAGAGGCAATATCAACATCGTCAATAACCGATGAAGAAGAGTCACAGTCGCTGTGGCAATCGTCAGGGAGGACAGGCGGTGAGGGAGGATGCCGCCGGCGGTGGTGCGACCTGGCAACAACAACCGGAGTCGGAGTGGACGACGATAACTTGGGCCCGCTAAAGGACTCGACGGTGCTGCTTAGACTGCTAGTCGTAGGCCTCTGAGGCAGAGGAGGCTGTTGATGCTGGTGAGGGTAGTTAAGGTCGTTGGGGCTGTTATATCGAAAGGAAAGGTGAAGGGGAGCACCAGCGGAAGCAGGAGGAGGGTCACCCGTAGGAGGAGGCGGAGGAGGGGTTGAAGAGAAAGGGTCGAGAGGGAAGTTGGTCTTAGCCTTCGGACCACGGAGGGTGCGAGCGGCGGCATCGTAAGCACGAGCGGCGTCTTCGGCTGAATCAAAGGTACCGAGCCAAACACGTGTCTTCTTCCAAGGGTCTCTGATCTCCGCTGCGAATCTACCCCACGGTCTCTTCCGTACGCCTCTGAATCTCATCTCCTTTCCGATGTTTCTTGTCCCTCCTCCTCCTCCCCCTGATCCGATAGTCCCCGCCGCCGCCGTTGCCGTTGCCGTTACCGTTGCCGCTGCGGTTCCTCTTCCTTTCCGCATGGCCTCGGCAAAGGGCGCCGGTGAGATCGCAAGAGATGTGAACAAGTTGACCACCGAAAAGAGGTTAAATCTGCTCTTTCAGATCCTCAGGATGAGATCTTAATAAAGATGAATGACATGTTCATATATATACAAAATTGGATTAACAAATCAAAAAGATCAAAAGGAAGAAGAGGATATGGTGAGAAAGATGGGAGATTATGAAGAGGTGTGAGGGAAGAGAGATGGAGGGCGTTGAAGCCTCTGCAGGCAGAGAGGTTGGGAAGGGGGGTCGCGTTGGGTTGGGCGAAGAGGTTTTGAGGGGGAATCGGTGCCTTGAAATCTGGCTTCAACCCTCTTAACAATTCTTTCTCTCTCTCTCTCTCTCTCTCTCTCACACACCCTTTTTTCTCGATTTCTCTACCTTCTCTCACGCCCCCACAAACCGACTTGAGTACTTCTATGTTCGCTTTCTTTCTTTACTTTTTTTTTTTTTCATAAAATTAAATGACGAAAACACCCTCTCTCTCTCCTTTTTTCCTTCTACTTTTAAAATATTCTTTGGTTTTTTTCCCCAAAAAATATTCTTTATTATTGGATGAGAAACGTTCCTCTTGTAATAATCATGTATCATGTTTTCAATTAATCATGCCTTATGTTTCAATTAATCATTTCTCATGTTTTTCTTCATCTTCATTGCATGGACCAGTGTATTAAGATGTTTACCATTTTATTATCAACAATTAATTCACCAAAATGCCAGCATTAAATTTTCAATTAACTCTTAATAACCTTCTTTGATTGCCCCTTATCTTATTTCAAAAGTCTTTTAAGTCATGGGTAAAAAATTGTTTTTCAAAATAATTTGTAAGTGTCTTATCATTATGTTATTTATTAAAAATGATTTTCTTATTGCGATAAAGGGTATCAATTTTGGGTTGGAACCATCAATCGACATGCTAGGAACAATATAACCAACCCACCCAATAACTTATTGATCCGGTTCTAGATCTACCATTAAGTTATTGGTCCCTTTCTGGATCTACCAAGGGCTTTGTTGACTTGGATTGGAGCAAACACGCAATACACATGGAGGGACCTTTATCCGCTGCTCTAACTGGAGCGTTGCTGTGCGCATCGTGCGGCACAGCACACATGGCCGTCGTTGCACCGCACAACAGCGCTCCAGTTACAGCAGCAGATAAAAATTCCACACGGAGGCAGCATCTACCCATTGATAGATAACTTTTTCCCCTGAGGGGGACCGATTCACGATGTTCGATAGAAGTTTTTTGACTGAATGATAAAAGCTCCCATTTGATCCCTCTAGTACCGATTGGAGATGCTGCCTCCACGTGTATTGCATGTTTGCCTCTGTCGATTCCCCCATGTGTTCACTTATATACTAGTCGAATTGACAGCTATACTAAGCAAGAAGCCTAAGAAAGAGTGTAGGCGGGGATGGTCGACACCTAACTAGTTCATGCCTGCCGACAGGGCTTATTCGAAAGAAAGATTTCATGTGATTATGCAATGAAAGTCGTGAGTGAGTCATTTATTATCGGCATCAGAAGATAATCGTCAATAGGCATGAGAAAGAGGTAGATGTCATGAATGAGTCATTTATTGTCACCACCAGAAGATAACCGTCAATAGGCACGAGAAAGAGGTTGATGTTTTTGGGTTTGTATTTGTTTGATTTTGTTTGATTCCTTTCCAAGTGTATGAGTTTTTTATGTAAAACATTCTACTCAGATGAGTGGGGGGCAACTGTCATATGGTTTCGACCCGCACTTCCACTTAGTCATTAACCAGTGTTTTATAAGTTACTGGTCTTCCAATGGTTCTAGAACTAATACATCAATTAGGAACTGTTGGAACCGAAACAAATTGACATCATAACTCTATATATTATATAAGGAAAGTAGTTTTCTGTTGGGGAGTGTGGCCTATGCCAGCACTCCCATGTGTCTATCTCTCTCTTCCTCAAAACATGGGGCAGAGATGTCTTTTCATATGGAGAGGAGAGAGATAGATTCATGGGAGTGCTGACGTAGGCCACACTCCCGTACAGAGTTCTTTTTTCGATCATATAGTTCTTAAGACTTAAGGTCAGGAGAGCTAATGTCTAACCCTTTATTTTTTTAGTCATTCATTTTGATTGGTGTTACTTGTCTCATAGCATCCCCCTCCCCTCTAAGTTTCCTTAATATCAACCCAATCCCCAAGTTTTGAAAAATGATAATACCCTCCCCTACTTTTAAAAGATTCTATCAACCGTACCCTAAGTGACTAACTCTGTTCAAACAGCATATGAAAAGACAATATTACCCTTGTCTCTAACCTCAATTCTTTCTGCTTTCTTCTAACTGTTGCCCTCCCGTCAGAATAAGCAACAAAAGCCATAGATTCATCAAAATCCAGCCCAGATTGAGAATAAGCAACAAGAGCTTGAGAGAGGCATTGGGTCTGTGGAAGAAGCTCGTCATCTTGAAGCACAAAGTTGAATCGAGCCGCAAGAGTTAACCGGAACCGAGAGAGCCTTCTGGCTGGTTCAAAGCCACCGGTGCCAACACCACCTCCTCCCCCGCTAATACCCATCTATTGTTGCATCTGCAGCTGTGATGGGTAGTAATTTGTTCAACAAAAGCAAAAATTTCAAAAATCTGAACAGAAATTGACCCTTTTCTTTAATCCTTTCAATCTCTCTGATTTTTGTTGTCTTCTCTCCTCTACTGTATAAGTCTCGATCTCACTCATCTTCTATCTACTCTGCCAATTAACCCTCTC
The DNA here is from genome assembly GCF_018873765.1 of Telopea speciosissima. Taxonomy (NCBI): domain Eukaryota; kingdom Viridiplantae; phylum Streptophyta; class Magnoliopsida; order Proteales; family Proteaceae; genus Telopea; species Telopea speciosissima. The sequence continues at coordinate 45,778,522 of NC_057925.1, read as the reverse complement.
AATCTTGTTGTGATTTCAATCACTCATCAATCATATGAAGATCCCATACAAATTTGGAAGACAATGAATGAATAATAAATAAGACCCATACCTTTTTGGCTGATAGCTGAAGTCGATCCCCAAGCTTTTAGAGCTTCTCAATAGCCTTCCACAGCCTTTCTCTTGAATCTCCAGTGAGTAGGAAAAGATAGTAATGACAAGTGACGGTTGTAGGGACCTTGGGTTGAACATATAATATTCAACCTGACCCTAACACACTTCCACAATGTGTTAGGTCAGAAATACCCCTGACTTAAAACCTGGACTGGCTAACTTATTTATGGGCCCAATAATCAATATGGATTAATGTAGCCCAAAACCCAACAATCTCCCCCTTGGGCAAAATTAATACACATATCTTTTATTAGATTTGGCCAGAGTCCCAATCTTTCACTCAAATTACTTTGCTTCTATTAATAGCCACTTGTGTCGAACGACAGCAGAAATGCCTCAACATACGACATACAACTTTCTGTCATCATAGCTACAAATGACCTATTAACGCGAATCGCTTTGGATATATGTATAAACAAGGAAAGCATAACAAGTGATCACCAAGTAAATGCTCTTTCCTTGTAGGTCCTCTACCTTGAAAATCCTCATAGGTAATACATTTTGGCATTAACTCATACTTGGACAAAACCGCCATGAACTTGAGTTAATACCATACTTTGGCTCACCGCCCATGGCTAACCGTTATTTTAGAATCTTTAGCTAAGTACCGCCCATGACTAACCGCTATTTTAGAATCTTTGGCTAAATACCACCTATGGCTAACCGCCATTTCGCATGATATGCTATATAAGAATAAATAATGAAACCATAACTAGTAAATGTATTAAGATAGCAAAAGAATACAAAACCACCAGTCACATAAAGAGCTCAAATAATAGTCAAAAAGGGGAAGAACATACTCCCACTAAACAAACATATCAAAAGACTCTATAAGTCCCATGCTAGTAACATAACCTGTGAAAACTCCCACTGAAGGAGCCTTAGTGAGAGGATCAACCACTGTCTTCTCAGTAGGGATGTGTACAACATCAACCTCTCCCTCAGTTACCTTCTCTCTGACAAGAAAATACTTTATCTCAATATGTTTTGAGCTGTTCGACTTTTTGTTGTTCTATGAGAAGATGACTGCAAAGTTGTTGTCACACCATAGCCTCAAGGGTTTAGAGATAGAGTCAACAGCCTTCAGTTCTATAATAAAATTTCTCAACCATACTGCCTTCTTGGTCGCCTCAAAAAGTGTCACAAACTCTGTATGCATGGTGGATGAAGCTATAATCGTCTGTTTGACACTTTTCCATGAAACAACTCCACCCATCAAGAAGACATAACATGAAGTTGACTTCATGTCACCAGTACATCTACTGAAATCTGAGTCTGAGTATCCAACTACTTCAAGCTTGTCATCTCTTCTGTAGACTAGCCTGAAGTCTCTAGTCCTCAGTAAGTACCGTATCACTTCTTAGTTGCAATCTAGTAAGCCAATCCTACATCAGACTGAAATCTCCCAAGCACGCTAACTGCAAAAGCAATATCAGGTCGAATGCACACTTGTGCATACATCAAGCTTCCCACAGCTGAAGCATAAGGCTTGTCCTTCATAGAGTCTCTCTCAAGGTTATTCTTCGAACACTACTGCTTATTCAACTTATCCTCTTTGCTGATGGGTGCATCATTCTCAGAACATTGGGACATGTTGAACCTCTTCAAGATTCTGTCAATATAAACCCTCTATGATAAACCAAGAAGACCTCGTTTTCTATCACGACTTATCTCAATGCCAAGTACATAGGTGCTCTCACCCATGTCCTTCATCTCAAAGTTACTAGACAAAAATAGTTTGGTCTCCTGAAGTAGACCAAGATCACTACTGGCTAGCAGAATATCATTTACATACAATACCAAGAAGATGAACCTTCCCCTAGTAGTCTTTAGGTAAATGCAATTATCAATTGCATTCTCAACAAAGCCATATGAAGTTACTATCTGATTGAACTTCAAGTACCGCTATCTTGAGGTCTGTTTCAGTCCTACAGTGATTTCTTTAGCTTGCAAACTTGTTCAGCCAAATCACCATTCAAAAAGACCGTCTTCACATCCATCTGATGCAGTTCAAGGTCAAAGTGTGCTACAATGGCATGATAATTCTGAATGAATCCTTCGAAGACACTGGAGAAAAGGTCTCCTTGTAATATATGCCTTCTCTCTGTGTGAAACCCTTTGCTATAAGTTTGGCCTTGTAGATGTTTTTCTTTTTCTAAGAATCAGTCTTGGTCTTGAAGTCTAATTTTGATGCTATGGCTTTGTAATCTTGTGGAATATCTACAAGCTCCCAAACACCATTGTTCTGGATGGATTATAACTCTTCCTTCATAGCTTTTACCCATTTGTCAGAATCTTTGCTATTGATCGTCTATAGGAAGGGAACGGGATCTTCCTCCTTACTTATGTCAAATTCACATTCATTCAGATATGTGACATAATCTGAGTGAATGGTAGACTTGCTAGTCCTGGTAGATCTCCTCAAAGGCTCAAGGTCTACAATGGTAACCATGTTAGCTGGTAACGGATCATTGAGCACAGACAATGGCTCATCCACAACTACAGTGGCCGTGATAATAGGATTTGTGGGCACATCCACATCAACATCCATGTGAGAATTATCATCTACAATCAACAAGGGCTCGCTGAACTCTAGTGCTACTATAGATGTTCCAATCCTTCCTTCATCAAAACTCAAGTTTTGGGGCATAAACTGATCTCCTTCTGTCTCAAGGAACTTGGCATGGGTAGTTTCTACTATTCTATTCCCTGAACTTGGGCAATAGAATCTGTAGCCCTTAGACCTTTCTGGGTACCCCACAAAATAGGAACTCACAGTTTTTGGGTCCCAAACTTTCTGCTAAGGATTGAAAAGTTTGGCTTCTGCAAGGCATCCCCAGATTCGTAGATGTCTAAGGTTGGGTTTCTTACCAGTCCAGAGTTCATAGGGAGTTTTGCTTACAGATTTACTTGGCACTCTGTTAAGAATATAAGCTGCACTTTTGAGTGCTTCTCCCCTAAGGACTCTGGAAGACTGGTGTTACTGACTATGGTTCGAACCATGTCCTTCGGAGTACAATTCCTTCTCTCTGCTACACCATTTTATTGAGGTATACCTGGCATGGAGTACTGTGGAGCTTTCCCTTGTTCCTGTAGATACTTAGAAAAGGGTCTAAGTTGCTATCCTGTATCACCTGCTCTTCCATAGTATTCTCCACGCCTATCAGACCTGATAGATTAAATCTTTCTGGAATGGAAGAGTTCTACTTCAGCCTTGAATATCATAAAGGCATTCAACGCGTTTGACTTCTCAGCAAGCAAGAAGATTTAACTGTATCTAGACCAGTCATCTATGAAGGTGATGAAGTAGCACTGGCCTCCAAGTGCAGGACTCGAGAAAGGTCCACATATGTCTGTGTGGATGAAGTCTAGAGCCTCAGTATGGCGAAAGACATCCTTCTTCGTAGAAGAAGTCATCTTCCCCTTTATGCAATCAATACATGTTTCTATGTCATCAAGTACCTTCTCCTTGATTAACCTATCCATTCTCTTCCTAGAGATATGGCCCAACCTTCTGTGCTAGAGTACATAAGACTTCTCATCCACAAGTTGGCATTTGATACCAACATTCATAATCCAAGCAGAGACACAATTCAGTCTATACAAACCATCAGAAGAATAGCTAAAACCAACAACAACAAAATTCCAAACCAAAGTGAAGCCATATCTATTGAAATTAACAGAATATCCATCTGAAACTAATCTGAAACTGAAATTAAATTCTTCCTCATAGAGGGAATAAAAACATCCTTCAACTCAATAAAACTATCTGAACTGTTTGATTTTAAAATTAATCTAATAGCTCCTATGGCCTTCACTTGCACTTCTGCTCCATTCCCCACGAACATTGTCACTTCACACTTGCTTGGCACCCTTCTGCTTGTGAACCCCTGCAAGGAATGAGTCACATGAATGGATGACCCAGAATCCAACCACCAAGAGTCTACTGGTACATCTATAAGGAAAGATTCATAACAGACCAGAGATGTATTCTTACCACTAGATAAGCCTTTCTCTTGAAGAAGTCCTTCTTCATATGCCATTTCTTCTTACATCAGAAGTATTCAACACTATTCGAATCTTTATGCCATGTGTTCTCTCTGTTGCCCTACTGTCCTTTATTGCCCTGCTCATTGTGATTCCTTCCAATCCGTTAGGGTGTACCAGAGATATATTCTTACAAGTGTCCTTTTTCTTATCTAGATAAGCCTTCCTCTTGAAGCAGTCCTTCTTTATGTGTCATTTCTTCTTACACCAGAAGCATTCAACACTGTTCGAATCTTTATACCCTATGTTCTCTCTGTTGCCCTGCTGTCCTTTGTTGCCCTGCTCATTGTGATTCCTTCCAATCCGCTAGGGTGTGTATCTGCCCTTCTTGGAAAATCTTCTGTTGTTGTGAGGTCCTCCAGATGAAGACCCCTTGCCCTGGATGAGATTGACACTTTCAATTCTGTCCCTATTCATTCTTGTCTCTTTCTGCCCAACTATGGTAATTAACTCATCCATACTTCACTTATCTTTCAAAGCATTGTAGGTGCCATGAAGATGCTTATACTGCCTTGGAAATGAATTCAGTGCAATGGTTATTAGGAAATCATCATCAAATTTTATTTCTAGCTCCCTAATCTTGTTTCACAAGGAAACTATACCCAAAAGGTGTTCCCTAGTGCTACAATTTCCATCAAACTTGACAGTTGTCAGCTTACTCATTAAATCAGCTGACCGAGCCTTCTTTGAACATTCAAACTTGACTTTAATTTCCTCCAAGTACTCTGTTGCAGTCGCCTTCATGGTGATGCTATCTTTCATAGTCTCAGGGATAGCATGCTTTATAACCTTCAGGTATTTCCTATTGGCAGTGTCCTACTTCTCATGGCCAGTCTTCTCAGCCTGAGTACTGGCTGAGGTGAGGTCAGCTGGCTTGGATTTTCTCAGACAAAGATCTAGGTCTCTTAGGCATAAATAGACCTCCAAATCCTTATTCTAATTTCTATAGTTCTCACTAGAAAGCTTGGGAATATCCAATAAACCATAGCCTAGAGACATTTGCCATAAGGATATAATAAAATCATACATCCATCACAGGAAAGTAAATATATTAAGCCGAGTATTTTAATACCTATAACTCATACTAGTGTATAAACTAATGAACTAACCTATAAAACAAGAGTATCAACAGAAACTACATCTCTAACCTTTGAGTTTTGAAATGCACTGGTCCTCTCAATACTTTGCAATTATTGCAGGATAACCCCAACCTTTGAAAAAATTGTCACCTTTGGGTAAACAATTATTCCTAGGTTAATTTCTCCCTGTATGTGTATGTGTATTACCTTTTAGTCTTTGATGATGCTACCTTTGGGTGAGCATCACCTTTCTTTGCTGCCATTATAGAAAACCTTGAGTTATGGGTATTACAATAAAATCAGGTTTTACCACTTTGATGGGTTTCATCTAACCTTATTATAATACCCAATAACCCATGATGTAGCTATGAGATGTTTTCATTCATAAATGTGAACAACCTAATTTATAAAACCTCACACACACAATAATTTAATGAAATAGTGCTACTGTTCTACATTACATCATGTCATAAGATCACAAGCAGTTATCTCATGATCATTTGGAATCAAAGAATGCATAAACACATTTAAAAATTTTAAAAATACACAAACATGCTCACTGTGGGTCCCAAAAGTAATATTTGGAGCAAGTGGCATATACCAGTGTGTAGGTCATGAAAAAACAGACACAACAGAAAAAATCGGGTCGCAAAACTCCATCCCACGCGCCCTCACGTACCTCTGGAAGGTGGCGAGTGAGATCACTCTCTGTCCGGGTGAACCTGGCCAAAACCAAACGGTTCAACCCGGGTCAAATCAGTCTAAACCCAACCAGTCCTCAACCACGTCGCATGGAGTCTGGTCATGTTGACCCAGTTAAGCCGGGTTCGGGTCGACCCATTTGGATCAGGTCCAAGTTGGTCCAGTCATATCATTCTTGGGTTGATCCAGTCGGTTCGGGCTCAGGTTGGGTTTAGCCCAAATACATATTCTAGGTTTGACTGAGTCAAACCAGCTGCCTCACTAGGTTGACTCGAAAACCCTACCGAGTCGACCCAACAATGAATCACCAGCCGCAATTAAAAATAGTTTTTTTTTTTAATTTAACGAAAGCTAGGCGTGTGAGATGCACAAGCTTTTTTCGACGGCACGTGCCGACGCGTGGAGCAATTTTCGACAAACCGCGTTATATGCCCACGACCGCCCTGACCACCTCTACAAGCTCATATACAAATTTTTTATTTTTGGTGGTTGTACACCTCCGGCAGTAACCGTACAAGGTCGATCCAAAACCCAAAAAAATCCAAAAAACTGATTTTATTAAAGAACATTGATTCCAGATCCATATGGGTTGGCTCTGATGCCACTTTTTGTGATTTCAATCACTCATCAATCATATGAAGATCCCATACAGATTTGGAAGACAATGAATGAATAATAAATAAGACCCATACCTTTTTGGCTGATAGTTGAAGTCGATCCCCAAGCTTTTAGAGCTTCCCAATAGCCTTCCACAACCTTTCTCTTGAATCTCCCGTGAGTAGGAAAAGATAGTAATGACAAATGACGGCTGTGGGGACCTTGGGTTGAATATATAATATTCAACCTGACCCTAACACACCCACAATGTGTTAGGTTAGAAGTACCCCTGACTTAAAACTTGGAGTGGCTAACTTATTTATGGGTCCAATAATCAATGTGGATTAATGTAGCCCAAAACCCAACAAATCTCTCTCCTAATTTTTCACCATATAACTCTCCGACTCATCTTCTATCTCCTCTGCCCCAATTAACCCTCTCGACCTCACTTTGATTTTTCTCCAAGCCTTCGATTGGAAATTGAGACACAAGGTGGAGTGCAGCCCCATACAGCGGTGACTTGCTGTTAGATGCCGATGCTGATGGTGTCGCTAAGGACAGGTTGGTCTGCGTTTCATGGGGGAGACGAGTCTGAAACCCTTAACCATTACTGACAAGCACTAAAGATATTGAAGCGGTGAATAATCTCCAGCTGCGCCAAATTGAGATTGGGAAAAGATTTACTGCCCCAAATTGTCTCTGTATTTCCTTTTCATCTCTCTTTTGATTTGTGGGGAAAAAATAATAGCAAAAGAAGGGTCTCGGCTGTGTTACTAAGCAAACCAGAGGGATTAAGTTGACCATAACAACAAAACTAAGCAAACCAGTGCCAAACAAATTTCGTGTTTCGAACCTTCACTTGAAGAATAAGAAGCACCGAAAAGTTTGAGCTCTTGCCGACTGATTCCAATTGGAATCAATGGAGATTGACGAGTGACCAGGAGATCTTTCTGATGTTGTAGGTGTGGGGCGTGCGAGGAAGAAGAAGAAGAAGAAAATGTAGAAACGAAAAAAGGGGTTTTTGGGGGAAAAAGATGAAAAAGGGTTTTGGGATTGAAGAGGGTAAAATTGGAATTAAATTATATTAAGGGTAATCTGGGGTTTTAGAAAAATTGGGCATGCCCACGTCATCACTTAATGGCATTTTTTAACGATTAGGGTACGGTTGATAGAATCTTTAAAAAGTAGGGGAGGGCATTATCATTTTTCAAAACTTGGGGATTAGGTTGATATTAAGGAAACTTAGAGGGGAGGGGGATGATATTTCCCCTTAAAATAATCTTAACTTATAAGGGAGGTGGTGTTCCTATTTATTAATTGAATACAAAACAAGAGGTAATATGAACTAGTTCCGTGATTTGAGAAAGAAAAAAAAAGGATAATGGGTTGCATATCTCATGTGAATAAAATTAATATCTTATTGTAATATCATAGTAGGGTATTTTACCAACGTCAACTTAATTTCAAAATTATATGTAGGCACTCCTCATAAGACTCAGATTACTGTAGCACCACTCCTATAAAATGTTTCATATTCCACCCTATTTGTAGTGGTTTCCTATAGTGCCCTCCAAAACATGAAACTGCACACTGTCTCTGTAGCAAATCCTCTCCCATTATTGAATATATGTAGCATGTGTTAGAGAATTTTTTTTCCTTCTTCCTTTGGACTACTTGGAACTGTTTAGGAACCGGAACCGGGTCCTACCCACCCATTAGTTAATGTTCATGGATCTTAGGTTTGGAATTGATTAACTTATTAATCTGGTTCTATTGTCTAAGGCCGTTGTTGCTTCTCCAAGAAAGATGCAATAGCCTGTAGTAGACTTCTGATCATCTTGGCTCCCTGCCCAATCAGTGTCAGCAAATGCTTCCTGACCCCTAAGGGTCAAAAACGCTAAAGAACCGGACCAATTGACACCCCTAATTAAGGTGTCATATATTTTATAACTCTATATTTTTTTTTTTTTGTTCTTTTTGTATAACATATTTTTTAATAAAAATAAACTCTATCATTTTACATGTGTATTTGAAAAATATGTAAAAAACAATGATAAATGTGTATTTAGAATATTTAACTTTCTTTTGATTATCCTTTGTCTTATTTTCAAAAGTTCTTTAAACCAACCAAATTAGTATATGATGGTTGAACACATTCACAAAATTTAGTCCCGATGTCACGTGTAAGATGTTCAATTGTCAAGGTAACTTTTTCTTTTCCAATAATTTTGTTAATATTTGTTTCCAAATAAGTGCTAACTTTTTTTTTTAATGAGAAAAATAAGTGCCAACTTAATATCCTACATTGAACATGTTTTCTATATGCCATCTTTTTTCTCTTCCCCCATTTAAATAGAAAAATGATGATTTAGAATTTTAATTGTCATATATATGGGAAAATTATTGGATAGGTAATATGTTATAGGTAGAGGGATCACTACGACACCAGAGTGTTGTTTCCCACCAATGAGGGGACCTGTGCATGAACTGTCTAGAAAGGGGAGGGTTTTACGAAGAGAGAGACAGAGACAGAGAGAGAGAGATCCATGGGAGTGATGTGAGAGGATGTGTGTAGGAAGTTGTACACTGGTGTCATGGTAATCTTTTTCCTTGTGTTATATATGTAGGTTCATCCCAATTATATGGTTCATATTGTTATGTCGTTGTTTCCCTTTATTTCAAAGGGCATTGTGGCTCAAACACTTTAACATATAATTTTTATGGGTAAGAGAACGCTAATCAGTCGTGTAGCACCTGCACCAGCATGGGGGACAATAAGAGCACGTGTAGGAGTATTTAAATGAATATGATTTTTTAATTCATTGGGGGCTGAGCGGTAATTTTGCATATTCCTATGTCTAGAAGGAACATTTAAATGAATAGGATTTTTTAGTTCACTAGGGGCTGAGCGATAATTTTGCATGGTCCTATGTCTAGGAACCACACGACTAGTTAGCGTTCTTTTTCCCAATTTATATTTTCAAAAAATTTCACAAGTTGTAGGTAGTACATATGGAGAATTTTTTTCTTTTCTTTTTTAAGTAAAACTTATGGAGAAATCAAATTAGTTTAATAGTTAACACATGAATGGTTAATGACATAGACAACATTTAAGAAATAGTTCCCAAGCGAGTCCCTACTTAAATAGAGATATCATGCCTTCGTATGAATTTTATACATTTTCTTGTTGTTTGTAAAAGAAATCTCTTCTAATTTTTTAAATTAATTATAAATCATATTTGAATGTTTCAATACAAGATGGGTGAGGTGTTCCTATAAGGACGGTGTAAGAAGGAATCTCCACATCACAACCAATCAGGGGATGATAAATGGTATCATCCATATGGGGTATGTGGGACCCACATGGTCAGAATAGGAGAGAAAAATATCAATTTGAATCCGTTATTTATTATGTGAGGGTATAAAGAAATCTATACAAATACAGTGTAGCAATTTTTTTTCCACACAAAATTTTACTCACATTAAGAATTTCCAAATGCTTGAAATGTATACCCTACCAATAAAATAAGGCTTTCCATAAAATAAATATGTCAATAGATACACAATACACTGCACTAAATACATTGCCTACATGATGCTTATTCCAATCTCAAGTATTGGAATAAGCATCATGTAGGCAATGTATTTAGTAATTTGGAAAGGGCTAAACAGAATTTGGAATTCCATTATTCAATCAGACCAGCTCTTCGAACTAATCAATGGTTCATGGACGAGAAGCACCAAATTGCTATAATTCGAAGACTTGCTCATCAAGAGGAAATTCTTTGGCATCAGAAATCCAGAAGTAATTGGCTAAAAATCAGGGATTGTAATACAAAATTCTTTCGCCTCACCACTGTGAAGAGGAGAGCCAGGAATATTGTTAGATTTATCAATGTGGGTGGAGTTACTTTAACTGACAACCAACAAATTGAATTGGCCTTTCGGGATTATTATACTACTCTTTTCACTTCTTCCAACCCTGTCATTGATAACAATTACTTTGAGCCAATCAGGGGTAGAATCCAGCAAGAAGATAATGCTAGGCTCATGAAGCCTGTTACTGAGGAGGAGATATACAACACTGTTAGGAAAATGGCACCTAACAAAGCCCCGGGCCCGGACGGTTTCTCAGGCATGTTCTTTCAGAACTCGTGGCCTATCATCGGAAAGGAGATTACACGGACCATTCTACAGTTTTTCACATCTGGGACTTTCACTCTCTCCCTCAACCATACTTTCATAGCACTCATTCTAAAAGGGGATCATCCTTCCACAGTCACTGAATTCCGGCCTATCAGCTTATGCAATTTTGTTTATAAGGTGATTTCTCGAATTATTGTCAAGCGATTGTGGCCAATTCTCAATAAAATTATCTCCTTTAGTCAGAATGGATTCATCAAAGGCAGGCACATACAAGATAATGTTCTCATCAGCCATGAGCTCCTCCACAAAATAAAGAAAACCAGAAGAGGTAATAAGGGATTTTTAGCTTTGAAGGTTGATATGAGTAAAGCCTATGATCGAGTTGAGTGGAGTTTTCTGCGAAGCACTCTCTTGAATTTTGGGTTTGATCATGTTTGGATCGAACGGGTCCTGTTCTGTGTGAAAAATACCCAATTGGACATCTTACTCAATGGCTCTCCCCTACCTTTTCTCAAATCTAGTAGGGGTCTTAGGCAAGGTGATCCCCTCTCCTCTTACTTGTTCGTTCTTTGTGCGGAGGTGCTTTCAATGAAGTTGGCAATTGCTCAACAGGAAGGAAATATCAAAGGAATACAGCTTAAAAGAAATGGGGAACTGTTGTCTCATATGGCCTTTGCGGATGATCTTATTTTGTTTGGAGAGGCCTCAATGGGGGAAGCTTGAGCAATCAATGCTGTTTTAGATGACTACTGCAGCGTTTCAGGACAAAAGCTTAATCTCAATAAGTCCACTGCGCAATTCAGCCCAAATGTTAGTTCTGCTATGAAAAGACAGCTTAGGGAATTCTTTCAAATTATTCCCACCAATGCTTTAGACAAGTATTTGAGTATTCCCTTTATCAGTTGAAAGATCTCTAGACATCATTGCTCCAGCCTTGTTGAACGGGTATCTCACAAATTGCAGCATTGGAAAACACTCTACCTTAGTCCAGCTGGGAAAACAGTGCTGATCCAATCCTCCCTCTCAGCAATGCCTCTATACACCATGTAGTGTTTTAAGTTGCCTGCATCAACCACAAGTCGCTAGATGCAATTAGCCGTAACTTCTTCTGGTCCAATGGCAGCAGATCTTCTGTCCCCACAATTTCTTGGACCACTATCTGTCAACCAAAACGGCAGGGAGGCCTTAATATAAAGCTTTCCACTCCGATGAACGCTGCTCTATTGGCTAAAAAAGGGTGGGAACTTCTTTTTCCTCCTACATCCCTGTGGGCTAGACTCATGAAGGAAAGGTATTTCCCAAATTGCACCTTTTTGCATGCGAGATGCCCTGGCAATGCCTCTTGGGGTTGGAAATCAGTGTGTTCTTCTAGAGAGATCTTACGTTTGGGCATATTCCACCAGGTTGGTAATGGGAGCAGCATAAATCCTTGGCTAGGCTTTTGGATTCCGTTTCACCCACCTTCATCGGCCCCGTATCCATTACCTTTGCAAGCACTCTCTTCTGTTGATTGGTTCATTGATCCATTTACTTGTTCTTGGATTCGGGAAAGGGTGTTTCACTGGTGGCCCCTTGATACGGCGCTTTGGATCCTTTCTATTCCTCTCCCCCCACAGTCCGGACCTGATCGTTTAGTGTGGTTGGGCACTTCTACGAGCAAGTTCTCTGTTTCATCAGCTTACAGTCTGGCTATTAGGGGAGGTTTTCAGTCAGGCGATAGCTCTTGGTTGCGTATTTGGCATCTACCCACTGCGCCGAAAGTTCAGTATCTAATATGGAAGACCCTTCATAAAAAATTACCTCTACCAGATCTCTTGAATTTGCCCGGCTTCAGGCTAAATCCGGTCTGTCACATCTGTCAGCAACAACAGCAATCTCCCACCCATCTTTTTCTTACCTGTGCTCATGTTCTGAGCATTTGGAATCAAGTGGGGCTAGCAGATCTATTTACGACACCAGACTTTCAAAGTGGCATCCTTCAAATTCTGAAATCGACCTCCAAGCCCCACCGCGAGTCCTGGCTCAAAATTTCTCTATTTTGCAGTATTTTGTGGCATAAATGGACAGCATATTGGGATCTCATTTTCCAAGGAGTCCATTTTAATCCTTCTGCAGTTATTCTCAGAGCTATTGCTTCTTCTAGGGAGAACGAACAGAATTTTCTAGAATTGTCGGAGCGGATGTCAAGATTGGTACGGTGGATCCCTCCTATCGCCCCTTTTTACAAATTTAATATCGATGGAGCTAGCCTTGGGAATCCAGGACTGGCGGGAATAGGGGGTGCGTGCAAATCCTACAACACGTCATTTGTTTGCGGATTTTCTCAAGGCATTGGTTGGAACTACACGCTGGTGGCGGAAGCACTTGCAGTCTGGACTGCCCTACAAATGGCCACTAATCTAGGCATCTCGCATCTCATTGTTGAAAGCGACAATCTCCTAGTGGTTCATAGTCTTACAGAGCGAATACAAGACACTCCTTGGAGAGTTTCCCTTATTCTGCAGGATTGTAGAACATTAGCCTCCAATTTCAGCTCCATATCATTTGTTCATACTCTCCGCGAAGCTAATTCAGTGGCGGATCGGCTGGCATCTCTAGGAGCTTCCTCTCAATCTAATTTATTTTGGCTCACCCCACCCTCTCCGGATTGCATTAGCCTTCAATTGTATTTTGATCGGTCTAGAACTTTGTTCCAACGTTAATAAAGCTTTTTTATCAAAAAAAAAGAAAAAAGGACAGCCCTAGTTCCTTGGTATTTTGGGCCATTATTTTTAAATTACAGTTTTAACTCTGGTTCTACTTAACTTTCTAGTTTTAACAAAAAAAAATTGTGTTTTAGTAATCATTATCATCTCCTATGATCCAATTGGTTTAGCTACTCAAGTCTACGGCCTATAATTGCAAAGACATAGAGATTGAATCCAACCTTCACTCCAGCCATGTTTGATTAAAACTTAAGGGAAGCGGAGAGAGCAAAAAAATTTGAGGGTAAAATGAAAAGAAAATAAATCACAAAAGAAACCTTTAATTTGTGGGGAAGGTTTGGTTGGAAGGTGAATTGATGTAGGGATATGAAAACTTGCGGGTCCTATAACATAAAGGAGGTAGAAAGTGAGAAAAAATTATCATAATTTGGTTGGAAAGTAATGCAAAATTTAATTATCATATTTAATATTATCTTAGAAATAATTAAAAAAAAAAATTTAATTTAATTTCATTTACTCTTTTTTGGATAAACATTTAATTTTACTTCAATTCACTTCTTACCAAATGGGTCATTGTAAAGCCTAGATCAGATCGTCCTGGGGACCCCACAGCCACCCACATGGGATCCACTGTCCTTGATCAGGGATATGTAAGTCTTGGGAAATAGTTCCCTGAGCCTTTGGGTCAGGGTATGGTAGCACCTTCTATGTCGGTATCTCTTTTCCTCATATGAAGTGACTTTGCTAGTTGAATCCGATAGCTCCATCCTCATATCTCGGCTCAATGACTCAACCTTGCACCTTCCATTGGAGATCGCTGGCATCATGGAGATATTCTTATGTTTGCATCCCGTCTTAATGGATGCTCCTTCATATATATCTCTAGGGAAGCGAATATTGTCGTTGGTTCTCTAGTCAGGAAGGCCATATCTTTGGCTAGTAAAATAGATTGGTCTATTTCCACTCATTGGCTTCTTGATCTTTGTAATTAGGACATCTTATATTTTTTTTATCCTCTTTGCAATAAAATTTCTCCTTACTCTCCCCCCGGATCCAGATCCTCTACTGCCGAGCTGCCCAGACAGGATGAGGCACGCAATGACCGCCTTACCCCCACTCGGGCAAGGCGCTCGGGTAGGGGTGAGGCAGTCATTGCACGCCTTATCGTGTCTGGGCAGCACGGTCCTGTCAGGGCAGCTCGACAGTAGAGGATCTAGATCCCTCTCCCCCACCCCCCGCAAAAAAAAAAAAAAAAGACTTTATTGCTCTCCGATATATAACGCTATTTTGTCAAACTTCATTGGTGCACTCCCATATGCCACTATTTGATCAGAGAACCTTCTCCCATACGTTTTTTTATTGTATCAATTATGATAGAAGGTAAGGAAATTTTGGTAAATAAGTTAAGGTATAAGAAGGGGGAGTGTTGATGATAATTTGGTAATTGACTGTGTGCATGAGAGAGGAGGATAGTAGGTAGAGCATGTGAGACGTGATCAGGAATACATTAACTAACATAATATATTTTTTTTAAAAAGGAAAAAATAACCTGATAAAAGAAGACGACTACAGAGGTGGGGTGGAGGTATCTATATGCACCATTTGATTTAAAGTATGGGAATTAAGGGGTCCACCAGCTAAATGAAATAGTCAAGTACTTAATCCATACGTCAAAAATTCAGAGTTGATGGAACACGTTAAATTAAGTTTTTTAACCTATTCTATACTAGATTGATCTAATCTAACGTCCATGCACTAGATTGAGCCCCATTAAACACATACAAGAAGATGATCAAATAAGTTGAATCGACAATGGAATTTCGATTTCTAGTTCAACTTCGGCCTAAACCTTAGAAATTATGTACAAATCAGCGAATTCCAATCTGATTCTAATCCCTCGAACCATTATCTAAGTAAAAGTGTAAAACTAGAAAAACCAAAGGCCAATTCTGATTCTGAATCTGGTTCTGATTCCACTCTTTCAAAAGCATGTGAAAACCGTATTACCTTCCTGGATAGAGTGCTTTGTCTTGGAAGAAGTCATTGGAAAAACCGAACTGGAGATAGAAAATAGAAAAGACCAGTTTTAGGAGTGAGTGACTAGAGAGATAAATTTCCTAAATTGATTGATTACGGATATGCTCTCAAATATTCTCTGGACTAACAAACAGTTTTTATTTTTAAAAATAATAATACTACTACTACTACTGCCATATGAATATCTTATAGACTTACACTGTAATAACTTTGCCTTTTAAATTTAATGAAACCATATAAATATTTCTCCTCAGATTCATTATTTCAGTACTACCAAAATTATAACATTAAAAATCTCATCACTTTTTTTTTTGATAAACATTAAAATCTCATCACCTCAATGGATATATATATATATATATATATATATCCAATTACCCATCAAATTAATGCAAAACAAAACCATCATGCGTATCTTGTAGACCACTTTGTTAGTGGTCCCCACCCTAATGGTCCCATCTCCTCATTTCTCTAGTTTTTACTGAGTTCAGATCTATTACCCACATGGAGATGGGTGGAGACAAATCTAAACCCTCCATGGGGGTATGGGATCCACCTCTAGGGTGTGGGACCCATACCCCATAGAGGGGTCAGATCTGTCCCCACCCGTCCCCATGTGGATAGCTGATCCGGATTCGTTTTTACCTCCCCCACGGCCCCACTTCACACACATCAGATATGCCACATGATCCCATTACCAACTAATGCAAAAAAATTTCCAGTGGAACTGACTCACACCATAACAACTCTGTTCTTGGCGGGTTCTTTCTTTTCTTTTCTTTTATTTGTATTAAAAGGTGTTGATTTCCAATAAAACCAGCCAAGAAGGGGCCATAAACGTCATTAGGTATCAATATCATACCCCTTTACGGACATGGACCATGTTATGGGGGCCCACAATGGACTGACTTCGTCAGAAAACTGTCTGTCCAGGGAAGACCGAAGCCCCAAACGGAACCTATGGCCCTACAGCAGAAAATTATATATAGTTTAGGGTTGAGAAGGTGAAAGAACAGTAATACCCCTGGAGATAAAGGGCCATGAAGAGGAAGCCCATAACTGGTATATGGGCCCACTTCCCGACACTGCAGCTATCCTGTCTTCTAGCCTTGGCTTGATATCGCGGAGTTCGAGACCCTGGTCAACCGGCATCAATAAGTCCCCCCGGTCACACATACCGGCAATGAATAATAATTATTAAATTGTAAAAAAAACAAAGGAGCAAAACAGGGAAAAAGGATAAAAGGGGGAGAGAGAGATGCACGCAAAGCAAGCAAGAGACCCTGTAAGTCTGTCACGAGGCAGCCGTCTCTGACCGGAAGGGGTAGCGGTCATTGCCAAATCCTTTTCGGATCGGAATCGGATCGGACTCGATATTGATCATTGCCAAAATCTTTTCGGATTGGTATAAATTGGTTAGGATCGGCCAAAAAACCCTCAAAATCGTTTTTTTATGGATTGGATCAGCCCATATTATTTGGATCAATCAATATTGGTCTAATTAATATAAAAAATAAAAACTTAAAAACTTGAAAAAATAAAAAAACATTCAATCGGATTGGTCAAGGATCTGATTGGATCGATCGATCCAAGGTACAATCTAGTCAAACTTTTTTGTATCGGTCAAATCTCAGGATCGACCTCAACCGATACTGATCCAATACGGCCAATATCAATTGATCCCGATCTGAGATTACGAATCATGGTGTGGAGGGGGGAGAGAATTGAGCTCCTCTCCAGGGAGCCCAGCAAGCCCAAGGAGCATCCAACCGTTAGACTATACTGCACACATCCTTAGGTATGTATCAAGACATGTATGACACGGCCTAATCCTTGGATGCCCCCTGGGCTGGCCTCCCTAGAGAGGAGCCAATCCGGGGGAGGGGGAAGAGTTTATAATTTGTGGTTAATCTCTAGCACGCTATGATCGTCCTTCACCAATAAGAAATCGAAACGTGTTCCATTTTCATTCGTTCGGATCATGACAATACTAATTAAATTAAGGGAATTAATTAAAATAACATATTTTATTTTTTTGAAGGTTACCGTTTTGTCTTTTTTTTGAGATTCTTGAGAGTTGAGACTCTTTACCGACGGTCCGACGATGCGGTTGCGTGAGCCGTGATACTGTAGCCGTCGGTTCGGGATTGGGGTTCTACATGGAGGACCCCCCTTAATGACGTGGCAGAGCTTGATTGATGTATCAGACTAATTACAAAGAACCAGGTGTATCAAAGCGTCATCAAGTGGTTCCCATCTATTTAACAATAAAAATAAATAAAATAATAAAAGTGTGAGTGTGTGAGCAAGTGGGATCGGATTGTTTTGCACCAAGTAGACAAGTAGAGATAGAGAGAGAGGTTACGTTAGTGCGCAACACGCATCTTCCTTTACGGCTTTGGCTTTGGCTTTGGCTTTGGCGTTGCTGAGATTTATATATAAAAGGGAACACGGCACGTCAATGGCTGCTCTGGAGACCATGAGCGAGCTCAAAACCTTTCAAAAGAGTCTACACTCTTTTCGCCTTCCATAGATGAGTCCCAAACATGGTTTCAGACTCAGACACGGATAGGTGGATTAAGTTGATTTAAATTAAATAGGGAGCAGTTCTCCGTAGGGGAGCTCAGGGCCCATGCGCATATGGCAGCCAATGAGAGTACGAGCTGACATTTTGGGGGTGGAATTTTCTCCTTTCATGGGGATAGAACGGTCATTTTATCCCCTACTGTGTCCGGGCATAGCCTACACCCCTACCTCACAAAGAACATTTTTCCTCAATCAACTTGAATTCTAATTTTGATTTTACCTAATTTTCATGCCCTTCTTATGAATCGGTTATAAGTAGTTAGGTCAGATTTAGTATGATTTCTATTTCGATGTCGGATTGATTTCATGAAATAGCCAATAAATAGAATTTGGTAGTTCAATTCATGAGAATATATTCTCTATATTTCTTTGGAAGGTGGTGGTGGCAGCAACGGGCGGAGGTAGAGCCGGGAAGGTGATGGTGGTGGCGACAATGGTGGTAAGGAGGTGGTGGCAATGGTGGTGAACTGGTAATGGTGGCAGTGGCAACGGTGGTAGTGGTGGTGGTGAGCCATCAAGAGAAGGAGGGTGAAGTTTTTATTTTTAACATAAATTTATTACTTTATCCATCAAATTAATTTAATCATGTGCTAATTAAAGAGCAAGAGTGAAATCAAATTCAATTTCGAAATTGAAACAACTCCTTAGTTATTTTAGAATTTCTATTCTATTTGATTTATGTTTTCACTATAATACGGTGCAAAAAATGAACAAAAAATTTCTAAAATAGAAGTCACTCCATGAAATTAAAATAGAAATCATACCAAATTAGGCCTTAGATCTTAATTTTTAATCATTTTGAATACACTTACATCTTCATTTTTTATTTTTTTTTTTATAATTTTTATTTATTTTAATTAGTAAAATAAAATAAAATCAATGAAATTTACTTCTTATAGTAATATCTATAAGTCTTTTGATTAAGAAAATTCCCAAAACTAAAATTCAAATCTCGAAAATCTTTGATTCTTATTTCCAATTCCAATTTCTAGGTTGTAGCCAATTCCAACTAATTTTGATTTGAATCGATGGAGCCTAATCCCGTATTCGGTTCTAGATTTCGAACCTTGAAACCAAAAAGAAATGAATAAGAATATCTTTGCCAAGTGCAAACGTGATCACGTGGCAGAGTGTTACACCATGGTCGATCCTAATTAAATGTTTTCTTCTTTCATTTTTGGCAAAAAAAATTTGGGGGGTAAGGTTCATTTTTGGCATTTATTTGGATACAGAACGGCCAATTCAAATTGGAATGAACCACCCTTGATTCCGATATTGTTTTTTAATGAAAGAAAGAAAAGCTAGAAGGGTAAAATAAAACAAATTAGACGGAAAGGTATGCTAACGGTATACCATATGCTAGCACCTTATATGTCTATCTCTCTTTTCTATCCTTTCAAATGACTCCTTTACCCCTCAAAGGGTGGAAGGTAGATGGATACATAGGGTGTTAGCATGTAGTATACTGTTAGCATACCCAGCTTTTTCCAATAAAACAGACACAATATCCTCGAAACTATCAATAGCCAAGAAAATCGACTTCTCCAACATATAACCAACTTAACTACATCATTATCTGATTTAAACCCCCCCCCCCCCCAAAAAAAAAAAAAAAAAAAAAACCATCTCCAAACAAACAAGAAATTTTCCAAAAACTTGGTTAATATTATTCAAGACCACAGAAGGATTAGAAGGATTAGGTTTAACATTATAGATTACAAAGAAAATAAAATGTAACAGCAACAACAGAAAAATAAAAAAATAAAAAAAAAACCAATTACGCTCATGGTGTAGCAAAAAAGAGGACTCAAAGAGAGAATTATAAAGAGACAAAACCAAAGAACCAGAAAGAAATTTTGTCCTTAAACCCAAAGGACCTACAAGCCATATTATTTTAGAGAATTCACCAGAAAAAAAAAAAATATATATATATATACCAAATTGATTCTTTGTGAGCATTACAGAAAGCATAGGAGACATATAAAGAAAGCCTCTTCTCTAAAATTTAACGAACATGGATGCTATCATGAAGAGCCCTGTAAAGATGAATTTTGAGTTTTCAAAAAAAAAATGTTCACCATTTAGAAAAAAGCTGATTACCAGCTATCCTTGTGGTAAGAACGCCTCGAGAACGAATGCTATCATTGCACACAAACTTAATTGATACTTTAGTAGTGAAGGACCCTTACTTAGAATGCACCACCAACAATCCTCGTGTGGAGAAATAGGAATCTTAAGGATCTTACAAACCGAAGACAATGGCAAACACGAGGACAATAACATCTACAAAAAACAAATGAGATCCCTCAAAAGCATGGCGAACAACTTTTATGCCTCTAAACAAACCTAATTCTCTCTATAAGTTATTAGAAGGTGGGAAAGGGCCAAAGAGTGATAAAAATATAAGGGCTAAAAGAACACCCTTGGCGAATACACCTAGAAGGTTCAATATTCTCAAAAGAACTGTCATGCAACTTAAAAGAATACGACATGGAAGACTAGAGATGACCAACAAGATCACGCCATATATCACTAAACCTTAAAACTAATTTAAAAAAAGGGTTCAAAACCTCACTCAATTCTATCATTGGCTTTAGCCATATCTAGTTTAATAGCCATAACCAAGACTTTCATTCTTTATGGTAGAGAAAGTGAAATATTTCTTGGGCTATAATGAAATTGTCAGTAATTTGGCTATCAAGAATGAAAACCACTTCGATACATATTGCACAAACTAATGGGACGAAACTCCTAAACCCTCAAATAAGACACATAGACCCTAATTTTACCCGATTAATAAGAAGGAAACTTGGATCGGTCATGATATCATTTATATCTCAATTTTGATCATTATTCTCTTTCGATGCCAACCAAAGGTTAAAAATAATAAAAATAAAGACACCATTGAAAACTCACCTTTTGTAGGTAGATCTACAAGATTATGGAATAAAATAATTAAAAAAACAAGAGACCTAAGCCTTTCCCTAATTATCCCAATTGTAAGGGTTTTGACAATTTTGATCCTAGTTTGAATCGTTAGAGGAACAACCCATACCTGATTCTAAGTTTTTAAATCTTAATACCTTCTTATATTAATCCTTACTATTTTTTTTTTTTTTTTACTCTTTATGGGGTTTTCTGATCTGGCATTCTAAACTTGGTTTAAAAACCTGGTATTAGAATTCAAATTGGTTATGGTCACTTTTGATCCGGATCAGATCGAAATCAAACAGAATCAATCCAAAGTTAAGAGGAATCAGCCCAAATTACCCTAATCCTTATTAGGAGGAAAACATGTCATTTTTTCCACGAGATAAATGACAACATACTCAGCTACTAGACTCAACTCGATCAGTCTTATTCTAACTAAATGGGGTCGGCTACATTGATCCTATTTTTCCAATCAGTTTTATTCAAAGTCATACAAGATTCCAATTCTAAATTATACATCTCTTAGCTCACAACTCCTTCGATGGTTATTTTAGACTTATCTCTAGCTCTTCTAGCTCCTTCAATTTGAATTAAATAACTTCTCCGCGTATTGAAAGACATCCATTGCACATGCCTATGCCACCTTAGACTAGTTTTATGCAACTTATCATAAAAATTTGTTCATTCTTTATTTAAATTTTTTATAGTTTCACTAGTCATTCACCGCAACATCCTCATTTCAGCTACATAAATATTGTTTAAAAGTTTTTTCTTAAATGCCCAACATTCAGCCTCATACGTCATTGTTGGTTGTATAACAGTTCTATAAATTTTTCCTTTGAGTTTTAAAGGGTAAAATCAATCACATAACACTCTGAAAGCATCCTTCCATTTCATCCGTCCTATTCTAATTTTTGTTTATACTATCATCTTCTAATTCTCCCTAAATCTAAGTATCTAGAGTTATCCTTTTATGGTAACTCTTTATCATTAATATTCACCACTCCACTCTTAGTCGTACTGTTAATTAAGTTATATATCATATACTCTATCTTTGTTCTACTTATCTTAAAACCTTTGGATTCAAAGATTGATCTCCATAAATCTAACTTTGCATTTATCTCAACTTTTGTTTCGCCAACAAAAAGTATATATCAAGGGATTTGATCTTGAATGTCTCTAGTCAACCCATCCATGATTAGTGTAAACAAATAAGGGCTTAAAGCTGAAACTTGTGTAATCGAATTGTTGGGAATCTACTACTCTGACCCCTCACAATTCTTACTCTAATCACTACATCATTATGCATATCTTTGATTATTTCCACATATTTACTCAAAACAATTTTTCATCTTTAAAATTTGCCAAATCAACTCTTAAAGAACTCTATCATAAGCTTTTTCTTTTGGGAGTATCTGAAATGACTTTTCTGTAGGTGTATTTAGAATTTGACACCTTCTTTTACTTGTTCATTGTTTTATTGTCAAAAGTTTTTTAAGTTACGAGTATAAAAGAGTTTTCAAAAATAATTTGAAAGTGGCATATCATTAGGTCATTATCAAAATGTGTTATTGTCATCACATTTTATAGTATATAACTACATATGTGAAATTGTAATATTTACCCTTATTGGGGGAAAAAAAAATGTATGTAATACTAAAAGCGCAAAAAAATAAGGTTATGAATTATTTGAAAATCTTTCTTATATACTCTAAATATTTCCATTTGTCTCCTAAGTAAATAAATAGCCTCTATGGTTGATCTCCCTAGTATAAAACCAAATTGGTTATCCAAAACATTATTTTTTTTCCGGTCTCTGACACAATTCAATTACGTTCTCCTATAATTTCATAAAATGACTCATGAGTTTAATAAATGACAATACCATTTTTTTTCCTGAGGTTAATCAGAAATATGAAATATTGAACATTACAGGAGTTTACAGAAAGTGCTCCCAATCACTGTTCTAACCATAAGTATTGTATCGAACATATTGGCTGATACATATCAATATCATTGTAG
The DNA here is from genome assembly GCF_018873765.1 of Telopea speciosissima. NCBI lineage: Eukaryota > Viridiplantae > Streptophyta > Magnoliopsida > Proteales > Proteaceae > Telopea > Telopea speciosissima. Next base: position 45,755,517 of record NC_057925.1, on the reverse strand, counting down.
GCCGAAACTGATATGTATCAACCAGTACAACAAAAAATAGACCGACAGACTGATCGATTAATATCAATTGAGCAATCCAATCGAAAATTGATCAATTAAATGACTGATTAGGACCGATTAGGCAAAATTAATCAGTCTCGATCTTGGCTTTGAGAACAGATGACATGATTACTCGATTCCAGTCCTAGCCCTTAGAGGTTCAGGATCAATCAAGGCCCAACAGAAACCGACCCCGACCTGACCAGACCAGACCAACCACATAAGGCATGACAAGATCTCCATAAGAAATTCTTGATTTTGGGAACTGCCTTAATATCTTAGTTCCAAAGGTTTTGGTCTTACTTTAAGCAAACTGTTGCCCATCCATATCATTAACAAAACATTTTTCTCAAAATAATAAGCTGATCTAACTATAACCATTCCATATTATGAAGAACCCAAACTGGGTTATTCTCATTCCTGTATAAACTCAAGGGAATAGATAAGATAGCATTGGCACTGTCAAATAATTGACAAATTTAAGCCTAGATTTCTAAGAAACCTTAAAAATACCATCTGCAGTCAACTAGGATTGACGCTTTTCACCAAAAAGGAAAAAAAAAAAAAGGATTGAGGCTTTTAAAGTTGGATTAAGTTTTCCTTCAGGTGAAGAAAGAATCCCTTCATCAATGGTGATGTGATGGCATCATTAATTCTCGATCCCTATTATTCATGATTCGAAATACTTTTCTCCAATCGAATAAGAGTATGTGGTCAAGAGATTCTCTAAACACCTTGGATAGACGAAAACTGGGTCCTTTACAGCTTTACATGACAAAGCCAGAAGTCTTCCAAGATATATATAAATACTTTGAGACATCACTATTAATTCATCTAAGTCCTTTGATAAGGTGATCTCTAATCCCTCCTATATAATATGTTCTCTTTCAAGCCCAAAAGATGGATTACTACCAGTTTCTGTTCAAATCTGAATTGACATGACACAGAGCTTTGGTTAGCCTTTGCCCAAAAAGAATGAAGAATTGGTGAAGTTTCTAACCAAGCTTAGCAAATAGTGCTTTATTTTGTATTCTAAAATCCTTGAAACACATACCACCCATTTAAGTTGCTCAGTCAATCTTTTCCAACTTTACCTAATCAATTTTTTTTTCCTTTCTTTCTTCTTTTGACCACACCAGAAATGACTAGTTGCCTGATTGATTAATAGATAAAGATCATATAACTAGGTATACTAGCAACAACTGACTTGATCAAAATCTCTTTTCCCATATAAAGACAATTGTTACTCTTTCCAGTCAATTATATTATTGATAGTTTGTCCAGAGAAAATTTTAGAATTTGATTTACTAAACTTAATAGGTAAACCAAAGTATTTAAATTTGGGATTTTCTTATAGACACTCTTTAAGGTGACAAATAATTTGTAATTTATTTTTTCCTTTTGCCCTTTTAGTATAACATATTTTATTTTCGAAAAATGTGCAAGACAATAATAACTTTTCATAATGACATCAGGAAAAATCACTTTCAAATTATTTTGAAAATCAATTTTTAACACTTAACTTAAAGAACTATATTGGAGTGAGACAACAGGCAATCAAAAGAAATTTACAATTTAAAAGGGTAGAAGATCGCTACCAGGTTGCGTGGCCCCTGCCAACACTGTCCCTGCACAGTCAATGAGAACGTTGGCAAGGGCAGCAATAGGGTGTGAGATTTTTTTTCATTTCAGAGACAGGACACGATCATTTCAACAATCCTGTGTCTAGGCACAGGCTGCACGCAGCTTGACAGTGATCTTTTTCCTTAGTTCAAAATATGGACCTTTATCCCCTGAGGTTCACTGACCGGTAGGGTTGTGCGGTTCCTCTCATAGGGGGCTGAAATGATCATTCTACCCCCTGATTGAACACACTACCCGGGTGGAGTCCACCCCCTTTTATTAGAGGCATTAGAAAACCGTACCAAGTAGGGGAACCGCAGGTGATAAAAATTCTCAAAATACACCTATATAAAGGTGTTAATTAGACAATCCCAATATATTTAGCTTCACCACAGCTAAAATATATTTTGCTCTTTGCTTGCACGTCTCCATGCATTTTTGTTGACTTACAATTAAAGGTGTTAATTGACTTAGCAAAATTAATAGCCAGTCCAGAAGCCTTACAATAGGCTTCAATTATTCTTTCTCCAACGCCTCATTTCAGCTTCATTTACTTAACAAAAACAAGAAAAAAATTAAACTATCATCCCTGCCTAAAAAATGAATTAGTCAAAGTTGGCAATATCTTCTCATTTTCAGCCCTTAACCAACTTGTTAATCATAATTACCTAATAAATCATATTCATATATTCTCTAGAACCGACAATTTTTTTTATCGAAAAGGTTATTTAAACGGCCCAAATATCTACCAGATACCACATGGTAGCAGATTTTTTTTTTTTGGTACCACATGGTAGATTGATGACCCAAATTTTGTGCATAGGTAAACCCAAGGGTCTCTTACAAGCCAAGTTTTTGTTTAAACGGAGTTGGTCAAATGTCAAAATATATCTAGGGATTACAGGAATGTGCATTGCCATATCTGGATGGCTGAAAAAAATACATAGATGCATGTTAGTACATGGGATGGTATTTGATTAAATTAAGTTCTGAAATTTGATCTGTGGTTAATCTAAGCCTAGACCTATATATTCAACTATCAAAATTCCCACATCATCCTACACGTGGCCTAAAATATTGTACCATTATGATAAGCTTATAATAATTGGGTTATCAAAAATGAAATAATCTCATTTTATGATTTAAATGTCAATTCAATAAAACAAAAAAATTGGGAAAACTTTACATGTACATACATGGGTGCAAAATATAAGCCGTTTCACTTAGTCTTTTTCCTCTCTCAACATTAATACTGTGAGTCCCCCCCCCCCCCTACCCTATTGTACACTTTGACACGCATGGAAAAGAATGTTTCCCCCTCTAATGTATATGATGTCAATATACGAGGCTAACGTATAGATCCCAGTGCTATAGTGCAATGATCATTGAGCATCATGCTTAGGTTAGAGGGATCAGTTTATGACCATCCATGGTTTTAAGTATTGGCATCGTAGCAGGCGATACGTATCGGATTTACTAGTCATCGTTACCGATACCGTGCCAATACCATATCGGTAACACGGTACAGATAAGGGGTAAAATGATCAAAAAACTTGTTTTTTAAAGAAATTAAGGGATAAGAAAAGAAAAAATAAAGAAATTAAGGAATAATTTTGCCCGATCCAAACCGATACCATATCGATATCGTGTCAATTTTGCGTGTTGCCGATACCATGCACTAAAACCATGTGACCATCACTTAGAGTTGTCTTACACTCAAACTTTGGGCATACATTGATCACACAATCCCTTTCTAGTATTTAACTACAAAAGTATAGGCCGGGTTATCTAAATCTCATATGCAATGGAAAAAAAAAAAGATTAAACGAGTTTTAAGGGACAAAAATGGAGGTAACAAAAATGTAAATACAAGATTGGGCTATATATCTATAGTTGCATTGACCTAACAAATTTAACACAGCAAGTAATCCAAAGAATATACTTGCACAATCGTCAATGGCCCAAGCTTGATACGATGACTATTGTGCTACCTTTCTCCATGACCATAAGTAGTAAGCAACTTGGACTTGATCGACCCAATGGAAAAAGTAATTGTTCTCTTTGAAATGGTAATCCAGCATACCATCTTCATATATAATCTATGTAAGTTCAACAAATCCATTTCTAAATTAAGATTTTCAATCAAAATGAAAACTAAGATGTTACAAAAAAGGGTATACATTTATTGGCTCAAGTTCAATATATTGTATTTTCCATGTAATTGAATCTGATATCTATAATGCTCCCTTTTGATTAATAAAATTCTGGTTACTAACTCTAAGAAGGGCCCTGCCCCTGCTTCCCCTGCTTCATACATGTGAGCTTTAAAATTTCTAATTTTCATTCACATTTTACAAAAGACCAAATTTTCCTTAAACCATGGTGAAAGGGAATCCCTTGACAGTGGCTTTCGATTGGACAGGACATGATATTGCGCAACAGTACTAGTGTATTTTTGACTATACCTAAGTAGGGGGGAACATTTTAAGACCCTAGGATAGTAGGTGAACCTTTCCCATGTGGTGAAGGAAAACTCTCCTTTTTAAAGACCCTAGGATAGTAGCTGAACCCAGGGTGTGCCGGTCTTTTCGCGCTAGGCTGTGTTTGGGCACAGATACACGCCCAGGCACAACACCAGTTAGTGTTCCTTTTCCCGATTAAATTAATATTAAAAAGTGAGATTTAAGATTTCATTAAATTCGCCCTCGTAGCCCAATGGATTGAATAGCCAAAAAGACTTTATTAACTTCATCTAAAAATTTTGGGAATTGAAGGCTGTTGGCTCTCAACTACAATCGAGAATCAATAAGTGCCAACTCAAAGCTTAACTTTTCCTAGCTACCAAATTTCACTATAATATATACAAAACAATTAACAGCAAGTTCAACAGATTTCCCATCCAATTCAAGCTGCAAGGACAAGAACTTTGATAGTTCCTTGACTATTGGCGGTTAACATTGTGGAACTGTCGTTCTTCCAACAAACAGCACTAATGAAGTAGGATCCAGCATCATCATCAGTATCATCTACTTCAGATGAACCAAATCTATGCCGAGCTGCAGGTTTAGAGATTGCCTGGAAATAAATACCAAAGTCAAGTTTAGTTTAGAATGTATAAAGAAGAAATAAATTACCCTAAAAAAGTTTGCTAACCTTGTGGTAAACAAACACTTCATTTGTTTCACTGCCACAAGCAATGTATTCACTGTTAACAGTGAGACCCACAAAGTTCTTCTCGTTCGTATGGCCTCTAAATGTGCACACCTGATAATATTCAACAAAATATGAAAGGAGCATACAACTATAAATATCCCTCTAAAAAGTATTTTGAATCACAGTGAGTCTAAATTTCACGATCACAGTAATTTTAAATTTGATGATAGGTCAAAAACTTGATCTGGATGACACCACTACAGGGGGTGTGGGGAGAAATGATGCAATTTCAAACAGCATAGCTAGGAAGAGTTGTGCTAGCATGATGCATGAGGGAGTGAAAATTCCAATTTTCCCTGTCTAAAAGTAACAAATGACATAGGCAGACAATAAGGAAACAATATGTAGCAATTTTAGTAGAGGATAACATCTAGATAAGTTCTCTATCTTCTCATTTCCACCCAGCACAAAACCAGCAACAATCGCTGTATTGGATACTCTCAGCTCTGTATGCTAACAATCAGTGAGTAAAAACAAGTTCTCATGACATTATTCTGGAGATAATGGAAGCTTGTATCAATTGTTAGTTGTTAATAGACGAAGATGGCTATTGAACCTAGGTCCATACTATAAACCCTAATATTAGTGAGTTATGCAAGTTTTAAAACCATAGACTCAGATGTACAGCCATATATAACTATTCTCTATTCTGCTTGACTACCAAAACAAAAGCATTTATCCATCAGGTGCATTATCATTGTCATAATGGCAGAATAAATGGACATTTAAAATGTCTTGACCAGAACCAAAGTAGTTTCTTGACAAAAATAACTTACTGGCAAATTTTCCTTGACATCCCACAGCCTCAATGTGCTGTCTGTAGATGCAGATGCAAGCTCATTGTCAGACAAGAATTTCACATATGAAACAGTCTTTCTATGCCCATCAAATACATGGAGTGGATGGTCGTAGTTCCTCAAATCATAATAATGAATATGATGATCTGCAGAACCAACCTGCAAAAAGCCACAAAATGGTTGACTGCATATGTGAAGGATGTGGAGTTAGTCTTACAAAAGGGGGGCGGGAGAGTTTTAAAAGTTTTAAACCCAAAGAGAATTGGTTGGCTTGAAGTGGGAGAATGACCTCATATAACATTCATAGAAGGGATAATTTTCACAAATTAAATATTAAATACACTTTCGGGAAGAATGAAGTGACCTTGATGAGGGTGGAGAGAAGGGGGCAGTAATAAAATTTTTGGTCAAAGTAAAAGGTCATATGGACATTTATGTATGACCTCACTTCTAGTCTAACCCAAATATTCTAGCAGTGCACAACAACAATAATAATAATCATCTTAATAAGGTGCAATATTACTGTCACAAGGGTCTGTTACTTATCCAAACTTCACAAGACACCTATTCTACCATGCATGGTTCAAAATCTCGCAATATATCGCCGATATTTCGGTATATTTCGGATATCTTGACATTGCCGAGACGAGATGACCATACGAAATGAAAAAAGTCCAAATTTTGGTATATTTCGTGAAATTTCGGTGTATTTCGTGAAATTTCGGTATATTTCGTGATATTTTGTCGAAATTTCAATATATTTTGTAAATAAAGTGTATTTAACAATTTATACATCAGGGTCCGACCGTATACTGTCAATCAAGGGTGCAAACCCAAAACACCACTTTGAGTTCATTTTTTTTTGCAATATGTGAAGGTTTAAATGTGTTTATTCAACTTAAATAAGGGTGTACATGAAGTATCAGGCCTTAATATGACCAAAAACCCACCGAGATGGAGTGCCGAAATATGGTAGAAAAAATACCATATTTCGACGAAATTTCGGTATATTTCGGATATCTCGACCAGCCAGAGATACCGAGATATCGCGAGATTTCAAACTATGCTACCACGTGGACAGATGATATATCCATTTTAACCATTGTATAGAGAAGACATGGTCTAGAGTAGCCACGTGTCAACTGTCAAATTTCAGAGTCTAATTCAATCCAATCCCCCCATGTATTGTTGGCATGCATCCCACATATGTCCATGCATTTGTACCAGTACTCTCTCAACTCTGAGCAAAAAAATATGGTTTAGATAGGAATAACCATGAAAATGGATGGCTTGTATCTGTCTTGTGACTTCCAGAAACATCACAAACATTTGTGACACCAATAACTACCCTAATAATAATATAGCTAAATTGTCAATTAGAAAATTGAGAAAAAAAATTATATATTTTGGATTGCAACACATAATTTTGCTGAACAAACCCCCCCCCCCCCTCCCCAAGAAAAGGAAAAATAATTTTTTTTTCCTTCAAAAAGGGCAGAAAACCCTAATTCAGTGACTCCAGAACTTAGAATATGTGTGAGAGCATACCGCCACATAGATGCTTGATCCAGGGTTATACTTGACACAACAAATATTCGCTTTCATGTCAATGTTTAGTACGCTAGCTTCCTGCTTTGTGCACCATACTTTAACCTGTTTGTTAAACAGCTGCACTTTGTGAGGCAGGCCAAAAGGGAGAGCAGAAAACACAAGTGAAATTTATCCCACAATACATCTCAAATCATAAACAAGATTACAGAAAGCACAAGAAAGGCTCTTTTACCAGGAGTCAAATAGATGAAGGGTTAACCTATCATTATCAGTAAGAATTAAATTTCATCACCCAGCTGTATTTTTCTTGCCTTGGATTAACTTCTTCATCCAGCAATGTTTCCTTCTGTCACCGAGAAAGGAAACTCTACTTTAGCTCACACAGCTGACAGGTGTCAACTTGGATTAAAGATGCAACCCAGTTTTTCATCATCATGGTTTTGAAAGGCATACTAACATAATAACACACAAAAAGTACCTTGAGACTTGTATTGTGATGCAGCTACAAGCTGGGTTAGATAGGAGTTTTGCATAGTTATCAAGGAGAGAAGGCAGCCATGGCGTTTTTAGAGGGTCAAAAATCAAGGCGACACCGACATGGTGGCAAAGTGCCCGCCTAGGTGCCCAAGGCGTCCTGGGCAACCAAGGAGCCTGGACGCCATGGCATCGCCTAGGCGACGCCTTGATAACTATGGAGTTTTGTTTACTTGTCAGGGTCATTCTTGTAATAGCATTTATCTTTTAAATTTAGTAGTTGTTAGCTAAGGCGTGGGGCAAAGTATGTCTATCGCAAATTAGTCATAATGTTAGAAGTTCCTATCTATTTGGTTGTATCAATTTGGGAAAGTAAAGAATCATAGTATCCATAGAGTTTCTATTTCTTGTTAGTTGCTATTTTTATGTTTTTGGAGTTATACAAGAAATTGTAATCACCCCATTCACAGATTGGAATGAATGGATAGAAGTTTTTGGGTAACGTATTGATGCAGAATTATCACCAAACAAGGCTTCTTTTATTAGGAATAAGTCTAGGGTTGGGATATATATATGTTGGGCCTTTGATCCCAAGAGTTTTCTATGTAATAGGCCACTTTAATGAGCCTAAACTAGGGGTATATAGGTTGCATACGGGATTAGCCCAATACTTAGTTTATTTTTATGTTTTTTAATTGAACCGCTTCAAATTGGTTGTATCCAATTGATTCAATTTAAGTGATCATGCGATGTAAGTTGGGCTGGATTAGGACTCTATAAGTCCAACCATGTTTTGAGTCTATTTCCTTTAGTAATTTAGTTTCCTAGTCAATTTAAGTTACCTAATAGGTCAAGGATTGAGTTAGGCCTTTCCTTTTTAGAGTAGGAGTCTATTTTTGAGTCTTTTATATAAGGTTGTAAGGGGGGCAAACATTGAATACGAATTAGATTAATGAAAAGCTTTTGTTTGCTGCCATTGTTGCTGCCCTGCTCTGTTGAGTATTGCTCCTTGTGAGTGTGCATCCTTGTGGTTCTATCAAGGTGGAAATGTACTGGTGGAATCCGGTCGACTCCTTACGCCATAACGGCCAGGAGGATCTTCTTCAGCTAGAAGGTGGTATTATCCTTCTATCACATAGCTGCTGCCTCCATTGAAGATCATCTTCAACAAGCAAGTTACTTCCATTCATTCCATTCTTCTTCTCATCCTCCAGCCCTAACCTCCATTATCCTATCGATTTCCATAAACCCCAGGTAGTCTTAATTCTGCCCAGACCTGTTCCCCCATTAGATTACCACCAAAATCCAATCACAGCTCCTCCTTAACACCCCCTACACTCGACCCAAGCTGCTGCCCCTGTTTGTCTTTCAAAACCCTAAATCCCCTCACCTCCATTAAAGCCCTAAAAGCCCTAAAAACCCCACAACCTGATTTAACCATCAAAACCAGCCTATATTTGGATCGAACCTTCCCCTCCCTGTTTAGAAAACTCGACCCCAAGCCCAGCCCTTACACCCCACTTAAAACCCTAAATTTGACCTAATTTCTAAAACCCGAAACCCTAACCCTAATTTCTGGAATTTTGAATTCTCATCTAAACCTAACCAAACCTAGCTTTCTAAACTCCCCAAAACCTGCCTATTTTAATCCTATAAACTATATTCCCATTATCCTACCCTAACCCTAGGAATTGACCTAAATCCTACTGCTGTCCATTCGAATCAGCAGCCCCTTTTGTTATTTGATCCTGTTGTTTGGTTCCTAATAGGTCTCCTACCTATCAAGGACTACATTACGTATGCTGGCTGAAGCTTGCTGGTTGCTAGCGCTTCTCTCTCTTCCCTTTTCTGTCACTCACCCTGCACCAAATCAAATCTGTATTCTCCTTCCCAGGTTTGACCGTATTGTTTCTTCTCTTTCTCTATTAATAATCTATATCTGTTGCAACCTTTTTCTTTAAAAACACAATCTCAAGCCCAGTTTCTGGACGGCAGTAGCAGTCCATCTCTTTTGGTTTGATCTCCTTCCTCACAATCCCTTCTTCCTCAGAACTTTAGGGTTAATACCACCACCCTAGGCGACCGCACACTTGGGCTGTGTTTGGTATGCATTCCCATTCTAGAAATGCAGGATGCATTCCTAGCTTAGAATTAGAACATTGTTTGGGTACATATTTGAATAAAATGCATTCTTTAATTTAGAATGCACAGGCATTTCATTGAACATTTCCAAGGCTTCAGAGTCTCAGTTGAGTAAAACGAGATGGGCAGCTGCTCTCCTACGCTTGGTACTTCTCACGAGAGAATTAAAAAAGCAAGGCAACACCAATTCCGACTCCGACGGCCAAGTCGATGTTGTGGTAACCCCTGGTGCTGAGCAGCCTGACTACCTGAGGCACCGCAACAGGCTGAGCCTGTCAAAAAACCACGCCAACTCACTCCTCTGCAACCGACACATATCCAGCGACACTAACACCGTCCCCATCACATATTCTGAGAAGAACCTTTCCGAAAGTGGCACATGAACAACAATGATATTGTTGCCTCTCCTTTCAACCGACAATGCCCACAGCCTATAAATCATTTGCACCAAACAACTGTAGCAGTAAGATTAGATTAGAACTTAAAAGAGACTTGGAAGTGATGCAGTTGCCTTAGCCTGGCTGGACCGGCATGACCCACTTTGGAAGCCCAAACCAAGGACTGGTCCTAAACCGGTTTTCTGGTCTGGCAAGGGCTGGTAGTTTAGTTAGGATGCAATATTTGTTTTATTTCGTGAGGAGATTACGTAGGAGCTTATTAGGTAGTTTCCTTTCCTTAGATATGGTCTATTTTAGTAGTTTCCATTTTAGGTTGTTTCTATTATAGTTAGGTTTCTATTCCTATGCAAGGCTATTCTCTATTTATTCATTGTCATCATAGGAGAGTAACAGATCTGCAGATTTGATTAATGGAAGTTATTTGTGAGCTCTTTGAGAGTGTGTGTATGAATGTGATTTCCCTCTTCCCTTTCCCCTCCTTTCTTCTAATTCTTCTACTGTTCTCTCTGTGAAGCCCACCATAGCAGACCCCCCCCTGGTCTTGCATTAGGAAGACTTCAATTATTTTTGGGATAATCCGTAAAAGAAACCAGCATAATGAATGAGATACCTACATTCCATATTGAGGGCAGAGAGGAAAGTGTTGGGGTGGGGCGATTGGCCTAGACTTTCATGGGAGAAATAAGTTAACAGTGACACTATCGTCATGATGAAACCGAAACTGATCGATTTCTCTTCGAATTCCTATCAAATGGCGATGTTGTTCTCTTTGATTCTGAAAATCACCACAGGGAAGGGTTCAACAAGGAATCTGTACCTATGGATCCCATTCGGGAGAGAGAGAGGTGTTCATGTGTTCTCCATAGTCGCCGATCACCATTGTTGATCACTGCTGTGGCTGTTTATGGCATTTCATGAAATGAGGGCTTTGCTAAAGAACGTGAATGCAGAATGGATAAAAACCCTGTTCTAGAACTAGCCTCATTCTTGGACACGAACCAAGATTTGAGAACGGGAATGTATAACAGTGTTTTTATTTAGAATGTGTTCTTAAGCTGGAATGCATTAACCAAACACAGTCTTAGGTTTTAACCCCAAAGCAACCTCTGATGTAGATAGGAACCAAGAACTACTGCTGGTTCCAACCGCTGGAGCAGTCCATCTCTATTGGTTCAGAACTCTAGGGTTAATATCACCTCCCTAGGCAACCTCACACTCAGGTTCTTAACCACCAAATCAACCTCTGCTGTAGATAGGAACCAAGGACCACTGTGTTGGTTCAACCGCTGGAGCAGTCCAGCTCATTTGGTTCGATCTCCTTCCTCGCAATCCCTTCTTTGTCAGAACTTTAGGGTTAATATCACCACCCTAGGGCAACCTCACACTCAGGCTCTAAACGGCCAAATCAACCTCTGCTGTAGATAAGAATCAAGAACTACTGCTGGTTCCTGTTTCAGAGATTTAGTTAAATCTCTTGTCGGTGGTTCGTGGGATTGTGGATCTGAATCAAGAGACCGTATGGTTATCGGCCTATTTTTTACAACCTTGTCTTGATTGAAGCTTCGTGTGAAGGGCCGCATCCATTGCAAGCTGAACACCATTGCTGCCTTCCTTTATTCCATTGAAGGTTGAAGAAGTACTGTTCATCAAATTTACAGAAAAGCCCTTGCCTTTTAAAGTCGTTTCTGTTAATTCCTAAGACCATTTTAGTTACCATTCTACTCCTTTCTTTCAAGATTTATTACAGTTTAGTTTCAGCTCCTATTTGCTTATTAAATAGGGTTCCCATTGTGCTGCAAATTTATGAAATTGCCACTACCAAATGTAGACCAGTCACAAGTGATAACCAGTCCACAAGAGGATCACAAACTTCAGGTCCAGCCAAATACTTCGATCGGTTCTCAGATTTGCAGAAATTTCAAACCAATTAAAAAAAAAATACAAAGGAAAGAAGAAGATAGGGTAGTCTCTCTCAGACTCGGATCTCTCACCCACAGCCTCTCACCAATGGCATCTCACCATACTCTCTCACAGAGCAAAGCACAAAGCTATGTTTTTTTGTTTCAATCTCATAATCAAATTCGTGTATGAGGCTGTATCCCCTTACAAACTTGGACTCAAAAACAGGACTCTAACTAAACTAATGAAGTAAATCCCGTTTTCCTAATTTCTGCCCATATTTTAGGCCCATTAAAGTGGCTCATTATAAAGAAAACCAATTGGGTCAAAGGCCCAACACCTACATAACCCAACCCAAAGCTTATTTCCATTAAAATGAGCCCTTTAAGTGACTTATCTGCATCACTACCCTTGTTGCTTGAGATATTTAATGGTATGGGTGGGCCAATAGCGACTCGTAATCAAGGTTATTGAACCCGGGATCACATTTGTAATTCAACAATTTTCACCTCAACAAATTCTTTGATGACTCTCAAGAATCTAGTGAAGCACCTAAGATTTGACCTTTCTCGTTCTCTTTTGAGCAAACACCTTTTGATGAGCTTATCCCTTTGCTAGCAAGCCTAGCATCACTAAAAATCCCACTGGAGCAGTTCAACATGTTGCCAAATACTTGGATGGAAACGTAAACCAATCATGGATTAGGTCTCCTTTTCCTTAAGTGGAATAATAGGTTGAAGCCAAATCTTTTATGAGATCTTATTGTCAGCTCCACTCTTTTGCATATCTTGAATGCTGGATAGGAAAAAGCAGTTTGCTGGTGGATTTATTGGATTATTAAAACCGATTTTGTTTGGGTACCATATTAAAACCGATTTTACACAAGTGATAATCCACTGAATCTATCAAACCTAGACATATGTAAGTCCCCCCCCCCCCCTTTAGCCATTAGCTAATACATCATCGATCACCCAGTCAAACAAGGACGGTTGGCTATTCAACTAAGAAAATGAAAGAGAAAATACCTTGCAATCATCACTACCAGACACAAGCATTGACGGCTCTGTGCGCGAAAAATCAACACTCCAAGCTCGTTTTTCATGTTCTTCATATTCCATCACACTCTGCAAACCCACAAAATCCAATTACAACATGTTGATATTTCAGTTAAGTATAAAATAAGACAATTATTGTCAAAATATTTGTGGTTTATTTGCTGCAAAGGAGAATGATCTGGTCCCAAGTCAAGAGCACATAAACAACAACATAGCCTTTTCCCAACTAAATGGGGCCAGCTAAGAAACATAGCCTTTTTCCAAGTCAAGAGCACATGTGATACAAAGAACATTGGCTGGTCAACAGACCAACTGGTTCTCAATGGCCATTCAGAAAGAGCTGAAGTTTGTCGTATAAAGGGGGATTCTGAAAACCGGAAATCTAGACCTTGTGCATCAAAAGCAAGAACTTATACCAGTGCAGAACACCCTATTGTCTTATTGTGCTATAACTCATAACATGTTATTTCCTATCTTTTGTTTATTGGGCCACTGTCTGGACCTTTTGCATGAAACAGTCTAACCATCAGCCCCCTTACTGCTCGGCCAGAATGGTCCAGCCTCCAGCCCATTTGCATAGTACTAAAACTCGTTTCGTCTTGGTCGAGATTTAGAGAATTTCGAGTGTCTCGGTCAAATCGAAACGAAATGCAATATTTCGAATATTTTGGTGAAATTTCGGAAATTTCGGTCATCTCATTTCGGAATTCTCGGTAATTTCGGTCATCTCGTTTTGGAAATTTCGGAAATCTCGGTCATTTTGGCATTTTACACCCACAGAAAAAATACCATATTTCGGTATCTCGGAAATTTCAGTCAGACCGAAACACCAAAACGAAACGAGATTTAGTACTATGCCCATTTGTAGAACACTGGAATGAGAAAAGCTTCAAGGCTCAGAAAAGAAACTATTAGTACCTGACGCGTATTTACATCCCAAACAGTTACTATCCCCTCATAATCACTACTGGCTATATGGTTCTTAGTGTACTTGTTCCAACTCAGGCAACTGAGTTTGGAACGTGTTGATATCTCCACTATAGGACAGTGGACATCTGCAGGTTCATTCACCACCTGAAAAGCACCCAGACAAGCAAAGAACAACCAACAAGGTAAAACTAAATGTTGCAGGTAAATATAAGTTCACAGATTATAGCTAGTGAATAGGATACATCTGCATGATTCCAAATTAAGAGTAATTTAGCAAACAAATTGAAAATATGGTCATAACATCAAAAATAAAAATAATATTAATAATAGTAATAAGAAGAAGAAATTTTTCAAAACTGGATGGCTTTGATCATCTGATCAGGACATGATACCATAAGTATGCCATAACATTGGAACCACCATAACAAGCTACAATAGCTGAGGAAGGATTTAAAACCTCATTTTTTTTTTGAAATAATGTCAACAGCCAAGAGTTTATTGTCATATAACAACCATCAGCATAGGATTTTTAGATCAGTCTAAGGTCCTGAAATCCAGCCAGGGAATAGCACATTTACTACTTCATTTACAGACAACCATCAGTATCTGTAATGCTTAAACAAAATCACAGACCTCCTGATACTTACAGAGGAAAACTCAAAAACCTTAATACGCCGAGAAACTCCAGCAGTGGCAAATAACTCATCATCGCGGTCAAATTCTATGCTACAAAAGGCATTTACAGTGTTAACATATTTCCTTCACAGAAAGGGTTGGGAAAGCCAGAGTGACACACACACACACACACAAAAGGTGGAGTGTGGGCAAAAACAAAGTAGATGAGATCGAGTTCTGGAAGTGTAAAAATCAAAATAACTTCGATAACAAGAACAGAATACTGAATATATCTTGCATACAAGTCATATTTGCAGGGTCTCTTCAATTAATTTTTAACACTTTAATCATCACCGTCACGATTGTGAATGATCATGATCGTTTCCATTATCACTATCAATGAACCTATGAGCTTGAACCCAATTTTATAAAGATTGCACAGTAATAATCAATAATATCTCCCCTTCCTTCATGTCCTTTCTTCTCTTTCAGTCTCATTCAACAAATGCAGGAGTCACTACTGTTACAATTACTTATCCCAAAAGCTCGCTTCTAAGTAAAGGCAACAATAATGTATACCAACACCCTCACCCGCACGTGCAGGCCTGTACACACACGACCCTGCACATGACACCCATTCACGCAAAAACACCATCACATTGGCACTGAGGGGAGAATGTGTCGGGGAACCCCATTGCACTTCCCAGGGATCAAACACTCAACCTCCCTAACCTGATACCATGTTACAACTGCTTATCCCAAAAGCTTGAGCTGTTAAGTAAGGTCAACAACAATGTACATCATAGTTGTCAAGGCATCGCCTAGGCGTCCAGGCACCTTGGTCGCCTTGGACGCCTTGTTGGTGTCGCATAGACGCCGTGACATCTATGATGTATATCAACAACTACAGATTCATTGATTCATTTGGGTTCACATATTCCTACAGCAATCCTGACAAATGGAGTGTCAAAATATTTTTATGTTCATTGATTATATCTTTACCCCCATTATGGGAATTTTTAGGTATTACACAAAATACTTAAAAGGAAAAGTAGAGATGTTAAAACATCAAAATAAAATTATTATAAAAAAATAATCTAAGGCAATAGCAGCTACAGCCAAATCCTCAAGACTTAAAAATATCCGGTTTCTTCAGGAGCAAAAACCAACTACTAGATTGAATGAAGCCTAGAATTTTGTAAACGGATATTAATTCAACAAATAGAACATTCTTAACAGGTTGGGAAGAAATACAAGGCATATCCCTAGCAGTAACTGAAGATTTGATCTCTCTACGCAGTCAAAAATTTAACAGAGAAAACATTCCAAGCTACATGCCCGTCCCAAATTTCCAGTGCTCTACTAAATCCTGGTAACAAATATCAAATTCAGAAAACTTAACAGCTTCTACTCATGATGCAGCCAAATTGAACTGTTTGTCTAGAATTACCAAGTAACTTCAATTCTCCCAAGCATTTGAATGATACAGCAAGTCAACGGAGTTAACAATGACCCAATTGATTCATGGCTATCTTCATTCAAGAGAATCCAACAGCTAATTTACTCATTACGTTTTGGGTTATAGTATTTTGGTTTATTAAATAGGCAAAAGTTTCTCTTATGGGCTTGTCTACAAAAATAGGTGGATGGGCACATCAAATTGTGCCACATGGAAGGGTGATTCAGCCATTCTGACCATTTGATATTTATGGAATGGTCTGGATATATCACGAGTAAAATCCAGCCACAAATTCAATCATTTACCCTCCCATGTATGTCCATGCATTTGTGTACAATACTTAATTTTCCATGTGGTGAACTCCTCATGAGCTGAAACTTGACATGTAAGCAGGAGACCTTGGGGTCTACCTGTCCACAAAATTGCACCCCATGCGACCTGCCATGTGGCAAAAATAGGTGCTCGTCCACTACTGCAGTCCGTATTCACATATTACGAGATTCTGCGATTGGCCTTTTTTCCCTGTTTACCTCTGGATACAGTTTCTCCACAAGATTCCATAAGAAGTGAATTTAAAATTTGTGCCCCTCCACTCCAACTTAGCAAAAAAAACTTCTGAGTGTAAATATAAGGATACTGAAACAAGCTGATTCACTCTTCATTGTGACACCTGGAAGGACCTTTTTTTATTAAAATTTTGCCATAATAAATTAATCCACTCGAACAAGTCAAGCTCTTTGAGCAAAGGAAGTCAATTTCAAGTGACAAGTCTTCTGAACTTTTTTTTTTAGGTTTGGGTAAAAACAAGTCTCATGACTTGGGAGATAGAAATCTCTAGTTGAATGAAACCATAAGTTATATTTCACCTTACCTTGATACAATGTTGGCCGAGTGGAAAAGATCCCCATGCCTGAGTTCAGCTATGACCCTCAATCGGCTGATCACGCCAGGAAAAAAAAAAAGAATATTGGTAAACCAGATATAAAGGATAGGCCAACCATCCAGAAATAGCAAAAACAGGAAAGTTTTCTTTAAAAGAAGCCCAACACAAACCAAAGCAATAATCATGTTACTTGTATACCTATATCGTGTGAAGGTGGTCAAAACTGATTGGAAATCCTCAAGACCAGCATGATAACCTTCTCTACTTGTGGCATTTGTGTCTTGTTTTTCTTGTTTATGTGGTTGGCTACCCCGAAATCGCCTCTTTTGCAGATAACACTCTTGAAGGTCATTGAACTATTGCAAGAGATGGCAATGAGAATGACAGAAAACAAAAATCAAACACATACACAAATATATAGTATATACATATGCTTGGTGTATTACCTAGATGTCTTAACTAGGTGAACTCTCTAATTTCAGTGAAGTACTGTCAATGCGGAGCATCCCTCGGATGGGGGACCCTCTGGATTGGCAACATGTCCAGTTAACATCACACCTCAGCAGTTCAGCCTGCCATGAATTGGACTTGTGGTTCCAAATTTTTAAACTAAAAAATGTAAAGGACAGAATGCTTTCATTTGGTACAAAACTAGGCACAGTATTTGGACAGAAATCTGACACAAGGTGAGGGTGATGTGCAAACATGGAACTCTTTTGGACCACCCCCACCCCCTCTCCAAAACAAAAACAAAAAAAACTGCCCACAAGGAATGTTTTTGTGTCACTGATAGATATAAAAGTTGGCTTCCACATGGACATCAACAGAAAAATTGTGAACATAGGTTGATGCACTAGGCTAAGGAGAATGTGAATGATTTGAAAATAAGCCAGCTCACAAATCTGTGTCAAGCCACAATTGAAAAAGGTGATCAGCCAATTCGGATTGAAGGTGCTAAAAGAGCTAGGGGCAGACCTAAAATGACCATAGGAGAAGTGGTGAGGAAGGACATGCATAGGCTAGAGGTTGTTCCAAGTATGACCTCGGAGCTCGGACAGACCCTACTGGAGGTCAAGGATCCATGTCGCAGACCCCATTTAGCTGAGATTCTCCTGACGGGTTGGGCTATGCCTCTTTCTTACTATTTTTTATCTTTCATCATTCATCGTTCATTTTTCTATTTATTTCCCATCTTCTTTTGTCCTTTTCCTTTTTCATCTCTCATCTCTTTCCCCATCTCTCTTTTCCATCGTTTCTTTCCTTCTTTGGTTAAGTCTATATTTTCCATATTTTGATTTGTTTAGATCCATGTAGCCGACCCCATTAAGTTGGAATAAGGCTGAGTTTGTTGTTGTTTTTGTTGATCAGCCAATTCGGAAAGAAATCCTAATTGGTGGGTGGTAAGGAAAGTTTCTCTCCACTTCTCTCATTGAAGTGTAAATGAGACTCTCCAACCTATTTCATATAATCCATCTTTTTTGTGGATGCCCTGACTACAAAATCCTAACAGAAGGTCACTTAGTGTTGGGGAGGACCAGGAAGAGGGAACTGTGTAGTGGAAAACAAAAGTTCGACAGCCATACATCTTCTGATCCACTGCATCCTTCTCCCTCAAACATATGGAGCATCTTATTACAGATGTTTGTAAGGTTTACCTGTTATCGTATCGTTGGATGACCAGAAACAGGCCTCAGGAAGCCAGAGAGAATCCAATACAATATGGGTGAAAGAAAAGGAACTGACGCGTATTGAAGAACTTTTATTAGAATGAAATACAAATTCAACACTTTTAGTTTTTGCTTTTGTGGATACTGATCTCCAAGAATTAAACAAGCATCACATATTGCAGAGTTAGAAGCGACTGGGATAGCACCATAGATGAAGAAATTATTCCACACAATTTTCTGTACATGTTTCATAACTAACAAACTACCACACTTGAAGGGGTTGTGACAGCACCACAGGTCAAAATTTATACTACACAGGTTTGAATATCTTGTACATGGATCATAACTCACTGAAAACATCATCTGTTTCCAATTTAATAAATAAAATTCTCTTATCCAAAAGGCCCGAAAAAATAAAAAGGTAATGGACTCCTCAACCTCATTACTTTAAGATATATCTCAATTCAACTAGAATCTTGAATGTGTAAGTGTGTAACAATATCAGAATCTATTAATCAGCAACCATACAAGAGAAAGAAGGAGAAAAGAAGAGAAGAACGATGGAAGAAGAAGAAAAGATTGCTGAGAAGGCTAGCAACCGATAGATGTAGCCAACCCCCCCCCCCCCCCAACTCCTTTCATATCAATATATAGAATCAGATTACAAGGCTTCCTAATAGAATTAGGAAAATAAACAGCAGAGAAAACTTAGCTAACTAGAGAGATAGAGATCTAGATTAATAAGGAAGCTACTTCAGAAGAAAATAGAAAAAACTAAGCATCTATTACCGCTGAGACAGCCCACTAGTACACCATGATAGGGGGGGGACTCAGCCTATCGTGTGGTATACAACTATGCTCAGGTCCACAAGATTTAACAGAATGGACACAGAAATGAAAGATCAGCATGTCAGCACTCATGGATCACACGCATTCATGGGAATCACCACCTAGGATATTTTGTAACTTTTAACATGGAATTAAAGTACCCATGAACACTAGATGGAATTCTACCAGACGTATTGCCATTCTTCCATACCATTACTGGTTCCTCGTTCTATTTAGTTAATAGACTAAATAGGTCTATTTAGTTAATAGGTCATCAGTTCGAGTGACTTGCAGCCTTGCAGGTCTACCAATACACTCTCTGTATATCATTTTGTACAGTACACCATATGTACCTTCGATCTTCTCAAATATTTATTGCAATGTGACACTGCATACAACTAGCTAGATTACGCAAATTCACACCTCATAAGATTTCTGACCTGTGCATGAACCCTCCTTTTTCTAGCCACAGCAAGTCCTGAGTGAGTAACAACATTTTGCAGATCAGAACCACTAAAAGCATCCTTTCTTTGTAGTCCCTGAGAGCTTAGTGGAGCCTTTACATCAGCTTTTTTGTCCTGAAAATTGCCTGAACCCATCCTGCCTTGTGCATTATGAGCACTTGATATAAAACCACTGCCATGTTTATCCATTGATGAAGACCATGCTTTTGTTGCCATAGTATCATCATTAAGCATGCGCAATTGCACTGAGTATCTCTCCCTTGTGCGATATAACTCTACTCTGTGTCTCTCTACTGCACTAATGTCTTCCTTAATGTACTGGAGGTCATTTTGTACCTGCAAAAAGTGGATAAGCACATTAAATATATACTAAATCTGCAAATCTACTTGGCTCCAGTCTAATAGACATTAAAGATGGTCAATAAACAGTCTGACAGTACTGCACAAGCAGGGGGACACACCATGAATGGGTCAACTTTGTCTGCAAAACATGATAAAGGAATCCTGTGGTGTGGGAATAATTCAAGTTCAATAAGATTTTGACTCAGAAAGATAAGGTCAAAATGGTGAAAACGCTAAAATAATTTCAGTGATAAGTTCAAGTGGTACACATTTGCTAACAATAATAGTAGCAATAATAAAAAGGACAATAAATCAATTACGTTTTCTCAAAAAAAATTAATAATAATAATGACGATAATGATATCCGAATACCTTCTTAGTTGACCAATAGACCCATTAAAAAGCAATGATGGAGGGGGGAAGTAGGTAGTGGTCCCAAGTAATCAATAGAAGAGGCTTAAATAGGTCTTACCCATAAAAGAAAAAGAATCGTTGACCTCCAGTAGTTCTCATTAAAAAATAGAATTAAAAGTTCATAATGGAGAATAATGCAATGAAACACTACAATCATCTAGTATCCTTTCTTGCCAGAATCCACCAAAAAGAAGATATTATATTGAGCACCATCCGGTCTCATATGGATGAACTTGACAAATAAAAATAGAAGAAAAAACATGAATGCGTTCAAGAAAAATATAAATCTTTCACAAATACAAACCTCATTAAGCTCTTCTAGTTTTTGCTTCCTCAGGCAATTCAAGAAGTCAAGTAGAATTTTCATATTTGTCTCAGCTTCCTCTTGCTCCATCTTTCTTTTCTTCTCAACAAGGATGGACAATAGGCTGTCTAGCTCTTTAACTGATACTTCACAACCCTGTCTAAGGATTGCCAGTAAGCGTCATGTTTGAAAGTCTACACATGCAAGCATGATTTTAAAAAGAAATACATCAAAAATATAGGTTTAAATTGATTGATCCTCCAACACAAATGGAAAGAAAATACGATTGACCAGCAAAAGAGTCCCCAACATATAACACCCTTTACCATTGACTACCAGCAAAAGCAGGATGAGCAAAGCCAGGCATATCCCTAAATTTTACTAATTTACTTACTACATATTCAGATAATGATGATAATATTATCTAATCAGTTCAGATATTTTTATTTCTATCTTGCTACCAACATTTCATTATTCAAATTAAATTTCCCCTCAGATAGATTTCATGTCTCTTGTTTTATCTGCCATGTTTCAACATCCATCTCAAGGTTAGGTGTAAGAACGTAAAAAGAGGTGTATGTTCCTGATTCATATGCAGTGGCGATGTGATGCAGGGGCAATTCCTTGGACCGGGCTAAACTGATCCATATGAAGACGATCAGGGTCCAAATGGGTTTTTAGGTTTAGTAGGATATTTAGTTATTTATTTATATTTATTTAGAATTATTATTGGGATTTTCTCTTCCAGTCTTTTACTTTGAATGGGTTACCTATTAGTGGTGGAGTCCTTTTTGTGTTTTAATAGGCTAATTAAAGATAGAGTTGATTTAGGATATAATTTCAGTTTTAAATTTTTATTAGGAGTCTTTATTTCATCTTTAAATACAAGTTGTAACCTACGCAACACTCAGATTTGAGAATATTGAATGAAAATTAAGTTCGTTGGTTGTAACCAAGAACTGGTGAGTGTGTGCTCCCTTCCCTCTCTCTCGTTTCTGGTCCTCTCCCTAAATCTCTCTCATCTACCTCTTTTCATAGTTTTCATTTTCCTCTTACTACCGATTTTCCTCTAGTAATAAATCTGATTTTCAGCCATGAGTTACAGATGCAAGAAAGAAGAGCAATCTTCCTATCTCATGGCAAGGTACTAAAACTCGGGTCTCGGTACCAACTCGGCCCTTGGAACAACCGAGTCGAGTTGAGATCTCGCCGAGTTGGTGCATTTTTTTTTTTCTGACTCGAAGCCTCAACTCGGTGGGTTTTAGACCTAGTTTGGGTCTGAAATTTGGTATTCAGACTATTTTAGGCCATTTGAACACAATGGCACTATCAAATTTTGCAAAAACAAAGTCCAAATATGAGTTTCAATTCGGACCATAGGTTGGTAGACGATGACGTACTAAAATACCCTACTCTACACATAATTTAGTAATAGAAAGCAAGCAAAACATTCAATTAATAGCTAAACAACTTAAATAAGAATTAGAAATGTTAAAGTGATACATCAAACTGTTTAACAGTGTTACAACTATCATCACATAAAATGACTTTGAATCAAGTATTCAGTCTCCGCTAGTGTCACATAGTCTTCCCATGACATAGTGTTGCTATAATGTTGCATATAGTGCTCCAAAGCAAGCATATAAGAGTTATGTCGAGTTAGGTAAGTAAATACATAGTAGATGGGTCATATCCATGGGTCAACCCGAGATCTCGCCGAGATATGTCGAGTTTTGTCGAGTTAGGTAAGTAAATACATAGTAGATGGGTCATTTCCATGGGTCAACCCGAGATCCGAGATTTCGCCAAGATCTTGTATTATTTTGTATCGTATCCCATCTCATCTCGGTTTCTCAAAAAAATCGAGAAACTCGCCGAGATCTCACCAAGATCTCGTGAGTTCTCAAACTATGTCTCACGATTCCTTCTCCTTGGTATTTATTGCTCTATTGCCAAATATACCCTTTCCATTACCTTTTATTCCCCCATGTCCCATACCTTATATTTTCTCAAGTTCGTCCTTAGTTAGTAAATCGTAATCCCCTTTGCATCCCTCCTTCTTTACATACCTAACAGCCCCTTAGAAAATTATGGTTATTACAAAATTGCCATTGCCTTTCTATTTGGATTTATGTTAATTGGGTGGGCTCATAAGCAATCCGTGTAGAGTTTCCGGACCCGGGATCTGCATCATGATGGAATGGGAAAGACCAGGCAACTACAAGTGAGACAGGCACAAAAAGGGGGGCATTCTGGGGATGTCTTTCATCAGCAGGCACCTTCAACAGCCAGTGTGACAGATGCCGACACAGATTCAATTCCAGAGAATCCCTCCCGCTTGTGCTAAAACTTTCCAAGGCCCGCCTCATTGTATCCAAGGAACTTTTCATCTACGTAAGAACAGTAAGTACCCATGATGCATTTGAATGAAACTTGAGTAATTTATTAGTTCTTATCAATGATTGAAGAAATGAAATGTTCAGTGTTCCATAATGTATCAAAAAGAATGCATTGGATGGATGCCCGGGCATTGAGAAGGCAGGATGAGAGGCGATCAGTAGTGTAGTGTTCTTATAAAGGAAATTCCAAAGCCACAATATTTAAAAACTTAACTAAATAATATATACGATCACTATGTTATTTGCTCCACCAAAACTTGAAATGTTCATTTTGTTTTATGACCTTGAATGATAAAAAAATATATCACTGTATTGCAACACACATTCTTTATATATATATATATGTATATATATATATATATGTAAAGGATGGATCAAGTATAAGAGTTGCCCCTTCCTGAAATGCTGAAGCATAAAAGCTCAGAGAAACGAAAAAGAGGAGAATCACTTTACCAAAAATCCTTCCAAAAATGTAAGCAATTGCTCTTCCCTACCCAAAATGTATTCCTTCTGAGGGATCTTCCATCACCACAAAAGAGTGACTTTCCAAAATCCAGAGACTACCACAAACGGAGAATAATTTAGTATCCTCCATTCCTATATCCACATTTAGTTCCAACAGATCTCAGAAAGGACTCAACAGTTCGAAACATGCACCATTTGATTGTTGGAATTTCAAAGTACTCATTTTTAGCTTTAGAGGAGCAAACAATTCATTTTATTTGTTTAATTTGGCGAAACATGGAAGTCAAAACTACTAGATTCTGTCATTTACTCATTCGTCTATGTTTTAGAAAGTTTACTTACCTCTCCATCACCCCACCCCCCAATTTTCTTACCACTTTAATTTATTAATGTCCCATATATACGTTGAAGATGACAAAGGAAAAGGCAAGTAGCCGGGGGAAACCATACATTGCTTTTCAATAGTATTTGCTCTGGCATTTTTTTTGCCTTAAAAGATTTCCCAATCCCTATTCCGGAGAGTAGAACAGGGAGGCTTTCCTTTTCAAATAAATAAGGGAATTATAGACACCGCTGCTTAGGACCCGTGGGGAGAACAGTCGCACCCACTAAAACCATGAGTAAGACCAAAAGCATTATGTAAAGAAACAGAATCAACAGTTGTCAGTGCCTTTACCCCTTTTTATCATTTGTTTAATTAGGAGGTGTATTTTACACCAAGTCATGTAGGGAAATAAGTGTGAAATGAATCAGAAATAAAGAAATTTCACTAAGTTCCATGGTTTTAAAAATCGAAATCAGATCAGTCGAATCGGGCAAGTCCTGCCAATTCTGCTCCGTTTCCGGCGGATTCAGATCGGAATTGGCACTGATTGATTCGATCCTCGATTCTGCTTTTTGAAACCTTGCTGAATTCATACTGAAACAACTTTAAGACTTCACAAGCTCTTCAGTCAGGTGCTTCAGGATATTTCTATAATGTATATTCTGGTCCAACCTTGGGAGTGGTCGAGTTTAGTTCCTATTTGTTAAGATTTGAAATTGGAAGAAGAGAGGAGATAGTGGCACAGATGTTTTAACGTGGTTCGGTTTCCTTGAAACCTACGTCCACACAACAGTGTTTCCTTGATTGATTTAGCCTCCACTAATCCTCTTATTATATAGAGGTTTAGCCGATGTGGTTTTACATGGATAAATACAAGTTTGTTTTTGATATGCTGATCTTAAACTATCCTGATCGTGATCCTTAAGCTTGGCAGTGTTGGATAATGACTCAACTACTGATGTTGCTTGATGTAGTGAGGTTGAGATAAGAGCCATGTTTGCACAAGCATTGTTATCACATGTAGAGGGAGACTTAGTCTCTATCCGATTGGAGAGAGGAGATAAGGCTGGATCCTTATCGTTAACACTATTATATGTTTGCATTTCATTTACTTGGTTCAGATTTAATATATCGGGTCTAGCCTAGTCTCCTGAGGAGGATTGACCTTGTCTTATCAGGAGTTTATTATACAGCTCTCAGCTTTCAACTATTATTAGACATTGAGGGCGGGCCTTGGTGCAACAGTAAGGTAGCTCCATTGTGACCAAGAGGTCACGGATTCGAGTCTAGGAACAGCCTCTCAGCGAAAGCAGGGGTAAGGCTGCATACATTATGACCCTCCCCAGACCCTGCAGTGGCAGAACCATCATGCATTGGGTACGCCTTTTATTGAATACGAACAAAAAGTTGCTTTTTCTGCTCAGATTTTGTCATAAGCTTGTGAGTGAGATCAATCCATTGGAACCTGGAATATTCAGGAACCCAGTAAGCAGAATGTAATACTTAAAATATAATTTTCTAAAATGTCAAGTATACTAATAGAGCTTCATTGATTCACCCAGTAGCCTAAACTACAATCCTGAGCCAAATCCAAATCTGACAGGCACTTACCCAACCTTAGATTGGTTATTTCATACCTAGGCCAATTCAATTGATAAATCCCATTTAAATTTTACTCAAGACTCAAAAACAACTTCGCTGCACCACATCTTAATATCATCTTCTACACAATCCTTTCTGGCCATCCAGTCAAATTCCTCGTATAACTCAACCCTTAAAGGGGCGTACCCAGTGCACGAGGCTCCCACCACTGTGGGGTCTGGGGAGGGTCATAATGTACAGAGCATTACCCTGCTTTTGCAGGGAGATGCTGTTTCCAGACTCGAACGCGTGACTACTTGGTCACAATAAAGCAACCTTACTGTTGCACCAAGGCCCGCCCTCATAACTCAAACCCTTCACAAAACACCAAAGTTCTTCACTGGATTTATGACCTGCAGACAATATCCCACATAAAAAAGACCTTGCAATTATTTTCTGGCGAATCTTTAACAGAAAATAATTCTAATCTGCGAAAAGTCATCACTAGCATTGAATTCTTGCCCTACAACAACAACTCAGCCTTATGCCCTTAACCCAACTAAATGGGATCGGCTACATGGATCCTTGCAATGATAAAATATTAAAATATAAAAATAATAGTAAAAAGAAAAGAGCACGACACCCACCCCCAATCAGCTCGACAAAAATAATAGTTAAAAGAATTGCACAGAAACATCAATAAAAGCTCACCAATATCCCACCTAAATGAGGTCGGCTACATGGATCGTTGCCCTCCATCAGCTCTATTCGAGGTCATACTTCAGACAAGGCCTAACTATGCATGTCTTTCCTCACTACTTCTGCTAGGGTCATTTTAGGCCTGCCGCTAGCTCTTTTAGATCCTTCAACCATAGTCAAAGCACTCCTCCGTATTGGTGCATCTCAAGGCCTCCGTTGAACATGGCCATGCCACCTCAAACGATTTTCACAGAGCTTACCCTATATCGGGGCAACTCCCAAATCAGCTCTATTATGGTAATTACTTACTTTAACATTCCTAGTTTTGATGCACATCCATCTCAACATCCTCATCTCTGATACAACAACAACCTAACCTTATCCCAACTAAATGTGGTCGGCTAGCATTGAATTCTCGCCCTGCTAGTGGTAAAATGTGAATCGCCAAAATTTGCAGCAAAAAGAGAACTTCTATTTCTTATTCAGTTTTGATGTATCCTTCAACTTAATAAACCCAATAAAAATATTGGGAACCTTCATATTCTATTTTGTTAAAGCCATAGGCTAGTATTGTTTTGACACAGAACTAGTTGGCCTGAAAACAGCCATATATGAGAGAAATGCAAAGACAAGAATAAAGTGATGCAGAAGCAATTCCTTGGACCGGGTTAAACCAGTTGGAGAATCCATATGAAGACGAACTGGGTCTAGTGTAGTCGTAGATAGACAAGAGATCTACTAGGAGCCAACACAACCAGGATCTATAAGCTGCTGGTTCGATGGGGGCAGAATTGAGGGTTTAGGTCAATTTTAGGGTTAGGGTCATAGATAGGTATCTTATATGGTAAAGCTAGGCAGGTGTAGGAGAGTCTAATGAACTAGGTTTCGTAAGTTTTGGATGGTTAAAATAGGTTAGATGGATTTGGGCAGCAAATAGGGTTAGGGTTTTGAAAGGTGCAAGATGATGGAATCTAGGGTAGGAAATCAGGTGGTTGAATGGGCTTAATATTTAGGTCGAGTGTGGGTAGGGTGGAGGGGAATATATGCTGAAAGTTACAGCTAAATTAGATGGTTAAATCTGGAGTTATGGAGGTTTCCTAGTAGAGATAGGAGAGAGGGGTAAAAGTGTAATTTCATACAATCGACTGGGTGGATGGTACTGAAATTTGGATCGAGTCTTTCTTAGGGTTTGAGGAAGATTCGATCAAAATATTAGCAGGTTCCAACAGTTAGATTTGGCTGGGCAGAATTATCGCGAAAATCACCTTGCATGTGACCTTCTAGAAGGGAAGAAGAATAGTTGCAGGTTTTAGGGTTCTAATGGATCTATGGTTTTAATGGTGGAGGAGGAAGGTAATAAAGTTTAAGTGAATTAGGGTTTAGAGAATTCAAATAATAGAAGGGGGATGTTAAGGTAGGTTGTAGAGGGTTACGAGAAGAAGGGGGAATGATGAATACTGCTAAACACTTACTTGGAGTTGTAGGTCTTCAATGGGAGCAGCTTGAAGACAACTAGAAACAGATCCTCCCGATCTATAAGATGCAAGGAGTCGATTGGAGGTCTACCAATCCCTTATAACAGATTCTCCTGGTTTACAAGACGTAAGGAGTCAACTGGAGATCCACCAGTCCCTTCACCTTAATATGACTCACAAGGCAACACTCAATAGAGCAGGGCGGCAGCAGCAATGGCAGCAAGCAAAAGCTAATTTTATTAATCAAATTCGTGTACCAAACTTTGACCCGTTACAACCTTATATAAAAGACTCAAAATTAGACTCCTACACTACAAAGGAAAGGCCTAACCCAATCTTTAACCTATTAGGTAACTTAAACTGACTAGGAAACTGAAATAGACTCAAAATAGAGTCCTAATGCAGCCCAACTAAACAACTAAAAGAAAAACTAATAAAATCACTTAAATTGAACCACTGGCTCAAACCAACTTTGGACCAGTTCAATTTAAAACATTAAAAACATAAAAATAAACTAAGTATAGGGCTAATCCCGTATGCAACTCATGTACCCATATTTTAGGCCCATAAAAGTGGCTTATTACATAGAAAACCCATCGGATCAAAGGCCCAACATGTATATAACCAAACCCTAGACTTATTCTTATTTAAAGAAGCCCAGTTTGGTGATAAATCTGCATCAGGGTCCAATTGGGCTTTTAGGTTCAATAGGATATTAAGCTATTCATTCATTTAGATTTACTACTGGGAGTTTATCTTGTAATCTTTTGTTATAAACGGACTACTTAGTGGTAGAGTCCTTTCCATACTTTAGTTTCAATAGGCTAACTAATAGTAGAGTTGATTAGGAATTTAATTTTCAGTTATAGATTACTAATAGGAATCTTTTTTTTTTCTCTCTTTAATACAAGGTTGTGACCTGCGCAAGTTTCAGATTTGAGAATGAGAATTTAGTTGAGTTGTTTATGGTGCCGGTTGGTCCATAGCAATGGTCGTGTGACCTCCATCTTCCTCCTCTTCTTCTATTCTCCTTTTTCTTCTCTTTACTTCTTCTTCAACTGATATTATGTCTGATATTTCTTCTGGGTTATTGTACCGGCAATACCTTAAGTTTGCTTGAGTCCGCTGGAGATATCCTAGTGTAACTCAGTTCAACTCGATATTTCAGGGAATGGTTTGCCTCTTCAGGTTGACTCTGCCCAGCACATTGTCCCCATTGGTCTCCTCATCTCGATAAAAGAACCAGAACTCAGATCTTGGTTCGAATCTCTCCGCCACTTCCTGTTTCAGTCGATTACGATGGTCCTTCAAGCGGCTGATGTACTGGTTTGAGTGTTGGTTTCAGTAGGTTAAGTAATAAGGGATTACCATTGGATTTCCAAGCCTGTCCGAGCATATTTGGGTAAGGTCGATCACCTGGAACCGAACTAGTTTTCATCTCAAAGTTGAAGGCGATCCAGTTTTTCCCTTGTCCCATGATTCTTTGTTGCTTTTGTTTTATTCCCACTTTCAAATAATACCCTCGCCTTAGTCCTTTAATCCCTCATATTTTTATTATATCTATAGTTCCAAGCATACCCTTTACCCATCATACGTGTTATTCCACTACTTAGTTTGTTTTCTTGATAGTTTGATTCACATTATTTATAATATTGCCACCCTTTTATTATTAACTTCAATTTCTTTACGGGTTTTGGCTTCAATCCTTTTGTTTGAGCCTTCTATTGTTCGAGTGGGCCCATAAGCGATCCGAATAGGGGTTTGGAACCCCAGATCTGCATCAGAAAGCCTCAGGACAATAATCAAGAACATAAATTAGCAATTATTCTATTGTAAAGGCATTTTCACAACAAGATACTCTTATAGGATTTTACATTAAAAAAAAAAAAACTTACACTATTACAATAATAAAACAATAATTTAACTGCTTCATAAAAATATAAATTAATCACATCAGTATGCCTATAATCTTTTCATGGAGAAAATTTTTTCCAGCAACAATGGAAAAAGAATATTAAAGCACACTAAACAAAAGGTAAAATTCAGAATTCATTGGATTAAGGTGCATCGATACTGTTAAATACCAGCACATCATAAGAAAAATATATTCCAAAGAACTAGATAAACACTACTTATACACACCCACAACATACATTTTAGAGCAGTAGGGTCCAAGCAACTCATAGCGGAAGTAGCCAGTCAACCATAAATTCATTGAGGGTGATTTCCGTACTTTATACTAACGTACTACTTAATTAAGATCTTTCTCTGAAGATTTAATGTCAATTGTTCCCGTCACAGACGTGTAACGGAAGAAGTGTATATTCCCTTAAGAGTTCTACTTAGAATCAAGAGTTAAAAGCATTGATACAGCTGTAGTTTCATCAGGGTTTCATACAATTTACAGCAAGAAGCAAGCACTAGAATATATTTCTAGCATAAGCATAAGTGCATAAGAACCAGCAATATTTACATGATCATAACCAACTGAAGACATTGAGCTTACAAGTCTCTTTCAAAAGGTTCCAAGCTCAGAAGCAGTAAATGACCTGTTGTACTGCCCGGCGAAGATGTTCCATAGGAGACGTGGTATTTGGTATTTGACGGGCAGAAGTTTTCTTCAATAGCTACACATTGTGGTACAGATAAATAAGGTGCATGTCAAAGAATTCAAAATACTAGTTGTGCTTGATAAACAGTTAAAGAGAGTTCAACACGTAAATAGTCTCCATGCCTAGTACAACATGGATTTTTGGTTATGATAAAAAGGGTATGGTCAACATAGTCAATATGTGCACTGATGAAACTACCAACAGGAACCAAAGAAAACTGAAGTTGAAGTTCTGGATAAAACTTAAAGAACACACAAACCACTAATAACTTCAAAGAGTGCAACAGAAAGTATTCAATATTTGAATTCCTGATTGCATTTTGTCAAAGAAATTTGAACACCCATTGACCAATGAACATTTTTTTTTTCAATTTTTCCCACTAGGGATTGAAGCAGAGAAAAGACAACCTTCTACAAGAAATTTCATCTCCCAAGTGATGGAGATCAACACAGATGGTCCATTCATATAGCGCTGAACATATGGACCCATACTCTTTATAATGTTGAACATACGCATCTATTCTCTATATCAGAATCTGAGAGCTCTTTTTATTCCTTGTACTATAAAAAATAAAAAAAAAATCCCAAACTTTCATCAGAATACTTCGAACTTATCAAGAATGTTACATGTAAAAAATGAAGTTTCAAGGAGATCCCTGCTGGGACCTTGGTGGTGGACTTTGAGAATATTATTTCAAAGTAGTTTCCTCGTCCATCGTTGTTTTTCAGTTGCTGAAATACTTTTTGGAAAGTACAGAAATGCGTGGACTTTGTAAAGGTCTTTTTTGGTTTCTTTTCGGACTCGTTAGTGGGAAATTTTGTATTCCTTGGAATGTTTGCAGTTAATATATTGCCTCTTCTTATCCCAAAAAGTTTTCAATTTTGTTAGTTGAGATATTCATGAACAAGAAATTACATGAAAATCCAAGCCATATTTTCGGCAACCATAATTTTGATGACCGGAAAAGTAATGAGACCTCAAGGGGATTAAGGACCTAGTCGACAGATTTCCATCAGTCCTAGGTCTTTTGCCTTAATGGTTGGGTCCTTGGTATTTTGGAATCAAAGCCACACAATGGCTGGAGTTCGAAAATCAGAAGGGGGCAACCTTCCGGGCAGGGTCTGGACCAGAGGGAGTGCCAGCAAGCATAGGGTAGCCACTGGAGACATCTACCGAGGGGAATGGTAATAGTGTTACGACCCCAATTGGTTGAAGTTCCAATTCGACACTTTCCATCAGTCCCACAGACTTTATGTTGCTTAGTATTGACTGATTTTTCAACATATCACCCTCTACTCCATCCATTGGTGCTTATTTAAAAGCTGATCATAAAACCCCCAAAAAAAAAACCAAAATGTTCAAAATTCTCAACATTACGTTACCGCTCTAAAGTTTTAGGCACTGACAGGGTTACATTGCAAAGGAAATTCTCTCTACGAATCCCATCAAAAGAAAATTTTTCACTTGGTAATGACAATAATATTGAAATCAAACAATAAATTCCACCGAATAAATACTGATCATAAAACCCCCCAAAAAAAAACCAAAATGTTCAAAATTCTCAACATTACGTTACCGCTCTAAAGTTTTAGGCACTGACAGGGTTACATTGCAAAGGAAATTCTCTCTACGAATCCCATCCAAAGAAAATTTTTCACTTGGTAATGACAATAATATTGAAATCAAACAATAAATTCCACCGAATAAATACGGGATTCGGAAAAAAAAAGAACAAATTTGAAAGAAATGAGAACGAAGAGGAGGAAATTAAAGATGCCGAAACAAAAGGGGGGGAAAAGATATAGAACCTTGTTGAGGATAAAATTTGGGAAGAGCTGTTTGTTGGTGAGGTAGTGGCCACAACAAGGACAATCACTCTTGTTATGGAGATGAGTGATAATACACATATAGCAGAAGCTGTGACCACAGGCCGTGAGGAAAGCGTCTTTCATGATCTGGATGCATATCGGACACAGCAAGTCCTTATCGAGCTCAGCCACACCCGTCGCCGCTGCCGCTGCCGCCGGTGGAGCTCCTACGCCTTCTCCTAATTCTGCAGTTTTATCAACTGCTTCCGAAAATCCTGTCACCGCTGAAGACAGTTTTGCCTCCGACTTCACTGATGGCACGACAGCCCCCATTGAAGCCTCAGCCATCAAGCTCTCTCTCTCTCTCTCTCGCTCTCGCTACTCGACTTTAAAGGAACAGGAGGGCGTATCGTTGTGAGCTTGATCTTTTCAGCAGAAATCGATTCAAGTTGCAGAGTTTCGCTTCAATGTTACTACTTGATAGTCAATACTCGATTGAGAGAGATACGGAGTGAAGGCGAGCGTTCACATATCACGTTTATTGTGGAGAGAGAATAACTGAGGAAGGGGAGTTGTGATTTGCGAGGGTGGAAACTGCCCACGTCGGGTATGGATCTTGAATTCTTGATTTCTATTTTTTTTGTCTTCTCGAATCGGCTGCGGAATATCATGGGTTCATGATCTTGGTATCGGCTGGATCGGATCGGATCGGCCGATACAGATCAGGATCACCCAAATTCGGGTAAATATGATACTTTTGTCCCTATTTTCTTATTAAAAAAACATTACTTTTTTTAAATTTTTACCCCTATCCGTACAGCTGGATCGGATCGGTCTTGGCCGATATCGATCCGATCCAGCCAAAATTAGTCGATCCGATCCGATACCGCAAACCATGTTGCGGATTCGTATCGATGTAATCGTAAGTCTCCAGACCAAGGGTGATTGTGTTAAAAGGTTAAAAAATAAAGAAACAGAGTATGTCCGAGAGTATAGCCCTTATGCGCCAGACACAAGATGGGGCAAAATGACGGAAGGTGGAAATCCCGCCCTTGTTGATGTTTCTATGCGTTCTCATATTAATTTTGTGTCGGTGCAACCACACTCTCGAACAAAGAACATATTCCTTAAAAAATAAGAAACGGAGAAAGTTTTCCTTCATCACACCATCCTAAGGTTACAAACCCTTATAGTGTTTTAGTTGTTCTCCAGAGTATGAGTGAATACCCAATATTGTGGTCATTTTAATTTGACAAAAAAAACAATTTTGGACAAACCGTTCTACAACATGGTTTGGTTTTGGCCAGAAGTAATGGTCTCTAAGCAAATCTGTGGTTCTGTTTCTACCAGAATGGCCTCCTAATCCTCTGGAATGTAATTTCAGAGATGATCTTTTCTCTTAGAGAACCTTGAGGAATGTAAATTTATCTTTAAAAAGATAATTGTTTAAAATCATAAATCATTATCTCAACTATCCTTGCATTCTTTCCACAAATTTCAGGAGTATGGGTCAGTTTTATAAATTTCCAGTCAGAGTTCAAATCCAATGATTTCATAAAACATGGTATTGACAAAAAAATAAAAAATAAAAAAGATAAGACATAGTTTGCAAATAAACGCATCCACAACTTTGTTCATAGTCTCGGATTTGTAATGGATCACAAAGCCGTGCACTTGTAAATAGGAAACTCACTTAGCATGTCTAGCATTGAGTCTGTTTGGGCACTAAGGAACTTAAGGGTCTCATTGTTGGAGTTTAACACAAACTCCACGTCAATAAAATAATGGTGCCTAAACCTGAAGGTTTGCACCATGATATAAAGCTCAAAGTCATAAGTAGATTATCTCATCCTAGTATTATTACATTTTTAATTAAACTAAGTAAGCAATTGGATGTCCCTTTTGGTTTAGGACGTCCGCAATCCCAATGTAGGATGCATGCTTTACACACTACTTCAAAGAATTTCTAATTAAGTAAAACAAGTGTAGCTCTTATCGGCTTTCAAGAAATTTGTCATTGGAGCAATAATGGTGCTAAATTTTGTATGAACTGTCGATAGAATTTTGCCAATCCATGAAAATTTTGCACTTCTGTGATCGACTTTGGAGTTTGCCAATCCACAATTGCTTGCCTTGTCTGTTTTAACATCTGAGAAGTTAAGAATACATACTTTTTGAGATTGACAAAGTTTTTCTCCTTTGCAACGCTTCAAGAACTTCATTCACATGGTTAGTATGTTTATCACAAGAAGAACTAATATGAGATTTTTGTCAAATAAACAACTACAAATTTTTCAATAAAAGGTCTAAGAATTTGAGTTATTAATTTCATAAAAGTACTTGGAGAATTTGATAAGCCAAATGGCGTAACAAGCCACTCATAGAGTGTCTCTCGATTCTTAAAAATGGTTTTCCATTCATCACCCGATTGGATGCGAATTTTACGAATTTTGTGATACTCATTTCTAAGATCAAGTTTTGAAAATAATTTTTGCACCATGTAACATATCGAGCATATCATTAAATCGGGGTATTGGAATTCTATACTCTACTATAATTTTAGTGATGACCCGACTATCAACATACATCCTCCAAGATTCATCTTCTTTTGGTGTAAGAAGAACCGGAACTTCACATAGACTTAGATTTTTTTGAATAAATCCCTTTTTTAGCAAGTCTTCACTTGCCTTTGGAGTTTGGCATGTTCCTTTAGGTTCATTCAATAATGGCAAGTTTGGTAAGGTATCTCCCAGAACTAATTTAATCCTATGCGAATGTCACACATTGGTGGCAAAACATTTGGTAGTTCCTCCAGAACAACATCGAAAAATTCATTGAGAAGCTCTCTTACGTCAATAGGTATTTTACTTTCTTTTTATAAACTTTGTCAAATGTTCTTACCGATAAAATATTGGACTTCTCACTCTTATTACCTTTAGAATGTCACTTCTTTAATGGAGTTAAAATATCTTACCTTACCAAGAGATAAGTATATGAATTCTTTTGTCCATCTTGTTGTGTCTTTCAATCAAATTGTCAAGACCTCCCAAGTAAGAGGTTGCAACCATCCATTGATAAAACATCAAATCAAAGTCCATCACCATATTTTCTAATTGAAAAGTTTACCAAACATCTTTGATTAATGAAAATCTCACCTCTCTTTTTAAACCAATAAA
The DNA here is from genome assembly GCF_018873765.1 of Telopea speciosissima. Taxonomy (NCBI): domain Eukaryota; kingdom Viridiplantae; phylum Streptophyta; class Magnoliopsida; order Proteales; family Proteaceae; genus Telopea; species Telopea speciosissima. Next base: position 45,719,880 of record NC_057925.1, on the reverse strand, counting down.
AGTTATAAGGATTGGGATGGGTTTACATTTCAAATTTAATTTATCAATAATGCTCTTAGTAACCATATTTTCATAACTACCAAAATTGATCATAGGTGGTACAATACGTATGAAAAATATAATATATTGATGCCGCTCAAAATGAAAATAACACAGAGTTAGAAGATGAAAAGAATTTGGATAAATTACACGTCACCCCTGGTTTTCAAAGGAAACTCAGATCACCTCCTAGTTTTTGAAAAAACTCAAATCACCCCCTTTATAATAACGGTGTTAGTCTATTGTTAGTTATTGGTGTGAAAGGACTATTTTACCCTTGTACTAAAACATTATAATTAAATTTACAATACTACCCTTCCTTCATCTTCAACATTGGTCAATGGTAGTTTGGGGATTTAAATTTATTTAACTGGCTGACATCATCACTTAACAGCATAAAACTAATGGTAGGGACTAATTTGTCATATTAGGGTCTAAACCAGGGGGTGATTTGAGTTTTTTCAAAAACCAGAGAGTGATCTAAATTTCGTTTGAAAACCAGAGGGTGATGTGTAATTGACCCTAAATTTTGTTACCAAACTCCCAAAGTGAAGGAACAAGTATAATGAAACAAAGGTCAAGGAGGACCGTTTAACTCCGGGCTTAAGGACTTTTTCAACCCAAGTGTGAGATGGATCTTTATCGCCCCTAGTACTGAGGGCGGGTCCTATGCTCCACTGTGCACACATGGGTGATGCCCAACCGCACGATGCGCACTGGACCGCCCCCAATACTGGGGGCGATAATTTTCCGTGTGAGATACTCTCACCACTCAAGGATCTCAAACTCTCTCAATGAAGCTCACAATTAGCACAACCAAAGATAAATCATAAATGTATATCTCAAAAGTACTTCTTAATTACTAGGATGCAACAAGTATTTATAGGAGATATAAAAACAAGAATTGAAGTGATGTTGAAGGGGAGAGGAGAATAAACTATTCAAAAAGATGGAGAACCTTTGGAGGTAGTAGGGCATTAAATTACTCAAAGTGTTGTCCAACGTCAAAGGAGTGATTCTGAATTCTCCTTGACCGTTGGGCTTCTTCCATGGTCTTCTTTGAATTCTTCTTGACCTTAGGGTTTTCTTTCATAGGATTTTTCTAAAATCGTTATCCTCTCCTGTCTGTTGCCCCGGATAGGATCGTGTTGTCCCTTCATATGGGGGTGCAAAATGATGATCTAACCCTCTACCCAAACACACTGCCCGGGCGAAATTAAATCGTCATTTCATACCTCATGTGAGGGGATAGTACAGTCTTGTCCGGCCAATGGACGGGAGAGAACAAAATTTCCTTCTTCTATGTAAGAAGAAGAATTGCACTATGGAAACTTTTGTAATGATTCAATAGTACTATAATGATATTTCTTTTGTGAGTGATGATTATGTTTTGGAAGGTTTTAGGTTTTTTTTTTGGGGTTTGTAGGTGACGTGTAGTTCATCTTTTCTACTTACATACAGTAAATAAATAAATGAAATTGTCTTTTTTCTATATCTAGGGAAAAAAAAGAAAAATAGAAGTCTAAGGATTTCAGCTCCAAATATTTTAATGGAGCACGTAAGGTTGTTTTTTTTATAGGTAATATCAAATTTATTGTAAAAGAAGGTAGAAACAACATACAGTTATAAGAAGGCTAGCCCCTTAGACGGTGGCAGGCCCCAAAACAACTACAAAACTACATAAGAGCATTACGGGGAAAAGGGAACCCCTACTGAATAAACCGAAGGGATATCACAAGAAAAGATAGAAAACTAACTGCCACAGAATACAAAATACTATCTAGAAGACCATATGGGCTAGCTCTAAAGACCTCAATTCTCCACAAGGAATTAATCCCAACGGGTTTTTGGTCCCTTGAGAATGATTGTCTGGTGTCGTTTCTCTACGATCGAATGAATGCTTTTAACAATTAATGATTGGTCTAGTGCTAGTCTTACTACTTATATATAGTTTGTTCTCATTGTTTCTAATTAATGAATTATTGAATTACTATAATTAAACACGAAACAATTCATAGAGATAAATGTGGATTATGCCATATATAGACAATTAAAATCTCTATATATAACCAAGCATTAATTCTCAAATTATACTGGGTTGGATCTCAAGCATCCTAGATAAGCGCAAAAAGGATCAGAACCATAGCTACACAATAATAGATCATTTAATTTGATTATTAGAAATTTAAACTTCTCAAAGAAGGTCAACCCATCCCCAATAAATATGGAAGGAGAGAAATCTTAGGCGGTTCAAAAATAAGACCCAGCCAAAACCATTGATTATTTGTGATATTAAGTTGGATATTCTGGACAAATGCAAGGCTTCAATTATTGAAAATGGTCTCATTCATAAGGGTTCCCAACGCTGCCATAGAGGGTAAATCTCCCACACAACATTAATGATTGCATGGAAAATGGTCTCATTCATATGGGGCCATATACTTAGAGAAGCAAAGAGAAAATAATAATGTTATCATAAGAATATATATTCTTGTGATAACAATAGAACAAGTCACCCATCACCAATAGTTAGTTAAATGAAAAACAAATCATATATAAAATTAACCAAGAACTTGTGATCATGTTCAGTAAATATCAATTCTCAAGAACAACAAAAATCTAATCTAATTCCTGATTTTTCAGGACTCTAGTAGATATGAAACTCAATGAACCACAAAAAAACAGTCATAAAATCCATAGTAAGTCTTTACATCACCATTAAAAAACACAAAAAAAACCATCAAAAGTTCTTGAACAATACATTACCATTACTATGAATCAGAATTCTTGTCAGCAAGTCAATTAGTCTTGTCTCTTAATAATGGTCACCCATCTCATTGGTATTTGGCAAAATCTCATCAATATAAGGAAAGCTGCTGAAGTGATCCAAATAGTCCTTGTTGGAGAAGTCATTTTGGGGTAACATGTAGGAATTCTCTTGTTTGAAATCCAAATAATCGCAGTAAGCATGCCCAGTCGCAAGAGAACTCAGTTGATAGTAATTCTCTACTAAATACATGGGTGGATTCACAGAAATTGGTTCAACTGAACTAATAAAATCCCCATAACCAGTAAACATATGATAGGATTCCGAATTCGGCAGAGGAAGGTTATATTGAAGAGAATGATTGAAGTCATTTTCACCTTCACCAGATGGGTTTATCAATCCCATGTAATTACCCATCATGTCACTGTAGTTGCATTCCATTTCTGATAAATTGGAATTATTAGGAGTATTTGCAGGTCCAGAATCTTCATCATCTACATCACAAAGATCATTATTTTCAATCAATATATCTACATCCTCCGCTTGAATTTCTGCATTATGAACTCTTCTTAATGATTTATCTGGCTTCCTATAAATCCTACATAAGACCCACTCATCCAGCTACAAGAAGAAAAAAAAAAACAAATAAGTATTAGGGAAGAAAAATAATTTTTGTTTAGTTTATTTGTCATTATATCATCTATCACAAGAAGGTAGGTTAATAATATACATACCATCATATCATTTGGTCCTCTATTAGTTCGATTAGTAGCACTTTCTTTCACCCGAAACTCATGCATGATCCAGTTAGACTTTTCACCCTTGGGAGCCTTACCTATGTAGAAAACTAATGCTTTCCTAAAGCCAACAAGTTGACCTTTACTATAAATTTCTGTGTCTGCTCCAGTAGCTTTCCAATAACCATTTCCAGCTGCTCGTTTTGGTCGATTTCCATTTCTATACTTCCTATCTCTAGGAGTAAAAAAATACCATTCTTTCTCTCCATTTGGTGGGTACTTCTCTATACATCAATCAATGAAACAAAAAAAGACATATATAATCATAAAAAAAGAAAGAATCATATCTATATGGGAGTAGCGAGGTTATATCAGAATCCTCCACTCTAGGTTTTGAGAGAACCTTTTTGGCTATTTATATTTACAGAAAAGTTGCATTTGATTGATCAAGAACAAGAAGAAAGTAAGTAACACGTACGTACCAGCGAGATCTTGAGGGTTATGGTTGTAGAGTTGGACCTCTCGGATTTGGTTCATGGGTAGTGGTTGTTTCATTACTTTCTTCTTCAAGTAATGATCGATAAGCTCATGATCGAAAGGGCGAAACCTAAAACCAGGTGGGAAGGAGTTGAAGTAATCAGAAGAGTTATCATCCATTCCTACTGCTATTCCTGCTTCAACTGCTTCTCCTTCCTTCTGTACAACTACATTGTCAGATTGATGAGATTGATAATCCATCTTCTCAATCTGATCGATCTCCTGATCAATTCTAGGTTGAGGAGGTGGTGATGATGATGGCACTGCAGAGAGAAGAGAAGACATATTAATGCCAGTAGAAAAGAAAATTAATGGTAATTAAGCGAGTGATGTGTTTGATTAGGGTTTAGAATTAAGTTTAGTTGTATTTGATAAATCTGATAGAATTTTATAATAATTAATTAGGTTTTATGGAGTCTTACGTAACCATGAAAGTAGGAAGGTTTTTTACTTTCAACAGATAATTAATTCTTTTAGAAACAGAAAAACGGTAATTAGATCAGATAATTGGTGATATCTCGTTGTGTCCATGGGTAATCCTTTCCTGACCGTTGGATATCTGGGTAGTTTGTTTTTAATTTGAAGATATCTTGATTGTATGGATTCTCCGAATTTTTATAGTTTTGTTAAGTTTTTTTTGTACTTGATGATCAAGTCGAATTGGACTGAAACTTACATTTAAGTAGGAGACTTAATTTGGGTGTACTTTCTTCAAAAACTGTGATTGTGAGCTCTCATTAATCATAAATGCTCCTTTTGTTTCGTTATAAAATATTTCCTTAGAAAATTTAATAAAAAAAACAAGAGAAAAAGATCACTGCTTGGGTCTCTAGAGCCTGCACGCGTCGTAAGTATTGTCCTCATGGGAGGCAGTGCGGTATTTTCGTGCGTTTCTGTGTCTAAGTGTAAGTGTAGGAGCCACGCGGGTCACGCGATCAGACAACGTTCTTTTCTCCTTAAAATGGTTTGAAAATGCTCTCGAGCTCACGATCTCGGGTCCAAAATGCTTTTCACTGTAGTAATCTATTAATTACATTACTCCTCATTAATTACTCCCCCTATTTAGAAATGTCCTAAAACACTTTCGAACTCGCGATTTCAGGTCCAAAATGCCCCCAAAAGCTTGTCGTACGTACGACGTAGACCATGGTCATGCCAACCAACGATCTCTCGCCCTTATTATTTATAATTGAGAGAAATAACGCAACCTGGGTGCATGCGGTGTGTTGCATGCCTTTGAGCCCACACACATGAGTGAGAAATGACGGCCAGGCCCCCATGGAAAGGGGGAAAATTCTCAAGGGTGCAATGGTCATTTTACTTGCCCCTGTGTCTGGGCATAGAGCAACGCACCGCATGCGCCTGAGTAGCGCTCTCTTTCACTTTATAATTTTAGTATAATTTTTCCTACAAATATATATATTTTTTTGATGAATAAATAATGCTTTACAAAAAAGGAGAAATATTGGAAAGAAACTCCTAAGGGCTAGCAGAAAAAGGGAGATTACCCCAAAATGAAAATTTCAATAAAAGTAAAACCACAAAAAGCAAATCTCAGACCCCAAGATGCAAGCGGTTCAACTCATTATTAGAGCACAAAGCATTAATTAAGATCAGTGAGACTTTGGCTCCAATGTTGAAATCAATGGAGTTCCATAATTGATTCCAACAACGAGAGGAAGAAGTATTGCACCTACGCTGCTTATTTCTTTCCCACTAAACTTTTCCATCAAAGATGGTATATGGTAGCACAAAAAACCATCTTACCAACAAGATGAGTAATTGAGTCACCCTTGAATTTCTTAACAATTTTTTTCCACTCCTCATAAAAATGGAACCAAAGGTCTAGATCTAGGTGCAACACCTTTGCCGTACCCCTTTCCAAACATTCTTTGAGAAGGTGCAACCAAAGAAAGGGTACTCTAAGTCCTCTGAGATGGGAGGTTTCTCTAAAGAAGAAATCCTTGCATGGGGAGAGTGTGAGTTAAAGCATGTCAAGCAATAAAGCTATTCTTGGTGATGTGATGCTTGAACCACACTATCTCACACCAGGGAACACAAGCACTTCAAGAGCAAACTTTAATCCCAATCATAGGCCGAGGAGGTGATCGCACAAAATCTGCATTGCCAGGGCGCCTCTTAGGGGCCAACTACAACTGGGACCAAACATGTAAAAGATCCAAGAACTAGGGGGGGGGGTTAGGGTCCATTCTCCATTTGGAATGATAGAGGAGACAAGGGCCATCCTATTAGAGCCTGCATCATACCTCATCCGATCATCATAAGTAAGTAGAAGAACTCCAAAGGGATATCAGTTTTCTAGTCAAAAGCCCCGTTTATTTCACAGCTTTCACCCTCCTTAAACCAAGCCCTCCCTCCTTTTTAGGGAGACACACAGAGGCCCAACTATGGTATCCAGAAACTTATTATACTATCGCTACCCTTCCAATGGAAAAAACTCATAGATGAATATATCTTTTTGATGATAGAACCTGGGATCCTAAAGACTCCTGTCTAATAAAGATAAGAGGTTGCATAAGTGATCTGAGAAGCCCTAGTCTCCCAACAAAGGAGAGAAGTGTACTTTTCCTTAAAAAAACAAAATTATGAGAAGAAAATAAAAATATTATTGAAAAAGAACAAATTGACTTTCCTGCTATTGTACCCTTTTGAACAATTCCATTTTTATAAATTGTATTTTGGAAATAAAGAAATCTAACTAAAAGTCTAACTTCTCAATTCAGATTTCCTGAAAGAAAACTAAAAAATGATTGAACAAAAACATATCCAGATTTGGAAACCATAATAAAAATAAGGAAGAGGATTCCCCATGTTGCTAGTGGAGGGGAAATCTCCCATGCACATAACATTATTGATGGCATGGAGAATGGCCTCATCCACATGGGTCCGGCCACATAATCAGAGGAGGAGAGAAAAAATTAAAAAAGAAAAAAATATTAAACTCATGTGAGAGGATGATAAATTGGTTACATAGGATATTTTTCTCCTAAAATAATAACAACGAATAACATTACCATAAAATAGCGTTATCATAAGAATATTATTGTTATAACAATGAAAGAACTCGTATAAATATTTGGTATGCATTCTTGATCGATTTTGCATTCTTGGGCAATAAAAGCCATTATTTTTATGTCCTAAGAATGCAAAAAATTGACTTAGAATGCATTCTAAGAATGCATACCAAACACTACCTTATTATCTTCTCAAACAAAGCAACCATCATGCCACTAGTTGGTTAAATGGGGGAAAAATCATATAAAACCAAGAACTTGTGATTATTTTCATTAAATTTCAATTCTCAAGAACAACAAAGAACTAATCTAATTAACCACCATAAAAGTCATAAAAGATCGACATTGTAAGTCTTTACATCACCCATAAAAATACACAAAAAAACCACCAAAAATTCATGAACAAATTCACTTAGTCTTTACATTACCATTAATATGAACTATATCAGAATCCTTGTCAGCAAGTCATTTAGACTTGTTTCCTAATAATGGTCACATCTCATTGGAATTTGGCAAAATCTCCTCCACAGAAAGAAAGTTGAAGTGATCCAAATAGTTCTTGTCGGAGAAGTCTGATTGGGTTAACATATAAGGATTCTGTTGTTTGAAACCCCAATTATCATCATAAGCATACTCAGTAAACATATGATAGGATTCTGAACTCAACAGAGGAAGGCTATATAGAAGAGAATGATTGGTTTCATTCTCACCAAGTGGGTTTATCAATCAATCCCATGTGGTTGTCCATCCAATCACTGTAGTTGCATTCCATTTCTAATAAATTGGAATTATTAGGATCGAGTATTTGCAGGCCCAGAATCTACATCATCTGCATCACAAAGATCATTATTTCCAATCGATCGATATATCTACATGTACATCCTCTGCTTGAATTTTTGCATTATGAACTCCTCTTAATGATTTATTTGGCTTCCTATAAATCTTACATAAGACCCACTCATCCAGCTACAAGAAGAAAAGAGAATAAGTATTAGCTAGTGAAGAAAACTAATGTTTGTTTAGAAAAAAAGAAATTATTGTCATTAAGGATTAAATAAAAAAACCAAAGTAGGTTATATCTTCCATCACAAGAAGATTAATATACATACCATCATATCATTTGGTCCTCTCTATTATTAGTTCGGCAAGTAGCACTTTCTTTTACCCGAAACTCATGCATGATCCACTTACACTTTTCACCCTTGGGAGCCTTACCTATGTAGAAAACTAATGCCTTCCTAAAGCCAACAAGTTCACCTTTGCTATAAATTTCTTTGTCTGCTCCAGTAGCTTTCCAATAGCCATTTCCAGCTGATCGTCTTGGTCGCTTTCCATTTCTATATCTCCGATCTCTAGGCGTAAAAAAATACCACACTTTCTCTCCCTTTGGTGGGTACTTCTCTATAGATCAATCAAAGAAACAAAAGAAAACATATAATCATAATACAAACAGTAACATATATAAAACAATCACCACCAAATTTGTAAATTAAGTCACTTCAAAATCCTACAAACGCATAAAATTAAAACGGGTTTACTTTAAAGTGAGGAAGGGTAAAACAATTGACTTTTGAAAGAATAATGGATTATTTTTTGAATGGTTTACTAATTCTTGAGGATATTCGATAATTATGCTGCAGTCGTTATTATTATTATTATTTTACATAATACTATTCTAGGTTTACTTAAACAATTATATATTCCTTTAGGGAAACTATAGTTGGATTGATTGACTATTAGATATTTTCACTATCAAGCTAGGGTTGGTAAATATAGAGAGCTAAGCTCCTCATGCATATAGAAGGTTCATACCCTCCAAATGCACATAATTTTTTAACCTAAAAAAAAAGCACAAGATTTGTTAGCAAAGTATTCTACAATGCATTGCATTGACATATTGGTGAAATGGGTCAACTAATATATTTAAGAAATTTTGTATTTGCAAGAATAAAGGGGTTGATAAGGCATAAAACCACCTCACCAATCAGAGGCTGCCACGTGGCTGAGCCGAGGACAATCCAGGAACCGAACCGAGCCGTGTGGAGCCGGGCCGACCCTGTCACTGCCAAATTTGACACTCCGCCCTTCGGGGGTCGAGCACCCAGCCGAGCACGTGCCTCGCCGAGAACTCGGCCGAGCGCTGAGTGCGCGGCACGATGACAGTACAAGGCGGAGCAAAAGATCTCCCCATCACGGCCGAGCTGCCCGTTCGCCGACCCCCGGGTCCGAGCCTACGTAAGTCGGCTGGGATCAGAACCCCATAGTGCGGCAGAGCTCACACTCAACTGAAGGTGACCCTCAGGTCATATAGACCGAGGCCGAGCACTGAGGCCAAGCTCTCCACAGAAGCACCGATAACGCCTCACCGGGGATCGCGATGCCATGTCAGCATCACCCGAATATCGCGGGATAAGGATCAAGCCACGATCTCATCACGATACCGAATCGCACTCCCATTAGGACTCTTACCTTAATAAGAGTCCGACCCCGAAGATAACTCTCCACTCCGCCCCGCGCGGAAGAGCCCCACCAACAGAGGACTCTTACCATACAAGGACTTCTCCAACCGCCTCTATCTCCCTCTATAAATACTCAGGTATGGAGCTCAAACGCTTATCTCACTTTTTACTAGTTGTTACGCTGTTGCACTGGAGACCTGACTTGAGAGTTGGAGAGTCCTAGGCCAGAGCCACATCGGCTCTCTTACACTCCCTCGATTTTTTGCAGGCTCATCCGTGGGCGAACAGGACGACGGAGGTTTTCACACGCAACAGGGGTAATCCAAGAACTTTAAAGTACGAGAGAAGAATTATGGAAGTTTACTTTTCGTGTGGAATAAAAATAATAATAAAAAGATTTGAACAATTATAGGACAAATATAGATCACTGGTAAAAATTTCCCTATAAGTCAAATATGCATCTAAAGTCACAAACTAATTTTCCATTTCCCTCAACCCTGGCTATGTCACTAAAATAATTTTCTTCAACAAAGGTTAAACCTAGAAAACTAACTGAAGGACTTTGTCTTCTAATTTATAATGGGATAGGCAATCCATACAATACGGCTCATCATCTAATCATGAATTTACAGTCAATGAAAAAAAAAAGTTACAATCTACTGTCCAATCCAGTCCATTGTATATCCACCAAAATAGTTATGCTGCAATTTAATACAATCATCCCTACATATTCTTCCCACTAGATCACCATGAAAGTACGAAGGTGTAAGCGCGCGAGTGATCGATCGATGTGTGTCTTCTTCAATAGGGTTTTAGGGTTTATGGACTGTTTTTACGTACCATGAAAGTACGAAGGTGGATTTCCAACGGATAAATCTTAGAAACGGCAAGCGGTAACATATTTTAATTTTATAGATTTTTAATTCAATTCTATCCTCCCCACTTTTCCTCTCTTTTCAGTTCCGAACTCCAACTTTCACTAGCGATTGCCACTATTTTATTTTTTATTAATGTAACATCCCTTTTTAATGTTAATCGCACTGTATCATTGGTTTTAGGTATCTGCTTCGGAATGGCTCTATCGGCTAATACGTGTGGGTATCGCTAAGGGTGTCAATCGGTTTGGTTCCATGCCTTGATAATATGATCCAAAATCGAATCGATAACCGAGTCGATTCTAAAAGTGGAAATCAATTTCGAACCTATTCGGTTTTTCAATATAGGTCCAATTCGGTTCTTCAATTTGGTTTTCCAATACGAGTCCATTCTACTAGGCTGTCAATTGTTGCTGCTTAATTTACTATGTTCTCAAAAAACTATAATGTATAAATAAAATGCTCACAAAACCTTAAAAGAACTAGAAATTTTAATAAATAAATAAGAATCTCAAGTGAATTCTCCACTTTCAGATTTTATCTTTTAGTTTACCCATCCAAAAAAAAAAGACAACACCTTTTTAAAAATAATATAAAAAAAAAGATATCGGGTTTTGGATTTACGTATGGTATTCGCTTCGCTTTTGGTTCAAATCGACGGTAAAACTGTAAGCGAACAGAACCGAATTAAATGTTCATATACCAGAACCGAAACCAAACCAAATTTATTCAGTTTGGTTCGTTCGGTTAATTCGGCTCAGTTTCAGGTTTGGTATTCGGTTTGGGTTTGGTTTTGACACTCTTAATTGGCAGGGGTTTACTAGTTCCACCCGCATAAAAACGGATAGAGCATTATAACTTATTACACTAGATCGCTCGCCATAACGGTAGTTCACCATAGCGGTAGACCGTCATGGTGATAGTTTGCCACAAGCACACAACAATAGAACGTCATGGTGGTAATTCATCATAACTCATAAGGGTAGTTTGTCATATCGGTAGATCATTATAGCGGTAGTGTGATAGTAGTCATAGTACAATAGTAGTAGTTCACCATAGTGGTAGTTCAATACTGGTAGATCGTTGGCCATAGCAGCAATTCGGCATAGCGATAGATTGTTCGCTATAGCGTTAGATCAACATTAGCTCAGTTGGCAAAAGATCAACTCCTCAAATAAGAGGTCATGAGTTCAAACCACCTTGGGGCCTATCGTCGGTCTACCTCCTTCCATTTTAGACATAGGGAGGGAAACCACTGTGCAGACTGGCTCGCTAATTTTGTTCATTCTCCTTCGGAGTGCAACCTATGTATACACTCCCTCCCCCAACCCCTGTGGCATCTTATTTCTAAAGATGCAACAGGCAAATTATATCCTAGGATGTAAATTCCTCTTAGCTATTAATTAATTATTTCCTTTTCCAAAAAAAAACATTGCGGATGGTGATTCAGAATCAGTATGGAACAAGAGTTAAAAAAATTTAAAAAAAAAAAAAAAAAACAAAATATCAAATAAAAAATTGAGAAGGCGATTGTGAGGGGATTAAATAAAAAATGAGAAAGAGATTTTTTAGTTTTTCTACTTGATCAACTCAAACAAACTGAGCCTTGATTTACTTCTTCATAATCTGTGAAGCTAAGTTATCGCAGCAACTATAACTAATCACAAAGGCTCCTTTTGCTCGGTTATAAAATATATTCTTAAAAAATATATATATTAGAGAGAAAGACCATTACTTGGTCATGCACAGACACAAGCCGCGTAAACTGATCACCGCATTCCCATGAAAAGGCAAAAATTCTTGAGGGCATGACCATCATTTCATGCAGCCCTGTGTCTGAACGTAAGGATAACACCTCACGAGATTTATTTTTACCTGTCAATAATAGATGGGGAGTCTTGGTCAGGATTCATTATTTCCCATTTTTTGTTGGATTTTGTGTTTTCAAAATGTAGTTTCAAAGCTTTCTTTTTTTGAAGTGTTCTTTTTGAAATATAAATTTCAAATATGAAAAACCCTTTCCCTCCACTTTGTTTTGATTTTCTTGGAAACACTTGTATATGTGTGTGCATGGTGGTTTGAACTAAGTACCTCTTGTGTAAACTTATAAGAAAACTTGGAAAGGCTTGAGTACCTCTTCAAGTTTAGTCCTACATTGCTTAGGGACAAGCAGAAAAGTGAGCTAATATGAGCTCATATTGTTTACAAGGGACATAGGGTTCTAAGGGAAGTCTCCCTTGTCCCATGTGTGAGGTTGGGGTCCGGGGTGCTTTTCACGTGAGCCGTGGCCGTGGCCGTGGCCAGGGTCGAGGTCGAGACGGGTGTGGGTGTGGGTTCATATGATGTATTCTTTTTGGTAAAATACATGCACCCTTATGCAAATGGCATCATGCACATGCATTGTAGTATGTATAGGCACATGCATATACATGCACCCATACGTAGGGACTTGGTATGTACACATACCTATACGTAGAGGGGTCTGTATATGGGGGTGTACATGTACAGGTGTGTAGAGACACATCCCATACGTATAGGTACTAGTGGGCCTATAAATACAAATAGGCTTTGGGCTTCAAAAGACACAATTCGTGCAAGTGTTTTCCTGTGTTCTTCAAACAGTGTGTTCTCTGCATTCTGTTTGTTTCTTTTCTTCTTCTTCTTCCTTTCTGATTACTGAGTAATTACTTTCGGGTACTCTGTATTGTAATCACTCTTGAGTGCTGCCAATTGTGATTGAAGTGATTTTATCTTGGAGGTATAACGCCAAGTTCAACACCTTAAGGAAAGTACTCTCTGTACGACTCCACTTGTGTTGCTGTTTACTGTTTTGGAAGAAACAAGAAGAAAGTCTTCGTGGTACTGTAAGTTGTTTTATTTCTAGATTTATTTTGATATTTCATTCAGGTATATATATATATATATATATATATATATTATTTATTTATTTATTTATATACAAGCAGATTCTGTCAAGTTTTATACCGATTGCCTACAATCCTATTTCTAACATTTTTTGCTCTATCGACTAAAGAACCTCTTCTCATAACTATTATTTGGACTAAATTTCGCTAGTTGGCCGGAGGTGTAAAATGGAATTTTCTTGCACTGTAGCAATCAACTAACTCATTACATTACTCCCCATAATCCTCCTTATTTACCAATGCTGAAATGGATAAAAATCAAAAGAAATGAAGTAAGATACACAAATAAGGATGTCAACGGATATTCGAAAATCCGTATTCAATTCATGTTTATATTTGTTGAAGAGAATCTAAATCTATTAAAAAACTAATTGGATACGAATATGATAATCCCCCTATCCAACCGATTATTATCTGATTCATTTAGCAATTCAATAGTATCTTTATGTCTATCTATCCGATTCATCATAGTATTTAAAATATCCAAAATCAAAGGAACCGACTACCATAGCCAAAACTCATGATGATCAAAACCAATCCACCAAGCAACCTCTGTTGAAGGTCTAACCCAAACCTCTAATGTCGATAGTCCCATCTGCAGCACCCCTTGCAACACCTAGAGTACTCTTCTGACCAATGCTTCTTAGAAACATACTTTACAACCGTAATCCATACACCCCCAAACAAAGTTGAACCAAAATAAAGGCAACCCATTTAGAGTGAGATGTAGAAAGATCAAAGAAATTAACCATAAGAGATTAAGATAGGATGATCCATATGTGTTAAGAGCAAGTGGATGAAGTTTTAATTTCCAAAGAAACTTCCACACTTTAGAAATCTGATTTCGATTATCACTTGGAAAAGAGGATCTAAATAAGAATCCAGTTGCTACCTTTGTAGTAATAATACCTTTAGGGTAAATTACACGTCAACCCCTGGTTTTCAAACGAAACTCAATTCACCCTTGGTTTTTGAAAATACTCAAATCATCCCCTGTATTAGACCCCAATATGACAAATTAGTCTCTACCGTTAGTTTTATGCTGTTAAGTGATGATGTCAGACAGTTAAATAAATTTAAATCCCTAAACTATCCTTGACATCCAAACATATATTTTGAAGGGTAGTATTGTAAAATTAATTCTAATATTTTAGTACAAGGGTAAAATAGTCCATTCACATCAATAACTAATAGCAGATTAACACTGTTACTGTAGAAGAGGACGGATGAGTATTTTAAAAAATCATGGGGTGATTTTAATTTCGTTTGAAAACCAAGGGGTGACGTGTAATTTACCCATACCTTTATTAGGAAAAAAAAGAGGTGGAAACAAGCACTCAGCGGAGGAAGGAATTCAGCTATCAACCTTCAAAATAGTAGATGCCACCTCCATGGAAATATAGATCTGATCAGACAAACATTCCACACACCATTAATTGTTAGATTAAATAATCTATTAAAAAGTGGGTGAGAATCAACAACATTATTTATAATAAACCCAACCAAAGATGGAAACCCAAGGATCTCTCCAAATTGAAACTTATTTACCATCATCAATTTTTTAACAAACAAGTTTATGCACAGTAGTTAACATTTTCTTAATTTTATTCCAAGTCCAAGATCCACTTATAGGTTTGAACTGAGGGGTCAAGTAGAGATGGTGGTTCCTAAAAGTTAAATTCTTAAGAATCAGGAGCCATAAGGAATCAGGCGAGGTAACAAGTTTCCAAACTAGCTTAATAATTGAAAGTTGGTTATGTATAGCAAGTTCGAAAACCTAGCCCACCAAGAGGTTTTAGTCTACAAACAAATAACCAAGGCAAAGGAGATATACCAAATTCTCCAACCTGTTTACCATTCCAAAAAACAGAACAAATAGAATCTAATTGATGATAAATTTTAACAATCAAAACAATAGAAGACACTAAATAAGCTGGGGGAAGTAGTTTTTTGCTTGGGAGTGTGGCCTACACCAGCACTCCCATGAGTCTCTCTCTCTCCTCCTCAAAACAAGGGGGCAGAGGTGTCTTTTCTTATGGGGAGGAGAGAGATAGACTCATGGGAGTGCTGGCGTAAACCACACTCTCAGACATAGAACTTTCTCCCATAAGTTGGAATAGCATTGTAATCATATTAAACACGCACATATCTAATGGCTTGGGTTAAAAAGAAAATCTTCCATCCACCAAGTCGATTGTTAACCCTGTTTACAATTCTGGAAAGTGCCTATGATTTTGACCTAAGAATATGCACAAGTATATGAAGATATATAGCATTATGAGCAACATCAAGAATACTCAAAATCATATAAACAAAAGATCTGAAATCCTACAAATTGACTAAATAACATACCACTCTTATCAATATTAATTTGTTGTCATGATATATCTTGGAATAAAGCAACAGTTGATTTAAGAGTAATGATATTGCTCCTAGTAGCTCAAAACTTGTATAAAGAATATCATATTTGCATTTGTAAAGAGAATTTGTGGACAAGTAGATCCCAAAATCCTTGCTCACATGTAAAGTTTTAGTACAATTGAAAAATTTTCAAGTGGCAAGGTATGAATTTTTTGAAAAACAAGGACCATGGGAGATTGCTTTTTTTTTTTTTTTTTTTGATGAAACATGGGAGATTGCATTATACTGGTCAAAGTAATCTTAGGGGTGCATAGACATATACACATACATGTCACAAGAATTACTTGATTGATTGCAGGGAAAAGGCTGGGCACGCTGCTAGCGTTGTGTTGAATTGATCGATTCTGAATCAATTCCATATAAGGTTTAGGGGTTTTTAGTTAATTTTCACCGATTCTGACCCTGACGGGACCAATCCAGATCACGATTCCTGGAATTTTTTAAAACCTGGGAAGAGGCCAAGCGATTCGAGTCCCGTTAACTTATCTTCTGTGTTAAGAAAAACGAGGTTAAAGAAGCTGCGAAAGTGCAGCTGTGCAAGCATACAAAACCTAAGCTGTTAAACCTCATCTCTCTCTCTGTGTGTGTGTGATTGTGTTTGCGGTTTTGCATACTTGGATATGGGTTTTCCTTGGGGTATTGGAGGGACGACACTTCACTCTTTGAAACTTGCAGCCATTCCATCTTCTTCTTCCATCTTCAGACCCACTTTGCCTAAGATCCTCACCTTGTATTCCCGTCGACACTTCTTCAAGTTGCAGAGGTCTATACTTCCTTTCTTCACCAGAGATTTTTCAGCGCCGGCTTCAGCCCCAGCCCTTCAAACCACCCCCATTATCCATGAAGACCAAAAGGGTCTCTCTCTCTCTCCCTCTCCGTATGCTTTTTTTTTTTTTACTTATTTCTTTGTGGATTTGAAATTTTGTCATCTTTTATCTTTGTTTGGTTTCAGTTGCGAAACCTCAATGGAGAGCTGCAATAGATTTCAAATGGATTCGGGACAACAAAGATGCTGTTGCCGCCAATATTAAGAACAGGAACTCCAATACTGATTTGGAGCTAGTGCTTGAGCTTTACGAGAAAATGTCTAATCTTCAGAAGGTTAGGGTTCTTTTATCATCTGTTATCAGTGGAAAATCATGAAATAATTTCTTCCATATGACATCTGTCTATGAGGAATTTCTTAACTTAATTTAGTAAAATTGAATGCGCGTTGTTTTTGAATTGTAAGTGAAAGATTTGATTTTTTGGTTGGATGTCAAACAATAAATGTTTAAAATTTTGTTTTGGGCATTGGACTTGTAATTTTAAATGGTTTCACATATATATAGTTATTTATGCCCATTGTGAGATGCTCTATAAACAACAACAGCAAACTCAGCCTTGTCTCGACTTAATATGGTTGGCTACATGGATCCAACAAAACACAGTATGAAAAACTAATGTCTAAACAAAAATAAGGGGATGAAGAGATGGGAAAAGAGGGATGGGGAATGAAAAACGCGAAAAGGACATATGAAAGATAGAAAATAACAGCAAAATGAAAGATGAAAGTAGATGAAAGTAAGAGGAATGAGGCACAACCCAACAACTTAGGAGAATCTCATCTAAATGGGGTCCAAAACATGGATCCTAGCTCTCCAACAAGCTCCACATACTTCCTCACAACTTCTCTTATGGTCATTTTAGGCCTGTCCCTAGTTCTTTTAGCTCCTTCAATCGGGATCATATCATTCCTCCTTACTAGGGCGTGCCTAGGCCTCCGGGACATGATCGTACCATCTCAAACGACTCTCTCAGAGCTTGTCATTGATCTGGGCAACTCCCAATTCAGCTCTAATACGATCATCCCGTACTTTATCTTTCTTAGTTTTTCCACACATCCATCTTAACATCCTCATCTTTGTTACATATAGCTTCTCAATATGACACTTCTTAATTGCCCAACATTCAGCCCCATACACTATTGCCTACAACAGTCCTATAGAACTTTCCTTTAAGCTTTAAGAGAATACATCGGTCATATAGTACTCCAGACGCACCTCTCCACTTCAACCATCCCACTTTAATTCGCTGCGAAACATCATCCTCTATGTCACCTTCTTAATGTATGATTGACCCCAGATTTTTAAAATAGTCACTTTGCAGTATCTCTCTTTCCTCAATTCGCACCATGTCCATCGTAGTGTAACTAAAATTACATATCATATACTCCGTCTTCGTTCTACAAATCTTAAAGCCTTTTGTTTCCAAGGTTGATCTCCATTGTGATATATTCTATCGAGTCATCAATTGCTGCAACTTAGTCCAAAATTTAAATGGATGATGCTATTTACTGCATTTTGCAACAATGAAGTTATGCATCCTGTGGCAACTTAGCAAGAAAATTCTTAGGAAAGTAAAAGCATCTTTTTTTTTCTACTTTAACTAATTTTCGATCATAGATGGCAGGAAGTTGAACGGCTTCGTGGGGAAAGAAATGTGGTTGCAAACAAGATGAAGGGAAAACTAGAACCATCTGAGCGCCAGAAACTCATAGAAGAAGGCAAACACTATTTCATTGCCTTTTTCCTGGCAGGCTGCCATTGTTTGGTTTTAAGCATCTCATCTGTCTTATTGTGTTTGCAGGAAAGAATATTAAGGAAGGTCTTGTGTCTTTGGAAGAAGACCTCATTCTACTCACTGATAAGCTTCAACAAGAAGCACAATGTATACCAAATATGGCTCATCCGGATGTTCCAATAGGAGGGGAGGATTGCTCAGCTTTGAGAAAGATGGTATCATGGATCTAAAATTCTCTGTTGTTGAATTCAATATCCAGGTGCATACATCTCGCCATCTTTAATTTTTTTCCCTTTCTTTTCTTCATAGGTTGGTAGTCCACGTGATTTCAACTTCCCTGTCAAAGACCACCTCCAAATTGGGAAAGAACTTGATCTCTTTGATTTGGATGCAGCTGCAGAGGTATCCATGCTGTTTCATTTAAGGTATTAATTGGTATGAATTATGAATGGATTTCTGGTTTTTGTTAGTGCTGTTCCTATTTCATCGTCAGAGATCTTGGGAGTCGTACTTCTTTGCTTCTTGGTAGATAAGTACATTTTTAGGGTGTCTGGAAAAGAAGCTGTATTGCTTGCTTTCCTGTGGATACAGTACTCCAGAATGATCCATGAATGCAAAACATAAGTTCTCCTCTATGTCTTTTTAGTTTTTACCGGAATTGCTATCCAAACATTCTGCTTGATCCTGAAAATTAAGTGCAGGATTATCTGTTTTCTTGGCCTGTTTCTGTGGGTTGAGACTCTTTCTTTCTTCAATTTTTTTTAAGGGGGAAGTTTTCATACACGGCCGTGTAAGCATGCATGGTTGTGTCCCCTCTCACAAAGAGTTGAAAAAGTCATAATCCCCCACCCAGTAATTAATGCCTTGAAACTCCCACCCTCTCACATACACGGCTTACACAGCCGTGTATGAAAACTTTCCCCTTTTTTAATAAAGTGTTTGCTTAAAAAAACAAAAACAAATGAAAAAAATATTCAGGCTTGTGTTTTTATGTGAACTTTTTTTAACCTGCCCTTGTTTCCTTGTTAGTTACTAGCATGGTGGCAAATGCCCATTCATCTGCAGTTTTTCTTCCCCCACAACTTTTCTTTTAAAAATGGTGTAACAATCAGCGTTCAGACATAAAGGAGCAGAATACGCTTTTCACGACTTTACAGTTAAAAGTTGTGTGACATATGGTCTCGGTTTCAAAGCAAATAGGATATTGTTTATGTTGCACTCATGGAGTCTAACCTTAGGAAACCCCTGGTTGGAGCTCCAACTTAACACATTTCCTTGGAAAGATCTGCACTTTGGGAGGAGCTTGTAATTTTTAAATTCACGCCCATGTGTCCCTGATGCAGGCCAGATGCATAAAGATGTTACATTAAGTTTATACAAGTGTGGGTTTGGGTCATGAGTTATGCCTTTAATTTATAAGTTTTTGTTGTAATGGGCTCAAACATAAGACCCAAGTAATTATTCCAAGGTGGGGTGATGAGTTTTGTTTTATTTTCTCTTAGGATTTTTTGACTGGTGGGGTCCAGCTGGTTATTTAGTTAGATATACTTCTTTATTAAGTTTTCCAACGATCACTATTTAGGTAACTCGAAGGGACACTTGTTTAGGGCTATATCCCTAAACAAATTTAGAGTTTTTGCAATATCTCCAAACAAATTTGGAGTCAAGTCAGTCCCATAAATAGGGCTATATCCCCAAACAAATTTAGAGTTCGTGCAATGGAGTTTTTGCTTATGATGTATGAGGTGGTCTCTTTATATGGTTTGATGGGTAAACCAGTGATTCTGTTCGAGGTAAACAGATTCTCTCTCCCTCTCTTTATCTTATATCTCTTCTTCCATTTCTGTTATTAAGTGTCTTGCAAATTTACAGATCTGATTTCGGTGATTTGTCTAAACTTTTGGGGTTAATTGTAGACCTATTTCCCCATTCTTGATTTTTTTAATTGGCTCATTACAACAGGGTATTTGGGTTTGTTATCCCTGTAATGGAGGCTGGTATCCAAAATTTCTTCAAGGAGAACTGAAATTATAGTAGATCACATTAGGAGATATGACAGTAAGCTAATTCTGATTCATCAAAAGAATGGAGCTCGGAAATTAATTTGCAATCTGAAACCAGATAAAGAATAGATAAAAGGAATGATGCAATTGATAGATCAGGGAAAATATATAGAACTGTTATTGACCTGCAATGATGTAAATCAGTTTTGGTTCTAGCTTCTGTGACAGCCAGCAGGTAAAGGAGAAACAGTATATTGTTAGGAGGGAAAGAGAGAGAAATAGAGGGAGAAAAGAAGAAAGCAACTTAAATGCTGCTATGGGAGAAAACAGATCGATAGAATGGAGAAAATAAGGGATTGATCTGCAGAAGAGTTGTCACAACTCTAAATTTTAAATAAAAATATCTTATTCAATTCACTATCGATTGGAGGGGGGGGTTGTTGCATCTCTTTATATAAAACAGATATAAGAGCACTTGACTTCAAAATCCAAAATATGTAATAACAGATAGCAATTAAATAAAGCTCCCTAAATAAAATAAACTACTATTCTAAGCTAAATCCACGGCTAGAATAGGTGCCACAACTCTTAACAGCTAGTGTTTATTATATTTAAAGGGGAAAAGTATATGAATACCCCTGAGAAATAAATTAAACCCCAACCTAGTAACTGGCTACCAACGATTGGCCTTGGACTTGGATGATGGGCTGTATTTCTTGCATAGTTATCAAGGCGTCGCCATGGCTTCCAGGCTCCTTGGTCGCCTTGGACGCCATGGCGGGCACCTTGCCGCCATGGCGGTGTCGCCTTGATTTTTCACCCTCCAAAATGCCATGATGGCCTTCCCGCCTTGATAACTATGATTTCTTGGGCTTTGACTTTCCAAAGCTTATCATGCTTGTCCAGCCACTCCAATGCTGCTGTATCACCCTGCCTGCATTAGTCCCTGGTGATGGGGTAGACATAGCATTCATTTCAGTGATGGGAAACCCTGTTAACACTCAATCTAGACATTTTTCCTAAAAATTATACCTCCAACAATCCTGAGCACCTCATTGTCTGGGGTGGACTTTCACTATTTCATCCACTTTATGTGAAAGAAAATAGTTTCATTGGGATAGTGGTCAGCCATCACCTTTTGCATACGATAGTGGTCCTCTATGTTGTTAAGAAAGAGACACCATGCTATATAAACGTAACTTATAACCACACTTTCATCAACTAATATCTCATTCTTTTCTTCTTTTTGGTTAATAATGAAGGAAATGGAGGAAGGAGGGGGTGGATAAATATCACACCAAAAATCCTAAGGCTCAAGACTAGAAAAGATATATAACTATACATATGAAATAAACCTTAAAATCCAGATCAAAACTGAAAATTCGGAACACTTAAAAGCCTTAACACAAACTAGGTGTTAGCATCTTCAATAATTACCACTTCAAGCCCAAATTTCAGAATATGAAAAAAAAAACAACTAAGTTGTATAAAATCCAAATTAAATTTGAAATATTTATTCATAGAGCCTAGCCAATGAACTCATTTGCAATACAAAATCAAACCCCATTCTTTAACTTAAAAATATTGAATTTTTTGAGGACTGAGCGGAGTGAGGTAAGCCAAATGGATGGACAGGATCCTATTCAAGTCATACATATTTTGTAGATGGCAATGTGCACCTGTGCATAGTGTCTAGCTTTTATAGGCTGCCAGCCCTAATTCTTCACCCCTCCAACAAAGATTGGAAGGGTCGAGAATATAGTTTTGGTGAGATAATTATCTCTGGTTTGCAGCAACTTTAAGGACAACAAATTTTTTTTTTTGGGTAAACTAAGGGACAACAATTGATAGAGAACTAATGAGGACTAAACTCGAACCAGGGAATATCCAGTGGAAAATTAGCCCAACAAGATCCAAGAAATAGGGATAGAACCGGAAGCAGTAAAGTATCAGCAGTTAGGGTTAAACAGTTTAGATTAGGCTCCATTTTCAGTCAAAGTTTCTGTCCTGTTTACAGGTTAGGTCTGCAGAATTTGAGCAAATTCCGATGGCTGGATTGTGAGATCTAGAACAACCCTTCTGCAAGTAGGAAAACTTGAAAGCAAGAGCAGAACTGAAATTTTGATTAGGGTGCTTAGAGATTTGCAGCAGAAATTCGGAGAGAAATAAACCAGGGAAATATAAAAAAGCTGAAGTGATCAACAACAGGTCTTAAAGGTAAGTACTCAATTTGAAAGTAGGGAGCAACAACAGCACAACCGTAGGAAGTTGAGTAGATCTGACCTACAGAGAGAGAGAGAGAGAGAGATTGGCTCACAAGGTTCTATTCCAGAACCTGGTCCACATGTCCATGACCAGCACCAAGCCAAGCCCAGACCTTGCGGTTAGGCTGGCCAGGACCTGGCCTGCTGAGTTTATTTTATATTGTTCTTTTTGGTTTCACTTGGGTCCATTATTTTGGAACAACTGCTGGAGAAGACTTTTTGTATTCTTAGTTTGTCGTTTCATGTTCCTAGGTTAATTAATGTAGTGGGTTTTACTTTCCTAGGTAGTATTACTTGGTCTTTTAGTTTTCCTAGCTTAGTAGTTATTATATCTTGATTGTAGTTCTAGGTCTTGGGGATAGTTTCTATGTCTAGGAAGTGTTCTCTATGTAATGGGGAATTCCAAAACTGTTTTGGAGGTCTCTTTAATGTTATTTTGCTGTACTCAAGGTATTTCACCTCTATATAACGCAAATCTTGGCTGCTCTCAAAACCAGCCATCGAATTTTACAGCATACTATCTTAGTATTTTACTTGTGTGACTCAAGTGGGCTTAGGTGAGACTCCTACAGTGGGCCTAGGTGGGACTCCTACGGCTAGTAGACTGGTGGGACTCCAGCTCTACAACTTAGCTATCTATTTTCATACCTACCCCTATTCTCTCCCAGATTCGATCTTGGCTTGCTTACCCATTCGGGTTTCCATTAAATTGGTATCAGAGCATGGCTGGAGGCGAGACAATCTTTGATTCAAATTCCTTCATATTCAAGACTAGAGTTCGACTGCCTAATGGAAGAACAGCCTTGTTGGTTGTTGGTGAACGATGGCGTGTCAACATCATTTCACAATCCAATGTGGATATGTTGTCTCTGACAGGCGATATAGTCATCGAGCCTGCTAATCAAGTGATCATTGAATTTGAAATGACCTCATACAATGACAACACTCAATGCCGGATCTTTCCAAGTTCAAAGAGAATTATCAGAGTTGGTCGTGATTGGCTAGAACAGCGAAAGGGTGAGATTGATCCGATTGACAATATTTGTATCCTAAGACCCTTGCATCTACGCAAGACTGAGAGGATTAAAGCCAGTACTGACCACACCAACTGTGCAACCACAGGAAGAATCAACTGGATCAACACAAGAGGAAGAAACAGTGATTGAAGCATCGTCAACGACAATTGAACAGATCGAAAATTCTACTGAGACAGCCTATGTTGAAGAAATTCAAGAAGACCAAGCCGAAACAGTGGATGAGAACATGATCAATACATTCAACACTTCGATTGAAGCAAAGTTTCTGATGCAGATCCGAAGATTTTTACTGATACTTTTTCCACTATTGAGATTGAGATAAAGAATAGTGAAATAGTTTCTGAAGAATCTGTGGTTACACCCTTTGAAATTGAGATTGAACCAGAGGAGGAGACTGAGAATATTGATTTATTTTTCCGCCAAACTATTTTGACGAACGTGAACCACAATTGCACGACTACATCCCTGACTTCGGAGAGCTGCTTGAGCATTGTTTTGGATTAAAGTCTGATCTCCATCACACCAAGCTGATCACTTCCTTAAACAAAACTCGAGGTCGAATTTTCGAAGAAGGGGAGAATTGCTGCAGGGAAAAATTGGCTCACAAGGTTCTTTTCCAGAACCTGGTCCACATGTTGGTCCAAGACCAGCACCAAGTCAAGCCCAGACCTTGCTGTTAGGCTGGCCAGGTCCGAAAAGAACCTTGTGAGCCAATTTTTCCTTGCATCATTATGATTGGCTTAGGAGAGATGAAGCTATCTTAAGATAAGAGCTTACATCAATACATCATCTGATCAATAGGAAATAAGAGCTTACATCATCTAACCAGTAGTAAAGCAAACCCAAGGTGTTGGAGGGGCGCTTAGGCAACAAGGCACCCCACCTAGGTGACTTAGGTGTGCATCCTGTATAACATGAATTTCTACCCAGAGTTTCACTTTGTCATTGACTCACTGTTTCTGATTTCAGGGGTTTGCCATGTTACACACTCTCTGTGTCTACATCTACATACCACAGTTGAATTCATGTCAACCTATCACAGCATACAGCCTAATTCAAGCTTCCAACATTGCAGACAATTGAATCAATTATTAAAATTCATAATTCATAGTTATCAAGGTGGAAAGGCGACCAAGGCGCTGGAGAGGGTCCAAAACCAAGGCGACAAAAACAAGGCGCCCTAGCCGACCAAGGAGCTTGGACCCCTAGAACGCCTAGGCGACGCCTTGATAACTATCAATCAAATAAACCAACTGATGATCCAAAAGTTATGCAATCCAAAACATTGAAGAATGGAACAAAAAAGGGAAATTACTATGAGTCCCCTATACTTGCCGTATATTCATCCCAACTCCCCTACTACAAACTTCTGTTCTGATTCCCCTAAAAAAAGCAAACCACCGAAAACTTAAAATTCCTGAATTACCCTCCTCTCCTGCATCCTCCCTTCGGCTTGCCCCTTCCACATATAATCTAGCAAATGAAAAAGAGGGGAAAAATTGAGAGAGACCTATGCTCTGATCCTAAACTGCCTGCCTTCAATCCTACCTTACCACTTCTAAACCCTTCTCCAAGCTCCCTCAAATCCCCTCTATCTCACACTCCCCCTCTTCGATACCTCTTTCTCCCTCTAATACCCCGTTGCAATTTTCTTTTCAAATCTTCCTATCTTCTCTGCATCTCCTGTCATATCCCCTTTTCTCCATTGTCATTAGTAATGTCTTCAACATCCACTGGGGTGATTTGAGGTCGAAAGGAGGGGTTTGTGCAAGGAAGAAGAGGCGATATCATTGTTGCCATCATAGTTGTCAAGGCGTCGCCTAGGCGTTGCTTAGGTTATTGCCTTGACATCTAGGCGCCTTGACACCTAGTGTCGCCTTGGTTCACCTAGATGCTGTGACAACTATGGTCGTTGTCAATAACCAAGGATGACTGGACGAGTGATGAAGTACACTAACCTGTAGACAGACTAATGGACGACAAGATACAAGTCAGTGAAATAAAAGAAACTGGGCAGAAACAAGAGAATCAAATAACTTGACAACCAGCAGTTGGATGTGGCTGGAAATCAAATCAAATCAAACATGGTTGAAGTAGAGAGAAGAAAAGAATGATTTTTGGCTTGGCAAGAAGACAGAGGCACCACTTTATTTATAATTAGAGATCCATTACAATAATGAAAATAAAATACTAGCATAATCACATGTGCAACATGTGCATAATGAACATGGACACACTAGTGTATCCGGGTCCGGGTCATGGGTCATCCTTCAACAAGTATTGCTGAATATGTGCTCCGAAGATCCAACGGTTGGATCTGCAGAAACTAACAAGATCAAAAATTAGTAACCAAGGAAAACAGAAATTAGATAGTATAGGAGAAGAGCTATAACTTCAGATCTGGACATTAGGTGCAATCCAAACTCTGGTCGAGTGGAGCCGTACTAGGGGTGGAAAACTCTTCAAAATATGGGATCTGACTGTTTGGTGGATAAACAGTAATAACAGGACAAAACAGCAACCATAAAAAGGGGGAAACAGGAACTGTAGGTGCTGAAATAGGACAAGTAACTACAGCAGAGCAGGTTAGGAGTTTTAAAATAATGATGGCATAAAGAATGGAAGAAGACAGAACAGAAAACAAACCCAAGCCAATCTTAGATCTTCAATAGGAAACTTCCCACACAAGTGTTTGATGTTGCAGGAACTTGGAGTGTTAATGAAAGAAAGGAAGGAAGAAGAGATATCAGATATAATCAGGTCTTTACCCCCACTGATCTACAACAAGGCTTCACCACCCACTATTCCAAGGTTTTACCACCATGTTTGCACTTGATTCACCACAAGGCTGGTGCTCCATTGAAGAGAGTAGGGGTGTTAATCGGTCGATTCGGGCTGATTTCAGTCCAGGTTGAGTTGTTTTTGGTGTAGGAATGGTGAAACCGAAACCAAACCAACAAGGAAAGTTCGGTTTCGGGTTTACATCGGTTTCTTGTATTGGTTTGTTATCGGGTCGGCTTCGATTTTGGCCCGGTTTAACATACACATTTATATAAAACTATGGAAAATATGATTTTTTAATGGGTTTCGGGTTGTTAACGGTTTCTTATTGGGGTAGATTGGTTTGGTTTTGGTTTTGTGTCGGTCTCCTTCAGTTTTCGGTGTGCTTGGTTCGGTTTTGGGGTCGTAATACCCCAACCTGAAACCATCCCAATAAGACTTTGGTTCAGTTCGGACCAGGCCATTTCGGTTTGGTCCGGGCCTGTTTACCCGGTTTGGTCCGAAGATTGACACCCCTAGAAGAGAGACAATAGGTTCAAGGCCAAAAATCGTTGGAGGCTGCTCCTTCGCTTATATTTATTAAAGGATTAACTTGTGGTACAAGAAAAGGAAAGCTTAGCTTACAACTTAACAAAAATAGAAACTTCCTATGTTGCTAATGGCTTAGAAACTAAAACTAGTACAGAAAATAGAAATCATGAAAATAGTAGTAACAAAATAAGTATCCTCCTCATATGGCAGCAACATGGGCCCCCACAATCTGCCAAAATAGATCCTCCAATCCAGTTCAATGAAGTTAACTGCCTTCCTGCCACCGAAAGAACCCGTGCCTTTGCTTCTAGTGTTATTTCAATGGATTATGGCTAAATGTTCACTATTGTCTCTCAAATAAAAAGGGATTCCGGGACTATGAAGTTCTAACGGGATTTTCCTTTACTTGTGTCTCCACCTGTGCCTATGCCTATGCCTATGCCAGTGATGGCTTTCAAAATGATGGGTCTGCTGCGTAGGGATCCAAAAGAGGCCAGGATGCCGCTGTTAGTATGATACCTCTAGGGTTGGCTGCTCTCGACCCCAGTAAACGAATGCTCTTCAAATTGGTACCTAGTTAGTTCCTGACACATTTGCAGCTTCCCTTGCTGGTAGGTGATCAATGAAGAGTGCTGCTGCTTTTTTTGGATGCTCTAAAGTGTGCTTCAACCGACATATACAAGATCAATTTCAACTGAAAAATGGAATTGAAATTGTCAAAACCCATGCCAACATTTCATTTAAAGTTTGGCCATCCAGAAAATTCTTGTTCTGTTGTCATACGGAATTGGAAGCCCTTCTTTAATAGGGCTGATCCGTCGGCCCTACTATAATTAAGTTGATGGCCTAATGTGGGCTGGTATAACACCCGTAACGCTGCATCAATGAGTTATAGTCGTTGTGGCATTGTTGGGATGGACAGGTGATGAGGGAAGGTGCTGGCGGCGATTGTGTGACCTGGCACTTGGCAGAAGCAGCCATAGTGGATGATGAGAGCTTGGGCCTGGTGAAGGACTCGACATTGCTGCTTAGGTGGCTCGTCGTAGGTCTTTAGGGCAGAGGATGTTCATGCTGGTGGTGCAATTGAAACACAAGGGAGGGGTGGTGGTGATGGGGTGAACAACAGAAGCAATCTTTTGGGGGGAGGAAGATGCACGCGGTGGGAGGGTGAGGATGGGGCAGAGGTGGTGGTGGAGGGCGGGACAGGGGATGGGTGTGGAGGTGGGGTTGGGGCAAGGCAGACTCGGGAGAGGAGGGAAGGGGAGGGTGAGGGGTAATTTGTGGATTTTGCATTATTAGGGGGAGAAAGAGAGGTGGAAGTTTTTTTTTTTGGGGGAATCAGATAAGAAGTTCGAGTCAATATAGGGCGCATATAGGGGAGTGATAGTAAAAATGATATCAACAGCAACATCAACGGCAGCAACAAAAGAAAAAGAATGCCAGAGTAAATGAGTAATGGATTTTAATCCTCTCCAATCCTAAAAGCGTGCAGTGTGGCAGTGCTAGGTGGAGATGTTGACACTTGGCAGCTCAGATATCCAACAGTGGATGTTAATGTGCTCGGACCGTTGGATGTCCGAGCTGCCAGGTGTCGACATCTCCACCTAGCACTGCCGCATTGCACGCTTTTAGGAATTGGAGAGGATTATTTTCCCAGGGTAATGGGGGAGTGCCTTTAGTGGTTGGTTTTCCTCACGGAACGGAAGGGTTGAAGCCAAAAGGGTGGTTTCACTCACAGTTCAGGAAACTTAGCATCTCAACCCTCTCATTTTCTTTTCTTTTAATGTTTTTTTTAAAACACAAACATGATTCCATATTAAAATAGGAATCAAACCAATCAATTTATATTAAAAACAAATAGAACCATACCAAGATGCCCACCCAGATCACAAGGCGGGCTAAGGCATCCAGGGCGGCACGCCCAGGTGACCAAGGCATTGCCTTTCCTGGATCAAATTAGTATGATGTGAGCATAGTTCAAAAGCTTGGCGAAATTTCGGCAATTTCGAACCCTTCCAGGCGAAACATCATACTAGACGTCGAAACCCAAACCAGACAATGTTTTGACCAAAATTTCGGAAATTTTGTTTTGGATTCTCACTCATTTTGATCTAAAAAATGCACCGTTTTGTCGAAATTTCGGTCATTTTGTTTCAGTATTTCGCTCATTTTGGCCTTTTACACCCTGAAATGGCCAAGAAAGACAAAAAAAAAAATACAATGTTTCAGCAAAAGTTCGCTGAAATTTCGAGGTTTCGGTTGTCTCAACCTGGTGAAGACACCAAAATGAGACGAGTTTCTGAACTATGGCTATGACTGCTGTCTCCTTGGACCCAAGAATCACTTGGACGTCTAGGTGATCCAACTCGTTGGAGGGTGGCCTAGACACAAGGAAACACCAACAAGGTGACCAAGGCGTCCAAGGCACCCGCCTAGGCGACTAAGATGTCCAAGGCGACTGGACGCTAGGTGACACCTTGACAACTATGCTCCAGACTAACTTATTAGTAACAACCAATAAGAAAAGAGAAGCCAACTCGGCTTTTAGAATAAAATGATCCCAAACCAAGATAAGCTGTACAAAAAAATTTAAACATACTATTCTTCTAGAAAAATCCCACAATTGGACTCTTTAACAAGGACAAGATCAGGAATCTCATCCCAAACAGAATCTGGACATGAAGAGTACCCACAGGCTGTCGTGTTACAGCTAAGTGGCTATAACGGTGGGTGTCAAAATGACAAACTGGTTGTCACACTGGCTGTGATGGTTGTGAGGGTTTTTTCTCCTCTGTTTCTGCTTTTGAAACCTTGTTTCTGCATCGATTCTTCCCAAAAACTGCCTATGAGCTTTGAAGCGATGCCGAATCGGAAGCATACACTCAACCTTCAATCTGAATAGAATTTAAGCTTCTCTCGAACAATAAGAAGGAAATCGGTAACCCTCAAACCAATCTCGTCGGAAAAGAGATGGCTCTGCAGTCTTTTAATAGAATCCATAGCTATGATACTAATTGATGAAGACCAAACTCTAACCAGGGAAAATCAGTTGGAGATTAGCTGAACAGGATCATAGAAAATAGGGAAAGAACCAGAAACGGAAAAGTATTGGCAGTTAGGATTAAACAGTTCAGATTAGGCTCCAATTTCAGCCAAAGGTTCTGGCCTGTTTACAACAGCCTCTCCTGCGAAGCTGGGGGGGTATGGCTGCCTACATTTGCCCCTCCGACCCTGCATTTGTGGGAGCCTCGTACACTGGGATGCTCTCTTTGTTCTGTCCTGTTCACAGATTAAGTGTACAGATTTTGAACAAAGTCTGAGGGCTAGATTGTGAGATCTAGAACAATCCTTTTGCAGGTAGGAAAGCTTGGAAGCAAGAGCAGAACTTAAATTTCGATTTCGGTATTCAGAGATTTGAAACAGAAATTTAGAGAGAAGTAAATCAGAGAAATAACAAATTAAAGATAGAATAAGTGAATAAAAATAGGTGTAAAAGGTAATAGATATTTATTTCTTAAAATCGATGTGATGGCCTGTAGTCCTTACATGTATTTATATTTTATAGCTACTCCAGAATACTGTGATTGGCTTAGGAGAAATAAGGCTATCTTAAAATAGAAGCTTATGTCATCCAACCAGTAGGAAATAAGAGCTTCCATGATAAAAGCTATAAGCTTCTATAATAAAAGCAATAGGATATCTCCAAACTAATCTTTTAATAACAACTAATAAGAAAAGATAAGCCAACTCAGCATGGGATAAAACAAGCCCAAACCAAGATAAGCTTTACGGAAAAAAAAAAACAAAAAAAAAACCTTATCCTCTGAAAAAAAAAATCCGACAAACTGGGCTCTTTAACAAGGATAAGATCTAGAATCTTATCCAAAACACAATCTGGACATGAAGAGTATCTGTGAACGATAACCACAGGCTGTCATGTCACATTTAAGTGGCTGTCACAATGACAACAGATAGACCATCATATTACTAAATCTGGCGTACTACAAATCCATAAGAATTTAGAAGGGTAAAACAAATAAATATAGGTCTCATTATTCAGCTAATAGAATATGCTCAAGTCACTATCCTCATAGTCTTGTAGAAGCCCATAAACAATTTGAGATAAATCCCCTTCTACCACTACAATATCCATATTTTCATTAGTTTTGCTTCTTTGATCTTGAATAAGTGCTTTACATGGCTCTTTGACAGAAGAAACCTTGGTAGATATCCTCATATTGACACTTTTATCTCAGCTGCTCCAATAATAACATTCACCCAAATCAACAAGAAATCTTCTGAATAACTTCCTTTGCAGATCCTCTCCCGCTCTCCCACTTGTCTCTTATTGTATTTGGATTATTGATTGGGTTTAAAATCATAAATTATTGGGTTTCAAGAGTGTTGATGATCTGCTTGATGAATATAATGTGTGTCTATGTGTACAGGTAAGTGGGTCAAAATTCTACTACCTAAAGAATGAGGCGGTTTTGTTAGAAATGGGACTTATCAATTGGACACTTTCAGAAGTTATGAAAAGGGGCTTTATACCTCTAACCACCCCGGAGATTGTACGATCATCTGTTGTTGAGAAGTGTGGATTTCAACCTCGTGGAACAAACACCCAGGTCTGTGCTTATATTATTTATGCTGTTCCGATGTCTAATCATTGATCTTTTAGTCAGTATTCTTTAGGGGGTGAGCCTTCTCATCCTTTTTTTTTGTTTCTTAATTTTATCTGAAACGAAAATGATTATATTATTTATTCGACATGGGCATAAGCCCTGTACAGATATGTTTGCATTTAGTAAAACAGGGAAGGCTGTAACCACTAGACCCTTGAAAAACAAAAACAGATGGCCCCAGCAGCAAGAAGGTGGGCCTTATTAACTAGAACTCTGATAGGGTTAGGTCCACTAAACATCAAGTAAAATACCCAACCCAATAGTAGGATCGATTGCTACTGTGGTACTGCAGGTTAAGCCCTTAATTAACAACAGTGACAGGGTTATAAGAGGCCTAACAATTGGGTCAACAGTAGGGGCCGACACTAGTAGTAAGCCCATAAAGCTTGGGCACAATCCAGTAATCTACAGGCTGGATTATACCCACAGTAGAGTCACTTTGTAGAGCAGCTTGCTGCCTGTTAAAGACTACGCGATAGGGGAATAGGGAGAGTGTCCCTATGTGAGTAGTCTTTGACACTGCCAAAATTAGAAACAAGGTGAAACCTTTGAACCCTAGGTCAGAACACCATCAAATAATACCAACAGTAGGTAATGATTACAAGAATCCCTTAAAATCTCCCTCACAACCGATGACCAGAACTAGAGTTACAGAAGAGATCCCAAAATAGAAACTATTGGCCAACTAATAATAGCAGCCGATTGGCACCATGGATAGGGCTCAAACTCCCATCGAGTGGAGGGTCTATGGTGCTCAATAATACTTCAGAAAAACAACCACGACTGATAGAGAGTATTGTATCAAGAACAAAATTGGCAATTCTATGGAGAAAATAGGATGTTACAGCCAATGGATGGGCTTGAAAGTAATATCGATGGGAGGCTGTAGGAGGGACAGTATGATACCAGAATATGGCCTCCAATGAATGGCCAGGTGAAGAGATATCGTGGCCTGAAGTTTCTGACAAAAAGTTGTCAAAAACCTAGATGCCACAGGATCTAAATGTGTCTTCTATCGCCAGCTTTCATGGAGTATTTGATGGATCAACCTTGTGAAGAACAAACAGCAGTCTGATAGCAGCAAAGGATGTCTTGGTACCTCTCACAGTAGCACTGGTTGCAAGCTTAGTCTACTTGGGGAAGAAAAGGGGGATATGACCAAGGCCTCTTATCTATGGCCTTGGTCAGTCTCTCAGTAACCCTAGGCTTCTTGCCTCTCTCAACTATATCACAAAGCAGTCATGGCATAAAACCAGTTTCTATTCATCTTAAAAAATCGTGGGTTGAGCTCTAAGGCTCTTACAATAAATAGAGTGCTGGTAGCACTAACAAAATATGGAAATAAAAAGAGCCCAACGCATAGAGTGGGGGACTTGAACAGAAAAAATATAAGAAAAGAGAAAAGACAATCTAATATCTTAGTATCTACTTAAAACAGAAAATATAAACTACGACTTAAGCCCCACGATTCTGGTTTTTAGTGAACCAGCTAACACCCATCCCAATGGGCTGGGCTGGCCTGGCCCAAAAGCCAGTTGTAGAACCATGGGCTAAGTGTGGGCCTGGCTCTTCTTAGCCTTGCGCAACTAATGTACTATATGTTTGCTGTAGTACTTGTCTACATCAAACTCTCCTCTTGTGAAAGGAAAGGACCTTTTCAAATTGAGACCTTATATCCTTCAAAATAATAGCATTTCCCAGTCAATTGAATTCTTAGGCGACTGAATAGCTTTGGTCAATAAGAAGCAGTCAAAGATAACAAGACCTTCTTTGTCCCAAGCTTCTGTTGGGTATAATTCCACATTGGAAAACTTTGGAACTTTGGATGCCTTCATAGGTCGTATATGACCGGCTATGATGTGTGGTGCGGAATTTTAGGTAGTTTAGTATCATATAGATAAACTCAGTGTAGTGGAGATGAGGATGTTGAGATGGATGAGTGGCAAAACTAGGAAGGATAAAGTAAGGAATGATCATATTAGAGCTGATTTGGGAGTAGCTACAATACATGTTAAGCTACAAGACTCGTAGTCATTTGAGGTGGTATGGCCATGCTCAACGGAGGCCTTTGGATGCTCCAACACGGAGGAGTGATTTGATTCAGATTGAAAGAAGTAAAAGAGCCAAAGGCAGAACTAAAATGACTAGGAGAAGTGGTGAGGAAAGACATGCATAGCTTAGGCCTTGGATCCAGTATGACCTTGAATAGAGCTGATTGAAGGGCAAGGATCCATATAGCTGACCTCGTTTAGTTGGGATAGGCCAAGTTGTTGTTGCATAATTGAACCCATTACAATAGAAGTCTATTAAGTATTAAACCCAACTTGTAGATGATCCAAACCAAGACTTTTTTAAGCTTAAAACAATAGCTTTATGTATCTGGCCTGCATTATTGTATTCTCCCAATTGGGGCTACTTGTTCTAGAAGCACAACTTCCTATGGATCCTACTCTACCATAGTCTCATAGCTATCTTTGTACTTTCTTCATTCCAAATTAATGTAAAATAATTTAATTTCCTTATGAGTTGTTCCTGTTGAGAAAATCTCTTTTCCTTGATTCTGAGCAGGGTTTCAAGTATCAGTAATCGACCTCAGTCCGATATGTATAGAGATAGGCCATGTCAATATGATGTAGGACCAATACATAAAAAAATTTTCTTTTACAGAACTGATAAAGACCAATAGTGTATATGGGGATACAATATCTATGGACTGATATAGTAAAGATATGGATCGTGGCTGCCAACACCGATAGGTCCCAGTATTTGAAAGAAAAATTCTTCTTCCTCTACCAAAACCTAAGTGGATTCCATCTACACTCACAAATGACCTAGGAAGAGTGATTAAACTAGCAATAAATTTGCATTAAAGCTCATCAAAGTGGAGATCGAATATCAAAGCCACGAGTTGAAGTATGTGAAAAAGTTTTTGATTTTTTTTTGCTTGAATCATGGTTTTTCTTGCTTGTTTTTGCCAAGTATTACATCTAAACTAGAAAATTGACCTAGATTCGGATCATCTTTAATGATATGTGATCTATATTATATAATGTTTGTTGCTAAGTACTTGTTATTAATTGGTACATAATACTTCAGTTTTGTCTAATATGTTACTAGTATAGTAGTGGTATGGTTAATGTGTATATACTTAATGTATGTTACTTAATTCTTAGGAGTCTGTTTATACTTACACATTGCTTGCTTGGTTTGGACTTTGGACCTTTAGTAGGTTTGGTTTTGCACTTGCCAATGAATATTTGAATCACGTAGATGCTGTGAAGATAGAGATAAATTGACAAAACTACAACAACAACTCAGCCTTATCCCAACTAAATGGGGTCGGCTACATGGATCCTTGTTCTCCAATCAGCTCTATTCGAAGCCATACTTGATACAAGGCCTAAGCTATACATGTCTTTCCTCACCACTTCTCCTAAGATCATTTTAGGTCTGCCCCTGGCTCTTTTAGTTCCTTCAATCTGAATCAAATCACTCCTCCGTACTGGAGCATCCAAATGCCTATGTTCAACAGGGCCATGCCACCTCAAACAACTTTCTCGTAGCTTATCATGTATTGGAGGCTTGGAGCTACTCCCAAACCTGCTCTAATATGATCATTCCTTACTTTATCCTTCCGAGTTTTGCCAACATCCTCATCTCCGCTACACCGAGTTTATCTATATGATGCTTTTTAACTGCCCAACACTCCGCACCATACGTCATAGCTGGTCGTATCACTGTCCTATAAATTTTCCTTTTAAGTTTTAAATGAATATGCCGATCACACAACACTTTGGACGTACCTCTCTACTTCATGCATCCTATTTTAATTCTCTAGTGACATGTCATTCTCTATATCACCTTCTTTATTTATGATTGCACCAAGATACCTAAAATAATCACTTTGCAGAATCTCCCTAATCAATTTTGACCGCCTCATTACCCGTCCTAGTGTAACCAAAGTTACACACCATATACTCCATCTTCGTTCTACTTATCTTAAAACCTTTTGATTCCAAGGTTGATCTCGATAACTCTAACTTGGCGTTAAGCCCTACTTTTGTCTCATCCTCTAAAACATTATCATTAGCAAAAACCATACACCAAGGAACCTCATCTTGAATGTCTTTTGTTAAATCGTCCATGATAAGCACAAACAAATAAGGGCTTAAAGCTGATCCTTGATGTAACTCAATTGTAATTGGGAATTCACTACTTTGGCCTCTCACAGTTCTTACACTTGTCACTGCACCATCATACATATCTTTAATTATGTCCACATATTTACTTGAAATACTTCTCTTCTCAAGTATTTGCTAGATTAAGTCTCTAGGGGCTCTGTCATAAGTTTTTCTAGATTAATAAAGACCATATGGAGATCCTTCATGCAATCTCTAAATCTTTCCATAAGTCTCCTAATTAGATAAATAGCTTCCATCGTGGATCTTCTTGGCATAAAACCTAATTGGTTCTCCGTAATAGTAGTTTCTTGTCTCACGATGGGTCCTTCGGCTTTGAATACAAATTGGTGGAGAGCCGGATGGGAGAATGGAAAAGTTGCGGGAGAAGGGGAAAGAGATCACACAATCACACACTCTCAAAAAGTAAACTCAATAAACTTCTATTCAATTCACTATCCCAATGGTGGGTTACATGAAAGTATTTAAAGAGAAAAATAACAAGACACCTAGTTAGACTATGAATCTAAAATAACTTGCAACTCAAATTAATGTAGTCCTAGATAGGTCGGGTACCTTCTAGGAGCCAGACATCCAGGACCTGTTGAGCTGTTGGTTCGATGGGACAGCATTGGAGTTGTAGGTCAAGGTTAGGGTTAGGGTTAGGGTAATGGATAGGTATCTTATATGGTAAAGCTGGGCAGGTGTAGGGGAGTCTAATGAACTAGGTTTTATGAGTTTTGGATGGGTGGAAGTAGGTTAGGTGGATCTGGGCAGCAACTAGGATTAGGGTTTTGAAAGGGGGAAGAAGAGGGAATCTAGGGTTATGATAATAGGAAATGAGGTGGTCGAATGGGCTTAATATTTAGGTTGAATGTGGGTAGGGTGGAGGGGAATATATGCTGAAAGTTACAGCTAAATCAGATGGTTAAATCTGGAGTTATGGAGGTTTCTTGGTAGAGATAGGAGAGAGGGGTAAAAGTGTAATTTTAGACAATCGGATGGGCAGATGGTACTGAAATTTGGATCGAGTATCTCTTAGGATTTGAGGAAGATTCGATCAAAATTTTAGCAGCTTCTAACGGTTAGATTTGGTTGGACAGAATTCTCATGAAAATCACCTTGCATGTGACCTTCTAGAAGGGAAGAAGAATAATTGCAGGTTTTAGGGTTCTAATGGGTCTATGGCATTAATGGTGGATGAGGAAGGTAGGTGATGCAGCACCAAGTGCCCACACCCGAAGGAAGAAAAGGAAGAAGAAGCCGCCCTGACATTAGGGCTTAGGTTGGGAGCCATAGATTAGGTTTGCATTGTTAGCATTTTCTGTACTTAATTTAATTTTTTGTTTTTAAATTGATCCGGTTCAAATTGGTTGCATCCAATTGGTTCAATTTAAGTGATTTAGTTAAGTGTCTTTTAATTTAAGTTAGTAGGGTCAAGTAGGTCTTTTTACTTTAAGTCTTTAAGTTATTTTAAGTATAGCTACACCCTTCCACGATTTATGAAGTAGGTGTTTAAGTTGTATTGGGTTTTGGCCTTTGGCATTATTATAAATAAAGTTAAATCGTGGGAGGCTCCCCCACAGTTGAATATTTGAAAAAAAAAAAACAGAATTGTTGGTTGCCATTGTTGCTGCTCCTTTGCTCCTGGTGACTTGGTGAGTATGCATCCTTGTGGTTCTATCAAGGTGGAAAGGGATTGGTGGAATCTGATCGGCTCCTTACGCAGTGACGACTGGGAGGATCCTTTACAGCTGGAAGGTGGTTCTATCCTTCTATCACAGAGCTGCTGCCTCCATTAAAGATCTTCTTCAAACCAGTAAGTTAGTTTAATTTTTCTGCAATTATCCTTCTCTCCTAGTCCTCTGCAGCCTACTCTAATCACCCCTAATCGATCTCCATTAAATCCCAAGTCTTTTAAACCCTCAGTTCTCTGTTTAGCCCAATTCCCTCATTAGTTTGCAGTCAAATTTTAACCATAGATCCACTAAACCATCCCCTCCACTCGATCCAGCTTTGAGTCCCTTCCATCCATCATAACCCTAAAATCTGTCATCTCCCACAAAACCCCAAAACCCTAGAAATTCCATCCAGCAACATCTAGCCATCAAAACTCCATCATATCACAGCCGTACCATCATCTAATTGGCCTTAACATTCGATCCAAGCCCCTTGACAGAATTCTCATCCCAAACCCTAATTTCAACCTAAATTCTAAAACCCAAAATCCGAAACCCTAACCCTAAAATTCTGAATTTTAATTTTTTAATTAAAACTTCATCAAACCTATACCATTAGCTTCTCCTAGACCTGCCCATTAAAACCATTTAAGAATTACCCCATTCCCCCAAGCCTAACCCTAGAAATTGACCTAAAAAACCTAATTCTTCTTCAAATGGTATAGGTTTGATGATGGTTCGGTTGTGATATGATGGAGTTTTGATGGCCAAATGTTGTTGGATGGAATTTCTAGGGTTTTGGGGTTTTGTGGGAGATGACAGATTTTAGGGTTATGATGGATGGAAGGGACTCAAAGCTAGATCGAGTGGAGGGGATGGTTCAGTGGATCTATGGTTAAAATTTGAATGCAAACTAATGAGGGAATTGGGCTGAACAGAGACTTAGGGTTTAATGGAGATCGATTGGGGGTGATCAGGGTAGGTTGTAGAGGATTAGGAGATAAGGATAATTGCAGAAAAAGTAAACTAACTTACTGGTTTGAAGAAGATCTTCAATGGAGGCAGCAACTCTGTGATAGAAGGATTGAACCACCTTCTAGCTGTAAAGGATCCTCCCAGCCGTCATGGCGTAAGGAGTCGATCGGATTCCACCAATCCCTTTCCACCTTGATAGAACCACAAGGATGCACACTCATCAGGGGCAAAGGAGCAACAAAAATGGCAGCCAACAATTTTGTTTTTTTTTTTTTTTTCAAATATTCAACTGTGGGGGAGCCTCCTACAATTTAACTTTATTTATAACAAGGCCAAAACCTAATACAACTTAAACACCTCCTTCATGAATCGTGGAAGGGTGTAGCTATACTTAAAATAACTTAAAGACTTAAAGTAAAAAGACCTACTTGACCCTACTAACTTAAATTAAAAGACACTTACCTAAATCACTTAAATTGAACCAATTGGATGCAACCAATTTGAACCGGTTCAATTTAAAAACAGAAAAATAAACTAAGTATAGAAAAAGCTAACAATGCAAACCTAATCTATGGCTCCCAACATAAGCCCTAATGTCAGGGCTGCTTCTTCTTCCTTTTCTTCCTTCGGGTGTGGGCACTTGGTGCTGCATCAGCTCTCCCCGAATTAAAAGCATTCATCTCCAATGAATGGTTGGAGGTCATGGAATGCTCATCCAAATCAAGGTCAAGCTTCTGAAGATCATCCTCCGCAGATGGCTCGAACTTGTAGGCGGACAGCTCTTTGATGGGTGGGGAAGGTTGGACTTCTGGCTGGGTAACAGCCTCTTGAATCATCACATTAATACCTCTTTGATCATCACCCAACTCTTCATCGTGATTAGCCACATCATCATCATCATCAGGAGGATAGGCTTCTAGGCCCTTGTCTTCATCATCATCGTGGGTTTCTTCCTTGGCGGCAACGTTGATGTTCTTCCTCTTGTTTGGGCAGTCCTTAGCAATATGGCCCTTTTCCTGACAATGGAAACAAGTGAAGGGTTCATTACGTCCCATAGGAGCTTTGCCCTTATCATCAACACGTGGGGAAGCAGTAGAGCGAAAGGTGCTGCTTATAGAGGGACCCTGTCGTTAGGTGCTAGTGCTGGTATAAATCGGTTTGGAAGTAGAACCCGGCTGTTTACTTGAAGCCAGTAGCTCCTCTGCCTTCAAGGCCTTCTCAAAGCAATCCCTGATGTCTATAACTTCGACCACACCAATTGCTCTGTTTATCTCACTTGTCAAACCCAACCTGAAGCGTGAAAGCATCTGGATGCCCTCCTCCCTAATGCCAGTGCAAGAAGAGAGTGCATCGAATTTCTTCATGTACTTAGATATAGTCATGGTCCCTTGGCGTAGGGAGTTGAATTGATCCTGTAACTGAGACCTGAAGTACCTTGGCAAGTACTTATTACTTAGGTCATATTTCATGTCTTCCCAAGTGCGGGGTGCTGTTCCATTAAAGTCCATCTCCCTTTCAGTGGTCCTCCACCACTCACGTGCTGGTCCAACAAGTTTAGTACGGACTAGCTTTATCTTCCTCTCTTCAGATAGATCACACCAGTCATAATAATCATCTAGGGCAGCAAGCCAATCATAAAATACCTGAGGATCATGACCACCATCGAATTCTTTCAGCTCAAGCTTCACCTTGTGATTGTCAGTGTGGCGACAGTTAGGACCTTGATCTCCAGTGAAGTAGGATCTCATATACTCCTCAAAATTGGGCTTGTGACCTCTATTTCTGTCCTGGTCTTCTCTGTCTCTTATCTCTGTTGCCTCTGTTTCGATCTCTGTATTTCCGGGAAGGCTCATTGGTACCTCTGGTTCTGTCCTGACGATCTCTGTAATGATCTCTGTCATCTCTGAATCTGTCCCTGTGACCTCTGGGTCCATCTCTGTAACCCCTCGATTCATCTTTGGGACTCCCATCTCTATCAGGTAGCCTTTGTACCACCAAATGGAGCTGGTACCTGTCTTCATCTATGGGTAAATTGCTGTCTCTGTCGGGGGGGGGGGGGGGACTCTCTGTTCTTCCAATTGTTGCAATCTAGCCATGATTGCATCAGTTTAACCTTTTGGGGTTCAGTTGCAGCCCTTTGTTCCGCAGCAAACTTCTGGAACATATCGATCATTGCAGCCATGGATTCAGCCATGGGCTCTGATACCATTTAATGTAGCTCTAGATAGGAGAGGATCCTACTAGAGGCCAAGCAACAGGATCAAAAGGGGGCTGCTGGTTCGAATGGGCAGAATTATGTTTTTTAGGTCAATTTCTAGGGTTAGGCTTGGGGGAATGGGGTAATTCTTATATGGTTTTAATGGGCAGGTCTAGGAGAAGCTAATGTTATAGGTTTGATGAAGTTTTAATTAGAAAACCTAATTCTTCTATCACAGAGCTGCTGCCTCCAATGAAGATCTTCTTCAAACCAATAAGTTAGTTTAATTTTTCTGCAATTGTCTTTCTCTCCTAATCCTTTACAGCCTACGCTAATCACCCCCAATCGATCTCCATTAAACCCCAAGTCTTTTAAACCCTAAGTTCTATGTTCAGCCCAATTCCCTCATTAGTTTGCATTCAAATTTTAACCGTA
The DNA here is from genome assembly GCF_018873765.1 of Telopea speciosissima. Lineage (NCBI taxonomy): Eukaryota > Viridiplantae > Streptophyta > Magnoliopsida > Proteales > Proteaceae > Telopea > Telopea speciosissima. Next base: position 45,678,759 of record NC_057925.1, on the reverse strand, counting down.
GATCCACTAAACCATCCCCTCTACTTGATCCAGCTTTGAGTCCCTTCCATCCGTCATAACCCTAAAATCTGTCATCTCCCACAAAACCCCAAAACCCTAGAAATTACATCCAGCAACATGTGGCCATCAAAACTCCATCATAGCACAGCCGAACCATCATCTCATTGGCCCTAACACTCGATCCAATCCCCTTGACAGAATTCTCATCCCAAACCCTAATTTCAACCTAAATTCTAAAGCCCAAAACCCTAATCCTAACCCGAAAATTCTGAATTTTAATTTTTTACTTAAAACTTCATCAAACCTATACCATTAGCTTCTCTTAGACCTGACCATTAAAACCATATAAGAATTACCCCATTCCCCCAAGCCTAATCCTAGAAATTGACCTAAAAAACCTAATTCTGCCCATTCGAACCAGCAGCCCCCTTTTGATCCTGTTACTTGGCCTCTAGTAGGATCCTCTCCTATCTGGAGCTACATGAGTAGGCTGGACAGAGTGTAGATTGAACTAGGGTTTAGAGGATTGATTGGAGATAGGTAGGCTTAAGTTGGAGGATTAGAAGAAGGAGGATGTATGCTGTAATAGTAAACTACTTACTTGAAAAATAGATCTTCAACAGTAGCAGTAGCTTTTAGAAAATAGGGTCTCCCGATCTATAAGATGCAAGGAGATGAGTAGAAGATCCTCCCGGTACTACCAGACGCAAGGAGTCAACTGGAGATCCACTAGTCCCTTCACCTTGATATGACTCACAAGGCAACATTCAACAGAGCAGGGCAGCAGCAATGACAACAAGCAAAAGCTTTTCATTAATCAAATTCGTGTTCAATACTTGGCCCCTTTACAACCTTATATAAAAGACTCAAAATTAGACTCCTACACTAAAAAGGAAAGGCCTAACCCATTCCTTAACCTACTAGGTAACTTAAACTGACTAGGAAACTGAAATAGACTCAAAATGGAGTCCTAATCCAGCCCAACTAAACAACTAAAAGAAAAACTAATAAAATCATTTAAATTGAACCACTGGTTCAAACCAGTTTTGGACTGGTTCAATTTAAAACATTAAAAACGTGAAAATAAACTAAGTATAGGGCTAATCCCGTATGCAACCTATGTACCCATATTTTAGGCCCATTAAAGTGGCCTATTACATAGAAAACCCATGGGATCAAAGGTCCAACATGTATATAACCCAACCCTAGACCAAGGTACTAAAACTCGGAACTCGGTACCAACTCGACCCTTGGAAAAACTGAGTCAAGTCTAGATTTCGCTGAGTTGGAGCATTGTTTTTTCCCGACTTGAAGCCTCAACTCGGTGGATTTTAGACTTAGTTTGGGTCTGAAACTTGGTATTCAGCCTATTTTAGGCCATTTAAACACAATAACACTATCGGAATTTGCAAAAACAAAGTCCAAATAGGAGTTTCACTTAGTGGGAAAGCAGGACAAACAATTACTTATGCCAGAAACCAGGACAAACACACTTATTTATGTCTAATATCATTTAAGTAAATGCTTTTAAAAGCTTTCCAACAAGTCCAAGATTGCTTAAATCTGAATTATATTGAATGAATAATGTCCCGGTCAAACTTAATTTGGTGTGCGTGAATGTTGTCAAAATCGCTCTGAATGAAAATATTTTTTTGGACATCAAAACAAATGAATATTTTACCACACTTTTGGTTTTTAGCAATGTTTTACCATATTAAGATTTATGGAATTTTTAGATTTGAGAAAAACCCCAGCATTAGAAAGTTGAAAATTGCACCTACCGCCGAAAATCCAGTTTTTGTTCTTGAACTGAGGGGTTGACTTTTTTTTCCTTTTGGAATTTGATTATTTAATTATTTTTATTGGATTCAAATAGGGGGTATTTGTTTATTTATGAATAATATCTTAAGCAAATGAACTACAAATACAAAAAACATTTACTTAATGATATTACGCATAAATAAGTGTCTGTATACCAAGGTTTGCATAGATAGGTGTCTGTATACCAAGATTTTCCACCAAGATCTCGACATCTGGAACTCATATAAAGGAGTTTAGGTCGAGATTCTCGAGAACTCGGCGAGATTTCGGCGAAATCTCGATCGAGTTGTTGCACTTTCTCAACTCGTATGCCAACTTGTCTCGGTTTCTCAAAAACCTGAGAAACTCGCCGATATCTCTCGAAAAGATCTCGCTACTTCGCGAGTCCTCGAACTATGCCCTAGACTTATTCTTAATAAAAGAAGCCTAGTTTGGTGATAAATCTGCATCAAATAATCAAACTAGGAACCAAACCATGATCTTTTCATCGAAGGATAGTTCATATTAGGGAAAATCTTGATAGCAGAAAATTAGATGGTTAGAATGAGATCCCAAATTCCATATGAGTTTACCAAATAGGGGTTGGAACAATTGCTGAAAATTTGGAATTGATCCAATGGTTAGATAAGCTAATATGGGGGAATCCTAGTACAACTAGAAAAAGGGCAAAACATTAATTTAACCAGGAAATTTAGAGATAAGAAATTAGGGTTATGTTCAGCAATCGAATATAAATTTAGTCTATAAGAATCAACAATAACAGATCAGTAGAATTGGTATATTAATTGTGACCTCAGAAGAATAATTTAACAATAAGGGCAGAATTGGAAATTCACAGCAGGAACAGATCTTCATGTCAGAATTGCACCAAACTGAAATCGAGTTCATGAATTAGGTTCAAGAACATTAGGTCAAAACTTGAGATGATTCTAACGGTTAGATTTGGCTGGGCAGAATTCTTGCGAAAATCACCTTGCATGTGACCTTCTAGAAGGGAAGCAGAATAGTTGCAGGTTTTAGGGTTTTAATGAATCTATGGTATTGATGATGGATGAGGAAGGTAGTAAGATCGATGGGAATAGGTAGGGCTTAGGTTGGAGGATTAGAAGGAGTATTGCTGAAACAATAAACTACTTACTTGATTAATAGATCTTCAACAACAACAATAGCTTGAAGAAGATGGGGTCTCCCGATTTACAAGATGCAAGGAGATGAGAAGAAGATCCTCCCAGTACTACTAGACGCAAGGAGTCGATTGGAGATCCACCAATCCCTTCACCTTGATATAACTCACAAGGCACACTCTCAAAAGAGCAAAGCAGCAGCATCAATGGCAGCAAGCAAGAGTTTTTTTTTATTAATAAAAATTCGTATTCAAGACTTGGCCCCCTTACAACTTTATATAGAAGACTCAAAATTAGACTCCTACACTAAAAAGGAAAGGCCTAACCCATTCCTTAACCTATTAGGTAACTTAAACTGACTAGGAAACTGAAATAGACTCAAAATAGAGTCTTAATCCAGCCCAACTAAACAACTAAAAGAAAAACTAATAAAATCACTTAAATTGAACCATTGGTTCAAACCAGCTTTGGGCCGGTTCAATTTAAAACATTAAAACATGAAAATAAACTAAGTATAGGGCTAATCCCGTATGCAACTCATGTACCCCAACTTTAGACCCATAAAAGTAGCCTATTATATAAAAAACCCATGGGATCAAAGGCCCAACATGTATATTACCTAACCCTAGACTTATTCCTAATAAATGAAGCCCAGTTTGGTGATAAATCTACATCAACTCTCCCCAGCTTGAAAAAATTTGTCCTCGAATTTTGTAGTGATGAGGGGGAAACAGAATGTGAGTAGCAGCTTGGACCATTCCCAAACAAAATTCTAGTTGCTTGTAGACTTTAGGGAGGTAGTCTTCAAGACGTGGAGCTTTCTCTTCAAAGAACCAAGGTGGCATAACAAACTCTATGTGTTCGACCTCTGAATCAATATCAATTGTGTATGTCGTGTTCATAGAGTCTTCAACAGTGGTAACCTTTTCATCTAAGACTTGAGGCATAAACTGTACCTCTTCAAGAACAACATCTTGAATGACAACGATTTCATGTGGAATGCTCCCAACCACCTCTTCATATTCGATTGTTTCAGCTTTGTCTACTTTGTTCTCTTCGACATTGACCTCTTCAATAGATTCTTCTGCATGTTCATTTTCTATCTTTGAAGCTTCAGGCATTGTCTCTATCTTTTCATCACAATTCACTATTATTTCAGCTTTATCTTCAACTTCCTTTGGCAATGAAAATTTGTACTCTTTATACCTGTATTCCTTGTGATCTGTATACCTTTCTCCGTCTTCTTTGTAATCCTTGTGCCTTCTAGGAGGTTGGTGGACTTGGGGTTGCACCTGATATCTGCCTTTGTCCATAGGAAGATTACTGTCTCTAACAGGAATACCCTGTCGTTGCAGAATTCGTTGTAATGTTCCATTCGTAGCTCTCATTATTTCAAGTGTAGTCCTCTGTTCAGCAGCGAACTGTTGAAGCATCTCAAGTATTGTAGTCATAGGGTCGGGTGGATGTGGTAGTAATGGATTCAATGCTGGATTGCCATGTTGATCCATGGCTCTGATACCACATAATGTAGTCCTAGTCTCCTAGATAGATAAGAGATCTACTAGGAGCCAACATAAACAGGACCTTTTAAGCTGCTGGATCAATGGGATAGGTTTGAGAATTTAGGTCAAACTTAGGGTTAGGTTTAGGGTACTGGGGGGAAATCTTATATGGTAAAGCTAGGCAGGTTTAAAGGGAGTCTAATGAACTAGGTTTTATGAGTTTTGGATGGGTAGAAGTAGGTTCGATGGATTTGGGCAGCAACTAGGGTTAGTGTTTTGAAAGGTGGAAGATGATGGAATCTAGGGTTTTAGGATTAATGGAGGTTAATGGGGAATTATGGTTTGGGTGGTTGGATGGGGCTGAGATGAATATCAAGTGGAGGGGAAGTGTTGGTGATGCTAGGGTTTGAATATGAAAGTAATCTAATGGTTAGATCTGACTGGGTAAGGGTTTTCTCGAAAATTACCTTGTATGTAATCTTCTAGAAAATAAGGAGAAAGTTACAGGTCTTCAATGGCAGCAGCAGTTGCAGCTTGAATAATGGAGAAGGATAGAACCACCTTCAATGGAGATCCTCCCAGCCGTCACGGTGTAAGGAGTCGTAGGAGATCCACCTACCCTTTCCACCTTAATAGAACCACAAGGATGAACACTCTCAAGGAGCAGCAGCAACAAAGGCAGCAAACACGATTTTTTTTTTTAATTCATAAAACTGTGGGGGAGCCTCCCACGATTTAATATTTATAATAAAAGGCTAATAGCCAAATCCTAATACAATCTAAACAATTCCCTCACTTAAATCGTGGAAGGGTAGGAATAAACAACTTAAAACCAATTAAAACACTTAAAACTAAGAAGATTCCTAAGTAACCAATAGGATATAAGACCCTATTAGCCAATAGGACTGTTTCACTTATATTGGACCAGTGGTTCAACCGGTTCCATTTAAAACACGAAAACTTGAAAAATAAACTAAGTATTGGGCTAATCTTGTATGCAACCTATGTACCCCTAGTTTAGGCCCATTAAAGTGGCCTATTACATAGAAAACCCTTGGGATCAAAGGCCCAACAGATATATATCCCAACCCTAGACTTATTTCTAAAGAAATAAGCCCATTTCGATCATGAATCTGCATCAAATCCATTTTGTTTTCTTTTCCTTTTCTTGACTTTTTCTGGAGGCAAAACTCAAGCCACACATAAGAGAAATGTAACCTACCAAATCTTCATCTCTATTTGGCTTCTTCAGCCTCTGCAATTCCATAGTTGCAGAGCCATTGGTCCTTCGGTCATGGTAACTAGCCCTTCCCTTGAAATTAAACATTCCAGTTCTCTCATACACATTTAGTCCCTGCTTTGCCCTCCTGCTACTTGGTTACAAGCCTACTTTGAAGATAGCAGCTTCAAAGTTCTGTTTCCCCCCTTGAACTGGCTGATTCTTTCAGAAAATATATGTTTAACTATTATATAATTCAATAATTGATGTGGATTTACTGAATGGCATGGTAAATAAACCAGAAAAAAATGAAGTAATAGGCATCTATTGTCACCTTGAACTCTCATGATCATACTTATGTGTTGCATGTGTTGCATCCAGGCCCCCTTTGCTGGAAGGTTCCTTGTTCACCTAGATGCCATGACAACTAAATTTATGATGGTGGAAACTGTTGTTCTTTCTCAGCTTCTCAATTGTAAACCCAAACCCATTCTATACTCTTTGCTTCAATGCATGTAAGTAAAAATTAAATCTAATATTTTCGTTTTATATCTTCTTCACAATGTTTCATTTTAGTTACAGGACATACTCTAAACTTTTTGCTTCCCCTCCTTTCAGAAACACTAATCTCTCTCTTTCTTGCTTAGATCTGAACTTATATATCAGGACTTTTGATTGGACTAGGTTTGGATCCAGATAGTTTCATTTTGACTCTTTTATGCATGTAGGATATGACATGACCCAGCATTTAAAAGTTTCCTGGATTCCTGCCTACCAACCTGGTCCTGGCCCAAATTTAAAATTGATTCATTGTTGGATCCCAGACCTGGTTAAAATGGGCATTGATTGGGATTTCAATTTTCAAATGGGACATTTCATTTAATGCTCACTTTTCTTATCTTATCCTTCATTGCCTTTGACAGAAAGAGCCATTCAATTTCTGTGAGTCCAGTTTTGCTTTGTGTGGCTGTTTTGCATCAACTAGGGTCCCCAACTCCCCAATCTTATAAATATACATTTTAACCATTTTACATTGTTATTCATCGAGGTACTATTGTGTAAAGAATCTTAACATAAATAGCCACCAGTCCATTCACAAGTTTATATAATATGGCATGGTGCAAAGACTAGAACAGATATCTAGGACAAATATGTCAATCGTTATTGAATTAGCATGTCAGTCGGGGGTCCTCCATTTGTTTTGTTCCCTGAATGTATGAAATCTGGAGAACCACTATGCCTGACTAAAATATCTGTTTTCATCTTTTGGCATATGTACTGTAATAATTCGGCATGTAAGCCCTTGGCATGTTCAGCATGGAATATGTTAAAGTAAAGGCAGATGTTAGGTGCAATTGTAAATGTGCAATTTTAAAGGGATATCATATCTATTCCAGAGATTTATTCTTTTGGGATTAGTTTTTCCTGGTATCTAATTCTGTTTCTATTGTTTTCTGCATCTCTATAATAGAGCTATTAATGGTGTTTCTCGACTCCAACAGGTTTATTCTATCAAAGATAGTGACCAATGTCTCATTGGGACTGCAGAAATTCCTGTGGGGGGAATTCATATGGATTCCATCCTAGCTGATTTGACCTTACCTTTGAAGTATGTTGCTTATTCTCATTGCTTCCGTACTGAGGCTGGTGCTGCTGGCACAGCGACAAGGTGAATAGATCTGTTAGTCGTACTCTACATGTGTCTTGTTTCAAATTATTTATTCTCTCAGTACTCTTTGTTACTGTACTTTATGATGTAAATATCTCTATGAGGTTTGCTTTAAATTATTGCTGCACATGGTATCTGTAGCTTCGTTAATTTTGTAAACGATCCACGAGTTTTGATGGGAATGCAACTGATAAGATTTCCTTGTGGTCTTATCCACACTAGTTCAGTTTTCTCTATTTTCCTGCTCTCGATCAGCAACAGCAAAAGAAACTCTATAGGGAAAAATAAAAGGAGATAAAGGCAGTAGAATGAGGAAAAGAAAGAAAACAGAAGGCACCTAGTTAACCAGTCCACAACCAGGGTGAAAAATCGAGCAGCCAAACCCCTCCCTGCATGATGACGAACCAAAAAACAAATCTTAACCATATGCTCTAAACAACTAGATCCCCACACCTACACCAAAGTAATGCTGACAAACAAACAAATTAGACTCCGGAACTCTGCAACTCCTGTGTTGAAAGGCTTTTTGGGCGGCTTTGTTGGCCAGATTCAGACTTCCGGGTAGATCTCCACCGCCTACCACCCACGGGTCCCCTCCCCCACTATTGTGATACTCTTGACATATCCTCTCTTTCTGGGATGCTAAACTGAGAAGTCTTGCCAATCCAAACCATCCGTTAAACCTCCAGAACCTGGGTCAATGATACCATCCCTTCCTAAAAATGTAAGATGACCTGAATAGGTTGCCTCTTTGGGCTGGCAATGCTGATTGGTGATTGCTGGCTTCTCCTTGGAAGTATGCAATTTAACTTAAGAATGACTGACCAGGCATCCTATGGGTCTCACCATCATCAGCCATTATCAACACTTGTGCCTCTACACTCTACCTCATCAACCAGCATAGAGGAGCCCAACTTCTCATCACCCATACTGTCCACAGCCACCCAACAGGGAAGCGGTTAAAGAGTCATTCTAATCAGCTTTCTCTATTCTTACATTATATAGAACTTTGCTGATGTCGCATATTCATTTAATGATTTCTGATGTTATGGAAATATCGAGCAGGGGCCTTTATCGAGTCCATCAGTTCAGCAAGGTGGAAATGTTCATCTTGTGTCGACCAGAGGATAGTGATACCTACCATGATGAGCTCATTAGAATTGAAGAAGATCTGTTCTCATCACTAGGAATTCATTTCAAGTAAGAAAGGAGTTCCATTTTAGTTTTTATCATTTTCTACTTATTATTATTAAAATAGAAAGGTCAGTGAACTTAGTAAAGCTCACTAATCGGTTCGTTGTTAATAATTGTATCCATGGGTGAGTCCATGTTATAGAGGATCTCGCATCCGACTCATTATTCAAGTTTCAGTCCAATGAGTATATACTAGGGGTCAGAAAGTGGTTCATGGTTATACCATTTAAAAAATGCCACTGATTGCTAATATGTATGGTGGATATTAGTGGCATCATTGTAATTTTCCTCAACTTTTGCGCACTATTGGTGCATTAATGTTCAGTTTGGATTGAAGTTTGACCTTTGGATCCTTTATAACATGGACTCACCCAATGTTTGAGATATCACATAGGTTGACACTTGGTTAAGTTTACAAAGTTCACTAACCATTGTGAACATTATCACGATTCTATTATTATTATTTTTTTAATTTCTATACTCGTTTTCTAATCTTTGCTTTTCTTTCAGGATATTGGATATGGCATCCGGTGATTTGGGTGCACCTGCTTATCGCAAATTTGATGTCGAGGCATGGATGCCAGGTCTTGGACGGTATGGCGAGGTATGTTAAATTGTAGGCACTGATTGGATGATGTCAATTTGGTCTGGGGTTGGCAATCCAAGAAAGGGCTATGGTTTTTACAGTGTACATGTTCACACGTGGCTTTAACATTGCCTACCGGGCCAGTCTTAATGACAATTTTTTATACTATAGTTTGAAAATTTTCTAATTCCTCCCCATCTGTTGTTCACAGATATCAAGTGCATCAAACTGTACTGATTATCAAAGCCGGCGGTTGGGTATAAGATTCCGTCCATCTGACTCGTCAACCAATCCTAAGAAGGGTAAGGCTAGCCTTGCACCACCACAATTTGTGCACACACTGAACGCAACCGCATGTGCTGTCCCTCGGATGATTGTCTGTTTACTGGAGAATTTTCAGCAAGAAGATGGCTCTGTTATCATTCCTGAGCAGTTGAGACCCTTCATGGGTGGGCTTCATCGCATCATCCCCAAATCAAAATGATGATAATGCTTTGATGATTAAGATATTTATTTTCTAACTTAGGGATTGCGTTTGGTACATGATCTGGATTTTGAACCAGTCCCACTAATGGATGATGAGAAGGTTGGGTGGAAGGAAATATTGCTGGTGGTGGTGTGCTCCTGCATCATTTATGATCTTCAGTGGCATTGGAGTAGAAAACCAAGATTCAGACTTTTATACCTGCCAAAGCTCTCATATACTTTAAATTGAGCTGCTTGGTCACTGTTGTTTTAGCCAATTCCTATGTCCGTGTTTCTGAGCTTGTGTGGTTAATCAGCCCAATGGATGGTTTGACCTTTAGATGTTTAATGCTTTGCTGCTCTCTATCCTTTCCTCCCCCCCCCCCCCCTTCTCTTTCTCCCCAGCAGGCTTTTTGGGGATGAATCATCTAATGTCCAATGCTTCCTCAATTTTTAGTAATTAATTGATTGGATCTTTCTCCTATTGAAGTTATATAAACTTGTTGCTTCTGTACCTTGTAATCAGATCAGTAACAATTGGCCTCAACCAGTTCCATAGCAGAGGTACTCTGAAATCCATGGCTGCAATTGGTCCTACAGGATTGCCTATGTGATTAAAAGTGCTTTCAATCCTACTTCTTTGCCCCTTGTATCTCTTAAGTTGTAACATATAGTATATCCAACTACATTTCCTGCGGTCCTTAACTGAAGCTCCTCAAAGAGTTCCTGAGTCTTACTTACAGATTGCTTCAACAATCTCACTTGCATCTTCCTCAGTTATGAGTTATGACCTTCAAATCATCCGTCTGTTTTGCTTACAAGATTGCCTCCTTAAAAGCAAAAGCTTTCAAGTACTCATATTCTTGATATATTAGTCTACTGTCCTTTGGCATGAGACTGAAACATGAACTGCTTATATAGGTCTCAAGACCCAGCCTGATTCTGCTCCCAACCTTTTCAACTGCAATTTTTAACACATGTTTTTATTACAAATATATGTGGGGTGTTTCCAGCACCTTACAACCAAACCAAGGATTCTGGAAGCCATCCTGGGGTATCTGCTATAACTGTTGGTAGTTCATCAGTTGGAGATTGAGTTAATTGGAGTTGTTGCCCACACTATCATTTAGTTGTTATAGATTAATTTATTGTTTGATCTGAAAATTTATAAATTGTTGTCTGAAAAGTCAAATTTGCTTTTAAGATCTCTTGGACTGTTCCAAAGTAGGCCTATCAAGGAGTCACCATCTGTCGTACAATCAAAATGAATGGGACAAAGTTTTCCTTCACGGGGTTGGAACGTTCATTGCCTTATCCTAGGGTTACACCTATAGGGTTTTAATATATTTTCCAAAACACCCATTTGATACCTCACGCTTATCTGAACCCGCCGTGGTGATTCATTGTGGCCGAAGGAAAACTCCATCCAAATGAATATATCATTCTTCTATGTGTCAAAAAGGTTTTATGCTGCACGAAATGTGGGATGGAGGCAATAAGAGGTCGAAATGACTAATCCCCCTCCCCTCCCCCAATTTAAAGAATAGTTGGATCCCCTTTAGTTATTTTTAAAGTTCTGTGAAAGACTTCCTAAACCTGCTTGATGATTAAGTGTTAGAAGTGCAAACCTCTCTCTCGAGCCCCCCCCCCCTCCTCTAAATAGGCCAAATTTTTCCACAACAGATCAAATATCTGCCACTAAGATTGGACGGAGCCCAAATGATCCACGAGTAGACTTCCAAGTTCCAGTTTAACCACCGAGTTCGAGATGGATTGTTGTGGTTCTTCTATGCCTAGGACACCAGAATATCGAATCATGAACGAAGAAATCCGTGAGAGATGCATATTAGCAAGTGATTGTGAGGCCCCAATTCTTGACTCGAGGAGATACAAAATGTTTTTTTCCTTACATCCATTGGATAGATAGGTAGGGCAGATTTTAGGCTTTTCTCATGTTATTTGTTCAAATATTTTTTCAACAATGGTGTTTTAGTATTTTCAATGAGTTGAACAATGAAAATAGATGGTGAGTGCTTTGATCGAATTGATTGGGTCATGTAGAATCAAGAGTTTCAATGCAAACTCACAAATGGCAAAACAAAACTAGGAAAAGTTTATCAGAATGATCCACTATTTTTAGCCATGTATCGGGATGATGTAAACAATTCGATCTGTTGGATAGAGATTCCAAGATTTAGATTAACCACATGTTAAATTTCAGGATTAAATTCAAACAAATACTGTGTCATTTATATTCATGCATTCATGTATTTTCTCAGCCGTTCATATACGTGCATGCGCCCCCATTGTAATCCCTAGCTTTGTTTTGCTTCGTGGCAAACTTCATTTGGGCTAGCACTTAGACATGTAGGTAGGGATCCCGGGAGCAATCTATCCATAAAATTTGGGTCCATATACTTTGCTAAATAAAAAATATTTGGGTTGTTTTAAATTTTAATAGCTTTTCTGAATGGTCCTTGAAACATTCATCCATTTTTTCGTATTTTTACTTGGAGATATCATTTCTCAGTAAAATTTACCAAATTAATCGTAGGACTGTGAGGACAAGGGATTTTTGGGAGTCACCACTATGGGGGAACAATGGGTTTCTTTGGTCCTACTTCTTTCTCGTGGTGGAGGGAGGGGTCATGTTTGGTCAGCTTTTGGGGAGGAAAGTAATAAAGAGTCGCCACCTAGATCTTGGTCTAGGACCCACAAAATTTTATTTTCTTTTTCAGAAAAGTTTATCCAAATTAAAATGGTCTAAATCAAGAGTATGGGTATGTATCAATTTGCGAACAAGAAAATAAGTTAAGAAACCCCAATCAATTCGGTAAAAATCGGTCTTCTAATTGCGAAGAACTTTCATAAGATGATAAAAATTTTCTAAAAATCAAAAAATTATGGCACATGGTTAGATGAAAAGAAATTCAGAAAAACACTAAAAATGAGAAAATCTCACCAAATTCTAATACACTGCACATCAACCCAAAAGTTGAAAGACGTAAACTAATAAGGAGAGTAAAACCCTTAAATGTCAAACATGTGATTTAAGAGCAGGAATAAAGACAAGTTAATTTAAGGAAAATCAGCACCATAAGGACCGAAGATGGTTAATTTTTCACATGAAACAAGGAGATGTTAACCCAAAAGACGAAACAGAAAACAAGTAAATAAAGCAAATTAAAACCAACCAAATGGACCACCGATAGGATGGGTCTGTGTGTTATTGCAATATCATCCTACTTCATTTGGAAACACAGAAATCATGTAGCAATGAGGGGATCGAACCCCAATCCAAGACTTATTCTTGATAGCATTAATCGATGGATTGCTGAGTTACAGTTTTCCCTAGTCCCTTGCAGACTATGACTCAACCCGACAATGAAAATGGTAATGTATCTATCCTTTGTCCCACCTCAATCATTATTCATCTAACAGAAACTGTTTTGATCTGTGCAGGATACTTCAACAGATGTTTAAACAGATCGAGATGAGCTATTGATCTTTTGTACAATGGGACTTTTGATTTATAGAACTTAACATTATTTTGACATGTAATTATATAGAGGCTGAAGCAAGCTAGGGGACTTCTAAAAGTAGTACAGTTTGGTATTAATTTTGGCTGAACTAGCATGCAGGTCTGGAATGCATCCCAAGAGCTGCAAGATATGATCAAAGACACTTTGACATCACAAAACATATGGAACTCACTTTCCCAGGATCTATGGGTGCAGGAGGCATCTTCCGTGACCATAATGGAGCTGTGCTGAGCTGCTTTGCGGTTTTCCAGGGAGTAGGATCAAATTACATGGCTGAAATGGGAGCATTCTTCATTGGCATAAAGCAAGCTTGTATTCATAAGCCTGAGAACCTGTGGATAGAAAGCGACTCGGAAGCAGCAGTCACGATCATTCTTTCTTGCAAATTTCCTTGGTATCTCATGCAGGAGTGGTGGTCGGCAAAATCATTCCTTGACTCCTTCCAGTGGCGAGTCTTGCATTGCTTCAGAGAAGCTAACTCGGCTGCAGACGCTCTTGCAAACTTTGCAGCGAAGAGGAAAACCACCGCTGTATGGAATGCCCCCCCTAGCTTCATTACTCATATTGTATGTTGGGAAGCGCTTGAGTGCCCTCACTATAGATTCAAGTAATGTGATTTTTGTAAGATTGCTAGGATCTCTTGGGTCGCTGGGCTTTCTTTAAGGACCTCTTCAGCCACTCATTGTACCTTGATTCTTTTATTCTAATACACTCATTGCTGATCTTTAACAAAAAAAAACTCTTACACTCTCTCTCACAAACATTTTGTTTTTGTATTTATGGGGACAACTAGGTTATTTTTATGTTTAATCAACTTGCTATCTAAACAAACACTACCAAAAGGGTATCTGGGCTAATGGTCATGTAAATAATATTTTATCGTTACTTTAATGTTATATATTTTTTTTATGGGAGAAAGTTCTCTGTCCGGGAGTGTGGCCTATGCCAGCACTCCCATGAGTCTATCTCTCTCCTCCCCATTTGAAAAGACACCTCTGTCCCCTTGTTTTGAGGAGAGAGACAGACACATGGGAGTGCTAGCATAGGCCACACTCCCATGCAGAAAACTACTTCCCTTTTTTAATTTATCAAAAAAATAAAAATAAATGAACCACCTATACCCAGTCTCAGATAGTATTGTTAGATAATAAAAATGAATAAAATCTAAAAATGACCAAAAATAAATGAAGCATAACATGACTAATATTTTGGATGGGAAACCAATCATAAGCGGTTATATTACAACTTAAAAAGTCTCTAACAAGACTTCAAATTATAAACCAATTCAATATCCTCACTATTCTAGATAAAACAACAATAATGTACCCTTGATAAACAAAATGACATAAAATAAAACACCAAATTAGTATGTCACCACTATCCTATGGAGAATAGTGATGACTTACCGTTGAGAGAGAGGGGGCTAGTACTATACCCTCCACAATTGGCTCAAATAACCTTTTCCCTAAAAATTATTACTATATATTGATATTTTGTTGAAGAAAATGGAGCTTAAGGAAAAAAGGTCTTACCTTTGACATTCGGCAGGCATTTGTCCTCTTTTTGGTAAATTTTGTTATTCCTTCAAGATGGACTATGCTGAAAATGTTCACTTTGGAGATTGAACTACAAAGGGAAGAGATTCTTTGGCTTAACAAATCGAGAATTCAATGGTTTACTAGTGGGGACCGTAATACCAGTTTTTTCCATGCCACAACCTTACAGAGGTGCAACCGCAATAGGATTCTCAAGCTTCGTCTCCTATCTGGTCAGCGGGTCCACGAGGAGAATGCCATTTTTAAGGAAATTTTAGACCAATATGGTTCTATCTTTTCCAGTGAAGGAGTTGATTCAGATGCCCTCAACATTGTGTCTCAAGGTATTGTGCCTAGAGTGGATCCTTTGGAAAATGAAAATCTGTGTAAGACCGCTACTTGCAAAGAAATCAAAGAAACTCTATTTGCAATGTATCCCCTCAAGTCCCCTGGGCCTGACGGCCTTCCTCCTGCCTTTTATCAGCGATTTTGGGACCTTGCTAGCACAGGCATATGCAACTTTGTGCTTGAATTTTTTTCCACTGGTGTGATGCCTAGGTCCTCTAATGCTACTCTAGTATGTCTCATTCCAAAAGTGGACCAACCAAAAACAATGGATCAGTTCAAGCCGATTAGTATGTGCAATGTGGCAACCAAGATCATCTATAAAATTATGGCTACTCGTCTCAGAGATATTCTTGATAGCATTATCTCCCCTGGGCAATCAGTTTTTATCCCTGGGCGTCTTATCTCTGACTACATTCTTCTGGCTTACGAAGCATTTCACTATATCAACCACAAGAAGAAAGGGAAGAAGAAATTTATTGCTTTGAAGCTAGATATGAAAAAAGCTTACAATCGGCTCGAATGACCTTTTGTTGAGTGTATCCTCTTTCGCCTTGGCTTTTGCAAGAGATGGGTGGACATGATTATGTCTTGTATCTCTTCGGTCTCTTATGAATTTCTCATCAATGGAGCTGTCAGGGGCTCTCTTACCCCCACGAGAGGTATTCGACAAGGAGGCCCTCTTTCTCTGGCCCAATTCGTGTTGTGCGCCCAAGCTTTTAGCTCTATCCTTCTCCAAGCCGAATCAGAAGGGCTCATTCACGGAATGAATGTGCGAAATAGGTCCTCCCTGATATCTCATCTATTTTTTGCTGATGACACTCTCCTATTTTTAGAAGTTACCTTACAAGAGATTCAAAATCTTAAGACATGTTTGGAGCTTTACTGTAAAGCTAGTGGCCAACAAATCAATCTACAGAAATCCACTCTTTTCTTCAGCCCCAACACTGCCCCCGTTTTAAGAGATGGTTTTCTAGGATTCTAAAGATCCCCTATGGTGATCCCCCTAAGAAATACCTTGGCCTTCCTGCAGAGTTTGGAGCTTCTAAGCTCGATTTATTCAGAGAGATCAATGAGAAGACTAGAAGTAAGATGTAAGGCTTGAAGCAAAAGCTTCTCTCTTATGCGGGGAAAAAGATGCTGAAATCGGTTGCTCTGACCATGAACAATTATGCTTCCTCTCATTTCAAACTGTCGGCTGCCCATCATACTAAAATCAGGAAGGCAGCTACTCATTTTTTCTGGGGAGACAAGGGGGGGGGGGGAAGACAAGATCTATTGGATTTTGTGGGAGAGAATGTGCAGATCCAAAGCAAAAGGAGGGTTGGGATTTAGAGATCCATCAATTCATAATCGAGCTTTGTTTGGGAAACTTGTTTGGAGATTGTGGAGTTCGCCTGAGTCAAACTGGGTAGGAATTATGAAGCAAATCTATTTTCCTCATTGTGACTTCCTTCAGGCTCCCACTGGGTCTAATCCTTCATGGGCATGGCATAGTATCCTGTAAGGTCAGAAAGTTCTTGTAGATGGTCTTCTGTGGATTGTGAGTACAGGGGAGGCAATTCGGATCTGGGAGGATAACTGGATTCCTTCTTCTCCAAGCTTTAGGCTTGAGTTCCTTCTCTTCAAGGAGCAATAAGGTACTTTGTATCCGAGCGTATTGATTCTCAAAACCAGATTTGGAGGGAGGAGGTTCTGCTGAACTTGTTTCACCCCAAGGATGTGGCTGTAATCAAGTCTATCAATTTGAGTATTTTTCCCCGCCCGGATGTCCAGGTCTGGGGGCTACGAAAAATGGCTATTACTCTATTAAATCAGCGTATTACCTAATTTGTAATCAACAAGACTTGAGGAGTCTTAAGAGGCCATCGTCTTCAACTCAAGGTAATAGGCGCAGCATCCCTAATGAGGTTTGGAAAGGAGTTTGGGCGTGTAAGGTTCAACCTAACGTTAGAAATTTCTTGTGGAGGGCTTGTTCTAATGGTTTGGCTTCAATGGAAGAGCTTTCGAGGAGGAACGTGCTAGTGGACCCCCATTGCAGTCGCTATGGCATGTTGGAAAATATGGATCACATTCTATTGGAGTGCATCTTCGCTCGAGCAGTGTGGTTTGCTTCAACTCTTTTTTTCAGCCCCCCAACCATCGAGCCCCAAATCTTCAAAGCTATCCAAGGTTGGAGCTCTTTGATTTCTTCTAACAAGCGTCTTGGCCATGAGACCTTTGGCCTTGCAGCGCAGATTTGTTGGTCTTTGTGGAAGGCGCGTAATGATGCTCTTTTTGGTGGTAAACATCTGAATCCTATTAAAGTGAGTAGGCAGGCCGAAATGGAGTTTAAGGAATTCCGATCTCTTTCCTACCATCACTCAGATTCCGTTCCTGAACATGGAGTGCCCTCGCCCATTCATCCCTGGACTCCTCCTGGTCATCTAGCTTTTAAGTTGAATGTTGATGCTTCTATAGCAGGTAACAAAGGGGGTGTGGGCTTTGTTCTTAGAGACTTCAACGGTCTGGTGGTTTTTGCTGTGTCTGACCCTATTCCTAAGCATTCTATTATTCTGAGTGAGGCTCTAGCTGTTAGAGCAGATTTGTTGCACTGTATTACGGAAAAGATAGATGTTTTGTAGGTGGAGAATGACAACCGGGATCTTATGCTTTGTCTCACTGGCCAGCAACAATCCCCCGCGTTGGGGATCATCAACACTGTCTAGGATATTAGGGATCTCTCGTCTTCCTTTACTTCTTATCTTTTTCACCATATTTTCAGGGAGATTAACAACGTGGCTGTCTGGCTGACTCCCTGGCCTGGAGAGCCTTGTCTGTAGCGTGCCAGACATCTTGGCCCAATTTCACTCCTTGGTTATCGGAATTATGTAATTCGGATACCTTACATTGGTCATGCGTTAATATATAGACCTTTTCTTACAAAAAAAAAAATGTTCACTAGTGGTCAACTTGTAAATGATATTTCC
The DNA here is from genome assembly GCF_018873765.1 of Telopea speciosissima. Lineage (NCBI taxonomy): Eukaryota > Viridiplantae > Streptophyta > Magnoliopsida > Proteales > Proteaceae > Telopea > Telopea speciosissima. The sequence goes on along the minus strand of NC_057925.1, from coordinate 45,660,788 downwards.
GTTGCAACTTTCAAATGTTATAGTGAATGTTACTAGAAAAAGTTTTTATAAATTTGGTATCATGCCCATTAATTTTTTTGGTTTGGAGATGATCCCATTTATTTTTTATAGGGGGGAAACGGTTGCCAGATTTCCTATAAAGTTTTCTTTCCTTAGGTTTGTTGTCTATGTAATTATTTTAGGGAAAAACTTTTCCATGGTGCCAATGTGCAATTTCACTCTCACATGAGTTTTTTTCCTCTCTCCTACATTGAATATGTGGGCTCTCTACGGATGATACTTTTTTCAGGATAACCATTGGTAGGGGTTGGGCTTCGGTTGAGGCCTCAGGTTGAGCCCCGGTCTGACTATATATATACAATTACATATAATAATTGAGAGAGGGATAGGCTCACCGCCCACCTGTGGCAAGCTAGCGGGTGCAAGATGGGGCACCATAAAGGAGAGGTAGGGGTCATTTCAAAGGTGGAGAAGAGAGATAAACATGGTAGCCGCTAGCTTACTGTACACGGGCGATATACCCAGCCTTACCAAGCCCTTCCTAGGTTGCACCAGAACAATGAGAATTCTGTGTTCTCTTGTTGAACTGAATTGATTGCAGTTCAAGTCTTTTTTTAGTAAGTGTTGTTTCACCTATGGGGAGGAGGTAGGAGTTGGATTCAAGAATACTTGGATGGTATCAGAGAATGGTTGATCCCTAGGTTCTTTTGGTTACTTTTTGTTTTTGAATTGTTAGTGGGGTTATATAATTATGGGAAAAACATTGCCATGATGTCAATGTGTAGATTCCTCCTGTACACACCCTCTCATATCCCACTTATGGACTCCGCATATTCTCATTAAAATCTGACCCTTATTGGACAATTCGATTTCCTTCTCCTTCATTAGTGGAAAGCTGCACTCTGGCGTTGTAGCAAACCCTCTCCTAGATGATAGAATGTACGACTGTGTGACCGCTTTCCACTCCGTGGCTAGTGGATCTTTGTAACCCAGTAGTTGTGTGTCTTTCACATTCAAATGAATAGATTTTAGATTACCAAAAATGTCTATCGCTTGGCATGTTGTATGAGGTCCAAATTTTAATGACAAGTAGATGTCTAGGTCATCTGTTCACATATCAAGTTTAAACGCCACCAGTTTTTCTAAGTACAAAAATAAAGCTTTGACAATAGAGTGCACTTCAGTGGTCAAAGTACCATACATGTGCATGGATATACATGAGGACGGATGCCATTACATAGGGGAGTATGATATTAAATTTAAGGCCCAGAGCATGGTCCCTGCACCAGTGCTAGGGCCAATGAGAGCGCAAGCGGAAAGCATCTGTTCGAGCGACATTTTCGTCTTTCATGGGGTGGGATGATCATTTTCTCCCCTCTGTGTCTGGGCGGAGGGCACTCACTCCTAGACAGAGTTCTTTTTCTCTAAATTTAAAAATGATATTTGACAATGGCCTATCCAGATCCATCATGTATTGCCTATTTAACAATTGAAATAGCCACATCATTTTGTCATGTGGTAAAATTAGGTGACTACTAAAATGTGTATATCCACACTAGACCATGAAGGGGGTTTTCCTATAAAAATTGTCCTTTACCAAAATAATACTTAAAGGTAAAGTATATCTGGTTGCTCAAAAAAAATCTACTATATGGCATGTTCCAAATTTTATGCACAGGTTGACCCATAGCTCACTTGTTCACATATCAAATTTCAGCCCATATGAAGTTTATCAGGTGGCAAAATAGTGCTTTGAAAATCAATTCCAATACATAGACGTCATGTAGTTGAATTTGAGTTTGAAACATGACAAGTGGCATATCTAGACTACAGACAGTCTACTGAACACTTAGATTTGTCATGTGATAAAATTTGGTCTATTTGTCATGTGATAAAATTTTGTAGACTATCAAACAAACTCTGAATGCTTTAGTTAGGGGCGTAACTGGGTAGGTATGGACTGGGTTTTTTAAAACCTAGACCAACTTCAGGTCCCCTTAACCAAACCCAGACCCAACCCAGCTTGAGGTAGGCTAGGATATCTCAGTCCACGCCCAACCCTGCCTTGATTGACCCTGATTGGACAGGGCTAGCCTTGATTGACCCTAACAACCCTTTTTTTTTTTGTCATTTTACTAGTAGTTAGTAAAGAGTCAACTATTTTCAATCCATAAGTGGACAAACTAGCTAAGCTTCCACTCACAAATCAACAATCAAGGCATTTCCATTGCCTTTAACACACCTTTAGAGAGTTTTGAATAAGAAGCTGATGGTGACAAAGGCTATATTTTTATATTTTATAAATGAGAATGTCTAAATGACACCTCTATAGGTGTATTTAGAATATGTAATTTTCTTTTGATTTCCCTTTGTCTTATTGCTCCCAAAGGTTCTCTTAAGTTGGTGGTAGAAAAATGTTTTCATAATAATTTGCAAGTGTTTTTACTATTATGTTATTTTCAAATGTTGTCATTGTCTAGCATGCATTTCAATCGCATGCAAAATGACAGGTTTAGATGGGCTCAGGCTCAAGCTCGGGCTCGGGCTCAATAAGCCAAACTTGCTCCCCTAGTTTTATTAGTGAAGTTGATAAAATTGGGAGAATTCTTAAACATGCTCAAATTGGACTTTGGTGATAGATTTGAAAGCGGGACCAGAAATAGTTTGGTCCTAAAGGGAAGGAACTCTCTAGACTAGACCTAATATCAGCCCCAATTGATTGGATTACAAATATTAAACCATTCCTTAATCATATCATCATTTCATTAATCTTTTTTGGGATTTCTTTATTTCTTTTAGAAAGCGTGACTTATGTTTAGAAAAAACAAAAAAAAAAAGTGTTTTTAGATCCTCCATGGTTAGCATCATTCTCTGACCTTTGATTTTTATTTTTTGTCATGCCCCACAAAATCTACTTGGTTTGACCCGTTGAATCATATGCACTTATCTCATGTTTGCCACGTGTCTCCATATGACACCAATACATTTATTAATTATTATTATATATTTTAAACATAGCTTATTCCCATAATTATATATGCTTTATACTATTATACTTTTATTTAGTACAATTAAGGTCTCTATCAGGAGTCAGGGAGTCAGAAGTCCAAGTTGTTGTGGGGCCCACAAATTGAATGGTGTAGATTGATTAGAATATGCGCTGACATGAGTTATGATGACAAAAAGTTCCTCTTTTTCTAATAAAAATAGTAAATAATAGAATTTCTACTTTCAGTAAACAGAATTATATATATATACAGAGTGCAGGGATAATTTGGTCAATTCATCAGAAGGGCTTGTAAGGAAATGTAGGGGGTAATTTTGTAATTTAAGGGACAGAAGGGTCGTTCTCGTCTTCCCCACGTCTTCAGGGCACGAGCGGTAGGGAAGAGGTGCTTGAGAGACCGCGGCGCATTAATCGCCGGTGAAAATCCACTCTCAAAGAGTGAAATGGTGAGTGGGACCCACACTCTACACGGAGTGAGACTACGAATAAAAAATCGACGCGTTGATCCCCCAGTTGGGGTCCCACAGTTTCTCAAATCCAACGGCTTACCACCTCTTACGCGACCCTGAGCGGTTTCGCGCGCATTTACGTCGATCTTTTTTGTTTATTATTTTATTGTAACTCTTAAGTCCTTTAAATAATTTATTTAAAGAATTAGGTTAAAAATTAAGAAATTATTTTTGATTTAATTATTGCATACGTACAGTTCTAACCAAGGACTAGGTAGAGAAATGCAAAAGCATAGAATAAGAAGAAGAAGAAGAAGAAAGAGAAAAAAGGAACCCTTTTCATACTTTGGTTTCTCTCTCTGTCTCTCTCTCTCTCTCTGATATTAATAAAGCGGACAGAAAAAAGGAAAAAAAAAAAGTTACCAATTTTCTCAACTTTGAATCCGAAATAAAGTGGTACTAGAGACACGCACATCAATTGATTTATCGAATTTTTTTAGTTTCAGTTCTTCACGATACGAGAAAGCGAAGAGCGATCTTATTTTGGAGTTATCTTTTTTTATTCTACGATTTTTCTCCCGTCAATTTAGTTCGTTTTGGGATTGAATTGGTGGTTTTTTTTGGTTGAAATCCAGTTTCTTATCTTGTTTTTTTGTTGGAATGTTGATGAAGTGAGGGATTGATCAAGGTGAGGTAACGTTTTCTCGGTTTGAACTGTTTGAATGCTGTATTAAAGGGGAGAAATTTTGAGAAATTTCTATACCTTTTAATTGTCGATGTTGGTGGTGGTAAGGGGGATATTTATGATCTTCTTCTGAAAGGGAATTTGGCGGGTAATCGCTTGATTAGCGATCGAGGACTGAGGGTTTTGGTTTGGGAATAGCTTTTCATCGATGCCGGATAGTTGGCAGGTTCTGAATAATGGTGTATCGGCTTCGTCTAATGCTTCGGTCGATAACATGGAAGGTAATTTGATCTCGATTTCTTTCTTATTCCTTTGTGGAAATCTAATTACAACCTTATTGAATTATAGTATTGTGAATCTGTATGTCGCTTTGTTTGGGTTGATCTCTGATTAGAATGGAATTCTGATTGTTTTGATTGTCTTGGATGTACTTTATCTGTTCCGTATTAATGGGTAGAGCTGCAATGCATCTTTAGTACAAGCTTCTAATGCGAAAATTGTTGAATGTCATTTGCATGTTTCGTTCGATTTGGGCTGATCTTTTGTGTACCTTTCTGCTTTATGATGGTGTATATTTAGCTCTTTATTCTTTTTATGATTATCTTAATTGATGCATTGTATATGATACTGAAATACTGCAAATTTGGTGATTCTCATTCTCGTTATCTGCAGAAGCCATGTGGCGCTTGAAAATTCAGACCAATGATAATCATGAGGGAGTTGCTGCGTACTCGAGCCCTTATCCGGATCGGCCTGGTGAACCTGACTGCATATATTACTTGAAGACAGGGTTATGTGGATATGGAAGCAATTGTCGCTTTAACCATCCTGCTTATACTGGGCATGTATGAACACCATCTTGTTTTACCAATCTGACATTTTGCAGTTCTCTGTCTATTTAAAATTTGCCTTCAAAACTCTCTCTCAATTTCTGTAAGCACTGTTGAATCAAAACTGGTGAGCAATTATTTGCTTTAGCATAGTTGCATTTATTGGTAGGATGTTTTAAGGTGTGAGATGTCCAAATGACCATCCACTTTGAACTTGCTTAAACTCGGCTGTGCTTTCTGACAGTAATTTAAATGTTCCAACCAGTTTTAGCCCTTCTGTTTTTACAGGCTGCTCTGCACAGAGGTGAACTCCCTGAAAGAATTGGACAACCTGATTGCCAGGTATATTGTTTTCACCAACTGAGAGTGTTCACTTCCTACTGGATCTTTTGCTCTGATATTATGAGTGGTTCGGTCCTTTTGCTGTATGCCATTTTTCCGCCATGATATTTTGCTGTTAAACATATATAGCTCAGAACTTATAATTAAAGCTAGATTCATTGCAAGGATTAATGTAATGTAAAGTCATATGGCATAATTAATTCTTAAAAACTGGAGCACACTAGATGGTTGAACCCCTCTTACTCGGCAGGGTGAACCACTAACTGGTTGGTTTAATGTTGAATTGCCTGGTCCATGCAGAAAATGGTTACTGTCCATGGTAGAACTTTTAAGCTTAAAGTATTCAACTGCACTGAAATTTAACACGGGAAGCACATAAATATATTCCTCTGCCTCTATCTCATATAATATCACCAGAACAATGTCGCGGTTCATTTTTGTCTGGAGGAAGCTGAAGTTTTGGGCACGAAGAAACTAGAATCTAACCAACTCTGATGAGATCCTATGTTACCTGGACACAGCGAAGGATACAACTTGGGTGTGAGAAAGATTCTATTTTATTGCATTCTTATTGGCTTATATGCTTTGGCAGCCATTCATACAGTTCATTATCTGAAATGTCCAGGTAACATAAAATGAAATTTGGCGAAGAGGAGTAGGATATTCATATCCCTACCTTATCTGTCCTCCGATCTTTCTAGTTAAAAACTTTGTTATTCTTTGTGCTGGGAGCATATTCTATGGTGTTTAAAAAAATTGTTAGTGTTTAATATTTTTATTCAATTATAGGCTACATGTGTGTTTCATTGTTGATTGAGAGAGTCTGAGTCATGTCTTAAGATGTTTGGAAGGCAATTCTTGTGTTGGGAAGTTGTTGGCTTATTTTATGATGGAACTGGTTCCCTAGTTTTTCTTTTATTTTTTCTATAAATCTCATTTTTTGTTGCCTCTTTTTTTTTTTTAGTTAAGAATTGGTTAAAAAACTGAATTTCATCGTAGATTTATTCCAAATGGTGTTCCTACTGGAGAAATTGTGAATAAATACAATGGTATGATGATCTTCTTTCACATGGTTTGACAGGTGAACTCAATTGGATGCCTAGATTGTAATTTGTTCATTAAGGATCTGGATATTTTCTGTACCAGAATAGTTTACTCTTTCCCTTTGATCTTATCTTGTCTTCTATAAAGCTTGTTTGACTATTGAAGAGAGCAAATAGTTGTTATGGTTATTTCATTTTATAAAAGGAGATGACGTATTGGGATTTCTTAAAATTCACCAGCATAATTCAACTCATATTGATAATTCACATACCCTTCATGGCTCGGTGGTTCTTTTGCTCCTGTTGGCTTTTCCTCTAATGGCCTATCATGCATAATGATGGGTATCACTACTCTTTCTGAATGATCTAATGTTGGAAAATCATGAAAGGAGTAACTGGTTTGATCTAGTGTGTTCTTCCTCTTAAGTATTTGAACGTGTTTAGGAGGTGGACAAAAGAATTCAGTTCAGAAGCTTCTTATTCTAAGGATATTTACAGGGGAAATTGAGGACCCTTTCTGCAAGACCTAAGAAAGATCATAAAAAAGGAGGTCCCAATCTGGCTTGTTTGTCCTCTTAAATATTTCTAACTCTTTGAGAAAAGGAGATTGCATAAGTAACCTCATAAATTGAAGATTGAATGTGTTGCAGTCCTACACTAGCCTCTGTTGTATATGGATTTTTATGTAGAAGACAGAAGTTATGCTTTAAGAAAATACAATCTTTGTAATCTGTGGTTCTTTGCTTTTCACCTGTCTATTGCAGTATTTCCTGAAGACGGGAACCTGCAAATTTGGAGCAACATGCAAATATCATCACCCACGTGATAGACATGATGCAGGACAGGTTCCTTTGAATGTTTTAGGTCTACCTATGCGTCAGGTTCCTACGTTTTGCTAGTGCTTGCATCCTATTGTCGAAATTTATGTAATTGATTGGTTTATATTGTTTCATCATGGCACTTGTTAATGACTATTATTCTATTATAGGAAGAGAAATCATGTCCATATTACATGCGAACTGGGGCTTGTAAATTCGGAATGGCTTGCAAGTTTCATCATCCCCAGCCTACAGCACTTGGGGCTGTGTTACCTGTAACTGGGCCTGCAACCTATGGATCTACAGGTTCATCAGTGGCTCCTCTATCAGGTCTTCCTTATGTAGGTGGACTTCCAGCATGGTCTTTACCACGAGCACCGTACATATCTGGTCCACGCATGCAAGGTCCTCAGACCTACATGCCTGTTGTTCTTTCTCCTTCGCAAGGCATCATTTCCACACAGCAAGGCTGGAACACATATACGGTCGGTAGCTTGTCTCTTCAACTGAATTGGTTAATTATTAACTTGGAATCATTGTATTAATTTCGACCAAATAAAAAGGAATCCTTATATTAAGATAAACTCCATGTTCTAATGAAAATGGTTTCCTCTGAAATGCCACTTTTCTGCAATGTTCATCATGGCCTTTCTCTCTCTGCCCCTTGCCTTCTCCAACCTTTGCCCTATGCTTGATTTTATATGCAACTTCTTGTTGTTTCTATCTTTGTAAGAATTCAGTTATGTTAGTTATTGCCTTTTTTATTTTATTTTATTTTTTGGAGGGGGGGGGGGGGGAGGAAGAGGGGTGTAGGGAGATGTAAGCTTGCATTTGAAACCATTATTTTCTATGATGTCTGCTTATTATTAATTAATGTCCACATAGTTTACAGATATAATGCAACGGCATAAGCCTCAGTACATTGACCCCAAGTAGTTGGGATAAGGCTTAGTGAGTTGATAAAATTGCTAAGCTTCATGCAACATGGCTATGATACACGAACACTTCAAGATAGGAGGTTTACTCATGTCCAACCCTTCTAAGTACTAATAGTGTATTCTAGTCGAATCCTTGCTCTGCTTTTCCACTCTGTTTAGGGCCATATCTTTTGTTAGCTAATAAGCCTTTGTCTTTTCTCACCAATGCAGCCCAGGTCATTGCTTGTTTCCACTTGTCCTTTTGCCACCTCCAATTTGTGCCAGATCAGAAACTGATCCTCCTAACTAGTAGTTCATCAGGCTTTGTCTGCATGATACCATCTCAATTAGCTTTCCTTCAACTTGTCATCTATGGTTCTAGTTTAAACTGTCGTTGAGTTCATCCATTTGCAACATCATCTTAGTTTAGCCACTTAGCAATCTCAAGCCTGGTTTCAAGTATTAGGATCCGCTGACACCAGTCCATCTGATACTTGGCAACTCCTCCCAGTATCGACCAAAGATTGAGCAGAATCAGGCCAGATTGGCCAATCGGATCAGGATCAGGGCAGTCCAATCTCATCACCAATACCAAGTGGTAAATCCTTGATCTCATGATTATCATCTTAGCCACACTCATTATATATATATAATGTATTTCTTTACTGCCCCACACTTAGCTCTACATATCATTGATGGCCAGATACCTGTCTTACCAAATTGTGCTTTGGTTTATGGAATTTGTTGATGAGACATCATTATGCTTCAGACGATCCTCTTCATTTTATCCACCCTGCTTTAATTCTTTGACCAATATCCTCGTTAATTTATCCGTATTTATGATTGAACTGAGATGAGAAAATGGTTGTTCTGGTCTTGTTATCGAAGTGTTACTGAGGCAGTAGTCACTTGCCTTAGTGTTTTGGGGCATGACTGACAGACATTCATAAATGAGCACTACCAACAAGTAAATGGTTGCTGGGGTGTGACTATGACATCTTGGGCTTGATCACTAGGTTGGACTAGTCCATTACTTCTAGCTATTTACCATTTGGGCTCTTGGCCTTGTTATTTGGTTATAATTTTGTACACTTTATTTTTTCTGGTCATTCAGCCACCAAAACATGATTGTTATTATTCAGTTTTTCTTTTGGCATTCACTACCTTGATACACTGATATTCCATTCATTTGTGGTATGTTTATGGTAAAATTTATTGCATAGTTATGGTATTCATTGCCGTTCGTATCTTATTTCCTTAATTTAAAAACACCATCATCTTATTTTTGTTGTTGACTAGTCATTGACTAGTCAATGTTTTGCCTCAAGAGGGCCAAATGTCTTGGCATCGACTTTTTGCTTGAAATTGCACTTTATCTCTTGGTCATCAACTTAACTGCATTTCTATTCCTATTCTTGTCCGCTTGTCATAAAACCATTGACTCTAAAGCATCCCTCCATATATTCTGAAGAAATTAAATGTCTAGCACATGCATTTTTTATCAGCTAATATTGAAAGGGGAAAAGTATTCCAGCATGCCCTCACCTGGAAGTAGATCAGCATGCCCTGTGTTTTTTTTGTCACGTGGAAGAGTGATCTGGAAATTCTGACCATTGGATGTTTAGGAAATGATGTGAATTGGCTACATTTCAAATTTCAGTCTGAGATTCAATGTATCCTCTCAATGTAGGCAAACCCTCCTCTGTATGTCCATGCACCCCTTTGTAGTCCCTTGCCAGTCCGTTATTTTCTAAATACCTTGTTTTGCCACTTGGCAAACATGAAGTGGGCTGAAACTTGATTGGTGAGCAGAGGACCTTGGGATTCACCTATACACAAAATTTTAGTCCCATCTGAACTGCCGCATGGCAGTTATTGGAGGGCATGTTGTTCTACTTCCGGTTGAGCTTGTGCCAATAATATAATGAATTATTATTACAAAACTGCTTCTCTAGCACTTACTTTTCTCTCCCCTTTTCCTGATAAATATGGATTGAATCTCCTTTTAAAATAATTGAGAATTGATGAGACATACAAGCATGGGAAAATGATTGAAGCAGTGACAAATTCAATATAAGAAAAACAGAAGGGGGCAACACAGCAATTATTTCATTTGAAGTCCAGAAATTTGAACTTTTTTCTCAGTCAATCCAAATTCTCATATCTTGTCTAAAATTTGGTTAGTTCTGACATAAATACCTCCAAACCAATTTAAAGAAAAAATGGACAAGACTTGTTAGTATTATTATGTTGGACTCTTTGGCTTGACATTGATACCATTATCTCCCAATAATAATCTTTTTCCTTTTAGTCTGACTGTAATGTTGTACTAGGAGCAGGTCATTTGTGGTATACATGGATGATTTACTTGCAGGTTTGATTTGCAACTATCCTGTATACCCATGATTTAACCTGTAGTCTGTAGTCATGTCCATTTTCTCTGACACAACTAAATCAAGGGAACTAAGAGTAGGTCAGGTTTGATGTCTTCTATGTATGGATGTTTTTCTTAGTAATAGCATATTTTGTAACCTGAACCTGCCCTCTTGAAGGTTTTTTGGTTCTAGATTAGGTCATTTCCTACTGGTCTTACTTTTTATTATATTTTATCCTTGTAATTATAATATACTTACATTTGTCCTTGTAAAGCCCATCCAAACAAAATGAAGTGTACCTTTTTTATTTGATGGTCTCTTCGACCTCGTTCTCGCAATAAATTCTTTGCCTGTCAAAATCATCACCTGGATGTTCTATGTACTCTTACTTCATCAATGTCCTAATAACCTTTCCCAAATTACTTATGTTCATCAGTAAATTGTTTTTTCTTTTTACTTTTTGGGTAAATAAATTTAATTTTTTGCTACCTTTTAGTTGGGAATTATCTTCATTAGATTTCTGGTCGTTGACAATATGTTGCTGTATCTTTTCTTGCCCCAAG